>NC_136057.1:802077931-804684221 GCF_964261635.1 Lissotriton helveticus | reverse complement strand
ACAATTAGTTAGCTGATCAGAATTCACCAGACATCTTATACTGAGTGACTTTTAGCAGACAACCCCTTTCAATATTCAATTCCATCCAGTTTTGGACAGGCCAAACCCCTTTTTTGACATTCAATACCAGCTATTTAAGTGATTACTGAGGATGCTCTCAAAAATTTTTTATGGACTTCGGAGTACACGTTTTCATTTTGATTAACTTTCCTCAGGGATTATCTTTCATCTGATAACCCTTATGATTACCAAAGTTATTTAACTAATCAATTACTACGCATGGCATCACAACCACAAAGGTTCAAACGCAATCTACGACAGCTTAACAGACTTAACCTTAACTGCTAGGTCTATTTAGAAGATACCCCCGACAGGAAAACCATACTTATACTTCCGAAACGGTAGACCTGGAGTTAACCTCATCGCCTGGACCCTCCATGACCATACAATTTAAGAAGTATACCTTAGCAGGGAACCACTTCAGAACAGATAGACAAAGAACTCGGAAAACCCGCAACGATAAGCCGACATGGATGGAAGAGACCGAAGTATGACCAGACCCAATGCAAGGAGTATTGATTACCCAGCTAACCTATCCAAAAATGCTGCAAAAAAATTCAAACATAACACCTTAAGAAAAAATCCGGACACCCTATTCGTTGACCCTTATTTTGATAGAGATAAGGGCGCTATGATGAATGATCTGATATTCTACACTGGCAAAACGGCAAAATGGCGTAATGCCTTGACTAAAACGCTATTCACGAAAACTATAAAAAACATACCACATGGCACTAAAATAACGATCTCACTAACTAAAAGAAGCAATACTGATCTTTACATTACTCTATATAAAACGGGAATAGTTCTGATACAAGCAGCTAACAGAGAACTCGAGAAATTTAAGATAACTTTCAAAACCCTGAAGGAATCCATTGAAGGTACAAGCCACCAACAACACATGACCCCACCAGTTGTCACTCCCGACCCCAACGACCCTATCACCTTTAACTCGAACCAATCGGGCGTCCAGGACAATCTAACTGCTAATTCCAGAGATGTCACTGGATTTGGAAGTGCACTACCAGAGATTATGATAGAAGGGAGCACGGAGTCTACCAACATTGGTAACAGAATGAAGAATCCGGCCCTAAGCGAAGAGCAGATGCTGCCAGCTCAAAACGCCCCCACGCCTGAAGTTACAACCTCAGCTCCAAGAAAAACTCCCGATGAAGATAACCACGCCCTTCCACATCAACTTGGGAATGTGAGTCTTGAATATCACAGTGCCTTACCCATAGATTCACCCCCTACACCACTCAACCTAGGGAACAATGAGCACACCTGCAATAGAGTCAATAATGCCAACGAAATGAAGGACAAAAAAGAAAGATCTGTGGTAAGGAGAACAAACCAATTCTGGAGGAAAACAAAATGTAGAACACAGACAAGCAGGGCTACTGCAATAAAGATAACCTCACGACTTCAGAATGAAGTTAAGGAGCTCCAGAAACTAGTAGGTAACCTGGTACAAGTCTCGTCGAAATTCTCACAGACAATTGAGAAAATATGGGAGATGACGTTAGGAACCCACGCTAAAGTTTCTCACATCCAGAATGTTGTACTCAGGCCCAACAGACCAAACAGAACCGATCCTTTATCAAATGAAGAAGCCTCGGCCTTACTCAGATCTTATGAACAACCGGTCCATGGAAGAGAGGAGAGTATCAAATTAGTACCTATTGACTCCAACAGATCGTCCAGAAAGAATGACAGGAAAGCTATCCACAACAACCTACGACACATCCAGGTAACGGCAACTGAATCTGATCATGGCAACGTCCCGAACTCACACGAACCCCTGAAATGCCTGCTATTAAACTGTCGTTCGGCAACGAAACATGCATCTGATATAGCTGCTCTCATCATTAACAAGCAAATCGACCTGGCCTTCCTTACTGAAACTTGGCTCAGTGAATCATCTGCACCTAATTTAGATCTCCTAGTTCCTCCTCAATATAACATTGTCAGATTAGACAGGCCTAAGAAAGTGGGAGGAGGTATAGCTTGCATCCATAGGTCTGAAATTGAGGTCAGCCAATTCCAATCTGACCCCCTGGAGTCTTGTGAATACCTTGGTCTTAATATAAGATCAGCAAACAACCAAAGATGCAACATGCATGCGTTCTACCACCCTCCTGGAGATAACGCAAAGTTCTCAGAGCAACTCATGGAGATCATAACAACCAATTCTAACCCTGATGCCCTCAATATATTCCTTGGTGACTTTAACCTCCACTGGGAGGACGACAATGACAAACTAGTTAACTCACTTAAAGACTTCCTCATCGAACTAAACCTTACACAAGCTTGCACATATCCCACGCACTCACAAGGAGGGATCCTAGACTGGATTATTTCAAGGAATAAAGGGACTTCAATTCTCGCTATTGACCCGTGCGATTGGTCCGATCATCACGCCATAACTTTCGCGATAACCACAATGAAAAAGGGCAGGACCATACAACCCCGCAAGGCCAAAAAATTGGTCCGAGACACAAAAGAGGCTAATATTGAACTATTGGTGGAAAGATGTGAGAAAGGCTTGAAGCCACCAAACAACAGACTGAATGTCAGCGAGTTAACGGAGCACTACCTAACCTCAATAGGAAATATCGTAAATGACACCATGCCACAGACACTGAAAAGAGTATCCGAGAAGCCCAAAAATCCTTGGTTCAGTGAGTCACTAAATGAGGACAGGCGCAAATTGAGATTGGTCGAAAGGAAATGGAGGCAACATCCCTCCTCTCCCGAGCTCATTGCCCTCAGGAATACCAGAAGCCAATATAACAAGAAGATAATTAAATGCAAAAAAAGATTTTATAAAAGCCGAACTTGACAATGCCTCAAACAGACCACGGAAACTCTTCGAGATTTTAAAACAACAGTCGAATAAGCTAGCTAAAACAGTGCACGAGAACCCAAAAACTCCCTTAAGTTGCGAGGAATTCTCTACATTTTTCACGGAAAAAACCAAACTGCTTGAAGTGGAACTCTCAACTGCCGCAACTAACATCTCAACCCTTACCTCACCTACAAAAGAGGCCAATGAGCCAACAGAAAGTCCCCAAACGAAAAATAAGGCAAAGTGGGACACATTCGATCTCTATGACCAAGACAAGATCACCAAAACGCTAATGGATATAAGACCGAACAATCACTATCTAGACCCTCTACCGGGAAAGTGCGTAAGAGTAATCAGCCATACCCTAGTTCCGATCTGGACTGAGATAATAAATGCCTCACTTACCCAAGGGACACTGCCCGACTGGCTAAAAACTGGTCAGGTCGTGCCCATCATCAAAAAACCTACAGCGGACGCAACTGACCCGAACAATTATCGACCAGTGACCAACATACCTTTATTGGCCAAAATTATCGAGAAATGCGTACAAGGCCAACTGAGTCAACACATCGCTAAGTTCTCATTACTAGATGATTGCCAATCTGGATTCAGAGCTGGGCATAGTACTGAAACTGCGATCCTGCACATCGTGGACGACGCCTTACAAGCCCTAGACAGAAATCAAGCATGCCTATTGATTCTCCTAGACCTGTCATCTGCATTTGACACGGTAAATCATGAAATGCTGATAACCAGGCTTCAAGAAAGAATGGGCTTGTCGGGAAATGTGCTGAATTGGTTTAGATCTTTCTTGCAGAATAGGACCCAGCGTTTCCTGGTCAATCAAACGACCTCTTCCCCTTGCACTACTGCAGTTGGGGTCCCACAAGGTTCAACATTATCACCAGATCTATTCAACCTATATGTTGAACCTCTCACGGAGATCCTGCGGGGATCACAGATACCCTATCACATGTATGCAGACGACACGCAAATATACATAAAGATCGCCTCCCGTGATGACATTGACCTAATGAACAAGACACTAAAGAGAGCCCTACAGTGGTTAACCTCGAACCATCTGAAACTAAATGCCCATAAAACAGAATTCCTGTTAATCTCACCGACAAAGAACCGCCTTGAGGTAAAGGAACTGACGAAACTGGTGACAGCACTGAACTGCACCCCGACCCTAGTTAAGACAGCTAAGTCACTTGGAATTACCTTGGATGAGAACCTTGACATGAAGGAACACATAAACTCGATGGCTAAGGGTGCCCGCTTCCATTTGAACTATCTAAGAAAATTGAAACCATATATCTCAAAGACTGACCTAAAACTGGCTGTACAATCCCTAGTTATTTCGAGGATTAAATACGGTTGCACTACGTTAGCGGGTCTACCCAAAACATCCATAGCACCGCTAAAAGCCTGTCTCAATGCAGCGGCAAGGCTGATTACGGGATCGAGGAAATTCGACCACATATCTCCTCACCTGAAGACACTAAACTGGCTACCCTATGAAGCCAGAATTCAAATGAAGATTGCTTGTATTACCCACAGAGCAGTTCACTACAACATGCCGAGATACCTTGCCAAGAAAATTAAGTTATCGGGATGCAACAGACCAACGAGAAGCGCTAAAGAACTGCTATTGAGGCCAGCCTTCTTCCGTAAGAAAAAGACCTACAACCGAGCGTTCTCAGGAGCCGCCCCCAGAGTCTGGAATTCATTGCCTCCGAACATCAGGAAGATTAAAAACTTGATATCTTTCAAACGCGAACTGAAGAACCACTTGATGAGCAAATACCTTTCTTAGGGAAGATTACTGATTACTGATGTGATTATCCTCACCAAAGAGAGACGGCCTCGACTGGAACTTCCTGAAGATCAATTACCTGTTAACAGATTGATTTCATGTTTATACATTGGCCACACACATTAGTACTACCTTAAATCAAAGGGATCCGATATCTATAACTATCAGACAATACGATATACCCTCTACCTCACTTTGTTTTATTGCCTAGGATCCCGTATACATGGCAACACTTTTCACACCTTAATGCTATTCACACACGATATTTGCACTGTTATGCTATACAACCCTACCTCACTCTCTTCCTAATGTTAATCGGATAGGCTGTTGAACCCCTACTTATAATCCCTCTTACAGCCTATCTCCTTAGAACTTATACTCATGTATATCTGCTGCTACAATTGCCTACATAATGTCTGTAATTTATCCTACATGTGAAGCGCTCTGATACCCACGGGTCTTGTTCGCGCTATACAAAACTCTATAAATAAAATAAAATAAAATAAAATAAAGGGAGCGACATACTGTCTCAGAAATCTGGATAGAAATGCTTGTTTTTCAACCGGCCTTACCAATCAGTAATGTCATAGTCTCCAAGACCCACGTTCAGTGACCATAGGCGCAATATTTTGCTGCACAGTTATACCTGCAACCTGGACAAGGTCTAACAAGTCTGGGTATGCCAGTAGAGGAAAGGAAAACCGAAGGCAGCGTAATCATTGGACCGAGGGGAAAAAAACCCCCCAAAAAAACCTTACGGTTCAAAGTTGATCCCACTTCAAAAGGTACCAAAAATCTCTTTTGTTTGGATTACCTAATCTCACTAAGTCAAGCTTTGAGACCTGCAATATTGATGCCCGCCAATCAGAAAAAGAGGCCCTAATCATGCAGCCAATTCCAATGTTAGTGAGTGTCTTCAATAGCATGCGGGAGTGGGTGAGTTGAAAAGCCCAAGCATACAATTGAAGATCCGGGGCTGCTAGCCCTCCCTTTTCTCTCCGGCGCCTTAGTTTTTTCCAGGCAATTCTCGGTATGCGCTGAGCTCAGATGAATGAATTAATGTCACTCTGTAGTTTAACTAAAAATAAAGGTTCAAAATAAAGGGGAATAGTATTAAACAAAAAAGTGATATTTGGTAAAATGAACATCTTTATAAGGTTAACCCTTCCTAGGATGGACATTGGCAGCGAAAAGCCATGATCTCATGACTGTTAACGACAATCATTCGCTATAATGGAAACATTTGTCTCAACAATTCTGTTGACATCTTGGACGATGTCTATACCCAAGTATTGCATTCTTAAACTGGGTTGGACGCCTGCAACTAACTCCTTATGGTTCCAGGTCATGGTCTCTGTTTTTGAGGCATTAACCTCATAGCCAGAAATTTCTCCGAAATTCTGGGCCAATTTGATGACAGAAGGAAGGGCTGTACTTAGTTCTGAAGAAAAGATCAAGATGTCATCCGCGTACAGGGCCACCCTCTTCTCCCATCCCCATACCTAAAAGGCTTGATGTTAATATCGTCCCTCAGCCGTTGGGCAAAGGGTTCACTATATAGGTCAAACAGGAGAGGGGAGAGAGGGCAGCCCTGACGTGTTCCCCTTGGAATGTTAAATGCGTCAGTTAGTGATCCATTCACCAGAAGGCAGGCTGAAGGATTCTGGTATAGCAGTCTCACTGCTCGGCGAAATCTGTATCCGATGTTAAATTTACCCAAGACCCCCGACAGGTATGACCAGTTCACCTTGTCGAAGGCCTTGGTAGCGTCGAGCATGAGAACAGCCAAGGGTAAGCAAGCAGAGGATGCAATATCAATAGCCCCTATTAGATCATAAGTCAACTCAAAGAGTTGACGGCCCTTAACAAAATCTTTCTGGTCTTGGTGCAGGATACCTCCTGCAACTGACCCCAACCTGTTAGCCAAAATAGAGGCAAAGATTTTGTAGTCAGCGTTTAGAATGGAAATTGGACGATATGACCCACAAGATGATGCTGGTTTACCCGGTTTTAAAATTAAAGTTATTGACTCATTATCCCAAGAGACTGGCGGTGACATCCCTTCCTGGAGAATCTGGTTAAATAAGGAAGTTAAGAAGGGGACAATTGCCTGCTCCAAGACCCTGTAAGTCTCAGTTGGGAGGCCGTCCGGGCCCGCCGCCTTCCCCGTCTTACTACTCAAGATAGCTTTTTTGACCTCGTCCTGTGTAATCTCTTGATCTAAAAAGGCTGATTGTACCGAGGTCAATGATGGCAAAGATATCTCATTCAGCCACTCTTCAATAGAATCCTGATTAATGCACTTATCCTCGTTATAGATACCTTGAAAGAATAACCGAAAGATTGTTCTGATGTCTTCATCTGAAGAGTAAACCACGTTATCATGGGTAATTGAACTAATGTTGTTCCGAACCTAGTCAGTCTTAGATTTCCAGGCTAAAAGTCTCCCTGCACCCTCACCATATTGAAAGTGGGCGATTTTACTGGTATCCCACGTTTGTAGGACACGTGCATTAAGCACTGAGTCCAAGTGCCCCTTTACTCGCAGCAACTTATTTTGTAGTTCTTGCAAAAGGTTAGGCGAGGTGGCTGATTGCAAGTCGATTCCCCTTTGTAGAATACCAATTTCAGCCTCACTTGAAGATACCTCCTCTCTATATATCTTCCACCTGTAGGTGACCCTACTAGTAATTTGACCCCTAAGAAAGGACTTGAAGGAGCCCCAGACACATCCTGGTGTGGCAGAGCCAATATTAAAATTCATAAAGCACTTGTTTTCCTTTGCCAGAAAAGAAATGCAAATCAGCCTTAACCCTGTGCCCCATGGAACAGTCCAGACCGAACTGCCAGGCAAGGTCCTTCCTGGACCGGAAACAAGCATCCTAGGACCGGTTTTAGGGTATGTCACCCTTCTTCAGCCAGGCTAGCTTGAATCCAGTGGCACAGTGAGCAAAGGACCCACTTCGTGGCTTACTCATCCCACTTAGGGCAAAAAGTGATACACCAAACAAATGATGGACGGAATGCTGACAATGCAAACATTCTCCCCCAGTCAAAACATCTGGGTTAAATCCTTTGTTCTTTTTCCCACTACGCCGCCCCAGTTTGGACCAAGCCATATGCAAATCAGTCTTGACCCTGTGCCCCATGGGAGCTGTCCTGACCGAAGTGCCAGGTCAGGTCCTTCCTGGACTAGAAACAGGCATCCTAGGACCGGTTTCAGAGTATGCCACCCTTCTTCAGCCAGGTTAGCTTGAATCCAGTGGCAGAGTGAGCAAGGGACCCACTTCTAGGCATACCCATCCCACTTTGGGCGAAAAGTGTTCCAGCTAACAAATGATAGACGGAATGCTGACAATGCAAACATTCTCCACCAGTCAAAAGATCTGGGTTAAATCCATCGTTCTTTTGCCTACTACACCACTCCAGTTTGGACCCATCCATATGCAAATCAGTCTTAACCCTGTGCCCCATGGAACAGTCCAGACCGAACTGCCAGGCAAGGTCCTTCCTGGACCTGAAACAAGCATCCTAGGACCGGTTTAGGGTATGTCACCCTTCTTCAGCCAGGCTAGCTTGAATCCAGTGGCAAAGTGAGCAAGGGACCCAGGTCTGGGCATACCCATTCCACGTAGGGCGAAAAGTGTTACTGCAAACAAATGATGGACGGAATGCTGACAATGCAAACATTCTCCCCCAGTCAACAAATCTGGGTTAAATCTATCGTACTTTTGCCCACTACGCCACTCCAGTTTGGGCCCAGCCATTTGCAAATCAGTCTTGACCCTGTGCCCCATAGGAACAGTCCAGACCGAACTGGCAGGCCAGGTCCTTCCTGGACTAGAAACAGGCATCCTAGGACCGGTTTCAGAGTATGCTACCCTTCTTCAGCCAGGTTTTCTTGAATCCAGTGGCAGAGTGAGCAAGGGACCCACGTCTGGGCATACCCATCCCACTTTGGGGTGAAAAGTGTTCCAGCTAACAAATGATAGACGGAATGCTGACAATGCAAACATTCTCCACCAGTCAAAAGATCTGGGTTAAATCCATTGTTCTTTTGCCTACTACGCCACTCCAGTTTGGACCCATCCATATGCAAATCAGTCTTAACCCTGTGCCCCATGGAACAGTCCAGACCGAACTGCCAGGCCAGGTCCTTCCTGGACCGGAAACAAGCATCCTAGTACTGGTTTCAGGGTATGTCACCCTTCTTCACCCAGGCTAGCTTGAATCCAGTGGCACAGTGAGCAAGGGACCCACGTCTGGGCATACCCATCCCACTTAGGGTGAAAAGTGTTACAGCAAACAAATGATGGACGGAATGCTGAAAATGCAAACATTCTCCCCCAGTCAAAAGATCTGGGTTAAATCTGTTGTTCTTTTTCCCACTATGCCACCCCAGTTTGGAACAAGCCATATGCAAATCAGTCTTGACCCTGTGCCCAATGGCAGCAGTCCTGACCGAAGTGCCAGGCCAGGTCCTTCCTGGACTAGAAACAGGCCTCCTAGGACCGGTTTCAGAGTATGCCACCCTTCTTCAGCCAGGTTAGCTTGAATCAAGTGGCAGAGTGAGCAAGGGACCCACGTCTGGGCATACCCATCCCACTTTGGGCGAAAAGTGTTCCAGCTAACAAATGATAGACGGAATGCTGACAATGCAAACATTCTCAACAGTCAAACGATCTGGATTAAATCCATCGTTCTTTTGCCCACAATGCCACCCCAGTTTGGACCCAGCCATTTGCAAATCAGTCTTGACCCTGTGCCCCATGGGAACAGTCCAGACCGAACTGGCAGGCCAGGTCCTTTCTGGACTGGAAACAAGCCTCCTAGGACCAGTTTCAGGGTATATCACCCTTCTTCAGCCAGGCTAGCTTGAATCCAGTGGCAAAGTGAGCAAGGGACCCAGGTCTGGGCATACCTATCCCACTTAGGGGTCGAAAAGTGTTACTGCAAACAATTGATGGACGGAATGCTGACAATGCAATTATTCTGCCCCTGTCGAAAGATATGGGTTAAATCCACCGTTCTTTTGCCCACTACGCCACCCCAGTTTGGACCCACCCATATGCAAACCAGTCTTGACTCTGTGCCCCATGGGAACCGTCCAGACCGAACTGCCAGCTCCGGTTCTTCCTGGACTGGAAACAGGCATCCTAGGACCTTTCAGAGTATGTACCCTTCTTCAGCCTTGTTAGCTTGAATCCAGTGGCACAGTGAGCAAGGGACCCACGTCTGGGCATACCCGTCCCACTTAAGGTGAAAAGTGTTACAGCAAATAAATGATGGATGGAATGCTGACAATGCAAACATTCTCCCCTAGTCAACAGATCTGGGTTAAATCCATTGTTCTTTTGCCCACCACGCCACCCCAGTTTGGACCCAGCCATATGCAAATCAGTCTTGATCCTGTACCCCATCGGAACAGTCCAGACCGAACTGAGAAAGCCAGGTCATTCCTGGACTAGAAACAAGCATCCTACGACCGGTTTCAGGGTATGTCACCATTCTTCAGCCAGGCTAGCGTGACTCCAGTGGCACAGTGAGCAAGGGACCCACGTCTGTGCATACCTATCCCACTTCGGGCCAAACGTGTTACAGCAAAGAAATGCTGGATGGAATGCTGAGAATGCAAACGTTCTCCTCCAGTCAAAAGATATGGATTAAATCCATGGTTCTGTTGCCCACTGCGCCATCCCAGTGTTGGACCCAGCCATATGCAAATCATTCTTGACCCTGTGCCCCATGGGAACAATCCAGACCTAACTGCCAGTCCAAGTCCTTACTGGAATGGAAACAAGCATCCTTCGACCGGTTTCCGGGTACGTCACCCTTCTTCAGCCAGGCTAGCTTAAATCCGATGGCAGAGTGATGAATGGACCCACTTCTGGGCATACCTATCCTACTTAGGGTGAAAAGTGTAACAGCAAACATTCCCCCCGAGTCAAAAGATCTGGGTTAAATCCATCATTCTTTTGCCCAAAACGTCAGCCCAGTTTGGAACCAGTCATATGCAAATCAGTCTTGACCCTGTGCCCCATGGGAATAGTCCTGACTGGACTGCCAGGCCAGGTCCTTCCTGGACCGGAAACAAGCATCCTACGACCAGTTTTAGGGTATTTCACCCTTCTTCAGCCAGGCTAGCTTGACTTCAGTGGTACAGTCCTTCCTGGACTGGAAACAAGCATCCTAGGACCAGTTTCAGGGTATATGATCCTTCTTCAGCCAGGCTAGCTTGAATCCAGTGGCACAGTGAGCAGATAACCCACGTCTGGGCATGCCCATCCCACTTAGGGCGAAAAGTGGTACAGAAAACAAATGATGGACTGAATGCAGACAATGCAAACATTCTCCCCCAGTCAAAAGATCGGGGTTAAATCCATTATTCTTTTGTCCACAATGCCACCCCAGTTTTGACCCAGCTATTTGCAAATCAGTCTAGACCCTGTGCCCCATGGGAACAGTCCAGACCAAACTGCCAGGCCAGGTCCTTCCTGGACCGGAAACAAGCATCCTAGGACCGGTTTCAGGGTATGTCAACCTTCTTCAGCCAGGCTAACTTGAATCCAGTGGCAAAGTGAGCAAGGGACCTAAGTCTGGGCATACCCATCCCATGTAGGGCAAAAAGTGCTACCGCAACCAAATGATGGACGGAATGCTGACAATGCAAACATTAGTCCCCAGTCCAAAGATCTGGGTTAAATCCATCTTTGTTTTGCCCACAATGCCACCCCAGTTTTGACCCAGCTATTTGCAAATCAGTCTTGACCCTGTGCCCCATGGGAACATTCCAGACCAAACTGCCAGGCCAGGTCCTTCCTGGACCGGAAACAAGCATCCTAGGACCGGTTTCAGGGTATGTTAACCTTCTTCAGCCAGGCTAACGTGAATCCAGTGACAAAGTGAGCAAGGGACCTAAGTCTGGGCATACCCATCCCACTTAGGGTGAAAAGTGCTACTGCAACCAAATGATGGACGAAATGCTGACAATGCAAACATTCTCCACCAGTCAAAAGATCTGGGTTAAATCCATCATTCTTTTGCCTACTAAGCCACTCCAGTTTGGACCCAGCCATATGCAAATCAGTCTTAACCCTGTGCCCCATGGAACAGTCCAGACCGAACTGCCAGGCAAGGTCCTTCCTGGACCGGAAACAAGCATCCTAAGACCGGTTTCAGGGTATGTCAACCTTCTTCAGCCAGGCTAACTTGAATCCAGTGGCAAAGTGAGCAAGGGACCTAAGTCTGGGCATACCCATCCCATGTAGGGCAAAAAGTGCTACCGCAACCAAATGATGGACGGAATGCTGACAATGCAAACATTAGTCCCCAGTCCAAAGATCTGGGTTAAATCCATCTTTGTTTTGCCCACAATGCCACCCCAGTTTTGACCCAGCTATTTGCAAATCAGTCTTGACCCTGTGCCCCATGGGAACATTCCAGACCAAACTGCCAGGCCAGGTCCTTCCTGGACCGGAAACAAGCATCCTAGGACCGGTTTCAGGGTATGTCAACCTTCTTCAGCCAGGCTAACGTGAATCCAGTGACAAAGTGAGCAAGGGACCTAAGTCTGGGCATACCCATCCCACTTAGGGTGAAAAGTGCTACTGCAACCAAATGATGGACGAAATGCTGACAATGCAAACATTCTCCACCAGTCAAAAGATCTGGGTTAAATCCATCGTTCTTTTGCCTACTAAGCCACTCCAGTTTGGACCCAGCCATATGCAAATCAGTCTTAACCCTGTACCCCATGGAACAGTCCAGACCGAACTGCCAGGCAAGGTCCTTCCTGGACCGGAAACAAGCATCCTAAGACCGGTTTTAGGGTATGTCACCCTTCTTCAGCCAGGCTAGCTTGAATCCAGTGGCACAGTGAGCAAAGGACCCACTTCCTGGCATACCCATCCCACTTAGGGCAAAAAGTGATACAGCAAACAAATGATGGACGGAATGCTGACAATGCAAACATTCTCCCCTAGTCAAAGGATCTGGGTTAAATCTATCATTCTTTTGCTCACTACGCCACCCCAGTTTGGACCCAGCGGTATGCAAATCAGTCTTGACCCTGTGCCCCAAGGGAGGAGTCCTTACCGAACTGCCAGGCCAGGTCCTTCCCGGACCAGAAACAAGCATCCTAGGACTGGTTTCAGGGTATGTCACCCTTCTTCAGCCAGGCCAGCTCGAATCCAGTGGCTCAGTGAACAAGGGATCCACGCCTGGGCATACCCATCCCACTTAGGGCGAAAAGTGTTACAGCAAAGAAATGCTGGATGGAATACTGACAATGCAAACGTTCTCCTCCAGTCAAAAGATCTGGGTTAAATCCACCATTCTTTTGCCCAATACGCCAGCTCAGTTTGGACCAAGCCATATGCAAATCAGTCTTGACCCTGTGCCCCAAGGGAACAGTCCAGACCGAACTGCCAGGCCAGGTCCTTCCTGGACCGGAAACAAGCATCCTAGGACCAGTTTCAGGGTATGTCACCCTTCTTCAGCCAGGCTAGCTCGAATCCAGTTGCACAGTCCTTCTTGGACTGGAAACAAACATCCTAGGACCAGTTTCAGGGTATGTCACCCTTCTTCAGCCAGGCTAGCTTGAATCCAGTGGCACAGTGAGCAAGGGACCCATGTATGGTCATACCCCTCCCACTTAGGACGAAAAGTGTTACAGCAAACAAACGATGGACGGAATGCAGACAATGCAAAAATTCTCCCCCAGTCAAAAGATCTTGGTTAAATCCATTGTTCTTTTGCCCACCATGCCACTCCAGTTTGGACCCAGCCATATGCAAATCAGTCTTGACCCTGTGCCCCATGGGAACAGTCCAGACCGAACTGCCAGGCCAGGATCTTCCTAGACCGTAAACGAGCATCCTAGGACCGGTTTCAGGGTATGTCACCCTTCTTCAGCCAGGCTAGCTTGAATCCAGTGGCACAATGAGCAAGGGACCCACATCTGGGCATACCCATCCCATTTAGGGTGAAAAGTGTTACAGCAAACAACTGATGGACGGAATGCTGACAATGCAAACATTCTCCACCAGTCAAAAGATCTGGGTTAAATTCATTGTTCTTTTGCCTACTACACCACTCCAATTTGGACCCAGCCATATGCAAATCATTCTTGTCCCTGTGCCCCATTTGAACGGTCCAGACCGAACTGCCAGGCCAGTTCCATCCTGGAATGGAAACGAGCATCCCAAGACCTGTTTCAGGGTACGTCACCCTTCTTCAGCCAGGCTAGCTTGAATTCAATGGCAGAGTGAGCAAGGGACCCATGTCTGGGCATACACTTCCCACTTAGGGCGAAAAGTGTTACAGCAAACAAATGATGGACGGAATGCTGACAATGCAAACATTCTCCCCAGTCAATAGATCTGTGTTAAATCCATCATTATTTTGCCCACTACGCCACCCCAGTTTGGACCCAGCCATATGCAAATCAGTTTTGACTCTGTGCCCCATGGGAACAGTCCAGTCAGAAATGCCAGGCCAGATCCTTCCTGGATCGGAAACAAGCATCCTAGGACCGGTTTCAGGGCATGTCACCCTTCTTTAGCTAGGCTAGCTTGAATCCAGTGGCACAGTGAGCAATGGACCCACATCTGGGCATACCCATGCCACTTAGGGCGAAAAGTGTTACAGCAAACAAATGAAGGACGGAATGCTGACTATGCAAACATTCTCCCCCAGTCGAAAGATCTGGGTTAAATCCATCGTTCATTTGCCCACTACGCCACCCCAGTTTTTACCCAGCCATATGCAGATCAGTCTTGACCCTGTGCCCCATAGGAACAGTCCAGACTGGGCGCTGGGTCAGGACTGATTTGCATATGTCTGTGTCCAAACTGGAATGGCGTGCTGAGCAATAAAATGATGGATTTAGGCCCAGATCACTGTACTGGGGTGAATGTATGACATTGTTCTGCCTTCTGTCCATCAAATGTTCTTTTTTCAATTGTCACCCCGAGTGGGACGGGTATGCCCAGAAGTGGGTCCCGTGCACTGCATACCACTGGAGTCAAGCTACTCTGGCTGATGAGGTCTGAAAGCCTGAAACCGGTCCTAGGATGCTTGTTTCCAATTCAGGGAGGACCTGACCTGGCAGTTCGGGCTGGACTGTTCCCATTGGGCGCAGTCAAGACTGATTTGCATTTGGCTGGGTCCAAACTGAAATTGCAAGGTGAGCAAAAAAACGAATGTGGTGGTCATCACGATTAAAGATAGATATTTCAGACAAAGATTGGAATAGTTTTTGGAAAGTTATAACAGAGCACTCAGTGATTACCGCCTAAAATAAAGCTACTTTAAGATTCTTCATCGTTGGCACTGTTCCCTGGCTAAATTATATTCAGCTAAACTTAGCTCTGACTTTCTATGCTGGAGATGTAAAGCAACTGATTGCGGTATCGTCCAGTTACTGTGGGACTGCACAATCGTCCGCAGGTTTGACATTAGATTGAAGTTTATTTAAAATACCAATCGTCCATTTACCTCTCCATTACAAAACGCCTAACACTTCAACATGATACATCAGAATTATCCCCTATGCCCACTCATAGATTTAAATGGCTCTTTACAACCCTTGGTTCAGCTAAAGGATAACATATTACGACTTTGGAAATCCAATGTCATTCCGTCTTGAAGATATGTTTGAAGTAGCTAAATTCGAAAAAATGGTTTATAAACTAAATGATAACTTGCGTCATTTTGATAGCATTTGGGGCCCCTTTTTCGGTTCTTGATTTCTTACTTTTTTGATATGCGTCT
Organism: Lissotriton helveticus; assembly: GCF_964261635.1. Taxonomy (NCBI): domain Eukaryota; kingdom Metazoa; phylum Chordata; class Amphibia; order Caudata; family Salamandridae; genus Lissotriton; species Lissotriton helveticus. The sequence goes on along the minus strand of NC_136057.1, from coordinate 804,668,721 downwards.
ATTACTGATGAGTGTATAGATATTCTCAGTCTCAAGCTCACTGTCAAATAATTGACAGCTTTTTTTTCTTTTTCTTTTTTATATCACTATATTGCAGAAATGCTCGTATATTGGAGACAATCGGTTATTTATATATGTATGGAATTGTGGTATGATGGCTGGCTTTTTCTTTATTAATATTTTATTTCTTGTGTAATTGTTATTCTGTATATAATTCACTGTAACATAGTTATTTTGCATTTATGTACTGTTTCTGATTATTGACAGGATTTGCTTTATTGTGCTTTATTTGTAGAAAAAAACAATAAGAAAGTATGGTAAAAAAAAAATTCAAAAGAAAGCCCACTCTCCGTATATCGGTATATGTGTGTATTTTTTTGCACAAAAACAATTACAAGAGGTTTTTTCCTTTTTCTATGTGTGCTGCAAAGGAAAAACAAGAAGAAATAAAAATATTTCTCCTCATTGTGTCTCCCTTACTCCTTTCTTGGGGAGACATAATGGGCACACCTCAGATTTACGATTTCTTATAAATCTGGGTCAGTGTCAAAATGCCATGGATGTTGCTGGGAACGCCCCAGCAACACCCATTGCACGCCCCTTTAATGCAGAAAACTGTGTTAAAGGGGACAATATTTACGAGACAGCATAAGGCCAAAAAAGTGTCTTAGTGCTGCCTCGTAAATATGGAGCTGGCTCCTGCGCCTCAGACCGTCACAAAAAGTGATGTGCCGATGGCGCAAGGGGCCTCATAAATGAAGCCCAGAGTACTTATTTGCAATTCACAACTGTGCCTTGCAGTTTACAATTTCCACTGCCAGTCACAATGCGGTTCGCAATGGCAGGGGGTTGCAATGTGGTATTCTTCCCTCTACTGACTGCACAGCGAGATGAGTCTGTGTACACGGCTGTGCTGCCAGCTGTCTCTTCTTGAATCAGGCGAAATATTTTTCAGGCTAATGGAAACATTAAAATGCATTTTGAGGGTCGTAATGTCCAGAAGAAGATACAGGTATTAAATATGAACTCATTATATCGTCTAACAAACTAATGTTTTAATCTTTTCTTAAGCTTATTGGTTTGGCACATTGAAACACTAATTGAAATATGACGCATTTCTACGTAATTTAAAATCTTACTTCCAATATAATACATTTTGGACCTATTATTACTGCAAGTCATAAAATGTAAAAAATAATGAATATAATTGCTTGTGTTAATGGGGTCAATCTGCAGTGAGAGCATTATGCTTCTGTGTGTACGAAAATGGAGGAACGCCCTCTGTCTATTTCAGCAGCTTTCTTAACAAATTCATCGAATAATGCCTTATTATTATCCATGTCACCCACTGGTTTCTCTCCCACTCAGGGTCTAGGTCAACTTGCGTTCCTGATGATCAGATCTGGAAATAGAGTCCCGTGTTTCTCTGAGTACATCATTTTGAAAGCCTTCTTCCACTGTCGTAATTCGCCTTGATGTGTTCATCAACTAAAGTAGATCCTCTATTGAGCCACTGCTCTCATATGGACATAATCATTTGAATTATTTTGAAATCATCTAAGCATTTGCTGAGCTATATCCATGAAGGGTTTTACTTACAAGTTAGCAGTGGTAAATAGTCCTAAGGCCAAGAAAAGCAAATTCAGAAAACTAGAAGAGGCGAAGGCAAAACGTTTGAGGGTTACGCTGCAGAGAGGGCCAAGTCCAACAACCTTCTTTTTTATATGTTAACCTCCTGCCCTTTGGGTTTAAATGGAGTTTTAGAGGGACATATGAATACATTGTTATGTCTCTGGTAGAGAGCCACTAGCATGAATAACTGGATTCATATCCAGTAAACTTACTGCTATGTCACAGAAACAGTTGTTAAAAGCTGTTATGCACTGTTGCAATGCCAAAAGGAATGACAATTTACAAGGAAACAAGGGAACCCTAGAAGTCGAGAGGGACCGAGGGCTTGCAGAATGTTTTTAGAGACAGTGGCCCCTATCACAAACAAATGTATAAAAATTAGTGTAACACAGAGCTACAATGCGAACTGTGTAGGTTTTTCAAATTACCAAAATATATTTATTTAAACAAATATTCCGACAAAGAGGCAAAGTACTTCATCTTACAATGTTGCCCCTCAGGGCTCCAAATCATGCCAGAGGTGAAATAAATCTGTGGAACCATCAGCACTAAATGTAGCCCTCCCTCGGACTACCACTGTTGAGGCAAGAGCTTCAGCCCCAACCCGTGAGTTCATTGTGATTGACACCTCGTTTGTATTCTGATCACCATCACTCGTGTATAGCCAACTATCTTTCTAAATTGTTTTAGACCACACCACCCTGAGCACTGTCCTGTCTGATTACTATTGGGATTCATTCATCTAGGTCACCCCTAGTTCGAATAGTTTTCAGTATCACACTGTGAAGGCCAAATATCACTCTTCCTACTCGCCTTGTAGGAAATTTAATTTATTTTTGCAGAATTGACATGTGTAGTTCATTAATCGCCGTACTTTCTCTAAACCTTTCTTTTTCTTGTTTCTCCTCCCCCCTTTTTTGCCTCTTCCCTTCCTTACTTATCAGTGTCTAGCCTTTTTCAGGCTAAATCTCAGGCATATTTTTTTTGCTGTCCTGATGATGATCCTGTTATTTTAGCCGGGTTCGAAACATCGTCGACAACCACATCTTGACTCATACTTGTTTATTATGATTTGTGTGGAGCATAAAATGTTTTTTTTTACAAATGTGACTGTTGTAAAAATATATATGTGAAGTCAGTATGTGAGTAATTGCTGGAGGTCTGGAAATCTGGTGATTTCCAGCCCCGTTTTTACCACTGCATCTTATTTATACTTTGTTTCTTTGTCCGAATATTTGTTTAAATAAATATATTTAGCTTATTTGAAAAACCTACACAGTTTGCATTGTAGTTCAGTGTTACCCTATTCTTTGTACATTTGTTTGTGATAGGGACCACTATAAAAGAATTTCAGTCTGCTCTGGTTGGGATCTCTATGAGCCTTTCAACCCGAGGAGCACACATTCTGGAAGAGAAGACACAGAAAGTGGTAGGAGGTCAGTTTTTTTTTTTTTTTACATTTTGCACATGGAACGGAGGCCATGTTATGTATGGCTCCCCCATTACTCCCTTGCCCCTGCCTAGTAGTTGAAAGCAAGGGCAGATGGTTTTGGGGTCAAGCATAACATATAATTATAGAGGGGTAAAAAGTGAATTTCTGGAATGTTTTTCACCTCAGGGTTCTGGGTGTCATCAGAGACAACTCAAGTTCCACTCTTGTTGTTTTTTTATGTGACTCAGAACCCTTCAGGGAAAAAAACATCCCAATAATACACTGTCTATAATTCTTTATACACAAATAGGCTTTTCCTTTTGGATGACAAAGGCAATTTCATTGCCATGTGTCCGTGCAGTACATTTAAAATTTAGCCCAACCATAGCACGGCGGTGCTCCTGGAAGGTATATATTTTGGTCATGTATGTGAGTTGTGTAAATACACTCTATAGCCTACATATGATATTTAACCATCCATGCTCTAGGTGCTTTGTGCGCACCATTTACAATGAATGTATTGGTTATATAGGCTACACAGGGAGTTCAGATATACATCGCATGATATGAGGGGAAGCACAGTCCATTTTAACAAGGGTAAAGTGCACAGGGTCCTAAGGCCAGCACAACCAGACAGAAGAAAATGGAGAATTATGAAAATAAATCAAGCAATGCCAAACAAGGGTACCCACTAATAACAGACAAAGGCTCGGACCAGTAGACATTGAGGGTCTAGGATACTGGACATAGAGAAGGGGCAAAACCGAGATCCTGAGCCTAACAGGTACTGATGTTTTGGAAATTGCATGGTGGGCATGGTCAAAAGTCACTTACTGTGATCTGTACATACTGGGCGTGGGAAAACAAAATGCCGGGAGTGGTGAAGACCACATCTTGTGCCCAGTGCTAGCTATGTACAGCTCCAGGGCACACGCTATAGCCAGTTGGGTACTAGAGGGGAGGTATTAGGTTGAGGCCTCATCTTATGCCAGAGTTTGCTGAGAATTGCCAAACTGGAAACACTGTTGTCCAAACGCTATCCCATATGTCTAGATGTGAATGGGCATGAATGTTAGTCATGGATTTGTGAGTGCTTCAGGCAGGTGGACAGAACACAGACCCTGTGGACAAACCCTGCAAGCATAGTTGAAGCTCATGCTAAGGAGCCTTTGTTACCATGGTACAATGGGCAACTATTCTGGCTATGTGCAGCAGTCTCTAGCACAGCAGCCCTGGGTACAGGGGCACTAAGTGCAGAATGGAGCTTAATGCCACACCCTCAAACCAGAGCGTACTGTGTGCAAATGCTGACTGTGTTCAGTGTGCCTTAGAGGCAAGGACACAGACTGCACAAAGTGGCCAAAGGGAGTGGCTTTGGATTTGCAGAGTGGGATTTTGAGGAATGGCCAGAGGATATGACAAGAGACGATGCCACATGCAAAAAGAAAAATTGATGGATAGAATGCAGAACAACGTCATACATTCACCCCAGTATAGAGATCTGGGCCTAAATCCATTGTTTATTTGCTCCCCATGCCATTCAAGTTTAAACACAGCCATATACAAATCAGTCTTGGGAACAGTCCAGCCCAATTAGATATAATGTTTTTTTGCTAAAACTGCCTGCATTTCATCTAAAAGCACCTCTGGACAATAAGTATCCTTGATCCCAATAAATCTATCTGTCAAAGTACCCAGGGTCGTACTCCTCACAAGGCCCTTCTTAGACATTAAAAAATAGGCTATTGCCAGGTTGCCCAATAGACCCTCTTTACTGAAACTAGTTAGGGTATCCCTAATGTAAGAAAGTCATGGTAGCCTTTTTGTCCCAGGAAGCCCTATTATCTCCTGTGCGAGTCTATAAGATGTCAGCTCAGGAATAAGCCAAATTCTTCTCCAAAATTTTCCTTGGATATAGGTCCAACTCCTGTGTCTAGACGAAGCTGGAGAAGTGGAGTACTGGAGGGGAGGATCACTAGCTGCCTAATGAAGGTGTTCTCAATCAACACAATGTTTTTGACAGTTTTATGCCCCTAATCTCAGCCCCATAAGTGATTGCCCCTAGGGCCTGGGTTTTATACATCTCAACAGAGGGAATGATAGGCCTATAGAAAGACCCATTCTGCACCCTGGCACGACCAGCTGTGGTTTGGGCTAGTTTCAAACTTTGTTTGGCAATGTGCAATGACCAATCCCTGTGCTCATTGAGGGTTAGCCCTAGGTAATCGAAAACGGATAACCTCTTCAGGGGGATTCCATTCACGAAGGAAATGGACAGTAAAGTTTATGGTGGATTGAAGACCACAAATATAGGGCCTCATTTAGGTTATTTCGGTATCTATGAGGCCCCTTGCGGCACTTTTGCACCTCAAGAACGTCACTTTTTTTACGTTCCGGTGACGCAATATGCTGCAGCATATTTACAAGGCCATGCAAAGCCACACTACGCAGCTTTTCATGGCCTGGTAAATATGGGCCATATGTATGAAGGTACTGATTTGCGATTCTGAAATAGTGATTTTTAAGAAATCGCTATTTCAGAATCGCAAATTGGTATGTATGTACAAATTTGCGTATTTTTTGCGAATTCTTAGTATTCCCTAATTGCGATTCGCAAATTGCGAATCGCAATGAAGGAATACTTTCCCATTCATTTCTATGGGCCAGGAGGCCGATAGGAATGAATGGGAAGGTATTCTCAATTTTGCGATTCGCAATTTGAAAATCGCAAATTGAGAATAATTTCAAGGGTGCAGGGGTGTCCAAAGGACACCCTGTTGCACCCCTGAAATATGCATGGGTGCACTTGTGGCGCATAAACATGCCCTAAGGGCATGTATGTGTGTCACATGGCACTTTGAAGGAAATCGCAACTTACCACCAACTAAAAGTTGGTGGTAATTTGCGATTCCTTAAAGGCATTTTGCAAATTTTTTTGCCTTCATACATTGCATTTAAGGAATCGCAAAATTTGCTATTCCTTAAATGCAATTGCAAAATAAGGAATTGCAAATTTTGCGATTCCTTATTTTGCACTAGATTTTACTTCATACATATCGGCCTTTGCGAATGCGAATTTGCTTCATACATATGGCCCTAAGTGCCCCTTTCACGCAGAGCACTGCGTGAAAGGGGCTTTAAATGGGTTTTACTGTGTGTGTCCCCATGCAACACGCATGGAACCTGAAGCATTCCCAGATTTATGAGGCATCATCAACCTGGAAATGCATCAGGCTCTAATGCCACCACAGGGGTGGCATTAGGGAGGCGCAATGATGAGAAATGTTTTAATTTTTCCTCGAGTTTTCCTTTTTCTATATGTGCTGCATTCTGCAGCACACATAGAAAGAGGAAATCTCCTGAATTGATTGACTTTGTGCAGGAAGGTGTCCCTTCCTTCACAAAATCAATCAGACACACAACTCAGGCAACGTGGGCTGGCTGCCCATTGTGCTCTGGAACAGGGGAAAAGGACAGGAATGCACTGTATCTTATAGGTACAGCACATTCCTGCCCTTTTGTTTTGATGCAGGGCAGCAAGATTCCTTGTGGTGTTGCCTTGCGCCTAAACCTCATAAATGAGGCCCTCAGTCTTTGTAGGGATAATTTTTAACCGCCTTGACTTGCAGAACACATTGAATCCAACTATAGACTTTTACATACCCATGGGCGATTTAGAAAGAAGGAGAGTGTCGTCTGCAAACATCAGTGCCAGGTGGAGACGATCTCAGGTGCATCGTTATCAAGGACCCTATTTAGAAAGTCCACCAACCCATTGATATACAAACAAAATAATGTTGGGGCCAGCACACAGGCCTGGTGAACTCCCCAAATAACCGAAAATGGTTCCGAGACCTCCCCCAGTTTTCCACAGCGAACCTGCACAAAGTTCTGCTCATGTAGTCTCCTAATGGTATAGAACAGATAATAAGAATCCCCATGTGAATCATTTCCGACCAAAGCTTGTCTCTCATTACTAAGTCAAAAACTGGCTTTAGATCCACAAATATTAGATAACGGCTACCACCCTCTGACATAACAGTTTTCCAGTGCAGGAGTAATTAGTATTTATATTACTTAAAATTTTATTTGACAATGTCACCGGATTCAAAAATGATTGATCTTATACGGCTGTTTAGTGGTAGAGTAAACATGTCATTCTTTCTATGTGTGTACTGTAGAAGTAGGGATGTTAAAAGTCCTACACTCAGCACGCTTTGGGAAAGCTATGCTGAAATAAAACTCTGCACTCAGAGCATGATTAGTTGGATCAGAGGCTAGGCCTAGTTGGTACTGGGGTAAGAGGTGCTGGTTGCTACCCCTATGGCCAAAGTCTACTGGTCTGAGGAACATTTTTCATTAAACATGAATGATACAATAAAACAAGAGTAAAACTACATTACAAATCATACCACATAATACACTAGTAAAAACACAGACCAAATAATTAAAACAAAACAGTTTTTCTTTTCTCCTTTCTAACCCCCTATTTAGCACAAATCTACCTACAGCACATATCACTTCTAAAAACGCATCTCAAATATAAAGTATTAGCTGTCAAGCATGTTCTAAAAGAATATTTTAAAGGAACTGGTGTTAAATAATTCTTTCTTTGTTTCAATAAGAGTATATAATCAAGCAAAATAGGTTTGATCGTACATTTCAATCCCACTGGGCACCTACAATTATCTAAATACTCAGGATTCGGCCCTATTCTAAATCTCATGTTTAAGCATTCTATAAGGCAATTTCTCAATGCAAGGATGAAAAAAAAATCAATTCGACTGAATCTAATCGTACTATAAGTTACTGGCTGCTCCCTTTCTCTTTCTTTGGGAATGAAATGTTTGCATAAGATTAAATCTAAAACAGAATAACTTCAGTTAATACATAGGAATTTAAGTGTGACCTTAGATTACATCTACGCAGAAAATTCTGAGCTATCTTATTTTGCTTGCAAATGAGTTCCATGTGACTGTCTGTTTCAAGGTCCACCTGATATCCATTTTCACGTGGACATTAGGGTCACTCTTGTTCATGTTGATGTAGAGGCTATGCATGGTTGAAGGGGAGGGCATGGAAGAACCTCTAGAGGTGTAATTAAAAATGTTTAGCCTGCAATTAGCGTTGAGATCCGATATTTTGCCTGGGCTATATATTGGTTCCACATCTTAATATTTTGAAATAAAAGGCCTAACTATTTATATAGTACCCTCTTCCACTCTGCTATCCCAATAGTCCAAGAAAATGCCTTGATCTTGCCCCCAAAGACCAACATTTTAGTTTTTTCCATGTTTATTGTCAGTTTATTTTAAGGACAATGGCTATAGTATATCTGAAATTTAGATTGGAAACTTATTTGTGGGTTTTCTAAGCACACCAAGTCATCTGCATACAATATGCATAGGAATCTGAACATATCCACTTTTTTGGGAGAAAAGGAGGCTGAATTTTTAAGACCAATATGAAGCTCAGCCAAAAAAGCAAATGTTCTCAGAGAAAGAGCACATCCCTGTCCATTTCAAATGCTATTTTATCTCTCAAGTTCAGAATTAAGTTGGACTAAGAGAGACGGTAACTGAGTTGGGATCCATATATAGTTAATTGTTCAGAGAATCTCTCAATGCACAAGTTTGAAAACCGCATTGAAATCCACAAAGCAACACACCTAATTTCCCTTGTATTACTGGACTTACATGCCAACGTCCAAAGATAAAAGCAGTGGTAAATAGTAGAATGATCTTCTTGGGAGTCCCCTTGTTCCATGGGTATTATGCTTTTATCGAAGGGCCACTACTTTAGTTTCTGAAGATTAATCATTGCATATGCTTTAGGTCCCACATCTATATTAATAATCATTCGTGGGCAGGAAATGGTTATCTTTTTGTATATGGGTTTAATTATAGTTAGGGCTCCTGATTTTATGGTTGTTTTTTTTACATTTCGGTCTGTATTTACCCATATTTAGTTTTGGGTAATTTTATCTATATTTATCCATATTTATTTTGTGTTTTGTGAAAAAAATTAGGCTGAAAATTGTATATTTCCACATTTATTTACAGATAAATATGAACTCTTGCTTGAATGCCTGCCAGGTTTTAGTGTTACGAACATCCGAAGTAGATAAACCAATGTGTGAAAATATCCAAATTTCAGTATCACCTTTGTGCATATCTAATGCTGTTAAAAACTCTTTACTAAAATCCCTTACCTATCAATCCACACAGCTATTCGCCTGGAAGTAATAGCAAAGAATATTTAGAATCACCGAAAAGCAACCCAATTTCAGTTTTTATCCACATTTAAAAATAAATACAGAATGTTGTCGTTGATCTGTTCAAGTTGTTCATTGGTTTCCTTCTGAGCCTTCTCCTGCGAGATCTTCTTCTCTCGTAGCTCGCTTAGGATTAGACTCAAGGTCGCCTCAATCAGGAAAGCCAGCAAAAGGCTGAGGGAGGAGGTAGTTACCGTGTCCGGACCATGTTGAATTCCATCATTAGATCTTGGGAGGTCCATCGTTGGAGCTAGAAATGAATCAGCTGCAATTTGATTATTATTTGGTGATGTGTTGCTTCCACCCTAAGTCTCTTTAGTGGTCGTCCAGGAGAATAGCGGATATGTTGTTTTCCTTTTTGCAAATTTAAAGGGATAGGTACGGCATTTATGCGGGTAGTATAAAGGACCGTTGCTGGTATAGAGGGCAGAGGAGAAACAGTTTCGGAACTTGAGCTGGATTCCATACTGCTACTTGTTTCTCGAGAAAGGTTATGCCAGAGTTCCTTGGGAGAGCAGGACTGTTGGTCTGGGATTTGAGGCAGCTTCTCTCAAGTTAGTTGTGATACTTGTTAACTGCTGATCTTATCACCCTTAAGGTTCCGCTTAGCAGTGCGTGTTTTCATAGAGGGATCTCTAGAGATACAGTTCATCGAGATAACAGTAACAGGTCACTGGTAATAGTTGGTATCAGGCAGCAAGCAGGTACCAAACAGCAAGAAGGGTTATCAGAAAAGGTATTACAGGAGGTATTATCAAGTGGCCACAGGCCGCATCCGTTCTACATGGACTGCTTCAGCAACCACCCTTTAGCGCCTCCTCCTGGAATGAAACCCTAATGTCGCACCTCAGGTTTTAAGCCCTCTCTAAAGAATCGCCCCTTTCTTCTCCTTTTGAATTCAGCTAGTTTCTGGTCAACTCTCTCTGGAATGCCCTTAATTGGTGCTTATTGCTATTCTGAAGAAGTTATTTTGTAAAAAGATAAGGTAGGTTTCCGCCCTTAGGTTTTGACAGATTTTTTCAGATACCTCTCAAAATAGCTCTCCTTCTCCTTCTCTTAGATGAGAGCATGCAGGTAGCAAAGGGCCAAGGGCACAGAATACTGCAACCAAGTGGCACTTGAAACAAAAGAGAAAGAGGGGGATCAATAGGAAAGTGTGTCGCATAAACCCCCAGTGTGTTTGGCGCGCATCTCAAAGTATGGATTTTTTAAAATTAAAGCTAAGTCCACTCGGCAGGAGTGTCCTTGATGGACTTTAGATAAAACGTTATTAACCAAAGAAGAATGGGTCATGAATATGCAAGTCAAGATTAAGGAATTTCTAGAAAGAAATAAGGACTCTGCTTCCTATTTTTCCATCTGGGAAGCCTGTAAAGCCTATATTAGGGGTAAAATAATTTCATACAAAGCTAAAGAATGTCATCAAAATTAAAGAAGAATACTTACAGCGCAATTTACATCAAGCAGTTCAGAGATACATAACTGATGGTTCTCAATCATCTAAATCTAGAGCAGATTTAGCCAGGCAGAATATAAAAGATTATTTTGATTCTCAGACTATTGTCAACCAGAATAATACTTCCAAAAGCTTTATGAAGAAAGCAAGCATGCTGGAAACTTTCTGGCCTGGTCTATAAAAAAGAGAAGTAACAATGCCATTATCAAATCCATCTATGATAATAATAGAGTTAGTTGACCTATGGGCTGATATCGATGCAGTCTTTCTCTCCCACTATAAGACACTATGCTCATCACTGCCTTTCTCAGTCCATATAGAAGAATTTCTTAGCGTTATAGATATACCAAAACTCAATAGGAACCTGCAAGCTCACATAGTAGCCGTTATCGCAATGGATGAAATCCAAGGGGCCATAAAAGGTTCTCTTAATGGGAAAGCATGTGGCCGCGATGGATTCCCAGCCAAATTTTACAAGGTATTTATGCCTAAATTGGAGAACATTTTAACACAGCTATTTAATGCAATTCTAAAAGGATGCCAAGTGCCTTGGACTTTTTCTGAAGCAGTTATAGTAAGCTTTATTGAAAAAGACAAGCCAACTAATAACCCAGGATTATACCGTCCAATTAGTTTACTCAATTGTGGTTATAAGCTCTTTACAAAAATTATGGCAGCTAGAATAACTATATCCGCGCAAGAAGTGGTTCACAGGGATCAGTCAGGCTTTTTGCCCGGTAGAGCTATGGCAACCAACACCAACTTTCTAAAACAGGCAATTGACTATTATACGAACAAAAAGACAGAAGCAACAATTATCATGATTGATGCTGAAAAATCCTACGATTTGTTCAATGGAAAATTCTGTTCGCATTCTCTCAAAATTCAATTTTCCTTTGCAATTTATAAATGTTTTGCAGAACTTATATAGCAAAGCGGAAGCTAAGCTTATAATTAATTCTCACACGACAGGGTCACTACAAATTAGACGAGGCACTAGGCAAGGGTGCCCAATGTCACCAAACTCTGCATTATATATAGAACCACTACCATCCCTGTTACGGCAAGATTCACAAATTAAGGCACCCCTAGTAGGAGCTCCTGAACTCCAACTTTTTGCAGACGATATAATTTTGTATTTGGCTGCAGATAAGCAAAATATCTTAATCATTCTAAGTCTAAGGTTTTACTTTTTAATTGTTCAGACCAAATCCCACCTTTTGACATGCGCAACCAGGTTTGTACGACTGGTTCAATTAGATACTTGGGGATATACGTGTCACATCTCACATGATTATTCGCAGCTATATCAATTAAACTATGAACCAACACTTCTTAAAGCTAGGGACCTCTTAAAGCAGTGGTAGGCCTTGCCAATCTCCAGGTAGAGTTGCCATGATAAAAATGAAGATTCTCCCTAGTGGCGTAGTAAGGTCAGGTGGTACCCGGTGCGGAAAGTTTCTTGTCACCCCTGACTTGACAAAATGGCAAAAATATGTGTTTTAAACACATATTTTTGCCATTTTGTAACCCCCTGAGTGATGACACTGATCACCCCCGGCTTGACAAAATGGAAAAAATATGTGTTTAAAACACATCATTTTGCCATTTTGTCACCCCCCTCAGTGAGACACCCGGGGCAGCCCGCACCCACCACCACCCCCTTCCTACGCCACTGATTCTCCATCTCTTTCTTTTTATTTTTTCAAATATACTAATCAAAATCCCACCAAAACATTTTTATGAGATAGATCATATGCTGCAAAAATTTGTCTGGTCAGGCAAGAAACCTCGCACAAAACTAGAGAGGGAGAATAAAATTAAAAAAGAAAAACACTTACCTTGAGCTCGCCGCATTGCAGACTCGCCGATGCAGTGAACACAAGGTAAGTGCTTTTTTTAATGTTATTCTGCCTCTTATGTCAACTCCCCCTTACTCCCTGACACACCGCTGTTACTTGCACCAACTGCAGCTGCATTTGAAGAAATAACGTATATCATCAAGATCCAGGTAGGAGGGAAATACTCTTGCTTTTTCTTATTTAGGAGACTTTTATAAGACACCTTTACTCGCTTGGTCAACAGCATTTGTTCTCTATCGGAACATCTTCACAACCTCATTGACATTTCCTTAGATTACATTTTACAGCTTGATATACCACATAAAACCATGGATCATTGTTATAAAAAAATATTTGAATTTGGTTTAATGTGGTGAGATGTTTTGCTAAATTGGACTTTTAAACAGTTTTCAATATTTACCAGATGTTAATATTACCAGAATCCATAAGGAGGCCAATAAGTGTGGTAATCTGTGTAGCTTAAAGTCATACTAGGAATACAAGTCATAAGGTGTCTTGGATAATTCACTTTAATATACAGTAGCTTATCACGGTCCATAGCAGAATCCAGATGAATTAGAGAGACTAGAGGTTGATGGGCACAGCCTTCGAAAAGAGAGAATCTTAGATTTGTACAGCTGGTGTATCAGAGAGAAAGTACCAATTTAAGGAGGATATGCCGAGGCTATGACAATATTTAAATCCCTATGGGAATGCTTTGTCAATTTCCATCTTAGGTAAGACTGCCGTTGGGATTCCGGAGGTGTGAATATCTTTCCTCATTCTATCATTCTACAATGGATTTAAATGAAGGCTAGAGATTTCAGAGAATGTTGGAAGTGAGCATCTTTTGCGTGGTGAGTCCCAATCCTAAAAGTTGCCCCTCCAGGTCCTTGACACTGGGCTAGTCAGAGGTCACTCTTCCCAACCTAAAGACTGCAAGAATTGGACTTCAGGTGAAAATACAGAGGTTCTGGGCGCTTCACGTATTAAAGAACTATCCCCACTCTCCTTGTAAAAGCAAGCAGACCTCACCTCCACTTGACTGCTTTTAAGCCCTATGTGTTACCTATGGAGCCTCAAGCAACTCAGGCCCCAAATTCCTCAAACAAAGTTTCAGTTGGTAGCAGCCAGTAAGATGACTACTTTCTTTGTTTACTGATAATTACCGGGGAATAAGAGTGTCTTTCTACTCTCCCTACCTCTCTTTTTGTTTTGACGTACATTCTAGCACAGCCTTGAAGATCGTCATTCTACCTTTAAGCTGTCTTCTTGGGGTGTGAGAAGTTTCGCAGGGGGGCTGCAAAACGTTGAAACTCCCTCCCTCTGCATATTAAGTCTCTACCAGATTTACTTACCTTCAGAAAGCTTCTCAAAACCTGGTTCTTAAACAACAAATGAGCACAAAACTCTCTAAATCTTGCAGCGCTCAGAGGCCTCTGGGTAATTGCCATGCTTTACAAAAGACATATAACATAACTTAACTGCTGATGTGACATCAGCAACTTCAGACACCGAACTTTACCTGCACGTTGCTCTTTGTGTCAACCACGACTGCCCCGCTTTTCTCAACAACATGAAGTTCTGACTGGAGGCCAGCTCTTTCCCCCAACAATAATCTCCTTGCGGTTGCCTGCCAACCCGGAGCTCCAACTGGGGCTCCTTGGGTAGAACTGTACTAAGTTGGAAGGGAAGCCTTCCACAGGGACAAACCTGTATCTGACCCCTGCTCCATCATGGTCGGCCTCAACTTTTGACTTTGACCCAATCCAGCATGAACAGATACCCACGATTGGCGCCCTAAACTTCTTAGGGCAATTTTTACCTAAAATTTCTGCTTCTACTAATTGGATTGGTCATTTTGGTTTCATTTTATTTATTAAAATTAACTATCATTTTATGAGTTGACCTGGAATTTTTCTTGTGTTGTGTTTTCACTTTATTAGTGTTTAAGTGCTACAAAACTATTCACACATTTCTCCTAAATTAAGCCTGACTGTTTCAGTGACTTTTGCAATCCTCCCTGCGAAGGAGTGTGCTTATTACTTCAGTAGCCTTCTCACCCATCTCATCTAACAATCTAAAATTTTGCTTAAATCTTCCTCCAGTGTAGAACATTGGTCATCATTATAATGATGTTCAGCAAAAGATATATAAACATTAACTATTACCATTGTCTCACATTTTGTTAAATTATCAAACAAATCTATCCTGAAATCGAGTAACCAGTCACAGTTGATTGAAATTTTTTAGCCACATTCCTCGATGTTAAATTTAGCATACCTCCAGATGCTCGACCAGATAAAGTTTTATGCCCACATACCCCAATTTGGATGAAAGCCTGAATAGATGGAGACCCTTCTTGTACCAACTTCACCTGGAGACATAGGTGCTGATTATGATGTCGGGCAGAAAGCCTCCTCCTGATAGCCAGATTCTCCTCGACCATGTCGGAGTCTTTCTGACTGACTCAATCAGTTTACATTCTGCCCGAATGATTTCGATGTTCACGGTCGGAAGGTAAAACACACGGTCATTCTGAATCAGTTCCTACCGGCTCTCTGAGGATTTGTGTTGGTCGGACCCACATCGTTCACCCCTATGGACAACGTTTCCGACCTCGGGATTACGATGTTGATTTCCAACAGCCTTTCCACGTTGGCCTGTCCAACATAAAAAGGCAGTCGGAAAGTGACTTTGAGGGCCCCTGGCAGGGCCCCCTTCATCCTGTGGCTTCCGGTTGGGGGCTAAGGTGGTACCTAAAGCACCCCTTCTGTAAAGCTCTGCACTGTGTGGCAGACACCATGGAGTGCCTGCCACAGGGTGCAGGGTTTTCCACACACATCCCATTTCCCCCTAGGAGTTTATGTTATGGCCGGTTGTTGGGAGGAACATACGCTCCCATAAGAAACAATGGGAATCCGAACAAACAGTGTTCGGTTTCATTGCAATCAGGTGGGCGGAACCTCCGACCACGAGTTGGTCGTCCCGATTCTGAGTAGGTGTCAGGTGGAAAGTTTCTGCCCGACATCTTAATCGGCCCCTTAGTATAAAATTATCTTTCAACAAATTTGATAGATACCTCGATTTTAGGATTCTATTTAAGCCAAATACATTCCAGAGGCGAGGGTAGGCGAAGAATATCTATCCTAACTTTTAACACACGTGGGCTAATTCCAATCCCGTCTGGAAGGCCTCCGAATCGGGTTCCACAGTAGCAAATGTGATTCAGAGGCTAATTTTCCGACCGAGTCATACACAGGTCCGGACGTCCAAGTACAATGCGAATGAACGCGTAAGCGACGATTGACCTGTATCTGGTTCCAAGCCAGTCCGTGCGACCCATACGGACATGATTCTTTCCGCACAATGTAGACGTTTTATGACCGAGCGAGTACGATTCACGAGTCAGACAGCCGAATTGAGCCAAAACCTCCAACTCGCAACACGTCTGGAAAGCTGCCTTTGGGGGTTTGTACAGGGCCCCCTGCACAGGTAGTCTTACGAATCGCTCACAGGGGGAGTCCCATGGCTCCCCCCTACACATGCATGTACAGTGCGGATGGCACCATGGCGTACTCACTACAGGGGGTGCCCTTGTTTGCTACGTACCCATTCAATCAATGGCAGCCCGTGTACGCGTCATACGACTGGCTCCCATTGACTTCAATGAGAGTCCGAGCGACCTGAGTCCGTCAGCCTACGGCTGCATCGTACTCGCTCGGTCGGACTCCAGGGGCATGGCTCGGTCGGAAAGTCCTCCGGATCCGACTTGGATGGAGGGCTTTCCCAACAAGATCGGAATCAGTTCCTTTTCCACACCTTCATTATCCAGAACAAGTTAGTGATTAAATAAAGGAAGAAACTCATCTTGGGACAAATGTATCACTGGGACTATTACTCTTAGGTTACCATTAGGGAGGTCAGCAACTTGTCTTGTACATGAGCAGGAATGTTCTATCTCAAGTAGGACTCAACAGAACATCCCCTGTGGTCAAAAACTCATAATATCACCCTCCCCCACACTCAAACTAAAAGCCACCATCTCAATTTACAAAAATGGCAAAATCCTTTTTCAAGCAGTGGACAATGACCTACAAACACTTAACTCACATTTTAGCGACCTAAACAGGCTAGTAGCAGCCCCAGCAGATCCTATTAGTTACTTGCTGCACACTCTGTCTCCTAACCTTTACCTCAAACCAACTAAGTCTGCCCTAAGAACCACACCCAAGGTGAATCATAGTCTGTCAGGCTACACAGGCACACAGAGTTCCCAGCTAGACCTCTCTACAATCAGCACTCCCAGAACAAATATTTAACAACAGGAAATGGATCAGTGACCCAAAAACTTCCACCAGAGAATGAACAGAAGATAATAACATAAACCCAGATAGGCCCTGAAAATGAACAGGTGATAGAAACAAAAACTCAGATAAGTCTTGAAAATTTCAAAACACTTACACAGGTCGATAATGCAGTTTGCCAGTTGGTGAACACAAAACTCCCCATAAATCAAATCAAGTACAACTTGCATTTACTCAGGGAAGAAATAGATTGGGTAAAGAAGAAAATCACCACACTCTTACTTACCCTAGACAAGCTGTACATGACCTCCACCAAGCGAACAGATGACCCTGTCAGCAGACAACTTATCTACAACAATAGACTCACAACTCTCCAAGACAACAAGCTAGACAGGCCAAGAAGAACAATCACTTCTCAGAAGAAGAGATAAACACTTTGCCAATATACTATCAAAATGCACAGAAGAGCTCACCAGACACACCAAAATCCCTATCATCAAAACATTCAACTCCATTAACTGAATATACAAACCTCTACTCATCAATCACAACAGCATGATCCAGATCGCAATGAACACAATGGCCCACTGTAACTCACAAAACAGCCACAAACCTGAAATGCATGCTGCACAATTGCAGATCAGTGGTAAAACATGCAATCAATATAGCAGATGTGATCTTAGCACACAATTTAGACATTCTATTCCTAACCGAAACCTGCCACAACCCAACAGCAGCCCCAAATCTAGACCACTTCAATCTCCCATAGTTTGTCACTTTACATCTAGACCACACAATGAAACAGGCGGAGGTCTCACAATAGTCCACAGAAACTCCCTAAAGTTATACCCACTCTACCTAGGAGAGACATCGACGCTTGAACTCTTAGGAGCTCAAATCAAGCTTGAATAGAAACTGCTAGCGAAAACACCTGTATACCGTTCTCCGGGTAATAACACTGTCTTCCTGGAGCAACTCATGGAAGCGATCACAATCAATGCTACCTCAATCTCTAATACAATACTATTAGAATATTTCAACAGTGGCTGCATTCAATGACCTACTTCAGGACCTCAACATGATTTAAGCATGCAATGGACCCACCCATAACAAAAGTGCCAATCATGACTTCATCAGCGCCAAACAGGGATCAATAAACTTGCTAGACATCACCCCAAAAGACTGGTCTGACCACCATCAAATTGTTTTCCAAATATACACACAAGAGATCGAAATCAAGGATCAAATGAGAAGGGAGAAAATGTGGATGAGGGACTACAGCCATGTAACAGAACAGAAGTTGGAACTATGCCAAACCTCTTTGGGACCTAGGACAGACCAAACATTGGATCATGAACTGACGCACCTCTGCAACAGCAGTATGACAGAAATAGTTCAGAAGGCTGCTCCATTACATCAAAAAAGGCAAAAGAAAAAACTCTAAGTACATGGTTCAACAAAAACCTGAACAGTGAAAGAAGAAAATTAAGAGATCTGGACTGACTTTGGAGAAAGGACTCCATTCATCTCAAACAGTTGAGAAGACACATAAATACAAATATGAAAGCTATCTTGAAAGCCAAAACATCAGCATCAGATCTCAACTAGACAAAGTGAAGAACATACCCAAAAAACAGTTTGACATAATAAAACAACAATCAGGAAAACTTGAAGTACCATCAACTGCAAACAACTCAACAGATATCTGCAACACTTTCTCCACTTACTTTAAAGAAACAAATGCAACCATAAGCAGCTCTATCTTCAGCCAAGCTAGTACCTAACTTGAAGAATCCATCAACCCCACTCTCACAGCTCACTGCAAGCAGTCTGACCAACACTATTCAACCATCCCAGGTAAAAACAGAGCCTTCTGGAGCATTCTGTCAATAAAACCTACTACACGGTTCACTGACAGAATATCGACCCCCTAAATATCGCAATAGAAAAAGATTGCAACCAAAATATCGATGACAAAAACATCGTCATCATAACTTTATAAACAAAAATATATTGATGTCATTAATTTTGTTGTACTAAATATCGTTTTCTAATTATATATAAAATACATGAAGAAATATTAAATAAGAGAAATTGTAACATTAATAAAAAAAATTGAATAATGTGATATATATTTTAACAAATAAAACAAATTAAGACAATTTAAAAAAGTTAAACAAACATATACAATAATTAATATATATATTTACATACATCTACTTTAAAAACAATATTTAAACTAATAATTTTAATGTATATTAGATTTTTTTAATTATTAAACAATGTACTATTACTAATAAATATAAATATGCACACATACTAATAAAAACGTTTTTTTTAATAAACCATTCCAATTCAATTAAAAAACGAAACAACTTAAAATTCTTAATATGTAGTAAAAAAATTCACATATAAAAACAACAATAATTAAAAAATATCATTATTTTAAATAATCAAAAAGACAATAATATCAATTATAAAAATATCAAATAAAAGATCAAATAAAAAAATAGATATACTACTCCCACTACAATTTATTTAAAACTACCTAAAGTATTATAATAAATATATTAAATAACTTAGAATTGCCACTTCACGCAACGCAAAAATAAAAAAAAAACTTGATAAAATCTACAAATGTCCCTCGAATAAATACTATAGTCGTAAAAATATTTAATTACAGATACGTTTTATTTAATATAAGGGTTTGAACCAACACAACAGAAGGGAAACAGTTGCAGTACAGAAGGGTAAAATGTACTACTTCCACTCCAATCAAAACAACAGAAGGGAAAGTGTTGGATTGTGGAACAGTAACATTTACTATTCCCATTCCACTGAGTACAACAGTAGGAAAAGTGTTGGATAGTGGAGGGGTAAGATTTACTATTCCCACTCCAGCCACTAAAACAGTAGGGAAAATGTTGGATTACAGAGCGGTTAAATGTACCATTCCCACTCCAGCCAGTACATCAATAGGGAAAGAATTGGATAGCAGAGGGGTAAAATGTACTATTCCCACTCCAGCAAGTTTAACAGTAGGCAACATTTTGGATTAATGAGGGGCTAAATTTACCATCCCCACTCCAGCCAGTACACCAGAAGCAAAAGTATTGGATAGTGGAGGGGTAAAATTTACTATTCCGACTGTAATAAGTGCAACAGTAGGAAATGTGTTAAATAGCGGAGGGGTAAAATGTACTATTCCCACTCCAGCCACTAAAACAGTAAGGAAAATGTTGGATTACAGAGCGGTTACATTTACCATTCCCACTCCAGCCAGTACATCAGTAGGGAAAGTATTGGATAGCAGAGGGGTAACATTTACTATTCCCACTCCAGCAAGTTCAACAGTAGGGAAAATTGTTGGATTAATGAGGGGCTAAATTTACCATCCCCACTCCAGCCAGTACATCAGAAGGGAAAGTATTCGATAGCTGAGGGGTAATAATGTACTATTCCCACTCCACTAAGTGCAACAGTAGGAAATGTGTTGAATAGCGGAGGGGTAAAATTTCCAATTCCCACTCCAGTAAGTACAACAGTAGGGAAAGTGTTGGATAGTGGTGGAGCAAAATTTACTATTCTCACTCCAATAAGTGCAACATTAGGGAAAGTGTTGGATAGTGGAGGAGCAATATTTACTATTTCCACTCCAGTCACTACAACAGTAGGGAAAATGTTCGATTGCAGAGGGGCAACATTTACTATTTCCCCTCCAGTCACTACAACAGTAGGGAAAGTGTTGGATAGCAGAGGGGTAACATTTACTAATATATTGCAGCAAGTACAACAGTAGGGAAAGTGTTGGATAGAGGAGGGGTAACTTTTACTAATCCCACTCCAGTCAGTATAACAATAAGGAAAGTGTTGGATAGCGGAGGAGTATAATTTACTATTCCCACTTCAGCAAGTTTAACAGTAGGGAAAGTGTTGGATAGGGGAGGGATAAAATTTACCATTTTCACTCCAGTCAGTACAACAATAGGGAAAGGGTTTGATTGCGGAGGAGTAAAATTTACTATACCCACTCCAGTCAGTACAACAGTAGGGAAAGTGTTGGATAGCAGATGGGTACAATTTACAAATCTATTCCAGCAAGTACAACAGTAGGGAAAGTGTTGGATTGCGGAGGGGTAAAATGTACTATTCCCACTCCAATAAGTGCAGCAGTATGGAAAGTGTTGGATAGCGTAGGGGTACAATTTCTAGTCCCTCTCTAATGAGTGCAAAAATAGGGATAGTGATGGATAGCGAAGGGGTAAAATTTACAATTCCCACTTCAGCAAGTTCAAAAGTAGGGTAAGTTTCGGATTGCGGAGCGGTACAATTTACTAATCCCACTCCAATTTGTACAACAAAAAGCAACAGAATTTGTTAAACTAAATACAATTACTTCAAAAACAAATCAAAATTTTTATAAATATATTGAAGAGATATACAAATGTTTTTTATTTACAAACATTTTAAAAATAAAAACATATTACAGTGTTAAATACATAACACAAATTCCTACAAATATTATTATAAATAAAATTCAAAAGTACTTTTCACACAAATAAACGTTGGAATTTGAAAGGTATTTTTTGACAAAAAATAATAATTTTTACATAAATCTAATTTACTTACCACGATATAACCTCACAAAACATAAACTTTTAAAAAGTATATTTTTACTTTTAATACCAATATTTAACAACAAACCAATAATCCTTATTTAAATATTACTTATTAATTAATTATGATTAATGTACTTCCCACACTATACTCCCAAAACCCACACCTAAAAACTAAAAAAATACATAATTAAACAATGAATTGTCAACTAAACAATGTATAGTATTTAACAGCTAATTATTATTAATTAAAATTAATTTACTCTCCACTCTTTACCCTTATTAAACCCACAACCCACACCTAAAATAAATTATTTAAACAAGTAAACATAATTAATTATTAATTAATGTTAGTTACTAAATAGTTATTTATTAATTAACAATAAATTACTTCCCACCAATTACCCCTATAATCCCAGAACCCACAACTAAATAAAATTACATCATTAATTATTAATTAATTAATTGATAATAATTAACAACAACAAAATAATTTATGAAAAATAAGGTGCTAATTCCAGTGCCGATCGGACGACTGTCCAACCGTCATCGTTGCCGTAAAGGGACTTACTGACAGTTAGTTGCAGTCCTGGACGGCCAAATTAGGATCTGACCGCCATGGAGTTGGTCAGAAACACGCCTCTTTGGATTGAGGCTTGTGCCGCAGCCCTGAAAAAGACACAAGCCCCAATGCCAAAAGGCATGTTTTTAAACATCTCTGCACTCTGTGGCAGGCACATGGATGTTTGTGGGGGCACCTGGGGTTCCCCCCTGGCCTCATGGTGGAGGCTGTGGAGGGATAGGGCCCTGCCAGGGACCCTCAAAGTCAGTTTACGACAGCCTTTCAATGGTGTTCAGACAGCCATTGAAAGGCCATCAAAAGGGCCATTGTAATCCCTACGGCAGTGCCTGAGTATGCACCACCCTAATTGTAGGGATTATGTTCTTACTGCAGGGCCTAAGGGCTCCTTGAGCCCTTCAGAACAACAGCAGTCAGTCCCTCACCCATGCAGTCGGACCAACCTCATTGTAATGCGGAAGTCTGACCGCAGCTTCAGATGTTAGTGGGACCGACACCAGCGTGCTTTCGGTGTCAGTCCCACCGACATCTTAATGAGGCCCTATATTACTTTCCACTCTTTCCACCCTTTACCCTTTTAACCCAATAACCTGCACCAAAAATTACACATCCAACATATTTAATTTTTAATTAATTAATTCATATTAATCTACAATTTAGTAATAATTATATAAAAATAAATTACTTCCCATCCTTCACCCCTATAAACCTCACAACCTGCACATAAAATTTCCTTAAAAAAATAAGAACACAATTAACATAATTAAATATCAATAAAATAAATAATTTAGAATAAAAAATAGTCATACATTTGTTATAATAAATTGCTTCCCACTCTATGTCCATATAAAACCCAGAACCTGCTATAGAACTAAACAACACAACATTTTATTAAATTAAATATAATAACTGCTAAAATCTTAACAGATATATTACAAAAACATAAACAATAATTATACAAAAAATTACATCATATACATTTAAAATATAAACTAAAATACATAATACTTAAAAAAACTGTATTTTAAACAACTATATTTTTGCAAATGATATTAATAACCTCTATATTTTACAAAATCGATATTACTTACCTTCAAATGGATATTCTTGACATCGATATTTCAATGTCACAATTTTTGAGACCCGATATTTTTGTACATCGATATTTTCAACTAGATATTTTGTCAGAATACCCTAATACACATTTCGACAGCCCATTCCCTCCCACCTATTGAAAGAGATAAACCAAGCCATCACTCCCTTATGAACACAAATTGTAAATGCATCTCTACAACAAGGATCCCTCCCAGAATGCCTGAAGATGAGTCAAGCATACCCATACTAAAAAAACTAGGCACGACCAGAATGACTCACACAACGTCCGACAAGCATCCAATTTTCCCTGTCTTGCCAAATTGGTAGAAACATGCGCCCACAACCGCTTGCCATGCTTAACATCCTAGATGAGATACAAACAGCACTAGACTAAAACAAATCCTGTCTCCTAATATTTCTAGATTTATCAGTGGCGTTCTACATGGTTAGCCACAAAAGCTTCAGAGAAAATCTTTACTTCATAATGGGCCCCTCAGGAGCCATCCTAAACTGTCTCACCTCCTACTTGCAGAACTGACAACAGAGAGTCAAAATCGGCACCACCCTATCTGATGTAGCAGACAGTTTGCCATAATAAAATGTTTACGGTTGCTTAAATGATTAAATTTTTTCCCAAGCCACAGTGTGTGGCATTGGCCCGGTAAAAGTTACAAGAGAGTGACTGGTGGGAGGGGGAAAGGGGTTGGAACCTCCAAGCCTGCTTGATGATTGACAGGCTTCATTGGAGGAACTGCGCATGTCGGATTGGACGAGTGCCTTGTTCCAACCGGCCCTGACAAGCGCACTTGAACCCTTGCCTATCTCCATAATGTAGGAGCCCAGGGGATTGTTGTCACAGCCCCATGCCTTCAAATGAGTGCTGGCAGCACCTTACCTAGCCAATCCTCGGGCTGCTCCTCTGCTGTTTTCTAACATAAACAGCAAGGGAGCAGAGTCCAGGTTGGCTCAGGAGTCGTGGGATGGGACAAGGCCTGAGGACAGTCAGTCAAACTTCTTTGCATGTGGCACGCACGCCTGGAGGCAAAGACAAGCCACGAGTTGTGTTCGGTGCTACTGCTGAAAGGGACCAGGTTGAAATGGTGAGTGTGTTTTAACTGTTAGTTTATCTTGGATTAACTAATTTCAGCCAGGGCTTTTAACACTATGGCGGTCTGTCTAACAAGGCTTAGGGAGATTTTCAGGTATTCTGAATACAGTATTCCTTGCTATTTGTCCAATATTCCTTGAAGTGTCAGATAAGTGGGTTTTGTTTTATAAGCGTATTCCTCTGAATAAAAAAAAAAAACTTTTTATTCAGCGGAATCCGTTATTAATAAAAACACCCACTTATCTGGTGCAATGGCATTTCAAAGAATATCGCACAAATAGCTGTTCACTTTTGAAAGCAGAAGTTGATATATACAATTCTTTCACTTTCACAAAGCGGGCTGCATTGGTTTTGTGCCACCGCATAAAAGCAATGCAGCGCACTGTGTGGAAGTAAATTAATTGTGTATGACAGATAATTGGGCACTGAAGCGTGGCAGACATGTTGGTGGCAATGTTCATAAATGTTGCAGCAGGATTTGATGATGTAGTGGACCATCTAGGGGAGCTAATAGAGTTCAATCAGGATGGGGGCAATGTGATCATATTTCTTTATCCCCTCAATGAGACTCGCAGTGCCTTGTAGGCTGCCCTACTACTTTTTAATGTTTATTCCTTGCTGTCTCATTGTGTCCAATCCTTGAAATCACAGAAATGTGTATTTCCTCAGTAGATTTCACTTTATAGAGGTATACCAATAAATAAAGAAATCTGTGAGGTACTCAGCAATGTTATCTCAAAGTCTGTCATGAAGTTCTCTGGTTATACTGAATAAGCATCTACCTAAATCATAATCATATGAAACATCTTTATTGATGTCATAACTTCACTTTTTACAATTGCTTTATATACCTTCTTACTTTCTCATATATGCTTGAAAATGCACAATTTACTCACTGTTTTAAAACAAAATTCAGCGTGAGGGTAGAACCCTGCTGAATCCCCTTTGCGTCTCTCGGGCTCGTGCAATACGCTCACTTGCCACCAGGCACGCAGCCAGAACTTTTACACCCTACCACTTTCAAATGTCACCAGCCGCCACTGCGGCTGGGTGATCTCAAAACGGCAGTTCAATTGGTAAGGCTCTCAAGGCTGGACTATGGGAATGCCACCCTCTTAGGTCTGCTGAAAGCCTGCCTAGCACCATTGAAAACAACAATAAATACAGAAGCAAGACTGTTCACAGGCACACATTGATATGACCACATCTCCCTTTCACTCAGAATCCTCAAATAGCTCCCAACTGAAGCAAGGATCCAACTGAAGATGGCTTGCAGACCACACAAAGTTCTTCACAGTTTTGGTCCACAATACATGGCAAATAGAATCAAGCTATCAGGAGAAGGAAGGGACTCGAGAGGTGCTAAACTCCCAATACTAGAACCACTCAGATAAAAAAAAAATGAAAACTCACAGAAGCACTTTTGCTGGATCTGCTAAAAAAATATGGAACTCCCTACCACCCTCAATGAGAGCAAGTAACTCATTTGGGATCTTCAAGAAGAAAGTTAAAGCCTCACTACATGGAAAACATGTATCTTAAAAGAACTATTTTAAAATTATCATTCATCCTATTGTTCTACTTCTTGTGCTCTAAACTCTACGCTCAGGGTTCCTTATTTTATATTGTATCCTATTGCATTTATGAATTGATCCGAGAACTCTTAGTACATGTTACCTTATTGTGTCAGGTGTTTAATGCACTGCAAATCTCTCCACCTCTCTCAGTGTCTAGCGCTCTGAAACCGTGATGGTCAGGCATTGCGCTTCATAAAACACAATAAATAATAAATAAATAAACTGTGAGGATTGAAGTCCTCTCTTATGGATTAGGAAGGGAGTATTTTTGTCCCTAATCATAGCACTCTCCTCTTCCTTTGTTATTGCAATCCCTACATTTTTTAGATCCTGATGTGAGAGATCTAGTAGTTTTTTAGTTTTACATGGGTAACAAACTAGTTTAGAAAATTCAAACACCAAAACATTGTTTACGAACCGTATGTGTTTCATATCACCTGAGCACATAGACCACAACTGTGCAGGAACAATTTAGAGGATTAAGATTCTTATTTCCCTTGCCTGCTGTGAGTGCTTCAACATATAAATGTAACCTCCTGCTGGGGTTTAGGGCAAGATCTCTTTTCCTATTAACACTTATAAGGTTTTTTTGTACTCCTGGGCAATTCATATTTTCTAGATATGTTCCAGTATTTTTAATTCACTTCTCATTCTCCAAAGCTTTCGCACTCAGAAAGCATCCTGGCTATATGTTGTGGGCTACGACATCAATCCTAGGCTCATATGCTATAGTGACCCTAGATTGCTGATGATATTTCCTGAATTTGCCGCCCCTCAGCAAGCTCATGTCCAATGCAACTTGTAGGGGTGTAGCTTGGTCATTATCAATGGGGGAGGGGAGGAGAGGAGGTGAGCTGTAGATTTGCTCACAATCACACTAGCATATCATGTTAAACTGCATTGTATGAGAAGCGTACATGGGGGCTTAAGGGGCAGTGGAAAGGGAGAGGAGTGTGAATGGTTAGGGATACTCAAAAACTCTTCATTATGGAAAATAGCCAACATGTTTTAAGACCCTCCAAACAGAGAGGAAAGAGTATTTGTGTGTGTGCTTTTGTCTGTATGTGTTTGTAAAAATTCATGGTGAAATCCAACAGCCACCTCACCATATCTGCCTGTACTAAGGCTTATTCTAGGCTTTAAGATGTTTTAAAAGCCAGAATTAAGGATCAGGATCTAATCAGGGAAGCTAGAAGGAGCTATAAGGAGGCACTCATAAAAAGGAAGGACGAAATGAAAAGGGAAGCGTAGAATACCCTGTATGAGGCGTCTATGAACCGCGACACTGCTGAATTTTAAAAGGCGGTCAATGCGCCCTTCTTCCAGGACAACTCTAAAGCGACCATAGAGATTGCTATCTCGGAGGAAGAATGGGTATTACATTATACTAAACTTTATAGTGACCAACTTCCAACTGACCAGGCACCGGCAGGTCACAACCTGACCTGGAGCCTTTACCGATGTTTAAGAAACTGGATATGGATTTTACTCTGAAAGAGGTTAATTTGGGCGTTAAAGCCAGCATGGATGGTAAGGCTTCAGGCCCCGACGGTGTCCCGGTTGATTTGTTTAAAAACAATGTGGTGCTATGGGAACCCTTGCTCAAGCAACTTTTTAATGCATGTTGTTCCACAGGGTTGGTAATGAGATGGTATGAATCCACCATTGTTCCTATATTTAAAAAGGGCAACAGAGCAAGCCCAGCCTGCTAACGCCCAATGACACTACTAGATTCCACAGGTAAAATAATTGGGCGTGTGGTCTTAGATAGACTACAAACAGATGAGCAATCAATTATCAACGATCTCCAATACGGTTTTCGAAAGGGCCTTGGCACTATTGACCAGGGCCTAAATCTCCATATTCTTTTAGACAAATATACGAAAGTCAAGGGAGAGAAGCTGTTTTTTACTTTTGTTGATTTAGCATCAGCTTTTGATTGCGTCATTCATGCAAAGCTGTTTGTAATTTTAGAAAGGCTGGGGTGGATGACCACATAGTTTCCTTTCTTAGGCAACTATATTCAGGGGCAAGGGCAAGGGTTCGATTTGGAAGAGATGGGGATTGTACCAAGGTGTTTCATATCTCAAGAGGGGTGCAGCAGGGCTGTGTCCTTGCCCCATTCCTGTTTACTTTATACATCAACGATCTAGAAAGCACTCTGCTTGAGGAGTGCCGGGATCTGCCTTTGGCAGCGGCACAACCTATCCCTGTACTCCTCTACGCAAATGATACGGTTCTAATGGCCCGGACACCCATTGCCCTGCAAAGGGCGGTAACGTCCTTTTTGCACTTTATATCAAATGTAGGCCTTACAATCAATTGTTCTAAAACTTTCTCAAAGAACTGTGGTCCTGGGGCAAATAAAAAAAAAAGTCAATATTCATCAATTCAAAGGCATTAGACAATACACCCACATTTCCGTATTTAGGGGTTCTGTTCAGACTGGCACTTGGTGTAATGCAATTAAAACCAGAAGGCTCCTATTTTGTAAATCACTAATGGCCCTAACAAATTCTTGTAGAAAAATGGGCAGGCGGTCGCCAGGGGAATTGCTGTGCATCTACAAGGCTACATGTGTAGCGATAGCCATTTATGGTGCAGGCATTTGGGGGTATGCTAATGTCACTACTCTACAGGTGGCAGAAAACACCTTTCTCAGATATCTTCTGGCAGTTCCGGACAGCGTTTCCACACTAATCTGTCATTCAGAATTCGGTCTGCCGTACCTTGAAGACATAATTAAAATTCAACATGTCTTATTGTGGCACAGGGTTTGGACCACCGAAGCGTCCGCTTTTAATCGTTTTATTTTAAAGGATGCAATGAGTATCGATGTGCTAATAAGATAAGATGGCTACATTATGTCAAGATGTTTTAATTGAAATAGGCAACAAAGAATATTTTAATGATCCTTTATCAATGTGTCAGGTTCCTAGAAAGGTTCTAAAAAATCTCTGTATGACACATTTGAGTGATCGCAGAGTAATTAATGAAATGACCAAATCCACCGTGGTGGCACACCATCTCCCCTTGGTTACTGTCAATATTCAGTCATATATTTTATTACCTCTTAAGGATTTTGACAGGTTTTTGTTAACGTGCCTCAGACTCAACATCCTGCATAGATCTCTAAGTTTTCCTGAGGCGAACGATTGGTCACGATCACTTTGTAAATGCCCATGCGATGATATGTCGGCTCAGTCGTCTATACATGTCCTGTTCTTTTGCACATTTTATACGAAACCCAGGAAAAGATGGATTCCTACAGTGTTAAAGAGAATGGAATTAAGACAATGCTGCCCTGTATTCTTGGCAATTGAGAAATTGGATGATATATTCACTGTTGCTTCCGTTATTGCTTTTTTAAAAACTATTTTTAAATTTCGAAACTCAATTGTAATATGATTGTAAGTTTTTAACTATATGTATTTTCCTGATACTTTTAAAATACAGATTTTTATTGTGATTTATCGATTGTACTTTTATGGTTATTTCTATGTCTATAATAACCAAATAAAGTTCCACTATTTAATACATTTATTAGGTGGGTGTTTCACCCCAAACATCCCTGCGCCCCCGGAAGCTACACCCCTGGTAAGTTGTGTGGGCTGCTTTGTTTTTGATGAACAGTGGGCCTCATTTACAAGGAACTCACACAACTGCATAGATGCATCAGTTTCCATGCGCCAGCTCCAAATGTACATGCGCCATCCCGGATGCGCTGTATTTACAATACAGTGCTCCATGGCTCAAGGATTAATAGATGTATCCAAAATTTAGACGCATCTGTTGGCACAAAAGCGACGTATTGCTGGAGTTGCTCATGAAAGTGATGCAACTTCAGCACTGCGCCACAACAAATAGGTGAGTCCCATTCCAAAAGCCCTGCGTAATTCCTTACACCTGGTCTAAGCAGGCATGTGGATTTTGACGCAGTGGAATGTTGTAAATTTCCCTGCATCAGTTCTACATGGCTTTTTGGTTGGGAACGCCCACCTTGCATACATTATACCTGACACAGGTATACTGTGGTGCAGGGCTCTCTAGAAGTGTCACGTGGTAAATGGGCGGCAACGTGGTACATTGTTTACCCTTCCACTGCGTCACAAAAAGTGACTCAACGGCGGAGCAAAGGTTTCGCAAGGGGCTTGTAAATTTGCCCAAGCGTTTTTAGTCAATGAGATCATTTCCATGTTTTCAAGTCTGGAAGTCTGACACCTACTGTTATAGCAGCCTATTATTCCAATAGCAATAGCAATTTGTATGATGGCACAGGGTACAAGTTACAGTTAATAGAAAAAGTCAGGACTTGTAGGTATTACACAAGACATGGCAAAATTCTTCCTCTTCTCCCATTCCTTGCGAGAAGGATAATGGTCCAGGCTTTGATTCTTTCACTCCTGGACTACGGGAATGTGGTATATCTGGGATCGCCTCATGCCACTACCACTAAACTACAGATCATTCAAAATTGTGCAGCTCGCCTGCTTATAGAGATCCATTATGGCAATCTGCCAAGCACGCGCTGAAGACTCTTCAATGGCTGATGATATTGGAGAGAATCAAATTTAAATTGCTTAGTATCACCCACAAGTCTTTCTGGAGGAATGGACCGACCATTAATCAATCTATCTTCACTCCTTATCACCCTAACAGAAGTCTCCGCTCGGCGAACCTCTTGCTGAAAGTTGTTCCAAAAATGAAGAGAGCAAGAAGCGGGGGCCGCTCTTTCTCTTATAATGCTGCTAGGCTTTCGAACGTCCTCCCTCCCTAAATACGTCATGAATCCAACCATTTGCCTTTTCGAAAACTACTTACAACTTGGCT
Organism: Lissotriton helveticus; assembly: GCF_964261635.1. Lineage (NCBI taxonomy): Eukaryota > Metazoa > Chordata > Amphibia > Caudata > Salamandridae > Lissotriton > Lissotriton helveticus. Next base: position 804,637,973 of record NC_136057.1, on the reverse strand, counting down.
TTTCACAGTCACTGCCTGTTGGACCCGGCCCTTTTTGGCAGGTTCACCCCGAAACTTTTTGCTTTTTCCTGGTCTATTTCTGTGACCTGGTGTTGGTGATTTTAGGCCTCTGCGCACTTTTTCACTGTGGTACAGTGTAAAGTGCGTGAGCTCTCTGTGTATGTGTGAGAGTGACCTGCCCTCCCATAGGAATGCATGGGGAATATGTGTGACCATGGTAGTTCCTGATGTGTGGGGAGTGCAGGGTCGAGTTTGGTATGTGCGAACTCGTGAGATTGAATGCTGCGTAATGATATATGGGGCATGATTGTGTCTAGTGTGGAAGTGCCACTTCTAGACATGGGTGTGCGTGTGTAGTGAGTGTGCTGGCATGTGATTGGCTGGAGCTTGGCTCCAGGAGTCTGGATGGGTCTGCCCAGTGGTGGGTGTTGAGATTAACATGCTGATGTGAGGGGAGGGGTGCACCTGGGACCTGAATAGGGCTGGGCTTTTCCCACACAAAGCTGGCTCCGCCCCCTGTGGTGCGACTGATGACCCTAGCCTGACTAGTGAATGGGAGGGGTGGCTGAGCTCATCAAGAGTGCTCACAAACTAGCTGCGCCTGGTTTTGCCCCCACCCTGCACCTTTAGAGAAAGGTTTGGACTGTATAAAAAGGGGCTGTGTCCCCTTACAAAAGGTTCTTGTTTCTGACTTGAATCCTGCCAGGGGCGTGCTGCTGCTTGGGCCCAGGGGAAGGCTTGCCTCCCTGGGCCCTGCCCAGCCCATGGATACCTGATGGACCTGGATGCCTGGAGGATCTTTTCTTTATTTGGGTCCTCTTTGCTTCACTTTGCCCCCAGGACCTTTGTCTTTGAATCCTGTGTTTCTGGGGCCCTGCTGGGGATAGGGATCAATCCTGTGGGCTTGCCTATGCCCCTAGCGCCTTGAGAGCGCGTTATTTTACCTTCCTGGGCAGAGCGCTGTCGTTTTCCCTCTGTGGGAAGCGCTCCTGCCCTTCATATGCCCCCGAGTGCCGGTGCCCACCTGGCGTCTTTATTCGCCTTATTTTTGATAATTTACGGGTGCCACCCCGCTTCTACATTTATTTTTATTCCTGAGGGAGCCTACCCCTTGATGTTGCCCGCAAAATGAGCCGTCCACTGCCCGGGGCAGCGGACGAGAAACCGAAGAGGCCGCGCTGTGATTGGACAGCTGTTGGGGGGCTCGTCCCGCGGGGCCGCGCTCTAATTGTCTGGTCCCCGGGGAAGAGCTGCTATGTCAGGAGGGGCCCGCCTAGTGAGCCACACTGGGATTGGGCCGCGCCTCGACCCCCATTGCGGAAGACAGCCGGAGGACGAAGGATCATGGCGGCTGGTCGGCAGGGCTCCCGTGAGCGGAGGGAGCCCTGCAGCATCTGAGGAGTTCCCGATGGAGCGTGGGGCAGCGGATCTCTGCGAGGCTCTCAGGAGTGAGAGAGCCCCGCCCGCTGCCACCGCAGAGTGAAGCGTTGAGAGGAGTCCCCGAAGCCCGGTGCCTGCTAGGGGGCGCTCCAACGGTTGGGGCAGTTCTTTGTGGTGCCGATGTGAGGTGCTGCACCAGAGCGGCCCCGTGTGTCAGTGAGTCGCTCCAACGAGGTGTATGGCAGTTTGGGCCCAGAGGGCCCACACTTTTTTATTTAAGGGGGAGGCGATGTCGGGGCACGTGGGCGGTGCCCGCCCTCCCCCAGTACCCATAACAGGTCATAATTTGTTTATCTTGAACCCACGAGGGCTCAGGGGGCATGATTGTTTTGGGAGCCAGAGTGCTCCGAGGGGCATGATTGTTTTGGGAGCCAGAGTGCTCCGAGGGGCATAATTGATTTCAAAGCCCGAGAGATGCCTTCTGGGCGGCCCCGGATGGCAGTAGGTCATCCCAGCATGTTAATGGTGAAGTCCAGAGCCAGAGGGCTCCAACGTGTTGGCGCAGTGCTGTACTGAGGGCCAGTGAGGGCCCCTGCCGCGATTTTGAAGTTCACAGCTGCCCAGCAATTAGTGGGCAGCTGCACCGTTTAGGCGCCATTTAAGTGAAAGTCCTTGTGAGGGACGGAGTGGCACAGAGGTGCCAGGCCTTCCACAGCTGCGCAGCACTTAGTGCCAGCTGCAACATTTAGGTTGTTCTCAGCTGCCAAGCAATTAGTGGGCAGCTGCAATGTTTAGGTTTGCGCCAGTGGCGCACCCCTGACTGGCGCTGCATTGGCAGCGCGCCCTGACATTCTGGACACAGGGCTTTTTGAGTCCCTTTATTGGCTGGCCAGTTGGCCAGGGGTCTGGTGTGTGGATGGGGAGCAAGTCCCTAAATGTGAGTTATGCGTAATGTGCTATGCCATTATGCCTTGTTCTTGAACCTCTAAATGTTTTTAGGTATCATGTGTTTTCCTTCCCTGCACCTCTGAATGTGTTTTGATGCATCAAGTGCCTTGTTCTTACACCGCTGAATGTAGGTTTATAAATCATGTGTTTTCCTTCCCTACACCTCTGAATGTTGTGATGCATCAAGTGTAATGTGTTCTTCCTTACGCCCCTAAATGTGATTTATTCTTAGGGGGAGAGTCTAATGTGTTTAGACTAGTGAGGAGATTGCCTACTGTATTTTTACTGGTTAGGCCTAAATGTGATTATGCGTAATGCGCTTTGCCTTTATGCTTGTGTTATACTTCTAAAGGTGTTCATGCTTAGAAGTTTGCTTTGCCCAGTATGTTATACTAGAGAGGTTATGTGTCCATGCGTGATCTAGGCCTATGGTTATTAGTATTGCATAGTGTTTACCTACCTGTTACCAGTGGTTACTGGTTGTGGTCTATAATTGTTATTTTGTACCACACTTATTCTAAGTTCCAGAAGTGCTATTCCTGCTAAGTGCTGATTCTGACAGTGGCCCACGTGGCCCTGTCCTGGTGTAAATAATCCCTTGTGAATATTGCCCGTGCCAGTTGGCACAATGTATATTGTGTGATTACTATCTGATGTGTTTTGACAATACAAAAGTTATTTTTATATAACCTTGTGTGGAGTTCCTTTTGTGGTGTGCCTAGGATGTTGTTGCTGTTGTGTGCGTGCGCAAATGCTTTACACATTGCCTCCGGGATAAGCCTGTCTGGTCGTGCCAAGCTACCAAGGGGGTGAGCAGGGGTTATCTTGGTGTGTGACCCCCTTGCCCTGACTAGAATGGTGGTTTCTGCCTGGCTTTGGCTTAAGCCTTAGCCAACCAGAAATCCCAGTTCTAACACTGCCCAGTAAAGATGTTTTCTCGGTCTGCTGCGGCAGATAGCGCTGAGATGCCTTAGGGTAGCTATGCACTTTATAAATGTTTCTTTCATTTACTTCAAATCAGAAAAAGCATATGATTTTAATTTAGTTTAAAAACAGACGGAGCAGGTTTCAGTTCACACAGGAATGGTATGCAATTGGCATAGCAATTTATCCCTGTGTGTGCTCGTTCTTCTCATAAATGAATCTGTTTGAGGAATATTTGTAATGCTGGGGCCTTGAGTGATATTTGGGGTGATTTATACTTGTTGAACTTTGTGCCTATTTATAATGAGGTAACACAACAGTGTTAACCTTTGGTGTAGAGCACAGCTTTCCAATCTGTGAGGCGCAACACGTTAGTGTGTCGCAACCCACACGTAGATGTGTCGCGTGATGCGACGTGATGACATCTGCAGGCCGGCCGATATTGGGGGAATGCAACTCGAACCCCCTCTTTGTGATCGCTACGTGCATGGCGATAGGCGGAGCAGCTGCAGAGAGGAGCCTCGTGGACAGGAGCTCCAGTAAGTATTGCCGCCCCCCCCCCCTCCATCCCCCCTCCGGGAGTGCTGCTCACGGCCCTGAGCGTGTGACCTTGCTGGGACATTTTGGGGCACTTTTAAATCGCTAAATCTTCTGTTTGCTGGCTCCTCTCCGACGGGGAGCCAGACAGCATGAATACAAGGACGTGCGCGCAGAAGGCAGAACCCAGGGCTTCTCGGTTATATTTATTATTGGTGTACTTTAATTTCCTGCACACTCACTGAAACTTCAACTCGCAGCTATGAGTTAAACGTGGTGAAAACAAGTAGCAAGTAGCAAAACTTTATAATAACCTAAGACAGTAGCCAATACGTCAAACAATATTTGAACTTCATGTTCATTATTTAAAAGGCTCATGGGGAACCTACTGCGATAAACTGAACGGAAAAGCTCTCTCCTATTAAAAACAAATTCATTGAACAGCACTGGCTTTACTCATCTGTGCCACAATGTTGAGTTTCCGCACTGACACCCAAAAGTACGGTTCCTCCTAACCCTGTAACTACTCATTTCTTTCTGCATGCAGTTGAAAATCCACCTCCTTGACGTTATCCAGAAGTGAATTCTAGAGCACGGGTACAATTAATGAAAATAAATCTGTTAGTACCAGATTGGAGCTGGGGTGGCTAAGCAATCTAAAAGGGCATGCCTGCGGCTGAAGTATTTGTTTTTTATTTAAATGTAAGTGCCTTTCTATCTATCAGACGTGTTTGATAAGGTATCAGAAATTGTGCAGAAGGAAAAATGTCATCAGGTTTGTCACATAAAAATAAGATTGTGTCGGAGAATTATTAGTGGAGGGATTTAAACAGCAGATTAGCAGACTTGTGAGGCAGATAGTAATGTTGTTATCCAAGGGTTTTGAGGGAAATGGGTGAGCTGATTCTATGTTTAAGACTGGATTTTATCTTGGGTCCAAGAGAGGTCTTGGGGTAACGCACAGTGCACAGATTTCAACTCTAAGAGCAAATGCCAGATACTAAATGTTGCTGGCTGGACGTGATCGATGACTTAGAGGTGGACGATGATGGATGTAGCTCCTGTATTCTGAACCAGCTGTTTCTTCACGAGGTCAGAGAAGAGGTCAATGTCAAGGTAGCTGGTATAGTCACTCTCAGAAAAAGCAATGGCTCATATCAGAAAAAACAGGTGATAAGCATAATTATTTTAGCATGCCTAGAGTGGTAGCCATCCCTCACTCAGTGATCGCGACGTGTGGGGTTGTGTGTGTGTGTGGAGTTGTGTGGGGGTGTGGGGTTGTGTGGGGTGTGGGGTTGTGTGGGGTTGTGTGGGTGTGTGTGTGGGGTTGTGTGTGTGGGGGGTGTGTGGGGTTGTGTGTGTGGGGGGGTGGGGTTGTGTGGGGGGTGTGGGGTTGTGTGTGTGTTTGTGTGGGTTGTGTGTGTGTGGGTGAGGGTGTGTGTGTGGCATTATGCAAGTGACATCACGGTGCATGGCATCGCATGAAGTTACATCACAGCTTGTGACATCACAGGTGGCATTGCAGGAAGTGGCATCACAACTCATGAGCTTATAGGAAGTGAGATCAGAGATTAAGACCTCACATATGTTAAGCAGGTCTATCATGAGTACATTTGAGCGCATTACAATATTTAACAAATTGATTTTTGCATTGGGTTTGTGCCAAAAAGTTGACACAAGCCAGACACAAAATCTGGGCCTCAATTAAACAGTTAAGGGCCTACTTACATGTCCCTTGTGCCGCCAGTGCATCAATTTAACCATGCGAAAAAGTGACATACCGATGGTGCAAGGTGCTTGTGCATGAGCGCTTTATTTTTTAAAACCCTACCACAAAGAAATTGGCAATAAAGAGATATCAGGCAGTAATCTGTTCTGCTTAATTGGTGGCAAAGTCTGGGTTTTAAAATATATCATGGGGTTAAGGCACATCTTTCCAAACTGTGGTGCAGGTTGCTTACACAAACCTAACCTTGCTTACACTCAGTTTTGCCAGTCACTGGCTTTGTTAGACCAGATTAACAATTGCTTTATTAACCTTCCTGCTTTCTCAAATGTGCTTGGAAATGCACCATTTGCCCACTACTTTTTCAGAAATTTCTCGGGGGAACCCCTTGGGTGGTTCGGGCTTGCTCGTTGCGCTCGCGCGCGTTACCGTGTCACTCAAATTTTTTTCATAAAAAGGTGTGTCACCAAGATAAAAAGTTTGGAAAGCTGTGGTGTAGAGAGTAACACATGAGCTTGGTGTCAGGTTCCAAATTTGGTATGGTCTACTCTGCCTTTTATCCATCACAGGTCAATAAAACAAGCACTATTACTATAATTGAAATTCCTTCTATGAGAGTGAGACGGACATCTGTGTCTTAGGGGAGGGTAGGAACACGTGACAGTCCCCTGAAATAGCCGTGAGGCAGCTGTGTGTCTATTCATTTTGGCTTTTCAGTCAGCATACTTTGCATTGTGAGCCTTTTAAAGGCAGTTTGCAAACCATGATTAGAAAAAAGGGGAATAATGGCAGCTTATAAACCAAATTAATAATACGTTTAATAAGTGTATTGTTTAGTTACTTATAACCATTACAATTAACAATTGCACGTGCATGTTAAAATTCGAAGTCAGATGGCTTTTCAAAGCTCTTTTACTTTTAGTAAAGTGCCTTTACAAACAGTAGTCATAAACAATTACCTTAAGATACAAGTCAAAATGTCTTTCGAGCTTTTCACATGTGTCGAAACTGTTGTTGTGGTCAACAGCTCCAGTGCCTAATAGGAGCAAAGTGCAAAGTGCAATTTATAGCTTATAAACCATTTAAAACCCTTACTTTGCGGAACAGGGTAATTATTTTAGAAAGCTTTCATAATACAAGCAGATAAATATTTTGTTCTACTTGTGATTAAGCCTCATTCCATGTGATACTCATAAGACAATGAAATGTCACATATAAGCACTCTGAAAATATGGAAATGTCACACATTTGAAAATTGAAAACTTGCCAACTATGTCTACAGCAGTGCATTAGAGGGGAATTACTGCCCGGGAGAAGATTGGGCAGAAATATTTAAGGGTCTGATCTACAAATTTCCCAACAATCATGTTCACTTATTCTGACAAAATACATTATTTGGAAAGCAGAGCATGAGGGGGCTTAAGGGGCAGTGGGAAGGGATAGCAGTGCAGAGTTTTAGGTTTACTTAAAGGACAGTCGGAAAGATGTACGACCGTTTTGCGGTCACAAACGGGAATTTGGCCTGTTTGCCACTATAAAATTGGTCTGCCCCACGTAAAACCATATTTTGTGAGTCGCTAACCTATTAGCGACTCGCAAAATATGGTTTGCAACTCGCTATTTTGCGGTCGCAAAGCACTCGCAGTTTACCACCCTTTTCAAAAGGATGGTAAGCCACTGGCAAACGGGAAGGGGACCCTATGGGTCCCCATCACCTTTGTGAATGGCTGCAAAAATATTTTTTAAGAGCAGGCAGTCGTCCCTTAAAAAATGTAACTGAAAAGTTTAATTTTCCTTTTTTAAATGCATCCGGTTTTCCTTTAAGGAAAACGGCCTGCATTTAAAAAAACAAAACTGCTTTATAAAAAAAACAAGTTATAGACACAGTGGTCTGCTGATACCAGCATGCCACCATCCCTGAGAGTGCTAGCCATTCCCAATGGGGTCGCAAATTGCGACTACCTCATGAATATAAATGAGCCATGCAATATGCAACCCTATTGGGAATCACAATCAGTGTCTGAGACACTGTTGTACATTCACCTTTGCGAGTCGCAATTCTTCGCAATTTGAGACCCGCAAAAGTGAATGTTCGTACATCTGGACCAATGTGTTGTAAAATAAGCAACAGTTTTAAGTCCCTTCTAAACAGAGAGAAAGGAGAGAGTGTGTGTGTGTGTGTTTGCCTTTGTGTACATGTAAAAATCTCAAGTGGAATCCAACAGCCACCTCACTATACCTGACTGAAGACACCGGTACCCAGCTATTTACTAGAGAATACATTTATTAGGGGGTGTAACACCACAAACACCTCTCACCCCATCATGTGCACAGCTAATCATAACTAGAGAAACTCATTACTCTTTTGAATATATACATATTGTCACTTCAACAAAGGTTTTTGAGGGCATTCATTATTTTATGTTACATGTTTAACAACCCTAGTAGAGAGCCAACATTTCCTTAATTAATGTTTTGTCATTGTGCAACTTGCTTTTACTCCTGCCCTCAGGACTTTTGCAACTTTTGTAATTCGAATTCTGAAAAAAAGCTATTAAGAAAATATACATTTCAGGGAACAAATTGTGCATGCCAGGTTTGGTAATTTATGTCTGCCATCATCACTTGTGAATTGCAGAATTGAGAGAGGCATGGCAGACTGACCATTTTTGATTTATTGACATTTTGCTTAAATCCCAATAATAGTCGTTCCTCCAAAGGGGCAAGCGAATGGTGAATTTGGTAGTTTTTGTACAAGAAAGCAAAATTAAGATGTAACTTACTAGTATTGCTGTTATTTATAAGTCAAAGTATTTCATTAGTTTTGATATAACAGTTGACAAACACTGGACAGACCATTCTGTGACCACTATGATTGGACATTGTGCTATGCAAACTTTAGGTGCATTTGTGATACTGTAAAATGACAGGCAGGTCACAACATTTCACACTCAGCTAAGTACTTGCATTGGCCAGAAAACTTTATTGCATTTGCCTGGTCAAGATCTCGAAATTCAGACTTAGGGCTTGATTTAGATCTAGAATATAATGGGATTTATATTTCGGTGGACAGTTGTGACGAAGTAATCCTTCCACCAAGATCTATATCAAGCCCATAGTTTCTTTTTCAAAGCTCAGAATATTCCACCCAGGCAAGGTTGTAACCAACAATAAGTTCCAAAAGGCTGCACACCTTCCTGCTGAGTGCCCGATGAAACGGATTTTCCACTATAGTGATGCTCTAAGGGGGAGAAACCTATGTATTTAGCCCACCGAATAGGCACTTGGGCAAACTGGCTTGATTGGGTCATTCCAATTCTCCAAAATGTCTGGAAGTCTGAAAACATTGCAAGCTTCAACTTTTCAGAGTTGTTAGGAAAAGTCTTTTTAGACACAACCAAGGGTCTCTGGATCTCAGGAAAAGCCCTTGCAGGTCAAGACAGAAGAGATTCCAAGCAAGGTATAGGCCAGGTCCAATTTCTACTTGTCAGTTGGGCACGTACAAGCAGGAGTCTAATTAACACAAACTGATCACTTCTGAATAAAACCATGTCACAAAAAAATATATGTTAGGTGTTGATAAAAGCTGGAAAAATAAGAATGCTGGTCTCACCTGTCAGAAATTCATAGACAACAAGAGGGCCTTATATATTTTTAGCAGAAAGTATTAAATCAGGGGCAAATAATAACAATATGGAAAGTATCACAAATTTAAATATTGTCACATACGCAAACAGGTAGAAAAAATTCTTCAAAACATCTTCCATTTGGAGCATCAGCTGGTGAAACATGCCTAGTCTAAAGTAGGTCAGCAACTGATGGTAGAAACTAGGCATCTCTATGAATAGGTAAGGTTCCATTCCACTTACTGACATGAACAAGATATACTTGCGCGTGGAATTCTTGATTAAGGTAGAAACAGCATGCTCTGCTGCCATCCTAAGAGAAAAAGCCTGCTTCAACCAGGCAAAATCTAAGTAAGAGGGGTCAAAGGCATATAAAGTCTGGTATGTACCAATCCCAAATTTTTCATGTACAGTCTCAGAGACAATGTCTTGTAAAACACTTAAAAAACCCAAATAAACATGTTTTGCGCTACCTGGATCGGTGCAGTAGAAACATAGCCCCAAATTTCACAACCAAAGCTAGCTATAGAAATACATTTCACTTTAAAGACATCTAGCAGTATCTTGATGGGCTTGTGTCCCAGTAGTTGCGAAAGGTCTGTTATGCTGAATATGGCCATCTAAGTCTCACTGCGTTATTCTTTATTAGAGGTTGCCAGCTGAGACTTGATTCAAGTAAAATACCACAGCAAGATCATTTTCCCACCCTTCTTATGTGTTGGCCTTTTGCCACAAATGTTTGCATTTTAGTGTCCCACCACCATGACATGGGATTTTCAAAAATTAGCCAACCGATTAAGGCTGTCCTTAAAATCAATAGAAAGATCTAAAAGGCACTGGAGACCCTTTGCTGTACATGCAATCAAGACAGCATCGTCTGCATATAAGAGGGAGGGGTGGTCTGCCGTCCACCCTCGGGACATCCAGCCCATGTTCAGGCAGAACCTGCCCAAGGCAATTAATTGACAGAATAAAAAGAAAAGCGGCCAGAACTCAACCTTGATGAACACGTTTCTTCAAAATAAAATGCTGTGTACATTCCCATTAAATTGGGACCATGTCTGACCAATGCCATAAGGCCTATATGTAAGTCTCACAAGAAGGCAACGAGAGCATAGCTCTGTTTACCCTATCAAACACACCAAGCTGAGGTCCATGAAGGCCAGGTGCATAGAGCCTTCCTTTGTTGTTTCAAAGTACAAGGACTGTGGAAAGAAATGCTGTGGGGTGTTATGTTTTTCTAACACACAACAACATGTAACTATCTGTAAATAAACTGTGCTAATATTTCAGAATATATCAGCAGTTAGGAAAGTATAAATAAGGCATTTTTTTATAAATCTGAAGTGTGATGAGAACAATGATTTCAATAGAATTAAAACAAATCAAGACACTATACTTGGTGATGCGCAAATGATACGTACTCGCTAAAAATAGATTTCAACACATTATCATGTGTGCACTATAAAGTTTTATCAGTAAAATTGAATATTTGTGCAAATTTAGAGGCCATTTCAATGGAAAATGTACTTTCTGTAAATGACAGTTTCCTCCCCACACGATGCTTTTGTAATATATTTGTGACATTATGCTCCACAATGCACCACTAGCTATATGCTACACCCTTATCTCTCTCCTGCTGAATATATTTGCTGCATATGTTCTTTGTGTGGTACTTTGATTTTTCACAGTCTCTGACTTCAGTGATGTCAAACTGATTGCAACACCAAACTCTGAATATTGTTTCGGCACCACTGAATAAACAGCCTATCTTAAACTTAACACATGATTCAGAAATTCCAGCAAAGCCCAGATGAATGAAACAAACGTTACTTGAAGCAAACCCTTACAAACCACAGCATCTCAAAAACCGTGCTGTACTTCACGTGAAGAAAGCTTGGATTCATTCCCAGCAAGTGGAAGTTAATTATTTGTTCGCAGTGCACCACATTCCAATTAACACCTCTTCATATACAAGTGCCTTTTTAGCAGCTCTTGCTAAACGTTCATTGCTAGCGCCCTAAGACATACAGAGTCGGTTCAATTATTTTTGTTCTCTCTATAGAGAATAATCTATTTGTGCCTTTGGGCCATCATTGTGTACTAAACATGTGAATCAAATGCATTACAAGGCGGTATTTCTGATGAACTTGACTGGATTTGTTTCATATAAACGAAATTAAACGAACGTACCATTGGTTAGAAAGTACAAAGCTTACGAGTTCAAAAAAGCTTATAATTTACTTTGTTTGGTTTTCTATTGCACAGAACATTTGTGACCACTTTCTGTTGCCATGGGTTTAGCTGTGCTTTCCTGTGGGCATGAATGGGGTAAAGCACAACTGGCGCTTACCCAATGCTTAATGGAAGTGCTAGTAACTTGAGTACATTTTTGGGTGATTTGGCATTTGCTCCAACTTGCTGGTGATATGCTCTGGCATCCAAGGCTCTCCAACTCCTTTTTTCACATTCAGCAGCGTTTCAGCTCCTGTGACTTCCCTCCAGTCCTCAGGCCCGGGGAAGGGGTATCAACGACACAGTAAAGATCAAAGTACTCTGCCAGTGTGCTCAAGTATACTAAAGTATACATCCAAAGTGAAATCAGAAATGGCTGTGTTTTATTCATCATTTTATCTTTGTGATACCTGCTTAGGTCTGTCCAGAGACGCTTTATTAATCAGTAGGATCATATAATTCAGTCAGGATTACAAGGAAAGAGTGGGTTTATTCAAAGACAAGACTTATGGAGAGAGAGAGTGAGCTGTGAGTCAGTCTCTTGCCTCATGAATTTCCTTTTAAGTGCTTTTCATGGTTTACCATTTATGTTCATCAAAACCGTGACATGTTGAGGATGATTACATTGTCCTGTTAGTGTTCCAAACAGGGTTTGGTGCCAGACTGCAGATGCAGCATGTAGCTGAAGAGCCAAAGTGTGCTTTTTGATGCATCTGCTTTGCAACTTAGCAGCAGTTTATTGGGGGGATATATGACTTTTTACTTTAAGAAATTTCGTTTTTAGTGTGCCTTTGCTTCTCTTAAATACAAAAAAAACTTGATGGACAGATCGCAGAACAATGTCATACATTCACCCCATTGCAAACATCTGGGCCTAAATCCTTTGTCTTTTTGCTCCCCATGCCCTTCCAGTTTGAACCCTACCATATGCAAATCAGTCTTGACCCTGCTCCCATTGGGAGCAGTCCAGCCTGATCTGCCAGGCCGGGCCTCCCTGGACTGGAAGCAAGCATCCTATGACAGGTTTCGGGGTTTCACTCCTCATCAGCCAGGCTAGCTTGACTTCGGTGGTATGGGGAGCATGGGACCCAAATCTTGGCATACCCGTCCCACTCGGGTGTCAATACAAAAAAAGCAATTGATGGACAGAATGTAGAACAATGTCATACATTCACCCCACTACAGAGATCTGGGCCTAAATCCATCGTCTTTTGCTCCTCATGCCATTCCAGTTTGAACCCAGCCATATGCAAATCAGTATTGACCATGCTCCCAATAGGAACAGTCCAGCCCACACTGACTGGCCAGGTCCTCCCTGAACTGGTAACGAGCATCCTAGGACCTGTTTCGGGGTTTCACCCCTCAATAGCCAGGCTAGCTTGATTCCAGTGGCATGGAGAGCACCGGTCCCCCATCTGGGCAAACCCGTCCCACTAAGGGGTGACAAATGCAAAAAAACCTGTTGATGGACAGAATGCAGAACAATGTCATACATTCACCCTAGTACAGCTGTGTCTGAACTGGGGTGGCGAAGTGAGCTAAAGAACGAAGATGGATTCAACCCAGATCTGTAACTGGGAGTAAGTGTCTGAAAAGTTTCAGCGCTCCATCCATAATCTCCTTGTGTTTGCTTTGTTCGCCCTAAGTTGGCAGGGTATACCCAGACGTTGGTCCCTTGCTCACTTTGCCACTGGTTTTAAGCTAGCCTGGCTAATGAAGGGTGTAACCCCAAAACTGGTCCCAGGATGCTTGTTTCTGGTCCAGGGAAGACATGGCTTGGCAGTTCAGACTGGAATGTTCCCATGAGGAACAGGGTCAAGACTGATTTGCATATAGCTGTCTCTGACTGGGATGGCGAAGTGAGCTAAATAATGATGATGGATTCAACCCATATCTGGGACTGGGGTGAGGGTCTGAGGTTTCGGCGCTCCATCCATCATCTCCTTGTGTTTGCTTCTCTTAAAAGCACAGTACTTTTCAGTAATCACCCCTGTGCGTTCATTTATATCAATTTACTGTCATAGCATGTCAAAGAAAGGAAAGCGTTTTCTGCTCCCATTTATCTTCATGCAGATGGTAAACGGGAGATGGCCATTATTAGAATATACTTGCATGAAGATTTTGACATGGATAAACCACAACAGCGTGTCATTCGAATTCCAGGCACCATAACTCATAAATGCCCAGTCCAGGGATGTTGTTAATGGTCAGAACTAGTAACCACATACCTGGTGATCTCAGTACTCTTACCATGAAACTGGTAACTAGGCCCTTAAAACACAAACATAGTCTGAGTTCCCTTTTAGGGTAAGCCTAGACAGCACATATGCACTGTCTCTTGACATGCTGTATTCACTATGTGGATGTGAGAAAGTCATCCTTTTTGCCCTGTTCACCCACATTTTTTGACTGGTACTGATAGTAACTGCCTCTGACTGTGCCCTGGGCTCTGCTAACCAGGCCCAGGGTCAGTGCTCTGATGAAACAGGTGTATGGTAATTAGGTTTAATTACAATGGGCAATGACAGACCCCTATAAGTCCTTAGAATATAATAAGGCGAGGGGGATTCAAACTACCTATACATCCCTAGTATATAATGGGGCAGGGGGGTTTAGAGGCCCAGTAGTTTTCCAGCATTAGAGTGTAAAGTACTGTGTTGCCTGCTGTCGTTTTTAAAGGCAGCCCTGCTTTGCCGACTTTCTTTAAAAGTAAATGATATGACTTTGGAATTAAAGGTACTTTCAAAATGGTAATGTACCTTATTTTTACATATGTCACCCCTAAGGTTCTTTATATTGGATTTTTGCCGTTTTGGTGTCATTTCAAAGATAAAAGATAAAAATAATTCCTATTTTTATAAATCCGAGTGGGAATTTTATTGTGTGTTGTGGCTTACTTATTTAATGTATTGGTGTTTTTAAATACTTTACATGCCTGTCTCCTGATTTAAGCCTACCTGCTCACAGCCAGCTACCAAGGGTTAGGGGCAAATGTATTGCGAACTTGACTGCACCTAATATTGCGTGGGTGGTCTTATTGCTAGTGGGAGGTGCAAACGTACCCCTACTAATAATCCACCTTCCAACAGTAGGCTTTAAGCCTGCCTATTGGTGTGTTATTGGCTGGTGCTATCGTCACTCTGGCAATCATTCTTTCTATGTGTTTATGGCATGCATCCCTCCCCGAGCACAGCGAGCAAGTACAATCTCCTTCACTAGTCAGATTTATTTTGTGTTTGTGGAACTTGTTTGAGTGTTTACAGTCGAACGGATGAGGGCGTAAGCAACCACTGATCACTATCTTCAAATGGGTGCAAAAATGCAGTCACACTGGGTTGGTGCATTCGTCTCTCCCACCTCTCCTCCCATGTCGCTGCATGCCCACTTCCAGTGTTGATATCTGCCTCAAGAGCCACTTCCCCTCCTCTGCATTCCACTGGAGCAAGCAGCCAGAAATACTGTATCATCTTCAAAATGCACCCAGGGCCACCACTCCCAGCTCTCCTCTAGGGCAGCCACAGCTGCCTCAGAGCCCTGTGGCAGCTGCTCGGCACGATATTGGAGCTTGAACTGGCATTTGATTCAAACCAGTTATTTTTTGTAGTTCTATTTTTTCAAACAAAGAAGGCAAGCACACATTTTTTTCATTACCTTCATTCAGTACTCCACCAGAAGATGGCACACAAGACGGGCTCAAACATTTCCACCGATCATGTGTACCTTCTGGCTTTTGGTAACTATTTCAGTTATTCAGTCCACGAATAGAAATGTATACAGTTTGCTGTAGTTCTGTAATACAGTGCTGAGACAGGCAAAGTTACGTTTCTGTGTGTGTGTTTCTCTGCTTGTTTGTTTGTGCCTGAAAGAATTGAAATGGTTCTATATTCCCTGGCTGCTCGGTTGTATAAATGTGTGCTTCAAAATCTTGATTTAGCCTGAGAGGGCAGAGGAACAGAGGCTGGGGTGGGTGGAGGGATAGAGCCTGGATGGAGTTCCAGAACTTTCCCCATCTCTAACACTCATATATTTTGACCTGCTTTTCTCCCCTCCACTTCTCTCACTTCAATCTCCTCTATTTGCTTGCTCATTCCTTCTGTGCTCTTTTGCCAATCGCGCCCATGCTTCTATTTCTTCCCTGCCAGACATTCCAGTCACTTCTTTCCTCCTATCTCTTCTCTTTCAATCACTCTTTATCTCACGTTTCAATTATGTCTTTCTCTCTCTCTCTCTCTCTCTTTCCCCTGAGCCTTCTTTTTATCAAAACCCCTACACCTATCCAATGCATCTACTTTTATTTATTATCTAAATAATTATGGGCCTAGGGGTGCTTGGGAACCATGGGCAGTGCACACATTCCTGAAGCCAGGCAAAGTGAGGGCGCGCCCCAGTCCTCCTCTTCTCCAATAACCATCCAGTCCCCACCTTCCGCCCAGCATCCTCATTTACTCCGCTCTCTGTCCAGTTTAAAACTCTCTAACCTCTGATGGTTGTACACTGTTCAGTGCATCCCTTCTGCAGACCCTCACCTTTACACCCAACTGTCTTCCTTTATTCCTGCACTCATTTGCTGCATTTTCACTCAAGCTTCCCCTCTAAGCTAAGAACCCTCTTTCAACCTATGTCTTTCGGACCCTGCCTCCTGCTCCTGCTGCCGCCTTCTCCTTTTTTCGGCATAACTGTAGCACAAGACTTCAGATAGCCAAGTACTCTTTCTCTCTTCAATGCTGGAGTTTCATTAGCAAGCTGAAGCATTCTGGGAAGAATAGTCCTAGTGCACTTCAGTTGCTCTATCTGAAAAAATGGTGAATCCTAACAGACAAAGCCACCCACAGCTAGTACCCTTCTCCTTGGTAAAATTGAGTCCTCTGGTTCTCTCTCCACAGTGCCCTCAACCCATCCACTTCCCAATCCCAACATCTTCCCCAGCTCCCTAATCCGTAATGGTAGACTGAAGGCAAAGGGCTGCAAGATCATCAGAGAGTCCCCGATTGCTGTTTGGAGTAGGGGAGGGGGCTTGTATTTACAGAGTTTAATATGACCTTGAGTGCAACAATGGTACATTTTTAATGTCATTTTCAATTTGTTTGTTAAGTAAGTTTTCTGCATTTGTTAGTCTTGCCTATAGCTGCCTCTTTTTGAAGACCTATTTTGTAGAGTGCCAGAACTTGGAGAGGCGTTTTAGTCAGCCCGCTGATTATTTCATTTAGAGCTAGATTTCCGTCCATAGGGACAGCAGCCAATATTTGTTATGTGTGTAGAATAAATATAACTTGCATACCTTAACAGGGGTTTTGGCACTATGTGACAGGCATTTGGCACTTTGCTCATGTCAACTTTCCGTGCATGAGCGTGGATCTCTCATGGAAATCTCTCTTTGGAAAATTGCATAAATGTGGAGCAATTACCATCACCCATTTTCCACACCAATATCCATTCCTGAGGTTTTGAATCTTGGCCTCTGTATTTTGACCAAAAGAGCTCCATCATAAACACAAGCAAGTCATCAAATACAAACAAATATTTTAGTCAATAAGTATAGTTTGGGAGTAGTTTTAAAGGGTTTTATTTTCCAATTAAAGTTTTAGAGTTTTCTGACTCTTTATTCATTAGTCAGATATCAATCAGGTTACAGAAATGATAATAGGAAAATATAATTAGTGCAGATCAAATTATAATGTACATACAGCGCATTCCATAAAGGAAAAAAGTTCCTATTCTAAGAAATGGGGCGCAAATTATGTCACTGAGAACCCATGAGGAGCTCAAACATAAAAGGCAAGAGGCAGGGGCTCGGCCTCTACCATTGATTTTACTTTTATCACCCCTCTATTAGAGAAATGTGCGCTAAAAACTGAGGTTGTTTCTACTGTCCATGGGAATCATAGCCACATCAACCTAATTTTCAGCCTTGCCCCAACCTTTGATTGGTCTGGTGTGGTATAGATAATAAAGCCTTATTTGGTAGGAGGGCAAGAACATATCTCGAATTAGTTGATACCTGTTTGTCTTTTAAGGAACATAATTCTGCAGTAGTTGCTGCTTTCACGCAACTATATGCAGGTGTCAAAACCTTATTGTCCAGACCCATCAAGGAAACACATACCGGCCCTAGCTGGTTTAATGCTGATTGTTCTGCAGCTAATTGAGCTCTTCGAAGGGCACTTGTTAAAAAACCTAGAGATAGTACCCTCATCAAATCACTTAGACAACGCTATAAAGCAGCCATCTCGACTAAAAAGTAGGAAATAGTCAGGGAGCATTGGGACAATCTTGCCCAGGCAGTCACATTAAAAAATGGGAAGGACTTTTGGTCAGCTGTTAAAGATATGAGGTCTTTGGGACATCCCATGTCCACAATTAGTAGTAATATCTCTAGTGAGGCATGGGAAGCGCATTTTACGAAGATTTATTCAGCTCCAGTCCCAACAACAGCCACCAATGAGTATGCCTTTACCACTGGGGTCCTCATTAATTTATCAGAAGTAGAGGAGGCTATTGACCAGAGCCTGGGCTGTAAAGCCCCAGGCCCCGATGGTTTGGCCATTGATCTTATAAAAAATCAACCAGATTTTTGTGCGCCTTTATTGCTGAATGTTTTTAATAATTTAACAGTTTCCACTATGCCTAATACATGGTCCACCAATATTATTATGGCGATTTTTAAAAAGGGTGACTGTTCCATTCCAAACTGTTATAGGCCGATCTCCCTGATAGATAATACGTTGAAAATCCTGGGGAGGGTCCAGTATAATAAGATTAGGTTGTGGGCAGAGGAAGACCAGATTTTACATCCTTGTCAGTTGGGGTTCAGAAGCGATGTTGGCACTGTTGAGCAGTGCCTCAACCTCAACTTGATTGTTGGCAAATACAACCTTGCTACTAAAACACCTATATGTTTAGCCTTCGTTAACAGGTCACAGCTTTGGACTATCCTTTTAAATTACGGCTTGGATGAGTCCCTTGTACATTTTTTAGCCAATTTACATAAAGAACTACACGCTCGGGTGCACATCAGCAGGGGCGGTGAGGTATCGAAAAATATTGAAGTCGGTAAAGGGGTTGTGTCCTGGTACCCCTCCTATTTATTCTTTATATTAACGACTTGAACAAGGCATTGGCAACCCTCACCCATGATGTTCCTTGCATTAATGGCATCAAACTCCCCGCCCTATTATACCCCGATGATGCAGTTCTAATGGGCAGCACCCCAAAAGCTTTCCGCAGCAAGGCTTTGTTGATTTTATGGCTAGCTTGGATTTATGCACCAATTAAAAAAAATATGTTTTAATGGCATGTGGGTCAAAGAAGTATTTTAACATGCCAATGGTTTTAGATTCAGAGTACAAAGCACTCGCACTTTTCCCTATCTAGGGTTGGTATTTGCCTCCATTGGACTGTGGGCTGACCATGTGGCTTACTGCAGGAGAAAGCTTTCCAACTCTACTAATATAATACTTGGTTTGCCATAACCTAGGAATATAGAGGTTGTATCTGCCACCGTCAGGATCTTTAAACTCCAATGCATTCCAACTGCCACTTATGCCGCAGAAGTCTGGGGCTGCGCTAATTGTGGTAGCATCCAGGGAGAAGAGAATAGATTTTGTCGCAAAATCTTGGGCGCTCCCATTTTCACCTCACTATATGCTTGCCACAGCGAACTTAATCTGCCATACATCGAAGATTATATTAAGGCTCGTCCTGCATTATTTTGGCTCACAGTCTGGAACAATCCAGCGGCACAACTTACTAGGTAGATTATATTAGACTGCTTAATATAGTGATAGGGGCATGGAAATACCTTGGTTAACTGCTGTTCACAGAAACCTAACTAGCGTGAACCATGAGCACCTATTTTGAAATCCTTCAGATTTTGGCATTATAAGTAAGAAAACCCTTCAAATGACTTTATATGCATCATATAGAAATGTTGCACATGACAAAGAGATTCAGAAAACCTCTGTCAATAGATATATGCATTTTGAGTACATCTCCCACGCTCCATCTAGATATCTCCTAAAACCTATTGGTCGTTGTGAAAGGGGTTACTTTTTCGGCTGAGGATTAATACAATGAAATTCATGCTTTGCTTTCCTATGGGGTACAACTCTAACCTTGATTATTTGCCATGTCCCTGTAATGGTCAATATAAACAATCCATGCTGCATTTTTTTAATTCTTTTATAGTTATTATTTAATACATGTCAAAAGATTTGTGATTGACTACAAGGCAGCATATGGGAAGGTTATTGCTTTGGAAGATGAAAAGCTAATCTTCCGGGTTGAATGCTTTTTAAAAGTGGCAGTGCGCACCCGTAACTCAATGTGCACTCAATGAAGTATGCTCATTTTATCCTGGTTTTAATCACAATTTTAACCCTGGTAAACAAACTCCTTGCTGAATTTTCCTTTGTATTAGTATCTTTTTTGTATGTATTGTACTACTGGAGGACCTGTTTCAATTGGAACTTTTTTGTGTCCCCTCTGCTATTGGATAATTTTTATTATATATGTTGTTGTCTGTCTGTACTTTTATGGATATATTCTTGTATCCGAATAAAGATATTGAATGGAATTGAATTGAGTTGAATAAAAGACAGGAGTGAGCTTAGCATGAAGCTAAAATCAAGCAGCAAAGCCAATTAGTCAAAGTTTAGGTTTTAATAAAAGTCAAATAGAACACAGACTGATGTTTCTGCTCTGCCTTCCCTCTCCTTCGTACTAAATTTCTCCTGTCACCTGCTCTCCTGCACACAAATCTCTCCAGCTGAATCTGTGCTGTGATAAAGAAATCTGAAATCACCATCTCAGTATCCCACTCTTCTCCTCCCTCCAGATCTGAAACTCCTAAACTAGGAATGCATTTATTAATCTGTAACTCAAAGTTGTTCTGTTCTTGCTTTCATCCAATGGTAATCTCAGCAACTCTCCACATCATCCATCATGCAATCTGGCTATCTTTTTTGTGACAAACAAATAAATTCTGCCCATGGCACATTCACTGTTCAAATCTTCATTTAAAGTGACTTAATTTCCTACCCTTCTGATAAAGCAGCTGTTTTTTTAGCTGAATATAAGGTCTGTAAGCTTAGCTGAATATAAGGTCTGTAAGCTGCAAAGAAACTTCATTTAAGCAGGAAATCATTAGGAACAAAATATGGGAATGGCAATTAGAAATACATGTGCTTTCTGTTCTCTATCGCAGTTTAAAATGATACCTTTCTACCAGTAACAAATAGATATCAGGAAATTTCCAAGGTTACACGCTGAGGCCTCTTCATTTCACAAATGAAAGGCACTTTCTACTGTTATCTGACAGGTCAAAGATGAAATAAGCTTTTTGAGCAAGCTGCATTTCTTCAAATTGTGTTGTGATCTATGCGGGTCTTGTGTAGCAACTGTAATCTAGTGAGAAACTGTACACACCACATCAGCCAATCCTTCATCGTTACTGAGCATCTTCCCATCTGTGATTTTCACAAGTGCATGAGAGGTATCTAAAATGGTGGAATAGATGCTGTTTTTAAGAAAGAAGAGAATTGATTGGCTGTTTAAGATCATTGTACAATCAAAAATAGGGTGTGTTTTACTTTTTTTAAAAGCAAGTTTCTTATTGGTTAGTAAAAATGTTTGAAAAATACTATAGAAAGGATAAGGTTATGTTCTGCAAAGGCAACCACACCTGCTGTTTCCATTTGCAACCTTGTATGGTGAACTTGAAAATGTGATGAACTTGTGACCTGACAGTTAAGTTGAATGTTGCATGAGCTGTTGCTATGGAAACTGGCATTAAGCAGAAGGAGTGAAGAAGTCAGTTCATAAGAGTTATTATCTGTGACCAATGGAAATGTGTTTTACAATTTGAAAAATTCTGGGCAGCAATGTAATTTGTTCCTTATGTGTATTTGTATGGAAAAGGAGAGGGAAACATTGCCATTACTGGTTTTACCTTGCTGAGGCTGGTATATTATATTGACTGTGTGTAAAAGAAAATCCTGTCTGAGTGTTAGAGATTTTTTATTCAATAGATTTATTTGCAAGTTGAGTTATACGTGTTTGAGATTTATTTAAAAAAGATTTGACATTATTCTGAAATTGTGTTGTTTGAAATATATTATTAAATGTGGAGATGTATATTGGAATAAGTTTCATTGCGGTTAAATCTTGTTTAAAAAAAGTCTGTGCAGTAATAAGTGTATTTTTTAAGATGATTACTGGTGTTATTAATTAAGCTTGTTTTATAAGTGTCTTCAAAGGTATGGTTGAATGATGCCATATATTTTTTTTATATTGTTGGATGATGATGCAGTACAAAAGTGCTGTTTGAAAGATGTTCATATAAGGTGTAGTTTATTAGCCTTCATATTTTATTCTCTCTACAAAAGGAATAGTAGAATGATACTGCATATTTATAGATACTTTGGTAAAGATGCAGCACAACTATGCTGTTTGAAAGATGATCATATAGGGTGTTAATAATTAGGTTTCTGTTGTTAGTTTGTACAGAAGGTAAAGTTAAATGATGCTATATGTTTTAAGATAGGATGTTGTTAATTATGCTTCTTTTTTGTAGTCTGAGCAAAAGTATAGTGGAATGATGACACATAATTTTAGATACAAAGGTGAAGATGTATAATAAAAGTGTGGTTTTAGACATGCTCATAAAAGTTGTTGTTAATTAGTCTTCTTTCTTAAGTGTGTTGAGAGGTATAGTTTGATGATGTTGCATATTTGTAGATTGAATGGTCAAGATGTAGCTCAAAAGTAAACCACCACATATTACTCTTTCTGGTATGTTCTACTTATCTATTTAACTAGATAGTATGTAATGACTCATCTATATGTTCAGATTGTATTTATATAGTTGTATGTATATTAACTGAATTATTGAGAGGTGCCTGACTGATAACAGGAGTGCAAAGGTAGTGAATATTTGATTTTATAACTACACGAGAAATGATTTACTGATTCTATATTGTGCAACCACCCAGTTAGCATCCAAGCACTACCAATACATTCATGAAATGACTCATGCACTAACTCATGCAGTGGTAACATTTCCTGAGCACAACACATGCAGTCCAGCAATCCCTCTGTCACTAACTGTGTACTCTTTCAACCACTCCTCCAGCACCATATAGATATGTAATCACTGTGCCAAAACCCACGCACTTATAAATTCACCATACACTCTCCTCGCACTATTCTAATTATCCAGTCACTACCCATGTACTCATGCAATGATCCAGGCACTAACACTTGCACTACTACAATTCCTATGTACTGCCCATGTAGTCCTCTAACCATCTACACACCTCTCATTTGCTCCTTCAATTCTCCTGGTAGTACTCATGCAGTCCAGCAATCACCCTGTAACTCCCTGTGCACTCCTCCAGTCACCCAGCCACTACCATGTTCTAATCCAAACATTTCGCCAATACCCAAGCACCTATAAATTCAGTCTGACACTCTTCTTGCAGTATTTTAATATTTCATTCAGTAGCTAGGCACTCCTGCAATGATCCAGGCACTAACTGATCACTGTTACAATTCCCTATGCACTACCCATACAGTCCTGTAACCACTTACACACTTCTTACTTGCTCCTTCCATTCCCCAGGCAGTACCCATGCAGTCCTGAAAACACCCTGTCACTCCCCGTGCACTCCTCCAGTCACCCAGCCACTACCATGTACTAATCCAAACACTCCGCCAATACCCAAGCACTTATAAATTCACCATGCACTCTCCATGCAGTACTCTGATCATCTACTCAGTACCCTTGGACTCATGGAATGACCCAGTCACTAACACATGCACTGCTGCAATCCCTTGAAGACTACCTATGCAGTCCAGTAATCTCTCGGGTACTACCTATGCACTCCTCCAATCACCCAGGCAGTCCTATGTCCTTATCCAATCACTGTGGCAAAACCCAAGCACTTATAACTTAATCATGCACTGTCCTCGCACTAGTGTAATCATCCAGTCCCTGCATATGTACTCATTCAATCATCTAGGTACTAACACATGCACTGCTACAATCCCTGTGCACTACCCATGCAGTCCTCTAAACACCTACACACTTCTCATTCGCTCCTTCAATTCCCCTGGTAGTACCCATGCAGACAAGCAATCACTGTGTCACTCCATGTGCACTCCTCCAGTCACACAGCCACTACCATGTACTAATCCAAACACTTCGCCAATATCCAAGCACTTATAAATTCACCATGTACTCTCCTTGCAGTACTCTAATCATCCACTCAGTACCCATGTACTCATGCACTGGTCCAGGCACTAACACATGAACTGCTACAATCCCTGTCTAGTACTGATGCAGTCCTCTAACCACCTACACACTTGTCATTCACTCCTTCAATTCCCCTGGCAGTACCCATGCAGTCCAGCAATCACCCTGTCACTCCCTGTGCACTCCTCCTGCCATGCAGCCACTACCATGTAGTAATCCAAACACTCTGCCAATACCCAAACACCTATAAATTCACTACGTACTCTCCTTGCAGTACTCTAATCATCCACTCAGTACCCATGTACTAACGCAATGACCCAGTCACAAACACATGCACTGCTGCAATCCCCTATGCAATACCCATGCAGTCCTCTCCCCACTTGCATATTTCTCATTCACTCCTCCAATTCCCCAGGTAGTACCCACACAGTCCAGCAATCACCCTGTCACTCCCCATGCACTCCTCCAGTCACTCAGCCACTACCCTGTACTAATCCAATCACTCCGTCAAAGACTAAGCACTTCTAAAATCACCATACACTCTCTTTGCAACACTGTAATCATCCAGTCACTACCCATTTTCTCATAAAATGACCCAGGCACTAATTCATGCACTTCTACAATCTCTTGAGCACTACCCATGCACTGTAGCCATCTCCCCGTCACTACCCATGTGTTCCTCCTATCACCCAGACAACACCATGTACTTTTCCAGTCACTCCGACAATACCCACACACTTGTAAATGCACCATGCACTATGCTTACAGTACTCTAATCATCCAAGCAGTAGCCATGTACCCATGCAATAGCCCATGCACTAATACATGCACTGCTACAGTCCCCTGAGCACTACTCTTGCAGTCAAGCCATTGCCCTGTCACTACCCATGCACTCCTCCAATCACCCATCCAGCACCATGTACTTAACCAATCACTCCGCCAATACGCAAGCACTTATGAATTCACCATGCACTCTCTTTGCAGTACTCTAATCATCCAGCAGTACCCATGTACTCATGCAATGGCCCAGGTACTAATACATGCACTGCTACAATCCCCTGAGCACTACTCTTGCAGACCAGCCATTGTCCTGTCACTATCCATGCACTCCTCCAATCACCCATCCAGCATCATGTACTTATCCAATCACTCCGCCAATACCCAAGCACTTATAAATTCACCATACACTCTCTTTGCAGTACTCTAATCATCCAGTTAGTACCCATGCACTCATACAATGGCCCAGACACTAACATATGTACTGCTACAATCCACTGTGCACTATTCATGCAGACCTCTAACCAGCTACACACTATTGATTCACTCCTCCAATTACCCAAGTACTGCCCATGCAGTCAAAAAATCCCCCTGTCACTTCCCATGCACTCCTGCAATCACCCATCATCACTCCGCCAATACTTAAGCACTTATGAATTCACCATGCACTCTCTTTGCAGTACTCTAATCATCCAAGCAGTAATCACGTGCTCATGGAATGGCTCAGGCACTAACACATGCACTGCTATAATCCCTGTGTACTACCCATGCAGTCCTCTAACCACCTACACACTTCTCATTCGCTCCTTCAATTCCCCTGGTAGTACCCATGCAGTCCAGCAATCACCCTGCCACTCCCTGTGCACTCCTCCAGTCACGCACCCACTACCATGTACTAATCCAAACACTCTGCCAATACCCAAACACTGTGCACTGTCCTTGCAGTACTCTAATCATCCACTCAGTACCCATGTACTTGTGCAATGACCCAGTCACGAACACATGCACTGCTGCATTCCCCTATGCACTATATATGCAGTCCTCTAACCACTTACATATTTCTCATTCGCTCCTCCAATTCCCCAGGTAGTTCCCATGCAGTCCAGCAATCATCCTGTCAATCCCCATGCACTCCTCCAATCACCCATTCAGCACCATGCACATATCCAATCACTCTGCCAATACGCTAGCACTTATGAATTCACCATGCTCTCTCTTTGCAGGATTCTAATCATCCAGCAGTACCCATTTACTCATGCAATGGCCCAGGCACTAATACAGGCACTGCTACAATCCCTTGAGCACTACTTTTGCAGTCCAGCCATCGCACTGTCACTACCCAGACACTCCTCCAATCACCCATCCACCATCATGTAATTATCCAATCACTACACCAATACCCAAGCACTTATGAATTCACCATGCACTCTCTTTGCAGTACTCTAATCATCCTCACAACCAAATATAACCTTTGATACACCCACCCTTAAATACAGACTACCATTTTGGAAACCATCGACACAACAATACCAGTTACTACATACATACGCACTCACTGATTCCTAGGTCTACACACACATCTAATCATTCACTGATACAATCACTCATACATGCAGTCACTCATCAATACAACACGATCATATGCACTCATACACCTATACAGACCTATACCTATACAGACACTCACACATCACCACTCATCCAGAGTTACTTACACACCTAGTCAGTCATGCAAAGAATCAATCACACTTCCATTTACTCACCTATACATGTATCCAAACAGAAACAAATGAATACTTACTCTCTTACAAAATCACTGATACAAGTACACACTCATCCATACAGCCACTCTCATTATCACTCACTCTTAGGTATAGTCATTTATATACTCCAACACTCACATATACTGCCTTTCACATATGTAGTTACTCACACATATACCACTGAGACATCCATTCACTTACCAATACAGCCATACACACACTCACTCACCCATTCTCCCCTTCGGAGATACACTCTTGAACCCATACACCTAGTGATCCACCTACTCACACATCTATGCACAAAGTAACACACCCCTAACCCACCCACTCAAACTCATACAGATACTCAGGCAACCAATCAATAACCCATATAGACACTCATGTAGCTACTTACCAACCCATGCAGCAGCTTACACCCTGATACTGACATTCACAGTTTAGTCACTAACCCATGCATTCAGTAAGACACATTTAAACACTCACTTATACAGTAACACACCTACTAAATCCTCCATCCAGACACTTATAGACCCACTCATTCTTCAATACACCTTGGCATATATATAAAACATATTAAAACTTTATAGAAAGACAGTCACTAAATGATGTAATCAGTGATATCATCAGTGATGTCACTGACCATGTCATGAATGATGTAATATGTGACGTCATCAGCCATGCATTGCGCGGGCGCGAGTTATAGTTAGCTGAACTAAGTATAACAGTGGACTTTCTCTGGATTTTTACGAGTGAAATGTCCAACTAACTATAATGTCCCTGTAACCTATGTTTTTTTCAGTGAATTTCTAGGGTTTTTTAAATGCTAATTTCTAACTATAACGTCCCTGAAACCTATGGTTTTTTCAGTGAATATATATATATATTATTGTAAGTTAAAAATCACATTTTATAGTTAAGACATAATCTAAATTGGTCATATTATTTATAAACTAGATTTGTGCATGTTTGTTAAAGGCCTATTGAATATCAAAATTTCGTGTTTTCAGCACCAAATGTCTGCGTGTCATGTTTAAAGTCTGGAATTTGGAATTATAATTTGTATTGAACTTCAAATTAGATTTTCTAAATTAATTTCCAACAATTCCAAAAACTGTTTGTGTCCATCAGTTGATAGACGCTATTCTTTGTGCTGCCTTGCGTTCCGGAAGCATCTGACCTATAGTGTAGTAACCCTGGGCCTTTGAGTGGGCCCGTCTGCCCAGGTATGATAGGCTGATGTCTCAAATAGTGCTGCCTCTTGGTCAAGGAAAACACGTGATCGGGCTTGTAAATCAGGCCACCTCCATAACGTGAATTGCACCGTTTTGCCACTGCCCAATCCAGGGCAGTCACTGACATAGAGAGACCAACATGGAGCCATAACACATGGCTAAAAGACATTGACAATGCCAATAGTTTACATAAATAATGTCATATTGGTTATATATAAGGCAATAAAAATGCTCATAACACTTTTTTAATCACAACTTTTCAACATGCTACACAGCACCCACACTACTCTACAACATAGCTTAAAAACATTGGCAAAGCCAATAGCTCTTCTAAACACATATGAGGCCACAAAGGCAAGACCTATTGGCTATGTCATGCTTGTTATATTTTTCTTGTTTAAGGATACAGCTTATTTTTGCTGGTAAATTCTGCTCAGCAAAGGGATCCTACTCCATATTGCTGTAGTCCCAAATGCTACTTTATTGAGGATTTTACTTTTCAAGATAGCTAGGCTCACGCGGCATGCACAGTCGCCCAACTGTTACTCCACTTTTGCCCTGACAATAAACAGACCTATTATCTTTGCCGGTGTTTGATTTCTTTGGTGTTATTGTAGCAACAGTCCCTTCTAGGAGCAGCAGTATTCTTCCCTCCACCTTACAACGCTAACCCCTTAATTACTGTCAACGCATTTGTTTACAAATGCAAATATTAGCACTTATGCTTTTGGAAATAGCGGTGTCCGAATTCAGATATTGCGTCATGCTTTAGCAACCGCTTTGCAAGTATTTACAGCTCTTGTTTACTTATCTGACAGGTTTTTCCAAGCTCTCCTTTTCAATGATGCAGGTAGAAGGGAAAACATTTCCAGACCAAATATTAGCAAACCCTCGATCTAGGGCCAGTTTCTTTTTGAAAAACATTCTTGATCGATGCGAGACTTTTCATTTTCAGTGCCTCGGGCGAAATGGTACAGACGTGGGTTGACTTCATATTATTCATAAAGTCAATTGAGGCTCCAGAAAGGCAGAAAAAAATAAGAAGTGGACTTGCAGAATTGTTTGGTACCCCTGGGACTACAAGAAGGCATATTGCATAGCATTGAGAAGCTGTTCCTGTTTGCAGATGCTGTACGTGCTTCACTCCGGGCAAGCCATGATCCGATAATAATACAGAGGCCGCCCCGGCCCTGAGTCAGGGAAGGTGGAGGTGATCGAAGGAGAGTCTAAAGACGTTTTCAATTGCTGCTCAGTTACTGGTGGATATCTCGTGTCATAAACACGAATTTCTGCTCTTGTTCTACCCTGCCGGCAACCACAGGGCGTAAATTGGAAACGCCCATGGCCCATATGATCGAAGGGCTGCCCCTGCGGGAGGCTGAAGCATTGCTCCTCTCGGCGGTTTCATTTGAACGCAGAAAACGATGGTCGCAGGTAATGCGTAGGAGGGGGAACGGGAGTGTGTAATGTGTAAGAACGAACGGTTCGGAATGTGTAATATTTGCTGCAGTCTGTAGAACAAACTAAGATTCTGATCTAAAGTGTTATGGGTGGCCCGTCAGGTGTCATGGTGGCAGAGGACATTACAACCGTCACCCTTGTGCACTACTGTCCTCCACAATCCGACACGACTGCTGGACCAATGGTGCTCAGAGGAACTGCCTCGCAGGAAGTTTGGTGCGCTGCTGCTATCTTTCAGACGGCTTTACATTAAACCTTTTTGTTTTTCAAAGACTAGGTACCAATGTGGGAGTTGTTTTTTAAATAACAAAAAACGAATAAACAAAAACGAATGAACCCCCTCACGCCCTGAGAGATTTCACCCATAGTGTTGGCCTCATTTTTCTTTTTTTCATGTCCAGTACCGCCATGTTCCTGGCGGTGATGGACAGGAAAGAACAAGCATTGACACAGCCAATAGGTCTTGCCTTTCAGATCATTATCCTGGGTGCTACAACATCTACTGGTGGTCTCACAGCATTGTGCTGTGTGCTGAGCCGTGCAACCACCTGTAGCTTCCAACTCTTCAAATGCCAGCAGGAAGTACACACTCCAGGCCAGGGCACAAGTCCTAAAAAAAGAAGTGGGGGGACTAACCTAGTTAGGCAGAATGCAAGCAACACCACGGCGCATGACATCACACATGGCTTCACAGGAATTAACATCATAGAAAGTGGCATCACAGCGACAACTTTACAGGAAGTGGCATCACAAGAAGTGACATCGGATATAAAGCTCTAACATATATGTTTAGCAGGTCTATCATGTGTACGTTTGAGCGCATTGCGAGGATAATAGCACACTGAGCTATGGAAGATAATATGTGACTTCTACACCTTGCAATCCCCCACTTTTATGTAACACATCTTGTTCATTAATTTACAAACTTATATAATTTATTGTACATGTAATATGCACATGTTGATGTAAAGCGCTCTGACAATCTGCATTGGGATGAGAAGGGCTATACAAAAAAAAAATAGTACTACTTAAATTATTTCAACGCCTCCTCAGGGGAAGTAAGCTCTATGTAAATGCAAGTTGTTTTGATTAAATACTGGGAAAGGCTAACACATCTGACATTCTTACAGTGCATGCAAACTCCTAAACAGGGACTGAACAAAGTGAATAGCTGCCTTTCTTAAGTATGTAGGCGCGCTAACAAGGCGTGAGCCGTTACATTTGCATCAGGTGTGAGGCTCCCAAATGCTCCCAGAAAAGAAGCTCAAACAAAAAGAGGCCGGATGACCCCTCAAATTTGGCCTTTGTTATGGGTCCAGCAGGAGTGTAAACAAAGAAAGCCACGTCCCTGCCTGCACGTTGTTTCTTGTTGCAGATAGAAAGCAGACAACGTGCAGGAATGGCTGAAAGTGTTTTGGTGTTTGGTAATTACACCGGGTCGAGGGCACCACATTATTCAGTGGGGCCCAAATTCTTGAAAGGTTGGACGGCGTTAACCCTGTGAAAACAGTGGGTGGCTGCCGTCCACCCGCGTATACCCTGACTCGTGCTCTGCTCCAGGCCCATGAGAAGTGGGTGATTCATGGGCCCCAGACCATCCAGGGCTGGTTTATCTAGGCTATGTGGGGAGGGGGGCGCGTATTTGTGTTGTGGAACTCCTCACCCAATCAATCTTCAAACTGTCCATGTCAAATTAAGGCAACAGCAGCCACATGCACTACAATGCCCCAGTTTGAAGTGCTTTCCATGTCTATTTGCTGTTTGAATTCTGTGATGATTGGGGGGGAGGGGATACAGGCTATAGGTGATTTTTCTTATTTGTGTTCCTTTGTGTTCCATTGGTGCATTGAAATACTGGTGATGCTGGTAGACAATCAGCCAGGCGGCAGCCTTTTGAAGTGGATGAGTTATTTACTCATGGACATGGGACTTTTGAAAGGTTTGAATTTAAGGGCACTGGCTGCAGCTATAGCTGCAACGAGTAACATCCTCTGTTGTGTTATTTAACATAGTTGACTAGTGTTTTTATGACAAGGTTGACCTACAGCCTATCATGTTTTTTTATTTATTTTTATTTTTATACATTAAACAGCATTTATATTCTGGAACTTGGGTGTGCGCATTTAACATTTAAATTGTACGTTTCAAAACATGCAAAGCGTTCTGAGCTAACATGCAGGACTGGATTACGTTATCACACTTGGCACTGGGTCATCTGACAGTTTATGGTAAATGTTTTTTTGAATGAGATTTTAAGGGTGTGGATAAGAAAAGCCCTTTAAAGTTAGCTGTTTTCTCGGGCACTGTGCCATGCTAATAACAGCATTCTTTAGGTCGAGGCTGGGCAGCAAATGCGCTGCTCTGCGAGACTTGACTTGAAGCCCACCTACTCTCCGCCCATATTTATCATTGGCCTGTGTCATTGTCCTTTGTAAATGCTGGCTTCTGATTCATCAATAGGCTTTTTAGTCCCTCCCATGAGGCCTGGCCCTTTTACTTCAGTTGTTACACGGTACATCTTATTTAGTCTGTAAGCACTATTTTCTTTAATGAGTTTCTCCTAGTACAGGAACGACATGATACCCTGCAACATTTAGCGTGCCATGCATGCTTTCACTTTCCAAGCAGCCTGGGACACTGACAGCTGTTTCTTTGAAATGCAATAGGCCTCACATTTACAAGAGTTTGAGCTATTGGCACTGTAAATGACAATGCCTTTTATTTATGTGTTAATTATCAAAACAGATAAATAAAAGACATTATCATTTACAATGGCAATAGCTTAAACTCTCGCAAATGCGAAATCTATTGAATTGAAAATGCTTGTTTATAACTTAGAATTCATTCGCCCCGCGCTTACTGTCCTGATTGGACGCTCTGCAGCACTGTGCTTGTCACTGCTCGGTGTCTTGGACAACGCTATTGTTAGTGAAGTTGTTTTACCCTGCCATTGGATTAACTAATGGAGGTTAGTTTGCCCACCTTTTCGTGCTGTAGGATACTATAGTGCTACGTTTTGAATGGCTGACCTGACCCCTATGCTTCTATTAGCTGTCAGGTCGTTCATTCTGTCTTTCAATTGGTTGTGCAGTGCGGTGCTATTACCACAAAAGCTATCTTTTGTGCACAGATGTTTATTTACTCTGAAGGTAAGTGGGGCATGATGGTAGGAAATGTGGCTTAATGACCAGTTACCAAGTTTTGAGCTGGGGAACAAGGCTCTAGTCAGGGCTGTAAGTGGGATGAAAAAACTAGTAGGGTCTCTCAAAGGGGCTTGACTGATGTAATTAGGGCATGGCTTAAAAACACCTACGCTAAAAATCTGTGCTTAGCATAGTGTGCCGCCCGACTGGTATTTTGCTGTTTCTGTCATTGCATCCAGATATATAATACAAATAATATTATTCTTACAACAATCCAGGACTATTAGCTTTGTCAATGGTTGATAGTTGCATAAGATAAATAAGCAACAACTATGACTTCATTGTATAGAGTATTGAAAATGCTTCAGTTGTGAAATGATGAGACTGTGAAAGAACTATAATGAATCTCTTTGAAGTTACATCAAATGGAGTGAAGGTTGGTACTGCTGCAGAGCTAAAAAAAAAATTTCACCCTGAGGTTGAAGGCAAAAATTAAGAGCCTGATAGGGACCCATCTCAGCATGTGCTTTTTAGGTCGAGCCTAGCACAGCGTGCAAGCGCTGCTCTAGGAGATAACCTTTAGAAATCGGTCTGCACTTTTCCTCACACTCATGCGTGTGGTGGCATCCACCTTGCGGGAGCCAGCAGCGGCTCGCAGGGGCTATCTGTTTATAATTAGCCTGGCAGCGCACCCTTGTTTACATTTGCCTGCTAGCGGTCGCTGTCGCTTTCACTTTCTTAACGGCTCTTCGTGTAGTCTTTGCTTCGATGTAGATATGGGCACTCTTGTTTATTTATCGCTCTCGTGATTATCTCTCCCGCTGCACTCTGGGTTACTCTCTCTTGCCCGCCTGATCCTCCCTGCCCTCCTCCCTCGAGCGTGCCTGCGTACTTCTCGCCAATGCCGCCACCATATTGATTTCCCCCAAACCAGTTTTGCTTTCGTATCCTTTCTAACCCTCCCCTCCATAGCTTTCAAGTCCCCTTCCATACTGCTTCGGCATTCCACCCTACCCTCCCCAGTGTGATATTGAGCTCCTAATCGCACACAATTGAGGTCCAGATCTCCACACTCATCGTCAGTTCTCCTCTGCTATCAGTCGTGAGACTAGAGCCACCACATTAAACACTGATCGTTTATAATCCATTAAAGGGCCTAGAATGTCGGTGTTGTGTACACTGAAAGAAGGACTCTAGTAGCAGCCTCATTGCAGAGCAACTTGTTGCTGTTTCAATCTGCTGCTTGCAGTGCACTGCGTGTATGAGGGGCATGTCTGCAGGAGAGTCATGGAATGCAACGTACTGAAGAACACAAGCCACCTCTCAAATACCCCTTTTATTATATGGAGTTTTTTCTATTAAGAGTATAAGAAAGTGGTGCCTAGATTGCACGAAACAAAGCTTGTCAAAATCTATTTGACAACTGAGAATACAGAACGATATTGTACAGCATGCTCACTGTGCAACATCGACCCGTGCGCCTGTTGGTAATTGAGCATATGTGTACCTGCCACGCTTCTCTAGCCCCTTAAGTCCTGTGCCCGTTCGAAAGGGAGTGTGCTGGCTCAATGCTGCAGTAAAAATAAATACATTGGGACAGTCACTCGCCTGTGTAATTCTGTTTACCAGCTGCTGTTGAAGAAATCACCATTTCTACTCGTTTGCAGTTTGAACTAAATGGTAGTTTTTTTCAAAAACATTAGTCTTTTAGCGCAATAAACAATTAAATGTTACATGTTCCCAATTTATTGATAATTATTTATCGACCTCAGAAGGATGAGGGGCTGTACTGATATTTTCGGGTTTTGAGCTCGTGACAAATGAGCTTCCTAAAGTGTCTGCAGCCAGGGTTTAACTCGCTGCTGCAATGTGCATGCTGTTGGTTATAAATTCTTGTTTCAATATTCCTGTGATGTACCCTCTGCCTTCAGCGGCATCAATTTGTGGTTGGTCCTCCCCACGCCTCTGCTTACGCAGATTGTGGGGCTTATTTGGCTGACAATTTTCGTTTTCTTATTTCTCCTCGCTTTTTGCAAACAAGGATACTGTGTGCATCTAGACTGGTGAAGAGTATGGGTTAAGGCTTTGTTCATCAGCTTTGGGGTTGTCTTGATCCACCAGCATACACTGCTTTGTAAAACCAGGGACTGCAACTGTAATTCTTGAATGTATTTTGCTTTTATACATCAATATAAAGCAGGCCGTAAGTGCTATGTCATGTTCTGTCCTTGCATTTTATTGCCTTGCCGAGAAGCTGAGGGGCAGCTGCCGACAAAGAAACCCTGGGTTGGCTTAGCAGTGCTTGAACATTCTTAGGTGTAAGGGTAATAACAACAGCCGAATAATTATGAGGGCCATTTAACAGGATGCCATGTGGTCTCATGGGTGTATATGCGAGGCAATAGTCGGAATCCAGTCCAAGTGGATATATGCCAGAAACAGTTGTGCAAAATGTAAAGTGTTTCTATTGGATTTGGTGTGCTGCTTTCAACTCAGGTTAATCTTTTATGAGGTACCTGCGCTGAGTCCAGGCGCTCATGACATTCCTCCTTATCCAGCTGCACTTAAATAATGTATGCATCTTCCCTTCAGGAAAACCATTTATTCAGTCTTTCAGCGGCAGCATGGGAAGGGACCGCATTAGTGGGCTTGGCTGGCTGAAGATGCCTTATTGCTTCTCTGTATTGGAATTAAAAAAAGAGAAAAATGTCAAACTAAGTATTTTGAATCTAACTTTTTATGATACTTATTGAGTTGAGATTTGAGTGAGTTTGTGAGGATATGGGTGCCGACTTGGTTTTATTTCAAAGCATAGCTTGTTAAAGCCTAAGGTTAAAGAGAATCCTTGCATAGGTGAGCACATCTGATAATTTAATTTCGCAGCCTTGTCCATAAAATATTTCAGACTGCAAAGTTCACCAGCGTAATTCATTCATGCGCAATTTGAGACCTCACAGTTCTCCAGCGTAATTCATTCATGCGCAAAGCTTAATGGAGTTTTATCTATTAACTGTGTAAGTTCCACAGAAGGAATTGTTTTTTAGTGCTTAAGTTTACATCTATGGCAATGGAGCAGGGAAATATATGTAGGGTAACACTCCCAGGCATATACTTAAAGCAATTACACAATAGATTAAACAAACAAACTAGTGCAGTTTAGAAAATATACATTTTTAATTTGGTTAAAAAGGCAACAATAAAAGTCAGTGCATTGATCAGGTTTGATAAAAAAATCATATAATGATACATGTGTATTCACAAAAGAATTAAAAAGAGGTTAGATGGCATCCGGTCGACGCGTTTCGACATAACGAATATGCCTTCATCAGGACTTTAACCATCAAATTTCTGTAAGAAAGATCATAACAATGTTTTACTTATTTAGCCTCCTATCGTGAAATAATATAGCTGAACTAGTTTAAGTTTGTTACAACATTCTATTGGTAAAACATTATTTTCACATTTATGATATACCGCTTTTTATACACAAATGTCTTACACCTATGCATATACAAGTTTTCAAGACCAAGCCATATTGTATTCTGTGCATGCAAACAGGGAGGTACAATACAGAAAAATTGTGTATTTACCAAGATACAAAAATGACACCTTTAGACTGACGACATTCTTATATGTTTTTGCATCAGCAAGGACTACTCCCATGTTATCAAATTTAATGATTTAGTTGATGGTTGTTTTCCATCTTACGTGATACATTTCATCATTTCAATTGTCTTTGTTTGCATGTGGCTTTAGCTCTAGAATAGACCCTACTAAATATTAGATACAAGGAAAGTTAAAGGATAGAAAAATAGAGAAGAAAAGAAATCGTAGTATTTTGTACATTTCTTCATTTCATGCCCCTATTTTAGGAAATTTGTTTAGTACTCATATAAGCCAGTTTTCTTGAGGTTTATTCAATACCTCAATTAAAAAAAAAAAACATTTTCTAGACTATGATTACCTAAAACAAAACATATTTTCATACATCTCATTCTCTTACCTAAAATTGTACTCATGTACAGGGACAATACTATTCTCTATTATTCAAGCTGTATTACGGCTGTATAAGGGCTGTGTCGTCGAGTTCCAAACTAGGTATTTTATTAACAGTTTTCTAAAAAGACAAAGTAACATGCGGGTAAGCCATAGGTAAGCGGTCTAAATTCCTTATTTTAAAACTTTATGGATCCACTAAGGAGATTACACATAACCTCTCACCTTGCATATATGTTAATAGTTCCATTGGAGCATTCATAACATGGGTTTATAAGTTTCAAACAGATGACACTTCCCTATGAGTGAAAACATATGTTTTAGTTTTTGACAACAGTAATTCTTATTTCTTTTTGAGTAGAGACATGTTTATAGCTATCTTACCCCTAAAGAATTAGGATACGTTCTTCATCTGGGGTCTTTTTATCGGTATGGTACCACGACTAAAAACTGATGTGTTGGATAGAGTCCTGACAATATAAAATACAGGTAAAGTAAGCGGAGATTCCGTTAAGCTACTCGTTTTTTACAGACTAGCTGTGGCTAGTATCTAATTGCCACTTACCTAAATATCATAGAGCAATGTTGATTCGTGGTACCAGTCCTTCCACGTGGTTTGGTTTAAAAATATATACGGCGTAGGCATCGTGCTTTCTATTATATTCTACTGCCGTTCGCACATGCTCCTATTAAGGAAAGGGGGAGCAGCCTTTTAGTATGTCCATTCTATTGCTCATTTGTGCAGGTTTACTTTAAACATTAGGGCGTCTGCATAGTCGTTGTATAGCACCACAACTATGTGGGATAGCATTCTCACATAACGATTAGCAGTTTACATAGGGGGCGGATGTACATAAGCCAAAATGTACACACATTTCAATTTTAATGTTGCCGCTTACCTAGTTCTAATAGAACGCTGTTTACAAGCATTGCCGTTATCCCCTCGTGATCCGGTTTATGAGTATACGGCGGTGGCGTCGTGATATCTATTCTTTTTAGTGCCGAGCGCACGTTACTCCTAATAACAAAGGTACAGACTATTAATGTTCCCAAAATTGTTAATAAAGTCTAGATTAAAGTCGATTTTCAGCTACACAGCATACGTGGTCTCTTACCCGGAGAACTACACAAGGGTATAGATGATTCCGGATACACTGCTGGTGGGTCAGGTTTTCAAAAAGAACAACCCCGATTTGCAGTTCAGAAGTTCTTTTATAAGGACAAATATCATTGGTTTGCGTCACACCTAGGTTCTTAAAGGGTAAGGCCTTATTTACATGTAACATATTTTTCGAGTGATCTTATCACTTATTTAATTTTAACAGTTCTCATATAATTGCATTCTCCCAAGGCAATTCATTATTAAGGCCATGGCTGAAGGTCTTGAGGGAAAAAATCCAGAAAACTTCTCGTTTTTTTCTTATTTTCTCTCCTCCCTTAGTGCTTGGTGTATGGATCTTTTCCAATATGCGCCACCGTATTTCCGATGGGGCATGCTTGAAATCTATGAAATGTGCAACAAGTGGGGCTGCCAATTTCTTAGTTTTGATTGCTGACCTGTGTTCGGTTAACCGAATTTTAATTGTTCTTGAAGTTTCGCCCACATATCCTAAATTACAAGGGCATACAAGCAAATAAATTACATTGCTGGTATTGCATGTCCACAGATCATTCGATACAATATTGTATCCGTTCAGTTGAAAAGTCTGTCCTGATATGATGCCATCACAGGAGTGGCAGGAGCCACATCTTGAAGTACCCTTTACAGGGCTCGCACCCTGTATAGATTTTTGTACAAATGGGAGTCTTTCAGAGGTGCCAGCATATCTTGATCTCACCACAAGGTCTTTTAAATTCTTGTTTCTCCGATGTGCATACATCGGTTTCTTGAGTTTTGGTGCAGATGATTCTAAATTTAGTAAATGCCAATTGGCATTCACTATCTGCCTGATAGTTGCATTTAGTGTTGAGTGTCGTGTGACACACACTAATTTTGGTTCCTGGACTTCATTTTTTGGTCTTAAGAGCGCATCCCGGTCATAATATCGGGCCCTCTTATAAGCCTCACGTACTAGACGGTGAGGGTATCCTCTGTCAAGGAATTTTTGCTTCATCTTTTCGGATTGACTGTCATAGTCTTTGATATTTGTACAGTTTCGTCTCACCCTAAGGAACTGGGAGAAGGGGATACCATCCTTCTGACTCCTAGGGTGATAACTCGAAAAATGAAGCAAGGGGTTTCTTGATGTGGGCTTAGAATATAGGTCCACTTCCAATGTATTGTTTTTGTTCCGGATATATATATCTAAGAACTCAACTTTAGTGGTGTTGACATGGGCAGTAAAACAAAGGTTTTCGTCCGCAAGATTGACCCACTCCTGGAATTCTCCCAGAGTCTGTTCCCCACTAGTCCAGATGAAAAAAATATCATCAATGAACCTGTACCAGTGGGAAACAGACTCATAGAAAGGGGCCATCTCATTGTATATGTTGCGTGCCTCAAAAAGGGTCATATATATATTTGCTATGGAAGGAGCCATGGCTGCCCCCATGCTTACGCCCTTGATTTGCTGATACATATGGTCTCCGAACTGGAAGACATTCTCCTGCAGTACTATTGAAAGACACTCATAAACAAACTGCTTGTTACAAGGTATCTGATGTAGATCTATAAACCACATAGTGGCATCCAATGCTCCTTTCTGTGGGATGTTGCTATATAATGCTTCAACATCAAGCGTAACTAATAAGTCCCTATTGCCATTAAATTTAAGATTTTCCACCTTTGCAATCATTTCTCCAGTATCTTTGATGTAAGATGGAGATAGTGATATATAGGGTCTCAATATATTGTCTACATATTTAGAAAGAGCTTCCGTTGGGGTGCCAATTGTTGAGACTATGGGTCGATAGGGTGGGTCCTGTTGGTCTTTGTGCATTTTGGGAAGCCCATAAATGCATGCTAGTTTCCCTTGTGATTTGTTTAAAAATTCATACTCTTTTTTGTTTATTATTTTCTCATCCAATGCTCTCTTTGTTGTCTGCTGAATCCTCCTAACTACCTTGTCTATCGGGTTGTTTGTGACTTCTTTATAGAACAAGGGGTCATTCAGCATATTTAGCATATTTTCTTCATATGCATTGGAATCAATAAGGACAATGCCGCCTCCCTTATCACTGCTTTTTATTATCAGAGATTTATTATTCTTTAGATTGAGTAAAGAATCATGTTCCTCTTTAGAGATATTGTATTTTGATTTGGGAACATATCTAAGGGCTTGATCTAATTTTGCTAAAACAACTTTTTCAAACATCGCCATCTCCGGGCCAAGTTGGTCCAGTGATGGTGTGAATGTTGAAGGCAGGGCTACAATGTTATTAGAAGTATTATCATGATCTAAATCTATCCTGTCCATAAAAAAATTTTTAAGTCTTATTTTTCTGAAAAAAGAGTGTATATCTTGGTATAGTTCAAATAAGTTTACATTGGCATGTGGGAGGGAAATGCAACAGCGGTGAGATAATGGTAATTAAATGGTCTCTTAAGTAAGATGGGGGAAATTGAGCCAACGAACAAGGAACAGGCATTGGCATAGCCAATAGGTCTCGCCTTTGGGACCTTATAAGTGTTTAGCCATGCAACAGTTGATGTTGCACCAAGGATATTGTGCTGCATATCTAAATACTTATAAGGTCCTAAAAGCAAGACATATTGGCTATGCCAATGCTTGTTAGAACTGCCCGTGCTACACCCCAGTGGGACCCAGTCTACTCCTAATCCTTTGATTCTGGGGAAACACTAAGGGCCTGATTACAACTTTGGCCGTGCAGGGCCGGGTCTACCCCAAAGCCTCACAGCTAAAGCTGAGATCAGACTGCCCACCAGATTAGGAGTTTCCTCCTGTCTTGCGGACTTTGTTTTTTCCACATTCCAATGACGGAGCCCTGAAAATGGGTACCACAATGGGAACGTCAAAAACAGTTCCTGCACGTTAGCATGTTGTGCACCCCTGTGTGCATCCATAAGGCTTGAGGCACCAGGGGATCCTTTAGAGCCCCCTTTGTTTCCTCACTGCCATGTTTTTCATGGCAGTGGAACCACCATAACAAATGTGGCGTAGAGGAAACTTGTAATATGCTTGGCAGGACTGCAGCGGTCCAGCCAAGCATATTATTGCCTCCTGACTGCTGCAACACTGCTATGGAATGGCTGTTCCCTGGCGGCAATCTGCAGCGGTCCGTGGCGGTCCGACCAACTGTCAGGAGACCACCACCACCGTGCCACCGTGAGTCTGTCGATCCATGGACTCATATTCAAGGCCTAATTCTCCTCCTGCCTTAAAAAGCGAGAGGCTCTGGAGGCATGGTACAGATTAACACCCCGTATCCTCACTTTTACAAATCCCGGTGCTAAGCTGAAAAGAAAATGAAATACCTGCTGTACTGTACTGCTGCCTCTCTCCTCCATAAACTTAGCAGATGCACTAGTCCCCGGCCCGAAGCATCAGCACAAAAGAGGCGTCTGTGTGCAAGAGCCAGCGGAACAGAAGGGTGGAGGGGCAACGCTGCTGTGGGGAGCATCAGTGCCCAGTAGCTCTAAATAGTCAAGTTGGAGTAAGCTTTCTGAGTCAGCTGGTGCATTGTCAATAAAAAGATAACAGTCCGTCCGACTTTAAATTGAGGGGGCAGACCAAGAGGTTGGTGGACTGGGTACTCTGCATGTTTTTGATGGAGTACCCTGTCTGCCACACTCTAATTCAGGCCATACATCACTCAAGTTGAATAATGTAATTGTAAATATATAAAAAAATACTTCTGCAGGTTTTGAGGTCTTTCCTTTCATTAGTTTATGTGCCATCTGTCATTTAAAAGAATCTTTACTCATTGCCAGAAAAATCTAATTTTGATGCGTTCCGTTTCATATGAATAAATATTAATTCTTGGGATGTGAAGATAGTGCTTTTATTGCTGCCAAGTTGTCTTAGGGATTTACACACTTTCTGCAGATATCTAGTGTGATCTGCAGCTCATAGGTTCAGATCTTAGAAAAGCAAGCTCTGCCTTCTATACTTTTGAGATCAGTAAATTGAGAAACATTAAATTGCATAGTAGTAACATCTATTATGTACAAAGCCTAAAAGTAACAAAAGTGCAATATATAAGAAAAAGATTATTGGTATTGGTGAGTAATCCATCATTTGTTAGTTAATAAAGTTATCAATATACAACTTTATGTTTAGATGTGCTTATCCCAGCAAGTACATATATCAAAGAGACTGTAGGTATTTGAATAGTGGCGTAGTAGTAAATTGATATTAAGTTAAAGGACAAATGACCAAAGCTTTGCCAGAGCATCTAGTGACGTCTACGCAGTGGAACACAGTGAGTTTCAGTAGGGCAGGGTGCCTTTAATACACATTTGTATGTACTGTGAGACACTATGAATTATCTGGACTTTCTTCTGAGGTGTTACTCTAAAGAATTGTCATAGGTGTAGAGTCTTGGGCCCTATTCACGGAAGGCAGCCTGTAAGAAACTGCCTCTCTATGCAGTGTACAAAAATGCAGTACACTATGTAAAGAGTTTGAGAGATACCCAAAAGGCAGGTTGAGGCAAAATTAGATAATACTAACTATTCCTATGGTAGTGTGGGCAAGCATTTAGGCTTATCCGAGGGTAGTGTTAAGCATCTGTTGTACTCACAGAGGCAATAAATGAGACACATACTCAAGAATAAATCCAAGACCAATTTGTAAAGATAACATCTATTTTTAATAATTTCTAAGACCATAAACACAATTCTAAAGTGAGCACTTTCGAAGTTACGATTTTTCAAAGTTCGAGAAATATATCACTTCTATGTGCCATTACGCACCATAGAAACCAATGGGGAAAAGGAGAATAATGCATAAAAATTCAGGCAATGCTTTCACGAAGTTCACCTACTCAGTTTCTCATTTTAGGTCGATGTTCAGGACCAGGTCCAAAGTTCCAGCAGGAGAAGTTTTCTATCAGGCTGGCACAGTTCTCTAACAGCAATTCTACTTTGTCCTGGTCTTCTCTTGTCTATCGATACTGATGTTCAGTTATTGGGATGTCACCTAAATACTAAATGTAGGGGTGTTACAATGGGAGAAAGGTAGTAGCCAATGGGTTACTTACCTTTTGGTTATCTACACCCTCTAGTGACCACTTCCTGTGGGAAAAGGCACTACCCGAGCCCTCAAAGGAAGTTTCTCCACCATTCCAAGATGGTGGAATTTCAGGAGTGAGGTTCACATCACCTGCCTTGCCCTAGGGGTGGTGTAGGTTAAGTGGGGTCGCTCCTCCTCATCTAACTAATTTTCCTGCCTTTCTTCCCACCAAAAGAACAGCACTATCTGGAGGTTCCTTGGTTGGATTCAAATGGGGGTATTGCATTTGAAGCTTCCCACCCAGTAAAGGCAATCCTATCCTGGAGGAGGTGTGAAGCACCTCCTCCTATAGCAGGCTTCGTCTCTGTTCTCTGAGAGTGCTGACTCTCACCCCACGCAGTCAGAAACATGTCTGGTAGTGGCAGGCTGGTGAAAACAAGCCAGGAATCATACCAGTGCTTGGTAGATTTTCAGGGGATCCTCTAAAGGAATCACCTGTGTGAATTTATTAATACATCCATCACTGGCAACAGTGAGAAATTATTAAGACAAGATGTTTGGTACGAAACATCTCAGAAATCAGTAAACCCATCATGGAACTAGGAAACGCATGCTGACAAGTATCCAGTCAATGTACTCTTTATGGCTTCCCTGTGTACTTACTACATCCCAGATTGAACTGGACAATGTAGGGGCATAGCTGCTCATGTTTATATACCCTCACATAGGATATGGTGTTCCCTGCAGTAGGACTAAAGGCCTGCAGTAGGGGTGACTTACTTATATTCCATGCAGTCTATGGGAGGCACGGCACACAGGGCTGTG
Source organism: Lissotriton helveticus (assembly GCF_964261635.1). Taxonomy (NCBI): domain Eukaryota; kingdom Metazoa; phylum Chordata; class Amphibia; order Caudata; family Salamandridae; genus Lissotriton; species Lissotriton helveticus. Next base: position 804,595,016 of record NC_136057.1, on the reverse strand, counting down.
TGCCATGTCGACTCTTCGGATTTCTGTGCACCAAGACACACAGCCTACAATGGCAGAGTCCATGGCCTTGGTTAGGGGTCGCTGGGGTGGCACAACCCGTGCTGCAGCCCCAGAACACCTTCCTCAGTATCCATGCCCTGAGTACCAGAGGTACCATTTATTAGGGACTTATAGGGGCCACTGAAGTTGTGCGAGTTGTGGTACACTTCTGGGGAAAACGTGCACTTACAGTTTTGAATTTACATCAGACATCAGGTAAAAAGTGGGGGCTAACCATGTCGAAAGAGGCACTTTCCTACATGACCCTCTCCCAAACGAAAGAGAATGAGACTAACCTTCCCCTAGCGAGTCTTCATCATCTAAATGGAGAAAACTGGAAAGTCCATCTGCATTGGCATCCCTAGGTCTGTGTGCCACTTCAAAGTCCATTCTCTGTAGGTATAGGGACCACCTGAGCAATTTGGGATGTTCACCTTTCATCTACATTAACCATGGTTGGTTTGAACAATGAAGTGGGGGCCAAACAAGTCTGACCCCAGTTTCTTCAGGGATAAGGACACAACAAAAGCTGCTATCTCAGTTGCACCCCAACGGTGTTCCTTTGGGAGTAGCCTTCTACTGACGAAAGCCACAGGCTGATCCACTGGCTGATCCTGACCTTTGTAATTTATGTGGGATAGGACCTCTCCTATCCCATGTTCAGAGGCACCAGTCTGCACAATGAATTGTTTGGCATAATCTGGAGCTTTCAGAACATGCGCATAGCACATTACTTCCTTCAGAGTGTCAAAACCCTCTTGACAGCTCACTGCCCAGTTCACCTTTTTGGGCATTACTTTGGAGGTCAGTTCTGCGAGGGGTGTCACGATGGTGCCATAATCCTTCACAAACCTCCTATAGTACCCAGTCAAGCCAACGATTGCCCTGACTTGAGTCTGGGTAGTTAAAGCCAACCAGTCCAGAATGGTCTGGATCTTGGGTTGTAATGGTTGAACCTGGCCTCCACCAACAAGGTGGCACAGATATACAACTGTCCCCTGCCCTATCTGGTACTTGTTTGCCTTGAGAGTCCGCTTCTCAGAGCCCCAACAACTTTCCCAGGGAGGACCAAGTGATCCTGCCAGGTGGAGCCAAAGGCAAAATATCATCTACATAAGGTGCACTGTAGGATTCCTAACCAGAAAGGACTTTGTTCACCAACCTTTGAAAAGTGGCAGGTGCATTTATCAGCTCAAGAGGCGTAACATCAAAATGATAATGCCCCTCTGGGGTTGAAAATGCAGATCTTTCTTTTGTTCCTGGAGTCAGACCTATCTACCAGTACTCAGATGTGAGATCAATGGAACTTAAATAGTTGGCTGCTCCTACCTGTCAGTTAATTCAATTGCCCTTAGAGTTGGGTGTGCATTGGTTTGGTCACTTCATTGAGGCCCCTTTAGTTGACACAGATCGTAATCTCTTTTCTACCACCCTGGGCATGAGGCTTGGGGACTAACACCACTGGGATGACCCAGGGGCTATCAGATGTCTCCCAATTCCAGTATCTTGCTTGCTTTACATTTGATTCTCTATTTCACATGATCGGACTGCCTGTAGAATTCGTTTTTGACAGGTAGGCTTTTACCAGTGTCCATATCATGGGCACACCAGCTAATCTGACCAGAAATCAAAGAGAAGAGCCCAGCAAACTGATTTAGGACCTGCCTGCAATCAGTCTGCTGTTGGGCACTGAGGGTGTCTGACAAGACCACTCCTTCCACTGATCCATCTTTTGGTTTGTTGTACAGGAAGATAGGGAGAGGTGCATTCTCTTCTTCCTGATCCTCACCTGTAACCATGAGCATGGTCACATCTGCCCTGTCATAATAGGGTTTAAGGCAGTTCACATGGAGGACCCTCTTGGGGTTCCTGCAAGAGCCAAGGACCACCAGGTACATGACCACCCCTTTTCTCTATAGGATGGGGTAGGGCCCCTGCCATATATCTTGGAGGGCCCTAGGAGACACTGGCTCCAAAACCCAGACCTTTTGCCCCGGTTGGAACTCCACCCTAGCATCCTTGTGGTCATACTATTGCTCCTGGAGGCCTTGGCTGCCTTAAAGGTTGTTGTTTGCTTTCTCCATCTATTCAGCCATCCTGGAGCGGAGGCCAAGTACATAGTCCACTATGTCCTGTGTAGGTTCAACAAGAGGTTCCTCCCATCCCTTTTTCACAAGGCATAATGATCCCCTAACAGGATGAACAAACACAAGTTCAAATCAAATGGGAAGAGCCCCTCCCTTTGTGGCATTTCCCTGTAGGCAAAAACAGACATGATAGTAAGATATGCCATCTCCTTCTGGTTTTTCAGTGAGTCCACCAATCATATCTTTCATGGTCTTATTGAATCTTTCATCAAGGTCATTACAATGTGGATGGTAGGGGTTAGTGAACCTGTAGGTCACTCGCCACTCCTTCCAAATGTGTTTCAGGTAAACCTTTCTGCTTGCCGCGTATTTGAAGCCCGTGTTCGCCACTCCCTGACTCCAGAGGAACCTTCTGTGGATGCTTTGCAAGCTTTGTGGATCTGTGCCGCTTGTCTTCCGCCGCCCTGCGCTCTCTGACCATCTGAGCGGGGCTGCCGAGCGGAGACGAGCGAGGGCTGCACCACAACTCCCAGAAGCCCCAGCGCTCTGCCGCGTCACCTGCTAGCGCCAGGAGGCGCTTAAAAGCGGCATCATTCCCATCGAGTGGGGGAAACCTTTCTGCTTGCCGCGTATTTGAAGCCCGTGTTCGCCACTCCCTGACTCCAGAGGAACCTTCTGTGGATGCTTTGCAAGCTTTGTGGATCTGTGCCGCTTGTCTCCCGCCGCCCTGCGCTCTCTGACCATCTGAGCGGGGCTGCCGAGCGGAGACGAGCAAGGGCTGCACCACAACTCCCAGAAGCCCAAGCGCTCTGCCGCGTCACCTGCTAGCGCCAGGAGGCGCTTAAAAGCGGCATCATTCCCATCGAGTGGGGGAAACCTTTCTGCTTGCCGCGTATTTGAAGCCCATGTTCGCCACTCCCTGACTCCAGAGGAACCTTCTGTGGATGCTTTGCAAGCTTTGTGGATCTGTGCCGCTTGTCTCCCGCCGCCCTGCGCCCTCTGACCATCTGAGCGGGGCTGCCGAGCGGAGACGAGCGAGGGCTGCACCACAACTCCCAGAAGCCCCAGCGCTCTGCCGCGTCACCTGCTAGCACCAGGAGGCGCTTAAAAGCGGCATCATACCCGTCTCGCGGGACGCGAGCGGGACGCATGGGCCACGGTATTTCTATTTGTTATTCTAGACACTATTTTACTTTACGCTTCCTGCCGCACATTGCCGTCTATCTTTATTTGTTTACCATCTCATTGTCTGCTTAGATATGAACAAAGGTACTAGGAGCAAAACGGCGTTAAAGACCGCTCAGATAACAGGCCCGATAGACCTGTTCATCACCAGGACTAATGAAGTGATAGAGCAGAGTATACACATGTTGGAGCGCCGAGTATCTCATGAATTGGAAGTTGCGAGAAGATCCTCTATGGGACCTCTCGCTTCTGCCCAAACACCGATCCATCAGGGAACAATCATCCCCTTGCTTCTCCCAGTTGAAACTACCAATGCTGTGATACACACTGTCCCAAACTTTGTAGATCTATCCGCAACCCAACTGTCTTTTGACTCACATATCAGTGATGATCTTGAGAAAACACCTGACTTACAACTTTCCCACTCTCATGTTGACACGACGGAGAGAAATCTTAAGGGCAAGAGGGAGGGTGCGATAACCAAAGGGGCGAAGAGGAACAAGAAAAAACACAACAACACTTCTAACCTAAATAAATCTATACCACCTATAAATACCCATACATCTGTATTAATTCAGCATACCCCCACCCCCATAAATGTCAGTAACATTTCTGCAACCAATAATATAGGTTCGCCGGAGAACTTAAACAGTCTGGGAGCAGTGGGGGGCTCACATGACACATGTACCTCATGCTCATCTATTAATCAACTTCTCATAAAGAGCATGGGGGAGCTCTTAAAGCGTTACTTACAACCTGTGGAAAAGAGTCTTATGAATATTGAAAAACAACCAGCTAAATTAAACACACCAGCATTTACCCAGAAAACACTAGGCCCACTTACCACAGGGAGGGGAAACCTAAAGATGTTAGTAAATTGGTGCAACCACCGCTAGCGGATACCCGACCAAAGTCTGCACCCTCTGAAAAAGTTGTAAATATACAATATGAGCAGAAAGTTGTACAAAATACCCCAAGGCTAATTCCAAAAGATGGGAAGGTAAAACCCAATCAAACTTTAGATACTTCCCAAGCAACCTCGGGCCATTCAAAAGGTACAATCCAGCCAGCTAAGCCGAAAGCTATTCCATCTATAGCACACAAAGGCTCGGCTTCGCAATCCCAGGATTAATGTAGGAAGGGAGTAAAGTTTAGGCGTCCGACCCATCTCCCACCTGAGGCGACCCCATATACTGCCATCCTCACTGGGGTCCCTGAGCTGTCGGACAATGTCGGCGAACCGCCATGGTCACTACGAAACAAGGTACTGCAGTGGCTGAGCCAAAACAGACCTCTCCAAACCCCAAACCCTAGTAGAATTACTTTGGTACGAAGAGTGTTCTGGATTGGCAAAACCAAAAAAAGCATCCAGGGCGATTGTGTTATAGTCAACTGTGATGACCCCTCCACAGTTGACTATATCTGCTCCTGGCCAGCTTTGGCGAAAAGGGGTGGGATTGATGCACATCGACTTTCTTTTTTCTACCCTCCATCTAATACCATAAATTATGGAGAACCTTCTAGCTGGGAGGATGGTCAGGACTGGTCTTGGAGTAATGTGGGTCATTGGAACAGAAATAAAAATAGACATTGGACCAGAGAATGGGATCCTCGGTCCTGGTTCCCAAGAAGAGAACACTCAAACCCGGAAGGCTGGAGGGGTTTCCCCATAAGGAACAGGTTCGACTGTTTAGATATGGTCGATTGACCAACAGGGCCTTTAAATGGGGAAATAGGGGCTCAACAGCCACCTGAGCCTCTCCCTGTTTATCCAATTTTAGAGAGTTCAGCCCAGTTGCATAATAACATACAGATTCATTGTCACACCAGCCCGGCCCCGTTGAATACTGCCATTGCTCTTAAGCGGGAGCTAGTGCCTCTGGACCAGCAGTCAGCACACCAATTAGCCATGAAATTGGATTTCTTAAGCGCATGGCTGCCCAAGAGCGTCCCAGCGCTGATACACACAGCTAGCTTCCAAGATCCTTGGAAACGGAACTCATATGTCTCTTGGGAAAAGGAAGGTCTTTAACCCCTTCGCTGCTAGGCCTTTTCCCCCTCCTGTGCTAAGGCTTTTTTTGGTGTTTTGGGGTAGTGCGCGCTTAGGCCCTTGTAACTTTTTGACCACATAAGGGATCCGCGCCAAATTTGCGTCCTTTTCTTCCAACATCATGGGGATTCTAAAGGCGCCCAGGGTTTGTGGATTCCCTTGGAGGGGGCCCAGAAATTAACCAAAATATAGTGTTTTTTTTGTTTTTTTCAGAAAAATGGGAAAAACGGGCTGCAAATGAAAGCCTCTGGCTTTTTCCCTGAATATGGTATCAAAAAAGGGTTTGTGGGGCTGAATTCTCCATTTTCTCAGCTTTTAGGGAATGACAGTGTTTTGTCAGAGAACCGAAATTTTTCATTCAGTTTTGGCATTTTTCTGGGACATAGCCTATTTTTGCTATTTTTAGAGCTTTCCACCTCCTTCCAGTTAATGGTAGAAATGAGTTTGAAAGCAATAATGGATCCTGGAAAGCTTTACATTTCCGAAAAATAGACAAAATTCTGAATTCAGAAAGGGGTCATTTGTCTAAATCCATGAAGGTTTCGTTATAGAAACTAACAGTTAGATATTGGAATATTTGAAAATTTGTTGAAAACAACGGCCTTTTGTCTCAACGTTTTCACCTATAACTTTCTCTAATTTTGACAGCTCTTGGAAAGCAATATACCGTTACATCCGTTAGACCTTCCTGGTTGTGGGGATATATGGGACTTGTAGTTTCACCAAGAACCCGACGAACCCAGATCCAAAAACTGAGCAGCAACTTGCAATGGTATTTTTTCATTTACTGGGTATAGTGCACTTTGTCTTGGAAAATGTACACATGGAATAATCTGCATGAAAGACACCTATGTATGTATGAATTGGGTACAAATTATAGAGTTCAGAAACAGTATATAATTGCACATTTTCAAAGTTGGGAATACTCATACTAGCATGAGAATTATTGGTCATTTTTCATAAAGTTTTTTTTTCTACACAATATCTTTCATTCAAAGGGAGAAATGCAAGAAAGCTCAATTGGTAATAACAGTTGATTTACAAATCTGAATTACCCCAATGTCCCGATAAAAACGGTACCTCACTTGTGTGGGTCGGCCTTGTGCCTGCGACAGGAAACGGCGCAAAATGCAACGTGGTCACACCTAAATTTTGCAGTTACAAATTGACCCTTTTTTGGCAAAGTGCCTACCTGTAGTTTTTGCACCCTAGTTCTTCCGGCACCTAGGGAAACCTAGCAAACCTATACATTTTTGAAAAGTAGACACCCAGGGGAATTCAGGATGGGATGACTCGACTGCCTACCACCAGGTTTTGTTACCCAGAATCCCTTGCAAAGCTCAGATTTTGACAAAAAAAACACATTTTCCTCACATTTCTGTGGTGGAAAGTTCTGGAATCTGCGTGGATCAACAAATTTCCACCCACCCAGCGTGCCCCCAGGTCTCCCGAAAACAATGGTACCTCACTTGTGTGGGTCGGCCTTGTGCCTACGACGGGAAACGGCACAAAATGCAACGTGGTCGCTCCTCAATTTCCCAGTGAAATCTTAAGCTCATTGGACAAAGAGACTACCTTTTGTTTTTGAGCCGTAGCTCAACCAGCACCTAGGGAAACCTAGCAAACCTATACATTTTTGAAAACTAGACACCCAGGGCAATTCAGGATGGGGTGACTCGTCTGCCTACCCCCAGGTTTTGTTACCCAGAATTTCTTGCAAACATAAATATTTGACCAAAAAAACACATTTTCCTCACATTTCTGTGGTGGAAAGTTCTGTAATCTGCGTGGATCAACAAATTTCCACCCACCCAGCGTGCCCCTAGGTCTCCCGAAAAAAATGGTACCTCACTTGCGTGGGTAGGCATAGTGGCTGCGACATGAAACCGCGCAAAACGCAGCATGGTCGCATCTCAATTTCCCAGTGAAATTTAGCACGATTCGGACAAAAAGACTACCTTTTGTTTTTGCGCCGTAGCTCTGCCAGCACCTAGGGAAACCTAGCAACCCTATACATTTTTGAAAACTAGACAACCAGGGCAATTCAGGATGGGGTGACCCGTCTGCCTACCCCCAGGTTTTGTTACCCAGAATCCCTTTCAAACAAAAATATTTGACCAAAAAAACACATTTTCCTCACATTTCTGTGGTGGAAAGTTCTGGAATCTGCGTGGATCAACAAATTTCCACCCACCCAGCGTGCCCCCAGGTCTCCCGAAAACAATGGTACCCCACTTGCGTGGGTAGGCATAGTGGCTGCGACATGAAACAGCGCAAAACGCAGCATGGTCGCACCTCAATTTCCCAGTGAAATTTTGCACGATTTGGACAAAAAGACTACCTTTTGTTTTTGCGCCGTAGCTCTGCCAGCACCTAGGGAAACCTAGCAAACCTATACATTTCTGAAAACTAGACACCCAGGGCAATTCAGGATGGGGTGACTCGTCTGCCTACCCCCAGGTTTTGTTACCCAGAATCCCTTTCAAACAAAAAAATTTGACCAAAAAAACACATTTTCCTCATATTTCTGTGGTGGAAAGTTCTGGAATCTGCGTGGATCAACAAATTTCCATCCATCCAGTGTGCCCCCAGGTCTCCCGAAAAAAATGGTACCTCACTTGCGTGGGTAGGCATAGTGGCTGCGACATGAAACAGCGCAAAACGCAGCATGGTCGCACCTCAATTTCCCAGTGAAATTTAGCACGATTCAGACAAAAAGACTACCTTTTGTTTTTGCGCCGTAGCTCTGCCAGCACCTAGGGAAACCTAGCAAACCTATACATTTCTGAAAACTAGACACCCAGGGCAATTCAGGATGGGGTGACTCGTCTGCCTACCCCCAGGTTTTGTTACCCAGAATCCCTTTCAAACAAAACAATTTAACCAAAAAAACACATTTTCCTCACATTTCTGTGGTGGAAAGTTCTGGAATCTGCGTGGATCAACAAATTTCCATCCACCCAGTGTGCCCCCAGGTCTCCCGAAAAAAATGGTACCTCACTTGCGTGGGTAGGCATAGTGGCTGCGACATGAAACAGCGCAAAACGCAGCATGGTCGCACCTCAATTTCCCAGTGAAATTTTGCACGATTCGGACAAAAAGACTACCTTTTGTTTTTGCGCCGTAGCTCTGCCAGCACCTAGGGAAACCTTGCAAACCTATACATTTCTGAAAACTAGACACCCAGGGCAATTCAGGATGGGGTGACTCGTCTGCCTACCCCCAGGTTTTGTTACCCAGAATCCCTTTCAAACAAAAAAATTTGACCAAAAAAACACATTTTCCTCACATTTCTGTGGTGGAAAGTTCTGGAATCTGCGTGGATCAACAAATTTCCATCCATCCAGTGTGCCCCCAGTTCTCCCGAAAAAAATGGTACCTCACTTGCGTGGGTAGGCATAGTGGCTGCGACATGAAACAGCGCAAAACGCAGCATGGTCGCACCTCAATTTCCCAGTGAAATTTTGCACGATTCGGACAAAAAGACTACCTTTTGTTTTTGCGCCGTAGCTCTGCCAGCACCTAGGGAAACCTAGCAAACCTATACATTTCTGAAAACTAGACACCCAGGGCAATTCAGGATGGGGTGACTTGTCTGCCTACCCCCAGGTTTTGTTACCCAGAATCCCTTTCAAACAAAAACATTTAACCAAAAAAACACATTTTCCTCACATTTCTGTGGTGGAAAGTTCTGGAATCTGCGTGGATCAACAAATTTCCATCCACCCAGTGTGCCCCCAGGTCTCCCCCAAAAAATGGTACCTCACTTGCGTGGGTAGGCATAGTGGCTGCGACATGAAACAGCGCAAAACGCAGCATGGTCGCACCTCAATTTCCCAGTGAAATTTTGCACGATTCGGACAAAAAGACTACCTTTTGTTTTTGCGCCGTAGCTCTGCCAGCACCTAGGGAAACCTAGCAAACCTATACATTTCTGAAAACTAGACACCCAGGGCAATTCAGGATGGGGTGACTCGTCTGCCTACCCCCAGGTTTTGTTACCCAGAATCCCTTTCAAACAATAAAATTTGACCAAAAAAACACATTTTCCTCACATTTCTGTGGTGGAAAGTTCTGGAATCTGCGTGGATCAACAAATTTCCATGCACCCAGTGTGCCCCCAGGTCTCCCGAAAAAAATGGTACCTCACTTGCGTGGGTAGGCATAGTGGCTGCGACATGAAACAGCGCAAAACGCAGCATGGTCGCACCTCAATTTCCCAGTCAAATTTAGCACGATTCGGACAAAAAGACTACCTTTTGTTTTTACGCCGTAGCTCTGCCAGCACCTAGGGAAACCTAGCAAACCTATACATTTCTGAAAACTAGACACCCAGGGCAATTCAGGATGGGGTGACTCGTCTGCCTACCCCCAGGTTTTGTTACCCAGAATCCCTTTCAAACAAAAAAATTTGACCAAAAAAACACATTTTCCTCACATTTCTGTGGTGGAAAGTTCTGGAATCTGCGTGGATCAACAAATTTCCATCCATCCAGTGTGCCCCCAGGTCTCCCGAAAAAAATGGTACCTCACTTGCGTGGGTAGGCATAGTGGCTGCGACATGACACAGCGCAAAACGCAGCATGATCGCACCTCAATTTCCCAGTGAAATTTAGCACGATTCAGACAAAAAGACTACCTTTTGTTTTTGCGCCGTAGCTCTGCCAGCACCTAGGGAAACCTAGCAAACCTATACATTTCTGAAAACTAGACACCCAGGGCAATTCAGGATGGGGTGACTCGTCTGCCTACCCTTAGGTTTTGTTACCCAGAATCCCTTACAAACATAAAAATTTGACCAAACAAACACATTTTCCTCACATTTCTGTGGTGGAAAGTTCTGGAATCTGCGTGGATCAACAAATTTCCACCCACCCAGCGTGCCCCCAGGTCTCCCGAAAAAAATGGTACCTCACTTGCGTGGGTAGGCATAGTGGCTGCGACATGAAACCGCGCAAAACGCAGCATGGTCGCACCTCAATTTCCCAGTGAAATTTAGCACGATTCGGACAAAAAGACTATCTTTTGTTTTTACGCCATAGCTCTGCCAGCACCTAGGGAAAACTAGCAAACCTATACATTTCTGAAAACTAGACACCCAGGGCAATTCAGGATGGGGTGACTCGTCTGCCTACCCCCAGGTTTTGTTACCCAGAATCCCTTACAAACATAAAAATTTGACCCAAAAAACACATTTTCCTCACATTTCTGTGGTGGAAAGTTCTGGAATCTGCGTGGATCAACAAATTTCCACCCACCCAGCGTGCCCCCAGGTCTCCCGAAAAAAATGGTACCTCACTTGCGTGGGTAGGCATAGTGGCTGCGACATGAAACAGCGCAAAACGCAGCATGGTCGCACCTCAATTTCCCAGTGAAATTTTGCACAATTCGGACAAAAAGACTACCTTTTGTTTTTGCGCCGTAGCTCTGCCAGCACCTAAGGAAACCTAGCAAACCTATACATTTTTGAAAACTAGACACCCAGGGCAATTCAGGATGGGGTGACTCGTCTGCCTACCCCCAGGTTTTGTTACCCAGAATCCCTTGAAAACATAAATATTTGACCAAAAAAACACATTTTCCTCACATTTCTGTGGTGGAAAGTTCTGGAATCTGCGTGGATCAACAAATTTCCACTCACCCAGCGTGCCCCCAGGTCTCCCGAAAAAAATGGTACCTCACTTGCGTGGGTAGGCATAGTGGCTGCGACATAAAACAGCGCAAAACGCAGCATGGTCGCACCTCAATTTCCCAGTGAAATTTAGCACGATTCGGACAAAAAGACTACCTTTTCTTTTTGCGCCGTAGCTCTGCCAGCACCTAGGGAAAACTAGCAAACCTATACATTTCTGAAAACTAGACACCCAGGGCAATTCAGGATGGGGTGACTCGTCTGCCTACCCCCAGGTTTTGTTACCCAGAATCCCTTACAAACATAAAAATTTGACCAAAAAAACACATTTTCCTCACATTTCTGTGGTGGAAAGTTCTGGAATCTGCGTGGATCAACAAATTTCCACCCACCCAGCGTGCCCCCAGGTCTCCTGAAAAAAATGGTACCTCACTTGCGTGGGTAGGCATAGTGGCTGCGACATGAAACAGCGCAAAACGCAGCATGGTCGCACCTCAATTTCCCAGTGAAATTTTGCACGATTCGGACAAAAAGACTACCTTTTGTTTTTGCGCCGTAGCTCTGCCAGCACCTAAGGAAACCTAGCAAACCTATACATTTTTGAAAACTAGACACCCAGGGGAATTCAGGATGGGGTGAATCGTCTGCCTACCCCCAGGTTTTGTTACCCAGAATCCCTTGAAAACATAAATATTTGACCAAAAAAACACATTTTCCTCACATTTCTGTGGTGGAAAGTTCTGGAATCTGCGTGGATCAACAAATTTCCACTCACCCAGCGTGCCCCCAGGTCTCCCGAAAAAAACGGTACCTCACTTGCGTGGGTAGACATAGTGGCTGAAACAGGAAACGGTTCAAATCGTACGGTGGTGAATTTACATTACCTTATTGCAAAACTACCTTGATTTTGTGGGGGGGGATCTGAATTTGTGGCCCGGGGCTCGGTGGTATTCTTTGCAAAGTAGCAAACCCAAACAGTTCTGAAAACTAGACACCCGGGGGAGTCCAGGGAGGTATGGCATGCATGGGTCCCCCAATGTTTTCCTACCCAGAACTCTCTGCAAACCTTAAAATTAGGTAAAAATTGCACTTTTCCAAACTTTTTGGCGTGGGATCGCCGTGCCGGCAAAAAAGTCGTACCACCCTGCGTTCCCCTTGTTCTCCCGAGTAAAAGGATACCTCACTTGTGTGGGTGCCCCAAAGCAGAACACCCAAAAAATGAATTTTGAAAAAAGTAGTTTTTACTCATATTTACGTTTTACAAATTAAGCACCCCAGCCTAAGTCACTTGCCTTTGGCCCACCCACACAAGTGAGGTATCATTTTACTCGGGAGAACAAGGGAAACGCTGGGTGGTAGGACATTTGTTCCGGCAGCGAGATCCCACCCAAAAAAGTATGGAAAAGTTGGTTTTTGGACCAAAATTTCAGGTTTGCAGGGGTTTCTGGGTAGGAAAACATTGGGGGACCCACGCATGCCATACCACCCTGGACTCCCCCGGGTGTCTAGTTCTCAGAACTGTTTGGGTTTGGTAGTTTCCAAAGATGCCTGCCAAGCCCCGGGCCAAAAGCTCAGGTGACCCCCTCAAAAAATAAGATTATTTGGCTAAAGGTAATGTTTTCGTCTCCACAGTATGAATTGGGCCTTTTCCTAAAGCAGCCGCTATGCCTACCCACGCAAGTGAGGTACCATTTTTATCGGGAGACCTTGGGGAACGCTGGGTGGGAGGTAATTTGTGTGAGCCCAGTGATGCCACGCTTTCCCACACTAAAACGTGTGAAAAAAAAAGATTTTTTCCAAGCAAAAAATGAGGTTTGCAAGGGATTCTGGGTAAAGGAACGTTGGAGGATCCACGCAAGCCATACCTCCTTGGAAGCCCCCGGGTGTCTACTTTTCAGAAATGTGTGGGTTTGGTAGGTTTCCCTAGATGGCTGTCTCGCACGGGGCCAAAAACCCGGGTAACCCCTCTTGCAAAAGCTGGTGGACATGAATTCTCCAGCTTTTGCAAGAGGGGTTACCTGGGTTTCTGGCCCCGTGCGAGACAGCCATCTAGGGAAACCTACCAAACCCACACATTTCTGAAAAGTAGACACCCGGGGGAGTCCAGGGAGGTATGGCATGCGTGGGTCCCCCAATGTTTTCCTACCCAGAACTCCTTGAAAACATAAAAATGTGACCAAAAAAACACATTTTCCTCACATTTCTGTGGTGGAAAGTTCTGGAATCTGCGTGGATCAACAAATTTCCACCCACCCAGCGTGCCCCCAGGTCTCCCGAAAAAAACTGTACCTCACTTGCGTGGGTAGACATAGTGGCTGCAACAGGAAACGGTTCAAATCGTACGGTGGTGAATTTACATTACCTTATTGCAAAACTACCTTGATTTTGGGGGGGGGGATCTGAATTTGTGGCCCGGGGCTCGGTGGTATTCTTTGCAAAGTAGCAAACCCAAACAGTTCTGAAAACTAGACACCCGGGGGAGTCCAGGGAGGTATGGCATGCATGGGTCCCCCAATGTTTTCCTACCCAGAACTCTCTGCAAACCTTAAAATTAGGTAAAAAGTGCACTTTTCCAAACTTTTTGGCGTGGGATCGCCGTGCCGGCAAAAAAGTCGTACCACCCTGCGTTCCCCTTGTTCTCCCGAGTAAAAGGATACCTCACTTGTGTGGGTGCCCCAAAGTAGAACACCCCAAAAATGAATTTTGAAAAAGGTAGTTTTTACTCATATTTACGTTTTACAAATTAAGCACCCCAGCCTAAGTCACTTGCCTTTGGCCCACCCACACAAGTGAGGTATCATTTTACTCGGGAGAACAAGGGAAACGCTGGGTGGTAGGACATTTGTTCCGGCAGCGAGATCCCACCCAAAAAAGTATGGAAAAGTTGGTTTTTGGACCAAAATTTCAGGTTTGCAGGGGTTTCTGGGTAGGAAAACATTGGGGGACCCACGCATGCCATACCACCCTGGACTCCCCCGGGTGTCTAGTTCTCAGAACTGTTTGGGTTTGGTAGTTTCCAAAGATGCCTGCCAAGCCCCGGGCCAAAAGCTCAGGTGACCCCCTCAAAAAATAAGATTATTTGGCTAAAGGTAATGTTTTCGTCTCCACAGTATGAATTGGGCCTTTTCCTAAAGCAGCCGCTATGCCTACCCACGCAAGTGAGGTACCATTTTTATCGGGAGACCTTGGGGAACGCTGGGTGGGAGGTAATTTGTGTGAGCCCAGTGATGCCACGCTTTCCCACACTAAAACGTGTGAAAAAAAATGATTATTTCCAAGCAAAAAAGGAGGTTTGCAAGGGATTCTGGGTAAAGGAACGTTGGAGGATCCACGCAAGCCATACCTCCTTGGAAGCCCCCGGGTGTCTACTTTTCAGAAATGTGTGGGTTTGGTAGGTTTCCCTAGATGGCTGTCTCGCACGGGGCCAAAAACCCGGGTAACCCCTCTTGCAAAAGCTGGTGGACATGAATTCTCCAGCTTTTGCAAGAGGGGTTACCTGGGTTTCTGGCCCCGTGCGAGACAGCCATCTAGGGAAACCTACCAAACCCACACATTTCTGAAAAGTAGACACCCGGGGGAGTCCAGGGAGGTATGGCATGCGTGGGTCCCCCAATGTTTTCCTACCCAGAACTCCTTGCAAACCTTAATTAGGTAAAAATAGCACTTTTCCAAAAATGTTGCCGTGGGATCGCCGTGCCGGCAAAAATGTCCTACCACCCAGCGTTCCCCTTGTTCTCCCGAGTAAAAGGGTACCTCACCTTAACAGAGTTACTCAAAAGACAAACATTCAAGCACGGCTATCTATTCCTCAAAGACACACACATACAGGTTGGATTTGGCACGAGGGCGAGTGATGGTTCAGTATATAAAATTTTATTAACAAGATATTTCAAAAAAATGAAATGCTCTGTCAATAAATAAATGCATAAAAACCGAACCAGTGACTCGCAACTCGTGAGCTGTAAAGCCACGACAAGGCACCAACCGTTTTACAGGCCATTCACGCACCTTTCATACCTGATACAAACAAGACCACTGACACCATCTGGAATAAAAGCAACACATTACAACAATCACAATAAGGGACAAGGTACACCCTAATGCAGAAAGAGAAAAAAAACAATTATTACTGCACACCCATCTAATCCGCAAGCACACACACATACTGGTTGCATTTGGCACGAGGGTGAGTGATGATTCAGTACATACAATTGTATACGCAAGTAATTTCACAAAAATGAAATACACTGTGTATAATTGCAAGTATGATAAACTGAACCACTGACTCACAGCTCGTGAGCTGTAAAGCCACGTCAAGGCACCAACCTCTTTACAGGCCATTCATACACCTTTCGTACGTGTGACACATTCAAAACATTCACACCGCCAGCCGCGGACCCATCACATTTCAACACTCACACCAGCAAACAGCGCCATTCAAGGGCCCATCACTTTCACACGCCCACATTTCTGACACTGGAACTACACAAATTGATGGACTGCGTGGAGTGTCACTCAACAAGCAGTGTGTGCAGTGACCAACAGAAAGTAACTACTCACACACCGCCAGCCGAGCGCCAGTCCACCCACACCACCAGCCAAGCACCAGACCATGCACACCGCCAGCCAAACACTCAGCGCACACCACCAGCCAAGCGCCTCTCCACGCACACCGCCAGCCAAGCACCACTCCGTGCACAGACAGCTAAACACCGCTCCACGCACACCCTCCAGTCAAGTACCACTCCACAAACACCACCAGCCAAGCGCCACTCCACACACACTGCCAGCCAAGCACCATTCCACACACACTGCCAGCCAAGCACCACTCCACACACACCGCCAGCCAAGCAGCACTCCACACACACCGCCAGCCAAGCACCACTCCACACACACCGCCAGCCAAGCACCACTCCACACACACCGCCAGCCAAGCACCACTCCACACACACCGCCAGCCAAGCACCAGTCCACACACACCGCCAGCCAAGCACCACTCCACACACACCATCAGCCAAACACCACTCCATGCACAGACAGCCAAGTACCACTCCACGAACACCACCAGCCAAGCGCCACTCCACACACACCGCCAGCAAAGCACCACTCCGTGCACAGACAGCCAAGCACCACTCCACACACACCGCCAGCCAAGCACCACTCCACACACACCGCCAGCCAAGCACCACTCCACACACACCGCCAGCCAAGCGCAACTCCACACACACCGCCAGCCAAGCACCAGCCGGCACACACCACAAACACATTTAGAATTCTTTTTTTGAAAATGACACTAAACAAATGGAAATACCTACAAATCAGGTAACACAAATTCTTAAAATAAAAACTTTGCACTAATGCCAATCCTTGAAACAAACTAAAAATGTTTTACAGAATGCAGACCAAGCAATTCACTTTACAGCTCAATCAAACTCCCAATAGTTCTTTTGCGTGTGGTACGATTTAAAACAAGCTGACATACACAATGCAGGCTTAGAAGGACAGTCAGGACAGTATATACGAGACTCCTTCCGCACGCCTCTTCGCCAACAGACTCTGCATCTTCTAGTCGGAAAGTCTCTAGCAGTAGTGGAAGGAATAGATTCAGGAAAGTGGCGATCTTGCAATCTAGCCACTTCCTCCACCACTCCAAATCTAGGAACACTTGCCTGCTGCACAAGTACAAGGCTGCCTATTATAGACTCCTGAAACTTAAGAAAAGTCATCTTCGTCCCAGGACAAGACTTCTGGTACACAACGAAAGCATTAAATGATGCCAAGTGGAACAGATGGATAGCCAACTTCTTGTACCAAACGTAAGCCTTTCGAAGAGCAGCATAAGGTTCCAACCTCTGATCTACTCTGTCAACACCACCCATGAACTTATTGTAAGCTAGAATGCACACAGGTTTGCGCACTTCAGCACCCTGACCCCAAACAGGCACAGGTACAGTACTTTCATCGTGGATAGTAGTCAGCATGTACACATCTCTCTTGTCTGAATACTTCACAGCTAAAAGCTCTCCACATCGCAATGCCGTAGACTGTCCCCGCACAAGCCTTTTGCAAACAAGTTCCTTTGGGAAACCTTTACGGTTACTGCGCATTGTGCCACAAGCAACAGTGCCCACTTTGGCCAACTCCTTGAACAACTGCACACCAGTGTAGAAGTTATCTACATATAAATGATGGCCTTTGTTAAATAATCCTCTACCTAGTTCCCACACAATTTTCTCAGTTACTCCAAAAGTAGAAGGACATCCAGGAGGGTTAATGCGGGACTCCTTACCAGTGTACACCCTGAAATTGTAGACATATCCAGTCTCACTGTCACACAGCATATACAGTTTGATTCCATAGCGTGACCTCTTACTAGGAATGTATTGCCTAAAAACCAAGCGGCCCTTGAACAACACCAAAGACTCATCCACTGCAATTTCTTTACCAGGGACAAAAATCTCAGAAAAACGATCAACAAAGTGATCAAGGACAGGCCGAATTTTAAACAAACGGTCACAATCAGGGTGATCGCGTGACAACGCTAAACTATTATCAGCAAAATGCATCATCCGAAGAAGAAGCGTATACCGATCACGACTTATGACTGCTGGAAATATAGCTGTTACCATCAAGGGACTAGTGGACCAATATGAAGTAATTGATGACTTCCTTATCAAGCCCATCAAAAAAGTTAATCCCAGAAACTTCTTCATCTCTTCAACATTGGTGGGAGTCCACCGGATTGCTCTACAATATGGCTTAAGGCTGGCACTGTTGGCCCTCAAATATTGTTCTGCATATAAATTGGTTTGCTCAACAATCTCTTGCAAAAACACATCGTCAAAAAACAACTGAAAAAAATTAATTGGCAGAAAATTCTCTGTATTCACTCTACACCCAGGAACACCAGTGAACTCTGGCAATGCCGACTGCACCAAGCCAGGGGGAACCCAGAGGCCATCCCTATCAACGGGGGGAGCAGCCACCCCAGCCTGCAGCACCGAAACATCTTGCTGCTGTTCTCCAACGGGAAGGCTAACAGCCACAGATACTTCAGGCTGCACAACACCAACAGAAGACGTAGCATCCCCAGAGGGCTCTTCCTGCACTACACCAACGGGAAGCCCAGCAGCCTGAGATGCTTCTTGCTGCACTACACCACCGGGAAACCCAGCAGGCCCAGATGCCTCTTGCCGCTCTACACCAATGGGAAGCCTAACAGCCCCAGATGCCTCTTGCTGCACTACACGAGCAGGAAGACGAAAAGCACCAGATGCCCCTTTGCGCACCACAGCAATGTGAAGCCTTTTGGGTGCAGGCTCCAGCCCACATGCCTCTTGCCGACGTAAAAAGAAAGGAAACCTTGCGGCCCTAGGCAGCAGCACAGGTGCCTCTTGGCCCACTACCGGCAACACAATGTCCTCCTGTACCATAGGCCCTTCATCAGCACTAGAAGAAGAGTCATCATCCGATGATGATGATTCCATGCGAAGAGAAAACTCACTGCCTGAATCTTCTGCCGCTTCCTGGGAGTCCGAATCGGACTCAGACTCTGAACCATGGTCCGAGGAAGACTCAAAAAGCAAACCAAGAACCTGCTGAGCAGTAATCCTGCGACTAGCCATTATCCTTACAAAGCAAGAAGACTGCACACACAAGTGAACAACAACCTACACTGTGCAAAGTAAGAAGTAAACAAGGTAAGGCTTTCACTAAAAGATAAATACAATCCAAAACAATTTCACTCTTACAAAATATAGCTACACTCACCAGCACCTACTCTGTTGAGACACAGCGAAAAGAAATGAAATCCCACTAGAAAGAAAAAAATAAATGACATTAGAAAACAAAGTGCACATCAAACACTAATGCTGAAAAAAAAAACACAGAGCCACACAAACTGCTAGAAGTACAACCTTTTTCAAAAAGACAAACATCAAGGAGAAGTAGTACAAAATACATTCACTTACCAAGCACAAGCAACTACACAAGCTGCAAACAGACACGCAACCTACAACAATCCAAACAGCAAAAGCCTGGAACAAGACAAAAATAGAGAAGAAAAAAAAATTACTACCACATTTCACAAACAATATAACAATTAAAAAAACAACACACAAATTTGCCCCCCAAATTAAAATTCGGCCAGATGGGCCATCAATTAGGGCTTAGACCAAATGAGATTAGATGAGGTTTAACATCAAGACACTGGATAATTTTTTGAATTTTTGTAAAGTGCCTGACCGGTGCCAGTCAGTCTTTTGCTACTACCAGTACCCATATCACACAGGGGCAGTAAGGACATTCATACACCTTTTGTACGTGTGACACATACAAAACATTCACACCGCCAGCCGCCCATCACTTTCACACGCCCACATATCTGACATAGCAACTACAGAAAATGATGGACTGCGTAGAGTGTCACTCAACTAGCAGTGTGTGTAGTGACCAACAGAAAGTAACTACTCACACACCGCCAGCAGAGTTCCAGTCCACCCACACCACCATCCAAGCACCAGACCATGCACACCGCCAGCCAAACCCCACTCAGCGCACACCGACAGCCAAGTACCACTCCACGCACACCATCCAGCCAAGTACCACTCCCCACACACCGCCAGCCAAACACCACTCCCCACACACCGCCAGCCAAACACCACTCCACACACACCGCCAGCCAAGCAGCACTCCGTGCACAGACAGCAAAGTAGCACTCCAGCACACCACCAGCCAAGCGCCACTCAACACACACCTCCAGCCAAGCAGCACTCCACGCACACCGCCAGCCAAACACCACTCCCCACACACCGCCAGCCAAACACCACTCCACACACACCGCCAGCCAAGCAGCACTCCGTGCACAGACAGCAAAGTAGCACTCCACGCACACCACCAGCCAAGCGCCACTCAACACACACCTCCAGCCAAGCAGCACTCCACGCACACCACCAGCCAAGCGCCACTCCACACACACCTCCAGCCAAGCAGCACTCCGTGCACAGACAGCAAAGTAGCACTCCACGCACACTAACAGCCAAGCGCCACTCCACACACACCGCCAGCCAAGCACCACTCCGTGCACTGACAGCAAAGTAGCACTCCACGCACACCACCTGCCAAGCGCCACTCCACAAGCACCACCAGCCAAGCACCACTCACCGCCAGCCAAGCACCATCCAGCCAAGCGCCACTCCACACACACCGCCAGCCAAGCGCCACTCCACACACACCGCCAGCCAAGCAGCACTCCGTGCACAGACAGCAAAGTAGCACTCCACGCACACCACCAGCCAAGCGCCACTCCACACACACCGCCAGCCAAGCAGCACTCCGTGCACAGACAGCAAAGTAGCACTCCACGCACACCACCAGCCAAGCGCCACTCCACACACACCGCCAGCCAAGCAGCACTCCGTGCACAGACAGCAAAGTAGCACTCCACGCACACCACCAGCCAAGCGCCACTCCACACACACCGCCAGCCAAGCAGCACTCCGTGCACAGACAGCAAAGTAGCACTCCACGCACACTAACAGCCAAGCGCCACTCCACACACACCGCCAGCCAAGCACCACTCCGTGCACAGACAGCAAAGTAGCACTCCACGCACACCACCTGCCAGGCGCCACTCCACAAGCACCACCAGCCAAGCACCACTCACCGCCAGCCAAGCACCATCCAGCCAAGCGCCACTCCACACACACCGCCAGCCAAGCAGCACTCCGTGCACAGACAGCAAAGTAGCACTCCACGCACACCACCAGCCAAGCGCCACTCCACACACACCGCCAGCCAAGCAGCACTCCGTGCACAGACAGCAAAGTAGCACTCCACGCACACTAACAGCCAAGCGCCACTCCACACACACCGCCAGCCAAGCACCACTCCGTGCACAGACAGCAAAGTAGCACTCCACGCACACCACCTGCCAGGCGCCACTCCACAAGCACCACCAGCCAAGCACCACTCACCGCCAGCCAAGCACCATCCAGCCAAGCGCCACTCCACACACACCGCCAGCCAAGCAGCACTCCGTGCACAGACAGCAAAGTAGCACTCCACGCACACCACCAGCCAAGCGCCACTCCACACACACCGCCAGCCAAGCAGCACTCCGTGCACAGACAGCAAAGTAGCACTCCACGCACACCACCAGCCAAGCGCCACTCCACACACACCGCCAGCCAAGCAGCACTCCGTGCACAGACAGCAAAGTAGCACTCCACGCACACTAACAGCCAAGCGCCACTCCACACACACCGCCAGCCAAGCACCACTCCGTGCACTGACAGCAAAGTAGCACTCCACGCACACCACCTGCCAAGCGCCACTCCACAAGCACCACCAGCCAAGCACCACTCACAGCCAGCCAAGCACCATCCAGCCAAGCGCCACTCCACACACACCGCCAGCCAAGCGCCACTCCACACACACCGCCAGCCAAGCAGCACTCCGTGCACAGACAGCAAAGTAGCACTCCACGCACACCACCAGCCAAGCGCCACTCCACACACACCGCCAGCCAAGCAGCACTCCGTGCACAGACAGCAAAGTAGCACTCCACGCACACCACCAGCCAAGCGCCACTCCACACACACCGCCAGCCAAGCAGCACTCCGTGCACAGACAGCAAAGTAGCACTCCACGCACACCACCAGCCAAGCGCCACTCCACACACACCACCAGCCAAGCAGCACTCCGTGCACAGACAGCAAAGTAGCACTCCACGCACACCACCAGCCAAGCGCCACTCCACACACACCACCAGCCAAGCAGCACTCCGTGCACAGACAGCAAAGTAGCACTCCACGCACACCACCAGCCAAGCGCCACTCCACACACACCGCCAGCCAAGCACCACTCCGTGCACAGACAGCCAAGTACCACTCTACACACACTACCAGCCAAGCGCCACTCCACACACACCGCCAGCCAAGCACCACTCCGTGCATCGATAGCCAAGTACCCCTCCACGCACACCGCCAGCCAAACACCACTCAGCGCACACCGACAGCCAAGTACCACTCCACACACACCGCCAGCCAAGCACCGCTCCACGCACACCATCCAGCCAAGTACCACTCCCCACACACACCACCAGCAAACATGCCCAAGGGGTCGCTTCCTAAAAACTTTGTGTTAGTGGGCATTTTCCGCCCCCCCTGGGGGCAAAACGGCAAAAAAAACAGGCCGATTTGCCCCCAGGGTGGACAGAAAAACAAAAACACAATCATGTCCACCTGGAAGCGACCCTTACCCAAGGGGTCGCTTCCCAAAACAAACACATTGCCCCAACAAAAATCCCTGGTTCTAGTGGGTAATTTCTGCCCCCCCTGGGGGCAAAACGGCCGAAAAACGGGCCGATTTCCCCCCAGGGGGGGCAGAAAAACGAAAACATACTCAGACCCCACCTGGAAGCGACCCTTGCCCAAGGGGTCGCTTCCTAAAAACTAAAATTACATCCCTGGTGTCTAGTGGGCATTTTCTGTCCCCCCTGGGGGCAAAACGGCAAAAAAAAACGGGCCGATTTGCCCCCAGGGGGGACAGAAAAACGTAAACAAAATCAATGGCCGCCATCTTTGTAAATATCTATATCCCTGGTGCTAGTGGGGAATTTCTGCCCCCCCGGGGGCAAAACGGCCGAAAAAACGGGCCGATTTCCCCCCAGGGGGGGCAGAAAAACGAAAACATATTGCCAGCCAGCCTGGAAGCGACCCTTGCCCAAGGGGTCACTTCCTAAAAACTAAAAGTATATCCCTGGTGTCTAGTGGGGGCATTTCCGCCGCACAATCGCGACGCTGTGCGCGATCGTGAGGCAGAAATGCCCTGCAAAGAGACATCAGGGGAAAGGAAAATCTCTTTCCTCTCCCCTGATGCCTCTTCGCTGCCCCCAAACCCCCGCCAGCCTCGAGAAACCTACCTTCTTTCCCAGCGCGCAGGAAGCAAATGGCTTCCCGAGCGCTGGGAATCCCTGATGATGTCAGCGCGCGCTGTGCGCGCTGACGTCATCAGGGATTACCATGGGGGGGGCGGGGGCGGCAGCGGAAGCTCTTCCACTGCCGCCCCCAGCAAAACAACGACGATCAGAGAGCCTCGGGGGGAGCGCCAGCGCTTCCCCCGAGGGTGGGGCTGATGACGAGCTGGCCTTGTCATCCGCGCAGGACAGGTAAGCGCGATGACGAGCCCAGCTCGTCATTAGCCCCGAAGGGGTTAAAGATTTCCGAAACTTCTGGAGACAGGGTTCCAAACGGAGAGCAGCAGGAAGATCATTCCAGATCTTGGCTACGTTCACAGAGAACCTCCTGCCTCCTGAGCGAGTTCTCTTTACTCTGGGGATGGTCAATAAATTGCTCCCGTCAGAGCGGAGGGAACGCGAGGACTTGTAGGGGGATATCAAGTCCCTGAGAATAGGGGGGCCAATTCCCTGGAGGGATTTAAAGGCGATGGAGAGGGCCTTAAATGTAACTCTCTCCCGGATGGGGAGCCAATGGAGAGCTTTAAGAGCAGGCTTAGCCGAAGTTCTTTTTGCAGTGCCTGTCAAAACTCTGGCCGCCGCATTTTGTACTCGCTGAAGGGTATTGAAGGCTGATTCAGGGGCGCCAAGCAGCAAGGCATTGCTGTAGTCCAGCCTTGACAGTATTAGCCCCTGAATCAGGAGTTTCCTTGAGCTGAAAGGGAGAAGAGGCAACACCTTTCGGACTGAGCGTAACAAACCGTAGCAGATCCCTGCCACTTTCTTCGTTTGTACTCTGAGTGTCAGGTCTGGCTCCAACCACACTCCCAAGCTCTTAATCTCATTCTTGGGTTGGGGCACTTCACCCAGACAAGGGGGCCACATGGTTTTGGGAAGGGAGGTGGAGAGGTTGCCCACCATCATAAGTTCCGTTTTGGAACCATTAAGTTTCAGCCGCGATTCTGTCATCCAGTCCATGATAGCTGTCAGACAGCACCCAAATCTTTCTGCCGCATTTTCATGGTGAGATAGCGAGACGACAAGCTGGGTGTCATCCGCATAGGTCACTATTTTCACCCCGAAAGGTGAAACCACATCCTCCAGTGGGGCCATATAGATATTAAAAAGCGTAGGGCTCAACGAGGAGCCCTGCGGGACTCCACACTGGAGGGGGATCGACTCAGAGATGTTGGTGCCATCACAGACCTGGTAGGACCGCCCAGTCAGAAAGGAAGAAATCCAGCTTAAGGCCTGGCCAGATATTCCCATCCTAGTAAGGCGCTGAATAAGGATACCGTGATTGACGGTATCAAAAGCCGCGCTGAGGTCTAAAAGGACCACAGCTGCGGATACTCCTGCGTCAAGAATGCGTCGGGCTTCCTCCACTACTGCAATCAGGGCAGAGTCAGTCCCCTGGCCAGGGCGAAAGCCTATTTGCGATTGCTTGAGCAGGTTGTGGCCTTCTAGGAGTGTGGACAACTGTCGGTTAACAACCTTTTCTGCAATTTTGCCCAGGCCAGGCAACAAAGAAATAGGGCGGAAGTTTGCCAGATCATCAGGGTCCAGTCCTGGCTTTTTAGGGAGAGCCTTAACCATCGCCTTCTTCCAGCTAGGGGGAACTTCCCCACATCCGAAGGAGGCGTTCAGAAGATCCGTGGCCCGCGGGGAGATGGTCTGTGCAATCCGCTTAAGAACATAGATGGGCATAGGGTCCGAGGGGGAACCACTTTTAAGATTGGATAATTCTTTGCGGAAGTCTTCCTCAGTTATAGGAGTGATAACTTCCCACAGAGGGCTCACACCACTCGCGACCTGCGTGGATGACTCAGAGGGAAGAGTACTAAGGGGAATATTTTGTAGGATTTTCCTGACCTTGTTATCAAAGAAATGTGCAAGCTCATTGCACCGAGCTGTGCTCGTAGCTTGTGACAGTGAAGGAGAGGGGGTGTTCAGGAGTTCCTTAACAATAGTAAATGTCTCTCTAGATGAGCTGGAAGCAGTCCTGATTCTCTCTTCATAAAAGGCCGCTTTCGTGCGGTTGCATGCTAGCTTATATGTCCTCATGGCTTCCTGGTAGGAGACTTTACTATTATTAGACCAGTCTTTCCGCCAAGCGCGTTCCAGACGTTTGCAGACTTTTCTAAGGTCGCGCAGTTCAGTTGTGTACCAGGGGTTTTTAAACCCATTACTTTTCTTGGTACTACACTTCTTAGGAAGCACCAAATCCAGTGCTTTTAGTAACCAATTATGAAAACTGCGATCTGCTTCAAGGGGGTTCAAAAGTTTGGCAGGAATAGATTGTTCAAGGGCAGTGGTTAGGTCGTCAAAGGACAGTTTGGGCCAAGGTCTATGAGAAGAACGAATAGAGCCTTTACATTCAGATCTAGAATCCATCATGATTGTCAAAGTAAAAGGAATAAGAAAATGGTCTGACCAGGGGAGGGGACATGGCGGTGAGGCCTCCAGGAGTGAAACATTGGAAAATAAAGGGTCCAACAGATGACCCTTCAAATGCGTGGGTTCATTATTATGCAAGATCAAATTACATGCTTCAAGGTCAGCCAGCAACTCAACAGCCACCTTATCTCCCCGGTCCTCCAAATGAAGATTCAAATCTCCTAAAAGAAGGAAATTGGGGGCTGAGGCTGCCAGTGTAAGTGTTGTCTCCAACAGGGAACTAATGAAATACTTGACCCCACCAGGAGGTCGATAGATCAATAGCCCTGACAGCGAGTAATTAGGGGATAGTTGGATGGAAAACCTAATACTCTCTGCATCAGAGATCTTGCCATTTTCTATCCTGCAGGCTAGAGTCTCCTTATGGGTTTAACATCTGAAGGACTCGCCGCCTTAGATAAAATTGAGAATTTTGATATATCCACTGGCGAGATAAAAATCTCAGAACGTTTAAAAACGATAGGACACAGCACAGATAGCACCGATACCTTAACCCCACAGGCGAGAGGTTTTGTACAAAACGAGGGCAGAGCTAGCCTGAAAATAACATCTTGGAATATTGCGGGACTCTCCAAAAAATCATCGGACCAGACACTCTTAACTTTCATGGAAAACTTTGACATAATTTGTCTCCAGGAGTGCTGGGACCAGGAGGAGACTTACATGGAGGGTTTTAGTACTTTCTTTATCCCTTCCATACAGGGAAACCGAGGTAGGGGCTCTGGAGGTCTGTGCATTTTTGTCTCTAACCTGGCTAATCTGACAATGATCAGACATGAGGGGGTAGGGCCTAAAATGAGGGTGCGCAAATCTCTGCAGGGATTTTCTATCAAAGGAAAAGGGCGGAGCCTTCTCCTGATTAACTTATATAACAACGTGCTAAAAGAAGATGTTAAAGCATTTATAGATGAGTTAATCTCTATTTTAAACAAAGGGGCGGGGGAGGCTGACTGTATTCTCATAGCTGGAGATTTTAACTGTCATCTATGCCCACATGGTGATTCAAATATTTGCGGTATAACAAATCTAAAAGGGGAACCTAGTACACACTTTGAACACTCCATTTTCGGTAACATGCTAAATCAAGTAATGCACGACTGGGACATAGGATTCGCAAACGAACTCTGTGAGCCCATGGTTGCATTTCAACCAACTTTTCATGGCCGAGGGGCAGGTACTGTAATAGACTTTATATTATTGTCTAATAATAACCAGGGTTCCATACTGGGGTTTGACACTGAAGAACTAGCAATGAGCGACCATTTTCCAATTAGCGCCAGCATTGCCGTGGGTAACCACGACAGCAATACAACAAGCATACCTGAAAGACTCTATCGTCACTCCATCTCTTTGTCCAGGAAAAATGGATATGCCATTAAGTGGGCTAAGAGTGACCCAAAAATTTTTTTAGAGGAGTTAATTAGGAAAGAATTGGAACACTTCTTAACATGCCTGGAACAAAATCCCAATCCACATCTGATCACAGCGGCCTACGGTAAGATAGTTGCTACTATAAATGAGAAACTAACTAAGAAACAAAAAGCTGGCGAGGAAACAAGATCAACTGGCTGGTTTAATTCAGCTTGTACCAAAGCTCACAAAGCTCTCATACAGGCCATAAAGATTCTGCCAAAAGACACTAGCTTAGTCAAAGCTGCCAGGCGAGACTATAAGCAGGCCCTACGAGACAGGAAGGAAGAACTAAAAAACTGTGCCTGGGAGGCTTTAATAAAGGCCAGCGCTCTGCGGGACAATATTTCTTTCTGGAGTGAAATTAATGCCCCTTTTTTCTCTGAGAGTAAGATAGATTCCATGGAGGTTGCCATAGCAGAAGACGTATGGGTTAGTTATTTCACGTCTTTGTATAAGAATGATCTATCAGTAACGTTAAACCACTGCACGACACCACAACGAGAGGACACTACCCTGCAGTTGGAACTCTCATCAACTCAAGATAGTTTTCCACTCAATATAGCCTTTACCCCACTAGAGGTCGAGCAAGCAATCTGTCAGAGTGCGAATTTAAAGGCCCCAGGGCCAGATGGAATTCCCATTGACTTATTCAAAGTAAATATCGATCTATGGGCTCCGCTCCTCGCAAATGTAATAAATGCTTATAGTAAAGTAGGCTTTCCTGACACATGGCACAAGGCCATAGTAATTCCAATATTTAAAAAAAGGTGACAGGCAGGACCCAAAATGTTATCGACCCATTTCCTTACTCGATACCGTGATGAAAGTAGCAGGCAGAGTACTACTAACAAAATTGCAAGCCTGGGCCAAATGTAACGGGATCCTCTCCAAATTCCAATATGGATTTAAGAGCGGTCTGGGCACGGTCGAGCAGGGACTAAATTTGACACTAATAATGAACAAATACATCGTAGCAAAAAAAGGGAACCTCTTCCTAACATTTGTCGATCTAAGCTCGGCTTTTGATTGCCTGGATCATAGAGTGTTATGGAACACCCTGACTAAAATGGGGTTTGATCCACACATTTTAACTTTTATAAAGGAACTCTATAGAGATGCAGGTGCCACGGTTCGATATGGTAAAAACGGAGAGCGAACCAAAAAAATTCCCATAGAAAAGGGTGTTCGCCAGGGTTGCATCCTCGCCCCTTTTCTTTTTAATCTATATATTAATGAGGTGGCAGATTTCTTAAGTGAGTTGGAAGTCGATTATCCCAAAATAAACGGCTTGTCGGTTCCATTATTATTATATGCCGACGATGCCGTGATTATGGCACGTACCCAGATGGGCCTCCAGAAGGCCCTAACTGGATTCTCGACTTTTATGAGTACTAGAGGATTGAAGATCAATGTGGGGAAAACTTTTACCAAGTGCTGTACCTCTAGAAATAATTCTAAGATAGATTGCAAAACCTTTGTAAATCAAACAAAGATAGCTTTGACTAAAACTTTTTCATACCTAGGCATCACTTTTAACAATAGGGTTACATGGGCAACAGCCATCACCACTCGTAATCTGGCTTTTTCCCGCACCATAGGCACAGTAAAACAATTTGCCAAGAGACTGGGCGGCAAACCCGTAGACATTCTGCTTAAGATCTATGCAGCTAAATGTGTCTCTACTGCAACATATGGTGCTGGCATCTGGGGGATGGCAGATTGCACCCAAATCCAATCAGTTGAAAATGCATTTTTCAGGTATTTGCTATCAGTCCCAAGATCTACCTCCACGACAATATGCCACAAAGAACTAGACAGAGTTCATATTACTGATCTAATAAAAATAACTCCTGTCATGTTGTGGTACAAGATTTGGACCTCTGAGGACACAGTTTTTAGTAGGGAAATAATTCAAGATTGCATGAACCAATCAGATCCCAACAAGTTTGCATGGTTATCCTATGTTAAAAAATTTGTGAACTCTATTGGTCACCCGGAACTTTATCAAACCCCCACTTCATGTACACAAATGACTAAAAAAGCTTTAAAAGTAGCATGCCTTGACCTATTAGAGGAGAGGCGGTGGTACCTAGACGGGAACAAGTCCACAATCATCTCATACCGTCGCATTCCTCATGGTCCTGGCTTACATCCTTACCTGACCACAGCTTTCTCAAGCTATCACAGAATGCTTCTTACGCGGATGAGGACTGATTGTTTTTATAGGTTGATATCATTCCCGGCCCCTAATGACTGGTCTGCAAAATTGATAAACTGTCCCTGCGACAATTTAGCTACCCAGTCAAATATCCATTGCATCTTCTTTTGCAACTACTATGAGTGGGGTAGAAAGAGGTATTTGTTACCAATCTTAAAGCTGTGGGGACTGAGAAAATGTAAACCAGCACTGATTAGATTGTACATGCTGCAAGATGAACCTACTATGAACGCAGTGATTAAATTCCTGACATTTGCTGTAAAATGCAGAGGGACGATGGCCTAATGATTATTGATTAATGATTGTAAAACTGTATTATTTTGTGCATAATCACATCTAATAGTACATACATTTCTTTTAGACCGAGTGTGCTCCATGCACCTTATGAACTGTTTTTTAATATGCGTTTGCTTTTTATTCCTTAACTTATTCATACGCAAATTAGCGTGTTTTTAATTCGAACCAATGTATGCCACGTATGATATGTTTTGTATTTTTCTTCTGTGCTTTTATGGTCTTTTTTAAATACCGAATAAAGCTATCTTTGAATTGAATTGAATTGAACTAGACATGACATTTGTACCTCTATCTGATAGCACTTACTTAGGGAAGCCCACGCTGGTAAAGATGCCAATGAAGGCCTAAGCCACTGCACTAAGGGAAATAGCTTCAGGATACCTGGTGGCATGATCCACTACCACCAGGATACATCTATTCTCTGAGGCTGTAGGAGGGTCAAGGGGACCAGCAATGTCAATATCTACCCTTTCAAAGGGTACCCAAACTACTGGCAGTGGAATTAAGGGGGCCGTTGGGTGCCCACCTGTCTTGCCACTGGCTTGAATGGAGGGGCAGGAGTTGCAAAACTCCTTTACCTTCTGGTGCATCTCTGACCAGTAAAGTGGCTGACAAGCATGCTCCTAATGTTGGTCTGGTCAAGGGGTCCAGCTAGAGGGAGGTTATGGACCAAAGTGAGGAGGAATTCTCAAAATGCCTGAGGCACTACCACTCTCCTAGTGGAACCAGGCTTGGGGTAGCTGGCCTCAGTGTAAAGCATTCCCTCCTCCCAGTAGGTCTGTGGGAACCTTCCTCTGTAGCAGCTTGCTGTTGCAGGTTTTAAAGAATGGGATAGGTCCTATGCCCCTTGCACAGCTCTTCCCTAGAAGGTCCCCCTCGGCCTAAAAGCTCCGCCTGGTAAGGCTTCAGCTCGTGAAGTTCAGTTAACTCTGGGGAGGACTCTTCTTCCCCCGATGACAAACATCTGGTGTCTGAGTTGCAGATGGTTCCCGAGTCTGCTTGCCTTATCTCTTGAAGGGCTGGTCCATTCTTCCATACTCCAGCACCTCTTTTTCGCCCTGGGCTCTGCTCTGTGCTCTCGCTTTTACACACATCCAGTGTGGAATTCCAAGTATTTCTGCATGTAGTCTCAATTCTGCCTCAGCCCAGGCTGAGGACAGCAAATCATTGCCAAGCAAACAATCAACTGGTATTGGAAAAGAGACTGTGACTTCCTTGTTTTCTATCAACCCCTTGCCAGTCGAAGGACATCATCACAATGGGATGTTTTATTGTCACATTTTCAGCATTGGTGACTGGATAAGTCCTTCCAGGCAGATATTGATCTGAGGACACCTGCTGTTCCATTACCATGGTGATGCTGGCACCAGTGTCTCCCAGGGCTTCCACCTTAACCACATTAATAATAGGATGCAAATTCCCTACAAGAGTACTCAAATGCTTTGGTAATCAGGAAATATATCCTAGGGCGCTCAACAAATTTTAGGGTTAGGTATAGCAACAAATATCATAATACTTAGTGCTTCTAAGGTAGAAAAGGTTGGTTACCACTTCAACCAAATTGATCTCCTCAATTCAGGCGAAGAATAAACAAATACATAAGTCCCCCTGAGCACAATTTCAATCATTTATAACATCCAACAAACTCTTGATCCGGGTCTAGGTTCAATTTAATATTTGTAATCTTCACATCACAATGTAGCCAGGTAGTTTGGTTCTCTAAACAGAGGTTGATCTTAATGTTCTTAAATGCAGAAAATGCCAACACGTGTTTCGTCGTGCAGTATAATGTACAGTAGACTTCTGCAGGGCTGCAATCCCAAGCAACTCAAAATTACCAGTGAATTCGCAAAGTAAGATACAACCGTGAGTCTAAGAAAAGGTTAGTTCTCCCTGTGCAAAAGGAAGGCCATCACCTCTGTTGATTAATAAATCACCAAGTAGTGCCTTTAGGAAAACAGAAACATGTACCACAAACGAGGAACCCCGTATCTATGCTAGGTGTATTCACCTTAGAAACCAAAGTCCATCTGCTTGTTGCTATCTGCCATATTCCTGAAGGTAGACACTCCAAATCGGAGGGTAATGGGTACTTCCAAAAACCTGTATATAAAACGACCTATATTTCTTTAACAATCAAAGACTGAATCTGAAATCCTAAATAGCTTAGAAAAATTATATTTTTACACAACACCAGTAGTCAACTTGCCTTTTCTTGCAAGTTCAGTAGGCTAGGCACCAAACGAGAAGTGTCCCCATGAAATAGTACTAAATAAAGTTATCTAAGAAAAGGAATTGAAAAAACATCTTATTTAGTTTGAAAATAACAAAAAAAGGCAAAAGTTGTAAGCTCATATCTCATTCAATACTTAAAGTGTTAGACTCACCAGAAATAGTTATGTGTACATGGACACATTCCGAAGTAGATCTCCGAGTAATACAGAGTAAAGCGCGTATTGATCTGTTGTAAATCACGAGTACGTGACCTAGTGAAAGAAAAAAATGGGTAGCATCAGTGACAACATTCCCAAGGTTGTCAAGTCGGCTACTTTTAAAATCATTCAATAATTCGATTAAAAACAAGTAACCCAAAATATACAAAAATTATCAAAGTTTCAATACCACAGTAATAAAACAGCAGAAATCAGTCTCCTCGCTACCTTGGAATACAATTGTATGGCCACAAAGTACTAATCTAAAATAATACGCAGCTGTCAAAGTTTCAATCCAACAATGACAGTCACAGAGCAACAAAAATTGCTAAGTATAATTCGCCTCGATAAAGTGCTTGTTAGCATACTACCCGATATCATGATACTCAACAGAATCATACTAAACAGCCCCAAGTATACATGACAGCATATGCATGCCATACTTCAGATGAGCAATAACGCCTTCTTACTTGTACGGAGTACCGCATTCTACACAATCTGTGTTCCTGATAGCGTACACCACAGGCACCATCTTGCTTCAGTATAAATACACTCAGTAAAGTTAGACTTCTTCTAGCTCTATGACGTAAAAGTAGGAAAGCCATCTTGTAGTAGGTTTCCATATTATCGCATCAACTACTTGATACCCCGATAGTCAACTAAGTTCTAACTATACAGCACCAAATATGCAGTCCAACATGTACTTAGTGTACATATGATAAACGATTACCCATTCATACCGATGCGGAGTGCCACGTGCTACACAATCTGTGTCCCTGGTAGCGTCCCACCAAGGGCACCAACTTCCTTCAGTTAGATACACTCAAAGTTTAGACATTTTCTGTTTCGCAAAAAATTACAAGCGCCATCTTAGAGTAATGTTTACAACTAACGTGTACAGCTAAAACTTCTACTATGTCTATGGCACGGTCAAGTCTTAGCGCCATCATATGGTAATGCGGTAATCTAATATCAATGAACTGTACAGTAATAAGTAGATATATCAATGTCTAAATCTCTATAGAGCCACAAATTATATATAGAAGACTGCCATATCATAATTGTAGTAAAGAGTTGGCATATCTAACTGAACTGTTTTTCAACAATGTGCACCTCGTGGGCCATCTTTCATCAATAAATAAATCTAAATATTCTTCACACTTCTATTGTTACTTTGACGAGTAATGGTAAGTGAACCAAAAATTAAGAGCAACAGTCATACCTATTGATAGGCATTGGTTAATATCAACACTAAATTTCTCAAGGAATTATTTGACGGATACAACTAAACCCACTTGTGTAAGTACCAGTTAATAAACTTTGTAAAGAAAACATTCCTAAGGGAGAGCATGCGATAAATAACAAATATCCATAATTGTATGTCACAAGGTCAGTATCATAAGTAAATCCCATTATTCCTAACCGGGTCTTTAAGTATAACATTTTAAAGGTTAGTGTGATAGACACACAGGATATAAAAAGAAAACATAATAAAAGAGAAAACAAGTATATAAAAACATGTCTGTGTAAGACAACATAAAGTAAGAACACGTGAATTACTTGTGGTCACAGAACCGAAGAAATCCACCTGTACCTCTGAGAAATTATAAGTTACTGGTAATCGTGACAGCTATTGTATCATTGTAAACATTTACATACATTTTCAATACATTACACTTAATACATATTAAGTTCACAATGTCATCTGTAAACGTTTTGAGAATAGCATATTTCCAATTACATAATTCATAACCATATTTACTGTTCACTCAACATAGGGGAATCTGATTAAATCTACGTATATTGAAGTATATACCTATAATGTACATCAGAAATGTAGTCCAAGATTTTCAAATAAGGTAAATGCGTATCAGGCCTTAAACATTTATTTCCGTTGATTGGTTATCTCCACATAATCTGAATTTTGGACATTACATGACATATGGCATTATCGAATACCATCTACTTGTTATTACTCACAGCCTAAAGTAGACCAAAATAATATTGTTAAAACCATGTTAGAAACCAACTCACTGTCCTAAAAAGTATTGCAATTCACCATCATTATTCAAACAAAGTTCCACAGCCCTAAATTTCATAATCCATAATGCCTCCCTACGTCTAAGAGCTAGTTCCCGGTTGCCACCTCGAACATCCTATCTTTTTTGTTCTATGCCATGAAAACTAAATTTATGATCTCCTGGATTTTCATGGTTGTGTACAGAATGTGCAGCTATGGGATATCTAGTATCTCCATTTTCAGTGCTCTAAAGTGCTCAATCTTTCTATCTCGAAGTCGCCTAATTGATCTTCCTATGTAAATTTTCTGACATGTTATGTTATGTTATGTTACTTTATTTCTTTTATAGCGCACGGCGACTCCAGAGGAGCATCCCGGCGCTTTGGCAAAGAATGACAGCATAGAAAGCAACCACACAACAGAAAAGGGCAGGAATAAAAAGACTATTTCCTAAAAAGCCATGTCTTCAAATCCTTTCTGAAAGTAAGAAGACAGGGGGCTGATCTCAGGGACAATGGTAATTCGTTCCATGCCTTGGGTGTCAGGTAGCGAAAAGATCGACCTCCCAATCGTGCACGACGAATTGCAGGGACAGTAAGCAGAGACAGACCAGATGACCTGAGAGTCCTGCTTGGCGTATACCGGGAGAGACGTTTCCCAATATATTTGGGGCCAATACCATGTAAGGCCTTAAAGGCCACAGTCAGGCATTTAAAAAGGATTCGCTTGGAGATAGGTAGCCAATGAAGGGTGTTCAATAAGGCTGTGGCATCAGCTCTCCTCGGGAGTCCAAAGATAGAACGGGCTGCCGAATTCTGGACAACTTGCAAACGGGTCATAAGATATTTCGGTAGACCCAAAAAAAGAGCGTTTGCGTAATCCAGTCGCGACCCGATCAGTGCCTGAACAACTGTTTTCCTGTGGTTGAGTGATAGTAGAGGAAGAAATTTCCTCAACATCCGTAAAATGCCGAAGCATTTCCCAACAATAGACAGGATGTGAGGTCCAAAAGATAAATCACAATCTACTATCACTCCCAAATTCTTGGCCTTAACAGCAACCTTGTCAGGGGGAAACATATCCTGTGGCCACCAAGATTTCCAGTCATGTTCCGGTGCGCAACCGAAAAAGAGCAACTCTGATTTATCAGAGTTGCATTTCAAGCCATGACCTCTGAACCACTCAAACACCGCACCAAGGCAATCCCTGATCTTTGTGCCATCAAATGACCCACCCCTGTCACATGTGAACAGGAGTTGGGTGTCATCGGCATAAGACACGATCTGGGCGCCGAAAGATTCCGCGACTTCCGCCAGAGGGGCCATAAAGATGTTAAACAGCATAGGGCTAAGAATGGAGCCCTGCGGGACTCCCACCTCTAGCGGAGCCATATCAGCGGAAAAAGGAGGCGCCCAGATCGTTTGTCGGCGGTCGGCCAGAAATGATTTTAGCCAATTCCACACCGTTCCGCGAAGGCCACACTCCCAGAGTCTTACAAGGAGGACATCGTGAGGAACGGTGTCGAAAGCCGCCGACAAGTCAAGCATGACTAACACGGCCTTTCCCCCCAAATCGAGTACTTCCCTGATGGCATCAGTGACCTCCAGCAGAGCCGACTCCGTGCTAAAAATTAGCGCGGAAGCCGGACTGCGAGGTGTGCAACAGGTCGTTTCCTTCGATGAAACTGGAAATTGTCCTGTGCACATAACGCTCGGCCACTTTTGCCAGAGCAGGGAGAAGGGAGATTGGCCTGTAATTGGCATGTATGAGGGGGTCCAAGGTGGGTTTTTTGAGCAGTGGTAAAATCATGGCCCGCTTCCAGGCCTGAGGCACCTCCCCTGTCGACAAGGATGTATTCAGCAGGGGGTTCACCAAGATGTTAATGGCGGATGCCACTTTCCCCAAGCATTTAGCCGGGCATGGATCTAGAGGAGAGCCGTATTTCAAGCCGGACAAAAGCTCCAAAGATGTACTAAGATCCATGGGAGGGAATACAGAGAGGAAAGGGCCGTGGCCTTCCACAGAGCATGGTAGTGTTAGATGGCTCAAATCCGATTGCGCACTAGAGAGAGAGGCCTGAATGGCTGTGATCTTACTGACAAAGAAGGTGGCAAGTTTTTGTATCCACGCGTCCGTATGAGTATGGTTAGGAGTACAGACAGCAGGAGAGATAAAATCCTGAACCACTTTGAAAATTTCTTTGCCGACATTATCAGCCTCATCAATGCGGTGCTCAAAATAGGCCTTTTTTTCATCCCAAATAGAATGATGATAGGCTTTAATTGCTGCCCGAAATTTCAATTTCTCAATTGGGTCGTAAGCCCGCCTCCAGGCCCTCTCAGCCCTTTTACACTCCTGTCGTTGTATCCTCAACTGAGGGGAGAACCATGGGGCTGACGCCCTGCGCTCTCCTAATTTAGATCTTTTTTGGGGATTAAAGTCTCAAATCTTGCTAAAAGCCATTTATGGAGGAGAACAAGATTCTCCTCCAGACTTCCTAAAAGGGGGCAAGGAAAGGAGATGAGAGCCTCAGATAGCATGTCCCCAGAGAGCAGATGGAAAGGGCGTGAAGTCCGCGTGGCCCCAATTTCTCTCTCCCGAACAAGGGCAATGACAGGCAAAGAGAAGGAAATTAAAAAATGATCCGACCAGAGTACTGGCTGTATGGCACAAACAGAAATGGGTCTCGTTGAAAATACCTGATCTAAGGTATGGCCTTTATTGTGTGTTGGACCTTTCACAAAGGGAGATAACCCTAACGGAGCCGTGATATCGATTTTTGTAGCGTCAGGGTCGCAGCTATTGTCCATATGGACATTAAGATCTCCAAGAAGAATACAGTGATCAGACCTAAGACAAGGGACTGCAAGTGCTTCTTGCAGTTCGTCGAAGAAAGGCCCTGTTGATCCAGGGGTTCTGTATACAAGTATCCCAGTACAGGCCTGGAGAGGGGAGAGGTGTAAGGTGAAACCAAGGGCTTCACATCCCTGCATATTCTCCACCGGAAAGGTAGAGCAGGGGATACTCTTTTCCACATGTACAAACAATGATGACAATTACATAGGTGGTTTTGCAGTTGATGAACGTGTTAATCATAAAGATACCTCTGTTATTATAGCTAAAACAGGTAATCTTGGTAATAGCCCACCGACATGAGCTACAACGTCCACATTTATGGAAGCCTTTGATTTGGTTGCCCAGCCAATTTTTATTTGCCGCGGTTTTAGGATAACTTAAGCTAACAATATTAGCTAAGGTTAGTCCCTTTCTGAAAGTAATGCTAGGTGCCTCAGTCAAATATGGTAAAATCCATTTGGCAGTTGTCAGTAAATGCCAGTACTTTTTAAGAATCTTATACAGTTTATTACTCTCACGACTGTAGTTAGTCACTAATCCGATTTTTTCACTACAATCAGTCTTAGTTTTCTTCCTAACTGTTTTAAGTGTGTTTCCTCTGTGCAGTTAATGCGCTCTGCTAGCAGCCTTCTCAACTACATCCCGGTCGTAACCCCTGACAGAAAATCTGGTCTTAATATCTACAATGATGTCATTAAATTCAGTTTGCTCAGAACAGTTCCTCCGGGGCCTTATCATCTCCCCGTACGGAATGGCATTCATTTGGCACTGGGGGTGACAACTCTCTGCATGTAACAAAGCATTGCATCTAGTACTCTTACGATACATCCTACTGCAAATTTTGTCCTCCTTAATATACATTTCCATATCCAAGAAAACAATCTTTTGTTTATCATAGTGAGTGGTGAACTTGAGGTTATAACTTTTGGAATTCAAATAAACAAAGAATTCCTCCAATTCAAAGACAGTCCCTCGCACGGTGGGAGCCACGTTGTGCGTCAACCAGTCTTGATGGGCGCGCTCACTGATGCCCCCGTTTCGCGATCGCCCGGGAGTCAGCTGTGGGACCGGGGGTACGCAAGTTGGGTATTGTCGGCAACCTAAGTGTTGCCTTCTGATCCCCATGGTGTCTCTCGGACCTTGCTTACTTCGGCTATGGTCTATGAGTGAGGCACCTCTGTGGTAGCAAGCCTCAGCCAGGCCTACTAGTGCAAGGGATTCGCCCTTCTCTGCTCAGAGTCCTTTGACTAATAGTAAGAAGTTGGCACAGAAACTGGAATAGAAAAAACTGAGTTTATTAAACCTCATGAGATGGAACTACATTCACACAACACCCTTCGGTATAGTAGGAGGTAGCACACTGACTAGAAGGAGCTTGGTCCTTTTATACCCACACACGGGCTGAAAGGAAGGTGGTACAAGGTACAGAGTACTGGTTTCAGACACATATAAGGTCATGCAGAGAGTGTGCTAGCGACAAGTGGGAAGGGCTGACAGCTAATTCTGGGGGGCACATCTTGACAGTTACAAGTTGGAGACAGCTGCATGCTCTTCTGAGCATGTGCAAAGTAGAGGAGACTAAACATCATGTCTCCAGGCAGATTTCAAGAGCAGTTGACAGAAAGGTAGGACAGATCACATGGCATACCAAATGGCCGACAGAAATACAAAATGGATTCCGTAAAACAGGCAAGATAGTCTTGAAAAAACGAATGTCCTGCTAATGCTTAACCTAATTATTGCTAAACTACCACAGAAGACCCTTTCAGCATTTGCTGAAGACATTCGTTTGTCTAGGGTAATCTGGATCTGCATCCTGTATATTGATATTCATCATATCAGTAATTTTGCTACTTAACATTTGCTGTTCTTTTGTAACATTTCTCTTGGCATGTGTACAAGCAGTAATGGGATGTATGACGTTACAACGCATACTTTTACTCCGCGTACCATTACAACGCGGTATTTACAACGAATACCGTTACAACGCATAGCGCTTTGGGGTGCTGGATAGTGGTAAGTATAATTTACTATTCTAACTCCAGTCCCCGTGGACCCTAGGGAAGGTGTTGGATAGTAAATTAAACTTACCTCTTATCCTAGAGCGCCCCCCAGCGCAATGCGTTGTAATGTCATGCGTTGTAATGCCCGCGTTGTAATGGTAGTGCGGAGTAAAAGTTGCGTCGTAACGGGTGTATACCGCAGTAATGCACATAGCGCAAATCATGAGACCACATTGTATACAAGTACAGCATGTAAATAGTATCACCAGTAGTATACATAGAAAAGTCAGTAGTTTCCAGCCCCAAGTAACAAAGAGTGTCCATATCCAGTTTGAAAATGTCCATGTACCAGTCTCTGGGTGAATGTCTGCAGCAATCTTATGTAGTTTAGAGATTGCATAAACTGAAGGTGAGTGGTCAGGTATAAAGACGCAGCAACTGCTTCCGATGATGCGGCATGCACCACCATGATCAGCCAAGATCACATCGACCATCATCAGATTCTGGAGTGCTACAATCCTTGCAATTTGCAGTTCTTCTGTAATGTTTCCAAATGCCATAGCTGTCTGATTAGTGAAAGCTTCCACTACACGAGTCAATCGTCTGATCTTTCTACTATTTAATGCAGCACCCACGAAGAAAAACAAACCCACATTGAAATCAACATATTGTTGCAGAGCGGTGTCTGTCTGGTCAATCTCATCAGTACTTGTTGTCCGTTTATATCTATTCCTTGAAATATCATTATACACTTTCAGGTCAAGATGATATGATGCAGGTGCTAAAAACACAGGGTGTAACACAAATGATATGTAGCATACCCCTGACCATCCAACAGGTAATTGGTAATATCCTTTATTACCACACACAAAATAGGTATTATGTGACGATATAAAACTGCTATTATTGACTCCCTCAATGTTTAATATAGTAGTACATTCGCTTCGTCCTACGGGAATTCTCCCAACACTGCTAATACATAAATCTGCTTTTGCTCTTGCTACTGATATCACAAAAAGTCCATTGTTCTTAATCGTCCTCACATTTGTGAAGACATATAGGGTCGAAATATTGTCCAGTTGGTATTCATCCCATTCCCCTTTAGTCCCTTTAGCTTGAGGATAACCATCTTGATCTTGGTAACATTCCTTATTCAATCGAAAAATGATTCCGCCTATTGAAGGTTTCCCATAAGCAAACAAAAGGGCATACCAAGCTTGGAATGAACCATTATGAGAAAACGGTAGAGGAATAAAAGGCGTTCCTCCTTTCTTCTGGTGTGCAGGTATCATCCCACACACCCAACAATTGGTAGTATTTGTAGCATTATGGGTATGATGCAACATCTGAATTAATGTGTTATTCAGATAGGACTTTCGATGTTTCTGCTCATGATAAGGGAGAGTGTAGTAGTGATGCTCCAGTGGAGCTGGATTAGTTGCAACAAAAAGCTGTCGAGCAGGAACTGTTTTCTCAATGAACCAAGTTGTTATTGCCAAAACCACCAAGGCAACAACAAATCCTACAGCACAAATTATTTTCTTATTCATTTCAATTGAAAACGATGCTCGCTCTTTCTAAGAACATGTTGAAAACAATCGTTGGAGCACTTATCCCTTGGGTAGCCGCTGATTTCTTCACCACGGGCCAAGACGGGTGTCACTACACTAATGCAGGGCTGATCCCCCCCTTGCCTCATTGGCTCTCCGTTTCACAAACCCAGGGCGGTAGCTCAACCAGTCTCGTTCAAAACTGCAGATTCTTTCCTCGGTCTCAAATTATATCTCGCTGTTCCAGGAATCACTTGGTCGGGGAAGACTTCCGTAGACTCGTCAGATGAGATAGCTTGACCCTTCTCCATTTCCAGAATCTCTCGAATGTCGATCAGCACAGCAGGTTCCACCAAGGCGGGCAATACGCGCTTGCAGTGCGTGGTATGAATCCAGTTCTTTCTGTTCGTCACTCGAACCACTGCCCTTGTAGCCAACAGCACCTGCTCCAGGCCTCACCACCTTGGCTCCAAGCTGTTCAATCTGTCAAATGCCTTGACCATTACATAGTCACCAGGACGGAGATCATGGGCCTCACCTGCCGATCTATCAGGAAGAGCTTCTCGAACCTGTTGATGAATAGAGATCAAACTGTCTGTTAATTGTGCCAAATAATCATTCAACAGAACACAAGGTACATCATGAATGGGGCGTGGCTTAGGAACTCCCCAAATATTCATCGGTCTTCCAAATACCACCTCATATGGTGTGAGACCTGATCGTGAGTGTGGTAATGATCTTAAGGACAACAATGCCAAAGGCAATGCATCTGGCCACTTTAGGGACGTGGAAGCCAGTATTTTCGCCAGCTTCAATTTTAAGGTAGCATTATACCTTTTCACCAATCCTGCTGATTGTGGGTGGAAGACTGCATGGAATTTATGTTTTATCCCTAATCCTTTCAGGACATAATCAACAACTTGCCTAATAAAATGGGATCCGTTGTCATATCTAGGGAAAAATTCCTTCAGAAGCACCTTTGCTATGGTAAGAGCAGTATTATCCTTTGTAGGGTACACCTCTATCCATTTACTGAAGGCACATACCACCACTAGGACATATTTTAGATTATTGCACCGTTCAAGTTGGATGTAATTCATCTGCAAAACTTCAAAAGGTGCGGTTGGTGTAGCAAACCCTCCTGTAGGAGTTCGTGTCCCTTTTCCAGGATTGTACTGCCAACAGATCAAACAGGACTTTACCACTCTTTTAGCTGTGCTGGCAATTTCAGGATGCTCCCAGACTTCTGTAAGCATTGTAGTTATTGCTAGAGCTCCAACATGTGCCAGCCCATGTGCCATTTGAACCATAGGTTGTAAATAGGCTGCAGGCAATTTCCACTTGTTCATATCTTTGTTACGCCAACAACCCTCATCGTCCAACATTCCGTCTTGGGACCACTGTTCAAGTTCTTCCACAGAGGCAGATCTCTGTATATCCAATATTTCCTCTCTAGCATCATGCCAATGCGCAGCTTGTGATTTTACTACGTACATAGGTGTAATGCTTCGCTGTATTGCAGTTTCGCGAGCTACACGATCTGCAAGGCATTTCCTTGTGCTATTTTGTCGGTAATCTTCTTGTGTGCGCTATACTTCATAATGGCAACTTTCTTCGGATATGTAAGTGCAGTCAAGAGATTATGTACTAATTCTCCGTGCATTATCTGCATGCCATGGGATGTAAGAAAGCCTCTTTCCTTCCAACGTAGGCCAAAATCATGAACCACTCCAAAAGCATAGTGGCTATCCGTGTAAATGTTCACACATAAGTCAGTACTAAGCTCACACGCTCGTGTCAAAGCTATTAGTTCAGCTGCTTCAGCCGACTTCTGTGGCATGCGAGCTGTTTCCACTACTGTTTCAAGTGTCATGATTGTGTATGCGGCTGAGGTTGTGCCATCTGGTAACTTCAATTAGGACCCATCAACCCACAGCTCCCCATTGACATCTGGAAGGGGCGTATCTTGCAGATCAATGCAACCCTTTGTCTGTTCCTCAGTAAGGAATATACAATCGTGAGGCTCCTTTGACTGAGACTGAGTCGCAGGATATGGCAACAAAGTGGCTGGGTTTAATGTAGCACACCTCTTCAATGTAATATGGGGTGCTAACAGTGTCAATTCATATGCTGTCAAGCGAGCACTAGTTAAATGCTGAGTTTTAGACTGATTCAAAAGGGCATCTACTGCATGGGGTACTAGCACCAACAGTTTGTGTGACAAAACTATCCCTCCACTCTGACGTATAGACACGGCTGTCGCTGCGACTGAACGGAAACATCAAGGCAACGCACAAGCAACAGGATCAAGAACTGCAGAAAAACATGCACAGGGACGCTGCTTGTCACCGTGTGTCTGTACTAAAACTGACAATGCACATCCATCTTTCTCATGTACATAGAGTGTAAAGGCCTTCATATAATCTGGTGTACCTAACACTGGTGCAGAGCAAAGAGCTTGTTTCAACTGACAAAAAGCATTGTGCCATGCATCTGTCCAAGGAAGAGGAATCGGAGTGTTCTTAGTCAAAAGTGCTAGCAA
Source organism: Lissotriton helveticus (assembly GCF_964261635.1). Classification (NCBI taxonomy): domain Eukaryota; kingdom Metazoa; phylum Chordata; class Amphibia; order Caudata; family Salamandridae; genus Lissotriton; species Lissotriton helveticus. Next base: position 804,552,279 of record NC_136057.1, on the reverse strand, counting down.
TGGTATAACAATGTGTGAAAAATCCAATATCCATTGCCTACAAAATGAAGTTAACCCAATCAATGCACGAACATCTTTCTGTGTGGAAGGTACTGGAGTGTCTAAAATTGCTTGAATGCGATCTGTTGTCAGTGCACGTCCCTCCTTAGACAGAAAATGACCTATATAGGTTATCTTCTGTCTACAATATTGCAATTTCTTTTGTGATACTTTATGGTGATGTGTCGCAAGAAAAGAAAGTAAGGACAAAGTACATTTTTTACACTGTTCTGGTGTATCAGCTGCCAACAAGATGTCATCGACATATTGTATGAGAGCCACTCCTTCAGGCAAAATAAAAGAATCGAGTTGTCTTTTTAAGGCTTGACTATAGATACTCGGACTCTCAGTGTACCCTTGAGGAACTCTACAAAAGCTATATGATCTGTTATTCAAAGTGAAACCGTACAAATATCGGCTATCAGGATGAATAGGAATCGAGAAGAAAGCGTTCTTCAGATCCACTACTGAAAATGTAGTTGCAGTTGAAGGGACCAAGGTAAGCAGTGTTGTTATGTCAGATACAAAAAAGTTCCCTATATTTTCACAAAAGAAGGACTGAATTGTTATATCCTAGACCAAGTGCCACTCTATTAGATCAGTATTCCCTCAAGAACCAATAATCATATTATTATCACGAAATATTCATTTTATTGTTCACCACATGTGACAAACCTAAAATATTATTCAAAGTTCAAAAAAATGAGTTAAAAAACATATTTATTTAGTTTTAAAAGGATGCAATAAAATGTATGTAGGGACAGTCATTATTCTCAAACAAAATCATGAAATCATTCCTTCCAAATTAGGTTACAATCTAAACACAACTATTTAAAAAGTCGACGCAGCGTTTCGGTGATCTCTTGAATAATTCCACCTTCCTCAGGAATAAAATAGTTTGATCAGATCTTAAAGTTTTTTATATGACAAACTTCAACTGGTCCAATTCAGGAGGATATGTTACTTCTCCCGACAATCAATTGTAAATGGCTGCTCAATTAGCCTTAATGTTAAAAGTTATTCATTTTGGGTTCTTTTCTCAAATTAAAATGGACCGGTACCTTCAAATAGCCATAAGTCCTTTTTATTATTCTTCCCTTCCTCCCAGCCGTAACAGGAGCAGGGAGGCCGACATTCTACTCTTTACGGCTGCGAGGGAGGGAAGAATAATAAAAAGGATTTATGGATATTTGAAGGTACCGGTCCATTTTAATTTGAGAAAAGAACCCTTTCCATATCGCATTGACTGCTGAGATAAAGTTAAGAATTGTCCACAGTGGCCCTTTTAATCAATTCAGCCCTTCTTTTGTGAGAATATAGGGACTTGTCTGGAACTTTTTTGTCTCATACCCCGTCCCTTTAGTGTCTACTTTTGGGGTAACTCCCTGTTTTCTTAAACTTGGTTATGTCAGATACAACAGGATACTGTGGTACTACAATCTTGTTGACCTCTCTCAAATCAATAATAAATCTATAAATCTTAGTGTCAGCATCTTTTTTCATAATGGGAAGAATCGGACTAATGCAAACATAAGGAACTTCTTCCACCCCCCCCACTTCAATCAGATCTTGCACAATACGTGTAAGTGCTTCTTCTCCTTCTCGAGAAATTTTATACTGAGGCAATCTCGGCAGTATAGCAACCTCCTTGACACTAATATGTACTGGTGGAATAATCATTTGCCCTACGTCAGTGTCTGAAGTAGCCCACAAAGTACTAGGAATTGAAGCTAGTGCAATATCCTCTTTAACAATAGAGGGTCTCTCAATCATGGGGTGATTGTCATTTAAAATAACCCGTACTCCTTCTGGAGAACATCGTATCGAGGCCCTGAAATATTTGAGCATGTCAAGACCCACAATATTGTCTGGTGTATTTGGAGAAAGCAAAAATGGACATGGAGCAGTAAACTTATCAACACGGAGTGCAAGTGGTTGTGATAATGAGCTATGGGTGGATGTTCCATCGAAACCTATCGATGTAATAGTTAAGCCAGACAGGGGAGCCCTAGGAATCAAGTGTTTAGACAAGGCTCTACGAGTAGCTCCTGTATCAACCAGAAACTGATCAGTAGAATCCAAAACATGTGCTGTAACATAGGGAGCCTTCTGATCTACTGGCACTTCAACTGATTCCTTACCCCATCCTAGGCAATCCTAACCATAAGCAGAATCTTACAAATTAGACGGCTCATAGTCGGACATTTGATATTGATTCCGTCTGTCAAAAGTATTAGCCCCCTCTTGTCCACGTGTATTAGCATCAAACCTAGCATGATCATTCGTATTTCCCCTAGGTCCTGAATATCCTGAACGATTTCTCATTTGTCCCCGACCTCGTGAACCCTGCTGAGCACGTAGCACTGGACAATTAGAAATCCAATGTCCGAATTGTCTGCAATACGCACACTGATCAACAGACAAATCTACACGAGGATAGGGAGGAAAAGATGAACCATAAGATCCACGTCCACCTCTATTATTACCTCTAGAAGGTGGGCCATAAGCTTGCGCCATCATAACCTTTGTTTTTAACTCTTTAGATTTTTTATCCTCCTTACTTTTTGCTTCTAATGCTTGTCGTTCAAATACTGAGCCATAGTTAGGAGAGAAACTGGAGAGGAGGTAGTCCATGAACTTTCGCTGGCCTTTAGGCGACTAGCTTTTTCTGGCAAAAGGTTTGTGACATATCTATCGACAAACAAATGTCTACCCGTGTCATCTGTTAATGACTGGCCACCAAAATCGTGGAATGCTCCTTCAAAGCATGTGAAAAAATCTGAAACTGATTCATCTACTTTTTGCTTGCAAGACGCTAACATAGCCCAATCTATCTTTTTAGGGGGAATAATCGTCTTTAATTTAACCAATATTGCTGCTGGAAGATCTAAAATTAGCTGACACGATTTTTGTGCAGGTTCTCTATCTTTATCTGATTGTTCTATATCTGACCACAATGCCCCAAATACCGCACGATCGTCAACTTTACGCACAGTTCTCCACATATCAGGTGGTAATATTAATCCAAAAAACAAATCAATGTCAGACAAAGTCATAGACAAGAACTAATGGCACCCTCAATTTCTTCATAAAAAGCTGTCGGATTCTTTCCTGGATCAGGCAATGCATTATAAGAGCCATGACATCTGCTCTATTCCAAGGAGTGTAAACCCAATTATAAATAAAATACCCTTTCACGTCAATAGAAGTCTTATCATCACTTGTGCCTGTTCCTTTAGGAGGAGAATATAAAGGCGCGGCTTCCTGCATAGGTTTCACATTTACAACATTCTTATCTGTTTCGAGCGTCGGAGCTCGTGCCATATTGATTCGAGATGATTGTGCAGCTGCGTCTGCTGCCTTTTTTTCCTCCCGCAAACGGACTGCATCATCACGTAGTTTAACCAAGCGTCTGATTGTGTCAGGCACCTGGGAGAAAACAAAAGAACCTTCACGTAATTGCTTACAATCCGCTGCTATATGATCTGGCTCTACTTCTACTGAATATTTCTTAAATCGCTCAAGAACCTCTCCAGCAAATATCTCGGTAAAATATTTTTGTTCCCATTCAGAACAATTCTGAATAGTATCTAAAATTTCAGAAGCAGAATTAGTACTACGATCGGCTTTACGCGCCGCAGATCTAATCTGAGAGGAACGTTCGGTATTTAACATTGAGTGAGTATCTCGAGCTTTATCCTGATCCGTAGGAGAGTCCTCATCTGACTCATCAGGAGCAGAGGGAAGAGTATACGGAGGTGGACAACGATCTAATAAGAGAGAATCATCTTGGGGTTTATTAAGAATAGGATAAAGAGGCCTACGAATAGCGTATTGGCCATTTACCTGTAACTGTCGCTCCCTATCTTCCCTTTCTTTAATTTCTTTATTTATAATTTCTAATGCTTTCGCATGCACATTTTTACGCAGTTTTTTTCAATCAAGGCCTATTCACGCTTCATTCGCTCATGCACTTCTTTCTCCCACTTTCACACACAGTCAAAAATGTCTTGCCTAGCCTTTCGCTTAAACATCCATTGCTCCACATACTGAATCTTTCGCAAATCAAATGACCCATGCATAGGCCAACGCAACTCAGGATCCTTACGGGTATATTTATTCCACAACGTGCTGTACATTATGGATGAAATACCATATTTAACATACATGTCCCTATTAGGCGTCCCCTCCGGGGGGGCTAGTTGTGCTTCATCGATTCTCAAATTAGTACCACTACAAAAGCAACCTGGGTCCTTAGTTTTTCCCTCTGAGCTCCAAGGTGTGAGGATGCCAAAAATAGTGCAAAATATGCAGTATTATAGTCAAAGTAGCGCTTAAAGTACTCTTCGTACGTTGCGCCGTTCAAATTTCTTAGAAGTAGAGAAAAATCTCCTCATTACCTGCCTATATGTTTTGCAAGACATATATAATTTTCATATTCATAGAACTAAATAGTTGGCCAACTCCATATTCATATGCCACAGTAAGTGTTTCGGAAACTACCTTACCAATCCAAGGCATCAATCTTAGAACAAGTGCCGCAAAACGGCTCTTATCAATCAAATGGTGTCCAGGTTCCTACTGTCAAGTTCTCAAATCGACCAAACAGTCATTGCACGGCGAATCAACAGAAGAGATCTCAGTCGAGGACCGGCGCCACCTGGATTGTCAGATCAGAAAGAAAGGGAAAACGTGTGGATGCCAAGACTCTGGTCTCTTTCGGCAGTGATCACGTCCAAAGCGAAATTCCAATCCTTTGTCTCGACCAGTCCTTCGGGCATCCAAGTCGCCGATGAGCCCCACGTTGGACCCGCCAATTTGTGGTAGCAAGCCTCAGCCAGGCCTACTAGTGCAAGGGATTCGCCCTTCTCTGCTCAGAGTCCTTAGACCAATAGTAAAAAGTTGGCACAGAAACTGGAATAGAAAAAACAGAATTTATTAAACCTCATGAGGTGGAACTACATTCACACAAAACCCTTCGGTATAGTATGAGGTAGCACACTGACTAGAAGGAGCTTGGTCAGACACATATAAGGTCATACAGAGAGTGTGCTAGCAACAATTGGGAAGGGCTGACAGTTAGCTAATTCTGGTGGGCATATCTTGACAGTTACAAGTTGGAGACAGCTGCATGCTCTTCTGAGCATGTGCAAAGTAGAGGAGACTAAACATAACTTGTCTCTAGGCAGATTTCAAGAGCAGTTGACAGAAAGGTAGGACAGAGCACATGGCATACAAAATGGCCGACAGAAATACAAAATGGATTCCGTAACACGGGCAAGATCGTCTTGAAAAACCAAATGTCTTCTGCTAATGCTTAACCTAATTATTGTTAAACTACCACACCTCGAGCCCGGTGTCTGCCTGTCACATTACTCCCCACGTCTGTCTGCTCAGTTTTCACTTGACCTCTTGGGCTCCCGTTCGTGAACAACAGAATCTCCTCCATTAAACACGAGCTTCTCGCAAGCTAAGCAGACCAAAAACTTGCTATTCTGCCTGCTGCATTTTTTAACCTTTTAATTTGACCTTCCCCTCACTCCAGCTACGCTACTATTGAGTATCTTTTTGAACCACTGCACCTGATGAGGCAACACCTTACAGTGCTTTAGGTGAGTCATATTCTCACCACTACTGTCAACATTGGTGTGTTTTTCTGCTTTCCCTGTTTTTCTTGCTTAAGCACTGTGCCCACTAGGTGGCTATTAATCAATGGGTAGCCTGCGTGGTACATTATGCTTTTTAATTTCTTAAATGATATTTTCACCTCCCCATGTACATTATATGCACAGCAATTCATGAGCATGAATACTTGCACTCAGATTTGCTTTACCGTTTCCCCTATCCCCCCCCTTCTTTTTTTCTTGTTCACTTCTATTACAGGTGGTCTCTTGACACTAGGAGAATTCCCCTAGCTGATTGATAGTGGCACAGTATAGTTTCCACTTTTTATGTAGATAGATTTCTTTCACAACTTGTTCCACACACCATCCTGAAGAATCGCTACTGATCTTTTTAGACAATCACAAGGCGAGAAACATGTTGACCATCTGGGAGTTGAGTATGTACTCAGTCGCATAGTTAACAGAACACATTACCCCTCCCACAGTTTTTACTTTAGGTAGGGTACCCATCAGAATGAAGGTTTCACCAGTGGAATCCCTGACCTATTTTAAAATCACAGCTCATTCATCTACATCTACGTAGGCCCCTCACCCCCACTGCACCCTTACGGCAAGGAACAAAAGATCTCTGATAAAGAGGCCCTTAACGGGTGCCCGTTGGGCACTGCAGCGCCGGCCCAACGAGGAGCAGGCTCATATGATGAAGCATGACACCTAGCTTATAAGGTGCGAGAGAGCCCTAGTTCCGAGAGGAGGAATTCCCCTCCTCCTCTTCTTTAATTTGACCCCTGTTTTTCTTCCCCTTCACTTGACCAGACAATCTTTGTCTCACCATATTAAAAGACAGTCATCAATGAACCTCCCCCAATTGTAAATCCTGCCTATCCATTTAGTACCCATGAGGCCCCAGATCCACTCCGTCTCAAACCATCCCATAAAAAGGTTGGCAAAAGACGGAGCGAATCTGGAACCCATGGCAGTCCCCAGTATTTGCCTGTACCATTTGCTGTCAAACAGGAACACATTTTTTTCCAATATCAATTTAGTCATGTCTAGTAATATCTCTATGTTAAAAATATTCTACTGAATGTTTATTTAAAAATGACTGTAACGCCTTAATTCCTAAATGATGCTGTATATTAGTGTACAATGACACCACGTGTTGCCTCAGTGAGTTATCTTACTTGGTCAGGGCTCACCTGAGATCCAATCTGGAGACTGGCACTGCCTTTACTGCAGGTGAACTAGATGCATTTGTTTTGTTTTTACAGCCAGGGTCTCCAGTTCGGTATCCAAGAGCCTTAATATCATGACACCAAGCCTTTCTGGGATCCCAATTCTTACCCTAGTCCCCTCCTTTGAGCTGTGGTGAGTTTCTGAGCTCACCCTCCTGAGCAAGTTTTTGGTGGGCCTGAAGGAGAATTGTTTTCTTTTTCTCTTTTTGATCACCATCTTTCCATTGGAAAAGCCTTTTGCCCTTTTAGTCTTCCCACTAGCGGTAGTTCTGGTCACCCTTGTTTTGACCCAGTGGTCTTCCTTCTTCCCCAGCTCTAGGCGCGAAAGTGGACCTAGTTCTACCCGATGCTGATGCTGAGTGGTAGGAAATGCTATTCTCCATAATTACTTGAATACTGTCACAAGAGATAGGGCCTAGGCCCATCTCTATGCTTTTCGTTTCCAGTTCCAGTTTCGTGAGCTCTAATATCAGCCTCCTGGTCAATCATTCCAGCATGAGGTCCTCATCTGAGGGGATCTCAGCTGCAGCAGCAGCTCCTTCGTAATGGCGGAGGAGTGTCGCCCCATTGGCTCATAGGCAGCAGCTGAAAAATAAAACAATATTTTAATATCATTTTATTTTTCAGCTGCTATTTGAGCCAGCATTTGTGGGGCAGGGGTCACGGGAGGAGAGGTTGTGCAATTCTAAGAGAGCATGTCTGTTTGGCCGGCTGTCTTAGGCCAGCTAAACAAACATGCACAGTTAGGTTTCTCTAAACCGGCTGTATTCTACAACCAGATGGAGAAACGTGCCAGACTCCCTGTGCTTGAGTAGAGCCTCCCATAATAGAGCAGCGTCTGGATTGGTTGGGGAGTCTGTTCTAGGGACTGTCGGTAGCAGCAGGAGAAGCGCGAGGTGGCCGCAGGATCAGGAAAGTTTTTTATTATTTAATTTTTTTAGTTCAACCCCACGCAACTGCTGTCCTGCTGCCCCTGCTGCATATTGGCAGCAGCCGTGACTGCTCAGCAGTGTTTGAGGGGAAAGACTCATGTCCTTCCTCAACATCATCTTAATTGGCATTATCTTCACACTCAAACTGGGCTACTAGTTCTGGGTGATCTTTCTCAAACAGAGCTATCAGTTGTCTGAGAAATTCCAACTTAGGACTTTTGCCTGGTTTGATTCCATAGCTCTTACACAGACCTCTCAGGCGAGCATGACTCAGGTCCACGTGAGGAGTCAGGCCGAGCCCCTGAACCTGGATATTGGAATCAAGCATTATTGAACTAAAGCTAGGACCTTTTTAGGAAGTAAAAAAAAATAACTATCACTGAATACTTTGCCCTAACTAAAGCACAGACTTTTAGATTTCTAAGCACTTGTTTATGAGGACTTAACCAAGAACCTAGCAGTTAATTTTAGAAATTTAGAAAAAAATATTTTTACATGTGGTCACTTATTGTCAAAGTGGTCCAGCAAATGCAAAGTTGTTTACCCCATTGCTGATCCACCAATGTAGGAAACCGCCTCTCTGTACAGTGTACTAAAAAAAGTACATTCTGTAGGGAGTGTGAGAGATCTCTAAAAGGCAAGTAGAGGCAACAGTAGATAATACTAACTCCCTTTTTGTGGTAGTGTGGGCAAGCAAATAGGCTTATCCTAGGGTAGTGTTAAGCATTTTTTGTACTCACAGAGGCAATAAATAAGACACACACTCAAGAATAAATCTGAGACCAATTTGTAAAAATAACATCAATTTTTATATGTTTTAAGACCAGAAACACAGTTCGAAGGTAAGTACTTTTGGATTTACGATTTTTCAAATATATCACTTCTATGCACCATTATGCACCATAAGAAACAATAGGAAAAAAGCAAAAAAATCTATAGAAATTTAGGCAATGCTTTCACAAAGTTCACCTTCTTGTTCGATGTCAATGTCAGGACCAGGTCCAAATTTCCAGCAGGAAGAGCTCCGGAGCATCCCAGATCGGTCGGGAGCAGAGTTGCCGAGGTCTGCTTAGACGGAAAAGGTTGCAAAGGCCTGGGAACGAGGGGCAAGGCTGATTGGTTGGTGCTATGGGCCAGTGGAGCCGGAGGCAGAGTGAACAGGTGTGGTAAATAAAATAATTACCATGGCATAATTTCTAGGCATTAACAATTAGCATGTATCAAATGAGAGGCAGAGAGTCCGTGGTGTCCAAGTTAAAAGGGCTTTATTCCAATAACTCGAGTTAAGGGAGAATCTGTTCCATCACCACTGAGGTTCAGGAAGGGTCTTCTAACATTTAATAACAAATGAACAATATATATACATTTTGTCTTGTATATAGGGCGTAGGGAGGAATGCAGAGCAGAGAAAGAAACAGATAAGAGCATGTGGGCGTACATGTGGGTGTACACTTTATGAGTCATAGGTAGGTGATAGGTAGGTGTCATAGGTGGGTGGTACACAGAGGAGGAGTTTGCATGACCAGCTGGAACTTTGCCCTACTTGTGTGCAACTTGGTCATGATGTGCAATTGACGTGTAACTGGGAGGAGAGCTGACTTTCAGTCTAGTAGAGAAGCCTTCAGTGTCAGGGCGACCAGCACATCTGGTACTATCTGATATCTTGATATCGGGGATGTATTATCTGAAACAAAAGTTGCTCGTCACTAGGAATCAGAAAAAGCATATATTTCTTCGTTCATTGCCTGGGGCTGTGAGCTTTCTATGGATGCAAGCACTGTGATTTCATCTAAACGGAGACAGGAAAGCTAGGCCCTATCTTTACAGTCGGGTTCTGTTTACCCTCCTCACTGGGCAGGAATGTGACTCTGTACAGCAGGCAGATAACTGTTAAGCAAAATATACTGTCTTGGCAGCCCTTGCTGGATTTCTTTCGGCTGAGCTAGAAGCATGCGAGGTCAGAGATACGTAATTGCAGCTTTCAGTGTGTCAGGAGTCATGAAAAACCCTTATTTCAGAAAGTGGCTCAGCTGAACCACAAAAAAGGTTTCATCGTGATTTATTTAAAAGTGCACAATGTAAGTACATGGGCGTTCATGTTAGCTTAATATTTCTTACATGGGAGACTTGATTTCTGGCATCCTAAAGCAGGACGTGATTGCAGAGGCCTCTTTGTTCAGGCCACTGAAAGAAATATGCATGGGTGACATGCACATATATGTAACACACATGTAACATAGGGTACACGTAGGGGACATCTTGGTCAGGCAAAATTTCATTTTCCTCATTCCCTCCTTGTCCCCTACGTAACCCTTCAGGATACATCTATATTCATGAGACCGTATAGTTGATCATACAGCATCATTTGTTCGTCCTTAACCCTTTGTATACTTGGATGTGGAATACAGGCAGTTGCACACAGACCGCAAATGGCCGGGCCACACTGCAGACAGAGACAGAAACCAAATATCAGGAGTAGGATCATTCCTAGGAAGGACAACACTTTCCATCCCCAAGCAGATATCACACCCCAGAGCCAACTGGACCAAGTCCATGTGCCTGGGTCTTGATGTATGCCATGAGCAATCTTGTGGAGCCTTGTTATCGCTGCATACACAGATGGCGCGTTATTTGGGATGAAAACGCAACAACTAGATCGGATCACGCTACAAGCTCCGCCCCTATCCGCCAAGATGACGTCTAGAACGAGGCGATTTTGAAGAACGACAAGTCTAATGGCAGACTGCTCCTGGGTCAAGTTCGCCAGGGCAGATGCAGTCACATTCACTACTGCTTCAAGAGTCCTTGTTAACTTGCGTATCAGTTTACTGTTTTGGACGGGACCTATGAAGAAAAAGAATCCTTTGTTGAAATCTGTATATTGCTCCCAAGCTGTTTCAGTCTGATCAATCCCTGAGGCATCTGTCTCTCTCCTTACTCTAACATGTTCTAGTCGTGAATCTCTATGATAATGGGATGGGGCCAAGAATACAGGTGGCAATAAGAATGCTATATAACAAGTCCCACCCCAGTCTAAGGGCAGATGTACATAGGCTGTCTGACCGCAAATGAAATAGGTATGGCGTGATGTTTTGAAAGAAGAAAGTCCTTTATCATTAAACACTACTACAACTTTACACTCGCTGTGTCCCATATGTACTGAGCCTTCCTTTCTAACACATAAATCACCTTTTGCTGGTAGAACTGAAATAAAAGGTGGACCTGTATTTTGCTTGGGCTGAACATTTAACATTATAAAATTAACGGATGCATTTCCCTGCTCGTACTCTTCATTCTCTAGATCGGTTCCCTTCCTTTGGGGGAATCCGTCTTTGTCTGGAAAACAAGCTTCATTCATTACTTTATTCAGGTTTCCATATATCCAGCCACCTGGATAAGCTATGTACTTTCTATCTATTGAGGTCATTAAGGCAAACCATGCTCCACATGAACCATTGTGTGAGAACGGTAGAGGATAGAAGGGCAGAACTCCCTTCGCCTTTTGATAAGGTGACAGTTGGCCACATACCCAGCAATTAGTCGCATTGCTGGTCTGATGAGAATGGTGTAACATTTGAATAAAAGTATTGTTACGCAATGCAAGTCGATATGACAATTCATGAGGTGGCAGTTCACTAAATGTATGCTCTATGGTGCTGTTACTGGAAGAGTGTATATGTGAGGCAATAGGAAAGAAAACATGTAGTAATAAACTGACACAGATTATAACAATGCACAGAATAAAAAGAATGATCAAAGTAACTATACATCTACTGCGTAATAACTTGCAGTACTTTTCTCTCATTTTTTCTTTCTTACTATTCTCGTATGTGATCTTATACATGTCAGAAATCTAGTCTAACCGATTCACCACCGAGTGGACTTAGACAATTAAACTACGTCTGACCTACTAGATCTTAACTTAGATTTATACTCCTGCTGTGGAGTCTTTTTTAGTAAAGGCGGCGCAAGCGGCGCAAAGTCTGTATTTTTTTTAATGTTTTTAGTATCTGTATCAGATTGTCCAAAGTGTCTTTTATAGTGTTGAGCGTGAAGTTTCCCTTGCGTCCTTCGACTTTCAGCGCGATCCTCGTGGTCAGTAGCACCAACTTCGGCATCTTCCAACGTGGCTCAAGGGGGCTTGATCGATCAAAGTTCCGGACACAAAAAAACGAGGTCCCCAGGGACTATGGCGTGTTCCTTGACCTGGGTGTTGTCAGGGAAGGCGGCAGCAACCTGTGAACGACAAGAGAGTAGTGCAGACATCAAGGAAGCCAGGTAATCTGTCAGCATGTTACTGTCAACATCAGTTTTTTTTTTAAATTTTTTTTTTGGCATAGGCGTACCCCACATATTTGGCGGTCTACCGAAGACTACTTCATACGGAGATAGGCCTGTTCTGGAATGAGCTACCATTCGCATGTAAAAGAGGGCAACCGGCATGGCCACCATCCAATCCACGCCTTTATCTGCACATATCTTTGCAAGCTTTGTCTTAATTGTCTGATTATGTCTTTCTACAAGGCCTGCTGCTTCTGGGTGTCTTACACAATGGAATTTCCAAGTATATCCTAACAGAAGAGACACTTGTTTCATTAATTCAGAGAAAAATGGCTGACCATTGTCTGAGTAGATGAAAGAATTCCCGCACCAATTGCCTGGCAGTTGTCACAGCAGTATAATCTGGAACTGGATATGCTTCTGTCCATCTAGATAGTGCACACACAACTACCAAGACATACTTGTAACCTCTACATCTGTTCATTTGGATATAATCCATCTGGAGGACCTCAAAAAGGGTGGTCAGGAGGATGAAATCCGCCTTGTTCCACCTGAATGCCTTTACCTAGATTGAACTGGCAACAGATCATACTTGTCAATCATTGCCTTTTCTCCCAAGTGTGCTGGACTATGTGCTGTGTTTATGATTACTTGTACCATAGACTGTCATACATGTTGTCAGTAATGGTACCTCTGTCCTTGTCGTGTCTGTTGGTGTCTGGGCTGTCTGGGCTGTAAGTTTAGCTGTTCGGTCTGCCAGGTCATTACCCTGGGAAATGGTGTCTGTAACTTTGGTGTGAGCTTTGCACTTCAGGATAGAAATGGCTGTAGGTAAATGTATTGCTTCCAACAGGGCTTGAATGAGCTGGCCGTGCTGGATCTTGTTCCCATGGGAGGTCAAGAAACCTCTTTCCCTCCAAAGTACCCCGAAATCATGAACTATGCCAAAGGCATATTGTGAATCGGTATAAATGTTTACTTTCAAGTGCTTCCACTGCATGTGGTACACTAAAACATGTGGTCGCTAAAACTGGCGCTTGACATAATGCTCTTTTTAATTCCTCAAATGCCAAGGTGTGTTCTTGTGTCCAAGGGAGGACAGTCGGAGTGGCTGCCTCCTGTGTAGTTAACTGTATGAGTGGTTTGGCTAGATATGCATACTGGGGAATCCATTGCCTACAGTAAGAAGTGAGGCCAATAAATGCACGTACTTCTTTCTGTGTCTTGGGCTGTGAAAGGTTAGAAATTAACTGTATGTGTTCTCGTGTTAGTTGTCTACCCTCCTTGGAAAGTAAGTGTCCAAGGTACACCACTTGCTTTTCACAGAATTGCAACTTTGAAGGGGAAATGTAAAACTGTCAGTGATGCAATTGCGCATTCTGGTTCTGAACGTGCTGCAATTAGGATGTCATCTACGTACTCGAGTAGGGCAGTGTTGGGAGGCATATAAATACTGCCTGCGTAATGAGACTGAGCGTGTGTGAGACCGCACTACAGGACGCACGGCTCTAACTGAGTGAGCTGCAGAGCGGGGGGCGAGACTGATGCACCTCACACAGGGCTCTAACTGAGACTGAGCTCCAGGGCTGAAGGGTGTGTGAGACTGGGCTGCAGGGCCCTGGCTGTCTTTTTAATGCCTGACTGTAAATGATAGGACTCATTGCAAGAGCGAAACTCCTGCCAATTATTCTGTTTACACTACTAGGGAAAAACTATTCATTTGCAAGCATGCTCTTATCTGAAGTCAATGAAGCTTTCAGTGCTGGCTGTAAGGAAGAGCAACTTGACCCCCCCTTTATATAAACAATTTCTCTGCGGCTCATCAAGTTTTATTTATTTTTTTTTTTTTTTTTTATACACTGCCTTCCCCTTCATAGTGATGTCACCCACAGGGCGGCTCCTCCACCCTTTCAAAACTCTGAGAGCTAAGAACAGCTGCCAAGTGTCCGCGAAAAAGAATTGGAGTATGGCCAATAAAAACAAGACAGGCACTGCTCGGAGCTCCAAGAGGGAAAAGCCCTCCCTTCACAAAATATCTTTCCCTGCGAGTCAGGCAACTTCAAGGTCGAAAAACACATTCTCTGTAATTCAAAACATATCTGTACCCAGGCCTCCTAAAATCAGTAATTAATAAGGACATATTTTTTTTATGTAACCTAGACACATGCTAGCATTTGAAAATAATTATATCATAAAATATTGTTACTAGCTGCAAAGGAAAAAAAAGAAACAGAACATGACATGGAAACACATCACATTTTACTTTTTGAAAATAACATGTGAAAACTCCATAATTTTGCATTGCAGAACCAAGATTTTCATAATTAAGTGTGCAAGCTCTTCTATTCTACCTATCAAAAGGGCCAGATTCATCATTTTTCAAAGAACCATATTTTCTAATTGAGGTTAAAAAAACCATGTTGTCTAATTGAGTGGATTAACTGTCACACGCTATTCTAAAGGGCAGCTTGCATTGGGAAAAAATAATAATGTATATTTTGTAGAACAAATTTTAATTTAAAAAAAACAACACACGGTTGCATTACACTAATTAAAAGCACATTCTATGATGGGTCTGTTTTATATTTCCTTCTCAACCGTGAAAACATTAAAGCACCCTCCGTGCAAACCCTTATCTCAATCCGACTGGTTTATTTACATTATAAAACACATTAATCAAGTGTTTCAAGGCAAACCTACACAAATACACGGACGCATTTGAAATAGAATGTTAAATGAACACTACTTTACCCTCCATGCAAGATGTTACCATCTAGTCAGCAAACTGACAAAGCACATAGGCAGACCCATCAACCAATGAAAAAAAATTAAATCAACCCTTCATTCATCTAAAACACTCACTGACTTTTAGTGTCAGCTCACATAACCATGCATGTGAGCTACACAGCCATGAAATCGTGCCAAAACGCACTTCCAAACTACGCCAAAAACCCCCAAAATTCAGCACATCTGGCCATACACCTCCTCTACCGCTGATCCAACCCCCGGGCCCCTAGCGCACCTGGAACACCCCCAAAATAATTTCTCAATTTTCAGAAAAACGCCCATTGGATAACATGGCAAATCGCACCTCCGCACAAAACATGCTTTTTCCACCACTTCCACAGCTCAGATCCTTTTCAAATTTGGCATCACAGTAGTCCAAGCGATTCCCTAAATCCTCACCAAAAAGCAACCAAATCCATCCACTGGAACGGGTACGAATTTCCGCTCAAAAACACGCCCCCCGCAAACACCAAAAAACGCCAAAATCCCTCAACACCTTGTTAAACAGCATGTTAAAACAAATACTGCCCTCTCAATAGGCGTGATGTTTTGAAAGAAGAAAGTCCTTTATCATTAAACACTACTACAACTGTACACTCGCTGTGTCCCATATGTACTGAGCCTTTCTTATTAACACATAAATCACCTTTTGCTGGTAGAACTGAAATAAACGGTGGACCTGTGTTTTGCTTGGGCTGAACATTTAACATTATAAAATTAACGGATGCATTTCCCTGCTCGTACTCTTCATTCTCTAGATCGGTTCCCTTCCTTTGAGGAAATCCGTCTTTGTCTGGAAAACATGCCTCATTCATTACTTTATTCAGGTTTCCATATATCCAGCCACCTGGATAAGCTATGTACTTTCTATCTATTGAGGTCATTAAGGCAAACCATGCTCCATATGAACCATTGTGTGAGAACGGCAGAGGATAGAAGGGCAGAACTCCCTTCGTCTTTTGATAAGGTGGCAGTTGGCTAAATGTATGCTCTATGGTGCTGTTACTGGAAGAGTGTATATGTGGGGAAATAGGAAAGAAAACATGTAGTAATAAACTGACACAGATTATATCAATGCACAGAATAAAAAGAATGATCAAATTAACTATACATCTACTGCGTAATAACTTGCAGTATTTTTCTCTCATGTTTCTTTTCTTACTATTCTCGTATGTGATCTTATACATGTCAGAAATCTTAGTCTAACCGATTCACCACCGAGTGGACTTAGACAATTAAACTACGTCTGACTTACTAGATCTTAACTTAGATTTATACTCCTGCTGTGGAGTCTTTTCTAGTAAAAGCGGCGCAAGCGGCGCAAAGTCTGTATTTATTTTTTAATGTTTTTAGTATCTGTATTAGATTGTCCAAAGTGTCTTTTATAGTGTTGAGCGTGAAGTTTCCCTTGCGTCCTTCGACTTTCAGCGCGGTCCTCGTGGTCAGTAGCACCAACTTCGGCGTCTTCCAACGTGGCTCAAGGGGGCTTGATCGATCAAAGTTCCGGACACATACAAAATCCCCAGGGACAATGGTGTGTTCTTTGACCTGGGTTTGTCAGGGAAGGCGGCAGCAACCTGTGAATGACAAGAGAGTAGTGCAGACATCAAGGAAGCCAGGTAATCTGTCAGCATGTTACTGTCAACATCAGTTATTTATTTTATTTTTTCTGGCATAGGCGTACCCCACATATTTGGCGGTCTACCGAAGACTACTTCATACGGAGATAGGCCTGTTCTGGAATGAGCTACCATTCGTATGTAAAAGAGGGCAACCGGCATGGCCACCATCCAATCCACGCCTTTATCTGCACATATCTTTGCAAGCTTTGTTTTAATAGTCTGATTATGTCTTTCTACAAGGCCTGCTGCTTCAGGGTGTCTTACACAATGGAATTTCCAAGTATATCCTAACAGAAGAGACACTTGTTTCATTAATTCAGAGGAGAATGGCTGACCATTGTCTGAGTAGATGAAAGAATTTGCGCACCAATTACCCTGGCATAATTTCTAGGCATTAACAATTAGCATGTATCAAATGAGAGGCAGAGAGTCCGTGGTGTCCAAGTTAAAAGGGCTTTATTCCAATAACTCGAGTTAAGGGAGAATCTGTTCCATCACCACTGAGGTTCAGGAAGGGTCTTCTAACATTTCATAACAATGAACAACATATATACATTTTGTCTTGTACATAGGGCGCAGGAAGGAAGGCTCGAGGCAGAGCATGACAAAAAGAGATAAGAGCATGTGGGCGTGCATGAGGGTGTACACTTGATGAGTCACAGGTGGGTGATAGGTGGCTGGCTAAATAGAGGAGGAGTTACATGGCAGGCTGGAACTTTGCCCTACTTGTGCACGCAATTTAATAATGACGTGCAATTGACGTGTAACTGGGAGGAGAGCTGACTTTAAGTCTAGTAGAGAAGCCTTCATTGTCAGGGCGACCAGCACATCTGGTACTATCTGATACCTTGATATCTTGAGTCGGGGATGTATTATCTGAAGAAAAGGTTATTCATCGCTAAGAATCAGAAAAAGCATATATTTCTTCGTTCATTACATGGGGCTGTGAGCTTTTTACAGATGCAAGTACTGTAATTTCATTTAAACAGAGACATTTAAACAGAGAAAAGCTGGGCCCTATCTCAGCAGACGGGTTCTGTATACCTTTTTCACCGGGCATGCAGATAACTGTTAAGCAAAATATACTGTCTTGGCAGACCTCGCTGGATTTCTTTCGGCTGAGCTAGAAGCATGCGAGGTCAGAGATACGTAATTGCAGCTTTCAGTGTGTCAGGAGTCATGAAAAACCCTTATTTCAGAAAGTGGCTCAGCTGAACCACAAAAAAGGTTTCATCGTGATTTATTTAAAAGTGCACAATGTAAATACATGGGCCTTCATGTTAGCTTAATATTTCTTGCATGGGAGACTTAATTTCTGGCATCCTAAAGCAGGACGTGATTGCAGAGGCCTCTTTGTTCAGGCCACTGAAAGAAATATGCATGTGTGACATGCACATATATGTAACACACATGTAACATAGGGTACACGCAGGGGACATCTTGGTCAGGCAAAATTTCATTTTCCTCATTCCCTCCTTGTCCCCTACGTAACCCTTTAGGATACATCTATATTCATGAGACCGTATAGTTGATCATACAGCATCATTTGTTCGTCCTTAACCCTTTGTATAATTGGATGTGGAACACATGCAGTTGCACAAAGGCCGCAAATGGCCGGGCCACACTGCAGACAGAGACAGCAACCAAATATCAGGAGTAGGATCATTCCTAGGAAGGACAACACTTTCCATCCCCAAGCAGATATCACACCCGAGAGCCAACTGGACCAAGTCCATGTGCCTGGATCTTGATGTATGCCATGAGCAATCTTGTGGAGCCTTGTTATCGCTGCATACACAGATGGCGCGTTATTTGGGATGAAAACGCAACAACTAGATCGGATCACGCTACAAGCTCCGCCCCTATCCGCCAAGATGACGTCTAGAACGAGGCGATTTTGAAGAACGACAAGTCTAATGGCAGACTGCTCCTGGGTCAAGTTCGCCAGGGCAGACGCAGTCACATTCACTACTGCTTCAAGAGTTCTTGTTAACTTGCGTATCAGTTTACTGTTTTGGACGGGACCTATGAAGAAGAAGAATCCTTTGTTGAAATCTGTATATTGCTCCCAAGCTGTTTCAGTCTGATCAATCCCTGAGGCATATGTCTCTCTCTTTACTCTAACATGTTCCAGTCGTGAATCTCTATGATAATGGGGTGGGGCCAAGAATACAGGTGGCAATAAGAATGCTATATAACAAGTCCCACCCCAGTCTAAGGGCAGATGTACATAGGCTGTCTGACCGCAAATGAAATAGGTATGGCGTGATGTTTTGAAAGAAGAAAGTCCTTTATCATTAAACACTACTACAACTGTACACTCGCTGTGTCCCATATGTACTGAGCCTTTCTTATTAACACATAAATCACCTTTTGCTGGTAGAACTGAAATAAACGGTGGACCTGTGTTTTGCTTGGGCTGAACATTTAACATTATAAAATTAACGGATGCATTTCCCTGCTCGTACTCTTCATTCTCTAGATCGGTTCCCTTCCTTTGAGGAAATCCGTTTTTGTCTGGAAAACATGCGTCATTCATTACTTTATTCAGGTTTCCATATATCCAGCCACCTGGATAAGCTATGTACTTTCTATCTATTGAGGTCATTAAGGCAAACCATGCTCCACATGAACCATTGTGTGAGAACGGCAGAGGATAGAAGGGCAGAACTCCCTTCGTCTTTTGATAAGGTGGCAGTTGGCTAAATGTATGCTCTATGGTGCTGTTACTGGAAGAGTGTATATGGGGGGAAATAGGAAAGAAAACATGTAGTAATAAACTGACACAGATTATATCAATGCACAGAATAAAAAGAATGATCAAATTAACTATACATCTACTGCGTAATAACTTGCAGTATTTTTCTCTCATGTTTCTTTTCTTACTATTCTCGTATGTGATCTTATACATGTCAGAAATCTTAGTCTAACCGATTCACCACCGAGTGGACTTAGACAATTAAACTACGTCTGACTTACTAGATCTTAACTTAGATTTATACTCCTGCTGTGGAGTCTTTTCTAGTAAAAGCGGCGCAAGCGGCGCAAAGTCTGTATTTATTTTTTAATGTTTTTAGTATCTGTATTAGATTGTCCAAAGTGTCTTTTATAGTGTTGAGCGTGAAGTTTCCCTTGCGTCCTTCGACTTTCAGCGCGGTCCTCGTGGTCAGTAGCACCAACTTCGGCGTCTTCCAACGTGGCTCAAGGGGGCTTGATCGATCAAAGTTCCGGACACATACAAAATCCCCAGGGACAATGGCGTGTTCTTTGACCTGGGTTTGTCAGGGAAGGCGTCAGCAACCTGTGAATGACAAGAGAGTAGTGCAGACATCAAGGAAGCCAGGTAATCTGTCAGCATGTTACTGTCAACATCAGTTATTTATTTTATTTTTTCTGGCATAGGCGTACCCCACATATTTGGCGGTCTACCGAAGACTACTTCATACGGAGATAGGCTTGTTCTGGAATGAGCTACCATTCGTATGTAAAAGAGGGAAACCGGCATGGCCACCATCCAATCCACGCCTTTATCTGCACATATCTTTGCAAGCTTTGTCTTAATAGTCTGATTATGTCTTTCTACAAGGCCTGCTGCTTCAGGGTGTCTTACACAATGGAATTTCCAAGTATATCCTAACAGAAGAGACACTTGTTTCATTAATTCAGAGGAGAATGGCTGACCATTGTCTGAGTAGATGAAAGAATTCGCGCACCAATTGCCTGGCAGTTGTCACAGCAGTATAATCTGGAACTGGATATGCTTCTGTCCATCTAGATAGTGCACACACAACTACCAAGACATACTTGTAAACTCTACATCTGTTCATTTGGATATAATCCATCTGGAGGACCTCAAAAGGGTGGTCAGGAGGATGAAATCCGCCTTGTTCCACCGGAATGCCTTTACCTGGATTGAACTGACAACAGATCATACATGTTCGTACTTTTTGCTTCGCTGCTGCACGCATGTGCTTATTAAACCAAATGTTCTGTAAGCTGTCTAGCATTGCCTTTTCTCCTAAGTGTGCTGGACTATGTGCTGTGTTTATGATTAATTGTACCATAGAATCTGGAAGAAACCATGTACCTTTTCCCTTTGTCATCCAACCTTGTTCAGTCTGGACCCCTCCTTGGTCAGTCCATTTCTTTATCTCATCTGCAGTGGCATGTGTCTGTATGTCGAGTACATCTTGAGTGGGATCCCTGACTGTCATACATGTTGTCAGTAATGGTACCTCTGTCCTTTTTGTGTCTGTTGGTGTCTGGACTGTCTGGGCTGTAAGTTTAGCTGTTCGGTCTGCCAGGTCATTACCCTGGGAAATGGTGTCTGTAACTTTGGTGTGAGCTTTGCACTTCAGGATAGAAATGGCTGTAGGTAAATGTATGGCTTCTAACAGGGCTTGAATAAGCTGGCCGTGCTGAATCTTGGTCCCATGGGAGGTCAAGAAACCTCTCTCCCTCCAAAGTACCCCGAAATCATGAACTACGCCAAAGGCATATTGTGAATCGGT
This sequence comes from Lissotriton helveticus, assembly GCF_964261635.1. Classification (NCBI taxonomy): domain Eukaryota; kingdom Metazoa; phylum Chordata; class Amphibia; order Caudata; family Salamandridae; genus Lissotriton; species Lissotriton helveticus. Next base: position 804,531,248 of record NC_136057.1, on the reverse strand, counting down.
ATAAATGTTTACTTTCAAGTGCTTAGCTCTTATGCAGGCTTGTGTCAGAGCGATGAGCTCTGCTGCTTGTGCTGATAGTGTGTCTATTTTCTGTGTCTCTATGACTTTAGTAGCAGTGGTCACAGCATAAGCTGCTGCTACTAACTCTCCTGCACTCGTACTCATGCATGATCCATCTACATAGAGCGTTAAGTCTGGGTCTGGAAGTGCAATATCTGTCAGGTCTTGTCTTGGTTTTGTCACTATATTCATTACTTCCACACAGTCATGTGATGGTGCATTTACTGTACTTGAGGGCAAAAGTGTTGCAGGATTCAGAATATTACAACGTCTGATCTCTATGTGTGGTTGTCTTGCCTGTAGCTATATTGTGTTTCAGGACAGTACATTCATTTACATAGTGACCTGGTTGTTTGCAATAATTACAGTTCCCTTTGACAGGTGTCGTGTTATTTCTGTTCTTATTTGCTGGTACCGTCTGGGCAACCAGCACCTTCATTTTTGTCTCTTTCATGCGTCTCTTTTCCTGATCCTGCTCTTCTCTAATTCTGTTCTGATGATATTGTAACATCTGTAACATTTGTGAAGGGCTGTTTGCTTGCCAAGTACTCTCAACCTTCAGTACTCTATTCTTGATCTGGGGTAAGGAATTCTCAACTAATTTGCTCACAAAAAGGTGTGGATATGATTCACTACCTGGCTTAAGGCCACTATTAATAGTAAAGCATTTCTCAAATCTAGAATAGAAATCACTTGTGTCCTCTTCTTGCTTTTGTTTACAGGCTGAAATAGCATCCCAGTCTTCCTTTTTCGTAATCAATAATCTCGGTAAAACTTGTATCAGGAGTTCAGGCAGTTCTCTAGCTTTTTCCCAAGACCAACTCCAGGGAGCCTGCCTTTTTCTTCTGTTTCCAGTGCATCCCAGCGTAACTTTTTCTCGCCTACCTCCCAGTCTTTTTCCTTAAGCTTTTCATAAATCCAATGCAACCAATGAATGGTTAGTATGCAAAATTTGAAATAAATCTTTTTGCATTGATTTATCTGTCTTTTTGTAAAGGTTTATTTAAAATTGTGAATATTGTTGCTTTGTCCGGGACCCCTTCCCTATATACCACTAAATTACCCAGGTCCCTTGACTATATTGGGTTCAACCCTTTGTGTATAACATTTCATAAATCCCAGCAGGCAACAGTACTTTCAATAACTTCAGAATGTCATCGTACGTATAATCTCCTATGCGGAGGATGTCTTTTAATTCTCGGTGAAACCCCCCTGGGTCTTTATCATGACAAGGCAGCATCTTTTTCATTTCTAAGATTTCTATTTTTGTTAAGGGGGTGTAAACATACACCCGTTGCAACACATTGTCCGCGTCTTTGACGGGATGTACCTCTCGTAGGGGGTTCTGTCTGTCTATGTGTAAGTTATTTCTGCCGTGGTGTGAGACTGGAGGCATGCATGTAGTCATAGAATCTATGTACTTATGTCGTTGATCCAGAATAACATTAATTAATTCAGTACCTAAACCTGACCATCTGTCTAGTAAAATGTCGTCTAGTAATTTATGCAAGTGACCAGGATCAGAATATTGACTTTCATACAACGTTATCAAGTGTTGGACCATGTAAATACCAGCCAAACGCTGTTCGTTCGGTGGAAGGCTTAAGAAAGTCTGAGCCACTATATCACTGTTATATATATCAGAATTAGACACCCACTGGGTGGCTGACCGGGCCAATTCAATTTCGTGTGAGGTGGGAGGTCTCTCACTTCCTATCCGTTTTTTCAGGGCTTGTTCAGTAGCTTGGAACAGATTTTCAAGGGAATATCTTTCTTTTATAGCTGGCCCTTGTTTACGGTAGTCAAGACATTTGGGTCTGTCAAACTGTCGCGCTTTTCCTACATAATTCATTTTGTCTTTTGGCTCATCTACTTCTTCTGTTGATAACTCACCATTCTCATCAGACTCTTTTCTGTTTCTCTCTATTATTTCCTTTCGTATTTTCTTGCACATGGCATCTATCTGTCCCTGTTTATCATGTCTACCGGCATCTATGTGCTCGCTCCATTCTATCAAGCCTTGTTTTACATCTCCGTCTCCTTCGTCTTGTTCCCTGATCAGGCAGTTAATAATAAAACGTAGGATATGGTTCCTAACCCCTACCTTTCTTTGTGCCATGGCTTGTGCTATACTATCTGGTCCCTCCCCCGTTCTAATAAAACGGTACATTTTATCTAGGTGTTCTTTCATGTCTGGTAATGTCTCTAGATATGCAACGGCTTGTCTTAGTCTTATTGAAATAACAAGCATTGAACCCTTTCCTGGTTCTGGATCATATATACACTGTGGAATTGCTACATCTACAGTAGGCACCCCTCCCACTGCCCCGGGACCTACGTCATCTTTTACTAGCTGCTGCTGAAGTTGCTGGAGCTGATCTGCTGGTGGGAGTGGAGGGAAACCTGCATTAACGTAGTCCGGAAGGGAATCGTCTAGATACGAGGAAATGAACGCCTCTGATGCTGTCGGCTTTACTCTACGTTCTCTATATGGTACAGGTGGTGGCGTTCGCGACCTACTGGGTCTCTCTGAGGTGGTCACTCTAGCTAGTTCTTCAACCAGGACGGGATAAATACCAGTAATGATGGCATTTCTTTCTCTATCAGTCTGTTCTGTTTTGACCCGTTCCCCCTCCTCCCGTAGTTCTTTTTCTTTGGCTTTTTCCCCTGCTTGTCTAGTTCTATCTGCTTTATTCAATTCTTTCTCTGTTCTCCTATGTGACTCTTTGCGCCACAATTCGATGGCATCTTTCTGAGAGGGTCTTGACTTCTTTTTCCATAGCGCTTCTTCCACCCTCATAATGCATTCAGGATCCCATGGCGCCCGATCAGGACTATCCCTTTCCCCACGCGCCGGCGACGTAGGTCCAGCCTTTGCCCCCTTCCACAGCCGTGACGGACTTTAAAGTGTACACGCCATCGGGATTTCCCGCTACTCCCTCAGGCCCAGGAGGAGGACGGACTGCGACCAGGCATCCACACGAGGCGGTGAGGATCGCGGAACATCCCATCCAGAGCCCAACCTGTGAGAGAGCAAGGTCCGAGGTCTCCAGAGGTCCGCAAAATATACTGTCTTGGCAGCCCTTGCTGGATTTCTTTCGGCTGAGCTAGAAGCATGCGAGGTCAGAGATACGTAATTGCAGCTTTCAGTGTGTCAGGAGTCATGAAAAACCCTTATTTCAGAAAGTGGCTCAGCTGAACCACAAAAAAGGTTTCATCGTGATTTATTTAAAAGTGCACAATGTAAATACATGGGCCTTCATGTTAGCTTAATATTTCTTACATGGGAGACTTGATTTCTGGCATCCTAAAGCAGGATGTGATTGCAGAGGCCTCTTTGTTCAGGCCACTGAAAGAAATATGCATGGGTGACATGCACATATATGTAACACACATGTAACATAGGGTACACGTAGGGGACATCTTGGTCAGGCAAAATTTCATTTTCCTCACAGGTCAGCCGTGCATCATGCATCTGAGTTTCTCGTGGTCAGGAGCAAGAAACTTGGCGAGGTGATTTCGGGACAGATGGGACCATCAGGAAGTGGGTTTAGGGTGTCTCACCACCTCTCGATGGGTGCTTGCTCCTAGAGTTTTGGAAGTCTGATGTGGATTCTTCTTCTTGGTTTTTACCACTAGGGTCCTATAAACCAGGTATTGGTACAGTCTGATCCCGTTAGGTTCTGGTGCCTCCAAACTTGGCGAAGAGGCAGATCTGACCCTCTGAAGCTGTTGTACTTCTTCTTACTTTGGTACTGTGTCAAGGTCATTGGGTGCAGCAAGTCAACAAACTGTTCTTCAAGGGTTCGTTTCCTGCGGATGCAGAGTAGTGATACCTTCCCTCCAAGTGAGCTCCACCGTGATACCTAGAAGGATGGAGGTGCTCTGCGTTTCTTGGAGTCCTTTCAGGTTTCAGAATAACGTAGCAGCAGTGATTGTTGAGTCCTAGGAGCAGCAGGCAGGGTTTGGTGCCTTTTTCTTCCGCAGCAGGGCTTCAGTTCTCTAGCAGCGTGTTTTCTTTGTCCTGTCTTCTCTTGTCTTTTGAATCTGATGTTCAGGTCTCAGAGTGCCACCTAAGTACCACATTTAGGGGCTTTACAAGGGGAGACAGGTAGTAACCAATGGGCTACTGGCCTGTACCATGTCTATACCTTCTTGTGACCATTTTCTGTGGGAAGAGGCACTACCCTCTCCCTGATTGGAGGTTTCTCCACCATTCCAAGAGGGTGGATTTTCAGGAGAGCGGTTCACATCGCCTGCCCCACCCTAAGGGTGGGGTAGGCTAAGTGGGGACCATCTGCCTCATCTAACTGGTTTTTATGCCTTTCCTCCCACCAAAAGTAGAGCAGGAAAGGTGGCTTGGCCTCCCCACTATCTGGAGGTTCCTGGGTTGAATTTCAAAGGTGGCATTACGTTGGAAGCTTCCTGCTCATTGAAGGCCATCTTATCCTGGAGGAGGTATGAAGCACCTCCACCCAAAGCAGGCTTTGTCTTTGTCATTTGAGAGTGCTGGCTCTTACACCACGAGGTCAGTAACATGTCTGGTAGTGGCAAGCTGGTACAAACAAGTCATGGTAGGTTTTCAGGGGATTCTCTAAAAGGGTCTTCTATGTGAATGCATTGATTAATCCATCACTGGCATCAGTGAGGATTCATTATGATAAGATGTTTGGTACCATATATCTCAGAAATCGGAAAAGCCATCTTGGAGCTAGGAAACTCGTATTGACAAGTAATCAACCCATGTGCTCTTTATGGGCTGCCTGTGCCCTTACAACATCCCAGAATGGACTGGACATTGCAGAGGCATAGTTGCTCATTCTGCTATGCCCACATAAGATATAGTGCACTCTGCCTTAGGGCTAAAAGCCTCCAGTAGGGGTGACTTACCTATATCACATGAGGTGTATGGGAGGCATGGCCCACAGTCTTCAGATTTCTTGGCACCAAGACATACAGCCTGCAATGGCAGAGTGCATAACCTTAGTGAGGGGTATCTGGGGTGGCACAACCAGTGTTGCAGCCCCAGAGCACCCTCCTAGGTACCCATGCCAAGGGTACCAGGGGTACCCTTTATTAGTGACTTATAAGGGCCACTGAGGTTATGCCAATTGTGGTACAGTTTTGGGAAAGAGAACTGGAACTGGGGACCTGGTTATCAGTGGCCCAGTGCACTTAAAGTTCGAAATTACATCAGACATCTGGCAAAAAGTGGGGGACAACCATGTCTAAAGAAGCACTTTACTACACAGCCGAAATGATGATACATAGTTACAGTACTGGTATCTGGCCTCAGGTACATGCGCCCGGCCCCTTTTATTAGCAGGGTAACCTGACTGGTGACGTCTGTGATGAATGGATTTGGGGTGATTGTGGAAGTCAGCCCAAGGGGAGTGGCTGGTGGAAACACTGTATTGCCCAAACACCAGAAGGTGTCCAGTAGTACACCACATCCTTTCCAAACTTAATTAAAAGGAAACAACAAGTACAACCTGTGGGAAAGAATAGAACAACAAAACAAAACACCAATCGGTCTTTTCTGGCAGTCTGCAGGACAAAATGAGTGGACAGGTGCAGCTGGGAGCACCATGCAACCTGGCACACATCCATAGTTTAATCAATTACCTTTGGGCACAAAATGCAGTGTAGATGGAGTCCGGATCTCTTTATCACCTATCCGTGGGGTTACAATCCACCTAGGCAATTTTATTTTGTCCCGCCTGGTCTCACAATGTTTATGTCTATTTACATGGTTCAATTGGAGGGCGCATTCGGAGAAGTGGTGGAGTCTGCTGCAGAAATATCTTTGAAGGAGCCCTGGCTCCATGGATGCAAACCTGCAAAGACAGAGGACAACAATGCGATGGTTGAGAGTCTTTCTGGGAAGCCTTGGTGCTTCCTGGTACCCGTTGGTGGAGCAGTTTCATGGTTTTTTCTTGTTCCCGGATTTCCCTCTCGCAGGAATTTCCATGAGGCACTTTCTGCTGGGTTGCAACAGGACTGTGTAGACTGTGCAGGACTCTCATAGGCCGCACAAAGGTGTTTCTGAGGAACTGCCAACAGGACCGCACCCATTTCGCTCTTTCAGCCACAAAGGGTGGTTGTCTCAGGGTCTGTATGCTTTGACTATCAGGACTCTGTGGCACTGGCAGCTACTAGATAGGCTTTGGGTGACCAGTCTCCATTGGCGTCTTCAGTGCCTACTGAGGCCTGTCGTGGAGCAGCTGCAGACGCATCTCTTGTGTCCAGATTTCCCCTCACACTGGAATTCCCTTGAGGACCTTGCCCCTGGATTGCCACATGACTGCATGGGCTGTGCAGAGCCTTACTTAGCCATGCAAAGGGGTCACTGCGAAACTCCCAGCAGAGCCATATCCAAGCCACTCGTGCAAAACCAAGGGTGGATTGTACAATGGTCAACTATGCTCTTGAAGCATTCCTGACATAAAAGACTGACTAAAGGAAGGCTAATCAAATGTAGGTTTATTCCATAAGAAGATCCTATCCATCAAGATACAGGTTACAACTTCAACCAAAGTTCAATCAAGACATAACAATTCTTCATGGCATGGAGAGTATTCCAAAATGACAAATATGTGTTTCAGACTATGCAGTTGTCATTTAAAGAGACACACCTTACACCTCCCTTCCTTAACCACAACAAAAATAATAAGAACAAGAAGAAACATTAAACATAATCTGTTAGAGAACCAGGACGTTTGATTGCCCTAAAAAAGCAACAAATGTTTTTTAATGCATTGCTATTTTTATTCAGAAATTGTATTGTCTATTGTTTGTGGTGTGTCTCTTTAAATGACAACTGCATAGTCTGGACCACATGTTTGTCTTTAATTTGAATTGGAGGATCTGCGTTTGGATCAAGAAATACACCTAAATCCCCTTGATGTAGCCAACTAATCATACTATCACCTTTTATTGATACATAAATCTTTCCAGATGTAAATCTGTTTTTATATTTGATCAAACCACTAAAATATCCATGTCATTTTATGGGCTCACTACCACAGGCCAAAGGAGTAATGTCAGGCTTTATAAGCAAAACTTAATCTTTCAATTTAGATTGATAAAAATCATTTGATACAATAGTAATTTTCGCACCAGAATCGAATAGGTGGTTTCCCCTTCAACAGTAATATTGTCAAAAGGGCATGATTTTTTATTAGTCTCACTCAGAACCTGAATAACAATTTGTACACATTGAAAATCATCACATCCCATGCATTATCTTCAGTCTCATAAACTTCTACAGATTTAACTTTTGGCATTGACTTACATTTGCACATAGAAACAGAATGACCTTTTCTTTTACACCTTGAGCAAGTTTGACTCAAAGCAGGACACCTCTTATCATTAGCAAGATGACCCACTCTACCACATCTGTAACACTTCCCCTGTTCAAGAAATTTACCTTTGTGATCATCCTTACCCATTGGGGCAATATATTTACTTTTTTCAAATCTATTATAGTTGTTATCTTTAAGCTCTTGTACTTTTACAACTTTCTCAATATTTTTTTTATAACCTTAACACACTTCAAAGAATGTTATATTCTCTTGGCTACAGTGAGAACCTCATCTTACGTTGGTTCATCACATAACCAAAGTTCGTTACTGCAACTTATAACAACAGATTATGTCACCCAAACAATGTTGCACAATATAAATATATTTTTCAGCAAGAAGCAATTCCAGTCATGAATTACAAGGGGAGACAGGTAGTAGCTAATGGGCTACTGGCCTGTACCATGTCTATACCTTCTTGTGACCATTTTCTGTGGGAAGAGGCACTACCCTAGGTTTCTCCGCCATTGCAGAGGGTGGATTTTCAGGAGAGCGGTTCACATCGTCTGCCCCACCCTAAGGGTGGGGTAGGCTAAGTGGGGACCATCTGCCTCATCTAACTGTTTTTTATGCCTTTCCTCCCACCAAAAGTAGAGCAGGAAAGGTGGCTTGGCCTCCCCACTATCTGGAGGTTCCTGGGTTGAATTTCAAAGGTGGCATTACGTTGGGAGCTTCCTGCCCATTGAAGGCCATCTTATACTGGAGGAGGTATGAAGCACCTCCACCCAAAGCAGGCTTTGTCTTTGTCATTTGAGAGTGCTGGCTCCTACACCATGAGGTCAGTAACATGTCTGGTAGTGGCAAGCTCGTACAAACATGGCATGGTAGGTTTTCAGGGGATTCTCTAAAAGGGTCTTCTATGTGAATGCATTGATTAATCCATCACTGGCATCAGTGAGGATTTATTACGACAAGATGTTTGGTACCACATATCTCAGAAATCGGAAAAGCCATCTTGGAGCTAGGAAACTCGTATTGACAAGTAATCAACCCATGTGCTCTTTATGGGCTGCCTGTGCCCTTACAACATCCCAGAATGGACTGGACATTGCAGAGGCATAGTTACTCATTCTGCTATGCCCACATAAGATATAGTGCACTCTGCCTTAGGGCTAAAAGCCTCCAGTAGGGGTGACTTATCTATATCTCATGAGGTGTATGGGAGGCATGGCCCACAGTCTTCAGATTTCTTGGCACCAAGACATACAGCCTGCAATGGCAGAGTGCATAGCCTTAGTGAGGGGTCCATGGGGTGGCACAACCAGTGTTGCAGCCCCAGAGCACCCTCCTAGGTACCCATTCCAAGGGTACCAGGGGTACCATTTATTAGTGACTTATAAGGGCCACTGAGGTTATGCCAATTGTGGTACAGTTTTGGGGAAAGATAACTGGAACTGGGGACCTGGTTAGCAGGGGCCCAGGGCACTTACAGTTTGAAATTACATCAGACATCTGGCAAAAGGTGGAGGCCAACCATGTCAAAAGAAGCACTTTACTACACAGCCGAAATGATGATACATAGTTACAGTACTGGTATCTGGCCTCGGGTACATGCGCCCGGCCCCTTTTATTAGCAGGGTAACCTGACTGGTGATGTCTGTGATGAATGGATGTGGGGTGATTGTGGAAGTCAGCCCAAGGGGAGTGGCTGGTGGAAACACTGTATTGCCCAAACACCAGAAGGTGTCCAGTAGTACACACATCCTTTCCAAACTTAATTAAAAGGAAACAACAAGTACAACCTGTGGGAAAGAATAGAACAACAAAACAAAACACCAATCGGTCTTTTCTGGCAGTCTGCAGGACAAGATGAGTGGACAGGTGCAGCTGGGAGCACCATGCAACATAGCACACATCCGTAGTTTAATCAATTACCTTTGGGCACAAAATGCGGTGTAGATGGAGTCCGGAGTTCTTTATCTCCTATCCGTGGGGTTACAATCCACCTAGGCAATTTTATTTTGTCCCGCCTGGTCTCACAATGTTTGAGTCTATTTACATAGTTCAATTGGAGGGCGCATCCAGAGCAGTGGTGGAGTCTGCTGCAGAAATATCTTTGAAGGAGCCCTGGCTCCATGGATGCAAACCTGCAAAGACAGAGGACAACAATGCGATGGTTGAGAGTCTTTCTGGGAAGCCTTGGTGCTTCCTGGTACCCGTTGGTGGAGCAGTTTCATACTTTTTTCTTGTTCCCGGATTTCCCTCTTGCAGGAATTTCCATTAGGCACTTTCTGCTGGGTTGCAACAGGACTGTGTAGACTGTGCAGGACTCTCAAAGGCCGCACAAAGGTGTTTCTGAGGAACTGCCATCAGGACCGCACCCATTTCGCTCTTTCAGCCACAAAGGGTGGTTGTCTCAGGGTCTGTATGCTTTGACTATCAGGACTCTGGCAGCTACTAGATAGTCTTTGGGTGACCAGTTTCCATTGGCGACTTCAGTGCCTACTGGGGCCTGTCGTGGAGCAGCTGCAGACGCATCTCTTGTGTCCAGATTTCTCCTCACACTGGAATTCCCTTGAGGACCTTGCCCCTGGATTGCCACATGACTGCATGGGCTGTGCAGGGCCTTACTTAGGCCATGCAAAGGGGTCACTGCGAAACTCCCAACAGAGCCATATCCAAGTCACTCGTGCAAAACCAAGGGTGGATTGTACAATGGTCAACTATGTTCTTAAAGCATTCCTGACATAAAAGACTGGCTAAAGGAAGGCTAATCAAATGTAGTTTTATCTATAAGAAGATCCTATCCATCAAGATACAGGTTACAACTTCAACCAAAGTTCAATCAAGACATAACAATTCTTCATGACATGGAGAGTATTCTAAAATGACAAATATGTGTTCCAGACTATGCAGTTGCCATTTAAAGAGACACACCTTACACCTCCCTTCCTTAACCACAACAAAAATAATAAGAACACGAAGAAACATTAAACATAATCTGTTAGATAACCAGGACGTTTGATTGCCCTAAAAAAGCAACAAATGTTTTTCAATACATTGCTATTTTTATTCAGAAATTGTATTGTCCATTGTTTGTGGTGTGTCTCTTTAAATGACAACTGCATAGTCTGGACCACATGTTTGTCTTTAATTTGAATTGGAGGATCTGCGTTTGGATCAAGAAATACACCTAAATCCCCTTTATGTAGCCAACTAATCATACTATCACCTTTTATTGATACATAAATCTTTCCAGATGTAAATCTGTTTTTATATTCGATCAAACCACTAAAATATCCATGTCATTTTATGGGCTCACTACCATAGGCCAAAGGAGTAATGTCAGGCTTTATAAGCAAAACTTAATCTTTCAATTTAGATTGATAAAAATCATTTGATACAATAGTAATTTTCGCACCAGAATCGAATAAGTGGTTTCCCCTTCAATAGTAATATTGTCAAAAGGGCATGATTTCTTATTAGTTTCACTCAGAACATGAATAACAATTTGTGCACATTCAAAATCATCACCTCCCATGCATTATCTTCAGTCTCACAAACTTCTACAGTTTTAACTTTTGGCATTGACTTACTTTTGCACATAGAAACAGAATGACCTTTTCTTTTACACCTTGAGCAAGTTTGACTCAAAGCAGGACACCTCTTATCATTAGCAAGATGACCCACTCTACCACATCTGTAACACTTCCCCTGTTCAAGAAATTTACCTTTGTGATCATCCTTACCCATTGGGGCAATATATTTACTTTTTTCAAATCTATTATAGTTGTTATCTTTAAGCTCTTGTACTTTTACAACTTTCTCAATATTTTTTTTATAACCTTAACACACTTCAAAGAATGTTATATTCTCTTGGCTACAGTGAGAACCTCATCTTACGTTGGTTCATCACGTAACCAAAGTTCGTTACTGCAACTTATAACAATAGATTATGTCACCCAAACAATGTTGCAGAATATAAATATAATTTTCAGCACGAAGCAATTCCAGTCATGAATTTGTGTCTGTGTGCATTTCACAGGCAATGTAACATGCAAACTGCTCAAAGAATAATTTCTGTAAATATAAAGAATGTTAATGAGTAAAATGAAAGAAATAAAAGTTGAGTAAATTCATCTTAAATCCAGAAATATGCGTGTCACTGCAAGCACACGCTAAAATTCAGTAGCTCGGGTGCGTGTCACTGAAAGAACATGCCTGATATCTCCCTTTTGTTTGGACCTCAAGCGCGAAGTCTTAATTTGTAAAGCATGTATCCGTCAGTCTTCCCAAGTGTGTCTTATAGTGATGCTAAGCAATAACAGATACACAACCAGTTCCTCAAAATGGAGGACAGGTATTTGCACGCTGCGTGACACGTACTGACGTGAAAGAAGTAGCGTACACAGAGGAGAGATAATACATCAACGAAAAGAACGCTCATCAGAAGAAAATCTCTCTTCCATTTGCAATGATCGGTAAGTTTATTTTCAAACCTCGTCGTTTGACTTGTTGCTGGGTTAACGCCAGTCAAACTTTGAAACATACGACACGAGTCAAAAACGAGAATTTTCATACAGCGTTTTAAAGTTAAATAGGCATGCAGGCACGTCACACCAACATGAAATATCCAAATAATACTGTCATAAAAGATGTTGAAACAGCAAGTATTAAGGTCGCAATAGCCAAATATAGAATTTCCATTGTAGATCCAAAGATAACAACTTCGGCCGCATCAAGCATTGCAAACATGGAAAGAGTCACATGCATTCACTTTTTAAGAATGAGTTTGCATCAAAATCGTGGTACTAGGTTATGGTGCAGATCTCAAACGCATACCACGTACACCAAAACCTAAACCGGCGAGTTAAGGATGGGCTCACAAATTAGGCAAATTAGGGATGAGCCTGCATTGATTCAACAATCTCCCAACCCCCATAAGTATTGATTGGGTGAGCATGCGGTGAAGCTCCCAATCCCAAATAAATCTGCACAAGTCTTCACTACCTTATAAATATAAGTTACTTAAATGTCCAATAAACTCAATGTGATTTAAAGGATGTGACTTAAAGGATCAATATCCACTCAATCCCTGATTTTCAAAGTGAGTAAATATTCAAATAACAGAAATTGAATACTCTCTCACCAACTCCTTTGTGTTGAGATCTTGGCATCCTACCGACTATGCCACTGAAGAATTCCTGACTTAAAATACTGACTAAATCAAGACTAATCAAATGTAGGTTTATTCCATAAGAAGATCCCATCCATCAAGATACAAGTTACAACATCAACTGAAGTTCAATCAAGACATAACAATTCTTCATGACATGCATAGTATTCCAAAATGACACACATGTGTTCCAGACTATGCAGATGTCATTTAAAGAGACACACCACAGCTCTCTTCAGCAGGTTTCAGGTGCACTGGGTCTAACAGATGGTTTCTGGGTGGCCAGCCTCCAACAGAAACAGGGATGCTTTGTTACTCTCTGGGTGTTTTGCAGCTATATGCCTCCACTCTAGATGTACTGTGCTCCTTAGGTGGTTCTAGTGACGCACTTGCCAACAATGACACTCACTGATGACGGTCAGTAATCTTCTGTGTGATGGGCCTATCACACATCTTTCCCCCCTCTTCATTCATCTTCTTCTTTGCAATGTGGTACTATGGCCTCGTGTCACACTCTTCTGCTCCTAACTGTCTCTTGTGACATGGCAATGTATCACTCTCTTCTCTTCCTCTTTTATCTTCTTGTAATGTGGCAATGTGCCACGCTCTTCTCCTTGAAGTGGCATTGTGCCACTCTTTTCTCCTTGACTCTTGTGCGATGCGGCATCATGCCACGCTGTCCACTCTTCTGACCAGGCCTCTCACTGTGATACTCTCTTCAGAGAACCTTCCCAGTCGTATGCTGCTCATAGGACCCTTGCTTTTCTTCGCTTTCTTCTAACCAGACCTCTCGCTGTGATGTTCTATTCACAGGGACCTCCCTGGTCACGTCCTGCTCTATCTATATGATTTGACTATTGTCCTGTCCATAAGACATGACTCTTCTTACCGCGGACCCCTCACAGGTCCTGTCCTTTCTTCAGAGATCTTCTTGATGATCCACTCCCTGGATGGAGGATCACCTTTCCTCTATCACTGCTATTGCACTCAAGGGTGTAGTGCCGCCACCTTGAAGCTACGCCATCGCAGCACCTGGTCCGGCCTAAGTGTGGGCGTGCATGGCAGGATTGGTCACTCCATGTGACAAACTCACTGACGGGCCAACGGTGGGCATCCATAACTGGGGTAGCCAACTGATGCGATCTTGTTCTTTCCACCTCTTCTCTTTCTCGGGGCTCTCTCATTTCAAGGGCTGTCAAACAATCCTCTCTCTGCAGATGGCCTCTTCTCTCAGGCCAATGCACCATGAACCTTTTCTAGCAGCCTGTATCTAAATGACTCGTGCTACTCTAATCCTTTTCTTCTTGGGTGCTGCCTGTCCTTATGCTTTGCTGCTTTGCGTCATTGGCTTGCAATGACCGTGTGGTGGCCTGCTTTGCTGGGGCAGCTTTCGGCTTCCTGGGACTCTCCCACTGAAGGGGTGTACAGTCTCTCCCCTCAGAACACTAGGCAGCCACCAAGGGCGTGTGGAATACTCTTAGCTGGTCTCTACTTTATACTGCAATGAAAAGTCAGTTTTTCCTCCTCCACTTAACATCTCCCTCTTGCTTCAGTCATGGAGCTAAGGGTGAAGCTGACATTGTGGTGTAAAGTATTTTCACTGTGTCTGCTTTCATTAGGGCTGTTGCAGGAATTTTACCTATGCAATAGTGCTTCTTGGTGGTAGAAGTGCCCGTTAATTTCATTGGCTTCTTATCAGTTGATTGCCTGCAATATGATTTTGGTACTCAAAACAGTTCAATAGCCTGCCACTAGGTTGTGTGTCAGCCACTTCAAGAGGCCATGCACTGGAGTTGCCCGTTCCTCACTGCGGGTGCCTCCACTTGCGGCACCTCTTTGGGACAGATGGTATCAGGCGTGGCAGCTTGCTGGTGCCTCAGCAGGTAGGGACATGGATGCTTACAGACCCTTCCACACTTTGTGGGCCATTAATTTCCAGATCATGCTTTTCACAATCGGGTGAATATCAACAATAGCGACTAGGTGGTGCTTCCGTTCACAGGGTTGCCACACTTCTCTTTCCAGGCTGCGGCAGTTGTTCTTCAGCTGCGGGCTGCACTGGAGTTTAAATGGCAGACGCTGCCCGGATCATGTACTGCAGGTGCGGGAGGGCTTCCTTGGCAGTATCTGTCACCACACTGAGGGAGCAGTCATCTGGGACGGGTGCAGTGTGGAGGAATGGGCAAGGTGGCATTGAAGCCACCATTCATTACAGTCTACAGTGGCCTCTATGCTGGTGCATGGAGCTGGGAAGGCAAGTGCTGGGTTTTCCTCTTTGCTTACGGGCTCGTGCTGCCGAGCTATCATGGGAGACAGTCTCATTTTCTCCCATCTTACTGCAGCAGGGACATGGTCTTCTCCCACTGCTCAGGTAGCTTTCATTATACTCTTGGCTTCTGTGCCCATGCGGGTGCTGAGGAGGTATCCATTCAGTGTGGGGCATGAACTGCTGTTAGGTTTGTCCTGAGTGGGTGGGGCCTTCTCATACAGTATTGTCAGCTGAGCACTATGGCTGGAGGGGCTTTACCAAGGAATGCTGTCAGTGTCACTAGGTAGCCGTGGACATACCCTGCCGAAGCTGGGCTGACATGGTTTTGGCAGCAGATGTGGGGGTGCCGGGTCAGACCCGCTCATCGCCATTTTAGAGTCTTGAGCCACAGGCCCACATGCAGCAGGAATAATAACGCATGCACACTGGCACATGTATCAAGCCACTTTTATTTGCTGGGTCACCTTACTGGTAAGGCCTTTGATTGAAGGATGTGGGAGAGTGTGGAAGCCAGTTCTCATGGAGTGGCTAGTGGAACACTATTGAGCAAACACTAGAATGTGTCCAGCAGGATACTGCAATAGGGCTGATTCATAAATGAATATAAAGTACACAAGTGGTCTTCATTCCATGTTCTCAATTGCAATGACAAACCTGCAAAATGTGTGTATTCACATGTATTTCTGTGGCATATCTACAGATGCACAAATCCAAAGCATAAGTACCATGACTCACAGCTTCAGAAAGATGTTGTTATTATTTATTGAACGTTTCATGAAGTGCCCCAGTCAAGCAGACAGCCAAATCTAGCAAACAGATAATATAAGCAGGTAAAAAGTAGTTAATGAGGTTAGAGTTCAGTTGAATATAAACGGAGGGCATATAGCTTACTTCAGTTGCTCTCTATGATCAGCCTGAGTGACAATCAGAAAAGGTTGGATTTTCAAGGATTTTCGATTTACATTAAGTACAGTGTAGAGGACTGTTGGGTATATGGATGGGCACCTGCAGAATGGCGGGACCAGGCTCAGTGGTATTTGGACAAAATAACGAGTTGTAAATATAGGAAGCAGAAATATATGAAAAAAATATTGTGATACAAAAATGTCATGTTGTAGGAATATCATTGTCAAGAATATTGTTTTATTTAGGTAAGTATTATCATTTTTGAGAATATCGTTATTTTTATATATGCTGTCAGTAATGTAGCTGTTAATAATATCGGTTTTAAATTATTTTAATGTGTTTTAGTTCAAATATAAATTGTATGTGTTACTATCGTTTGTATTATTGTTAATAATATTTTCAAATATAGCTACTAATTTTAAGTGATTTAGAATGTTTCATTTAATTATTGATAGTAATGTATAGTGTTGTAGCAGGTTGTTTGAATTGTAGGGGTATAAGGGTGCAAGGTAATTGAGTAGTAATTGGTTATTAATTAATTAATCTTGTTTTTATTAATGATGTGATTGATCTTAATTTTGTAAGTTGTGTAATACTGAGTTATTTTAGTTATATTTTAGGTGTGGATTGCTAGGTTTGTAAGGGTATAGGGTGGGAAATGAATTGAGTAATAATTAATTTGTAAAAGTTTGTAATTTAGAAATAATTCTTTAATAGATTATTCATTATGCAAGTTGTGTAATACTTATATATTTTAGTTATATTTTAGATGCAGGTTGGTACATTTGTAGGGATATAGGGTGGGTAGTTAATGAAGTAATAATCATATAACAATTAACTATCAATTAAATATTGAATTGATAATTCATTATGCAAATTGTCTAGTACTCATATATTTTAGTTATATTTTAGGTGCAGGTTGTTAGGTTTGCATGGGTATAGCATGGGAAGTTAATTAAGTAATAATTAATGAACAATCAATAATTAATTGTTAATTCATTATTTAACTAATTATTAGTTATGGGAATTGTGCTATGCTTATTTATTTTAATTTTATTTTAGTTGTGAGCTGCTAGGTTTATAGGGGTATGGAGTAGGAAGTTAATTAAGTAATAATACAATTAAAACATGTATTTACAATTATGTATTGATTATTAACTATGTACATTCTTTAAATGTGTTTTTAAAGTTTTAGGTGACGCGTTTCATGATTTCCTCACTTCTTCAGAGGCTCGATGTAGAAAGAGTCACGCTGCAAGAGGTGCCACTACTTTTAAAATGATAACCAGTCCGTGGTGGGTGTGGCTGCAGCCTGCAGCCTTCTGGGATCTGAAGCAAGTTTTTGCTACAGTGAGCTGGTGCGTGATTCATCTTCATCTTGAAAATACTTTATTCGGTTTACTATTAAGAAACCATAAAATGTACACAATACAACATACACATAGTCACAGGATGAAAATACAATATACACTATGCTCTGATAAGAAGACAGTAGTACAAAAAATAGGGAGGCTTAACAGCCAATAAAAGGATATAAAAATACAGAATAAAAGCCATAAAAACATGATAACCAATTAAAATTCCAGACATTTTCTATATTTCATTGCACATTTCAGAAAACCGGCCACAAAAGGGATACAGTCGGGGATTAATAGTTGCAAATAAAAGAGAGCGGGACGTACTTGCACAAAATTTAACTTTTTTAAAATAGGTTTTAAATAGAGGGTCCTGGGCATTTCATAGTATTTACAAAAGAACATAAAGTGAAGCAAATCCTGAGGAGACATATTGTCGCAGCCACAGGGTGCTAACACTGTCCCTTTGTAACTGCCCCTTGGCACAGCTATTAAAATGTGAAAAAGATTCAGTCTAAACCTAATTAATAAAAATCGCTTGTACGCTGGGAGCGGCCATAATAAATATGGTTCCATGTCTGGGGAGGTTTTAAGCATCAAATGTGCCCTCACACTAGGCTTCAGCAACTCTTTCTCTTCTCTTTCCATTGTTTTAATTAGAAGGAAAGAGTGCTTTACGAGCGTAAGATCCTTTTTAGTGATCCCCTCGGACATTAAAAACAAGTCCGGACGTCCCAGCTCGCTAAAACAGGTTTTTAGATATTTGATCCAGGGGATATTAATCGTATGGTCTAAACTAAGAACCTCTTTTAAGATATTGTGTGTGAGACCTAAATCCTTGAGCCAGCATTGTAACCAAAAAGTAAGGGGACGCAAGGCCAAGGTGTCACTTAGAAAAGGCATACCAGTTTCTTCATGTACTGACAGATTCGCAGTCCCCTTTGGGACACTCAGTAATTGTTTTAAAATATTATTTTCTGTCACCTGGAGACCATCTAGACCAGAATATCCCCATATGTCGCTCCCGTAGCCTGCTATTGATAGACTTTTGGCCCGATACATTTTTAGCATAGCTGCCACCGGTCGGTTGCCCATTTCAGCTGCAAAACGAAATAACGCACTGTCTGCCCTAGTGACCTCACCCCTTTTTTTTTTTTAAAAGATCAGCCCAATTGAGCCGATGATCTAATAGGACACCCAAGTAGGAAAAAGTTGTACAGTTTGGTACCCTAACTCCGTTCACCATAAAGGGATACTTTTTTTTCGGACGTGGCCCTACCTGCATCACATAAGATTTGCTGTTGTTTATGGATAGGTCACGCTTAGCCATAAAACCATGAAATGCATTAAGTAGGGTTTGTAATCCTTTTGGGGTTCGGGCCAAGAGGACTGCGTCATCCGCATAAAGCAGGACGGGCAGACCTCGCCGCCCCACATATGGAAAGTCGGCCCCTGTGTCTAGCAATGAACCTTCTAGATAATTAATATAAAGGCGAAAGAAGCCACACACAGGTAGGTGAAGCTGAATTTATTCGGCAAAGGCTGCAGTCAGGAAAGTTCAAACAAAGCACGCGTCAGCATGCGAGCCTGACGCGTTTCATGATTTCCTCACTTTTTCAGAGGCTCGATGTACAGTGAGCTGGCGCGTGATTCAATCTTTGCACATATTATTTCCACAGTGGTTTGCTTGCCTTTGTAGTCTTAAACACTGCTGCTCCTCATTGCTTTTGCCAACAGCGCCTGGCCCACTAGCACATGACAACATAGCAACATATATATATATATATAAATGAACACACGCTGAATTCTCTATGAAAGATACAGCACGCAGTGGATATCCATTGTTGCAAGAAGCGGTATTTTAATCAAAAAGGCTTGACAACACGCGTTTCAGGGTAGACCCCTTGTTCACTAGTAACTGTGTCAGTTTCAAAATTGTTTAAATAAATAAACCATGTGATCAAATCAATATGAACATAGTGATACGACTTTCACATTACATTTCGAGTTACCTCACTCACTAAAGTATTAATGCTACTGTAAAAATGCCTTGGTCAAAACGATTTAATGATTTAAAAAAAATATTTTTTGATTTTTAAACAAGTGCAAAAAAGTCATTGTTGTTTGCAGTGAAAAGGAATGTATGTAACGCCCAAACACAGGTGAATAGGATAAAACTTTATTGTTCCCTTCCTGCACGTGCAGTGGTGCCAGGGACTTTATTTGAATAAAAGTTCACGGACAACTAAAAATAGGAGTCCCCCTCCCTGTATTCAACCAAGGTAAGTTGAGTACGTATCTCAGACATGTGCCCACATAATAATAAAGTGAGCGGGAACTTAAAAGCACTTGATTCAATGCTTAAATAAAGTTACAATGTATCGAAATCTCTGTAACCCACTCGATCGTAAACCAATTGGCATCATGCACCTGTGGGCAAAGTGGGTTGCGTGTTGTCCAACTAACCCTCTCTTGGGAGTAAAAGGGTCAAACTAACCGTATCTTAGGAATGAAAGGGCGGAATATAGGATGGCCAACTGAGCTCTCATTCAGAAATGCTCGTGAGTCAAGCCCCTGTGGGCTATTCAAATCGGGACAGGAAAGATTGTCTAACTAACCCTTTCTTGAGAATGGAGGGATGAGATAATAGATACCCCAGTGGGCTGACTCTCGCAAATGTTCACAAGTCAGGCCCGCTGGGCAAATGTTTGTAAGTCAGGCCCGAGAGGGCAGTTGGTATAAGAACAGGAAAAGCTGTCAAACTACCCCTTTCGTTGAGACTGGAAGGGTGAAATATTCAATGCCCATGTGGGCTATTACTCAAAAAGGGTTTGAGAATCAAGCCCCAGTGGGCAATTCATGTCCCGTCAAGGGCATTACATTCTTGAATTCCGAACAGAAATTTTAGCTCTAATGCCTTCTTCTTTAACACTGCAATTTACACATGAATCTGTAAAACAAACAGAAAGCATTTACATACACCTTAATAATCACCCTGAGAATCATAATATAAAACACATTAAGATACATAAAACACAGTGAAATATATACAAGAGGCTGTAAGGTAGCAATCAAAGTATCATCTATTGTTCCAAGTGGAAACAAGTCTAATAGAGATTAACAATTGAGCAATCATTCATGTTATAATTATTACAGAGAAACTGACTATCATCTGCAGCTATAATTCATCAGGAACTTTGTGGTCATTAGCCAGAGAGTAGCTACACACAGAGTGGAGGATGCTTACCCTAAATGAACTAACAATTCCTCATCACAGTTGTGCCCACCTGGTGCCAGTGTCTGGTATTGAATTATTAATCTTGATTCAAAGCGTCTCAGATCTTGTACACAGTTCCCTCCTCTTTCATTGGCACCAATTGTGTCTAAAACAGAGAAGGTCAGTAAATTGCCATTCTGGTTATGAATGAATGAATTCAGATTTTGTATGGCGCAACTTAACCCGGAGGCATCAAGGCGCATTTGATGGAACAACAACTGAGTGGTCGGAGGCACTTGAGAGAGGCGAATTACAGGTGCGAAAAGCCAGGTTTTTAGATTTTTACGAAAGAGGGCAAGAGACGGCTGGCCCTTAAGGTCAGCTGGAAGCGTGTTCCACAGTTTGGGGGCAGGGAGAAAAAGGCCCTCCCTCCCCACCTGGCCTTGACGGTTCGAGGGATAGTCAGAAGATTTTTGTGAGCCGATCTCAGGGCCCTGCCCGGGGTGTAGAAGGGCACGAGGGACCCAATGTCCTCAGCACCCAGGCCGTGTAGAGCACGGTAAGTAAGAACAAGGACCTTGAAGTTAATCCTGGCCTGCACAGGCAGCCAGTGGAGGTTTTTTCTAATTCCTGAGACAGAGACACGTCTGGGGGCATCCACAACAAACCTGGCTGCCGCGTTTTGGATAACTTGGAGGCGATGTATAGGCTTTTTGCTGATGCCAAGGTAGAGGGCATTGCAGTAATCTAGGCGGGGAGAAATGAGGGCCACGGAAACCTGTTTTCGGGCGTCGGGGAAGAGGTAGTGTACTAGTTTCCTAAGGATCCTCAATACCCCACAGCAGGTGGAAACAGTCTTGTTAACTTGTTTATCAAAAGCAAGTGTGGTATCAATAGTGACCCCCAGATTCCGGGCAACAAGGGACGGCTTAGGACATGTTCCAAGGGAGGGTGGCCACCACGCCTCCGACCAGAGATCTTGTTTGCCACCAAAGATGAGGACCTCAGTTTTTTCCCCATTAAGTTTGAGGAAATTCGAGGACATCCAACCTGCCACGGCTTCCATACAGTTCTTGAAATTTAAGGCAGTGGACTCCACAGAATGAGATAGGGAGACCATTATCTGGGTGTCGTCAGCGTACGATAAGACTTCCAGTCCATAGGATCTAACAAGCCTTGCAAGTGGGGCCACATATATGTTGAAAAGTGTAGGGCTCAAGGATGAGCCCTGTGGGACCCCACAGTGCAAAGGCTTGGCGGAGGAAAGGAAGTCACCCAGTTTGACCTTTTGAGCACGCTGGTTGAGGAAGGATGTCAGGAGACCCAGAGCCGGTCCTTCCACTCCCATCTCACCAAGACGCATAGCCAAGATGGATGGGGACAGGGTGTCAAAAGCGGCTGTAAGGTCGAGCAGGATCAAGATGGTAGTATGACCTCTGTCGACCTTAGCGCGGATGTTGTTGACCACCACTGTGAGGGCTGACTCGGTGCTGTGCGCCTTCCGAAAGCCATGCTGAGATGGATCTAACAGGCTTGCAATGTCCAGGAAGGCGCTGAGATGGTGATTGAGGTGGGCCTCAAGCATCTTAGCCGGGGCAGGGAGAAGGGATATGGGCTGAAATTTTTTTAGGACACCTGGATCCAGAGTGGGCTTTTTCAATAAAGGTTTTACAATAGCCAACTTCCAGGATGCAGGAAGGGCGCCGTTAGAAATTGCCAAATTCATTACCTCAAGATAGAGGGGGAGCAGGGCCTCTCTGCAGTTTTTAAGAATTTTGAGAGGGCAGGGGTCGAAGGGGGATCCCGATTTGAGTTTGTCGAGGAGGGCATTTAGGACTTCATAGGACAGTGGAGGGAAATTGGACAGATTTCATCGGGGGGCCGAGAGCGAGATGGGCCGGGACGGGGGGTCCGAAGGCAGGGCGGGGTCCTGATAGAGTTGAGGGCTTCTAAGGCGGAGTGAATATCCACGATTTTAGTGTGAAAAACGTGGAGATCTGGTCGCAAAGTTTTTGAGATGAGACAATGGGGTCTGGAAACGGAGTGAGAGACAGAGAATCCACAATATTATAAAGATCTCTAGGGGAGCTGAAGGAGGTGGTCAGATTGGTAAAATAGGATTGTTTGGCAGCTAGGATTGCGGCCTTATATCCTATGATGAGGTTTTTGTGTTTGGTCCTTTCGTCAGGGTCAGGGTGGGCTCTCCAGAATCTTTCTTGCCTCCTACACTCCTGCCTACGTAATCTAAGGGAGTCAGAGAACCACGGGGCCGACAGACGTTTCCTGGCACAGTAATGGGGTTTGGCTGGGGCAAGAGTATTAACTGCTTCCGAAATGCTGTTGACAAGCTCCGAGCGGCAGTATCAGTATCAGTTTTGGCAGAGGACTTGAAATTGGCAATGAACGGGCTATGGGCCACGTTGTTGAGTCCTCTGTAGTTCCTTTTAAGAGTCCAGATGTTATCGTCCTTTGCAGGCAGATCCCGTAGCCCAGGAGCAAACTCAATAATCAGACCATGTGGTTATGGTGTGTCTGAACATGTCTAGCCACCAGGTACTGCTTGTCTCCATTTTTGATAGCACGTAGATGTTCTAATACACATTTTTTAGCTTTGTGTATTGTGCTATCAATATACATTTTTTCACACAGGCAACAGAGGGCATACACAACATGGTCAGTATTGCATGAGAGATATTTCGCAATTTTAAATGGCTTGCAATTAGGGGACAGTTTACACTCTTTGTAGTTCTTACTGTACTTGCATGCTTTACAAATCCGGCAGGTGCAGAAGCCTTGTATACCTGATGTCTTTAAAACTAGTGATTCTAAGGCTCTGCAGAGAGTGTCTTTAAGAGATTACACGTTCCTGAAGGTAATCTGTGGAAAGAACTAAATGTTTTGCTATATCTCTGCCAGAATTTCTCAAGTCCCCTCCTAACTTTTTCGGCCTGTCTATGAAAGGTCATGCTAAATCTCATCTTTTGATCCTACACTTCGTTTCTTCTTTCTTTTTCCATGAGTAATGACGCACTTAGTCTGTTAGTCACCGTGACTACGAGGTACCAGCAGAATCACGACTGACGGTGGCAGTTGATCTGACTAATAGTGAGACAGTGACTTAGAGCGCACTCACTTAAACACGGGTACGGGCATGCCCACAAAGGGCTCTATCCGGGATTCATAAGACAAGAACAGGAATGGTGCAGGGTGGAATAATATAACCCACGCCCTGATGAAGTTGCATTGAGTTTATCCCTGGGCAATGAAACATGTCGGCTTTTTAAGAGGACAGACACACAGCACTGAATAAAAGTAGTGAAGCCAGTGTGTCGTAGCCCGGTTTTAATAGTGGGATTACACTTGTAATTTCCTATACCCGAGCACCAGCGTTCACTTTTGCATTTCCTTTCTTTTGTATTGGTTTCTGCACACCACACAATTTTCATTTAGGTCGGAGGTTGCTGATGATGAGAACCAGAGGTAGTAGGCGAGTACCTTCCTACTTACCCCCATGGTGTTACTTCCGTGAGGCACCTCCTTCCGTTTTCTCACATTTTTCCACTTTTCGTATCTCCTTGACAGTTTACTCTCATAGGTGGGGAGGGAGAACATGGATATCACAAGGTTTGGAAACAACACAACAAATTATAAAACATTATATTTTTAAAGTGGTGACCCAGATCAGGTAAATACAGACGGTGCATTTTGGAACCGCTGTTCCTCGGGATAGTACAGAAACGTGGTACGGATCTGTGGATGAGGTTCACCATGTGAGCAGGTCCGTTTGTTGTGTACAAGACTTTGAGAGGGAGATGACCTGCCCACTACCCCTGTAGCTCCTTTGTGAAAAATGAAGGGGAAGAATACCCTTGAATACATTACATGGGCTCTCTCTCTTATCCACTGTAAGATGGCCGCCACAGTTACCATGAGATGTTACGCTTTTAATATAAGTCTGTT
This sequence comes from Lissotriton helveticus, assembly GCF_964261635.1. Lineage (NCBI taxonomy): Eukaryota > Metazoa > Chordata > Amphibia > Caudata > Salamandridae > Lissotriton > Lissotriton helveticus. The sequence goes on along the minus strand of NC_136057.1, from coordinate 804,507,004 downwards.
TTCTCTCTTTCCTGGCCAAAAGAAAGTGATCAACTGAGGTGTATTTAAACTTTAGGCATGCATTGTCGCACAGACATTGACGAAGGCCACCATGGGCGAAACGCGTTTGTTAAGCCACAGGACTGGAATAAAATAACTTCTTTGAATTGCGTCATCCTGTTTTTTAGAGTGTTTAGAAATATATATATATATATATATTATATATATATCTTCCTCCAAGACACTCCTGTAGCTCGAAGAAGCACTCCACAAGCAGGTAAGTGTAAAACCACTTTATTGCAAAGATGGAAAATGTCTTTTCACCCGTAATTTTCCTTTTACCAGCCTACGCGTTTCGGAAGCTTTGTTCCTTCTTCTGCAGCCACAATACATCAAAGAGTTCAATTCCAAAGTAGGAACGAGGCGGCACACCAGTTAAGGTTTCAGTAGATTTAATCACTGAAAGCAACCACGCGTTTCAGCCGTAAGACGGCCTTCGTCAAGTTGTTTGCAATGCCTCACAGTCGCCATTTTTGTACGCTTGATTTCATAAAGAACATAGAGAAAACACTCACAATTGCGGATTTCTTCCAAACAAACCAAAACACATGCTGGTTCTATGTGTAAAATGAACTCTGACAGATCAAATCTATTCAAAATAATAAGAGATAAAAGATAAATAGTAGTGCTTACATTACACAATCGTGACTTTAAGAGTTCATCACAATGTAAATACAGAGTGAGAATACGAAATGAAAACCCAAAAATATAAAAATTGTTTTAAATTGATGTATGCATCTACGATCTATTTTGCCTCATAATTGGTACAAGCGAAGCCTCATGGAAAAATTACGAGTGAAAATAAGCCCTCCATTCTGGGTACCCAACGCCAAATCGTAATTGCGCTGTGGCGTTAATGTGAGAAGAAAAGAAAAAAATATTAATTATTGTATTTCAATACTGTCTCCCACATAAAATAAAATAAAAGATGCTGGAATAATTTTAATTTCAGATAGCAAACACAATCACAATCAATGCCTAGTGGCCTCTAGTGGTTTCCAATTAATAAAATACATGAACGCAATCCATGCCAAGTGGCCCATAGTGCTTTGTAAGCAAATACATCATAATACTGTCCTCTAACAAAACAAAACCTCATTTTGTAACGTCCAATTATAACTGTCCTGCGTGAATAAGTGCACCCTCAATTCATTGTTAAAATCACAATAGAAAGAGATGTATATGCCATTAGTGATGCAGTAAGAACACCTCACACTAGTAAATCACCAGAAACACAGTTTTCCTTAAAAAAGGAGTGGGGGACCTAAGTTCTATATTACTGAACGTAATAGGCAGACATATTAATGATAAATTGTTAGGTGCCGATATGTGTATACAGTTCTTCCTCCCTATTTAATCTATACGGTGATCATGTATTGAGATCAATAATGTATTTGAATTCTAGGATTCGTAGCTCTTTTTCCCGATCTCCTCCTCGGATATGTTTGTAGACCCTTTCAATGCCACAAAAGTTAAGCAGTTTCCTATCGCTTTTATGTGCTTCATAGAAATGCCTTACTACTGGATAAATAAAATCCATGTTGGTGATGGCTCTTTGATGTTCTAGAATGCTTTTCTTTAAGGCCAATTTGGTACTGCCAGTATAACGCATACAACATGGGTACTCTAGTAGGTACACTACAAACTCTGTGGTACACGTGATAAACTTGTTGATACTTTTTTTTACATAGATACTCATTGTTATTTATGGTTTTGCACTAATATCGATCGATATATGTGTCGGCATGGCATTGATTTATGGGTGGACGGGAAGAATACCCTTGAATACATCACATGGGCTCTCTCTCTTATCCACTGTAAGATGGCCGCCACTGTTACCATGAGATGTTACGCTTTTAATATAAGTCTGTTTTCTCTCTTTCCTGGCCAAAAGAAAGTGATCAATTGAAGTGTATTTAAACTTTAGGCTTGCATTGTCGCACTGACATTGACGAAGCCCGTCATGGCCGAAACGCGTTTGTTCAGCTAAAGGACTGGAATAAAATAACTTATTTGAATTGCCTCGAGTGTGCGTCATCCTGTTTTTTAGAGTGTTTGGACGAATATATATATATATATATATATATATATTCACTGAAAAAAACATAGGTTATAGACCATATATAGTTAGGGATGTCGTCATCAGTGATGTCATCAGTGATGTCACTGACCATGTCATGAATGATGTAATATGTGACATCATCAGCAGTGGATTGCGGGTGCACGATATATAGTTAGCGCAACTAACTATATATGCGAATTTCAATGGTTTTGTGCGAGTAAAATAAGGTTTTGTAAATGCTAATCCCTAACTATATATGGTCTATAACCTATGGTTTTTTCAGTGAATTTTCAAGGTTTTGTAAATGCTAATTCCTAACTATATATGGTCTCTAACCTATGGTTTTTTCAGTGAATTTCAATGGTTTTTTAATAGCAAATATGAAAAGCTGTAAAATTTATTCTTCTTGTAAAGGAAAAATATATTTTATATATTTTTGTATTATATTTTTTTAATTTAATTTATATTATAATTTAAATTATTTTTTATTTTTCCAGCCGGTACGCGAACCGGTAAACGTCCCGTTAGTGCAAGTACCACGTTAGAAAGCCACATCGTGACGCGTCGCGTAATCACAACGTATCGCGTTACTGCGTAATGCGCCTTATGACACCCTTCGTTAGCGCACCCGGAAGCGCTCTGGAACGCGAACCAAGGCGCGAAACGCAGAGCCCCGGAAACGATCCGAGGCGCGGCGTGGAGCGCGTAACGTAAGCATAACAGGTCATGTGACTAGTTCATAAAACTTTTCATTGGTTCATTTTACTTTTAGTTACCTAATGATGGACCGTTTGATCATATGACGTAAAATAATCACTTTTCATTGGTTTACAACATTTTTTTTTCCCAAATGATGAAAGTCCCACTTTTTTTCTTCACTCCGACTTTCATTTTTATGAGAGAAAGACCTGTTTTTGCGTGCTTACTCATGGCATCTGTAGTAGCTGCAGCTGGTGGCTCCCCACCACCTCCACCACCACCAAAGAAGAGAGGTCTAACTGGCCAGGTCATCTTCCAACAAGAGGAGGAAGAAGAGGAAGACGAGGAACAGGAGCAAGGGACAAGGTTTTTTTTTAAAGAAATGCCAAGGACGTCCCATGTTAAAGTCAATTTTATTTGGCAATTTTTTTCTTTGCATCCACATGAAAAGAAAGTAAATGCCAGATACGTTACCTGCCTGATCTGCCACGATCAACTCTCCAGAGGGACCGAAAAAAAATATAGTTATGGTAATTATACCATGCATCGACACATGGAGAGGTGGCACCCGCTTAATTATAGTGCTGCACAAATGAGAGATTTGGTAGACAACCCCCGACCTGCCAGTACATCCACCAATGAAGTGGCACTGAAAGCATCAGAGGCAAGGGAAACGGTCCCAAATATTCAGAAGAACTTTGGAAAAATTAAAATGACATGTTTAGATTGTGGCAAATTAATTTCATGTGGACAGATGAGTGTTACTCTAATAATTACAGCATATGAACATCATCAATGTTCAAAACGTCCCCGAAACTAAATTTTCTTTTTTTTTGGTTGCTCCTGTTGAGCCCTTTGTACTGAATCATTTTTGTTTCCCCCCCCCTCCAAAAAAAACACAAAAAAAATATAAAACAACAAAAAATAAAAAAATAAGTTCTTTTCAGAACTACCTCCCCTTTATAAAAAAATTGCTAGAATGTTTAGCACTCTGGCAACCTCTATTTCTTTTGGTTCGCTTCCCCGTTCGCTCCCCGGTACGCGAACCGGGAGCGAACAAAAAATTATTTTTTTTTTAAAAAGAAGAGTACGTATAAGGGAAGTAAACAGAGAGTAATGTTAAAAGAAAGACAGCTATAGGGAGTAAACCAGAGATACTGTTAAATAGATTTATTTACCGAAGAAAAGATGGAAGAGGGTATAATTGTGAAAAACAAAATAGATAAGGAAGTGAAAGAAAAAAAAGAGAGTAGAAGAATAACAAAGAAGAGTTTCTTAGAGAATATGAGTGAATGTTCAAAATAAGATTAAAACATGTGGAATAACAGAGAGAAAAAACAGAAAGCAGAAAAGAAGAAGTAACAGAAAAAGAATAATTGAAACAGCAAAGAAATGTAAATAACATAGGGCCATATTATCAACATAGGCAATAAAAGTTTTGCAGCTTTTATCGGCAGAAATGTGTCGCTAAAGCCGCTTTTGCGGCAGAAAACTACCGCTAAAACCACTTTTGCAGCAGTTTTCTGCCGATAAAAACAGCAATAATTTTATTGGCTGTGTTCATAATATGCCCCTTATTGTGCTTCAACTACACAGAAAAAGCATAATGAACAAGTAGTGAAAGAGTGATCAGTCAAAGACACTAAGAGTAATAGAGATGGAGTGAGTGAACAAGAGTGAGGAACTATGAGAAGAGAGGGACTGAGAAAAGGAGTGGAAGGAGTAGAGTAAGTAGGTAATAGAGAAAGGAATGAGGGAAGTAGCAAAGGCAGGAAACTGAGGGTTAAAGAAATGAAGCTGTGGAACTAATAGTAGGTGAATGTCATAGAAATGTAACGAAAAGAGTACAAAACATTTACCTTATAATTGTCGTTAACTTACTCACTTGTTATTTTTATACTTTCAATCTGTGAAAGAGATAACAAACATTTGAAAAATATTAAAACATGTATTTAAAAATTAGAAAAGACAAGGGAAAAGATTGAAGGACAAACAGTTTTTCAACAACTTTGGCACTTACAGAAGCTTCTGCTTCTCCAGGCCCCCTACACAGTCCTAAAGATATACATTTTAAACTAACAGTATCTTGATGCATATGAAGTGAGGCCTATCTTGGAACATGGTGCATCTTTTGCACTGCTGTTGTCTCACAAAAGTGACGCAATGGCAGCGCAAAAGAGGTGCACAATCATCATAAAACTGTTCCTAAAATTTTAAATGATTGTTTCATGATGGCAATAAGGTGTGTCCTATCCAGACGTTTGTTTCAGGTGAGGCCTACTCAGGGTTGCAGATCAAATTTAGACTTGTTGAAGAGTACAGAGGAGATAATACATGTGCAGGCCAACCAGTAAAGTTCAGACTTCCTCTGTTTCCCTGGACAGGCCTAAACTTCATCTGCACAATGTGATTCGTAATGTTAGGAAACACAGGTAATGTATTTGAAAAACGTGCAATTTCTTTTGCTCATTTCACAATCACATCACTTGTGTTTCCTTTGGTTAGGTATCTCATTGTGCAGATGCAGTCCAGCATATGAAAGAGTACGCACTGCATGCAACAACTTTGACACTTACTGAAGCCTCAGCTTCTCCATACCCCCTACACAGTCCTAATTATATACATTTTAAACTGACGGTATCTTGCTGGAAAGGAACTGAGGCCTATCTTGCAACATGGCGCATCTTTTACACAAAAGTGACGGAACAGCGGCGTAAAAGAGGCACACAGCCTTCATAAAACTGCCCTTAACATTTTAAATAATTGTTTCTAGATGCTGATAAGGTGTAACCTATCCACAGATTTGTTTCAGGTAAGTCCTACTCAGGGTTGCAGATGAAATTTAGGATTGTTGAAGAGTATAGAGGAGGTAATACATGTGCAGGCCTACTAACGAAGTGAGTCATGTCCACTGCACTCTTGAACAAATGTCAGACCTCCTCTGTCTCCTGGAACAGGCCTAAACCTCATCTACACAATGTGATGTGTAATGTTAGGAAACACAGGTAATATAATTGAAAAACGTGCCATTTTTTTTGCTCATTCCACAATCACATCACCTGTGTTTCCTTTGCTTAGGTATCTCATTGTGGAAATGTAGTCTATCATATGAAAGACTACGTAGAATGTGAGCACTGTATGCAACAACTTTGACACTTACAGAAGCCTCACCTTCTCCATGCCTCCTACACAGTTCTACATGTACATCATAAATACAAACAGTACAGAATTAATTATACATATTAAATGGTTTATTTTTGCTGTTCTCAGAATGTATCAAATTTCACTAAAAACAGTGACTTGAAGGTATTCATAATATAACAGCGGGGAAAAAAAACACAACCAAAATGATTGTGTTTAAAAAACCCATATAACATAACCAATCAGAAATCAGAACTCCTCAAAAGTAACTTACTTTCCATGACGTCGAAGGATGTCCTATGAACAGCTTACACTCGGTTGTGCTGTTTTTATTTTCAGCCCGCCACTTTCTGAAAGAAAACCTCCATCGTTTTGAAAAATATGTTACATACAATAAATGACTTCTCGCTCTCTACCACACGTTTCCACAAGGCCAAATCATGTAAGAGCCATTTATAACTCTTGGAATTCTTGTAAGCAAATCCCGTCATTTTGTATTTCCGCAACTTTCAGAAAGAAAACGTTCAAGATCACTTTCACAATCCTGGACTAGTAATATCTTACCCTTCTTGCTCACTCATGTTCTACATTTCCTATGACACTGATACTGCTTACTATGAAGCAGACTTACACTACCTCTATGACTACTACAATTATTTAATTCTCTACATCACTTTTAATCACAAAGCAATATAAAACAGTAGACAGCATTGCAGACTTACATTCCCTCTACTCCATGTTTTGATTGACTGCTTGAATTAGCTTATAAAAAGAAACAGTTTTTCTGAACTCATTCAAAGTGCAGTTATATTTCCATGACGTCAAGTGTTATGGTAAGAACTTATGTCTCTGTACTACACTTATCCTCAAGGCCAAATCGTGTAGGAGCCATTAGAACCTCTTGAAATTCCTCAGAGCACATCCCGAGATTCTTTCCCTAAAATTTTGGTTTTAAAAACACCAGGTAAGAATTTTTAAGGTCATACGGCAATTTTATTTTGAAAATTAAAACAGAATCGTTGCAGAATGACCAGCCATTTCTAGACTTTAAATAAGCTGTGTAATGTCCTGATGTTATTAAAGGACCGTCATGATATATAATTGCTGCAGTTACAAAAGTCCTTCCTGATATTGACAACTGCGAAGCCACAACATTTTTAATTAAAGTTGTCAATTTTGTTCCATCAGGCCTACATCGTTGGAACATTAAAATGACATACTGGCCATATGTTCGTATAAATAATGTTGACATCATTTCAGATTTACATTGGCTACACTCCATGTTGTGATCAGCTGCTTTTACTAGCTTATTAAAGGAGACTGATTTACTGTCTGGCAAAGTTAAATATATAAATCTTTCTGAGTCTACACTAGTAGTACTTGATACCCTACAGTTCTCGCAGTCATGCTGCCATTGATAAGAAAGCCCAAACAGGTGATCTACATCAACACCTTCAGCATGCAATACATCAAGCATATACATTAAAAACTCCTGACAATCTTGCTGAATATTTTGAGAGAATTGTGTTTGACCTGAACATCTGTCTAACAGATTTCGAATTTCAGACACACTTTCTATTTTTGTTTTTTCAGTGCTACATTTCTCTAACACAGAATTTAACAAACTGCAAAATCTTTGATCAGAATTGACCACAATCTCTTCTTTTACATTTTCTAGAGAAAACAAAACATTAACCACTACATTAGCATAGCAGTTGACACCAGAACTGTTTTCAAATTGAAAACCAACAACATCTTCAACAGAATCCTTTTTGTTTCTGCTTATAATTTCAGGTTCATCGACTTTTCGTCTTTTTGCTACAACCTCCCTAGTATTGGTCACATTTCTTCGTTTCCGGCCTACCACACGTTTCTCAAACAAAGGATATTGAGGCAAATGTGGCGCATACTCTCTTCTTAACCTATTGTATTCCTTAACACAATCTAGATCCGCACAAATGTTTGTGACATCACACTCAATCAAGTACAATCCCGATAAAGTTCTAACTCGTGACAATGCCACATATGCCATACCCTCCTTGAACACAGAACTGCCAATATTCACCAATGCACTGTCTACACTTAAACCTTGCGATTTATGGATTGTCACCGCATATGCCAAGCAAACAGGAAACTGCTTACGGCGAACATATAAGTCTTTTACAAGCAAAAATCTAGCAGAACAACGACCAATTAGCTGTACTTCCTCAATGCCATCAAATTTAATTTTTAAAAATTCAATTCCATCTCTATTTCTGTATTTCACAAAATCAACAACATTACCCATTGATCCATTTACCAGACCTCTTTCAACATGTAAATTCCTTCTTAAAATTATACGGCAATTTAAGCACACATGCAAAGACTTTTCAAAACCTGCAGTTTTAGATATAGTCTTCTCTAATGAATCCAATTTTGATTTCAAATTCTCAGACAAAATAATTGTTGATCCCATATGCTCTACTCTGTCAATAGCTTCCAGTTTCACAATCTCTTGGTTTTCTAAATGCAACATTTTGTTGTTGAAGATGGCACATTCTGCAAGAGTTGGCATCAAACATATTCCAGATTTCTTCTCAGTAATTTTCTGAAAAATATTCTCAGGCACAACGTCTTGTTCTGGATATAAATTTGACAGTAATCGTGCATGTAAAGCTTCTTTCCCATGCTCGGTCACTTTTCCAATTCTAACATCTTGTAGAATATTCTTGTAAACTTCATCCTTCGCCTGACGCATATTTTCATGCAGTTCAGCATAATTGAAGTTTAACCATATATTGACGTTGCCAATGCTCCCTAGGCACTTCCTGGTATCTTCATGCGTGAGCATTTTGAACACAGGTTGTCCTTTCACTGGTGTCAGCTGCAGAAGATCTCCGAAAACAATGATGTGTTTGCCACCAAATAACACATCATACTCTGTTTTAAGAACTTCTTGCATTCTCAAATGCACAAAGGCAAGCATGACATTGGAAACCATGCTTACTTCGTCAATGATAAGAAGTTTCATTTTCCTCAAGACTCTTGAAACTTCACAACAAGCATCTCCAGATAACTTGTGGTATTGTAATTTGTTATCATGCTCCACTGGCAGCATCAGTAGATGATGCAAAGTAATACCTTTAATGTTATGTGCTGCCAGTCCAGTTGGAGCGGTGACAACACAAGACAGCGATGACTCAGTCCTTTCCTTCAAATAACATGAAATTGCTTTAATGAGGAAACTCTTTCCAGTTCCCGCTTCTCCACTCACGTACAGTCGGACAGGCTTCAACGACGTACATGAGCACTCTTTCTTCTCATGACTTAATCCATGATCAATTTGCTTGGTAACTTCGTCATATATTTTCCTCTGCTCAACGTTGAGTTGTCTTTCCAATTCTTCTAGGTTAACCGCATCCTCCTGAGCATGTGCCATGGCTCTTTCCACTTCATTCATGGCAGTGGCAGCTTCATTTTCGATAACAGGTCCTCCTAGTGGATCCTGACTCAATGAAACAGAACTCTGACTGTCCTGAGAACTGTCTCTGGCAATCTCGGCTGCAATCGTTGCTTCCTGCTCGATTTCCGCATTCAACATTTCTACATATTTGGGAAAAGCAGGACATTCTATGGTCTCCTTGGCGGCAGTGAAAGAGTCTTCGTAACAGAGGAAATCTCCAAGCAGTTCCTCTTCTGCACGCCAAGGCTTGAAAAGTTGCAAAAGTGCTAAATAGAAAAACTCCTTTTTTTCAGGAGATTCGCCACTCAATTTTCGATGGTTTACCAAGTGGCATTTTCTTTGCTTGACCAGACATCCCTCACTTCCAATTACAGCATACACTCCTTTATCAATATCTTCTTTGATGTTCCTCTTGAATATGTAATTTTGTAGAACCTCATACAGACAAACATTCTCAAGGTGACTGCTTCGATTTGGATAATATGTATCCAACATGTTGGTCTTCAAAATGTCGGTACTGTTTGGCTCCTTTTCCGCCAAATACTCAATTTCCCGCACAGGTTTCAGAACTCGATTACGCGTTGCAGCAAGACCAAAACTCGCCCAAACGATACTCCTAGATTTGGCATAGAGACTTGCTGAAGACAACCGGTCAGAACATTCGTAAGCTCCGATTTCTCGATGTGACAACATCTTCAGACTGAAACTGTACAACTTCTTACTGAGGCTCTTTTCATGGGAAATGTCCTACCACATATCCTTCAATTCTGTCTTTTCTTTTTTGGTGATGTAAGATGTCACATACCGAGCCACAGCCATACAGTTATCAGCCACAAACTGTATATCCATGTTAGCATTCCACATGGACAAAATCACTGGGTTGTAGTCGTTGATGTACTTGGACTCTTCATTCCTCTTCAAATTGTATGTGTTTTTAGGTGATTTCTTCATCACATTATGTCGCAGCGAAGACATCAAACTGTTCACTCTTCCTTTAGAAATCACCGGTCGTGGAAAGGCGAAACGACATTTGTTGTAGAACTTGTCCTTGTTTCTGAATTTACGACGACAGTACTTTCCGCAATGATGGCTTTGGAAGCGTAGAACTTGTTCTCTTAGGCTTTTGTCCTCCTTTGCGTTTGGAACAGCACATGTAGAATACTGTTCTATGAAACTCATCACTAAGTCTTCTGGATCTGTTCCAAATTTAGGTGCATCCTTGATCCACAGCAGCATATGTATATGAGGAGCACCTCTTGCTTGGTACTCCTTTCTCCAGAAGAAATCCAACACCTCTCCAAGAGGTGGATTCTTCTTATTCATGATGTAAGACATCATAGCTTCAAATCTATGATTAAAGTACCTGCATACATTCACTGGATCCAAAGAGCACAGTTCTCCGGGTGTCTTGAATTCGATGTTTTCGATGTTTCCATTTGCCTCTCGTAGAAATTCAAGTAAGTCTTCCCAGCCATACTCGGCACAGCTCAGAGTGAGGAACCATGTGGGAGTTCCTAAGTTCCTCAGCATACATTTTAAATCACCATGACGACGGTACCAGTACTCATTAGTACCACGCTGACACGCCATGAGATTAATCAGGTGACAATCCAAAATACTGTCTTGGACATTGACTTTATCCATGAAGTCACTTGCCGAGATGTTTTGCATCTGTATACCACTTTTCAAGATGTGGTTCACTGCATATGACAGTCCAGACAGATCACTTTCAAACAGGAGATGAAACAAATAGGGAATGCATTGTCGAAACCTAGCATCTTCTGCATACAATCGTAAAGTCCGGTATTCAGAAGCAGGAATTTGATGAGGTCGCTCATCATATCTTCCTCCTTGACCTGTTGGAAATAGCTGTGGGAAACACCGAGCTTCCAAACTTTCCTCCCAGACACTAGTGGGACTCCCTTTGGCTTGTTTCATTTGAAACAACTCAATAGCATTCCCCATGACTTCCTTGGAATGCAAAGGATGAACACTATAATGTTCATATATTTCTTCACTTTTAGAGGGTTCTACTTTCTCAATTTGACCAGCACACAAATCGCTATCCTCTTCCTCACTTACTTCCTCTTCTGCAACATATACATTCATTTATTTATTTTTTATTTTTTTATTTAAACAGTTTTTATTGCAATAGGTATGGTATACACAGCTGGTGATTGCCTACAACCCTGGGGCCGGCAGCGTATAGTAGCCACTGAAACACAGAATCGGACACAGCCCGCATGCCGACATCCCGGAGGCTCGGCGGCAAGTACAGGTCAAGACGTGATGATAAGACCAGGGATGCGATCGTAAGGCAGTATAATCAACTGTTCAGTATTTTCTATTATAAAAGCAACAACAACCACAGAAGTGAAACATGAAAATAAAATAAAAATGAAATGGAAAAAAAAAAAAAAAAAAAGCAGAGTCAAATAATAGTCACACTTGTAGTATCAAATAGGAAGGGACATTACAGTAAGGACGCAGCAATAATTAATGTCGAATCCTTCCCACCGGTCCAGCACGTGACATAGCCAGTTCAGCAGACGGAGAATCACACAGTTCGCCTCTGTATACATTCCAGTGCCCCCACTTCCTGTCCCACACCTTAGGGCAACCCCGTATCTTGTAGACAGTCTTCTCCGCTATCATGCATCGATCCATCTCAGCCACCCATCCCACCACTAAGGGTCTATCTCGGGAACCCCACTTCATTGCAATGGAGCGTTTGGCTAGTAGAAAACCCAGAGTCGCCCATTGCAGTTCTTGAACATTAAGGTCGTTGGCACCCCAGACAGAGAGGACACATGGTCTCGGCAGCGGTGGCAATGGTTTACCCAAAGAGTCGCTCATTTTCGTGAGAACGCGGCCCCAGAACTCCTGTATTCTTGGACAGTCCCACAGTATGTGAAAGAAGGTGCCAGGTAAGTTACAGCTTCGCAGGCACAAGGGGTCAGGGCGCCGTCCAATTTTTGCCAAAGTAAGAGCAGACATGTAAGCCCTATGCAACACCTTCAGTTGTATCAGGCGAAACCTATGGCAGATAGCCGCTTGTCTAGGGGACATGAGGGCCGAACGCCATTCTTCCTCATCGAAGGGGCCCAGGTCAGCTTCCCATTTGACTCGCAGTGACGGGAAAGAGTTGGGAAGGTTATTACACAGTTTCCGATAAGTGTAGGAGATAGCCTTCTCAGGGAGCGGTTCTGATAACAATCTGTCTTCTAGGGGAGAAATAAGAGGAATCGAAGAGAGGTCTGGAATGGCGGACCGAATGGCATGAGAAATTTGCAGATAACGAAAAAATTCAGTGGACGCCAAGGAGTACTTGGTCTGGAGAGCCTTAAAAGACAGAATAGAACCTTTGTGGACCAGATCCCCCACCTCAGAAATCCCTATCATGTCCCAGTTACCGAATCCCTGGGAAAAGCAGAGGGATCCCAAGCGTTGTGACGACCACAAGGGGGTAGCTTTAGTGAGTGTGTCAGCCCACCCCAGATTCTTATTGGCTTTGTGCCACAGTGCAACTGTGTGGGCCATAGGGCCGACGTATCTATGTTTAGCGGGCTTGCTGTAGAGGGCTCCCAAGTAGCCCTCCCGTCCAGTTTGGATTCTATCAAGGAGGAAGGCCGGATTAAGGGGTGAGCCGTGTATCCAATGGTTGACGGCCACCAACTGTGACTCCCAATAGTAGAGGCGGAGGTTGGGCAGGGCAATGCCTCCGTCGTACCAGCCCTGAAAAAGTTTAGACAGGGCAATCCGAGCGGCACCACCGTCCCACAGTAGAAGACGAAGCTCTCCCTCCACCATGCGAAAATAAGAGTCTGGGATCAAGAAGGGGCAGTTTTGCAGGGCATAGAGAAAGCGCGGAAGAGCTAGCATTTTAAACAGACCCGCTCTGCCCGGAAGAGACAGCGGGAGGGATCGCCAATGTTCAATGTCGCTGTGGAGTCTGCGTAGGGGGCCTAGCAAATTCCGGTCATGAAATACCTTCGGGTCAGGTGTGATGAAGATACCAAGATATTGAAAGCCATCAGTGGCTATCGCGATGGAGAACCCCTGGGGCAGTCGGGGAGGAGGGCCATGCAACATATATAGCGTGGATTTAGTCCAGTTAATGGAATAACCCGAATATTTACCAAAATTAGTGAGGACGTGAAACAGGCTGTTGATGGAAGACCGTGGTGAGGACACATAAATCAAGATGTCGTCGGCATAAAGGGAGATTTTGTCCACCACTTCATCCCTCCACTGGAGACCCCTGATGGAGACGTCTGTGCGGACCCAATGCGCGAGGGGCTCGAGGGTAAGAGCGAAGAGTAACGGGGATAGAGGGCAGCCCTGCCTGGTGCCCCTATGGAGACGAAACTGGCGCGAAGTGTGGTCGTTGACCCTAACCTGGGCAAGGCGGTCCATGTATAAAAGCTGTACCCAGCTGATAAATTGGGGCCCAAAGCCAAAGCGGGTTAGGACCTCGAAGAGGTAGGGCCCTTCGATCGAATCAAACGCCATTGTAGCGTCAAGGGATAAAATGGCCGCATCCTGTTGGATAACCGATTGACGACTCATGACATTATTGACTCTACGCAGGTTCAATGCTGTGTTGCGGCCTGGAAGAAAACCAGATTGATCATCATGGATAAGGGAGGGGAGCACTAGAAGTAGACGAGTAGCCAACATCTTAGCCAGGACCTTCGCCTCTGCGCTAATCAAGGAGATAGGTCGATAAGATCTGCAACAATCGGGTGGTTTATTCGGTTTGAGGAGTACAACAATGGAGGCCAGCCGCTGAGCCAGTGGGAGGACACCATCGTCTCGACTTCGCAGAAACATATTTCTTAGATGTGGGGTAATCTCTCCGGCCATGCCTTTGAGGAATTCGATTGGGACTCCATCTGGGCCCATAGCTTTGCCGGAGTTAACGGCAAATAGTGCCGACGTAAGTTCTTCCACTGTAATGTCAGCGTCCAATGCTGCCCTATCTTCATCAGAAATAAGCGGAAGACGCATCTCCGCCAGGAGTTGTCTAGATTCTTCTGGTGTGTAGGAGGGACCCGCAGTATACACCTTCTCCAAGTGGTCTGCAAAAGCCTCCGCAATATCTTGCGGGTCATTAACTGTGATCCCATCCGGCCTAAGGATGGAGGGTACCCACCTAGAGCCCTGATCCCGGCGCTCAAGCCAAGCGAGCATTTTTCCAGCAGTATCTCCGAATTCATAAACTCGGTGGCGCGAGTGTAGCAGGCGGGCTCGCGCCCTCTCCTGGGCCAGCGCTTGGTAGGCCAGTTGTTGTGTACAGAGGGAAGCAGCGGTGTCGACAGTGGGAGCGGTGTTGTGTGCCATTTCGAGATGGACGAGGTCCGATTCTGACCGAAGGATCTGTTCATTATGTTTACGTAGGTAGCCCGTTTTCAGTGTCAGCGCCTCGCCCTTTACGACTGCCAAGTATGCCTCCCAGAGTATCACCGCGGAGTCAACGGAGCCGACATTTTCAGCGAAGTAAAATTCGGTACGTTCAAAGAGGGCGTCTTTAATATCAGGTATCTGCATAAGCCAGGGGCTAATAACTACAGGGCCCCGGGTATATGGACGATGGTAGGTCAGATCTACACTTAGGGGCGAGTGATCGGAGATGCCTCGTGGAAGACCTCGTGGTCGGAGGAAGAAGCCGAGATCAGCTGTGGGGCAGAACAAATAATCAATGCGGGACATGCTTTTGTGTGCGTTTGAATAATGTGTAAAATATGCTGTAGTCGGGTTCTGGTGGGGCCACATGTCTACCAACCCCATGGCCTGAGCAAAGTCGAATAAGTCGGAGCGCGACCGATGAGAGCTACGCTTAGGGCTGCGATCTAGGTCATCGCACATCGTGTGGTTGAAATCACCGCCGATCAGTAATGTACCGACGGGGAGGCCCAATATGCGAGTGCCTAGTTCTTTAAGGGAGTCCTGTACGAGTGTAGGTGGAATATAGACGGAGACCAGATTCAACGGGCGGCCCTCCCATGTAGCTTCGACAGTCGCAATGCAGCCCAGGGGGTCAGCCCACGTCTTGGAAGCAGTAAGTGCCAGACTCTTTTTAATTAGGATCCCCGTGCCGCGGGATCCC
Source organism: Lissotriton helveticus (assembly GCF_964261635.1). Taxonomy (NCBI): domain Eukaryota; kingdom Metazoa; phylum Chordata; class Amphibia; order Caudata; family Salamandridae; genus Lissotriton; species Lissotriton helveticus. The sequence continues at coordinate 804,491,512 of NC_136057.1, read as the reverse complement.
GAGGTGAAGCCCGCGTGAACTAATAATGTATAGCCCCCTCGTTGGAGAGCCCTGCAGGTGTTACCCACCAGGTGTGTTTCCTGTAAGAGGACAATATCGGGGGAGTGGCGACGAAGGTATTGGAGGACCACACTTCTCTTAATCTTATGACCCAGCCCGTTAACATTCCAGGACAGGATCGTGAGGGTTCGAGAGCGGGGGTGCATCTTCATTATGAACTAAGGGAATCATCAGGAAGGAGAAGTGAATGTAGGGCTGACGGAAATACCAGTGCGGGAAGGCAACGCCACAGTGAGGAAGAGGAAGCTCACAAGGCCCTAGTGGACCAGTTAGCCCACGGGGCAAACCGCTAGTCAGCTTAAGACCTATAGTGGATCTAGAGACCTGACCAATGTGACAGAAGAGGACTCTGCAAATCAACAAAAAAAAACACAAGGAAAACAATGACAATGCAATAACAACAGTAGAAACCCAGACCCACCCACCCCCCCATTCATCCCCCCTCCCTGCTTCCCTGCCCGCTGACTTGAAACTATCCACACCCCAACTAGGCAGAGTGCCTGTCGCCCTCCCAACCATGTTAGGGGTGCTCGGTGAGCCGGTGCCACCCCCGCCTGACACTAGTAGTGATGTGACCATCAAACACAGGAAGAAGTCAAACGGTATACAAATCCCAGTGCCACATTCACATATCAAATAGAGTACCTGGTAAGTAGTCAGTGCGGCCTCACCTCGGGCCGAAGAACACACCATCCGGAAGCTGATGCTGACATGGCGTGGAGAACTGTAATGTCAAAGAGGCCCCTGCAATGAAGTCCCCTTAAGAGGAGCATACCCGCCAATCAGCACCCCAAAGGCCGTGCATAGCCGGCTCCCCAAGGTGTAGTGACACTAGTCCCCCACATCATATGTACCGGTAAAGAGGTCCTGGCTTCCAGGCATCTGTTCAGTACTTGCGCGATCATCTTGGTCGTCACGGGCTTCCCGTCGGCTCGGAGATCTCCCAGCACGGCGCCAGCCCTCCAGCCAGTCCCATACTTCCTCCGGCGAGAAGAAGAACCACGCTTTGCCGTCGTGTTCCACCCGCAATTTCGCCGGGAAAAGCATGGAATATTTGATTTGCTTGTCCCGTAGAGCTTTCTTGACTTCCAGGAAGCTACGGCGCCTAGCCTGGACCTTCATGGTATAGTCCGGGAACAATGTAATGCGGGCATTCTCCAGGAGAAGAGACGGTCCCGCCCGGGCTGCCTGCAGGATGGCGTCACGGTCGCGGAAATTGAAGACCCTCGCAATAATAGGTCGTGGGGGAGCCCCTGTCTTGGGTCTGCCACCAGGCACCCTGTGCGCTCGCTCAATGGAGAAGAAGGTTGAAAGCTTCTTCGGGCGGAGGTGGGTGGTGATCAGGTTTTCGACAAAGAGGTCTGCTGCTGGCTCCTCCATCCGTTCCGGCATGCCCAAAATTCTAATATTGTTACGTCGCGCCCTTCCTTCATAACCATCCAGGAGCTCGCTCATTTGTTGCTGTTGTTTCTGGAGTTGTTCCACCTGTCGTTGGAGGGTAGAAGTATCGTCAATCAGGGCCGCAGTTTTAACTTCCACATCTTTGACCTTGGAGTCCATTTTCCGCAGGTCAGCCCTCAGCAGCGTCACCTCTATATTGACCGAGTCAATCCGCGTCTCCAGGGATGACCTCACCCCAGCAATCGCCTGCATAACGTCCTCCAGGGTAAGGGTCTTCGCTCCTGGCGAGGGAGACGCAAGACTCGGGGTCTCAGGGGAGGGTGCAGGTTTCTCGCCTCCTCTAGCGCCCCAGGAGTTCTTGTTGAGCTGCCTCTGGTTGGAGGGTCTGGTCGCCTTTGACGACGCCATGGGGAATAAAGATGTCAAGGATGCAGCGCGCAGGGTCCAAGGGGAGTCAGAGTGTGGCAGGAGATATGGTCAATGAAGGAAGAGGGGCGGCACACACTCGGCTTGTTAGTCCAAGTAGGGCAGGTAGACCAGTGCCCAAAGAATGGCAGGCCCCAGAGCTTCCAGCGGGCAGCGGCTACGGGTAGAGCTCAGGAGTGGCGCAGAGGCACAGAGGAGATCCGGGCAGGCGCCAGGAAACGCTGCAGGGCTATGACGGCTCGGGGCCACCCAGTCCGAAGATGGCACCACAGCAAAGGGTGAATCCGGGCTAGAAATGGCGCAGGAGCTTCTCGAGGGCACCCAGGAGGGTCAGGTTGCGTCTAGGGCTGCAGGTGGAAGGCAGCCAAACAAGTCGCCCAGCCCACAATTGCCAGTGCGGTACCACCTGGGTCACTGTTGCGTGCTGGCACAGCGTCGTCTCAGAGTGGAGCACCCCCAAACGCGGCGCACAGGCCTCAATGCCTTCCAGGATCGGTGGCCACAGAGCAGAGTCACAGGGTCTAGGTTCCAAAATCGGCACAGAAGTCCCAAGGCCACACAGGCCGATCCTGTAGGGGGTAAGAGCAGACCGGGAGACAACACGTGCCAGTAAGTAGAGGCCCCACACCCGGGGCGATGTGAGGAGGGCCCAGGGATGCGCGAGCCCGCAGCAGCCGGAAAGCGGGAGGGAGTAAGTGTCAGCCAGGCGCAGCAGTGAGCAACCGGACACAACAGAGGATCGGTGCCGCCCGAGTCTCAGCAGGAGCCCAGCCTCAGACGTACCTCCGGTGTAGGGGGTCGCAGAATTGCGGCGATCGGTACAATACAGCTGGTCGGGGCACAGTCGGGATCCACTCGGGAAGAGGCACCTAGCTCCCGCAGCTACAGGCCCAGAAGCCGGGGTGTTGAGTAGGCGGACCCCAGCGTAGGAGGAGTCTCACTGTGTCCGTTCGGGCCGCGTGGATCTGGCAAGGAACCGGCCAATCAGTCACAGGCAGCCCAGAAAGGCACTTGCAGGGTTCCGGTGCGTCGGAGAAGGGTCCGCTCCCCAGCTCCGTCGCAGGACAAGGCAGCAAGAGCGGGCACGGTCAGATGCGGTGTCGGAGCTCCGATACGGGCGCCATCTTGCCCCCAGCCGGACCTTCACCCAGTAGATGTGCTCCGCTTTTTCTTACAGCACAAAACCAGTACAATCACAGCTCCAGGGCTGGCACTGAGGACTGCTGTGAGGCCCCGGTGGCTGTAGGGGGGACCTCAGGTCAGAGAACGGATGAAATGCGGCGGATAAGCAGGACGGGGTCGGGAGCCGCGTTAGAGAGCGACCATTCCCGTCGGCTGCTAGCCACACCCCCAACATATACATTCTTATAGTACTTATTATTTTTTTTCAAATACAATGTTGCCTTTTTCACTTTCCTAACATCTACTAAATCTTGCCATATTTTCTTATTCTTTGTCGGAACCCCATTAACTAAGATAACCAGAGGTTCCTCTTCCACTTTTTCTACTCCAATTGTGTTAATGTTTTTATTCAAATCTAGAGGCAAATAAACAACTCTTCCCTTTAATCCTCTCTGTAAATCTGATGGAGGCAATTTCCCTGTCTTTGGCTCCATTCTTACAATAGCCTGAAAGGGATGGATACTTTGAATCAAAATAGATTCATAAGTATTTAAATCCTTCAATTCAGAAGGAATCTCAACCAATTCCATATTATTATGAACCGCTCTAGCAGGCATCTGGTTTTGATTTAATTTATTACAATAATAAGTACACACACGTTGATCCGATCCCAAATCAAAACAATTTTCTACCATCAAGTATGTTGCGAAATCCTTCCATTCACTATTATTTTCCCTTTCACTTTTTGCATATAAATCCACTAACTTAGTCTGATTCTTATAATAAGTGCGTCGACAACACACACAAGTGAAATTAGGCCTCTCACTTGATTTCACCTGAAACGTGGCAATTTCCTTCTGAAAATTATCTGTACTGGAAACCTGTACACTATCTTCCACATTACCCTCTTCTTCTGGGTCAATTTCAACATTCTCCTCTTTACTTCCAAAGTAACAAAACTCAATTTCTTCACACATATTCTTCACATCTATTTCAGAACCATGCAAAAGAGCAGCGCATAATTGTTTAAGCATAACTGCTGGACTCTTAGCATAATACAACATTCTAACTAATTTCCTCACTTTATTATGATGCACTGCTAGCATCCTGAAATGATGAAAAACACTCTGGCATACTCTCCTGGAAAGACAAGCCAGTGAATGACCATGCAAACCTGTCACTTCTCTCACTCTGCAAGGATCTAATTCTTGCAACAACTTCATTTTCTGCTTCAAACTTTTCTTATTAAATGTCCGTACAAAATCACAAACCAAATTGATGGAATCCTGTCGCACACTGCAAATACTACTACACTTCCAGGTGTACACAGGTCCCTTAGGACCTTAGGACGTCTTCCTAAAACCTCATTACCTAACATCTCTTCTGCCTCTGTTGTCACAAGTTTTTCTTTTTCAACTGGACAACCATCTTTCACCTCATAAGCTCGACCGCTGGTGTCAACTGCATGCACCAAATCATTATCCTGGAAATAACTCTCCTCATTGAAAAATGCCTCACAACTTGAACTATGCATCCATTCTCCGGAAAAAACTTCACAAAAATTACTACGATTAACTGTTCTCTTCCATCTACTATTTCTTTTGAAATCATAAATTGCCTTGTTTAGCTTTCTAATTCTATTGATTATCAAAATAAATAACTTTCGTTTAATTTCAAATGCCTGATCAATAACTTTCTCAACTTTTTTTTTCTCTTATAAAAAACAACTTTCTGTTGACCTTTCTTAATATTTTTTAACAAATTGCCAATTATCCTGTTGCGGAACATTCGTTTACGAATGTCCCTAAACTGTTGTTTCCTTATACTATCATGCACAGAGTTATCTCTTGCTCTAGCAGTAACATTTTTGACTGGCCTTTCCTTTCCGTTTAAATTGCTTCTCTTTTTCTGGACAAAAACATTTTCTGTAGTACTACTTTTTTTTCTAGAAATGTTTCTTATGAATGTTTTCGTGGTCTTACCCGGTGCTTTCTTGGTGACTTGACGATTTTTTATTGTAGAGGACTGCTGCAGTAAATGATGGACCTGCTGTCTTTGACGTTTTGTAGCCTTTCTCATTCTATCCTTAGTTGGCATTCTCAAAATTTGAAATGATCTGCAGTTGAATCTGTGGTAAAATATAATAAGAAATGTTATTAACCACTATTACCAAACAGTAAATCAATAACAGTCATCAAAAACTAAACACACTACATGACATTTTTACATAGAATATTTTTTAGTGCTTTGGCAAATTTAGAATACACAAATATCAGAAAAGAAATGGAATTCTTATTCATTTTACCTGTCCTGTTTTATATGTGAATCTGATCTAATTTTATGAGCATATTTTAATATTTTATTGAAGACACTACACATAACCTGTTTTTGAAGGTGTGTTTAATTTTAAATGAAACGGTTTACATTTTTATTTTTCATTTATTGTAAATTTTAAAAATAAATGTTTATAGTTCCATAGGCCCAAGCAAGTCAGCTTCCCACCCTATGTCATACAATTCTGACAAATCGGCATCCTCATCATGTTCTTCATCATCCTCAGGATTTAAATCATCCAAGGGATCTACTTCCACTGACGTTTCAATTACAAGTTCAATGATGAGGTCGAGATCAACTGATTGCTGATTGTCACTCATGGTTGATGCTGTCGTTATCTTTAAAGAAAGAGAACAACAATGAGATGTTGCAGAGTAAGAGACAAATCTCAGAGATTATAATAGTAAAATTGTTTAACAAGAGTAACATTTTGCAGCTATTATTTAGCCATGTCCAGCGATGCTGAGGAGGTGAGGCCTATGTCCAACTTTTCAGTGAACAGGACTCATCTCTTCTTAACCTTGGATAAGCCTCATCGACTCTGTGTCCCCTGCTCATACTTAAATGTACAGGGGCAGATTTATGCTAAGTGGCGCATCCCCACGGATGCACCAGTTAATGTGCACCGCTGCACTGCCACCCATAGTGTGCCGCATTTACAATGTGGAGCACCATTGAGCAAAAACAGCACAGATGCGTCACACATCTGTGCCGCAAAAGCAGCACATTGCAGGAATCTTGCATAAGCGCGACATGTCTACTGCAATGCACAGGAGGAAGCCTCACATTGCATGGTGCATCACTTCTTATGCCTGTTTCAAACAGGCGTAAGGATTTGATTCAGCAATGCTATAAAGCTGAGTCAGTGAAATCTTCTAAATTTCACTGTGATAGTTTTACAGGGCTTTCATGCAAATTAATGCATACCTTGCAACAAAACACCTATATGAAAACTGACGCAGGTTTCATGTGGCACAGGACTTTACAGCATGACACATCTGCCTAGATGCATCAAGTTATAAATATGTCGCCACATAGCAAATCTTTTGCACCGCCGCTGCGCGCAAAAGAGACATACACCTATCATAAATCTGTCCCTAACATTTTAAATGATTGATTCAAGATTACGATAAACTGTGGCCTATCCAGAGATTTGTTTGAGGTGAGGCCTACTCAGGGTTGCAGATAAAATTTACGCTTGTTGAAGAGTACAGAGGAGATAATACATCTGAAGGCCTACCAATGAAGTAAGTCATATCTACTTCACTCTTGAACAAAGGCGAGATCTCTTCTGTGTCCGTGGACAGGCCTAAACCTCATCTGCACAATTTCATTCGTAAACTTAGGAAACACAGGTGATGTAATTGAAAAATGTGGAGTTTCTTTTCCTCATTTCACAATCACATCACCTGTGTTTCCTTTGCTTAAGTATCTCATAGTGCAGATGGAGTCTAGCATATCAAAGAGTACACAGAAGTTCAGCAGTGTATACAACAATTTTGACATTTACAGAAGATTCAGCTTCTTATCTTGTTGGAGATGAAGTGAGACCTGTCTTGCAACATGATGCATCTTTTGCATCACTGCTGCATCGGTTTCATGTGGCACGGGACTTTACAGCATGACACATCTGCTTAGATGCATCAAGTTGTAAATATGTCGCCACATAGCAAATCTTTTGCATCGCCGCTGCGTCACAAAAGTGACGCACAGTGACGCAAAAGAGGCATACACCTATCATAAATCTGTCCCTAACATTTTAAATGATTGATTCAGGATGACGATAAGGTGTGGCCTATCCAGAGGTTTGTTTAAGGTGAGGCCTACTCAGGGTTGCAGATGAAATTTACGCTTGTTGAAGAGTACAGAGGAGATAATACATGTGAAGGCCTACCAATGAAGTAAGTCATGTCCACTTCACTCTTGAACAAAGGCCAGACCTCTTCTGTGTCCGTGGACAGACCTAAACCTCATCTGCACAATGTCATTCGTAAACTTAGGAAACACAGGTGATGTAATTGAAAAATGTGGAGTTTCTTTTCCTCATTTCACAATCACATCACCTGTGTTTCCTTTGCTTAGGTATCTCATAGTGCAGATGGACTCTAGCATATCAAAGAGTACACATAAGTTGAGCAGTCTATACAACAATTTTGACATTTACGGAAGATTCAGCTTCTTATCTTGTTGGAGATGAAATGAGGCCTGTCTTGCAACATGGTGCATGTTTTGCATCACTGCTGCATCGGTTTCATGTGGAACGGGACTTTACAGCATGACACATCTGCCTAGATGCATCAAGTTGTAAATATGTCGCCACATAGCAAATATTTTGCACCGCCGCTGCGTCATAAAAGTCACACACAGTGACGCAAAATAAGCTTACACCTATCATAAATCTGTCCCTAACATTTTAAAGTATTGATTCAGGATGACGATAAGGTGTGGCCTATCCAGAGGTTTGTTTGAGGTGAGGTCTACTCAGGGTTTCAGATGAAATTTACGCTTGTTGAAGAGTACAGAGGAGATAATACATGTGAAGGCCTACCAATGAAGTAAGTCATGTCCACTTCACTCTTGAACAAAGGCCAGACCTTTTCTGTGTCCGTGGACAGACCTAAACCTCATCTGCATAATGTCATTCGTAAACTTAGGAAACACAGGTGATGTAATTGAAAAATGTGGAGTTTCTTTTCCTCATTTCACAATCACATCACCTGTGTTTCCTTTGCTTAGGTATCTCATAGTGCAGATGGAGTCTAGCATATCAAAGAGTACACATAAGTTGAGCAGTGTATACAACAATTTTGACATTTACAGAAGATTCAGCTTCTTATCTTGTTGGAGATGAAATGAGACCTGTCTTGCAACATGGTGCATGTTTTGCATCACTGCTGCATCGGTTTCATGTAGCACGGGACTTTACAGCATGACACATCTGCCTAGATGCATCAAGTTGTAAATATGTTGCCACATAGCAAATATTTTGCACCGTCGCTGCGTCATAAAAGTCACACACAGTGACGCAAAATAAGCTTACACCTATCATAAATCTGTCCCTAACATTTTAAATGATTGATTCAGGATGACGATAAAGTGTGGCCTATCCAGAGGTTTGTTTGAGGTGAGGCCTACTCAGGGTTTCAGATGAAATTTACGCTTGTTGAAGACTACAGAGGAGATAATACATGTGAAGGCCTACCAATGAAATAAGTCATGTCCACTTCAATCTTGAACAAAGGCCAGACCTCTTCTGTGTCCGTGGACAGATCTAAACTTCATCTGCACAATGTCATTCATAAACTTAGGAAACACAGGTGATGTAATTGAAAAATGTGGAGTTTATTTTCCTCATTTCACAATCACATCACCTGTGTTGCCTTTGCTTAGGTATCTCATAGTGCAGATGTAGTCCAGCATATTAAACAGTACCTAGAAGTGCAGCACTGCATGCAACAACTTTGACAGTTATAAAAGCTTTTGCTTCTGCATGCCCCCTACACAATGCTAATTATATACATTTTAAACTGATGGTATCTTGCTGGAGATGAACTGAAACCTATCTTGCAACATGGTGCATCTTTTACACAAAAGTGACCCACAATGGAGCAAAAGAGGCGCACGGCCACCATAAATCTGACCCTAACATTTTAAATGATTGTTTCAAGATGCCAATAAGGTGTAACCTATCCACAGATTTGTTTCAGGTAAGTCCTACTCAGGGTTGCAGATGGAATTTAGGTTTGTTGAAGAATACAGAGAAGATAATACATGTGGAGGCCTACCAACGAAGTGAGTAATGTCCACTGCACTCTTGAACAAATGTCAGACCTCCTCTGTCTCCAGGAACAGGCCTAAACCTCATCTACACAATGTGGTGTGTAATGTTAGGAAACACAGGTAATATAATTGAAAAACACGCACATTTTTTTGCTCATTCCACAATCATATGACCTGTGTTTCCTTTGCTTAGGTATCTCATTGTGGAAATGTAGTCTATCATATGAAAGACTACGTAGAATATGAGCACTGTATGCAAGAACTTTGACACTTACAGAAGCCTCTCCTTCTCCATGCCTCCTACACAGTTCTAAATGTACATCATAAATGGAAACAGTACAGAATTAATTATACATGTTAAATGGTTTATTTTGCTGTTCTCAGAATGTATCAAATTTCACTAAAAACAGTGACTTGAAGGTATTCATCATATAACAGCGGGGAAAAAAACCCACAATCAAAATGATTGTGTTTAAAAAACCCATACAACATAACAAATCAGAATTCAGAACTCCTTAAAGTTAACTTACTTTCCATGACGTCAAAGGATGTCCTATGAACAGCTTACACTCTGTTGTGCTGTTATTACTTTCAGCCCGCCACTTTCTGAAAGAAAACCTCCATCGTTTTGAAAAACATGTTACATACAATAAATGACTTCTTGCTCTCTACCACAAGTTTCCACAAGGCCAAATCTTGTCAGAGCCATTTATAACTCTTGGATTTCTTGTAAGCCAATCCCGTCATTTGGCATTTCCGCAACTTTCAGAATTAAAATGTTGAAGATCATTTTCACAATCCTGGACTAGTAATATCTTCCCCTTCTTCCTCAGTCATGTTCTACATTTCCTATGACACTGATACTGCTTACTATGAAGCAGACTTACACTACCTCTATGACTACTACAATTATTTAATTCTCTACATCACTTTTAATCACAAAGCAATGTAAAACAGTAGACAGCATTGCAGACTTACATTCCCTCTACTCTATGTTTTGATTGGCTGCTTCAATTAGCTTATAAAAAGAAATAGTTTTTCTGAACTCATTCAAAGTGCACTTATTTCTCCATGACGTCCAGTCTTATGGTTAGAAGTTATGTCTCTGAACTACACTTATCCTCAAGGCCAAATTGTGTAGGAGCCATTAGAACTTCTTGAAATTCCTCAGAGCACATCCCGAGATTCTTTCCCTAAAATTTTGGTTTTAAAAACACCAGGTAAGAGTTTTTAAGGTCATACGGCAATTTTGTTTTGAAAATTAAAACAGAATCATTGCAGAATGACCAGCCATTTCTAGACTTTAAATAAGCTGTGTAATGTCCTGATGTTGTTGAAGGACCGTCATGATATATAATTGCTGCAGTTACAAAAGTCCTTCCTGATATTGACAACTGCGAAGCCACAACATTTTTAATTAAAGTTGTCAATTTTGTTCCATCAGGCCTACATCGTTGGAACATTAAAATGACATACTGGCCATATGTTCGTATAAATAATGTTGACATAATTTCAGATTTACATTGGCTACACTCCATGTTGTGATCAGCTGCTTTTACTAGCTTATTAAAGGAGACTGATTTACTGTCTGGCAAAGTTAAATATATAAATCTTTCTGAGTCTACACTAGTAGTACTTGATACCCTACAGTTCTCGCAGTCATGCTGCCATTGATAAGAAAGCCCAAACAGGTGATCTACATCAACACCTTCAGCATGCAATACATCAAGCATATACATTAAAAACTCCTGACAATCTTGCTGAATATTTTGAGAGAATTGTGTTTGACCTGAACATCTGTCTAACAGATTTCGAATTTCAGACACACTTTCTATTTTTGTTTTATCAGTGCTACATTTCTCTAACACAGAATTTAACAAACTGCAAAATCTTTGATCAGAATTGACCACAATCTCTTCTTTTACATTTTCTAGAGAAAACAAAACATTAACCACTACATTAGCATAGCAGTTGACACCAGAACTGTTTTCAAATTGAAAACCAACAACATCTTCAACAGAATCCTTTTTGTTTCTGCTTATAATTTCAGGTTCATCGACTTTTCGTCTTTTTGCTACAACCTCCCTAGTATTGGTCACATTTCTTCGTTTCCGGCCTACCACACGTTTCTCAAACAAAGGATATTGAGGCAAATGTGGCGCATACTCTCTTCTTAACCTATTGTATTCCTTAACACAATCTAGATCCGCACAAATGCTTGTGACATCACACTCAATCAAGTACAATCCCGATAAAGTTCTAACTCGTGACAATGCCACATATGCCATACCCTCCTTGAACACAGAACTGCCAATATTCACCAATGCACTGTCTACACTTAAACCTTGCGATTTATGGATTGTCACCGCATATGCCAAGCAAACAGGAAACTGCTTACGGCGAACATATAAGTCTTTTACAAGCAAAAATCTAGCAGAGCAACGACCAATTAGCTGTACTTCCTCAATGCCATCAAATTTAATTTTTAAAAATTCAATTCCATCTCTATTTCTGTATTTTACAAAATCAACAACATTACCCATTGATCCATTTACCAGACCTCTTTCAACATGTAAATTCCTTCTTAAAATTATACGGCAGTTCAAGCACACATTCAGAGTCTTTTCAAAACCTGCAGTTTTAGATATACTCTTCTCTAATGAATCCAATTTTGTTTTCAGATTCTCAGACAAAATAATTGTTGATCCCATATGCTCTACTCTGTCAATAGCTTCCAGTTTCACAATCTCTTGCTTTTCTAAATGCAACATTTTGTTGTTGAATTTGGCACATTCTGCAAGAGTTGGCATCAAACATATTCCAGATTTCTTCTCAGTAATTTTCTGAAAAATATTCTCAGGCACAACATCTTGTTCTGGATATAAATTTGACAGTAATCGTGCATGTAAAGCTTCTTTCCCATGCTCGGTCACTTTTCCAATTCTAACATCTTGTAGAATAGTCTTGTAAACTTCATCCTTCGCCTGACGCATATTTTCATGCAGTTCAGCATAATTGAAGTTTAACCATATATTGACGTTGCCAATGCTGCCTAGGCACTTCCTGGTATCTTCATGCGTGAGCATTTTGAACACAGGTTGCCCTTTCACTGGTGTCAGCTGCAGAAGATCTCCGAAAACAATGATGTGTTTGCCACCAAATAACACATCATACTCTGTTTTGAGAACTTCTTGCATTCTCAAATGCACAAAGGCAAGCATGACATTGGAAACCATGCTTACTTTGTCAATGATAAGAAGTTTCATTTTCCTCAAGATTCTTGAAACTTCAAAACAAGCATCTCCAGATAGCTTGTGATATTGTAATTTGTTGTCATGCTCCACTGGCAGCATCAGTAAACGATGTAAAGTAATCCCTTTAATGTTATGTGCTGCCAGTCCAGTTGGAGCGGTGACAACACAAGACAGCGATGACTCTGTCCTTTCCTGCAAATAACATGAAATTGCTTTAATAAGGAAACTTTTTCCAGTTCCCGCTTCTCCACTCACGTACAGTCGGACAGGCTTCAACGACGTACATGAGCACTCTTTCTTGTCATGACTTAATCCATGATCAATTTGCATGGTAACTTCGTCATATACTTTCCTCTGCTCAACGTTGAGTTGTCTTTCCAACTCTTCTAAGTTAACCGCATCCTCCTGAGCATGTGCCATGGCTCTTTCCACTTCATTCATAGCAGTGGCAGCTTCATTTTCGATAACAGGTCCTCCTAGTGGATCCTGACTCAATGAAGCAGAACTCTGACTGTCCTGAGAACTGTCTCTGGCAATCTCGGCTGCAATCATTGCTTCCTGCTCAATTTCTGCATTCAACATTTCTACATATTAGGGAAAAGCAGGACATTCTATGGTCTCCTTGGCGGCATTGAAAGAGTCTTCGTAACAGAGAAAATCTCCAAGCAGTTCCTCTTCTGCACGCCAAGGCTTGAAAAGTTGCAAAAGTGCTAAATAGAAAAACTCCTTTTTTTCAGGAGATTCGCCACTCAATTTTCGATGGTTTACCAAGTGGCATTTTCTTTGCTTGACCAGACATCCCTCACTTCCTATTACAGCATACACTCCTTTCTCAGTATCTTCTTTGATGTTCCTCTTGAATATGTAATTTTGAAGAACCTCATACAGACAAACATTCTCGAGGTGAATGCTTCGATTTGGATAATATGTATCCAACATGTTGGTCTTCAAAATGTCGGTACTGTTTGGCTCCTTTTCCGCCAAATACTCAATTTCCCGCACAGGTTTGAGAACTCGATTACGCGTTGCAGCAAGACCAAGACTCGCCCAAACGATACTCCTGGACTTGGCATAGAGACTTGCTGAAGACAACCGGTCAGAACATTCGTACGCTCCAATTTCTCGATGCGACAACATCTTCAGACTGAAACTGTACAACTTCTTGCTGAGGCTCTTTTCATGGGAAATGTCCTCCCACATATCCTTCAATTCTGTCTTCTCTTTTTTGGTGATGTAAGACGTCACATACCGAGCCACAGCCATACAGTTATCAGCCACAAACTGTATATCCATGTTAGCATTCCACATGGACAAAATCACCGGGTTGTAGTCGTTGATGTACTTGGACTCTTCGTTCCTCTTCAAATTGTATGTGTTTTTAGGTGATTTCTTCATCACATTATGTCGCAGCGAAGACATCAAACTGTTTACTCTTCCTTTAGAAATCACCGGTCGTGGAAAGCCAAAAAGGCATTTGGTGTAGAACTTTTCCTTGTTTCGGAATTTACGACGACAGTACTTTCCACATCGATGGCTTTGGAAACGCAGAACTTTTTCTCTTAGGCTTTTCTTCTCCTTTGCGTTTGAAACAGCACACGTAGACTACTGTTGTATAAAACTCATCACTGAGTGTTCTGGATCCGTTCCAAATTTAGGTGCATCCTTGATCCACAGCAACATATGTATATGAGGAGCACCTCTTGCTTGGTACTCCTTTCTCCAGAAGAAATCCAACACCTCTCCAAGAGGTGGATTCTTCTTATTCATGATGAAAGACATCATAGCTTCAAATCTATGATTGAAGTACCTACATACATTGACTGGATCCAAAGAGCACAGTTCTCCGGGTGTCTTGAATTCGATGTTTTCTACGTTAGCATTTGCCTCTCGTAGAAATTTAAGTAAGTCTTCCCAGCCATACTCGGCACAGCTCAGAGTGAGGAACCATGTGGGAGTTCCTAAGTTCCTCAGCATACATTTTAAATCACCATGACGACGGTACCAGTACTCATTAGTACCACGCTGACACGCCATGAGATTAATCAGGTGACAATCCAAAATACTGTCTTGGACATTGACTTTATCCATAAAGTCACTTCCCGAGATGTTTTGCATGTGTATACCACTTTTCAAGATGTGGTTCACTGCATATGACAGTCCAGACAGATCGCTTTCAAACAGGAGATGAAACAAATAAGGAATGCATTGTCGAAACCTAGCATCTCCTGCATACAATCGCAAAGTCCGGTATTCAGAAGCAGGAATTTGATGAGGTCGCTCATCATATCTTCCTCCCTGACCTGTTGGAAAAAGCTGTGGGAAACACCGAGCTTCCAAACTTTCCTCCCAAACACTAATGGGACTCCCTTTGGCTTGTTTCATTTGAAACAACTCAATAGCATTCCCCATGACTTCCTTGGAATGCAAAGGATGAACACTATAATGTTCATATATTTCTTCACTAGTAGAGGGTTCTACTTTCTCAATTTGACCAGCACACAAATCGCTATCCTCTTCCTCACTTACTTCCTCTTCTGCAACATATACATTCTTATAGTATTTATTATTTTTTTTCAAATACAATGTTGCCTTTTTAACTTTCCTAACATCCACTAAATCTTGCCATATTTTCTTATTCTTTGTGGGAACCCCATTAACTAAGCTAACCAGAGGTTCCTCTTCCACTTTTTCTACTCCAATTGTGTTAATGTTTTTCTTCAAATCTAGAGGCAAATAAACAACTCTTCCCTTTAATCCTCTCTGTAAATCTGATGGAGGCAATTTCCCTGTCTTTGGCTCCATTCTTACAATAGCCTGAAAGGGATGGATACTTTGAATCAAAATAGATTCATAAGTATTTAAATCCTGCAATTCAGAAGGAATCTCAACCAATCCCAGATTATTATGAACTGCTCTAGCAGGCATCTGGTTTTGATTTAATTTGCAACAACAATAAGTACACACACGTTGATCCAATCCCAAATCAAAACAATTTTCTGCCATCAAGTATGTTGCGAAATCCTTCCATTCACTATTATTTTCCCTTTCACTTTTTGCATATAAATCCACTAACTTAGTCTGATTCTTATAATAAGTGCGTCGACAACACACACAAGTGAAATTTGGCCTCTCACTTGATTTGACCTGAAACGTCGCAATTTCCCTCTGGAAATTATCTGTACTGGAAACCTGTACACTATCTTCCACATTACCCGCTTCTTCTTGGTCAATTTCAACATTCTCCTCTTTACTTCCAAAGTAACAAAACTCAATTTCTTCACATATATTCTTCACATCTATTTCAGAACCATGCAAAAGAGCAGCGCATAATTGTTTAAGCATAATTGCTGGACTCTTAGCATAATACAACATTCTAACTAATTTCCTCACTTTATTATGATGCACTGCTAGCATCCTGAAATGATGAAAAACACTCTGGCATACTCTCCTGGAAAGACAAGCCAGTGAATGACCATGCAAACCTGTCACTTCTCTCACTCTGCAAGGATCTAATTCTTGCAACAACCTCATTTTCTGCTTCAAACTTTTCTTATTAAATGACCGTACAAAATCACAAAGCAAATTGATGGAATCCTGTCGCACACTGCAAATACTACTACACTTCCAGGTGTACACAGGACCCTTAGCACGTCTTCCTAAAACCTCATTACCTAACACCTCTTCTGCCTCTGTTGTCACAAGTTTTTCTTTTTCAACTGGACAACCATCTTTCACTTCATAAGCACGACCACTGGTGTCAACTGCATGCACCAAATCATTATCCTGGAAATAACTCTCCTCATTAAAAAATGCCTCACAGCTTGAACTATGCATCCATTCTCCAGAAAAAACTTCACAAAAATTACTACAATTAACTATTCTCTTCCATCTACTATTTCTTTTGAAATCATAAATTGCCTTGTTTAGCTTCCTAATTCTATTGATTATCAAAATAAATAACTTACGTTTAATTTCAAATGCCTGATCAATAACTTTCTCAACTTTTTTTTTTCTCTTATAAAAAACCACTTTCTGTTGACCTTTCTTAATATTTTTTAACAAATTGCCAATTATCCTGTTGCGGAACATTTGTTTACGAATGTCCCTAAACTGTTGTTTCCTTCTACTATCATGCACAGAGTTATCTCTTGCTCTAGCAGTAACATTTTTCATTGGCCTTTCCTTTCCGTTTGAATTGCTTCTCTTTTTCTGGACTGAAACATTTTCTGTAGTAATATTTTTTTTACTACAGATATTTCTTATGAATGTTTTTGTACTCTTACCCGGTGCTTTCTTGGTGACTTGACAAATCTTTTTGTTAGAGGACGGCTGCTTTTTTTCATTAACCTGCTGTCTTTGACGTTTTGCAGCCTTTCTCACTCTTTCTTTGGTTGGCATGCTGAAATCTTGAAATGATCTGCAGTTGAATCTGTGGTAAAATATAATAAAAAATGTTATTAACCACTATTACCCAACAGTAAATCAATAACAGTAATCAAAAACTTAAAACACTACTTGACATTTTTACATAGAAGATTTTTTAGTGCTTGGCAAATTTAGAATACAGAAATAGCAGAAAAGAAATGGAATTTATATTCATGTTACCAGTGCTATTTTATATGTGAATCTGACCTAATTTTATGAGCATATTTTAATATTTTATTGAAGACACTACACATAACCTGTTTTTGAAGGTGTCTTTATTTTTAAATTAAACGGTTTACATTTTTACTTTTTATTTATTATAAATTTTTAAAATAAATGGTTATAGTTCCATAGGCTCAAGCACGTCAGCTTCCCATCCTATGTCATATAATTCGGACAAATCTGCATCCTCATCACGTTCTTCTTCATCCTCAGGATTTAAATCATCCAAGGGATCAACATCCACTGATGTTTCAATTACGAGTTCAATGATGAGGTCAAAATCAACTGATTGCTGATTGTCGCTCATGTTGATGTTGTCTTTATCTTTAAAGAAAGATAACAACAATGAGATGTTGCAGAGTAAGAGACAAATCTCAGAGATTATAATAGTAAAATTGTTTAACAAGAGTAACATTTTGCAGCTATTATATAGCCATGTCCAACGATGCTGAGCAGGTGAAGCCTATGTCTAATTTTTCAGTGAACAGGACTCATCTCTTCTTAACCTTGGATAAGCCTCACCGACTCTGTGTCCCCTGCACATACTTAAATGTAAAGGGGCAGATTTATGTTAAATGGCACATCCCCAGGCATGCACCAGTTAACGTGCACCGCTGCTCTGCCACTCATGGTGTGCCGCATTTACAATCAGATAGGAGAAAGCTACGTCAAAACCCTGCGCCTGCTTGAAGCAGGCATAGGTCTTGACGCAACATTGTGGAGATGGGGCACCCCTGAGCCTTGCTGGAGCTGCATCACACTTGCGATACAACTCCAGCAATGCGCCACCTTTACGGCACAGATGCGTCACGCATCTGTGCCATTTTTGCCCCATGCTGCGCCGCATTGTAAATGCAGCACACCATGGGTGGCGGAACAGCAGCGCAGGATGACTGGCACATCCCTGGTGATGCGCCAGTCATCATAAATCTATCCCTAAGCTTCTTATCTTGTTAGAGATGAACCGCCATATGTATCATCAAACTATTTTGCATTTCCTAAATAGCGAATTTTAAGGAATAAATAGCGATTCTTTACCATTCCTAATTTGCGATGAGCAAATTGCTAATTGCAAATTACCCATTCATTTCCATGGGCCAGGAGGCCCATAGGAATGAAGGTGCAATTTGCGATTAGCAATTAGCTCATCGCAAATTAGGAATTTTTCCAAGGGTGTAGGGGTGTCTCAAGAACACCCTGCTGCAGCCCCTGAAAAAGAAATTTGGGGGCATATGGCGCACATACATGCCCTAAGGGCATGTATGGGCGTCATATGGCACCTTTTGTTTTTGGGAAAAAAAGCTTTTTGAAAAGAATTCGCAAATTACCACCAACTAGAAGTTGGTGGTAATTTGCAAATCCTTAATGGTATTTTTTGCATATTTTTTGTTTGATACATTGCATTTAAGGAATCGCAAAATTTGCAAATCCTTCAGTGCAATCGCAAAATAAGGAATAGCAAATTTTGCTATTCCTTATTTTGCATCAAACTTGTTTGATACATACCATTTGTCTAATTAGCATTCGCAAAGGCTGAAGTTCACAGAATTTTGGCCTTTGCAAATGCTAATTAGCTTGATACATATGGCCCCAAGTGAGGCCTGTCTTGCAACATGGTGCATCTTTTGCATCACTGCTGCATCGGTTTCATGTGGCACGGTTTTTTTACACCATGACACATCTGCCTAAATGCATCAATTTGTAATTTTGTCGCATCATAGCAAATCTTTTGCACCGCCGCTGCATCAGAAAAGTGACGCACAGTGGCGCAAAAGAGGCATACACCTATCATAAATCTGTCCCTAGCATTTTAAATGATTAATTCAGGATGACGATAAGGTGTGGCCTATCCAGAGGTTTGTTTAAGGTGAGGCCTACTCAGGATTGCAGATCAAAGTTACACTTGATGAACAATACAGAGGAGATAATACATGTAAAGGCCTACCAATGAAGTAAGTTATGTCCACTTCATTGTGCCAGTCATCATAAATCTATCCCTATGCTTCTTATCTTGTTAGAGATGAACTGCCATATGTATCATCAAACTATTTTGCATTTCCTAAATAGCGAATTTTAAGGAATAAATAGCGATTCTTTACCATTCCTAATTTGCAATGAACAAATTGCTAATTGCAAATTACTCATTCATTTCCATGGGCCAGGAGGCCCATAGGAATGAAGGTGCAATTTGCGATTAGCAATTAGCTCATCGCAAATTAGGAATTTTTCCAAGGGTGCATGGGTGTCTCAAGAACACCCTGCTGCACCCCCTGAAAAAGAAATTTGGGGGCATATGACGCACATACATGCCCTAAGGGCATGTATGGCCGTCATATGTCACCTTTTGTTTTTTGGAAAAAAAGCTTTTTGAAAAGAATTCGCAAATTACCACCAACTAGAAGTTGGTGGTAATTTGCAAATCCTTAATGGCATTTTTTGCATATTTTTTGTTTGATACATTGCGTTTAAGAAATCACAAAATTTGCAAATCCTTCAGTGCAATCGCAAAATAAAGAATAGCAAATTTTGCTATTCTTTATTTTGCATCAAACTTGTTTGATACATACCATTTGTCTAATTAGCATTCGCAAAGGCCGAAATTCACAGAACTTCGGCCTTTGCAAATGCTAATTAGCTTCATACATATGGCCCCAAGTGAGGCCTGTCTTGCAACATGGTGCATCTTTTGCATCACTGCTGCATTAGTTTCATGTGGCACGGTGTTTTTTACACCATGACACATCTGCCTAAATGCATCAATTTGTAATTTTGTCGCCTCATAGCAAATCTTTTGCACCGCCGCTGCATCACAAAAGTGACGCACAGTGGCGCAAAAGAGGCATAAACCTATCATAAATCTGTCCCTAGCATTTTAAATGATTAATTCAGGATGACGATAAGGTGTGCCCTATCCAGAGGTTTGTTTAAGGTGAGGCCTACTCAGGATTGCAGATGAAAGTTACGCTTGATGAAGAATACAGAGGATATAATACATGTAAAGCTCTACCAATGAAGTAAGTGATGTCCACTTCATTGCGCCAGTCATCATAAATGTATCCCTAAGCTTCTTATCTTGTTAGAGATGAACCGCCATATGTATCATCAAACTATTTTGCATTTCCAAAATAGCGAATTTTAAGGAATAAATAGCGATTCTTTACCATTCCTAATTTGCGATGAGCAAATTGCTAATTGCAAATTACCCATTCATTTCCATGGGCCAGGAGGCCCATAGGAATGAAGGTGCAATTTGCGATTAGCAATTAGCTCATCGCAAATTAGGAATTTTTCCAAAGGTGCAGGGGTGTCTCAAGAACACCCTGCTGCACCCCTGAAAAAGAAATTTGGGGGCATATGGCACACATAAATTTTAACAACATTCCTTTACCTCAAAAACGATTTTCAAGTCATAATTTGAAAACACTGCCCACGGGGAAATGACTTAAAATGTCCTTAAGACACATGAAAGTGTTTTTTTAAAGCCTTTGCAAGTTTTTGGGTCACTTTTAACATGGCTATGTAACTCAAACAGTCAAAATCTAAATTTACCATGCACAGGTGGGACCATATTTACAAGGAATGTGCCCCACGGGGAAAGGTCTTTTAATGTAATATGGGAAAAATGACATCAGACACACTGAAATGCCTTATAAAGAAGCATACACCATTATATCCTTGTCATAAATTTACAAACCATTCCTTTTCCCCAAAAACGATTTTCAAATCATAATTTGAAAACACTGCACATGGGGAAATGACTTAAAATGTCCTTAAGACACATGAAAGCGTTTTTTGATTGCCTTTCCAGCATGGTTGGGTCACTTTTAACATGGCTATGTAACACAAACATTCAAAATCTAAATTTGCCATGCACAGGTGGGAGCATATTTACAAGGAATGTGCCCCACGGGGAAAGGTCTTTTAATTTAATATGGGAAAAATGACATCAGAGACACTGAAATGCCTTATAAAGAAGCATACACCATTATGTCCTTGTCATAAATTTAAAAACCATTCCTTTTCCCCAAAAACGATTTTCAAATCATAATTTCAAAACACTGCACATGGAGAAATGACTTAAAATGTCCTTAAGACACATAAAAGCGTTTTTTGATTGCCATTGCAGCATGTTTGTGTCACTTTTAACATGGCTATGTAACGCAAACATTCAAAATCTAAATTTGCCATGCACAGGTGGGAGCATATTTGCAAGCAATTTGCTCCACAGAGAAAGGTCTTACATTAAAATGGGAAAAATAACATCAGAGACACTCAATTGCCTTATAATGAAGCATACACCATTATGTCCTTGTAATAAATATTATAACCATTCATTTTCCTCAAAAACGATTTTCAAGTCATAATTTGAAAAGACTCCACAGCTCCTATGCACAATAACACCCTGTCAGTACTAATACTTCACATTTTCTCCAATTACATTTTCTCAAAGAAACAAAATCTATTTGTAAAACACTTGAGACAAAGCAACATTTGAAGAACACAACTTTCTTCATAATTTTCTCCTTAAAGCACACTATTCTCTATCTAAATTAAAGAAATCTTTTCTCACCTTAGCAAATACTTTGAGTTTCAAAACAGTCTCAGAAACACACCAATTTGTCTTCAGCAGAGCAAAAGGTATCCACTCCAGAGTCTGCAGCTATCAAAAGCACAGAAATGCTGTAATTCTTCACACATATCTCTCATGTCACCCAATCAAAACTCTTCCCTCACTTTTTTTCAAATGAAAACCCTTCCCCCCTCTGCCCTTTCTGCCTTTTTTGCATGGCAACCACGTCTTGGAAGACCTCTGGTGTTTGCAAGTTCACACAACAATGTTGCAATTGAACTCTGAACTCTCAGTGCACCTCATATCCAGTGCATTCTTTCATTTAATGATTTTTTCTTGACCACTCAAAATACATCTTTCAAACAACTCATCCATGCACCCTAACTTTCTGTTTTCAGCAATCAAAATCCACCAATCACTGTTACTGCTTCATTAACACAGAAACTCCACAGTTTTTTTCATTTTAAACTCTTATTTTTTCAACTGCCATTTCATTGCCACACTTCATCTGACTGCAGGAGAACCTTCTCTCACCATGTTTTCTGTCTGGATTGTTGGACATAGTTACATCTATTGGGCTCAGAGGTATGCTGAGAACAGGAATTTACCTAACCTCAATTTACAAGATGTGGAAATTAAGTGGTTTGGCCACAGAGGATTAAAATGTCACCAATTGATACCATTGGTGAAAACCTTTATGCATTTGCCAAAACCTGACCTGTTAATTGTGCACTGTGGAGGTAATGATTGGGGCACTTTGACTGGGGTAGGTCTGGAAATGCTTTTAAA
The DNA here is from genome assembly GCF_964261635.1 of Lissotriton helveticus. Classification (NCBI taxonomy): domain Eukaryota; kingdom Metazoa; phylum Chordata; class Amphibia; order Caudata; family Salamandridae; genus Lissotriton; species Lissotriton helveticus. The sequence goes on along the minus strand of NC_136057.1, from coordinate 804,469,129 downwards.
GGACACCTTTGAGCAATTGATGGCACTTTTTCCTCAGACTGCCTTGGTATATTCAAATATATGCCAAAGACAGAAATGGAGGTGGTCAAACCAATTTTGTCCACAAATTGAGAAGTCGAGGAAGCATGTAAACAAATCTGTTTCCGCTTACATGAGAGACCATGGAATGGGCTCCCTGTACAACAATAACTTGCGTTACTACATGCAAGATATCTACAGAGGAGATGGAGTTCACTTCTCAGATGAGGGCAACAGAATTTTCATTCTGAATTTAAGACTGTGCATTGGTACCTACTTATAAGTACCTAAATGTACCATAAACCCAAAAGCTCTTCTCAGAGCTACCCTACATCTGATCACTCATAATTATTATTTTACTCTAACATTTTTCACTAATTTTCAACAAAGTACGCTCCCTGGGGCGCTACCCGGTACGCAAACCGGGAGTTAACCTCGCTAAATTTTAAAAAAAATGTTTTTTTTTCGCACATATGGGCCTCCTCAGCCACCCTCAGAAAACCTAGGGGGTCAAGATAAGTCTACCGTGCCCCCTTCTACCCATTCTGAACATTATTTGCCCTCCATCTTGTATCTTAATTCGACCGAAACACAAAATGGTGGACTCCCGTAACGCTTAAGGTTCGCGAACCGGGGCGCTCGCCAGTTCGCGTACCGGGTCGCTCCCTGGGAAGCGCACCATCAAAAAAGGTGGGAAAGTAGTTTACAGAAAAGCGACTGGAGACAATTTCACCAAATATAGATTAGCTCATACTACATACCAATGCCTACCATTTTCACAAATTTGATTGAAATTCCATTTAACCATTTAGCCTGTAGACCTCTCTAAATACCCTGAGGTAAATTACTTCACAAAACACATCTGAAGTGTTGGAATTGACAACCAATTAAAATGTTACTTTCATTTTCTACTTTTTTTACCTGACATTTGATTGGCTATGTACCTGAATATATATAAAGGAAGAGAGAGAAACACAGCCATTTTGACTACTACTTCCTGAACTACATTGCAAGATCATTTTCACTCACAACTTAAACTTGTTTTTAGAAGGTGAGATATTATTTTATAAATTTGAAAACATTTTCAGATAGTTATATACTATCCCTCTGTAAGAGTTAGACATTGAGAAAGGCTTCTTTATTATAATTATGGATTGATTTAGGTTTCTGTGGTATAATTATGAATTTACTTAGGCTTCTTCACAGGCACTTTTTAATAGTACTACTTCACGCCTGAAACCATACAGTGCCCATAGATTACTTCTCTGTTATAAACTCACAAGTACCTGTCTGAACTTAAACCCAACAGTGCCCTATCTCTACTGATATATTTATTTTTTATGCAAATTACAGCAATAAAATGGAAGGTGAGCAGAATGTTTCCTTCGAAATTGTTCTGGAGAACAACACAGAAAAAGATATTGAGGACAATGATGACTCAGATTTCATGGATGAATCACGGGACCATGAATTAGTTCAATGTGTAGAATCTGTGGATCATTTACTTCATTATGATGGCGGTCAAATGTGGGAACTTATGTTCACTCAACAAGAGGACATATCGGACAGTCAAATGCTAGACGTTCTATTAAATTTTGAAAAACAATCCGAAAAATAAAATTGTATGTAATATTAAAAAATTGTTTGAGTCTTTAATCATTTTTATATGTAATTCATAAACTAGTTAAATGTTAGAAATGTTATTAAATTTTGAAACACAATCACAATAATAAATAATTGCTTAAAAAATAAAAAAATTAAAAAATAATCAACAAAACCAACAATCAATTAACATACAGTATTTGAAAAGTCTATCATTCTTTTTTCCTTATAGTACGCTGCCCAGAACGCTTCCCGGTTCGCGAACCGGGCGCCACCCACGCAAAAAAACAAAAAAAAATTATTTTTATTTTGCCCCGCGGGGCCCTTTTAAAGCCTCCACATTAAACCTAGGGGGTCAGGGAGGATCTACTATGCCCCCTTATGGTCATTTCCCCCTTTGTTTTGGCCTCCTCTTGTCTCTCAATCCTACCGAGAGACAAGATGGTGGCCGCTCCGGACTGTTTAGAATGTTGACAGACACCGGAGAGCCAATCAGCTTCGCTACGCGAAGTTCCGTTACGCGTAAAGTCCGCGAACCGGAGCGCTGCCCGGTCCGCTGTTACAGATATATATCTTTTTTTGAACGTTAATTTCTCAAAATCCACTGAAGCACATATATTGAGACCTAGCAAAGGCACATCGGGCTACCAGTCCCTACAATTTTGCCAAGTTTCGTGGAAATCCATTCAGCCGTTCGGGCTAAAAGTGAGGCCAACCGCCCTATGGAAAACTCAATGTTAAAAACATGTTTTGGGACCCCCCTTTTTTCTCGGCCCCCCCTTGACAAACCCCCCCCAAATTTCCAGGGGCTGCTCAGAAACAAAATGTTCCATTTTCCAGAAAATTTCAGCCAATTCCGTCCACAAACGCCAAAGTTATTAGACATAGAATTTTCAAAAATCCCATAGGGAAAAAATCCTAACTATATATTCCTACTGGCGACCGCCAGTAGGTAATATATATATATATATATGTGTTAGAAAGGGTTCCCCACTCAATAAGTCCCAGGAAACACAAAAGACTCGCACTCCAGGGTCCGTGTTCGTTAATCGTTTATTGGCGACGCGTTTCGACCAGGTGGTCTTCTTCGTTAGCTAGCCACATAAACACACAGTCACCATTTTAAAGTGCACCAAGGGAAAAGTGGAAACTGACATAGGACCACAACCCAAATCGAACTACAGTAATAGTAAAAACTACAAATGAAGTGGAGGAAAGACTTAGTAGTGCATTGGCTTGTAAAAGCTAGTGCTTGAAGTTAAATGTAAGTAACATTTCAATGTTTTAAATAAACAAACAAATGTATAATAAGGCAATTACACCGAATAGATAAATCCAATTGTGATCTGACATGGTGATGGGTTACTCATCAGGTGTGAGCTACCCCATGTGCATGACCAGGTAGGTCGTGACGAGGTCGTCTTGTCTAAGCTCTACTGTGAAGCTCCTAACTCCACATCTATCAACTGAGAGGGCCCTCTCTGAAGGAAAGTGTGAGTTGGACGTTGCAAACACAACATCTGGGGATAGGTATGAGAAGAGGGTCAGGTGCAGGGGTTAGGTAAGGTAGTGTAAAGGCCTAACATAGGGTTTTCAGCCAATATGCACATGTAACTCCTCATCCTCATTCAGGCCAAAGGGGTTTCTCGAATCCAGACAAATGATGTACTGGGATTCCAGGATACGTAGCTGCTTAAGTCTGTTGCCCCCTCTCGGATTTGCAGGAATTCTGTCAATGCCAAAGAAGGAAAAATGATTAACATCACTATTATGAAAGCGCAACCAGTGGCGTGCAGTGGCATAACTCATGTCAACATTCTTAATCGCCCTCATGTGCTCCAATATGCGTTTCTTTATTGGGAAGATGGTGCTCCCAATATAGAACTTAGCACATGGGCAAACAATCACATACACACAGTAGTCAGTATTGCAATTCATAAATTTCCCAATCACTTCACTTCTGCCTGTAAGAAGGGGATAGGACTTGACATTCTTGCTAGTGGCACAGGCTTTACACTTGCCACATTTGTAAAAGCCTTTCTGTTCCTTTAGCCAATTCTTTTTCTTCTTAGGTGCCTCGTAGTAGCTTCTCACTAACATGTCCTTCAAAGAGCGTGCCTTTCTGTACGTCACCTGGGGTTGTCTATTGATCGTTTTGCCTATGATCGGATCACTCCTTACAATGTGCCAGTGTTTCTTTAATATCTCACGCACTCTGCCTGCCTCTACACTATACGTTGTTATCATCCTGACATTGTTAGATTCCGGGTTCTCAGTGGCTCTCACTTTCTTTTTGGTCAAGAGTGTCTCTCTATTCCTTGCTTTGGCTTTTTCTTTGGCCACCAGCAGTACCTGGTTGGAATAACCCCTGGCCTTAAATCTCTGTGTCATGGTGGTCTGCTCTTTCTTAAATGCAGCCCCTGAGCTGCAATTGCGCTTAGCCCTCAGAAATTCCCCGTATGGGATGCTGTCCTTGAGACTATTAGGGTGCTGACTTCTAGCATGTAAAATGCTGTTGCCTGAGGTGGGTTTCCTGTATAGGCTGGTTTGGATGGCTCCTTCCACAATTTTTACTTTAACATCTAGAAAGTCCATTTCTGTTTGGTCCATCTTGTTGGTAAACTTCAGATTAACCTCATTCTTATTGAGGCAAGCAAGGAATTTTTTCAACTCAAGTTTGGGACCATCCCAGATCAGGAAAATATTGTCAATATACCTGGTGTAAAAGGCAATGTGACATGTGAGATTGGTATTCTCCTCAGACCATAGAACTTGTTCCTCCCACCAACCCATCAACATGCAGGCAAAACTTGGAGCAAAGCAAAGCAATCAGCGTGTTGGATAAAGCTGCCTCTGTATGCTGTGAGAGTTTTCATCTAAGCCTGTGACTATGGGCCGAGAGGCCTGAAACGCATTAGGCAGGATAATCATCTAAACACAGATGCAAGGTTTTGCTTTGCAAATAAAGAACTCTGGAATAGTTATCTGTTGTGGAGTGTGTCTTCCTTTCGGACAAAATTGGAAACACGATGTGACGGCAGTCCTGCCATGAACACTGCGCCACCACGTAAATTAGGTGGAGCCGCAGGGGCACAGCACTGCTCACAGCGGAAACAACAGATGGTGCACCAAAACCTGTCAACAAAACTATATATATATATATATATATATTCACTAAAAAAAACTATAAGTTTTAGGGGTGTTATAGTTAGCTGGACATTTCACTCATAATACAAAACCATTGAAATTGTTCCTATATAGTTAGTTGTACTAACTATATTTCGCGCACCCGCAACCCACTGCTGATGATGTCACATATGACATCATTCATGACATGGTCAGTGACATCACTGATGACATCTCAAATGACATCACTGATGACATCACTGATGACATCATCCACGTGAAAATCATATACAACTTTTCCTTCTCTAGTAAAAACTTTCATCACTCTTTGTAAAATACAGAGTATTATATTTGAATCCATTGACACAGAAATACAAGTATCTAAAAACCCACTCAGTGATTCCTAGATGTATACACACATCTAATCACTTACCTGTAGATTCACTCATACATGCTGTCAATGAACAATAAAACACTATCAAAAATACTTATACACCTATATCGACATTACACACCAGCACACAACCTATTCACATATGAAGTTATCCTACTCACTTATGCAAACAATGGATCATACTTACATACTTACTTAGCTACACACTTATACAAACACCAATTCATAGTAAGTCATACTTAGTATATTATAAAATCATTATTACAAGTATACAGTCACTCACACAATCATTGAGTCTTACGTATACTTATACTGTCACATACACTGCCAAATGTTAGAATATGTAGTTTTAACTTCATATATCTACTGAATCAACTATTCACACATCTTTGGGCAGTCACACCCCCCCCCACCGAACCACACACACATTCACTCTCCCATAAAAATACTCAGTTAACTAATTAATAACTAAAATACACTTTCACATAGCTAGTAAGCAACTGGAGAACCAGTTTACACAACAACTGACAAAGTGATACAGATATTCACACAGTTTAGTCACTATCCACTATATTTAGTGAGAAACTATACATTGTTAAAGTAAACAGTCAATTACACTGCTACTAAATCCTCCATCCAAATATGTATTTTTATATATCCACTCATTCCTCAATGCAAATTGCTATATATATAATGCATATTTAAATAAAGAAGCAAACCACATTCACTTGATTATGTCATCAGTGATGTCATCAGTGATGTCATTTGAGATGTCATCAGTTAAGTCACTGACCATGTCATGAATGATGTAATATGTGAAATCATCAGCAGTGGATTGCGGGTGCGCGAAATATAGTTAGTCCAACTAACTATATAGGAGCAATTTCAATGGTTTTGTATGAGTGAAATGTCCAGCTAACTATAACACCCCTAAAACTTATAGTTTTTTTTAGTGAATTTCAAAGGTTTTTTAAATGCTAATTCCTAACTATATAAGGCCTGAAACCTATGGTTTTTTCAGTGAATTTGCAAGGTTTTTTAAATGCTAATTCCTAACTATATAAGGCCTGAAACCTATGGTTTTTTTCAGCGAATATATATATATATGTGTGTGTGTGTATATATATATATATATATAATATCTATATACATATAGACATATATCTATCTTTCTCTCGATATATATATATATATATATATATATATATATAGTTTGTGCCGATTTTTTCAAAAAAGCAAGCTTCAGCCCAAATCCTTAGTGCGTGGTAAGTTTGTTCAAACAAGATTGCCAAAACCACCCGACGTGTTTCGGTGCAGCCGCACCTTGGTCACGGGTAAATCAGGTTTGTGAATTCATCCATTTTAAGTGTTACAACATAAACATTAACATAAAAGTAGGGCTACCCGTCCCAACACTATAGCATGAAAACGTATATTGGCAGACATCTTTAAATTCTACCCGACTGTGCAAATCTTTACATATCAAAATGGTTACAATTCATAGTGGTAAATGCACGCTGTCATTCTAATAGTTGCATCACAGTTAGATTGAAAAGGTGCCTCTTTAATATTAAAGATCCGTGAATACGTTGTAAAATATTGCTTAACAATTCAAGCATACTTGATCTCTGTACCACCTAGTTACTCAAACTGGTCCCTCTGTAACTCCTTTGCCCCAGTGGGCACATTCGTAGTGCTTAACTGCGAGTCTGCCCTAGTGGGCATAAATGCACCTTACAAATACAGCGTATCCTTATTCAGATAGAAAGTTTCTTATGTACAATCATTGTATACGAAATCTTTGCCACTTCCGCCCTAGTGGGCTACCTTTTCTCACGTTATAGTTAGTTGGACTCACTATAACTTGCGCGTGCAATGCACTGCTGATGACGTCACATATTACATCACTCATGACATGGTCAGTGACATCACTCGTGACATCACTGATGACATCTCAAATGACATCACTGATTTTTTTTTTTAAAACTCTTTATTCATGACTGGATCAGAGATTACATTTTGTAATACATTTCTTTTAACATACTGTCAGTCTTTTCCGTTTTCTGAAACATAACTTTGGCGCAGTGCTCCATACATCAACTCCTACATCACGGTTTGTGAAATTCCAATTACCAAATCAGAGTATCATTTATCACTTAGTACATGTCAGTAGGGTACTGTATCGCCCAACCGTTTCCCGGTCCCTCCCACCTCCCCCCACCCCGTTCCCGTCTTCTGGTCATTCCCATGTACATTTTTATAACGATCATCTAACAGTGATGTGACGGCATAAATGGACATTACAGGTCATAGGTGTGGTCACCAGTGTATCTAGGCAGTCTGCCTCACACATCTCCTCCCCCCACCGCCAGTGAGCACTCAGGCACCCTCATCCCCGGGCAATCCCAGGTCCTCATCCTCCCGCTCCAACAGCATGCGATCCCAATCTTGTGCTACAGGGTATTTCCGGTGGCCCTTCTCCTCCTCCCTACGCAGTTCCGCTGCCTCCGCCTTCCCCCATTTCAACATATCGGATCTCCACACCTCTATGGCTGGGGGCCTAAGGGACTTCCATCTCATAGTGAGGGTCCGGAGTGCCAACAAGAGGGCCAGGTCTGTAAATTTCAGCTGTGCCCTACAGGCCTTGGGTCTCTTCCTATTCCCTATCAGGCAGGGTAAAGCGCCCACCGGGACCTGCATACCCGTTATGGTGTGTAGTGCATGCCGGATTGTCTCCCAATATGTGCGCAGTCTCGGGCACGCCCACAGCATGTGGACAATATCAGCGTCATCACCCTGACACCTAGGGCAGCAGTGGGAGACGGTGGGAAATATCCTATGTAATCTTTGTGGAGTGAGGTAAGCCCTATGTAGCACCATGGCTTGTATAAATTTGAATTTAGCATTCCTGGACACTCTCCTGGGATGTCCGAGGATGATCTTCCAGTCCCCGTCTGTAATTCCCTCTCCTGTGTCCGTGCTCCAGGCCTCCCTGAGTAGGGTGAGGGATCCAGCTGCGTGTTCTCTAATGCCCACATATAGCCATTTCACTAAATGACCGCCCGACCCCATATAGTGGAGAAGATGGACCAATTCGTGTTGTGTTGGTTTAGTGCGTTGTGTAGCCCAAGTGCGCCGTACATAATGGGAGACCGTGGCGTGTAGGAGATAAAGCCGTTGCGGGGCCCCCGTGGATTGCGTAAAGGTGGCATGGTCCAGCAAGTTGTCGTCCCCAAATAAGTCTCCAACTCTGTCCACCCCAGCAGCTATCCAGGGTTGTAATCTGCGTCACGTCAGGGGTCCCTGTGGAGTCGGTAGGCCCAGTAGAGGAATGTTGTCTGCATAAGAAGGGGTCCCTGCCGTGTATTTAAGTGCATTCCGCCAGCACTTCAATGCCACGAGCAATAAGGGGTGACAGTCCCTCGGAATCTTGGCTGTAGGCAGCAGAAGGGAATGGAGAGCCCCTCGCGCCAGCTCTTGTGGTGTGAAAGCAATCTCATGAAGGTTTCTGCCCGCCACCCACCTAGTCAGCCACTGAAGTTGGCTAGCGTAGTAGTAGCCACGTAAGTCAGGCACTCCCAGGCCCCCTTGTCTGGTGGACAGTTGTAGTTTCTTGAGGCTTATCCGTCTGCTCCCCGAACCCCAAATCAGGGTGATCAATAACGAGTTCAACATGGTAAAAATGGGTTGTGGTAGAAGGACCGGCAGATTCACAAAATAATACAGGATTCGGGGAAGCAGGACCATCTTTGAAAGTGCCACCCGGCCCATGACAGACAGGGGCAGGGACGTCCAAAAGTTCACACTACTGCGGAGGCCAGTAATTGCTCTCCGCACATTACCCTCAATTTGGTCGTCAGGGTTCCGATAAACATTAATGCCGAGGTACTTGAAGGTAGTCGGGACCACCTGGATCACGTGCTCCCCAAACGGTATGTGGGTGGGTAGTTGTCCATCGCGGAAAAAGAACCCCAGCGATTTCCCGGGGTTAAGCGCCAGGCCCGATATCCTTTTGAACCGTTCAAAGGTATGTGCCAGGAGGGTATGGTCGCCCTGCAGGTCTCGTAGGAACAGCAATATGTCGTCGGCGTAGATGGAGATCAGATTATGAGTGTCTCCAACCTGGATTCCCGCCTCTGCCGCCCTATTCCGGAGTGCAATCGCTAGGGGTTCTAACGTAAGGACGAATAACAGCGGTGACAGTGGGCAGCCCTGTCGGGTGCCCCTGTGTACGCCATAACTGTCTGACGTGTGTCGGCCGGTGCGTGCCCGGGCCGTTGGGTTGGTGTATATTAGACGAACCCATTTTATTAGGGCGTCTGGAAGTCCAAAGCGACGTAAAACTTCAAACATAAAGTCCCAAGTCAGGGAGTCAAACGCCTGCCGCAGATCCAGGGTTATACATCCAGCCTGCGGCAAGTCCGGGGGGGTCGTGTACATGAGGGCATGTATACGTCTCGTATTTTGAGAGGTGCTCCTCTCCGGGAGGAAGCCACACTGAACCGTGTGGATCAGGCCAGGGAGGTGGGCTTGTAATCTCAGGGCTATAATTTTACTAAGGATTTTATACTCCGAGGGGAGCATAGACAGAGGCCTATAGTTACTCACATCCAATGCATCCCTGCCGGGCTTCGGGATCGAGATGACCAAGGCCTGCATAGTCGAAGCCGATAGGTGGCCAGTCTCATACGCGGTTTTGTAGATATTTTCTAGACTAGGGGCTAACGTATCACAGTAAGTTTGGTAAAACTCACCCGGCAGACCGTCCATGCCTGGGGTCTTGCCTCGGTTTAGAGAGTGGATGGCTATTTTAACTTCCTGCTGTGTAACAGGCCCTGCTAGGATCGTCTGAATATCTCGGGGAAGGGCCGGGATCGGCAGCTCGTCCAGGAAGTCTAACATGGCATCCCTAGTATCAGCAGGGGGTGGGGCGTACAGTCTCTCCAAATGGGTCTTAAACACATTATTGATCTCTATCTGCGTATTTACCTGCCTGCCCGTGTCATCTCTGACACTCGTGATTATCGGGGTCTCAGGGGTGTCTCTAATCAGGCGAGCCAGCAGTGCACCTGACCTGTCCGCCTCCGCCTGTTGGGTTGAGCCTCCAGGTGGGCACCGGAGAGGGAATCCTGCCCCAGTTCAAATCTAGCGTTAGCGGCCTATGGTCTGAAAACGTCTTGGCGAGGTAGGCCGAGGACGTGCAGTGTGCCATCAGGGACTTGGTGCAAACAAATCTGTCCAGGCGTGTATGCAAGTTATGTAGTGGGGAATAGTATGAGTACTCCTTGTGTGTCGGATATAGTGTACGCCACATATCTGCCAGCCCCCACCCTTGAAGCCATACTCGAAAGGAGTCAGACAGTCTGTGAACCCCTGTCCCCTGAAGCGGAGGGTGCGATCTGGCCAGCCCCGTGTCCAGTATCATGTTCCAGTCCCCGCCCAGGATCCAGGGGATGTCCGCCCAGTCTGCTAAGGCCCTACTCACAATTGGGAGGAATCTGTCCTGGTCGTGATTTGGGGCATAAATACTGCCCAGGACTACCAACACCCCATCTAGTGTGCCCTTAACCAAGAGGTATCGCCCTTGGTCATTTGTCTTTCTATCTATCTCCACGAAGGGGACACCATAACGCACCCAGATCGTAGCTCCTCTAGAGAAGGCAGAATATGTTGTGGAAAAAACAGTCCCCCTCCATTTCTTCCGCAGGGTGTGTACTTCGGGCTGTGTTAGGTGGGACTCCTGGAGGAACACAATGTGTGCTCCCTGGCGGAGCAGGAAGGCGTGCACCCTGTGTCGTTTCTGTATCGCCCCTAATCCTCTCACATTCCATGTAACCAGCCTATACTTCCCTTTCGTATCAGCCATAATCAGATACCGATGTTCGAGTAGACAACAAAATATAGTGTAGCGTGTGCAGTCACCACGGTGACCAGAAGACGGTTCCCTCCCATCCCCAAACCCCAACTCTGGAGGCGCAGCCTCGGAACCCAGCTGTGCCGAACATGAAACAGTACAACAAAATCAAACAATGAACCATGCATACGCTCTTGGGGGGTCTGCTGCACTTAAGCCACATCCAATGGACCATGTCAATCGGTGTCGCCTGCTCAACGGCGCCGCCGGGAGGGACATTGCTTATAATCAGTCACTGTTACCGGCCTTCACTTGGGGGGGGGGCCCTTTCAATCCCGCAGAACCAGTGAGGTGTGTCTGTGATAGTTCAGGGTGATGGCCTAGTTCAGCTCACACTGTAGGGGGCAGCAGACAGGATCATAACATTGCAAGAGCACTCATTTACTGCAAAACAACATGCGTTTCTCCTGCTCTCAGGGTCCCTCGCACCCCACTCCTTCTCCACCTCCCCCCGCCCCCCACGGAGCCTCATGAAGGTTACAAGAGTAAAAATAACCCATATACATACACATGTAGTTACTCACCAACCCATGCAGCCACTTATACACAAAGTGAAATACTAATTCATATATTTAAATATTTAAACATTACTCACTAATATTTAATTTTCAGGAAGACACACATTCACTGGATGGTGTCATCAGTGATGTAATCAGTGATGTCACTGACCATGTCATGAGTGATGTAATATGTGACGTCATCAGCAGTGCATTGCACGCGCAAGTTATAGTGAGTCCAACTAACTATAACGTGGGAATTTCAATGGTTTTATGCGAGTAAAATTTTGCAGCTAACTATAACTGGTGTGAAACCTATGGTTTTTTCATTGAATTTAATAGGTTTTTTAAATGCTAATTCCTAACTATAACTGGTGTGAAACCTATGGTTTTTTCAGTGAATTTCATAGGTTTTTTTAAATGCTACTTCCTAACTATAACGTGTGTAAAACCTATGGTTTTTTCAGTGAATTTCATAGGTTTTTTAAATGCTACTTCCTAACTATAACGTGTGTAAAACCTATGGTTTTTTCAGTGAATTTCATAGGTTTTTTAAAGGCAAATTTCTAACTATAAGCTGTTTATAAATTATATTTTTTTCATTATATTTCATTGTTTTTATTAATTGCGAAATATGAAATACTTTTTAAATGTAATCTATAGTTTTATTTAAAATTTTCAAGAAATGTTTTCATAGTATTACAAACTTTTCTTCACTGTTAGAATTGCTTAGGGACTCCTTGTAAGTTTCAAAAGCTTTACAAACTGTTTACCTTACCTTCATTTTACCGTTTTCAGACTTGCCACTAAATGTTGAAAAACATACTGTGCTGCGCGACCGAGTGCGCGCACCCCGGTATTTTGAAACAATAAAAAAGGTTTGATACTGTATCGGCATTGTTCTTGTGACCCCCATATCAAGGTATTTAACATTTAGAATGTATACCTTTCCTCCTTTTCACATTTTAAAACTTCATTACATTAGACCGATACTTCTAATTCACGTACGTGTCCGGATTCCGTCACCGCGTATACGTCCTAATACGCGCATGTAAAATCATGTGACTTGAAAACAACACTTCCTATTGGTTCATAGTAGTTTCTATTCTGCAATTTTCCAGAAACCACCAACTTCCCTCAATATATTTTTGGCGCTGAAGAGAGAACAACCTTTTTCATCTTTTCGGAGACTTTGGTGAAATGGCGGCCGCATGCAATTCTTCTTCAGAATCCGAAGAAAATGTTTATCTTCCTTTAAAAAAAAAAAGGAATCTTTTATTTGGCAATTTTTTACCTTTCATGAGGGGCAAAAAAAAGTAAATGCTCCGAAAGTAACGTGCACAATTTGTGGCTCCGTACTTTCAAGAGGAAATCCAAACAAAAAATATTCCTTTTCAATTCATACTATGAAGAGGCATATGAACCAAGTCCACCCTGTTCAATATGCACAGGCAGCGACAAGAGCTCTGGCCACAGAACTGCCACCATCTCAGGCCAGTACTTCATCGACCAGACAACCTACATCTCCATCGACTGAACATATGGAGTTGAAACCATTTATGTCAAAAGTGCATATAAAATGCAACAAGTGCAAAGGATTGATTGTATACGGGGAGCAGAGCCTCATTCTTATTGAGAAAAGATTTCATGACCATAAAAGATTCGAATGCATCTAATTTTTTAACAACTTCAAATGTTCATGTTTTAAAGTTCAAAAATGTGGTTCCAGTTTTACAAATTATAAAGAATAAAAAAGTTTTTCAAAAAAAAACTTCACAAAAAAACAGTTCTTTTCAGAACTACCTCATTGTACCAAAAAGAGCTCTATTAATAAGCTAAAGTATCGCCGCATTTTCAGAACAATAATAAAAGAATGCGGCAATACTTAGGGCATATTATGAAGAAGACGTGATAATTTCACGTCGCTTTTATTGGCAGAACGCAGTAACAAAAGCGCCGATAATCGCCTTCATAATATAAGCCATATTATCATGGATGGACGATACAATATCGCCATTTCTATCGGCAGGACACTGCAGATAAAGCGGCGATAATGCACTTGATGATATCATGTATGAAAATCCTATCGTAGCCCATACTACATGTTTTCGCATCTCACATGGGCTTTCATAGGATTTCCATACGGCATATTATGAAACCCATTATCGCCGCTTTATTTCCAATTTCCTGTCGATGAAAGCGGCGTAAATATATCGACCGTCCATTATAATATGCCCGTTTGTTTTTCAAAATTCAAATTAAAACATATGTTATATGCCTTTATATCTAACATTGCATTCGACTGCAATTTATTGAGCATATTATGGACGCCGTTTTCGCCGCTATATCGGCAACTTCCTGCCGTTGAAGGCAGCGCTAAAATTTTTTGAATCTTTGTAAATATTCTTCAACATCTTTATCAGAACGTCATAACACCGCCTGCGCTAAAAGCAATTTGCATGTGTGTCGCACACACAGTTAATGAGATGCATAGTAGGCATATGTTAAACTAGAAGCAAAATCTGTTTAAAGGCAAAAATACTATCTCGTACACGGCGGCTGTTAGAAAAACAGTTTAAATAAAGTTGTTTATCGTACGAGTGCCACGAGCAGCTTTCATGAAGCATTTGGCAGCGTTAACGTGGAGGTGTGGAAACTAAAACTAAATCAACCCCCTCTCTTACTTACAAAGCACACATTAGTACATAAAAACAACGAGTGTTTTCACGAGGTAATGTCAAGTGCCGCAGGCTGTCACTGGGGTACTATCACATATGTATTCAAATTATGTTCACACTGCCTCTTTTGTAATTCTCTGCTTACATGCACTCTCATCACTAGAAATGAAAGTATAGTCCTTCTTCTATTTTCATTTAATGTCCCGTTTTTTACGTTTCGAAATCTAGTAACCGTAAACAACTAGCAAAAATTATCACTATGTTGGCTTCCTTCCAATATTTTTTCGTAGACCAGCGGCCAATTTTAACGCTTAGAAGTCATAGAATTATCAAATTTAAATTCTAAAACTAGTGATTCCCAAACTGTACACCGTGGCTCCCCAGTCCGCCGTAATGAGGTACCAAGGGCACGGAGCACACTAGGTTGCCTAATCGTCCGTAAATTCCACAGACGTCACTACCCTGTTATGTGTAACTGTATCCATCTCAGAGAGCTACGCGCTCCTCCCCTATGATAACGCTGACAGACCCTGCTGAAACGGCCTTGACTGCAGCAGGAGCACCCAACCCGCCCATTGGAATTCTCAAAGGAGCTTCCTGCCTCAATGAACAGAAGACATTGTCTTACATAAAAAAAGTGAAACCACCAGCATGGCATATTATGAAACAGTTTCTTTAAAAAAGGGTTTGAAAGAAAATTAAGAAATCAGATTAATGTTCTTTCATTGTCTCATGAATTTTAAACAGCAGTATTTTCATTAACATATTCAACAATACCATGGTTACTGCTTTTGTACGTATATGAAGTAGCACCTATTTTCAAAGCCAATAGTCTTTGCTTGTTGTTTGTGTAAAGTTATTTGCTGATCTACATATCTGCATGCAATCAGACATACGACATACCTCCAGTCGAGCACTACACTATACTACACACAAATCTGTAGTTTAGGTGCTTTAATCTGCCCACAGAATAACATCCAACACCTCCTTTGAAAAGACTCCTCCCTTTTTTTAAACAGTGCTTAAAGTCAGAGGCGGATTGGCAAGGCGGACATTCAGGCATGGGTCGAAGGGCCGGTGCCTCAGTGCCCTCTGTGGGCCGTTTATTTCTCCCCTATCCCAAACCACAGAGAGTGGACTTGGAAAGGGGAGAAAAAAAAAACCGCCCCACAGAGTACACAGAGACACACAGAGAAAATGAAAGCAGCGTCGCTGTGCGGCCGGACACCCCTGGCCTGCCAAGCAATGAAGCTAAGGCTTGGCTGGGGAGGGGTGATTGTTTGCAAGAATCGGCCTCCCTGGGGTCCAGGTGTTTCTCAGGCCTTTGAGCCATTTTCACCTCGGCCCGCCTGGGCCCCATGCAGCCCATGCATAGGGTGACCAGACGTCCCGGTTTTCCCCGGACGATCCCCGTTTTTGGAGAAGTGTCCCCGTGTCCCGACACTTTTCTCCAAATGAGTCAAATGTCCCCGTTTTCGAACAGTGTCCGGCTTATACACACAAATGTCCCGGTTTTTCATTAGTCTGGTTGGCCGCCTCCTCTGCAAGTTGATGAGTGCACATTCTGTGACACAAAGACAAACTGGCTTTCTTTCTTACATATCCTGTACACGGAACACCCATGAATTCCCTATGAGACATACAGTGTAAACCTCTTGAATGAATGAATTAATGTTCTCGAGTAGCCCACATTGAGAACTGAGGGACAGAAAAGGAAATTAAGTTACATTTCTCAGCGCCAGTCTTCTGTTTCCAAAGTATGCGGCGAGGAATTAGATTGCATCTTGTATAATTTCCATCATGCTTATGTTCAAACGTTGTGCCTGCTTACATCCTGCCCTGTTTTTCAAAAGTACTTAAGAGCAAGTCATGCGTAGGATCCCACAATCCGGTCAAGTGAGGACAGCCAGGATAACAACACAGGTCTTCCTAATCCTACAGGTGACATATCTACTAAACCCTTACACCTGAGGTACATTCGTATGAACTGCACTGATACCCCCACCGCTAAATTTATTCCACTCAGGCTGCAACACACCACATGCACACACCACCGAAAGCACGGGCAGTGCTTGGTCAGGTCCAGTGCAGCTGGTAGCCTTGAGCTACTAATAAGCAATTATGTGGGAGATGATAGATCATGTATGGTGGCATTAGTAAGCAGTGTCAAGTGAGCATCTAGGCCAGCACAGAGAAATCATGTTACATCAGCCGGCCTCTGAAAGGTGCTGTGCCATGCATGTTGTGTGTACATGTCCCTGATGGCTGCTATGTCCAAGTCTGTGTGTGCGTGTGGCCAAGAGGCAATACGATGGAGTCACTCATTCTGTACATTCTTAAGCTCTACAGGCAGCCCTTCCGATTGCCTCGCCACACCTCTCATGCCCAAATTCAACTTGACTTTGGCCTTGTAAGCCAGAAAAATGGAGATGTCCACATGACGAGCTTACTGCTTAGTACTAGAGTGCAGTGACAATATGCACTTCAAGCTGATTGGCACTTGGTCTTAACAGCGTTAGTACTTTGTGCATGATTCACAATGATAACCTTAGACCAAAAGTCTAAGTTTATGAATTTTGGTAGTCACAAAGGGACTTGCAAGTGGTAATAAAATACCTCTGATTTGTCATCTGTAATGCTTCATCTCGGTCTGTGGAGGGACCTGTCATTGCAGTCGCTTTTCTGTGTCTATGACAGCTGTCAAATAGTCCTACTTTTATGTCGATGGTTACTGCAAACTATAGTCCTACTTCTATGTCTATGACCTGTCCCCGTTTTTTGTTTTGAGAATCTGGTCACCCTACCCATGCAGCAAGTATCTAAAGCAAACAAAAGTGAAAGGTAGCATACAGTGTGATATCACAGAAAAGAGAAGTGTGCAAGTTACAAAAGAGTAGCATACACAGGTACAACAGTAATACTACAGTAAATGGTAAACACTCAAACTGCCAGAACACACTGGCAGTGCACTTCCCATGCACCAGCTTCACCTCAACCTCCCCCTGGCTACCTAGCTGTGTTTTGTGCTCCCCTGCCAGAACATTTTCCCGAGGCCTGGAGGGCTGATTAATTTACTAATTGCAGGGGCCTTACCTCTGTTCAAGTGCTCCTGAGCTGAAGGCCTGTGAAGGACTAAGGTTACTAATAGCAGCAGCTTTGCTGCTTTTCAGGTGCTCCTGTGCTAGAGGGCTGGAATAATTTTGTGACAGAAAGGGGCCTTGCTATTTTTTTAGTTGCTCAGCATGTACGCCATTGGCACCTTGGCCCTGTGTCCTGTGCTAGGACAGTATCCTCCTACTTTCATTCCTTGTATGTGCAAATGGTGTTTTATGAAAGGGCACGCCCCTTAAATGTGAGCGACACCCATTAAATATGGGCCATGCCTCTTGAATGTGGGCCACTTTTTTCGTCAGTACCCAGGCCGAATTGTGAAGTCAACAATATTCATCCACTACAAAGCTGTTTGTCTTAGTCAAGTTATAAACCGACCATTAAATGATATACCTAAGAACTACTCAGGGGCAGCTATTCGATTTTGTACTTTTTCGAATATGGCACAAATATGTTCCAAAGTGCTTAAAAACAGATAGCAATGTTAGAAACTGTTTCCAATCACTAACCATGCAATATTAACTTTGTATGTCAATTATATTAAATTTCACAGACAAACAAAGCAAATCCCAATATAGTTATTATCTGTTATTAGTTATCACTAACTGGTGTTAGCGTCTGCTACATACTAGAGAGACAATTTTATCTGCACTATAATGCCTTTTAAAATCAAAAATGCAGAATAAAACTCCCTTGATAATATGCTGAAAAGTTCTGTAACACAAATCATTTACTTGCAATATTTTCACACATCCACATTAGTGAACTAACAGACTGAAATGTTGCTGATTTCTTATATTACTTTTTAAGAGGCTCCTTGTGACCGTGCAGCTAATCCTCCATGGAAATGCTCACATAAAACACAACACTAGTATGACCAGGATACTCAAAGAAATAACACTGGGTTGAAAAAGTGTTTTTATTATTCATACTTACCTAAGAAATAGTAATAAAGAAAAACTTTAAATATTTGAAAACCATGCTATCTGTGAAAGAAAAGTAAAAATATGGTTATAGTGTTATTTCATAAAACAAAACAAAGTAGAAGTGATTGAAGCAGAAAGTGAAAGAAAAGAAGACTGAGGGACAGAAAGAGACCGAGACAGAATATTTTGAAAGAAATAAAAGCAGTCAAAGAATGACTGTCTAAAGGAAAGTGAAGTGACAGACAAAACGACAGTATGATCAGTGATAATACACGAAACAAACAGTCTATCAAATAAACAGACTAAGAGTACCTACATGTTTTAAAGAACTAGATAAAATGTACAAAGAATACTAAAAGAAAAAGAGTCAAAAAGGTAGAGTAACAGAACATGAATGGAATACAAACAGACATGGAGTATAAGAGAGACAAATCAACAGAAATGAAGTAGGGTGAGAAAACTAAACTATAGATTTTAGATTGGAAATTGAACATAAATAAAGGAAACAAAGTAAAGAAACAAATTGTAAGGTACAGTAAGACAAAGAAGTTAAGATTCAGGAAACAAAGGTGATAATGGATCAATAAAGGTGACTCTCTATAAAGTAACATAAAAAAGAAACTGAAGAGTAAGAAAGACTGAATAGAATACTAACAAAAAAGATGTAAAAGTAAAAGCATGAGTTAAAGAGAATAACCATATCTAAACACCAGTAACAAAGGAAGAGGATGAAAACAATAAGGATAAGAGACAGATACACAAAACACTCAGATATGATTAATTCTTCTTACCTTAAAAATGTAATATCTGTGGAAGACAATAAAGAAATCTGTTATAATACATACTTCTAAATCCAATGTAACAAAATAACTTAAACAACATATTTACTGGTTTATTTTTGCTGTCCTCAGATAAATTGATTTTCACTATAAACAGTGATTTCAATAGTAATCATCATGTGACAGCGGGGAAAAAAAAACACAATCAAAATGATTGTATTTAAAAAACCCGTACAACATCTCTATACATACTATAAATACCTAGAAAAAAACATGTCTTAAATGTTTTTCTCTAATTCGCAATTTCTTGAGTAAGTACAAGACATATTTCACAATTATAAACTAACTAAACTATACCAGTCACTTTTAAATACCGCTCAACAAATAACAGTGCAACTATGTTCTTAAAACATTTATCTCAAGTCAACATTTGATATCTCATTTTTTTCCGCATGGCCAAATACTATGAGATAAGTCATTATTTTTTGAGTACCTCTCAACAAACTCGCGAGTACGTATGTTCTAGAAAGATTTATCTGAAGTCCACATTTAGATATCTCATACATTTCCGCAAGGCCAAATGGTATGAGTTAATTTGTTTTTTTTGAGTACCTCTCAACAAACTTCCAAGTAAGTATACTCTAAAAACATTTATCTTAAGTCAACATTTTCATATATCATTGTTTTTCGCGTAGCCAAATAGTATAAGTTAATTCCAACATGTCCTGTAGCAGAAACATTAAGGAAACCTTACCTGATGCTATCACTTTGGCACATAAAAGTTTCATTTCTATATTTGAACACCCTTAATCACATCATATTTCTAAAGAACACATTTTCATATCTTTACAGTATTACTCTGACTCCACCAAGTAATTTCACTGAAATTTTGGTTGCAAAAATATCAGATAAGAATTTCTTAACTCAGAAGGCAAACGTTTCTTAAAACTTAATTGACTATCATTGCACAGCGTCCAACCAGTTGGACTCTTCAAATAAGCTATGTAATGACCTGATGATATAGATGACCCTTCATGAAAAATAATTGCTACAGTGACAAATGTTCTTCTAGAAATAGATATTTGAGAAGCCACATAATTTTTAATTAAAGTTGACAATTTACTTCCATCAGCTCTGCATCGTTGAAGCATTAAAATAACATACTGTCCATATCTATGGATAAATAAAGTAGATAACATTTCTGAATTACATTGAGAACAGACCATATTCAGATACGCATCTTTAACTAGTTCATTAAAGGATACTGTTTTACGATCTGGTAATGTTAAATATATAAATCTTTCTGTATGTATGTCAGTACTACTTGTAAATGAGCAATTACGGCAAATATGTTCCCATTTATAAGAAAGGCCAAAAAGACTATCAATACCTGCACCTTCTTCTTCCAAAACTGTAAGCATATACATAATAAATTCCTGACAATCTTGCTGAATATTCTGAGAAAATTGATTTACTCCTGTACATATGTCTAAAACATTCCTTACTTCTGAAACACTTGCTACTTCACTATTACCACTGGTACATTTTTCAAACACAGAATTTAAAGAACAACAAAATGTTTGCTCCTGATTTTCTCTAATCTGTTGCTGTAAACTTTGTAGGAAAAAAACCACATTAACCACTACATTTGCATAGCAGTTGACACCAGACCTATTTTCAAATTTAAATCCAACAATCTCTGTAGTACTAACCTTTTCCTTAGTCTTATCAATGACACTCTCATCTTTTTTTCTTCGTTTCTCTACTACTTCAGTACATTGTTCCTCATTTCTCCTTTTCTGACCAACTATACTCTTTTTAATTAAAGGATATTGAGGTAAACTTGGAGGATATTCTCTTCTTAACCTATTATACTCCTTTACACATTTTAAATCTGCACTGATCTTTCTCTCATCAAAATCAATTAGATAAAGCCCAGATACCCTCTTTGAATACACTATTTCCAATATTTACCAAAGCACAATCTACACTTAAACCTTGCGATTTGTGAATAGTCACTGCATATGCCAAACAAATTGGAAATTGTTTCCGACGGACATACAAGTCTTTTACAAGTAAAAAACGACTTGAGCAGCGACTGATTTGTTGAACTTCCTCAATTCAATCAAATTTTATTCGTAAAAATTCAATCTCATTTCTATTTGGGTAATTTACAAAACTAACAACATTACCCATTGCTCCGTTCACCAGACCTCTTTCTACAAGTAAATTTCTCCGTAAAATAATCCGACAATTTAAACATACATACAGATTCTTCTCTAAACCAGCAGTTGTAGATATAGATGTCTGTAGACCAGGGGTACTCATAGTACGGCCCGCGGGCCGCTGGCGGCCCGGCAAGCCTTCCCTGGCGGCCCGCGGACCTTGCAGACATCGTACCCGAGGTTTTTTTTTTTAATTAAAGGCTGTCTGCAACCAGAGCTCTACTCATAGACTCTGCTGCCTGTGGGGGCCGGGCGATTTCCGCCGTAGTCAGAGTGGGGCTGCAGGGGCGCTGAGAGGTGAAAATAGCCTCATTAACATGCTAATGGTCTTTTAAAGACCTGTGAAATGCTTGGGTGCGGCTGTGTGCGTGCGCCTGGAAGCTGTCACAGGGTGGGGGGGGGGGGCACACAGGCAGGGTCACGAGAAGGAGGCAGTCAGAGAAAAGGTGGAGGGACTGAATGAGGCACAGGCAGGCATTAGCAACAGGTTAATAGCTACATTTAATTGTACATAGCGTTACATGGCCCACGGGGGTCTCGGAGCGCCTTAAAAGAAACAGCGAGGCCAAAAAGTAAGAAAAGTCGTAAAAACGGAGGATGTCAGTGGGGAGTTCAGGTTCCCTTCTCCCGAGCTCCCCGTAACCCTGGCGCAGATGCCTCTGCCCTCTCCGCTGATACCCACCTCCTGGAAAGGGTGCCCTCGGCACTGCCACACGCACAGACACAATGTCACGGGGCATCTCTGGCCCCACGAGATCATCACCATTTCAGCCCTCTCCTTACTGCGCCTGTTTATATCATTCCTTCGGTATAGTGCCACGTGCAGCCGGGAGCTGCTTCGCGGCACTTGAGAATGTAGCGGTGCCAGCTTAGAATAAGCAGAGACGTCTACCAGGGCCCAGCGGATGCCAAGCCCGCCGAGGAGGACGTGTACAAGTGCCCACCAGCTCCGTGGCTGGAACAAGCCTGCGACCACAGTCTTCGGGAACCATGAGGCTGGGCGCGGGGTCACCACGGCAGCCCAGGCGCCAGCTCCATAAAGGGGGGCACGTCTCTAGCTGGCAGAGGCGTCTAGTGATGGGCAAGGGGCATCACGGACGGAGCCCCTCCCTACAGCCTTTCTGACACTTCAAAGTAATAACTGATCAGCTGGCACGTCTGTGATTCTTGTGCCGGGGGATCCTGGCAGTGCCAAGGGGCTTGTATATCAGGAAATGAAGTCCTGCTGGCCACCTTTCCTACCCAGTTCTCACTTGAATCTGTGTGGAGATACCCACGCATTTGTGTGCCATGGTACAAAGTTGGCAGTGCCAACGGTCATTTCAACAGGGCAGTGAACCAGCTCCCACTCTTCGTATGCACTGCGTGCTCCATGGGGCACTTTAAAAGGTCATACGTGCCACTCTTGCCCTGGGGTACTTCATTCTAAAGTGGGCAAAGACGTCATCACGAGATGGCGGTGTGGGCAAGTCCAGCGAGCAGGTGCGCCTTCCCTCTAATGAACTTCTATCATACCCCCTACAGGAGACAACTGTAAACTGGCACAGATATCCCTTTTGGGGTTTGGCGCAGAGCACACGACTAATTATGCCCCAAGCCCAGGCTGGCTCTGCTAGGAGACACGGCGCAGTACAGCGAGCCCTCCGCTAACAACACAAGCACGTGTAAACTGGCATGGGAGAGTCACTCAAGAGATGCCAGGATACGATAACTCCAGGGTGAGAGAGTATGGGGTGATAGCAGGTGCTGGAGGGGGGTCCCGAGTTTACACCCGCCTCACTTCAGAGCCTAGGGACCACGTGGCTAGCTTCGTGAAGCTGTAGCAGTCCTCAGCCTTCCAGATGCTCCCAGTTGGTGCAAAGAGTGTACCCACCGCTGCATTCTCTGAGTGAGAGCCGTAGGGCACACCCACACCTGTCTCCTGCTGTTGCTGGAACCAACCCAGGGGCCCGGTAACCGAAAATAAGTAGGAAGAAGCAGAGCATGGCATGGCTTTAAGTTGGGCGGGTCCTGCCAGTGCTCCGCACTCCCAGTAAATGAAACGGCATTCCCCCATCCCCCCCACCCCCCCCGACCCATCATTCATGCCATTAACTTTACAAGGAAAACACCAATTTCTGCCAGTGTGTGCAAGAACCTTTCAGGAGATCCAAGTAAGCGACTTAGTCCCTGTTAAAGTTCGTTCGCTTTATTTAATGGTGAACTATGTGTGCGCCTCTATTTCCTTAGAATATGTTCATATCTCAGATGGGTTTCAGTAATGTTGTTTTTCATGCAATGCACGACTCTTGCATAACCGCACTGCAAGCCCGGTCACCTCAAGGTGTCTGTGTGAGTTCAGGGATGTGGGTGACTGTTCATGACTGGGCATGATTAAGAACTGCAGCTGAGGCTGAAGGCAGTTCGACTTTCTGACACAGACTCGCATAACGGTGTTCTTACTAAATGCTCATCCAATCCTTGGCCTCTCTGCTGGCCGCCCAGAACGATGGCCACATGTGGTTTAAGACAGAGCCTCACATAAAGGTGTTCTAACTAAATGCTCATCCAATCCTTGGCCTCTCTGCTGGCCGCCCAGAACGATGGCCACATGTGGTTTAAGACAGAGCCTCGCATAAAGGTGTTCTAACTAAATGCTCATCCAATCCTTGGCCTCTCTGCTGGGCGCCCAGAACGATGGCCACATGTGTGCCAATTGTAACGACGATTCTATGGGAAAGTGTATGGTGGTATGCAGCTGTCAAAATAAGGACAGTGCCAATGGAAAAGAAAATGTGGGGCGTGTGAGAGGCGATGTTGAGGGGGAGGAGTTATAAGGAAGGATGTGTAGGAGAGAGTGAAAGACAGTGGTGCAGATGGCGTGAAATATGTGGATGGAGAGACTTCAAAAAGATGAGTGGAGCACAGGTTGTACGTGAATGACAGAGAGAGGGGGCCTGCAGCAGGAAATGATGTGACAGGAAGAAAGTGAGTTACTCCTTCATGTGACATAGAACAAAAATCTGTGCTAACAAGCATTGGTACAGGTAATGGATCAGGCATGTTTTAGGTGTTTGTGTTACCTGAAGTATGATGGTTTTATAAGCACTACCAGACATCACACATAAAGGTGCCTTGAATACTTGTCAGGTGGCATGCAGAGTTTAGGTCCCGTTTAGGCCCAACCCATAATTTTTCCAAGATTTCCTAGTTACACCTAAATACCCCTTTTGGAGACACCACCACCTTTTCCATCCACTAAAGCACTGACATGGGAGATCGGGTCCCCAGAGAGCAGCTTGTGTGTTTTTGGGGGAGAGGTGAGGGTGAGAGAAGGAACACATCTTCCGCATCTTACAACAAGTTTAAAAACAAGCTATTAGCCTTGCGCCACTGCCAGTGATTGCTTGTGTTTTAAGGATTAAACACAGACAAAACCATATGAAAAATTAATTCCATTACGAGGGAGGGAGGGAGAGCGAGGGGGAGGGAGAGCGAGGGAGGGAAGGAGAGCGAGGGAGGGAGGGAAGGAGAGCGAGGGAGGGAGGGAGAGCGAGGGAGGGAGGGAAGGAGAGCGAGGGAGGGAGGGAAAGGAAGGCAGACAGAGGGAGGGAGACAGAGGGAGGAAAGGGGAGGGAGAGGGAGACAGAGGGAGGGAGAGCGAGAGGGAGGGAAAGAGAGCGAGAGGGAAAGGGAGGGAAGGAAAGGGAGGGAGAGCGAGGGAGGGGCAGGGAGGGAGACAGAGAGAGGGAAGGAGACAGAGGGAGGTAGACAGAGGGAGGGAGGGAGGGAGAGAGTCAGAGTGAGTGAGACAGGAAGAGAGGGAGTGAGAGAGTAAGAGTGAGTGAGACAGAGGGAGAGATGGAGAGATGGAGACAGAGAGAGAGATGGAGACAGAGGGAGTGAGAGAGTCAGAGGGAGACAGAGAGTCATAGAGGGAGAGGGAGAGAGGGAGAGAGAGAGGGAGGGAGGGAGTAAGAGGGAGAGGGTAGAGGGAGAGAGATGTGTGTCTATGCTGGGTCTGGTGGCTCAGTGGACGAAGGCGTCCGCTGCAGGGACCTTTGATCAACCTCATGGTCAGTTTTTTTTGTTGCTCTAGCCCCGCCCCTTCCCACTGACCCCGCCCCCACCGGTGCGGCCCTCGGACAAAAACCACACTGTAAATTTGGCCCCCGAGAGAAAGTTTGTGAGTACCCATGCTGTAGACTATCCAATTTTAACTTTAATTTATCAGACAAAACAATAGTACTTCCTTCATGCTCTATTTTATCTTTTGCTTCCAATTTCTTAATTTCTTGATTTTCCAACTTCAACATTTTCTCATTGAAAACTGAGCATTCTTTTAGAGTTGGCATCAAGCATGTAACTGACTTATCTTTTACCTCTTTACTATATATTTTCTCAGGTACATTATCTTCATTGGGAAACAACTTACAAAGTAATCGAGTTTGTAGAGTTTCTTTTGCATCTTCAGTTAATCTTCCAATCCTTATATCTTGAAGAATATTTCCATATTTAGTATCCTTTGCCTGTCTCATATTTTGAATCAGTTCAGTATATTTGAAATGTGACCATATATTAACATTTCCAATACTGCCAAGACACTTCCTGGTGTCTTCATGTGTCACAGTTTCAAATACAGATTGTCCTTTTACAGGAGTTAGTTGCAGTAGATCTCCAAAAACTATGACATGTTTCCCTCCAAATAAAACATCATAGTCAGTTTTAAGTATCTGCTGCATTCTTAAATGTACAAAAGCAAGCATTAAATTGGATACCATGCTTACCTCATCAATAATAAGAAGTTTAATTTCTTTAAGAACTCTTGAAACTTCATAACAAGCGTCTCCAGATAGCTTGTGATATTGTAATTTGTTTTCATGTTCAACTGGCAGCATCAGTAAACGATGTAAAGTAATACCTTTAATATTATGTGCTGCCAATCCAGTTGGAGCTGTCACAACACAAGACAATGGTGACTGAGTTTTTTGCTGTAGATAGGTACTAATTCCTTTTATAAGAAAACTTTTCCCTGTCCCAGCTTCTCCACTTACATATAGTCGAATAGGTTGAAATGACATACATGAGCATTCTTTTTTCTCATGACGAAAACCATGCTCTATGTGCTCTGTCACTTCATCATATATCTGTCTTTGCTCAAGATTAAATTCCTTCTCCAATTCTTCTAAGTTTATTATATCCTCTTGAGCTTGCTGCATTGCTCTTTCCACCTCATCCATGGCAGTGGCTGCTTCATTTCGGATAGTTGGTTCTCCCAGTGGATCCTGACTCAACGATGCTGAACTTTGAGTGTCTTGTGAACTTTCTCTAGCAATCTCTGCTGCAATTGTTGCTTCTTGCTCTATTTCGTCGTTCAACATTTTGAGATAATTACTAAAAGCAGGACATTCTATACTACTTTTAGATGCGTTAAAAGAATCTTCATAACTTACAAAGTCTCCAAGTAGTTCCTCTTCACTACGCCATGGTTAAAAGAGTTGCAAAAGAGCTAAATAGTAAAATTCTCTTTTGTCTGGATTTTCGCAACTCAGTTTTCGGTGATTAATCAAATGTCCTTTTGTTTGTTTCACCAGACATCCTTCCTGTCCAATTACAGCATACATACCTTTTTCAACATTCTCTTTAATATTCCTTTTAAAAGCATATTTTTCAAGAACTTCATACAGACAAATATTTTCAAGCAGATTACTTCTATTTGGATAGTATGTATCCAACATATTTGTTTTCAGAATGTCTGTACTGTTTGGTTCTTTCTGTGCTAAATATTCAATTTCTTGCACAGTTTTCAAAACACGGTTTCGTGTTCCTGCTAGACCTAAACTCACCCACAGGATACTTTGAGATTTTGCATAAAGACTTGCTGATGATAATCGATCACAGCATTCATATGCTCCAATTTCTCGATGTGACAACATCTTCAAACTGTATGTATACAATTTCTTGCTTAGGCTCTTTTCATGAGAAATATCTTCCCACATCTCCTTCAGTTCCGTCTTTTCAGATTTCGTGATGTAAGACGTTACATATCGAGCCACAGCAATAGAGTTGTCTGCAACATATTGTATATCCATGTTAGCATTCCACATGGACAAAATGACAGGGTTGTAGTCATTTTTATATTTGGACTCTTCTCCTCTCCTTAAATTGTATGTATTTTTGGGTGATCTTCTTCTGATGTTATGTCTCAAAGATGACATCAAATTGTTCACTCTTCCTCTTGAAAGCACTGGTCGTGCAAATCCAAAATGACATTTTGTATAGAACTTATCCTTTGATTTGAATTTTCGCAGACAATATTTTCCACAACGATGTCTTTGAAACCGTAACACTTTTTCTCTTAAGTCTTTATCAGTTGTACTGTTAGGTATGTCACAAGTGGCATATTCCTCAATAAAAGACAGTACAGTGTCATCGGAGTGTTTTCCAAATTTAGGAGCATCCTTGATCCATAGTAACATATGAATATGTGGAGCACCTCTAGCTTGATACTCTTTTCTCCAGAAGAAATCCAAAACTTCACCAAGCGGTGGATTCTTCTTGTTTTTAAGAAACGACATCATTGCTTCAAATCGATGATTAAAATATCTGCAAACATTAACCGGATCCAACTAACACAATTCTCCTGGAGTCTTGTAGTTTATATTTTCAAAAGAAGATATTCCAATAAATCTTCCCAGGCGTACTCTGCACAGCTTAGAGTTACAAACCATGTTGGTGCTCCCAGGTTTCGTAGCATGCATTTTAAATCTCCATGACGACGGTACCAATATTCATTAGTACCACGCTGACATGCCATTAAATTAATTAGATGAGAATCCAAAACACTAACTTTCTGTTGCACTTTATCCATAAAAGCCTTTGCTGAAACATTTTGCAGATGCACTCCACTTTTTAAGACATGGTTTACTGCATAAGAAAGACCAGATAAGTCACTCTCAAACAGAAGATGAAACAAATATGGGATACATTGACGAAATCTGGGATCTTCTGCATATAATCTTGTTGTCCGGTACTCAGATGCAGGAATCTGCATAGGTCGATCATCATATCGCGCACCTTCACCTGTTGGAAATAAGTGTGGGAAACAACGACCTTCCAAACTTTTTTCCCACACACTAATAGGACTTCCTTCTGCTTTTTTCATCTGAAATAACTCAATTGCATTCCCCATTGCTTCTTTGGAATGCAGTGGATGAACACTGTAATGTTCATAAATTTCTTCACTTCTGGACATGTCAACTTTTTCAATTTGTCCAATAGAGAAATCATTATTCTCTTCATCACTTACATCTTCTTGTTCTACATACACATTTTTATAGTATTTATTATTTTTGACTAAATACAAGGTTGCCTTTTTCACTTTCCTAACATCCACTAAATCTTGCCAGATTTTCTTACTCTTTGTAGCTACACCATTAACTAGAATAACAAGAGGTTTCTCTTCTACATTTTCAATACCAATTGTCTCCATATTTTTTTTTAAATCAAGTGGCAAATATACAACTCTACCCTTTAATCCTCTTTGTAAATCTGTAGGATTTAATTTCCCAGTCTTAGGCTCCATACGAACAATAGCCTGAAAAGGATGTACACATTGAATCAAAATAGTCTCATAAGTATTTAAATCCTTCAGTTCCGATGGAATATTTATCAACTCAAGATTATTATGAACAGCTCTAGCAGGCATTTTATTTTCATTTAATTTATTATAATAATATTTACAAATACGTTGCTCAAAACCCAAATCAAAATAGTTTTCTACCAGCAAATAAGTTGCAAACTCTCTCCACTGAGTATTATCTTCATCTTCACTTTTTAAATATAAATCAACTAACCTAGTTTGACTTTTGTAATGAATGCGTCGACAACACACACAAGTTAAATTTGGTTTTTCACCTGCAATGACCTTAAATTTCGTTATTTCCTGTTCAAATTCTTCAGTATGAAAATGTCCAACATTTTCTAACACATTTCCTTCTATAACAATATCAGTTTCTACATTCTCTTCATCTCGACCAAAATAACTTACCTCAATTTCTGCACAAATATTCTTCACATCTAATACACATCCATGCAAAAGAGCACTATTTAACTCTTTAAGTTTAAGTGCTGGACTTTTTGCATAATACATATTTCTGACTAATTTTCTCATTTTGGTATGATGCACTGCTAACATCCTAAAGTGATGAAAAACACTCTGGCATATTTTTTTTGAAAGACAAGCCAAAGAATGTCCTTGAAAACCTATTTTTTCTCTCACTCTGCAACGATCTAATTCTTGCAACAGTACAATTTCTTTTTTAAACTTTCCTTAGTGTACTTACGTAAGAAATTGCGAAAGAAATCAATTGAATCCTGTCGCACACTGCAAATACTGCTACAATTCCAACTATAAACAGGAGCATGAACACATTCCTGTAAAACTTCTCCACCTATTTCCCCTTCTGTATTTCTGACCTCAATTTTCTCTTTCTCAATAGGACAGCCATCCTTCACTTCATACGCTCGACCACTGGTGTCAACTGCATGCAACAAATCATTAAAAAATGGCTCAGAATTTGAAGTATGCATCCATTTACCAGAAAAGATTTTACAAAAATTAGTTCTATTTATGTGTCTCTTCCATTTACTCTTAGCTTTTAAAACTCTGATTGCCTTATTTAGTGTATTTATTCTTTTAAGCACTAAAATAAACAATTTTTTTTCGTCTCGAACGCATCATCCACAACTTCCTCTATATATATTTTTTTCTTATAAAAAGCAGATTTCCTTTTAGAAATTTTTTCCTTTTGTAATAAATTCATAACAACTCTCTTATGAAACATACGTTTCCTTATTTCCGCAAACTGATTTGTACGTCTTTTACTGTACATATTTTCCTCACCACTCTTTTCCAACACAGTTTTCTTTTTTCGTCCATTTCTCCTTGTAGATCCTGGAAACTGTTTTTCCTTTGCAACATTATGCAATTGACTTTTCCTCTGACACAATTTTTTAAAAAATTTCTTACTGCTCTTACCTGGAGCACTCTTGTTTTTCTCCGTCCTTTGTTGATTACGTAAATCTTGTCCCTCTTTTCTCTTCAAATGGTATGTCTTTTTATACAGCTTTCTTTTTTCATTTCTCGTCGGCATACTGATTGATGTTTCTGATATTAATGATAACCTGTTTGGAAATAAGTTAAAAAATATTATAGACCCCTACTACCATATACCATACAAATTATAACCAATGTTTGATTTTATAACTTGAATAAAGACAAAGAAACAGTCTCTGGTCAGAGTAGGAAATCCTACAGTGAATATTGTTTCTAAATTTGTGACACTCCATATCTATGTTATCCTTACACATGTATTCTATGAATGTAATTTTTGAGACATATAAGTACTATTCTAACTTTCAAGCATTGTCGATGTTCCTAATGCTTTTTATTCTTATAACTTTAATCTTTTATCCACCTTATCACAACTTTTACTGTCATTCTTAAAAAAGAGAATACTGATTTACAATACAACAATAATATTTTCAATTTTTTTTTATTTAATCAAAAATAATTTTATTCATTTAATAATTCATATTCCAGAATCACATTTAGCATAATTTCATCTGATATTTCATTACTGTTTTGCTCTTCTAAATTCTCTTCTTCCACCATCTCTAAGTATGCACTATCAAAAGTGCTGTCCAAAAAGTCCTCATTTACAGTTGAAATTTCATTCTCAAATACTCCTTCAATTAATTCTTCTAGCTCTTCTTTTGCCATTTCAAAATTGATATTCTCATTTTCATAGTAATCTTCCATGTTTTTATTAATTTTCTATCTTCTGTCTCCTTTTAAAAAAATATAAAGACTAAATTATATATTTTTTATTATTAGTTAACCAATGATTACCTTGAGTAATCTTTTAACTACATACACTTTCATACTTTTAAAGACATTAACTACATTGATTATTATAAGACCTTCCTCTTTATTTTTTTAAAAACCAGATACTTTCATCCTAAACATTAACAGTTTTCTATTTAATTTTTTTAATTAAAATTGTGCTATAAAAACACATTTCACTGTCAAATTTGCTTTCTGCATTTCGTGCTGTAGAACTATTTATACACTTTCTAATTTTATTGTAGAGATCTATTTTCTAACTTCACCACTATAAACTGTGATTCAAACTGTATGCAAACTGAAGGAATAACTCACAATATACCAATTAAACATTCACTAAACCGATTGCTACTTCCCACAGAGGCAGTTGCTTTTACCTTTAACAACATACTCATCATGTAAATTTCATCTAATATAAAATATTTCATCATAGTCATATGAAACCACAATGAGCCGCAACTCGTGGAGGCAATTATGGTGCGGCAGGGAGACAAGGAGGGGAAGAACTTTGCTGGAGGGACCTAAAAACCAGGATACAGATAATTTGTAGCAAATACATAATTTAATTATTTAAATGAATTTTACAGTGTGCACTACATTCCAAAATGCGATGCTGTGTACACTGAAAAAAATATTTTACTAATTAAAATATATACTTTCCTACATTTATCTATATACCATATTTTAGATCTCTCTACCCTACACCTCCCCTCCCTCCCTCCCTGCCCTACCATTACTCCCTCGATGGCGTCCGAGTGACCTCATCATAATACACCTGTGCAAATGCATATAATAGAATGCAAATAAATAGTACTGTCACAAAAATGCATCCGAAATGTCCATCACGCCAACAGCCATGTCATAATATACCTCTATAATTTCTCAAAAATTACTGTACACAAATGATACAGCATAAAGTTGAGAGATAATGATGACTTAGCAAAAATTAACCAAGGTAAACAGCAAACTCTTACAGTCAAAGAATAGATTAACCCAAACTGTATACAAAATAACACATGAACCCGGCCCATCAAAAGATTGTAACAATTAACAATAAAACCGTATTTCAAAATACATATGTACTACAAGCATGTTCAGACATGTTTAAAGTACAAATTAAAACCCTCATGTATAAGAGAAGCAGTGTTAATTTTTAAAAAAAAACATGCATATTATGATAATCTTCTCAAAAATAAGTTATCATTTTAAATTTATCAACTCACCTGTAAAAAAGGATTTTCTGTTTCTATACTCTCACGTTCAACCTCAGGTTGTTGCTTTTCAGCACCAAACACTCTTTAAAAAAAATACACAACTGAATTTTAGTTAACATAATACACACATATGTATTACACAACATACACCCATTTTACCAAATATCATGCCTACCATATACATTCCCTAATTTTCTATCCAATATATATCGTAAAGCCTAACTTTAAGGGGCCTTATTTATGAAATCCTTGCGCCACCGGTGCGTCACTTTTTCCCATGTTAAAAGTGACGCACCGGCGGCGCAAGGCCTTCATAAATGAGACCCAAGATGTCTTTGTGAACCACATTTATTTATCAAATTTTTCCACCTACATTTTTTTAAAATCAATCATTATATACAATATAATCTACCATACATTACCAGGATACTACATGCAATATTTTTGATATGCACTACTACACAACCTTACTTTCTATATTTATTACCTAAATACATATACATTATGTGCAGGGTATTTTTTAACAAAATGGCGGTTAACACTTTCTGAATTCCCCCGAATTCGACATATTATCAAGGGAATTTATCTCCGCTTTTTTGGCTTTAAAAGTCAAGAAAGCGAAGATAAAATTATCTCCCTATTACCTAGCTGTCGCTAACACCAGTTAGTGACAGCTAGTAAGAGATAGCAACCATCTTGGGCGCCACTTTGCATGTCACTAATAATTATCACTAATGATATCCTAAAGTGGGCGTGGCAAGATGTTAGCAACTGGAAACAGTCGCTAACATCACTATCTCCTATTACCAACTTTTGGAGATATTCGTGCTAAGCATAAATATCTCCAAAAGCTAACACCTGCCCTGAGCAGTTTTTAGCCATGTTAACCAATGGGAGGTGGATAACATGGCTAAGAGCATTAGCTCGGTAATGCATGAATATCGCTAACTTTTCAACAATATGCATGCATTGCGGCCGTTTTTTATCGCATTTCCGATAAACCTTGGTAATACCAAGATTTATCTGCGGTACAAATCGCCGCAGTTTAGCGGTACAATTTCCTCTCTAACCAAGCAATAGCGATAATTATCGCTATTGCTTGGTAATATGCCCCCTTTACTGACGTTAAACAACAAATCACAATGCCATTCACACACAAGAACAAGTGTCTATGTATTGAATGTACAAAACCGACAAACAATCCTGTGTAATGAAACGGAAACGTGGTTTGTAATTTAATGGTGCAAAGGCACACGACACTTGAAGATTGTTTCAGGACTTTAAGTTTACTTATTTTGCCTATTATTTAAAATTGCAAAAATATACACTTTACGGAATTCTGATTTGCTGTTTAACGTCTGTCAACATTAGAATCTGTGGAAATCAGAAAGTGTTGGCCGCCATTTTGTAACTGCAAGTGAATATATTGTACAGAACAAACGGTTAGAACATGGAAAGGAGAGAAGGTACACATTATGTAACCGAGTAGGTTTTCTCAGAGGGTCCAGTTAAGACCCTGAACGTGAAAAAAATATTTTTTTTTCTCCGTAAAAAGTTACGTGGTGCGCGCATTGGGTCGCGCACCCCTATTTACAAGACAGTGGACTATTGCCTTTTCACACAGATTATTAGCTGCACATTTTAAATAAACCTTAATTTACTTATCTCACTAATGTTTATAAAACTTCAACTTACAGTCCCGCTAACACTGTAACAATATTCTCATACATAAGTTTGTGAAAAAAATAAAAAGTATTCCATACTAAATGTAACTCTCTGTAAACGTTTTCCGTTCCGTAACTACACTACAGTCACCTAACATCATTTCATTGCGTCACTTCTCCACTACTCATAAGTACACAGGGGCAGATTTATGAAAGCCTTGCGCTGCCGGTGCGTCAATTTTAACATGGGAAAAAGTGACGCACCGGCGGCGCAAGCCTTAATAAATAAGGCCCACAGTGTCAAAAATATCAATGCCGCACATAATCGTTCACATCCAGGCACTACCAATTGCATCACTTATTTTACATGAAGCGCTGTAATGTTGCATGTGTTTTCAAAGGTACACCGGTTTCTCCTATAATGCCGAATTTTACCTTAACACTCAGCAGTAATTATTTATTTACAAGCAATGTCAATTACTATGACTTTTTAAATGACAAACTTTAGTCTGTAATAGTCACTCTGCATATGCCTCTCTATAAAAATAAACTTCATCCACCCACGCATGGGAACCTTGATGTTTTTCATCTGGCCGCGAAATACGGCCTTGAACTCAAACTTCCATCCCTAGACTTGAACAACAGCCTTATTGTCCCAAAATCAAGCTACCCAGCATCTGTTCACAAACATATCTCATTCACTTAGCTAACACTCACAGAAAACTGCATACCTTATTAAATAGTGACCTTCCTTTACAATTTTCTAAGGTGACTCTCATAATCTTTAACGCTCCTCCACTTCCCAGCTGCACTATTTTTTTTGCAGCTACTAACCAATGGTTTGGTGTTTTTTTCCACCAAATCATTTAAAAGCATTCTACTACTCTCACTCCATACTTTCAGATCTATGTTTCTGAACTTCCTCATCTACTACCAGCAGCTGCAACTTTTGTATTCCTATTTTCGTTATTACAAAATGGATGTCCGTCCTGCCTTCGCAAACGAGCTGGAACACTTAGAACAATTTCGGCACAGAATGCTTGACCAGTATGGCATTCTGCCACTCGCGACTTTGAGTGCATCATATGGATTATCGTTTCGATTTACCTATTTCACCTGTGTGCAGCCTGTATTTCATTGCCTGAGCTGTGATTTCATGTGGGCCCTGGACTTATGTCTCTGCAACTCAGTACCTCCTGAAGTGAATTACAATCATCTCATGAATCCGTTACTTGATCATGAACAGCTTTGTTCCTACGGAGGAATTATGGCCTTTGCAGTGATACATGGAGTTCTGGGTCATTGGAATATTTTCGCAGCGGCGCAAGATTTCTTGGCACACAGCTACATTGAAAATTCACCGAGTTGTCCTCTGATGGTACTAGAGGCTCCGGTAATTAATGACCATGTATGTTCATTTCCTCTTTTCAATTGGATGACTGACTTGTTCTCGGATGACAACAATGACTTTCTTTTAGAAGCAGTTGCCACTTACTTTGCCTATTCAATGGAAGGATAACTGTTCTGCAAACCATTGATATCTTGACTATTTTTTCCCTTCCTAATTTTTCTTATTATTTTTTTATTTGTATATTTTATATAAACTGACCTATTGGCTTTAATAACATTGGACATTGCAATTTCCTGCTGCTGACAATTTTTTAATTTATGTGGAATTAATTTGTTTTTCCACACCTACTCCATTTTGTTCAAAACATTTCATGATGCTCTAATTTCAACAAATCACTACCTTATGTGATCTTATCTGATTTGAAATATTCTCCAAGCAAGGCTGCGTAAAATATGGCTAAATATGCCCTGATAAATGTGTATAGTTACAATGACTTTTTATATCGTTTATCACCATACTCCCTTTCTGCTCCTTATTTCCGCCTCACACACATGTGCTGCTTTTGTTTCATGCCTATTGAAAGATTTTTGTTTCATAACTGAAAAGTATATGATTACCCTGATATTACCCTTGCTTATCAACCTGTATGTCACATCGAGTACTGAAACCTTTCAAAAAATTATCTCAATACAATAGTTGTTCTGAGTACTGATTTTCGAACGTCCCTGCAGATAACATACATGCACCTCCAGCCAAATTCTCGCTTTTGGCGCGTTTTTCATTTCCTTTCACAATACCATACAACAAGCTTGTTACTGCTTCGTATGCTGAAAACTAACTGTTAATGAGGTGATGTTTAACCATTAGCATTTTCGTATATGATTACTGAACTTAAAATCAAAAGACACCTTCTTGCATGCAATATAATTAAATATATTTGATTACAAGGCTGTACAATATGTTTTTTAAAAGTTATTCATTTTGCTTCATACTACATTTCCATCATTTGTGTTGTATGGAATAGTAACTATACCCACTACTTTCTTTATATTATGTTTACTTGTATTAGATAAAAAACTTCCATTCAAAGCACTGGATCATTAAATAAAAATTTGAAATATATACGTTCTCTCTTTTAACCCATATTCACAACTGAAATAATGTATACTAAAACTGTATTCATGTGTTTGACGTAATCTCAGCTGCACTCAGTTCATGTTATCTTTTCTCAACCTGAATTTTTCATAGTTTAACCCACTAGCCTGCGACGGTCAATCAAGCCTTTCTTTACGTCTTGTGAACCATAGCATCAATCGTACCTCTGGCAAAAAAATAATTTATCACTGTAACGAAGCACCGCCGCAGTTGTGCTTCACTCAGACTGTTAATCACTGCTCCCCCGCTTCCACAGAGCACATGCTATCTCGTATTTCAGTACTTATCACCCTTTCATCTCCACTATAACAAACACGTCTTTGCCAGCCATCAGACAACAAAGTAAAAAACCAAACTGACTAAGACAGAAACACAACAAACCCTCAGCTCTGTGGAGCCCACCGAGCGGTAATTCTGAAACTCGACATACACTGACTAACGCTTCCAAAAACCATCTCAATTATTTAAATAATATTTTCAAACCTGCCAAGTACTTTGATGTGACTATCTATGTCTGCCTGCACAACAAACTTCCTCAGCCCAGACTGAACGCACACACACACACATACAAACAGTAACATAACACAAAGCAACTGATATGGAAAGCAGCAGTGAGATGAAAATGGAGTCACACAGAGGAACACAGAAACCTCTATATATATTTGATCTTCTACATCAATTTATGAAGGCATATACTCCACGAACCTGTGTACAACCTCATGGTCACAAATTTTTATTTGATTGTACTGGGACACCTCTCCTTCTCACCCCACCCCAACAACTGCATCCCTCGGCCACAAACCACACTGTAATTTTTTCCTCAAACTTAAAGTTTAAAGGAACAGATTTATGAAGGCCTTGCGCCGCCGGTGCGTCACTTTTAACATGGGAAAAAGTGACGCACCGGTGGCGCAAGGCCTTCATAAATCGCCCCAGTAAGTCAAATAATCAAATATAGTGATCAAACCACATTTTACGCTACATCATAAAACAAATAGTTATACACTCACCTTTACCAATGCTTTATCAGATGTAGAACAATGATAGTAGCAAAACGATAGCCGTTTGACGGAGCTCTCAATAATACTTCTATCACTGCAACCAAAGAATAATGGCATAGATTTCCTGTCAATACAGACTCATATATGTCTCTCCAACCAATCATATTTGTTTCCGCACAATTTCATAATCAAATTAACATTTCAGTTGGTTATCCTTTCAATATTTTCAAAGTCACATAACGGTCACCCTTCACCCTCTGCCTTCTCTGCCTGTTACCATGGTAACAGCTCATTCTGCACCTGGCTGAAGGCACAGGTCAAAAGGTCATATCTCAACGTTCTAAATCTAAGCAAAAAGGCACAATTCCCTGCAAACACACCTTCCTATCCACTATTTTTTTACATTTCTTTATTTTCCACGACCAATAGAAGATTTGGTTTTAATAAAACAGTAACATACAACGTAGTCTTGAATCTAGAGGTATAACAATCAACCAATCATGTTCAGTTTTTCATCAACACCAAACCTCACACACTTTTTTATCGTGACTTTCACCATCTACTTCCCATTCCACTTCCAGAACCCATCGGAGTACTACTGCATCTCCCTTGAAAATGAAGGTTTGGCTTGTAGGACACAGTTATATTCACTGGAGTGAAAAATATGCTGCAAACAGACGAATTTCTAACCTTGACTTACCAAATGTGCAAATTACGTGGATTGGCCAAAGAGGATTAAGATGTCACCAATTGATACCATTGGTGAAAACTTTTATGCATCTCCCTGAACCTAACCTGATAATTGTGCACTGTGGTGGGAATGATCTAGGCACATTAACATGGGTAGGTCTGGAAATGCTTCTAAAAGACACCTTTCGTCAATTGATGTCACTTTTTCCTCAAACTGTCTAGGTGTATTCAAATATATGCCAAAGACAAAAATGGAATTGGTCCAATCAACGTTGTCCACAGTTTGAAAAAGCAAGGAAACATGTAAATAAATCTGTTTCTGCTTTCCTCAGAGAATATAACATGGGTTCTATATACAACAACAACCTGCGTTTCAACATGGAAGGCATCTATCGAACAGATGGTGTTCATTTCACGGATGAGGGAAATAGAATTTTCCTCTGTAACATGAGACTCTGCATCGGAACTTACTTATAAGTGCAGAAAAAACTCAATTAACACAAGGGCTCTTTTAAGAGCCACCTTAGATCTAAACACTCAAACTTGTAATTTATCTCCATCTTTCTTTATGTTTTTTGATCGTCGTGCGCGACCGAGTGCGCGCACCACGTAACTTATTTGAGAAAAAAAGCTACTTTTACACTTTGTCATCCTTAATAAACCCCTCAAGAAACTTACCAAATCAAACACTCTCCACCCTACTCCCTTTCCATTCTGACCACTATAGTTTTTCACACTCTTGTAAATAGGGGTGCGCGACCGAATGCGTGCACCCCGCAAATTTTTTCTCCCAAAAAAAAATGGTCTTTTCGCGTTCAGGGTCCATACTGCACCCCCTTAGAAAACCTACCCGGCCAGACAATCTCTACCTTCTCCCCTTTCCATGTACTAACCCTTTGTTCTGTATTATATATTCACTCGCACTAACAAAATGGAGGACAACACTTCCTGATTTCCTCCGAATCGAATGTTGACAGACGTTAAACAGCAAGTCACAATGCCGCTCACGCACACCCGCATAGGTGCGCGCACCCGTGCTCGCTTACAGATATATAACTGATTTCAACTTTAATTTTCTCAGCAACTACTGAACGGATTTACACCATTTAAACAAAAGCGTGATCTGCGACCCACACTCTACCTTTCTACCAAATTTCTTATAAATCCATTAACCCGTTCAAGCTGTAGCCGTGTCTAAACGTCCTATGGAAAATAACATGGGAAAAACACGTTTTGGGACCCCCCTTTTATCTCAGCCCCCACTTCACCAATCCCCCCAAAACTTTCACAGAATGAGCGCAGCGGACCGAGCCATCTTCTTTGAGAAATTCGCAAACATTCGTCCACCAGGGCCAAAGTTATTCCCAATAGAATGTTGAGGATTTCCTATGGAAACTAGGTCCTAACTATAACTACCTACTGGCGACCGCCAGTAGGTAATATATATATATATATATATATATATATATATATATATATATATATATATATATATATATACACACACACACACGCACATATATATTTATATATTAAAAATAAATAAATGTGTATGTTTTCGGACGATATGAGTGTTAAACAATATTTTATTTCAGATATTATTGTACTTATAAGTATATGGACACGATATATTAGTAAACTATATTTTTGACACATATTTGTGTCAAACAATATTATTTACCTCGATATTGTGTCAGCGAAGACCTAAAATTCTCGCTGTGCCTAAAAATATGGAAATAGACAGGTTTTCTCTGAAGTACTCTTATTGCCTCAGGCTATAAAAAAGTGAAAAAACATACTTAAGTGATAGGATACTTAACTGAT
Organism: Lissotriton helveticus; assembly: GCF_964261635.1. Taxonomy (NCBI): domain Eukaryota; kingdom Metazoa; phylum Chordata; class Amphibia; order Caudata; family Salamandridae; genus Lissotriton; species Lissotriton helveticus. The sequence goes on along the minus strand of NC_136057.1, from coordinate 804,429,074 downwards.
CGGACGCTAGTGTGTTAACTGCTAATCAGGATGAATCTAAAATTTTCTTTTATAGGGATCATTATATTTTGATGTAACAGAAATGGCATTCAAACCAGTTGAGAGATTATGCTGAGTTCCTCTAGGAGTGTTGGTTATTATTGGAAAACATTTTCTTAATACAATGACGTAAATGTGTCCTTGTTTCTGTGACATGTCAATCTGTCTGTAAGATGTGTTCCTTTACTTCAGTAAACAGTAGACTTGGAAATAACATGATTTATCGCTAATGGGTGACAAGCACTTTAACTAAGTCTGGGATTCTGTGCTCCAAAACAGATGTTTAATACATAGCAAGGTAACTTTGTTGGCGTACTTAGAAAACATGTTATGCCTGTGGATGCGGTGCACCAATAGCTGCGCGAAGTGATGCATTTTCCATTGGCCTCGTCGTTTGCATTATTCGCATTGCTAAATGCACTAGGAAAAAGTTCGGCAGCTGGAATCTTAGGAATTCTAAACAGATGCTTAAATTAATTGTATCTGTAAACATTGTGGACTGCAAAATGTGAGAACTAAAGAATTGTTAACAAACAATGTCTACATTTGGTGTAACCTAGCCCATTACTCCTTCCTTTACACTATACATTAAAATGATTCTCATTTTACTTAAGTGCAGCTTTTAGTAACCTCATCTGAGGGGTGGGGAGTGTGTCTTTACCAACAGTTATCATTACACATATAAAAGCGTGACTTTTTTTGCTTTCATACCTTCCTCATATTGCCTTTTATACCAGAAGTAAACACAGCTGACAAGATTAACTATGGTCTGATAGAAGCATGCCAGCTATACATGCCTGCTCGACCTTTCACACCTTAGTATTCACCTTGGCAAATACCCACGCAGCCAAAGCACCCTCTTCTGGAAGGCCACACGCCCATTCCAGGATTGCAATATCCACCACCAGGTTACTTTTTATAATTAATGTACGCACCACCCACTGTCCTGTTATTGGACCTATGGGGGATCAATTTCAGAATCCAAACTGCAGCCCTGCCTCTCATAGGGCTCTTCCCTCCCCAGAACTTATTCTTTCTCTCTAACTGTGCTTTCTAACATAATAATTGATTTGTCTGTCTCTCATTACTTTACACATCTGGATAATTCTCGTAAAGTCTTGCTGTGATCCAGCTGTTTACAACATTCCTGTCAGGATCCTGTATTATCGTTTAACTATATTGTAATGTCACAGAGCAATTTCCGAACTGTAAATAAATCACCACATATGTATCCCATAACCTTATTCCAAGTAGGGTGGGGAAATAGTTCTAGCAAGCTAAAGGCAAATCTGTGTGAGCACCTGTGCTTCAGATCAGACGGATCTCCTCAATAGATCTCAACGCACTCCCTCTCCTACCCCTCAAATATCTCCTTTCATTGCTGCAGGAATCACCGCCTGTGAGTAAGGTAAACTATGCTTTTCTGATTTGTAGGCTGTGGAGCGTTACACGAAACTAGTAAAGACCCTCAACGGAATGATTCTGAAGAATAACATGGAGCCAAGCAGCAGATACAAACAGCTGGTAATTATATGAGGAATGTAAATTTACAATTCAGTGTTCATTCGGATGACATATGAACGCTTTTTTAGAGCCAGACCATTACCTTTGTTTATTTCGCACATTAAAATATGAATAGAAGTTTTAGTACTGCTTTTTATGTGTTGTGAAATCATATCAGTAGGAAACTGAATTGTCAAATAAGAGGAAATAGGACTCAATCTTGATGTGATTCGTGAGCTGGCTCCCACAGTTTCAAACAATCTAGCCCAAAACGTCGAAGTCAGTTTCTGTGAGGCAGCTTTGGCTTCCATTCATTCTTCAGTTTAGCACTAGAGCAGAGGTCTTCTAACTTTTTGATGCAGAGACCCCCTTGTAAAACCTTTTTAGGCGTAAAGACCCCCTTCCGACAAAAGTTTTTAGAAACTGGTACTCCTCATCATCAACAACTATTGACAACCATAAATGTGCCTGTTAGACCTCATCATATCCATCCATCCATCATTCATCCACCAACACTTTCACACATCCATCCATCCATCCATCCATCCTTCATCCATCCACCCTTTCATCCTTCCATCGATCCATCCATCCATCCATCATCCTTCCACCCTTTCCTCCGTCCATCCATACATCCATCCTTTATCCATCCATCCATCATTCATCTACCCACCTTTTCACACATCCATCCATCATTCATCCATGCTACCTTTTATCCATCCATACATCCATCCTTCATCCATCCACCCTTTCATCCTTCCATCCATACATCCATCTACCCTTTCATCCATACATCCATCCTTCATCCACCCACCCTTTCATCTATCCATCCATCCACCCGTCATTCATCCCCCCACATTTCACACATCCATCCATGCATCATTCATCCATGCAACCTTTTATCCATCCATACACCCACCTTTCATCCATCCACCCTTTCATCCTTCCATCGATCCATCCATCCATCCATCCTTCACCCATCCACCCTTTCATCCTTCCATCCATACATCCATCCTTCATCCATCCACCCTTTCATCCTTTCATCCTTCCATCCATACATCCATCCTTCATCCATCCACCCTTTCATCCATCCATTCACCCATCATTCATCCACCCACCTTTTCACACATCCATCCATCATTCATCCATGCAACCTTTATCCATCCATACATCCATCCTTCATCCATCTACCCTTTCATTCTTCCATCCATCCTTCATCCACCCACTCTTTTATCCATCATCCATCCTTCATCCATCCACCCTTTCATCCATCCATCCATCCATCCACTCATCATTCATCCACCCACCTTTTCACACATCCATCCGTCCTTCATATGTCCACCCTTTCATCCTTCCATCCATACATCCATCCACCCTTTCATCCTTCCATCCATACATCCATCCTTCATCCATCCACCCTTTCATCCTTCCATCCATACATTCATCCTTCATCCATCCACCCTTTCATCCATCCATCATTCATCCACCCAGCTTTTCTGTGCCTCTCTCATGGGGGGGTGGGGGTCAGTATCTCTCTGCGTCTTCTTCCTTCTTCTTCCTCTCTCATGGGAGGGCATCTCTGGGCCCAGGTAGGAGGGCTCCCCCCTGGGACTTGAATCAATGATCCATTAATAGGATGTGTGGGAGGGGCGGGTAGGAGAAGACCTTTCACATGCTTTACAGGCGAGACCCACAGCTCCAGGTGCCCAACGCCCATTGAACTCAAAGTGCTACAGCCCCCTCCCTGCCCCCCCTCGTGTATGTGAGCCAGGCTGAAACCGCTTCACAGACACACACAAAGCTACACCCAAGTACTTCACAGGTCTTTAAAAGACCTTTTACTTGTTAATGAGGCTTTGATGTTTTTCACACCTTGGTGTGAATTAGGCCTCTGCCCTGAGCACCCTCAATCAGCCCGATGCCACTAAGGCAAACTGACAGAATCTGCGACCCCCTTCCCAGGACTCCACGACTCCCCTGGGGGTCGCACTCCATTGATTGAAGACCTCTGCACTAGAGGGTCGGCTTCTCTCCGAGAAAATAAATATACTATTTAACAGCAGTAAACTACATTAAAGTCAGAATATGGGTAGACTAAGATTGACAAACCGATGTAGTGAACAAGAGTACAATGTATTATATGAAAACATAAAGAACTGGTAAAGTGGATCTGTACAATGCAAAAAGGTAACCTCTACCCATCTACTTTGAAACTAGGTGAAATAGTCCATGAAAGGAATACCAATATTTGTTTCTAAAGATACTCCTCACTTTATCAGTGGCATGCTCCATCATTGGGGTCTCATTCTGGAGCCTGTAATCCAGGATAGGCTAGATCATATTCCAGAGAGTACTCCAGATATTGTGGGATGGAAGTCCTAATATAAAAAAACCTCAGTGACATACCAGTTTCCGTTTAATATTAGGTGCCCTAGGTATGGTTATAAAAATTGACGGGTGATATTGGGGACTAATATCTCTAACCCCTGCGTAGCGTTGACATGCTTCAGCCTCATATAGTGGCCTCTCCGGGTTACGGGCATTCTGCAGGACTCCTGTATCGCCCCACTATAAGTTACTGTTGCGTCCTATCCTTAAAAGTCTAGAACTTATAGATGGTCAAACATAAAATAAAACATACAAGTTTACTTAGCTGTAATTATTATGCACATAATAGTCCCTAGAAGACAAAAGTACATTGATAACCATGGGCTATATTTTACAACATTGTATGAGCACAGTTGCAACAGATCTTTTTTACATTTGTTGTTCCACTCTGGAAGCGACTAAACAAAACACTGCACAGAGCTTGCCATTAATGCATATTCAGGCAAACTAGATTGCCTATGCATTCATAAAGTACAGACAAATACTCTTAAATATGCCATGCTGGCAAATTTTGTGATGCACGGCACAGCACTAAAAAAACTACGGGGATGATTCCAATTGTGGTGAATCCACCACCGGCAACTTGCCGGTGGCGGATTCACCGCAATCGTGCAGCCAAATCCCACCCGCCAGATTGGCGGGCTGTGTGAGTGGCGGATGGAAAGTCTGCCACTCACAGGCACAGGCCACGAAAGGCAATCGTAACGATTGCCTGTCAGACCGTTTTGCATCACTAGAAGGGTGGCAGTGCCTAGCAGGCACCACCCACCATATTATGATGCTGCATCACCGCAAGCGCTTCCATGGTGGTGATATCGCCATGTAAAGGCTGGTGGGGATGTACTTTGGGGGCCCGTTGCGGGCCCCTCTGTTGTGCTGGGGGAGTTTGGCTTTGAACTGGGGTGGAACCTATGGTACACCCTACATTTCCCTGTACCACTTGGCACGTAGTGCAGGGAAATGCAAACAGTGTTTTTTTAACATTGAGGCGGGTGCTGCAGCCTGCAGCATCTGCCACAATGTTAAAGATAGACGATGCGACCACCATGGTGGCGGTTGCATCGTAATATAATGTGCTGGACCGCCTCCTTACAGGCTTCTGGTCCCAATCCCCGCAACGATGGCAGCGGACTTAAGTCCGTCTGCCATCGTAATGACCCCCTAAGTCTCTCACTCTGGTAATGTTAAAGGTGCTGCCTCACAAGAAAAAATGGGGCAACATGTCCTTGTAGAGACAATCTGTTCATGTGAGTAATTGAAAAACTACAGAAAAGTATGTCAGCGACCCCTCTAGTCTATAATTTCTTACTTAGTAAATACCTGCTCCCAATGATTTAGTTGGGATTTTTATTCTCACTTCTCCAAGTGTACCATGCTGCAGTCACACCTATCGGGCGCCAGTATCTTCCTGGATGCGCAAGCAGTGTTTGTGACTGTGGGTTACTTCTGTTGCTGCAGGTCTTCTGTGCACACTCTCCCCTGAGTAGCTTATGTTGGGCCAGTGTCATGTGTCATGTTTCTGGACCCAAAGGTTTGAGGGAAATGTAGTACCTTGTGCACTCATTGTTACCCCTGATTTCGTAGAGTGTGGTGGGCATTGTTATGTTATGTTGATAAATGTATAAAAGCACACGTATAGCTAGAGGTGTCTTGGCGCTGACTCAGCAGATACAGAGACTGAAGTGGATTCTAGTTGTTGAAAAGCCAGGTTTTCAGCAGTTTTCCAAAGATTGATAAAGAAGGACCAGCTTTGATGTTGAAAGGCAGGATATTCCAAAGTTTAGAGGCTTCTGAAGCAAAGCAGCTGCCACCCCATTTCAATCTTTTGAATCAGAGGCACATAATCTTCAATGATCCTTTCGATCACAGGTCTCGTCTGGGTTCATACCAGCCTAGGGTTTGTTTAAGGTACTCTGGGCGAGAGTTGTGAAGGGCTTTGTAGGTAAGGCAGAATGCCTTAAATTTAGTTCCGTTGCCTACTGATAACCAGTGAAGTCTTTTAATAGATTTGGAGATTGACTGAAATTTAGGGAGGCCAAGAAGAAGTCTGGCCGCCGTGTTCTGTAAGGATTACAGTTTATTCAAATATTGCTTTTGGAGGTTTAGGTACAGCCCGTTGAAGTAATCTAGCTTTGTTAGGATTAGCAAGGTGATTATTGTTTTCCTCAAGTTGGGGGGGAATAAAGAAAGAAATTTCCTGATAATTCTGAGGGTGTTGAAACAAGAAGAAATGACTGAGTTCATGTGCCTGCTAAAATTAAGCTTGTCATGGATCATGACTCCTGGGTTGTTCACTTTTTCGGACTGGGGGTGGGAATTCTGAAGTCCAACAGGTCGGGTTCCAGATTTGTGGGTTGTTTTCAGAGAGGATAACCTCGATTTTGTCTGAGTTCAATTTAAGGCAATGTTTGCCCATCCAATTGCCAATCGCCCTCATGCAGTTGTGGAGCTGGAGATTTGTGTTTTTAATATTCTTAGAGGCAGACAACACAATTTGTTTGTCATCTCCGTAGGGTGTGGGAGAGAATCCAAAGAACCTGATGAAAGAAGTTAATTCCGTGATGTATATGTTGAAGAGTAGGGGACTAAGTGAGGAGCCTTGCGGAACCCCCCAAAGAAAGAAGAACGGTTTGTAGGTGAAATTGTCTAGCATCACTGAGTTTGCTCTGCCCGTCAAGAAAGATCCTAGCAGAGCAAGAACTATGTTATAATGCAAAGATGTTCAAGGAGGTAGATCAGTATAGAAATATCCACCATATCGAAGGCTGCTGATAAGTCAAGAAGAATGAGGGCCGCCGTGCCTCTCTCATCCAAGGCAGACCTTAACTCAGTGGCTTTGATCAGTGCGGGCTCTGTGTTGTGCTCAACCCTAAAACCACATGGAGTGGAATGCAATAGATGGTTGGATTAATTGTGTCAGTTGAGTGTTTATAATTTTGTCTACTAACTTCGCAAGAGAGGGCAGTCTTGAAATAGGACAGCAGTTTGCTAGGTTTTCTGGGTGCAAATTTGGTTTTTTGAGAAGTGTAAGGATAGAGGCCTTCTTCCACATGGTGGGGAAAATTCCAGTTGCAAACATCTCATCAAGATGTTGGTCAGATAGAGAGTTATGGGTTCAGGAATCTGCTTAAGAATGAATGGGGGGGCAAGGGTCACAAGGAGATGCAGATTTGGTAGACTAGATGAGCTTGAGGATTTCCGTGGGGCTACTGGAAGTGAATTCACTAAGGCTAATAAGGGTGCAAAATGTTCGACTCAAGTACAATCGGAGAGTCTTTCCTGGGATCACTAGGAGTAAATGAAGTGAACAGGCAGTAGATTTGACCTACTTTGTCTCAGAATTGAGGGCTATGTTGTCACAAAAAATGGGGCTATTTTTGGTCCCTTTGGTCCCTTTTGTCTTAGGTAGTTTAGATAACTTGTGAAGTGGACCTGAGGTCAAGTATTGCAGCAGCGCCTCGCTGCTGGTTGCGCGCGCTGTCTCAGCGCTACTCTCTATTTTAATTGCCCGTTTTGTATTTTATTTATCTTCATTTATTTTATCCCCTGGTTTTAACCACAGGGTCTCTGGCCACTCACCTGCACTCTAATCCTGTCAACCCACCGCTGCTTAGCAGGGCCGGTTCCGGGGAGGCTGTGGGGGGAGCGCCATCTTTGAGTGGGAGAGGAACTGTGGCTGCCATCTTTGAGTGGTCTTGCGCTCGGGGACACTGTGAGCTGCCTATTTAAGGCAGACTGATCTCTGGGACAGTCTGGCGAAGTGGACCTGAGGTCAAGTATTGCAGCAGCGCCTCGCTGCTGGTTGCGCGCGCTGTCTCAACGCTACTCTCTATTTTAATTGCCCGTTTTGTATTTTATTTATCTTCATTTATTTTATCCCCTGGTTTTAACCACAGGGTCTCTGGCCACTCACCTGCACTCTAATCCTGTCAACCCACCGCTGCTTAGCGGGGCCGGTTCCGGGGAGGCTGTGGGGGGAGCGCCATCTTTGAGTGGGAGAGGAACTGTGGCCGCCATCTTTGAGCGGTCTTGCGCTCGGGGACACTGTGAGCTGCCTATTTAAAGGACTCCTTATGGCGCGCAGTGGTGACGCGCAGCGGGAGTGCCTTCTCTGTGCCTGAGTCGTGCCAGAGTCCTGCCCGTCTGCGCTCGTCAGCGTCTCGGAGGGCGGCGAGGTAGGCCTGTAGTTTTTTTTTATGCTCTGTTCTTCAGCTCAGCGGCTGAAGCGCTCTAGTGGTTTTTATGCTCCTCTATTCCTTTAGTGATTTATTAGCACTTCGAGGATCTTTTTCCTCCTGCCACCATGTTTTCCCGGGTGGCCGCTCTCTTAGGAAGGGCTGCTCTGGCTGTGGCTGGAATCTGTCGAGTCGGGAAGACCTATTGCCTGTATCCACACCCTTATACTTCCCTTGTCACCTGCTTAATACCAAATCTCTTAGCAGGCATTCCACTGACATCTGGAATATGCTATCTGATTCTAAAACCTTGTGCCTGTCTCTTACAGAGACATGGCTGAGCGAATGCTCCGGCCCTGATGTAGCCGCTGCTATCCCTCCGGACTATACCATCTATAGGAAGGATAGAGTGGTTGGCCGGGGTGGCGGTGTGGCAATAATCGTCAACAAGAGTCTCTCTTGTTCGACTTTCCCCGTGGATAACATCTCGGGTAGTGAAGCCTTAGGCTTCACCCTTAAACTATCCTCCCGTCAAACTTGTACAGGAATTATTATCTACAGGGCACCTGGCCCGCTAGGCTCCTTCTTTGACGACCTGCAGGGCGCACTTTCAGTGCCTTGCTTGAGATCGGAGCACTGTATCCTTCTGGGAGATTTCAATTTCCATATGGATAACTCAGCAGACCCCGATACTAATAAGCTTCAGGATATTGTATGTCCACTAGGGCGGATCCCATATGTTGTCAGTCCAACTCATATTAAAGGCCATACGATAGATCAGATCTTCTCTACTAGGCCAATTGAGGCTTCCCCACCGCTTCCAGTTTTGTGGTCTGACCACTTTTTAATTAAATTTTGCATTTCAGCTGTAGCCACTCCTAGTACAAGAGGGGAGAAAGATTTTAGAAGGATGTCTCAACCTTTCCATCGAGTTACAGCGGAAATGCTTTCTGACGCTCTTGCCCAACATCCTTGCCCACTATCTGGCGATCTGGATCAAGACATTGAATCGATCCAGAAGTGGCTCACAATCAGATTCGAGGAGCTAGCACCTGGTAAACCATCCAATGCAGTGGGTAAACATGCTTCGGCCCCCTGGTTCACCCCTATTTTAGGTATGATGCGCCAGGACTGCAAGAAGGCAGAAAGAGTCTGGAGGCGCATGTACGACCCGGAAGATAAAATTAAATACAGGGAGATAATCCGTCTTTACCACAAGCATATTTTTGAGGCAAAAAAAGTATCTGGAGCGCAGAATTGACGCAGCAGAAAGTATGAGTAAAGAAATCTTTAGAATTGTACAAGAGTTTATTTCTCCGTCCTCGAGTACACCTATTCATTCTCATACAGAAGTCTGGATTAGCCAACTCAGTGAGTTTTTTATTAATAAAATTAAAGCTATTCAAAGCTCTTTTCTAGGTGCGGGCCTCAGTCCTGTTGTTTGCCATCTGACACCTACGTTACCATCTATGAAGGAGAAAGGCCCTCTGCTATCGGCCTTTCCTTCTATCTCTCTTGCCTCCTCTCTCGACCTTTTGTCTCGGCTTCAATCGGGATCGCCGCTTGATCCTTGCCCTGCCAAATGTCTTGGGAGGGTAGCATCGGCAGTTAACATCTTGCTCAACCCACTGCTCAATGCCTCCCTGTCATCGGGAGAGGTCCCCACGGCTTGGAAGCACGCCTTGATCTTCCGCTGCTGAAAAAAACATCTTTAGATCCCCTTGTACACGCGAATTACAGACCAATCTCCCTCCTTCCCTCTCTGGCTAAGGTGATTGAGAAGCATGTGCACCTCTCTATTTCCAGCTTCATAGAGAGCAGCAATATCTTGCACGACTCTCAATTGGGTTTCCGTGCGAATTTCAGCACGGAGACAGCTCTTCTTGAGATTACCGATGCCATCCGAGAGACTTTGGACGGTGGGGGTAAAGCCATCTTGGTCATGTTGGATTTGTCGGCGGCTTTCGACACCGTACCCCACGATGGTCTCCTTTTAAGACTCTGGGAGATCGGTTTCCGTGGGACGGTGTGGAAATGGTTTAAGTCATTTCTGACCAACCGTTGACAAGTGGTCTGGGCACCTCCGTTTTCCGACGAAATGCCGCCGCTGGAGGTGGGGGTTCCTCAGGGTTCTATCCTGAGCCCCATCCTTTTTAATATCTATATGGCCCCTCTCGCGGCGGTAGCGGAATCCTTCGGTGCCCAGATCATATCCTATGCTGATGACACCCAGCTTCTTTTTTCGTGTAACAAGGGTGAGGATTTTGACCGCGGTCGGATCCGGGAATGTCTGGAAGCCGTGTTTGATTGGTTTCAGAGGCATAGTCTGAAGTGTAACTCAGACAAGTCGGAGCTGCTCTTCTTTGGATGCCCACCGGATCCCGGCTGGATGACATGGTGGCCTCGTGACATGTCTCCGCCCGTTGCCGTCTCGCTAAAAGCTAAAAATCTGGGTGTCCTGTGTGATGTCGATCTCTCTTTTAGACCCCAGATCATTGGGCTGACAGGGAAGTGCTTCGGCATCCTGAGAATGTTGCGGAAGTTTCTCCCCCTATTATCTCTTCAGCACAAAAAAATTACTGTACAGGCCTTGATAGGCTCGCATCTTGATTACGCGAATGCCCTCTATCTGGGCCTTCCTAAATATTTGATGGCACGTTTGCAGGTCGTGCAGAACTCGGCTGCTAGAGCCATTTTTGGACTACCGTGAAGGGCTCGAGCCTCGGAGCTTCTCGAGAGACTTCACTGGCTTCCGGTCGCTAAGAGAGTCATTTTTAAGATCTTGACCTTGACCTTCAAAGCTCTCCACTGGATGGGCCCAAGTTACCTAGGGAAGCGGATTGCCTTCTACGCCCCCAGGAGGACTCTAAGGTCTGCTTTCCAGGCCAAGGCCACTGTTCCCACTATCAGGCGTGCCCGTACTGGAGGTCGCTCTTTCCTGTACCTAGCACCCCGTTGCTGGAACGATCTCCCCTTTTCTTTGAGAACAGCTACTAGTCTGCTGGTTTTTAGAAAGGAATTGAAGACCTGGCTCTTCTCTCAGTAAACTTTGCGCCGACCTGCGGAGGACGTTATGTTGTGTACTTCTCTTTTACCTCTCTTTGCCAAAGCGCCGGGACACTCCATGGAGTAGCCGTGCGCTATAGAAGAGCTTTTTATAACATAACATAACATAACTTGCTCAGTAGCTAAAATGACTCTTTCGTAGAATTTTTGGGAGATATAATTTGGTGGGTATAAAGATTAAACTTGTCTTTGATAAGTAGGCCTTTATGTTTTGAGAGAGAAAGTTTATAGATTTCTTTTTCACGGAAGTCGTGTTCAGACCTCAATTTTCTCTCCTGCCTTCTGGATTTCTGCTTGTCAAGGCAGAGTGCCTCAATAAACAAATTTGTGGATGGTTTCTTCCTGCCTGGTTTGGATGTTTTAATGGGAACAGCTTTGGAGAAACAGAGCTTAGCCACTCTGAGTATTCAAGTGTGGCAAGTTCTGAGTCAGATGAAAGGGTGGGCTCAACATAAGAGAGTTTTTGCAGCAGTATAATATAGTCTGCTTTTTTCCAGACCTGGTAGGAAGTAGGGTTGGTGTCCATTTTTCTGTTTTGGGTAGAAGGGGGGACATTTAATTCGAAAGTGATCGCAGTATGGTCAGACCAAGTAAGTGGAAGAAAGTCCTTAAAGGTAATAAGTCGGTTATTTGGAATGGGTGCGCTGGTGCAGGAGTTGCGGAAGGCCAACGATATTCATGGTCTCTAAAAAAGCAATGGTGTCTTTGTCCTCGTGAAGCTCCAGGTGAAAATTAAAGTCACCTAGTATAGTGTAGTCACTATAGTAGGCCCGACCTCAAGGAGGATATTTATTAATTGGAGAAAACAACTTCTTAGGCCTGGAGGATGGTAAATAAGTAGTCCTCTGAAGGAGTGGTTGTTGGCAACTTCTAGGCAGTAAGAGAGTGATTCGCACTCCAGGTTGGACATGGGGTCACATTTGGTCTTAAAGCAGTCTTTAAAAATAAACCCTAACCCTCTATCCCTTTTTAAGGGTCTGTCGAGTCTGAAAATAGAATACCCTGGAGGGTTTGCATTGATGAGGTCTGGGTTCGATGAGTCATTTGCCCACATTTCTGTGATAAAAATGATGTCTAGCTGATGGCCATCTATGAGGTCAGTTAGATCTTGAGCATGTTTTACTAGTGAAGGGCATTAACAAGCGCACAAAGAATTTTTAAAAGTGTCTCATGTGGACCGCTTTCAGTGTGGGGGGTCTGGGAATTTAGCGGTGGCTTAATGAGGGGATGAGATATCCACAGTTGCTACACAGAGTATTGAGACTTCATTTAACTGCATAGGGTCAGCACAGGTACAGCCTTGTTTAAAAGTGTTAAGCAAGTGAAGCTTGTTACCTGAAATGGTGATTATGTTTCTCCTCTCTGAGTTGGGACAGGCAGGGTTCCCGGCGCTCGGTAAGATTTGGGTGTGGACGTGCTTAGATGGTTTTGCCTTAGGCGTGCCATGCTGCGTTTGAAATAGCCTTGGACTCAGGGGTGCTTGGCAACTGTAGGCAGCGGCAGAGCGCGATGATCCTTCAAAAGCAGGTGGGCAAAAGAAATATGGCAATCCTGGGGCCCGGCTACCCCGCTAACTGTACACCGTCTCTTCTGCGAAGGGTAGGTACTGGGAACATAAGATAATGAAATTAAAAGTGAGAATTTTTACAAGAATAAAGGAATAAAAAAGCACTGGAAGGAATGGCCCTCTCTAATATGGTGCCCAATGTTGGGAGCCAAAAAACTCAACACTGGAATCAGGAGCCTAAAGCACCCGCTTCCTACAAGGAAAAGAAAAGGGCACTTAGCAATGCCTACAGCATCTGTGATGCTCTGCTGAGCTGAGCCTCACAATTCTGGGAGGATTCTGGGAAGTGTAGTTCCTTGTTTGCTCATTGTCAGCACATTGTGTGTCATATGGTGCGCCTGGTCACAGTGGTCATGGGAAGATAGGTTCTTCCCATGTTACAATCCTGGTCTCTTTCATAGCACCACAAAGCACATCTACTGAGTATAATCAGTTCTCCATATCTTACAAAGAGCCTTGCCTCCTTGTATGACCTGCCGTTTGAAAGAGAAAAAATACAGACAAATAATCCCTAGTCCTTTGACAACAGTACATTGACAAAGTATTCATTATCTGGCAGGGCACAGAGGAAACAGCTAATTACTTTCTTCAATGGCGTACTACACAGAAACAGATCTTAAATTTTAGAACGTGTATGAGCAATTAAGAGTCTCGGCCTATCCAAAAGACCTTTAGGAGGAGCACTATACATAAAAGCATGCAACAAAATCCAGATAGAAACAACTTGCTACACTACTACTCTGCTGGATGATTTGTAAAGAACAGAACCCAAAAGCAGTTGATGTGTTTGCACTTACAGCAATAATTCCAATGAGTTAAAGAAAATTGTAAGACCTGACAGCCTTAGGGTGGTCTTCCTTTAAACATTTTGCCTTCTCCCCTTCTGTTTCACTGAATTTGTTTTTTGTTGTCCTTGGGCCTCTGTGAACTTTAGCACTACTAACCAGTGCTAAAGTGCTTGAGCTCCAAATGTTTGTTTGGGAGCAGGTAGAAATGTCATGTTTGGTGTCTAAGAAGTTGTAATTTAGAATCCTCTTTAAGGATAAAGTTAGGTTTTTAGTCTCAATTCTGAAAATCCCACTTTAAAAAAAATAGCATTTGCTTGTGCTAACCATTTGGTGCCTGCAGCCTATTTCATGGGTCTTCTGACCAGGTGTATTTGGCAGTTGGCCTTTGTGTATTCCTCACACACAATAGAGGGACTAGCTGTTGGTAGGATGGGCCATCCATGAGCATAATGGGAGAGGGAGCTGTGAACTCCCCACTTACTCGTCAAAGACACTTCCTTGGTTCACACAGAAAGAACTTCCCATTATCCTGTAGTGATGGCAGGCAGCCTGGGATCAGGACAGTGAGCCAGGAATTTCCAGACAATTATGGGGGTGGCGTGTGGGGGGAGACTCCAGACGTTTCTCCCACTTCCATGCTGACACCAGATATAAAACAAGGACCTTCAGACCTACTCATTAGTTAACTTCTGGACCTGCGTAAAGTTCACTCAGAGGACGACCATATTGCCTGTGGCCTGCTGTGTACATTAGAAGACTGCCCCACTGCACCAAGAGGACTGCTCTACTGCTTAAAGTCTGCCTGTAGGCAAAGAAAGGAAACTAGCAACAAGTATACAATAATCACAAAACTTACATGTTCGAGGACAACATAATGCTAATTATTAAAAAAACAGTGTGCATTATTATTAATAAATACCTGTATCAATATTAAATTATTTTGTGTATATCAAAATATTTTTATTTTTTATTATATTTAGTTTTTTCAAATATTATAAACCATTCTTATTTTATAGTTAAAATCATTAGTGCATCAGGATGAGGGTAAATATGTACATCATGATCATATATTCAAAGAAAAAACAATATAATTGGATTACACGATTAGATTACACAATTAATTTGGCAATTAGAGACAATGTATATTTGTAAATAGTTGAAACATCCAGGTGATTCATGTACAAAAACGGAGGGCTGGCGGTACATACAAGCTAAAGTCTGCCTGTGCCCTATCAGGACTTCCCTGCTGCTTAAGACCTGCTCTCCTGCTTGAGCTCAAGACTTTTAGAATGGCTCCATGGCTAGTTAACTAGTCTCCTGATCAGAGCCTCAGGGACAGAAAAGGCTCCAACCATCGTGAACCTGCACCTGGATCCAGCCTTGTTTTTTTTTTTTTGTAACAGATTTTTATTAACTTTTCTTCAATCATCTTACAATCAGTCAGTACAGTGGGACCATCATTGCAAAGGGTACGTCTTCAGAATGCAAATCAACATCATTCTATACCCCACTTCCCTATCTGAGTCCCCCTCCCGCCTCCCCCTCTACCCCCACTCCCCCTTGTCAGTGTGCCTTCCACTATCCCTCCTATGGGTTGGCATAAACCCCTCGTGCTCCAACACCCAACTCCGTCCCGAGGTTATACTCAACTACATCCATTCAGGAGTCCGGTGTCCCCAAGTAAGTGTGCAAGGCACTCCATGTCTCCCTATCAGGTTCGCCTCTCCCCTGGCCCAAAAAGTGGGAACCATCACGTGCGGTGAGGTTCTAGGTTCTAGTTGGCCCCATCTCCTGTGTGGTCCCCCGTGTTCCCCACCCCAGTCTCTAGTGCCTGACTCGCTGGCGCATCCGCCCCATGCCCCTCATCCGCCTCTACTGTTGACTGAAGGTCTACTACCAGCGTGCCCCACGCCCTGGCCGCATCCAGCGCCTTGTCATTGGAGGTGCGTCTGGCTAATTGTAGTCTAAGAGTCCCTTCGCTACTCGCCCATTGTTGGAAGCTCCCTCGCCATCTCAGAAAGCTGGTTCCCCCTCTGGACTTCCAGTGCATGGTGAGCTCCCTTTTAGCCATAATCAGCCCCAGGTCGAAGAATTTGCTTGTGATTTTTGTGGCAGGTGTGTGTGGAAACCAAAGTAAAAGGCAAGTCCCCATGCCTGCTTCAATCTGACGCGCTGTTACCCTGTTCAGACATGCCACGACATCGGTCCAGTATGCACCCAGCCCCACGCAAGACCAAAACATATGACCAAAGTCAGCGCCTTCCGCGTTACATCGGGGACAAATTGAATGAGCTCCCCAAAGACCTGTTGAATTTTGACCGGCGTCAAATAAGCCCTGTGCAGCATAAAATATTGGACCAACTGAAACCGGACATTGCGTGTGCCCTTCCAGGACCTCCGCACGAGCTGCGGCCAGGTCGCCTCCGGTATTGATTGGCCGAGGTCCTCTTCCCACTGTCCCTTCAGCCTATCCAGAGGCGGTAGTCCCTCCAGTGCCAATCTCCTGTATAAGCAGGTGACAGCCTTGAAAGTGCCAGCGGCCATCGTAACGTATTGGCAGCCCAATGACGTGGGGGGTTCCACCAGGCCCATCTTCCAATGTTTCTGGATTCCCGACACTAGAGCAGCATGCAATAAAAAGTCTCCCCATGGCAAATCAAAGGCGCTCTGCAGCTCGTGAAATGGCAGCAAAACACCATCCTTATATAGGTCCCCTATCATGTGGACTCCACACTCTTCCCAGCCTGCTAGTGCCGACCAATCCCCGTCATGCGGGATGGCGGTGCACATGCCCAGAGGGATCTCCGGCGCATACGGGATGGGGATTCCCACCCGTTTCTGGCTACGCAGCCAGCATTGTCGAATGGTACGCTACTCGAGAGTGAGTTGATCCAGCCTAAGTTTCTGCTGGAGCACTATAAAGGACAGGACATGGCGCTGAATAATTCTGCCCTGTGGTCCGTCTGGGCCTCTAAACTCCCGTGCCACCGCCTGCGTGAGCCACTGCAGCTGTGCCGCCAGGTAGTACCACTCGAAATCTGGTACCACCAGTCCCCCTTCCTCCCGCGGTCTTAGCAGGGTGTTCAATGCCACTCGTCTTCTGCCAGAGCCACAGAGGAACCCTATCGCCATCGATCGTAACGTCCTGAAGAAGGAAGTCGGAATCCACACTGGTAATGTGCGAAAGAAATAAAGCAGCCGCGGGAGAACCACCATCTTTAGCTACGCTATTCGTCCAGCTACTGATAGCGGAAGGGTACGCCAAAACCCCATACTGTCTCTGATACCCCTCAGCGCTCTGCCTACATTTCCTTCATAAAGGTGCAAGTGGGTATGATAAATATGGACACCCAGATACGGTAGGCACTCCGATTCCCAGCGTAGGCCCTCCGGCGCCGAGGGCCGGGTGCAATTCGGAGCCAATGGGAATAGAGAAGTCTTGGTCCAGTTAACCGGCAGCCCTGACAACTCACCGAACTCCCGGAGGAGGGTTCGGGCCCCTCGCACTGAGGCCTCCACGTCAGCCAGGTATAGTAAGAGGTCATCAGCGTACAAGGAGATATAATGTGGTTCACCATGCCGCAGAACCCCCTCATAGTGTCGTCCCTGCCGGGCCCGCGCTGCCAGGGGTTCGTTCGCTAATGCAAATAGAAGCAGAGACAAGGAGCAGCCCTGTCGGGTACCTCTCTCCACCGGGCATGCCGCTGACACTGAACGGTCCGTGGGAACCCTGGCGATAGCGGAATTGTACAACAGCTGCGTCCAACGGACAAAATTATCCCCCAGTCCGAAACTACGAAGCACGCAAAACAAATACGACCACTCCACACTATCGAATGCTTTTTCGATATCCACCGATAGCACTGCCGCGCCTGACGGACCCTCCCCTTCGACTTCCATGACCCGCACCAGTCGCCGTATGCACGTCGCCGTGTTCCGCGTGGAAATGAAGCCCGACTGGTCCGGGTGCACCAGCGTACGCATGTGATCCGACAGCCGCGTGGCCAAGATCCTGCTCAGCACCTTATAATCCACCGTAAGCATTGAGAGCGGGCGATAAGCCGTCCTTGCGGTTGGTAACCCGCCCTTCTTTAATAGCAAAAATAACATGAAAGGGTCTGGCTCACAAGCAGCAAGGCTGAGCTCAACTAAACCTACAACCAAAAACAACTTGCCAATACTGCTACTAGTTTCAATGCTCTGTCCTGTCTGGTATAAGAATGTACTATCACTATACCATGAAGCTTATAAATTGCTTTTTATTTTGGCAGAATTATTTCAATTTTTTTAGAACACAACCATTTTACCTGTTTTTACATATGTACACAAAATATCATAAAACACCCACATTTATCTGTACAAAATACTAAACAATCCGACACACACATCTCAAACATTCTAATCAAACAGACTGCACTTATACCAATCCTATTCTATTACAAAACATACAGTAAACCAAACAATTAATTATATCAACAAGGAGGACTTTTTCCTACATCGATGTAAATATATACAAGTTTATCAACGATCAAAAGAACTTTCTCAATTTGTATAAATCACGATTTTTACAAATTGAGAAAGTTCTTTTGATCGTTGATAAACTTGTGAAGGTCGTGGGGTGTGGAATAGAACGAATATTCCCTATCTGTGGGGTGGTGTGTCCGCCAGGCATCTATGAGGCCCCACTCTTCCTGCCAACTCCGTCGCGCCGTGGTCATTCTGCGCACTACCGATTGTGCCAGCGTAGGGTGGGAACGATCCACCTCCACGTCCACCACCTAATTGAAGTCCCCCCCCATAAATACTGTGCCCACCAATAGGTAGGCCAACCTCCCCGAGAGTCTCGAAAAGAACGCGGCCTGGTCGGAATTCGAGACATAGACACTGCAAAGCGTAACATCTAGGCCATCCAGACGTCCTAACACAGCCACGAACCTTCCGTCCGAATCTACCACCGTGGTCATGGGCTGAAAGGGGACCCCAGCGCGCACCCAGATCAAAGTCCCTCTAGCATAAGCGGAATAAGTGGTATAAAAGAGTAGCCCCCTCCATCGCCGCTGCAGCGCCTGCCCTTCCACCTGAGTAATGTGTGTTTCCTGTAAAAAGGCTACCTGGACCCCCCTGCGGACCAAATATGCATGCACCTTATATCGCTTCCTCATTGAGTTGAGTCCCGCACATTCCAAGTAATACATTTTAATTCAAGTCAAGCCGCCATACGGAGGTATACCGCCGGAGCCAACCCCACACAACCTTAAGGGCACACTGACAAACCCCCTCAACTTGAAACAACCCCAATAAACCCCCAACCCACCCTCCTCCAGAACAGGCACCAAACAGTTGTTACCCATCCAAACCCAACCCCCGTTAACGGGGAAACTCTGGTAACCACCAGAGACTCACAAGTTATGTGAGGTAGAGGGGGTGACCCTACACCAGCCAAGCCGGACAGCAAGCAGCCCATCACACCGTGATAAGCCGATCTCGTACGTGTTAACCTCCTCACCCCAGCAGCGTCTCACCCCATGCACATCCCCAGTCCTCCAGCGCCCCCCTCACCCCGGCAATCTCCCCTCATCACAGAAGAAAGCGCTCCTCCCATCGTCCCAATAAATGGTCCCCCAGTGTCTCCCACTGGCTCAATGTCATAGACCGATCATGCCCCCTTACTGTACATCGCGCAGCATCCATGAGGATCATTCATCCAGCAAGCCATCGGCTGTCTGTGGAGTAACCTGAGGTAGATCTCCAGGGTCCCTCTCGGAGCCCCCATCAGAACCCCCAAACCCGCCTCATCTGATCCCTGCCGGGAACCTGAGTCCACCAATGGGGCCTCCGTTGCCACTCCAGAAATAACAGACACCGCTTGCAGGGCGGCCTGTCTCTCCAGCTCTGTCTGTGACGCAGATGGGGAGCTTCTGTTCAGTGTATGTTTCCGGTTGCGCCTACTCCTGCGCGGCTTAGGTCGCGCCTCCGCTGTCTCAACCCAGTTGCTAGCGCCGTCCTTGCCCTCCCGGTACCGTTCCAGCCACTGCCAGGCGTCCTTCGGTGTATCACAAAAGGTCGCAACTCCGTCCACCATCACTTTCAAACGTTCCGGAAACAATAAGGAGTACTGCACTCCCTCATCACGAAGGGCCCTTTTGACCGCCAAGAAGGAGAAGCGGCTCCGCTGGACCTCCTGAGAGTAGTCGGGGAAGATAGAGACCGAAGCGTTGTCCACCTTATACGGGCCAGCCACCCTGGCCTGTTGTAGAATGATATCCCGGTCTCTAAAATGCAGCAGGCGCACAACCACAGGTCAGGGAGGGCGGCCCGGGGGCTTGGCCGGCACCCTGTGAGCTCTCTCCAGCGTGTAGAAGTGCGTTATGCCCTCAGGGACCACCACATCCCGCAGCCACTTTTCCAGATAGGAGACCATGTCACTCCCCTCGATTTTTTCCTACAATCCTACCACCCGGACGTTATTGCGCCTGTTGCGTCCTTCTGCATCCTCAGCCCTCCTTTCCAGTTGGTGTACTCTACGCAATAAGTCATCCATCGCAGTATCCGTTGCCTTTTGGGCCGGCTCCAGTTTTTCCAACACCAACTCCGCGTTCTTGACACGATCAGCGAGCTTGTCGTTATCCGCCCTCAGCAAACCTAAGCCTGTCGACACCTGCGCAATGTCTTGACGCAACGCGTCCCTCGTGTCCGTTATGGCCTTGAGGATCTGATCCATCTGCTGCAGCCCTGCGCTCGGGCCCTTGGTTGAGCCCTGTCCCTGGGTCTCCGGCAATTCTTCAGCTTGGTCGGCCGGCGCCGCTCCCAGCCCCTTTCGCGTCTTCCCAATGGTTCCGCCCTGGGCCTCTCTGACTGTGCTGGTCGCGAAGGCCCAATTCCGCTAGGCGCCCTTGGTTGATATAGGGGTCGTGTTCCCCGCCGCTTCCGCCTGGTCAGTCTACCAGGACTGAGATCACACCAGCCACCTGCGCAAGATGTCCTAGAAGCCAGCTCCCCTCTCAATGGCAATGTCGCAGTCTCCGCGGTTGCTCACCGAGCTGGTGGGAGCACCACCTGCCGGCCGCATCACCCTCCAACCAGGTCTGCCGCAGGCGCGCAATGTCCACAGCTCCTCGCGTCACACGGGGCAATCCCACTGAGAGCCTTCACACCCGAGGCAGGTCCGCCGTAGCCCTAGACCTTCCCCCCCTCAGTCAGCAGGATGCGGAGGTGCGACACAGTATCTACTGCTCAGCACCGCCGCAAAGGTTCTTCCAGGACCCACCAATCTCCTGGGGAAGCCCCCCGCAAGGATCAGGGCACACCCGCCACCGCCACTACCAGTCCTCAAGCGGGGCGTCCCCTCCAGAATCCAGCGTACAGTGCAGGAACACCAATCACCGATATGGCTTAGCCTCCACTAGTGCGCGGTGCATTTCCTACCGCCTTGAGTGCCTCAGCCGTCCCCTCCTGTCCGGGCTCCACCTGAAGGCCACCAACTGTGCTGCGCCGTCCAGGCCCGTAGGCCGTCCCGCTCCGGGTGCAGGGCAATGCCGAGCCAAGTCCTCACCAAGGCACCGCTCCCCGCTGCCGATCGCACCACTGCCGCAGATCAGGGGTGATGGGGCCGTGGCACAGATTACCGGGCCCCACAGTCAAAGCACCGCCGGTTTCTGCTCCCGCCACCACCGGGGGTCCGCGGGTGCCTCCTCCCTCGGGTGCCCGCTCTAGGCGTAGGCAGGGCGCACTCCGTACGCCAGCACCGTTCTCCGCCTGCCCACATCAGCCCGATCACCTCGGCGGCCCCTTTGTCACTCTAGGCTGGAGATTGGAAAGCCTCTTCGGGCCGCAGGCAAAATGGCCGTTTCCCGTGGGCGGAGTCCCGCTTTCCGCTGCGCTCGCCGCCGCCGGGATCTTCCTCCTGCACCCAAACGCTGCTCGGGTGCTCTACAGCTCCTGGGTGCCACACGGGGCTGCAAGCGCCGCCGGGGGAGTCCCGAAACCAGGATAATTACCGAGATCAGCCCGGAGCTCGGGGCTCAGGCGTCCATACTCGGTGGCGCTCAAGCCACACCCCCCTGGATCCAGCCTTGGTGAGTGCTGACTCTCTAAGTTGTGTCCCGACAGTCCTGGATCCTTGGAAGTGGTATTAAAGGTGCCCAGATAGCCCAAATCCAGCTCTTGGATCTTAAAAGAAATTCTGCCAAAAAGTGCTTTGAGAGCCGAAAGAAGACTTGTACCTACCTGCTAGCAGATCCACCCAAGGTGCATTGTTGTTCTGCCTGACTTCCTGGCGGCTCCCACTACGTTCTTCTCCACAGCAGCAAATCCTGTTCAGTGGCTTCTCGCAGAATGAGTATCCAACTTTGTGGAGCTTTTGTTGGCTATCAGTCTGCAGCTTTACTCTGCTGGAGATTTTCGACATCCATAAAAGAGACTAAATCCAAACGTAGATATCTAAAAGACAACTTCGTCCCGAGGCTCCCCAATGATGATACCTCCTCATTGGACACCGCAGGTTGCCATGCCCTTCTGAACTTTACATTTTACCTGAAAAATCTTCTAAGTCTGAAGGTAAGAAGATACCGGGCCTAATCCACCTCATGTATTCGAACCATGCTCCTTCACTGTGTGCTCCTAATCACTCACACTCAAGCAAGACAAATCTAGAAAAATTGGCTATTGCAATGGGAATTTTTGAAATAGGCAAGGCATCTGGATCTAATCTTCAGAGTCAAAATAATTATAACTGCCAAATGTACTAAATGTTTAACTTCCTCCTTGATACTCCAAGGTTCAAACTTATAGAATCTATCCCTGGGATACCCGGCCACGGATTCCAGTGGGAGACTGGCTTCTCAACACTTTTTAAAACATACCAATGAGTTCAAATCCAACTGGACTTTCAATGTGTGGTAACAATTTAAATGCTTCAAATTAGTGTCTCCCAGTGATGTAGAACATGTGGTAGCACATTTTCATTAGTCTGGAAGTAAAGACAACAAATTTCTAGTTTGAGTGGATAACAAGTACATAGATCTATTGTCTGCTGACATTTCTGTTTAGTAAATGCCTTCTATCAGCGATGTTCTTTTCCCACTGCTCTAAAATAAGCCAGTACTTCTCTTGAAGAAGGCTGCTATTGTTACCAATGTGGTATTAAAATATAGGCCTGTGTTCACCCTGCCTTTCTTAGCTTTGGCACAAGTTCAGAGCTATTTGGATAAATATGCTCTAAACTCTGATTTTCAATCTAGTTTCTGCCTCTTTTAGAAATATCTTCTTTACGTTTTCCATCCAAAGTGGTAGGCTCCCCATCTCAGCAAGTGTCTTATGTGAGGAACCTAGGTATTGTATCCTACTCCAATTTATCTTTTAAACATTAAAGGACAGATTTACTAACATTTAATGTGATGCAGTGCAGCAACCAAAGTCGCTGCAATGTGTTGCACCAAAGGGATAGAGCAGAACAGCACCATATTTACTAAGATATGGTGCTGATTTCTCTCTCTCTTACTGGGATGGTGTGCTTTAGGCAGCCATGCACAAATCCTTGCACCATATTTGTGCAGACACCTGCCCACCTTTTAGGTAGGTAGGGCTTTGCATCAAAATCTATGGGTGGTTGCATGAGAATGTCTGTATTCCACCCATGGTATACACCCTTGATGCAAAGTAGCGCAAAACACTACTTTTCATTATTTTAGAGCTACATTTCAGCACAAATCATTTTGTGCTGGAAAATAAATTCTAATTCTACACTTGCATTGATTTGAATACATTTTGTGATGCCAACCTGAAATAAAGTGTTAGTAAATCTACCCGTTTGTGTCAGCTTCATTTAAGCCCTTCCTTTATCATTAATATAATTAATCAAAATTGGGTAATTCTTGAGTACAACTTCTCTTGCAATATTGGTTTAAGTACTAAAGTTATCTAGTTGATAATATTATTCTTTGATGTATTTGATTTTGTTTCAGCACTGTTCAAACAATATTCAGTCCATAAAGACTAATCATGTTTCTACGTTTTGAAAGCAGTTAATATGGCTACGGATCACAGGTTTAATAATGTTCAGAGTTTTCTGTGTAATCAGGAAAGCCATCCGAAGTGCTGCGCCAAGCTATTCAGCTAGATATATTCAGTTTCACCAAAGATCAAGAGACTTGAGAACAGCTGAGTAACCCCAGCTGTCTGTCCGAAATTGGTGATGAGTTAAACTTGACGGTAACCTCCTCCGAGAACTAAACTCTCGAATCGGGTGCCACTTCACCTCTGTGCTGATTGACTGATTACCAAATTTTCAAATCCAGCTTGTTTAATGACCTTCAAATGGAGATTGTATAGCTTCATTATTTAAAGTTCACGATTTTTATATAGTTTGTTTCTGTGGTAGCTTAAAGCGTGATTCATCTGACATCGTGTATGCGCAGTATTAAATAATTACAAAAACAAAACACCTGCTGGTTTTCTCCATCACCTAACAGCTGGCATTGTCCAATGGCATGCTTGCTTTATCTCAACCCAGACTAAACTCTGGTCGCAAAACAGTAATACTTTACCACCAATTTAAAAATGGTGGTAACCCATTTGCAAGTGGGAAGGAGTCCTTATGGAACCCCTTCACCTTTGAGAATGTTGAAAAAATATTTGCATAAACAAAATAGCTTTATATAAAAGTATTCAAAGACATGGTGGTCTGCTCACCTCAGCAGGCTGACATCCCTGTGATCGCAGTGAATCATAGTGCGTTGCAAATTGCGACCTACCTTATTAATATGCATTAGGTAGATCCGTTTGGGACTCATTAGGAATCACTAATAAAACTCAAAAGAGTTTCATACATTAGGAATAGCGATTTCCTCAGTGCTATTCGCAGGAAATTTCAATTAGGTAATCACAATTCCTAATCTTTGTATATCTGGCCCATGGAGAAGACAGACTCTCCATGCATTCTCCACAATGCTCACCCCATGTATATTTCTGTTGGCTTCTGTCTCTTGCTGTGTGTCGCTGTCTCTCTCATGCATACTCTCTCTCTCTCAGAATGGTTCGTTTTGCCATCGCTCTTTGCTGATTGACCTCCTCTCTCCTCCTCACATGATTCACCCTCTCCACCGCCTCGCTGCTGCTTCCTCCTCTCTCTCTAGTCCTCACTTCCCTGCATTTACTCTCATCTCGTCTGTGCCTCAGGCGCTGTGTGCATGAAAGGGGGAGATGGTTGGATGTGAAGTGTGTAAGTAGTTAGGTAAGATGGGGGAGTCACAGCTGCACTTCGTTCACAACTCGATTCCAATATTGTAAACCTGCCAAGGAGGACTCCTGTTTAAACGAGGAAAAATCAACAACTGTAAGGAAAGTGTCATTTTGTTGTTCTCTTTTGTTTTAAATCGTGTGACAGGCCTGAAGCAGAAAACTGTTGCCAGAACAAGTAATTATGCTTTCAGCATCTATAAAAAATTGAAACAATGCCTCACGGTGGCTGCTTTAATGAGAAATGCGTTGTGGCAGCTTTATAAGTAAGGGTAACCCACTGTTGCCTCTTACATCACTCAACTAGAGCCCGGGGTGGTGCGAAGCACCATGTAGTTAGTACATTAAAGGCTGCAGAGCACACTGTCTCCCCCTCGCCATTAATTCTCAGAAAGTGGTATTGACCAGCTAAATTGCGCATATTTCAAGAGATCTTTGCATAGTTGTGACGTGAGAAGGGCCCTAGAGAAACCCCAGGTTTGCAAACATGGCCATCCTCATCCGTCCTCCTCGTCACAGTCCTAACAAGTGAGCACTTTGTGTGGCATCCACACAATTCACCCATACGGGTAAAATGTAATATTTCCCCCTAAGATGGTGCCACAATGAGTTAAGTTTTCCTTTTTGGTTATTTAGTTATTTAAAAATGAATATCTACTGCTTGTGTTTACTTCATGTTTAGAGCCGGCCTGCTCTAGCAGCCATGCCACTTTCTGCTTTTGGAATGGTCACGCTTGACCAGTTGCTTGTTGCTTGGCATGCTACCATCCCTGTGGAGCAATTTGGAGGTAGCCACTGCCTTGTCAGGGCTGACCTGGCCTTACAGGGCATCGGGCGTTTCCCCAGAAGGCTGGAAGGGTTGGGGCCGGTTTTGTTGGGGTGGGGCTGGTTTTGTTACTGGAGGGCCAGTTTTGCAGCAGTGCTGCAACATTGTCCCCATAACAAAAGCAGCAAGCGTTTTCAGCCTCCCCGGGCAAAGCAGTGCATTCCCAGCGGCTGGTCTGAGAAAATTGCCAGGGCTGCTTTGGGTTCCCCGGCAATGTGCCTTGTCCGTCTCTCATGCAATGTTTGCTGTGCAGTTGTTTGCCTTATGGTGAAGTGTGAGACCACTCCACCTAATTCCAAGATGGCAGCGGTCTTGCATCCATTGTTTCACTAATGTGTCAGTTGCAAAGCAAACAGAGGGCGCGGGAAGTGCAGGGAAGTTGATTCCGGCAATATTTAAATGCTCCCTTTCCTTTCCATTCCCTGCTTGTGTAAGACATGGGAATGGAGGGAAAGTGAGCTGCTCCCAAAAAAAGGAATATCCCTGAGCTGATGTCAGAGGATGAAGTCTCCGCCTCAGAAGCTGTTCCAGTGGAAAATCCTGGAGTAGCCGTTGATATGCTCCAGATCATGATTAATAAAGCAGTGGACTGTGTTTGCTGCAAGGGAAGGCCAGCCTCCTGCTGAGATTCCCAGGGTGTCTCCTCAGGGAGACCCAGACTCGGATGGTTCAGATGATGAGGACAGTAGGGAAGAATATATTAGAGTGTCCGAATCAAAGGAGGTATTGGCTCACTTAAAAGATAACCCTGCATTCCATGCTTCCGTGCGCCAGTCAAGGAGGAGGACTTTCTCGCCCAGTAAAGAAGAAAAGAGTCGGAGGCCCCGCCGATACATAAGGCAGAGAGGGGTATGTCACCTAAGAAATGGGCTGAAGTGGAAAATTCCAGTTTTCTGTGATTTCTTGCAAAGAAATACCCTCTTGAAGCCTTCCAAGAGGAATACCCTTCTAATAGCAATGTCGACTCTTTGATGACTGGCCGAGCTTCTAGTTGAACGAGCATCTCAGAGGATGCGCCCCCTTCAGGCCAGGTGAACAAAAGGTGAACAAAGCACTGAAAAGAGCATATTCAAAATCGAATTTTGCAATCAGGTCAGTCACCTTCACTACTTCCACCATCCAGTCTTTGCTTCATTTTCCATGTTTTGTCAGAGGAACACCAGTAAGGAGAGCATGTGAACGCACAACTGTTAATCATGGAACGACAAGTGTGCTTTCTTTTCGATGTAACATTGGATTTATTATCTACAGCAGCTGCAGCTCCTGCGTCTATCTCACATACTTCCCATCATGCAATGCGACAACCCGGAAGTCTAGAGTCTGACAAAGTACAGTATATTAAATAATAAATCACTGTAAATCTACTCATACGCCTTTTTGGTCCTAGAAACTATAATTTTAAGAAGTGTAAAACTTTTGTTGGTTCAATTTACGTAAGGAAGACATTTCTTTCAAATAAAAAAACAAAAGCTTTTTCTTATATCATTTGAAACTTTAGAGAAAGGTGTTGGAAAAATACAGCAATCCTTAGGTACTGTTCAGATAATCATCTAATGGCATAAAACTCAATACAACTTGCTTGTTTTCATTTCTAAAAATAGAAAAATATGGAAGCCTAATACTAGCAATCAAAAATATCAAAAGGGCTTAGCATTGGATAAACAGCCCTAACACTTACACTATTAATACACAATTAAAAGCACACCGGTTTTAACTTTGAGGACCACATAGGTGTTTGCTCAAGCCAGCGTTTCAACAGAGTAAAATGGCATGTGAATATCAGCAGAATGTCACTGTAAAGAAAGTGGTCCTACAAGTTATTCTTTATAAAAAAAATTAGAGTCTTGGGCAACTGTTGAGCTTTTTAGGCATCTAAATTCATTAGAGCTGTGTCTCAATTTGATTTGCTGATTTAATTATTTACGTATGCACGTTTTTTCAGTAACGAAATGTTACGCCTAAAGTGTTTCTCCTTTGAGATATATTCCACTGTTCTAATGCTGTCTCACACACTTAAATCTTGTCATAATACTTGTAGGCAAACGCTACTTGTTTTTCTGACCTCAAGAATTAAAACTATCTGTTCTTTCAGCTGCCTCTTGAACAGATTCAAAGACTGCAGGTGGTATGGAAAAAAGTGCACATGTACTGAGAAACAATATGCTTCAGAACATTAACACCCACTCTAAGACAAGCATGCTGCGCTACACGGTGGTTGCCATGGTGCTCATCTACTTTTATAAACCTTGAGACTCCCTATGCGGCTCTTGGTATTGACATTTTCTTTTAGAACCACTGGTTTACTCTATTAATTAAAATTGTATTGCCTTTTTAAATTTGTAATGACTTTATCTCCTTTGTTGCTTCTGTACAATTCAATGAAAAATGGGTCTAAATCTGAGATGTTCTTTAATATGTGGCTCCCGCATCCATGTGTATCCACCCCTATGTGAAAGGTAGATATACATTTGGCTCCATCACAGGCTCATTATAACCGATGTGCGCATTTCTCTCTCATCTGCTACTGGAGGACATTACTTATTGTTCAACCCATCAACCCTTAAATCATCAATACCCCTTCAGCTCATAACGTTGAGCTGAATTGTGCTGAAAAAATCCTGATTAATGCTTTAACCCCTTCCTTGCGGGGCTAATTCCCCTGCTGTGCTGGGGGAGGGGGACGCGCGCAGCGCCCCGGTGCACGGGAAGAGCTGAGCTCGTCATGAGCCAAGGTGGCTGTGAGCTCATGACAAGCTGAGCTCATCATGACCACGCCCGTTCCAATGGAACGCCCAGCACAGCAGGCTCATGACAAGCTGAGCTCGTCATTAGCATGGGAGGGGTTAAACCTCTGAATTAACATGCTGCACATCCTCCATTCAACCTTTGTTTATTACGCCTCACAATCACTAAAAAATTATGCACTGTGGGCGCAAGGGGCTTGTAAATAAGCCTCCTAGTTTTCCTAGTGGGTTCCCTTTCCTTCCTCCCAAATGCACTTACATACCTCCTCTACTGATGTATTAATTAACGTAAAGGCGAAATATAGTTGCAGCTTTGTTTAAAATGCTTAAGACATAGAGCCCCTTGCTAATCAAACACCTAACGTAACATATTACTCTATTCATTATACTCGAAGATTGCATATAATGGCCATAAACCCTTTTTGTAATGTTTATGTTGGCATGTACCAAACCAAATTATAGTCCCAGATATAGGTTAAAATATTTAATGACAACATTGCCTACAGGTGCATACGTGCCTTTATAAAGGGTTGGAATTAACTTGAAAAAGGCATTTTGGGTGTCTCTGGTTTACTATTTTTTGCATAGCAGGATACATAGCCCTACGGTACCTTTAACAATTGTTCAAGCGTATTATCAAAGAGAGATAGTCTCTTATTATATTTCTATTATTCTTCCTCATAAGGACTTA
The DNA here is from genome assembly GCF_964261635.1 of Lissotriton helveticus. Classification (NCBI taxonomy): domain Eukaryota; kingdom Metazoa; phylum Chordata; class Amphibia; order Caudata; family Salamandridae; genus Lissotriton; species Lissotriton helveticus. The sequence goes on along the minus strand of NC_136057.1, from coordinate 804,400,055 downwards.
TGATCCGGTGAATTTCAGTCCATAACATGCGCTACAGAAGTGAAAAGTCCTCGGGGTAAATCGTATTTGGCATCCACTGCCACATTACTAAGCAGGGAGGCAAAGCACAAAAGCTTCCTAAGCTTCCTAGACATCGTTGTACTGTTGGTAGGTTTTTCATTTTTACAGTGAACCTACATTTCACATAACTGAACGATCCTATATTAATTTCCACTCTGTGTTGTAAAATCTTTGTTGCAAAGTCCTCCTGTGTGCACTGTGCACCCCGATTTTTTGCAGACTGGTACCAGTGACTAATTTGTAAAATAATAAGTGCCAGGGCCCTGACCAGGAGACCACTGCAGCATACACCACCCATCGCCCCTGTCATTTCTGCCAAAACAACTACTAACCAGCTCTCGCCCTGCAAGTGCGGCAGTTCAGATTATTCCAGGTCCCCACAGCTAAAGGAATGGCTGAGAAGTCAGGTATTAATAATTCTTAATGTACATTGTATTTATAAACACCCGTTGTTCTACTCATCTCTAAATTAGATGAGCAGCACCACCATGTTGCAGACTTTCCTAAGTGCAGCGTTGACAATTAAGTACTGGTGCCGAGCACCTGAAACCATTTAAGTGCTGGTGCTGGACATACCAGAAAACACTGGGTGAAATTAAACACTGAGTGGTACTAGTGGTAGCTGACTCTGACTGTGTCTGGGCTCTGTCTAACCAGGCCCAAGTTCAGTGCAATTTTGAAAACACAAGTGAAAACACCCACACGCATTAGGGTCCACTATATATTAGGGTACACTTACAATTGTCATGACCTACCCTATAAATCCCTAGTAGATAATAGGGCATGGGGGTTAAAGCTGCATGTATGTCCCTAGTAGAAAAAAGGGAATGGCAGTTTAGAGGCCAGCAGCCCTTTCTGCACTTGCATGTGTGCACTGCTGAGCGCCTGATATCATTTAAAAAACAGCCTTGTGTTGCAGCACTGTTTTTAAAACTAAATTCACTGCAAACTCGACTTTGGTGGTAGGGGCACTTAAAAAGTGATAATCTACTATATATATGCACTAGCAGCCCGTCCCGACGTTGTCCGGGTATGAATTGCTGCCGGTCAGTAGTATATTGTTTTGTAGGATTTTGTTTAGATAGCATTTCTTATCAGTGACAGGCCTGTGAAACGCTCCGATTCACAGTGCACTGCTGATGCACTTAAGAGACCGCGATCAGTAGTATGTGAACTCGAGTTTCCCTACTTAATTTTTTTCCTTGCAATATTATATAGCGCGAACTCGACAACATGGCATGAGCACAATTTACATTACAGAAGAACACATTCATTTGTGGTAGGCATGGGGAGACAAAGCGATTTGCCTGGAATCACAGGATAATGAGCTGATGCAGAGATTTGAACGTAGCTCCCCAGCTCTAAAGTTCGCAATTCTAGAACTTGTGGCGGGAGGTGTGTCTAAAAGTGTATGTCGGTGCTAGCCATCAATGAGAGAGACCTGTGCATTTTTCAAATGGGTGGTGAAAAAATATGAGTATGTTGCTCGAGATGTGGGTCGCCGTGCCCCCAATGTACTTACCAGGGGGGAGGGGGTAAACACCCATTAACTCGGCAACTTTCTTTCCGCATACCATCACTCCGCATACTTTCATTACGAAAGTACCATGACTCCGCAATGCTATTATAACGCATGGCATTACATTTTATATGCTTTTACCACGCATACATTTACAACGAAATTTGTTATAAATGCATGAATGGTAAAAGCATGTTTTTTTTAATGTTTGGATAAGGTAAGTATGGGTATAGGGGTATGTGTTTTGGGGTACTGAGGTATATGTTTTGGGGTGTTTGGGTATTTTAAGGGTTCAGATATAGTTTGGGGTTATGGGGTACAGGGGTAGTTTTAGGGTTTAGGGATAGGTATGGGTTTTGGGGTACAGGGGTATTTTTTATGGTTCAGGGCTAGGTTTGGGTTTTGGGGTATAGGGGTATTTTTAGGGTCCGGGGTAGGTTTGGGTTTTGAGGTACAGGGGTATTTTAAGGGTTCAGGGATAGGTATGGGTTTTGGGGTACAGGGGTATTTTTAGGGTTCAGGGCTAGGTTTGGGTTTTGGGGTACAGGGGTATTTTAGGGTTCAGGGGTAGGTTTGGGTTTTGGGGTACAGGGGTATTTTAGGGTTCAGGGGTAGGTTTGGGTTTTGGGGTACAGTGGTATTTTTAGGGTTCAGGGGTAGGTTTGGGTTTTGAGGTACAGGAGTACTTATAGGGTTCAGGGCTAGGTTTGGGTTTTGGGGTACAGGGGTATTTTTAGGGTTAGGGATAGGTTTGGGTATTGGGGTACAGGGTATATTTATAGGGTTAGGATGGGTTAGTGTTTAAGGGTGTTGGGGTATTTTAAGGAGTAAGGGTGGGTTATGATTATGGGGTGCAGGGGTATTTAAAGGGAGCAGGGTGGGATTAGCACATGATATGATACATGGCATGAAGGGCGGCACGTACCACTCGCCCCCGGCGTATGTCACGCCCCAGCACATACCCACAGCACAACGCAGACACGCCCACAAGGGACTACTTTGCTGGGACGGTTCTCTTACCTTTTAAATGTATATGGTGGGCTTCTGCATAGCCTATGTCCTTCTGCTCCAACTGCCCTTTCCAACGCTGTATTGGGTGTTGTGATTGGTGCTGTGGTTCCTGAGATTACCCGCCTCAAAGGTTTGGGCTCTCTCTTTATTATATTAGTATGGATATTAGGTACCCCCAGGATCTCCCGTTGGTGTCCCAGGGGTGGGAGTCATGTAATTATAAGGAGGGCCCTTATAAAAGATGTGTAACTTGCCCTGGGTTAGAGAAATTGCGCATTTCACTTTCCCCATTGTAATAAAGTGCCTCCCAAAATCGACTTTGGTGCTAGGAGCACTGTGGAGTGTGGATCTACATTAGTTCCGTTCATTCAAAATGTCGGAGATCTCCCATAGGTGTCCCATGGGTTGGGGGTCATGTAACTACAAGCAGGCCCTTATAAAATATGTTTTATATGCCTTGTTGTAGGAGAAATTGCACTAGTCATTTTACCCATTGTAGATCCCCAGCCACACATAAATATTGCTAGGAATTAAATAAATATCATTCAAGGACTTAGGAGAATGGTATTGCTGAATCAAACAATATGCTATTGTTGAATGTATCCTAAAATACACAGGGAAGAAATTCTAAGGCTTTCTTGTCTGTAACAAAACATTCATCCTTCCTGCAGTCATCCCTGATTGGCCAGAGTTAACAGGATTAGCCAGGCTGCTTTGAAGAATTGATAAGTGTCTCACCCAGGGAGAGGACATGTGTTGTAGAGAGCTCTGCTACACAGGAATTCCAGAGCAGGGGGAGGGGTCATAAAGCATGAAGCTTCAAAGCAAGAATAGAACAGATATGGATTGCCAGGGCCATCTACCCCCATCTCCTCTGAAGGAGACATATAGCAGGCTTAAGGAAGGAATCTGCAGAAGTTAGGGGTAGGAGAGCAAGAAAATGAGCCATTCTGAAGGTTGGTTTAACCAGTTCTTACTCATCTCCTGAGATTTCAGCCATGTTGAATTTTGGAGGAATGGTGCTTTCTGGGAGAAGATTATACAACAATTTAAAGGAAGGGTCATGCTCTGGGGTGTTATTTTGCACCCCATTGGACAGGAGTGCTCTCCTGCTTGATCCCGGAGAACACTGAATAAATATGTGGGAGGTGCAGAGCCTCTCTGATTTGCTGCTTGAAAGTAGGAGAAGAAGAAGGTTTGCTAAGATGGATACTTGATTTGCACCATCAGAACATGCATTCCGACTAACTGCACCTGCTGCATTATCTGGAACTACAGCACTCTGGATGTAGCTTACTTCAAAAGGATTAAAGATTAGACTCCCTGCAAGCTACAGGTTAACTGGGGTCACCAGGAACAGCACATCGAGATCCCTCTGCCTGGACTATGTCCAGTGGATTTGTGAAGGGTTTGTGGAGGTCCATTGTGAAAATTGTGGTCCTAAACTTTCAAGGACCATCTTGGAGTTTCCAGACCCTTGGATTGAGTTTTGGACACTTTGGACCTTCAAGGGGAAAGGATGTATGTCAATAGAACGCGATCTTGCATTGGAGAGCGCGGATTGTGGAATATTATAATTTTATATTCCAACACCAGTCCACGTAACAGTAGGGAAGGTGTTGGAATATAAAATTACAACATTCCTTGTCCAATGGCGCCATCCAGCGCAAGTCGTAGTAACGACTTGCATTGTAATGGCATCGTTGTAAAGGCACAAGCGGTGTAAACACCGCGTTGTAACAATGTTTACCAAGGGGAAGTTCCAAAGTTTGGAGCAACTTTGGAAAAAAGCTCCATTAGGGAACCGACTCAACAGCGAGAGCCAAGCTGGCCACCTCCAACCACAACCCGGTGAGGACTCCAGGTTCATCTCACTCTAATGCTCCGGAGGTCTGTGATAAAAGCATTGAATCCAAGTGAAGTTGGAGTTGTAGAGTAGCTTTAATGTATAACCATCAATAGGAGATAGAAACAGCAAACTGAACATCTCAGTATTGGAATGTCAACATTCTAACAGTGATGTAATTAACCAGGGGGAAGTCTTAAAGATACAGTGAACATAACACATCCCCCATTCATAGTGAAAGAAATAAAACAAGGCTTGGAAAAACAATATAGAGCATCAAGATAAAGAGTACACAGGAAAAGATTAACTTTTAACGCGGAATACAATTAAACTAACGCAGTACATAATCATTGAACTTCCTAGGAAGCTGTATGGATCTCCTAGGGGTAACTCTCTGGTAGCTAGTAGAAGGAGCAGGGCTAGGATCAGTGGAGAGACTGGAATTGTTATTGAAATGATGTCTGACATCATTGCATTTGGCTAATTTGGACATGTTCCACGTGCAACCATTATCTAATGTGACAACATTTTTCTTAATGGAAACAATGGTGAAAGGTCCTGTGAAATTTGAAACACCTTTGTGACCAAATCTCGGTTTTTTAACTAGCACACTGTCACCTACATTCCATTTCTTGAGTTTGACAACCATCTTAGCATCATAGCGTTGTTTATATCTCTGCTGATAGTTAGTCAAAGCTTCTCTCCTTCTTGCTGCCTTTTCAACACTGTCATCACCCCTTTTCTCTGGAAGCCATGCGGGTTTGAGCTTAGAGCAAGCCAATCTTCCCCTCAAAGCTTCAAAAGGCGATCTCTGCATGACAGCATTGGGAGTCGTGCGATGTGCCCACCACGTCTCTCTCAAAACACTGGTGAAAGAAACTTTGGACTCTAAAGCCCTCTGTGCACAACTTTTCACTACTCTATTCATCCTTTCAGTGAGACCATTCGCTTGAGGAGAGTAAAGAGCCGTCTTCTGATGTATGATCCCTAAACTATTAAAAAAACAACCCATCTCATTGGAGGTGAACTGTACCCCGTTATCAGTGAGTAAAAACTTAGGCACACCTTCAGAAACAAATACTTCTTTCAAAAATTCAATCACAGTCCTAGAATTAACAACACCCATGCACTTTGAAACCACCCACTTGGAAGTGTAATCCACTAACAACACAACAAATCTCTCATGAGAAGGCATCAGTTCAAACGGACCTGCAATATCCAGTCCTAACTTGGTCCAAACAGTAGTTGGCACCTCGACAGGAGAAAGTGGAACCTGACTGGTGGTATGTGACTTGTCATTGACAGCACATAAATGGCAATCTTTGACTACGGATTCTACCATTCGGTCCATGCCAGGCCACCAGTATCTTTCTCTTAACCGGGCCTTCGTGAGATTCCTACCTAGATGCCCTTCGTGAGCAAGATTAACCACCCTATCTCTCAAACCACTTGGAGGTACAATTCTGTCACCTCTCAAAAAATTACTCTCGAAAAAAGACAATTCATCTTTCACAGTCCAATAAGGCTTCAAAACAGATTCAAGGGTATCATAACTTGGCCACCCGTTCATGACCACATTCTTCAACAAGTGAAACACATCGTCATTCTCAACACATTGAAACCATTCCTCCTTGGATATGCTAGACTCTAACACCCAATTTATACATGTTGTGACATCATCAACAACACAATCACTTTGGATGGGAAGACGTGATAAACAGTCAGCAGGTTTATTATTCTGGCCAGGAATATACTGCACCTTGAAGTTATACTCTTGTAAACCTTCACTCCACCTTTTTAACCTAGGTGTCATATGATCACTCTGATGACAAGAGAAAATTTGGACTAAAGGACGATGATCAGATTTAACAATGAACGGTATTCCCCACAAGTAAAACTTAAAGTGGAGTACAGACCAAAATACTGCTAACGCCTCCCTCTCAATACACGAATAGTTAAACTCAGCTTCCCTCAAAGCTCTTGAAGCGAAAGCTACCACAACCTCTTCACCATTCACGATCTGAGAAAGTACAACACCCAGACCTTTGAGGCTGGCATCAGTAGTCAAAATGGTCTTAAGTTTAGCGTCAAAATGACCTAAAGTTGGCATTTTGCCAATTTCTCTTTTTACCAATTCAAAAGTCTTGTCACAATCAACAGACCACAAAAATTGAACACCCTTCTTTAATAGAGATCTTATGGGTTCAACCAGACTAGCAACATTTTTAACAAATTTGGAATAAAATTCCGCCATTCCTAAGAAGGACTTAACTTGTTCCTTATCCGCGGGTGTAGGTGCGTTCACAATGCTTTCCGCCAATTCTAACTTAGGCTGAATCCCATTCCCAGAGATAACATGTCCCAAATACGTGACTGACTTCAAACCAATACGACTTTCAAAGGAACTTTTCTGAGGTACTGAGGTCTTCATAGGCGGTTTGCCTTTAGGTCTAGCACTGACTTTGGCAATCTCTTCACGACATTCACTAGTGAATTCATCTTCATCCAACATGTGTCCGAAGTTTTTTTTTTATTATCACTAACAGTATGACTTTCATCCTCTTTATTTTTTCTTATCTCCTTGACCCAAGTTGAAGTGTTCTCCATGCCTTCTACAATATCTACAGCTTCTTTCAAGGTGGGGTTCTTAGACAATAACTTCTCTTGAACCCTAGAGCTGTTTGTGCAACTAACAAGTTGATCTCTGACAAGAGATTCAGCTAAATCTCCAAAATCACAGGTACGAGAAAGGGTTTTCAAAGAAGCAACATATGTCCCAACACGTTCACGAGAACCTTGCACACGAGTAAAGAATCTGTGTCGTTCAAGAACAACAATAATTCTTGGACCAAAATACTGTTCTAACATAGTCATGGACATTTCGAAAACATCCGCAGGTTCACCATCAGCTCCTCCAACAGGTATGCTGTCCATGCTATCATAAGTATGTCTGCCCTCAACTCCTAGATTATGTAATAAAATGGCTTGTTTCCTAAAAGCTGAAAACTTTTCTCCTCCAATAGCAACCAAGTAGGAGTCAACTACATTTCTCCATCTCTTCCAAGGAAGAATAGGTTCTCCTTCTTCTGAAAGAAATGGAGGTGGTTGTGACATGCTAGATGTTGTAGCCATAATTGGTAAATAATGAAAGAAAACCAAACAAAACAAAAAAAAACAAATGGTGAATTGCAGTTATCTCCAAGTAAGAAAATTGGTCCCTAGAAACAGTAAATAGTATCTATGCCATACTGAATTTATCAAAATGTGACTGTACAAAAGGAGATAGGATGTAGAGAATGAATAACTTTTAGTTGTGTGCGCTAGTGTAAAATGAGTGATATAAAATAAATAAATCAATTGCAAGTGTGCTCACTAGTGTGGAAATTACCACTCAGGAAATGCTAAATGTTTAGCTGTGCACAACAGCGTATAATCCGTAGACCAAACCTCAGAAGAATTAATGTGCAGTTTCAAACCTCGGAAGAATTGATGTGCAGCTGTGCACATCAGTGCGTAGCAGGTGATCTGACTTGTAAGAAAGAAGTCACGGTGTTACCTTCTCTGTGTGTGTCCTCGTTCAAGAAAGTCGATGTGCAGCCGTGTGTATCGGCGTGAATGTCACAAAGCGCTTAATTAGTGATTACACACAGCCGTGTGTATCGGCGTGAGACGCGTTGCCTTCGTAGCCAAGGAAACATAAAGGTGGTTGCTAACGCGGTGATCCACGCGTTGTGTGGACGCAAAGTGCGTAACCAAAGGAACTGAAAAGATGGCTGCCAACGCGATGACGTTGCACGTTGCGTTGTGGCGTTGCGTGAGGACATCAGACGTTCATGGCTCCAGTGACAGAGGCTGCACTCGCGCAGGCAGACACTTCCGAATGCAGAATGGAGGTCGCGAAGAAGAGATCTCCTGCATGCGACGCGAGGCAAGTTTAACGTTTTCTTTTGAAAGTCAACAGGGTTGCCAAAAATCGCTGAAAATCGGAAATAAGGCCCAGAAAATGCGCAAAATGTCCGAATTTTTCTAGGGCAAGCAGCGATCACTTCTAGTGTAGCCAGGAACAGTTGACATGGGAAACATGTACAACTAAATAGACCAAGTCAGTTTTTTTTGTCATTCTGTAAATCCAAATACAATATTTTGAAGGTTGAAGAAAGATTAGGTCAAGTAATCCAAATGTACAAGTGGAGATAAAAGTCCAGAATAATATAGTACCTGAATGCGTCCAAGAAGAAGTCTAAATCCAAATGAAGGTAAAAGTTCAAGATATTGTCAAATTTAAGTCCAAAATTCACATCTAGGGGAGTTGATGGTTGTGGATGCCTGTCCCCAATCAGGCCTTGACCCTCGTCGCCAGTGATAAAAGCATTGAATCCAAGTGAAGTTGGAGTTGTAGAGTAGCTTTAATGTATAACCATCAATAGGAGATAGAAACAGCAAACTGAACATCTCAGTATTGGAATGTCAACATTCTAACAGTGATGTAATTAACCAGGGGGAAGTCTTAAAGATACAGTGAACATAACAGTCTGCCTTCCGGTGTTTGAACAGCAGCTCCCTGAAAAGCAAGCCGACGAACCTTATCCCCATCTGGCCTGGTGAACAACATCGAGTATCGCAGGCAGAAAAAGCTCCAGAAATGTTTCTAAGTCTTAAGGTAAAATTTTGACCACAAGGGGTATCCGAGAAAGGCTCCATCGCAGTCGGCCTGAAATTTTTGACATTGTCCCGGATTAGCATTACAGGTCTCTTGGTGCTAGACAACGTATATTCTTTACAAATTCATATCTCTGGTTCCCTACATTGGAATTTTGTCATTTTGGTGTAATTTTAAAGATATAAATACTTCCTATTTTTATTATTTGGTGTTGGATTTCTATTCTGTGAGGTGTCTTCAGTATTCACTGAATTGGTGTTTTTAAATGCTTTACATACCTGTCTCTTAAGTTAAGCCTGCCTGCTGGCAGGCAAGCTACCCAGGTATGAGCATGGGAATAATTTAATGGGACTTAATCTGAGTCTGGTATATGCATATTTGCCAATACGAATAATCCACATTCCAACAATCTTTTGCATTTGTACAGCTCTAAATAAACTCAAAGGGCCTGTTTAGTGTTGCCTGCTAGACTGTGAACCTGCTCCTACAGCCCAAAGATGGGGAGCCAGTTAATGACACAATACGACCAAATCACATAAAAAAGAAGCTTATTCCCACAGAAACAAAAACACAAAAAGCTTATTCACACGGAAACGAAAACATGGAAAATCATAACAAAACATGTCACAGAAGAAACAACTTTTGGCACATCGGACTCAAAGATAATGGAGAGAAGAACCCAGGATGCACCTGTGATACAGGCAGGGTCATATTTTTTAATGTAGTAAGCTGGAAAAAAAGTGGGTTGTAGGGGCAATAGTGCTAAATTTTGTGATGAAACCAAACTCCACAAACAACTTATGGGGCAGCCTTGACCCTTTTCAACCTTTGATATAGTCAATATGAAGAGCCAAAAAAAGATACAGAATCAGAGTGAACATATTAATGACTTGTCACATGAGCCACAAGAAAACCAATAATTGACGTACAGCCAGGGGACATACCAGCCATCACGACAGCAATAAAGGGAACTAAGGGGCACAGAACGGAAGCAACAGGAAACATCAAGTAAATGAGCTATCCAGTTTACAACAGCATAATAACTGAAAGAAAGTGTCAAGATGTCAGCAGTGAACAAGCAAGTGCTAACAAAGACCTAGGCCAAGCAATCTGATGGTAGACACACACGTTTACACATTCTTACAACCCTAAAGGAAGAAAAGCACATAAGGTTGCTGAAATGAAGAAAAAAAAACGCAAACATACTCGAAAAGCCACCACTAACAACTCGGTGGAAAATAAGATCATTCATGTGGCACATCCATATAGAAAAGATTTTGAAAGGGATACAGCAAGGACAGTAATATGTCAGAGCAGGAGAGTTTGCTAAGGAGACACATTTACTTTAAGTAAAGAAATTCAATACACATTATATGCTCACAAAGAATTCCGCAATAACTTTTGTCAAGATACAAACATGATATACTCTGGAATGGAAGAACAAACACAATCATTAATTCACATCTGCTAAGACACAACATGTGCCACTTTCCAGACAGGAAACATGAAAAGGAAACAAAACACTGCTCAGGACGAAATGCACATGTACTGGTTTAACAAAGCACAGTGAAAAACTGAAAACCGGAAGTGAACCTAAAAAATCAACAGGTATTTTTTCGTTGACACTCACTGGAAACTCCTCCACAACCATAACATACAACCTAGTAACCAAACATTTGTGTGGACCACTGTAAATCTCACAACCTTGCATATTCTGTCCACATTTCTGTCTATTTTAATCCACCAATGAGAGTTGTGCAATGTTTTCTTGTTGAAGGTTATAGTGTGGACTGGGCCCTAATTTTTCTTCAATATTTCACATAATACGAGTATGATTTAATGTAATTACCAATTTACCACATAATTCCCCTTTCTGTGCTAGGATCTTCTTTCTTCCTGTGATGGATCTTTGACTATTGTATTAGGAGTCAAGGAGCAATATTTAACATTTCAAATATATACTGTATCAACAGTTTAAGTTCAGCCAATAATGATAGGTTGGACCCGTTTTTGAAACCTTTATTCTCATTAAGAGCTTAGTAAAAGTTCTTCATTTTATTTCGTCTTTATTTCAGTCAGCCCTTAAATCAAATTCATTTACAGAAATCCTATCAAAAAGAATAGTTAGAAGGCAGCATCAAATACTTCATTAGGTGTGTTCCACAAAGGAATACGTCTCTATTCTAAAGAACAAAATCAGATTTTTAGATTTGTAGAACCATTGAGGAGCTCAGAATAAAACTGAAAAGAGTGGGATCAGAGGAGCATAAAGATTCAAAGTGAAAGTAGAACAGCAGAACTTCCCATAAAGAGTAGTTCATTAGACTCAGCAGAGTCACGAAAAATCCAAGTAGAACAGCATACAGCTATGGTAGCAGTCTGTTGTTAATGAAATAGCAAAGACAGGCAGAAGGGAAACAGTAGCAGCAGTAGCCACAACCACCAGGGGTCCAGTAAGGGAAAAGGGAAACGCGTTGTACCTAGGAGCACGCACTAATATAAATTCAGGAAAACTTGCCAAAAACATTGTCTCAGGCTTCTTCCTTTATGGACCAAAAGGATGGTAGCATTCTTTGGTTAGCAGGTTCAGCTCCTCCATTTCCACAGAAATACATGCAGCTTAGAAAACTTTATCGCAAGGTTAGCTACAGACGGTCTAGCATAGCTAGATTCTGGACACATAAAGCTTAGCTCCTATTGATATTTTAGCACATCTCAAATTTGTTTCACTGCGAGAACAATGAACTACTAACTAAAAGTCAAAATTACAGTTAGGTAATGCACACCGTTTAAATCGAATAGGAATTATTGTCTATAATGCACAAGTTATTCTATTGAAATGTTCTAATGAAACTCGAGAAAATAGGAAGTTCTTGACATTTATAAATAAAATGTTGCTTATAAAGTGCTACGTTGTTTGTTAAACCAGTACATTTTGCAGCCATGATGAGCATTTCTAAGCATGCCACTTTAAGGTCAAGTTTCCTTATCTAATCATAAAGTTTACTTGTGCAGGGGTGGAATGGTGGTATACAGTAGTCTCTAAAATCATTGGCGTCAAGAAGTTTGTTAAACTGAACTCAATTACATTCCAGAGTCAGAATCTGTCTGTTAAGTGTTATTTCCCATGTGTTTGGTAAAGTTCTGTAGGGGAAGGCCAAGGACATTCGTTTAAAGTGTCAAGTGACACTGCTTTTCCACCTAAAACCACAGTTCCGCCACCGGAATGCAGGCGGATGACCTGGAGATAAATCTCGCCCTTATCCCATATAGCATCGCGGAGATATCAGAGCAGACCGCAAAGATGGTCTCAGACTGATTGAGCGTGGCTGCCGCCAGCCTAAAACCCCACAGCCATCTGTCAGGATCTGGCCAAATTTAGGGAGCCGACCTACCGACAGCAGTGGAGGGTCATTGGACCCTTGGGAGAGGAGAGATTTGGCCCCGGCAACGGGCTGCACTGAGTTGCACAAGGGAGAGAGCTGTGAAGCCAAAAGACAAGAGGGCAGCTCCCGTGTGCTGAATACTGAAGAAACGCCCACCAGTGGCATGGCTTCAACTGCATCGCTCTATGCTTGGCTGCCCTTGAAAAAAATCTGCTGTGCATCATTTTCACCTGACCGGCGATGCGGACCTCCCTTGCTGAGTGATTACGGTGGAGGTGAGCAACAAAGAGAAATTGGGAATTCCGGGAGAGCAAGATGCGGATTGACTTTGCGGCTGTTGGCACCCGCGCGAAGCCTCGTGACCACTGCCAGCAGGACTCTCGGTTTGCCAGTACGAGCGGCCCGCTTGCAACGCTGAGGTCAGCCTGGTGGGCAAAACGTGCCTAATCAAAGCATGGGGGCCTGGGGGCTGAGATGTGTAGCGGAGGTGACCTGATAAGATCTGCCTGATCTCAACATGACACCTAGGCAAGACTTGCCTAACCTTGACATGGCGCCCGCTGCTCAAAAGAGAAGCAGCATGCACTAATGAATGCTTACTGCCCGGCTGGAAGTCTTCCTTTAGGAGTGTTCTGAGAGGCTGGCTAACGGCGAGCGGGAGCCTTGACATCTTCATCAGTAATAGTTTTGGTCCACTCCAACTAGTGTTCTTCTCCCTTTAAGCAAAGATCTATCTCTATCACGGAAGAATTAATTATCCCTGGCCGCGCCTGACTCCAACATGGGGCCCATGCTGCTGTAGCTACAGGAGGTACAGTGGCGGCCCACTCCAACTGACAATCTACTTCCTTCACCACCAGGTAAGCCCCTGAATGCCCATAAACCCAATCCTGGGAACTGGCTTGTCTCCAACAACAAGGGGCATGAACATCACTCTGTGCCTGACCCCAAAATGGCTAACACTGATCCCATCTAGTTATAGGGGAAGTCTCATAGCTGAAGATGTGAGCCACTCACATGTATCTGGACTCTAGATTTTTCGGTCACCTCTTGATCTTCTCTCTAATTCCGGTGGAGCCCGAACCACATGGCAGATTCCCGGTGGAGCTGCACCAACAGCTATAGGGGAGATTGGCCCTGGTACATCGCTTTGGCCATCACCTACCCAGCCGGACTTCAGACAAATGTCTCACCTTTTTCTCCGCCGCTGTCTCCTTCTATTGGACTCCCAGCTCCCCCTGTTTTTTTTTTTTATCCTGACACTCATCTTGCCAATAACTCCCATATAGAATTTGTAAATTTTCTGTAAATAATGTGAAATTTTTGTAACTGGTAACACGCTGTTTCCTTATGTAAAGCACTCTGAAACCTCTGGGTCTAGCTAGTGCTATATAAAATTCTAAATAAATAAATTGTAAATGTCACTCAAAATCTACGTGGACCTTGTTTTGAGGAGTAGATGTTTCATTTGTGGTTGTGTTTTAGTGGATCTCAATAGTCAATTATGCATGAAGGAGCCATACGCTCAATACCATAGTGATAAATAAGGAGCCCCACTCTCTTCAACATCTACGTGGCCCTGCTCACAACCATCGTCAGGCACCACGGAATCAACAGCGTCTCCTATGCCGACGACAACCAGCTGATCCTCGACCTCACCTACGAAACCACAGTTGCCAAGAACAACTTCCACAACGGGATGAAGGCTGTCGCTACCTGGATGAAGAGCAGCTGCCTCAAGCTCAACTCAGAGAAGACCGAAGTCCTCATCCTGGTCTCCACCCCCTCTGCCTGGGGTGACTCCTGGTGGCCTGCAGATCTTGGATCCCTCCTCCCCCAAAGACCACACACAAAACCTTGGAATCATCCTGGACTCCTTCTCACCATGAACCACCAGATCAACATTGTGTCATCATCCTGCTATGCCTACTCTGAAAGTTCTTCAAGTGGATCCCCACCGAGTACAGAAAGACAGTCACCCACACACTTATTAGCAGCAGACTTGACTTTGGCAACACACTCTATGCCAGCATCACCCAGAAATTTCTTAAGAAACGCAAGAACATTCAGACGGCCTCTGTCTGACTCATCCTCAATATCCCTCTGCAGTCAAATCACCAGCCACCTGACAGACCTTCTCTGGCTCCCAGTCAACAAAAGAATAACCTTAAAGCTCCTCACACATGCCTACAAAGCCCTACACGATATAGGACCTGCGTACCTCAACCACCGCCTCTCACTCCACGCACCCACCAGATACCTCCGCTCCGCCCATCTGGCCTTGGTCACAGTCCCACGTATCCCCAAGATTACGGCTGGAGGAAGGTCCTATTCCTACCTCGCAGCAAAGACCTGGAACACCTTCCTCTCCACCTTAGGCCATCACTGTCATTGCCTCAATTCAGGAAGGATCTCAAGACCTGGTTCATCGACTGAAACACATTGCCCTCAGCGGATCAGCAGCCCCTCCTCAATCCCCCGTGCATTGAGACCCTTACGGGTGAGTAGTTGTGCTTTGCAAGTCACCTGATTCATTGATTGATTGAACGTATGCCCTCATTATGAGTTTGCAGGAATAATGTGGGGTATTTACCTGATGTGGTAAGTACCATTAACCCAGGGTGAGATATTTTCCACTTGTGAAAAAATACATCCTATTCCGCGTTTCAACAGGAAAACAAGACACAGCACATGGAATTGTTTTTTATCAAGCCCAGTAAAAAAAAATAGAAAACAAATAAAGAACAGCTACTCCAAACAACAAAATAATTCCACCAATGTTGATAAGTATAATATAGATTGCTTACGAATGATATGCCATAAAAAGATGTGTTTTTTGCATGGTTGATGGACAATAAAGAAACAGGGGTGGATTGTGTTCCACAAGTAAGGTTAAAGGAGAGATATGACTTGGAAGTTTGGGAGAGTTTACCCCTTTGGAATGGGTCTTGATCATGTACTCATACGTAGGAGAATTTTTTTAACTTTATTTAGAAAAAATCCCATATCCGATACTATATATTAAAAAAAAATGTGTTATGGGAGATTAAAAATGTCCTTTGGTGAAAATAATACAAGACATAAAAAAAGAAGTCATTGTAAAATGTATTTTGTTAAATACATTTCAGCAAAAGATGTTTAGTAAAATAATGTTTACACATACAACCATATCAAACAGTAAATGAACACACTCTGGGCAGAGTCATTTGATTCAACCTCCTACAGAGTTTGAGGTGATCTTTTCACTTAGAAAATCTCTTTAGGCAAATATCCTGTGTTGGGATGGTCCTTTTAGTGTTTTTTCTTTTTTCTTTGTTTCCTACTTTTTAAGTTCATGATATTCTCTTTCCACTCTCTTTCTAGGTGCAGCCTATTGATTTCAGTAAAAAAACTGGTGCCTCGCGTTTGTGTAATCCAAACCTGGTATGGGTTCTGAACCAGGAAAGATGTGTAGTGTGGATGTGTCTTGATGTTCCCATATCTGAGGGCATGTTCATTGCTTGGAAGATGCTAAATCCTTGTGGCCTCTGGTAGTTCATGCTTGTGTAATCCAAACAGAGTATGGGTTCTCAAGCAGTAAGATATGTGGTGTGGGTGTGGCTTGATGTTCTCCTCTCTGAGGGCATGTACCTTGCTTGGAAGATGCTGAATCCTTGTGTGGCCTGGTATCTCGACTGTGCTCGACTGACCAGCTATTTTAGCCATTCCTCACAAAAGAACTGGCTTATTTGTTTATTTCCCAATGCCTCACCAGTGATCATGACTTTCAGCAATGGTCCTCAGCCACGAATCCCAAATTGCCAATAATTATCCCTGACTCATGAGTTGTTCTTCTTTGCGCAGTTATCACCCATTTGTTATCCGGCCCTCGTTGCAGATGTCCCATACTCTGCTGGTATTCTCCTCCTAGCTACATAAAGTGAACATTTTGTAAGAAATGTGATTATTAGTTGGGGAGGGAGACTGCCCACCTCAAAGAATAAACAGAAATCTTGTCAAGGTGAGCTCTCTGAGTCATTAAATTAACCTATGCTCAACCCCCTCGTAGCTATGGCAGAGAGCTGACAGGCTTAATTGGAGGTAAAATATTAATTGTTTATGCAGTACTAAAACAATTATAAAGTGAAAACATCATGCAATAAAAATCCCAAACTGGATTAGACAAGCAGAAGAAAGTTTTATAAATAAAATTACACCAACACAACAAATATTGAATGAGGGAGTAGAGATATGCATTGGTAAAGTTGTAAATGAAAATAGTGTCAAAAAGTCCAAAGCACTAATGGTAGTCCCCAAATGTCTTCTGAACTGGGTTTGGTGCTGTGAAGAAACTTAGGGGTCCATTAGGATGGCGGACGGATCGCCACCGCCATGCAGGCGGTGGCGATCCGTCCGCCATCCCTGCCCGTCCGCCACCTTTCTTCCCCCCGCCATATTACGATGGCGGGCGGGGACCGTGGCGGAGGGGAAGACCGTCCACCGCTTTTCCACCGCGGTCGGCTTGCGACCATGGCGGAAAAGGCCTGATATGGTGGCGGTGTCTATCAGACACCGCCAGCCATATAAGGATGGCCGGTGAGGAATGTCTTTGAAAGGCATAGGTTCTTTGCTTTGGGGGCCCGTTGCGGGCCCCCAGGGTGAAGGGGGTTTGGGGGGTGCACATGGGGGGTACCTATGGTACCTCCCAGCATTTCAATGTACACCATGACAGGCCCCGCGCGGTGCCTGTCATGTTGTGCATTGAAATGTACAGCGTGCATTTTTTGCATTGCGGCAGCCGGTGCTTCAAACACCGTCCGCCGCAATGTAAAAAATGCGGGATGCACCCGCCACTGAGGCGATGCATCCTAATTGGGGGCACGGTTCCTCCGCCCTTGTGGCCGGCGGTACCGGCCCCCGATAGGATGGCGGACGGACCTCTTAGAGTGAGAGAAACCTGATTTCGTAACCCAGCAAGGTCTCACCTTGGTCAGATGGGCTGGATTTTTTTTTCCGCTCATCCAAAGTTCTGGAAATTCAAACATTTTCTAATTTCCAGGTTTTCAGAGGTAGTAGGAGAAGCCAAGTTAGAGACATCCAACATTCCTAGAAACAGCATTTGGGAGTCAAAACTCACTCCAGCAGAGGCTTCCTACTGTTTGTTGTTGACCTGTAGTTACACAGGAGATGAGCCCATTGACCCTCAGAGTCTACTTTTTTGTACATGGTTCAAGAGGGAGCAGGTCCAGTCCTTCAGGGCTCCTCTCGGACAGCAGGTCCAGTCATCTTCTATTCTTCTGCAGGTTCAGAAAATGCACCAAAGAGGGTTCCCTGACTGCCGCCTTTATGTCTGGCAATAGCTTGTGGGTGGGTGTCACTTCTGGTTCCTCCCCAACCAATGCGGTAAAGGTTCCTAGGGTTATCACTTTTGCAGCACTTCATTTTCCCCACTGCAATCTCACAATGCCCCTCACTCCTAATATACAAGATGGAGGAAACCCTTCTCCCTTTGTACAGAGCCTATGTGCCCACCGAGATGTGTGGCCAGGATAATAGATCGTACCCTTCTCTGTCGTCACTTCAAATCAGTTCTGGGCAGCCTTCCCCTCACTAGGTTTGGTGATATCTAACTGGGAGACCAAAAGCTGGGTCTTTTGGAGCCCCTTTGAAGCAAATGCAGTTCCTATGTACATCTCATCTAGACTTCCTGACACATGAATAAAAAAAACACCTTTCCACACTCAAGCCATTGTCTTGGGAGCAGTTTTCACACCTCATTAGGGCTAATCACCCACTTGGCTACCTCTGGGTAGCTGATGCAGATTAGCCTGCAAGAACGTCGGGCAGTGATAAGGTACCTTTCAAAAAGTTATTTCTCTTTAATATTTGTTAAAACATTTAACAAAATCAACTTCACAATTAAGTTGGGTTTTTAATAAATATTAAAAAGAAAAGCTTAATCAGATTTCTGGCAGGTCTCAAACCGAAGATAGCCAAATTATTATTTATTTCTGATTCCCAATGTTGTCTATGGACTGGTCAGAGCCTTCTTACAGTAAAAACAGCCTTTGGGTGCTAGTCACCGCAAGCACATGCTGACTTTATATTTCTACATGTCCTGCTTTCCATACTTTGTACCCTGCCTTGTGGGCTGCAAAATCTACATAGAAGTTACCTAATATTATTTAAAAGGACGTTTTTCTCCTGTCAAAAAGGGTTATTTTGACAGGTTGCATTACAGGTTTTATACTGCAGTCTGTATACACAGTGCAGGCTAAAAGTAATGTTTACCCTACCATTGTAGTTGATGGCACAATAGGTGCTGCATTCCACAAGTGACATTTAACTTTCAGGTCCGGGGTACACTCTGTACACTATATACTAAGGGCCACATGCATCATTGTTGGTATTTGCGATTCCTAAATTGCGAAAATTAAGGAATCACAATTTAGAAATCGCAAATACCAATGCATCAAAAATTCGCATATATTTTTGCGATTTCTAATTTTTCCAAAGGACCCCCCCTGCACCCTTGAAATGTAACATACAGTCCATTTTTCACACATACATGCCCAAGGGCATGTGTGAGTGTAAAATGAAAGTGTCAAAAATGCACTTTTGTGCATTTTTGACACTTTTCTTAAATTACCAGGAAGGTTGACTTCATGCTAATTTAACACTTCTAATTTGCGATTTCTCATTTTTTTTTAAATGATGCATTGCATTTAAGAAATTGCAAAATTGAGATTTCTTAAATGCAATCGCAATTTAAGAAATCACTAACAAATTGTGATTTCTTAAATTGCGGGAAAAAAAACTTGATGCATCTCAAAAATTGGATTTGCATTCGCAAACGGCAGAATTTTGCGATTCGCACCGTTTGCGAATGCAAAAACCAATGATGCATGTGCCCCCTAGACCTTAGAGGTAAGTTAAATGTGCCAGTTAGGAATAACCCAATTCTATCATATTTAAAGGGGAGCAGAGACACTTTAGCACTGGTTAGCTGGGGCAAAGTGTTATAAAGCCAGCAAAAATAGGGACCAGCAAACAGAAAAAAAAATTGGGGTGACAATGCAGAAAAACCAGATGTCATGCGTTTTTGATTCTGAAGTATATATTTAAAGAAATCTACCAGCTATCGTATATATTTTGCATGGAAAAAAACATTTATCACCGGCTGGATCAACTATATTTAATATATTTAAATTAACTACTTTCAATAACTGAACATTTGCTTCAAACACTAAAAACTTTTTTCCCCCTCAGTGTTATGAAATATATTATCATCTGGGAGTAGCTTTTCAAAATCTACAACACCATAAGAAAGCAGTGCTCCAGTACACCAACGCAATACATGCTGCATGCATTGAAAAGGTAAAACGAATTCAGTACTTTATGAACTATTGTATATCATGATAAGCTGTATTATATTGTTTAAGGCTCTCTTTAGGTAGTGCGAAGGCCGCATAGTTATCAAATATAATTGAACCATCTAACCTAGGCTCTAACACACTAAAATTATATACAGACTGGAACACAGGAGAACGGATTGGTACAGCAGATAGGCATTCCTCAAAGGAATGCATGAACTAACCTACCCGCAAACACTCCTTTGTGTATTCATGCTCTGTGCTGTTGAGGGACTAACCAGAAGAATACCCCTCTCACTAGAGGAAGAGCAGATGTCAGCATGATGCACTTACATCCAAACTGTGCTTCCGTTCAAGGCTTTGAACAGGGTAATTTCATTGTTTGAGGATAATATGGCTTGAGTCTTGACATCGGTATTGGTGGTAGGGTATAGGATGGCATTACACTTTTGAGGAAGCTCCAAAAATAGACTGCCTGCACCGAATAAGGAATTTGTCACTGATAAGACAATTGAGTGCCATCTATTAGGAGTTTTCACAGAGGTTCATGATCACTGTGAGTATTGTCAAGACTGTGCAACCTCTTAGAAGTAATCAGGATGGATTGAAGGCGGTGGCTAGCTGGTTGACAGGGAACTGTCTCCAGCTGAATGCCACTAAAACAGAAGTTATGGTTGTCGGCAGGGGAGCGGAACTCTGGGGCGACCAATGGTGGCCATCTGAGCTGGGACCATCCCCGGCGCCGGTTTTGGAGCTGAAAAATCTGGGAGTGTGGATAGACTCGGGCCTGACTTTCGTGGGGCACATTAAAAGAACAGCGGCTTGCTGTTTCGGTCTGTTGAGAGGCTTAAGACCTGTTCTTAAGTACTTTGATGCCCCAACCAGACAGCTTGTAATCCAGGCAACTGTCATCTCTCGCCTGGATTACGCGAGTTCCCTTCTCGCCGGGGCCAACCAGGCCGAACTTACTCGACTACAACGAGTACAAAATGCCGCAGCCAGGGCAATTGTCGGCCTCCCTAAATTCTGTTCGGTCGCGAACGTTCTTCGTTCCCTACACTGGCTCCCAATACGGAAGCGGATTCTTTTTAAGATACTCTGCCTCTCTTTTAAGATCTTGAGAGGCATGGGTCCTGAAATCTTGTCTGGCTCTCTTTCCCTCTACGTCCCTACTCGCGCTCTTCGCTCCCAGGGCCAGGCCCTGGCTGTAGTCCCCAGATACAGGCTCTGCCGCATGGGCGGCCGTTCCTTTGGTGTAAAGGCGGCATCAGCTTGGAACTCCCTCCCAGTGGAATTGCGCCTGTTAGAGGATCTTATGGCTTTTAGGAAAGCCCTGAAAACATTCCTGTTTTAGTTTTTTACCCCCAGTCTGTGCTATGTATTTAGAGTGGTCCTCTTTGGTTCTTTTAGCTGTGTTATGTCTCTTATGCTGTTTCCTTGTCAATGCGCCAGGACGCTCCTTAGCTGGAGTAGCTGTGCGCATAATAAAAACCTATAACATAACATAACATAACATAACATAACAAGTGAATCCTTTGTCTTTCAACTGTAACTATTCCAGGCATAATGAAGAACTGCCAATCGCCGCAGGGTTATTTCATTTCATTTTTCTACTCTGTTCTCCTGGTATTGAATACCCTGACGCCATAGAGCTGCCAGAGAAATAACACAGGTATTGAGAGACTAGTAAAGAAAGGATAATTCCCTCTAACAGTTTCAAAGTACGCAGTTATTCTGGAGATGGAAGAAGGCAGTTAATGAATGAAAATGACTCCAACTTCATACACTGTAAGCCTGAGTTATCCCACCCTGCATATCAGCAAAGATTGCAACAGAAACCATGCAGCTATGGGGTTAATTCCAAACAAAATCCAAATATAACTTATAGGAAAAATCTTTGGACAAGGCATGATCATCACAAGCCCTAAGAAATATATACCTCCAAAAAGTAAAATGCCCATGGACACTCCAACTCACAGCTTCACACAGTATGCAAAGTGATAATGCTCCCCATGACCCATTTCATCTATTTTAACTATTTAATAACTGACCCCCAGTGTTGGTCCTAGAATATTTCAGAGGCACTGGTTTTATGGACGCATTACCACCAACTTGGTCCAAAGACAACAGAATACAAAAAAAAAAGAAAATTAGGATAAAATAAGTGATACTAGTTGTAAATATGCATGAAGGAGAACGTAACTGGGAGTCACAGTCACTATAGTTAGTAAACTTTTTCTGTCTAGAAATCAGAGTTAAGTCCGACAGCATGCCAGGCAGGGAAAATGAAAATGACAACCAGCCCTAGCTCCTCCTCCATGGGGGCAATTATACTTCCATCAATTTATGCCCACAACGTATCAGTTGTATTGTATGTTACGGTTTCCATTGGTTGTCCTGGTGGGCTGCTCATGGTGTGATCAATACCTCACTAAGAAATTCAGAATCATTAAGTAATCCTTTTGTCAAATCATCAGTTTAAACAACTTTATAATTTGCATCCTCTCTTCGGAAGTAAGAAAATTAATTTGTTCACTGTCTGTATATTCCCAGACGCTCTTTCTGGATTTGCAATTGTATTTATACATTTCTTTTTTTTTTATTTCAAATATTTTTATTTGTTATGTTTTATACATGCATACATACAAACATGAAACTTTTTCTAAGTTCTAGGATGATACCTCGCCCTGGCTGTGTCTATACAGGGATATAGGGGCCCGATGTAGGTAAAAGTCATTTACCGATTTTAAAATACCGATTTTTACCGAATCGGTATTCTGAAATAGGAAAATGAGATGTAGAGAAAAAAAATCGGTAAAATACCGATTCGGTAAAAATCGGTAGCGTGTTTCGATACTTACCGAATCTGTAATTACCGAATCGGTAGATACCGAATCGGTAATGACAATACAAGCCTATGGGCCAAAAGGGCCATAGGAATGCATTGGAAAAACCGAATCGGCAAATACCGATTCGGCAAATACCGATTCGGTATTTACCGAATCGGTATTTGCCGAATCGGTATTTGGTAATCGGTATCGGTAAATACGGAATCGGCAAGCAAGTAAAAGTGAAACCAATTCAAACAGCCAATGAGGGGGAACCACCCTCCCCCACCCTACCAGGGAGTGGCTACCCAGGCCGGTGCAACTCATCAGAACTTTCTGGAGAGGCAGCCAGAGCTGAGCAGTGAGAGGGAGCAGCAGAGAGAGTGGTAGCTGATTTTGCAGACAGTGGAAATGGCAAGCAGCTCAGAGAGCCAGAAGGCTGAGAGGAAGCGCAAAGTGAATTTTAGCAGCATGGAGCTGCAAGTACTGGTGGAGGAGGTGGCGAGGGTCCACAGGCAGCTCTATGGGAGGCTGTCCCTCACAGTCCCAGAGTCTACCAAGAGGAAACTGTGGAGTGCCATAAGTGAGAGGGTCAATGCAGTTGGTGTGACCCCCAGGAGCCTGGAGGACCTCAAGAAGAGGTTTTATGACATCCGGAGCCTCACCTAGAGGAAATTGTCAGTGCTCCACAAGCAGGCAGGTCTGACTGGTGGAGGCAGGAACCCCGCGCCCCCCCTGACTGACCTGGAGGAACTGGTGGCCACGACCATCGAGACGGAGAGTGTGGTGGGAGTAGGGGACATGGACAGCTCAGCCAGAGCTACAGCAAAAGGTAAGAAGCATGCGCAGCATGACACACCCAACCAGACACCTCCCCTATAGCCTCAATGTACAGTCAAACCCCAGTCCAGTACTGCTAGCACCATACATGAGCAATGCATAATGGGAAATGCAGTCAGCTAATGTAGGAACATTTGTCAGTGCACATTAATCTGCAAGGCACTTGAAAAAAGAATCAGAGTAATGAAAGTGACATGTGCAATGCTTTTATTGTAGTGACTGTAAGACATTTGCACTCAGTTCACAAATGCTTCTTTATACTTAGGGGCAACATCAGGCAGTGCAGGCAGTGGAGCATCAGCTGCACAAGCGACAGCTCCAGCAACGGCGCAGAGTGTGGTGGCAGGGCCAAGCACCATGGATGCCTCGCAGGAGGAGGAGGACAGCAGTGCCATGGTCAATGAGGACGACCCTGTACATGCCCTCGTTTTTCCCCACTCCCCCCAACTATCACAATCCCCCCCATTGGTGTTCTCAGCTGAGAACTCCCCCTCACGGTCCCAGACAGCACCTGCCACATCACCAGCCAGGAGGAGTATTGTGGCCCCATTGACAATCATGGAGGGAGCTGCGGGTCAGGCACCAGCACCCACACCAGCGACACCTGTAGCACAGCAGCCCACCCAGCAGGCCAGCACCAATCGCCGCCCACGCACTCCCAGCAGTGCATGTCCATCAGGAGAGGGCACAGTGTTCCAAGGCCTTGAGGGGAGCATGGTGCGAATCCAGCGCCTGCAGGCAAAATCCATCCTGGCATGCCACCGCCAATTGCGTGCACACAACCTGCAAATGGTAGAAATGGCAAAGGGCTTTGGTGAGTTTGTGGCAAGCAACAAGGAGGTGGCACAAACAAACAGAGACATTGCCACAGGAATGGGACGCATGACAACCGCCATCACACAGCTTTGTGCCAAGATGGAACATAATGAGCACACAAGGCGCAGGTATGCCCGTGTCCAAAACAGGGCAATTAACCGGCTTGCCGCCGCAACGTCCCAGCTATGTCGCCGAGGGGTAAATTTGGAAGAGAGCCTGACACAACACACTGCGGAGGTGACCAGGGGCATGGCCAGGATCACCAGTGCCATGGAGGCTCTCATCATATCTAATACAGTGGTCAATCCTGCCCTGGACGTGGCCGAGGCTGGGGACAGCAGCAGCCGCAGCAGCCCGGCTAGCGCTGTGTCAGAGCCGTGCAGGAGCAGCAGGCGCTCCGCAGAGGCAGCAGGCCATGCTGAAGGGGGTGATCAGCATCCCAGTGGCACTGTGAAGCGCTTCAGAAAATGACTCTGCCAGTGTGGGTGAGGCATTTCCAGTCCCCACATACAATTTCATATTTTCACTTGTTGCACATCAGTGCTTGAACGCTCTTCCAACATTAAAATAATATTTTTTTTCACATCCATAACCTGTGTGTTCATCTGTACTCACTCAGAAATAGTTGTCTGTTATTTCCTCCCGTCTGTATCTGCCATCACTTGGTGTTGACACTCCAGCAGGTTGGGTTTGTGGCACAGCAATGTCGTCGTCATGGTCCTCGTAGTCTGACAACTCTACCTCAGTGCCCTTCTTGACCGCAAGGTTGTGCAACATTGCACAGACAGCAATCATCTTGCAGCAGGTGATGGGGGTATACTGCCTTGCACCTCCACTCTTGTGCAAGCATCTGAACCTGCTTTTCCAGATGCCAAATGTCCGTTCTACCACATTCCTTGTGCTTTTGTGGGCCCCGTTATACCTCCTTTGGCTGGGTATTGAGGGGGTGAGTATGAATGAGCGGAGGGCATATGCACTGTCGCCTAGAAGAAAAAGGGGTGACGTTACTCACATGCATACATGTACTTCACACTGCTATTTTTGTTATGGGGGTCTGACAATGTGTCTCACCTAGGAGGTATCCTTCACCAAATTCCCCTGCCGTCAGCCGTGCATGGATGCCGCTGCTTTGGAAGATGTAGGAGTCGTGGGTACTCCCTGGGAATTTTGCAACCAGGTCTGTGATGACGCACTTAGCATTACAAATCACCTGCACATTTATGGTGTGCGTTGACTTCCGGTTACGGTATATGTATTCTGTGTCAGCAGGGGGGCAAATCGGAATGTGCGTGCCATCAATGCAGCCAATGATGTGGGGGAATCTTGCCATCTGGTAAAAGTCTGCTTTAGTTTGTACCAGTTCCGCATGGGTTGCAGGGAAGGAAATGTATTGGTCCATCCTCTGTATCATGGCGTCAAGGAATCTGTGGAAAAACCTTGACAGGCTGCTCTGGGTCACCCCTCCTGCCACAGCAACTACACTTTGATAGCTGCCAGACGCAAGCAGGGGTAGGCTGCATAGCACCTGCACTTGTGTTGGGATTGCGTGTGCCCTTGGGGTGGGGTGGTCCAACAGTGGTTGGAGGTCCCTGATGAGGTCAGTGATGGTGTCTGGGGCCAACCTGTACCTCTGGAGTATCTCTGCTTCTGTGAGCATGCACAGGGTCACCCTCTGCCTGTAGACCTGCTCCTCTCTCTGCCATTCCCTCTCTCCTTCCTCCTGTAGCCGTAGCCGTCTTGCAATGACATAAAATGCTGCCATAGTGCAAGAAGAATTGCATTTTGGGTCCGTTTTTATAGGTTGCACCTGGTTACCACCTGATTCCAATCCATGGTAAATACAGACTCTAAAATACCGATTTTTAGGCAAATTCGGTATTTCTGAGCTTACCTACATCTCACTCTTCATTTTTCACACTTCTTATTTACAGAATCGGCATTTTACCGATTCGGTAACTTTACCGATTCGGTAGAATTACCCATTCGGTATATTTACCGATTCGGTATATTTACCGATTCTGTATGTTAGCGAATCGGTAAAATTACCGATTCTGTGTTTTTTCCGATTCGGTATTTTACCGATTCGGTATAATTACCGATTCGGTATATTTACCGATTATGACGGATTTCGGACTCCTACATCCCGATGGTTCGATTCCGCTCGGTAACGGCCGAAAATCGGTTTTTTCGGCCGTTACCGACCGACCTACATCGGGCCCATAGTTACATAGTATATATGGGTTTTGCTGTCCCCCCTATCCCCTGC
This sequence comes from Lissotriton helveticus, assembly GCF_964261635.1. Classification (NCBI taxonomy): domain Eukaryota; kingdom Metazoa; phylum Chordata; class Amphibia; order Caudata; family Salamandridae; genus Lissotriton; species Lissotriton helveticus. The sequence continues at coordinate 804,373,471 of NC_136057.1, read as the reverse complement.
TCCGTTAGAGGAATAGAAATGGGTGAAGAGGGAAAAGGATAGAAAATGAGAGGGGGAAGAGGCCTTCGTGTGCCAGAGGGACGTATACTTCGAGTCACTATTGTGGTCACGTGGGGGTGTTGTGTGTGTGCCCATTAGGCCCTTTGTAGGCTCTGTTCACAGGGGTTCATAAAGGTCCAGGAATTTGTCCAAAGAGGTCCACATTGCCCTGGAAGCTTGCCTCCATGGTGAGTCTCTTAGGGCAATGTTGTTGGCACCTCTAAGATACGTCACCCAGTTGAGCCATCCCTTGAAAGTTGCCTTGGCAGTGTCCTTCCATTTTGTGAGAACTATTTTAACTGCTGCTGTCAGTAGGACATCCGCTAGGTCTCTGTTCTGTTGTGAGTCTAGTTCTGCTGTCATGAGCGCTGTGGTGAGTGTAGAGAAATTTGGCCTTAGAGTGCATCCCAAAGCTTTGTTTATGAAGATAAAGAATTTTTTCCCAGAATTTTTCTACCTTGGTACACTCATAGATAAGGTGACCCAGGTCCCCCTTTTCTTTGTCGCAGTTCCAGCACAGATCATTTTCCCTGAGGCCCAGTGTTGCTAGGCGAGCCCTATCAAACGCTTTCTCCCCATCAAGCGTAATGGCCACTGCCGGTTCGTCTATTTTTGAGGCACGTTCCAGTATGTGACACAGAGGTCTGGTGTTATCATGTGACATGCAAGTCTTTAGGGACCCTACCTGTGAGTTGGATATTAGGTCAGGTAAAACCATGTTCAATCTTGCTGGTAGGATTTCGGCGTATACGTTGCAATCTATGTTGATTAGAGAGATGGGTCTGTAGTTTTGAGGTAGTTTGTGCATCTTTGCCTTCTTTCGGGATAACTATTATGTTTGCTACTGCCATGGTTTGTGAGACTGCTCCCTCCCCCGCCCATTGGTTGTACACTTTCTTCATGGCTGGCTGTAGTTCTGTTAGGAACATTTTGTAGAAGGTGGCAGTGTACCCATCCGGTTCTGGTGCTCTGTCGTCTTTGAGTGACTTTACCTCTCTCTCTGTCTCTTGTTCGCTTATTTCCCGGGCTGGCTTCACTGCGTCTTTGTCTGTTATCTTTGGAAGGTCTGGTCTGTTTAGGTAGTTTTCACTTCCCTCCTGGTCTAGGGACTCATCCCTTTTGTACATTTCCTGGTAGAACTCTTGGAAAGTTCTCAGGATATCCTTGTGTCTTGTGTGTGTGATCTTTTTTGGGTCGGTGATTGCTGATATGGTGTGTTGCCTTTGTTTGTGTTTAAGGTAGGAGGCTAGGGGCTTACCTGCCTTGTTAGCCTCACAGAGGATGATGGCCTTGTATTTGTTCACCCATAGCCTGGCCCTTTCGCTCAGGATTTTATTGTATTCATATTTTTTCCTATTGAGTTCTGTTAGTGTGTTAGCGTACTTTGTGTTTGTGATGTGTATCGTCTCTAACCTCTTAATGTCTATTTCCAGATCGTTAAGGTGTTGGTTAGCGATTCTGTTCATTTTGGTCTTGATTCCCATAATTACGCCTCTTACTGTTGCCTTAAGTACCTCCCATATATTCTTGGGATCAGTGTCCTGTGTGTCGTTATGTCTCAGATAATCTTTTATGGCCTCTTCTATTTTAGATTTGTTGTCTTGTTCCTTAAGGGCGTCACTGTTAAACCTCCATCTGTGTGGGATTTCCTCATTATGTCTACCGGTTAGCTGAAGGGTGATGCACGAGTGATCAGATATTTTTTTGGTCGCAATGTCAGACTGTTCTATTAAGAGGGTGTGTGTGCCTGTGATTAATATGTAATCAATCCTGCTGTATGACTTGTGAGGGCTGGAGTAGAAAGTGTAGTCTCTCGTGTCCGGGTGTTGTAATCGCCATGGGTCTTTGAGGTTGAATCTGGTGCATATGTTGTTTAGTCTGTTCTGCGCTTTTGGGGGGTGGGAGTGGCATTGCGATTGTCTATCCAGTGAGTAGTCTAGAGCTATGTTAAAGTCTCCAGCCACCACTGTTAGGCCGTTCTGGGGAATTACTTCCAATTTTTTCAGATTCCCAGAAGGCCGTGTCATCCATGTTTGGGCCGTAAATATTGGCAACATGGATGTAGTCTTCCCCTCTCTTCAGTTGTGTTCCACCCCCATGCTTTCTTTCTTGTTGGCACAGCGTACCTATGTTCGTTTTGTCCATTGTGTTTGTGCCATTTTCCCGCTCTCCCCTCTCTCCAGGGATCCTAAATGGACCCTACATAATACCCCGGCATTCTTTAAAAATAAAGGATATTTTTGCAGTAAAGAGTCTTTATTTTTCGAACAGATCAATATGCGTATCACTTTTGTTATTCATTTTTGTATTTCAAATATTATTAATGTAAAGCATTAAAACTGTACTGTTAAACTAAACATTTACATTTTTTATGTGAATCACTGTGTAAGCATTCTTTTCGTTATGACACGTTAGTTAATCAGCAGCACATTTTCTAAGATGACAACGTTTTATTTCTTAAACGCATGTCTACATTTCATAAGCATTTAACTGTTCTTCTTCTGTCTTTATTTACTTTGTCTCATATTTTTACATTTTGGAACCCTTCTGAATGCTTTTACGATGCAGTAAAAGATCTAATGTTCTTCATCATCATTTGTCATCATTTTATTTTGCACATTTTGTTAAAATTATTGTTGTAAATCACATCTAATAGTGAGAATTGATAGAGGCAACAGTCTTTAAACTTTTGCGCCCCATCAGTTACCCCTTTGATGGAGAATTAAGCCATCACACAATCTTATCTTATCTTTAATCTTAATCTAATGTTACATTAAAATGCAGTTGTCTTCATTTGTTTCAATCTTATTTGTTCCAAGTTTTTCATCTCATAATAAAACTCACTCCTTTTGTCTTCTAATTCAATTTCTGCTCTATTTGTTTTTCACCCTCTAGTTTCTTAAGAGCTTCTCTTATTCTTACCATATCGATATATTATTACTAATATTAGTAAGCCAATAGCAATTGTTATTAATGGTGTGTCATGACCACATTAGTGCAATTTTACTTGCCCAGAGTAAGCATAATAAGAAAAGAATTGATTCCAGAGTTGAACAAACGTTTGTTACCGCTCCTCCTCATGATTCCCATGTGAGGTAGCCGTTGTTTCATTCTGCCAAACCTTTTTCAGGCGATTTATCTCCACCCTGTGTGGCAGAAAAGATATTCCCAAAGAGCAGCGTGAGAAGTATCCCTTCCGCATTCTTTGAAGAAGTTCAGTAATCTTCGTTCCTGTTGGCTCGCTGCTGCATTTCCTGTTGAAGTTTTGTCTGCCTTAATGAAAAGTAGACCTGTTTTCCAATACTTTGTAACACCTTTGGTTAAGGAGCAGTACCTTGGTTGTGAATTCAATATTCAAGCAAGCAATATCTTTCCTGTTTAAAACTGCTGTTGCAGTCTGTTTTAGTGACACTGCTAACCTTCTACTGAGCGCTATTAACATTCGGTCCTCTGGGCTGCACATTCTGTCTCTTGCCTCCCTTGCGACTTATCTTTCCTTTTCCTCCCTTTTATTCCTACCCTGTTCCTTTTTGCACGTTCCTTCGTAAAAAGACAGAGACAGTGCTGGATGCTCGCAGTGTCACAGCTCACTCTATGTATCCAAGATATCAAGATGATCTTCTCTAGCTGATAAAGAGACATTGACTGTAATATTGTATGTATTTATATGTTGCCTGTTGTATTTGGGAGCCGCAATCCTTACAGATAGTATTCAGCTAGAACTGTACATATTATAGAAGAGAAGCGTACACTTCTGCTAATGCTGGTAGGGAAGTCTAGAGTAAGATTTGGTTAACATTAGGTAGTTACTGTAGGAGAGTTGCTCAGTTGCTTCTTCTCGTTTGTCCCTCTGTGAATTAGGTACTCTCTCCTTCCCTGGAACATATTGACTTCCAGAAGGTCAGGTGAAGACTTCCTAAGAGACTGAGAGAACTTGTTGACATTGGAGTTGTCTCTTCTCTGTCCCATTCCCCTTTTCCTCTCGCTGGTGTAACTGGTGAGACCATTCTGTTTCCGTGAAGATCAGGAACTTGACATGGTGTTAATATTTTCCCCACCAAACTTTTCCACAGTGCTGCAAACCAATTCCCCACAGAAGGAAATCCTTTCCCAATTTTCTCCCACGCATGATTTCAATTCTGTTAGATCTTTTCCTAAATTAGTAATATTGCTTATATATCCCTTCAAATCTTTACTTTTGTCTGGGATATAAGTGCCACATTTTTGAACTTTCAGCATGCGACAGACTCTGCCTTCTTTTGCTAAGAGTATGTCTAAAGCAAGTCTGTTTTGCAAAACCATAGACCTAATAGCAACCATTTCCATATCAATTACTAAAAATCCTCTAGTAGTTTCTGTTGATAATTTAGCTACTACTGTTGATAGTTTTTGAATTTTATTTTAATTTATTATTATTTTAATTTATTATTACCCCAACTGAGGGTATTATAGCTCCAAATATATCCCCAGTAAGCTTTCGCAGCACGTAACCCTCTTCTAAAGCATTCAGGTTTCTTTTCATTGATTCCATTGTTTTCATCAATGTGATAGATTTTAAGAAAAACTATTCCCATATAACAACAGCCATACCAATGCTTGGGCAATCTGTAATAAGCATTTTTCTCACACACAAAACATACTACAGGAAACACCAGATCCTGTCCTGCTAAATATAATCCCCATCCTCCCGTAAGTAGGAAGTTGTAATCGCATTCACTGGAGCCAATTAATTTATTATTATACTCGGTTTTGTCTCTTAGTATGTACAGCTTCCCTTTGAGTTGCCAATCTAGAGTCATTGCAGTGTATGTATCTCCTTTTTTATAATCACCCTCCCTATGAGCCCATGGGGGTGTTTCCATTTGATTTTCAGATTTCCTTTTTATTTCTTCCCTACGATCTTCTACTGAATTAATCAATAATTTTTCTACACAATGTAATGCACAGGTCAAATTGTTTCTATGCACATATACAGTATCTATAGGGGATGTAGTATGAAAAAAGTCTCCCATTATTTCATCATCTCGTGCATCAGGCACTATATTTACACTTTTTTTTACTGTAACTTCTGAGAAAATCAAATCATAGTTAGAGTAGTAATATTAAAAATTGTCCTTTAAAATAAAACAAACTTGCTAGTACACTACAAGATATACCATATGTTAAAGGTAGGTGTTGATATGTCACCCCTCAGACACAGAAGTTGGTAATTGCATGCAAACATGACAATCTCTTGCATCCATGGTATCCGCATATTTGTAGAGCAATTTAGTAAACACATTTAAGGAAAAATCATTAATTGAGCAATCATGAAGTAAATCATCACTTGTTAGATCTTTGGTTATTTCTACTATTTTTTTCTGTTTAGTAGTTTCAGTAGTTGTGGACACATGCAAATTAGTATTTTTACTTAAATAAACGTGATGAGGTAGATTTAGTATTATCAACAACAAGACAAGAAATAAAAAGCAAATACATATACGCTTACATTTTAGTAGATTTTGATTTTCTGTCTGAAATTTAGAAGCACTACAAAGCCTACAGCTATAGGCTTTGGGCAGTGGCTTTGAAACAGCGTCCAGTCACACCTTTATTTTTTTCTTTTCTGGCCTTTCTGTTCTTTGTTTCTCCTTTATCACAACAGTTCTTTCATGGGGTTTTGTATGAGTCGCAGTTTTTGGAGCAAAACGCAAAGAACTATTTTTCCCAGTCATTTGCAGCAGCCAAATATGTCCATTCCTGAGCTGTATATTTCTGACTTCGTGGTTGTGCTCTTTTTGTTCTTCGGACTGTAGGTTCTTCTCCGTCAGTGTCACTTTGTTCAGACTGACTAAAGACTTCAATCACAGTGGAAGGAATTTTTATCCTGCAGTCAGTATGTGTCTCAATCATTCAGATTTCCTGGCCAATGGTCTCGTTTGCGCACTTGTTTTTCTGGTACACTGTTCACTTCATTTGAGTCGACATTCATTTTAGTTGGATCCCCTATACTTTGTCCCTCAATACCACCTGGGATCAACTCTCTTTGACCCTCGTTTTCAACAGTGTTTCAAGACCCAGTAGCCAGTGCCCTCTCTACTCTGTGCTCAATCTGAACAAGACGTTTTCATCTGTACCACCGGTTCGTTCACCACAGACCCTACACTTTCAAGAGGATATGTGACTCGACAGGTGTGGGCTGCATGAACCCAATTAGCTAGATCACCCAATTTAACAAAAGTTGTGGTTACAAGAATTACTTTATAAGGCCCATGCCACCAAGGTTCCAAAAAGGATTTTTACACGTGCTTCTTAACGAGCACCCAGTCGCCTGGGCACAAATTGTGGCACTGCTCCTGTTGAACGGTAGCTGCGACTTCAACAACATAAGTATTTAATTATTTTGTCTGGAATACTTCGCAAACTCATCAACACCAAAGGCAACACATCAGGCCATTTCAGAGCTGTAGACGCACACACCTTCACTAGTCTGAACTTAATCGTTCCATTCACCTGTTCAACCACACCAGAAGCTTCTGGGCGGTATGCACAATGTAGCCTTTGCTTAATTTGTAATAAAGCACAAAGCGAGACTGGAAAACCAAACCTTGATATCAATTCTCTAAGAAGCAACTTAGCCACAGTTAAGCTGTCATTCCGCCTGATGGGGTAAGCCTCAACCCAACAAGAAAACAAACAAACAATCACAAGGACATATTTCAGTCCATTACATGGGGGCATTTCAATGAAGTCCAGCTGCATGTGGGAAAAGGGACCTCCTGATTTTCCAATGTGACTCGTACTGACCACTGTCTTTCTCCCTGCCTTTTGTTGTTGACAGATTACACATCTTTGACACAGACTGTCTGCAAAGACTCTAAATTTCAGATTGTACCATGTTTGAAAGGCAACATAGCATCTCTACCTACACATGCAGGTCCATGGCAAATCCTTGCCATCTGTGACAGTAGGCTATCTAGCAAAACGAGTCTCCCATCCGTGTAAAACCAAACCTCATCTTCTTGTCTGCAGTTACACCCTATTTTGCTCCACCCTCCTCTTTCTGCCTGTGGCACTGAATCTTGTAATTCTTTAATCTCCCCCAAGTCTCAACAACTGAAAACATCAATCGGCATTCTGTCTCATCAGAGTGTTCTTTGAAGGATTCCTCATTAAGTGCATAAGAATTTAGAGCACAATAACGCACAGTCTCGTTGGCATATCTATTGCCAACGGTGACATAGTCATGACCAGTTTGGTGAGTGGAACACTTTACCACTGCAATTTGGGCCAGCAGTTGTAGTGCCATCAGTGGGTTTTTTACACACTCTCTGTTTCAGATAGGTGAACTCGAAGAGGTTATAAACCCACGTTGAGACCACAACTGTCCAAAATTGTACACAATCCCAAAACTATATTCACTATCAGTGAATATGGTTACTCTTATTTGTACGGTAATGCTGCAAGCCCTGGTAAGAACGATCAACTCAGCTACTTGTGCTGAATACACTCCTTTCAACCATGATGCTTCCACCATGCCCACCACGGTACAAATTGCATATACAGCACTCAAGGTACCTCCTGAATCATAATCCATCCACAAACAGCACATGATCTGACTCTGGCAATGGAGTATCATGTATGTCAGGGCATGGTTTGGTATTCATCTCAGTTACGTCAAGGCAATCATGATCAGCTTCATCAATCACAACTTCATGTCCAAGCAACAGCATCAAGGTAGCTGGATTCAAACTTGTACATATCGTCACAATCATATTCTCTGCACCCAAGATCAACTGCTCATATTTTGTGAACCGACTACTCATGAGGTGCTGTTTTCTAGTTTGTTTTGACAAAATCTCAACTGAATGGGGCACATACACTTTTAACAAATGTCCCATCACAATGTTCTCACACTGCTCCAAGCTCACACATGTTATAGCACCAGCTTTCAAACATCACGTAAAGCGGCAGCCACAGGATCTAATGTAGCTGAAAAGTATACAACAGGCCTCCATGCAGTGCCATGCATTTGCACAACCTCCATGCTCACTGCAAAACAGAGTAAAACTCTTGCTAAAGTTGGGCATTCCAATGCTGGTGCTCAACACATGCATGCATTCCTCATCCCTTGAAACAGGATCTGACTCGTCTTTGTGTGTCAATCTCTGAAGTGGCTTGGCTATCAAGCAAAAGCTCAGTATACACTGCCTACAGTGACTGACCATTCCCAAGAAAATTTGAACTTCCTTTTGTGTACTTGGTGGATTCATCTGTAATATAGCAGTGATTCGATCTTGTGACACTTTCTTGGCTCCTTTTTCAATGTGATGTCCCAAATAGAGAACTTCTCTCTTGCAAAACGGCAGTTTTGCTGGTGACACCTTATGCCCACTTACTGCCAAATTATTCAGCAAGTCCACAGTATTTGTAACACATGCTTCTTTAGTTCCAGATGCCACTAACAAATCATCAATGTACTGCACAAGCACAGAGTGATTTGCCTTTCCAGTGACTCCAAATTTCTTTTCAAAATTTGAATTAAAATTGAGGCGCTTTCCGTATACCCTTGTGGAACTCGGCACAATGCCAAAGCATGGTTTCCAAACTGGAATGCAAACAAATATTGACTATCTAGATGCAAGGGAATGGAGAAAAACACTTGACACAAGTCAATCACTGAAAACCATTCAGCTTCACATGGAATCTGATATAGAATTACAGCAGGATTTGGTACTTTTGGAAAACATGGTATCACAATCTGATTAATTTTCCACAAATCTCGAACTATTGTATATATTTCCCATTCGGTTTTTGTATGCCCATAATACGTGAATAACATGGACTGCCCAAAATCTCTCTCAAAATTGCTTCAATCAATATGTTTTCTGTAGAGCCTTGGACTTTTCTACATCCACCGAATATTTCTATGCTACCTCGGCAAATCTGTCATTAGTATTTCTCGCTTCCCGAGTTATATAGTTACACATGAATAAAAATTCTTCATTACAGACTAATGGTTCCCAAAATATTTTCTTCTAATTCCACTTTTAATTTGCTGATATCTATATTGCTGTTTCGATTTGCATTAGTCAAAGCATTTCCTATAGGAGCTATGTCTCTAATCCAGTCGTCAATTTCTTCTGGGGATTGCGCTATCGAAAGACTCGTTTCTGATATCTGTAATTCTCTACTAGTCTAATACTCAGTCTAATACTCATGAATTTGTTTTTTAACTACCCATTTGCAATACTCTGCCAGTAATCATTTGTTGTCCTCTACTTGGCGTTTCAAGAGTTTTCTCTGAGATATCCATTAGTGAATCACTAATCTTGTGAGTCTTTATTCTTACTGGTGTACACATCATTCTCTGATCTCTCACAATCTCTCTTGTTCCAGGTAATGTATGCATTTCCCCAACTTTTTCCCTTGGGACTGTTATTGCATGAATCTGTGTAACTCCTCACCCTGTCTGATAAAGAAGAACAACAGCACCAATTGTTATAGGTACAGGTTTGTCATGACCGTATTAGGAATCCTGCTCTATCAGGGGTCTGATTTTCATCTAAAAATATTTTCTTATAAGCTGGATTTAAATCTGCGGATGGCGCTTCTAGCCTTAAACCTACAAATGTATTGGTCTCTGAATTATTCCGCTCTTCATTATAAGGTGGGGGTCTATTCATCAAAAGTTCATTCAACAACTCATCATCTATATCTTCTAAATTCTCATCTGCTCCAGGGAGTACTTGAACCTTTTGCTCCTCTACATGCTTCCTCTTTTTCTTACATTTCTCTCCTTCCTTTTGATCTGCTACATTTACCAGATACATTTTGGCTCCCAAAGCAAAATCCTGTCTCCATATCTTTTTCTGGGAATCCCATTTTGCCTGTTCATATTGTCTTATTGTATTTCTTTATCTTCCCTGACATTTCTCTTTTTCTCTCTGATGTGCTTCATGTTTGCACTCTTCAAGGGCGTCATACTGTATAGGCCTAGAGTTATGTTTTAGATCATTTATCTGTCTTCTCAAATTTTCTAAACTTCTAACATTAAATGTTCCATACTGTGGAAACGCTAAGGGACCATCTTTTTTCTTTGCATTCACACAGTCTCTAACCAAATACAAGTATGATGTTCGTTTTCTACTGACAGCTGCAAAGCAGGTGTACCTTCTGGAGCCACAGGAACTCCTTCACTTGTTGGTATCGGCCCATCCTTTTGCACTAAAGCCTTTAACAACTTGAAAAATGTCATGATTCTTTCCTCTAACTCAATCTATTGTTTTAAAATCACTAAATTCTCTTCCATATTATTATTTTCTATCACCAATCACTGTCCGTTCTCAGTCACCACTACCACCAGGGCTTTAGACCAGGGGTCTCCAAACCGGTCCTGGAGGGCCGGATCCATGCCAGATTTTTAAAATAACTACATGTATCTCAATGGGGATATCCAAAAAATCTGGCATGGATCCGGCCCTCCAGGACCGGTTTGTAGACCCCTGCTTTAGACCAACCCCAATACCAGCACAGCACTTTATGACATCAGTCTAACTCATCACTGAACTGACAGTCTCTTCACAATTTGTTCCTCGTCTTTTCTCTCATCCTTTTAAACAGACTTAACAAAACAATACAACATAAGACAACTTTGTCTGCTCAACAAAAATAATTATAGATGCACACTCATTCAGAAAATCTCATTCACTTCCTGTGAAAACCTTGACCAGCGCGAATTTACTCTCATTAGGTAAACACTCTTAACCCCTTCCATGCTCATGACGGAACGGTTCCGTCATGAGCTACGGTTGAGCTGTGCTCATGACGGAACCGTTCCGTCATGACCACGCCCGTTTCTATTACCGCCCAGCACCGGAGGGGGAAACGCGGTCGCGCTGAAGAGGTTAAGATCTCTCACGGTGTGCTTTCCGAAGAAGTCTCAACAATTCCAACTTGTCATGCATCAAGTTCCCTTTCTCAGTACTGGCAACGACGTCTCATGCACAGTACTCACAAAACAGTAGACAAACAAAGTTAGTGTATGCCACACTAAGACTGACAGTAGGCGTATCCCTGGATCTTAGGCCTCGACTGACCCGTACTCATTAAAGTCATGACGGACCACAACATAAACATACAATTTTCACACTTCGACAATTTCTGTGATCACAAGTCCATTTTAATCTTTTGTCAATGTCAAAACTCAATCACCTGCCAAAACCCTATTTTTCTCATCACCACTATAAAAACCCAACAACTATTAATCATGTCTCTTCATATCCTAGTTGAATTAGTCAGACTAACCATCCGACAAGCTACCAGATAACTAATGCAGAGTGAATATATTTACATATACTTACATCATTTCATATTACTCAATCAATTTCCTATCAAAATCAAAATAACTTTACAAACCATAGATCCTTCGATGAATCTTTTATGTGACCTAACAGGGATTTGGATATTAAGAGAACATGGGGCGAATTCTTATGAGGACCTAGAATAAACAGATGCCAAATTCATGGAGACAAATAAACAATTTATCTATAAACTTACGTCAATAAAACTATTGACCAGAGATTTCACACCAAGAATGACTCAAAATAATAGAATAGCTCATGTATATGGTCGTGTACTCACATAGGTCCCCTATGACTACCACCAAGATACCACCCCCGGAGGTTCAGGATACAGCCCCCTCCCTCTGAGTCACACAGGATTGAGAACCACACCGAGTTTGATAGAAAACATTTGGATGAGGGGGGTGTAACCCTCCCGGCCGTATTTATTAACAATTTAACACACAGTTACTTTTAATTAACTTTTCATTACCAAACTTATGCAGAAAGTACATTACATTGATAAACACAAATTGTTCCAGGGGCTAACCTTAACACAGTCTAATACAGAAGGCACTCCTACCGTAAATCTAACAATGCATGATTTACTTTCTGCGTGTCCCTTCTAGAGCCTACGGCAAAGTCAACATCTGGCAGCTTCCTACAGTCCCAGGGTACTATTCCCAAATACTACTCCCGGAGCAAGGTTGCGCAGGGGGTACAGCTCATTGGACGGATACTTTCCCCCGGCCGCCCCCTACGCCCTGTGCCTTGTACTCCCTTAAGGGGGTTGCTGACTTCTGCATAGCTGTGCCCTGATGCGCATGCGCCTGCGGGGGTGGCCCCAGGCCCACTGGGAGGACGATTCCCCCGGGCCCCGCACCCCCACAGCCTACTCATCAGCTGTCACTACCCCTGTAGTTACATGGTGCTGCCAGCTAGGACCGCAGACTAGGCTTACCAATGTTGACCTTACCACCACAGGCCAGCATAGTTGACCGACTATCTGGCCTCCCCCTCACTCACTAGAAAGGTCCAGTACCGCGCCTCAAGCTCTCGACCCAAGCTAAGACGTCATCCATGAAAGCGTGATTCCCCTTTTGCGAGAGGTGCATCCCATCCTGTAGGAAGAACTGCTCCCCCCGATATACCTGTACCTATGGTCTTTAGTCTCGGGGTCCTGAAAAGCTTATCAAATTTATTGTTGAGCCGCTTTACCGTATGATTCAACGCCTTGACCGATTACCCCCCTCCACTGGAACCTCGGAATCATGTGGGACCAGGCTATCACTGAATGAGGATACTGCTTTGCTAACCACCCAACCTCCGTGAGCAATTCTTCCGTCAGTACTCGTCTACCCAGTCACGCCAAATCATTGCCCCCAAAGTGCAGGATCCAGATCGCTGGTGGGCCCGTGCTTGTTATCAAAGCGTGGTTCACCAGTTCCCTGAATTGTCCCACGGACAAACCGTCCTGTCCAAAAAATTACACTTTGGTCCCCATGCGCATCGCCCTTTCCTTGACCTGTTCTGTAAAAAAGTTCTTCAGTCGACGTACATATGAATGCCCTACCACTCAGATCTCCTGGTGTTTTTGGTGGGAAGAGTGAACTTCCACCACCACATTTGTTGTTCGTCTGCTGCCCGCCGTTCCATTTTTCACCGATCTGTTCTTCTGATTGAGCGTAGTAGGTCCAGGCCTCTCCCCTGAGTCACAGGATGAAGAAACTGAAAGCAACGTGGAAAAGGAGCTAAGTCAATGCTGTGTCGTGCTGGCCTGCCGTGCGTAACGGCTACAATTGCACAAAATTACTGTCAATTTAGTGCCCGCCCTCCCCTGCCTCTGAGTAACAGGATAAACAGGGGGCACAGCCACTCGCGCTCAACATGAAATTTGCGCCTGGGCTAGAGCATGTGCAGCCACACATACCTCTTGTAACAATTGGAGGACCACCTCCCAATCCTCTTGACACGTTCACCACCCAGCCCCATTGCCGCAGCTTCGGTGGCTGCACCTATCCTGAATGAATGGGTGCCGAATTCCCTGCCCTCCAACCCTGCCTTTTCCAATGCCAGGAGCATAACTCTCTTGAACTGGAACACCGTGAGCGGTAGCCCATCTCCGTGTATTAACAGCGGTCCCCCAAGACCTTACCTCTCTGGGCCATGAAGACCTACAATCTGTACACTGGACAGCATGATGTGTCCCGCGCCCTGCGTAACACTACACTGTCCCCTTTACCTTCCTGATCCGTTTTTGATTTAACGAGGGATATCATTACCGAATCCTTCCCTATCTTTACGTGCCCTGTCTGGAGACCGTGCAGCCAATCCCTCTTGTTCTTCGCAACCAGTTCAGTTACTCTGCATGCGCCGTAAAAGGCCAGGCAGAATGCCGATTGAAAAAGGACTGTCTCACTGTGCGCGGCACAAACCATTGGCAATGTCCCCAACAACTTGCCAAATGTCTCTAAACCTATGGGTCTCCTGACATCAGGACGCCCACCTTGTAAACGCTGCCAACCCTTAAGCGCCTGGCGAACTACGAAGTGCCTTGTAGGGTCCCTTCCACCACTAATCTTTGCAAAACATGATATGTATCCTCGCGCTTGCCACTGTGCGCCCTTGCTCCCACATGAAAGCCAAATATGCCTCCACAGATTTGTGGTCCTGCCATTTGGTTTCCCACTGTTCCCCTAAGAAAAGACAAAAAGCACCAAACGCCCCTTCGTAGGCAGTCCTGGTTCTCGGCACTAAACTTGCGGCCACGAGGTGCGATACTCTGGGGCACCAAGCAGCCAAAGCTGTTCTGGGAAGGGTGTAGGATGGGCCGCCACCTTTGGGATGTGCGCTCTGAATGCCTGCATTTTAAAACGAGATAATGCGTCAGCTGCATGGTTCAAAACCCCCGGTACATGTTTGGCTCTGAATAGAACATTCAATTTCATGCACTGTAACACAATCTCTTTCAGTAGGTGCACTAACATAATGCATTTCGTAGTTTGCATGTTGATGCATTCTACAGCCGCCATATTGTCAAACCAGAATATCACTGACTGGTTTCTCAATGCCTCCGTCCAGACGGACAGTGCCACCAAGATTTGGAAAAGCTCCAGGAAACTTATGTTATTGGTGAGCCCGGAGCTTCTCCACCAGTTGGGCCAGCGTTGCGCCACCCGATCACACCCCAAAATGGCCCGAAACCTGCGCTGCCAGCAGCGTCGGTCATCAGGCCCAACTCTGGACTGGACACAGGTGGGCCGGGCCAAACCACCCTGCCATTAAAGTCGCGCAAGAATGCCTTCCAGATCCGCATGTCTTGCCTCACCTCGCTGGACAGTCTGGTGCGGTGATGTTTCTCCTTAAGACCGGACATGGCGTGTGCGATGGAGCGAGAAAAGGGGTGCGCCATTGGGATAATACGCAAAGCAAAATTCAACTGCCCTACCACTTGCTGCAACTGGTGTAGTGTAACTTTCGGTTTGGCGAGGCAATGCTCCAGTGCAGCCCCAAAGTCCCTGACCTTGTCGCTCGGCAATCTAGACACCCCCTGCACCGAATCCACTTCAATGCCCAGGAATTTGATTGTGGTGGTTGGGCCCACTGTCTTACCAGGCGCCAATGGCACCCCAAATTCTTGCATGAGGGAGCATAAACTTTCCAGGGCCTTCCTGCATTCCTCAGAACCTGGAGTCCCCAAAATCAGAAAGTCATCCAAGTAATGGACCACCCACTGAGGCCCTGAGACCCTCCTGAAAGCCCACTCCAAAAAGGAGCTGAATTTCTCAAAGTAAGCACAAGATACCGAGCAAAGCATTGGCTTACACTTGTCTAGGTAGTACTGGCCCTGAAACTGAAAGCCCAGCAGGTGGAAATCGGCAGGGTGGACAGGTAGTAACCTAAAAGTGGATTCAATGTCAGATTTTGCTAGCATAGCCCCTCGCCCTAACATCTTAAGCATGCCCACCGCCTGGTCAAAGGATGCGTATTTCACACTACACAGTGCATCCGCGATGGCATCGTTCACTGAACTGCCCTTTGGTGCGGATAGGTTGTGAATCAATCGGAATTCGCCTGACGCCTTTTTAGGTACCACCCCGAGGGGGGAGCATACAAAATCTTCCATTGGGACCGCCGCAAATGGTCCTGCCACCCTCCCCAGTTTCACCTCCTTTTGAATCTTTGACATTGCTATGTGCAAGTTGGACCTAACAGACAGCTGATTCCTACAGTGTTGCACCCCGCTGTGTCCCTGCGCTGGTATCCTGAAACCCTCGACAAAACCTTCCCTGATCGTCCTGGCTGTCAATCAAGGGATCATGGCGCCAACGTTAACTGGGGATCCGGCCTTTCTCAATGCTGACTCGTCAATCTTGCTTCTTTCCCCCTTTATCCCTGGATTTCTTGTTACACTTGGACTCGGGGTGAGATGCATTTCCACAGTACCCACAAGAGTGCTTCAATTTACACGTGCCGGGTGCCCTACTGCAAGTGCGTTTGTTGAAGTCAAAACAGACTCCCTTTTTTCCGCTGGTCCCTGCCTTGGCTGTACTCCCCCCCGCACTACCGGTGGGGTTTGCTCTAAAGGGCTGAGACATCCGCAATTGGACCCAGCACATTGTCGGCCTGGCCCTGCACCAAGTGTTTCAAATGGATGAACATGTCAGTCTGGTCCCATCTTAACATTGTGTCCTGCGCCTTTGCCCTCCTAAAATCTTTGTCATAGTCTTTCTACCCTTTGCCACCCTTTGTCGCATGGGCGAGCGTAATCCTATTCTTATAGGTAGCCATTTGTGGGCCCATCTCTGGAAAACGTTCCAGCATGACAGCCATGCTCTCCTCTACCCTATATTTCAGTAGGATGTTGGCCCATTCCTTGTAGTGAGTCCACTCCTTGTTTTTCCTGGCCTCCTCCCTCTCTTCCTCATCAATCAGGATGGAAAACATATTAACGTATTTCCCCTTCCATATTTTCTCCTTAGTCTCTACAGAGAAATGCCTCCCCAAACGTTCCGGCCCGAGCGAAGTTCGCCAACACCCATAGGCGCTAAAATGACATCGGTACCTGCTGGTGTTAAAATCTAGATTGCGACGTAAACATTATCGGCGCCATCTTGTCCCCTTTTAGCTCAAATTTGCGCGTAAGTAGCAGCCATTTTGAACACCATGGCCTCTCTGCCCACTGCCGATAGCCAGCGCGTCTCTCCCTCTCCCTCTCCCTCTCTGACCCCGCCAGCATCCCCCGCACGCTGACAGCCCACGTTCTCACATGCTTGGGCCATACACCACCCCTTCAGCGCGGCCCTGCCTCGGAGCCACATCCCGTACCCGACTAACACCTCCCTCCGTCCCTTTAATGATCACGCATCCTTTGATGAACCCCCCTTCCTCTGTGCCCGATTGTCCCGCCCGATCCCAGGCCATCACCTAGCCCTGTGGATACAGTTTATTGCCCCCTACAGTAGGAAGCTGTCCTTCTTCGAAGAATCTATGAATGATAAAGGCCCCCACCCCATGAGATCCGATCAGCCGCGCACATTCCGGGAGCCGGAGGGATATCCAGCTGCGCGATAGTCATCACCTACTGAGATCAGGGTGGGACTTTTACTGTAAATATGTGTGGGAACGGGTTTGGAGCGGAGATTCCGAGGATGCCTTTCCATACATCAAAGTATTAACAAGAATGTGTTCTATGTAATAAAGCAATAAACCTGTGTATAAGAGGCCAGGCCTCAAGGATGCGTTTAGAGCACCTCGAGAAGATACCCTGTTGTCTGATTTGACGTGTTCTGCTCCGTCGGAATAAACTCCTGTTTCCTGCCTTCTGTCTCCAGCGCCTGCCTCTTTGTTTGGTAATCTCGAATGGTATGAGAGGCGGCTAACGCCGGGCAAATACTGAAGGGTTCTTGGTCGAATACGGCCCTACCGTTCAACAATTGGCGCCCAACGTGGGGCCCATCAGCGACGCGTGGATCCAGTGGGAGAGGTCCCAACGACAGAGTGAACGACTGCAACGATCGGGAAGAGCTCCTGCCCGATAGACCCTCGTCTGGCAGCCGATCATCCGAACTTCACCGGTTCCGAGCAGACCTCTCTCGAGTGATCTACGGTCCTGACTGGGAACCATCAGGAGTGCCACAGCAATTACGGAGAACGGAGGACGATCAGGCGCTGGAAGCGAAAGACGAGAAACTGTCCATGCGGTCCGGGTAAGGTCGTGTAACACGACGAATTGCGAATTGATTGTTTGATTGTTTGAAAATACTAGTATTTCTCATTTGATTGTTTCTGAGAGATTCTCTATTTGCAAACAAGCACGGAGTCGCCATACTCTGTTTAGTCTTTGCAGATAGTGAAGGGTAGGTAACGCAGGCCTTTGCCCCCGTTGTAACCCGTCGTGCCTACTTCCCTCTCCATTTGATTGATTGTTATCCAAGCATTTACTGTTTTGGAATTGGTTCTTTTTGGATCATTCTCTATTTAGAAAAAAGCACAGAGTCGCAATACTCTGTTTAGTCCTTGTGAATAGTGAAGGATAGGTAACGCAGGCTTTTGCCCCCGTTGTAATCCGTCGTGCCTATTTTTATCCCTCATTTGATTGATTGTTTATCCGAACATTGATCGTTCGGAATTGGTTCTCTTTGGGTTATTCTCTATTCACAAATAAGCACAGGGTCGCAATACTCTGTTTAGTCTTTGCGGATAGTGAAGGATAGGTAGTGCAGACTTTTGTCCCCCTTTGTAACCCGTCATGCCTGTCTTCGCCCCGTTTGTTGGTAGTTGGTTCAGCCCGGACCGCTTATTAGAGGTGAACCATCCGGCTCCACTGGAGGGCACCCCTAATAAGGACATGTTTACTAAATATGGACTAGTCACCATGGCTTATAGCAAGCTGTGGCATAAATACACGAGAAAGGATCAGGGAAGTCAGTGGCCACTGATAGGGTCCTTCGATAACGACAAAATAAACGCGCTGGAAACAGCCCTTTATAACAATAAGACAACACCCACTATGCTCGATAGCTTCGGCATGTGGCGCAAAGAAACAGAACAACGAAAGAAAAGAAATGAGGTCAGGTTAGAAAAGGAATTACGCAAGGCAGCTCACCTGGCCGCTAACAAATTAAAGGAAGAAATAAAAGAAAGAGAGGAAACCAAGCTAAAACAAGATTCCGAATCATCAGGCCAGTGTCCCGTCAGGACACCCTCTACACTTTACCCCGAGCTACCTTCGAAACAGCGAACGAACAATGGTTTACTACTAGGTCCCCCGATCATCTACATGCCCCCTCCATACGCCCCTTCCCAACCCTTAGCACAGCACCCGCAACCCCCAACGACAGGCGAGAGTAGTGCCGGAGCCTCGGTCCTCATGGCCTCTGCGCCGACCGAATCCCTTGCATTCAGCGCAGCACAGGCAGAAACTTCAGGTGATCCCGAAGCGGGGAGGAAAGACCCCGCGAGATCGAATAGATTAAGCAAAGACGAACGAGCTGGGATCGATAAGATCGTAAAGACGCTGGTGGTGCGAAAGGAGAATGAGGATTATATAATGGATATGTACCATACATATGCCAATAGCCACAGGCGACACTTTGTCGTACGCCTTTGTTACCATACCCTTAATGCCTACGAAGACCGCTACCAAGGAAAAGGCCCTGAAAACCTAACGACTCTGTATAGGAAAATTGATATCGGAGATGAGGACGAGTGTGACGTGACGAACCTCTTCACGCGTACGCTTAAAGTTCTTCGCCACCTCATGGAACTGAAACCAGAAACTAACACCACGACTCCTGCAGTGACTGAAGCCAGTGTAGAAAAAATTTGACACCATGATGCCCATAAAGGAGGCTGCCCCCGATTGGGTTTCCCCACGAGGACTGGGAACACACGACGATATTAATCACCAAGATGCGAGAGGGAGGGTAGTTTACAACTGGGTTTACCAACCATGGGATCGGCAAGACATCCTGACCTTCCGAAAGTCCTTGCCTGATCTGCGAAAGAACCCCACAGCCTTCTATACAGAATTAGCCACCGCTCTGGGTTCAACGATTATGACCCTAGCGGATATCGATTTGTTTTTCGGGTTATGTCTGCCAGCTGATGTGTGGAAGCAAATCCGGAAAGTCGACCACCTTGAGCTGTTCGGACATACCTGGGTACAACTCGGTGATGTAGATAAACAGCGAGAGCCAGGACAGAAACCTATGAAAGCCATTCTAGACCTACCAGATAAGATCGTGCAGAAACTAAAAACCTTAGTCCCAGAAAGGAAAGTGGACTGGTCAGTAGTAACGGCCTGTCGCCAGAAGCCCCAGGAAGACGTATCAGAATACTTCTCCCGGTTTGAAACGGTGTTCTCCGATTACAGCGGCCAGGACATGACCACTGCAACCGGACATCACTTGTTTGTCTAGAACTATGTGAAAGGCCTGACACCAGAAGTCTCGCAGAAACTACAGACTAGTGAGAGTAGTTGAGCGGCCTCCAAGCCCGCAGCTATCCTTCAGATGGCTCAATACTATGAGCGACAAAAGAACGAGAACGATCAAGCGACTGAGAAAAAGAAAAAGGACTTGAAAGAGAGGGTAATGATTGCTCAGTTGCAAGGGGTGACTATAGGAAGGGAACAGTATAGAGGGAACTACCAGTCGAATGCTCCTAGAAATCCACCCCCTAGAAACCGCACACCCGCACCCGGCGCTCCACGAACAGACCTCGATGAGAATCAGTGTGCATTTTGCAAAGGATATGGCCATTGGAAATCTCAATGTCCAGTTCTGCTGGAAGCACTCAGAAATAAAGACACGAGAGACGTAGCGGGCGGGCCGAGAAATAGAGGACAGGGACGAGGGCACCCAAACGACACCAACAATGACAGGCCTGGTAGACCGAACACATTTGACCGTCCCCGACAGAATCAGTGCCAACAGTCTGACTACGACAATGCCCACGACTTTGCATAGGGCTACCAAGGGCAAGGAAGGGATCCAGTCGAGCTCTATGTTGACCAGCAAGGCCCTTATGTCACAGCTAAGGTCCTAGGTACGAAGTCTCCATTTCTGGTAGATACTGGTGCAACACGTAGTGCGTTGTCTAAGCGATTGATTCCCAGGGCACCCTTGTCTGGCTCACATGTGACATCAATAGGTTTTGATGGAACGCCCTCCACTAATCCCTTGTCCACACCGATCTCTTTTAATTTGGACAATAACACCACTGACACGACGTTTTTGCTCTCCTCCAACACCCCCGACGCCATTATGGGACTTGACTTATTGAAACACTTTCGAGCTACTATTAGGTGTTCACAAGACGGAGTTCGAGTCATTCTGTACGACAACCCAACACTGCTCAGATCTTGCCGCACACAATGCATGTTCTCTATCACTGACACTGATTTGTCCTTGCTCGACACCCTACCTCTGTACCTGTGGGCAAAGACTGACTCGGACGTAGGACGCATGATGATAGACCCTGTACACATAACTGTTCGACAGGACGCAGTACTCCCCAAACTCCCGCAGTATCGGATATCGCCCGAAGGCGAGAAGGCGTTGGTAAAAATCATCCAGTCCCTGGTAGATGCAGGAGTGGTAGAAGAAGTAGTTAGCAATGTTTGCAACAGTCCTATCCTACCCATTGTGAAGAAGCAGGGTGAGGGAGATGAAAAAGCGTACCGCTTCATCATCGACCTACGAGAAGTCAACAAAGTGGTTGTACCCCAGTACCCTGTAGTCTCAGACATCACCACCATTCTGACCCTGATTCCTTCCACTGCCACCACCTTCACGGTAATCGACCTCAAGAACGCATTCTTCTCCATCCCCATTCACGCAGACAGCCGCTACCTTTTCGGCTTCACTTTAAAATCCCGCTCATACAGATTTTGCAGAGCACCCCAGGGCTACACTGAAAGTCCCAGCATCTACAGCCAGGCCCTCAAGAGACAGCTGGACGCAGTCCAATTGCCGGATGGAGTGGTGTTGATACAGTACGTCGATGATATCCTTTTGGCGGCCGACACCACTCCACTTGCAGTCACAGCCACCATCCAACTCCTGCACTTCCTCGCGGAAAATGGCCACAAGGTCTCCAAGAAGAAGTTGCAATTCTGCCAACCTCAAGTCACTTACCTAGGCCACCTCTTGTCCAAAGACGGGAGAAAGCTCACACCCGATCGAATACAGGCTATTCTAGAGACCCCTATCCCTAAAGCCCCGAAGCAAGTCCGCTCTTTGGTGGGCCTCACCTCCTTCTGCCGACAATGGTTGCCAAATTTCAGCCTCATTGTGAAACCACTACTTTCCCTACTGGCTAAAGATGTCCCCATTCCGCTCCCGTGGACCCCTGAATGTCAATCCTCCTTCAAGGAACTGCGAGACGCCCTTTGTTCAGCGCCCGCCCTAGGAACCCCTGATTATACAAAGCCCTTCTCTCTCTACACTCACGAAAGGGAGGGATGTGCTTTGTCTGTCCTGACTCAGTCCATTGGCCCCAAACAACGACCATGTGCCTATTTCTCTGCCACTCTTGACCCTGTAGCAAGAGCTTTGCCTGCCTGCCTTCGAGCAGTAGCCGCTGCTGCTGTCTCTATCGGACAAAGTGAGGGAATCGTACTCTTGAATTCCCTCACGGTACTAGTGCCTCATGCTGTTGACACCCTCCTAAACCAGACCAAGACACAACACCTGACCAGCGCACGACTGACTGGGTACGAACTGACACTGCTCGCACCTCACATCACGCTGAAACGATGCACCACACTGAACCCAGCCACCTTGCTGCCTCTGCCTGAAAACGATCCCGATGTGCCCCCAATACATGACTGTGTGACCCTCACGGACGAACAGACTAGGAGTAGAGTTGACCTCCGAAACACTGCCTTCCCAAACCCTGACGGAGAGCTATGGGTGGACGGCTCTTGCATTAAACTCCCCGACGGCACCATCTCAGCTGCCTATGCAGTTACCACAGCCCGAACTGTAGTTGAAACCGCTCGCATCACGCAACGATCCGCCCAGGCGGCAGAACTGATTGCCCTCACACGAGCATGTATCCTAGCACAGGGGACGACAGCAAACATTTACACGGACAGCCAGTATGCCTTCGGGGCGGTTCATCATTTTGGGCTCTTATGGAAGGAGAGGGGATTTCTGACATCTCATGGTACACCCATCCTGCACGGAGATCTAGTCTCCGCTCTGACTGAAGCGGTTCTCCTCCCCAAACAACTTGCCGTAATCAAATGCCAAGCACACAAAAAGGTGACAGACATCATTGGGCAGGGAAATGCACTGGCCGACATCACTGCCCGAACCACAGCTGAGAACAGGACGACGACTCGCATGTACGTGACTAGGTCACAAACAGAAAAATGGATGGACGCTAGGGAAACTATTAGGGACATCCAAATGGCCAGCTCACCACAATAATTGACTGAATGGGCACGGGTGGGACTAAAAGATGATGAAGGCTGCTGGCGGACAAAAGACACGAACAAATGGTTGCTACCCAACTCGTACCTGATCCCCATACTGACGATGGCCCATTCCCCTGCACACATAGGATCTGCCCCTATGGCCGAACTTGTCTCCCGAGTTTGGCATAACGACAGAATTACAGACTCAGCCAAACGATTAGTCCAGCAATGTCTAGTCTGCCTGCAACACAACCCTGGGAAAGGAACTGTCGTACCCCGGGGAGGGTTTGGGGTCCCCAACCATCCATTTGAAGTCCTACAGATGGACTATATCCAGTTAGAGAGATGTCAAGGACTGAAGTATGTACTTGTTGTTGTGTGCGCTTTTAGCAAATGGGTGGAAGCCTACCCAACGCGTGACAACACTACTATTGCCACTGCAAAAGTACTACTGAAAGAGTTCTTCCCTCGCTACGGCCTTTGCCGTATTTTATGGAGTGACAATGGCCCCCATTTTGTAGCCGAGGTTATCCAGCTCATCCTGAAAGGACTGGGGGTACGACAGAAATTCCACGCAGTTTTCCACCCCCAATCTGCTGGACTGGTCGAGCGGCACAATGCCACATTGAAACTAAAACTGGCGAAAATAGTGGCTACCACAGGACTAAAATGGCCAGACGCTCTTCCCCTAGCATTGCTGTCAATGCGTTCCACCCCCACCAAACACCACTTGACCCCTTACGAGGTCGTTTTCGGCCGACCCATGAGTATCTGGTCCGCACCCAAACCAACATCTATTCACGACGTCCCGGACGTCCTAATGTCTGACTACCTGTATAACCTAACTAAAACACTGTCTGTTATTCATCATCAGGTGCTGCAGGCCATCCCCGATGCTTCCAGGGGCCCCGGACATACCATCCGGCCTGGAGATTTCATCCTGATTCGGAACTTCCAGCGGGAGAAGAGTCTGCAACCTCGCTGGACGGGCCCCTGGCAAGTCTTGATCACCACCCGAACAGCTCTTCGAGTGGAGGGGAAGCGAAATTGGCTGCATGCACATCATTGCAAGAAAATCTCTCCGACCCTGACGTCGATCGAAGACGTGAACACCCAAGAAGAGCTCCTGAACAAATACCGACCATCCCTGAGCTGCTACCCTGAGACAGAGACACTCGAATTGGCGAAATTCCCTGATCCCACTGTGCCATCCAGAGAAGGGTATAACCTGCGACGAAAGGAGGGAGCTTCGGCTAAGTAGACCACTGACTAAGTTATCATTCTCAGAGCAGCGGCCTAACACTACAAAGGCTGCCAGGAGAGAAACCAAACGAAGTCTGTGGTTCTGCCCACTACCGAGCACCTTGAAGATGATGGAAGCGCCCGATACAAAGATGATGGAAGCAACCGGACATCCGAAGACCCGCTACAGGAACCCGAAAACTGACAGTTTGCACAGCTCAAAGACTATTGCTCTTCTTATCACTCTTCTCTTTTGCCTCCTCCTCATGACTACCTTCTGGATCGTGGAAGAGAACGCACCGGCTCATAAGACATTTCTAACGACTGCACAGCCTACCACCATGAAAGAACACTACATGGTCTCTCTTTCACCTCAAATCCAAGAAAGGCGTAAGGAGTTCTGGAACAACTCATTCGTACAGTTGCTGCACCAACACAACCTTGCTGCAAATGCCACGAATTGCTGGATCTGTGGGTTGATACCACATGCCACCGGACATTCCATTCCCTTCATCCCTTCACCTTTCTCTGTTCACGGCTCCTGCCTTGCCTGGCTGATCCTCTTGCAAGAGAGCTACAGAGACAACGCCACTTCCAGCGAAACTATGTCACACTTTTATCATGGAGTCTGGCTGAACAAAACCGGGAGAGTTGCTGCTCCTTTTTGCCCTCTATCCTCCAATGCCTCTGTTCACATGGACATCCCCGCCAAAGAAAGGGTGGAGATGCAAATATTCAACAATCCAGCCAGACCCACCTTCTCCTACCTCCGGAAACGAACAGCTGCCACCCTGACTGTGGCCCTATCTGTCATCAATGTCTCGGGCCTCGTATGCATCACAGGCCATGGGACACAAATGATGGGCCACAGCACTTGCCGCATCACCAGAACTTTGTACTCAACCGACCCACCCTCTTTTGTCACCTCTCCAAACATGTACTTCGTCTGTGGTACAAAAGCCTACACTTGGCTCCCAAAGGGCTGGGGAGGTACTTGCTACATAGCCTTCATCCTTCCTCCAACCTATGTGGCTCCGGCAAGCCATCACCGACAGAGACGAGCAAAGGACATCGAGCGGGCCGACTCCACTGGAGCACAATTCTTGGATGCAATGAAAGGACTTGTTCCACTTTGGGGTCCGATGGCGAACAGTCGTGCCATTCGACATTTATCCCAGGCAGTCGAGACAACGATGAACATTATAGCTGGTATCCTCACAAACAATACAGCCGAGCTTCAGGCGGTCCGTCTGGTGGCTCTTCAAAACCGTCTTGTTCTGGATGTGGTTCTGGCGGACCGTGGAGGAGCATGTCGTATCATCGGGTCCAGCTGTTGTACCTACATACCAGACAATTCACCCTCCGTTTACAAGGCCATCGAACACCTCCACAGACTCTCCTCAGAAGTTCATCAGGAACAAGAAGGATGGTCGCTCGGGAGTTGGTTCTGGAGTACTGTAAAGGACTGGGGATGGAGGTTGCTCATGATTGTACTGATACCAATCGTCGTAATATGCGGACTCTGCCTGGGTATTCAATGCTTGCCACCTCTGTGTTCACTATTTGCTAACTGTGTTTGCCCTAAGACTCCGAACTTTGAAGCTGAACGCATGAAAGCTTTGTATGATGTAGAAATCCGTAATATGATGGGGATAGACATAAATTGACAAGCTGGCTAGATATGTTGAAAAGGGAGGACTGTTAAAATCTAGATTGCGACGTAAACATTATCTTGTCCCCTTTTAGCTCAAATGTGCGCGTAAGTAGCAGCCATTTTGAACACCATGGCCTCTCTGCCCACTGCCGATAGCCAGCGCGTCTCTCCCTCTCCCTCTCTGACCCCGCCAGCATCCCCCGCGCGCTGACAGCCCACGTTCTCACATGCTTGGGCCATAAACCACCCCTTCAGCGCGGCCCTGCCTCGGAGCCACATCCCGTACCCGACTAACACCTCCCTCCGTCCCTTTAATGATCACGCATCCTTTGATGAACCCCCCTTCCTCTGTGCCCGATTGTCCCGCCCGATCCCAGCCCATCACCTAGCCCTGCGGATACAGTTTATTGCCCCCTACAGTAGGAAGCTGTCCTTCTTCGAAGAATCTATGAATGATAAAGGCCCCCACCCCATGAGATCCGATCAGCCGCGCACATTCCGGGAGCCGGAGGGATATCCAGCTGCGCGATAGTCATCACCTACTGAGATCAGGGTTGGACTTTTACTGTAAATATGTGTGGGAACGGGTTTGGAGTGGAGATTCCGAGGATGCCTTTCCGTACATCAAAGTATTAACAAGAATGTGTTCTATGTAATAAAGCAATAAACCTGTGTATAAGAGGCCAGGCCTCAAGGATGCGTTTAGAGCACCTCGAGAAGATACCCTGTTGTCTGATTTGACGTGTTCTGCTCCGTCGGAATAAACTCCTGTTTCCTGCCTTCTGTCTCCAGTGCCTGCCTCTTTGTTTGGTAATCTCGAATGGTATGAGAGGCGGCTAACGCCGGGCAAATACTGAAGGGTTCTTGGTCGAATACGGCCCTACCGTTCAACACTGGTGCTGCCACATCAGCCTTCTTGTGCACCTCCGGGTCCTTCTCGCTGCCGCTCGCTACCGGGTTGCTTTCGCCACTGGGAGCTGGTCCAGCCCCCCTGGGGTGTCACCCCCCAAGGGCCCGCTATGTCACTGGGAAGCGGGAATATGGGTGCCGGCGTTGCGTTCCCCACCGGTACTGCCGGCGTCACCTGGCTGATATCGCGGGTAACCGGTATTGCGGGTGCGGGTGTCGTGTTCCCTACCGGTATTGCCGGTGCCTCCTTCGGTGGGCCTGCGCCCAATTCAGCCAGCAACCTCCGTGCCCTCTCCGTCGCATCCCCGGAGGATGCCCCTGCTGCATTGGGCCAATTCCCCACCTTTTCCAGCCATGGCAAGTCTGCCGCAAGGTTGACTGTCATGTCAGGATCAGGGATGCTTGGCCCCGCCCCCTCCCATTGCGGGGACACGGGAACTATGGGCGGACCCTCCGGAAGCTCAACGGGCCTCTCCCCCTGGGGGCATGCGGGCGGGATAGCCTGGCCCTCTGATGGGACTACCGGTGCCGATTTGCTCCCTTTGCTATTTGGTCTGCGCCTGTTCCGCTTTGGTGGCAGCGAATAATCCCTTGGCGGCACACTAGGCAGACGCTGTCTCTCCCCAGGCACTTCAGAACCCTCCACTTTATCCTGCAGCCTGTTTAAGACCTGCCCCATTGCCTGCACTTGTTGCACTAAAGCCTCAAGCATCACCTCGGTGTGTGAGTGCTTAACGTTCCACCGCGCCTTAGTGGCCATTGTGAAAGCACACCCTGCTACCTGTGCCTGACCGTGGGAAACCTACCATACCCGAGTACCACCGTTGGTGACCCAGTCAGCTCTTACCTCCACGTAGCAGCCGCCTCCAGCCAACTTCTGCAGTCACGCAACCAGAGCCAAGACCCACTGGCTAGTTCAGCAGGCTCAGGTGAGCCGCCCACTCAAACCTTTTATGGCTCCCAGAAGCGATATACTGCTGGTGGGCCGGGGCCACCGAGTTGGTCCTTCCAATGCTCGCCAACCCACTTTCAATGCGAGGAAGAGTGACGTTCCCCGTCAAGCAGTGTGCTGGCTGTGGAAAGAAAAGAAACAGTTGTTTCCCAGCGCGGCGTCTGCCAAATTCGCGGCACACACTGTGTGACCCTAGTGCAAATCACCCCCTCTTGTCCCCCTGTGCCACCCCTTAAACTTCTTCAGGTGCCTCAGAGTTTTGTACACTGCTCCAGGCCAAGCCCTTTAAAGTGTCGCCGTTGCCCTCGTCAAAACAGCGCAAAAAAAACCCTGCTTGCAGTAGCCTCGAACACCCTAATCAAATGCAGCCAGCGCGGAACTATAGCACAGGTGACCTACCACTGTGCTGCAAGCTCCCACTAATACAAAAGAAGCAGGTATGCTAATGATCAAAAGCGGGGCCTCGTATATGCACTGCCTGAATTACACCACTGTGCTACCTCGTTGTCCCGCGCTGCCCACACAGCCCAAAGCACTGATGAGAACCTAACTCAGGATCTCAAGTTCACTAGACGGGCGCTTTAAAAAACCACGCCCCCGCCCGGCCTGACGATGCTGCCGCCAACAATGCCGCTTGATCACTGCCGGTGAAAAAACACTCAAAGCCACTATGAACCCCACTGTACCCTCAGTTCTCTTTGAAACCGAGTGCTAGCGGCGAGGGCAGTCCACTGATCAACCTGGTTGTAGCAGGGGAAGTGGCAGAACACTGAACCGAGTGATCTAACGGAGCTGCGTCCTGCAGGGAGGCAAGAGAAAGGCTCCGTCCTCGTTGCCCCGCACCAGACACTCCCGCAGCCGCCTCGTCCTCCCACACTGCTGCCTACAATGCCCATCCGCCAAAAACGATACCTGCAGGGAGACAAAAGAAAAAAACGCCGACCTCGCTGTCCCGCGCCGCAACCGCCACTCTGCCAACACGATCCCTGCAGCAACTGCAAAATACAAAAGAAAGATGAAAATACAGGGCCGCAGCCGGCCACGACGTGCACCGCGCTGGGGACCAGGAACAAGAGGCTGCTCTGCCCCCCAGCGCCGCCTTTTGTCTTCGCGATGCCCCGGAAGCACAGAAGTGCTTCTGGTTCACGCAGGAAAGGGGGGGATCCTCTTGGATTGGGCCTGCCATGGGGAGAGTGCCGCATCATTGCTGACGCGGCTTGCCCCCTCCCCCCCTCCCTCACTATGCCGGGGACTAGGGCGACCGCCATAATGGCGGCCTGTCCCATGCTGTTCCGGGCCTTTTTCGTATCGTTTATCTAGGCCTCAATTTGAATGGCCAAGGAACACAATTCACATTTAAGCTTTTGTTTATGGAAATCATTTAGTATAAATAGTCACACAATATCATACAGATTCAGTAATGGACATTTGCTGATCACCTAGAGGATAAGAGAGAGAAAACATGAGGAAAAATCTAGTACAGCATTTAGGATAGAAAAATCAAATATTCAGAGATGAAATGTAAGGAGTCACAGGATTGCGTCCATAACCCTCCAGCCGAACAGTTACACCTACACACTTTACCAGATGGTAAAATATAGGTTGAGTCAGTTCAGAAAGTTCAGTTCAGTTCCATTGGGATAGGCATAAGAAATCAGAATTCAGTCTGACAGCATGCCAGGCAGGGAAATTGTAAATGATAACAAGCCTGACTCCTCTTCCATGGGGGCAATTATACTTCCAAAAGTTCTCAGTTTACAGCCACAAAGTATTAGTTCTATCGTATGTTATGGTTTCCATTGGTTGTCCCAGTGTGCTGCTCATGGTGTGATCAATATCTCACTAAGAAATCCGGAAGCATTAAGAATCCTTTTGTCAAATCATTAATTTCAACAACTTTATAATTTGCATCCTCTCCTCGGAAGTAAGAAAATTCATTTGTTCACTCTCTGTCCATTCCCAGCTCTCTCTGGGTTTGCAATTGTATTGATACATTTCTGTCAAAAGGGTTGCCAATGAAAAAGGGACCTGTTGTTCATAAGCATTAAGGAAACTCTCGGAAAAGTTCTCATAGTATCCGACATGATTACTTCAGCTAGATTCTGCTTTTCTTAATGATGAAAATGAAGCATTCAAGGCCTACACAAAAACCTTTAAAAATCATTACCAAGTTAAGATTAATATGAAATGCACATTAACATGATTAATTCAGTTTTCTTACTAAATGTACTCATTATTCTTTTCTCCAAAGGCTACATGTCAATATTAGGCACTACTAAAAGAAACACTTCACATTTTATTTTTCAAGCAGATCAAGATGTGTATCACTTATGTTATTCACATTTGTAATTCACATATTATTAATGTAAAGCAGCAAAACTTGTACTGTTAAGCATCTTTAAACTAAACATTTTAATCTTTTTCATGCGATTCACTATGTAAGCATTCTATTCATTATGTCACATTAGATAATCAACAAACACATTTTCTAAGTTGACCACGTTTACTTCTTAAACGTGTGTCTACATTTCATAAGCATATAACTGTTTTTCTTCTATATTTACGTTTTTCAAATGTTTATATTTCAGAACACTTCTGCATTGTTTTACGATGCAGTAAAAAATCTCATGTTTTTTGTTGTCGTTAATCACATTTAATAGTGGGAATTGATAGAGCCATTAGTCTTTAAACTTTTACGCTCCATCACCCGCTGCCTTGGGCTATACCGGTTTTTAAAAGCCCAGAACACAAGTTGTAGGCCTGAGCCATAGGCAAGGGCTAATAACAAAATAAAGGTTCTTTAAAAACTGGTATAGCCCAAGGTAGAAGGGCCTTAAGTCTATTAGAACATTCTACCCACAGAGAGTAGAATGTTTTAAATTATAAAGGGAGAAACAGAAAGAAAAACAATGGAATGTTGGAGCACAAGGCTTACACCAGCCATTATAAGGCCAAAGCTAATCCATTGTCTTCAATGGAGCTCTCAACATTGCAATGTTCTAATAATGCTGAACATATGCCTGTTAATCAGTAGTTTCCTACAAACAAGAAGTGACCATGTAAAGTAATAAAAAATATGATTTGCATGCTCTTGAATGATTGTCAGTGAATGAAGTATTATTTTTGAGACAGGGTAAACTTTATAGCCTGTATCCCAGTTCTGAAGAAAGGCATTGACCTTTATTGGCATTTCTGTTGACTGGAACTTATAGACCTTTCTCAATGTAGTAATAATAATAATTTACATATATAACAGCCATTTTTTAGCCTTATCCTTGAGGCCTGCAATAAAGATAATTAATGTTGGCATTCCAAGAAATATTTTTTAAATCCTACAAGGATACTTTTTCCCATCTATTTTTCCATTTGAAGAAGGTTGAGCCCACCCAGACAATCTATTTTACGATAAAGACGGGAAACCGATGATCAAGCATGCCATGAAATGTGTGTTAGGTTTCCTGTCGATAAAAATTAAGAACTTCACCATATGAGAAGGAAAACTCAGTACAACTCTTTATTTCATCTGCCATACCTCTCTGAGTTTGGTTCTAAGATGGGAGGATGATTTAGTGAATCAACTCTCTTTCTTCCTCTAAGTAACATTGTGATATAAAGCCGACCATGATGGACCAAAAGATGAATACACAAAAAGTGCTGTCCCTGTCAAAGTCTTTTATTTTTCATGTCAGAAATGGAAGTTAAAATACTTCAGCAGGGCAAGGTCCAAGGTGGAAGCATGCAAGTTTCCATCGAAGTTGACTATCTTGTTACTGAGTTCCGACTGAAGCTGTTGATTTCAATGCTAAAAGCTTCAAGTTGGACAAATTGAATTTCCTAGAAACCAAGATAGTTTTGTTGTGCTTAGCAATGCATGCTTTGTATTATTGTTAGAACACGCTGCTGTGGAACGCTCTCGTGCGTGGGGGATTCCATGTTCGGCAGTTGGTCGCTCTGGCCCGCTGTGAGAGGAGAGGTGGCGCGTTGTACCCACAATAAATCTTTAACAGTGCTTACTCACCGTGTCCTGTCTTCAATTCCTGCGGGGACACTACATTGTTTTGGCGATGACTGGGTGAGCCATTGTAACGTTCCTCGGCACATGTCTGCTGGTGGTGATCCAGAAACGGCTTTTTGTGTGCGTAAGGAAAGCGTAGAAGTTGATGCATCCATAATTTAAAATGACTTCGCATGTGGTCATGGTGTCTACCTCGACAGATTGAGGTGGTGAGCCAGCAACAGAGGTGAGTCGGCGTGGTGAGGAGACCTGGCAATGAAGTTGCATAGCGCATGTCTGGGATTCTTGTTGGGACCTCTGCGCATGCCTAGGTTTGTTCACGGAAGGAGAAAAGGCTACAATGCTTAACAATTGATTCTTCGGCTGTGGTTGGACTGTGTTCTGCCTTTCAAAAGCACATCAGTTATCACAAATGCGTAATTGATTTGACTTCCTGGTTTTCGCGTATTTGGGTTTCGTGTCTGATGTACATCACGTTCATCAACTAGCGCGTCTACATCTGTGAAACTGTCACAGGTTAAATTATTTTCTTCAGCTTATCTACAACGGTGCGGTGAGGTCATTTTCATCTTCTTCGGTGGCACGCACACCTTCTAGGAGTCTTACGTGTCACAGCAATTGTTCGGTGATACTCACACCAAAGACTAAGACTGTTTTGTTTACCCTTCCACATTCATGTTTAAGGAGTTTCTGGGGCAAGTTTGTGTAAGGTGTAATGCATACTACAGTGCCAAACTTGCATATATTTTTTAGGTTTATTTTGTTTCTATGTAATAATACAAGTGTGACATCTACATTGCTGAAAAATAGTGTTCTTTTTGGGCTGTCATTCTAGTGTATCTTTTTCAAGCTTGTAAAATTTTTGTTGTAGTCACACTCTTTTGGTAATACGCAATTGGTTAATCCTCCACCACCATTTTTGGAAAGCCCAGGTAACTCACATATCCAATGGAGACAGTGGTTTGACGCTTTTGAAACTTATTTAGGCGCCGTTGGGGCTTTACGTTTCAGGGCGGACAGTGTCTTCTCCTTCATTCTTTGGGTTTTGAGGGTAGAGAAGTCTACAAACATCTTCCTGATTTGGTGTTGGCTGAGAGTGAAGTCGTGGATGAGTATCAAGTAGCAGTTAAGAAACTTGTCATCAAATTTGCTGTGCAACCTAGTTTAGTTGTATTAAGACATTTTGTAAGCGTGCACAATCACAGTATGAGAATGTTGACACACACATAAGTGCTTTACGGAAACTTTGAGCTAAATGCCACTTTGGAGAATTCCATGACCAGTTAGTTAGGGGGCAGCTTATTGCACATTCTTGAGACAATCAAATCCAACAAAAATTGCTTACCATAGGTAATACAGATCTTGAAGAAGTTATAAGGTTGGCAAAAAGTGTTTAGTTGGCACAACTGTCCATCAAGGAGCTTCGATTTTTACCGAATTGCTATTTGAGAATCACAAACCACAATGTAAGAACAAAATCGCTAATAGTTAGCTATTCCTTAAAATTCTTTCATCCGAATACCGAATCTCAATTACCTAATCGGTATTTGCAATTGGGCAATTTTAGGGAATCGCAAACGCAAATCTGCCATTCAGGTGCAGACTGATGACATCACAAGCAGGAATTGACCCCACCCAGGCTGTTCCAGAGTACCTGAGGCTGTGGGAGAGGCAGGGAGAAGGAGCACACCTCCAGGTGATGAAAAGAAGTGTTCAGACAGGCACACACTACCAGAATGGACACACAGGAGAAGGGAAAGAAGCCTGCAGCAATAAAAAGAAAACACAACTTTTGACTAGTGAAAAAGAGTTGGAGGTCCTCATAGAGGAAGTAGTGAAGACCTATGATTAACTTTGGGAAAAAGTCTCTACATGTCCCAGAATCACAGTAGAGGAAGATCTGACTGGAAATAAAAGCCAAAGTGAATGGTATAGGGGTCACACAGTGCTCCATCAATGATCTAAAGAAGCGCTGGTACGACTTGCACTCCAGGGCAAAAGACAGAGTTGCAAATAGGCTGAAGCAAGCAAAAAAAACAAGTGGAGGACCATCCACAGAGCCATCAACAGCAGCCCTGGGGGACACGGTGGAGTCCACCCTCCAGCCTGAGAGCATAAATGGCATAGGAGAAGTGGACAGCTCAGCCACACACAACACAAGCCAAGGTAAGATGTATGAAAAGTTTGTTCTGAACCCTCTCCCTCCCAACTCCCCAATCTCAAATAACACATGAACAAGTTAGTTTGCCACTCCAGTCCACATTTTGTTAACAACCAGCAATGCATCATGGGAGATACAGTCCCAAACATTAAATAGCAAAGCAGTTACACAGGTGAACACATCCGCAGGGGACTCACACCAGTCAATAAACAAGCTAAGCACTTTTAATGTGAATACCAAATCATGTATATTTAATGAAATTAAATTGCAATAAGGACACACATTATTTAAATGGTCATCTTGTATCCTTAGGCGAACCTGAGCCACAGGCAGAAGACAGCCAGACAGATGAGGTACCTGAGCAACAACATGCAGGCGGGCAAGAGTCTCACACAGCCACAGACATAACAGCTGCACCAAGACCTATCAGGTACACCATGAAAACACTACAGGAGATGGAGGGAGGATTGGAAGAGACCCATGAACATCCACAGTCCATGCCAGAAGAGCAAGCACAGCCTCCAAATCAACATTCTCCTGTGCAGCGTAGTCACACCAGTGGTCTTAGACGCAGACCCAGGTCACAACATGTTGCTGAGCAGAGGAAGGAATCAACTGTCTTTTCGGGTCTTGAGGGCACTATGGTCAAGGTGCAGCGGCTGAAATTAAAAAGCATGAAATCAATGCAATGGCAGCTGGTGTCCCTGAATAAGAACATGAGAGATATCAAGGAGGGCATTTCTGATCTGAACTCCACAGGACATGGCTGTGGCAATACAACAGCTATGCACTACCATGCAGAGGGAACATAGCTCAAGGCCCCGTGAAAAACAACGCATACTCAGCTGCATGGATGGGTACACGAAGGCGGTTAACTGCCTCTGCAATACTACAGGTGTCCTGAGCAGACGCATAGTTGCCATGCAGGTGGAAATGGCCCACTGCAGCCAGGATGTTGTGAGGGGGTTGGTGCAGGTCACCAGTGCTGTCAAATAGCTCAAGACAGCCAACATAGCCACCAACGGAGATGTGGATGTTGGGGACAATGAGGAGGTCTCAAGCTGCAGCAGCATCACTCCACCTGCCACTGAGCCTAGACGCAGAGTGCAAGGCAAGGGACAGAGGCAGAACCTTCGTCAAGGGAGGGCAGTGTGAACACTGACCATAGCAGTGTGCCCATGGGTGCAAAAAATAAGTTCATGCTGAGGCAGACACTAGCAAATGGGTGAGGTAACCCATGAGAGAACAGTGAAAGGGTTGTAAATGTGCATGGAGTGTGGATATGACATGATATGCAATTCAAGGCACACAGAGGGCAGGATTGTGAGGCTGTGTGCACACACATTGCCTGATGTCAAGGACAATAAAACACTGTTATTCAAAAGTAATTTTCAGCTTTGTCTCATTACTCACTTAGAAATAGTTGTGTGTGATCTAATCACGTCTGTGTCTCCCATCTGCGGCACCAACACCACCTGCTGCTCTGTGATGTGGCTGTGGGCCTTCCTCATCCTCTGAGTCTGAATCTGTGATGTCCACTGGGACTCCCTACTTTGTGGCCAGGTTGTGTTGCATGGCACAGGTAGCAATGATTTTGCAGCATATCTCAGGGTGGTACTGCCGTGCACCTCCACTTTTGTGGAGGCAGTGGAACCTGCACTTGAGCAGTCGAAATGTCCGCTCCAACACATTCCGCGTTGACTTATGGGCAGCATTGTATCTCCTCTCATTTGAGGTAGTTGGGTTGAGAAATGGCGTGAGTATGTAAGAAGGCACTGCATATGTGCTGTCACTACATGAGAAAGGGAAAAACATTACTCACAGCCATCTTCCAATACATCCAAGG
The DNA here is from genome assembly GCF_964261635.1 of Lissotriton helveticus. Classification (NCBI taxonomy): domain Eukaryota; kingdom Metazoa; phylum Chordata; class Amphibia; order Caudata; family Salamandridae; genus Lissotriton; species Lissotriton helveticus. Next base: position 804,337,904 of record NC_136057.1, on the reverse strand, counting down.
TGTACAACAGAGTCACATGCCTTTACCTAGCAGGTATCCTTCTGCAAATTCTCCCCCAGTCAGATGTGTATAGATTCCACTATGCGTGAAGATGTAGGAATCATGCGTGTTTCCTGTAAATTTGGCAACGATATCAGTGATGATGTGTGAAGCATTACAAATGACCTGGACGTTGATGGAATGATAGGATTTTCGGTTTCGATACACATACTCAGTGGCTGAGGGAGGACAGATTGTGACATGTGTCCCATCAATGCACACAATGACATGTGGGAATTGAGCCAACTGGTAGAAATTCATTTTAGTCTTCTGCAGTTCCTGTTGCGTGGTGGGAAACTAGATGTAATGGGGCATTCTTTGAAGCATGAGAATTACCAATGCTAGGGTTTGGCACTTATGCAGCAAGGCCACACCAAATATAACAATGAGCAACTACAGTTGCCAGTGCTGATGTTTATTCTGCAAATTCACAAGAGAAACGGAACAAAACCGATCCTTCTGAATCACTTTTTAAATTCAAATTTATCTATTTATTTTTTCAAATTGATTTCAATTCATGTAGAAAAAATCACTACAACAATGTTACATCTCACAGTAAACTATTCCAGGAATCCCCAAAGAAACACAATACGTCACATATAAATAAACCTATCTCACTCAGTTGTTAGCATCATTCTCTCCTTCAGACACACAAGTGCAGTGTCATTCATACTTGTGAATCAACCCATTCATACATTCAAACGCACAAGCTATATGTATTTACTAGAAACCCCCCTTGGGGTAACAAAAACAACTACAAATTATAAAATTCAATCATGGAAATCAAATAAACTAGATATATGCATTCTTTATCATCATAGACCATCTATGAACTCAAAACTCAAACTTTTTTTACAAAAGATTTAACGCGATTGGCCTAAAGAACTGTGGTCGACGCGTTTCGAATTCCTATGGAACAGGAATTCTCCTCAGGACCGTGTATCTCTGAAAAAAGTAAAAGATGGTGTCTTACTCTACTGATTAATAAACATCTCCAACAACTATCTAGTTTAGCAGGTTGAGACATCTTACCTCTCAATTCATTCTGTACGTTCTCCAACAATTGTTCTCATTTGTTCTCTATAAATCAAAAATCATACGTCAAAAATTGTCTCTAGAATCAGGCTGTCTGAACTGTCATTTCTATGGGAAGGTCTGTTAAGTTTGCTTACTTGTGGTTTTGCAGGCGACACGCGCCTGGGACATGATGCTTTTCTTTTTCAACACAATTTAGACTTTATGGTTGTCTGCAAAAAAGACATTCAAATGTTTAGTCACCATGGACTGGCTGTTTGTTGTTGGGGGGAGGTTTTTTCAAAGGTACAGATATCTCGTCATACCTTTCAAAACTTCGCGGGCATCTGATTGTTTTTTGTTGTAGGCGGTGGCTCAATTTCTGAAAACCAAAAAAATGCGAATTACAGACTCGTGCAGCTGTAAGCATAGTCAATTTTACACAGCGGCAAGTTGATATTTATACAAGCGCGTGAGTATTGCATTCGTCATAATGAAGAAGGAAGAAGCTTCTATCTTGCTATTTAGTCCTTATGTTTTGGCAATATGTACCGGCAGTGCTCATGGTTTGAGCTATGCTGGACTAAGTCTTTGTTTTTGTTGGGCCCACACTCCGCGCATCCTCTTGTTTTGACCGAGTGGCCCCGTATGTTGCTTTTGATCGGCTGGATTTTAAGTTTACTAAATATTCAGCACTGCAGAAACTACTGGATGATGGCGGTGTCTTTCATATGCGCATAAATCCCAGACTTTGATTGTTGATAGTCCAAAACACACATATTAGTTTACCTTATTAGATGAAGCCGCAGTGTCACTCGTGCATCCCTTGATGTTCTGGTGATATCCGGAAGTGTCTCCGGGCTGCGTCTTGCGGTATGTTTCATGCGCTGGATGCCAGCATTGAATTCTGGGATTTGTAGTACAATGGAATTTTAGGAAATTTCTTGGAGCCGTGGTGGGGCCATATCTTCGCGCGTTGTGCTGAAGACCTAATCTACATATTTCCTATGTGCCAGCCTTGCTTGGATACTAATTCTTGGAGAGTGTTTTATAAATTATTTGCTCTGTGGTTATGCAGGGGCCGTCATTCTGGCTGTATCATACTACCCGTGAGCATAGCCGCGTTAGGGAGCCTTATGCCTAGACTTTCAACACCTGCTACCATGCCCCACTTTTACTATACCAACAGATGGAAGTTCCATGTACCCCTCTTCCAGACCGGCTCATGGGGCACTGACTCCTAATAATTCCAGTATGTATTTAGTCCTTAGTCTTTTAATTTTACAGCTCACCATGGACTTGTACGGAACTTCACAACATAGAGAGTGTGTTTTATGTTAAGTGTTGGTTTTGTCTTGTAGTGTTTTTCCTTCCACCTACAGGTCACAGCACCTAAGTGTATTTTACCGGCAATCGCAAAGTCACCATGTATGTCACCATGTCTTTCCTTCCACAGGTGATATATGAACGCGCACTGGGACGCGCAGTAAATACTTATGTGCTCTTACTTTATCTTTGCAGGCCCACGACTTAGAAATACTGACAGGGCTATAACTGTTCAAAATTGAATGCCATATTGCAGTTGTATTATAATCTATATTCTATTCACTTGTATATACACATAGCACACATTGTTGCTAATCTTAGTGAGTGAGAGAGGGATCTGACCCCGTCCTGATGAACAGGCAGTCAGCCTCGAAACATGTTGACAACACCAACAGAACTAACCCATTGTTAAGCTAGATTGTCTCCGCCACACTATTTTTAACGATACCAGCCTATGACTTATAAATAATTTTTTGCTTTCATAAGGCCAGGTATTCTTTTAAATCTCACTTTTCCATATCACTCCTGACCCTACCTCACACTCATTCAATACACTTCACATAGCACTTACAATATCTAAGTGCTCCAGCGTAGTCGCTAGTCGTAGCACGCCCCGTCCCGCAGCGGGGCGGGAAGACCCCGAAGATGAAGCATGACACCAAGGGCCCTTTTGGTGTGTGAGGGGTATTTTAACAAATACTGTGTTTGCCTGATATACTCTGGCTCACAGGAAACCTTCTAGAGGTGGACCTTGTTGTTTATTTATACCATTAACTGGAGGAGGGTGCGCCCACCTGAGTGCTTTCTAGCACTACCTCTTCACTCCTCTCTTTTGATTCTTTGTTGTATCATACTACCCTACAATTGTTTGTAGTGATGCGTTCGATACAAATAAGTGTAGCGGCCGCAAAAAAGTGTTTGGTTTAGTGCATCAGACCAGTGTCCCATTATGCCTTATTAGATTATGCTTGCTTGGTGCTACTTTGTTTGTGTATGAATTAAAGATTGTAAATTTCGGAAAGCTCATTTAGTCCATCCACTGCAGTGTTAAATTTAATAATTTACATGACTTCTCTTTTCGTCAGTTTTGCCTCCAGATCACCTCCTCGCATGTCTTGTTCAACTTTGGAGACCACAGTCCTAAGTAGATGTGTTTCTGTGTGAGTATGAGTGTGCCAATGGTTAACAAGGGGGGCTGTTTGAATTTTTCGCCTAATCCTTGATTTGTGCTGCGATATGCGCTGACGTTTTGCCAATATATGCCTTTTTACATGGACAGACGATACCGTAGATTGCAAATCTTGACTTTGTAAAGCTGTCATGTTTCCACTGATGCCATTATGTGTGAATAAATCACCCTCAATCGTTGTTTCACAGCTAATACAAGTCCCACATTTATGGTGGCCTGTAATTGGTGGTAAGTACATGAAATCTCGCAATGCCGGTGTTCTTTCTTTTGGCAAGGCTGCTCTCACAATATGATTGGATACACTTCTATCTTTTCTGAAGGCAAATAATGGTGCCTCTTTCAATTTTTCATCTAGGTTCTGGACTAGGTGCCAACTCTTTTTTTTTCCAGAACAAAATGTATTGTTTTCTTAAGAGAGATTGCAAGTAAACCACAGCACTCCGAACACCGGAGGGGCTGTGAGCATATAATTAAAATGCACAGATTAGCAATCAATACAGTAGTCAAAAAAAGGAGCATAATCACTATAGGTTTTTGCCAACCCCCCTACCAGGTATTGACCCCCCCCCCCCCCTGGTTCCCACCCTAGCCCCTTGCACGATGTCCTCACAGGTCCAAGAATTAAATCATTATGAAACTAGCAATGCATATTTTCCCTCACCCCGGTTCTCAAAGCATCTGTACAGTATCTGCATCCCGCTGTGCTGGCGGCTCCAGCCACAACCCCCTGTACTCTGCCCATCTCTTCCAAATTTTGTAGTGCTTCCTGGGGCAGCCTCGGGCCTCAAACACTGGGTGCTCTAGTCCCATACAGTAATCTAATCCCGTTTTCCACACTCCCTAGGGTCTTTCCAGGCGCGGGCTACATCCCTCTTGGCCACGGTAAGGCCAAGGAGCAGTAAGTGTCGTTTGTAGATGTTGCCACCCACTTGTTCCATAACATCGAGAAGGCCTAGCTGCGGTGTACGGGGGAGCCTCCTGCCCAACACTTCATCCAAGCAGTCCCAAACACTGGTCCAGAATCTCTCCAGTGCTCCACAAGACCATACGGTATGTAGGAAGGTGGCCACTTCTCGACCACATCTCAGACATTCTGGGGACACAATCAAACCCGCTCGCCACAGTCTCTCCCTAGTGTAGTAAGCTCTATGTAGATACTTGAATTGAATGAATCGTAGTCGTACGGCAACTGCTGCACCCCTTGGAGCAGCGAGAGCCTCCCTCCAATCTTCTTCCTCCAGCTCTCCCACATCTCCCTCCCAGATGGTCCGCAGTTTGTCAAGAGAGGAGGAACAATGTGTAACCAACGATTGATAGATGCAGGATATTTTTTTTCCCCCCAATTCTCCCATGAATAGCTTAGCTTCCAGAGGGCTGAACTCAGGTAAGGAATCTAGTTCCTCCAGGGCAGGGGAGATGGCATGTCAGAACTGCAGGTATTTAAAGAACTGGGTGTGGGGCATATCATACTCGTCCCTTAGTTCTTGGAATGATTTTAGGGTCGTACCTTTCATCACATGGCCTAGCGCCGAGATCCCTATTGCATCCCAGCCGCGGATCCCCTGCAAGGACGCCAGAATCGGTAAGCGACCATTCCGCCACAACGGGGTCTCCTCAGTCAGTCTGTTCCACCATCCCATGCGATGAAGCGCTCGCCTCCAGATCTGAAAAACCACCTGCGTGACCAGCGGGAGCCTCCTCCTCTTCCTAGCTGAATACAACAGTGTATGTAGGGTGTCTGGCTCCATAAAATACCTCTCCAGGGCGTAAGCCGGGTCGCCACGATCTCCATACCACCACTCATTTAATACCAACAAGTGGGACGCCTGATAATAGGACAGGACATCCGAAGATGCTAAGCCGCCGCAATATGTAGAGAGGAAACAGGTACTGAGCGCCACTCTCACTGCACCCCCGGCCCAGAGAAACTGGCCTAGCGCCGAATTAACCTGGCGAAACCACTGCGGCGGTATAGGGTAGGGGTGGTTCTGTAGTTGATAGAGCAAACGTGGGAGGGCAACCATCTTGAAAATGGCCGAGCGACCATAGAGATTCAGGGGCATACGGGACCAGGTTTTCATGTCCGACCGAGTCCGGTCCCAGACAGGAATGATATTGCGCTCCCACGAGACTCCAGGGATGTCCGTCAGGAACACCCCAAGATACTTAAGGCCTCCGGTCGCCCCTTGTAGCGCCGCTGCCCAGGTACCCAGCTCCGTATCGTCCCCCAGAGTCCACAGTGTGGATTTCCGCACATTTAGGCGAAGCCCCGATACCTCCCCAAACACCCGCATAATTTCAAGGACCCTTGGTCCTGACCTATATAAGGTCTGTGAGGAAGAAGAGTATGTCATCCGCGTAGAGCGCGATCCTGTCCGATGGCCCGGCCTCCCATTCGAAGCCCCTCATCTGAGCGTCTATGCGTACCCACGCCGCCAAAGGCTCCATGGCAAGGGCGAACAGGTACGGCGAGAGGGGACACCCCTGTCGGGTCACCCGTCCGATAGGAAAGGCGTCGGATATAGCCCCAGCCACTCTCACAGACGCCGTCAAGTCAGTATACAGTAGTTGTATGTACGACAGAAACTGGGGTCCAAGATTCAGGCGAGGCAGGAGTGCATTTAGATAAACCCAACTCAACGAGTCGAAGGCTCTGTCTATGTCAGCCAGTAAAAGCGCCGCCTGGGTTCCCGTGGCCCGCATCATCTCCAATGCCACCTGAGCCAGCCTAATGTTGTGTCTCGTTGCTCTATGGGGCATAAATCCTGCCTGGTCCGGATGGACCAAGTTAGTAATTAATGGAAAGAGGCGATTGGCGAGGGCCTTCGCCAATATCTTTGCCTCAACATTTAGAAGCGAAATGGGTCTATATGATTCATGACGTTCGGGGGGCCTTCCTGGCTTACAAAAAACCACTATTTCAGCGTGCCTCCAATCCGCCGGTAGGCGGCCCAACTCCCTGGCCGCATCTAACGCTTTCTTATAATACGCCCCTAATTGGAGGTGGAATTTCCTAAAGAATTCGCACGGGAATCCTTTGGGTCCCGGGGCTTTCCCTGCATTCAGTTCTCCTAATTCTTCTGCGGACAGCGGAAGCTCAAGGCGGTTTTTCTCCTCTTCTGATATCGCTTGTGGCAGGAGATCTGCAAGAAATTTATCAACCGCGTCCGCTGGGAGGGATTCCCTAGGGGCATATTGCTCCACGTAATAGCGCGCAAAGCTGTCTGCGATCTCCTCGGGGGCTGATAAGGGATCCCCGGCCTCGTCTCGAAGAGCCGGCAGTGTCTGTGCCTGGAAGGCACCCTGGCAGAGCCTGTACAGCATCGTGCCGGACTTGTCTTCCCATTGGTAGATTCTGCTCTGCGTAGCAAGCCACACCTGACGTGACTCCTCAAGATGTAGAGAGGCAGAATCTTGTTGCGCCTGCAGCAGCCTCCGCACGTCTCCCTCCTCCCCGGTCGCCATGCACCACTCCTCCAGGCTGCGGACCCTATCCGCCGCCGTCTCCATGCCCTTCCTACGCTTCCTACGAGCTGTCGCACACCAGGCTATATCTACTCCCCGTAATGTGGGCTTCAGACCCTCCCAGAGGGTCACATCGTCCGTCTCCAATCCATCATTATCTTCCCAGTAATGGGCTATGGCCTCTCGCATGTGAGACTGGTAGTCATCCTGTTGCAGGTGCCAAGTAGAGAGGCGCCGTCGAAATGGCTGCCGCCTCTTATCCAGTAGGATATTAATAGTAATGGGGGAATGATCAGAGAGACCGCGCGGCAGTATATCTGTTGAGTCTACCCTCCCACTCCGGGTGCCGGGGACAAACAGGTAATCTAACCTTGAAAAGGATTTGTGTACCGCAGACACATATGTGTATTCTCGATTATGTGCATGTTGATAGCGCCATGCACCTATCCAGCCCATTCCCCTCACCATGTCATTCAACCTGGTTGGGGTGCTCACCATCTGTCGACCACCTGGTCTGCAGCGATCCACCTGACCATTCATAACATCATTCCAGTCACCCCCGATGACAGCCATCACGTCTGGGATCTCGGCCCAGATGGTGAACAGTTTCTCTACAAGTGACCATTGGAGCGGGGAAGGAGCATACACACTTCCAAAAACCACTGGTTCACCTCCAATCATTCCTTTGACAAAAACGTATCTGCCCTGAGCATCCACCCACTGCGTCGAGTGGACGTAAGACACCCTGCGGTGGATCAATATCGCCACTCCCCTGGAGCCCCTAGCAAAGCCGGCGTGGAACACCTGTTGATACCCATAGCGCTGCAAACTAAGGGCTTTGGTGCCCAGGAGGTGTGTCTCCTGCAGCAGCAGGAGGACATCTGCCTTCTCTTTTTTCCCTTGTCGCAGCACAGGGCCCCTCTTGATTTTATCCAGCATACCCCTTACATTCCAGCTCACCAATCGTAGCGATGCCCTGGGGAGCTCAGTGTCGGGACCTCTAGCCGCCATCTATCGGTTGTAACTTAAATTCCCCGGGTGTCGGGAACCGCATCTGCATACATATCCACAGTAGAGCCTGGTGAACCATTGTGTTGTAAAGAACTGTCCCAACCCCCCCGAACTCTTCCCTCCCCCCACCTCCCAACCCCCTTCGAATCCCCAGCCCAACAACTCCTCAACTTCCAGCCTCCCCCCACCCCTATACCTCAGCAACGTTGAAGTACCTGTCGCGGTGCAGGAGTGTTCCGACCTCCAACGGGAGCCCGGAAGCCACCTACTCCAATGGATCCCCATAAACTACACACTCAACCCCCAACTTACCCCTTAGATCAGTGCCCCCCCATACCCATCCCCACCCCATCTCAGATTATTTGAAACAGTGCAGCCTCGGAAGTGGCTAGTCCCCTATCCACCCACTTCAGCTGGGGCCAGGAGGCGCTACTCGCCCACCACATATGAATAACTGCAGATAATGTCCTCAGGTCCGTCTCGGTATTTCAAGGATCTGGGTTCCGAATAACCGGTGTATCCGGTCCCTCATCTAGCTTCTCCTGAGGAGGAGGACTGTTCTTTTTGGATCGGGACCTCCAGTTTGCTCGCGCTCCGCGATCTCCGAGAAGACCGCCGCGACGTCGCCGTTGAGGATGAATCTGAATCATGACCAGGTGGTGTGTGCGCTCGGACCCTAACAGCTTCGTCGGTCCAGTTAGACACCTCCTCCGGTGTATTGAAGAAAAGGGTGCGAGACCTGTACACCACCCGTAAGCGGGCCGGGAAGAGCAGGGCATATTGAATCTTCAGGTCACGCAGACGCGCCTTGGCCGCCGTAAAGGATTGCCGCTGCTGTTGGACCTGTTTAGTGTAGTCCGGAAATATAAGGATATTCTGGTTGTCGTACATGAGGGGCTCTTTTACACGTGCTTGCCGCAGGATAGTGTCCCGGTCATGGTAGTTGAGGAGTCGAGCTATCACGGGTCTTGGGCGGGCGCCCACCGGAGGTTTCTTGAGCAGCGCCCGATGTGCTCGCTCGACTATGAAGCAGCGGGAGAGGGAGTCCGCCGGCATCCACTCCTCCAGCCACTGGGTCAGGAAAGCTTCCATGTTATCTTTCTCGCAATCTTCCGGAAAGCCAACAAATCGCAAGTTGTTGCGCCGAGCCCGTCCTTCTGCATCTTCGGTTCGGAGCACCAGGCCCTTTTGGATCCCTTCCATATTGGCCACTCTTTTCTTCAAGGTCGCCACGCCGTCTTCTACCTCCGAGAGTCTGGACTCGGCCTCAGTAATGCGGGTCACAGCATTCCGTAGGTCCTGGCGCAAGAGGGTGACGTCAGCCCCCACCGCCCCAATCTTGGCGTCCAGCATATCTCTGGACTGCGTGATCGCCGCCATAAGGGCCGCATTATCTGGCCCCGATGTTTGGGGGCCCCCGGAGGCCCCGGATCCCCCGCTCGGGCCTGCGAACTTGTCCATAGGCCCCTGTTTCGAGGTCCCACCACTATTTCCTCCTCTGGTCATGGTAGTCTCGGTCTCTCCGGGCGTCTCACTCGGCCTCTCCTGTGTCGCCTGAAGGAGTGCCACGTTCCAGGATTATCGTGTTGACCGTGTGCCCTAAGGGCGGCCGCAGTCCGACGTTCAAATCACATCCACACCTCACTGCCTCTAAGAGTTCCTGGCCAATGCCAGCCGGCCAGTCTTACAGTGCCACGCAGTTACCCCGCAGCTGTCACAGAATGGCGCCGCGGCCACAAAATGACATGTCCCAGTAGTCCAGTGCCAGGGGGGGGAGGGGGACCATCAACACTCAGGACCCCCCACCACCAGAACCCCCACCGTCTCTATCAGGAGATGATCACCAACACCGGTCCCCTGCAGCCGCGAAGGATGTCAGAGTCTGCACTCCTGGGTATGGGCCCACTGCACCCCCACTTAGAGGTCTCTGTTGCTGCCAGTCTGGTAGTAGCCACCCAGTTCTGTGTCTAGCATGTGTGCCAGGAACCCATGCAGCACCTCAGCCTCCGCGACTCGGTACAGCCGCCGACACAGGTGCGTCCCTCTCAAATCCTCGGATGACCCGTAGAGAAGACAGGGCACCGTGGTCAAGGGCCCAACGGACGTCACACTCCCTCCGCCGCAGCCCGGAGCGCGAAAGTGGCGGTCCACAGTCCCGAAGGATCCACACTCCCCACCACCGGTAAATAACAACTCCACACTCACCCCTCAGGCTGCGTGTCCCGCTGTGCCCAGGACACAGCGCCTCGTGGCGGCTCCAGCGGAGAGGAGGAGGGGGGGAGGGTGGCGGAGGGCCAAAGCACCGCTCCGGGCCGAGTCATCCACCGGCGTGCACCGCACCACCGGCCTGCTGCTTCCCTGCTGGATGATCTTCAGGGTCCTCGCACCCGGGGGCCAATATTTCCACAAGGCCTCACCCGGCCCTCAGGGTCGACAAACTCCAGGTCCCTGATCCAGCCGTCGCATAGGCCGCACCGTCTAGAGCCCAGTGCCTCCGCTCCCCCCAGGGTCGCCGCGCTCAGCTGTCCAGTCGCACGGTACAGCACAGGGCTCCATACACCTGGTCCGCTTCTCTCCAGCCAGCCGATTTCCTCGCTGCCGGGTCCGGGGCTGCTCCCTCGCGAGGGGCCCTCTCGCGGCCGCCGGGGCTGCCAAAATCTAGGTCCCGGCTCCGGATGAACACTCAGGCCACACTGTTCGGAGCTCCGGATCTCCGCTCCCAGCGCTCGCCCGTCACTCGGACTTGCTGTGCAGTGCAGCGCTGGTCTCCCTGTGAGGAAACCCGTAGTTGGGGCTTTCGGGTATGGGGGAATAGGTAGGATAAATGTAGGATCTCTTATCGGCGGGACTGAGCTGTTTCAAGCCACGTCTGCCATGCGGTCACGCTAAGCCACGCCCCCCAGGTGCCAACTCTGTTTGATTTGATTTTTCAGCCAGTTTGATGTAGGGCTGAAAGTTGTAACGCACACAATTCGGACCATGTTTTTTTTTCTTTTTAGGTTCTAGTAATGCTTCACGGGGGGTCCACCATGCCCGTTTCATGGCTCGTTTTAAGAGTTTCTTAGGGTAACCTCTGTCCAGAAGATTGTCCATCAGTTTGGTGGAATGAAAGAAAAATTAATCTTTGAAAGAGCAGTTGCGTCTTATTCTTATAAATTGGCCTACCGGTAGATTTTCTTTTAGGCTCCGTGGGTGATTGCTGGTGAAATGAAGTGATTTATTTTTATCTGTCTGCTTTGTGTACAAAAGTTGTAACCAATCTTCCTTCTGATGGATAGACTTCAACATCCAGGATGGGCATCTTATGTCTGGAATGATTTAGACTGAATTGAATATCTGCAGTTCGACTATTGAGCCAACCGTGAACCCTATGTAGTTCGTCCTCTGGTCCACACCAAATCATAAACACATCGTCTATATACCGGAGTCAGCATCCGATATATCGGTTGAATGGATTATTTTCATGAATGAATTTATCCTCATATTTTGACATAAACAGCACTGCTAGCTTTGGGGCGAAAGGATACCCCATCGCCACTCCTTTTATTTGGTAGTAGAAATCTTCTTTAAATTTGAAAAAGTTCTTTTTGAGTGCCATTTTTGCTAATTCAAGTATGAATTCTGTAGGAATTTTCATTGGCCGTGGTCTTTCGTCTAGAAATGTCCCTAACACTGCCAGTCCCTCGTCTTGTGAGATCTGGGTGTATAATGATACTACATCAGTACTTACTAGCAAGTTGTTTTTCTCATCAAAATCCATCAATTCGAGTTTATTGATGAAGTCCATGGTATCTCTTATAAAGGATTTAACTTCACTCAGAAGCGGTTTGAGGAAGAAGTCAACGAATTTCAAAACTGGTTCAAACAGGGACTCGCACCCAGAGACTATCGGTCTCCCGGGTGGTTGATGTTCATCTATGTGCACCTATGGTAACACGTAAAATATTGGAGTCCTGGGATGTTTATTTTGGAGGTACTCATATTCCCTTTTTCCTAGAAATCCATTGTCAAAGCCAATTTTCAAAATCGCGAAGACTTGTCCTTGCAGTTGATTAGTTGGATCCTTAGAAATCTTTTAATAACATTGTACATCACCGAGCTGTCTATCCACTTCGTTGGTATATTGTGAAATTTCCCAACTGACTTTTTTCAGAGATACACGGTCCTGAGGAGAATTCCTGTTCCATAGGAATTCGAAACGCGTCGACCACAGTTCTTTAGGCCAATCGAGTTTAATCTATTGTAAAAAAAGTTTGAGTTTTGAGTTCATAGTTGGCCTATGATGATAAAGAATGCATATATCTAGTTTATATGATTTCCATGATTGAATTTTAGAATTTGTAGTTGTTTTTGTTACCCCAAGGGGGGTTTCTAGTAAATACAAATAGCTTGTGCGTTTGAATGTATGGATGGGTTGATTCACAAGTATGAATGACACTGCACTTGTGTGTCTGAAGGAGAGAATGATGCTAACAATTCAGTGAGATAGGTTTAGTTATGTGATGTATTGTGTTTTTTTGAGGATTCCTGGAATAGTTTACTGTGAGATGTAAAATTGTTGTAGTGATCTTTTCTACATGAATTGAAATCATTTTGAAAAAATAAATAGATAAATTCGAATTGAAAAAGGGATTCAGAAGGATCGGTTTTGTTCTGTTTCTCTTGTGAATTTTCAGAATAAACAGCAGCACTGGCAACTGTAGTTGCTCATTGTATTCTTTGAAGCATGGCATCCGGGAAGGTGTTGAGGAAGCGTGACAGGCAACTTTGAGAGATCCCTCCAGCTGCAGCTATCACCCCCTGGTAACTACCTGATGCAAGTAGTTGCAATGAACACAGGACCTGCACATGTGTTGGAATTGCGTGGGTCCTGCTTGTCTGATGCTCCAGGATAAGATGCAGGTCACGTATCAGGTCCAGGATAGTAGCTGAGCCAAGCCTGTACCTATCATGTATTTCTTCTTCAATCAGTTGGAACAGGGTAATGCACACTCTGTATATGCATTTCTGTTGCCTCCTCATTCTCTGTGCTGCTGCTTATATCTGCATCCTCCTCGCTATGACATATAGGGGTGATTTTCGGTTTCGATACACATACTCAGTGGCTGAGGGAGGAAAGATTGCGACATGTGCCCCATCAATGCACTCAATGACATGTGGGAATTGAGCCAACTGGTAGAAGTCCATTTTAGTCTTCTGCAGTTCTTGTTGCATGGTGGGAAACTGGTTTGAATGGGGCATTCGTTGAAGCATGGCATCCAGGAAGGCGTTGAGGAAGCGTGACAGGCAACTTTGAGAGACCCCTCCAGCTGCAGCTATCACCCTCGGGTAACTACCTGACGGAAGTAGTTGCAGTGAACACAGGACCTGCACATGTGTTGGAATTGCATGGGTCCTGCTTGTCTGATGCTCCAGGATTGGATGCAGGTCACGTATCTGGTCTTGGATAGTATCTGAGCCAAGCCTGTACCTATCATTAATTATGGGTGCAAAATCCGCTCCGCTCGCGAAATTTGAGAATTTTCGGCAATTTTGCGATTTGCAAATCTCGCAAAATTGCTGAAAAATTTGCGAATTCGCCAGTGGGTGGATTTTTTTTTTTTGGCCCAAGGAAGCACACTTAAGGCAGGTGCTCGAGCTGAAGCTAACTTTGTAACCATTTTAGAATGGTGCCGGCAAGCTGTCAGAGTGCTTGCTGGCGCCATTCTAAAATGGTTACAAAGTTAGCTTCAACTTGGGCACCTGCCTTAACTCTGTAAGTGCTTCCTGTGGGCCAAAAATTAAACCTCAACAGGAAGCACTTACAGATATAATTAAAGCAGCTGTCCGAGTTGAAGCTCAAATTCAGTAACGTTTTAATCAGCCCAAAACATTAGTGAGCACGGTCGCGGCTGGGCAAGTGTGCTTTAACCCCATATCTGCCGTCGAAAATTATCTGTAATTCCCGAGGGAGGTCTTTGCATCCCGGAGTTTCTCGAGCGCAATCCCCGTTCCTGTGACCAGGAGGCTGCTTTCTCCTCTCCTGCTGCCCTGCTCGCTCTCTGACCCTTTATACACGAGGCATGTTGACACGCATAGAATCCCCGCACCCCACACTAGCGGTATCAAACGTCTTCCCGCCCTTTCCCAATCCCAACTATTATGGACAGCTCAGTCAAGGGACCTCGGCGCATTTTGGCGTGGTGGCAAGTTACAGGCACACATGGTCAGTGGAGACACATCTTCTGGCCCTTTACGCAGCTGCAGTGTAGGAAAAGCACTATCATTTACCCAACGAGGTAGCACTTACTGATTAGCCAGTAGAAAGTACTCCAGTTGAGTAGAGGTATTGCACAAAACGGTGGCATCTTAGTGGATAACTATGCAGGGCAGGATTCATTCTGGCACGAGGCTCCTGTCACAAAAATTAAACCTCAACAGAATTCCCTTACAGATATAAATAAAGCAGGTGCCCGAGTTGAAGCTCATATCCAGTAATGTTTTAATCAGCCCAAAACATTAGTGAGCGCGGTCGAGGCTGGGCATGTGTGCTTTAACCTCATATCTGCCGTCGAAAATTAGCTGCAATACTCGAGGGAGGTCTTTGAATCCATGAGTTTCTCGAGCGCAATCCCCGTGTAGTTCCTGTGACCAGGAGGCTGCTTTCTCCTCACCTGCTGCCCTGCTCGCTCTCTGACCCTTTATTCACAAGAGGCACGTTGACACGCATAGAAGCCCCACACCACACACTAGCGGTATCAAACGTCTTCCCGCCCTTTCCCAACTATGATGGACAGCTCACTCAAGGGACCCCGGCGCCTTTTGGCACGGTGGCAAAGTTACAGGCACACATGGTCAGTGGAGACAAATCTTCTGGCCCTTTACGCAGCTGCAGTGTAGGAAAAGCACTATACATTTACCCAACGAGGTAGCACTTACTGATTAGCCAGTAGAAAGTACTCCAGTTGAGTGAATGGAAATCGTAAAAAAATCCGCGATTTCGTGGGAAATCCGCAAATTCACACACTTTTTTGCGATTTCCCGAGAATTTGTGGACTGCAGATCCGCAAAATTCACCCATACTTACCTATCATGTATTTCTTCTTCAATCAGTTGGAACAGAGTAATGCACACTCTGTATATTCATTCCTGTTGCCTCCTCATTCTCTGTATTGCTGCTTATATCCGCATCCTCCTCGCTATGACATACAGAGCTGCCATTGTGTAAAATAGTGAGGTATTCTGTAAGCATGGGCGGATTTTGCGAATTGGCAATCCGCGAACTTGCGTATTTACGGATTCGCAATCTGCAAAATCCGCGAACTCGCGCAAATTTGCAGATTTTTTTGTGTTCGCAAGTGTTTCTGCCAGTTCACGAGGGTTGTGTACCAGTTCGCAATTGCGAACTTACTTGTCGGCTCGCAACGGCCGCGACTATGTTGTTTCTATGTCTGGTTCATCATCACAGGTTCACAGCAACCTCTGTTTCACCACTGCCACCCTCTGGTACACCCATGCCACCCTCTGGTACATCACTGCCACCCTCTGGTTGGTATATCACTGTAGATTATGGGGGTGAAAAAAAGCAAGCACACCTGCCCTGCTTCAACTGACATGAATTAATTTGGGGTTGATTAATGTGTCACTGAATTTAAACTTCCAGTCTGGCTGGCACCTGCTTCCTTATCTGTAATTTGCTTTCTGTTGCAGTGCAATTTTTTTTCACAGGACCTTTGTGGCCTACTTGTAGCTATTCTATGAGCCTGCTGTGAGGGTCAGAGCAGGGTCATAGAATAGTTGCAAATAGGCAACTGAACTCTGGAGGGGCCCCTCAGGAAGCACTAGAGTGAATGGTTACTAATGTTAAGATTGAACTTTTGCACCTGCTGAGTGCTTTCAGTTTTGCAAAAATCGTTTTTCTGCAATTTCGCGTGATTCGCGGGGCGCGAATTCGTGCGAGATCGATTTCGGAAGCCACGAATTCGTGCGAATACACGATTAGTTTTTTTTTGCGGCGTGTTTGTTCGCGTGTTTTTTTGCGTGTTCGCAAGCCGTGGAAGGGTATGCTCAGATGTGAGTCCCTTGCTCACTGCACCATCAGGATTCAAGCAAGCCGGGCCGAAGACAACTGTAATGCCAGAAACCGGTCCCCGGAAGCTTGTTTCCTTTCCAGTAAAGAATTGGCTTGGTAGTTTGGTCTGCCCTGTTCCCATGATGCACTGTGCCAGGGACAGACTAATTTGCATGTAGCCAGGTTCTGAACAGGGATGGTGCAGTGAGCTAAAAACGGTGATGGATCAAGCCCTGATCTTTTGACTGGGTATGAGTGTTCTGCTTAATTCAGATGCTCTGTCCTTCACCACCCCCTTTTCTGAATCGTTTTGGCCACCACAAGCGTGGAAGGGTATGCTCAGATGTGAGTCCCTTGCTCACTGCACCATCAGGATTCAAGCAAACCGGGCCGAAGACGGCTGTAATGCCAGAAACCGGTCCCCGGAAGCTTGTTTCCTTTCCAGTAAAGAATTGGCTTGGTAGTTTGGTCTGCCCTGTTCCCATGATGCACTGGGCCAGGGACAGACTAATTTGCATGTAGCCAGGTTCTGAACTGAGATGGTGCAGTGAGCTAAAAACGGTGATGGATCAAGCCCTGATCTTTTGACTGGGTATGAGTGTTCTGCTTAATACAGATGCTCTGTCCATCACCACCCCCTTTTCTGAATCGTTTTGGCCACCACAAGCGTGGAAGGGTATGCTCAGATGTGAGTCCATTGCTCACTGCACCATCAGGATTCAAGCAAGCCGGGCCGAAGACGGCTGTAATGCCAGAAACCGGTCCCCGGAAGCTTGTTTCCTTTCCAGTAAAGAATTGGCTTGGTAGTTTGGTCTGCCCTGTTCCCATGATGCACTGGGCCAGGGACAGACTAATTTGCATGTAGCCAGGTTCTGAACTGGGATGGTGCAGTGAGCTAAAAAACGGTGATGGATCAAGCCCTGACCTTTTGACTGGGTATGAGTGTTCTGCTTAATTCAAATGCTCTGTCCATCACCACCCCCTTTTCTGAATCGTTTTGGCCACCACAAGCGTGGAAGGGTATGCTCAGATGTGAGTCCCTTGCTCACTGCACCATCAGGATTCAAGCAAGCCGGGCCGAAGACGGCTGTAATGCCAGAAACCGGTCCCCGGAAGCTTGTTTCCTTTCCAGTAAAGAATTGGCTTGGTAGTTTGGTCTGCCCTGTTCCCATGATGCACTGGGCCAGGGACAGACTAATTTGCATGTAGCCAGGTTCTGAACTCGGATGGTGCAGTGAGCTAAAAAACGGTGATGGATCAAGCCCTGATCTTTTGACTGGGTATGAGTGTTGTGCTTAATTCAGATGCTCTGTCCATCACCACCCCCTTTTCTGAATCGTTTTGGCCACCACAAGCGTGGAAGGGTATGCTCAGATGTGAGTCCCTTGCTCAATGCACCATCAGGATTCAAGCAAGCCGGGCCGAAGACGGCTGTAATGCCAGAAACCGGTCCCCGGAAGCTTGTTTCCTTTACAGTAAAGAATTGGCTTGGTAGTTTGGTCTGCCCTGTTCCCATGATGCACTGGGCCAGGGACAGACTAATTTGCATGTAGCCAGGTTCTGAACTGGGATGGTGCAGTGAGCTAAAAAACGGTGAGGGATAAAGCCCTGATCTTTTGACTGGGTATGAGTGTTCTGCTTAATTCAGATGCTCTGTCCATCACCACCCCCTTTTCTGAATCGTTTTGGCCACCACAAGCATGGAAGGGTATGCTCAGATGTGAGTCCCTTGCTCACTGCACCATCAGGATTCAAGCAAGGCGGGCCGAAGACGGCTGTAATGCCAGAAACCGGTCCCCGGAAGCTTGTTTCCTTTCCAGTAAAGAATTGGCTTGGTAGTTTGGTCTGCCCTGTTCCCATGATGCACTGGGCCAGGGACAGACTAATTTGCATGTAGCCAGGTTCTGAACTGGGATGGTGCAGTGAGCTAAAAAACGGTGATGGATCAAGCCCTGATCTTTTGACTGGGTATCAGTGTTCTGCTTAATTCAGATGCTCTGTCCATCACCACCCCCTTTTCTGAATCGTTTTGGCCACCACAAGCGTGGAAGGGTATGCTCAGATGTGAGTCCCTTGCTCACTGCACCATCAGGATTCAAGCAAGCCGGGCCGAAGACGGCTGTAATGCCAGAAACCGGTCCCCGGAAGCTTGTTTCCTTTCCAGTAAAGAATTGGCTTGGTAGTTTGGCCTGCCCTGTTCCCATGATGCACTGGGCCAGAGACAGACTAATTTGCATGTAGCCAGGTTCTGAACTGGGATGGTGCAGTGAGCTAAAAAACGGTGATGGATCAAGCCCTGATCTTTTGACTGGGTATGAGTGTTCTGCTTAATTCAGATGCTCTGTCCATCACCACCCCCTTTTCTGAATCGCAAGCCACTTGTAGCGCAACGTTTGCGAAGTTACCCTAGCGGTCGTACATGGGCGCGGCCATCTTGTTTGCGTGACGTATTTCCGCTTCCGGGCGCTATATGTAATCTCGCAAAGTGTGCGGCTCGCTAGTACAATTTCGCGTGTGATCGCGAGGAAAATCTCGCGTGAACTTACCCACGCGGTCGTGAACGGGCGCGGCCATCTTGTTTCTCATTCATTGCTATGGTTCTGGGCATGCTTTCTGTATCCTCTCTGAATCTCTGCCATCCTTTGCTTGTTTGAAGTTTTTTTTAATCTATTTTACTTATTATCTATCTCTCTATTTTTCTAGCTCTATATTTTTGTGTTTTCTGCTACTTTTGGTTAATTTTAAGCTACTTTTTAAAACTCTTTTCTTTTCTTCTTCCCTATTCTATTTCTTCTTTATTATTTAGCTTCCTTTCTGCCCAGACCATGGTAAAGGGAGCCGGGAAGCATCCTGAGAAGGGGAAGGGTCCCGCACCCCGTGCCCGGCTCCTGTGCGAGCATTTGAGGGGGGAGAATGTCACAGCCCGGGAGATCTTCAGCGCGGAGGAGGTGGCCGCACTAGTTTTTTATGTTCAGCGCCGCCTCCCCAGGACCATCATTGCAGGCGGCAGGATCGCTAGCGGGTACGGGATCCGGGAGCGCCAGAAGCGGTGGTAGAAGGTGTGCCGGGCCATGTACCAACACTCTCGGGTCCGGCGCACCTACAACCAGGCCACCCACCGTTGAACGGATCTCCTGGACCGGGAACGCGATCTGCTGGACCTGCTCGGCCTTGAGATCCCCGGGCTTGGTGAGCAGTAGTAGCTATTTCTTTACTACTCTGTTTTCTCCTGCTCTGTGTTTATATTGCAAATTTTTGTTTTTTACCAAGAGCAATAATGCTGCTGCTTACATTGTAGGTAAATTATACTTCAAAATCTTCTGTGCATTTCAGGTGCACTGCTCTCCTTCTCAGTAGCGTTGCTACTATGCTTATTTGTTTTCGATTTTGTGTTCATTTCATTGGCCTGTGAAATTATGTATGAGTGTAGTTTAAATAACTGCGTAATGCTAGACACTAAGGGTCAGATTTTTCATTACCGGCGCATCCCTGCAAACTAGCAGGGATGCGCCAGTAATTGTGCGCCACGCCACCACCACCCATGGTGCGCCATATTTACAATGTGGCGCACCAGGGGCCCAAAACGTCACCGAAGCATTACGCATCTGTGCGGTAAAGGCGGCGCATTGCTGGAGTTGCGTCGCAATGATGGCGCAGCTCCAGCAATGCTCTGGGGTGCCCTATCTCCCCAATGCTGCGTCAAGCCATACGTCTGCTTCAAGCAGGCGCAGAGTTTGAGTCACGCATCATTGTCCTCAAAGTGACTGATTGAAATCTTGTAGATTTCCCTCAGCCACTTTTAGGGTGCGTTCCTGCACAGGAACGCCCCCCCTTGCGCCGGAACGCCCCCTGATGGCGCAGGGCTTTACAACGTGATGCATCTCCCATATGCGTCACGTTGTTAATATACGCCGCACCATGGCGCCTCCTTTGTTCTGCCGCTGCGTCACAAAAGTCACGCAACAATGGAGCAAAAGAGCCGCAAGGGGCTTCTAAATCAGCCCCTACAGACTCAAGTCCAGTCCTTCCTTTGTACATCTGGCAATAAGAAGAAATAGTGGTGGTGGATTGATAGTAAGTTTGAGTATTTTAATGACTGGTTAATGTAGTAGGAAACTTTGTAGTGTTGTCGCTGATCTGCAATCACGATGGACTTTGTCTGTCACTTCGCGTGCTGCCGACTGCTGCCTGCTAGTCCTAGGCGAACCTTTTTAGTAGTTTGTTTAGTGAGTTACATAACTTTCCAAGTCGACGGTCCGCAAATCAAGCAATACTAATATCGTTGTAGACCACATGAGATAGGTCAATATTTCCCGTGGAATACTTGTCCATTTGCTATTTTGCCAAAATATTTTGTTATTGTTCTTTTCAAATGTTTGATTTGGTCGACAAATATCATCCATGTTTTCTGGTCTTTCTTTCTTTCATGTTGTACATCAGCTCCCCTAGGGGCAAGAGGGCATTGGAGGAGGCTGCTGCTGCTGCTGAACAAGGCCAGGATCGGTCAGGCGAGGGCTCCTTTGCTGGCCCCGGTAAGTTTTAATTATAATATAGAGTACCTATTTTTTCCTAGCGTTCCTCATTTGATTTTTTCTAAATCGTCTTTGATCTTCTTGTAGACTGTATCTAAATTCTTATCCTGCCTCGACTATGTCTCCCTGTGGTATTACTAGATTATTCTTATTAGTCTGTCTGTGTAGCTAACTAAGATTGAACATTTGGCAAAAGGTGTAAAACGAAACTCCCATTCTAGTCAGCAATAGCTCTATGCACTGAGTGCAGTCCTCTGGGATTGTCCATAATGTCTTTTCAAGTCTTCTAAATGTTTATGCTTTGACAATTACCAACAATAAAAAGGTGAATGAACACCAAGAAAGAATAAGATTCTACTTTACTTTTGGTTTGGATAGGAGGACAATCCATACTACTACTGTTGCAGGGACAAATCTGTACAAACAGAACTATGGACACTAAATAGTGCATTGTTTATCAATTATAATAGGCGCAGGTAGACTTTCCACATACCTCAGTGATATCAGACTTTGAAGAACCCCCAATCTCCTTACTGACTAGATAGTGTGGCATAGTCATTTAGCTCCCGAATTCATCGATGATTGATCCCCAATGATGATTATCCAACGCAGGACAAGAGTACGGAGTCAGAGTCCAGAAGTGTCAGAGGCACGGGCTCATACATTGCAAATTGCAAAACCTTTTGCTCATTCACTCATGACCAAAAACCACAGAGTCTATTTAAGTTTTAAAGCTTTATTAAAAGTAAAAATATTTATTAAAATCAAGCTTGTCATAAAACATAAACGGTTGATTAGAAATGGAAAAGTGCTTATAGTGATTTATTTCATATATTTATTGTGGGCGAGCCGAGCCCTCACCTGGTTTGAACTTTAATTTTCTTTTTGGTGTTGAATCGTTGGTCCCTCCGTCCTAGTGATGATGATTTGTTCTTAGAAGTAAAGCTTTTGTCTGTTATGAGACAAATGGTGTGTGTTAAAAAGCAAGCATTCATCAGTTGTGCCAAAAAGTGCAGCAAGACAACACGCTTCCCTGGAAAAAGGGACATTTTTACTTTAGAGTAGACAGTCACAAATTATTAGATTGTTTTCTGTATTCACATTTCTTCATTCCTAGACAAAAAACGAGTGATTGGTGTATGTCTATGACATCTAACATTCTTAAATGTACTTTGTAGGTGGAACATCTGGTGCTGGGCCCAGCGCGGAGGTGGAGGAGGAAAGTTCTGGGGAGGAGGCGATGCAAGTGCCGGACCAAACTGCTGTGCGGGTTGCCACGGTAGTGGCGGGCAGTGGTAAGCTCTTATATTCCTTACTTATTGAGATTTCAGACTGCATAGTGTGCTCCCCGTGAGAAAGCGTAAGGTTTGTCCAGATGAGAGACATGAAGAAGAATGATTGACATATAGTTTGAATGGATGGATGCCTGAAACATGGTACTATCTGACTCTTAGATAGCATATGTGTATCTCGAGAGAGTACACGGTCACTGGATGAACTAAGTGTTACTTTGAAGAGCATGTAACACCGCACCCGCACGTCCGTCCCAGTGTAGGAAAGGCAAGGAAAAGAAGTTGTAATTTTGTACGAATACTACCATGAATAGCAGCAGTAGTTTGTATTGCAAGCACAGCATATATCTATTACGATGGCCACTCACTAACTCTGTTAATAAGTTTAGTAGAACTCGGTTATTCTAGTGTGGATGTATCACTGTTCACTCAATAAAAAGCAAAGCACCTAAAGTCATCCCATATGTAAGGAAATACATACCATGTGCAGTGATAGATAATCAGATTATTTATCTTCTTCATTTTCCTTTTCAAGTATCTATTCATTGGCACTGTAGGGTGAAAGTTAAATTAATTAAGCAGTAGCCCTTGTAACAGAGTATTCTCAGTGCCACCCGTAATAGAAAAGTAAGAGCATCACCACCTGCATGTAGTGGACTGGTACAGTAACGCAAGTCTGTCTCACTCATCATGGAGGGCGTCTGTTTTTCTTGGGTGCAAGTTGACTGCGCTGGCATTATTCCGGCTTGCAGAAGTTAACGTACCAATTTTGCTAAACAATAGAGAAGAAGAAGAATAAGACTGGTGTACTGTCATAGTCGACTCTAATGGAGTGAGTCCATAGTGCTCGTAGAATTGATTCCTTAAACTTCCACTAATGTTAGAGCAAGGATGAAGAAGTGGGAGGTTAGATAGATACTGGACACAATAGTTATGTACTGCGCTTGCAAGTTGCTACTTCTACTGTGACACAATTTTCTGCTGAATCATTTTGTGTTAATCTTAAAGAGCATTGGTTACAGACTATGTCTAGCCGGACTGTATGTGCATCACCTCGAGACAACCAAGATCCTCAGTGATCATAATCCCTTCAAGAACCACGTAATCACGTGGAAGAGGTACATAGACGATGTACTGGTCATCTGGAGGGGTGATACCAACTCTGTGACCCAGTTCATGTCATGGCTCAACCAACAAGACCAGTTCCTCAAGTTCACACACACTGTCTCCAAAGAGAATCTGGTGTTTCTTGACCTGAATATCTACCCAGTGGAGGGAAAACTTGAGACCAACACGCACTTCAAACCAACTGCTAAAAACAGTCTGCTTTTATTCGACAGCTTCCACCCGCGACATCTTCGAGAGAATCTACCCTATGGGCAATTCTTGAGGCTGAGACGTAATTGCAGTAACATACATGATTTCAAATCCCAGGCAGGGTACTTGGAACAAAAACTTTTGAATAGAAATTACCCGAGAGCGGTTATAAAGAAAGGAAAAAAGAGGGCTCGCAATAACAATCGCGAGGCCCTGCTTGAAGAAACAGAGGCAAAGGAACCAGACAAGAGACCGATATGTGTAACAACATATAACACTAACTCCAACCGCATTACCAAGATTGTAAACAAACATTGGAAAATTTTAAACTGTGGTGAACTCGACATCCCAAAACCAATGTTTTCGCACAAGAGAGGTAAAAACCTAAAAGACATGTTAGTCCATACTAGACCTCGAAATGCTGGGCTGGCTGCACCCACCAGACTAACATCAGTTGGAGGCCATCATCCATGTGGCTCATGCATATCCTGCCAGTCCACGCAGAAAAGCCATCTCATCACATTCGCAAACCAAACCACCTGGGCACAACGCCAGTTCACCAATTGTAACAGTCGCAATGTTGTGTATTTAATCACTTGCCCATGTGGTAAAGAGTACGTGGGCATGACCAGCAGACCTGCTAAAATTCGAATGGGGGAACACCGCAGCAACATATGCTGCAAAAAACCCACCACGAAAATGTCTACACACTATCTAAACATGGGGCACAGTGTCGAAGACCTGAAATGGACAATCATAGAGGCCTTTAACAATGACAAAAACCTCCTTGAAAAGGAACAACGTTGGGTGCACAGGCTGGGCACCCATCGTTCAGGCCTCAATGACGACATACCATGGTCGCAACTTAATTAAGAAAACCTGTAAACTGATTCCGACACCTCACTTAGCCCCCTTACAACATCAGAACCAAGAACCATGCATCTCAATTCATATGATCACACCTTCAGCCTAGGGATCCAAAACAGAACCTACAAATTTTGCACCTGTAATTGAATAATGTCTTTGTTGCTATATCTATGTTCAACCCTAGTGGGGGGTCGCATTTTGATTCCCATGTTAATATAAAGGTTTTTCATCTCCATTATGCTGTACAGCGCTATCCGCGCCATTTCCCCACATTGATATTAGCACCCAAGCACACACGCGGACACTACACCCCCGCGCATGCACTGACTAACCCAACCTCCTAGGAGTCCCTTGTGCTTACCGCGCATGCGCGTAGAAGGGGCACTCCCTTCGGGCATGCGCGCTCAGCGCTGGGCACACCTCCACTACCATTGGAGCCGCCGATCCCCGTCCACCGACAACATCGCCTCGAACAGAATGGAGGCTTTTGGAGGCATTTCTAATCAGTAGCGATCTTCCTTTAAACAATACCCCCCACCTAGCACTCTGGTTTTGCATACTAACCAATGGCCGCCATATTTACCTTCCGAGCCGCCCTCATTTTTTACAAACACACATGTCCTGAGTTAATGGCCATTATTCAATTAAGTCCAGCAATTCATGACCTTCCTCCGACTATAAAAACCTCCGCCCCAGCTCCCTTCCTCACAATCACGGAAGCCACGAACAGAGGAGGAAGCACCACGAGGCTGGAGGTTTAGTAAGTACGGCATAGCCGATCTAGGATAGGCACCAGATCTCTGCTGTCCATACCTTCTCTCCCTCATTGCCAAACAAAGGTGTATAATCTACAGACTTTTTATTCCCCCTTGTTTCTCTTCCCCCCCCCTTTTTACTCCCCCACTGCAGTTGGACCTCCAATTACCCGTCTGTTCAGTTTTGGCTCATGGGGCATTGCTCGCCTTCCAACCTAGTATGTATATACCGTTATGCACAGTCTTCCCCATGCTGTACCTGAATATGTGTGTGATTGTGTGTTGATCTTAGCTGTAACTGCGTGCCTAGCTAATTTTATTTACAGATTCAATGGATAACTATTCATCTCCCATAGGACATCCAGCAGTATCTGTATGCACTATGTGTATGAGTTTCTTTTTCCACCATTTCTTTTCACAGGTACCTTCATGCGAAGCGCGTTGGGATCCGCGCACTAGTAACTCCTGGTTCTTGTTTTTTCAGGCATACAACCAAGCATACCAGTACTAGCTAGGGCGGTATAAAATATAAATACACATTGATAAGAGTAACTACCTTACAGTTTAGGGTACGTACACGCACTGTGGCAAAACATCTAGTGAGTGACAGGGGGATCTGACCCCGGTCCTGACGAAGGGGCATGGTGCCCCGAAACATGTTGACCCGCACAGGAAAGCTAGCACACTAACCAGCTTAAACTTTCCGACATCACTTTTTTAATAATACCAGCCAGTGCCTAATAAATACTTTTTCTTTACACTAGGCCAGGTATTTTTTAATATCACCATATCACCCCTGACCCTACTGACACTCACTCCCACTCACTCACATAGCACCTTCACTCTAAAGGTGCTCCAGCGTAGTCGCTTGTCGCAGCACTGCCCCGTTTGGTAGCCGAGCGGAAGACCCCGATGATGAAGCATGACACCAAGGGCCCTTTTGGTGTGTGAGGGGTATTTTAACACATCATGTGTATTCCAACACCAACAGGATGCACAATAAACCTCTCCGAGGTGGACCTTTGTGATTACTAGTACTTTGACAAGAGGAGGACGTGCCCACCTCGGTGCCTACCAGCACCACCTCTTCCATCCCCTTTTTGATTTTCTCCTATGTCTTTCTTTCTTCATATAGATGCTCCTTCCAAACCAACCCGGAAGGAGCTGGCTTCACGGGCCCGGCAACGGAGGCTGGAGGCCACTGTCGCTGAATATCGGCGGCTGGTGGCCCAGGAGGAGGGGGACACGCAGTCTACAACAACATCTACCGGCACAGCTGCATCCTCCTCCGCGCTCCCTGGGTCACCCAGTCAGCACAGAAGGTCTCCAGCGGTACGGAGCCGGGGTACCGCTGCCGCAGCCACCCGCCACCGCCGAGCAGCAAAGAAATCAGCTGCCCCCCACAGCAGTTGCAAAAAACGTATGCACCGCCTTTCCCTGAGGGTTTCCTACCTCGAGCAGGAGCTGCTCAACACGAAAACCCTGCTTGAGACCCTCCGCAAGGAGCATTCCGACCTGGCCCGGAAAGTCAACAGCAGTAGCCAGCAGTAGGAGAAGAGACTGTCCCTTGCCCCTTTTTAAAAGACTTCTGGGGGTGGGAATTGGGAGTTGGGTTTTTTCACTTTTTTGGACTTTTCAAGGACATTCGTTGGGGTTAGGGAGTGGGGGTGGGTTGGGTCTTGTGGGAGATTATTTTTGTCAGGGATATAAATATACTTTAAACTTTATCTTAGCATACGTGTTTTTTTTACAGCTTTTGAGGCTGGTGGGTGGGGTTTAACAGTAACTTTGTTTTCGTGAAACTGAAGTGGCATCTTGATTCAAGTTGTGTAATTAATTGCCCAAATGTTTTCAAAACTAAGTGCCTCTCACAGAGTAAGTGAATTCAATAGTCCTAGGACTTTACTAGTACTAGCATCAGTCTCTCGTCTCTCCTAATACTCCATTATACTTCCTCCCCCAAACGCTTATCTTACCTGTAATTTGTGTTTTGAAATAGGGTTAGGCACAGGGCTGGCTGCACGGCAAATGGCGATTAAGGTTGGCAATCCTGGGTGGATGAAATGTCATCATTGCGTTGGTACTAGTGGTGTTACACAGTGGCAGTTGCAGTATCTGAGAAAAAAAGAAAATGAAACCTTGTTTGTCCTTACCGTAGCATTAGAACGTACGATAGAGAATATAGCAGGTGACAGTACACTAGAACAGTGCCACAATGTAGCCTAACAAATGGTAAAGTATTGAAAGTATAACTAGTACTTGCGTTGAATTTATTTGACATTGTCTACTACTACAAGAAATAGTACCGAAGGTGAAGGACACAGCAGCGTAATAATTTGCCTCGTCTAGGAGGAGGATGTTCTAATCTTGATGACCTATCAAGTTGATGGCGCACATGAAAATCTGCTTTCATTTGCCAATAGTGACTGAGTGTCAAGCTGAGTAAGAGTATAATATATATCCTCGGATTCCTTCACCAGCCTGTTGCTATGACCTTATCCTCCCCAGCAAGTGTGTGGAATTTTTGCTGTCATTTAGTCACACATCAATCAAAACCACACAGCCCGGGGGAAGAGGGTTAGGGTTTGGAAAATGGATGGGAATGGTTTTTTTTTTGGGTAAGTTTTGTTGAGAGAAGAAAAAAAAAGCACAGCATGGACAAACAATAATTGAAGATAAAGAAATCTTTGGGTACAAAGCTAACCATAAATCTTTTAAGTGACATAAAGGAAGTGCATGCACGACTGCATGCATGGTTACTGAACTATTTTCGACAACCGTGAATGACAGAATGCAACAGTACAGGGCTGCAGTGTTTTCACTTGCCTATCTCTGCATTCAGAGAAACACTTCTTACATTAAATTAGGTGTAAAAAATAGCAGAAGTAAAACCTATAGAATGGCTGTAGGGATGAATTTAGAAGCAGCGAATGGAGATCCAAAAAATGCAGAGTCACACTCATCGAAGTTCACAGTAATAACATTACTTTAAAGATAATTAGAAAAGAACGGATACTGTATCTGTATGTTGTTGTAGTTGTCCTGTTGAATTTGGTAAGTTGCATGCATCAAACCATTCCTCTTATTAGCGGGACTCCTCCATTCCAGCTGACGCTCCGTCCATCAATGTTGGTGACCAGAAGACACCCTGTCCACTGCCTGCCTGGCGGATGCTGAATTGCGGCTCGCTAATGTGAAGCCTGACTTCATCCTTTTTTTCCCATTGCACAGACTGAAACCCGGCCTGTAAATATTGATGGAAAAACAGGAAGTGATATTAGAACACCACTGACAAATAAATATAAGGTATGTATGCTGTGTAGTGCAAAAAGTCACACTTTTAGTTTCCTAATAGACAGTACAATATTTTTGAAAGTGCGTACTCTGTCTGAGTCTCCTTTTGAAGGATAAATAAGTATGGGCAAATTAATTTAGCGGATCTTTCCCCTCAAGCTAGGTGTACTGTAAACTGTATTTTAGAACAAAATTAGACCTTCCCAGCAGTGCTCCCACCCAGACCCTTACTAAAGCCAGTCGCAAAAATGTAGAAGACCCCCAATCAGATCTCAAAAAATGAGGCCTAGTAGAAAACTGGTGACAAAACATACTTTGAAAGTAAAAGTAGGCCCAAATCCCCCCTTACCCACCGTGGATTGTATTCAAAGCACTTGCAAGCAAGCAAAAGTATCCATACCCAGCATCGCTCCAAGACTCGCAAACCCCCCCACAAACAGCCCCCCACCCAAACACATGCAATACAAATACTGCTAACCCTAACGAGTCCTAAGTTAAGAATAGTGGCAAACGCTTTCTTTAACTATGCCAAATCCCCCCTTTCCCACCATGGATTTTCTTCAAATCACTTGCAACCAAAATTACACATTCCCACGAGTGCTCTAAGACCCCAGAACTCAGTTGCAAAAACCTAGAACACCCCGAAAGACATGCAATCCTGCTGCTAGGGCTAACCCTAACGAACCCTAAGTTACAAAAAGTGCCAAAAGGCTTTTCCGCATGGATTTTCGCCAAACCAGTTCTATCCGGTATTAGACCTTCCCAGACAATTCCCAGCAATGCCCCAAGACCCACCAACCCACCCGCAAAAAACCACAACACCCCCAAACAGCCAAAAAGCCAAAATGGAAAATCTCATATTACTTACAATATTTTTCTGCCTTCTGTCCAAACACGCTGTGCAGCTAGGTCATAACTCCCGTTTTCCACCATGGATTTCCTGAAAAGCAAATGCAATCAAAACTAGACTGCGCCAGCAGTGCTCCCAGACCCCAAAACCCACCCACAAACACCCGGAACCCCCCCAAAGAGCACCTCAAAGACAAGCAAGTCAGCAAAAACACAAAAAAAATTGTCTCCGATTTGGTCCAAACCACTTTTATCCGGTATTAGAGCTTCCCAGCAATGGCCCCAGAGCCGTCAACCCAGGCGAAAACAAGTAGAAGACCCCAGACAGCCAAAAAGCAAAACTACAAAAATGGGGACTTAGTCACTTTTGGGAAAATTTCCAAAATCACTCCGCGCGCGCTCTGCAGCTAGGCCCTAACTTCCCTCTGCCTCCATGGATTTTCTTCAAACCTCTTGCTATCAAAACTATCCATACCCAGCAGTGCTCCCAGACCCCGAAACCCACCCACAAACACCAGGAAGCCCCCCAAACAGGCCCCCGAAAACGCTACATTGAGCGAAATGTCAGAAAAAGCAAAAACTTTTTCCTCATGGATTTTGTCCAAACCAGTTTTATCCGGTATTAGAGCTTCCCAGCAATGGCCTCAGAGACGTCAACCCAGGCGAAAACAAGTAGAAGACCAAACAGCCAAAAAGCAAAACTACAAAAATGGGGACTTAGTCACTTTTGGGAAAATTTCCAAAATCACTCCGCGCGCGCTCTGCAGCTAGGCCCTAACTCCCCTCTGCCTCCATGGATTTTCTTCAAACCTCTTGCTATCAAAACTATCCATACCCAGCAGTGCTCCCAGACCCCGAAACCCACCCACAAACACCAGGAAGCCCCCCAAACAGGCCCCCAAAAACGCTATAGTGAGCGAAATGTCACAAAATGCAAAAACGCTTTTCCTCATGGATTTTCCACAAAACACTTTTATCCGGTATTACACCTTCCCAGCAATGCCCCAAGACCCGCCTACCCACCCGCAAAAAGCACAACACCCCCAAACAGGCAAAAAGCAAAAATGGAAAATCTCATACTTAGAATATTTTTCGGCCTTCTTTCAATTCTGTCCAAACGCGCTGTGCAGCCAGGTCATAACTCTACTTTTCCACCATGGATGTCCTGGAAAACAAATGCAATCAAAATCAGACTGTGCCAGCGTTGCTCCCAGACCCCAAAACCCACCCACAAACACCAGGAACCCCCCCAAACAGGCTACCGAAAACATGATAGTGTGGGAAAGATCAGGCCTTCGATGGTGAGAATATCCGGGGTTGCCTGGAGTTGGTCTTTAGCTGGTTTCAGTCGAACAGCCTCAAGGCCAATTCCAACAAATCGGAGGTGTTGTTCTTCGGCTGCTCCCTTGATCCCGATTGGCGGGCCTGGTGGCCCACAGATATGTGTCCCCCTGCCCTGACATCGTTGGTGGCAAAAAACCTGGGAGTAAAGATGGATAACAGCTTGACGCTGGCATCACATGTTCGTGGCCTGACGGGCACCTGCTTTGGGATACTCAAGATGCTCCGGAAGTTCTTGCCTTTGCTCTCAGAAGAGCATAGAAAGATTACTGTGCAAGCCTTAGTTGGCTCCAGACTGGACTATGCTAACGTCTTGTATATTGGTCTTCCGGATTATCTTGTTCAGCGGCTGCAGGTTGTGCAGAATTCCGCGGCCCGTGCCATTTTTGGCCTTCACAGGCGAGTAAGAGCCTCCGGTTTGGTGCAGTCGCTTCATTGGCTGCCCATCTGGAAGCGGATCATGTTTAAAGTGCTGACCTTGGCGCATAAAGCGCTCTTTGGCGCGGGAGCAAAGTACCTACAACGTAGGCTTGCTTTCTACCGTCCGGCCAGATCTCTACGATCAGAATCTTTGTTCTTGGCTGTGGTTCCTCGAATAAGGAAGACACGCACTGGGGGGCGCTCCTTTAGTTTGAGGGCCCCTCAGTTGTGGAACACCCTGCCTCTGGCCTTACGGTCTTCCTCTAATCTGCTCCAGTTTAGGAAGAGCCTGAAGACCTGGCTTTTTAACCTTTAGGATTTTTTTTTCTTTTTTCCTGTCTTTGCTGTTCGCTGTATGGTGTTATGTTTTTTATTTTGAGCTGCCTCGATATAGCGCCGGGACACTCCTCTGGAGTAGCCGTGCGCTATTGAAATAAACATATAACATAACATAACATAACATAACATAACAAAAAGGCAAAAACTTTTTTTGCTCCGATTTTCTCCAAAACACTTTTATCCGGTACTAAACCTTCCCAGCAATGGCCCCAGAGCCGTCTACTCACCAGCAAAGAAGTAGAACACCCCCACAAGTGCAGAGTCTTTCTTCATTGGGCATAATCCAGCCATCTGCTTTGAGGGAAATAGGAGTCTGGAGGAGGAGGATAGAGGCGCATGTTCTTGTGAACTTGTGAACCTGAGGAATGCAGACTGCGGCACCTTCAAATCAATAAGCAAATAAGTGAAGACAGTTCTGCTGATGGGCTTCTTTTTGTGATTGATTAGGTGATTAATTTTTGTATTTATATTGACTTTGCAAAACAAAGAAAGACATACACACAGGAATAAAAGTGAATAAGGAGGAAAAAGAAAGTTATTGATTCATTGGCTCATTTTCAGGTCTCGGTGCCAGGGAAGCAGAGTTCGTCCTCAAACTCTGCGAATTCAGACGGGAGTAGGTGACTTAACAGAGAAGAACTTCCCTCATCTAAGTTGGTGTCCTCCTCGTCTTCTTCCGGCGTGCATTCTCGTATTTTATAATCTGGTGGTATGAGGTGCTGATTCATCTTGATCATTGTTAACCTCTCCACATTTTTGGGCGAGAGGCGGGTCCTTTTGGAAGTTACAATGCCTCCAGCAGCACTGAAAACACGTTCAGAAGACACGCTTGCAAATGGGCAATTGCAAAAATCACAGTTGATGGACAGAATGTAGAACAATGTCATACATTCACCCCAGTACAAGGATCTGGGCCTAAATCCATCGTTTTTTTGCACTCCACACCACCCTGGGTTAGACACTGGCTATATGCAAATCAGCTCTGACCCTGTGCCTCATGGGAACAGTCCAGTCCGAACTACCAAGCCATGTCTTTCCCAGACCGGAATCAAGCATCCAAGGACCGGTTTCTGGCTATCAGCCTTCATTCAGCCTGGATAGCTTGACTCCAGTGGTGTGGAGAGCCTGGGACTCACGTCTGAGCATACCCAGCCCACTCGGGTGAAAATTGCAAAACACACAGTTGATGGACAGAATGTAGAACAATGTCATACATTCACCCCAGTACAAGGATCTGGGCCTAAATCCATCGTTTATTTGCACTCCACACCACCCTGGGTTAGACACTGGCTATATGCAAATCAGCTCTGACCCTGTGCCTCATGGGAACAGTCCAGTCCGAACTACCAAGCCATGTCTTTCCCAGACCGGAATCAAGCATCCAAGGGCCGGTTTCTGACTATCAGTCTTCATTCAGCCTGGATAGCTTGACTCCAGTGAGAAAGATGGACCTCTGTTGAGTCATTCAGATAGGCCTGCACCATCAACTCAGGTTCTCCCGGGTTCCTCCACTTTGCTTACTTTTTTCTGGGACCATTTCAGAAGCAAACCCAAGCTCAGTTAGCCAATCCTCTTCATCACCCGATATTACTGTTGTGTCTGGTGCAGATGATACGGTTGCTGGTGTCATTAGCGGCTGAGAGGGCAAATCACTCACTTCTGCCACAGCCACAAATGCAGAATGGGATTTTTTTGACTGCGGACGGCCTGCTGATGCTGATGTACTGCCTTTTCCTTCAATTTCCTGCCGTTCTCTTTCAAACCGAGTGGCTGACACAGCTAGCCAATGTTTGTACTTTGTAACATCTGCGTCATCAAAAGGAAAGAATACTCTGCCTGCCACTGCCTTTTTGTACCGTGGATCCAGAATAGTAGCACAAATGTAATGCTGTTCTGTCTTGATCATTTCAAGACGATCATCGCCAAGTAGGCGGTGTAATAACTTCTCCGACAACTCTAATGCTTCTTCCTTTCCATCTTTTTCAAACTTAGAACACACCGCCTTCAGTCGGTGCTCTAGCATGCTCAACAATGGGATAGCTTTTCCCAAATTACAGTCCTCCCTGCTGACTGCACGCGTGAAGACCTCAAAAGGACAAAGCATGTCTGTCAGGCTTTTAACTAGGTGCCATTGCTCCACCTGTATCCTCATGTCCTTCATAGGTGTACCCAGTTTAAAGAAATACTGATCGACTACCGCATACTGCTCATACAGACGCTCAAGCATGTAGAAGGTTGAGTTCCAACGTGTTGCCACCTCCTTGATGAGTGCCTTCACTGGGAATTTACGTTCATATTGCAGGCACCATGAGCTGCTTCCGGGCCTTAAAAGAATGGTTGAAATATGTGCACATTCTTTGGCAGGTGGTCAGTAACTCGGAGACTGGACTTTCTTCACTCAAGAATTTTTTAACAACCAGGTTTATACAGTGCGCCAGACACGGCACTCTGAAATAGTTACCCATATCCATGGCCTTAACTACATTGGCGCCATTCTCCGTGGAAACATAACCAATCATGCGTTTTCTTGGGGACAGCCATTGAAAGACCTTTGTGTTAAACTCATGCAAAATGTTTTCTGCTGTATGACTTTTCTTCATGGCAAACATGGCTATTGTTGCATGTTTCCGAGCAGCTTTATAAACTTTATCCTCATCAACACCTGCGTTTATCTTGCCTTTAACCCCTGAAAAAGAGACCCAGTGTGCAGTGATGCACATGTAATCAGTGGCTGCACAACTGCTCCACATGTCTGTTGTCAGATGTATAGTGTGAACAGCACTCTTCTGCAAATCTGCCCCAATCACCTCGAGCACATCTTCATGTAGTGCTGGAATCGCAACTCTGGGAAAATAGAACCGGCTAGGAACCTTCCATTTAGGGCAGAGCATTGCCACCATTTCAAGAAAACCCACCCCTTCCACAAAAGAAAAAGGGAGAAGGTCCAGCGCTAGCATTTTAGCCAGCTTACTGTTATACAGACGCGCCATTGGGTGGTTGTGTTCATATGGCGCTTCTGAAACCAACATGCTTCTAATGGTGGGCTGGACCAATTTACGGGATGATGATGACTTCTGCGACCCAGTTACGCTCCGTGATGAACTTTTTCGCGTTGGTGTCTCACTCTCTCCCACACTCTTAGTGTGGCTCATAGATCTGCTGCTGACAGGGGTACTAGGTGTAAGTGAAGAAATGTCTGATGCTTCTTCTTCCTCCTCGTCATCAGCAGATGAAACATCAACGGATACTATTTGTTGACTTGTAATTCGGGGATCCTTGATCTCCCTTAGGTGCGCCAGCCATTTGACAGTGTGCTGTCTCTCAAGATGACCTCTCTGGCCTCCGGTACCATAGTTGGTACCAAGCTTACCACGACTAACTCGAACCTTACAAATGGTACAAATGGCTATGTTTTCCCTTGTTGGGCTAACACTAAAGAAGTCCCAAACTGCGGACTTCAAATGTCTGTGGGGAGCGGAGGAGGCGATACTGGGAATGCTGCTAATGCCAGATGAACTGGAGGATGTGTGTTGCCGAAATTTAGTACGTTGTGCACTTACAGCACCACTAATTGAGGACATGGAGGTCGAGGTGGATGGAGGTCCCTTCCGGCGAGAAAATATGGACGCTGTAGGTGGTGGTGTTGGTGTACTAGTTAACTGCATTCCTGGTGGTCCCATTCCCACGTCGCCATTATCATAATCACGCTCAGCAGCATTTCGGGCTAGGGTGAAAATGCCTGTGTGCTGCATGTCCGCTGAGGCTGTAGTGACGCCTATGATGACTGCGTCGTCGTGGTGAGAGTCTTTATCAGCAGGAGCAGTATACGCCCCTTCTTGTTCAGCGTCATCATCACACTCCATGACTCTGAGACTTTCGGGGACCTTCCTTTTACGCTTAGCTACCTTTGTCAGATCATGGTGTGCCTCACTCTCAGACGGCCGTGGTGGTTCCCAAGTTTGATCCATATCATCAGAAGGAAGGGGGCTTGAAGAAGAAGTAGACACAATCCATGATCTTTTCCTTGCTGGGGATCTGGAAGACAATGAATCATCAGGAGGAGTGGCTTCCTCATGTGATACCTCGGCTTGAATGTCGATTTCCTGATGTGCCCCTACTTCGGGAGGAACAACTATTGTGGGAACTTGTGCCGCTCCATGCACCTCTGCTTGCTCCTCTCCTTGCACCGCCTCTCCTTCCACATGTACTTGGGCTTGTACTTGCACATGTGGTTGTTGTTGCGGCTGTGGTTGTTCAACACTCGTCAGATGAGTTACAACAACCTGTGTTGATTGAGGGATGCTGCTACTTTCTTGCGATGAGCCAACATCACTGGTCGATGGTGATTGAACAACTATACTGGCTGCCTCTGCAGCACTCAAGGGCTTGGACCTAAGTTGGCGTGGTGGTGGTGGCACTGAGCCCAATGGAGCGGAGGTGCTGCTCCCAGCTTGGTCCCCAGCAGACCCCGCTGCTGCTGCAGGCGTACTTTTTTTTATCCCAAAAAATGTGGCGGTCGTCACAATAGTCTCCTTAGTAAGTGGCGCCACTTGCTTCTTCTGCTCCTTACTGGCAACTTTCTTGCTAGAGGAGCTACAGGCAACTTTTTTTGGGGCCATCTTCTTCAGATGTCACTCAGAACAGCAGGCCGCAGTTGCACAAGTTGCAGAGTTGTCTGTGGCCACACGTGACGTTGTGCTGCACACACCGCAGCAGGACTTCTTCCTGGCACTGGTGGTTCTCTTGTGCACCTAAAAGCAATGGAAGACAGAGGAACATCAGTTATACACCCCAAAAAGTCGAAAAACACACAAAAAACAGCACAATCCCAGGCCATCTATGCCCTCAATGATGTTTAAATTCAAGAAGACACCCCACAGAAAGACTAGGCCCATGCACCACTCACTACCCCTGGGCATAATGGATGAAAGCTAGGCAAAATGGGTGCAGGCCTCAGACACTGCCTGCCTTCAAAATGGCCCCTTGCACCCCAAGCACATGTGCAGGGCCAAGCCTGTACCAGCACTCAAGATGGCCACCACCACCCACACGGCCAGTCCACATCAACAGTACACCCCAAAAAAACGGAAAACACACACAAATCACCACAATCCAATGCCATCCAGGATGTTTACATTAAAGAGACCCCACAGGCAGACTCAGCCCATGCACCACTCACTACCCCTGGGCAAAAGGCCCCAACAGCAGCCCAAAAAAATCGGGAAAAAAACACAAAATTCAGCACAATCACAGGAAATCCATGCCCTCAATGATGTTTAAATTCAAGAAGACACCCCACAGAAAGACTAGCCCATGCACCACTCACTACCCCTGGGCATAATGGATGAAAGCTAGGCAAAATGGGTGCAGGCCTCAGACACTGCCTGTCTTCTAAATGGCCCCTTGCACCCCAAGCACATGTGCAGGGCCAAGCCTGTACCAGCACTCAAGATGGCCACCACCACCCACATGGCCAGTCCACATCAACAGTACACCCCAAAAAAACGGAAAACACACAAAAAGCACCACAATCCAATGCCATCCAGGATGTTTACATTAAAGAGATCCCACAGGCAGACTCAGTCCATGCACCACTCACTACCCCTGGGCAAAAGGCCCCAACAGCAGCCCAAAAAAATCGAAAAAACCCACAAAATTCAGCACAATCACAGGAAATCCAAGCCCTCAATGATGTTTCAATTCAAGAAGACACCCCACAGAAAGACTAGGCCCATGCACCACTCACTATCCCTGGGCATAATGGATGAAAGCTAGGCAAAATGGGTGCAGGCCTCAGACACTGCCTGTCTTCAAAATGGCCCCTTGCACCCCAAGCACATGTGCAGGGCCTGCCTGTACCAGCACTCAAGATGGCCACCACCACCCACATGGCCAGTCCACATCAACAGTACACCCCAAAAAACCGAAAAACACACAAAAATCACCACAATCCAATGCCATCCAGGATGTTTATATTAAAGAGACCCCACAGGCAGACTCAGTCCATGCACCACTCACTACCCCTGGGCAAAAGGCCCCAACAGCAGCCCAAAAAAATCGAAAAACCCCACAAAATTCAGCACAATCCGAGGCCATCCATGCCCTCAATGATGTTTAAATTCAAGAAGACACCCCACAGAAAGGATAGGCCCATGCACCACTCACTACCCCTGGGCATAATGGATGAAAGCTAAGCAAAATGGGTGCAGGCCTCAGACACTGCCTGTCTTCAAAATGGCCCCTTGCACCCCAAGCACATGTGCAGGGCCTGCCTGTACCAGCACTCAAGATGGCCACCACCACCCACATGGCCAGTCCACATCAACAGTACACCCCAAAAAAATGAAAAACACACAAAAATCACCACAATCCAATGCCATCCAGGATGTTTACATTAAAGAGACCCCACAGGCAGACTCAGTCCATGCACCACTCGCTACCCCTGGGCAAAAGGCCCCAACAGCAGCCCAAAAAAATCGAAAAAACCCACAAAATTCAGCAAAATCCCAGGCCATTTATGCCTTCAATGATGTTTAAATTCAAGAAGACACCCCACAGAAAGACTAGGCCCATGCACCACTCACTACCCCTGGGCATAATGGATGAAAGCTAGGGAAAATGGGTGCAGGCCTCAGACACTGCCTGTCTTCAAAATGGCCCCTTAGTCCCCATCAACAGTACACCCCAAAAAAACGAAAAACACACACTAATCACGACAATCCAAGGCCATCCAGGATGTTTACATTAAAGAGACCCCACAGGCAGACTCAGTCCATGCACCACTCACTACCCCTGGGCAAAAGGCCCCAACAGCAGCCCAAAAAAATCAAAAAAAACCCACAAAATTCAGCACAATCCCAGGCCATCCATGCCCTCAATGATGTTTAAATTCAACAAAACAGTTGTATCATGCACCCATAACTAACCCTGGTCCTACTGGATACTGTGGCTACCCACAATATATTTTATTTAATGTTCTGAAAAAGTTCCAAAATTGTAGTTGCAGCAACTGTAATGCCCCAAACAAACTTACTTGTGAAAGTTGATTTCTAATCCAAAAGTGATCCAAAGAAAGTCAAAAAGGCTTCAAATCCAAATATCCAGCAGCATCCACAAAAAGTAATCCTTCCAGGTCAAGATCCAAATGAAAGTGACCAGCACATGAAGAAAGCACTGGGAGGAGCCTGCTGGACAGGAACAGGAAGTTGGAGACTGTGGGGCACTTCCTCCCCCCCCCCCCCAAAATGGACTCCTTGCAAAAAAAAAGTGCAGGCAAATTTCAACCTGAGGAGTTATTCTGATAAAAATCATCATTTCCAGAAGGTTTATGCTGCTTGCTGGTGGATTTCTTGTGCAGAATTGCAAATTTTGCCATTTCGCGAGTGCGAGATTGTTGCTGCCCGCCGCATCTACATGTTCGCAATTGCGAACTCTCGCGATGCGTGCTGTGCAAGGTGGCAAGCCGCGATGACGTAATCGCGGTCGCCAAACTCCTGCGGGATCCCGCAGCAAGGTCCAAAATGGCGCAGCACACGCAAAATATGGAGAAAAACAACTCTGCAAACGCTGAATGATGGTAAGTGAACGCCGCGCGCCGCAAAATTGTATCACCAAGCAAAAAAAATCAGCTGCGTGCGAATTTACGAATTTTCGGCAAATTCGCGAGAGTTTGCGGATTGCGAATTTGCCAAAAATCCGCAAATTCCGCGAGCGGAACGGATTTTACGCCCATGCTTAGTATTCTGGGCCTGTTTATTTGCTGGGCACCTGGTTACCACCTGCTTTGAGTTGGTGGTAATTTGCGAGTTACAAATAGCGATTTTCATTGAAATTGCTATTTGCGAATTTTCATACATTTGTTTGCTAATCCTTAATAGCGTATTCGCAAATAGGGAGTCGCAATTTAGGACTCTGTAAGTATATATTCACAAAATAGGAATCACAAAATGGATAGGATCGATTTTAGCATTTTCTTATTTTGCAAATGGGTTTTTTCTTCCCTACATTGCACAAAGCGATTTTGCGATCGCAAACTCTGAAATTCTGCGAGTTTCTGTGTTTTCGATCGCAATTTAGCTTGCTACATCTGGCCACTAATGCTAATTGCACCCCAAAGGAGACTATAAATGCTATCGCTTCATCTAATGCTTCTAGCACCACCCCACGTAAAGTTTTTAAAAAAAAGAACTAATATTTGTTTGAGGTGTGGTTACGCACCAAATGGGAAGGACTACAGGATATGTCCTGCCAGGAATGTTGTGTCTTAAATGTGGCAAAGTGGGACACTTCCACAACAAGATCGCGGACATACACAACAGCTTCAGCACTCAACCGACGAGCACCACGACCGAACCACCGCCCCCCACCACCACCCTCCGCGCCTGGACTCCGATCAGCACCGAAGACACCATCCGCACGATGAACTCCATCCACTCCGGATCTCCGACCGACCCCTGCCCTCACCACGTCTTCAACAAGGCCGACGCTATCATCGCACCCCACCTACGTGACATCATCAACACCTCCTTCGACACCGCCACCTTCCCGGAGAGCTGGAAGCACGCCGAACTCAGCGCTCTACTCAAGAAGCCATCGGCTGACCCCACCGACCTCAAGAACTACCGCCCCATCTCGCTGCTCCCGTTTCCTGCAAAAGTCATCGAGAAGACCGTCAACAAGCAGCTGGCCGCCTTCCTCGAGACGAACGGATCCCTCGACCCCTCGCAGTCCGGCTTCCGGGCCAACCACAGCACCGAGACCGCCCTGATCGCAGCCACCGATGACATCCGAGCGCTGCTCGACAACGGAGAAACAGCGGCCCTCATCCTCCTCGACCTCTCCGCGGCCTTCGACACTGTCTGCCATCGTACCCTAGTACAACGCCTCAGCAACGTCGGAGTCCAGGAGAAGGCACTGGAGTGGATCATCTCCTTCCTCGCTGGAAGAACACAGAGAGTCCGCCTCCCCCCGTTCAGATCTGAAGCCACCGACGTCATCTGCGGCGTCCCTCAAGGCTCCTCGCTCAGTCCGACCCTCTTCAACATCTACATGAGCCCCCTCGCAGACATCGCACGCCAGCACAACCTCAACATCATCTCCTACGCCGACGACACCCAGCTGATCCTCTCCCTTACCAACGACCCCGCCACCGCCACCGCCAGAGCCAACCTTCACGAAGAGATGAAAGAGGTAGCCGATTGGATGAGGAACAGCCGCCTGAAACTGAACTCGGACAAGACGGAAGTCCTCATCCTGGGATCCTCACCCTCCGCCTGGGACGACTCCTGGTGGCCCCCCGCCCTAGGCAGCGCACCCAAACCAACAGACCACGCACGCAACCTGGGCTTCATCCTGGACTCCTCCCTCTCCATGACGAGACAAGTCAACGCCGTCTCCTCGTCATGCTTCAATATCCTGCGCATGCTACGTAAGATCTTCCGGTGGATCCCCACCGAGACCAGGAAGACGGTCACCCAGGCCCTCGTCACCAGCCGTCTGGACTACGGCAACACCCTCTACGCCGGAACCACCGCCAAACTCCAGAAGAGACTCCAGCGGATCCAGAACGCCTCAGCACGACTCATCCTGGACATCCCCCGTCGCAGCCACATCTCCGGACACCTGAGAGATCTGCATTGGCTCCCGGTCAACAAGAGAATCACCTTCCGTCTCCTCACCCACGCACACAAAGCCCTACACAGCCAAGGACCAGGATACCTCAACAGCCGCCTCAACTTCTACGCTCCCAAACGCCAGCTCCGTTCGACCAGCCACGCCCTCGCCGCTGTCCCCCGCATCCGCAGAGCCACCACAGGGGGACGATCCTTCTCCTACCTCGCCGCCAAGACTTGGAACTCCCTCCCCACCCACCTCCGCCTGACCCAGGACCACCTCGCCTTCAGGAAGCAACTCAAGACCTGGTTGTTCGAGCAGTAGCAGATTCCCCCCCCCCCCTCCCAGCGCCTTGAGACCCTCCGGGTGTGTAGTGCGCTATATAAATACGATGATTGATTGATGATTGAAAGTGTGTCAGTCAAATATGAGTAAACCTAATAAGGTTGATTGCGTTATGGAGGATGAATCCGTGTGTGAGCATGAACATGTTCAAAATTTGCAAGATATGATTGTGGTCGTCAGTGATGATGGTATTGTTACTAGTGATCCAGCTGATTGTGTGGACCCTTATGTCGATGTGTTGGTGAGTGGTGTGTGCCTGAAATTGCTTGTGGATTCTGGTGCTCGTATATCTATGATTACCTATGATTTGTTCAAGAAGTCTTGGGAGACAGGTCCCTCTTTCCTCCTAACAGGGCACCAGTTTCTTACGAGGGATGCAAAATCGATTTGGAGGGCTTCATTGAAGATGTGCTTGAATTTAGGGGATGCAGAATTCAGGGAAAAATTTATGTAGCTTTTCATGGTTTAAATATTCTTGGGTGGTACCACCAAGGACTTTTTGGCATGGTATCAAGACCTGGTACCAGCGAACAAGTTTTGGTCATCAAGGACAATCCTGGCCCTGTTTGTTTAGAACATGAGTTTCCCAAAGTGTTTTCCAACGAACTTGGTAAGATTGTTGGTTTCAAGCACAAAATTAAAGTAAAGAAAGAGGCTATCCCTGTGAAGCATAAGGTTAGGTCTGTGCTGTTTAGCCTTAGGTCGAATCTTAAGAATGAATTAGATAGGTTACACAGTTGTGGGGTCATTGAACCCAATGAGTCCAGTTTGTGGTTGTGCCCTTTGGTGGTTGTCCGCAAATGGAGTGGCAAAATAAGTTTGTGCATTGACCTTAGGAGTTTGAATAAAGAAATTTGGATTGATTTGCACCCTCTTCCTAGATTTGGTGATTTGTGGGAGGAATTGAGGAGTGCAGAGTGGTTCTCCAAGATTGATCTTGCCTCAGCATACCACAAAGTTCTGTTAGATGATGAGTCTCGCCACTACAAGGCTTTTAATTCCCCTTTTGGTTCATTTCAGTTCTGTAGAATCCCTTTCGGGCTTGCTTCCGCAGCCTCGATCTTGCAAAGAATAATGCAAACGATCCTCAATGATGTAAAGGGTGTTGTCATCTTTCAAGAAGATGTTCTTATTTTCACTAAACATTTGGAGGAACATGAGAATACTTTGAAGACCGTGCTTTGCATTTTCGAGGAAAAGGAGATTGTTCTAAAAAAAGAATAAGTGTGAATATTTGAGGAAAGAAATTGAATTTTTGGGGCTTTTGGTCTCTGCTAAGGGTGTCAGTCCTAGGCCTGGTCTGGTGAAGGCAGTTGTTGAATGTCCATGTCCAAAGAACAAGGATGAATAACGTTCCTTTTTGGGGTTGTGTGAGTTTTACTCACGTTTCATTCCAGACTATGCCAGTAAAATGAAGGCTCTCTCCAATATGTTAATGGCTAATGTTACTTTTTAGTGGAATGAAACTTGTCAAGAGACGTTTGACTTGGTCAAGTCAGAGATGGTTAGTGCAAAAACCCTCAGCGCGTATGAACTGGGTGTTCCTTGTACCATAACTGTTGATTCTAGCAACTATGGGTTGGGCACTGTTTGACTCAACATTTGGGAGGAAGTGAAGTCACTGTCATTTATACTTCCAGAGTTTTGCCTGATCCTGAATTGAACTACTCAGTCCATATTTTGTATAATGCATCTTTTTGTATTATGTACTTTTTATGATGAACTTCTCATCGAAATAAAGATTTTACTGAACTGAACTGAACTGAACTGAACTACTCAGTGATTGAAAAGGAGCTACTGACATGCTAATGGGCGTGTGAAAAGATCAGGACTTATATTTGGGGCAGGAAATTCATCATTCAAACTGACCATAAGCCCCTTGTATACATCCTGGGGGGGAGTGACTTAAGTATTCCATACCAAGTATTGCATGTCTCACCACTGAATTGCTGCAATATTATTTTGTGGTCAAGCACGTTCCGGCTTAGGAAAATGTCCGAGCTGATGTGTTGGCCTGACTTCACATTAATGATGATGAAGTACTTGATGTGGAAGAGGACACGGAGGATTGTTTCATCACCT
The DNA here is from genome assembly GCF_964261635.1 of Lissotriton helveticus. NCBI lineage: Eukaryota > Metazoa > Chordata > Amphibia > Caudata > Salamandridae > Lissotriton > Lissotriton helveticus. Next base: position 804,294,765 of record NC_136057.1, on the reverse strand, counting down.
CTGTAGATGCCCTGGAAAATAAAGCTTGGAGTGAGAGTGAGTGGAAAAAGGCAATGTCAGAGGACCTAGTTTTGGGCAAAATTAAAGAATTTATTGTGAATGGCTGGCCCAGGGAGAGCTGTGTGTCTTCTGATCTTCAACCTTTCTGCAAAATTGCTGAGGAGTTGTCCATAGAAGATGGCATAATTATGAGAGATGGTAGGTGAATTCTTCCATTTGGTGTTCATGTCAAACTGGTTGATTGCGCTCATGATGGACACTTAGGGGCCACGATGACAAAGAGATGTGTCGGGTTACACTATTGGTTGCCTTCAATGGATAGAGACATTGAGTCTAAAGTCAAAGAGTGTGTTGTTTGTTGCGGTGCTGAGAAGGCATACAAGGTCGCCACACCACCATTACAGCCCATTCCATTTCCAGAAAAACCTTGGCTTAAGGTGGGTGTTGATTTAGTGGGGCCTTTTAGTTTTCTTCCTCATCACTTACGCGTTTGTCTTGATGGATTTTCACAGCAAGTGGCCGGATGTCCATTTTTGTGCTTCTCCCACTGCTAATGGTGCCATTAATTTCTTAAAAGAGATTTTTATGAGAGAAGGATTCCTGGAAGCACTTGTTTCCGACAATGGAGTGCAGTTTCCTAATCAAGACATGGGAATGTTTCTGCGTGAATCTGGTGTTAAGCAGTTGAGAAGCTCAGTTGGTCATCCTCAAACAAATGGATTAGTTGAAATGATGAACAGGGTTGTTGTGGAGTGCATTAAGTGGGCAAAACACAATGGATGGGATGCGGAGACTGCTGTCAGATCCATGTTGTGGTTTTACCGCACAACACCCCACTCCCTCACTATAATAGCACCTTTTGTATCTCTTAGAGGTCGGATTCCCACATGCGCCTTATACCCTGCTTGGATTTTAAGAACTGTTTGCTACAAAGTGTCAGGCTGGGTGGACCAAAGTCTGTTGGAATCCAGGGTTGAAGCAGCACAAGAAAAATTGTGTATTAGGTATAATCTCAAAAATTCTGTAAAACCTGTTGCATTTTTCCCTGGCGACATGGTTCGAGTGAAGAACTCAAATTTTGTAAAAAAAAAAAAGGGTTGTGCGGCATTTGGTGATCCTGTGTGTGTTGTGAAAGTGTGTGGTGGTGCTGTCATGGTACATGGTGGGCATTGGTGGAATGCTAGCAAAGTCGTGAAGGCCATGTGTGATGTTGAGGTTTTTCATCCCTCTTCTGGTGAATATGGTTCTAGTGGGGTACTAAGGAGGTCATGCCGTGTCAGACGGGCACCTTGGAAACTAAGATGATTACCTACTATGCAATATTGTACTCTTCTTGTTCCTACAATGCCATATTGTACTTTCTATGCAACTGTTATACTATACATTTAGTACTACTTGTTTACCTCTTAATAGTTTTTCTCTTTAGGGCGTTGGGGATTTTTCCTTTCTCTTTTAGGTTTTCTCCTTCTTGTTTACAAAAAAAGAGGTATCATGTTGTGCTTAGCAATGCTTGCTTTGTATTATTGTTAGAACCCCCAAACGCTGCTGTGTAGTGCTCTCCTGCATCAGGGATTCCATGTTTGGCAGTTGATGGCTCTCGCAGCGGTGGCTCGTTGTACCCACAATCAACTTTTAGCAGTGTTTACTCACTGAGTCCTGTCTTCAATACCTGCGGGGACACTACAGTTTTGTTGCTGGGATGGATTTGCCACCTCACCCAAACCAACTTTTAACCTTTAGAATTAATCACTTTTTTTCCTTCAGTGGGGCATGGCTGAAAGCTGTAGATCGGCTGGGCACCAGGAGACCTGAAATCTTTTTTTTAAAAATCTTGTTATTAAACAAGCTCATGAAATCACATGTACTGAAAGACGAGCACATATATTCAAATACTCAAATATATAATGACACATAAGATTGCTTCAGTACACCATACTTTTTCAGTCTAAACCTGGTAGGTTGCCACCTAGTTAGGTATGATCCAAGTAAACATTCTGTTTAGCCTTGTGTCTTCTTCATTCGCAAGCTGCGCCTCCGCTCCCCAACTCACATACTACTGATTCTTTGCCCGTATTTCTGTATTTCTCCCAGGGGTACCATATTTTGTTGTATGTTTTCTTGTAGCCCCTGCTGTCATATATAACCTTTTCCACTTGGTGGCATCAATCAAGATCGGGCTCATACTTCGCCTCAGTTGGGGGGATGTGTGACCCCCATGTACACGCTATGTTGCGTTTTGCCACTCCGGCAGCCAGGGCAAGCCAGGTGCTTGTGTCCCTAGCCCAGTCAAGGCCTGAAATGTTGAACACAAGATCTTCCAGAAAACCTTTTCCAGTGCAGCAAAATGCTCCAAGCAGGACACATTTGAGTTTTTTTGCTAGCCTTGGGTGTGACCTCCTGGGACAAGCAAAGCAAGAAAAATCCCCACTCTATACATACAATGTCACTAGTCCTATTTTTGTGGTTTTTGGTAAGAAACAGCAGTATACAGCTAGGCATAAAAACAATAAACAACAGTATAGTTCTCAATACATCAGTGGAGCACTGCACAGAGAAAAAAAAGTAGTTAAAAACAACAAGATTTATTGTAAAAAAAGAGGAATTTTCCTCAATGTATTAAAAAACAATATACATTTCATATTCAAAAGAAAATAGTCGACGTAGCGTTTCGGTGCTTTCAAGATGTTGCACCTTCTTCAGGACGGTTTTCTCTAGTCTTTACTTGACGATTAGTACTCGTTGTTTTTTGTTAATTGTTTTTATGCTTAGCTGTATACTGCTGTTTCTTACCAAAAACCACAAAAATAGGACTAGTGACATTGTATTTATAGAGTGAGGATTGTTCTTGCTTTGTTAATTTTCTACCTTGCCCCTATTGGATTCAATGGTATCTTCCTGTTTTTTTGTGACCCCTTGGACAAGCATCAACACCTTGTCCTGGTCCAAAGGAAGGGGAAAAATGACTATCCCCACTATCCCCACTTATTTCGAACTGTTGGGAAATTTCTTTCTGGTCATTCCTACAACCCCTAGGTCCCCAGCACAGGCTTTCAGGAGCTAGATTTCTCTCCAACCAACATATCCTACAGGATCCCTTCCTTTGTGATCTGCTGGATCCACTTTGAGCCAGGAGTCCATCCGCTTTATGTGCCCTTAGAGAAAACAAGTAGGAACCTTGAAGAGCACTTACAGTCCTTGAGTGCCAGAAGGAGTCAAGAGTTCTTGAGCCCTTTTCTTCCAGCATGGCCGTCTTCAGGTGTAGTCTTCCAAGGTCTAAGGTTTTTCAGATCCAGTACCAATTATATCCAGTGCATACCTAGTGACTGGAGAACTTTCCCTACCCAATCCTATCTACTATCTCATCCCTGTCCATCTCCTTTTGCAGCACCCTCTATCTGCTTTACTTTAAAATCCACAGAAGCCTTAGGTTCCCAATGGAAGAGCTCCAGACAGGTCCTTAGCCAAAATCATACTTAGGAGATGCCCACCCCCCCTGCTGAGGATAGAACCAAAAGGTCTAGGAGGAATCTGGGAATGAACTTAGAGCAGTCCCAATTGGCATCTCCAAGTCAAAAGAAGTTCCACGGAGGTTGTCCTTTGTTCCGCTAACTGTTCCTGTCCCCGCCAAATGTCTAATCCTTGAGAAGTGGACAGTTGCTGACAACACCTACTTCATGGATTCATAGGCTAAGCCATTGTCCTCTGTAAAGCAAGGTCATTACCTCCAGCCTGGAAAGTGTATTGATTTCTGGAGGTATTATTAGTGGCAGCAATGATGAAATGAAATGAAATTAAATGAAATTGAGTTTTGTAGAGCGCATTACTACCCGGAGGCCTCGTAGCGCTGTGGAAGAGTTGGGTCAAGGGGTCTGCTGACTTCTTTTAATGGTAGAGAAATGTTTTAAGCTCTTTCCGGAATTTTTGTAAGTCGGGCTGGCTACGCAGTGTGAGAGGCAGGGAGTTCCATATAGAGGCAACGTTCCACGAGAAGAAGCGACCGCCCCACCTAGCACGTTTGATTTTGTTCTTTGAGGCTAGAGCGGCCGTGCTGGAGCGCAGCGATCTCTGAGGGCGGTAGGGGGTGGCTAGGGTGCAAATCATTGCAGGTGCTGTGTTCCACATAGCCTTGTGCATTATGCACATTGCCTTGAATTTTACCCTGGCCTGGATGGGCAGCCAGTGTAGTTTCTTCAAGGCGGCAGCTCCTAAATCTCGTCGGGCGAGTCCAAGAAGAAGGCGTGCAGCCGCATTCTGGGTTACTTGAAGCTTCTTGGTTGTGCTGATTGGTGCACCTAGATAAAGGGCGTTTCCATAATCGAGGCGGGATAGGATGATGGCCTGGACCATTATCCTACAGGCTTGGAAGGGGAGGAGAGGCAGTATTTTCCTCAACATTCTCATCAGCCCAAAACAGATGGCAGAAAGTATTATGGCTTGCTGGTTAAAGCTTAAAGTGTCGTCTAGCCATACACCTAGGCTTTTGATATGGTCTTTTGGCTCAGGGGGAGTACCCATGCAGGTCGGCCGGTCTATAGTGGGTCTAGGTACAGCTGTGTTTCCTAAAACATGAGCTCTGTTTTGTCCCCATTCAATTTTAGGTGGGACAGGGCCATCCATTCTGTTACTGCTTTGAGACAGCTGCTTAGGTTGTGGGAGGTGCTGCCAGGCTGGTTCAGGGCTACCACTAGTTGGGTGTCATCGGCATAGGTTATGATTTCAAAACCGAATGGGATGACAATCCCTGCCAGCAGTTCCATGTACACGTTAAAAAGGGTTGGACTCAGGGAGGAGCCCTGAGGTACGCCCTGGTTGAGGGGCCAGAATTTAGAATGGGTGGCCCCTTCTACCACCTGAAACGTGCGGTCCTCCAAGAAGGACTGCAGCCACGTAATGGCCTTTCCTGCCACTCCGCATTGTACCAGACGGGAACTTAGGATGTTTCTATTTACAGTGTCAAAGGCGGCACAAAGTCTAACAGCATAATTGCTGTGGTGCCGCCTTGATCCATATGCTTCCGGGCTAGTTCTGTAACAGTCAGCAAGGCAGACTCTGTCCCTAGTTGAGGGCGAAAGCCTGCTTGTGAGTCATGGAGAAGGGGGTTGGTTTCCAAATACAGCATCAAGATGGTGTTGATATGCTTCTCAAGTAGTTTGCTTATCCAGGGGAGGAGCGAAATCGGGCGGTAGTTAGCCATTTTTCCAGGGTCGAGATTGGGCTTCTTCAAGAGCGCCCTAACTTGTGCACATTTCCAGGCTTTTGGTACTTTCCCGGTGGAGATAGATGAGTTCAGGATATTTAGAACAGCAGGTCTAATGGTGTCAGCCACCTTTAAAAGGTGTCGCGGAGGGGCGGAGTCGATAGGAGATCCTGATGTTACTTTCAGCATTAAGGTTTTAAGAGAGTCTTCCTTTAACGGCGGGAAGTCCGCTAGCTGGCAGGCAAAAGTTGAGGGGGTGTTATCTATTTCGGGTGCATGTTGTTTGATGTGTTTAAAGGAAGAGGAGATGGATTGGATCTTTTGGTGGAAATACTCTGCTTGACTATCACACCAGTTCTGTGCTCCACTGGGGTCAGGCGGGATGGGAGGGGTACTAATCAGGGATTTTGCTATCCGGAATATTTCCTTCGGGGTATTGGCTGACGTTCTGATAGTTTCCTCATAAAATGTTGCCTGCGTTGATTTAATTTCAGCTTTGTATTTCTTGATAGACTCTCTGTAACTACTTTTGTCATGCGCCCTAAGTGTGTGTCTTCAGGTTCTCTCTAGTTTCCTGCAGTTTTGTTTTAACTCTTTTAGTTTGGGGGTAAACCAAGGTGACTCCTTTGACTTGGTTTTCTCTTTAAGAGGTTTCAAAGGAGCTATTGCGTCCAGGGTTGACTGTATCCATTCATTGTAGTGTGTATAGAGGGTGTCTGGATCTTCACCTGTTGGTGGTGGGAATGCGGAGAGGGAGTCAGCCCATTGATCGGGGGATACCTTCATCCAGTTTCTTCCCCTTAATATCGCCCTGGGTGGGACCGAGGGGGAGCGCAGGGTTTTCCAGAGCAGTGGTACCAGGGAGTGGTCGGACCATGGGAGAGGGACCGGAGTTCCTACCTCAAGCCTCTGGTCGTTGCTTAAGACAGTGTCTAGCAAATGGCCTTTATTATGTGTGGGTTCAAAACCCTTCTGGAACATTTGGAGGGCTGCAAGGTTGTTTAGAAAGGACTTTGCTAGGGAGTCTGAGGAGTCGTCTAAATGGATATTTATGTCTCCCAATACTGAGAGATGGGGTGAGGATATGGCTAGCTCGGCGACCTTAGAGGGGAGGGAATTCATGAATTCTCCTATGTGACCCGGAGGGCGGTAGAGGAGTAATCCTGAGAAGGTTGCAGTGGCAGATAAGTCTAATGCGAAACTCATGCTCTCACAGTCAGGTATAGCGCCTGGGCAGGCCCTGCATTGGTAGCAGTTTTTGAAACAGTATCCCTATTCCTCCTCCTCTTCCCCCCTTCCTATCGACCCTCTGTAATCCATATCCACGCTGTAGAATAGTGCTGATATCTAGAGCAATCTCATCTTGTAGCCAGGTTTCAGTCAGAAATATGGCATCCGGATTGAGATTATCAAGAAGGATTGACATTTCTACAGCGTGTTTGGTCAGGGACCGACAGTTTAGAAGAAACATTTTGAAAGGGGATCTAAGGATCTCAGTTGGTGTTGGTGAAGGCTTGAGTTCGTAATAACAGTGGGGGCACCTCTTGATGGCTTTATTTGGACACAGTGAATGGAGACAGGAAGCCTCTGTATTCGGCATTAGCCTCACAAGGGACTCTAGATCATACCTTATGCGGGTCGGTGATCTCTGAGGCTTTTGGGCAGCGGTTCTGGTCCCTGGTCTCGGCAGGGCGTGCACGGGCGCAGACGGGCTTGCCTTTGGCGCGCCTTCGGCGCGCTGCCGGCGTGTCCGCTGCGCGTGCGCTTGCCTTGCCGCTTTTGTAGGGTGGGGTGCTCCAGGACCAGAGCGCTACCCTCCCGGAAGTGAAGGCAACTGGGGGTTGGGCCCACTGGGAAAGAGGGTAGGTCGGGCCACTGTTAAATGCAAAAAATGGGGAGTTTTTACCTATGCCTCTATTACGGATTTCACAATGAATGCTAGATTTGGGTAAACCACAATTTATTAGTTTATCCAGACATTTAAGTCTTTTACGTTCATTCACTTTTTTGGTTTTTCAATTATTTTCATATAGGCAAAACAAAGAACATCGTCAACTTCATGTATTACCATATACTTCCGCACTGCAAAGTTATACAAAAACAAATCATAAACTTTCACAATAATGAAAACATTGCTACACAAATAACAATTACATATATATACAATTACAGTATCAAAGTGCTCTTAATTACAGTGAAACATGGAACTATTACTCAATCATACAGTCTCAATCCTGAGTATTATCTTGTTTTTTTTTGTATTTCACAAATAGTTTCCATGGACCAGACTCTGACAGCCCTGATGAGAGTCTCCTGACTCATCTACGGGACTCGAAACGCGTCGGCATTTTTTACTCTTTGACATTCATTGGCAGTGATTAATGCAGAACTTTTCTGATTTGTATAGAAGTAGATGCACATTGTATTGGGTTGAAATACTCTTTACATTTTTTCTGTTCAAGAGATGGTATAATACTCAGGATTGAGACTGTATGATTGAGTAATAGTTCCATGTTTCACTGTAATTAAGAGCACTTTGATACTGTAATTGTATATATATGTAATTGTTATTTGTGTAGCAATGTTTTCATTATTGTGAAAGTTTATGTTTGTTTTTGTATAACTTTGCAGTGCGGAAGTATATGGTAATACATGAAGTTGACGATGTTCTTTGTTTTGCCTATACGAAAATAATTGAAAAACCAAAAAAGTGAATGAACATAAAAGACTTAAATGTCTGGATAAACTAATAAATTGTGGTTTACCCAAATCTAGCATTCATTGTGAAATCCGTAATAGAGGCATAGGTAAAAACTCCCCATTTTTTGCACCCTCCCGGAAGTGGCAGGCGGAGCCGGCGAAAGTGACACTTTCCTCCCTTCTAGCCCTCCGCTACAAACGGCACAAGCCGCGGCGGAACGGGGCTCGGGAGAGTCTGGGCAGTGCCTCAAGTTAGAGCAGACAGGTAGGGAACAGTTGGTTTTTAAAAATAGTTATTCATTTTTAAAATCAATTTCATCAATCAAAGTGCAAGTGCAAGCAGTTAGGCAGCATCTCGGGTTAGAGCGGTGCAAATACAGTACTAGTATGGGTGAGGCAAATACAGTTTTTTTTTAAATCGCATATCATTTTTAAAGCTTAAAACAACGTACAAGCGGGCAGGTAGAGTCTCCGACCGAGACCCACCACATCCACTGCGAGTTCTCCTGCCTTGCCGCTTTTGTAGGGTGGGGTGCTCCAGGACTAGAGCGCTACCCTCCCGGAAGTGGCAGGCCGAGCCGGCGGAAGTGACACTTTCCTCCCTTCTAGCCCTCCGCTACGAATGGCACAAGCCGCGGCGGAACGGGGCTTGGGAGAGTCTGGGCAGTGCCTCAAGTTAGAGCAGACAGGTAGGGAACAGTTGGTTTTTAAAAATAGTTATTCACTTTTAAAAGCAATTTCATCAATCAAAGTGCAAGTGCAAGCAGTCAGGCAGCGTCTCGGGTTAGAGCGGTGCAAATATAGTACTAGTATGGGTGAGGCAAATACAGTTTTTTTAAAAATCGCATATCATTTTTAAAACTTAAAACAACGTACAAGCGGTCAGGTAGAGTCTCCGACCGAGACCCACCACATCCACTGCACGTGCGCTTGCCTTGCCGCTTTTGTAGGGTGGGGTGCTCCAGGACTAGAGCGCTACCCTCCCGGAAGTGGCCGGCGGAGCCGGCGGAAGTGACACTTTCCTCCCTTCTAGCCCTCCGCTACGAACGGCACAAGCCGCGGCGCAACGGGGCTCGGGAGAGTCTGGGCAGTGCCTCAAGTTAGAGCAGACAGGTAGGGAACAGTTGGTTTTTAAAAATAGTTATTCATTTTTAAAATCAATTTCATCAATCAAAGTGCAAGTGCAAGCAGTTAGGCAGCGTCTCGGGTTAGAGCGGTGCAAATACAGTACTAGTATGGGTGAGGCAAATACAGTTTTTTAAAAATCGCATATAATTTTTAAAACTTAAAACAACGTACAAGCGGTCAGGTAGAGTCTCCGACCGAGACCCACCACATCCACTGCGAGTGCTCCCGCCTTGCCGCTTTTGTAGGGTGGGGTGCTCCAGGACTAGAGCGCTACCCTCCCGGAAGTGGCAGGCGGAGCCGGCGCAAGTGACACTTTCCTCCCTTCTAGCCCTCTGCTATGAACGGCACAAGCCGCGGCGGAACGGGGCTCGGGAGAGTCTGGGCAGTGCCTCAAGTTAGAGCAGACAGGTAGGGAACAGTTGGTTTTTTAAAAATAGTTATTCATTTTTAAAATCAATTTCATCAATCAAAGTGCAAGTGCAAGCAGTTAGGCAGCGTCTCGGGTTAGAGCGGTGCAAATACAGTACTAGTATGGGTGAGGCAAATACAGTTTTTAAAAAATCGCATATCATTTTTAAAACTTAAAACAACGTACAAGCGGTCAGGTAGAGTCTCCGACCGAGACCCACCACATCCATCTGAAATCAGGCAGCCCAAATCACATTGTATTATAAATTTGGTTTTCCACTAATGTTAACACAAGTCCAATTTCACAAATAAATCAGATTATTAAAATGAAGGGGAAAATGCCTTAGAATTATTTCTCTAGCACTTTTCCAAAAGAAAATGTGAACATATATTTTAACCACATTTAGTCCTGCCTACAGTATGTCACTTTAACAACCTGACTAGACATTGCTATCCTCGAAAAACAGAAGGTTTCCAGCATATACTGTGGACTGCACAACCAACTAGCCATGTGTACCCTTCAGAAGCTATGCTTTACTCACCACCTGGACGGTGTCTTGAAGCCGTTCGCAAGCAGATTTGAAAATTTCAAAGTAAAGGGATACACACTCCTTATATAGTTCTAACAAGGCTGGAAATTGACTGGCCGAAATGCATCAACTATTTCTAAAAGAGGAGTCCACATCAAAAACAGAAAAGGAACACTAATACAAGGATCACCAGCCTAATCACATTTCATGTGTAATGTACGGACATTAGGCAATTGGTTTGAGGAACATACAAGTAGACTACAATAAGATGGACCAAAAAAAGAATGATCATTTTGGGCTGCCTATATATATATATATATATATATATATGTATATATATATATATATATATATATATTACCTACTGGCGGTCGCCAGTAGGTATATATAGTTAGGATTTTTTCTCTATGGGATTTTTGAAAATTCTATGTCTAATAACTTTGGCGTTTGTGGACGGAATTGGCTGAAATTTTCAGGAAAATGGAACATTTTGTTTCTGAGCAGCCCCTGAAAATTTGGGGGGTTCGTCAAGGGGGGGCCGAGAAAAAAAGGGGGTCCCAAAACGCGTTTTTCCCATTCATTTTTCAATAGGGCGGTTGGCCTCACTTTTAGCCCGAACGGCTGAATGGATTTGCACGAAACTTGGCAAAATTGTAGGGACTGTTAGCCCAATGTGCCTTTGCTAGGTCTCAAGATATGTGCTCCAGTGGATTTTGAGAAATTAACGTTCAAAAAAATATATATATCTGTAACAGCGCTCCGGGTAGCGCTCCGGTTCGCGTACTTGACGCGTAACGGAACTTCGCGAAGCGAAGCTGATTGGCTCTCCGGTGTCTGTCAACATTCTAAACACTCCGGAGCGGCCGCCATCTTGTCTCTCGGTAGGATCGAGAGACAAGAGGAGGCCAAAACAAAGGGGGAAATGACCATAAGGGGGCATAGTAGATCCTCCCTGACCCCCTAGGTTTGATGTGGAGGCTTTAAAAGGGCCCCGCGGGGCAAAAAAAGAAATACATTTTTTTTTGTTTTTCTCCGGTGTCTGTCAACATTCTAAACAGTCCGGAGCGGCCGCCATCTTGTCTCTCGGTAGGATCGAGAGACAAGAGGAGGCCAAAACAAAGGGGGAAATGACCATAAGGGGGCATAGTAGATCCTCCCTGACCCCCTAGGTTTGATGTGGAGGCTTTAAAAAAAACTCGCGGGGCAAAAAAGAAATACATTTTTTTTTGTTTTTCTCCGGTGTCTGTCAACATTCTAAACAGTCCGGAGCGGCCGCCATCTTGTCTCTCGGTAGGATCGAGAGACAAGAGGAGGCCAAAACAAAGGGGGAATGACCATAAGGGGGCATAGTAGATCCTCCCTGACCCCCTAGGTTTGATGTGGAGGCTTTAAAAGGGCCCCGCGGGGCAAAAAAAGAAATACATTTTTTTTGTTTTTCTCCGGTGTCTGTCAACATTCTAAACAGTCCGGAGCGGCCGCCATCTTGTCTCTCGGTAGGATCGAGAGACAAGAGGAGGCCAAAACAAAGGGGGAAATGACCATAAGGGGGCATAGTAGATCCTCCCTGACCCCCTAGGTTTGATGTGGAGGCTTTAAAAAAACCTCGCGGGGCAAAAAAAGAAATACATTTTTTTTTGTTTTTCTCCGGTGTCTGTCAACATTCTAAACAGTCCGGAGCGGCCGCCATCTTGTCTCTCGGTAGGATCGAGAGACAAGAGGAGGCCAAAACAAAGGGGGAAATGACCATAAGGGGGCATAGTAGATCCTCCCTGACCCCCTAGGTTTGATGTGGAGGCTTTAAAAGGGCCCCGCGGGGCAAAAAAAGAAATACATTTTTTTTTGTTTTTTTTGCGTGGGGAGCGCCCGGTTCGCGAACCGGAAAACGGCCCGGGGAGCGTACTATAAGGAAAAAAGAATGATAGACTTTTCAAATATTGTATGTTAATTGATTGTTTGTTTTGTTGATTTTTTTTTAATTTCTTTATTTTTTAAACAATTATTTATTATTGTGATTGTGTTTCAAAATTTAATAAAATGTCTATCATTTCACTGTCTGAAATGTCGTTATTTTCATTGAACATAGCTTGTAATGTTTGAGTGTGTAAAATGTCCTCATTTTCAAGGAGGACATCTACTGATTGCACACATTGCAGTAGTTCTTGGTCCCAAGTTTCATCCATAAATTCAATATCATTTGGATCAATGATTTCTTCGTTGGTCTCTGCAAGGACATTTTCAAATGATACTTTCTGTTCGCCTTCCATTTTGCCTGAAATTTGCATAAAAAAATATATATTAGTAGAGATAGGGCACTGTTGGGATTAATTTTAGATAGGCAGTTTTTAACAGTGAATTTATCTTTGGGCAGTGTATAGTATCAGAGTGGAAGTAGGAATATAAAAAAGTGTATGTGATTTAACGTAAGTAAATTCATAATTATAAAAGACAAGCCTAACTCCATCCATAACTATAACAGAGAAGTCTATCTAAATGTATAACTACTACAGAGGGATAGTATATAACTATCAGAAAAAGTTTACCATATTAACTTAAAGTGCACAATATACTTCAGTTTTTAAAATAACAACTTACCTTTACAAAGAAGTTGAAGTTTTTAGTGAAAATCCTATTGAAATGTACACCAGGAAGTAGTAGTCAAAATGGCTGTGTTTCCTTCTCTTCCTTTATATTTAGGTACATAACCAATCAAATGTTAGGAAAAAAAAAATGGAAAAGAAAGTAACATTTTCATTGGTTGTCAATTCCAACACTTCAGATGTGTTTTGTGAAGTAATTTACCTCAGGGTATTTAGAGAGGTCTACAGGCTAAATGGCTAAATGGAATTCCAACCAAATTTGTGAAAATGGTAGGGATTGGTATGTAGTATGAGCAAATCTATATTTGGTGAAAGTGTCTCCAGGGTTTCTTCTGTAAATTACTGTCCCACCTTTTTTAATGGAGCGCTTCCCAGCGTTACGGGAGTCCACCATTTTGTGTTTCGGTCTAATTAAGATACAAGATGGAGGGCAAATAATGTTCAGAATGGGTAGAAGGGGACACGGTAGACGTATTTTGACCCCCTAGGTTTTCTGAGGATGGCTGAGGAGGCCCATATGTGCGAAAAAAAACCATTTTTTAAAAAAAATTCGCGCGGTTAGCTTCCGGTTTGTGTACCGGGTAGCGCTCCGGGGAGCGTACTTTGTTGAAAATTTGTGAAAAAAGTTAGAGTAAAATAATAATTGTGAGTGATCAGATGTAGGGTAGCTCTGAGAAGAGCTTTTGGGTTTATGGTACATTTAGGTACTTATAAGTAGGTACCAAAATGCACAGTCTTAAATTCAAAATGAAAACTCTGTTGCCCTCATCTGAGAAGTGAACTCCATCTCCTCTGTAGATATCTTGCATGTAGTAACGCAAGTTATTGTTGTACATGGAGCCCATTCCATGGTCTCTCATGTAAGCTGAAACAGATTTGTTTACATGCTTCCTCGATTTCTCAATTTGTGGACAAAATTGGTTCGACCACCTCCATTTCTGTCTTTGGCATATATTTGAATAAACCAAGGCAGTTTGAGGAAAAAGTGCCATCAATTGCTCAAAGGTGTCCTTTAAAAGCATTTCCAGACCTACCCCAGTCAAAGTGCCCAAGTCATTTCCTCCACAGTGCACAATTAGCAGGTCAGGTTTAGGCAAATGCATAAAGGTTTTCACCAATGGTATCAATTGGTGACATTTTAATCCTCTGTGGCCAAACCACTTAATTTCCACATCTTGTAAATTGAGGTTAGGTAAATTTCTGTTCTCAGCATACCTCTGAGCCCAATAGATGTAACTATGTCCAACAATCCAGACAGAAAACATGGTGAGAGAAGGTTCTGCTGCAGTCAGATGAAGTGTGGCAATGAAATGGCAGTTGGAAAAATAAGAGTTTAAAATGAAAGAAAATGTGGAGTTTCTGTGCTAAGGAAGCAGTAGCAGTGATTGGTGGATTTTGATTGCTGAAAACAGAAAGTTAGGGTGCATGGATGAGTTCTTTGAAAGATGTAATTTGAATGGTCAAGAAAAAATCATTTTATGAAAGATTGCACTGGATATGCAGGTGCACTGAGAGTTCAGAGTTCAATTGAAACATTGTTGTGTGAACTTGCAAACATCAGAGGTCTTTCAGGAGGTGGTTGCTATGGAAAAAAGGCAGAAAGGGCAGAGGGGGGAAGGGTGTTGATTTGAAAAAAGTGAGGGAAGAGTTTTGATTGGGTGACATGAGAGATGTGTGTGAAGAATTACAGCATTTCTGTGCTTTTGATAGCTGCAGACTCTGGAGTGCATACCTTTTGCTCTGCTGAAGACAAATTGGTGTGTTTCTGAGACTGTTTTGAAATTCACAAAGTATTTGCTAAGGTGAGAAAAGATTAATTTAATTTAGATAGACAATAGTATGCTTTAGGGAGAAAATTATGAAGAAAGTTCTGTATTTAAAATGTTGCTTTGTGTCAAGTGTTTTACAAATAGATTTTGTTTCTTTGAGTTACATAGCAATGTTAAAAGTGACCCTTAAAAAAACGCTTTCATGTGTCTTAGGGCATTGTAAGTCATTTCCCGATGAATGTAGGTATATAATTGATTTATATGATGTGTTTAAAATCGTTTTTTGAAAAATATTAGGTTTCTTGATATGTACTGCTAGAGCTTCATAGGTTGTTTGGGGCATATTTATAAGGCATTTGAGTCTCTCTGATGTTATTTTTCCCATTTTAATTTAAGACTTTTCCCCGTGGAGCAAGGTCCTTGTAAATATGCCCCCATCTGTGCTTGGCAAATTTAGATTTTAATTCGTTGACTAACATAGCCATGTTAAAAGTGACCCAGAAATGGTGCAAGGGCCTTAAAAAAACGCTTTCATGTGTCTTAGGCCATTTTAAGTCATTTCCCCTTGAATGTAGGTATATAATTGATTTAGATGATGTGTTTAAAATCGTTTTTTGAATAATATTAGGTTTCTTGATATGTACTGCTAGAGCTTCATAGGTTGCTTGGGGTATATTTGAAAGGCATTTGAGTTTCTCTGATGTTATTTTTCTCATTTTAATTAAAGACCTTTCCCCGTGGTGCAAGGTCCTTGTAAATACGCCCCCATCTGTGCTTGGCAAATTTAGATTTTGATTATTTAACTTACATAGCCATGTATGCCTATTTTGCATCACTGTGTGTCACTTTTGTGACGCAGCGGCGGTGCAAAAGATTTGCTATGTGGTGACATATTTAAAAATTGATGCATCTAGGCAGATGTGTCATGCTGTAAAGTCCCGTGCCACATGAAACCGATGCAGCAGTGATGCAAAACATGCACCATGTTGCAAGACAGGCCTCATTTCATCTCCAACAAGATAAGAAGCTGAATCTTCTGTAAATGTCACAATTGTTGTATACACTGCTCAACTTCTGTGTACTCTTTGATATGCTAGAGTCCATGTGCACTATGAGATACCTAAGCAAAGGAAACACAGGTGATGTGATTGTGAAATGAGGAAAAGAAACTCCACATTTTTCAATTACATCACCTGTGTTTCCTAAGTTTACGAATGACATTGTGCAGATGAGGATTACGTCTGTCCACGGACACAGAAGAGGTCTGGCCTTTGTTCAAGAGTGAAGTGGACATGACTTACTTCATTGGTAGGTCTTCACATGTATTATCTCCTCTATACTCTTCAACAAGCGTAAATTTAATCTGCAACCCTGAGTAGGCCTCACCTTAAACAAACCTTTGGATAGGCCACACCTTATCGTCATCCTGAATCAATCATGTAACATGTTAGGGACAGATTTATGATAGGTGTGTGCCTCTTTTGCGCCGCTGTGCGTCACTTTTGTGACGCAGCGGCGGTGCAAAAGATTTGCTATGTGGCGACATATTTAAAAATTGATGCATCTAGGCAGATGTGTCATGCTGTAAAGTCCCGTGCCACATGAAACCGTGCAGCAGTGATGGAAAACATGCACCATGTTGCAAGACAGGCCTCATTTCATCTCCAACAAGATAAGAAGCTGAATCTTCTGTAAATGTCACAATTGTTGTATACACTGCTCAACTTCTGTGTACTCTTTCATATGCTAGAGTCCATCTGCACTATGAGATACCTAAGCAAAGGAAACACAGGTGATGTGATTGTGAAATGAGGAAACGAAACTCCACATTTTTCAATTACATCACCTGTGTTTCCTAAGTTTACGAATGACATTGTGCAGATAAGGTTTAGGTCTGTCCACGGACACAGAAGAGGTCTGGCCTTTGTTCAAGAGTGAAGTGGATATGACTTAATCCATTGGTAGGTCTTCACATGTATTATCTCCTCTGTACTCTTTAACAAGCGTAAATTTTATCTGCAACCCTGAGTAGGCCTCACCTCAAACAAACCTCTGGATAGGCCACACTTTATCGTAATCTTGAATCAATCATTTAACATGTTAGGGTCAGATTTATGATAGGTGTATGTCTCTTTTGCGTCACTGTGCGTCACTTTTGTGACGCAGCGGCGGTGCAAAAGATTTGCTATGTGGCGACATATTTACAACTTGATGCATCTAGGCAGATGTGTCATGCTGTGAAGTCCTGTGCCACATGAAACCTGCGTCAGTTTTCATATAGGTGTTTTGTTGCAAGGTATGCAATAATTTGCATGAAAGCCCTGTAAAACTAACACAGTGAAATTTAGAAGATTTCACCGAGTCAGCTTTATAGCATTGCTGAATCAAATCCTTACGCCTGTTTGAAACAGGCATAAGAAGTGATGCACCATGCAATGTGAGGGTTCCTCCTGTGCATTGCAGTAGACATGTCGCGCTTATGACGTGATTCCTGCAATGTGCTGCTTTTGCGGCACAGATGCGTGACGCATCTGTGCTGTTTTTGCTCAATGGTGCTCCACATTGTAAATTCGGCACACTATGGGTGGCAGAGCAGCGGTGCACATTAACTGGTGCATCCGTGGGGATGCGCCACTTAGCATAAATCTGCCCCTGTACATTTAAGTATGAGCAGGGGACACAGAGTCGGTGAGGCTTATCCAAGGTTAAGAAGAGATGAGTCCTGTTCACTGAAAACTTGGACATAGGCCTCACCTCCTCAGCATTGCTGGACATGGCTAAATAATAGCTGCAAAATGTTACTCTTGTTAAACAATTTTACTATTATAATCTCTGAGATTTGTCTCTTACTCTGCAACATCTCATTGTTGTTCTCTTTCTTTAAAGATAACGACAACATCAACCATGAGTGACAATCAGCAATCAGTTGATTTTGACCTTATCATTGAACTTGTAATTGAAACGTCAGTGGAAGTAGATCCCTTGGATGATTTAAATCCTGAGGATTATGAAGAACATGATGAGGATGCCGATTTGTCAGAATTGTATGACATAGGGTGGGAAGCTGACGTGCTTGAGCCTATGGAACTATAAACATTTATTTTTAAAATTTACAATAAATGAAAACTAAAAATGTAAACCGTTTCATTTAAAATTAAACATACTTTCAAAAACAGGTTATGTGTAGTGTCTTCAATAAAATATTAAAATATGCTCATAAAATTAGATCAGATTCACATATAAAACAGGACAGTTAAAATGAAGAAAAATTCCATTTCTTTTCTGCTATTTGTGTATTCTAAATTTGCCAAAGCACTAAAAAATATTCTATGTTAAAATGTCAAGTAGTGTGTTAAGTTTTTGATGACTGTTATTGATTTACTGTTTGGTAATAGTGGTTAATAACATTTTTTATTATATTTTACCACAGATTCAACTGCAGATCATTTCAAAATTTGAGAATGCCAACCAAAGATAGAATTAAAAAGGCTGCAAAACGTCAAAGACAGCAGGTCCATGAAATAATGCAGCAGTCCTCTACAAAAAAAACTTCTCAAGTCACCAAGAAAGTACCGGGTAAGACCACGAAAACATTCATAAGAAACATTTGTAGAAAAAAAAGTAGTAGTACAGAAAATGTTTTAGTCCAGAAAAAGAGAAGCAATTTAAACGGAAAGGAAAGGCCAATCAAAAATGTTACTGCTAGAGTAAGAGATAACTCTGTGCATGATAGTAGAAGGAAACAACAGTTTAGGGACATTCGTAGACGAATGTTCCGCAACAGGATAATTGGCAATTTGTTAAAAAATATTAAAAAAGATCAACACAAAGTGGTTTTTTATAAGAGAAAAAAAAAAGTTGAGAAAATTCTTGATCAGGCATTTGAAATAAAGCGAAAGTTATTTATTTTGATAATCAATAGAATTAGGAAGCTAAACAAGGCAATTTATGATTTCAAAAGAAATAGTAGATGGAAGAGAATAGTTAATCGTAGTAATTTTTGTGAAGTTTTTTCCGGAGAACGGATGCATAGTTCAAGTTGTGAGGCATTTTTCAATGAGGAGAGTTATTTCCAGGATAATGATTTGGTGCATGCAGTTGACACCAACGGTCGAGCTTATGAGGTGAAAGATGGTTGTCCAGTTGAAAAAGAAAAACTTGTGACAACAGAGGCAGAAGAGATGTTAGGTAATGAGGTTTTAGGAAGACGTCCTAAGGGACCTGTGTACACCTGGAAGTGTAGTAGTATTTGCAGTGTGCGATAGGATTCCATCAATTTGCTTTGTGATTTTGTACGGACATTTAATAAGAAAAGTTTGAAGCAAAAAATAAGGTTGTTGCAAGAATTAGATCCTTGCAGAGTGAGAGAAGTGACAGGTTTGCATGGTCATTCACTGGCTTGTCTTTCCAGGAGAGTATGTCAGAGTGTTTTTCATCATTTCAGGATGCTAGCAGTGCATCATAATAAAGTGAGGAAATTAGTTAGAATGTTGTATTATGCTAAGAGTCCAGCAGTTATGCTTAAACAATTATGCGCTGCTCTTTTGCATGGTTCTGAAATAGATGTGAAGAATATGTGTGAAGAAATTGAGTTTTGTTACTTTGGAAGTAAAGAGGAGAATGTTGAAATTGACCCAGAAGAAGAGGGTAATGTGGAAGATAGTGTACAGGTTTCCAGTACAGATAATTTTCAGAAGGAAATTGCCACGTTTCAGGTGAAATCAAGTGAGAGGCCTAATTTCACTTGTGTGTGTTGTCGACGCACTTATTATAAGAATCAGACTAAGTTAGTGGATTTATATGCAAAAAGTGAAAGGGAAAATAATAGTGAATGGAAGGATTTCGCTACATACTTGATGGTAGAAAATTGTTTTGATTTGGGATCGGATCAACGTGTGTGTACTTATTGTTGTAATAAATTAAATCAAAACCAGATGCCTGCTAGAGCGGTTCATAATAATCTGGAATTGGTTGAGATTCCTTCTGAATTGAAGGATTTAAATACTTATGAATCTATTTTGATTCAAAGTATCCATCCCTTTCAGGCTATTGTAAGAATGGAGCCAAAGACAGGGAAATTGCCTCCATCAGATTTACAGAGAGGATTAAAGGGAAGAGTTGTTTATTTGCCTCTAGATTTGAAGAAAAACATTAATAGAATTGGAGTAGAAAAAGTGGAAGAGGAACCTCTGGTTATCTTAGTTAATGGGGTTCCGACAAAGAATAAGAAAATATGGCAAGATTTAGTGGATGTTAGGAAAGTCAAAAAGGCAACATTGTATTTGAAAAGAAATAATAAGTACTATAAGAATGTATATGTTGCAGAAGAGGAAGAAAGTGAGGAAGAGGATAGCGATTTGTGTGCTGGTCAAATTGAGAAAGTAGAACCCTCTAAAAGTGAAGAAATATATGAACATTATAGTGTTCATCCTTTGCATTCCAAGGAAGTCATGGGGAATGCTATTGAGTTGTTTCAAATGAAACAAGCCAAAGGGAGTCCCATTAGTGTTTGGGAGGAAAGTTTGGAAGCTCGGTGTTTCCCACAGCTATTTCCAACAGGTCAGGGAGGAAGATATGATGAGCGACCTCATCAAATTCCTGCTTCTGAATACCGGACTTTACGATTGTATGCAGGAGATGCTAGGTTTCGACAATGCATTCCCTATTTTTTTCATCTCCTGTTTGAAAGCGATCTGTCTGGACTGTCATATGCAGTGAACCACATCTTGAAAAGTGGTATACACATGCAAAACATCTCATCAAGTGACTTTATGGATAAAGTCAATGTCCAAGACAGTATTTTGGATTGTCACCTGATTAATCTCATGGCGTGTCAGCGTGGTACTAATGAGTACTGGTACCGTCGTCATGGTGATTTAAAATGTATGCTGAGGAACTTAGGAACTCCCACATGGTTCCTCACTCTGAGCTGTGCCGAGTATGGCTGGGAAGACTTACTTGAATTTCTACGAGAGGCAAATGGAAACATTGAAAACATCGAATTCAAGACACCCGGAGAACTGTGCTCTTTGGATCCAGTCAATGTATGCAGGTACTTCAATCATAGATTTGAAGCTATGATGTCTTTCATCATGAACAAGAGAAATCCACCTCTTGGAGAGGTGTTGGATTTCTTCTGGAGAAAGGAGTACCAAGCAAGAGGTGCTCCTCATATACATATGCTGCTGTGGATCAAGGATGCACCTAAATTTGGAACGGATCCAGAAGACTTAGTGATGAGTTTCATACAACAGTATTCTACGTGTGCTGTTCCAAACGCAAAGGAGAAGAAAAGCCTAAGAGAAAAAGTTCTACGTTTCCAAAGCCATAGTTGTGGAAAGTACTGTCGTCGTAAATTCAGAAACAAGGACAAGTTCTACACCAAATGTCGTTTCGGCTTTCCACGACCGGTGATTTCTAAAGGAAGAGTAAACAGTTTGATGTCTTCGCTGCGACATAATGTGATGAAGAAATCACCTAACAACACATACAATTTGAAGAGGAACGAAGAGTCCAAGTACCTCAACGACTACAACCCAGTGATTTTGTCCATGTGGAATGCTAACATGGATATACAGTTTGTGGCTGATAACTGTATGGCTGTGGCTCGGTATGTGACATCTTACATCACCAAAAAAGAAAAGACAGAATTGAAGGATATGTGGGAGGACATTTCCCATGAAAAGAGCCTCAGTAAGAAGTTGTACAGTTTCAGTCTGAAGATGTTGTCACATCGAGAAATCGGAGCTTACGAATGTTCTGACCGGTTGTCTTCAGCAAGCCAAATCCAGGAGTATCGTTTGGGCGAGTCTTGGTCTTGCTGCAACGCGTAATCGAGTTCTGAAACCTGTGCGGGAAATTGAGTATTTGGCGGAAAAGGAGCCAAACAGTACCGATATTTTGAAGACCAACATGTTGGATACATATTATCCAAATCGAAGCAGTCACCTCGAGAATGTTTGTCTGTATGAGGTTCTACAAAATTACATATTCAAGAGGAACATCAAAGAAGATATTGAGAAAGGAGTGTATGCTGTAATTGGAAGTGAGGGATGTCTGGTCAAGCAAAGAAAATGCCACTTGGTAAACCATCGAAAATTGAGTGGCGAATCTCCTGAAAAAAAGGAGTTTTTCTATTTAGCACTTTTGCAACTTTTTAAGCCTTGGCGTGCAGAAGAGGAACTGCTTGGAGATTTCCTCTGTTACAAAGACTCTTTCACTGCCGCCAAGGAGACCATAGAATGTCCTGCTTTTCCCAAATATCTTGAAATGTTGAATGCGGAAATCGAGCAGGAAGCAACGATTGCAGCCGAGATTGCCATAGACAGTTCTCAGGACAGTCAGAGTTCTGTTTCATTGAGTCAGGATCCACTAGGAGGACCTGTTATCGAAAATGAAGCTGCCACTGCCATGAATGAAGTGGAAAGAGCCATGGCACATGCTCAGGAGGATGCGGTTAACTTAGAAGACTTGGAAAGACAACTCAACGTTGAGCAGAGGAAAATATATGACGAAGTTACCAAGCAAATTGATCATGGATTAAGTCATGAGAAGAAAGAGTGCTCATGTACGTCGTTGAATCCTGTCCGACTGTACGTGAGTGGAGAAGCGGGAACTGGAAAAAGTTTCCTCATTAAAGCAATTTCATGTTATTTGAAGGAAAGGACTGAGTCATCGCTGTCTTGTGTTGTCACCGCTCCAACTGGACTGGCAGCACATAACATTAAAGGTATTACTTTGCATCGTCTACTGATGCTGCCAGTGGAGCATGATAACAAATTACAATACCACAAGTTATCTGGAGATGCTTGTTGTGAAGTTTCAAGAGTCTTGAGGAAAATGAAACTTCTTATCAGTGACGAAGTAAGCATGGTTTCCAATGTCATGCTTGCCTTTGTGCATTTGAGAATGCAAGAAGTTCTCAAAACAGAGTATGATGTGTTATTTGGTGGCAAACACATCATTGTTTTCGGAGATCTTCTGCAGCTGACACCAGTGAAAGGACAACCTGTGTTCAAAATGCTCATGCATGAAGATACCAGGAAGTGCCTAGGGAGCATTGGCAACGTCAATATATGGTTAAACTTCAATTATGCTGAACTGCATGAAAATATGCGTCAGGCGAAGGATGAAGATTACAAGAATATTCTACAAGATGTTAGAATTGGAAAAGTGACCGAGCATGGGAAGGAAGCTTTACATGCACGATTACTGTCAAATTTATATCCAGAACAAGACGTTGTGCCTGAGAATATTTTTCAGAAAATTACTGAGAAGAAATCTGGAATATGTTTGATGCCAACTCTTGCAGAATGTGCCATCTTCAACAACAAAATGTTGCATTTAGAAAACCAAGAGATTGTGAAACTGGAAGCTATTGACAGAGTAGAGCATATGGGATCAACAATTATTTTGTCTGAGAATTTGAAATCAAAATTGGATTCATTAGAGAAGACTATATCTAAAACTGCAGGTTTTGAAAAGTCTCTGAATGTGTGCTTAAATTGCCGTATAATTTTAAGAAGGAATTTACATGTTGAAAGAGGTCTGGTAAATGGATCAATGGGTAATGTTGTTGATTTTGTGAAATACAGAAATAGAGATGGAATTGAATTTTTAAAAATTAAATTTGATGGCATTGAGGAAGTACAGCTAATTGGTCGTTGCTCTGCTAGGTTTTTGCTTGTAAAAGACTTATATGTTCGCCGTAAACAGTTTCCTGTTTGCTTGGCATATGCGGTGACAATCCATAAATCGCAAGGTTTAAGTGTAGACAGTGCATTGGTGAATATTGGCAGTTCTGTGTTCAAGGAGGGTATGGCATATGTGGCATTGTCACGAGTTAGAACTTTATCGGGATTGTACTTGATTGAGTGTGATGTCACAAACATTTGTGCGGATCTAGATTGTGTTAAGGAATACAATAGGTTAAGAAGAGAGTATGCGCCACATTTGCCTCAATATCCTTTGTTTGAGAAACGTGTGGTAGGCCGGAAACGAAGAAATGTGACCAATACTAGGGAGGTTGTAGCAAAAAGACGAAAAGTCGATGAACCTGAAATTATAAGCAGAAACAAAAAGGATTCTGTTGAAGATGTTGTTGGTTTTCAATTTGAAAACAGTTCTGGTGTCAACTGCTATGCTAATGTAGTGGTTAATGTTTTGTTTTCTCTAGAAAATGTAAAAGAAGAGATTGTGGTCAATTCTGATCAAAGATTTTGCAGTTTGTTAAATTCTGTGTTAGAGAAATGTAGCACTGATAAAACAAAAATAGAAAGTGTGTCTGAAATTCGAAATCTGTTAGACAGATGTTCAGGTCAAACACAATTCTCTAAAAATATTCAGCAAGATTGTCAGGAGTTTTTAATCTATATGCTTGATGTATTGCATGCTGAAGGCGTAGATGTAGATCACCTGTTTGGGCTTTCTTATCAATGGCAGCATGACTGCGAGAACTGTAGGGTATCAAGTACTACTAGTGTAGACTCAGAAAGATTTATATATTTAACTTTGCCAGACAGTAAATCAGTGTCCTTTAATAAGCTAGTAAAAGCAGCTGATCACAACATGGAGTGTAGCCAATGTAAATCTGAAATGATGTCAACATTATTTATACGAACATATGGCCAGTATGTAATTTTAATGTTCCAACGATGTAGGCCTGATGGAACAAAATTGACAACTTTAATTAAAAATTTTGTAGCTTCTCAGTTGTCAATATCAGGAAGGACTTTTATAACTGCAGCAATTATATATCATGATGGTCCTTCAATAACATCAGGACATTACACAGCTTATTTAAAGTCTAGAAACGGCTGGTCATTCTGCAACGATTCTGTTTTAACTTTAAAAAAAAAATTGCCTTTTGACCTTAAAAATTCTTACCTGGTGTTTTTAAAACCAAAATTTTAGGGAAAGAATCTCGGGATGTGCTCTGAGGAATTTCAAGAGGTTCTAATGGCTCCTACACGATTTGGCCTTGAGGATAAGTGTAGTACAGAGACATAAGTTCTTATCATAACACTTGACGTCATGGAAAAATAACTGCACTTTGAATGAGTTCAGAAAAACTGTTTCTTTTTATAAGCTTATTCAAGCAGTCAATCAAAACATGGAGTAGAGGGAATGTAAGTCTGCAATGCTGTCTACTGTTTTATATTGCTTTGTGATTAAAAGTGATGTAGAGAATTAAATAATTGTAGTAGTCATAGAGGTAGTGTAAGTCTGCTTCATAGTAAGCAGTATCAGTGTCATAGGAAATGTAGAACATGAGTGAGCAAGAAGGGTAAGATATTACTAGTCCAGGATTGTGAAAGTGATCTTGAACGTTTTCTTTCTGAAAGTTGCGGAAATACAAAATGACGGGATTTGCTTACAAGAATTCCAAGAGTTATAAATGGCTCTTACATGATTTGGCCTTGTGGAAACATGTGGTAGAGAGCGAGAAGTCATTTATTGAATGTAACATATTTTTCAAAACGATGGAGGTTTTCTTTCAGAAAGTGGCGGGCTGAAAATAAAAACAGCACAACCGAGTGTAAGCTGTTTATAGGACATCCTTCGACGTCATGGAAAGTAAGTTACTTTTGAGGAGTTCTGATTTCTGATTGGTTATGTTATATGGGTTTTTTAAACACAATCATTTTGATTGTGTTTTTTTTTCCCCGCTGTTATATGATGAATACCTTCAAGTCACTGTTTTTAGTGAAATTTGATACATTCTGAGAACAGCAAAAATAAACCATTTAACATGTATAATTAATTCTGTACTGTTTGTATTTATGATGTACATTTAGAAATGTGTAGTAGACATGGAGAAGCTAAGGCTTCTGTAAGTGTCAAAGTTGTTGCATACAGTGCTCACATTCTACGTAGTCTTTCATATGATAGACTACATTTCTACAATGAGATACCTAAGCAAAGGAAACACAGGTGATGTGATTGTGGAATGAGCAAAAATAATTGCACGTTTTTCAATTATATTACCTGTGTTTCCTAACATTACACATCACATTGTGTAGATGAGGTTTAGGCCTGTTCCAGGAGACAGAGGAGGTCTGACATTTGTTCAAGAGTGCAGTGGACATGACTCACTTCGTTAATAGGCCTGCACATGTATTACCTCCTCTATACTCTTCAACAAGCCTAAACTTCATCTGCAACCCTGAGTAGGACTTACCTGAAACAAATCTGTGGATAGGTTACACCTTATCAGCATCTAGAAACAATTATTTAAAATGTTAAGGGCAGTTTTATGAAGGCTGTGTGCCTCTTTTACGCCGCTGTTCCGTCAGTTTTGTGTAAAAGATGCACCATGTTGCAAGATAGGCCTCAGTTCATTTCCAGCAAGATACTGTCAGTTTAAAATGTATATAATTAGGACTGTGTAGGGGGTATGGAGAAGCTGAGCCTTCAGTAAGTGTCAAAGTTGTTGCATGCAGTGCGTACTCTTTCATATGCTGGACTACATCTGCACAATGAGATACCTAACCAAAGGAAACACAAGTGATGTGATTGTGAAATGAGCAAAAGAAATTGCACGTTTTTCAAATACATTACCTGTGTTTCCTAACATTACGAATCACATTGTGCAGATGAAGTTTAGGCCTGTCCAGGGAAACAGAGGAAGTCTGAACTTTACTGGTTGGCCTGCACATGTATTATCTCCTCTGTACTCTTCAACAAGTCTAAATTTGATCTGCAACCCTGAGTAGGCCTCACCTGAAACAAACGTCTGGATAGGACACACCTTATTGCTATCATGAAACAATCATTTAAAATGTTAGGAACAGTTTTATGATGATTGTGCACCTCTTTTGCGCTGCCATTGCGTCACTTTTGTGAGACAACAGCAGTGCAAAAGATGCAACATGTTCCAAGATAGGCCTCACTTCATCTGCATCAAGATACTGTTAGTTTAAAATGTATATCTTTAGGACTGTGTAGGGGGCCTGGAGAAGCAGAAGCTTCTGTAAGTGTCAAAGTTGTTGAAAAACTGTTGGTCCTTCAATCTTTTCCCTTGTGTTTTCTAATTTTTAAATACATGTTTTAATATTTTTCAAATGTTTGTTATCTCTTTCACAGATTGAAAGTATAAAAATAACAAGTGAGTAAGTTAACGACAATTATAAGGTAAATGTTTTGTACTCTTTTCGTTACATTTCTATGACATTCACCTACTATTAGTTCCACAGCTTCATTTCTTTAACCCTCAGTTTCCTGCCTTTGCTACTTCCCTCATTCCTTTCTCTATTACCTACTTACTCTACTCCTTCCACTCCTTTTCTCAGTCCCTCACTCTTGTTCACTCACTCCATCTCTATTACTCTTAGTATCTTTGACTGATCACTCTTTCACTACTTGTTCATTATGCTTTTTCTGTGTAGTTGAAGCACACTAAGGGGCATATTATGAACACAGCCAATAAAATTATTGCTGTTTTTATCGGCAGAAAACTGCTGCAAAAGTGGCTTTAGCTGCAGTTTTCTGCCGCAAAAGCGGCTTTAGCGACACATTTCTGCCGATAAAAGCTGCAAAAGTTTTATTGCCTATGCTGATAATATGGCCCTATGTTATTTACATTTCTTTGCTGTTTCAATTATTCTTTTTCTGTTACTTCTTCTTTTCTGCTTTCTGTTTTTTCTCTCTGTTATTCCACATGTTTTAATCTTATTTTGAACATTCACTCATATTCTCTAAGAAACTCTTCTTTGTTATTCTTCTACTCTCTTTTTTTTCTTTCACTTCCTTATCTATTTTGTTTTTCACAATTATACCCTCTTCCATCTTTTCTTCGGTAAATAAATCTATTAAACAGTATCTCTGGTTTTCTCCCTATAGCTGTCTTTCTTTTAACATTACTCTCTGTTTACTTCCCTTATACTTACTTTTCTTTTTTTTTGTAAAACATTTTTTGGTTCGCTCCCGGTTCGCGTACTGGCGAGCGAACCGGGAAGCGAACCAAAAGAAATAGAGGTTGCCAGAGTGCTAAACATTCTAGCAATTTTTTTATAAAAGGGAGGTAGTTCTGAAAAGAACTTTATTTTTTATTTTTTGTTGTTTTATATTTTTTTGTGTTTTTTTGGAGGGGGGGGAAACAAAAATGATTCAGTACAAAGGGCTCAACAGGAGCAACCAAAAAAAAAGAAAATTTAGTTTCGGGGACGTTTTGAACATTGATGATGTTCATATGCTGTATTTATTAGAGTAACACTCATCTGTCCACATGAAATTAATTTGCCACAATCTAAACATGTCATTTTAATTTTTCCAAAGTTCTTCTGAATATTTGGGACCGTTTCCCTTGCCTCTGATGCTGTCAGTGCCACTTCATTGGTGGATGTACTGGCAGGTCGGGGGTTGTCCACCAAATCTCTCATTTGTGCAGCACTATAATTAAGCGGGTGCCACCTCTCCATGTGTCGATGCATGGTATAATTACCATAACTATATTTTTTTTCGGTCCCTCTGGAGAGTTGTTCGTGGCAGATCAGGCAGGTAACGTATCTGACATTTACTTTCTTTTCATGTGGAGGCAAAGAAAAAAATTGCCAAATAAAATTGACTTTAACATGGGACGTCCTTGGCATTTCTTTCAAAAACCCCCTTGTCCCTTGCTCCTGTTCCTCGTCTTCCTCTTCTTCCTCCTCTTGTTGGAAGATGACCTGGCCAGTTGGACCTCTCTTCTTTGGTCGTGGTGGAGGTGGTGGGGAGCCACCAGCTGCAGCTACTACAGATGCCATGAGTAAGCACGCAAAAACAGGTCTTTCTCTCATAAAAATGAAAGTCGGAGTGAAGAAAAAAAGTGGGACTTTCATCATTTGGGAAAAAAAATGTTGTAAACCAATGAAAAGTGATTATTTTACGTCATATGATCAAACGTTCCATCATTAGGAAACTAAAAGTAAAATGAACCAATGAAAAGTTTTATGAACTAGTCACATGACCTGTTGTTACGCGCTCCGCGCCGCGCCTCGGATCGTTTCCGGGGCTCTGCGTTTCACGCCTTGGTTCGCGTTCCAGAGCGCTTCTGGGTGCGCTAACGAAGGGTGTCATAAGGCGCATTATGCAGTAACGCGATACGTTGTGATTACGCGACGCGTCACGATGTGGCTTTCTAACGTGGTACTTGCACTAACGGGACGTTTACCGGTTCGTAAAATAGTTATGTAAATAGTTATTTAATAAAATGTTTTACCCTGTTACTTTGCTGGTGTGTTGTATATATTTGTAATATTTGCATAGAGTTTATCGTTATTTTGGGCGGGGTGGGTGGCGGAGCCGAGCTGTCTTGCAGCCATCATGGTGTGGAGTTCAGTTCATCTCACTAGTTTCGTATTTCTCATGAGGGGTTGTTCCTAATGTTTCTATTTTAGCGAGGTCAAAAAGAGATCCCATTAGTGGCCTACTGATTTTGCTCGATTCCTTTTGTTTTTTTACACGATTTTTCACTATCTGCAAAGACTAAACAGAGTATTGCGACTCTGTGCTTGTTTGTAAATAGAGAATGAATCAAAGAGAACCAATTCTAAAACAGTAAATGCTTGGATAACAATCAATCAAATGGAGAGAGAAGCAGGCACGACGGATTACAACGGGGGCAAAGGCCTGCGTTACCTATCCTTCACTATCTGCAAAGAGAGAATACTCCTAATAGAAATGAGGGGGGGCAGCATTCAAAGCAGATCAGTGTGCATAAACACGAAAATGTTTTTACTTACCACGTACTTGACATTCGACAGCTTATGATATTTGCTATTAAAAAACCATTGAAATTCACAGAAAAAAACATAGGTTATAGACCTATATAGTTAAGAATTAGCATTTACAAAACCTTGAAAATTCACTGAAAAAACCATAGGTTATAGACCATATATAGTTAGGAATTAGCATTTAAAAAACCTTATTTTACTCACACAAAACCATTGAAATTCCATATATAGTTAGTTGCACTAACTATATATCGCGCACCCGCAATCCACTGCTGATGATGTCACATATTACATCATTCATGACATGGTCAGTGACATCACTGATGACATCACTGATGACATCTCAAATGACATCACTGATGACATCACTGATGACAACATCCAGTGACTGTATGTTTCTGTAAAGTTAAAATATGTCTTACATATTGAAGAATGAGTGGAGGTATAAGTGTCTGGATGAAGGATTTAGTAGGTGCGTGACTGACTGTATGAGTGAGTGATTACATGTGTCTCACTGAGTGCATGGGTTAGTGACTAAACTGTCTTAATTTGTGCATCATTATGTCTGTTGTTCTGTAAACTGCTGCATGTGTTGATCAGTAGCTATATGAATAACTATATGGGTTATTGATTGATTGTCCAAGTATTTGTATGGGAGACTGAGTGTGTGTGTGGCTGGTTGGGAGATGTGTGACTCTGTGCAGATCAATGTGTTCTTGTATCAATGATTGTATAAGAGAGTAAGAATGTGTTAGTATATGTTTGAAAATGTAAGGTACTCTATGTTTAACTGTATAGATTAGAAAATGGAAGTGTGATTGATTCTTTACAGGACTGACTAGGTGTGTGAGTAACTCCATGGATGAGTGGCAGATTGTGAGTGTCTGTATAGGTGTATGAGTGCATATGATAGTGTTGTAAAGATGAGTGATTCTATGTATGAATGATTGTATGGGTGAATGAGTGAATGTGTGTGTAGACGTAGGAATCAGTGAGTGCGTATGTAGTAACTAGTATTGGTGTGTCAATGGTTTTAAAAATTATATTCTGTATTTAACACTGGGTGTAACAGCGGTTATATTAAAGTGTGAGGAGATGCATTGTATTGTCACATGAATGATATCATCAGTGATGTGACCATTGATGTCAAACGACATGTCATCAGTGATGTCATCAGTGATGTCATTTGAGATGTCATCAGTGATGTCATCAGTGATGTCATTTGAGATGTTATCAGTGATGTCATTTGAGATGTCATCAGTGATGTCATCAGTGATGTCATTTGAGATGTCATCAGTGATGTCATTTGAGATGTCATCAGGGATGTCATCAGTGATGTCATTTGAGATGTCATCAGTGATGTCACTGACCATGTCATGAATGATGTAATATGTGACATCATCAGCAGTGGATTGCGGGTGCGCGATATATAGTTAGTGCAACTAACTATATATGGAATTTCAATGGTTTTGTGTGAGTAAAATAAGGTTTTTTAAATGCTAATTCCTAACTATATATGGTCTATAACCTATGGTTTTTTCAGTGAATATATATATATATAGATATATATATATAGATATAGATATAGAGATAAGGATAGTGTGTTTTGTGTTGTATATTTGTTTTTCTATAATATTGAAATTCAATTTAAAAATTGGTTTGTAGCTACAAATTAGAAGTGTTTGGATTAAGTAATGCAAGATAGTAAGTTGTGATAAAGGATGTGAAGAGTCCAATAATAACTCAGATATTATTGTTGACATAAAATAGAAGGCATTTATCCCGCAAGAGTTCTGTTTTTTGTCCTACTTTTAATGTATTAGGCACCCTGTTCCTTGGGTTTACAAGGCAAAATGTAGGAATGGTTTATTAATTTATATCTAAATACGTTTCATACATGGACAAAATACTTTTTCTTGCCAGGTATTACTACAGTGCCTTTAAACTGAAGCCCAGCTACAGAACAGTAGTATTGCTGGAAGCAATATATTTGTGTCACAAATGTGGGTGGTGTAAATAAACACTGCAGCCACATATGACATTTAGGGCCAGATGTAGGTGGCCCAATACCGGTCGGTAACGGCCGAAATTCAGTAATTTCGGCCATTACCGACCGGTATTGGGCATTCGGGATGTAGGGGACCAAAAAGTAGCTGAATCGGTAATGTCTCCGAATCAGTAAAGTTACCGAATCGGTAACGTTTCCGAATCGGTAAATTTACCGAATCGGTAAATGTACCGAATCGGTAAGGTTACCAATTCGGAAACTTTACCGATTCTGTATATTTACCGAATCGGTAAAGTTTCCGAATCGGTAGAGTTACCGAATCGGAAATTTTACCGATTCGGTAAATAAGAAATGGTAAAAATGAATTTCGAGATGTAGGTCCCCTTTTAAATGCCGAATTTGCATGAAATTCGGTATTTAAGAGTCAGAATTTACCATGGATTGAAAGCAGGTGGTAACCAGGTGCAGGCTATTAAAAAGGACCCAAAATGCACCACTTACACCAGAATGGTGGCATTCTATGTCATTGCGAGGCGGCTACGGCTCCAGGCAGAAGGAGAGAGGGTCTGGAGGAGGGAGGAGCAGGTATATAGGCAGAGGATCACAATATTCCAGCTCACTGAGCCTGAGATCCTACAGAGGTACAGGCTGGCCCCACAAACAATCCTGGACCTCATCAGTGTCCTATACCTACTTTTGGACCATCCTACCCCAAGGGCGCACGCCATCCCACCCCATGTGCAGGTGCTGTGCATCCTACACCTGCTTGCATCTGGAAGCTACCAGAGTGTGGTTGCTGCGGTAGGTGGGGTGTCCCAGAGCTGTCTGTCCCGTTTCTTTAAAAAATTCCTTGATGCCATGTTGCAGAGAATGCAGCACTACATTAGCTTCCCTGCTACGCATTTAGAACTGCTAAGGACAAAGACAGACTTCTATCAGATGGCGCAGTTCCCTAACATCATTGGCTGCATTAATGGTACCCACATACCAATATGCCCACCTGCTGCCACAGAGTACATTTATCGGAACCATAAATCCACACACACCATAAATGTACAGGTGACCTGTGATGCAAAATACGTGATAACTGACATAGTAGCCAAATTCCCAGGGAGTACCCACGACTCCTACATCTTCCAAAACAGGGGGATCTGCGCACGCCTGACTGCAGGGGAATTCGGCGAAAGATACTTGCTAGGTGAGACACTGTGTGGAAATCACTTGAATCGTAGTACAGGTGGCTATCCCTGTGAGATGGTCCCTACTGGGTATCTCCAAGGTGAAACCAGGCATCCCCGGCGAATGTGGGGGGCCGTTGTAGAGATGAGGCAAGCTAATGCCCAGAGTTGGTGAGTGTGATCCCTGGTTAGAGTAGGCACCGAGGCGAGAATTATCGAGTCCGCTGACCCTGGTCCACGACCCTGCCGCGTCAGGAATTGAACCATGGTCCCAGGCCATTCTCTGCTTCCGGGTCTGCCGCCTCTAACCAGTGAGCCACACCACTCCACAGTTAAATAAGCCAGGATAATTTGATGCAACGTACATGTTGTAAGGGAAAGCACAAATGTGTCGCACACAGAGGGGCATATTTACAATAAAGTGACAGAGCGCGAGTTATCTCCAACAAAATGGCTAACACAGAGCACCGTAAGTTTAGAAATACAGGGATGCACCATACTTACAATAATACGGTGCACCCCTGCATTTCTCCCTGCGCTGGCACTATATTTAGCCGTCTAGCGCCAACACAGTCACCCTTGCACTATACTGCAAGGGTGCCTGCATTGAGGGAGTGATTGTTTATGTGTACAAAGGGGTCCCTTCCTGCACATAAACAATCCAGAACGGCGATTTACAAATCGTCATTTTTTTATGATTGTTTATGTGCAGGAAGGAACACCTTCCTGTACATAAACAATCATTTATGGCAATTTGCTGTTTCTATGTGTGCTGCACAATGCAGCACACATAGAAACAGCTAAAACGATGAGAAATAAAGCATTTCTCCTCATTTTGCCATGCTAAGACCAGGTTTTCTGTGGTATTGATGTTGGTGCTGCCTTCTATTTATTTACGCCACCCTTATAAATAGGGGGAAGCACAAAATCAATGGGTGTGAGACAAAAAACCCATCGCAACAACCATTGCCCACCACTGTTTAGTATAGCGTGAAATGGTGCCTTATTTACAAGACAGCATTAAGCCACGTTAAAGGGCTTAATGCCACCTTGTAAAGAAGGCGAAGAGCCTAGCGCCACAGGATAGTCGTAAAAAGAGACGTTCCTGTAGCAATAGGGGCTTCTAAATGTGCCCCAGAATTCTACAACCAGCACAACCAGGAACAATGTGAGCACCACAATGAAAATAATGCACTTTCTTACAATGGCATGATCTTATTAATGTTTATAAAAAGTGTCTTGTTCTTGAAGGAACTCTCCAACCCCAACTCCTGCACCAACGACATCCCCCCGTCACAAGCCCTGTGCGACGCCCTAGCTGCCACCTTCCACCGCAAGATTACCGACATCCACAACAGCGTCAATCCTCAGATGGACCCCGCCAACCCACCACCGATACCCACCGACCACGACCACCTCACCGCTTGGACCAGCGTAACCACCGAGGACACGAGCAAAACAATGAGCTCCATCCACTCAGGCGCCCCGTCCGACCCTCTTCCCCACCACATCATCAACAAGGCAGACTGCGCCATCGCTCCCCAACTGTGCAACATCATCAACCTCTCATTTAAGACCGCAACCTTCCCTGAGAGCTGGAAACATGCCGAGATTAACGCCCAACTGAAGAAACCCAAGGCGGACCCGAGCGACCTTAAGAACTTCCAGGCCATCTCCCTTCTTCCGTTCCCGGCTAAGGTCATCGAAAAGATCGTCAACATCCAGCTCACACGCTACCTAGAAGACAACAACATCCTCGACTCCTCCCAGTCGGGCTTCCGCAAGAACCAGAGCACCGAGACCGCCCTCATCACCGCCACAGACAACATCAGATTCCTGCTCGACAACTGTGGGACAGCGGCCCTCATCCTCCTGGACCTCTCTGCTGCCATCACACACTACGCACACGCCTCTACGACGCAGGGATCCGTGACAAGGCCCTGGACTGGATCACCTCCTTCCTCTCCGACAGAACCCAAAGAGTCCTCCTCCCCCGTTCCACTCCGGAATCACCAAGACGATCTGCGGTGTCCCGCAAGGATCATCCCTCAGCCTGACGCTCTTCAACATCTACATGGCCCCACTCGCACGCATCGCCAGACTCCACGACCTCAACATTATCTCCTACGCCGATGACACCCAGCTGATCCTCTTCCTCACCAACGAACCCCACACCGCCAAAGCCAACCTCCACCGCGGCTTGAAGGCAGTCGCCGACTGGATGGAAGAAAGCCGGCTCAAACTTAACACGGACAAGACAGAGATCCTCATCCTCGGACACAACCCCTCAGCCTGGGACAACTCCTGGTGGCCCACTTCCCTGGGCACCGCCCCTACACCAACCAACCACGCACACAACCTGAGAGTCATCCTCGACTCGAAACTCACCATGACCAACCAGATTAACGCAGTCTCCTCAACCTGCTTCTACACTCTCCGCAAGATCTACAGATGGATCCCTACCGACACACGAAAGACCGTCACACACGCCCTCATCAGCAGCAGGCTCGACTACGGCAACGCCCTCTACGCCGGAGCCCCAGCCAAACTCCTCAGCAGACTTCAAAGAATCCAGAACGCCTCTGCACGCCTGATCCTTGACGTCCCCCGCCGAGACCACATCACCCCCCACATGAGAAACCTGCACTGGCTCCCCATCGACAGAAGAATCACCTTCAAGCTCCTTACCCACGCACACAAGGCACTCCACAACACCGGCCCGGCATACCTCAACAACCGACTTTCATTCTACACACCCAACAGGAGACTCCGCTCCGCCGACCTCTCCCTGGCCACCGTCCCACGCATCCACAGAACCACCTCCAGAGCCAGGTCCTTCTCCTACCGCACCGCCAAGACATGGAACTCCCTCCCTCTCCACCTACGGCAGACAGAAGACCCTCAGACTTTCAGGAGACTACTCAAGACCTGGCTCTTCGACCACTAGCTGCAGCTCCCCTCCCCCCAGCGCCTTGGGACCCTCGCGGGTATGTAGTGCGCTCTATAAATTGTTTGATTGTTTGATTGATTGATTGATTGATTGATTGATTGTTTTGAAGCACCCCAGAAATATCGTAAATGAATATGTGATGATACAAAGTGAGCTTAGCATGTTTATGAATAATTATATGTGAATGCTAGAAATGCCTGAAAAGTCACCTTGTAAGGAAATCCAAATTGATTCACATTTCTAATCTGAACGCTGACCTCAATTGTGCCAGGCTGCCCAAAGAATAATTGTTGCACTTTTATAAAAATATAAATAAATCAATAACAATATAAATAAATAATGATATGTTAACTGATTCAGACGTATGCCTTTCCTCAACAACTCTTTGTATGTAGCTGTCTAACCTGGGCTACACATTACAGTTTCTCCCCAGCCATTCTTAACAGGTTTATCGGTGTATTATGACATCGACTAAATGCTGCTAGGTATTCATGTACAATATGCATAAATACAACCCTCCAAACACAACTTGAATACACTTTTGTTTATTATAGGCATGTATATCACTTAGCTAGACACAGGCATTTTCCAGTAAATGCAATTACATTTGCTGAACTTAAAAGATATCATCATTATTGTAAATGATCTATATTAACAACTGTAGTACCATATCGCTGGCTATACCATTACTGGTTCAATCACAATGAAATAATTTTTTGTTAAATCTATGTTTTGTTTTAAACGAATTTTAATTTGTAATAATACCCCCAGAGTCAGACTTGCTGCTTGGTTATTTAGCATATTTGCTAAAGGCTAATGCTTTTCAAGTACAAATAGACAGTGGTTTACATGCAGATGCTAAACCGTGTGTCACTTGTTTACCATACATCTGATTCTCAAGTTGACTTTTCCTAAAGGCAGCCTTCCCTTAAGTATTGCAGTGCTGTCTGCATGCCCTTCTTACCTGAGGGAACTAGGGTATTGCCCTGTGAAAATGCTGTTTAATATTTATTGTGTAGGGTTCAGTGTGAATGTACTTAACTTCCGTGTAGACATGCTGCAAACAATGTTGACCGATGTGTACAATTTCTGTTTCATGTGATATTTACAAGTAGCTGTTAGATATTGATTAGGTTATTTTTTAAATTACTACCTGAGTATATAAACGTACTACAAATTCATCCGTAATGGCATTGACCGTAACTGTACCCGAACAATTTCAGAGGTTTAGATCCTTAAATCATACCATGGGTTTATTAATTGTTGGTTTGCTACATGAATTTTGAGGGTGCTTTATTGATATAACTCTCTGTTTTTGTGATTCTCTAAACGGGGTCCACTCAGTCCCTGAGAGCCACAATGCTACTCAGAGTGTCCGCATTTGTTTAGAAACTTAAATAAAATATATACACATAATATAGAAAACCTGAACAATTATTTTAAAAATGCTGTTTAAAATTAAGGAATTTTAAATTGGAGGTAAACATTTTAGTTGGTATATTTAACTTGATGGGTGGGAGTAGCACAAATACAGCAAACAGTATCATGGAAGATGGTAAAGCACTAGTATGTGAGGATAGATATAGGAGCCTGAATTATGATGACAAAAAATAGTGAAAGACTTGAGACTAACATATCATTAACATTTTTAGGAATAAAGTCACATTAAAAAAATTACCAACCTTCCCATTAAAATTAACGTTTCGATTTTTGTGTATATTTTTTATCCACTTGTTTGATGTATGCTTGTTTTTGTATTTTAGTGTGTTATTTTACATTTCAAATAGTAGAATATGCTTAAGTCAGGGTCCCCGGCTTCCAGCAGTAATTCAGTGGTAGTCGATACAAGTCAAAAGGCAAGAACCTCTGCTCTATTTAACAATGGGGTGTCCTTTAAAATGACTTTATTCAATTTCCAGCTTATTTTGAAGTGCTTGAATCTCAGAGAGTAAATGAAACATTTTTCTATGCAAACGAGGGCATTTTTTGCCTCAATGATTTGAAATAAGCCCTGATGCACTTAGACGTTTTCCAAATGTGTCAGTTGTTTTTAATGACTTGTGTAAAAGAGCGAGGATTTCAGAGACGTTGGAATAACTGGGACTTATTAGTACTTTTGTACTGAGAGGGGAGGAGCATTGCCATAATTCTGACTTGAGATGTGCATTGTAAAACAATACTAACAGATATTAGAATAAAAGTTGGACAACAGCAATGAGATTTTTAAAAAAACCTGTTATTTAGGTTGTACTATAAAAAATTATATTAAACAAATCTTATGAGTGTAATGAGGCTGTAATAAATGTGTAGCTTCAAGGCACTCCAGTAAAAGGCAAAATAGAGGGGAGTTTAGATGAGAACAATAACCAAAAATATAGGGCCATATTTATGACCCAGTGTGCATCACTCTCGAATCATGGTGCAAACCTGCCTTCGTTGGTGCGAGGCTGCCAAAACAGCGCCAGCGCAAGTGAAATGGACAGGGATGCCCCATTTTGGATAAATATGATGCATTCTTAACCTTTCTCTGTGATGCATGGCAGCTGTGCTGCCCTACGCCACAAAAGCCATAAATATGTTATGTTAGAAATGTGTACGCCAACTGGTTACTTCAATACAAAGTGTCCCCACGCTAGTTTTTCTCCTAATAGTAATCTATCAATCTATTCAGAGTGCCAGCCATACCAATTAGATTACCATTGATTGCCTGAAGAACCAGGTCTTTAAATTTTTACGAAACAGAATTTATGAAGGTCGCATTCTAAGGTCCAATGGGAGGAGATTCCACAACTTTGTCGCAAGAAGACTGAAGGAGCTGCCACCCAAACAAGCTCTATGTGTTTTGGGTTTAATGAGCCTGGCTGTTCCAGAGAATCTAATGCAGTGATTTGCCAGATAAAGTTTGATATGGGGAAACAGAAATCAAGGACCATTCAAATATACGATTCTGTGACAGAAGCATAAAGCTTTGAAATCCATTCTGGTCTGAATCGTAAGCCAATGAAGCTTAGGAAGGGCAGGGCCCAGATAAGAGTGCCTAGGAATATTTAGAGCAAAAGACACACAATTGATGGACGGAATGCAGAACAAATCAAAACATTCACCACCAGTCAAGAGATCTGGGTTAAATCCATCATTTTTTTGCTCACCATGCCACCCCAGTTTAGACCTGGCCATATGCAAATCAGTCTTGACCCTCTGTCTCATGGGAACAGTCCAGCTCGAACTGCCAAGCCAGGTCCTCCCTAGACCGGAAAGAAGCATCCTAGGACCGGTTTCGGGGTTTCACCCCTCTTCAGACAGGATAGCTTGATTCCAGTGGCACAGTGAGCCCAGGACCCACGTCTGGGCATACCTGGCGCACTTGGTGCGAGAAAGCAAAAGACACACAATTGATGGACAGAATGCACAATAAATCAAAACATTCACCCCCAGTCAAGAGATCTGGGTTCAATCCATCATTCTTTTGCTCACCATGCCACCCCAGTTAAGACCTGGCCATATGCAAATCAGTCTTGATCCTGTGCCTCATGGGAACAGTCCAGCCTGATCTGCCAAGCCAGGTCCTCCCTGGACCGGAAACAAGCATCCTAGGACTGGTTTTGGGGTTTCACCCCTCTTTGGCTAGGATAGCTTGATACCAGTGGTACAATGAGCCCAAGACCCACGTCTGGGCATACCTGGCGCACTTAGGGCGAGAAAGCTAAAGACACACAATTGATTGACCGAATGCAGAACAAATCAGAATATTCACCCACCCCGCCCACCCAGATGCGGCGGCCCGGGACAAAGCCGATATTCTGGCGGCGATTCGAGACTCCAGGGTGGCCCTAGAGGTCAAAATGGACGTCATGGTCATGGACATTAACCATTTACGCCTTGACCTCCGGAAAGTAGCGGACAGGGTCACCACCACGGAGGGGGTTCTGACTGAATTGCAATCTGAGGTCTGGCAGCTGAAGGAGACAGTGGCGGCTCTCCAGGAGCATACGGCCCGATTGGAGGATCGGGCTGAGGATGCCGAAGGCCGGTCCCGGAGGAACAATCTCGGCTTCCTGGGATTTCCCGAACGCACAGAGGGGCCGGCGGCAGACCTCTTTCTTGAGGACTGGATTGGCAAGGCCTTCCCGACCCTGCGACTGTCCAAAATGTTTGCAATAGAGAGGGCCCACAGAACACTGCCAAAGCCGGGATCTCCGCCTAGGGCCATAATAGCCCAGTTCTTCAACTTTAGAGACTGGGACGTGCTCCTCCAACATATCCGCAAGACCGGACCGCCCAGGTATGATAACCACGACATCCACATTTTTCCAGACTATACTAGGAAGGTACAAGACCTCCGGAATGACTTCCTGCAGGTTAAGCGACGGATGCGGAGTCACAATGTCAAATACTGTCTGCTCTTCCCAGCCAGGCTTCGAGTGCAACACGGCGCTGGGACGCACTTTTTCGACCGCCCGGTGTACGCAGAGGATTGGATGGACTCGTTGGGCCTGGAGGACGGCAAACACACACAGGGCTGGCAGGAGCAGAGACGGCGGAATGCCAGACGGCGGAGCCAACGATGTGGTGAGGGAGGTCAGCCCCCGGGAGGGAGCGCCATTGCAGAGAATGGACTTATCACGGTGGGCCCGGATGGTACCCTTCGGGCAGAACTGGAGGAGATCCCAACCCACAACCAATTCTCCCCACTTTGTCTGGTGCAGGAAACGCAGTCAGACTCGGTGGTACTGCCGGCCCGGCTGCTGAACCTGCACAGGTCAACTGACTGGTAAACCTGATGGTCCGAACGTGATGCAGGGGGGTCTTGGACACTGTGAGTATCTCTATACTTGAACGTGGGGGGGTCTGTAGAGCCTGACGGGCTGGAAATGGGGCTGTTCCCCGGAGTCATAGGAGCAGCATGGAGAGGGCAGGGGGGGGCTGAAAACCTGCTGATTACAGTGACTGTACTATTGTGCCACGTTTCAACTTCAAGAGGCCGATTGTAGAGTGCCGTTGTGGCCAGCTAGCCCTCGGCCGGGCAGCACTGCGCGGTACCAGTCAGTTGGCTGAATGTTCAATTTCGGGGTGAAGGGATTCTTTTGGACTACTACGCATTCAAGTGCTCAGTTACAAAAAAGTGTTTTCTATTCACTAATTGCGAGTTGAAAAGGGTGGGTCTGAGGGTGGGAGTGTCTTTGGGGCGGGGTTCGAGGTCTTCTGACCAGGTTCGGATTGGGAGATGCGGTACTACCGCCTGTGGGTGGGAAATGTTGGGGTTCCTTGTTTTGGTTCAGGGAGGGAAGCTGCCGGGTCATTTTACACCTTTGCTCCGCAATGTCTAGGTTGTCTGCTTTTTGGAGGGTCACGTCACGCTGCGGAGAAGGCTCCAAGGGGCGCCAGGTGGGAGCTGCGCAGTAGAAAAGTGCTAACTCATGGCAGGTGATACATGTAAATACAAACTAATGACATGGAATGTTAGGGGGCTCAATTACATGGTTAAGCGGATCAGGGTGGCCACCTATCTCCGGCGCTATGGGGTCAGCTTCGCATTACTCCAGGAAACACACCTTTGGGGGGACTGCCTTAAGTATGTCCAGCGTAGGTGGCGTGGACAATTTTTTGCCACGTCTTACTCCGGGTTTGCCAGAGGGGCTCTAATCTGGGTGGCACCGGGGGTCCCCTTTAAGGCCACACACATAAAACTGGATCCGGAGGGCAGGTTTGTAATCGTGGTAGGTACTCTGGATGGGCGTAGTGTATGCCTGGTGAATATTTATGCCCCGAATACTGACGATGGAGAGTTTTTGGGTCGAGTCCTGGGACAGTTAGATATAGACCCAGACACGGAGCTCCTGATAGCCAGGGATTTTAACTGTGTACTCGATGAGGACTTAGATAGATGCCCCCCAAAGTTAGACGCCAAACCTAAAATGAGAGACGCAATGACCCAAATGCTTCAAAGTTATGACCTGATAGATGCATGGAGGCATCGCAACCCTGCTCATCGGGTGTATTTGTGCTACACGTCTGCGGCCAACACACACAGTAGATTGGATTACTTCTTTCTTCAGGGCATGGTAATGGACCTGGTGGAAGAGATCCACTATTTGGCGCGCTACCTGTCTGAGCATTCTCCGCTCCTGCTCACATATTTGGTGGGTGGTCTTCGGCCCAAGATCCTGCTCTGGAGGCTCAACACGGAGGCTTTCGGGGATCCCACTTATAAGGAGGCTATCTCGCAGGGGCTCGAGACGTATTTAGAAGTGAACTGGGGGTCAGCTAGCACGAGGGCGACTGAATGGGACGCCATGAAAGTGGTCCTTTGTGGGACATGCTTGTCCACAGAAGTGGGGGTAAAGCGAGTGCTGGAACGGGAACTCCGACAGCACGAGGACCGCTTAGCGGAGATGGAGAGGGACTTCCCCACAGACAAAGAGCAGCGGCCAGAATAGACGGCCACGCGACAACAGCTGGGGGACACCTGGGCCTCGCTTGGCAAATTTAATAGGACGGCCAGCAGGCAGAGATGGTACAAAGCTGGAAGACTATTAGCTCGTTTGATACGGGCAGAAACCCAATCCCACCCGATTCTAGCACTGCAGAATGAGTTGGGCCAAAAGGTGTATACCCAGAAGGCGATTAACGAGGTGTTCCGGTCCCATCTATGCAAAATATACTCGGATTCGCAGCCTTCAACGGGCGCTGAGGACATGGAGGTGTACCTCGAAGGGATACAGATGCCCGGTATTGAAGCGGATAGCCAGGAAGACCTGGGGGGGGCCACTCCGAGAGGAGGAACTGCGTGCTGCGATAGCCCATCTGCAGACGGCAAAATCCCCGGGGATGGACGGATTAGCGGCCGCACTCTATAAAGAGTTCAAGGGGGTTCTGGTCCCAAGACTCCTTGAGGTTGCAATGGAGGCCTATGAACGTGGCTCGCTCCCGGACTCCATGCGGGCAGCGACGATCGTAATGATCCCCAAGCCGGCAAGGATCCTCTCCTCCCCAGATCCTATAGACCCATATCCATGCTGAATGTGGACTTGAAAATTATCAGCCAGGTGCTGGTTTCTAGACTCCTTCCCTATCTTAGATGCCTGGTCCATGATGACCAGTCGGGGTTCATTCCAGGCCGAAACACCTTGCAGAATATCCGCCGCCTGGCCCACGTCATGCAAACTTTGGAGGGACAGGCCAAGCAAAGCACGCTGGTCTTTCTGGATATCGAACAAGCGTTTGACTCGATTCGCTGGGCCTACCTCCGGAAGGTGCTTCTAAACCTAGGCCTGGGGGAAGGATTTGTAAAATGGGTTCAGCTATTGTATACTAGACCTGTGGCCAGAGCCCGCATGGGTCGCTGTGTCTCGGATGAGATACCCATATCGAGGGGGACACTTCAGGGGTGCCCCCTCTCCCCCCTGCTCTTTGCCCTGGCAATGGAGCCGTTGGCATGCCATATCCGTACGGTGCTACAGGGCCGGGGCATCAGAGTGGGGGCAATGGAGCATGTGGTGTCATTATATGCGGACGACGCCTTGGTATATCTGAGCCAGCCGACACAGTCATTGCCCATCTTGATGACCGAGCTATCGCATTTTACGGCTGCTTCTGGCCTCGCATTGAATAGGGCAAAATCCCAGCTCTATGCGATTGGAGAACAGTCTGAATAGGAGGGGGTCCTGCGCCCGGAGATAGGGCTCCCATGGGTAGATGACACGCTTCGCTATTTGGGGATCTGGATTGGTCGGAATCCGACCGCTTTCTTTCACCACAATATGGGACGAGTAATCCGGGGTCTGAAGGGGCGTATCGCCTTCTGGAACACCCTTGAGATCTCCCTCATGGGAAAGATTGCTCTGATCAAGATGGGGTCCTCCCGCGCTGTCTGTACACGATGCAGGGGTCCTTTTATGAGTTGCCGCACCGGATTTTTCGGGAACTGGACTCCCTCCTAGTCCTCCTACTGTGGAATGGGAAGAGATGTAGGGTGAGTCTGGAGGTCCTGAAGCATAGGTGGGGCGCGGCAGGATTGGAAGTCCCCGATCTAGAGCTGTACTACTTTGCATCACATTTACAACATGCTATTTCATGGTTGGATACGGACCCCTCCTGGGAGCGGTCCTTGCTGGCAGGGGCCTATGGGAGTGGGCAACTGGGAGCGCTGCTATGGCAGGAGGGGGGACGGCAAGATCACATCCCCCCGCTGGTACGGTTGGTGGCCACAATCTGGGAGCGTGTAAGGCGATGCCACATCTGCAGCACGCCGCTCGCTCCTGACATAGATGTGTGGCTGATGCCGCCCTTTGCCCAAATTGCACCATGTCCATAGATAAATGGGTGGAGGGTGGATGCCTGATGTTGGCTGATCTGTATCCAAATGATACATTTATCACTTATCAAGAGGTGGTCACCGCCTTCGAGCTTGGTCCAGGGAAATTCATTCAATACGCTAAACTAGCGGCGACTGCGCAGCAGCTGTGGCCCTCGTTTCCGGAGGCCCCGGCGCACACCCATACCCTAGTCACAATGTTGGCGATGACGGGGGGCCGGAAGTTCGTGACTCACCTCTACAGGGCTTTGCGGGAGGACAAAAGGTTACGGCCCTTGGCGATAGAAGACAAATGGCAGCAGGCGTGTCAGCAGGAGATCACCCCCCCGTGAATGGGAAAAGATACATGAATGTGTGCG
Organism: Lissotriton helveticus; assembly: GCF_964261635.1. Classification (NCBI taxonomy): domain Eukaryota; kingdom Metazoa; phylum Chordata; class Amphibia; order Caudata; family Salamandridae; genus Lissotriton; species Lissotriton helveticus. Next base: position 804,250,916 of record NC_136057.1, on the reverse strand, counting down.
GAAGGTGTCGGTGAGCAACCTCTTTAAGCAAATTCAATATAATATTATACACATGACCTACCTCTCCCCTAAACGACTCCAGGTTATTGACAATGCCAGGGATGCCCGATGCCCGAAATGCCGCAGTCCCATGGCGGATTTTGTGCATATGATGTGGACGTGCCCCGTCCTCCAATCCTATTGGATGTCGGTTCTGGAGGTTTTGGCGAGGGTATCGGGGTGGGTAATAGATTTAGACCTGCGCCCTTGCTTCCTGGGCTTAATCCCCCGAGACCCTAAACGGAAGCTGAGCAGACAGTTCCTTATACTAGGCCTGGTTACAGCTCGACGTCATATTGCAATCCACTGGCTGCCGCCGCAGGGCCCGATACTGCAGAAATGGAGGGCAGATCTAAGGGAATGGGCACTAGCGGAAGAAGCGCACATGAGACATACAAGGAGGTATGGGAAGCTACCTGAGGTCCTACAGGCTTGGGGAGTGATGTTTCAGGAGTTGGTAGGACTAGATGCCCCATTGACGCAAAACAGTTCAGACTCAATACACACGGGACAGGGGGAGGCCAAGACTTAGGGCGACGTGACACATGGTGACCCACCATAGAGAACGGGTGGCATAGACCCTAGTCTTCTTTCATACCCTTTTCTAGACCCGGCAGCGGAGGGGAGGGGGTGAAGTTTGGGGAAGGGATGGGGGTTGGGGGAGTGGGGGGGGAAGGGATTGAAAGGGGAGTTCCTATATTGTTCGATACCGCTTTCAAGGACAAGGTAACTATACAAGAGACGGACAAAGTGCACTTCACCATCCTCGCTGTTGTTATGAGATCGGCCGATTACTGGACTTCATATGTGGATTTTCATGAATAAGGCGAATAAGGTGTATGTCTGTTCCTTACTTGATTTATTGCGTTGGAGATGTAAATTGGAAAAAATGACAAATAACGTTTTTTTTAAAAACTGTCATATGGTATTTGCCACAATGAGCCTCCATGGTTTGCAGTTTTGCTGAAACAGCGGGGATGGTGACCATCTGTTCAGGTAGTAAGGGTCCCACAGATGGTCCAGCTGATGATGATGATGTACCACCTTCCCTCTCACTCATCATCCTGTCATGCTTCCTTGTATGTATGGTTTTCAGATGTTTACACATAGACAATGTACCATGTGAATAGTTTTTTCCCGTACCTTTCTACAGTCTTTAGCTGCAGATATTGCACTGAACAATTTCTGCAAGATTTTTCTTTTCACCTGGAGGAATGGGAAAATATTTCCAAACATTGGAAGGATTCCTTAGAGGTGGTAAGTCTTCTTCATCCTGCTCTTCCCCTTCTCTTCCATCTTCAGCAGAAGACATCCTGACTTTAAAACTCTGTAGGAAGGAAAGCCAAAAAAAGGATGGAACTGTGGTTTTCTTTCTACCTGTAAGAGATGTGAAACCCAAATAACTGATTTAAGGTGTGGTTTGCAATGTGCATGGATGGAAACTTACTGTATCCAATGAGAAGATACGGTTTGGGTGTGTTCCTGGAATCGCAGCGGATCCAGGGTGGCATTGCGGCAGATCCAGAGATTTGCTTAACTCATGTGAAACACAGATAGGCTTCCAAACATTAACTTATGGATATGTTTTCTCTGATGTAAATGTTAAAATGTATGGAGCCTTTATATGATATTTATTTATTTTATTTAACATATTATCGAATCTGTGGATCCACCACAATTTCATCACAGGAACTAGGAACCATAGAGTACTCATATGGGCTCTCTTCTCACATTCACAATAGCTCTGAAGATGCATACAATTAATTAAAAAAAGAGAAAAACTTGGTGTATTGCATTTATAGAAAGACTACATAAGCTACCATACCTTGATTTGTTAATTGTTACTTATAAAATGTATAATAAGAATAAACCTGTGACTTCAATGTATTTATAAACTTGTAGAACTATATATTACTGAATTGAACTTATAGGTGAAATTCTAGTACACTTTATATGAAATACAAACTGAAATTTACTAAAGAAACTAAGATTACAGGGATGTTATAGTTCAGAAATAGCATAAAAAAATCGAAAAATTCACTGAAAGTCAGAGAAAAACCCAAAGGTTACAGGGACATTATAGTTCAGCACACATTTCACTTATACAAAACAATTGAAATTCAACAGTTATAGTTACCTAAAATAACTATAACTCATGCCCCCACAATGCACTGCTTATGATCCCACATATTTCATCCCTCAAACACCTATTGCTTGAAACATACAGCACTCAGATACCCATACAGCTACTCACATACCAATTAACACACCCACACAACCATTCACACAAATACTCACTCACCCATAAAGCCACTTGCGTACCCATACAGCTACTAACAGAGCTACGTACACACCCATATAGCCACTCACACATCTATTTACCGTACACAAAACTACTTACATACCCATTCACACAGCAATGCAATCACTCATGTGCCCACTTACAAATATGTACTGTGCAAAGCAGTCACTCACACACCCATACAGCCATACAGCCACTTACACACCCAGTCACTCACCCATAAAGCCATTCACACAGCCCCTCAGTCACCCATACAGCCACCACTCACACACTAATCCACCCATAGAGCCACTCACAAAGTCACCACAGTCACTGATAGAGCCAGCCACACACACACTTACCTACCCATACAGCAACTCACAGTCACTCACTCACCTATACAGCTACTTACACACCCACTTATTCACCCATACAGATACTCACATACCCACTTACACAGCCACTCACCCACTCAGACACCCGCTCCCCCACTGATACAACAGTTACAGTGCCACTGAGATTACATATATTAGAAACAGTATCACTCATTAGTAGAACAAAAAGAATAGTAATTTAACTTATGCAGTACCTTAGTATATATCTTTAACTCTCAGAACCTTTTAGAAATTATTCACACTCAATGGTTGATGTAATTTTAAATGTCATTAATGATGTAATCAGTGATGTCACTGACCATGCCATGAGTGATGTAAGATGTCAGATCATAAGCAGTACATTGCAGGGGTGTTAGTTATAGTTAGCTCAGGTAACTATAACTGATAAATTTCAGTGGATTTATACAACTGAGCCTAACTATAATGTATCTGTAACCTTTTTGGTGTTTACTGAATAAATTGAAGAAAGTGCACACATTATCTGGCTGTGGATGAATTTGTGCTGTGCCAGTGACCTACAAGAGGATTTAGCTACTAGAAATCAAGTTTTTTCATTTGAAAATAACTTTGGCGTAGTTTGATGTTCGCAACATTTTCAATTCTAGAACCCCCATGCCAACTCCTGCTATATCCTGGGGTACCCATCCCTGGGGCACAGCTCAAACTCATCCTTGCCACCATCACTCCTCCAACCCACGGGCTCAGTCTACTGACCTCTCTTCCACGCCCGCAGATTCACTGAGGCAGAGCCCTCGATTAGACCACCCACCGAAGGTCGCTAAAAGAGACAGCTGGGACGACCGACCTACCATTAGGCCTCATAACTCAACCCTGCCCCACACCCCGCTTGATATCCCTACCCGAAACTGCATGCCCCCAGCCCCGGAGAATTTGGCGCTACGGCTGACCCTACTAGAAAGCCAGCTAGAAATAATATTTAGGCACCTTGATGAAATCCTAACCAATCTAGACAAAGTTCGAAAGCCCCAGCAACCCCATCCCAAGCCCTCTTCTCTGACCGACTCTATCCTTCGAAAGCCACATCTCGGGCCCTCATCTGCCCTCAACCAGCGGCAGAGTCCTACCAAGAGCGACGCAGAGATCCCGGTTTAGCCTCCCATAAGAATCAAAGCTACCGCATCTGGGGTACAGATTCCTCTTAGTAAGGATGCTGAGATCCAGTCACAAAGACCTTCCAGAAGTAAAGCAGCAATGTCTGTTGAAGAATCTTTGGACTTAGCCTTCACCTATGTCTCCCCTCTCTCAGCTTCCCCGAATTACAATATTCAAGTGATCACAGGCTTCAGAAGAGACCACTCCCCCGCAAAAACCACAAGACTCCCACCCTCCCTTTCCTCAATACCGAGGGCCCCATTAGGAGAGTATCCGAGCATTAAGAAATTACCCACTAACTGCATGCTCATTAACTGTAGATCAGCCCCCAAGCATGCAACGGAATTAGCAGAAGCCATCCTCTTTCAGGATTTAGATATTGCGTTCATCACAGAGACATGGCTGAACGAGATCTCCCCTCCCTGTTCTGATATGCTGGTACCCCCAGGTTTCCTTATCAACAACAAAAATAGAAAAGACCAACGAGGGGGAGGTGTTGCCATCATCCATAAGGAGGACATAGACATCACTGTAATGGACTCCTGCAAGTATAGCTCCTTTGAATGTCTCACGGTCAACATCAAAACGAAGGATAACTGCCCATTAGTTAGTCAGCTGCTCTATCACCCACCAGGAGACACCCCCACATTTGGGGAACATTTATCCGACTTGATTGTCCACTGCGCTCTCAAAGACACTAACTACTTAATCCTCCTGTGCAAGACCCCCCCAAATGGTCCAGAAATCTCACCCAGATCCCCCTGGACATCATGGAAGAAAGGCTAAAGTTGCTCCTACCCAGCGACAAGGACCTCTCCACAAATGATCTCACCTCACTTTATAACATGAATATGGTATCCCTGCTGGACCAAGTAGCATCCCTAAAACTTAAAGAAAACGAGCCATTCCGTCCCGATCTTGGTTCGACTCTGACATCAATGGCGAAAGGAGCCAACTAAGAGCCTCAGAAAGACGCTGGAGGAGCTTGCCCACTGCCTTCCACCGCGATCAACTCAGAACTATCAGGAAGAAATACAACAGTCATATCAAGAACAAAAAATCTGTATATTTCCGCTCTGCACTGGACTGTGCAAAAAACAGACCCTTGGAGCTCTTCAAGATCATCAGACAACAAACCTCCAAAACTGATACGAAAGAACGGTGCGACAACTTCGTCACTTTCTTCAATGACAAAATCTCCAAGATCGAGCGGTCTCTGGACAACAACTGTGCCTCCCCTCCTCTTAGCAGCCCAGCTGGGGTGCTGCTGGGGTACTGAGTTGCACTCCCACTCCCAACATTAAACCCTGGTCACTCTTCCACCCCATTCCAGAGGAAGAAATATTCAAATTTATCACCACCTATAAACCTTCATCTCACACCCTAGACCCTCTCCCTGCTCAACTCACCAAAAAATTAAAATGTTCCCTTGCTCCACTCTGGTGCAGGATTATAAACATCTCCCTAAAAACCGGAATCGTTCCTGATTGTCTGAAAGTGGGTCAAGTCACCCCGCTGCTGAAAAAACCAGGCCTTGACATAAATGACCTAAACAACTTCAGACCCGTTTCCAACCTTCCTCTTCTTTCCAAAATCCTAGAAAAATGTGTACTCCAACAATTAACTCAAATATCAACCTCCTCGACTCCCATCAGTCGGGATTCAGGAAAGGATGCAGCACAGAAACCGCAATCCTCAACATAATTGATGATATTCACAAATCACTGGACTCAGACCAATGCTGCCTCCTCATTCTCCTAGACATATCTGCAGCATTCGACACAGTCGACCACAAACTTCTCGAAGAAAGGGCCGGTTTAAACGAGGTAGTCCTCAAATGGTTCTCTTCATTCCTACATAACTGCTCCTAGAGAATGAAAATCAGATGCTTCGAATACGACCTTCAACCAGTCTGTAGGGGAGTCCCCCAAGGATCAGTGCTCTCCCCTCTACTCTTTAACATTTACATGGAACCCTTCGCCACCTTACTCAGAAAAGCTAACATCCCTTCTCACCTATATGCGGATGACACCCAAATCTACCTGGAAATCTCCTCTGCCAAAGACATCCAAAGACTCAATGAAACACTAAGAGAAGAGCAACGCTGGCTGTCAAGCAACCACTTAAAACTGAACCCGGACAAAACCGAACTGCTCCTTATCTCGAACAAAGAAGAGAACTCACAAGTGGTTGAGTGGGTAAAAGTGGGTAAAAGAGATCGATGCGCTCAACGGAAACCTCACCCTGGCCGATTCTCTTAAATCATTAGGCATCACGCTAGACTCAAAACTGGACATGACCAAACACATTAAGATTTCGGCTAAGAGCGCCTTCCTTAACTTGAAACTACTAAACAAAATAAAACCTTTCATTCCACCCAAGGATCTCAAACAAGCCACCCAAGCATTGGTGCTGTCAAGACTGGATTATGGAAACGCAGTCCTCTTGGGAATAGCAAAAGCACACCTTGCTCCGCTTAAAACAACCCTCAAAATGGTCACTGGAATAAAGAAATTTGACCACATCTCTCCTGCACTCAAAGAACTCAAGTGGCTTCCAATAGAAATGCAGGCGATCTTCAGAACAGCCTGCCTCACTCACAAAGCCGTCCACACAGGCAAACCCCAACTCAAAAAAGCAGGTCAGAAAAGGAACCTTAGAAGCTCCAATACCTTACTTCTTATGCCGCTAAAAACATGAAAACAAAAAACCGCGGCCAGATCATTCGCCAGCAATGCGCCCAAAATATGGAACTCTATCCCCCCAACATCAGAACTATTCGCTCCTTTGCTAAATTCAAAAGTCAGCTCAAAATCCTTTTTCTCGATCGATCGCTAGCGATTAAATAGGATCAGTCGGAGTGCTGAAAATGACACTAAACCTCCCTCGGTTGTGGGATAACAAGTCCTTGTAACAGAACCCCTCAACATCTTCTTTATTACAACTCTCATCTCACTGTACTGCAATTTGTTCTGCTCTCTTTTGGTCGCTTTATTGTAATATGTTCTGCTGCCGTTGTTCTGCTCTGCAACTGTTGTGAAGCGCTCCGATACCCTCCGGTCAGGCTAGCGCTATACAAAACTTTGTAAATAAATAAATAAAATTTGGGGGGAGCTTTACCGCTCTGGCCATGTCACAGCAAACACGTCACTTCCTGCCAGTGAGAGCGGAGAAATGCTCTTGCTTACTTGTCTGTTTCTCTGCCCTCTGACAAGCGAGCAGGGAAACAGACGAATTTCTTTCAGACACAGGGAGCTGCATGTTTAGAAGCTCCTGTGTCTGAAAGCAATGCCAGCTCCTGCAGGAGCAGGTGTGCCGGCAGGGACCTCGGGGGCCTCGAGGCTCATCCCACTGTCCCAATGCAAACCTGGGGCACTCAGTACTAATGGCCAGGCCCTGGGTGATGGGTCCCGGGGAGCGTGTGGTCTCCCTCCCCTAATAAAAAAATTGAGAAAAAAAACAGCTCCTGCCCCCTTCCTCAACCACTCTGCAAAGGGGCCTGCTGGCACACAACATGGCTCCTGAGGGTCCTTGGAGGCCAACAACCCCTACTGTTACCTCCAGTAAGTCTCACACAGCGGGATTGGTGAGAGGTCATCTGAGGCCCTTCCCCTTACTCTACAATTCTGCAAATGTACCTCATGGTGCAATACTTGTTGGGGGATGAAGTCTCCTTAGTTCCTGAGGGTCCATGGATCCAACGCCTCCTGTTACCTACAGAAATTCATATACTGCAGGATTGCTTAGAGGTCATCTTAAACCCACCCCTGTCCCCACCACTCTGCAAACATGCCTCCTGGCACACTACTGGTTGTAGGATGAAGTCCCCTTAGATGCCAACAACCCTTCCTGTTATCTCCAGTAAGTCCTACAAGGTGAGATTGCTAAAAGCTCGTGAGAGGCGCTCCCGTTTTTTCACTACTCTGCAAATGTGCCTCCGGGTGCCCTACCGGTTGGGGGATGTAGTCCTCTTAGATGCTGGGGGCAACATCTCCTTTCTCCAGTCCTCTGTAAACATGCCTGATAGTTACAAAACCATAGAAATTAATTTAAAAAAAGAAAGGTTAAAGGGATGTTACAGTCAGGAAATAGAATTAAAAAAACTTCTGAAATTCACTTAAAAAAACAAAGATTACAGGGACGTTATAGTTAGGTTATAGATTTTAAACAACCATCGGGACGTTATAGTTAGACTCAGATTTCACTTCTACAAAACCATAGAAATATAGCTGTTATATTTACCTGAGTTAACTATAACTTAGGCCCCGCAATGCATTGCTTATGACCTCACATATGACATTCCTCATGGCATGCTCTGGCAACTATAACTGCTGAATTCCTATGGTTTTGTATGAGTGAAATCTGAGCCTAACAATAATGAATTTCTATTTTTTTTATAATTCTATTTTCTAACTATAACGTCCAGGTAACCTTTGGGTTTTTCAGTATATAAACGGGTGGTCACTATTAGGTAGTTATAATTAGGCCCATGTTTCTATAGAAAATGCATTTTTTGACATTCCTATATCTTTGGTGTCCTTTGACAAATCTTCACAAAAGTTTTGAAAAAAGTGTCATAGAGAGTCTTGTTGTGCATGAACATTTTCAGGGTGATCTGTCAAGCAGGAGCTGAGAAAAAGGGGGGGAGCAATAAACATGATTTCTCATGTTAATTCCCGTTTGAGCTTTGAACATGACTATTGCCCGAACCGCTGGACTGAATTACACCAAATTTGGCAGGAAGTTAGATTTTGGGTCACAGATTATGCTTTCTGTTATTTAGTGTAAATCCGTTCAGTAGTTGTTGAGAAATTTAAGGGACAGTAAAAAAGGTTCTCTGGGCAGAGACTAAGCACAGATCGCATGGTGAGATCTGATTGGCTGTCTGCACATCAACCAGAAAATGCTGGCATCCATCTTGGGACCAATATACATGATAGAACCCAATTGATATGCATTGTAGTGAATGGCAGGTTTTGAGGGATACATAAAAGGAGAAATAATTTGTAAATGGTACTATACTAATTTTAGGAATTGTGGTATGTTCTAAGGTGATTTTACACAGTGAAAAATCCTTCTGCTGGGAGTACATCAAATGATTTTTCCATAGCGGTTATAGAAGGTGCTCCAGAAGCTAAAATGAGAGCATATTTTCTGCAAATTCACGCTATTTTCCTCAGCAATGTGAGAATGAAGTCTGACATTCTCAGTAAAACATCTACTTCCAACAGGAGCAGTGAGCCAGTTGATTCCCTTGTGCCCTATTGCAGCCTTTCAGAGGGTTCGAAAGAACAACTAGCGCGCTAACAGTCTTACTTATGACAAAAGTATTATCAACATCTTGATAGAATTGAAGTTGAAAACTGAAACCATTTTCTACTAAGGAAACTGCAGTAAATGAGAAGATTAGAGCGCTTCATAACAAATAAGTCTCCCAAAATCGCCACCGAAGTCATCTGCGGCGTTCCTCAAGGCTCCTCGCTCAGCCCAACCCTCTTCAACGTCTACATGAGCCCCCTCGCAGCCATCGCACGCCAACACAACCTCAACATCATCTCCTACGCTGACGACACCCAGCTGATCCTCTCCCTCACCAACGACCCCGCCACCGCCAGAGCCAACCTACACGAAGGGATGACAGACGTAGCCAAATGGATGATGAACAGCCGCCTGAAACTGAACTCGGACAAGACGGAAGTCCTCATCCTGGGATCTTCACCCTCCGCCTGGGACGACTCCTGGTGGCCCCCCGCCCTGGGCAGCGCACCCAAACCAACAGACCACGCACACAACCTAGGTTTCATCCTGGACTCCTCCCTCTCCATGACCAGACAAGTCAACGCCGTCTCCTCGTCGTGCTTCAACATCCTGCGCATGCTACGCAAGATCTTCCAGTGGATCCCCACCGAGACCAGGAAGACGGTCACCCAGGCTCTCGTCACCAGCCGTCTGGACTACGGCAACTCCCTCTATGCCGGAACCACCGCCAAACTCCAGAAGAGACTCCAGCGGATTCAGAACGCCTCAGCACGACTCATCCTGGACATCCCCCGTCGCAGCCACATCTCCGGACACCTGAGAGATCTGCACTGGCTCCCGGTCAACAAGAGAATCACCTTCCGTCTCCTCACCCACGCACACAAAGCCCTACACAACCAAGGCCCAGGATACCTCAACAGCCGCCTCAACTTCTACGCTCCCACACGCCAGCTTCGATCGACCGGCCACGCCCTCGCCGCCGTCACCCACATCCGAAGAACCACCACAGGAGGAAGGTCCTTCTCCTACCTGGCCGCCAAGACTTGGAACTCCCTCCCGACCCACCTCCGCCAGACCCAGGACCACCTTGCCTTCAGGAAGCAGCTCAAGACCTGGCTGTTCGAGCAGTAGCGGACCCCCCCTCCCCAGCGCCTTCAGACCCTCTGGGTGAGTAGTGCGCTATATAAATGCTTGATTGATTGATTGATTGATACAGCTACTTACATACATTTTACATAGCCATTGAGGTATTATAGCAAGCAGTTACATACCATCGCATTTACTTAAACATCTCATGGCACTGATAGAGATATACTCCTATATTCTCTCAGATATGTAGGCAAGTACTGGCACAACCTTGTCAACTATGCACAGAAATAGTCCTTCAAACATTGGTGATGGCTACTAGTGCAGACCTTGTCTGTGCACTCTCACTGCAAGCTTCAGTTGGCATGTTATAGGTCTTTCTGAGTGTCAAACCCATGTTTCATTGCAAATAGCACACTTCTAAGATATGCTGTAGGTATGCCATAAAGGTTGCTGTTTTGTTCTTAAGACATTGACAGATGTCTTTTTGAGTTGAATAAGTTACTTGTGCACTTCCAGGCCTCTGTGCCAAATACTACATAGAGTGTGCCATCCCTAAAACAGTTTAACCCCTTCGACGCTCATGACGAGCTCAGCTCGTCATGGAGTTGCCATTCATTTCAATGGAAATTACATGAGAAGGATGGAAAAGGCCTTAGCATCCAAGTGGTTAAGTACACTAAACAGGGGTTTGATCCAGTAAGATCTAAGAAGTGGTGAGGGATCAATTCTAAAGCACAAAGAATCCCAAAAAGCCCCATGTGGCCATTAATTAATTATCAATTCAAAACCTTAGTTCCTGATATGCACTGCGTATGACCTCACATATTACATCACTCATGACATGGTCAGTGACTTCACTGATGACATCACTGATGACTAAGTATGCATGAATTTAGCAAATTCGCAATCCGCACAATTTCTTATTTACGGATTCGCAATCCGCAAAATTCGCGAACTCTCGCGAATTTTGCGGATTGTTTATTTTTGCGTGTTCACGGGGCGCTTTGCGTGTTCGCGGGGCGCTTTGCGTGTTCGCGTTTTTTTTTTTTGCCTGGTTCATCACTGCCACCCTCTCGTTTTGTATGCCCTTCTGCCCTCTGTACCACTTGTTTTTGTGCTTTTCTGCCCTCTGCCTCACTCTTGTTTGTGCCCTTTTGCCCTCTGCCCCACTGGTTTCTGTGCCCTCTGCCCTCTGCCTAACTCATGCCCTCTGTCCCACTTTGTGCCCTTCTGCCCTCAGCCATAAGTCAGCTTCAACAGGAAGCACTAATAGATAAAGTAAAGCAGGTGCTCGAGTTGAAGGTCAAATTAAGTTACACAGTCATTAATCACCCCAAGTTTAAATATAACATCCCTATGACCTCTTTTTCCAGTGTATCTATAAATATGAATATATATAAGTTTACTTCAAAGAAGGATCCTTCCGGGATCCTACTCCCTTTGTCAGGTGGCGCGTCTTTCGGCGAACCCAAATGCGGAACGATTAATTTAATCCACAGTTTGCTCGGAAGCATAACGCGCACTCAGCAGTATCGATGCTCAGATTTTATTTCTCAGAAAACGTTTTCTGAGAAATAAAATCAGAGTATCGATACTACTGAGTGCGCGTTATTCTTCCGAGCAAACTGTGGATTTATCCCATCTTTAGGTAGCACCAAAAGAGAGAAGCCTCTGGAAGCTTATTTGGTTCATATTCTTTATTGTCAACTACTTGCCAACATTCACCTCGCCAGAATTCAGGCATCCAAATCTAATGCCAGACTCGTTTCAGGAATCTTAGTCCTTTCTTCCGTGGCAGGATAAAACAATGAAGGGTCGCACTGCAGACGCACAGTTTGAATTCAAAACACCTGCCCTTGTGGGTGTGGCACTCCCACAGCCTCATGGTGTTTGTAGTTCGTCCGAATTATACCCTAGTGGGCGCGCTTCCATTCATTTCAATTTTGCAAAAAAATAAAACCCATGTGGGTTGATACACAAGTCCTGGCGTTGTGGCTGCCTTACTTTATAGAAGTTTGACACAAACTTGTGCAGGCTGCAGCCCTGAACTGGAGCCAGCATCTCTTCCTCCCGGTAATTCTAGCTCCAACCTCGAGCTAGAAGGGGCCTGCAAAATAGCAGTGGGCTTTCTTCAGCGGTTGTGCAAAGCCGTATAAATCCAAACTTCAGGTAGAACCAAAAGAGAGAAGCCTCAGGAAGCTTATTTGGTTTGTATTCTTTATTTGTCAACAACTTGCCAACATTCACCTCGCCAGGATTCAGCCATCCAAATCTAATGGCAAACGCGTTTCAGGAATCTTAGTCCTTTCTTCAGTGGCAGGATAAAACAATGAAGGGTCGCGTTCAGAAGTACAATTTGAATTCAAAACACCTCCCTTGTGGGCCCGGCGCTCCCACAGCCTCATGGTGTTGTTCATCCGAATTATACCTTAGTGCGTGCGCTTCCATTCATTTCAATTTTGCAAAAAATAAAACCCATGTGGATTGATGCACAAGTCCTGGCGCTGTGGCTGCCTTGCTTTATAGAAGTTTGACATGAACTTGTGCAGGCTGCAGCCCTGAACTGGAGCCAACATCTCTTCCTCCCGGTAATTCTAGCTCCAACCTGAAGCCAGAACGGACCTGCAAAACAGCAGTGGCCTTTCCTCAGCGGCTGTGCAAAGTCATATAAATCCAAACTTCAGGTAGCACCAAAAGAGAGAAGCCTCTGGAAGATTATTTGGTTCGTAATCTTTATTGTCAACAACTTGCCAACATTCACCTCGCCAGGATTCAGGCATCCAAATCTAATGCCAGACGCGTTTCAGGAATCTTAGTCCTTTCTTCAGTGGCAGAATAAAACAATGAAGGGTCGCACTGCAGACGCACAGTTTGAACTCAAAACACCTGCCCTTGTGGGCGTGGCGCTCCCACAGCCTCATGGTGTTTGTAGTTCGTCTGAATTATACCCTAGTGGGTGCGGTTCCATTCATTATATATATATATATATATATATATATATATATATATATATATATATATATATATATATATATATATATATTCACTGAAAAAATCATAGGTTTCACACCAGTTATAGTTAGCTGGAAGTTTTACTCGCATAAAACCATTGAAATTCCCACGTTATAGTCAGTTGGACTCACTATAACTTGCGCGTGCAATGCACTGCTGATGACGTCACATATGACATCACTCATGACATGGTCAGTGACATCACTCATGACATCACTGATGACACCATCCAGTGAATATGTGTCTTTGTGAAAAATAAATATTAGTGAGTCATGTTTAAATATTTAAATATATGTATTAGTGTTTCACTTTGTGCATAAGTGGATGCATGGGTTGGTGAGTAGCTACATGTGTATGTATATGGGTTATTAGATGTTTTCTTGGTATCAGTATGAGTGTTTGTATGGTTTAGTGGGGGTATTACTTAGCACATAGATGCATGAATGACTGACTCTCTCTTTGTATGTGTTTTGAAGACAGCATATGTGCAGGACTGTATGGGTGGATGAGTGTTTATATGTGTGTGTAAGTGAGTGAATGACTGTCTCACTAGTGTCTTTATCAGTAACTACATATGTTTTTATCTAGTATATGTGAATATTGATGTATATAAGTGAGTATATGTGAGAGTGAGGGATTGTAAGAGTTCCTGTTTAAATAATTATGTGTTTATATAAGTGATTGTTTAAGAGAGTAAGTATGTGTAAGTTTCCTTAGAAGTAAGGTGGTAGTGTGTGTATAGTTGTATATGCAAATAAATGGATGTTTAATAGTTTATTTGCATATGTGAGTATGTGTGAGAGTATCTTTTGGATGACTATCAGTGTATAACAGGATGTATAGGTGTATCACTACATATGATGAGTATGTATATGTATGAGTGACTATATAGAACTGTTTGTGAATGAGTGGATGTGTATATAGATGGTGGAATTACTGAATTGGTTGTTATAACTGGTATGGGTATCTGCATTTTTTTGAAAATTTTATTTTTTATTTTTGAATATGTGTTTCAAGGGTTGCATTACAGTGAAAGGAGGTCTGTCACTCTGTCACAAGGATGGTGTCATCAGTGATGTCATGAGTGATGTCACTGACCATGTCATGAGTGATGTAATAAGTGACGCCATCAGCAGTGCATTGCACGCGCAAGTTATAGTGAGTCCAACTAACTATAACGTGGGAATTTCAATGGTTTTATGTGAGTAAAACTTCCAGCTAACTATAACTGGTGTGAAACCTATGGTTTTTTCAGTGAATTTAATAGGTTTTTTAAACGCTAATTCCTAACTATAACTGGTGTGAAACCTATGGTTTTTTCAGTGAATTTCAATGGTTTTTTAATAGCAAATCTCTATAGGTATGAAAAGTAATATTTTTTTTATAACTAATCTTATATTGTATAATTATGTAAAAAAAAGTATTATTTAAAAAAAAAAATGTAAAATATTTTTTGCCCGGAGCGCTCCCGGGGCGCGTACCAGTGAACGCACGGGTAAGCGCAATGTTCTGGCACGCCCCGGGGCGCGCACCTGTGAGCGTCCCGATAGCGCTATTGCCGCGAACGAAAACAACATCGTGATGTATCGCGCAGCCGCGTGATGCGTCATATGACGTACTGCGTAAGCGCACCCGGAAACACGCGATCGCATACGATCGCGCAACGTCTCGACTCGCTTATGCTACGCGCCCCGGGGCGCGAAGCGTAAGCGCGTCGGGTCATGTGATCTGAAAATAACACTTTTCATTGGTGCAGATCAGTTTTGGTTTACAAATGATGAAAGCCTGGATCATGTGACTTGAAAATAACACTTTTCATTGGTGCAGATCAGTTTTGGTTTCCAAATGATGAAAGCCTGGATCATGTGACTTGAAAATAACACTTTTCATTGGTCCAGAACAGTTTTGTTTTCCAAATGATGAAAGACCCCACCTTTTTTCTTTATTCTGACTTTGTCCTTTGACTGAGGAAGACCTGTTTTGAGTTCTATCTCTACTCTTTACTAGTATAAAATGGCTACAGTAGCAGCAACAGCTGGAGCATCTGCCCCACCACCACCACCACCACCATTTAAAAGACCACGAGAAGATTGCATTGGTGGTCAAGAGGAAGAGGAGGAGGATGATGAAGAGGAGGCACAGACAAGGCAGTTCCTGCCTGAAGATAAACAGCCCTACAAACCTAAAGAGCACTTTGTATGGGAGTTCTACAAAATCCCTAGGGGTTTTAAAAAAGTCAACGCTGCAAAGGTAACTTGCTTGATTTGTGGTGCTGAGCTGTCTAGGGGGAACGCTAACAAAAAATATTCCTTCGGGAATCATACAATGATTCGCCACATGATGCGTTGGCATCCAAACAATTACTCTAATGCAGAGTTAAGGGACCTCTGCAGTAAACTACCCCCATCAACGTCTAGACCCTCAACATCAAAACAACCCACTCCATCGGGTCCGGGGGCAAGAGACACATTGGCTACTATTCAACCTAAGTTTGCCGATTACAAAATCGTGTGCAAATATTGTAACACGACACTTTGCTATGGTGAGCAAAGTATCGGACTTATCATGGTTGCTGGTGATAACCATAAGTGTACAAGAAAACCCTAACTTTTCCTGATTTTTTTTTTGCTCCAGTTGAGCCATTTACAATTCCCTGTTTTTTGTTTCTCCCCATAAAAAATACAAAAAAATATAAAAGTGTTCAGAAAAGCCAAAAAAGTACAAAATGTTCAAAAAACATAAAAAAAATATAAAACAACAAAAAGAAGAAAAAAACCAGTTCTTTTTAGAACTACCTTTACTTTATAAAAATAAACCTATATTTTTAAAGAATCTCTGTCAATCTTTTTTCTGCAAGGTACGCTCCCCGGTACGCTCCCCGGTGCGCGTACCGGGCACTCCCCCCGCAAAAATAAAAAAATAAATAAAAAAAATGTTTGTCCCGCGGGACCCTTTTATGGCCCCCACATCAAACTTAGGGGGTCAGGGTGGGTCTACCCTACCCCCTTTTGGTCATTTCCCCCTTTGTTTTTTGCCACCTCTTGTATCTCGATCCTACCGAGACACAAGATGGCGGCCACTGCGGACTGTTTCGAATGTTTACAGACACCCGAGAGCCAATCAGCTTTCCGTGCGCAGGTCGCGTAGCGCGCCCGGTGCGCTCCCCGGTACGCGTACCAGGGCGCGCTTATAGATATATATATTTTTTTTTAACCTAAATTACTCAAAATCCTCTGGAGCACATATCTTGAGACATAGCAAAGGCACATCGGGCTACCAGTCCCTACAATTTTGCCAAGTTTGGTGAAAATCCATTCAGCCGTTCGAGCTGAAAGTGAGTTTGACCGCCCTATAGAAATTAACATGGGGAAAACACGTTTTGGGACACCCCTTTTATCTCGGCCCCCGCTTGACAAATGCCCCCCCAAACTTTCAGGGAAGGAGCGGAGCGCCGCGAGGCAAAGTTGAGGAAAATTTCAGGCAGATTCGTCCACCGGCGCCAAAGTTATTCCCAATAGAATGTTACGATTTCCCTATGGAAATCAATCCTAACTATAACTACCTTCAACTCCGCTGGTATTGACGATAACAACGAGGAACAAGAGCCCGGACCACCAGTATGTGTGTGCAGTGAGTAATTTATTGGCAGCTCTCACAAACCACAGCCATGATGTGTTTTGGTCCCGTTATATTTATTGCAGGAAGCTTCAGACCCAAAGTATACACCAGGAAGGAACGGCACTTCACAGGTCTTACTTGAATCATGAGGTGGTTTATTCCATCATATTAACTCATCGGTAAAAGAGCGTCTATGCGTTTCGGAGCAAAACCTTAGTCACAACCATATATATGTATTAAAAAAAGTTTACAGGACACTGAACAAATCAAAGGTTAAGGTAACGTTGATTGATTGATTGATTTGCCAATTTAGAAAGCACCAACAATTGCCCTGAGTCGTTATTCTGAAGGAAGGCAAGCGCATCGTCCCTAAGCTAGAGTGCATTGCGAGGCAAAAAGTCATGTCTTCAAGGCCTTGCAGAAAGGAAAATGAGAATCTAGATAAGAAATGGATTGAGGGAAGACATTCCAAAGCATAGATGCAGCACAGCAAAGGCTCTCCCTCCCCATCTTGCTTTTTGAAATCTAGGAAAAACCAACAGATTTTTTTCCAGCGGAACACAATTGTCTAGAAGGAACATACAGTTTAAAAAGATGCATACCTCCCTCAGGGCCTAAGTTATGAAGCGCCTTATGAACAAATCATATGTTCTTGAAGGCAATCCATTTAGCGGCAGGGAGCCAATGCAATTTCTGAACAGCAGCAGAGAAAAAATTATATTTAGGAAGGTCCAAAACAAGTCTTTCTGCAGCATTCTGGACAGGCTGCAACTTGTTGATGCCTGTCTTAATAATGTCAAGGTAAAGAGCGTTGCAGTGATCCATCTGGATATAATCAGTACTACAGGTGTTTGTTTACGTGCGGGGAGAGAAAGAAATGGAAACACCTTCCTATGGGCCAGATTTATCAAGCGTTTTACCATTCGCAAACGGGACAATTTGCAGAATTGGCCTGTTTGCAAACGGTAAAAAGCCTTTTGGATTGTATCGTTTCAAAAGGCATTTGCAAAACGAAGAATCTCAATTTTTGCGATTACCTATTTTGCGAATGCATTTAAGGAATCACAATTTGCGATTCCTTAAATGCAATGCAGGAACTAAAAAAAATTGCGACCTGGCTTTAAGGAATCGCACATTACCACCAACTTCAAGTTGGTGGTAATTTGTGAATTCTGCGACACCCTTGAAATTTCATGCGCAAATTGCGAGTACCTATTCGGCACTCGCATATTGTGCATTCAATTCCCAGTTATTCCTATGAGCCTATAGTAATGAATAGGAAGCAATTCCTTATTTGCAAATCGTAATTTGCGAGTCGCAAATTAGGAAAACATAGGAATCGCTATTTTATTTGCGAAACCTACATACATTGCATTTTGCGAGTTTAATATGTGTTAAATTCGATTATTAAGAACTCGCAAAATACAATGTTGATACATCTGGCCCTAAGAGTCTTAATCACCCAGAAACAGGATGACACTGTCCTGTTGACCTGAAGACTAAAGGACAGATTGTTATCCGCCAGAAAGCCAAGAATTTTAGCAGTGTCAGCAGGGCTAGGACATTGCCCCAGCATTTCTGGCCACCATGAATGGATCCAAATGGATTGTTTATTACCAAAGATCAAGACCTTGGACTTGTCCCCATTAAGTCTGAGCTAATTTGTTACATCCAGGTGGCCACAGTGTGCATATAATTGTTAGACTTGGCAGTGGAAGCCTCTATGTCCTTTGTGATCAACACAATTATTTGTGTGTCTTCAGCATAGGATAAATCTTGTAGCCCAAAGGAACTAATCAATTTGGCCAGCGGTGAGACATAAATATTAAACAGAGTTGGACCTAATGATGAGCCCTGGGGGACCCCACATAAAGTGGCTATGGGTTCAGAGTGGAACTGGTCCACCCACACAGTCTGTGTCCTGTCCATCAGGAAGGATGACAGAAGCTTCAAGGCTAAATCTGTGACCCTAATTTCCTGTAGGTGGTCAATCACCCTGGTGGGAGAAATGGTGTCATAGGCTGCGGATAGATCCATCAGTACCATAGCCTGTGCAGCATCAACCATGGAGCGGAAGTTATTGACTGCAGATAGAAGTGCAGTCTCGCTCCCATGCTTACTTCCAAAGCAGGAGTTGGATTTTGCTTGAAACGCTTGAAGGACAGTACAGTCAGACATGATGGGCTGCTAACAAACTTTCAAAAAAAGTTTTATTTTCAAAACCAAACTCCCAAAGCAGGAGTTTGTTTTTGAAAACCAAAAAACCAAAAAAAAAAAATGTCCCCTCACACTGGGAGTTTTCATCCAGGGTGACGGGTCATTATTTTTTTTCCTGTACCTTACAACCAAGTTTTAGTCAAAGCCGGGTAGATAGTACAAATCCTTCGTTTCACAGCCTGTTCTTTGGCCAGCCATCAGAGAGAAGTCTGTTGAGAAGCCACAAGCAAAGGAATTGGACTATAATTAATTGAACGGAATGTCATTGGACAATGAGTTAATTTTCCCATTAATATCAGAGAAGGACAGAGAAGAAATAAACTCACAGAGAATTGTATTCATTGACTTTGTTACAAATATTGTAAGATATAAGACATAAGACACTGAATATGCAGAGGCTTATTGTTACCTCCATTCATATGAACTACTGATTGATCACTTCAGAGTTCCATTTATTACCCATTTTACAGACAGGAGTTGTAGATTCACTATAGAGGTTTCAGAACTGATTTGGGGTGTTTCTCTTTCATGTATCATTTTCTGGCTCACAGACACAGCCTTTGTGCTAGATGATGGCTCTCACAACAGTAGCAATAGTACTGGCTCCAAGCAGAAATATACATACAAAACAAGGACACAACAAAATTGGAGATCTCAGCACCTGGCTGTCATCAGCCTTTCGGAGTCATTTGGCACAGATAAAAGGGCTGCCCTGCTTAGAAATGTTGACACATTTAACATGAGAAACCTATGACCTACCCCTTACTTCTAACATCTACTCTATGTTGCACTCTTGAAGAACTAATCAGCAGTCTTTTGCTAAAAAGGACTTCACAGATATTTTTGGGTAGACTTTTCTCCATTCTTCTACAATTTAGTTCCACCCTCTATCAACAAGGATGCAGACAATTCACTTTCACTGAGTAGTAAAGCTGTATCCAATTTCCATCATGTCATGCAAAATGCTTCCCACAAGACCGTGCACTGAGACTTTCATCACACAAGGAGTCTCACCACTACACACTTAGTATGCAGATTTACTAAGGGCTTGCATCAAGCATATCGACACAAGGGAACACAAACCCTTAAATGGGATTTACTAAGCCACACAAAGCCACCTCGTGTGACTGTGAGTGGCTTGGTAAATCCTGAGTGACTAAAGACAGTGCACCTCACTGCCTTGTGTTACCCTTTGTTGAGAAGGCATTCTATGGGTGGGGTATGGGTGTTTGCATGCATCCACCCATGGATTTGCATGCAATTCTAGATTTATTAAAATTATTAAACCTGGGATTAAGCTAAAATGGTAGACGTTCCTAAGTGAGGTGTAACAAGGAGAAATATCTGTATTGCTCCATGCTACTTCGACTTTCTTCGCATGTGTCATTCTGCAGCACACATGGAAAGAATAAAATGCCTCAAAGGCTTGTTTTTGCCCAGGAGGGTAGCCCTTCCTGGGCTCCTGATTCTGGTGCTTCTGATTCTCATCCTGATCCTGCTGGCCTGCTGTGTCCTAATCTACTTAGTTTTGGTCATCCTGTTCTTTTTGCTCTGGTCCTTGTGGAACACCTGGTACTGCCTCCTCTAGTCCTGATCCTAATTAGGTCTACTTGTGCTGCGCTTGGAGATTTTGGTACTTCTCTAGACCCATTGATCCTTGTGGCTCTGGTTGCCCTGCTTCCCCTGACCATCACCAGACTGATCCCAATACCCTAGTTCCCAGTCCACCGGCTCTTCAGGTCCTGGTCCCTTGGTTCAGACCTCACTGGTCTTCCTAGCCCTTCTCCTGGTTTTACTTATTCTGAGCCTTCTAGTCTACCTCATTCTCCCCCATCTGGTACCTGTTCTTAAAGCCATAGTTCACTTACTCCTGAACCTGTCTAATTCTCTGGGATCTCCTCCATCATGTCATGATAAACTTGGCCTTGGTCTTCCTGCTCATTGTCATCTTCGACTAACTTGTCCAGTTTATCAGGATCCTACTCGTTCAGATCATCCGATTAGCCAGCCAGCTTGGTCATTATGGCTTCTATCATACTGCCCTTTCTTGTACATTTCCTCCTCATCCAGGTCCAGCTTGTCCTGGCATGTCAGATTGTGATATTTCCTGAGTCTTTCTCACTCTCAGTCTGGTCTTCCTATCACTGGACTCACAGTCTGCTTTCACTTCCTGGTTTTGTGCCCACTAGACTTGATCCTTTTGTTATTGGTCCTCCCTGTTTAGGTCTTTGTATACCTAATCCTCTTAGTTCTGGTCCTTCTAGCCCTCCTGGTCCTTTCAGTTCCCCTTCTATTAGCTCTTTCTTTTCTATCCTGATCCTCTTGACCCTCATCCATTCAGCTTGGTCCTTCTGATCCATCTCACCCTGCTCATCTGGCTGTCAGTACATCAGTTCCTGGTCTGCTGGTCCCCTCAGTTTATCTAACCTCTTGTGTCCTTGTCAACTTAATGCTTTGGATCATCCTTGTCTTCCTGGCCCTATGTCTTGTACTCATAGTTCTTCTAGCACAGCACCCAATAGTCTGGGCCCTCTTGGTCCTTTGTGTTTGGTCCTTCTGAGCCTCGTCATTTTGGTCCTGGTTCTCCTGGACATCCAGGTCCAGTTCCCTTAGTCTTCCTAACTCTGGCTGTTCTGGTCCTCCTGATATTCTTCAACCTGGCCTGCTACCCCCAAGCTCCTGGTCTTTCTCCTCTACTTTGTACTCTGGGGCCTTGTACTATGCTCATGGCCCCCCTGGTACTTCTAGGCTTGTTCCTGATCCTTCAAATCCTCCTTGCAGTGGTCCACCTGGCTGTGGTCCTCCTGGTATCCTTGGTACTAAACTCCCTTGTCTTCCTTGTTTAAGCTGGCCCCCAGTACTATTGGCCCTGGATCTTGTCTTCCTAGATCTGGCCCTGACCCTCTTGGCCCTGGCCTTCCTGCTGCTTGCCCTCATTCTACTACACAAACCTGACATGGTCTTCCTTTATCTGGTCCGCTGTGGCCTGGCCATTCTGCTGCTCATTTGCCTGGCCATCGTTATCCTAGCCCTGTGGCCTGGGCCTCTAGGCTGTAATCATCATGGTCCTGATATACCTGGTCTTCCTGATCTTCATTTTCACCTCACCCTGGTCCTTTTGGTCCTCGTACTCAAGGTCCTGATACTTTTTGCCCTGAGCTACCTGGTCCCTCAGTCCTTTGTTTCATGTTCCTCTTAGAACATTTTATTCTGACTTTGGCTGCCGGTGTCCCTGGACTCAGCTACATGGCTCTCCTGGCCAAGGTCATGCTATTCTTGGTTTTCATAGTCATTGTCCTTCTCGGGATTGTGTGCCCATTGTTCTGGATCCTCTTGTCCCTGTTCCTTATAGTTTGGGTTCTCCTGGACCTAGTTCTCCTGGACCTGACCATGTGCTATATTTGTATCTGTCTCCTTGGTCATGGTCATCCTGGTCCATCTTGTCCGATTATGTTTATCATAAACTTTGCCCTTTGGCTATCATGGCCCTACCTGGTTCCTCAAGTCTTGGCCCATTTGACCCTGTTCCTTTTTGGTCTGGTATGTCCTGTCCTGGTTCTCCTCACCATCAACCTCTTAGCCCTGGTACCACAGTCCATCTTGCATCTTGTGTCCTGGCACTCTTAGTCTTTGTCCTACTGGTTTGGGTTGCACGTGTTCTCCTGGATCTGGTCCTTGTTCATTTAATTCTCCTGGTGCTGCAGCCATTGATCCAGGTTCTCCTTGTTCGGGTCCTCCTAAACTTAGTCCTTTTTGTCCTGGTCCTCCTGCCCACCACTGGCCATTCCACTTGGCCTTCCACATACCGGTTGACCTTCTTAGCTTAGATCCTCATCAGCCTGCTCCTGCTACTTGCAATGATTGATTTACTCCACTTGCTAATCCAAGCCTTGCACCCCTAGGTCCGGATCAGCATGACCCTCCTAGCCCTGTTCCAGGGCTTGTTTGCTTATCCTGGTATTTTGTACAGACTGGAATTGCTCTTCAGGTCTTGATCTTCTTAGTCCTCTTTACTCTAGTACTGATCATCCTGGCATGTGTCCTCCTGCTCCTTGTCCAGTCCTGAACCTTTTTATCCTCCTCACCCTAATTCTCGTCAATTGATCCTCCTGGTCGGATCTCCTGGTTTACCTAGCCCCGTCATTTGCCCGTTCCTAATCCTTTTGATCCTGCCACCTTGGTGCATGTAGTCCGGGTCTTTCGTTTTCATTTTCCTTTGTCTGTCATATATCGGGTCATCTGATACTACTTACACTGGCCTTAATTTCTCTCCCCCTACTAGTCCCCTGTCCTCATGCCCATCCTACTACTACTAGTTCTCCTGGTCTCATGGTTTGCTATTGCAGTTTGTTCTTGTCCATTTGACCATGGGACCCTGTATCATTTATTTCCTAGTAATGGCACTACTGGGTCTTGTCTTCCTCATCAGTCTGGCACTGGTCCTCCTAAATCCCTTGTTGTGGGTCACCCTAGTTCAAGTAGTTCTTGTCACCCTGGTTTAGGATCCCCCTAAGTCTGACAATCCGGGACCTTCTGATCCTGGTCCCACTGGACCTAGACTTTCTTGTACTTTACAACCACCCTGGTCATTCTAATCTAGAGTCTCCAAGTCCTGCTAGTCCTAGTGCTTTTTGGTTGTGATCATCCTGGTTCTGGTCCTTTTGCTTCTGGCCCCTTGGTCCGCCTTATCTGATGTCTGTGATCTTGGCTCTCCAGTCTCTCAGTCTTCTCTCCATTGTTCTCTTGTTACCAGTCCTCTTTGGTCTGCCTACATGGGTCTGCTACTCACAGTCCTAGTTGAACTCGTCCCTCTGATCCTGGTCAGTTCACAAAGGCGCATAGCCCTCCTTGTTATGGTCAATGGCCTTCTGTTCCTTCTACTTCTGGTCCTTCTGTTCATTTGAGGCCTTGTCCACTGGGTCCAGATCCCCCCGTTCCACATCCTCCTGGCCCTCCTGATACTTCTCAACCTGGTTGTGGTATCCCTAATGTTCTTTTTCATTCTCCTGTTCCTTATCGTCTAGTTGTTCCTGGTCTCCTCTGGTACTGAAAACCCTGGTCCTTATAGTTTAGGACTTCCTGGTTCTTCTTACCCTGGTCCTCCTGTATATGGCCGTCCTAGCACACCTAGGGGTCCACCTCTTGACCCTTATACTCCTAGCTTTCTTCCTCCTCCTCCTCCTGCTGCTTCCTTCTCCAAATATATGATGTTACAAAGCATGCTTTTACAACGCAGTCTTTAGATCGCAACTACCATTACATTGCATGATTTTACAAAGAATCACTGACAAAATATCGAGTACCACAACATCAAGGTACAAAAATATTGTGACAAAAGTATCAAAATCAAGAATATCGACATCCTATCTACATCATGGTAAGTACAAAAATATCGGAAAAAAATATAGATGTCTAAAATATCATTGTTAAAAATATTGTTTTTTTAAATGTAAAAAAATAATGAAAAATAAAGTAAATAATACATATAATTAAAAGAAACATGGTTAAAAATATTTAAAAAATGTTTAAATATCATAACTAATACATATAAGGGCCGATTCCGATCTTGTGGGAAAGCCCTCCGTCCGAGTCAGATCCGGAGTGCTTTCCGACCGACTCGCACTCCGGTGCACTGAACGCCCGAGTACGATGCGATCACGCTTTTAGCCCCATTGAAGTCAATGGGAGCCTGTTGTACGACGCGTACATAGGCTCCCATTGACGCAAAAGGTACGTTGCGCAAAATGTCCCCTGTAGTGGGGACGCGTCTGTGCCACCATACATGCACATGTTGGGGGGACGCTTGGGTCCCCCCTGTGACTGACTCATAAGGCTAAAGGTGAAGGGAGGTACGCGCGAACCCCCAAAGTCCGCTTCCCAGAGCTTTTACCAGTCGGAAACTCCATCTCAATCCGGCTGTCCGAATCGTGCATTGTACTGGCACGGTCAGAAATCGTCTCTATTGCACGGCACAGTTCGCTTACGGCCAACATGTACATAGTGATCCGGACCCGTAAACGTCTCGGTCAACGATTTCACATTTCCCGCATCGTACTTGCTCGCTCGTACAGTTGTATGAGTCGGTCAGAAAACCCACGTCTGGCTCGTACCTTTCCCGAACCGTATCGCATTCAGGGCCATTCTGAGCGAGATCAGAATCGGCCCCATAATGTTAAAATAAATTAAACATATACATATAAAATATAATATATATACTTACGTAATAATATTTGCAAATAATTATTTTAATAACTTTTAAATTGCTAAAAACATTTTATAAATTATAAATACATATATACACATACAAAAATAATATAAATGAAAATATATATATATAAGAAATTTAAAAAACTACAATATTGTAAAACTTTTTAAAATAAATGTTACACAACATTAACTAAAAGAATACAGAAAATATTGGATAGCTGAGGTAATAAAATTACTATTCGAAATCTAGCGAGTGCAACAGTAGGGAAAGTGTGAGATAGCATAGGGGTAAAAATTATTATTCCAACTCCAGTGAGTGCAACAGTATGGAAAGTGTTTGATAGCGTAGAGGTAAAAATGACTCTCTGGACTATTCCCACTCCAGAGAGTGCACAAGTAGGGAAAGTGTTGGATAGCGTACGGGCAAAAATTACTATTCCAACTTCAGAGAGTGCAACAGTAGTTGCAGTAGGTAAAGTGTTTGATGGAGTAGGGGTACAAATTACTATTGCCATTTCAGAGAATGAAACAGTAGGGAAAGTGTTGGATAGCGAAAGGGTTAAAATTACTATTCTCACTCCAGTGAGTTCAACTGTAGGGAAAGTTTTGGATAGCGTGCGGTAAAAATTACTATTCCTACTCCAGTGAGTGCAACAGTAGGGAAAGTGTTGGATAGCGTAGGGGTTATAATTGCTATTCCATCTCCAGATAGTGCAACAGTAGGGGAAGAGTTGGATAGCCTAGGGGTAAACATTATTATTCCCACTCCAGGGAGAACAACAGTAGGAAAAATGTTGGATAGTGTAGGGGTAAAAATTACTATTCCCACTCCAGTGAGTGCAACAGTACAGAAACGGTTAGATAGCGTAGGGGTTATAATTGCTTTTCCAACTCCAGAGAGTGCAACAGTAGGGAAAGCGTTGGATAGCATAGGGGTCTAAAATTACAATTTCCACACCAGTGAGTGCAAGAGTAGGGAAAGTGTTGGATAGTTAAGAGGTTAAAATTACTATTCCCAATCCAATTATTGTAACAGTAGGGACAGTGCTGGATAGTGTAGGTGTTAAGATTACTATTCCACTCCAGTGAGTGCAACAGTAGAGAAATTGATGGATAGTGTAGGGGTAAAAATTACTATTCCCACTCCAGTGAGAGCAACAGTACAGAAACTGTTAGATAGCGTAGGGGTTATAATTGCTATTCCAACTCTAAAGAGTGCAACAGTAGGGAAAGTGTTGGATAGCTTAGGGGTAAAAATTACTATTCCTACTCCAGAGAGTGCAACAGTAGTGAAAGTGTTGGATAGCGTAGGGGTTAAAAATAACATACTTATCAATTTTTGTTTTTAAATAAATAATGAATTAATAATAAATTACTTTCTAAACAACGGGAGAGTAAGTGTTTTTTTTACGTATCGGGATTATATTCCCAGTCCCCTAGGGTCATATAATGAAAAAAAAAAAAAAAAGGGAGTATCCCTAGGACACAGCGTCCTAGTGATCAATAGAAGACGGAGAAAGATGCAGAAAAGAAAGAATTATTTCTTTTTTTTATAAACCCCTCACTCACCAACCTGGTTGATGACATCCTTTATCATCGGGGTCTACCTGAGTGACCGAGTGCCACTCAGGTGCGCTTCGACGCCTGTAACTACAGCGGAGCTGGTTTTTGTGAAGTGTAAAGGTGTTTTGTAAGTGAGTGAGTTAAAAGTGTCTTTAATGTACTCCCTACAGAGTTTATTTTGGAGTCATAAGACACAGTTAAAATCAAGTGAGATACTTATAATGGCTTTAATTGACCAGAAAGTATCAGTGTTGTTGTGAAAATATGGTCAACATGTTTCAAACTTTAAAAAGATATTTGTAAGGTTTTCGTCAGGACCAAGTGTGTTGAATTAAGAGGCCTGCGCACGCTAAGGCACACCCTTCTCTGACTCAACAGAACGCCATGCTGTGTACTTATGGTTCAGCACCCTTACAGCCTTCTGTGTAAGAAAATAAATCTGAAAAAATTAGAGCAGAACATATGTTGCACAGTTACATACATTATTCACTGTGAGTGAATCGCTCCATTCAACGTGTATCAGCTCTCAGTGATTCAGTGCAGGAGGAACACGAATTGTTCCACAATCAACATGTCAATAGTCTGTGACAAATTGTTCAGGTGATCATGCAGTGGTGCATTATTTTTCAACAATAGGAGTTTCTACGTCTACTCCTCGCAAGCAATCCATACCCACTGGCATTCATAGTGATAAGTGGGTATCATGCGCCTCTCTGTGTTTATGGGAGCGGTTTCTTGTAGTGACTAGTCATAGTTTAGCATTGTAAGTGTCACTTAATAAGGCCTGAAGTGGTAGTATACTTTTAATTAACAGACAAGGGTAGAAAACGGGGGGAGGAGGGTGAGAGAGAACCACGGGTTAAGCCTTAAAACATGCCAAGGATTGTACACTTATGGAAAACTAAGTGAAGTTTCTCTCCATGGAGACCGTGGGGGGCCTGTTATATAATCATTCTTTGGGAAAAAAGTGCATGGGGATCATTAAAGACATCCGTTTGTTCGTATGGATGGCGTTTGTTATACCAGAACCGATGTCTAACTAAAAGGGAGCATCGCGGTGCCCACCAGCAATGTTGTTTGTACTCACGTCATATAACGTTGTGGCCCACCGGAATACCTGCTGTCTGCCCTCACGGAGTCCCGAAGATGTATAAGAGACATATCTGTGGTCTTAAATACAGGTTTTCACTTGCTACGTCTCCCCTCCACGTAACCCGCAGTGCAGTCAGGTGACCGCGATATGTGGGACGGAGGGTAGAAGGGGCATGGCTATAGACATGTGAGCACTCTGGTTTGCATGCTCAATGTTGCTAAGGGATCAGGTGAAAACTACGTATGCTTGCATGGAGTTTAGGGACCTGGGGCAAAGTCATAGCCACTCGAGTGTTGACAGTTGTTTAACTTTATTAATTCGATCATTGGCATGGTTCAACTTTAACATTACAAGCTGGAAGTGGTGATGTTAGTGTTGTATCCTATCTTTTTCCAGGCATAATCTTATGATCCCAACCAGCCAGAAAGGGGTTTAAAATCAATTCCCTCAAGGTATTTCAGTGCAAATGTAATTTCTCATCAATTAAGTGCATTGATAGCTCGATCATTATTATCCGTGCTGTTTAAAGGAAGAGGAACAGGGACATTCGAATGTTACGTATGTTGAAACATTGCTGTGCTGATGAGATACAGTGAAGGGCTGGTGTCTGGGTACCTATCTGTGGAGATCACCTCTGTCTCGCAGTGTTTCAGGGTATATTATCATTAAGGCCAATGATGTTAGTGGCTAACCTGTAAACCCAGCGTTGTTCTTTTTCAAATAAACGTTGTGTTGTCTTTTGTTCAAGTTTCACAACTTCTATCACTGCCCATCTCATGTCATTGGTGGTGTGATTGTTAGTGAGGAAATGTTCAGTCAGTTTTGTGGTGGCTTTATTGCATCTGATTGTGCTGCGGTGTTCGCAGATTCTTTGTTTCACCTTCCTCCCAGTCATGCCCACTTAACGTAGACCGCACAGGCAGGTTATCAGCTACACCACGTTATTACTATTGCAGTTCGTGTGAGCCCTTTGTGTCCAAATTTTCCAGATTCAGTGTTTTGGTTGCAGTGGTCAAATGGCTCACGCTGCAATTGCCACAGGGATAGTGACCATTTACTTTCGGTAGACCCCATGCACTAAGTACTGTTGTTGATTCCTCTTGTTCCTCCTGTCTAGGGCGAGTGTTCACTAGTGTGTCCCTAATACTCCTGGCTCTTTTGTAAGAGAAGAGTAGTTTGTCCCAATTCAGGTGTCCAGTCATTAGGATACTCCAGTGTTTGTTTATGGACCTGGTCACTTTTTTGGACAGTGTGTTTAATGTAGTTACACATGTGAGCGGTGGTTTTTGCTCAGTTTTGACATGGTCCTCTAGGAGTGCCTCACTTGATTGGTTTCTAGCCTGTTTCTTGCATTTCCTTAACTTGTGGCCTGGGTAGCCCCTGTTTGAGAGTTTCTTGGTGAGGTCAGTGGCCTAGTTGTGGTAGTCCTGTAACATGCTACAATTTCTTCTCAGTCAAAGATACTGGCCATAATGGAGATTTTCTTTCAGTGACTTAGGATGAAAACCTTCGAATCTTAGCGAATTATTTTACGCAGTGGGCTTGTGGTGGATACGCCCTTTCTACCCTCTGTCACACGTATCGTGGTCACCTCAATGAACTGCGGGTTACGTGGACGGGAGACGTAGAAAGTGAAAATCTGTATTTAAGACCACAGATATGAATCTTATACATCTTCGGGACTCCATGAGGGCAGACAGCAGGTATTCCAGAGGGCCACAACGTTATATGACGTGAGTACAAATAACAATGCGGGTGGGAACCGCAATGCTGCCTTTTAGTTAGACATCGGTTCTGAAATAACAAAGGCCATCCATACGAACAAATGGATGTCTTTAATGACCCCCATGCATTTTTTGCCCACAGAATGATTCTATAACAGGCCCCCCCACGGTCTCCATGAGGAGAAACTTCACTTTGTTCCTCGTAAGTGTACAATCATTGGCATGTATTTAAGGCTTAAACCTTGGTTCTCTCTCTCCCTCCTCCCCCCGTTTTCTACCCTTGTCTGTTGATTAAAAGTGCACTACCACTTCAGGCCTGATTAAGTGACACTTACAATGCTAAACTATGACTAGTCACTACAAGAAACCGCTCCCATAAACACAGTGAGGTGCATGACACCCACTTATCACTATGAATGTCAGTGGGCATGGATTGCTTGCGAGGAGTAGAAGTAGAAACTTCTATTTTTGAAAAATAATGCACCACTGCATGATCGCCTGAATAATTTGTCACAGACTATTGACATGTTGATTGTGGAACAATTTGTGTTCCTCCAGCACTGAATCACGGAGAGCTGATTCACGTTGAATGGAGCAAATCGCTCACAGTGAATAATGTATATACCTGTGCAACATATGTTCTGCTCAATTTTTTTCAGATTTATTTTCTTACACAGAAGGCTGTAAGGGTGCTGAACCGTAAGTTCACGGTCTGGTGTTCTGTTGAGTCAGAGAAGGGTGCGCCTTATTGTGCGCAGACCTCTCAATTCAACACACTTGGTCACTGATACTGATTCTTTCTAGTCAATTCAAGCCATTATTAGTATCTCACTTGATTTTAACTGTGTCTTATGACTCCAAAATAAACTCTGTAGGGTGTACATTAAAGACACTTTTAATTCACTCACTTACAAAACACCTTCACACTTCACAAAAAACAGCTCTGCTGAAGTTACAGGCGTCGAAGCACACCTGAGTGTCACTCGGTCACTCAGGTGGACCCCGATGATGAAGCATGTCACCAACCAGGTTGGTGAGTGAGGGGTTTATAAAAAAAAGAAATAATTCTTTCTTTTCTGCATCTTTCTCCGTCTTCTATCGATCACTAGGACGCTGTGTCCTGGGGATGCTCCCTCTTTGTTTTTTGTTAATAATAAATTACCCAAAAATTATTTATAAATACAAATAAAATAAAATGAATACTTACTTTAATAACATTAAATTACTTCCCACCCTATTTCCCAATAAACCCCCAACCCGCTCTGCATAAAAATGAACACAATTAACATAATTATAAATTAATCAATTAATGAAAAGGAATTACCAATTAATATTTAATTAACAATACATTAATCATCAATGCCAAAAAATAATAATTAATACAAATTAATTACCAATTAATTAATTAACAATTCTTTAATTATCAATACCAATAAATATTAATTAATAAGTTCCTAATTATAATAAATTACTTCCCACCCTATTCCTCTATAAAAACTCAACCCGCTCCTAAACTAAATTAACAGAGTTAATACATTTATCAATTAATCAATTATTTAAAATGAACAATCAACACATAATAAACAATAAACTAATTATCAATCCCCAAAAATTAAAATTATTAATTAATGTATTATAATTAATTTACTTCCCACCCTATTCCCCTATAAACCCACAACCTGCTCCAATAAAAAATTAACACAATTAATATAATTATCAATTAATCAATTAATACACATTTATTACATTAATAATTAAATAACAATACATTAATTATCAATCCCAATAAATAAAAATTAATTATTACTTAATTACAATTAAATTACTTCCCACACTATTCCCCTAAATACCCACAACCAGTACGGAACTAAAATGCAAATTTTAAATTTCTAACAATTATGATTTAATTTACTATAATTAAATTACTTCGCACCCTATTCCCCTATAAACCCACAACCCGCTACGGTATTAAAACCCGAAATTTACTTTACAATAAATTACTACATTCTAAACATTTAATACATATATTTAAAAAAAATACAAAACATATCAAAACATGTGAAACACATATATATAAAATACATACTAAAATACATAACACTAACATAAACATCGATATTATTAACATCAATATATTTGCTATCGATATTACTAACTTCGATACTAACTAAAATGATATTTCTTACCATCAGGTCGATATTCTGGTCACCGATATTCTTGATGTCGATATTCTGTCCCCACGATATTTAAAACTGAATATTTATCTAGGTTGAAATAAAAAAAACTCGATATTATGTCTGTGCACCTTTACAAAGCATGCCATTACAACACAATTTTAAAAACTAACATTACAATGAATACCATTACAATGCATACCATTACAACACATAATACTTTTAGGGCAACAGTAGGGTAAGTGGTAGATAGTGTAGGGGTAAAAATTACTATTGCCACTCCAGTGAGGGTAACAGTAGGGTAAGTGTTGGATAGTGTAGGGGTAAAAATTACTATTCCCACTCCAGTGAGTGCAACAGTAGGGAAAGTGTTGGATAGTGTAGGGGTAAAAATTACTATTCCCATATACCCCAAAACCCATACCCACCCTAATACTAAAATAATCTCTATTACTAACCTTATAATGTGTTGTAATGGCATGCCTTGTAATGGCATGCCTTGTAATGGCATGAGTTGTAGTGACATGCGTAGTAATGGCATGAATTGTAATGGCATGCGATGCAGAGGCAGTTGCGTTGTAACAGTTGCTTTGGAAAGGTAGGTCGTTGTAATGACTGCGTTATAATGGATGTTTCCTTCCTTCCCCAGTACCCCTCCACAATGACTTTAGTCATGCTACAGTCTCTGAGGATGTCACACAGATGTAATTTTTTGGGGGTTTCTGGATTTCTTTTACTGAGACAGCTCTGCCAAGTGCATAAATGAGGGCCCAGTAGATATAAAACCTTGCCAACTTAAAACACTGCTTAACATGGTAAAAATAAAAAACTACCATTCCCAAGATGCATCGTGCAGGTGACTAAAATGTCAGTGTGGCTGAAGGAGCTAACATTGGGCCAATCAGCATCAATGCCCTAAACTTACTCTGCAGAACAGTTTGAAAAGTGTGTTTATTCACAGGCAGCAGAGTGAACTCTTCCTGTGAATTCACTTCTGCATTCCATAGAAGAACCATTACAGTTTCTCGCTCAATTTACCTCCTTCAAGTGCTCCAAAGCACTGTGTCCCTAAACGCAATTACTTACCATGTGTGTCCCTCCCTCTGGGGCCCAGATACCACCTATCTGTTACATTTTTGTTTGCTGCTGCCTGTTGACTGCTGCTGTGTGCCAGGTTTGAAATACTAAGCAAGCACAATCCCCCTTAAACAGAAGCCTAATGTACCATAGAGCATTCCTTAAGAACCCCAAAAAGAGCACTAAAAAACATTGAAAATGAGCATCATGAACATTAAAAAACAATGCATTGTCATGTGTTAATAGAACATTTAAGTAACATGCATAAAAACCCTGCTCATTATTCTTTGCTGACAGCCAAATACTCCTGATTGAAGTGCAAAATATCCATGTGCCATATCCTGAAGCTTCTGTTTTATTTCTACATGTCTTATTTAAATACTAAAGTAAATTAAAGGTTTTTATGTAAACTTGATTTTGTGTTTTCTTCATTTATAAACAGCTTACCTTAATTCATGCACTTACCTTTTTTTTACAACCTTTTGTACATTTGTATATGTACTTACTTTCAAATGCTTCACACATGTTGCATCCCCATTGCAACATGGCCTCCACACTACCATTGCCTAGAGTTCCTTTTTCTCTTAATGACCGGCTAAATATAGACCTCCATTAAACTATCTGTCCTCTGGTGAAATTGTAATTCATCTTTACTATTAAGCCTATTGCTGGCTAAACAGCAGAGATGATGTACTATTTTGCCAGCCACTGGGTAAATAGCAGAGATTTAATACCTCTTGGCCAGCGGACAGGCAAATAGACACTTTCTTAGGTGAAATTGTTAGTTAAAAAATACAGTTATGAACAAACAAAACTACTGGAATTCACCAGTTATAGTATCTCAAGTAACTATAACTTGTGCCTTAAAGTAAATATAGCTCACTCCTCCGCCATGCACAGTCTTGTCATCAATGATGTACTTTTAAATGTTCCTGTGATGTTACCAATGCTACCAATGATGCCCTAGATCATTTCACATGTGATATGATATATGGGGTAATTAGCAGGGCATGGAGAGGGCGCAGGTTCACATTGGCCAATACTGATATCGAAGGATTGGTACCAGTCCCGCAGTACCAAGAGATCTGATTGGCTGGCTGCAAACCAGAGAACAATGTTGTGGCTGCTGTTACAGGACTAGGACTAGGTAACTATGTCCTGAATTTGTTTTTTAAAAGTAGTATAAGGAGACAGCATAGGGAAACCCTGTGCCCTAGTGTGGTGGGGGTGTCAGAGGCACCTTATAGGTGCCTAAAACTAAAAGAAAATGTTGTGCTGCAAGTTCATGGTACTCCTACCGGTTCCAGTGTGGCACTAAAATGAAGTGGTTCCCTCGTGGTACCTGCTGCTCAGGTTTCACCCCCATGGTAATTAGATCCCATCACGCTTTTCAGAGTGACCTAACACACTGCCGTGGGATGATGCTTTACCTGTAAAGATGTAAAAAAATATATATATAGGTTGAGGGTTCTGGCAGGATGGACGTTCACAGAGGATTAAAAGCTCTATCCAGTGGGAGGGTTAGGGGTTGAGTGCAGGAGCTGGGTGGATGGCAAAGGCCGTGTGCAGTGGGGGTTCAGTGCCTCTCACAGCAGGGTAGGCAGCAGGCCTGCCTCCAACCCCTGACTGTACATGGCCAAAGGCCATGCGAAGCAGATGATTTGGCTGAACCCCAGAAATTCACAGAAAAAAAACTAAGGTTACTATAGCTGTTAGCAATTGGGGTTTAGTTGAGGGGGTTGAGATCTGACCTCAAAGAATAGGCCACAACCATTGTCGAGGTGAACCACTAATGTACCTAAGTAAACCTGTGCTCCAACCCCCAGAAGCTATTGCACAGAGAAGACAGGCTTAACTTAGAGAAAATTTGTAATGTATGTATGCAGTACAAAATGTGTAATAAAGTGAAAACACAACACAAGAAAAATCCCGAACCAATTAGAAAAATAGTGTAAATTCATAAAAAATAAAATGATAACAAAAATCCAATAAGGGAAAACATAGGTATAAATATATGGAAGTTCAAGGTTAAAATTAACTCCTATAAGTTTTAAGTGATAAACGTGGTCATCTGGTTGAGCTTGACCTGTACCTACATGCATGTTAAGGCAGAGAGCAACAGAGTATGAGTCAGATACTGAAACCAGGTTCGACCCAGTCAGAAGTTTTACTACTGAACTCTCTGGAATAGAAGTAAAAAATACTCAGCGGCCCAGTACAGAAGGCTACGGCCAAAGAAGGCTCCATGTCATCAGTCTGGGGTGAAAAAGCTTTGAATGGGAGAAATGTGAATTTCCTGCCTAGAGAAGGTCCTTCGCTGGCTGGATACTTTTTGCAATAAGATCTTGGTGGATTTGGTCCCGCCGTCGCTTTTCCATTCATTTTTTTTGTCCTCCTACTAGGTGTCCTCTTGCTCTATTTAGATGCTGGTGGGTCAACAGATGTAATACAGTTGGAGTGCCGCAGTCTTCGTCAGAATTTTCCTCCTGCATTGATGGTGCCATAGACAAAAGCGACTGTTGGCCTCTACCCTTTTACCACCGTGACGGAGTTGTCATTCTCAGTCTCACGCTGGGTCGTCCCATTAATGCATTCAGATTGACCAAGGGCAGGGGGCCTGAGCAGAAGTGGCCTAACTTATATTCAGATGTGGTTCACCATTGTGAACTAATCCGTGAAAAAAAAGTCTGGGCAACATTTGCAAATTTTTTATCTCTGTGAAGCTAAGAAAACATGCCTCTTATCGAGAACCCCCCTCCTTCTTTTCATAATACTTAAAACACCGAAGCAGTGTTTTGCTAAAAGCGTATTCTGCAAATGTGAACCTATTTTTTATAGGGTGCCCGGGCATATTTTTGATCCTAATCCAGCCCTGTTCTGTTTACATTTGCTCTTGACTAGTGCATTTGTATATCTCTCTTATAAGCAATAACATACTAATGTGTAATGCACATATCTGTAATGTTGTTGTTTAAGAAATTAAAAGAAACACAACTGTATAATTTATTTGTATATTAAAATTTAGTTCAAGCTGCCTTCACGAAAATGGATACTTCCCCAAAAATTGGCATTGTTGGACCAGGCCCTTTTTGGCAGGTTCACCCCGAAACTTTTTGCTTTTTCCTAGCCTGTTTCTGTAACCTGGTGTTGGTGATTTTAGGCCTCTGCGCACTTTTTCACTGTGGTACAGTGTAAAGTGCGTGAGCTCTCTGTGTATGTGTGGTGAGTGACCTGCCCTCCCATAGGAATGCATGGGGAATCTGTGTGACCATGGTAGTTCCTGATGTGTAGGGAGTGCAGGGTCGAGTTTGGTATGTGCGAACTCGTGAGATTGAATGCTGCGTAATGATGTATGCGGCATGAATGTGTCTAGTGTGGAAGTGCCACTTCTAGACATAGGTGTGCGTGTGTAGTGAGTGTGCTGACACGTGATTGGCTGGAGCCTGGCTCCAGGGGTCTGGATGGGTCTGCCCAGTGGTGAGTGTTGAGATTAGCATGCTGATGTGAGGGGAGGGGTGCACCTGGGAACTGAATAGGGCTGGGCTTTCCCCACACAATGCTGGCTCCGCCCCCTGTGGTGCGACTGATGACCCAAGCCTGACTAGTGAATGGGAGTGGTGGCTGAGCTCATCAAGGGGGCTCCCAAACCAGCTGCACCTGGTTTTCCCCCCACCCTGCACCTTTGGACAAAGGAATTCACTGTATAAAAAGGGGCTGTGTCCCCTTACAAAATGTTCTTGTTTCTGACTTGAATCCTACCAGGGGCGTGCTGCTGCTTGGACCCAGGGAAAGGCTTGCCTCCCTGGCCACTGCCCAGCCCCTGGACTGCTGATGGACCCAGATGACTGGAGGATCTTTTTGCTTGGGGTCCCCTTTGCTCCACTTTGCCCCAGGACCTTTCTTTTTCTTTAAATCCTGAGTTGCTGGGACCCTTCTTGATGCAGGGGTCATCTCTGGGGACTTGTGGAGCTGTCTGAACTCCCAGCGCCTTGAGAGCGATGTATCTTTTTATCCCTGGGCAGAGCGCTGTCGTTTTCCCTCGGAGGGAAGCGCTCCTGCCCTTTGTGTGCCCCGAGTGCTTCACGCACATGATATATTTTTATAATGGGTGCCACCCCTTTTTAATAGGAACCTTAAGCGAGTGCCCACCTCGCATCTATATTTTGATTATTCACTGAGGGAGCCCACCCCTTGTTGTGCCCAGAAGGAATCACCGCCGCAGCCCGAGTTGTGGGCTGTAAACCGCTGCCGGGCCGCTGTCTGCCGCGACCCGGAAGTGCTGGAGGTGGGCGGGGCCTTGCACACATTGTTTTCGCTTTCCCCCGCCCGGGGAAGCCTTGGAGCGCTTTGCCGGTCTCCCGTCTGGAGAGGGAGACCGGAGATGCTGACCGCCACCAACCAGGAGAGAAGAGCGCGGTCACCGGTCGAAAGGGCTCCCAAGTTGAAGGGAGAGCCCCACGCCGGCAGCACGAACCAGGAGCCGAGTCCTGCCTCTGTCCCCCCACCGGTGAGTCTCACGTGGGAGTTCAGATGGAGGGGAAGGCAGTGTCCGAGCGGCCCCGCCTGGCAGCGGGCCACTCCGCCGTCAACCCAGTTGTTCTGTTTCGAGCCTTGAGTGCTCCATGGGGGCATAACGATTTTCGGAGCCCACGAGCTCCGCAGCGCTGAGATTCCTTCAGGGCGGCCCCGGATGGCAGCGGGCCGCCCCAGCCTGCCAATAGTGATTTCAAGGGCCCGAGGAGCCCGTGCTGAGCCCCGTGGCTCCATCGATAGAGGGGCCCAGGCTTTCATCGTTTAGGGGCTATAGTTGGTATCAGGGGCCCCCGGAGGCGCCAGCGTGGGGCATGTTTTGCGTGGCTCCAGCGACGGAGCAGTTATGGCCTGATGGGGGCAGTGTTTGTCCGAGCCCGTGGCTCCAGCGTTATTTTGGGGGCATGGTTGTATTTAGAGCCCGGGGCTCTGAGGCCCCTATTGTTTTAAAAGCCAGAGGGCTCCAATGCACATGTTTATTTACAGAGCCCCATGTGGTTCCAGCCTGCACATATTTGTTGTCAGAGCCCGAATGCGCAGTTTGGCGCAGCCTGGTCCCCGAGGGCCAGTGAGGGCCCATGTCTCAGTTTTATTGTTTCCCAGCTGCCCAGCAATTAGTGTTCAGCTGCACCGTTTAGGCGCCATTGGAGTGAAAGTCCTTGTGAGGGACAGAGGCGGCACAGAAGTGCCAGGCCTTCCACAGCTGCGCTGCACTTAGTGCCAGCTGCAGCGTTTAGGCCCTTGGGATTGTTCCCAGCTGCCCAGCAAGTAGTGGGCAGCTGCAACGTTTAGGTTTGCGCCGGTGAGGCACCCCTGACTGGCGCTGCGTAGCAGCGCGCCCTGACATTCTGGACACAGGGCATTTGAGCCCCTTCTTGGGATGGCCAGTTGGCCAGGGGGCTGGTATGTGGGTAGGGCGCAAGGCTCTAATGTGACTTTGGCGCAATGTGTTTTTATTATGTTTAGTTTGGTAATTGCCTAATGTGATTTTTGAGCAATGTGATGTTACTATGATTATGAGCTTATTTTACCTATGTGGGTTTATGTCAGTGAGAGTTTACTTCACTACGAGGTGCGCCCCTAAATGTGATTTATTCTTAGGGGGAGGGTCTAATGTGTTTAGACTAGTGAGAGATTTCCTACTGTAGTTATACTGGTTAGGCCTAAATATGATTACTGCGTAATGTGCTTTGCCTTTATGCTTGTGTTAAACTTCTAAATGTGTTAATGCTTAGGAGTTTACTTTGCCTAGTATGTTATACTAGAGAGGTTATGTGTCCATGCGTTATCTAGGCCTATGGTTATTAGTATTGTGTAGTGTGTACCTACCTTTACCAGTAGTTACTGGTTGTGACCTATAATTGTTATCTTGTGCTACACTTATTCTAAGTTCTAGAAGTGCTATTTCTGCTAAGTGTTGATTCTGACAGTGGCCCATGTGGCCCTGTCCTGTAAATAATCCCTTGTGAATATTGCCCGTGCCAGTTGGCACAATGTATATTGTGTGATTACTATCTGATGTGTTTTGACAATACAAAAGTTATTTTTATATAACCTTGTGTGGAGTTCCTTTTGTAGTGTGCCTAGGATGTTGTTGCTGTTGTGTGCGTGCGCAAATGCTTTACACATTGCCTCCGGGATAAGCCTGTCTGCTCGTGCCAAGCTACCAAGGGGGTGAGCAGGGGTTATCTTGGCGTGTGACCCCCTTGCCCTGACTAGAATGGTGGTTTCTGCCAGGCTTTGGCGTAAGCCTTAGCCAACCAGAAATCCCAGTTCTAACAGACATCAATCAAAAAATCTGAAAGTGGGGGGGCGTGGCTTGCTGCAGAGAAAGATGGCCGCAATCTAACGGAGCTCCGGGGTGAGGCTGTCTCCCCTACCATCCGTATATTAATCCTTAATTTTAAATTACCCCAGAGGACACCAATACGCAGCCGAGGGTGAGCAGAGTGGACTGGGCTGACTCTGGCATCTCCCCGCCACCTAAAACATCGTGATGGTCGTGCTGCGGAGGAAGGCCTGCACAGGAGACTGCAGCCGGGGACTAAATTGTGCAGAGCGGCCTGGGCGCTGTGCGAACGACCCGGGATAGTTCCTGAGGGGTGCCGGCGGCTAGGCGCGGGCGAGGCGTGGATGCCCGCTGGGCCGGCCGTCGCTCGCGACTAGTCTCTGGCCTGGCGCTGGAGAGAGCGGAGTCTGCCCGACGGCTGGCGCTACGATCCAGCGGATCCTGAAGATGAGAGAATGCTCTGACAAGGCTGCATCGGCTCATTCAGCACCACTGGTGTAGCACCTGGGGGACTGTTCTAAGAAACTGAGCCGGCTGACCTGTCAATTGCTGGGGCTCTTGTGGCGAGGGAGCCTGTCCGGGACCTCGACTGGCGGCACCGAGGGGAGACACCCGACACGCAGGTACGGGACATCTGACGCCTGACTCCAGCTGTGGACCGAGGAGACGGGGGGATGACCAAAATCACATAAACATGCTGGAGTGCGAGTTGTTGAGTGGGCCTGTAGAGCTGTGAAGGCTCCAGCGCTGGACTGCAGGAGTGACCCCCCCTGAAGATAAGTAGCCACGGGAGTGGATTGCGAAGGACGGTCTGCTGTGGGCCCCTCCTCCTAATTGGTGGTCAAAGGAGAAGCGAAGAGAGGGTTGTGGACTGTAGTGCTGCGCGACACGCCAGGGATCTATCTCCAGTGACCCCCTGTCAACCATTCAGCCCACGATATGGAGTAGTGATGGAAGGGAGCGCTTGCCCACACGAGGATGAGTGGAAAAGGGAGCTGTGCGACCCAACAGGGTAAACTAGACAAATTTGCATTCAGTAAGGACTTTCCCCCACTGCCAGAGGGGAATGGGCGCACGGATTAACAAAAATTAAATAGTATTTTTAATTCAAACCATATTTGTGATATGCTTTTAATAATACATTTAGCCATTTAATCTTATGTTTCTAGTCATTTTTGCTCACATGCTCAGTATTATTTTGTCATAATACCAACTAACCAATTTGACATTTGGAATAGCCACTGTAAGTGCATTTTATGCTATGTCACCTCTAATAGGGCTAATGTAACATCATTCACAATTGTGACAGAGCAATACACCTGACAAAATTATAACATGTAGCCTGTTTGGTACAACTTTGCTTTATTACATCAAACAAACTCATGTATATGTGTTATTTAGGCAGGCATGTGTCTGCTCAAAACAGTCCTTTGGCAGTAATCAGAAATATAGTGGTATCATTTTCCACAACTTAATATACAAAACACATCATCATATACCTTGTGCAAAACCTACACCTGAAGAACTCTTCTTGAGCGTTGGACATATGTCAATCTTTATGTTGCCATATAAAGCTATAGCTATAGCTATTTAACATGCCAAACTGAAAAAAATAACTTACACCTTGATGCTAC
This sequence comes from Lissotriton helveticus, assembly GCF_964261635.1. Taxonomy (NCBI): domain Eukaryota; kingdom Metazoa; phylum Chordata; class Amphibia; order Caudata; family Salamandridae; genus Lissotriton; species Lissotriton helveticus. Next base: position 804,210,102 of record NC_136057.1, on the reverse strand, counting down.
TGTTGGGCTCTCAACTGCCCATCAAACTGGGGATAGGCCACCACAAGTATGTGGGCCATTAAAGAGTTCAGAGTGCAGCTCACATGCTTCTCATTTTGGGAGGACTGGCGTAGCTGGACTTCACCTAACTTTTTATTCCAGCGTCGTAGGTCCTCCCATCTATTTCTGAAGTGGAAACTACGCTGCTTGTTGACCCCTAAGGTCTGCACCTTCTTCTCGATAGCCTTCTAGATTGTCTTCTTTTGATGGGCATTGACCTGTATGGATATTAAAAAGAAAGAAAAAATGTTTTGTGACTTTTTCTTTGTTTGTATTAATGTAACACAATTCTGAGGAATTAATCACAAGCAGCTGTTCCAACAGCATTTTTTTAGATTTGAAATAATTAAGAAAAAAATTGATAGTAACCTGTTGAATACCCTTATCCCTAGTCATGTCCTAATTTTACTAATCCAGGCTAGTGACATTCTAGGCACGGTGATTTGTGGGATAATACAAATATAAAAAAATCATTTTATTTAGTATGTAAAATATATATATGTTAATTTGTATTGAAAATATTTTTTCTACTTTATTTTCTGCGTATGGTTCACATGCAGCCAAAGCGTCAGGGGTGCTCATCAGACGCCCGCCCCCCAGTGTATTTAGATTAGAAACACTAATGTTAGGTTAGAAACAAAATGGCACTGCTCGTAGTGTTGTAATTCTTATTTACTGAAGAGAGATGGGGCGTAGTGACACTCCATTCCAGACGCACAGCCTTCATTAGCGCATATCAAGGATGCCACAAACTATAACAGTTTCTCCAAAAGTTTATTTCTTTTTCATCAACCTTTTATTCCATATTTATCTGGTTTGTCCAGTCCAGTCTTATTTATTCAGCACGCGAGATCCAAACATCTAGCGTCAGAGGCGTTTCGGCTTGAAAAGCCTTTCTCACGACGCCTGTGCACAGAAAGCACTTCGGATGTGTTGTATTGTACAGACACTGAATATGGAATTAGTACTATAGATCCACAAAGAGACCATATTGGAATGTGTTAGTACATAGAATTACATAGAGGTTACTGTTGCCACACAAGCGACTGGAATGCTATTTTGATAACAATTGTGTTGATGAATTTCGCCCCAGTGGGCATAGGCACAATTTGCAGCTGGTGAGCTAGATAAACATTCAAATATAACATGAAACTCGAAATTAAAAAATGAGAAACTAGGAAAATAACCACCTTCCGTTCAACCACATTGGGCAAAAAAAGTCTAAATCTAAACCAGGTAAAACACATGGTTGTTAGATATCACTAAGTAAATTTTGCAACAACTGCAAAAGAGTTCATCTCCCATACTGAATTCAATTACTTGCAGGATCAAAAAGTTTACATGATTCTCCATTAAGTCAAAATAATAACAAAACATGGAAAAATAACAGTTTTGCACAGATTAACGCAAGTACATACTATGCCCTATTGGGCAAGACCTGGTCTAACTCTGAAAAAAGATTTCAATTTTAAGAAAATTAAAAAAAGATATCTTAGCTCTTCAGCATTCCAGGTAAGTCACTATCACGACAAGACACACTACTGCATCCAGTCCTGTAAGTAAACAAACAAATAAAGATAGTCAGTGTCAAATATATATATATATATATATATATATATATATATATATATCTTTATGTATATATATATATATATAGCAAAGAGTGCTTATTCCGTGCAATCCTAAAGGACAAAAATCTAAAAACATGTCAAATTACTGAGGCAATGGCTAGTTAGTTAACTTTCATAAATATGTATACATTTCCACCCAAATGTGGAACACTTTACCGAACACTTTACAGGTGCCTCCGTTCATGCTTGTGGTCACACATCAATAATTATCCTCCAAAGGTCCAAGAAAGAAAACGGAGCACTCTGCGGGTACCTTTTCATTCACCAAAAAGCAGAGGTGTTCTTGCAGTAAACGTTGCCTTTCTCAATGCAGGAACTGCAACCACCCCTCCATCCAAGCCAACACACCAGCTCCATTCACCACCCAGCCGACCAACATCGCACCCAACCAAATCGCATGCATACTCCTCAACGTGCGATCCCTCCACAAGCATGTCTCAGAAAGCTGGACCATCCCATGCTCCGGACTGAACATCTCCATCGCCATTCCCAATGGCTACAAAATCACCTCCAAAGACCGCCCAGGAGAAAGCCATTGCCATCGCTCACAAGAACAACCTCCGACTATCACGCACTCTGACTACCCAATGATGACCATGGAACACCTCCACTTCCAGATCCAGAACAACCCCAACACCACCCTCCATGGCACCCTCATCTAGAGGCCCCCCATACCCTGACCACCCTTCAAACTACGCCATTGTGGACCTCATCGCACACAAAGCTCTTGCTTTCACCGACTACATCTTACTGGGGCAACCCCAGTGACCAGACCACCACCTCACTACTGTAGAACCTTGCCAACACCGGTCTCAAGCAGCTAGTCACCGCACTGAGCAACACAGCCACTGTGTGAATCTTGCATTCACCAGGCCCAACCTGCCCCTCTGAGGCAAGGCCACTGAAGTACTTCTCATAAACTCCCTCAGGACAACCACCCCGCCAACGCCAATTGCAGTTAACACCGCAACACACAACCTTTACTGATGGATATCTGACTGAGCCGACACTCTAGCAACCATCAATCCTACATTTAACGGAGGCAGATAGCTTGTTTTTGGGCTCTATAATTCAAGAGGGAGAGATACACGATCAACTAAAAAGAATGGCTAGGGGAAAGGCGTCCGGCCCAGACGGGCTTCCAGTAGAAGTATATCAACTAGGATCTGTTATCCTAGTTCCCATTCTTAGGTCATTATTTAATAAAATTCATCAAGGTGGAGAGCCTACCCCTTCCACATGGCTGGAGGCTACGGTCACATTAGTTTTGAAACCTAATAAAGACCCCTTGAGGGTTGAGTCCTATAGGCCAATCTCGCTGCTCAATACAGACTATAAAATCTTTGCTGGTATTTTGGCGGCGAGGTTGGCCAAAGTAATCAAGTCCATGGTACACGAAGATCAGAGGGGTTTCATGCCTGGCAGGCAGCTAAATGAGTTAACCTTCCAGGCCATTGCTGCTATTGACTTCTCCACAGATAAAAAAATTCCATTAACTATCGTTGCAATATATGCCGCTAAGGCTTTTGATCAGGTTGGCTGGCTATATTTGTGGGAAGCATTATCTAAATTTGGAATCCCGACCAACTTCATTACATCTGTAAAAGCTTTATATTTTCATCCAAAGGCTAGGTTTCTTGTCAACAACTCACTCACGGATTGGGTCCAAATAACACGGGGTACTAGACAGGGATGTCCCCTCTCCCCTTTATTGTTTAACTTATATATAGAGCCCCTAGCTATCCTGTTAAGAGCCGATGCTTCAATTAAGCCTTTCCACATGAATGGGGTGGACCTAAAACTTGCTTTATACGCTGATGATCTTTTAATGTACACTTCTAATCCAGAGATATCAATTCTTCGACTATTCCATCATGCGGAGGCTTTCGGAGAGGTCTCTGGATACAGAATCAATAAAGAAAAAACAGAGATCATGCAGTGGAACCAGTAGAACCTACTGCCTGAAACGAAACCAAGAATGAGATACTTAGGAATACATCTGGTGCAGAACATCTCCGACACGTCTAAAGTAAATTTAGATAGAGTCCACAAAGACATCAGTGGACTCCTGCATCGATGGTCGGGACTGCCACTGAATATCTTTGGGAGGGTAAACTTAATAAAAATGGTTATCTTGCCGAAGATTACTTTTCTCTTTAATTCGATACCCCTCTCTTTCAACCCCAATGAGATTGCCAAATTACAGGGAAAAATAGGATCTTTTATATGGATCTCCAAATCGCCTAGAATTTCACAGAAAAAATTACGAAGAAAATTAAAAACAGGTGGTCTTGCTATGCCAGATATTCTCCATTACTGCCATTCTTTTCATTTTAAAAACTTTAGGACAATGGCTGATAAAGCTGACACATCTTGCATGGGTCGACTATTTCAGGCGTTACTACACGACGTCCCCCTAGGGCATGAATCTTTTTTATTTAAATTTGGGGATCCAAAATTCTACAAAAAGGTTAGACTAAAGATTCTGGATACAGCTCTGCGAAACTGGGTTTTTGTTAGAAAAAGACTGGGTATCCCCTATTACACACCTTTTGCTCCTATATGGGATTCCCCGGGGACACCAGAATGCCTCACAGACCAACTATCTCTTCCCCTAAAAGCAGCTGGTATTATGCAGTGGCAGGATCTCCTTGATGGTTCAAGGTTATTGGGGTGGGAAACGCTCTATAGGTTGACAAATGGAACACTTACAAGGTTTAAATTCTATCAGTTATCTAGTTGGTGGGCTACCATACCTTGGAATATAACAACTAACCCGAAATTTGAAATGGTCAAGAAAAAACAGAGTTGGAGAAAAGAAATAGCATTCTGGTATGAGGCACTCAATGAGAAAGACGAATTAACTGATATAGAATTGAATAAACTGTGGGGAGAAGTGGAATTCTTACAAGGTGATAATATCTCTGCTCTATGGGGAGATTCTTTCGAATTGTTGAATACAGTAGTGAAATCTGCCCCCTTGAAACGAAACCAGCTGTTTACCCTGTATAGAGTATATATATCCCCGAAAAAACTGGTAAAGATTACGAACCTTGAACATTGCTGTCCTCGGTGCAAAATGATCGCTGCAGATGACTTACATATGTTTGTTGAGTGTTCCAAATTGTCGCTTTTTTGGTCTAAAGTTGAAGAGTTTATAACTGAAGTTCTTGATATTCATTTTACGATCACCCCTAAAATTATTCTCTTTGGCTTAGGGGAAGAGTACCAGCTTAAAGATTTGAGAACTAAATTTATATTCTATATAATGATTCTTGCTAGGCGTGAAATCTGCAAGGGTTGGAAGATGGAGAGAAGTCCTACTTTTGCTGACGGCCTTAAATATGTTATATATGTGAGTGAATCTGACATAGCATGTGATAGTTCTAGCCTGACTAAGATCTGGGCGGCCCTTGAGGCTTGGCGGAATAGATGAGAACATTCCTATGATTTCACCTGGGTGCTGTCGGTGTTTGGTCTCCTACCCAACCAAGGGCGTTCCAGTTTAAAGGGTATGGAGCGGACCTAGCAAACAGCTAAATCTAGAGGGGTTTTCCTCCCTCCCCATTTTATTCGGATTCCGTCCTTTGGATGGAATCCTTGAGGCCGCTACATCGCTAATGGGTATGGAGAGGACACTCTGTCTGGAATACCCATTATTGGTTTATGAGGAATCAAAAAAAAAAGAAGAAACCAGGCAAGCAGCACACCGAGAAAGCCAGCTTGTTCATTCCTGCCCTACACAAGTCCATATGTACCTGCTGACGATTTGAGAAGAGATGGAAGAACAACAACACCCCGGAAAGCCACGCAATCTTCTAATCCGCCATCAATGCACACCATCTTCTCCCCCAAACCAAAAAGGACATGGCTTTTCAAGATGGAATCAACGCCAACCCACACAACAGCAAAGAGCTCATCGTTAAGGTGTTTGCCAGGCCTAACAGCAAGACAACAGACATTCCACCCTCCCGAGACCTATGCAACAAACTCTAGCTTTGACACTCTAGACCCTACCACTACACCCACCATCACCACACGGCACCACCCGCCCCCAACCGACCATGCTCAACAGAGGGCACGGTCAAGACCATGAAGAGCATCCACCTAGGAGCCCCGTCGGAACCTTTACAGTACCAAATCTTCCACAGAGCAGCTGCCTTCATCTCCCCCAGCTTTGTCCCACCTTTAACTGCTTCATCAAAACCACCACCTTCCACGATGACTGGAAACATGCCGAGATCAACCTCGTGCTGAAGAAGCCGTCCTCACACCCGACAGACTTCAAGAGCTTCTGACCCATCTTCCTCCTCCCCTTCCCAGCCAAGGTCATCGAGAAGGCCATCAATGGCCAACTCTCCGAGTGCATCGCAGTAAACCACATCCTGGACACCTCCCAATCTGGTTTCCCACGCAACCACAGCACAGATACCGTACTCCTCACCGCCACCGACGACATCCTCTACCTCCTCAACCTAGGCGACAGCACAGCCCTCCTCCTCCTGAATCTCTTGGCTACTTTCAAAACTATCTCCCACCTCACCCTAATCATGAGACTCCAGAATGTCGGCATTGCAACAAGGCACTGGACAGGATCCACTCCTTCCTCACCAGCCGCACACAGCGAGTCAGATTACCCTGTTACTCTCAGAATCTACAGAGATCATCTGAGGAGTGCCCCAGGGTTCCCCCCTGAGCCCCACCCTCTTCAACATCTACATGGCCCCGTCTCGGACACCGTCAGAAGCCAGGACTCAATATCGTCTCCTACGCCGTTGACACTCAGCTGATCCTCTCCCTCACCAATGAACCTACAACTGCCAGAACCAACTTCCACAGTGGAATAAAGGATGTTGCCGCCTGGATGAAAAGCAGCTGCTTCAAGCTCATCCCAGGCAAGGCCAAAGTACTCATCCTGGGTCCCATTCCTTCAGCCTGGGATAACTCATGTTGACCAGCCGATCTGGATCCCCCTCTCACCCTTACAGACCCCACATGCATCCATGGCATCATACTGGACTCATCGCATTCAATGAACCGCCAAATGAACAGTTTCCTCAGCCTGTTTCAACACACTCTACCTGCTTTGAAAGATATTCAGATGGATCCCCACAGAATCCAGAAAGACTGTCACCCACGCACTCATCACCAGCAGACTTGACTACAGCAACACACTCTATGCCAGCCTCACCCAGAAACAACTCAAGAAACTACAGAATATTCAAAACGCTTGCGCCAGATTGATCCTCGACATCCCCACCGCAACCACATCACACATGCCTACAAAGCTCTCCAGAACATAGGACCAGCATACCTGAACGACTGCCTCGCATTCCACATACCTGTCAGACAACTCCATTCCACCCTTTGCGCCCTAGCTTCTGTCCCCAGGATCCACAAGACCAGAACCGGAGGAAGTTCCTTCTCATCCCTTGCCGCCAAGACCTGGAATCCGCGTTGTTGACCCAATTCAAGAAGAACCTCAAGACCTGGCTCTTTGAATGATCCTCCATACCCAGAAGGACCAGCAGCCCCCCCCCAGCACCTTGAGACCCTCACGGGTGAGTAGTCATACTTTATAAATGCCTGATTGAGTGATTGATTGATTGAATGCTGGTTACTGGTCTTGCGCATAACATCACATGATTTATTTAAATACATTTCAGAATACACCTATTGGGTAATATATAATTGATAGGAAAAACGGACTGTTCACTCGCTGTATCATTTAATGGCCTCCATGCTGCCATCATAAAGTATGTCTATTTAATCCCAATGATGGTATCGATGTGCTGACTTGAGTAGTATTATTCCCTCAGTGGATGTTTAATGCCCAGGACACTTTATTTTAGACATGTTAGCTCAGCTGTAAACCCCAAGGGAATGAACTTACTTTCAGAATTCCATTAACATAGCGCCCCTTGTTGTCGCATTTTACTGTGTCATACAGACATGCATGAAGGCAAGGTCTTTGTAGTACTACACACACCAAAATAAATATAGGGCGTAAAACACACAACTCATACTAATGTTGTAGTGTTGTCTACATATAATGTGTTTAAAAATATACACCGCAATTGTTCTATTTAATTTAAAGAGAACTGAAACAGCACTAAGCATGGGCGGATTTTACGAATTGGCAATCCGCGAACTTGCGTATTTACGGATTCGCAATCCGCAAAATCCGCGAACTCTCGCGAATTTGCGGATTTTTTTTTCTTTTATGTTCGCAAGGATTTCTGCCAGTTCGCGAGGGTTCTGTACCAGTTCGCAATTGCGAACTTACTTGTCGGCTCGCAACGGCCGCGACTATGTTGTTTCTACATCTGGTTCATCATCACAGGTTCACAGCACCCTCTGTTTCACCACTGCCACCCTCTGGTACACCCATGCCACCCTCTGGTACATCACTGCCACCCTCTGGTTGGTTTATCACTGTAGATTATGGGGGTGAAAAAAAGCAAGCACACCTGCCCTGCTTCAACTGACATGAATTAATTTGGGGTTGATTAATGTGTCACTGAATTTAAACTTCCAGTCTGGCTGGCACCTGCTTCCTTATCTGTAATTTGCTGAACTCTGAAGGGGCCCCTCAGGAAGCACTACAGGGAATGGTTACTAATGATAAGATTGAACTTTTGCACCTGCTGAGTGCTTTCAGTATTGTCTGTAATTGCTTTCTGTTGCAGTGTAATTTTTTTAACAGGACCTTTGTTGTATACTTGTAGCTATTCTCTGAGCCTGCTGTGAGGGTCAGAGCAGGGTCATAGAATAGTTGCAAGTAGGCAAATGAACTCTGAAGCAGCCCCTCAGGAAGCACTACAGGGAATGGTTACTAATGATAAGATTGAACTTTTGCACCTGCTGAGTGCTTTCAGTATTGCAAAAATCCAAATATCCAGCAGCATCCACAAAAGTAATCCTTCAAGCTCAAGATCCAAATCAAAGTGACCAGCACATGAAGAAAGCACTGGGAGGAGCCTGGTGGACAGGAACAGGAAGTTGGAGACTGTGGGGCACTTCCTTCCTCCCACCCCCACCCCCCAAAATGGACTCCTTGCAAAGAAAAAGTGCAGGCAAATGTCAACCTGAGGAGTTATTCTGATAAAAATCATAATTTTCAAGGTTTATGCTGCCTGCTGGTGGATTTCTTGTGCGAAATTGCAAATTTAGCAATCTCGCAATTGCGAGATTGTCGCTGCCCGCCGCATCTACGTGTTCGCAAGTATTTACTCCCGCGAAATTGTATAGTATTCTAGTTGGCAAGCAAAAAATCCGCTCCGCACGGATTTTACGAATTTTCGGCAAGTTCGCTAGAGTTCGCGGATTGCGAATTTACAGAAAATCCGCAAAATCCACGAGCGGAACGGATTTTACGCCCATGCTTAAACAGCACTTCAATCTCTACATTTCACTCAGTGATGAATTTAGCAGCATAAGTTGTGAAAAACTATTAAAACAATGAAAACAGTTAAAAGGCCCCATTTCCCCCAAAGATGTTAGCAGCACACACTTGGAAACAAATTAGAATATTACGCAAAAAAAGCCACACCCAAGAGACATCCTACCTGTCTCAGTGTGTGTGCGCTGTGGGTATCCTGAAATGGTGGAGAGAGAAAAAAAACTAGCCCGCTAACTGAGCAGTCCCTCGCAACTCCAAAATGGTGGCTAAAAAGTCAAAGTTTTGAGCAAGGCCACTTGAACACGTGCCTCACTCATAATGCCCTAAATAATTACCAAAAGCAGTGAAATGCTCCAGTACCCCACAATGAATTTAGCAGCCCAAGTTGGAAAACCAATTAAAACATTTAAAAACCAAGACGGTAGATATGTTTTGGTAGAGGAGCAGGCTGGATGGGAGGCAACTACTGATAGGCTCCATCTATGCTCCAAAGTAGGACCAACTGGCCTTCATCGCCTGCCTGTCTTCACAGCTGAGTTCATTCAAGGTTAGGAATATGATCCTAGGAGGGGACTTTAATTGTGTGGAGGACACAGACTTGGGCTATTCCACCCTGCCTCTGTCATAGGGCTCCAGCTCACAGGCTATAGAGGGGGTTTGGGGACTGAATGGGGAATTTGGGAGTTGAAGACATTTGGTGCAACACAGCCTGCCCATGGAATATTCCTTCTATTCTCCCCTACTCATATTGAATGTCTGATTAGATAGATTCTTCTGCTCCAGCTAACTGTGTCCATTTGTCCAGCACACTGAGTTCCTCGCCCGCACTATATCTGATCATAGCCCTCTATTGATGCGCATACGACTGGACGACGAGTGGCCAACGGTCTCCATGTGGTGCCTGTTCCCTAGCGCTCTGGAAGACAACGACTCAGAGAGGCTGTATCCGCTACTCCAAACATAATCGGGGGATGGCTATGGATTGCCTAGTTGAGTGGGGGTCCTCTGTGGGCATCAGAAGGGACCTCTAGTAGACCTGAAAACCCTGGATGCCACGACTTGGAGTCCCGACAATTAGCTTGCACCGGGAAGCAATGGACAATTGACGGAAGCTTAGGAGCAGTACAGTGTCCTCTTAGAGAAGCTCTTGTGTCAAGGGTATAGGGAATATTGTGCCCCAGCCCACGAGAGTAAGGGCACGGCTGGATGGCTAGTGGAATGGTGGTGAGTTCAGAAAGCAGAGGGTCCCTGATTACCCCAGTATATGCGCTGGAAGAAGGGCTGGTGTAGTCCCAGACAGCCATTAACAACTCTTTCCGGGACAATTACGTGACACTTTGTGGGAGACAGGTGGAAGTCCCAAAGGAGGTTGTGGGTGTTTTTCTGAGGCCATTGAAATTTCTAAGAGTCCCTGCAGAGACAGCAGAGGAACTGGGGGGTCCCATCACATCTCAGGAGATTAAAAGCACCATACAAGATATGGCTCAGGGAGGAAACCAGGGCCAGATGGTCTTCCAACTGAGTGGTACTCTGAAATTGTTGACGTACTGGCACCGAGGTTGGTGACTGTGTATGTCACATCTCTGGAGAAGGGAGAGGAGCCAGCCTCCACTAAGGAGGCGACTGTGGTCCCCCTCCCCAAGATGCAAATGCAAGGGGCATCAGTCACAGCATATAGGCCATCGTCCATGCTGACTATGGTCTTTAAGATCTTAAGCAAGATTCTACCAAAGGGACTGGTGCCACACATGCAAACACTAGTGCACGCAGATCAACAAGGAATTATACTGCAAGGCAATAGCTCTCTGAACTTTCACCGCCTGTTTATGATACTGCATGTTCCATCCCTGCAGAGTGAGGGGCCGATGGGGCTTATGTCCATTGACCTGGAATAGGCATACAACATAGTTAGCTGGTTATACCTGGAAAGAGTCATGCTTCAACTGGGGATGGAAACTGCCTGGATATGATGGGTGTACATTGGCCCTACTACAAGGGAGAGAGCAGGTTGCTGTGTTTCAGGCTCCTATGGGCCGCATCAGGGCACCAGACAGGGCTGCCCATTGTCCCTACTCCTGTTTGCTCCCGCCATGGAGCCCCTGGTGAGTTGTGTAGGGGAAAAGACAGGGTTTGTGCTCGGTGAGATGGAGCATATTATTTCCCTGTATGATGACGACCTGCTACTCTACATGGCAGACGTGGAGACTGATGTCCCCCTTACATGCTACAGTTGCTACAGGAATTTGGCAGGGTTTCAGATTTAAGAGCGAACCTAGTGAGATTCTGAGTCTTCCCCCTGTGACTGGAAATTGCTTGGCCTCCTTCATTAAGACCGGATATATGATGGGCTCCTCACAACTTTCTTTACCTAGGGCCTCAGCTTTTCCATAACTTGAGGACTCGCAGGAGGGTCACCTGTGTCCCCTGCTGTGCTCCATATGTGGTTGCATGGCCTTTTGGCAACTTTGAAGCTTTCACTTATGGTTCAGATTGAGCTCACTAAGATCATTGTGTTACCCCGTGTGCTTTAGTACTTCACTAATCTTCCTATGTGAATCCTGGCTGGGTGGTTTAGGCAGCTGGACTCACTCCTCCGGGAGCTTATTTGGGATGATTGGGTGTTCTTGTCAGTGCGTAAGCAGCCTATGTTTGAGTGGGGCCTAGGAGTACCAGGCTTTGGGAACTATCATATAGCTTTTCAGTTGTAGTGGATCACTAAATGGCTGGATGGCACACATTTGATGGAATTGGAAGGACTGGGGGCTGAACTTAACCAGGGGGAACTCCTGGCATGGCTCCTGCATAGGACATCGGGGAGAGGAAGTGATGGCCTGCTGCTATCCACAGCACTCTGCTGTTGGTGGCGATGTGTGCGCCACACTAGAGACTGCCCCCTCTGTGCCCTGGCAATTCCACTGGTGGGATTGCCCCATGAGGATCCCCCAACCTTTTTTTCAAAGAGCCAGATGTCGCATTGAATGGAGGCAGAACTGATCACAGTGGGCGACTGCTATGAGATCTCCACATTAAGGCACCTGGCGGCCCTGGTTGAGGCCCATGGTTTGCCCCCAGGCCAATTCCTCGGTTATGAGGCACTCGTCTGGACGTTTGCAGCCCTTTAGGAAGGTGGGGTGGATGAACCACAGACCCATGCAGCACTCTAACTGATACTGTCCATGGGGTCAGGAAGCCATTTGGTGAAGTGGTTCTATAGCAGAGACATATCGGATAGTGATTGGGCAAAAATGTTATTGTACCCACAAAAGGTTTCTAGAACATGAGCCTCAAATATATCCATTTCAGGCAAACACTTTCTTAACCTAGCACTGATATTAGCTAAGGGACAGATTGCCATGACATGGAAGTCACCGGTAGATGCACTAGTGTCTAGATGGGAATCCTCAGTCAAGGAGTGGGCTAGGGCGGAGGAGTCAACATTACGGAAGGAGGAGACCAGGGGGGTGAGGAAATGCCCTATCGCGTCACTATTAACCGAGGTGCTGGATGTGTTCGAAAATCCTAGAGACTGGGATGCATCCTGCCCCAAATCATCAGACCCAGTAGTGGGAGGTGACTTCATTCTCATAGTACCTGTGGATAGTTTGCCTGCTGCTCAACAGCCACAGACATGTGGGAGACCGTAGTCCACTTTATGCGCTGTTTACTGCCAGATGCGGATATCTCTGAGGATTTGGGTCAGTTTCACCTTCCTGAATGCAAGGGGTGGATCCTTGCCCCGGTTCCCGAAGCTTGTGTGCGCTGACTGAAAGATTGGATAGTTACTGACGCCAGTAGCTGCTGCTACTGGGCGGGGTTGAAGGGGCATGGCAGGGTGGTATGAAAAAGAAAAGGACTTATCTGGAACTGCCGGCCGCCGCCTCTCCTCCGTCCTCTTCCATTTTCCTTCTTCCGGTCTCCAGTCCCGGCCGGCAGCAGGAAGCACCCAGGCACACAGGCTCCCCTGAGCCAATCACAATGCTGCAACTCGTGGTTCGAAATTTTTCGAAACCGAGGCTCGCGTCCAAACAATACAGCCGGACTTTCATGTGGAAGGAAAACTTATATCCGCACGGAACGGGAAAAAGGAAACAAAGCATTTAAAAGAGAAATAGGACTCTCCACGCCGGCTGGCGCTTGGAGGATGCTGCCGCCCATATTGGTTCTTTTGGGCAATTCCAACTAAAGGAAGCAGTCCTGAGAGGTACACTGTGGGATGAAAATAGAGTTGTTTGGTAAGAGCATCTTGAAATTAAGATATTATTTGCATCTTTTGAACTGATTCTTTTGGTCCTGAGGAGAATCCCAAGAACAAAGGGATTCGAAACGCGTAGACTATCGGTTCTGCCAAACAGTTTTTTTGCCAATTAGTTGTGGTGGAGTTACACCTAATTATTGTGATTATTTTGATTAGTTGTACAGTCAAATAGATTTGTGCAGGGTATATATAAGAAAAATTAATGGTGTAAATAGTATGTGTTGGCAGTCCAGGTGCTCCTCAAGTGGTTTTTTGAATCTCCCTTGTTGGGTTTGCACCCAGTAGGTTGAATGTGTTAGTTTTGTTGTGGAAAGAGTGAGTTTGTGAGAGTGAATGAATGTGTGTTGGATTTTTCACTAGTCCCTGTGTCCATAATCAATCCCAATGTTTGTCTTGTGGTTTTAAAAGCATTGCATTTTTTTAGATTGAAAAAAATAGCATATTTTGAATAAAAAGCTACTAATGAGCTTTCAGATGCATTGTCTTGTGGTCTATGCATTTATGGTAAAACAGTTTTGAATAATGAATCAGTATTGGCACCTTTTCTTGTTGTATAGTGTATAGGGCTCAGCCTTACTGATTAGAGCCATACCCGTTTTTGGTACTCGTAGCAAGTCGTGGTTCGGCACCCCGACGGGGACGGGAGGCTTGTGCATGTTCCTCACCAGGCTGTGTAATGCAGCCTGGTGGGGAACATGCAAAGTGCACTTGGCTATTTGGATGGCCCAGGAGGGCCGGCCAAACAGTCACGCCACTTAGGGAGTGCAAACCACTCCTCCCCCTGCTCTGGCCAGCCCTGCCCGCCACTGACTGCAATAGGAAAAATAAAATGATCATAACGATAAATTATTATCATTTATTTCACCTTTTGAGAAGTGAGGTGACGCTCATCTGCCTTAGCGGAGGAGCTCCCACAAAGTTTGTTATGGGTAATGTTTTTGGGATTGTTCTGTATTTTATGAATAAGCATGAAAGTTTATCCAAGCCTATTATGCTTTGCGGGGGTGTCCTATTGATGGGATGTCATATTATTCTGGATATATTGGAGATCGCATATAAGGCACGCATCTGTATGTCACTATTGTACTCCACATAGGCATGATGTACTATCCTGAGAGACCCGTTTTTACGTTACACTACATACATGCATCTGTAAAAGTGACGAAAAACCCAATCCACTATATTTTTAAAAAATTTAGCTGGTACCCGTTTCCTATGATAATATATAATATATTGAATCTAGGAGGCACAGTACAGCATGTATCAGTCAGTGTCTTTTGAAACGGGCACCACAGCAGACACATCTGAAAGTTTGCGGTGGTTGGCGTGCACAGAGTCCCAGAGCTGCCTAAAGACAAGGCAAAATGCTTTATTTCAAAATGTGGATTTGGATCTTCACATGCTTAATTGCGCAGCAATAGTTGACGTACATGCTCTGGAAACGAACCTACTTAAATCACTAGGCCCATTATACGAAGCAAACACTCCTAAAATTGTCCTTTGCGCAGAGAAGAACGTGAGCTCTTTTTTGAATTACAAATTATGGTCTGATATGTTTTGAGTAACACACTTAATGGTAAGTGCACAATAGCCAAAAAACTCCATCACTTTCGCATTAAAACCTTTTTTCATTCTTCTCTCAAGGAACAAAATTAATTTATATGAGCATGCTGCTCCTTTTATAGCTTCTCTCTAGTCCCTGTGGCTGCCGATGGGTTTTAAACTCTGTCCAATTATGGTGTCATTACACTGGAGTTATGACATAAATCGTCCCCTAGGAGTGGCGCGAGCTCGGGGAGTAATGGTGTAGGGCCCTGCTGGGGCAAGCACCAGCAGCAGCGTGGAACGATTGAAACAACTATGCAGTTTAAGCTGACAGCTCAGAAAGGCAATAAAACAAAACACCAGAGAATCCATGATGTAGTCAATATTGTTATGCTGCTTAACACTCTTTTAGAAACTCTAACATTAATGCACACCGGGCTTGTATCTAAAGGCAATGTCACAAGAAGTATACAGCAGCAGTTCAGGCATCACAGCAGCAGGCTGCTAAAATAATACACGCTTTCAATAGCAGGATTTACAGACTTTTTAACGCATAAATATGCGTGAATTGAAGTCATAGTTTGAAAGTGAAGCCTCAGCTAAATTTAAAAACACCTTGTTTTCATTGAAATTTCAGTGACTACATCTAATAGCTTTCCTCAAAAGTGTGAATTTACAATGACTGGATGCTTAATTCCTAAGGCCTGAAGGGCTGACAAAGAGGTGAGTAAGACAAAGGAAAGGCAGTGGAAAGATGGTTTAAGGCGCAGGGCCAGTTATCAAAACATTATTGGCTGCCACAATTTCATGCCCTTGATGGTAAGTTTTTGCAGTGCTTGGTGTTAACACCTCTATAAACTGTTTTATGGAAATAGGATTTGACAGGTGGTAATAGGTCATTAGAATGTGCATATTTGCTGTCAGGAGTATTTTTGAGGTGGTGATGTGTTGTTATTCGTGCTTCTTTCTTTCTTTTTTGCATTATTGCATTGTGATTTTGATGTGTTTTATTCCACTTTGACTGTTTTGTTCTGATGTGCCCTGTTATGATTTATTTGTGTTGTTATACTGCTTTTTGTATGTTATTACTTAATGTTCATCTGTTTACTTAATATGTCAACAAATGCTGCTACATTTACAACCAAAAGCAGCATACACTGTGAAAGCATCTTTGACAAGAAACATTTTACCACTGTCAGTTCGTGAAATAGCACCTCAACGGCTTAAGACACCAGTCAGCCCAAACTGTGGAAAGGATTATTTACTGTTTGGCCGATGGGTTACTCCATCACAAACATGACAGCTATTCCATCCGCCTTATGTAGTGCCATAGGATATAATGCATTTGAAATAGAGTGGACATAGAGTTTATAATGGAATAACCTGTCCACCAAACTATAAATCAGACCTCTGTCCTAATTTACTGCTCCTAGTTCTTACTTCACATGACATAGGCCCCAGAAGTCTAAGTGAGAAGCAACTAAAGGGAACCAAGAACCACTTCTTATATTCGTTGTAGTATTTGATACTGTCAACCTTTGAAGCAAACTACTTTAATTGCAGCCATGCCGAGGTTGAAAATCTCAAAGCTAAGATCTGTGTCCATGAAATACTATAAACAAGAGGAACCTTGGTTCTGCCCGATAAATCCTCTCTTTCTTGGGCCATTCTGAACTCCTTCTGCCCAGTTACCTAACCTTACATGTTGTATTCCTCCCTACAGCAACATCAGTAGACTACACCACCTTCCACCAGTTTTTTGGTTCCTCTTTGATTTGTTTACCAACAAATCCGGTTCTTTTATGTTTCGTCAACATTTCTTTTAAGATTTCACTAAATGGGAGTCCTGCTTTCCTGAGAAATGGTTACATATACAGACAAGAATGGACTAGATGGTTGGTTTGCAGATTTGATTTGTGATTGATTGAGAAGGAGAGATAGTGAGGCAGTTTTCCCAGCTATGGAGTGGAGTTTGCTTTTCTCATATACCCCACTCATATGTTAGTATAATTATAGCTCTTTACCTTGATAGTCCACCTGCAAAGTGCCAGGCTAAATAATATGGCAGGAGCGGCTCCTCCGCTAAGGCTGAGGAGCGTCGCCCCACTGAGCAGGTCAAAGAGGAACAAAAAATGATAATAACTCATTGTTATTATCATTTTATCTTTCCCCTTGCTCAGTTGGGTAGAGGCAGAGCTGCTCTGCTCACAGAGCAGGGTAGAAGAGGAGTGGTTTACCCACTACAAATGCGCTGGACGCTTAGGCCGTCTCGGGCCAGTCAAAGCATCATGCGCCGTTTGCATGTTTTCCATGCAGGCTGCACTACAGCCTGCAAGGAGAACATGCTCAGCCTCTCACTCTCTGGCTTAGCATTGATCCGCAGCTCTCCAACCAATCACAATGCTGGATTGAACCATTGTGATTGGATATCCGGAGACTGGGAGCTGGATGCTGCCTGCCCTGGAAGCGGGCGAAGAGGGAGAGGAGGCGGCGTCAGCAGACAGCAGACAGGTAAGTGTTTTTTTCTTGTTTTCTTCATTCCCTCCCCCACCCCGGCCTTTGACCCGTCCCCCTACAGCCGATAAATACCAGCCATCACTGTAATAGTGTAGCAGTGCAGTGGAGCATGAAAAGGTGACGCACAATTGTGCTGCACCATATAACCAGAGTTGAGCTGGTATTGTTGATCTACACACTCACATTGTGCTGCAGAACAAAGATCAACTAGTGGGATCTTACATGACATTTTCACTTGAGATACATCCTCCAGAACTACATGATTATTACTGCCCAATAGTTAGTCATATAAAATGTGTCATTTGGTCTAAAATGCACATGTAATTAGTCAGAGTATCACACTTTGGGGCATATTTATAATATTTTGGCGTAGGGCAGCGCCGCAAGTCTTCTAGCTGTGCGGTCCTATGTCAAAAGAAAAGGGCAGGAATACGCTGTAGATACAAGATACAGCACATTCCTGTCATTTCTGTCAGCGCCGGCACACAAACAGCAGCCGTATGCCAATGCGGGCACCCTGGCACCATGGTGCAAGGGTGTCTGTGATTTGGCATGATTGTTTTTTTGCAGGGAGGGACATCTTCCTGCACAAAAACATTCAAAGGAGGTGTTTTCCTCGTTCTGTGTGTGCTGCAGAATGCAGCATATTTGGAAAGAGGAAAAAAATATTTACGTCTGTTTTGCGTAGTCATACGTTTTTGTTCTGCCCCAGATTTAGGCTATGTTGTAAATCTGGGGCAGTGTAAAAAACCATGGGTGTTGCATGGGAAGACCCAAAGCAACACCAATACAGAGTAAGGCATTGCCTTACTCCATGTTTAGAAGGCCATGAAAAGCCCCACAGGGTGGCTTTGTGTGGTCTTGTAAATATGCACCAGCACATTGAGCCATCAGAGCATCACAAACATGACGCTCCTGCAGCATAAAAGTGCTGCATGGGTATTGTAAATATGGCACTTTATTCTACCTACCCAATGTTTTCATCTGATTTCATTCAGTGCTAGAATTTGATGCAAAGCCAGGTCACGCTATTTCATGGTTACCAACACTTTATACCCCATTTGCATTCATTATCAGTGGTTTGGTATTATGCAATTCAATGCGATTTAGAGTCAGGTTTTCGGTGCAAAATATATTTTGCATGGGAAAGTTGATCAATGCCACTGTTTGTGCAAAAATTGCTGTGCTTTGTTTTACTAATGCCCTCACAAAAGCATATTAAATCTGGTCCATGGTATATTTTGACTAGATAGTATTTTGAGGCAGGCATTTGTTGTGATCGGAGGAATCCTTGGAACCAAGTGATTAATTGCATGGACACAATTGGCAGTAAATTAAAGAGGTACAGATTGGTAAGAATGGTAAAAAGAATAAAAGGACAACTGATGAAGGGTCTGCTTTCAAACATAGAAATTCAAAACGAAGACACTATTAATATCGAATGCATGCTTAGCACAGTAAAAAGAAGTGGCAATTTCGTATTTTTAATCGTATTAATTACCAAGGTAATTTGGTCGATAGCAGGAATACCAAAATAGTGAAGTATCTTGCTTGCTTGCTCCATATTTGCTAAGCACCATGTTTTTTGATACTGGGTGTTGGAAATTCATCTTTTCTGAGTGGTCACCTATGATTTTTTGCCTTTTGCTGGACACTATTTTATTGATAGATTTTAGAGTCTGCACACTTGGGCACTTCTGGCTTGCCCAGTTTATGTGCACTGACACCTAAAACATGGAGAAACTGGCTTTCTATAAGGCCATAGTATATGTATGCAAAAATGCACCCATGGCATTGAAAGTGAACTGTCACCTGTGAACCGCAGTACTTATTGTGCCAACCACTAGTGTAACTAAATCAAACACGGATTTATGCCTACCATTGTAGCATGATTGCTGCACTGTAAGTTCAGAGTGCGACCTCTTAAAATAACCCTTTTGCCAGGTACAATCTTCCCTTTTAAATATTACTAAGCCACCCCTATTTAAGACTTGTAGCCCACAAGATAGGGTGCATGGTATTAAAAGTGCAAAAAAAAATAATAATACATGCACCTATAGTTGCAAGGCTCAAAAGGTTATTTTCATTGTGTCAGGCCTAGCTGTCCTATTTAGAAAAACCGAGTGCAAATTAAAATACTAATACTGCTAACTCTGAATGGAAACAGCTAGAAAAATAATTAAGCCACTAGTTGTAATAGGTATTGAAATCCAAATCAATGATGAAGTCGGATTTTTAACAAATATTAAGAACAATTTACTTTCAGATAGTTACCTTTCCCCTGCCTGAATTTCCTGGAGGCAAATTTTTGTTAACTATTCAGCAACTCCCAGCCTGTACTGGGTGTCAATGAGGTGTGGCATGCCTCCCAAAAGCAAACAATAGGCTGGTCTGAACAGGCAGAGATGACTTCTCTGAACTTGACAGAATGTTCAGAGTGAGGCATGTGGGCATCCTGTAACACCACACTGTCAAATCCTGCATAACAGTTCTGTTGAGCAACATGTAATACTTTGGACACACTTGAAAGGGAGAGAACAGGATGCTAAGACAATTCTTATGTATCCCCTGTGTGGTTGCTGAAAGGCCGTGCTTTTGTCCGACCAGACTTCTGCCTCTGGGTTTGTTGTGTGAACAGGGCCTGCTACAACTGGATGTTAGTGTTAGATGTGGGAGAACAGTAGGGTGGTTATACCCCCCACATGCACACACAGATCCTTCAGAGATTAGGTTTAGTGTGGCTTAAGGTATCATGTACATTAGGGTAAATGGGCACTGCTGCAAAAGTGGGTAAGGTTACCTCAGGGAACTTTTATGCCATTGGTCAGGGAGAAGCCAGGAGTCAACCTCACCCACTGGCTGGTTCCAGGCACAAACGTGTAACTCCTAGGCTTCCTCTTCAGAACACATTCTGGACCTACTGAAGATCAGAAGAGGACTGGGCCGGCTGTCTGAGACTTGAGAGGAGCTGTGAAGGACTAGATCTGCTCCTCGTTGTATCCAGGGCAAAGAAGTGGACTCCAAGGGTCAGTTGGCTGACCTCCTGTGTGGCTACATGGAAACAAATGTCTGCAATAAGCCTTCTCCTATTAATACCCAGATGACTAATGGCAACAGGACATGGACTGAACCCTGCTGTAGACCTCTACCTGACATCCTGTGAATCTCTGTAGTGTAGTTTCTATTATCCCAATAGGCTCTGCGCATTGGAATAATACCTTCAATAGTATAGACCTAGGACGGAGGTTAACTAGGTCTTCTACTGACGATATTAGACTTAAAGTTTTGGGTTTGCCAGCTAGCTCAGAGTTCACTAGAAACTTTCTCGAATAGGCAAGGAGGAGTTTAACCTCCCTGGATAGACAAGAAGGGATTTAGTTTCTGACAACCATAGAACATGACAACTTTGCTCTCCCCTAATCAAGAGTGTATCTCTAGAGTCGTGTGAAAACAAAAGACAACTTATTTTACTCAGTCAGTTCAGTGCATTCTTAGTTTCACCAGATTGTAGAGAAAAGGAAGAGACGGGCGTGTTCAATAAAAGATGTTATTTATTGATCAGTCTCTTTTCTCGTACAAGAGAAATGAATCGATATTATTGTAATACTTATGGTTAAGTAAAGTGCATACAATAAAAGCAGAAGTATAAAATAATACTGTAAAAGCATTGATATGGTTTCTAAGCCATATGATATTTAAGATTGATAAAATAGATACATACATATATACATTTGACTAATCGTACTCAACTGGTGCTTCTAACCACGCCTACCCCAGTGTACCTGACCTAAGCCTAATACGTGGGCGGGAGTAGATAAGTAGCAGGTTAAGTTAAGTTTGTTTTGCCAAGTGACTGACTCAAGAATTCTCTGCAAGGGGTTGTTCAGTTCTGTACCTGAGATCTAGAATGGTTGAGGGCTGGTATCTCTCGTCTCTGGTCTTGATATTCCAGCTGCCTGCGAGGGCTGCTTGGAAGCGCCGGAGCTAGATTTCTCGGCAGGAGAAAAGCAGCGTCTCGTTCTCAGCGCGTCAGGAAGGCGGGGCAGCGCCAGCGGGGTCCGCTCTGTGCTGGCCTCTTCGGCAAGTCTCGCTGCTCCGATCTCGTCACCACCGCATGTGTTTGCTTAAGGCAATGTCGGTAATATTTATACCTGTAAGGTGCCGAGATTGACGTAAGGATGGACATAGATACGTCAATAAGGATGTCATACGAACTGGTCGTTAGCACATTCTTTACTGAAGTTCTCTGTGAAATCAAAACAATGGCCGTAGGGATTTTCCCAGGTTGTCATAGGTTTGATTTGTTTTGAGAACTCCGTATGCCTTATCAGGGGCTGGAGGAATAGCGCTTGTCTAATTAGATGGCATGCGTTATGACCTAATCAGATAACACGTTTCTGTGCCGTGGTGTGGCTTTATCAGATAACGGTTTTTGCACCGTGGGATGGCTGCTAGTTAATTATTAATCAGAACAGGGTCAGGAATAGGGGGATCGATACAGAACCTATAGGAATACATTACACCCACTCCACGCAGACTATGTTCATATTTACAAATCTAGGCATAGTAAATATACAGTAGTGTATGTGTATACCGTACCACCCCAAAATACATTTATATGCATTTCGAAAGTATGTAATATACGAGAAAAAAATAATCATATGCACCATATGCACTCAAGCAGTAGAGAAATGCTAAATTAAATACGCATATTCATACATCATTATTAATAAAATGTGAAAATAACACATGAAATGGCTCTCAATACAGAAGAAAAAAAATGCGAGACCATTTCATCACAAAATAAAATATCCATGAACATGTCAGAGGGCAGCTAATGTCTCTAAAGTTCCTAAAATAGAAATTCAGTTCTCTAAGAATAGTTTCTACTTTAAGCAGAAGATAAGTGTCCCGAAACATTGCAAAAAAAACATATTTTGGGGATTGTGAAAAAATCTGCTGTCCATGCTGGAGAGAAAAATTGTTCATGTTACTTTATCATTAAAGTTGAAGGGCAAATTCAGGGTGATGGGAACGCCGTGTGCTCGCTTGCACAAAAGTCATTATTTCTGCTCTGGTGAGAACATCATATTATTTAGACTGTCGAAAAAGCTGTCAACAGCTTCCTGTGAGAGTTCCACTAACTCGGAAAAAGATGTTACCATGCATTCATGAGCATGATTGCCTCCATTGATGTTTTGATCAGCATAGCTGACAGAAGGTCGTACCTGATCGATGCTGCTTTCATCTTGAACCTCACTACCCCTCAATCGTAGTGGTGAAGTCTCCACGAATGCCGTCATCAGGATTGGTAGCCGCTGGGGACAGCACAATGCATGAGCCGTGACCGGACCCAACAAAGTTTCTGCATCCATTGGCGCATCCGATTGTAGCGTCAGACAGGTGTCCAACACGCATTTTTCTCCGCATAGCAAGCACCTTAATACAGGTAAAACACAGCTTTGCCACATTGGTCTAAATGAAAGAAACCAAGTCATGTTCAGGTCTCTAAGCCGGGATAGTCCCAATATTTTAGATATCCGGTCCCGGTATCCAATGGCTAGGATTGTTTCTTCCCTTGTCGCAGGTGTTTTGTCTGTGACACGGTTTGCCATAGCGAAATAACAGGATCAAAAATAGGATTCCTGCCACTAGTCCCAAAAGGAGAGGAAGTCCACCAAAGATGGAATGGACGAACTCTGGAAAAATACCCAGAATGGCTTTAAATGGTGTTAAAGCCCCCGAAAACACTGTCTTAAATACATTTGAGACTCCACTGGTATCAGAAATATTTAAGATTTCGTTCAGGATTTCTGCGAAATGTATGGGGGAATTAGTTGATAACAATGAATGAATCTCTGCCGTTGTCCTTGCAACTTGGAGATTATACGTTTCTTTTGATGACGTGAGCCTGGTCGGCGTCTGAAGGAGCACTGTTTTCATTCTGCTTAAAGTATCAATTCGAATAGAAGCAATTTTCAAATTCGGCCATAACCTTGCCTCCCTGTCTGGCATTGCGCTGGGGAACAATACTCGTTCACAGCACATGACCTTCGCAGTCGTAGTTATGAGATAAGGTATTCCGGGCACCAAACTACAACATCTGCGGTCTACAATTATAATGTAACTCCCGTTCGATAGTCTCCTAAAGAATGGTTCTATTTGTGTCGCAGGTGTGCCTAGCTGGTGACATGAAAGGTTATTTGAGGACCCTTCACAGGCTCCGTGTAAACTAATACCATTACACAGAAGTGTACCGCTTAGTGACATCGCACAATTATTGCCACTAAGAAACACTTTCCGGCCTTTATTACTGACACATGCATGTGAATAGGGCAAGTTCCATGTTGACTTAATGTACCCTTTACCCAATTTTTCGTACATGCCAGCCTGTATATATTTTTGGCAGTATTGAAACCTGAAAGTAGATATTGGAATATTAATTATCCCATGTATATATCCATTCACTGACAGGTCGTTCTGACATTGTCAATGGTAATCTCTCGAGTTTCTCAATGCTCAGGATTGTATAATCAGCACCCTTCTGTGCCATACTGATTTATTTATCAGTAAGGTTAAAGATATTGAATAGTGACGTCGTGTTGATTAAACGCCAAGGCACATAGCCTGAACGCAGATTTTGTAACGTCCAGCCAAGCTGTACAATAGAACGCAATTGGGACTGACCGTGCTGTAACAACCGTAAGTCTTGCGATATTATGTCGATTGCTGAAGACACAATGCTGTCCAAAGAGTATATTCTGGAGGACAGAGTCATTAACCCATTGTCCACTACAGAAAGTGATTTTTCCAAATTAATACGGTCAATTTCCCGTATTCTCTCTGACGTTTCAATTTGAGTTATTTTCCAGACTTCGTTATAAGCTGCATATATAGAGGCTGCTATGAAGCGTTTTTGACGCTGTTTGCGCGGTCCCATAATGAAATCACGCAAGTCAGCACCATCAGTAAGTAAAGTTAGGTGTTGCTTAATTTCTGCCAGTGTGGATGTTTGTAGCCATTGAAGGTAGAGCTTGCCCACGCTGTAGGTGGTTACTATCCCTGGATGTTGTCTTTGGGAATATCTAGGGTCTGGCCTGGTCAATGTGAACCCCTGGATTTTGTTCAGGAATCTGTTTTGACAGTTATTAGTATCTGTTGGCCAGATCAACCACTGTTTCCAATCAGGATGTGTTCTGTTTTGGCTTAATATATGGTTTACGTCTATCTCCTCATCTATAGATATATTACTGTTCATTGTTGGCTTTGGAATAGACGGTTTGTTTAAGTCTTTGATTTTGGCTAGGCCAAGACAGGTAGTTTGTTGGACAGTGTCATTCAAAAATATAATTTGTTCTGGGATCATGCAGGCTCTAAACAATGATTCTATACCTTGTACTTGCCATTCCTTTGTACCCCAAACACTTTTTACTTCAACATTTTTTTCCCAGTAATCAAAACCAAATGTACTCATTTGCTCAAAAAATGAGTCTGAATATATCAATTTAGTATTTGTAAGCATGGTCTTTGTACCTGTCTTATTCGATAATTTGAAATAAAATGTTTCTGCATTACTTGTGTTGAACCCTGAAAAATATGAATATTTGTCATAAAAAGTTCTTGAGCTACCTTTTGGAGGGGTTGCACAGTGTTCCCATTGATTATAATTTAAGACATTTCTAGGTTGTGCAGATTTATGCAGATAATGATTACTATAGTGATTATAGCAAAACATTTTATCATAATTAGACGAACCCTGCAAATAATCATGTTTTGTAAATTTAGCAGACATCACTAGGTCAGACATCATATTATTAATGCTTTCAACGTCCCAATCATCTGCAACTGAGCTTGGTTTTACAAAGTCACTCAATGAGATCTTGATTTGATGTGGATACTTCAGGATTTCAACCGGACCATAGATTTCATAATCAGTATTGTCCCATGCTACCCCACCGGGTATAGGATTGGCTGTGAAGTTGACTGAAGAAAGTTCTCTTTTCTCGACGTGTGAAGACGTGTGTGGTTTGAGGACCAAGTTGATTTTCTGGCTTGCTGTGTCCATTTTAGCATATTTTCCCTCAATGAAATGTCCCAAACATAGTACCATGATGAGCCAAAGTATGAGGATAAGTGCACCTAAGGCCACCCAGAATTCAATCCATGGAGAAATCAGATAGGTTTCTTTCAGATGTTGAAAAAGTTCCTTAGCTTTATCTTTAAAGGTTTTTGTTGATGTTTGTTCCTTTGATTCACTCAGATCTTCAGATGAATCATTGAAGTTGATGAAGTAACCAGATGCCGTTCTGTCTATTGTTCCTATTGCTTCAGGATTACTGTTTGCTTTATTAGCGTGTTTTGTTGCAGCAGCATAGTCATTTGTTACATTGTAGATTGGCGTGTCTCTGCTAAATGTTTTTATTTGGGTTTTTAGAGGTTTAAGTTCCATAGCATTGTTGCATAGTCCTTGTTGTTGTTCTGTTGGCATTTCAAATGTGAGTAGCCTCTTAGATTGAACCTCTGTGTTTGTAGCAAATCTTGGTGTTCTACTACTTATCGGGAGTCCACTTGGCCTACTGTTTGTTATCGGCCACATGATTGTGGTTTTATCAGGTCGATTGATACAACTCTGTTCTCCTTTTTACCAGCAAGGGGCGGTAGTACTACTGATCTTGTCCCGTTGATAGACAAGACAGGAACTGCTTTTCTGTAAGAAGGCCCAAATTCCTTCTTTACCGCGATCTTTTCTCTGACTAGATCCCCGACTTTTGGAATCCAGACAGGTCTTGCTGGGACAGGTGGTTTTTCTTCAGTGGTCGTTGGCTGTTGTTTCAACTTTATGTTGCTCAGGTCTTTCCTTGTTTCGTTTAAGTCCTGCAAAATAGGCAAACGATATTTGATATCAAAGCTTTTTTCTTTAACCACTGAAGTCTGACTGTCAAGATCTAAGACCATCATTTATTTATTTGTATTTATTTATTTATTTGCTTGTTGAGCGCCTGAGTCAATTCCCGAAGGGATATCTCTGCGCTGTTGCTTGAAGCTGGACAGTGTATTATATGATTCACGCTGTGAGGAAGTATGAGTATATTATGGCTGGGTAAAGAGATGAGTTTTGAAAAGTTCCAGATTACTGATCAGTTTGAGCTCAGTGGGTAGGGAGTTCCAAAGAATAGGTCCTTTATAAGACAGTGCTCTGCCGCCTTGTCTAGCTCTTCTTATTTTTGGGACCTGTAGCAGCTGATGATTGCTTGAACGTAGTGTACGTCCGGGAGTGTATGGGATAAATTTATCTTTTAGGTATTTGGGGCTTGTTCCATACAGGCATTTATGTATCATACTACAGATTTTAAATTTGATGCGCTGTTTTATTGGCAACCAGTGGAGTTGGCAAAGCAGAGGACGGGAGGGTGTTCTGGGTGGGGCATTGAGAGCCAGCCTTGCTGCCGTATTTTGGACAACCTGAAGTTTATCCAGCTGTTCCTCATTTGCTGATAAGTATAGTCCGTTGCAATAATCCATTCTGCTTATTATAAGAGTTTGTATGAGAGTTTTTCTGTGATTGTCTGGCAGAAATGGAAAGACGCGCCGCAGTAACCCTACTACGTGGAGGCACGCGCCTGCCACTTGAGTGGTGTGCTCATTGAGCAGGAGCGCCTGATCTAATTTGACGCCAAGGTTTTTTGCTGTTGGTTTAGGGTCAGGGACAGGGCCTAGCTCCAAGGGCCACCATTCTGGGGACCATAGAAGAGTCGCCCCCCCAAACAGCATTACCTCGGTTTTGGACACATTGCATTGGAGGAAATTCTGGGCCATCCAATGTGCCACAGCTCTCATCCCATCAGCAAAAGTTGACTGAATTGCTGGTGTAAGGGTTTGAAAGGGAAACAGGAGCTGGGTGTCATCAGCGTATGACACCGGAGTGAATCCATAAGATCTTATTAGGTTTGCTAAGGGGGCCACATAAATGTTAAAGAGTGTGGGGCTGAGGCACGAGCCCTGTGGCACTCCCTTAGTCAACACTCTAGAGGTTGAAGAATGGGAGCCCAGTTTGACACTTTGCATGCGGCCAGAGAGAAAGCTTTGCAGCCATGATAGAGCCATTCCTCCTACCCCCACGTCGCTCAGTCTTCCGAGAAGAAGTTCATGTGATACCGTGTCGAAGGCAGCGGACAAATCTAACAGCACTAAAATCACAGAGTCTCCCCCATCCAATGACATCCTGATGTTGTCGGTCACGGATAGGAGGGCTGATTCAGTGCTGTGATTGGGCCTGAAACCAGATTGGGATAAGTCCAGGCCCTTCGCTGCCTCGATGTATTTTGACAGGTGGATGTTAACATGCCTCTCTGTAATTTTACTGAGGTAGGGTAGGAGGGAAATGGGTCTGAGGTTGGATAGATCAGACCATGGAAGTGAGGTATTTTTCCGAATGGGATTCACCACTGCTTGTTTCCATTCAGATGGTACCTGTCCTTCTCTAAGGGATTGGTTTATGACGGTTTGAATAATGGGACCTAGTAAGGAGTTTAGAGGGGCCATCATTTTTGCTTGTATGAGGTCATTAGGGGAGCCAGATTTTATGTGGCTGGTTAGGAGGGGGAAATCGGTGTTAGAAACTGGGGGAAAAGAAAGTAAAGATACTTTCTTTTGTTGTGGTGTAGTGGGGACTGGCTTATCACTGATAATACTGGTGGCTTTCAGAATTTTGTCATATATAGTGTTAATTTTGCTCTCAAAAAACAGGGATATCTCATTACATAGTGGCAATGAGAAGTCATCCATGCTCACACACGCTGTGGGTTTTACAAAGGATTCCAATATCTTGTATAATTCCTTTGAGGAGTTTCCTGCATCTGTCAATTGTAGGGCCAGACTATTCTTACGGGCTTTTCTAATGTTTTTATAATATTTTGTTTGAGCTTCTAAGTAAGCTTTCTTGTCCTCTTCATGGTGTGATTTCCTCCATTTCTTTTCTAATCTTCTACACCCTTGCTTCTCAGTTCTCAGTATTTCTGTGTACCATTTCTCCTGTTTGTGTGCAGAGAATTGTTTGTGTAGTTTCAGCGGGGCAAGCTTGTTTATTGCCTCTGTGAGAGAGTCATTGAGTTTATTGAGTGTATCTTCTACCTTATCAGTTTCCTGGAATATAGGTTTCTTCCAGATGTTCTGCATTCCCTCTGTTGTAACTTTGTGCCACTGGCGTCTCCATATTGGAGGGAGAGTTTTATTGGGTGGCCGTTTATTTGTTATGGGGAGATTAAAATCTACTAGATAGTGGTCTGTCCAATCTAATTGGGAGGCGGTTTTACAGGGAATGGTAGGGCAGTTTGAAAAGAGTAGATCTAAGAAATGTCCCCCATTATGAGTTGGACCAGAATTCTGGAGTTCTAGGCCTATCGCGGACATATCTGTGAGGAGAGATTTTGTTTCAGTAAGTTCAGGGGTATCTGCATGTATATTAAAATCTCCTAGGAGAAAAAAGTCTTCTTTTGCTCTGAGGTAGGGGGCTAGCAGTTCCAAAAGGGCCAGAGAAAACCCTCCGCAAGGTCCAGGCGGGCGGTATATAAGTGCTCCTTTCTTAGCTATTTTAGTAGAGAGATTGATTCGAAAAGTTATAATTTCTATTGTAGGACTACATTTTTTCTCTAGTATGGTAACTTTCAGATGTTCCTTATATACGATGGCCAGTCCGCCTCCTATCTTAGTAGGTCGATCCATGTTTAAAAACTTATACCCTGTAGGAATTCCTAACGTGATTGCGGGGGTAGTATGGGGTTTAAGCCATGTTTCCGTGAGGAAACACAGATCTGGCTGAGATGTATGAAGTAGATCCCATATCTGAAGTTGATGTTTGGGCATTGAGCGTACATTTAAAAGTAGGCATTGTAGTCCGTTTTTTGGATCACCTGCTTTTAAGATCGAGGGTTCGGAATATAGTATGTGGTTAGCTTGAAATTGACATTTGTAGCACGAAAAAGGGCCTTCTGGAAATGGCCATTTATCATTAGTACAGTCTGTGGGGAGGGTTGGTTTCAGGGCCTGAAGATCTGAGGCAGAATACCTGATTAATATCTGTGGGGTATCTGCGAGGGGCATGGCCTCTGGCTTCTGGTACCGTCCTGGCGCGGACGGGCGCAGACGGGCAGCTCTTTGGCGGGTCTTCGGTGGAGATTCGGCTGCGCGCGATCGCTGCGCGCTCCAGAGGGGGCGAGGGCTAAATAGCCCCTGATATTAGCCACTAGAGCGCTACCCGCTCCAGTGGAAACCGGAAGTGCCTCAAGTGTGTGGCTCTCACCTGTCCGCCCTCCGCACAACGGTAATAGTTACCCTGTCGGAACGAGGCGGACAGGAAGTAGAGTTGAACCACCACTCCTCGTGAATCAGACTAAGGCTGCTTCCCTGATGTCAGACCAATAAGGGAGAAAGGCGCAGAGATTTCAAGCGCTTTGTGATCAGCGCAGGAGGTGCAGATAAGTTAAAAACAATGTGTGCATTATTATTCAACACACACACAGTGAATACATTTAAAATTGCCCAAGTGCGCGCAGGCAAGCTGTGATCTTTTAAAATACAATCGCTTTTCAGCAGTGAATCGCTCGTAGCGCTGTTACCAGTTTCAGCAAGCGGGTCTCGAGACTCTGCCACCGTCTCTTGCCGCGACCGCGCTGTGTTTGATACTCAGCCTAAATAGCCCCTGATATTAGCCACTAGAGCGCTACCCGCTCCAGTGGAAACCGGAAGTGCCTCAAGTGTGTGGCTCTCACCTGTCCGCCCTCCGCACAACGGTAATCGTTACCCTGTCGGAACGAGGCGGACCGGAAGTAGAGTTGAACCACCACTCCTCGTGAATCAGACTAAGGCTGCTTCCCTGATGTCAGACCAATAAGGGAGAAAGGCGCGGAGATTTCAAGCGCTTTGTGATCAGCGCAGGAGGTGCAGATAAGTTAAAAACAATGT
The DNA here is from genome assembly GCF_964261635.1 of Lissotriton helveticus. Taxonomy (NCBI): domain Eukaryota; kingdom Metazoa; phylum Chordata; class Amphibia; order Caudata; family Salamandridae; genus Lissotriton; species Lissotriton helveticus. The sequence continues at coordinate 804,179,753 of NC_136057.1, read as the reverse complement.
GTGCATTATTATTCAACACACACACAGTGAATACATTTAAAATTGCCCAAGTGCGCGCAGGCAAGCTGTGATCTTTTAAAATACAATCGCTTTTCAGCAGTGAATCGCTCGTAGCGCTGTTACCAGTTTCAGCAAGCGGGTCTCGAGACTCTGCAACCGTCTCTTGCCGCGACCGCGCTGTGTTTGATACTCAGCCTAAATAGCCCCTGATATTAGCCACTAGAGCGCTACCCGCTCCAGTGGAAACCGGAAGTGCCTCAAGTGTGTGGCTCTCACCTGTCCGCCCTCCGCACAACGGTAATAGTTACCCTGTCGGAACGAGGCGGACAGGAAGTAGAGTTAAACCACCACTCCTCGTGAATCAGACTAAGGCTGCTTCCCTGATGTCAGACCAATAAGGGAGAAAGGCGCGGAGATTTCAAGCGCTTTGTGATCAGCGCAGGAGGTGCAGATAAGTTAAAAACAATGTGTGCATTATTATTCAACACACACACAGTGAATACATTTAAAATTGCCCAAGTGCGCGCAGGCAAGCTGTGAGCTTTTAAAATACAATCGCTTGTCAGCAGTGAATCGCTCGTAGCGCTGTTACCAGTTTCAGCCAGCGGGTCTCGAGACTCTGCCACCGTCTCTTGCCGCGACCGCGCTGTGTTTGATACTCAGCCTAAATAGCCCCTGATATTAGCCACTAGAGCGCTACCCGCTCCAGTGGAAACCGGAAGTGCCTCAAGTGTGTGGCTCTCACCTGTCCGCCCTCCGCACAACGGTAATAGTTACCCTGTCGGAACGAGGCGGACAGGAAGTAGAGTTGAACCACCACTCCTCGTGAATCAGACTAAGGCTGCTTCCCTGATGTCAGACCAATAAGGGAGAAAGGCGCGGAGATTTCAAGCGCTTTGTGATCAGCGCAGGAGGTGCAGATAAGTTAAAAACAATGTGTGCATTATTATTCAACACACACACAGTGAATACATTTAAAATTGCCCAAGTGCGCGCAGGCAAGCTGTGAGCTTTTAAAATACAATCGCTTGTCAGCAGTGAATCGCTCGTAGCGCTGTTACCAGTTTCAGCCAGCGGGTCTCGAGACTCTGCCACCGTCTCTTGCCGCGACCGCGCTGTGTTTGATACTCAGCCTAAATAGCCCCTGATATTAGCCACTAGAGCGCTACCCGCTCCAGTGGAAGCCGGAAGTGCCTCAAGTGTGTGGCTCTCACCTGTCCGCCCTCCGTACAACGGTAATAGTTACCCTGTCGGAACGAGGCGGACAGGAAGTAGAGTTGAACCACCACTCCTCGTGAATCAGACTAAGGCTGCTTCCCTGATGTCAGACCAATAAGGGAGAAAGGCGCGGAGATTTCAAGCGCTTTGTGATCAGCGCAGGAGGTGCAGATAAGTTAAAAACAATGTGTGCATTATTATTCAACACACACACAGTGAATACATTTAAAATTGCCCAAGTGCGCGCAGGCAAGCTGTGAGCTTTTAAAATACAATCGCTTTTCAGCAGTGAATCGCTCGTAGCGCTGTTACCAGTTTCAGCCAGCGGGTCTCGAGACTCTGCCACCGTCTCTTGCCGCGACCGCGCTGTGTTTGATCATTCTAGTTCCAAACAATAATTTGTACGGACTGAATCCCCTCAGAGAATTTCTTGGCAGGTTATTTAGACTACGTTGGACACTTATTAGATGTTTGACCCACCCAGCTCCCGAACCTAATACCTTCGCTGTTATAGATTGCTTTATGTCACGGTTTTTTCTTTCTACAATTCCGTTTCCCTCAGGATGAAATGGACAAGAATACCGCAATGCAATGCCCATGCTGGTCATGGCCTCCTTATAAGCTCTAGAGCTAAAAGCAGGACCCTGGTCAGAATGCAGCATGCCAATTGCGTATGTGCCGATAAAGACTCACAAATCTTTTATAACAGTTCTGGCGTCAGCCGATCGCTGGGGCCACATCCATATGAATCTCGTGCATGAATCCACTGCAACCAAGATATATTTATAGTTACCATCCCTTTGTAAGGGACCACAGTGGTCCAGGTAAACACAGGCTAATGGTTTATCCGAGATTAGAAGGGGCGTCTGCGCTGGTCGTCTCACTGTTGATACTTTCATTTTTTGACATATTTCACATTCTAGAACATAGTTCCGTGTTTGTCTTCTCATTTGTGGCCACCAGTATCTCTGTTTTAATAACGATACTGTGGCTGAGATGCCAGCATGTACAGAAGCAAGTCCTTCGTGTGCCGCTATGATTAGTCCTAACCTATGTTCCATGTTTGGAATTGCCCTATCCCCCACTCCAGGGATTCGAGCAAACGGAACATTGTTTGTATCAGTTATATATGAATACTTCACTGGAAAGCCTTTCGGGAGTGTTTCTATCGAATCTTTTTCTGTAGCGCTGACAGCTTGTAATATATCGCTGTCTATTTTTGTTTTCGACCGTGTGATGGCAGCTAAGGAAGCCGTTTGCACAGCTGCCTTTTGATGACTCAGTGTATGTATCACGTGAGTCTTTGGTAGTTCTTTTTGCAAATGAACTACTTGTTCCCAAAGCATTTTATGCTTGATTGTGCCTCCTTTTGCATCCTTAAAACCATTCTGAAGCCAGATCTGCAAGTATTCATTGTAAGACTGAACGCAATAATACGAATCGCACACTATGAGTGTGGGGAATTCTCGATCGGTATTTTCAAGCGCCATCTTGAATGCCAGTAGTTCAGCTCGCTGAGCTGTACAATCTCCTAGAGATTGTGTTTTAGTGACCGCTGGTTTAAATTTCCCTTTGTGCCAGCGACCTTTAACAATCGCACACGCAGCACTGTAAGCTTGTTTACCCCCCACTGCGGGTTGTGCTGATCCGTCTGTATATATTATACAGCCGTAATGTTCTAGAGGCAGAATTTCGGTCGGCGGAGGACATTCGAATTCATATTGGAGAAATTCTTGTGTTTTTAAATTGAGATCAAATTCGTATACCACGTCTGTTGCAGCAAGAGAGTTAGCCCACTGTATCCACCTTGGATGGAGTGCTTTAGCATTCGGAATGCTTGCCTTTGTTACCGCCTCCAGGGCTGGTATCGGTGTCACGATGATTATTCGTTTACCTTGTGCTAGGGCCCGCTCCTTTGCTACAGCAGTCTGTACCGCGGTCAGAATTTTTTCCGTTGGACTAAATTTCATTTCAGCCTTTGTGTACAAGTGTGATTTGTATGCAATTGGTACCTTTTCTCCCTCATTAGAGGTCAGGTGAATCCGCATCTTCCTGGGATGACTCGAATCACAAGATTGCGTGTGTTATCACGTGTTTCTAATTTTGTTTTAATTAACATGTCTGTTTGTAAAGATCTCAAAATTTCTGTGTGTTTTTGAGTCCAATTGATTCTTTTAAAATCTGGTTTTATTAGATCATAAAGGGGTTTGACCCTTTCTGCGTAATTTGCAATGTATGTTCTTCTGAAATTTAGGAAGCCTAGAATTGATTGTAAGTTTTTTAGTGTTCTAGGAGCTTGGAGTACAGCACATTTCTCTAGGAAATTGTCAGCCAGGCTTTTGCCTTCACTTGATAATTCATATCCTAAAAACAGGACTGTTAGATGGGCAATTCTTGATTTTTTAAAGTTGAATTTGTAACCCTCAGCTGCGAACCCAAGTATTATGGTGTTCACTCTCTTCAAGTGAGTATCCAAGTCATCATCTGTTAGGTAAATGTCGTCGATATATGATAATGCCTCGTCATCATATGTTTGTAGTAATTCTGTTACTCTCGTTGAGAATAATCCTGGGCTGTTCTTGTGCCCCTGGGGTAAACGGCAGAAACTTTTTTGCGAGCCATTTACCGAGAACACAGTCAAATATCTGCTCTCTGGTGCTATATTTTGACAAAAGAATCCATTAGAGATGTCTAATGTTGTTTTGTATTTTTTGCGCACTATGTTATTCATTAGTGCAGCACTATGCGAGTTTTGCACTGCAAAAGTTTTGCAACATGAGTTAAGGTGTCTGTAATCCAAAACTAGACGATATGAGTTGTCTGGTTTGGAGACAGGAAACAAAGGGTTGTTCATTTGTGAGGTGCAAGTTTCAATCACCCCCTGGTATTCAAGTTGATCTAGGATCTCTTTTACCTGTTTTTTAGCTTCTTGCTTAATTGGGTACTGCCTCTGTGCAGTAGGTTGTGATTTTAACTGGATTTTATGAGGAGGAGAGTCCTTATCCCATCCTACATGATTTTTATATAAAGCAGGAGCTAGAGTTACTGCCCACTTTCTTGCAAGTGTATATTTTTTATGAATTGGAATTTGATTTGAGAAGGCCGGCATAATTATTTCTTCGCCATGAGTGCAGTCCCTGACAAACTCGGGTGGCCAGTCTTTTTCAGCTAGAAGGATGTCATAGCCCTTGGAGAGATTATCGCAAAATAAACCCCTTATTTTTCTAGTCTTATCCCCCTCTATATGTAATGTTATTTCATATATTTTGTGAGGTTTGCTAACTCTGGTGTCTGCAGTTTCCACTTGAATATATTCATTCGTGTCCACTGTCTCCAGATGATTCATAAGGACTTTGCGAGCTATGCTCACTTCTGCTGCGCTGTCTAGCATTGTCTGAGCCCATTCTCTGTTTTTCAGCTGTGTCCTCAGTATTCTCGGCATTATTGATTACTTTAATACTGGCTACCTTCTTTTTTGGAAATTGTAATTTTTTATTCAGATGAGCAGGTTCTTTGTCTTTGGACTTGACGTGCTCTTTCCTTTGTTCTGATCGTCCTCTTCTTTCCGATTTCTGCGAGGAAGTCTGAAAAGATTGAGAGGGACGTGTATCATTATCTTGATATCTATCAGGTTTCTTTATATTATCCCTATTTCTAAGGTTGTATTTTTTCCCAGAGGGCTCACTTTGGGGAGACCTGCGTCCTTGGTTCGGAGATCTTTCTCTCCGCCGAGGAGACCTTCCTCTGGACTGGAATCTTTTTTCTTTAGGATTGGATTGTTTGTTTCCATCCCAGCTCTTTTTTTGAGTGTTTAAATTATTTTTAATAAATACCTTTTCAGGACTTTCAATCAGTTGAGGTTTTACCGGTATTTCACCCAGACTATCTCTTCCTAGTTCTTCATAGGATTTCTCTATGATTCTGGCAATTTCAGTTGGTTGGTCTGCTATATCTGTCTCTTTTAACCTTTGGCGGATCGCCATGTTTGCTGCTTCTCCCTTTATGTTGGCTAATAATATAGCCGAGACCTGCTTGAAGTCTTTCAGTAATTTCATACCAAGAGTTAAAGCGGGTTCTGGACCGTATTCATCTTGAATTTGTTTTAGCACATCTGGTATTACTGACATGGATGGTACACCATGTGTTTTTGTGTATATGGAAGCAAAGACTGTACCCCAAGTGTCACAGTCCTCCACGTGTGGTGCGATTCCCATTGGAAGACAGATAGTCAGAATCCTGTGTTTTTCTACCGGGGTGGTGTCTGGAAACACCGCCTCTATTTGAGTGATTTTTTGTGCTAGCCAGAAAGGTATTTGTTCCCGTTTTGCGGGTACTTTACCTAGACAGGACTGTATGTTCTGTGGTGTAATTTTATTTGTGTTACCCTGATGAGGGGTCAGCTGTGGAATTTTAATTGCTGGTGGGACTGTTGAAGTCCGCATTACATATTGGACTAATTGTCTATGTATTTTTATCAGTTGTTTTAGCTGTATTAAAAGTTCTGGTGCAGGCATTTCTTCAATGTCTGGATGTGGTGTGTATCCGGCTAGGACCGGCCACGTTGCTCCTGGTCTACCTAGTGGACCGAGCCTGGTGATATGATTATTATGTTTTAGGGCGCCATTAAACAAGAGCAGGTGCTCTTGGAATTTGAGTGGTACTTCCACCTCCTCGAAAGGAATGTACTCATCAGGAGGTTCCTCTGTTTTGTAATAGTGGAAGACCTTTGTTACAGCATTAGCTGCTGGAAAGTTTATCCATGAATAGAATACCTCTGTCTGCCGATATTCGTGTGCCTCTATTACGAATATGACTGTGCCACTTCTAGGTGTCAGTCCATTTTCTATAAGTTTTAAAGTTACAGATTTCCTTTTGTTGACCGGGATGAGTATTATATCCGGGTCTGCTTCTTGCATAGTATTATCAGCTGCTACGAGTTCAGCTGCTATTCTAGCTGTCTCTCTTTCTTCATCACTGTCTACCATTTTACCGACAGGAAGGTTATTCTGTTTGTTTGCAGATCAGGTTTCTTATGGAAACAAAGATTAGATGCACAATATTTTGGAACAGTGTATCCTTCAACGTTGACTAAACCAAGAACCATACATAGGAGTCTCCTCCTGCGAGGTTTGGCGGATATGACCTTTCACCCACTCCAGACGTCTTTGGAGTATTATGGGAAAAAAGGGGTTCTGTGTGAAAAAGCACGACTGAGTTACTCTAATGTCTTGCGTTAGTTTTATCGCCTATCCAAACGTTTGGGCGCCATGTAGTGTAGTTCCTATTATCCCAATAGGCTCTGCGCATTGGAATAATACCTTCAATAGTATAGACCTAGGACGGAGGTTAACTAGGTCTTCTACTGATGATATTAGACTTAAAGTTTTGGGTTTGCCAGCTAGCTCAGAGTTCACTAGAAACTTTCTCGAATAGGCAAGGAGGAGTTTAACCTCCCTGGATAGACAAGAAGGGATTTAGTTTCTGACAACCATAGAACATGACAACTTTGCTCTCCCCTAATCAAGAGTGTATCTCTAGAGTCGTGTGAAAACAAAAGACAACTTATTTTACTCAGTTAGTTCAGTGCATTCTTAGTTTCACCAGATTGTAGAGAAAAGGAAGAGACGGGCGTGTTCAATAAAAGATGTTATTTATTGATCAGTCTCTTTTCTCGTACAAGAGAAATGAATCGATATTATTGTAATACTTATGGTTAAGTAAAGTGCATACAATAAAAGCAGAAGTATAAAATAATACTGTAAAAGCATTGATATGGTTTCTAAGCCATATGATATTTAAGATTGATAAAATAGATACATACATATATACATTTGACTAATCGTACTCAACTGGTGCTTCTAACCACGCCTACCCCAGTGTACCTGACCTAAGCCTAATACGTGGGCGGGAGTAGATAAGTAGCAGGTTAAGTTAAGTTTGTTTTGCCAAGTGACTGACTCAAGAATTCTCTGCAAGGGGTTTTTCAGTTCTGTACCTGAGATCTAGAATGGTTGAGGGCTGGTATCTCTCGTCTCTGGTCTTGATATTCCAGCTGCCTGCGAGGGCTGCTTGGAAGCGCCGGAGCTGGATTTCTCAGCAGGAGAAAAGCAGCGTCTCGTTCTCAGCGCGTCAGGAAGGCGGGGCAGCGCCAGCGGGGTCCGCTCTGTGCTGGCCTCTTCGGCAAGTCTCGCTGCTCCGATCTCGTCACCACCGTGTGTGTTTGCTTAAGGCAATGTCGGTAATATTTATACCTGTAAGGTGCCGAGATTGACGTAAGGATGGACATAGATACGTCAATAAGGATGTCATACGAACTGGTCGTTAGCACATTCTTTACTGAAGTTCTCTGTGAAATCAAAACAATGGCCGTAGGGATTTTCCCAGGTTGTCATAGGTTTGATTTGTTTTGAGAACTTCGTATGCCTTATCAGGGGCTGGAGGAATAGCGCTTGTCTAATTAGATGGCATGCGTTATGACCTAATCAGATAACACGTTTCTGTGCCGTGGTGTGGCTTAATCAGATAACGGTTTTTGCACCGTGGGATGGCTGCTAGTTAATTATTAATCAGAACAGGGTCAGGAATAGGGGGATCGATACAGAACCTATAGGAATACATTACATCTCTAAATACCTCCCCTGAGGTTGTAGGGGACTTTAAAAGTGTGCTAATTTGATTGTTTGGGAGCCAAAAGAATGTTCAGAAACATTTTAAATATTTTCCTTCAGACCAGTGGGACTTAGAAACTTTTCAAAATGTTCTTACTTCCAGACTGTCACTAGGACCAATTCACTTAGTGTATTCAACCGAGGGGGAAACATCATTTACCCCACAGGCAGAATGCCATAACCTGCCTTTATTCCACAGTCACTACTCCGACTGTGACGTTATCACATGTACCTTTACCATTCAAGTCGTTACAAAGACTTGCTTTAGGGGGCACGATGTTGGTCTGGTGTTGGATTTTAAGTCCAACACCGTCCCTACTGATAAACTGACTGGAGTTGGAATAGTAGTTTTACTATTCCAAAGTCCAGCACACGCTACGGCAAGTCGTTGTAACGACTTGCTTGGTGAAGGAATACATGGTAACGTCGTAGTTGGGGTTGTGACTGTGGAATAAAGGCATCAATGGAAAATGCATGCAGGGTTCTGTCATACATCCCTACCCAGGCTCTTTCTCAGTCTGCTTAAAATTGCACCTCAGTCCCGGTTTACCACAATCATTGACTATCACTGGTGATTTTCATTTTCTTGGTGCTTGCTAGAAATTGGGTTTGAGGTTGACTGGGGTATGAGCTGTAGTCAAGCAGCAACCACAATCCTAGTCAGTGTAAGAAGCAGGCAAACCCTAAATTAACCTGTGCTCACACTCTGGTAGCTTGGCACAGAGCAGTCAGGCTTAACTTGGAGGCAATGTGTAAGGTATTTGTGCAACACTTCAAACAGTTACACAGTGACAACACCGCACAAAATGATTCCACACCAGGTTAAGAATATAGAACTTGATTTAATAAATAAAATTAGACAATAAGTAGAACTTGAGTTATGAATTTTCAACTAATGAACTGTAAAATAGCGCTTATAAGCAATAGGCACTTATTTGTGATTTCTGGCCACCCTTGACTGGGACAAAGCCAAAAGTTTATGCCGACCATGATGGAATGCTGGCCGGATACAGGGACCCACTGAGGCCCGCTGAAAAAAAGTACCTTAATCATGGTTGCATCGACATTGAGTATGCAGGGTGCAGCCGAGGTGATGTCTCGGTGCGATCTACGTAGAGATTGCGATGCACCAGTCCTCATCCATGCAGCAGCTGTGATGCATCAGCTCTGATGAGTGGTAAGCTGCAATGCGGAGGTTCACCTCATTGTCGAGGCACCCATCGATGGAGATACGAAGACTTTTCATATGGAAGAGTGTTGTGCAGTGGAGCTTCCGAAGGCAAGGCATCCGGTCCGATCCACAGAGCAGTGCGATGCACTGGTTTTCATCCATGCAATGGCAGCGATGCGTCAATGTTGATCAACGCAACAGAGGCAGTTCGCAGGTTCTGATCTGTGCAGCCGCAGCGATGTAAAACGTTGACAGAAGAATCGTGGGTTCTGCTGGAGCAAAAACCTTACAAGGGTCCAGGACTGAGATGGCACCACTTGGCAGGGCAGACGTACAGACAGCAAAGTCCAGGTGCAAGAGCAGGGTGTTTGGAAGTCTTTAATGCCCCTGAGGCTTCAGATCAGGAGGCCAGCAAGCTAACGCTTGCATTTTCTATGGGTTCAAGAGATGCAGGTTCAGTCCTTCTCACCCAGGGAGAGGAACAGCAGGCAGCAGGGCAGCACAACAAGGCAGGAGTCCAGCAAAGCAGCAGTCCAGCAGAATGGCAGTCCTTCAGCAGTACCAGAGTCTTCACAGGTCTAGGCGTGTACTGAAGTGTGGCATCAGAGATCGCACAAATGCCCCTGAAGTGCACAGATGTCCTCCCTTTCGGCCCTCACTCCAGCCTCACTACAGGGCGATTTGCAGACCTTTTTTTGGGGCAGGAACAGTCTATTCAGATTTAGGTGAGGCTGGGTACAGCTCCTCTCTCCCATCTTACCAGGATGGCCCATCAAGTCACACCTAGGCTTCCATTGTGTGTGACGGTCTAGGGGGAACAGACAAAGCCCAACTATCACCCATTCCAGACATGTGGTCAGAGACAGACAGCAGACACCAACTGGCTAAAGTAAGAAAATGCCAACTTTCTACAAGTATATACTTTATATGTGTCCTGGTTCATTTATTTAAACCTTTTCATTTGATATTTTCAATCAGATTCTTATATTTGAATCACATAGAGAAGTGAAAACATTGTCTTACAATTACAAAAAGACATATATATACAACATTTACACAAATGAAAAAACCATAAATCAATTTCAACAAATGTTGACACACAACCTCAAACAATATTTGTGATAGACAATTTCTACAACAAACACTTCATGAAAGACAAATCCACTACAATAAAACAGTTATTTTACAAAATAATGCCCTATTCTTAAGTGTCCACAGAGTATTTTGTGATTAGTGACTACTATGGACAACGTGTTATGGGCATTAAAAATATTTCTCCATAGTTTTAAGTGGACTTAAGCCATATGCCGACACATTTCGAATTCTGTTAAATTCTTCACAGAATTCTCATCAAGGCTTTTTTCTTTTGGATCTACAAAAGAGGTTATAAAATAAAAACAATTTTAGTATCGGGCCCCTTTTCTATTCAATTTTCGTCTGAGCTGTCTATTACAGACCACATAGAGTACCTGAAATCGTGTGGTCCGCACCTTCACACTGATGTAAAAAGTCAGATCAAAGAAATCCGCGCTCCTTTTGTTGCCAGCTTTGCTGAAACAATCAAAATTTCTTATTTATTTATGGCCCGGGGCGTATTAACAATACTATTGGCGTTCTCTTCACAAATGGTGGCCTACCTGTATGTTGTTCTCTCAGTTCGGGCAACAAAAATATGTACCTCTTTATAGTGGCCACTGGCTGCTGTAATTAATATAAAAGTGGCATTTAGTGCGAGGCTCCAAACATTTTGCCGTTTCAATAACCTCGGTAGAAAATGAATGCAATACCTGCTAGTGGAAGGAAGACAAATACTTTGTCCCGTCTCTTTTTCTCTCGTCAAGATCGCATTAGTATTTCTTTTACTCACTGCAAAAAAGACGAGAACTTTTGAAGTTTCGTTTCTAGTCTAACTTCATAATCTGCCCGTTCGCGGATGCATTGTAACTGACATTTTACCTGTGTATTCAGTATTCACGAGCAGCGTGATATTTAATATGTTTCCAGCTTTGCCTTGGAGACCCGTATTTCCTAAAAGAAGATATGCGGTTCAGTCTATGCAAAAGATTTAACTCGAATGTTATTAAAATCCCTTATATATGGCAGGGTTTCCACTTACCGCGGGGATGAATTTCCGTCTTATCCACAATCCTTAACCATTCAAGGCCACCATTACTTGTTCACCGCGTTTAGCAGGCAGAACCTTTGGAGGAAAAGAGGCATGGCCTAATGTCTGACCCAATCAAGGAGCTGCATTGTTTCCCAAATTGAAACGCTGCATTATGGGAGATGTAGTTGTTGGCTTTAGTTTAGTTCACAGAGCTCGTCATTGCGGAAAAAAAACGCTTATCTAATCAAAGCTTACTGAAATAAATATCATGGAGAGCCCTCCAATATGATAAACAGTCATTCAGTTGTAATTTAAGCTCTATTGAGTTCACTCGTACTATTCAATCCCGTAACTGTATTATTGAATTTCATAATCAGATATGCCTCTTTCTGCAACAGCAAACTTTCAGAATGTATTTGCTTTTTGGATGGGTTTATTACTGCCAACACAGTCCAGCGAAAATCATTCTCTCCAAAATGCACCCCTGCCTAACGCCCCTCTTTGGACTAAAGTGGCTGGTGCACCCTCCGCCCTGGGTAACCCTTACTACTGCGGATAGGTCCTGGTGCAAGTCGCTCAAGAAATTAACCAATACTGGGTCGATGCCTATTTCCCGAAGAATTAGCCATAATTTGGAGCGATTGACTAAATCGAAGGCTGAGGAGAGATCCATAAACCCCATGTATAAATACCCTTCCTTAGCCACTGTGTATTTACTTATAAGGAGGTGAAGGTTTAAACACTGGTCCATGGTGCTCCTATGCTCTCTAAATCCATATTGGAGGTTAGAGAGGACCCCCCTGCCATCTAACCAGTCCCTACATTTCAGTAAAATGACTCTGCCCAAAGTTATCACTGAAGAGTCTAACAAAGAGATTGGCCTATAGCAGGCGGGGTCCCCTCTAAATCCCTTTTTAAATATCGGAACTATGATTGATTTTGCCCATGATGATGGGAAACCCACTGAGGACGAAGCGTTAAAGACATTAGTCATGATCTTAGCCCAAAAATTTGGATAGAGACTATATAGATCCGCTGGCACCCCATCGGGGCCTGGGTCTTTGTTTTTTGACATTTCCCTTATCGCTTTTTCCACCTCGCCCACCTCCAAATTTACTGAGACTTCCCCTCGGGAGGCAGTATTGAAACCACCCTGCTGCTCTGTGTAATCATTATCATAAATTTCCTTAAAATGTCGGAGCCAACATTCATCCGGGATAACACAATCCATATCTAGATTCTCCTGTTCGGAGAAAAGCGGATGATTTATGATAGACCAGAACTTCCTGCTATCCCTCAAAACTTCGATAGAGAGAAGATTCTCCCACGCATCCTCTTTAATTTGCTGTTTACGTTTTGTGATAGCTGTTTTATAATTCTTCCGAAGGTTAGCCACCACAGCTCTATCCCTAGGTCTAGATTTCAGTGCCTGCAGAAGGGAACCATGCGCCTTCGAGCAGCCCCCATCAAACCATCTTTGTACCTTCCTAGATTTATTTCAATTCGGTACCTTTAGATTCATTGCGATCTGATCGCATACTGCCTCGTAGGCGCCTAAGATCTCTCCACCTGGGGCCGAGCTAATAAGGCAGATCGCAAAATTTGCCTCCGCCTTAGCTGCAAGGTCCAAGAAAAAGGATTCCGGCACCACCCTATCCCATTTAATCCTTCTCCCTTGATCTTTGGTTGTCAAGCTTCTTGGAGCCCCCTGTCCAATACCCTTGGGCCCACTTAACTCCCCTAGGTCAACCTCTAGGAGAACCGGGTTATGATCACTCTGTAACCTATGGTCTTAGCTAATAACGCCGCTGATAGAAAAATATAATCAATAACTATGTTGGTCCCTTTTCCAATAAAAGTAGGTTCCCTCTCACCACCTTCGTCACGACCTGACTCAAACAGGTTCGTAATGCCCAGGAAGTCTTCGAGCGCCTCTCCCTGACTACTATGCTCAAAGTGAGGCACCTCTGCGGTATGCGGCCCTCATGGGTCCCCTGCGTAATAATCCCATTTGCATGGGTGAATATTAAAATCTTCTGTGAAAAGATCCCACACCACTCTAGTATCATGATGTTATTTGAATCCAGGTCAAGTTTTTTAACAACACCTATCAGATTCAGGGAGAAAAGGAAGATTAGACCACCCTTAGGCCTCCCACCAGTACCCCGGACTGCTGGGATAACATAGCTTAAGTAACCATCCATACTAAAACTACTAGCAGCATCCCATGTTTCCTGTAAAGCAATGATGTCCTACTGTTTCACAAAATCCAGCCATAGGTTATCCGACCTCTTGGACCTAATACCCCCCACATTCCAACTCAGAATCCTACATGGTGTTATCTGCTTAGCCCCCCATCTGGGTCTCCCTGGTCTTGAGTATTAGCGGGTTGTCAATCGTTTGAATGCAATTGGGACAATGGAGAAAAACGATTTGAGAGACCTATCTCCATATTTGAATGGTGCAAGGGTGAGTTAGTTGGTAGGATAGCCTGGAGAACCCTTTCGGTTCTATGTGCTTGTCCCGCCTGTAGCCCATTCTGGGTGTTCTCCTCAGTTGTGTGTGGAGACCTCAGCAGACTACCCCGGGTAGACAGTGGCCCGTATTCAATCAGATTCTTTTTGTATGGCCTAACTGCTGGGTAAAAATAGCCCAGGGGAACCGGTCTGATGCCTGTGTTATCCAGCTCCGAGGCGTCCCAAAATAATCTCTCAGCACTGAACCGGGTATTAAAGTTCACAACCACGCAATCACCAAGGATATTTTTGGGACGACGTCCAACCCAATCAACTCGCCTTGCCATTATGATAGATCTTGTAATGTCAGAGCCACCAGTGCTGTGATGTGCACACCAGTGACTGGCTAACTTCAGAAGATCCTGAGTTGATTCCTTCTTGCCCTCTCTTATGGGGGGAACGCCTGTAAAATCTGCTACTAATGGGGCTGCTTCAGGCGGTAGCTCCAGAGCAAGGCCCTGCCGACAATCATGGCTAGCTGTATGTAAAGATGATATCATGATGTCGCCAGCTCCGTAATTAGTATTCCCTACCCCATCTATATTAGTGGTAGGAGGTCTGCGTTCTGCGGATGTTTCTGAGGGCTTATCCCTAGTGGGCATATTCTCTTTACAAGAAGTCTCTGCTCTAGGTTTCTCGGTATGGATTACTTGGACCTGGGTTTGGCGCCCTGGTTGGCCTATATACTGTTTCAAAAACACATCCATTTTATCGCATTTCTTTACCAACCCTGCTACACATGTGTTGAGTGTGTCCACAATGTCTTTTGCAATGGCCACTAATGCAGCTTCCAGACGTGCTCTGAACAGTTCCTCAACCATTTCCCCCACATATTTTCTAACATTAGGGTCAAACAATGGGCAGCAACCGCAGGTTTTTGTCTCTTAGTAGATTTTTTAGCCTGCCTGCGCTTGCGTGATGGATATTGTAGGATCGTCTCCAGGCTTTTAACCCCATGCCCCTCTGCGACCACTAAGGAATCAGTTTCTTCAACAATGGGCATGCCTGGTGTGGGTAGTTTAATAATCACAATATTCGGCTCTAGCGGTATTCTCTGAGTCCGGACCAACACTGGAACAACTGTATCCGGGTCTACTTCAGCGCTGCCCATGCTCAACTCCCTTTCAGCATTTGCAATTTCCTTCGATAATACCCCCACAGCAGATGTTAAATAAGATATAAATGATACAGATTTCCTTGGGACCTTGGCTTTTTTCCCTTCCTGCTTCCCGTTACACTGCTGTTTACGCTTACTTATTCTAGATGTCAGGGGAGTAGCCCGGCCCGGCCTCCTATGGCCCCTGATGGCCCGCCCTTTGCCCGGGCTTAGCCCGGCGCCGCCCGCGCGCGTCCCGCGGGGCGGTATGGGGTGCAAGTTATATCCGGTAGGGGGTCGGCGGGGCTGGCTGGCACTGATGGTTTTCAGGACAGCGAGTCCCTCGTGCTGCTCCCGCCGCCCTGTCTCTCTGGTCTGGTGTCCTGGTGTGGTACGCTGCGTCTCCCGAGCGGGAGACGCGAGGTCCTTTTACAGCTGCCCGGTAGGAGGGGGGCGGGGCTGGCTGGCGCTGATGGTTTTCGGGACAGCGAGTCCCTCGTGCTGCTCCCGCCGCCCTGTCTCTCTGGTCTGGTGTTCTGGTGTGGTGCACTGCATCTCCCGCGGAGCGGGAGACGCGAGGTCCTTTTACAGCTTCCCGGTAGAAGGGAGGTGGGGCTGGCAGGCGCAGATGGTTTTCGGGACAGCGAGTCCCTCGCGCTGCTCCCACCGCCCTGTCTCTCTGGTCTGGTGTCCTGGTGTGGTGCACTGCATCTCCCGCGGAGCGGGAGACGCGAGGTCCTTTTACAGCTTCCCGGTAGGAGGGGTGCGGGGCTGGCTGGCGCTGATGGTTTTCGGAACAGCGAGTCCCTCACGCTGCTCCCGCCGCCCTGTCTCTCTGGTCTGGTGTCCTGGTGTGGTGCGCTGCATCTCCCGCAGAGCGGGAGACGCAAGGTCCTTTTACAGCTGCCAGGTAGGAGGGGGCGGAGCTGGCTGGCGCTGATGGTTTTCGGGACAGCGAGTCCCTCGCGCTGCTCCCGCCACCCTGTCTCTCTGGTCTGGTGTCCAGGTGTGGTGCGCTGCGTCTCCCAATATAATGCGATCTTGACGAGAGAAAAAGAGACGGGACAAAGTATTTGTCTACCTTCCACTAGCAGGTATTGCATTCATTTTCTACCGAGGTTATTGAAACGGCAAAATGTTTGGAGCCTCGCACTAAATGCCACTTTTATATTAATTAGAGCAGCCAGTGGCCACAATACACTATAAAGACGTACATATTTTTTAGCCAGAACCGAGAGAACAACATACAGGTAGGCCACCATTTGTGAAGAGAACACCAATAGGATTGTTAATAAGCCCTGGGCCATAAATAAATAAGAAATCTTCATTGTTTCAGCAAAACTGGCAACAAAAGGAGAGCGGATTTCTTTGATCTGACTTTTTACATCAGTGTGAAGGTGCGGACCACACGATTTCAGGTACTCTATGTGGTCTGTAATAGACAGCTCAGACAAAAATTTAATAGAAAAGGGGCCAGATACTAAAATTGCTTTTATTTTATAACCTCTTTTGTAGATCCAAAAGAAAAAAGCCCTGATGAGAATTCTGTGAAGTATTTAACAGAATTCGAAACGCGTCGGCATATGGCTTAAGTCCACTTTAAACTATGGAGAAATATTATTAATGCCCATAACACGTTGTCCATTGTAGTCACTAATCACAAAATACTCTGTGGACACTTAAGAATAGGGCATTACTTTGTAAAATAACTGTTTTTATTGTAGTAGATTTGTCTTTCATGAAGTGTTTTTGTAGAAACTGTCTATCACAAATATTGTTTGAGGTTGTTTGTCAAAAATGATTTATGGTTTTTTCATTTGTGTAAATATTGTATATATATATATGTCTTTTTGTTCACTTCTCTATGTGATTCAAATATAAGACTCTGATTGAAAATATCAAATGAAAAGGTTTAAATAAATGAACCAAGACAAATATAAAGTATATACGTTTGTCTCTAAAGCTCAAACAATTCAAGCTTTTTTTATAGTTTAGAGATTTAGGCGCTCCCCCAGTTGTATATTTGTTTATGGCCCTGCCTGTTCTCTGTCCCATGGGCCTAACTCCTTTAGATTTTTGAACTTTCTAAAAGTGGCATTTTCAGAATTGCAATGTACAATCCG
Source organism: Lissotriton helveticus (assembly GCF_964261635.1). NCBI lineage: Eukaryota > Metazoa > Chordata > Amphibia > Caudata > Salamandridae > Lissotriton > Lissotriton helveticus. Next base: position 804,162,854 of record NC_136057.1, on the reverse strand, counting down.
GCCTCACAATAATTTGTGATTTTAAAATGTGATTTCAGAGACTCCAAACTTGAAAAGTCAATCTCTTCACTGTTGGGAATTACACTTATAAAATGTAATAAGGTAATCCCAATGTTGTCCTATGGGACAGATAGACCTTGTAGTAGTGAAAACGAAATGTGTTTTTCACTACCAGGAAATGCAAGACTTAAAAGTACATGGCATGCATTTAAAATACTTTGCTCTCTTCCCTCTGGATTGTCCATGGCCTACTTCGGGGTCACTTATATGCATGAAAAGGGAAGGTTAGGGCCTGGTAAAAGGTTTAATTTGCTAGGTTGAAATGATAGTGTGAACTGCATACATAGGCTCTGCAATGGCAGGCCTGAAACATGGTTAAAGGGCTAATGAAGTGAGTGGCACAATCAGTGCTGCAGGGTCAAGAGTTGCATTTAATTCACAGACCCTGAGCCCGTGTAGAGGGCTTTACTAGGGACTTATAAGTAAATTAACTATGCCAATTAGATATGAGCCAATGTTACCATGTTTTAGGGAGAGAGCACAAGCCCTTTAGAACCAGCTAGTAGTGGTAAAGTGTTCAGAGTCTTAAAGCCAACAAAGCAAGGTCAGAAAAAGTGGAAGAGGAAGCAAAAATGTTTGGGGGTGATCCTGCAGAGAGGGCCATTTTCCAAAACTGCTATGTTTACTTAAAATTAACAAATTCATATCTCAGGTTATCCTCATTGTTTTTTTTTTATTATTTTGGTATAATTTATTCGCATAATTGTGTTCTATTTTTTTATAAGTCTGGTTGGGATTTTTATTCTTTTGTATTTTTACTTTATTGATATTTTGGTACTTCATAAATACCTTACATTTTCTGCTCTGTTCCTAGTTGCTAGGGGTTGATCGCAGGTTAATTTATTAACTTTAAGGGTTCACCCTGATAAGAGTTGTTATTCCAATGGTAACAGTCCAGCTCAAATTGACGGGCCAGGTCCTTCCTCAACTGGAAGGCAAGCAACCCAGGACTGGTTTCTCCTTTATTAAGGATCATCAGCCAGGTAGAGCTTGGATCCAGTTTCAAAGTGTGTATTTGACCTACGTCTGAGCACACCCAGCCTACATTTTTTCTTTTAAACAGATTGTATTGCTATTTTCAAATAGGTTGACACATCTTTACAATAACCGCACAACAGGTTACAGAAAATGAGATGGATAATAACATCACTATGGCGGCACATGCAGTATAACTAAACCACATTGGAATTACCCTCTCCCACTCACCCTACAAAAATCTACATTATGCTAAAATCAGTCAACACTCATTACCATATTACTACTTATCCTAATTCAATTCTATCCCCCCAACTAGCCCCTCCCACCAGGCATGTCACATACAATTAACATGTGAGTTGTAGTTTGGATCTGTTGTCAGTTTAGGTGCTCAAATGCATCAAAAATATTATGACCTGATCGAAGCAGCAGTGATGGTGGGACGCACTACTTAGACTATTCCGGGTCACCATAGCGTACTGAGCATGGGAGTAAACTAACTAATCTACTGCTTCAGGTGTTGCAGTCAGGGGAGTGTCATTGCAAGCATCCTCAGGATTCTTTAAGAGCGCTACCAATGCCTTCCACGCCCTTGCCGCCTCCAGGGCCCTCTCACTGCCAGCTCCTCTTGCTAGCTGATGCCGAATTAGACCATTACATATTGCCAACTTAATTAATTTCTTTTTCCATCTACCTATATTAGGGCCCCTCTGTGCTTTCCAATGCATGGTGATTTCCTGTGTAGCCAATAGGAGGCCTAAATCCAAAAATTGGCTTGTGACCTTATTTTTGGTCGTATGGGGGAACCAATATAAGATACATAACCCAATGGTCGGCTCAAGTTCCCTGTCAGTAATTTCAGTCAGTAAAGCAACCACTTCAACCCAATATGTATCTAACTGCGTGCAATCCCAAAACATGTGGTAAAAATCTGTATCTTCCCTGTTGCAGCCTGGGAATGCTGCTGTGTGGATGTTAAAGACAGCCTACATAGGGCATCACATTTAAGAATACAAAAAAGTTGTGGATGGAATGCTTGAAATAATCTCAGCCACTGGAAATTACTTAGGCCACATCCCATCCATCAAGTTCAACAAACAGAAACTGCTACAAAAATGGGTAGGAGTACTCGGAAAACCTTTACTCCACTGCTTAGGGAGAAACCACACTCATCCACTTGACGGTGCCGGGCATAAATATGGCACCTTCAGACAACCTCTTCAGGGCACTTTCTGGTCCTGCAGAAGATCAGAAAAGTATTAGACATGCTGTCTGTGACCTGGAAGGACCACTAAAGGACTGGAACTGCTTCCTCTTGAACTGAGGACAAAGAGGTTTACTCATAAGGTCATTTGGCTGATGCCCAGTGAGGCTACAGGGAGACAAAAGGCTGCAGTAGGTCTTTTCCTGGAAGTTCACAGCTGACCAGTGGTAACTGGGCCTGATTGGACCCTGTGAGTTTCTAAGTGCATCCCCTCAGGTTTTGGGGGGATTTAGAATTGTACTACTGTGACTGCTTGGGCACCAGAAGAAAGTTTAGAAACTTTTAAAAACTTCCTCCAGACCAGTGGGATGTAGAAACGTTGTCTAACTTTCTTAATTCTAGACTTTCTCTGTGACAAATCCACTTGGTGTATCCGAGCAGGGCTCCAAATTGCACCTTAGTCTTGGCCAACCAGGATCATTGACTTTCATTGGCAGTTTACTGTTTCGTGGCACTAGTTATACTTAAAACAGTTAAGTGCTATTTTTACACTTTTGATACTGCATAAAAACTTTACAAATTGTCCTAATTTATGCTTGTATGCACTGTGCCATAGCTACCAGGGGGTTACGCTCAGATCAATTTAGTGACTTTAAGGCTTCACCGTGGCAATAAGAGTGATTACTCCTTGAGGGGGGCAGTCACCCATCCTAAATAATTATCCAGCTTCTTACACTGGGATTTCATTTATAAGATCAGTGCATGCTGCATGTTGCAGTCTTCATTTGATCCAACTAACTATTGCATTCAATAACAATGATTTGTAAAAGGGAGGGCCGCGCTCTCTTTAGTGTTAAGAGCGCTGCCAAACGTAAATCTGTTATAGGCTAGTGTGAAGGAAACTTTTTTTAAATATTTTTTATTAGAGTTTTTTCCCCATTTTACGTTTGTACAGGGCACACATTTGCATAAGAGATAATAAAAATGTTTTAACATATACACTAAAACAACATAACGACTTAATCCTAATCATATAATCCAATAACATATCATAAGCTATACAGATCAGAGCAGTATAGGCAATCACACTACAGTTGCAACCAACCTTCATCAGATACAGTCAAAGCATAAAAAACATGAATACATCCTACCCTGGATCTATATTTTTCCATCTTTGGATAGGTTCCCAAATTTCCTTCCCTATTTTCCTAGCGTTTGCCCCTTTCTTAGTATAAATTGCTTTTTCAAGATTATAGACAGAAAACAGCTTTGCTAACCATTGGTGAAACGTAGGTGGTATACGGTCCAGCCAAGCTGTGGCAATACAAAGTCTCAAAACGGCCATTGCCAAAAATATAAAATATTCAAAGTGCTCTTGAATATCACTCTGGTTTATTCCCAGCATCACAACTACTGGGGTAAGTGTGATTTTAATCCTTAACTCGTTTTTAAAAAATAATTCAATTTCTTCACAAGTGGTTTTTAGATGAGTACATGTTGCAAGCATATGAAGAAGATCCGCTTCATTGCTATCACATCTTGGACATGTAACTCCAGCTATCCCTCCCCATTGCGCTATCCTCGCAGGTGTGTAATATAATAGATAAAGGGTCTTATAATGTTGTGCCTGGAGTGGCGCTGAGCACAAAAGTTTCTGACCCAGTTCCAATGATCTATAAAAACACTTCTTCTCCACCCCCAGATTCTGAGTCCACTTATTTTCAAACTTTTCCAAATCATCAACTTGATGCTCTATCAACTCAGAATAAAATCTTCTTATTGTTCCATCTGTACCATTCTCTATAATATCCAAAATAGAATTTGTGTTAAATCCCGCCAATCCTCCAGTTTTTGTCGATATAAAGCTTCTTATTTGCAAGTACTTAAAGAAATGAGTTGAATCCAGACCATATATTGCCTGCAGGCCAGAAAACTGCATTACCCCCTGCGCTCCCATCATATCTCCCATCTTCATAATCCCACCTCTTATCCACTCATTAAAAACCACTCGAGAGAATATTTCATCAGGAAGACTAACATTATTCTTTAACCTGGTGTAGGCGTTATACCTCCCCAAACCAAACTTTTTCGCAAATGAGATCCAAATTCTGTGTGCTGCTTTAGCTGTTTTAAATTTAATCTTTTTAAAAAAAACTACGGTCAGTGATTTTCAAAAAAAGATTCTCAGCCTGATCTCCTAAGACCAATGTGTAGATTGCTAGGGTTCCTAACTGGTCTTGTCCTTCATTTTCCCCTCCTCCTAACAACCCTACCATGTTTTGGAGGGATGCCGCCCAATAATATAATTTTAAGTCCGGCAGTGCCCATCCACCCCGCTCCCTTGGTAGTGCCATAAATCTTAGTGCCCTTCGGGTCTTTCCATGCGACCAAACAAAGCGGTTTATCATATGCTCCAAAATTGTAAACCATTTCCCCTCAAATAATAAGGGTATAGCCCTAAATAGGTATAAGAACTTTGGTAAAAAAATCATTTTAATTATATTAGTTCGTCCTACTATTGATAAATGGATATTATGTAGCCTATCTAATTCCTTCTTTGTTTTGCTTATTACCGGTGCTATATTTACCTCCACCAATTTGTCTAGGTCCGCGGTGATTGTTACCCCTAGATATACTCCACTCTCCACCACCCTATTATCTGAGCAATGAGCTTTACTATTTTTGATGATTTGTGTTTTAGTAGTGTTAAGAGCATAGCCAGTGTACATCGGTTGCCATTTTTTCCTGCTCCTTCCGGTACTTATTCCAATTCCCAACTTCTGTCTCCAATTTCTCTGTTCTTGTTTCTACTTCAGTAACCCTTGAAGCCATGTCCGAGTATAGTTTATTAACTTTTTGAAGGGATACTTGTATTTTTTGATTAGCTTGCTTTGCCCTCCGAGACTCAGCTCTAGCCTCTCCCTGCATTTGTTTTAATGTTGAAAACAACATATCCATCGTTGTAGCCTGAGCAGAGGAGTTGGAATTGGGCAAAGAGTCTGGCACAGGGACAGCACCCTCTTGATAGAGTTGTGAAGTTGCAGAGTAATCCCAATCTAGCCTTTTCGAGATTTCTGTATGTGAGGGACTCCTATTTGTTTTTGATTTACTGCGTGGTATATTTTTTAGTCTTTTCCCCCTTCTTTTAGTGGTCACTTTATGTGTTTCTTCAGTATCCGTAGTTACAGATTTGGACACCATCTCAGATTCAATCTCAGAAATCTCAATATCACTTTCTGATTTGGAGTCCTCTTTCTCCTCCTCATTACTATCCTCTTCATCATTAACCGAATAGAAACATTCGTCACTTGGAGATCCCAAATTCAACAAGGGACCAGCTAGAGGTTGCATAGCAGAAGCTGGACTACTTTCTGTCATGTCTATCCCTGAGCCATGGTTTCCACCGTCTTGCACTACTTGCTCTGCTTGCTCTGCTTGTTTATTTCTAACACCCTTTTCTCCAGTTAAAGCTCCAAAGTGCTCTTCAGTGCACTGTAAGGGGGATGGTGGTAAGGTTGTATTCGGGGTAATAGAGTTAACGTAGGCAACAGACTGTACACCATTCACCCCATCCGTGGTCGTCTCGTATTCAGCGGCCAGCGTCTGTATAGGCCTCTCTATCCCATCTACCCCATTCACCAATTCCAATAATTGAGTCTGCATCCTCTCATTACATACATTGTCAACACCCTCAGTTCCCTCCTTACCGGTACCGGTAGTCGCTGCAGAACTTGGGTCATTGTCGTTTTTTATTATATGCTGTTCTATGTCCAAGGCCTCCGGGCAATCTGATTCTCCTCCTGGTACAGCGACATAGTAACTACCCCCATCAAGAGGCTGATCACGCATCTCGTCTTGCTGTTGTTCAGGGAGCAGCATCCTCTCCACCTCTGGCGGCGTCCTCTCATTCCCCGGTCTGCACTCCAGACCCGCCGGGCACGCATCCGGTGTTCGCAAGATATCCTCTGTAGACCGAGCATTAATCTCGCCTGCATTCTCTACCAGAGCCGCTCGGGGCTCCGTGCACAACTTTGACAGCCCGTACTCAGCTCCGCCATCTCCGCCATCTCCGACGTCTGTCTGCGGAGGTGCCTGTAGTAGGGCGGTTACGGCTTCCGTCTCTGCCGCCACCACCACCGCCACTCCTGAGGATTGAACCATAGCGGGCGCTGCAAAAGATTCACGTAAGGTAGGCTGTCGCATGTTCCCCTCTTTGCCCGCAGCCTTACCAGTGACTTCTTTATTCTGACGTTTTGTTTTTTATTCACTTGGGCTTTCTCCCTTTTCTCTCTTATCTTATCTTTTGCTTCTTTTAATTTCAGTTTCAATTCGATCTTCTTCTGTGACTTCTCAGCGCTATCCTCATCTTCCTAAGGATGATCTACAGCCTCCAAGTTATCTTTTACCATGTTTCTAAGGATCCGAGTTTGTGACCGGAGATTAGAACTCGGGACCACTCCGGGGTCGCTTAAAGTGGCACAGTCCTTCTCTCTCTCTCTCTGAGTGTCTTTCTGCGGTCTCGAACCGCGTGGAGCCATATTTTGCATTGGATTTTGTTGAAGGGAGGGCACTGAGCTACCTCGAAATCCAAACCAGCAAAGTATGTTAGCAAAGCTCGATCTGCCCCTCACTATCCAGCGAGAGAGCTGTTCTAAAAAATTCGCTGAAGGCTGCATACTGTCGTTCGATAGAAGGAAATCGCCGGCATCATTTCCCCGTTTTTTTTCCTCTCCTATGCGGCTTCATTGAGCAGGGTCAGGAGCTGGGAAGGTAGCGACTGCTCCCTACGGTCTGTCAGCGGCCATCTTGCCCCAGCAGGAACCCTGACCCCAGCAGGAACCCTGAAACTAGGAAACTAATGTACTTAATTGCAGTTCTGCATCTATATGTTTATAACAAAGAACCCAACGATGGAAAGGGCTTTCAGAGAGCATTGCATTATTTCTGATAGGTGATCATTCCAATTGCACAGTCATTTAATAGGCATGTAGCGTGAAGTATTACATCAACCAGTGAAAATTACTTCTCTAAGGAGAGATCAAGCATTGAACAGAGATTTACACCAAACTTCCTTCTACCTCACATTTGATTTTGACAGCAAATAACATAAAGGTTAAGTGGACATGAGTCCAGTATCCATATTTCTATTCATCCCTCTTTCATTCTTTTCTGTGTTGTGTGAGAAGTGTTGTTTAATGTGTTTGTTAGACTCTGAAAATTGGTTTGAGGACATGAGTTCCTTGATCTCCGTAGCATCTCATAATCTATCATCCTAACTCTCTGACAGATCCCATTTCCTTAAACTGTGTGCCCCTTTCCTAATGTATGCCTCGTAACATCTCCTCCCCTTCCTTACATATTTAGCAGCATTTTCCTCTTCTTCATCGTTCTTGACAATCAGATGCCTAAGTCTGCCATCAAGAGTCACTATGTTTTTGGAGAAGATCAACTCTATCACACTCACAGGGTCCCTTTCTCATTCTTGTTCTCTCTGGATTCTTCCTTTCCACTCTACTATCACTTCGAGCATTTTAAAATGCTTTAGGGTAGCATAAAGCACTAGACAGACGACAAACATGGAAATGTTTATCAGTCTGTGTGTATGAGTAGCTGCATGTCAGATGGTCTGTGTGCATGGGTACTAGAGTTTCTGCGGAGACGACCTTTACTATGCGGGAGTTTCACCGCGGTAGGTTTACAATGCGGGTTTTACAACGCACGTCGTTTCAACGACTTGCGCTGGAGGACTTTGTAAGCTAAGGAATACTACAATTTACTATTCCAACAGCTTCCCTACTGTAGGTAGACTGGTGTTGAAATAGTAAATCGTACTGTCCCTAAGTCCAGCGCCCTCCAGCGCAAGTCGTTGAAACAACTTGAGATTTAAAACCCGCATTGTAAGATACCGCGATCAACATGATCGCGTAGTATCGTCATACATTTGTTTTTCTGCTAGTCTGTATATCGGTGGATGTAGGTGTGTAGGCACATATGATTTTGAATATGGGTATGTTAGGCGGTATATTTGGATGTATGTGTCATCTATATCTGCATGCCAATCAGCAACGAGAATCAAATCCCATATTCATCCAGCTGAGCTGTCTCTCATGGTCCAATATATGCGGAGTCATGTGCTACTCCTTTACCAAAAGCGCTTCAGTGCTTCATCACTGGTATGACGCACTATACACATGCAATTGCAAATTAGTACAAAAGGGATCACTGTCGATGTGTGTTTATGTGTGAATGTGTATGATTCTGTGTGCATGCCTTGCACCAAAGTTAAACTTAAATGGTTAAGTAAATGCTTATTTTTATTTCTTTTAGAACGGCTGTTCTGCTGCTTGTTCTTCAAAGAGTTGTTTCCATACGCCAGCACTTGCAAGAAGAGCGTATGCATATGCAAAATATGGTAAGATGACCTGCTGCACTTTTGGCTCATTTTAACGATGGCACTTTTCGCCGGGTGTCGTAATGAAAACTTCAGACGGGTTTGCGATTCTAAATGCATCCAGTCTGGACCACATGAACTAAACAACACTGAAGTAGATTGTTAAACCTAAATAAACAATGGAAGAGTGTAACTTCTGTAGGCTCAGGAGAGGGAGCATGGGAAGGGCACGCAGATTCCTTCAAGTCTGTATTTGAAGTGTACAAATCTCATTAGATTTATATAGAAGGCCCATCATAGGGCCTCACCGGGAGAGATCAAGTGCCTCCCCGGTGTGCTGCGACGCCAGGTTACTGCGGAGCTGGTTTTGTGTTTTGTGAGGAGTGATAAGTGATGTGGTTAAAAATGTCTGGATTGTGTCTTTCAAAAAATATTTTTATTAAGTGACCAATCAGACATATTAACATCAATGTGTTGGAAAACATGCCAAATAAATTGTTCGGCTATTTCCTGACATACATTGTTAAACCTAGACAAAACCAAGTTCTCATGTGTTTGTCATATAATTCAGCTTGACTCGGAGATAGCCGAAAATCAGTGAAGAGGGAATGATAAATTTCAGAACATATCTAAAACACTTAGGCATCACATGTCTGGTGTAAAAGAGTGTATCTAAGCTGATGCTCTTCATTCGCCATCAGCGCAATAATTGTTATCAAGTTCAGGTATCACTTTCATGACTGGTGGTGGTTCACTAACTTTAACCCCTTCACTGCCAGGCCTTTTCTCCCCCTATGGCACGCATTTTTTGGGCTATTTGGGGTAGTTTGCGCTTAGGGCCCCAAAAGTTTTGCCCACATAAGGTATCCATGCCAAATTGGCGTATTGTTCTTCCAACATACTGAGGATTCTAAAGGTACCCAGGGTTTGCAGATTTCCCTGGAGGGGATGGAGAAATTAGGCAAAATAGAGCAACATTTTAGGTTTTTGAGGAAAAGTGAGAAAAAAGTGCTGCAGAAGGAAGCATCTGTTTTTTCCCTGCAAATCGTATCAACAAAGGGTTTGTGGTGCTAAAATCACTATCTTCCATTCTTTCAGGAACAGGCAGACTTTTGTAAGAAAACCAACATTTTTTACACAGTTTTGGAATTGTACTGGGACATAGCCTATGTTTACTGTTTTTTGTGTTTCAACCTCCTTCCAGTAAGTGAAAGGATTGGGTAGGAAAGCAATAATGAATTCTGGATACCTATATATTACTGAAAAGTAGACAACATTCTGAATTCAGCAAAGGGTAATATGGGTAGATTTTTCAAGGTTTTCCTATAGAAAATAACAGTTGAAATAAAAGAATATTTAAATGTAGTTTAAAAAAACAGTCATTTGTACCTACATTTTTACTTGTAACTTCTAACTACGATAGATTTCTGAAAGCTGTATACCATTACAGACATAGGACCCTTCTGGTTGTGGAGATATAGGAGGCTTGTCTGTTCAGCAAGAACCTGAGATATCCAGGGCCAATAACAGAGTTGCACCTTGCAATGGATTTTCATTGTGTACCGGGTATAAAGTAATTTATTTGGTAAAATGTAAAGAGTGAAACATAGATATCAAGGAAACCTGTGTATATCTGAAATGGGAACAAGATATGGAGCTTAGAAGCACTGGTTATTTGTGCATCTCTGTTTTTGTGGGTACCCATATTAGCATGTGCCTTTGGCTCATTTCAGTTTAAATGTAATGGCGTCAGAGTGTCATGTGCGCAATTGTCATTATATTGAAATACAATATACCTCGGGAGGTTGGGGAAGCACTTCCCCACATCCCAAGGCCACCCCCCAAAAAAGAAATCCCTCTGCTGGTTACAGCGAGGGATTAGGCAGTGGTGTGCCAAGGATGTAACAGTTACATCCTTGGCACACCAGTGCCATAGCTGAGGACGTGACCATTATGTCCTCGGCACTCAAGGGGTAAAAACAGTATGGTCTGACCCTATGTTTTCGATCACACCTTAAGCCAGGTATAGAATTTTTGCCAGCAACCCTTTGCATTTCTAAGCCCATATGAAGGCTGATGAAAGGAAAACCATAAGTACCAGAATGCATCTTGAGGGACAATAGTCTCATCCTATTAGGATTCTGTCTGAGTGATGAGAGAAGGGCGTTGATGGTCTTGTCGTTTAGATGAAATCTCCTTACCTCGCATCCGTCTCCCTGTTCCAAAACTCCAGTTACTTTTACCTTCCTCTCCCATCACAAGTACTCTGCTACTTCGGCACTCAAACCTGCAGCCCAGTGTAGCCAGTGCTTAATCAGTATATCTGTCCCTGACATACATTACAAAATATATTGCTTCTTTCTCTTATTCTTCACCCTTCACCTGTCCTTCCAGTCAAAGCCTTTTCTGAACGAGGATCCCCGCCCCTCCAAAGACAGTGTTATTGGCAAGTATTTATTCTACCCCCTCCTTCTGTTGGAACTGTATTAATGAAAGGTAAGCTTTTTTTTTCTTTCCATGAAACTGTTTTGCTGTAGGGAGCTAAGCTTTGTGCTGTGGATTGTGTTGTGGCTCCTCGTCCATGTGCTGTGATGGGACAGAGAGCATTTGAGGAGGCAGGTCAGGCTGCATAGATGTCTTTGGCAGAGGTGCATGCTACTTTTCCCTATCAGCGCAGTCCCACTCATGTAGAGAAAAGAATACAGAAACACTCACGGGCTTTCTGTAATGGCAGTCAGGCTTAACTAAGATTCAGTATGTAAAGTGTTTATGCAGCACTTCGAAGAGTAATAAATGGAAACCCAACACAAGAAAAGTCCCACACCAATTTAGAACAAATGGAGTATCATTTAATACATTATTTGACAACAAAACAACAACAATCGTAGCAGTAAACTGTAGCTATGCAAGTTAAAAGTTTTTGGTGAAAACAGCATCAAAAAGCATAAAGCGCCAATTGTGGTCATCTGGTCCAGTGGGACAGGGACAACTTCCCAGCCCAGCGTGATGGAGCACAATGGAGCTCCAGATGGATACAGGCACCAGGTTAGTCCTGCTGAGAATTGTAAATTATTTCCTTGACGCGAGGTGTTGCATTGTGTTGTGTTGTTACTAATGAGGAGCTGCAAGAGCTGTGATGCCAGGTCCTGCATCAAGTTGCGTCATGCTGCATTGGTTCCGATGAGGTTCTGAGATGCGCAGTCCTGCGTTGAGTTGTGTCACGCTGTGTCAGCTCCGATGGAGCCCACAGTTAGGCTGGTACGTCATTTTTAGCTCTACTTCCAAGGTTCCAGGACTAGGAGGCACCACTTGGGGGGATTGGTCAGGACTCACTGCAGGCAGAGTCCATGGACAGGGCTCAAGGGCGTTGGAGATTGCATAACCTGTAGCTCAGAACAGGAGGCCAGCTAACTAGCCCATGGAGTCAATCTAGTGGTCCTAGGTTCAAGGTGCAGGCTAGTCCTTGTTTAGTCAGCTGGGAAGCAAGTCAGTCTTTCAAAAAGCAGGCCAGTCATTTTTGGCAGCAGGAAAACAGTCAGTCCTTCTGAATCTACCACAGGTCCAGGAGTGAACGGAAGAGTGGATGTGAGGGTCCTAGCTTTATACCTGATGCCAGCTTTGAATTGGAAACATCTTCTGGATTTTCTTCACCACAAAAGTGACTGGAATTTCCTACTTCTCTGCCCTAGTTCTAGCCTGTCTGGAGGCACAATAAGATAGTGTGGAGCTCTTTGTGTGTGAGCCAAGGCAGGGTCTTTGATGTGTAAGTAGGGCTGTGCACAGCTCTGTCCCCCATCCTGCTTGGATGTCTCATCCTGCCAACACCCAGTCCCTCTATTGTATAACTATCTGGGAGGAATACACAAAGGCCAACTGCCAACTACACCTAGTCATATGAGTTAGGAACAGGCTGTGACACCAAATAGTTAGTCCAAAAAATGCCAACTGGCATGCTCGGAATTGTGCCTTTAAAAATTACTCTACAATTAAAGAGGATTTTAAATTACAATTTTTCAGACCCCAAACATGACTTTCCTACTCGCTCCCAAACACAAGCCATCACTTAATGTAATAAAGTAACCTAATGTTATCCGATGGTCGAGGTAGGCCTTACAGTAGTGAAAAACAAATGTGTGAGTTTTGCACTACCAGGACATGTAAAACGTAAAAGTACATGCAGTTAGGTCCGGCATTAATCGCGGGTGGGGGGGGCGGGGTCGCGCGGGGTTAATAATACACAGCCTTAGCCTGGATTTCATCTTTCCTAGTTAATAGGTCCCAGACAGTGTCCCTTGGCCCCTTTCTATCCGACAAAAAACCCATTTCATCTGGAGTACCCCAGGGGTCTATTTTAAGTCCTCTATTTTTTAACATTTACATGGCACCCCTCTTAGCTGTGATAGAGTCACATGGGATCCTTGTCACATCCTATGCTGACGACACTCAATTAGTCGTCACCATCGACAAACAGTGCACTGACGCAAACCTTCAGTTCAAAAATTGTCTCTCTGATGTTTTCAAATGGCTAAATACCAACCACCTAAAATGCAACAGCGCCAAAACGGAAATTATCCCACTGGGCAAAAACCCGCCTTTTTGCCCGAAAGACTGGTGGCCCTTAGGATCGGAAGCCCCTCCCAGCTCAGTTTCATCAGCCCGGAACTTAGGCATACAATTCGATTCATCTCTCTCCTTCGATGACCACGTCAGGATCACGGCCGGTCGTTGCTTTGGACAAATAAAATCTCTAAAGAAATTCTTTGATTTTCTTCCAATTGCAGCCAGAAAGTCAGTCGTGGTAGCCCTCATTCTTTCCCGACTCGACTACTGCAATGGTCTTATGGCCGGAGTGAAAAAATCCACCCTCAGAAAGCTGCAGAGCATACAACACGCAGCAGCGAGGCTGGTTCTTCACCTCCCTAGGAGGTCATCTGCGTCTGCAGCACTACATTTGCTGCATTGGCTGCCGCTGCATAAAAGAATCCTCTTTAAATTGCTTCTCACTGTTTTTAAAACCATTCAAAATACAGGTCCCCACTACTTTGTAAATCGCTTCGCGCGCTACAACCCCCCGCGCTGCTTGAGATCCTCTGGGACAAATCTTGTCATTATCCCCAAGTACAAGTACATGACAAAAGGTGGGAAATCTTTTACTGTTCTGGCAGCCAGGGCCTGGAACAACCTGCCTGTCAATCTTAGACTTGTCAAAAACGAGAACAGCTTCAGGAGACTTCTCAAGACATGGGTCTATCAACAAACTGACCCCTCTGTTTTAGCTTCCATTTAATTTTCTTTCATTTAATCTCTTTCTGTTCATCATACTCCACCTCTCCATCTTATCCCCTGCAGCTTGCCCAGCGCCATGATGCTCCCTCGGGAGCGAACGTCTGCGCTTTACAAATACACATAAATATCAAAATATCAAAATAATAAAGAAAAAACGTACCTGGCCTCCGCCCAGGTCCCACGTTTTCTCACCGCCAGTCCTGCGCGGCACCTGCTCCTGCTCTCCACCTCCCTCCCCAACCCTCCATGCATTGCAGCCTGCATGGAGAAAGGACAGAGTGAGCGTGACTGGTTTGGCCGGCACCAGAGGGCCGACCAACCCAGTCATGCGTGGTCAGGAGAGGGCACACCACTCCTCCCCTGCCCAGCTCTGCTTGCAGAGCAGCTCCTCCATCCCACCAGCCCGCAACCAAATCCTTCTGTTCTGCTTCCTCACACTGCGAGAAGCAGAAACATAAAATGGTAGTTATTATAATTTTATGTTTCTGCTTCTCACACTGAGAGAAAGCAGTGGGGCGACACTCCTCCGCCCGAGGAGTGTCACAAGGAGCCGCTCATGAGTGGTACGAGGAGCTGCCCGTGAGTAAATGTCCAACATTTTAAATACAATGCACCCTGCTCTATGGGCTGTTTAGGGCCTACCATAAGGTTGATCTATATGTAGGGAGTTTTAGGCCGAACAAGGGTTTTATCTTGCCAAGTTGAATTGAGCAGTGAATATAGGCTGCAATGACAAGTCTGGAACATGCTTTGATGGGCTACGTAAGTGGGTAGCACAATAAGTGTTGCAGGCCCACTAGTATGATTTAGTTTAGTTGCCCTGGGAATATGGTATACCATTTTGCAAGAGACATATTCGTTAATTAAATATACCAAGTGTAAGCACATTTTACCATGTTTTAAGGGAGTGAGGGCAAGCACTTTAGCATTGGTTAGCAGTGGTAAGGTGCACAGAGTCCTAAGGCCACCAAAAACTAATTCCGCAAGGTATGAGGGGAGAAGGTAGGCCCTGTTTACTTGCAAATCTAGCACTGAACAGCTGAGACGCCATAACGCTGAGAAGGTGGGGCAAAGCCAAAGCAAGAGAATTTGTTGAAAGCCGGAGGAGATGCCGGACGATATGTACAGGAGATATGCAGGAGACCACGAAGGGGAAAGAGGGGTCTGAAGGGGCTTGAGGGTGCCTCGGTGCCCGCTTCCTTTCATACAGCCCATTCATTGCCAATTGCCTATCGCACGATGGCGGCAGAAGATCTTGAGTTGTAAAAGGCACCTGCAGTAAGCCCGGTAACCTTCCTGCCTTCTATCGCTTGCATATTGTTGCTGTGAGTACCTTGTGTGGGCTCATGTAAGCCAGGAAACTCACCAGATCATTAGCAGAAGCCAAACTGGCAATCCCCCATACCAGAATATGCCTGTTTCCCCTCTCCTGAATACCTCTGTCCCCAGGGAGTGGGGAGCACGTGACCACACCCACAAGCTACAGGAGATCCCCAGAGAAAGGGCAAATAGGAGGACTAATAATCTAATAATTTAAAAACTGGGCACCTTTGCCCCCTAATAGCCCAGCTTAGGGCACAAGACAAAAGACGTATTGGCTCCTCTGTGGCAACAGGAATATTGGAGAGGCAAGCAAGAAGTGTCATAGGGTGATAACTTTGTAACACCTAATTGGTTTGAGCTCGGATATGCGGGAGCAGCACCGATAGGTTTGGGTGTGGTTTATGTGCGCAGTGTTTGCTCCCTCACCCGCTCATCTCCCCCTTACACAATAGTCTTCACACCAGCTTAATCCAGGATGCCTCAAACAATTAATTGTCCTTCGCAAATTGATACGTCTGCAAAGGCATGGTGATCTATCTGCTTCACCTTTAGGCAGGGAAGACTCAAGGAGGACCTCTGGTTACTTGCAGCAATGTGCACGCATGAGAGTCCCACAGCGACTGACCAGCGGGGATTTGCATAGGGGAGACGAAGTAAGGAAAGGGGGTGTGATAGAGCAATGAGGCAGGCTGTTTTTTAATGTTCACATAGCCAGTCATCGCTGCACGCCCAGATTTTGATATCCTCTCCCCAGAAAGCTCTCGATAGGAAGCCCCCACACCCAGTACGGGGGTTAACCCATGACAGCTAAGAAACTCTACTCAAGGAGACTTTTCTTTTCAAGAGTTTGTAAAATACCAGAGCCAACCCTTTGAGAAATAAGTCTCTGCAAGGTAATGACCTGAAAGGATTTAATGCAATCTCTACCTTCTTTTCCGAATGGGAGGCTGGATCTAATAAGCTGGCTACAATTGAGATGAATCCAGAAACTAACCTTGAATCACTGGCAGAAGTCGAATCCTCTCCTACCGTCTGTAAACCTACAGTGGCCAGTAATTTGGAAGGGCATATGGATCAAGCAATTTCACCAACTAGGGAAAAGGTATATATTTATGAAGATTGTACTCTCCCAGATATTGAGATGGTTCCAAACCAAGACCAACCCCTGCAGGTAACTTCTGATCCTCCCTCACCTCGTCAACCAGTGGAAAATATGGAGGGTACTGCTCTGGGTTCTCCTTCCAGGATGCAGATCTTCAGGAGTATACCTAGTAAACGTTTTCTAACCAGCCTAAGAGTTTCTGGTTCTCCAAAACTCCATCAGTGCCTACATTCCTCTTTTATCTTTCCTGGGAACCAAGGGCAGCTGTCTGATTCTCTACTTTGTTTAGAAAGAGCCCTGTTGTTGATTCTGGCTCTCATGGAGGAATCAGTGAATAACTCTGATCATATTTTGCACTCACTCTTTCGCTTAACCAAGTTTCTGATTCTGTGAGTCTATGAATGAGTCCCAGCTTGAGACTCTTTAATTCTGTCCCTTGTCAAGTAGATCTCACACAGTACCTTAACACTGTTGTAAGGATTTGGGTACACAGGCTGGTTCGCCAAAATACTGGACAAAATATATGGAGAGCCAGAACCCCATTGAGATCGTCCAGATCTTCTTGCTGCAGAATCTTTTTGAGCCAATTAAGGACTACCACTACCACCAACCTCTCTGCCTGTAAGTGAGAGAAAAGAAAAAAAAATCTCCCTTATTTCAAAGTAAAGAGGCCACAGCATACCACCTCACTAAGAGGAGGTATGCAAGAAGAATAAGGGAAAGAATGGGAAAAAGATCGCAAGCAGGAGGAAACTTAACAGAACTAGTAAAAAACGATCAGGGAACATCCGTTTTGATCCAAATTCTGTCCCACCTTTAACACTAGAAAAAGTGGAGGGTGTTTCCTAAAAGGTAAAAGCAGGACTATCACTCTCTCAACTAACTCCAAGGACTTCTTCTGAGCCACCACCAAACTCACAAGGAGAAAATGCATCACATGTACCAGTCTTGTCCCCCTCAATGGTGACCTCTTCCTGAACATTGAATACCCTTGCTAAAATGTTAATTTCTAATTTGGTGGATAATGTTGTTTTTAATCTGAATGTGACAAAGCTTGTTGGGGATAACATTGTTTGTATTCCGTCAACCGTTCCTTTGACTGTAGAATTTATTGCCATCTTTGACAAGGATATGTATTTAAATAGGTACTTTCTATTAGGCTGGTTTGCAGACATACAAGATTTACTTATGGTTCAAAGTAGTTATCTCTCATTGGTTCAAATTACTAATTTTGGAGTAAATTGCGGACCTAGAGTAACTCTTAATTCCAAAGTGGTATCTAACCTAGTAACACGAAATAGCGACGAGATGTGCTGTTGCGGTATTGATGTATTCCAGCCTGTAGGAGGGGAAGATTACTTAAACCTACTGCATAACTTTTTGGGTGAGGGTAATTACCTCTCAGATTCTTCTTTCCCAGACTCATACTCAATTGTGAGGGAAAGTAATTTGCGGGTCTTTTGGCAAAAGGGGACAGGAGGATCTAACTTCTTTCTGAGAAAGAGCAGAAGCTGACCCGGGTTTGAGACGAGGAAGTTGGGAGCTGCAGATGGGTGGCGGGTGTACTTTTCTCCAACAGCTCTTCTAGGCTAAATTATCAAAATTGTTCTTAGTAGTAATCTTAAACTGGTTTCGTGGAATGCAGTGAGATTATTTATCAATAGTAAAAAAATATAATTTTGGAAATAGCCTGGAATCCGATACAATGTGCATTCAAGAAACCTGGATCACAAATAACTTATCTGACGGATATATTGTGTTAAGTTGCCCGGCAATTCCCACTAAGAGGGGTCATGCAAAAGGAGGCACAGCAGTGCTGCACAGCACCACTTATAGCTGGACGTGTAAAGATTTTAACCATGACTTAAAATTATTTCAAGCAGTCAAAATAATCTTCAATGGGAAACGAGAAAGTATTGAGTCCTTATTGGTTGAAATGTTTATAATCCACCTGACTCTTCCCTTGTCAACTTACTAAAGAATATGCTTGAATGTATCTCCACTATCCAGGTGAGTGAGGCATGCAAATACATAGCTTTGGTAGGGGACCTGAAAACCAAAGTTTCTAATCACGCTTTAAAGTAATTGGTAAATGACACCAATGAGGAAGCATTGCAAATTCCCCCAGCATTTTTCCTTTCTAACTTTGGAGCTGATAAAAGAGGATTGCTTCTGTTTGAAGGTCTAATGAACATTGAATTTTAAATAGTAAATGGAAGGATAGAGAATGATACTCCCGCAAATGTTACTCATGAATCTCTCTCTCTGTTCCATCATTGATTATGTAATTGCTCCTTTATCCATGTTTAATATGATATCTCATATGGAAGTTCTACATAATCCTTATAGTGATCATATGGTGATCTCCTGTGATTTAAACATATCCTTAACGGAAGTAAGAACCTGAATTTTTAAAGATGTATCAGTGGGGTTCAAGAGCTCTAATGGTAGAATTTATTGGAACTACAAAGCATCCGCAAAACTTAAAGAATCTTTGTTAGTATTACAAGAAGATACACAGCTTTTTCTCCCTGATCCAGTAAATAAGAATGGAATCTATCTAAAAACATTTGTCTCTGCCTCTAAGATAACCAATTTACCCCTTTGTCGGAGGTCACTTCTCAACCCGGTTATTGGATTAAACAGGGAGGTAAACAGGCTAGTGAGAATACATTACCAGGCTTTTACCGCTGAATGAAACAAACAAATCAATCTTCTGAAAAGGAGAATATATAGGAAAAAATGCTCCCTATGGAAAGGAAAGGCAGATTATATTTGGGTCCAGCTAAAAGAAGCAGCCTCTTGTAAAGATGCTAAAAGTTACTGAGAAATTATTTCTTCTAGCTGTGGTATCAGAGTAAAATCCCTCCTAATTCCAATAAAGAACGTAGTTTGGAGAGCCTATTTGGAAGAACTTTCAATGCTGATGATTCTGCTTGGCATCACTTTCCTTTTGTTGTGTCCTATTCCTCTCACCAGTTTGCTGTGCTCCACCTATGAAAGAAATTGTGGGTATTATTAAGGGAACGAGGTCATTGGGGCAATGGGCCTGGACGAAGTGGCCATACTGTAATTAGAAAAGGAGCCCATGTTGTAGGCCTCCTACTTCACTCCCCTTTTAGCTTACTGTTATCGGTATGGTGTTACTCCTACTTCCTGGTCTGGAAATATTCTAATTTCGCTACATAAAAAGGGTCCAAGACATCTCCCTGGCAAGTTTGGCCAAATAGCATTGCTGAATGCAGTAGGGAAAATATTCGCTAGGAGAATCTTGGAACACCTTACAAAGTGGGTAGAGGAGGAATTAATACTCCATATTGAACAAGAAGGCTTTAAAGAGAAACATTGTATACTTGATAAAATATTTATGCTGAATTTGATAGTGGAAAATTATACCTCAATTATACCTCAATCAGAGGGCTTGATGTACATGTGGCATTGATAGATTGTTCTATGGCCTTCGATATGGTAGACTGTCTGACCTTATGTATAAAAATAAAGGAACTAGGTATGCCTGACATTCTCTTTTCATTATTAATCGCCCTCCATTCCTCCACATGGTATCTGCTGTTATTATATAAAATGGTCTGATACAGGGCTGTGTACTGGACCCACTACTTTTCTTATTGTATGCTTAAGACCTTCCTGACTGCTTCATCTCTAACAAGGGAGATGCTATCAAGATAAATTGTTGTTCCTTGCTTGATGTATGCAGATGAGATTGCAATTCTGGACCTAACTCCTAAGGACTTGCGTAATAGACTGGTATCTTTACAACAGTATACCTCCCTACATCCCTTGAAGATCAACATCTGAAAGAGTAAGATATTCATTTTAAAAAGCAGAAAGGCTGAGAAGAGCAATAAATATGTCTGGGGTATAGGCCAGAAAAGTTGGAGATCGTAAACACTTATCTCTATCTACGGAAAATTGCAGCAAGTAACACGCTAAAAAAAGCACATATTGAATATTGTTCCTCTAAGGCTTTCTCGCATGCCAATAGGTTACATGTTTTTCACAATGCGATGGGGTGAAGACATTTTATTCATTTACTATCTGTCTTTTAGGGGGAAATGCCTCCGACCCTCTTGTATGCCATAGAGTCTATGAATGTAACACAATTGGCCTTTTTAGAGACAATGGAAGGGCACATTTCACATAAACTGTGTAATTTTAATTCATCTGTTTATATGCCAGCAATGAGACTGTAATTTGGTTTGGTAAGCTCCTGCATACAAGTCTGGCCACTGTGATTCGATGGGGCTTTCAGCTCAAGGCTTAAAAAATCGATAACTCTTGGAAAACTTGTATTCAAATACTCAAATGCTCAACTCACACACCTTGAGACACTTAAATACTCCACTCACCAGTGTGAAAGGGAAGGCCAAAACAATTCTAAATAATTTGACCTTTAATATTATATCATAAGAATTTTTGGTCAAACATATGTATACAAAATCTCAATGGGACAATTAAATACATAAAAATACGATTCTTTGAGATTTATACTACTTCTTGCCCTCATTCTATTAGCCACACAGCTTGTCTACCTCAAGCTGATATTTTATTTCACAACAGCAGGAAAATGAAGCCGGTCCAGTTTGTAGCAGCAGTAACAAGTACAATATTAAATATAATATTAAAAATATCCAAGAGAAGCACAATATCAGACATATACATTTGTCATTAAAAGTGGTTAATTTGAAGAAATCAATCAGAGAATTTGCATCATTTCATTATCTACATGCAGCACATCGTTCCTCAAATGTAACCATAAATAAGACGCGTCGACGCGTTTCGGTGGTATAAAGCAGGATCAAGCCACTTTCTTTAGGACAATAAAGTATCTATCCCTCTTAACCAAATGCTCTAGGAGATTTGCCTAATTTATATAGGTGAGATGGGAAACATCCTTTACAACGCAACTTTTACTCCGCACTACCATTACGACGCAACTATTACAACGCAAGTCATTACAACGACTTGGTTAATTTGAAGAAATCAATCAGAGAATTTGCATTATTTCATTATCTACATGCAGCACATCGTTCCTCAAATGTAACCATAAATAAGACCCGTCGACGCGTTTCGGTGGTATAAAGCAGGATCAAGCCACTTTCTTTAGGACAATAAAGTATCTATCCCTCTTAACCAAATGCTCTAGGAGATTGGCCTAATTTATATAGGTGAGATGGGAAACATCCTTTACAACGCAACTTTTACTCCGCACTACCATTACGACGCAACTATTACAACGCAAGTCATTACAACGACTTGCGCTGTAGGGCTCTCTTGGATAGGGAATAGTTTAATTACTATCCAACACCTTCCCTACTATCCACGGGGACTATGGGGCGTGCCGGATGAGCACACCAGTCCACTCCCTTCCTCTACTTAACTAACGAGGGGGATTGTGACTATCAGTGGCGGGCAACGTCCTATTTTGCCATGAGCATCCCATTGTTCTATTTTCTACTCTCTCCCCTGTCATCTATCTATCACCCTCTTTTATCACTTTATACTTCGCTTCTCTATCTTCACCTTCTGTCTCTCAGCATTCCTTGAACTTTGTCAGTTCATCTTCTCACCCTACCCTCACTGTTTCTCAGCCTATTTGCCCCTCCCTCCTTTCCTTTCTTTGCCCCCCTAATTTACTTTCTGACTACTGCTCTTACCCTTTCTCCCTTGCCCTTACTATGTAGTGCCGTTCCTCCCTTACACCACCTCTTTTCACTCTGTACTAGCCTACATCTTCTATTCATTCTCCATTTCCTACTCTCTGCTCCTTTGTTTCCCCCTTTTTCTGATATGTTTCCCATCCATGTTCACTACCTCTACATTTACCTCTTTCATGCTCACCGTTTTCCTATTAGTAGTAATAGCAGTGATAGGGTGCATATGAACGGTTCTAGAGATATGAGTAGTAATGTTAGTAGTAGTAACAGTTGTAACATGTATTGTGCTTCCAGTAGTGAAAAAGTGTATGTATTTTTTCATAACTTTTCTTGTTTCTCATTTTCTCACTATTTACACTAATATGCACAGTCATCATGAAGAAGTCATATTACATGTCAGAGTATATTTACATACATACTTGTCAGCCTGTGTGATATGAGCATGCTGACATTGTGTTAATTTCCTTTTTTATCTTTAGGTGAGATGAAGGAGGCAAAGAAAGATGCTCACTGGGCTTTAGTAATGGATAGCTTCAATCCTGTAAGTTTATTTTTGTTTCCAGAGATTAAATATAGAGAACCATTAAAATACAATACACTCTCATATTGTCTAATATAGGTTTTGTTACTTTAGATGATACAACACCAATCCACCTTTCATTCACTGTGGCCGACCACATTATTGAGCATGAAAGTTGCTTCAATTCGAGTTTGTCTTCTTAGAATTAGGCCTCCTGTGTAGAAAGAAGCTAAGCAAACAGTGTAGGAGAGACATACTCAACCCTCTTGATATTTAGAAATGACCCTCCTTAGCATGGTGTACCCCCAGGTTTTTGCTTGAAAACATTTTGTTGGCCATAGAACTCTGTACACATTATTCTTGCTAACTAATAGTAAAGTGCTTGTAACCCACCTTTTAACATGTTCACATTAGTATACACCTGTTTGGCATATTCAACTTACCTATAAGTCCCTAGAATATAAGTTATAGAGTGTACTTAAGGTTTGCAAATGAAATGTCACTAGTGGGCTGGAGCCCCCATTGTCCCACCAACTCCAGTGAACCAGCAAAACTGTCTCCAGACCGCCCATCATAGCCTGGCTGTGTGGGTGTAGACTGCCAATTTGACCTGTCGAAAGAAAACCTTTAGAGAGGTCGAAATCTTAATTTTAAATATGAATATGTCTCCATGTATTCTTTATTGACCATAAGGTGGGGTGCATGGTAATTATAAGTATGACATGTAAAAGCTGGGTTCCTTTATTACATCTAACAATGCTATTTTCAGTTTAGAAGTGTAAGAAATGGGGTTACCAGATCTCCAAAGGGGTAGCATGGACCAAGCGGGCAGGCCAAACTTCGAGGACATGTGAAGCACTGACGCAGTACCCACAGACGACACACCAGGCACACCACAAAAGAGGCAGGACACCAGTTTGAGTTGGAAAATTAAGAAGTTTAGTATCTCCAACCTGCAAAGCAAAAATGCATAACAGTGGTATCACAACATGGCGCCAACTGGCACCGTAGCCAAGTGTATCAAGGGGGGATTATTTACATGGGAAGTAAGGGCTGAGTCCGTAAGTCCATCTGAAATATAAAAATGTGACTAAATTAACATTGTACCTGGGGCCAATATGGCGGGGCCAACTCAGGCTCTCATCCTTAGTGATAGGCTGTAATTGCAAAATACCATCAGCATGAGTACACACCGTGCACTATAACTCCAGCCCGACCCCTGTAAAGGAAAACTTCAGGGTATCACAGTAAATCCCAACATACAGGAACACCTGCAATAAATCAGCATAGGGATATCAAATATCAGGCAGGAAACTCCTGTCACTTAAGCACCTTAGGAGAAACAACAACCTAGGAGGCATAACACGGGCCCGGAATAGCATATCTGGCCAGCACCGGGGCACATCGGGCACACACCTGCAAAGGAAAAGTCAGATTCACCTGCCCGGTGGGCACACAAGCCTTATCTATAAAATCACCTAGGCAGTACATAACAGTAGTATCAATCATAGGCAGGGGCGCAGTAACCTAAGCACCCAGCATTGACATAAGGTGTGGCCGTGACTCAGGGGGGGGAGCATCGATAATTCCTTGGGGGACCCTATGGACTAGTTATCGGGCCCCCTACAACTGGCACAGTCTACTGGGGCCACTGACTCCGCTGGGGCCCAATGTTGCAGGTGCCCACTACCAGACGGGGCACCTGGGAAGTTAGTCTGGTCCTTGGGGCGGGCACCGACCATATGCCCCGACACACCCCCAACCCACGATGCGGCTGAGTCCCCACTCACCGGTAGACCTGCGGTGGATGGAGGGGCTCCGGCTCCTCTGGGGTCTCCTTGGCGGTGGGGGCAGGCACCGGCAATGTGCCTCGAGGCCCCTGCCGCACAGTACTTGCGTCGCGGGGCTCGCTCTCTCGGCTTCCCTGTACCAGCAGGCGGGGTTCTCCTCAGCTTCCAGGAGGAGGGGGCTGGCACCGACAGTGTGCCCCGGCCCCGCCTATCTTACCGGCCCCTCACTCAGGGACACAGACCGGCGGGGTTGCCTCCCGCTCCGGTCGCTTCAAATCGGGGCTCCCCCTTGCCCATGGGGGCCCTGCAACGGTACTTCACCCGGGTCCCCCTCCTACCTCACGGGGACCCGGGGCTTCGACTCGGCTTCTCTCGGCCTTCCCGGCCGACAGCCAATCCTTGCGCGGCCTTCAAGGGTCACGGCCGCGCAGGCCAATCCGAGCGCGGCGTTGGCGGGGGCGGGACGATGACGCGGCCGGGCCCCCGTCACGTGATGCGAGAGACGGCGGCCTCAGGGCCTAGTGCGGCCCTTCCTTCACTTCGGCGGCCCTCTCCTGGTACCGGGGGCCGCCGCGATGATGCCCACAGCAGTGGGGGGGTCGCTCAAGCGTCGGGCCGCGGCGGTGATTTCGCCTATTTACAACCAGCGCAAGGGAGCGCCAACACTCCTCGGGCTGCGGCGGTGATATCGGCAGCAATAAGGGGTAGGCTCCCTTTTTAATTATTTATTTATATGGCGGACAGCGTGCCAAAACGAGGGTAGGCTCCTCCAGCGCGATTCTCCTCAGCAGAATGGCGCTATTCACAGCGCACTGCTCCTCCTTCTGCCCACATCCTCAGCTCCTTCCTCAGGCCACGCAGAGGGGGCAGGAAATTAACTCTTCCTCAGCGCTTCGCAATTATAGCGCTTGACAGGCAGGCTTTACAGCCCTAGGGGGCCACAACAGTCCCAGGGCCCAGCGCTTCCACAGGGCCTCACAGCACCTCAGCCAGCAGCAGTTCTTTTGGGGGCACAATCTTCCCCATGGTGCTTCAAAGGGGCCACAGCTTCCCAAGGGGGGGTAGACAGTCCCACTCCTCACCTCCTGGGCGCTTCTTCCTCGCAGCGCTGGCGTAATTCCCGGTCCCCACAGTGTCAGGGACCTGGGTAGGGGCCCTCCCTTGTCAGGGGCCCAGGGGACAGCAGAGGGGGGGTTTTAGGGGTGCAGGGCCCAGCTCACAGGCCCATGTGACGGTAGCACCTTGCAGCAGGTCCCCTCTCTTTCTTGTCCCAGCGCTGACTGACTCTCTGGTGGCACCTCCCCCTTACTTATACCCTCCTCCCAGGCAGTGGCAGAACCTTCTAGAATGTTGGCAAAGCTGGCCTAAACTGGCTCAAGGGGAGGTAAACCTTTCCCTCCAAAAGCTAGGGGTAGCTGGGTAATATTATCTAGACCGCTGACCTATGACAGTCCGGTGGCAAAACCCATGGCCATGGCATCCATTTTAAACACAGAACATTTTAGTCAGGTGCATTTCTCAAATGGGGGAAATTTACAAGTGCTCACACCATTTCATGACATGACATTTTAACAAGGTGTCTCACACCACTCATGGCCTATACAGGTTTAACCCCATGGGGGAGACATTCCAAATTAGGGGGGCAAAAGCGCAAAAATTTCAGGGGACAGGCCAAGTCTAACAAGAAGCATCTAAAAAACTAATTCAAGGACTCTTTTCAATAGTTATTCAAAAATACAACTTAAATGGGGATTCAAATTCTGTATAACTAGCAGCGAAAAAATTAGTTTTAGAAAGCTACCTTTATCCTGAATGAAGTCACTGGAAGCTAATATGCTTTCTGCTCGTCCGCTTCTGCTAGCTGGTTATTAGCATTTGAACAGGTGTGAATAAGGTGTGATCTTGCTCCCAGGACAGCAGGACTGGAACATAAGGCTTGGGTGTGGGAAGTTGATTAACTCCAAAAAGGCCTACCCTATCACAAGCTGATGTAACTAACACTGAGGTCTGCCCCTTCTTTTGTCCCCCTACCCAGACCGGTTGCAATCACAAAGGACATCTTGTTGACATCATAGTGTCAAGTCCTGCAGGATTGTCAATACCTGCTTGACAGGTCTTCTGGAGTTTTATACATCACACCTGGGTCACACTTCAAAGAGTGAGAGCCGGAGGCCAAAACATTTCTTGTGTATCCACTGTCTGGTTGCTAATTGTTGGAAATGGCCCTTTTTTAGTGTCATCCCCAAACCTTTTGCTTCTTCTTCCTTTGTTTTTCCTGACCTGTGGTTGTTGGCTATAGGACTCTGGGCACTTTACCAAAGCTGATCAGTACTAAAGCGCTTATGTTCTCCAGCTAAATTGTTATTGTGATTGGTTATCCATGATTGGCTTATTTGTTTTACCTGTAGGTTCCTAGTAAAGTGCACTGACTGTGCCAGGGCTGGTAATTCAAATGCTACTAGTGGGCTTGAAGCACTGATTGTGCGACCCACATGAGTAGCACTGAAAAGAGGTCTCAGGCCTGCCACCGCAGTGCCTGTGCGCAGTTTGCTAACTGCCATGTCGACCCGGCCAGTATACACACTGGCCAGGCCTTACCCTTCCCTTTTCTCACACCTAGGACACCCCTATTGTAGGCCAGAGGTATCCCCCTGGGCAGGGTGCAGTGTATGTAATAGGTAGGACATGTCCTGATAGTGAAATTATGCCAATTTCATTTTTCTCTACTGAAAGGCTATCTTGCCTATAGGACAGAATGGGGAATGCTGTGTAACATGTTTACCTACATATCTTCCCATAGAAGCAAGATATACAATTTAAATCTGGGACCCCTGAACTCAGAAGTTAATCAGTCATCTTTTAGGAAGGATGTTTTTTTAAATTCAGCGATTGAAAATAGCACTTTTAGAAAGTGGCTATTTCTTGTTTAACCTTTCTGTGTGCCTCTGCCTGTTTGTGGATTGACTGTCTGGTTTGAGAGTGACAGGGGCTGGGGTGGCTCCAGGAGTCTGGGTGAGTCAGCACTAGGCTGAATAGACCTATCTGCTTGTAGAGTGGTGGGAGGAGTAGCACCTGGGCCTGAATAGGACTGTGCCTGCCTCCCACAATGATGGCTCCACCTCCTGTGGGGCGTCTGATGACCCTGGCCCACACTGACAAAGGAAGAAGTTGTGCATTGGCAGAGTGCACCCAGAACTGGTTTGGACTGGGTCCAGGACCCCTCACACATAGAGAGCAAATAATTTTGGGGTATAAACATGAGAGCTGAAACCCCTGAAAGTTCGACTACTTTTGGAATCAAGGAGGAACCTTTGCTGAGGAGGAAAGCTGAAGAGCTGAAGGAGAAGTACTGCCCTTGCTCTGTGCCTGGGGTTGGCCTGCAGTAGCTATTTCTGCCAAAGGGAGGAGAAGGACTTTGCTGTGTGCTGTGCTCCTTGCTTGAAGAAAGGACTGTGCTTTGTGCTTTGCCCTGAAAGGAAAGTCTCCAAGGACCTGAGAAGAGCTAGCCAACTGTTGTGGAAACACAGGGATATAACAGTTTCCAAGACTACTTTTTGATTAAGAGGAATCTCTGCCAAAGAAGATCAGCTGAAGAGACTGAGGAGAAGTACTGCCCTTGCTGTGTGTCTGGGGTTGGCCTACAGTTTGCTGTTTCTACTGAGGAGAGAACTAAAGGACTTTGCTGTGTGCTATGCCCTCTGCGTGAAGAAGAACTTTGCTGTGTGCTGTGTCCCTCTGAAGAAAAGTCTCCAAGGGCCTGAGGAGAGCTGGCCTTCTGTTTCTGAAGTCCCAGTCAAAAAAAAACTTCACCCCAAGCTTCCCTGAACTTCCTTGCTGGGACTTCCAGTCTGCCATGAGGGCGTGTAACTGTGTGTGAGGCCTTCATGCTGAAGGGAGCTGGAAGCACTGCGCAATTAGAGAAGCGTAACTCTGCCGCAGCAGCTGCTGTTGCATCATCGAGGAAGCGTGTCGCCGCTGCTGCTGTTCTCCATCACATCACCGGAGAAGCGTGCCGCCGCACAGAGGGCACAGTTGCATCACCGGAGAAGAGTGTTGCAGGGCCTGTCGCGGCTCAGAAAATTACCGCATTCGCCGCACAGCCATCGGGCATGCACGCATCACCTCTACACTGTCGCATTAAAGTAAAGACACCATTTTCTCGCATCGCACCGGATCGTCGCAACGCATCTTGTCGCCATCTTGTCGCATCGGAACCGGAGCGCAGGAAGAATCAACGCATCGCCTTCTCTGCAACCCTTTTGTTTGTTTTGCATTACGCATCCCAGGTACTTTGTGAGTTAAGTGTTGCATTTCATCATCTACAAGTTTATTTTTGCAACAACCTTTCTAAAGACATTCTACTGAGTTCTTATATGTTGGATTTTTGTTGTTTTGGTCTTGTTTAGTTTAGATAAAGACATTTTATTTTTCTAAACTGGCATGGTGTTTATTCAATGGTGTTCAGCAGTGAGGATTTGAACTTGTATTTGTATTTGACCCACAGTGATTGGTGTACATCACTAGTTTAGTGCAGACCACTACGCAACCACATACTGTGTTTTCTTTTTTGTTCTCTTTTTGATCTGATCCCTGGGTCATCCACGCATCATGTCTCAAAATGGTAAAGCGGCAAGTTAGAAGGCAGAATTGGAGTTTTGCAAATAGGATTTGTTTTCCTACAGAGTAGAGCAACTCAAACAATTTTGCAAAGATTTTGGATGTTCCATGAGTAGTAGCTCTAAGAAGGATGAGCTGCAAAAGCCCTTAAGGGCATGGTAGGAGGCCAAAGAGCCAAAGAGACTGAGGAGACAGGTGATGCAGAAGTGGATGAGGATGCACAAGGGGATGGTTTCAGGTCACAGGATCTGCCTGTGTCCAGAGCAGCCTCCAGGGCTGGCAGCAACCACGTTTTCTCCAGAGGAGTTGGAGGAAAACCAAAGGGTTAGAGATCATGAGTTAAAAGTCATGAGACTTGAGATGAAACTATTGGAAATAGAGAACCAAAAAGCTGAAGTGGAAGAAAAGAGATTGCTTGAGGAGAGCAAGAGGATTTATGCTTTGGAAGAATTGAAATTGAACTTGGCACATGAGTTAAGAATGAGGGAGCTTGATTTGGAGCTTGAGAGGCTTGAGTGTCTTAGCCAAGAAAGAAGAAAAGTGTGTAGCTCAGGAAGTGAGCTTTGCTGAGTTGGATGTGGAGTCTAGCTCACATGGTGGCAGCACGTTTGTATTATCTAGTGCTGAGGGAGAAGTATGCACACCCAGAAATGTTGTACTTGACTTGAGGAAGGGGGTTGACATACACCAGGAGGTTCAGGTTCATGAGGTAGCTTGGGTGGTGTACGGTATTCCTGAAGTAGATTGGGGAACTGACACAGGGGATCATATTCCTAGTGGTGGAAGGGACACTCTACTGACACTAGATGAGAGGTGCAGGGAGAGGGGTTCCCCAATGATAGAAGTCCTGGTGTGTGAGTGTGTAGACCGCCCAGAAGAGTGTAGGGTGAGTGACAGAGACAGTCAGACACTGTCTTGCCAATCTCAGGAGAGTGGTGTGGGGTACTTGTGTGAGGCACTGGATGGTGAGGTAAAGTGTAGCTTGGTTAACAAGTGTGGGGGGCTATGTGATTCATTTGTTGGGGAGAGTATTTTAAGTCCTTGTTTTCCAGAGCTATGCCAACACACGGTGGAGTGTGAGTTCTCTAATTCCAGGGATCTTGCATTGGAGCAGACCTCTTGGTGGATTTCAGTCCTGTGTGGTGGAAGAGGTTCAGAGTAGCCCAGATAGGTCCTGGTGTAGTGGAAGGGGTGTAGGGGCTCACGTCCTGTCTCAGGGCCTGGATGGTTCTCTAAGGGAATACCAGGTTGGGGACTGAGACTGTACTAGTAGACCATTTGAGGGGGGATCTCCTAGTATCAGGAGAATCCGGAGCGTCTGTAAACGGAGCTCCGTGGTTTTCGTGTCTGGCGTTGCCACTCCAGTTGGGAGGGTGCAGAAGTCCAGATTGAGGGGTGAGAAGGGGATGTGTTCCCTAGTGGGAGAACCAGTGGGTCAGGGGTCAGCCAAAATGGCTGAGCCTCCCAGGAGTGACCTTGGTGACACCACTTCTGTCCCGGGGGATCTTCGCGCACTGTCAGATGGACAAGGGTCGGGTGATTAGCGCCAGGCAGACTGTCACACGACACATGAGTAATGTGTTATCCTTGGGGGTATACTGTGTGAGTCCCCATAAGTCCTGGTGTGCCAGGCAAGTGTTCAACCGCAGGGTTTAATCCCTAGGTTGGGAGGCCAGGTTCAGGTTCTGCCTGACCTGGAGGGCAGGACACTTGTAATCAGTGTACTGACTGGTTTGGCTTCCAGGGGTACCACTCCAGGTGGGAGGGTGCAGAACTCTGGAAAGAGGTACAGAGGGAGGGAGTCCTTGCCTTTGACCCCAGTTCAACCTAAGGGTTTAGATCCTAGGTTGGGAGACCAGATGCAGGAGAGAGGTCCTGGACTGGTGGGAGAGTTGTGTTCTGAGGGCGTGTCTCCTGGGTGGAGAGGACTGGACCCCAGAAGGAGAGGTAGGGGAGGAGAGCCTC
This sequence comes from Lissotriton helveticus, assembly GCF_964261635.1. Taxonomy (NCBI): domain Eukaryota; kingdom Metazoa; phylum Chordata; class Amphibia; order Caudata; family Salamandridae; genus Lissotriton; species Lissotriton helveticus. Next base: position 804,131,946 of record NC_136057.1, on the reverse strand, counting down.
GCCCGTGACCTCTGGTCAGCCTGAGGGTACAGACACTGGGCTGGCAGGCCAGTGTCAGGATGCCATACTTGACTTGGCAGGAGGGAGAGTGAAGAAAAGGAACAAGGCACCTGGGGCTACTGCCCCCCACTTTCTCATGCCACCGAGGTTAGAGAGGCCTGGCTCTCATCATTGACAGCAGTCAATGGCCACTGTGACTGATTGTCCTTGTGCATAGAGTCACACCTGGGACGGGGCTGAAGACACACCCTGGGGGTGGGCTGGGCCACACCGCTGTGTCGGCCAGGTGGATACTGTCTACCATTGCGGACACTTCTGTGAGCAAAGTAATGTTTGGCACTGCACAAGTGGGGTCCGCAAGTGAGGAAAAGGGTCGCCCATGGGTTAGCCCGGTGGGCCCTGTGAGTATAGATAGAGGGATCCAACTGGGTTCAGGAAGGGGTAGAAAAGGAATTGCTGTTTGGGACAGTTTCTCTGTTCTGTCACCCCAAGTAGGGCAGAACATCGAGGTATCGATTGGTATACTTTGGGGTTAGCCTGGAAGGGGGTTGTATTGGAAATGTCCCTTTTTGCAGGGTTACCCCAAACATTTTGCTTCTTCCGCCTTTGTATTTCCTGACCTGTGGTTGGCTATATGACTCTGGGCACTTTACCAGCTGATCAGTGCTATAGAGCATATGCTCTCCCTGGTAATTGTTATTGTGATTGGTTATCCATGATTGGCGTATTTGTTTTACCAGTAGGTCCCTAGTAAAGTGCATTGAGTGTGCCAGGGCTGGTAATTCAAATGCTACTAGTGGGCTTGCAGCATTGATTGTGCAACCCACATGAGTAGCGCTGAAAAGAGGTCTCAAGCCTGCCATGGCAGTGCCTGTGCACAGTTTGCTAACTGCCATGTTGATTTGGCCAGTGTGCCCACTGGCCAGGCCTTACCCTTCTCTTTTCTTACACCTAGGACACCCCTATGGTAGGCCCAAGGTACCCCCTTGGGCGGGGAGCAGTGTATTTAAATGATAGGACATGTACTAGTGTGAGTAACATGTCCTCATAGTGAAATACTGCCAGTTTCGTTTTTTACTACTGAAAGGCTTTCTTGCCCATAGGACAGAATGGGGAATGCTGTGTAACATGTTTACCTGCATATCTTCCTATAGAAGCAAAATAGAAAATTGAAATCTTATAACCCTGAACTCAGAATTAAATAACACATCTTTTAGGAAGGGTGGTTTGGTTTTAAATTCATTGTTTGAAAATAGCACTTTTAGAAAGTGGCTATTTTCTTGTTCAACCTTTCTGTGTGCCTGTTTGTGGATTGACTGTCTGGTTTGAGAGTGACATGGGCTGGGGTGGCTCCAGGAGTCTGGGTGAGTCAGCACTAGGCTGAATAGACATTTCCATGTAGAGTGGTGAGAGGAGTAGCACCTGGGCCTGAATAGGGCTGTGTCTGCCTTCCACTTTGCTGGCTCCACCTCCTTTGGTGCGTCTGATGACCCTGGTCCACACTGACAAAGGAAGAAGTTGTGCACTGGCAGAGTGCACCCAGAACTGGTTTGAACTGGGTCCAGGACCCCACACACATAGAGAACAAAGACTTTTGGGGTATAAATATGAGAGTTGAAACTATCTAAATCTAAAGTGCATATCCCCCTTACCTTGACTAGAAGCAAGTGTCCCTATTTGGTCAAAGGTACCTACCTCTGCCAACTAGAGACCCCCAGTTATAACACTGATGAACCCTGCTTTGTTCTACAAATAACTGTCTCTATGTTTCTTTGGGGTAAATGGTATGCCTGGGTGGTATTCTAATTCCTTCTGAGTAACTGGAATCAATTCTATAATTTCGCATTACTTCTGTGACACTTATTGAAGATGACATAGTACCTAATGCCAAAATTCAGAGTAATCTGGGGGCAAAAGTCCATGCCGCAAGAGCACAGGAGCTCTATGAGAAGCTTCTGTTTATGTTCAGTTCCCTTTAGTGCTATTTTCGTAGTGCAAATTGAATCTTCGAGTACAATTTGGATGCAAGAGTGCATTTTGCACTAACAAAATAGCACGAAATGTCGGGTTATGTTTCTCATGAAATCTTGCACAATTGTGCTGTCATTTTGCCATCTTAACTTAAGCAAATTACACAATGTATGTCCACCCCTAGTACATGGACTCCCTCACTCTGGATTTTGTTGTTAGGAGGACACTGGAATTACCATAGTACATTCAACACACACAACACGGATCATTAGTCATACTAAAGATTGCCACCATTCTAGAAAAGGCACAAAGTGGGTTTGGGTAGCCCCAGTAATATTTACTCAATTGGTTAGGGCATGCCTAGGGGCTATTTCCACCCACTAGTTTGTGCCAGGCATAAATGTGGCATCTCCAGGCACCCACTTCAGAGAACTCCTGAACTTGAGGAGGATCAGAAGAGGACTCATTCTGCTGTCTGCAACCTGGGAAGATGCCTAGAGGACTGGACCTGCTCTTTCTCTTGTACCCAGAAAAAAGAAGTGGACTTCGAGGGGCATAAAGCTGACCTTCTATTCAAGATACAGAGACACAACAAGCTACAAGAGGCCTTTAGTGAAGCTGCCCAGCTTATCAGTGGCAACTGGACCTGGACTGGACTCTGCCTGATACCCTGTGAGTCTCTAACTGCGTCCCTTGAGCTCCTGGCAGGCTTTACCAAGTGTACTCCTGTGGTACTCTGACTCCGTTACCCCCTACTGGCTTACATCAGCCTTAGCCAGGATCAGTAGCCTGCTTCTGATTTCAATGCTATCAAACAAATCATTTTGGTAATATTTTGTAATTGCACTCACAGTATGACTCAAAGAGGGCTGACAATATGCCTGCTTTATGGACCATTGGTCGTAACTGTACCATATACTCATCCACTTGTACTTAACCCACTACCAACCTCATGGGCCAGGTTTGCATTGCGAACAATCTCAGAAATAAATACATAAAATAAATGACTTGTAGACTGCGTGAATCTTATAATTGTACCTTAAATGTGGCAGCCAATAGTGGACCACAGAACACCTTATAGAAAAAAAATCAAAACATGCCCTGGAATTTAAAACAAGTTCTTCTCCTTAGGGAGTTGTGACTTGCAGCTGTACCCCATGATATGCCCTAATGGACAAGTGCTCATGTCTGAGTTTACAGTCCCCTTTTAGGAGAACATGTTGTAGGAAAGTCTTCCTTTTTGCCTTTATCACCCCCATTTATTGACTAACGCTGGTGGTTAATGACTCTGAAAGTGACCTGAGCTCTGCTAACCAGGCCCAGGGCCAGTGCTTATTCCTTAAAAGGCATATGGTAATTGGTAAAATTCTAATTGGCCAGGACAGCCTTCTGATATATCACTAGTATATGGTAGGGCATGCAGGTTTAGACATCCCAGTGGATGTAATGCACTAAGTGTGCACTGCTGTGGTGTCTGGTATCATTTTAAGGCTGGCTGTAAAAAAAACTTCACCCAAATTCGACTTTGGAATTACAAATACTTCCAAAGTTCAAAACTACATTTTTATCACATGTACGTCACCCCTGAGGTCTGCCCTAGGTGCCCCCAGGGAAGGGTGCATCTTTATAAAAAGCAGGGACCATATGAAAGATGTTTTATATGCCCTGGTAGGGGAAAACAGACAAAGTATTTTCACCATTGTATGCTGCTGAACCCATAGGCTAACATGGTAAGGCTGTATTAAACTTAATACAGCCTACCTTTTGATTTGAGTAAGCAAGCAAAATGATTCAAAGTGTCAAAATAACGGTTATAAGAATCCAACAACTTGCCAACATTTAATTTATTATAACTATTACAGGAAAGTCGTTTTCCAGCGTACTATCCTGAATTTTACTAAAGCAGCCCTGTTTCAGCCTCTTCTGATTGGTCAGCCTTTCTTAGCCTGAGATAGGCTACCATCTGATTAGATGTGAAGAAGATTGGGACTGCTACGATGCAGCCATTTGGTGGGAGAACTTCTTCCTGGAGAAGCCAGGGAGAGGAAGGGGTTAGGGGAGGTAAGCTGGACTTCAAAGGCAGCAGAACAGATGTCACAGAACTCAGGCCAAGCCACACTTCCTTGATCCCCAGCCAGATGGGAGTCCCAGCGATTAGATTAAGAGAGGGGCTGGAAGGGGAGTGTAGCCAAACGTTAGTCACCTATCTGGGTCGGGTTACACTGACACACAGTCCAAGGAGTGAATTTCCCCATTTTGATTTTTATAAGAACAGTGCATTCTGGGTCGAAAATATACCACACTTCACAGGAAGTGGTCATAGCACATGGGGGAAACTTTAACCCCAGAAGGCTTGCACTCCGAAGGACTGCACCTGCTTCACTCTTAAGACTCCACCAAGCAAGGATTGTGCCTTAATCAAAAGGAGTGGACTCCCGGATCACCAACAAGTAGAAAAGTGCTGCAAGAAGTCATCTGCAGCGACAAAGAGAGGACTACTCCATCTCACAAGCTACAACAGGACTTCCCTGGACCCACAGGTGCTTTCTCAGCGATTGAGCCTGAGACCGCAAGAGGCACACAGCTTCTCAACCCTTGGCTGGTGCTGTTGGATACTCTGCAACACAAAGGAAATCACCCAGAAGAAGTTCTGAAAGTTTGGGAACTCTAAAAAAAAGTTTTGTTGAAAAGCTGTGGAAGAACACTGGCCCAATATCGAGAATCAGCCTTACCACACCGGTTTGTCCCGCTGAAGGCTCCGGAGCTCCTCACTATCGATGCCGAGGACAAAGACTTCCAGGGGCTCACCAAAGGCTCACACTACAGAAGGCCGCTGTCTTTAAAGTGAACTCTGGAGCCGAGGAACCTGGGAGCTCAGCATCGAAAAAAAAACTCAAAGAAAAAGGCTAAGTCTGAAGGCAAACTTTTGACGGGGAACTATATATATATGTGTCTAATATGAATGTTTTAGTTTGGACTGGGTACATTTTAAGTCAGATAAGGGGTCTTTTATGAAATGAATTGGATTTATTATGTCTATTATCGATTTTTTTATCTGTACTTTTATGATCTGTATTTTAATGGAGCAAATAAAAAATATTGATTGATGATTGACTGGGGACTAGCACTTTAAGCTTTATGGCACTAGAATGCCATTTTTTTATTTAATCTTTAAAAATTCATATCTCCAGTTCCGTCCCTTGTATTATTGTCGTTGTGGTGTCATTTTAAAGATAAAAATAGTCTCTAAGTTTATAAATTGATATTAAAGTTTTATTGAGTTTTGCCTTTTACTTATTTACTGTTCTGTTGATATTAAGGGCCATATGTACAAAAGCTTTTTGCATTTAAAGGGTCAAATCACAATTTCGGCCCATACAAATGCAAAACAGCTTTTTCATATATACAAAGTCCAAAAACCAGTCACAATTTGCGATTTCTGTAGAAATCGCAAATTGCGACCGCTATTTAGGCAACACAAATAGGGATTACCTATTAGAAATTCCTAGAGCCCATGTACAAAGCATTTCCTAAATGTGAATTGGGCATTTAGGAAATGTTAGTACCATTCACTCAAAATTGATAACCAGGTGCAAAATTAAAAAATGCATTAAAAAATGTATTTTTTAATGTGACATGAAGTGCACATATGCCCCTGGGGAATATGTGCACATACTTGCGCACTATGAATTTTGAGGTGCCTCCAGGGGGGCCTTAAGCCCAGAGGCACCCATGGGTTTGTATTTCCTAAACTGCGATTTCCTATTATTAGGAAATAGCAATTTAGAAAATGCAAATCACTTCCTATTTGGCCTATAGGTGGGAATGCAATAGCATTTCCAATCTGAGAGTTCCTAATAGCGATTCCTACTGTGTAGGAATCGCTATTAGGAAATCGCAAACTTTGTACATACCATTTTGCATTTCCTAAATAGAGATAAGAATTGCTATTTTGGAAATGCAAAGTAAGAATTTCTTACATCTGACCCCTAAATGCTTTACACACCTGTCTCCTAAGTTAAGCTTGACTACTTGTTTACCAAGCTACCAAAGGTTGAGCACAGATTAATTTATTGAGACTTGGCTGGACCTTATTATTGATTGTGGTATTATTACCAGCTGAAGGTGCATACCTTCACCTAATAACCCACTTTCTTTTTTTTTTTTTTTTTTTTTAATAAACTTTTATTGTTAAGTGAGGCTACATACACAGCAGTGTGCCTACAACCATATCAGGCCGGCAGCGATACACATGCATTGATAAGGTGGTACTTGTGGTAACATTGAGTACAATGGGAGCATAATGGTCTCGGTCAACAACACAGCAGTATTTCAGGAGTCAGCTCGTGACAGGGTCAGCACAAGTTCGTAAATAGTCAGACAACAATATACGGGGACATGTCTTCTGAGGCGGTGGGTGTGTAACTAGAGCCGTTATGACAGTTATGTTAGATGCAAAACACAGGACCGCTACCATACAAAGCCACACCCTCCAAGAGGAGTGGTGACACAGTTCTAAACCATGGCAGCTTAGACAAGAGTAAATGCAAATCAGTGACACAATTCCACGACATCAAGTAATTACAATAACTCAGATCTGTCACCCTACAGAATCCGCCAGATTCACTGCATCGATGATCGAGTGGATACACTTATGTCTGGGTGGACAACATTGGTAGGGGTAATAGGCTCCCCACCATTCCCTGCTCCATTCCTTCTTACAGCCCCATCATCTATTCCGAATCCGTTGTCAGGATCTCATCAACCACCACAGCTCCCTCCGTCCCTTGTGAAGCAGTCAGGAGAAGGTATGTCTGCAGAGGACCCCAAATGTCAGCTGGTCTAGACATCAAAGGCAGCAATTCAGAGAAAATTCCATACTGTTCCTGGCAATATAACATATCTCGCAACCAGTCTTTAAATTTAGGGGCCCTACCCCGCCCCCATCTGCAGGCCAGGTGTCGCCTCGCCAGCAACAGTGCGACATTAGTGTATTTTCTGACATTCCTCGCTATGTGCGCTGTATAGCCCAGTAGGAACAGTGTTGGATCCAATTCCAGTGTAGTGCCTAGCATAAGGGAGAGGCCCTCGCAAACATGCGACCAATATTCCTGCACCTGCATGCAAGTCCATGCCAGGTGGAGGAAGTCCGCCCCTCCTTGTCCACATCTCTCACATCTATCTGAGTCAGCCAAGCCGAATCTGACTTTCCTAGCGGGCGTGTAATACAGCCGATGGAGGAACTTGTAGTGTATAATTTTGAAGCGACAGCCAGACATCACCTCACCAGTTAGGTTACAGCAGTATTCCCATTGGTCATCTGTGACGTCTCTGCCCAGGTCTTGGGACCAGTGCACTCTAGCCGTGCTCTCCACGACCGGCAGTTCCGTCCGAAGGGTTTTATATATATTGGAGACTAGATGTGCACCATCCGTGCTACTCAGCACAACCGTAAGCGGAGCTACACTGGGGGGTTCCCGAGGGTATTCCGGTAGGATGGTTTTCAGGCCCTCTCGCAACCGTAGGAAATAAAACAACTCCAGGTGCGTAGGCGGTTCGTCACCAAAAAAATGTTCCCGAGAGCGAAAGATCCCGTCCTGGAATAGATCGTCCCATGTCTGGATTCTCAAACGACGACACATGTTCCGAAACCCCAGTTCCTGAAAAAGCGCCATCTGTGGGTGATAAGTCAACGGCAATTTTGCTGTATAAAGCAGCTGGGCCTGTAAACGTTTCCCAATCCTATGCCATGCGTCCATTGTACAAGAGACCGTATTTGCCTGCATTTCCAACACAGAGCTGGGGGCATGAATCACCCCAGAGAGTGGCAGTGGGTGGGCAATCCAGTCCTCCGCCGCAATCTGTGGCATAAAGGCAGCAGGTTTCACCCAGTTGTACAGGTAGTGTGCCTGCGCACTCAGGTAATAAAGTTCAAAATCAGGGATATCGAACCCTCCCATATGATAGGGTTGTGTCATGACTGCCCACCGAAGACGCGCTTGTTTGCCCCCCATACCAGTCTTATAAGTTCGGAGCGCAGTGTTTTGAAGAAAAAAGCACCAGGGTGGTAGGGTATATTGAGGAACATATATAGAAAACGCAGCAGAACCACCATCTTTATGAGGGAAACTCTAGACGCCAAGGATAAAGGTAGTTTAATACATTGGGTCACCGAGTCTGCTAGTTTAGTTATAGCCACTCCATAGTTCATCCGCAATGTGTCTCCCTTGTCTCTCGAGATTTGTATCCCTCGGTAACGCAGCTCCGAGAAACACCACTCGAGGGGGTAATCGAGTGGGAATTCCGACACCGCTGGCGTTAGGGGGAAAAATTGGGACTTACTCCAGTTGATAGATACGCCAGACAGGCCTCCGAAGGCGACAAATTCCCGCAGCAACGTATTCAAGGTGACTTGGGGCTCTTTGACGTATAACGTGACATCGTCAGCATACAATGAAATAGAGAGTTGTCGTTGAAAGCAGTTAAAGGCGCTGGCTTTATGCAGTTGCCGAATGCGACAGGCCAGTGGCTCAATCGCAATGGCGAAGAGCAGGGGGGATAAAGGGCATCCCTGACGGGTACCCCTCGTTATTGCAAATGTGTCCGTTAGGAGTCCATTCGCCAGTACTCTTGCCTTCGGAGCCGTGTAGAGTAGATGCACCCAATTCACAAAGATCGGGGGAAATCCAATCTTCTCCAGCACCGTAAATAAGAACCCCATTCTACGGAGTCGAAGGCTTTCGATGCGTCTAAAAAGACAGCAGCGAGCGGTATCTCAGGGCTAACCGTTTGTATCAGGGAGAAGACAGTGCGGAGGTTGTGCGAGGTAGCCCTCGTAGGAACAAATCCTGATTGATCTGGCAATATGAGTGTGGTGATGAGTAGCGAGAGCCTCGTAGCGAGCACTTTGGCTAAAATGTTGGCATCGCAATTTAATAGCGACAAGGGCCGATACGAGTCGCATTGTGTGGCGTCTTTACCCGGCTTAAGTAATGATGTGATTACAACCTCTTTCATGGATCTCGGCAGGACACCCTCATCCAAAGCGTCGTCGAACACCTCCCGTAAGACAGGCGCCATAATATCAACATAACATTTGTAAAATTCCGCGGGAAGCCCATCTTGCCCAGGTGCCTTCCCATTGCCCAAGGACATTATGGCGTCTCTCACTTCGTCTATCGCAAGTGGGGCTCCCAGGAACTGTCGATGGGTATCGCTCAGCCAACAGAGTGCAACATCCCCCAAAAAATCATCCAGGCCAAGGGCCCCAGACGTCCGAGACGTATAAAGTCGCGCATAATGTGCTTGGAGAGTGTTCAGTATGCCAGCTGAGTCCTTACACACCCTACCGTCAGCCGTGTGCAATTCCAAGATGGTGTTCGAGCCACGCGCCACGCGGATTGCCGTGGCCAGTGCTCTACCTGGTCTACCTCCCTCATTGTATGCGCGGGCCCTCCAGTATTTACCCTTAAACTGCACCTCTCTGTGCGCCTCCGCTTCGTATTCCGATAATTTGGCCCTAAATTCTGTCTGCGCTGCTCCTGGACCCCCCCTCACCATATCTCTCTCGAGTGTCCGCAGGCTGTCCTCCAACCTCCGGAGTGTACGCTGTATGTCTCTCAGTACCCCAGAGCTTTTAGCGATGCACCACCCCCTAACTGTAACTTTGAAGGCCTCCCAGACCGTTTCCACACTATCCACAGTATCCTTATTACGAGGAAAGAATTCTGCTATATCCTCCCTGAGCTCCTCCCGGAATACCGAGTCTATCAGAATGTTAGGGTACAATCGCCAAGGTGGGCGTGGTTTATTAAATCCGGGCATGTCAATAGTCAGTAGGACTGGGCAGTGGTCTGAGTGTGTCCTAGGCAGATGTTGCGCAGTCAGGACATGTGGTGCTAAACCCCTTGATACAAGAATATAATCTATTCTAGCCCAGGTACCAGTGTATGAGGTGAAGTGTGTGCCATCAAGCGTATCCGGATGTACGTGTCTCCACGCATCAACCAGCCCCTCCTCATCTATGATCCCTCGAAGGACCCCCCTCGACCCAGGGTGATACGACGAACAGCCATCTGCCCTGTCCAGTCTTGGGAGCAAAGCCACATTAAAGTCACCACCCCATATTAAATGAGCGGAACCCACATCCATCACTATCCCCCAGAGTGCAGTGAAAAAATTAGGGTCATCAACATTAGGAGCATAACAGTTGGCAATAGTGAGTGTTTCCCCCCCAATCTCCCCCACAATACCACATACCTCCCCTCCTTATCGATACATTGACCCAGGAGCGTGAACGGAAGTGCGCGATGCACTAGGATAGCAGTACCTCTGGCATACGAGGAATAATTCGAGAAAATCCTTACACCCGCCCATCTCCTTCCGAAAGCGGAGGCGACATAGGGGGGGTTGTGAGTTTCCTGTAGCATAACTACCTGTACATCATGTCTATCCCAATATGCCACCAATTGTCTGCATTTACATGTGTCCTTAAGCCCCCGCACATTCCATGACAAAAAAGTACATTTATTAATTTCCCCTGGTCCCATAAACGTATGCTGTGTACAGATTTACGAAGGTGTCCTGCAAAAGACCAATTAACCACAAAGTGTAAGCGCTTCTGCCCGTACCAATCCATCTGCAGAACATGTCAGCTGTGAGTTTGTGTAGCCAGCACCCAATTAACACATACAACCCCTCAACTTTCCCCCTCGCCCTCCCAACCTCCCACTGAAGCATCCCCAACATGCCAGGTTCGACTCCCCTCCCATCCCACCCCTCCCCTCTCAACAGCAAAGGGTGAGAACATACCCCATACCAACAAAAACTGATTGGGTCATACCCTCTAGGTAGCATTCCAGGTGGCAACACATTTCCCCCACAGCTCCACTAGCTCCCCCAGACCGGATCCAACCAGCCAGCGGGAGAGGGGAGGGGGTACCTGGCGAGCGATATATAAATTCAGCTTCCCCCAGACCAACATACAGTCCCATCACACCTGAAGGAGGAAAAACAAAATTATGCAGCAGGCAATGGCATTGCTATATGTGACCCAGTGGCCAGTACTCACGCACAGGAGTCCATTCAATACAAGACAGTCTCAAAAGAGGAGGTTACGAGGTCATTGTTCATCCTCCTCCACATGGTCGCGTCTCCGATCAGGCTCATTTTCTCCGTCTCCATGTTGCTGCGCTGTACGTTTGTAGTGTTTGATGAAGTCCTCCACTTGTTGTGGTTTCGTGAAGAACCTCTGGCGCCCTTGAAAAGTAATTCGTAGTCGAGCCGGGTAGAGTAGAGCGTAATCCACCTGAAGGTTGCGAAGCTGCGCCTTGACATCCAAGAACTTCCGGCGTTCCTCCTGCACCATAGGTGTGAAGTCAGGATATATCGTGAAATTGTTGCCTTCAAAGGAGAGTGTTTTGGAGGTACGAGCTGCCCGTAAGGCAGCGTCCCTATCCCTATAATTCAGCAATCGGGCGATGATAGGTCTCGGTTTCATGCCCGGTTTGGGTACAGGGCCAAGGGATATATGCGCTCTCTCCACTATGAAATGGGGTGAGAATGCCTCCGAGCCTACTGCCGTTATCAGGAGTTTCTCCACGTAGTCTTCCATTTTCCCCACATTGGCGGATTCTGGTATACCCACCAAGCGTATATTATTGCGCCGACTCCTCGCTTCTAAATCCTCGTTCTTGGCTGCTGTAGTGCGTAGGATATCATCCATCCGAGTAAGTCGCGTTGTGTGTTGGGTGGATGTGTCCTCAACGTCCGAAATCCGCTGTTCCGCCTCTTTCAGCCTCCCTTCATGGACATCCAGTTTATGGACAACAGCATCCATACGTGAAGACATCCTGTCTACCTTGTCCGCTATGGTCGCAAATCCTTGGCGCATTTCACGAAGGATTTCCTGGACATCTGCGGAGGTAGTTGGCTGGCCATCTCCAGAGCTACTGGCCTCGTCCTGTTTCTGCTGGTCAGGGCTGGTGCGAGTAGTTTTTTTGGCAGCGTCGAAGGTAAGTTTCGGTTGGCGTGCGTCTGGTCTCCCCATCTTGTCCACAAGTCAAAGCGGTGTGCCACTGTAAGCAATGGGCTAAGTTGCTTGGATCTTTCCGCACTGGCAGGGGGCAGGAGCGAGCACCCTTGCCTTATTCCGTGGAAACCCACTCCGGCCGGGATAGGAACCCTGAGAAGTTGCGCGCGTGCGGCCTGCAGTCTAGGCCCAATAGCACTTTAGAGGTTGTATAGCCTATCAGGCTCACCGTGCAATCACCAGTATTAGTCTCACTGAGGTTGCCAAGTTCCCAAGGTCGAGCGGGCTGCTCTTAAGCGTTCACACTCTGGAAGGCGAAGAAACCACAAGCAGGCAGGTTACAACTGGGGGTGCGCACGCATTCTAGCGGCCAAACTGCATTCAGGCGTCAACACAGCACCCCGGCCACGGAGAGCGCGGCTGATATGCACACATCCAGGCCAGTGCAGAGAATTGTGGTGATGAGGTCCTTCCAGCGCATCCGCGCACGATACAGGACCGCGTTTGTACCACCCTATAGGATGTCCCTACTCCAGTAAGCAGAGATCAATGCCAACAGCAATGTCAGGGAAAATGCCGCTCCGCAGGTAATAGAGTCACTTGACAGGATCCAGGGCGCCTCGCAGCATACAGTTTACGGGCCGATCCCCCCAGCCAATACCAGCCTCCACCAGTGGGCAGCCCCAGTGCGCAGTCCAGTGAATCTCCGCCACTCCCAATATCACAAAGGTGAGATCTGCAGGCTAGTCCAGAGTCGCACCTGTCACAGCGCTATCGTCGCGCAGGGGGAGGCCGCCACGTTGCCTGTGTAACAGCAGGGCAGCGGCTACGTTTTGAAAGTCGCACAGTGCAGCAGGGGCCTCAGGGGCTGCAGGGCGGTGAAGCGCTAGCGAGGAAGGGCTGATCAGAGCCGGGCAGCGAATCACTCACGGTGCGGGGTACAGTTTCCAGCCGGGGAGTATCCGTCTTGCTCCGCTGCCGCCGCTATCGCTGCCAGTGTTTTCGCGCCAAAAGGGGCCTAGACTCCACCTCTGCGTCCCCGGGCTCGCGTTGTCTGGTCAGCCGCCCGGCTGCGCAGCCACCTCCGTCAGTCAGGATCGTTGGGGACGAGATCACTTCTCCCAGCTGAAGTCGGCAATCCTTCGGCCCCAGAAGCGAACCGGAGCTATCAGGGGGACCTCTGCACAGTTGGGACGAGTTTCAGCCCGGTAGGTCGCCAAAATTAGGAGAATTTAAGGATATTTTCCGCCAGGATGTGGGAGCCTCACAGAAAGGCGTCCATACACTAGTGCGCCACCTAGCGCCCCTAATAACCCACTTTCTAACATTTGTATATAGAGTATGAAGAGGAACCGATCTAGAATCTGGTTTGTTCTTGCATGTGTATTTTTCCTATTGCCCCATACTAAGTAAAACAGAATGTTGGATAGTGTTGTTGCCCCAACCATCGATATGAAAGATCTTGCTGAGTTTTAACCATGTCCTACACTTTCCATAATTGCCCACAAAGCGCTTTTATTCCAATTCATGCCACACATCTTTGTAAATTGTATCCATTATCTCCTCTTACAGATCATATGTTACTCGTACAAAATTTGTACAACATACAGTCAGCATTTATCATGTTGGCAGATCCCGATTATGGTTTTAAACATTCCTCTTGCGTTATCGGAAGTGCATTAAAAACAGATCCCTAAAGAACAACAAGTGGTGTTGTTTGTTTAACGGGAATAAAGGTGAATGGTGAAATGAAAGAAATTGTTGCATGCTATGCTCTTTTCAGAGTGTGAACGTGGCATTTTTTTAAAGTCTAAAAAGGCTTTGACTCACGTGACCTCGTTACAATTGGCCGGTGTGGGACTCCTGTTATCAGCCTCATCAAATAAGAGAAAAAAACATATAGTCATACTACTGTATTTTACATTCCGCAGGATGTCTACTGTGTCCGGGCTTTGATCTGGAGTACACTGCGAGAAGAGAAGAAAGCTATGGAAGATTTAACATTTGGTCTTAGACTGAGCCCCAGGCACGTGTGTGCTTTGATCTTAAGGGGAGCCATCAAGAACAGTCTTAGGCTCGAAAATGGGACATCGACTACAATAAATGACGACCATCAAAAGGTACCACTATGTACTCAACTTTGAAATTATTTCATCCTAGGTTATTCTGAAGGTCTGAACTATTTGTTAAGTTATGCCACTCAATTGTCTAATTTAAAACACATGCAGTTCCAGATATATTGTTCGTAAAAAAGTAATTAATAAAAAAGCTCCTATTCCTGCGTTCGGAAATTGCTTCTAAATGTGGCTAGGCTTTTGAGCTATACCTTACAATGGCAATAATGACTAGAATACTGTATTAAGACTGTATTGTAAACATGTAAGTTTATGAGTGGATGCTGATTGTAAAGCACATGAGACCTATTGTTTAAGATAGCACATTGCTTTCAAATAATGGTAATTCTAATAAACAGATTTAAACATAAATGCGGCTAGGCAAGGCGGTCAATTTGTCATTTGATCATTGATGTGTTTGATACACCAATTCATGACGTCATATGTGATGTGATACATAAAATAATGTGCAATGTGATATGGGATGTAACTAACATATGGCATCTTTATCAGAACATCGTGTTGTTTACAATGTGGTTGGCTCCTTATCTGCTGCATTTCAATATTTCTTAGAGGTTAACTTGACAATACAAATAACATTTTGTTATTAAATTACTGTATCTATTCTTTTAAAATTATTTGCCCAAAATCTGAAATTATTAATCTTCTGCTCTGCAACACAGTAACTAAAATATAAAAGAGGAAAGGACAATTCCTTTCCTTTCTCTTCTGCAGGTGAAATGTCATGCCAAAGTCTTTATATGTGGCTCTTGTCAACACCACACCGAGGGCCACATCCTTCCACGCTATATTTGCAGGGATTCTTACAGCACGACAATGGGCGCTAGAGGTGCGAGAATTAATGTGAGCTGTGACTGTGCTCCCACATTGTCTGAACAGAAAGGCCATAAAAGGACGAAGGGGCATATGTACAACCCCCTATTGCCACCATAACGTCACCTATCGCTGTGGTGGCGATAGAGGCTGAGCCTTATGTACAAGGCAGCGTTAAGCCACTTAACGTGGCTTAAAGCTGCCTTGTACATAAGGCCCCCTTTCACGCTATGGTTAGCATGAAAGGGGTGGGCAGTGTGTGTTGCGGTGGGCGTTCCACTGCAACACCTATTCATTTTAAATCTGCCCCCTATGTACAAAGGTGACGTACATAGGAGGCAGCGCCAAAGTTAAAACCAGGTAAAAACTGGTCTTAAGATGGCGAAATGGGTAGAAATGCATTATTTCTCCTAGTTTTTGCTTTTTCCATGTGTGCTGCCTTGTGCAGCACACATGGAAAAAGCAAAAGTCCATTGTTTGTTTTGGTACAGGAAGGTGTCTCTTTCTATACATAAACAAACTTTAAAAAAATTCCATTTTGTGACTTTCATGTGTGCTGCATGAAGCAGCACATATGAAAGTGACAGAATGGCATTTTAGGATTGTTTATGTGCACGAAGTGACACCTTCCTACACATAAACAATCCTTCCCTGCACGCAGACACCCTTGCACCATGGTGCATGGGTGCCTGTGTTGGCGCTAAGTTACTAGTTTTAGCACCATTGCAGGGGGAAACGCAAGGCTGCACCACATTCTTGTGAATATTTATTTATTTATTTTATTTTAAAAGTTTTATATAGCGCTGGCTAGACCCGGAGGTATCAGAGCGCTTTACATGAGCATCAGATCATAGTTACAGGTTACATCGTTACTAAGGTTACACAGTTCTTAGAGCATGGCAACATAGTTACTTGTAAGGTCGAAGGTTGCATTTCCAAAGTGGCGGAAAGAGGCGTTAAGTCAGGAAGGCTAATGCCTCTCTCTGCCACTTCACTGTACATATGGCCCTACATGTTTCAATAAGGGCATCTCTTTCTTATCTTTGGTAACATGGTATGAGCAACAAGGCGATTTTAAGAAAGTCGGTTATTGATTTGGTAGGGATTCCCCCTACCAACTTGATTAACAAATTATGGTTAGGGTAAACACAATTTATAGAAAACAGATGTTTAACCTCTGATAGCCGTAGATACAAGCAGCAGGCAAACCCTCACGGAAGTGTATCTTAAGTTCAAGCAACCAAGTCCAAACAATTATAATGCAAAACAATCTAATTCCCAATCCAATTCAAAAACACAGAGAACAATTTACTGAGCAAACAGTGACCAGGATCATAAAATTAGATAAAGGAAACTGGAGATATGAATTTTTTTTGTATTTGAAGGCAAAAAGTGCCTGGACAAAAGTAAAGCACCACTGGAAAACAACAATTTGTGGTTGACCGAGATGTAGGTGCGATTCAGGATGACTTAAATGGATATATCAAACATTTTACCTTCAGATTTAATCTTTGAAATAGACGTCAATATTTTGTCAGCTAAGCAAGGTCCAAGGAAGAGACTGGTAAGGAGTCCTTGTAAGTGGGATAAGTCGAGGTCTGACTGAAGCTGTTTGTTTTGGTGAGGCAAAGCTGGATTTTGGAGCTGCTGGTGTGTATTCACATGTCAAATTGATTTGCAACCTCGCCTCTGTAGAAGATTTTACCGACATAGTCGCTTTTTTGGTTCTCAGAATCCTCCAGCTGGGCAAAGCTGGAAGTGTAGTTGGGTCGGGCAGGGCATGAAGAAGCAGAATACCTTTACCATGACATCCAGCTAAACACTTTTCAGCATGGAAAACAGCTCTGAGTGAGAAAAACCTGGTATACTTGCCCAGATTGCGTGCAATCTGGTTCAGCACCTTATCCTGGTCCTCCGGAGGAAGAGAAAATAACTACATCACACTTTCATCCAACTGCTGTGCGCTTGTTTTCTGTGCACCCGGGTCACTGTAGTATAACAGAACAGGTCTCAAATGTTTGTACGCAGATACTTATGCAAACCCTCCTGTAGATTAGAATGTGCCAGTGCAAATATAGCAGAGGAGCTATCTTATGGGAGGGTCCCCTCATTTTGGTGGAGCTATGACCCCATACAAATGAGGGAAGCCCTTTGCCTCTGCACCCAAGCCGTATTATGGATGCTGTCACAGAGGCAAAGAGGATGTCAGGAGGCAGATTGACTGCCACAAAAAGAGATGGGACGTCAGTGTAACTGTGGAGGGCAGCTCATTGGGGGAAAAATGTACCCACAGACATCCCCTAGTAGGCTTGTGCCGTCACTCATGCGCTCTTTCTGCAGAAGAACCTCTGGGCCCCCTTAGAAGTACAGGCAGGTGCAGAACGAGCAATTGCTCCAAGCTCCATCTTTTAACAATGTGCTGCCCTGAGGTCATTATTAGCAATCAGGTGCACTGTTCATGTTTGAGCCTGTTGCTCCAATTTGAAGATGCACCATGGCACAAGCCGAGACAGTTCACCCTATTTGTAACACGGGCCCAGGCATCTTTACAACCAGGTCGACTTCCGGCTCCGGTCATCTGCGGTCAGTTGGGCCCTCTTGGAATCTGGAGTCCTTCTGATTGTTTTTGTACTTGAAGCAAGCAAACAGTTGGCCATCCACTTGACTCTCAGAGAGCAATTCCAATCCCATGGTACCAGCAGGAGTCCTAGTGTACTTCTCTTCCAGAAAGAGTCAGGAATCTTCTTCCTTTCATCAGGACCGCTGTCTGTAGTCTTCCCAGGATCAGAAATGTTCATAGAGGTGGTGGTTGAGGGGGCAGATTGATCCAGGGCAGTAGCCAGTGCCACCCATTCCAATTTTCTTCACAGTCCCCCTCCTCCTTTTGTATTACTTCTTCGCCTTAGTATTAGAGAACCCAGGACTCCTGCTTCAAGGGTGCAGAACACTTCTGCCACTAAACAGGCCTCTCTTCGGCTCTATGTCTACTGCCCTAATTAGAGGAGCTCTCTTCCTAACTGATAGAGTCCAGACTAGTTGTCTGCTCCAGTGTAGCTGGAGGCAGGCTCTCTGGAGGGCGGGGGGTGGTGGGGGGGGTCCTTGATGTGAATAGAAAATGCCCTCCTTTGCATATCGAAGTCACAACTGTAGAGCTAAGGCTGTTCTTTGTGCTGCCAACTATTTGTGTCCCCTAGATGGCTAATCCTTGCTAAGTGGCAGATTGCTAACAATATTTAATACCACCCTGATGTTCCTTTGCTCACATGCAGGCCATTGTCTTCTGAGCCAGGGATGTGCGTTGGTCTCTAGAGGGGAGATGTGTGGCCAAAGTGGGTGGTAATTTTTTTCTCACGCTGTACAAAGTAGAGTTTTACAAAGTTGTTTTTCACAAAATTTATGAAACATTTGACTTCTCCATCAAACAGCTTATTTAAAAAAAAGTGTGAAATTAGGTTATTATTTCTCTAGTGTTTTCCTATGCAGAGCTATGGAATTAACATTTTAATCACACATAGACCTGTATAAGGAAAAGTAATGTATAGTCTACACAATAAAGCTATCTTTTGGGATTGATGTCACTGTGAGATCAACCAAAAACAAGTGTGTAATTTGCTCAATCTTCATATATTATGACCCAACCCATTAAATGCTTTGCTTAACTTCTAAACCACATCATGCTTCTTATCTTGAGGTGGGGTAAGGATTGATGATCTTTATTATCCGCTACCAAATTATTATTTTTCTGTACCATACTGTGTATTACCACTGAGTACTGTACATGATATTGGTATTGAGTCAAGGTCAGATGATGTATTTTTTCTTCCACTGTGTAAGATTCAAACCCATCCACATCCCTCGCACCCACACTGTACAATCTCCCATATACAGGTAAAGAAAAACACATAAATTAAATCAACATGGTAGGTGGAGAATCATGCTACCCTGATGAAACTTTATGTCACCATTTTATCCCAGCTGAGTACAAGACCTAACTCGCCACCTCTCCAGGTCAGTCATCCTCAGAAACAATGAGTTCCTCTTTATGCAAAGTCCCCATTTGCCATTGGGCCATTTTTGCTTCTGTGATTTCATGTACTAGCTTTAATTTACTTATAACATTTTGTGTTGAACTTTAAAGGTTCAAAATGCTTCTTGAGATCTATCACACAGTATTTTACAGAATCTATACAGTGCTTTGGCAAAATTTCCATTTTAGTCATAATGGTCCTTACAACCAGTGATGCAGCAGACGTACTGATAATGGGTTTTAAGGGTTACTTACTTTATTCACTACTCACCACTGATATATGTCATATTCTCCTCAGCTACCATAAAACTATGATATTGCAGAGTTCGGCCCACATAAACTCCACAATACCAAGGTCTATATATACACAAGCCATCTAGGTCCTCTAATAGACCTTTTAATCGAGCTAACAGGGACTCAGGTAATCAGAGACGAATGGACACTTCTCCTGAGGACCTGGAATAAAGAAGTGCTTTCCTAATAATCATAAACCTTATAACATATTCAACATAAGAATAACGCTCAAATGTATGATTATAACAAGCAAATCTTAATCTAAACTTCAGGTTGAATGATCAAAGCACAAAAAATACATTAAGAATACTTTCATTTCGATTATCGTTTTAGTGCATGAGAAATCACAACACATCACAGTTCAGAGTCAAATACATTTCAATTAAAAATTCCTAGTGAGAGAGAGAGAGAAAGACAGAGAGAGAAAGACAGAGACAGAGAGACAGAGAATATAAATGAAATTTTAGAAATATAGATATGAATCATACAAACCAAGATTCAGCTGCAGATTGTCAGGAATACCGAGACTGACTCAAGATGAGCCCAAAGAGATGCTAGAGCACAGCATGCAATAGCCGGAGTCATTTAACCCTTCAGCCGGAAAGGCTTGCCTGCTCGACTTCACCAGCTGGCAAAGTGCAGGTAAACAGGAAAGTTCTGTTAAGGGAAAATCAGAGTTCAGTTCAACAGCATGCCAGGCATGTAGAAAATTTCAAATATAGCCAGCCAGGGTCCTTTTCCCACAGAGCAGTTATACTTCCAATTATGCATAGTTCCTTCGCACAAACGTGTCCTTTACGCAGTTTGCATGATTTCCATTGGTCATCTGTCTATTCCAGTGGCAAAGTGAGCAAGGGAACCACGTCTGGGCATACCCTGCCAACTTAGGGTGAACAAAGCGATGCCAAAGGGGATGAGGGACGGAGCGTTGGAGCAAGGGAGGACCTGGCCTGTTAGTTCGGGATGGACTGTTCCCATTGGGCGCAGGTCAGGACTGATTTGCATATTGCTGGGTCCACACTGGAATGGCATGGTGAGCAAAAAAACTATGGATTTAGGCCCAGATCTCTGTACTGGGGTGAATGTATGACATTGTTCTGCATTCTGTCCATCAATTGTTCTTTTTTCATTTGTCACTCCGAATGGGACGGGTATGCTCAGACGTGAGTCCCGTGCTCTCCATGCCACTGGAGTCAAGCTATCCTGGCTGATGAGGGCTGAAAGCCCGAAACCGGTCCTAGGATGCTTGTTTCCAGTCCAGGGAGGAACTGGCCTGGCAGTTCGGGCTGGACAGTTCCCATGAGACGCAGGGTCAGGACTGATTTGCATATGGTGTGTTCTACCTGGAATAGTATGGTGAGCAAAAAAACCAATGGATTTAGTCCCAGATCTCTGTACTGGGATGAATGTATGACATTGTTCTGCATGCTGTCCATCAATTGTTCTTTTTGCATTTTCCACCTCAAGTAGGACGGGTATGCTCAGACGTGAGTCCTGTGCTCTACATGCCAATGGAGTCAAGCTATCCTGGCTGATGAGGGCTGAAAGCCCGAAACCGGTCCTAGGATGCTTATTTCCAGTCCAGGGAGGACCTGGCCCGGCAGTTCGGGCTGGACTGTTCCCATTGGGCGCAGGGTCAGGACTGATTTGCATATGGCTGGGTCCAAACTGGAATGGCATGGTGAGCAAAAAAACAATGGATTTAGGCCCAGATCTCTGTACTGGGGTGAATGTATGACATTGTTCTGCATTCTGTTCATCAATTGTTCTTTTTTCATTTGTCACCCCGAATGGGATGGATCTGCTCAGACGTGAGTCCCGTGCTCTCCATGCCACTGGAGTCAAGCTATCCTGGGTGCTGAGGGCTGAAAGTCCGAAACCGGTCCTAGGATGCTTGTTTCCAGTCCAGGGAGGACCTGGCCTGGCAGTTCGGGCTGGACTGTTCCCATTGGGCGCAGGGTCAGGACTGATTAGCATATGGCTGGGTCTAAACTGGAATGGCATGGTGAGCAAAAAAACGATGGATTTAGGCCCAGATCTCTGTACTGGGGTGAATGTATGACTGCAAGATCTGGGGGTCTCTAGTTGGCAATGGCATTCACCTTTGTCCAAGTAGGGACCATTACTTCTAAGTCAGGATAAGGGGATTACACTCCTTAATAACCCCTGCTCACCCCCTTGGTAGCTTGGCACGAGCAGAAAGGCTTATCTTAGAGGCAGTGTGTTAAGCATTTGTGAATATACACAGTAATACAGTGATAACACTACAGATGGAGACAACACAGGTTTTATAAAAATAAGTATTCTTTATATAGACTTAAACACAAGACCACAAACGACAAAAATCCACAATACTACACTTAAGATTACTTAAAAGATGATTAAGGTCTCTTAGTTCTCTTAGTTCAAGTTGATGGTAGATGCGAGCTCTCAACAAAGTACCTGGATGCGTAACGTAAAGTAGACAAAAAGACTCGCAGAAGGGGAGATGCGTCGGTTCCATGACCCGGAGGAACGGTTGCGTCCTTCCTCAATGCTTGCACAGAGTAGGGGACTCGTCGTGAGCCTTACCGGTGCGGAGGTGATGCGTAGATTCTCGGCCTGCGGGCCTGTTGCGGTGCGCAAGATGGCACCTTGATGCGATGCGATGATCCAGTTGCGATGCGAGAAGATGGCGCCTTTGATGCGGTGATGTGATGACGATGTGATGACGCCCTGGCAGCCTTGCGGCGACTCTGCACTTTGGAGCAGCAACAGGCCCTGCGACGCGCTTCTTCGGTGATGCGATGGTGACTCTCTCTCTCTTGTATCGCTTTGTTCGCCCTAAGTGTGGCAGGGTATGCTCAGACGTGAGTCCCTTGCTCACTTGGCCACTGGATTCAAGATAGCCTGGCTGATGAGGATTATGAATCCGAAACCGGTCCCAGGATGCTTGTTTCCGGTCCAGGGAAGACATGGCATGGCAGTTCAGGCTGGACTGTTCCCATGAGGCACAGGGTCAGACTGATTTGCATATTGCCATGTCTGAACTGGGGTGGCCGAGTGAGCTAAAGAATGGTGATGGATTAAACCCAGATCAGTTGACTGGGGGTGAGTGTTTGATTTTCTCAAACGCTCCGTCCATCATCCCCTTTTGTATCGCTTTGTTCGCCCTAAGTGTGGCAGGGTATGCTCAGACGTGAGTCCCTTGCTCACTTGGCCACTGGATTCAAGATAGCCTGGCTGATGAGGATTATGAATCCGAAACCGGTCCCAGGATGCTTGTTTCCGGTCCAGGGAACACATGGCATGGCAGTTCGGGCTGGACTGTTTCCATGAGGCACAGGGTCAGACTGATTTGCATATTGCCATGTCTGAACTGGGGTGGCCGAGTGAGCTAAAGAATGGTGATGGATTAAACCCAGATCAGTTGACTAGGGGTGAGTGTTTGATTTGCTCAAACGCTCCGTCCATCATCCCCTTTTGTATCGCTTTGTTCGCCCTAAGTGTGGCAGGGTATGCTCAGACGTGAGTCCCTTGCTCACTTGGCCACTGGATTCAAGATAGCCTGGCTGATGAGGATTATGAATCCGAAACCGGTCCCAGGATGCTTGTTTCCGGTCCAGGGAAGACATGGCATGGCAGTTCGGGCTGGACTGTTCCCATGAGGCACAGGATCAGACTGATTTGCATATTGCCATGTCTGAACTGGGGTGGCCGAGTGAGCTAAAGAATGGTGATGGATTAAACCCAGATCAGTTGACTGGGGGTGAGTGTTTGATTTGCTCAAACGCTCCGTCCATCATCCCCTTTTGTATCGCTTTGTTCGCCCTAAGTGTGGCAGGGTATGCTCAGACGTGAGTCCCTTGCTCACTTGGCCACTGGATTCAAGATAGCCTGGCTGATGAGGATTATGAATCCGAAACCGGTCCCAGGATGCTTGTTTCCGGTCCAGGGAAGACATGGCATGGCAGTTCGGGCTGGACTGTTCCCATGAGGCACAGGGTCAGACTGATTTGCATATTGCCATGTCTGAACTGGGGTGGCCGAGTGAGCTAAAGAATGGTGATGCATTAAACCCAGATCAGTTGACTGGGGGTGAGTGTTTGATTTGCTCAAACGCTCCGTCCATCATCCCCTTTTGTATCGCTTGGTTCGCCCTAAGTGTGGCAGGGTATGCTCAGACGTGAGTCCCTTGCTCACTTGGCCACTGGATTCAAGATAGCCTGGCTGATGAGGATTATGAATCCGAAACCGGTCCCAGGATGCTTGTTTCCGGTCCAGGGAAGACATGGCATGGCAGTTCGGGCTGGACTGTTCCCATGAGGCACAGGGTCAGACTGATTTGCATATTGCCATGTCTGAACTGGGGTGGCTGAGTGAGCTAAAGAATGGTGATGGATTAAACCCAGATCAGTTGACTGGGGGTGAGTGTTTGATTTGCTCAAACGCTCCGTCCATCATCCCCTTTTGTATTGCTTTGTTCGCCCTAAGTGTGGCAGGGTATGCTCAGACGTGAGTCCCTTGCTCACTTGGCCACTGGATTCAAGATAGCCTGGCTGATGAGGATTATGAATCCGAAACCAGTCCCAGGATGCTTGTTTCCGGTCCAGGGAAGACATGGCATGGCAGTTCGGGCTGGACTGTTCCCATGAGGCACGGGGTCAGACTGATTTGCATATTGCCATGTCTGAACTGGGGTGGCCGATTGAGCTAAAGAATGGTGATGGATTAAACCCAGATCAGTTGACTGGGGGTGAGTGTTTGATTTGCTCAAACGCTCCGTCCATCATCCCCTTTTGTATTGCTTTGTTCGCCCTAAGTGTGGCAAGGTATGCTCAGACATGAGTCCCTTGCTCACTTGGCCACTGGATTCAAGATAGCCTGGCTGATGAGGATTATGAATCCGAAACCGGTCCCAGGATGCTTATTTCCGGTCCAGGGAAGACATGGCATGGCAGTTCGGGCTGGACTGTTCCCATGAGGCACAGGGTCAGACTGATTTGCATATTGCCATGTCTGAACTGGGGTGGCCGAGTGAGCTAAAGAATGGTGATGGATTAAACCCAGATCAGTTGACTGGGGGTGAGTGTTTGATTTGCTCAAACGCTCCGTCCATCATCCCCTTTTGTATCGCTTTGTTCGCCCTAAGTGTGGCAGGGTATGCTCAGACGTGAGTCCCTTGCTCACTTGGCCACTGGATTCAAGATAGTCTGGATGATGAGGATTATGAATCCGAAACCAGTCCCAGGATGCTTGTTTCCGGTCCAGGGAAGACATGGCATGGCAGTTCGGGCTGGACTGTTCCCATGAGGCACAGGGTCAGACTGATTTGCATATTGCCATGTCTGAACTGGGGTGGCCGAGTGAGCTAAAGAATGGTGATGGATTAAACCCAGATCAGTTGACTGGGGGTGAGTGTTTGATTTGCTCAAACGCTCCGTCCATCATCCCCTTTTTTATCTCTCGATAGTGTTACGCTTCTCCGGCGATGTGGCAGCAGGCAGCTTTGATAAACACACGCTTCCAAGGAGATGCGACAAAGGTTAGTTTCTCCGACGTTGTGATTTCAGCTGCGGCAGCGACACGCTTCTTCTCTATGCGTCGCGCTTCCAGCTCCCAGCGGCACGCAAGTGACTGGAGTCAGAATTCCCAGCAAGGAAATTCAGGAGGGAGCTGGAAGTGAAGTCTTTTGGCCCTGAGACTTCAGCAGGAGGCAAGCACAGTTCAAGCCCTTGGAGAATATTCTGTAGATGAAAGTCCTTACAAAGTTCCTTCTCCTTTCTCTTGGCAATGAAGCAATCACTGCAGACCAACCCAGCAAACAGCACACTGGCAGAGGGGCAGTCCAACTCCTGCAGCTTCCTTGGTTCTTCTTCTTGTTCCAGAAGTGATCTAAAGTCTGTGGGACTGGGTCCCAATATTTATACCCCAAAATCCTTTGTTTTGTGAAGGCAGAGAGGCCTCTGCCTAGTTCAAAGCAGTTCCTGGGCACTTTGTCGACATGACTCTCTTCTTCCTTTCACTGTGCAGGGCAGAGACATCAGCCGCCCCACAGAAGGTGGAGCCAGCACAGGGGAGGGAAGATACAGCTCTGGAGCACTCTGTTGACAGGATTCCTCTTCTCCTTTCACTGTGCAGGGCAGAGACATCAGACAAGCCAGAGGGGGTGGAGCCAGCATTGTAGTGGGAAGGCCCATTCCTATTCAGGTCCCAGGTGCACTCCTCCCTCCCATCTGGATGTAAATCTCCCTATTCACCACTGGGCTGTCCCAGACTGTCTCCTGGAATTTCCCCAGCCCTGTCACACCCAAACCCAGACAAAGGAATACACAACTCAGCAGAGGTGGGCTTAAATGGTTAGGCAAGCAAATACCTGCTTTCTAAAAGTGGTATTTGAAATCACAGGATATTAAAATAAACTTTACTAAAAGATGTATTTTAATATTCTGAGTTCAGGCATACTGAATTCAAATTTCTACCATGTTCCCTGAGTCAGTTAGGATTGTAAGAATGTAACAATCTTAACTGCCCATTCTGGCCTATGAGAACAGGTAGCCTTCGATAGTGAAAAACAAAAATGGCTGTAATTCACTATTAGAACATGCTTCACACATCAGAGCATGTCCTACCTTATACTTACAATGCACCCTGCCCTTGGGCCTACCATAGGGGTGTCTAATATGAAGCAAAGGGAAGGTTTAGGGACTGGCAAGTGGGTGCACTTGGCCAAGTCGACTTGGCAGTGCTAGACTACACACAGGCCTTACAATGGCAGGCCTGAGACATACTTTACAAGCTGCTTCTGTGGGTGGCACAACCAGTGCTGCAAGCCTACCAGCAGTATTTGATCTACAAGCCCTGGGCACACATGGTACACTGTACTAGCGGCTGACAGTAAATCAAATAACCCACTTGTGGAATAACCAATCAGTACATCAATTTAACATAGGGAGCACTTGCACTGTGGCACTGATTAGCAGTGGCACAGTGCCCAAAACATAAATCCGTGGTACAAAAGGGGGTGGTGATGGACGGGGCATCTGAACCAATCAAACACTCACACCCAGTCAACAGATCTGGGTTTAATCCATCACCGTTCTTTAGCCCACTCTGCCACTACAGTTCAGACGTGGCCATATGCAATTCAGTCTGACCCTGTTCCTCACTTTGTTCGCCATAAGTTGGCAGGGTATGCTGAGACGTGAGCCCCTTGCTCACTTTGCCACTGGATTCAAGCAAGCCGGGCTGAAGACGGCTGAAATGCCAGAAACCGGTCCTCGGAAGCTTCTTTCTGGTCCAGGGAAGGCATGGCTTGGCAGTTCGGACTGGACGGTTCCCATGAGGCACAGGGTCAGACTGATTTGCATATGGCCATGTCTGAACTGGGGTGGCAGAGTGGGCTAAAGAACGGTGATGGATTAAACCCAGATCTGTTGACTGGGTGTGAGTGTTTGATTGTGATTCAGATGCTCTGTCCATCACCACCCCCTTTTGTACCACTTTGTTCGCCATAACTTGGCACGGTATGTTCAGACGTGAGTCCCTTGCTCACTTTGCCACTGGATTCAAGCAAGCTGGGCTGAAGACGGCTGAAATGCCAGAAACCGGTCCTCGGAAGTTTGTTTCCGGTCCAGGGAAGGCATGGCTTGGCAGTTTGGGCTGGACTGTTCCCATGAGGCACAGGGTCAGACTGATTGGCATATGGCCATGTCTGAACTGGGGTGGCAGAGTGGACTAAAGAACGGTGATGGATTAAACCCAGATCTGTTGACTGGGTGTGAGTGTTTGATTGGTTCAGATGCTCCGTCCATCACCACCCCCTTTTGTACCACAAAACATAAATCCAGCAAAAACATATCAAAACATAGGAGGAAATCCGTCAACAATGGAAGGGAGACTCACGCCAATGATGTCAGGTCTAACAATGACATTGGTCTGCATTTTGTCCATCAATTGTTCTTTTTGCATTTGTCCCCCCGAGAGGGACGGGTATGCTCAGACGTGAGTCCTGGGCTCCCCATTCCACTGGAGTCAAGCTATCCTGGGTGATGAGGGCTGAAAGCCCGAAACCGGTCCTAGGATGCTTGTTTCCAGTCAAGGGAGGACCTGGTCTGGCAGTTCGGGCTGGACTGTTCCCATTGGGTGCAGGGTCAGGACTGATTTGCATATGGCTGAGTCCAAACTGGAATTGCATGGTGAGCAAAAAAACGAGGGATTTAGGCCCAGATCTCCTGGGTGATGAGGGCTGAAAGCCCAAAACCGGTCCTAGGATGCTTGTTTCCAGTCAAGGGAGGACCTGGCCTGACAGTTCGGGCTGGACTGTTCCCATTGGGCTCAAGGTCAGGACTGATTTGCATATGGCTGGGTCCAAACTGGAATGGCATGGTGAGCAAAAAAACGATGGATTTAGGCCCAGATCTCTGTACTGGGGTGAATGTATGACATTGTTCTGCATTCTGCCCATCAATTGTTCTTTTTGCAACCCACACCTTGGTGTGCAGGTCTTATCTTACTGGTTTTGAATTTTCTGAGATTTCTTCCAAGGGGATTTCTTTCTCCATTTTCCACTCAGCCTACATACATGGATGATTTCTGTGTGCCAAGTATGAGTTATGGATGAACAGGTGGAAAGCCATACAGGGTGGAGAGTCTCAGAATGTGATGGACAGACTCGTGTTGGGGAGTCAATTGTAGGCCATGCTGGACCACTAGAATTGCAACTTGGGCACAGGCAGGCAATTGGAGCATCTGAGGTCCAGGCCGGGTGAATAGAGTCAAATGTGTATGTAAGTCAGCTGAGATGTGTACCTGGATTTTGTGGGTTCAAACACACGTGGAGTGGCTTTGCAAGAATTCAACATGGGAAAGAATGCATTCAGAAAGCAGTGTGGGAATGCCATTAGACACAGCCTACCTGGCTGTGTCACGAAAATAACCAAAAGATGACCCATATGATCAGTCCATGTTATATCTTTAGGATACCCCTGATTCTTATTATTAGAGTGAAGTTTAGCTGTGGTCCCAAAGGACCTGCAAATAATGTTGATAGCTAATGGACATGGCCTATTAGGGTTATGATGAGACTACCTATGCATTTTCAAATGGGTGCAAACAGTTAGGGGCAGATGTATCAACCAATTTTTTAGTTGCAAACGCTGCGAATCGCAAAAAAACAGCGTTTGCGACTAAAAAATAGGAAAAAGGTATGTATGAAAGAAATCGCATCGCTATATAAGGAATCGCAAAAATTGCGATTTCTTACATTGCGAGAACATAAATTTTGCAGATTAATGTGCGATTTCTAATTTTGCGATGTTTCAAGTTAGCGAAATTCGCAAACTAGAAGTCGCAAAATAATAAATCGCAATGACGTGTATGAAAAAATCGCTAATTGCGAATTTGTGAAAATCGCAATTTAAGAAATCGCAATTACCACCAAGTGAATGCAGGTGGTAACCAGGTTGAAGGTATAAAAAGCAACCCATAATGCAACAGAAACTTCCAAAATGGCAGGACTATACCTGATAGCCAGGAGGCTGGGTATCCGTGCCCTTGCACAGAGGAGACAGAGACAGGAGCGAATATTCAGACTACGCATCACGCTGTTCCGGAAGACTGAAGAGGACATCTATGATAAGTACAGGCTGCACCCACACACCATCTTGGACCTCATAGATGAGCTGAAACCCTTTTTGGAGCACCCAACAGGCAGGACACAATCAATTCCTACCCATGTACAGGTATTGTGCTCACTGCACCTTCTTGCCTCACGGTCTTTTCAAGGAGTCATAGGAAAGGTTGGTGGGGTGTCACAGAGTGCTCTTTCACGTTTTTTTCATGCTTTTTTGGATGCAATGCTGAACAGGCTACGACATCACATTTACTTTCCAAGCACCCAACAGGCATTACAAGAAACAAAACTTGATTTCGATCAAATTGCACGTTTCCCCTATGTGATTGGCTGCATTGTTGGGACCCATATTGCCATCACCCCACCAGCAGCTACAGAATATGTCTTCAGAAATCGGGAAAGCTACCATTCCCTGAACATCCAGATTGTGTGCAACACCAAATACATAATCAATGACATTGTGGCAAAATACCCAGGCAGCACACATGACTTTTTCATTTTCCGACATAGTGGAATACATGGATGTCTGAGTGCTGGACAGTTTGGAGAGGGATACCTGCTAGGTAAATACATATCACACATCCATCCTTCCATACATTACTAATTCGTCAGTGGAACACAGACTTACTCTTACTTTCCATCCATGCAGGTGACAGTGCCTACGCAGTGCGAGACTTCATCTTAACGCCATATTTAAATCCATCAAATGCAAGTGAGAGAAGATACAACAGGGCACACCGGTCTACGCGCAGCGTCATAGAATGCACATTTGGCATTTTGAAAAGCCGTTTCAGGTGCATACATAAAAGTGGAGGGGCATTGCAGTACAGGCCTGAAACATGTTGTAAAATAGTAACAAGCTGCGCAATGCTACACAATATGGCAATGAGGAAAGGCACTGAAATTGAAGTGAGCGACTCAAACACATCAGATGATGATTGCACACCTCCACCTGGCAGGGCAGCAGCAGGAGTAGGAGCAGCGGCTGGACACCAGAGACAGTCTGAGGTCACACAAAATGAATGTAGTCTGACAAAAAATGTGTGTCACAGGTGCTGTGTTTATTCACACTTTGCACATCTTATTGCACTTAGAACCCATAACATGTTACAACACAGTCATGGCGCTGTTAAGTAAAGTAATTTCAAAAAGAAAGTTTTGTTGCTTCACCATTTTAAACTGTAGTGTACTGGAGTCCTTCACTTCCTATGGTGGCGGCTAGGTGCAGGGCGGTGTTCAGATTGGGTGCTCTCCAATCCATGGCTACTAGCTGCACCATGTCTGCCACTTCTGCGTTGGGTGACTGGCAATGTAGGAGTGTTACTGCTCCTGCTAGAGGTCTCCTCACTTTCTCCCGAGGCGATTAGGGTGCTGGCATCAGAGTTGGCTGTCTGCAATAGTTCTACAGCATTTGTGTCTTGCTCTAGGACTCTAGCAATATCTTGGCTGCAGTGAGTCATCTGCATCTGCATGGAGATGCTGCGCCTTGTGAAGTTGGATGTTAATGCGCAGAGGCGGTTTACAGCCTTTGTGTAGCTGTGCATACGTATATGTGCACGTTGTGCAGCCCTGTTTCTTGCTGTTATAGTGTGCTCAAGTGTAGTGCACAATTTTTCGATTACACCTGCCATCGCCAGCATGCCCTCACCCATGTTTCGCTGATTTCTGTTCAAATTGGACAGCTGCCTATTGACTGACTGCAGTGCCTTGTGTTGCAGGCTCTGCACCGCAAGCATGTCCTGTTCCAGTCCAGAAAATACAGTGGGTGTCTCCAAATTAACACTACTACTCCTGGACAAGGACCTTTGTGCTCCATATGTGCATGTTCTTTGCTGCGGTTGCTGTTGTTCTAGGCTCTCACAAAGTTCCACAGTGTCTTGACTACTGTCTCTTGCATCCCCATGAGTGTCCATGTCATCCTCCAAAGGAGGCAGAGGGGGCACATGTCTACGCTTCCTGCGCACAATTGGTGTGGTCACACTTTCCTCACTGCTATCCCCTTAATTGCCAGAATCAAAATGGATTTGGGAGTCCTCTCCCTCAGCAATGTCCCCTGGTGCCCTTGATTGTGCTGTGGATGTAAAGTGGGACATCTGAGTTTGTTTTCTTGTTATGCATCTTGGAACAAATAAAGTTTTCAACTTTGAAGTTCTATCTATCCTGACACTCTCATTTTGCCTACAATCACAACCACAATGTGTGCATTTGTATCATTGCTCACAAATACAGAGTACCCTTCATAAGCCTACAACTCCCATGATGCATTTGTATGTGCATGTTAAGGAGTGTACCTGGAATCCAACGTTTTTACTTAATGTCCCTCAATCTACACTGTGTGCATGCATTACCTACCTGATTTTATCTTTTTGACATGCATCTTACCTTGAGAACTGGAAGCAGGGTCGGAGCTCTCAATATCAGCCACTCCACTAACACTCTCATGCAGGAGAGTGGCCTCCACGAATTCCTCATGTGGTGTTGGTTGTTTTGCACTTGAAGTACCACCACCAGTCTTCTGGGCCTCCTTTAACCTGGCTGCCACCCCCTCTTTTGATCTCTGGCGCATATCATAACATATTTTTCTTAATTCCTCTATGGTACGTGTGGTGACTCCAACAGCATTCACCTTTTGTTGAATCTCAAGTCAGATCTTCCTCTTCCTTGACTCTGAATCCTTCAATGCTTTCTTCCCAAACAGCTGTTTATGGCTGCAAACTATTTCCTCGATTAAAACCTCCTGCTCCTTTTCTGAAAACGTATGCTTCCTTTTCCTTTTTTCAGCATCCATGCCCCCCTGTGGCCTCTGAGGCTCCATTACAGAGCTAGCAGTTCAGTGCAGCCTCCAAACACTCTCCTGCCACTAGGTGTGGCTCAGGCAAGCAGGTGCAGGTGATCACTCCCTCTTCCTGGTTGTGATGTCATCAAACTGCACCTGCTTAGCAGATTCCCGATTTTGCAATTTCTTAAATTGCGAATTTCGCAATTAAGGTATTGCAAACCATGATTCTGCGATTATTTAGCGACTTTTAAGAAATCGCTAAAATTTAGCGAAAAATTCCACACATTCCGTTTTGCGAATCTGCAACTGCGAATCGCAAATTTTCGCAAATACAGATTCGCAAAACGGAATCTTGATACATCTGCCCCTTAGTGTTTTAAGAATAAAGTGTAAGTAGAAGTTAGACATGTGAGTATGTCATGATACTTTGATACTGTGAAAGAAACATACCTGGGTGAATATTTGCATTATATGTAGATCCTTCCCTTGCCTTATGACCACGGTCTCCAGATCAGAAAAACTTTCAGAATGTGGGATTGCATTATGATGATTGCTCATTGATCTGTGAGGTGTAATTGTCTGAGACCAGATCCAGATCTGTTTCCAGGTATAGACACCGTCACCAGTATAATGATGTACTTCTCTTTCACATATCTCAACTAGTCCTGCTATTTCTACTTACGTCCCCTATGGAATACAGCATGCCATTGACCTCTTGCCATATGGCCTACTTATTGGTTGCAATGTGGTAATGTGAAGGCACATCTATCACTTCCTTGATCACAAAATCTGCCTATGTGAAGTTCCTCTTTCTCTTATAAATATGACTCCATCTTGGGAGTGTGCCCCTGGAACAAAGTGCTGCTGAAAGGGAAAAGGCTTAAAACCAACTATTTATGTGTTTGGTTGTGTGATTGCTTCCTAGTGAGTCTCTCGATTTGAAATATTGTACAACGTATGTTTACATGAAAAAATATTACATTTTCATGTAACATTTAGTATGTTGTACGCCACCATGTATTTTGTTCTCAGATCTTTGAATCATAACATTATGAGGTCTATTCATGAATGGAACATGCAAATTGTGAATGGAACATCGAGGTTGGGTTATGCACCATTTTATGCTATGCTTATATAGTGTTCAAAAGTGGGAAACAATTTGGATAAGAGAAGTACACAAAGTTTGCCCTATTCACTATGACTATGCATGCATTGATAAATGAATCACACTTCCTGCTTTGGGATATCCTTGGACAGGATATTGCTGAGCAGCAAATAGAAAGAGAAAAGCCATGCTGATGCAGCAAACTACACTCACAGTAGTGTACAAAATGAAGCTACTGCTGTACCGGGGGTATTAGGGATGATGGTTGGCTTGGAATGCTTTGGGATGTGGCGGGCCCAAGCTGGTAAGCTGGCATCCATCAAGTGCAAAATCGTTGATCTGCTACCCTCAAACCTCTACTATCCACTGACTGCTTTTGAGTAAAGGCGATAGCTATTTTCTCAAGGGAGAGTGGCTGCTGACTCATCCATTGGGAAAACACTCACTGCAGGGCAACCACCGATATCTGACAGCTGACACAACATTGGAAAGGCTAACCCTTTTAATGACATGCCCATTGACACCATGTCTCCTATGTATTTATTGCCCAGAGAAAACTCCCATATTATCAGGGACAATGATTGGTCCTAAAAAATATATATAAATAAATAAACTCCTTTTTTGGGGATTGCCTTTGGAGAAAAAAAATCCTGGACTAGCTGGTGTTGTGAGAATTCCCACCATGCTACACTTTGAGTATACAATCTCTGCTAGTGGACAACTTCTACTATGACAGATAAGCTGTGGCTAGGGCAGGGGAGACTATACCTCCACCACTCTATAGATCAAGGCCTAAAATACCTTTTTAGATTATGATAGAGTAATTGTTCTGATGCAAAGCAAACTGTATGAGTGAGACCTGTTGCATATATTGTAATGTATGTCAATGAATACAGTTAACTATAAAACGTGCCACAGTTTAAAGTTAACACAAAATAAATGCTTTTCATTAAATCAACGGAGAAAGAACGTTGTTGAATGTTAGTTCAATTCTGCTCTGGGATAGCTCAATGATAGCATTTTATTTAAAAGGTTTTCACAAAGATGCTGTGATTGCCAAAATCACAAGTTGTATTGATAAATGAGTGGAACAATGAGGATGTGTCTTGAATTATTAGCATTTTGTGAAATATACTATTAACAGGTCCCACATATCATGTAAATTCTGTCTTGGTAATTTGCATGCCTTCTTCTTATGATGATACAGTGAAAAGAAAAACATGCAATTTTGAGATAGTTGACTCACAAGAAATACAGCCTAGTGATATGATCCTGTAAAATATTTAAAATCAACTTATATTGAATGTTTCGAAATGCTCACAGAGAATTGTATGCAAATCATGGAATCAAAATAGAGATCCCTTTCTCCCTCTAAATCCTGAGAACTGGAATAATTTGGGAATCTTTGAAAGAACTAACCTGCAAAACAGAATTGTAACCTTCCTAAGGGGCAATTGCGTATCTCAATTATATAGCTCACAGATAATATTGACAAGAAAAAGAATAGTGCCTCGCATGTTCTGAGCCACTGGGTAAGATTCCATCTCTAAGTCTAAACAGCTAATTGTAAGGATTAAGACTTGTGCAGTGAAGAGTTCAAGTAAAGTTATTAATGTAGGCTGAGGTTTTTCAAAGTAAAGTGTTTATTGGACCACTTGAAGTTTATTTTCATGCCATTGTCTCCAGAGAGATCTTTTCAGTTACATACTGATGTTGGTGTTTTTTCGTGCCCTAGGCTCTTCAAATGCGCTATGATGCTTATAATTTCTTGGATGTGAAAGATTTTAAAAGTCCAAAAATTGAAGAATTTCATAACAAGTAAGTCGGTTTTTTTAATATTAAAAATTAGATAAAAGCAACATTAATCGATTATGGTTCCTGTGAGGAAGTAAGCGGCAGGTGTTAGATGAAAAAAAAGCTAGATACTGATACACTTGTATACCCTTGCCCAACTATTGAAAAAGGTTGGGCAAAATGCTTGCTAATGTAATCCATGGATTTCTTCATATTAGCATGGCCAAGCTCAAAAACATAAAGCTGGAAATTGCCCTTGGATATATGTAGGAACCAATAATGACAATGTATAAAGACAACCGCTCAATAAATATTTTTTTATGCAAAGTTGGATGCAAAGAAAGTTATATTGACTTTGCTATAAATAGACTAAATAATTGATTGTGGTTAGAGATACCATCACAATAATACAGTTAATAACAGAGGCCAATTAACATCTAGGAAAAGACAAAAAAGTTCAGAAATATCCTAAGTATTGCAATGGATATTTTTGGGGGAAAGAACAGGATTCAGGGGCAGACTGAATGGCAGTGGCCCCCAGAGGCCTGCAGTGGAAGTTCAAAGTGGGCTTCATGTCCCTGAATCAGGTTAATGGGAATTTTTTGTGAAATGGTCTTGAATTGAAGAAAGGGTTTTTAGGTGGGAAACAGCTTGTCTAGCATGGCTCAGTGTGGAGAAGCGTGGCTCAATGGTTAGAGCGGCAGACCCTGATGCAGAGGTCTGGCCTGGGACCAGGGTTCAATTCCCGCCTTGGCGGCTCTTGGACTCAATTTCCCCAGACCTGATTATTCTCGCCTCGGTGCCTAGTCTAATCATGGGTCCCACTCTGGTACTCTGGGCAATAGCTTGCTTAATCTCCACAACGGCCCCAGCAGCGCTTGGATGCCTGGCTTCACCTTGGGGGTGCCCAGGAGTGGACATTTCACAGGAAAGCCAGGATGGGTTCCCCAGCGGTATGAATACAGCGCTACGAGGCCTCCGGGTAGAAGTGCGCTATATAAATACAATACATTTACATTTAGATAATCAAGCAAGACATGTGGCCATGGAATCAACATGATGCCTTTCTCCGAGCTGGTTCTCTCACAGATACAATTTTGGATCAAGTTTCCCTCAGGCATAAGAGGATCAGAGCCAGTGTCCATAGAAAGTTATATCAACTCAGTGGATGCTCTTGCTGAAGTTTCCAGCTCTGTTTATTAAAAGAGAACTTTAGTATGGAGTGAGCCTCTGAACACATAGCCAGTAGTCCTGCATCCCCTCTAACCCTGAGGATGATGGTAGGCTAAAGATATGTTGCTCTATTAAAGTGATTAGGTATACTTGTAACATTGTAAGACTTGTGTTCTGGCAGAGGTTATGTTGCGATTCTATTCAACCCTAGGTTATATAGACCACTATTTGTCTGTGTATTTTCAAGAATATAGGCCAGGATCTTTAACTGGTGTTAAATGCAGCTACAGAAAAGCAAGACAATCTTGGACTAAACCCATTCAGTGGGATCTCCTACAAGCAGAATGAGTATACATTAATGGGTA
This sequence comes from Lissotriton helveticus, assembly GCF_964261635.1. Taxonomy (NCBI): domain Eukaryota; kingdom Metazoa; phylum Chordata; class Amphibia; order Caudata; family Salamandridae; genus Lissotriton; species Lissotriton helveticus. Next base: position 804,095,847 of record NC_136057.1, on the reverse strand, counting down.
AGGTTAGGAATAGGATCAAGCAAGATACAAGGGTTTCAACACTACAGTCAAAATAAATATATTCCTTCTGGGAACCTCTGAAAAAAGGGAATTTTCTCACGCAGTTTGCTGCAATTTAGCACATCACTAAATGGCACTAATAGTCTGGGGGGCCTTACCTCATCTTTTGGAATAGACAACCCTGACTAGGTTTGAGCTTGAGGTTGCGGTTTTGGGTCATAATTAAAATGTCTTTTTTAAGACAGATTTTTAAATAACGGGCACCTTAATACACAACTCTGGTTAGTTCTGACATATATTTCAAGGAATATAGAAATAAACATGGGCATATCTTGAATTACAACTTTTTAATCAAAAGTACAATCAAATTATTGACACGTTTTATGACGTGTATTCAGAAGCAGTGACAGTGGTACATTATGATAAATGTTTTCAATATAATAAATTCACGAAAAGAAAATGAACTGTGAACAGAATTGAGAGAAATGATGATGAACAAAGTGTCCTATGACTAGCTACAATCAGTACCAAGAGACATTTGTCACAAAGCAGACCACATCATGATACAGAATTTGTTGAATATTGTTGTGGAATATATTGTGAATCAAGAAATTCTGTGACTTACTCTAAGTTATTTAGTTATTTAAGATGACATATGCACAGTTGTGATGCTATTTGTACAAAGCAGATTTTTAAAACAGATCGCTTAGATTTGAATTGTAATAAAGGGACATCTTTTTGTGAATATGTTTTACCAAAATAGACAGTTTGAATATTTATGTATTCTTCTTCCCCATAAATAACCCTCATATATCTTTTTTGGGGGGTTGGGGGAGTTTTATATAGCGCACTAGACCCGAAGGTATCAGAGCACTTTACTTTAGCACCAGTTGTGTTATAGATGGACACATTAGATTTGTGTTAGGCACGGGAAGATTAAGTGATCGGCCCAGATTCACAGGAGGTTGAGTGTCCCTGCCCAGACTGGAACCCAGTTCCCCAGCTTCGAGGTCAACCGCTATAGCCATTAGGCCACATCCTCTCCCCATATATCTGTAGTACCGTTACTCACATGAAATAGAAGGGCTTACAGGAGGCAGAATATTTTAACAACCTACAACTTCTTCAAGACTGCAGTGGAAAGTACCTCAAGATAAATTAATATTCACACATTAACTTAATGTCTCTTTTAGAACACATCTGTCTCCTTTGGATCTAAGAAAGCTATCTTTCTTGATCCTACTTTCGCGTCCAACTCCTCAGTCCTAACTAAATCATGTGGAGGATGACGTTTCGGGATTCATGCTCTTCGAAAATTCTTTCTATTGACTACTTTTCCCAAGTTGTATCTTCCCTAATATCTTGTAAGATTCTTATGAAGCTGGATCTTTCTGAATTAGGAATGCTCTCCTGTTGGATTCATAAATTTACTGCTACTGGTGGACCTGCAACACTGGTTGCGCCAACCTAATTAACTAGCACTTTAAATATGCCTCAGGCCTGCCATTGCAGTCTGTTTGTGCAGTTAAACTGCCATTTCGACCCAGGAAAATAATGTTGACAGGGCCTTCCTTTTTAGTACATATCAATCACCTTTATGGTAGGCTGTGGACAGATCAAATGGTAGGGTGTAGTCCATTTAAGAACCTGAAAATGTACTTTTTAGCTTTACATATTACTGATAGTAAAAGGTTCTTACATTTGTTTTTCACTATTGCAAGGCCAAATCTCCCATAGGAGAACAGTGGAGTTACCTTATTACCTTTAATGACCAAATGGGTGCAGGTAACTATTAAATATATATAAATAAATAAACTCCTTTTGGGGGGGATTGCCTATGGAGAAAAAAATCCTGGACTAGCTGGTATTGTGAGAATTCCCACCATGCTACTTTTTGAGTATAACATCTCTGCTAGTGGACAACTCCTACTATGACAGATAAGCTGTGGCTAGGGCAGGGGAGACAATACCTCCACAACTCTATAGATCAAGGCCTAAAAGACCTTTTTAGATGATGATAGAGTAATTTTTCTGATGCAAAGCAAACTATATGAGTGAGACCTGTTGCATATATTGTAATGTATCTTTGGAATTGTAATGAAAAATTGTAAAGTTAACATTTTCCTGCCTTAGCCACTTGGTGCCTACAACCAGTCACATGACTGGGGTAGTTGCCAGTTCCGCTTTGTGTATTTTTCCCAGATAGCCACACTCAATAGGTAGGGTAGGTGTGCCTTGATGGGCCATCACTGGCAGAATGGGAGGCAGGAGCCCAGCGCTACCTCATTTAGACTTGGATTGAGTGTGTCTTGCCTCCACACAAGGGCTACCAAACCCCCTGTAGTTAGTTTGGAGCCACGGAAAGGAAGGCAGGGCAACTGTGCACTTCAAAGTCATGCCTTTAAAAGGTCCTCCCTGATTCAAAGGCATACTGGGTATAAATACTGGACCTCAGACACTAAGTTTTCATTACATTTCTGGACCTGTGGATACTCTGCCAAAAAGAAGCACTGCAATGCTGCCGAAAGGACTGCCACTCTGCTGGAATACTGCTCTGAAAAACTGCTGCCCTGCTGTGCTGACTTTCTAGCCTTTTGCCTGGGTATGAAGGACTGGACCTGCATCTGTTGAACCTAGCACCATCAGAGTGACTATAAGCGCTAGTTGGCTGGCCTCCTGATTTGAGCTTCAGGGACAGAAGGCTCCAACATCCTCTAGCTCAGCACCTGAACTCAGCCTCTGAGATTCTACCCTGTCAAGTGGTGCCCACCCAGTCCTGTACCCTTGAAAGTGGACTTAAGGCCCGCTGCCAGTCTCTGTAGATTAAGCAGAACTGATGCATCTCCAAGGCTGCTCGGCACAACCCAGAGTAGAACCGACGCATTGCCGTTACTGCATAGAACGGTACAGTGGCAAAGACCCACATCACATCACAACCCATCACCCCATCAGAACCGCTGCAAGCCCTCATTGATGGGATCCTCAATGATGATGTGGGACATCGCATAGCAGCCTTATTACATTTCATAACCAGTGCATCGATTCGGCTGCACAACAAACCTCTGAAGCGGGTCCTCCTAATGCTCTGCACACCAGGATTTAAAATGTTCAGTTAACTGGGTCTCTGTAGCCATCCCGCACTCTATCAGCCTGAACTTGTGGCTTTGTCCCAGTCTGGCATGACCAGATATCTACAGTTGTGTGCTTTTTTGCACTATTTTCACTGAAATCTTTAAAATGTCATATCTACGGTTCTATTTATACGACTTTTGCCATTTTTGACTTGTTTTCTGTACTAAAAATACCAGTTTTTATAATCTGGTTTGAGATCCTTTTTGTGTCGTGTTTTCACTCTATTGCTATGTGAAGTGTTCCACAAATACTTTACACATTGTCTAGAAGTTAAGCCTGGCTGCTCTGGGCCAAGCTGCCAGGAGGCTGAGCACAGGTTCATTTAGGGCTGGCTTGTTCCTCACCCTGACAATGATTGTGTTTGCTACTTGACCAGGATTTACACCCCAGTCAACCAACAACACAATTTCTTACACCAGTGGTATCACAATATCCTACATATTTCTCATGCTCATATACAGCTGGCTGCTATTGGCCATCCATACCTTTCTTTCCTGTTTGGATCATCTTAGCACGTAAAGCACTTTAATTCCTGCTCAGTCTTGTGAGGAGGAAACCCAGTATATCATGCTTTGCTTATCTGCAGATTTTGCCTCAAGGGCTTCCAAATGGCAGTCTCAGTGGCTCTCCATGCTTGTGTGCATTGAGCTCTCTTCATGGTCCCAGCTAGGCATGCTGTTACAGCAATTATGGTCTGCCTGCAATTAAGGTTCATCATATCATGATGTGGGGTCCATTCCTCCTTACTTCACCAGTACTACTTGCACAGGCTTTCTGTGGCCTGATGGCCATCAAAGCCAGTTGTGTGACTTCTTCTTGTTTCCCAGTGAATAGTGAAAGGAACAGCCTATCTTAGTGATGTTAGTTCTTCCCCTAGCTCTCTACTTCACCACTTGGGTCATCCCACAATCAAAGTCAAAGGTTGCATGATCATGGTGGATAACTGTCCCATCAGGAGCTGCAACATAGCTGCTGGAACAATCCACAGGCATTCATTAGGGAGGCTTCCTTCATGATTCTCAGTTGGCTCCAACCCATTGCTGTTTTTAATGCAGCCTCACGCAAATCCACCTCACCTCTCAAAGTAATTTTTTGTTTGGTAAAAGTGCTCAGAACAAAAATCAGTTTGAACATACTTCTTTCCATGAATGGTGCACCTGATGTATGATATCCATAAATTACATAAAATTATAAATGGGTAGATGTCAGCAATAAGAATGTTTTTTTACATTGGGGTTCCGAGTGGCATTCTAGACAACTCAGGTTTTGCTCTAGTTGCACTTGGAACCACTAACTTAAAATATCCCTTCTACCCATCCATAGTGCTAATTTTCCTTAGGCTTGGACCTCAACAGAGAAGTAGTGGTAGTCATCTAAGTGTATTTTACTCAAAGTCCAATTGGTGGGTATTGCATGTCGAAGGATTGGGCCAGATTATCCAAAAGAACAATGACATGAATCCTGATTGAGAGGCAGTCGTTTCTATATGGATTGCTGGTGATGATGTCAGGAACAGGTTGATGAATTAACAGATCCCAAGAGCAGTAATCCCAATAATTATTTCTGGTAACTCACTCTCAGTGGGAGTGAAAGACTGAGGCAACTCCTTTTCAAATTGTGCTTTACTTGTAGTGATCCAGGTAAGTTTCTAATGCTGTTGAAGAGACAAGCAAATATTTCATGAAAGGCTGGGGAGCAAAGACATTGACTGAAAGACTGAATGTCATTTGGTGTAAATATTTTATTTAAATTTCACTTAGGTTTCTGGTTACAGTTGGCTGATAGGAAAATACATTGATTAGTGTAGGATGACTAAACATCACAAAAGTGATCTTTTAAGGTGATATCTCTGGATGGTGATAGTTTTGAGCGTCCAATTAGCCCTAAAGTGGCTATCTCTCTTCAATGATTTTATTGAAGAAAGGGATGTTGTCCTGGTACATAGAGGAGACTGTTGCTGTTCAATCACTTCCAACTGAATTCACTTATTTCTGATTACTGGTAAAGTTAGAGTTTGGGTGTTGCCTTCACACATTTTCTGTATTTAGAATACACAATGGAAAATGGTGCTTGTGTTCAGTTTCATTATTCTGCTCTTCCTTTCATGAAGTACACATAGTTCAATGGTGTCAGTATCAATGTTCTCTTCTCCAATTCCAAAATAACATGGAATCCATGGTATGAAGTTTCAAAACAATTCTCTTTATTATTCTTCAATACATCACCAAAATTCAACTGTTCAACTTACTGACTAACTGACCGGGTCACAAAAGGTGTCCAACAAAGTATGGTTAATTTTGTTTGTGTGTGTATGAGTGTGTCAGTGTGTGTGTGTGCATGTGTGTGTGTTTGTGAATGTATATGTGTGTGTATATGTTCATGTGTATGTGCCATTTTGTTTGTGGGTGTGTACACAGCAGCATCTGTAATAGCAACTGAGCACAATAATCGTGGAACTTAAGAAAGGAGGCTGCCATCTGTTGATATGTTGTAAGCAGCTTCCATTCATAAGAAAAAAAATACTCGTGAAATGACGAGTGTTACACAGTGACAAGCAGAGTCATTTATTTAATTCTGAAAATTATAGCTTCTTTTTTTGTCAATTTTTTTTAGGTTCTTGTTATCTTTAAAAGTCCCTCACACAGTCCTGGAAATCAATGAATCATTATTTCTCCCAAAGTCCCTAACATCGCTCAGGAGAACAACTTTATCATCAGGTAATCAGCGCATATTCATAATTTGGACTTGGAGATCTTTTTAAGCTGCTTTTGTTGCCTGGTTATTAATCATGTTTAAGGGCCTTATTACGACTTTAGTGACTGACTGCTGGATCCCCAAAGCCGCGTATGATGGAAAACCACTGCGCTAGCTGTCTTAGGACCACTGTATTCTGATTTGACCACCGGCCGGCGGTGTGCCGTCCGCAGTCTTGCGCTTTCTGCCTGCTTAAGCTTACTGGGTGAGCCTGAAGTCAATGCAGCAGCCCAGCAGTGTGCACTGCTGGCATGCACCATGTTGTGAAGGCCACACAGTGCAATCACGACAATGCAGGCGTAGGGGGGCACAACATGTTCCCCCAGTCACATTACTAAATGGGCAACAACGCCCAGGGGCCCTGTTTGGGGCCCCTCCTTGCCTTTCTGCCAGCTTTATCATCGCAGTTTCACTGCCATGAAAAGGTTTGCAGATGGGCAAGCCCTAATATGGACTCTGAACAGGAATCCAGGATCCTGCTGGTGTGGGAAGTGTTGTAGCAGGCTGGTTGCATTACGACAACTGCATTCATAATACAGTGGTCGGCCCACCGAGGTCATAGAGGTTGGATCGCAATTATGAGGTCAGCAGTCTTGAGACCGGCAAACTCATAATGAGGCTTATTGTAATACGTGTGTGTAAGAAATTAAATCAGCACACGTAGACCAGGGTATGTATGTATTGGTAAAACAATTGTCATTGTCGTGGGAACCCCGTATGTTTCTGGGAGAGAACCCGGAATTATTTAAACTTATTATCCAATCCAGAAATTAACTTAAAAAACAACAGCGCATGGGACACATACAGGCTCTGATTACAAGCTTGGCAGATGGGATATTCCATCACAAATGTGACAGATATCCCTTCCGCCATATTACAAATTCCATTATATCCTATGGTGGGATGTCGATCACATTTGTGAGGAAGTATCATACACCAAGATTGTAATCAGGCCATTAGTTTCCATTTGAAATACATTGACTACAGTCAGAATTCACAAAAACTGAAGTGAGAGATCATAGTGCAGAGGACTCAGTGCTCCAATAAATAGTAAAAATATGTACAAAATACATCACCAAAGACAGTGTACAATTCCCAATGGTTGATTCCAATAATTGATTAGAATCATGGCAAGTTTGCATGAATCATTTTACCATCCCTTTTAGATAATTTATAATAACAACCCAACACAGAATGTATTGCTGTTTCAACCATATATGAATGGGAGGGTCTTATCAGGACATAGGGCTTGATTACGACCCTGGCGGTCACACTGCTAGCCCACTGCAACATCGATCAGGAACATGCCGCCAAGATGGCAGCATCCCAGCCGCCGCATTACGAGATCATTGCGGGGCTGACGGTGTGTCCATATTGCAGCCAAGGCAGCAGGGTGCTTTGGCTCTAGGAGAGAGCCTGAAGCCAATGCCGGCCACACTGCTGCGCCTACTGCAAGTCGGGTGCACTGTTTCTATGCACCATATCGTGCATGGCAAACAGTGCACACACTGACCGTGCTGGCATAGGGGGCACAACATGAGCCCGGCCACAGACCTTAAGTGCCTATTTGGATTTTGCCCTTTCACTCCCTTTTTGCCGAACTTTTCATGGTGATAGCCCTGCCATGAAAAGTTCGGTGGAAAGGCAGGTCCTAATGTGGTCGGAGATGAAGGAGCAGGGACCGCCTCCATTGTCGGCCTCTGCTTCTTCCACCGCACTAACTGGAATGGTGCCGGAGGTGACAGTCCTGAGGCAGTCCCCCGTCCTGTTCGTAATCCAGTAGTTGTACCACCAGTTATGCAGGCGGTCTGACTGCCTGAAAGCAATGGCAGTTCATTGACTGCCAGGGTCCTAATCATACCCTTTAGCCATCTGACTAACCTGCAGGAAGAACAGACAGAAAACAATAAATGTTTGTGAAGTCTGTGCTTGACCAAAACTATCTTAATTGACCAATCATTAGAATCCTCACTATCTGATTAGTGGGATGAGTTATGTGTCAGAATTCCACTGGGCTTTCAAGCTATCTAAAGTTAAATGGAAACATAGAGGGAATAATCATCCATCTATTTCGTAACTCAATGTCTACTTAAATTCACTAAGAGTGCATCATGACCTAGCGCACCACCAGTCTACATGCCAGTAGAATGGGTGTAGGAAAGTAAGCCAGTGGACTCTCATCAAAATACTGCACATCCTGTAGCAAAAGAATGTCAACAACTTAAGATAAACATCATGCTTGTTAGTAGGGATGTAACTACCTACATGCATAGCAGTAGTGAAACTTAACTGTATACAAGTGATGAGGAAACAGAAACAACACCAACATTATCTACATTGCCCACATCTGTAACGTGCCGTGAGACAGAGGAAGCATAAAAAGCACATACGGAAAGGGAAATAAATATTTTGAGGGAAACAGCTATACATATCATAGACCCTGGTAAAATGTTCAAACGGAAGAAAAAAGTCTTTATATTGAAATAATTTAGTAGTAAATATCTCAAGTGGCAAAGAGGTTGACTATAAACTATACCTTGCTGATAATACCACAGTGACTTGAACCAACAGGATGCTACTACCCAACTTTAAGAATTAGGAGCTACTTGAATGGTGCAGCGAAACATAGGAAACAGAGACTAACCTTGGGTAGTATGTGTATTATTAGAAGAATAAATACATGGCGAATAAATCTGAGGCAGTGATTTGCCTTGCACTCAAAATGTATTATACATTAACATATTCTCAAATAATGTATTTTTTTTTGTAGAGTTTTATATAGCGCAAACTAGACCCAAAGGTATCAGAGCGCTTTACATGAGAACCAGTTACTTTACAGACAAAGACATTCATATTTTTTTAGGCATGGGGAGATTAAGTGATTTGCCCAGAATCACAGAATGTTGACCGTCCCGGCCGAGCTTTGAACCAGATTCCCCAGATCCGAGGTCGACCGCCCTAGCTGCTAGGCAACATTCTCTCCCATTTATGCAGCAATTTATTGATTTGGTACTTGCATAAATGCTAGACAAAGAGGGACCATAGACTGCAGTCTGGAATAATTGTGACTGTTGCCATTAAATGGAAAGGCATTTTTTTTTATCTCTGGTGACTTATGCATGTTTGTGATTATATGATTCCCTAGAGCACTTGCTACTGCTGATTTGCAATTTCCTAATGGGGGCCAGGCTACCTCGATGGGGACCGTGGGGGGAGCCTGGAGGCCCCCGGGGTCCTAGGATCTCCCTGCTTCCTTCGGGAACCTGAATTTCTTTTTACACACAGGGAGCTGCTGATGTGATGCTCAAGGGTGTAGAAAGCAAGGTGTTCCACTTTCAGCAAAATGCTCTTGCTTTCTGAAGGCGGAGCACTTGTTTGCTGTGCCGTGGTGGGAGCGGTGCTATCGCCTCGCCATAGCAAACTGCAATGCCATGGGTTGGGCACCCAGGGACATTGCTGGAGCCAGCCCTGGGGACCGCCACCCCCCAAGGCTCCTGGAGGAGCGGTGTGCAGCCCCACTCCTTTCTTGAAAAAGCAGACTGCCTGGGGAGGTGGCGGTCCCTGGGGGGCCAGTACACCCGGAAGGAGGGCCATGGGGCCCCTCTCCCATTTCTTAAATATAGAGTTTTGCCCCGGGGAGGTTCTGGTCCCCAGGGCTGATGGGGTCTCTGAGGCCTGCCCACATTAAAATGTTAAAGCCCCCGGGAGGTGGTGATCCCTGGGGCCGTGGGGTCTGTGAGGCCACCCCACAATAACATGTTAAAGCCACAAGGTGGTGATGGCCTCGGAGGGAAGGTGGGGTCCTCGAGGCCCGCTCATTTCATTAGCCACAGGAATGTTGCAATCCCCGGGGCTGCGTGGGAGGCCACACAGTCTCCACGCACCTTTTTTTAACAATGAGCCCCATATAGGTGGCAGTCCCCAGGGCTACAGGGGACGTGTGGGCCCCCTGCAGCTCTTTCATTATGTTTGCACTGGGGAGGTGGTGGTCCCCAGGGAGAAGGGTGCTGCATAGGCACCCCCACTTTAACTAATAAACTGCCCACGGGACCTGGCCCACCTGGGGGCTTTTATTTAATGAAGCGCAGGAGACCGTGCTTCTTTTTTTTTTTTTTAATCAGCGGGAGTCGCAGATCCAACACAACTACAGTCAAATAGATTTTTTTTAAATGCTTTTTTGGCCCTGGCCCAAGAGACCTAGGGGGTCAGGGTGTTTCTACCCTACCCTATTATCTTTTTTTTACACTTTTAATGCTTATGTAATGCTTTTTCTGTTGGTTCGCTTCAGCCGAGTAACAAGATGACTGTCAAAGCTTCCTGGTTTGATAAGCACGAGATCGGGAGTGTCGCGAATCCACCACGGCTTCATTTGTATATCTGAGAAATCTTTAAATTTCTCAGCAACTACTGCATGGATTTATACCTTTTATGAAAAAGAGTGCTTTCTCGACCAAGATTACCTTTCTGACAAATTTGGTGCAATTCCGTTTAGCCGTTCAGGCTGTAGCCATGTCTAAAGTTTCCTATGGAAATTAACATGGGGGAAAAACATTTTGGGACCCCCCTTTTTTACTGCCCCTGCTTGACGGATCACCCTGAAATGTTTATGACAGCAGCTGAAGTGACTGCCCCAATAGTTTTGAGAATTTCACGAAGATTCGTCAAACGGCACCAAAGTTATTGTCAAATCAAAAAACAGTCCTCTTACGGAAAACTGCATCCTAACTATAACTACCTTCTGGCGACTGACAGTAGGTAATATATATATATATATATATATATATATATATATATATATATATATATATATATATATATATATATATATATATATATATATATATATATATATATATATATATATATATATATTCACTGAAAAAACCATAGGTTATAGACCATATATAGTTAGGAATTAGCATTTAAAAAACCTTATTTTACTCACACAAAACCATTGAAATTCCATATATAGTTAGTTGCACTAACTATATATCGCGCACCTGCAATCCACTGCTGATGATGTCACATATTACATCATTCATGACATGGTCAGTGACATCACTGATGACATCACTGATGACATCTCAAATGACATCACTGATAACAACATCCAGTGATTTTATGTTTCTGTAAAGTTTAAATATGTCTTACATATTGAAGAATGAGTGGATGTATAAGTGTCTGGACGAAGGATTTAGTAGGTGCATGACTGACTGTATGAGTGAGTGATTAAATGTGTCTCACTGAGTGCATGGGTTAGTGACTAAACTGTCTTAATTTGTGCATCATTATGTCTGTTGTTCTGTAAACTGCTGCATGTGTTGATCAGTAGCTATATGAGTAACTATATGGGTTATTGATTGATTGTCCAAGTATTTGTATGGGAGACTGAGTGTGTGTGTGGCTGGCTGGGAGGTGTGTGACTCTGTGCAGATCAATGTGTACTTATATCAATGATTGTATAACAAGGTAAGTATGTGTTAGTATATGTTTGAAAATATAAGGTGCTCTATGTTTAACTGTATAGACAAGAAAATGGAAGTGTGATTGATTCTTTACAGGACTGACTAGGTGTGTGAGTAACTCCATGGATGAGTGGCAGAGTGTGAGTGTCTGTATAGGTGTATGAGTGCATATGATAGTGTTGTAAAGATGAGTGATTGTATGTATGAATGATTGTATGGGTGAATGAGTGAATGTGTGTGTAGACGTAGGAATCAGTGAGTACATATGTAGTAACTAGTATTGGTGTGTCAATGGTTTCAAAAATTATACTCTGTATTTAACACTGGGTGAAACAGAGGTTATATTAAAATGTGAGGAGATGCATTGTATTGTCACATGAATGATATCATCAGTGATGTGGTCATTGATGTCAAATGAGATGTCATCAGTGATGTCATTTGAGATGTCATCAGTGATGTCATCAGTGATGTCACTGACCATGTCATGAATGATGTAATATGTGACATCATCAGCAGTGGATTGCAGGTGCGCGATATATAGTTAGTGCAACTAACTATATATGGAATTTCAATGGTTTTGTGTGAGTAAAATAAGGTTTTTTAAATGCTAATTCCTAACTATATATGGTCTATAACCTATGGTTTTTTCAGTGAATTTTCAAGGTTTTGTAAATGCTAATTCCTAACTTATATGGTCTATAACCTATGGTTTTTTCAGTGAATTTCAATGGTTTTTTAATAGCAAATATCATAAGCTGTCGAATGTCAAGTACGTGGTAAGTGAAAACATTTTCGTGTTTATGCACACTGATCTGCTTTGAATGGTGCCCCCCCCCCCTCATTTCTATTAGGAGTACTCTCTCTTTGCAGATAGTGAAAGGTAGTTAACGCAGGCCTTTGCCCCCGTTGTAATCCGTCGTGCCTGCTTCTCTCTCCATTTGATTGATTGTTATCCAAGTATTTACTGTTTTAGAATTAGTTCTCTTTGGTTCATTCTCTATTTACAAACAAACACAGAGTCGCAATACTCTGTTTAGTCTTTGCAGATAACGAAAAATCGTGTAAAAAAAAAGAAAAGGAATCGAGCAAAATCAGTAGGCCACTAATGGGATCTCTTTTTGACCTCGCTAAAATAGAAACATTAGGAACAACCCCTCATGACAAATACAAAACTAGTGAGATGAACTGAACTCCACACAATGATGGCTGCAAAACAGCTCGGCTCCGCCACCCACCCCGCCCAAAATAACGATAAAGAGCGGCTGCCATGATTGGTTGCGGAATGGCCACGACGGAGCTACGAAATGGTGCTGCTCTCATGCTAACCCCAGCTTCAGTCTGAAACATCCAGAAACACTGTAGACTACCAATTCGATCAGTTCCGGTAGCGCCCCAATGTAACCCGGTAGAGAAGAACTAGCCCTCCCCTCTTTGACTGATGGTTCTTGTTGCCTGTCCCTTCTGTTGTCATTTAACAGAACTATTTAGCCTGCTGAAAGGGGTTGTGTTCCGACCGCTGGTTGGTGGAGACATTTTGACTATATTCTGGACCTGCGTTGTCACGTAATGCGTCATATGACGCGCCGCGTTAGCGCATCCGGAAGTCATCCGGGGCGCGCAGCGCGTAACGTAAGCATAACAAGTCATGTGACTTGTTAATAAAACTTTTCATTGGTTCATTTTACTTTTCTTATTGTAATGATGAAAGGCTTGGTCATATGACCTAAAAATTACGCTTTTCATTACTTCCGAACATTATTTTTTCTTAAATATATGTTATAATGTTCCAGGCTAATGTACGCTCCCGGAAATTTTACAACTGTCCTGCAAGTAAAATATATTCTTTTTTCGAGAAAAAGAGCGTTTCTTCGTCCCATGACGGAGCCGTTGAGCAAAAGAGGGTCGACCTGCTGTCTTAGTCGCCGATACGCCTGAATATGAGATTCTTATCGATCACTTTATGTTGCAGGAATAGAAAACACAACAGCCCTTGACCATTTATCTTTACTGCGTTCCTTCGTATTATACCTTTTACCCTTCATGTAATTGGTCTGCTTTATTTCACTTGCCTTTTAATTATTCTAAAACAGTGACTATTATTAAAAACTTTACCAATGTATATACTACTACCATGTTTTCTTTTAAAAACCTTTATTGTGAAAATTTCATTATACAAATACGAGCCTATAACCACGTGGGCCTGCCACGGAGCAAACTGTAATCGTATATGATGAATAGACATTTACACTGTAGAGGAACGTAACGGGCGGGCCATTAGGTTGCAAGAACTAAGGTGTCTAACAGTTACGGAATCGGTGGACGTACATTTTATAATTAAAATACGACAGGGCCAGTTACAATAAAATTATCTAGATATACATTTGCGGGCAAGTACCATGGGTGACGTTAATTCGAACTTTCAACAGTACAGTAATCAATAACACATCAGAACTTAATATCAATAGGGATGTCGAAATATTCAATCAATTCTCGTCCCCGCCCGCCATGTGCTTCAAAACTGCATACGTATCTCGTGATTTCAAGGTTCTGCAACCAGTACACAACAAGGAGTTACGAGTCCCATTTATTCCGGCGCCATTTTGGGCGAGGACGGGCAGGTCCAGGATATAGTCAAAATGTCTCTACCAACCATCGACTATGATGATGTTCATATGCTGTATTTATTAGAGTAACACTCATCTGTCCACATGAAATTAATTTGCCACAATCTAAACATGTCATTTTAATCTTTCCAAAGTTCTTCTAAATATTTGGGACCGTTTCCCTTGCCTCTGAAGCTCTCAGTGCCACTTCTTTGATGAATGTACTAGCAGGTCAGGGGTTCTCCTCCAAATCTCTCTTTTATGCAGCACTATAATTAATTGGTGCCACCTCTCCATATGACGATGCATGGTATAGTTACCACAACTATATTTTTTTTCGGTTCCTCTGGAGAGTTCATCGTGGCAGATGAAGCGTGTAACGTACCGGGCATTTACCTTTTTTTGCATGTACAGGAAAGGAAAAAAAAATCGAGCGTCCGAGTTCTAAGGTGTCCCAGGGCCATTTTAGTGGACCAGGCCCAAATCCAAAGAACAGGCCGCCATTTTGAGAGTCCTCTTGCAGCCGCCTGTCGCTGTAGCATCAAGAGCAGCCGAAACTCAGCTGAATGGCAACTGAAACGGTAAAGGGGCGCCCCACTACAGCAGACGAGCCTCCACCTAGGAAGGCCCATTCACGCCGGCTCCCCCCCCCCCCCTTCGGGCACCCCACGCCGTTATTCGGAGCAGTATTGTAGGATGGCTACACCAGTGCGGCAACTTGCTAGACATCACCTCGGTGGTAACCGAATCTCAACGCCTTGTGGTGTCTTCTATTCAGAAAACATTGTTATGCTGCCTTCGACCTATTCGCCGCAAGTGCGCACACAACTCAACTGCATAGCTTGCTAGACACCACCTCGGTGCCATCCGGATCTTGGAATGTCAGCGCCTTTTGGTGTCTTCTCTTCAGAAAATATTGTTGCGCTGCCTTTGGCCCCATTCGCACATCAGTCCGCTACTGACGCCATCTCACAGGCTAATGGGGCGCCCCACGCCGACTTTCAGCATTGTAGGATGACCACACCAGTACAGCAACTTGCTAGACATCACCTCGGTGCCATCCGGATCTCGGCGCCCCACTGCAGATGAAGTGCCTCTCAACTATGAAACCACCACGGTGACATCCGGATCTGGGCGCGTTGTGCTGCCTTCGGCCTATTCGCACATCGGTCCGCTACTGACGCCATCTCACAGGCTAATGGGGCGACCCACGCCGAGTTTCAGCATTGTAGGATGACCACACCAGTACAGCAACTTGATAGACATCACCTCGGTGCCATCTGAATCTTGGCATCTCAACGCCTAGTGGTATCTTCCATACAGAAAATATTGTTACGCTGCCTTTGGCCCCATTCGCACATCAGTCCGCAACTTAGACATCACCTCGGTGCCATCCGGATCTTGGCATCTCAGCGCCTTGTGGTGTCAGTCAGAAAATATTGTTGCGCTGCCTTTGGCCCTATTCGCACATCAGTCCGCTACTGACACCATCTCACAGGCCAACAGGGCGCCCCACGCCGACTTTTACCATTGTACGATGGCCACACCAGTGCCACAACTTGCTAGACACCACCTCGGTGCCATCCGGATCTTGGCATCTCAGCGCCTTGTGGTGTCTTCAAATCAGAAAATATTGTTGCGCTGCCTTTGGCCCCATTCGCATATCGGCCCGCTACTGACGCCATCTCACAGGCCAACGGGGCGCCCCACGCCGACTTTCAACATTGTAGGATGGCCACAGAAGTGCGACAACTTACTAGACACCACCTCGGTGCCATCCGGATCTTGGCGCGTTGTGCTGCCTTCGGCCTATTCGCACATCGGTCCGCTACTGACGCAAACTCACAGGCCAACGGGGCGCCCCACGCCGACTTTCAGCATTGTAGGATGGCCACACCAGTGCACCTTACTAGACACCACCTCGGTGCCATCCGGATCTTGATGCGTAGTGAAGCTGCAGCAGCTGCAAATAAGCTTCAGACAGTGTTACAACCGCTGCTCAGAACTCTCAACTATGACACCACCTCGGTGCCATCCGGATCTTGGCATCTCAGCGCCTTGTGGTGTCAGTCAGAAACTATTGTTGCGCTGCCTTTGGCCCCATTCGCACATCGGTCCGCTACTGACGCAAACTCACAGGCCAAGGGGGCGCCCCACGCCGACTTTCAGCATTGTAGGATGACCACACCAGTACAGCAACTTGCTAGACATCACCTCGGTGCCATCCGGATCTCGGCGCCCCACTGCAGATGAAGTGCCTCTCAACTATGAAACCACCACGGTGACATCCGGATCTTGGCGCGTTGTGCTGCCTTCAGCCTATTCGCACATCGGTCCGCTACTGACGCCATCTCACAGGCTAATGGGGCGACCCACGCCGAGTTTCAGCATTGTAGGATGACCACACCAGTACAGCAACTTGCTAGACATCACCTCGGTGCCATCCGAATCTTGGCATCTCAACGCCTAGTGGTATCTTCCATACAGAAAATATTGTTACGCTGCCTTTGGCCCCATTCGCACATCAGTCCGCAACTTAGACATCACCTTGGTGCCATCCGGATCTTGGCATCTCAGCGCCTTGTGGTGTCAGTCAGAAAATATTGTTGCGCTGCCTTTGGCCCCATTCGCACATCAGTCCGCTACTGACACCATCTCACAGGCCAACAGGGCGCCCCACGCCGACTTTTACCATTGTACGATGGCCACACCAGTGCCACAACTTGCTAGACACCACCTCGGTGCCATCCGGATCTTGGCATCTCAGCGCCTTGTGGTGTCTTCAAATCAGAAAATATTGTTGCGCTGCCTTTGGCCCCATTCGCACATCGGTCCGCTACTGACGCCATCTCACAGGCCAACGGGGCGCCCCACGCCGACTTTTAACATTGTAGGATGGCCACAGAAGTGCGACAACTTACTAGACACCACCTCGGTGCCATCCGGATCTTGGCGCGTTGTGCTGCCTTCGGCCTATTCGCACATCGGTCCGCTACTGACGCAAACTCACAGGCCAACGGGGCGCCCCACACCGACTTTCAGCATTGTAGGATGGCCACACCAGTGCACCTTACTAGACACCACCTCGGTGCCATCCGGATCTTGACGCGTAGTGAAGCTGCAGCAGCTGCAAATAAGCTTCAGACAGTGTTACAACCGCTGCTCAGAACTCTCAACTATGACACCACCTCGGTGCCATCCGGATCTTGGCATCTCAGCGCCTTGTGGTGTCAGTCAGAAACTATTGTTGCGCTGCCTTTGGCCCCATTCGCACATCGGTCCGCTACTGACGCAAACTCACAGGCCAACGGGGCGCCCCACGCCGACTTTCAGCATTGTAGGACGGCCACACCAGTGCGGCAACTTGCTACACACCACCTCCGTGCCATCCGGATCTTGGCATCTCAGCGCCTAGTGGTGTCTTCTATTCCGAAAATATTGTTGCGCTGCCTTCGGCCCCATTCACACATCGGTCCGCTACTGACGCCATCTCACAGGCCAACGGGGCGCCCCACGCCGACTTTCAGCATTGTAGGATGGCCACACCAGTGCGGCAACTTACTAGACACCACCTCGGTGCCATCCGGATCTTGGCGCGTTGTGCTGCCTTCGGCCTATTCGCACATCGGTCCGCTACTGACGCAAACTCACAGGCCAACGGGGTGCCCCACGCCGACTTTCAGCATTGTTGGATGGCCACACCAGTGCGGCAACTTACTAGACACCACCTCGGTGCCATCCGGATCTTGGCGCGTTGTGCTGCCTTCGGCCTATTCGCACATCGGTCCGCTACTGACGCAAACTCACAGGCCAACGGGGCACCCCACGCCGACTTTCAGCATTGTAGGATGGCCACACCAGTGCTGCAACTTACTGGACACCACCTCGGTGCCATCCGGATCTTGGCGCGTTCTATTGCCTTCGGCCTATTCGCACATCGGTCCGCTACTGACGCCGCCTCACGTGCCAACGTATTTTCTCCGCATTTTATACCCTATGCCGCATAACAGGTCATGTGACTTGTTTATAAAACTTTTCATTGGTTCATTTTACTTTTGGTTTCCTAATGATGGAAAGCTTGATCATATGACCTAAAAACAACACTTTTCATTGGATGAAAACTTTTTTTTTTTCCCAAACGATGAAAGCCCCACCTTGTTTCTGGATGTTTCAGACTGAAGCTGGCGTCAGCATGAGAGCACCACCATCTCGTGGCTCCGTCGTGGTCATTCCGCGAGCAATCATGGCAGCCGCTCCCCACCGGAAGCCTGCGGGAGTCGGGGCTCCCAAAACTTTTGATGAATTCTCAAGGCGGAGGGGACGCTTTCGAGAATGGGGTCCAAGACCTAGCAGACAAGCGTCCGATTTCCAAGGTGTCCCAGGGCCATTTCAGTGGACCAGGCCCAAAAAGGAAACAGCCTGCCGCCATTTTGAGAGTCCTGTGACAGCCGCCTATCGCTGCACCGCAAGAGTGGGCGCAACTCAGCTGAATTGCGGCTTTTGACACAGTGGACCAAAAACGGACGGAATGGCAACTGAAACGGTAAAGGGGCGCCCCACTACAACAGATGACACTCCACCTGGAGAGGCCCGTTCACGCCGCCTCCCCCGGGGCGCCCCACGCCGTTATTCGGAGCAGCATTGTAGGATACCAAAACCAGTGCGGCAACTTACTGGACATCACCTTGGTGCCATCGTTCTGCTGCCTTGGAACTATTCGCACAACAGTTTGCTACTGATGACCCACCCCCCGCGACGCCCCACGCCGTTATTTGCTGGGTGGCAACTTACTAGACATCACTTTCGTGTCATCTAGATTTCAACGCGTTCTGCTGCCTTGGAACTATTCGCACAACAGTTTGCTACGGATGACCCACCCCCCGCGACGCCCCACGCCGGAAATCTGGACGTTGTGCTGCGTTGGGACTATTCGCACAGCCGACCGCTACTTCGTTGTTTTTCCCTAAAAATGTTTATATGTTATTACTATTTTTGTTTTCTTGTATATATTTATAAATTATTAAAGTTTTATAATCTTACTACTTTGTCGGAGTGCTATATATTTTTAATGTAACACATAATTGTAAAAACTTTGATGTACAAAGAGTCATCCCTGGAATCTTCCGCTTCAGGCTCGGTCCCCTCCCCAATCACAATACAGGATGGTTTTCAGATAATAGCAACGCTTCTGCTGTGACGGATCTCATCGAGTGTGGGCCTTGATCTACTATAACTCCTTTGAAGAGGGGTGATTCTTTACAGCTGTGGCCATAAACTACATCTGCAGGGCTAGCTGATACCCTAGGACCAGCCTGGACAATCGGACACAGAGGAAAAGGAGTGTCAGAGGGTGCGGTAGTGAATAGGGCGAAAGGGAGGTGTCGGGCGGGCACAGGGTGTGATTCTCAGGGAAGAGCAGCGCAGATGGGGGGAGGTTTATTACCCATGCATAAGACAGAGAGCGGGGGTGACCACTGCCTGGGGGAGATGCTTGCGAGGGTGGGGAGCCATGCTAAGGATCGACAGCGTGCAGAGAGTGGGTCTGGTCAAGGCATCTAAAATGGCTGCCGTGCACGACAAAAGTGTGGCATTTGAAAAAAGACAAGATGGCGCAGACAATGTTTTTCAACACTTCCTGATTTCCTTCGAATCGAACGTTAACAGACGTTGGGGCATATTACCAAAGTTAAGCGATATTCATCCCTAACGATGCTTAGCAACGATTTTTTTACCGTCAGAAATTATCGCAGATAAACCTTGCTATTATCAAGGTTTATCGCAAATACGATAAAAAACGACCGCAATGCATTAATATCGCTGAAAACTCAGCGATATTCATGCATTACCGAGCTAATGCTCTTAGCCATGTTATCCACCTCCCATTGGATAACATGGCTAAGAATTGCTCAGGGCAGGTGCTAGCTTTTGGAGATATTCGCGCTTATCTCGAATATTTCCAAAAGTTGATAATAGGAGATAGCGATGTTAGCGACTGTTTCCAGTCGCTAACATCTTGGCATGCCCACTTTGCATGTCATTAGTGATAAATATCACTCACATGCAAAGTGGGGCCCAAGATGGTCGCTATCTCCTACTAGCCGTCGCTAACTGGTGTTAGCAACAGCTAGGTAATACAGATATAATTTTATCTCCGCGAAGCGGAGCGCTGTTACAGATATATATCTTGTTTTTGAACGTTAATTTCTCAAAATGCACTGAAGCACATATATTGAGACCTAGCAAAGGCACATCGGGCTACCAGTCCCTAATATTTTACCAAGTTTCGTGCAAATCCATTCAGCCGTTCGATTATTATTATTATTTTTTTTTTTGCCCCGCGGGGCCCTTTTAAAACCTCCACATCAAACCTAGGGGGTCAGCGAGGATCTACTATGCCCCCTTATGGTCATTTGCCCCTTCGCTTTGGCCTCCTCTTGTCTCTCGATCCTACCGAGAGACAAGATGGCGGCCGCTACGGACTGTTTGGAATGTTTACAGACACCGGAGAGCCAATCAGCTTCGCTTCGCAAAGCTCCGTAACGCGAAAAGTACGCGAAGCGGTGCGCTGTTACAGATATATATCTTTTTTGAACGTTAATTTCTCAAAATCCACTGGAGCACATATATTGAGATCTAGCAAAGGCACATCGGGCTACCAGTCCCTACAATTTTGCCAAGTTTCGTGCAAATCCATTCAGCTGTTCGATTATTATTATTTTTTATTTTTTTTGCCCCGCGGGGCCCTTTTAAAACCTCCACATCAAACCTAAACGGTCAGGGAGGATCTACTATGCCCCCTTATGGTCATTTGCCCCTTCGGTTTGGCCTCCGCTTGTCTCTCGATCCTACCGAGAGACAAGATGGCGGCCGCTACGGACTGTTTGGAATGTTTACAGACGCCGGAGAACCAATCAGCTTCGCTTCACAAAGCTCCGTTGCGCGAAAAGTACGCGTACTGGAGCGCTGCCCGGTCCGCTGTTACAGATATATATCTTTTTTTAAACGTTAATTTCTCAAAATCCACTGGAGCACATATATTGAGACCTACAAAAGGCACATCGGGCTACCAGTCCCTACAATTTTGCCAAGTTTCGTGCAAATCCATTCAGCCGTTCGGGCTAAAAGTGAGGCCAACCGCCCTATGGAAAACTCAATGTTAAAAACACGTTTAGGGACCCCCCCTTTTTTCTCGGCCCTCCCTTGACGAACCCCCCCCAAATTTTCAAGGGCTGCTCAGAAACAAAATGTGCCATTTTCCTGAAAATTTCAGCCAATTCCGTCCACAAACGCCAAAGTTATTAGACATAGAATTTTCAAAAATCCCATAGAGAAAAAATCCTAACTATATATACCTACTGGCGACCGCCAGTAGGTAATATCCACAACGAAATCCCAAAGCGCAACCATCCAAAGCGGCGCAACACCAGGATACAGACTCCGTAAGCAAGGATGCAGGTAAGTGTAGTTTATTCAAACATCATAAGTCCAAATGACGCGTTTTGGCCACCATAAATGCGGCCTTGTTCACATAGCGCGCTGTTAAGAAATAGTGTATCATATACAGGTGACAGTGGCAGTATTTTTTCAATGTTGTTTAAAGTGAGTGGGCATTTTACTACATGTGGTAACTTTTACTGTAGTGCTACTTTACTGCCAAAGGTAGAAATGACATTAGCCTCATGTGTTGACATAATGAACAGACTATGTTAAGTGCGTTAATCTGCAGCATGAGATGAAAGATAGCAGCGTATGTGTTCTGCCATCAATTTGAAAATCTATTGGGCGCAGCTTGTGTGCACTGAATAAGTGAGTAACTCCATGGAATATCCTCAGTCAGATCTCCCGCTACCCCTCTACTGGAGACAATGTATTCCCATACTCTTAAGGCCGTGAGTGCCGATTTGTACCAGGGTGTATTTATCCAACCAGTGGGTTTGGGGAGTGCACTGACCTGTACGTGACTGGTGCATTACGACAGTACACGCTAAAAATGAAGGTGCACGAATTCTGTTTCTTGGAGTGCTGCGTTATAAAAAGCGGAGTCCATAATGTCATCCGAGCTACAAGGCACCACTAGATAGCCTAACTTAATATTATTGCTGCTTAAATGCATGGCTACTCACCACTGGAGTATGAAAAGTAAAAAAAGTGAGTATGAGAGATATGTACTGTGACATATACATACATGAAGAGGCAGGCATGCTTAGTGCGCATAAATAGTGAAAGTGTTTGTGTTGTGATGTTGCCTCTTTAATCGGGTGATAAGTAAGAAAAATTAATGGCAAATGTGGAATGCAAATAATTAGAATTACTGTTACTTAGCCCAATGTGGTCCCATTACGCCTAACACTGCTGGGGCTATAGTTGTGAAAAAAATCCCTTCTAGACTAAAGCATGTGCTGTGAACTGAAAAGGCCAAATGGAAAACAGACGCTATGCTAAACAGGTAATAAACACTACAATGGCTGAAAAATAGGATGCACAAATGCTGCGATGGAAAACACAAATTGATGTAAGCTCATTCTCCTATTCGAATTTCGAAGTGTTCAGGGTGCTCAATGTATATACAGTGAAAACATGGCAGTATTCAACACAGATGTACGTATGGAATCAAAAAGGGCACCGATAATGGGTCAGTATCACAGGAAATTATGCAGATTCTCGCTAGTGTTGAGGTCTGGGGGCATCTTGGTGTTAAACTGCAGGATATATTTACTTTCCAACTGACGCAGAAGTTTCTCCCTGTTGCCCCCCCCCCGTCTCTCAATGTGGTTATGCAGTCTATTACTGAGTATTGGAGGTGGTCTAAGTTGTTATTGTGCACCTCCTTAAAATGTCTGGCTACCGGATACACCGGGTCACTATTGACGATGGCTCTAAGGTGCTGCAGGATGCGCAAATGCACCTGTAACTTGGTACTCCAGATGTGACATAATCCGCATTTACATTCCAGGATGTAAACAGCAAGCTCAGTTCTGCATGTCAGATGGTACTTGATGATGAGTGGTGCATTTCTGAATGCGGAGTCTATCTGCGTAATATTCTTGCCAAACTTGCAGGCTCTGCAACTGTTGCATTTCACAAACCCTTTCTATCTGCCAGCCAGTTCTGAGTGGTTTTAATCTCTGGACTGTTCCTCACTAATGCATCACACATAGAAAAGGCCTTCCTGTAGGTGATGTCAGGATGGTTCGCAACTAGGGAGCCCAATGTGGGGTCAGACTTAATGATTGCTCTTTCCTCTGTGTTATGGGTTATAACTGGTGCTGACTGTGCTAGTTGTTTCAGTGAGAATGCTACCTGTGCTGATGGTTTCTGGTACGAGTTTCCCCATCAGGAGTTCTTCTCTAGGAATGGCATTGGCTCTTTCTGTGGTAGAACCGAGTCACAAGAATCAGTAAAAGAAAGTGAACAATTGAGAAAAGGGGGCAGGGTAGAAACACTCTGACCCCCTAGGCCTGCTCAGGCGGTCCCCCAGAGACCCCCCAAAATATTATTTTTTTAAACGTACGAATGCGCAGTGGGTGCGTGAATCTGCACAAAAATGTTTTACAAAAATTAAACAGGGCTACCCTACTTCATTTAAATGAGCCCCCAGGTGGGCCAGGTCCCAGAGGCAATTGTATAATTATACCTCCACCTCCTCGGGGCTATGTAAATTAGGTGCCGGAGGGCACACTGCCCTCCAGCAGCCCCGAGGACCACCATCCCCCCAGGGCTTTGAAAATAAAGTTAGGGGGCAGCACGGCCCCCCTCCTTCAGCGCTTGATGGCCCTGGAGACCGTCGCCGCACAGGGTAGGGTCCTGCAATGTCCCGGGGTATCCACCCGTGGGACATTGCTGTTTGCTATGACAGGGCGGGAGCATGGCTTCCACCCTGTGATAGCAAACACTGGTTTGGTTGGTTGAAGCGAGAGGAGGAAAAACTCTCCTCTCGCTTCAATAAAGGAAAAGAGAATTGCTTTTAGGCAAGAGAAGCTGCATGTTAGCAGCTCCTGTTGCCCAAAAAGAATGCTGGCTCCTGCAGGACTGTGGGGGCATTGGGCCTCCCCCCGTGGTCCCCAACAGATAGACCAGGCCCCAGGAGATGGGGTCCCTGGGGCCAGAAGTAGCCTGGGAGTGGGGCTACGCGGCTCTCCTCTCATTTGAAAATATATATGTAGATGTGGGCATGCCTCAGGAGATGGGGTCCCCGAGGCGAATGTAAATGAATGAAAGTGAACGCTTTTTATTTTTTATTTTTCCAAAAAGTTTGGAGTTGCGACCCTCGAGCGGCCCCTAGTGCGAACTTAAAGGATGCGCGGCTCTCAGGGTGGCCCCCTAGTGTGAATACGTAGGGTGCGCGGCTCTCAGTGGGCCCTCTAACGTGAACGCCCTGGGTGTGCGGCTCCCAGCACGGCACTTGAGTACTTCTCAGGTCTTTAAAACACAGAGGGGCATATTCTCAAAGACAATGGCACTTTATCGCAGCCAAAATGGTAATACATTTAACATACCGGTCACAAGCTGGTGCAAACAACCCATATCACCAGCTTACTAGCGATAGCAGCCTTAAAAAGCATCATCATGGATGACCCCGGCAAATATCGCTAATGAGATGCAGAGTAGGCGTTCCCGTGCAAAAAGCAACAAACACACAACTTCGTAACTTTCTCAACCACCAGCAAGGAGATAAAGTGCGTTAGCACCAGGAAGTTTGCACCTGCTCTGACCTGGTGTAAAGTCGGACTACAACCTGAAACATGAAAGGGAGCCCAGCCCACAGCCACGCCTGAATGACAACAGATGCAATGGAGCCAACGATCATGCAGCTCGGACACCCAACAGTGCCCCGACACACCCAACAGTGCCTCGACACCCCCTGCCAGCAGCCCCTTACCTGCCATCCCCACATGACCCCTCCGACAAACAAATGTGATAGCAACCTTCCGAAATCTGGAACGTAACAAATTGGCGGATGTCGCACAATTATAACAAAAAAGATGCATGTGAGGTTGGACAAATGAGAATCACAGTCATCTATGGATTTACATATAAAACATTTTATTTAAACAAAACAACAAAATAAAAGTAGGTACAGCCATGGCGTGTCATCACTCGACACTCTGTGAATCACAGCCTGCAAGACAAAAAGCAAGATAAGATTGTTAGTCATGCGCCCACCAAAGGAGAGAGAGAGAGGGAGAAAGAGGAAGAGAGAGAGAGAAAGAAAGAAAGATTGAGAGAGAGGAAGACAGAAAAAGAGAGAGTGAGAGAGAGGAAGAGAGAGAGAAAGAGGGAGAGAGAGGAAGAGAGAGAGAGAAAGAGTGTGAGAGAGAAAAAGGAAGAGATGGAGAGGGTGAGTGAGAACAGACACTGTGGACAAAACCTTCACAGCTCACCTTTCCACCACCGGTGTGTCTCCAACCACGTGCCGGGATATACTGCAGTCCTCAAGCTCACTCATCTGAAACATAGTATAGAATCAGTAATGGTAGAGTACATACAACTGCACACGCCTAAAGCGCTGTCCCGCCCCTGCGCACCCAAGGCTGCTGCACCCGACCCACTCCCGCTGCCCAGAGGTGTCTGCCCAGCCCTGTGCACCCAAGCTGCTGCACCTCATCCACTCCCACTGCCCAGAGGTGTTTGCCCACTCTGCGCAACCAGGCTGCTGCACACCATCCACTCCCACCACCCAGAGGTGACTGCCTGCCGCTGCACAAACAAGCCTCTCTGCTCCCTGTCCACCACCGGCGTGTGTCCAAGAGGGCCCACCACATGCCAAAGCAACCTCCTCAGCCATCACAGGATTCCGCGGCACATCCTGTTGCACCGCACCGAGGAGTCTTGTCTGTACACTCTAATAAAAGAGAGAGGGACCCCGAAACCAAAGGGATGGGGTTCCACAATTGACGTTAGTCAGAAAGAAATTCCCTTTGGGTAAGGTAACAATAGTACATAAATACTTTCAAACAACCATTAGAGCCACCCATATAACACACAGAAGCAATGTAGACAGATGAAATCAACCATATATGTGAAAACACTCTAAAAATATTTGAATTATAAAAACAATTTATTGGGGATACATTACATAAAAACAGAATCAGAAAATGGGAAACACACAAAGACGGTTCAATAATCAATAATCAATAAAAACCACATTCAAATAAAAAGGAGTATACAGGGAAAAAGGATAGAACTCAATAAAAAAGAGAGCAGTTTTGAATTCCTCCTTAGTTTATATTCCCAGATTCACTCCTTAGGCGTCGACGCGTTTCGGCGGAGTATTCATTTTAATCCACCTTCATCAGGACAGTAATAGAGTTTCCCAAACAAATTCTGAAATTAAATAAAACCAGTCTTAAGCTTACTTGCTAGAGACGGAAGATCCACTTAACATATAAAACTAATAACACTATTACAACCATAATGTTTCCAGCTCATTATGCTAACACATGTATACATTGCTTCCAGTCAAACAACACATAGTATATCCATCATACTCATATAGATATACAAAATTCATAATCTGACACTATTACTACAGCATTATTCATAATAATCACATCATTTAGGGACATTGGAATACATCATTCCGGACTTTAAAAAGAGTTCAGGAACATGTGTTTTTCCATGAGTATTGGTATACTACATTGATCAATGCTTACTATACTAGAGGTGGCGCGGAAATGGCGCAATGATACATCACCTACCTCAGACATTAGATAAGTCTAACAGATATTGTAAGGGGTATTCGGCCTCCTTATCGTCAGGATATTCGTCCAGCGAATTCGTCTTTCTTTTATATATTTTAAAGACACACCTATTTAGAAAAAATGAATATATAGAGATGGTTGGCCCTCTGCGTGCCATAGCTCAAGATTTACAAGGAACTTCGCTCATGTGTACCCATTTATCAAAAAACAACTACTTAATGCTCTCAACAATTTACCTATGCCCATTGGTTTGTGCGTTTTACAAAAATAATATCTCAGCTTATGTCTAACATAGATACTATATTTGGGCAGAGAGGGAGGTAAATGTATATGAAAAAAGCAGAGGGGTGACCTTCATTATAAGCTTGCTGGGTAATGATACCCCAGTGCTAGTGCAGACATACTTCCGTTTCTTTAGGCAAACAATTGAATTTTGTTATTATCAACTACTTACTATTTGAAAATTGGAGGTATAGGGCGTAAGTACGTCTATCTCACTCATCAAGTTCTCCAGCTGACTGGCTGGTAGCTGAGGGAATACACAGTAGCAAACCATTACTGACTGGCTGCTATAAAGTATAAAGTAAAAAGTATTTGCTATTTTTGGATTCTAGAAACATACTTACAAATAATTAAAAAGCTAGTGCATAAGCACGCAGTAATGAGGTATTCGATTCCCGCTTTCGTCTTGTTAATAAGGCTTTTACACACTTTGTTACAACGTGTGTTCGGAAAATAGGATCCAAAGATACCCGCTGTACGGAGAAAACCTCTCTGTAGGCCCTGCATATTATGACAAGAAAAGGGCAGGTGTACTCGTTACCAGCGTGTTAATAAAACCATTAATGCAATATAATCTAAAGCCCCCAACAGTGCAGTTACCTTTTTTAGTCTTTTACATCAGGTTTCGACACGATTGGCGTCAGCATGGGTTCAGGGAATGTCATCCAAATATACCCGCTATGCGAAGGAAACCTCTCTGTACGCCCTGCACGTCGTAACGAGGAAAGAGCAAATATACTCGTTACAAGCGTATGCGTATAACGCTAACGCACTATTGTCTAAAACCACCATTCAGCTTGTTTACCTTGGGTCCTGTGATCCCGGACGTCCTGCGTGCTTGTGTTCGTCTTCCCGGCTAGCAACGTTCGGGGAAGGGACGAGACTTTAAATACCCAGCATTTGCATGGGTGATTGTTGATGACGAATGCGGAAACAGTAAAACGGGAAAACAGACTACCCGTGCTAGTAACGCTCATGTATAATGCATTGTTGTTATTGTTTTAAATTGTTATGAAATTCTACAAAGAATAATACAGCGGTTGATATTATATTACCATTTAGCCGAGAGTTTCCTTGAACTAAATTAAAAAGAAAAATTCTTATGTTCGTTTTACTCAAAGTTTATAATTATTGTAAATAGTCGCTAATGAAAATGTCATATATGCAGGTCATTATTTTAAACATAAACCCTGAATATTGCGGGCATTACAGTGGTATTTACAGAGTGATCTATTTCTGTAGAAAGGAGCACCGTTCTCTATGTTATACCTGATACATCCGAATATAGATGTAATGAGCAAGTCGGAGCATTTAAAAATCAGTAATTGTCCTATATAGCTCCAATAATCCGTTCCCACTCTTCTCTTGAATTAAGGCCCTTCTTAACAGTGTCCAGATAAGAGATGTACCATTGCTCCCTTTCCTTTCTCCTTGCGACCATATTTCCACCTCTCTTACCAATTTTGATTTTTTCTAGTATGTACCAGCCAAATTCAGAATCCTTATGGCCCTTTTCTAGGAAATGGGCCACGATTGGAGCAGTGATTTTTTCCATTCTCACGGCTGATCTATGTTCCTGAAGTCTTGTTCGTACTTCTCTTCCTGTTTCTCCCACATAGGGTAGGCCACATGGGCATAGCAGTAAATAGATGACATTTTTACTCCTACAATTATTGTGGGTCTTGCATGTTATTTTTCTCAGATTACAGATAATCTCAGGTCCCACAATACATTGATTACACATATTGCAATTTCCACATTTTGTTGTACCGGTCACCTTTGTGCCATCAATAGTTCTCTGTTTTTCAACTAGTTCATCCCTGTAGGTGTGAACCAATAGATCACGCAAATTGCTATTCTTTTTGAATGCAAAAAGTGGCCTTTCTAATAACACATCTTCTTCATGGTTCAGAATATGCCAATGTCTGTTTACCACATTTTTTATTTGGTTGCTCATATTTGAGAATTTACTGACAAATACAACCTTGTTCAGGGGCTTCTTTTCCTTGGGGGTATTGTGAATCAGGGCATCCCGATCAAAGAAACGTGCCCTTTTCATAGAGGTTGAAAGGAGTTTCTTTGGGTATCCCCTATCTTTCAGCTTAGATTTAAGGACTTCAGCATGTTTATAGTAGTCATTCAGATCTGAGCAGTTTCTCCGAAGACGGAGAAACTGGCTAAAAGGAATACTTTCCCTTTGGGATTTTGGGTGGAAACTTGAAAATTCCAACAATGTATTTTTCGCCATTGGCTTTGTATATAGTTCTACTGCCAAGATTCCACCACAGTTTTTTATGCATATGTCGAGGAATTCAACCCTGGTGGTACTGTAATTTGAGGTGAATTTTAAATTGGGATCTCCTAAGTTAATCCACAGGAGAAATTCCTCCAGAAGTTCAATTGGCCCGTCCCAAATGAAAAAAATATCGTCTATGTAGCGGTACCAGCCCGCTACATTTTCGAAGAAAGGGGCCAATTCGTTGTGGATGTGTGTGTCCTCAAACCTGCCCACATATAGGCAGGCCAGACTAGGGGCACAGGTAGCCCCCATGCTGGTCCCTTTCAGTTGTTTGTAATAATCATTTTTGAAGAGGAAAACGTTGTTAGTAAGAATAAGTCTCACACAGTCAACTATGAAGTCTTTATTGGCCCCGCCAAAATCTTGTCCTGATAGAATCTCATCGATCACTTCTGTGGTAGCCTCCTGAGGGATATTCGTATAAAGCGACTCAATGTCTAGAGTAACTAGACACTGAGTCTCTCCACAGAAGGGCATTCCCTCGATCATTGATATAATATGCGCTGAGTCTCGCACATATGATTTTAGTTTACACACAATCGGTTTTAGAAAGTGGTCGACATACTTACTAACTGGTTCCAATAGAGAGTCGATACTGCTCACTATTGGGCGCATGGGGGGATTAGATTTATTCTTGTGCAGTTTGGGCAGGCCATAAATGGCAGGTGTTCTAGGCTCCAGATTGTTGAGGAAACAAAATTCCTCGTCACAAATGAATCCAGATTCTTTGGCATTTGTAAGCAGAGCAAGGCACTCATTTGCTATTCCTTTCAGACTGGCTTCGGTGGTACGGGCGTAGTGTTCACCAACACCAAGGAGTCCAAGCATACGCTGCTCATAGTCCTCCGTGTCAAAGACCACCACCCCGCCGCCTTTGTCTGCTGGTTTGATGGTCAAGGAACTATCGTCTCTGAACTGATGGATGGCCCTTCTTTCACTAGCTGAGATGTTATGGTTGTAACATCTCTTCTCTTTATTAAACAGTTTATGGATGCCACTTTCAACTGCCATTTCAAAGGCTTCGATATTTTTGTTCACCATACTCAGAGTAGGGGTGAATTTAGACTTGGGCTTTAGGCCGGAGATATTTATTTTCTCTCTATATTCCCTGTCTTCAAAAAATCTTTTTAATCTGATCTTTCTAAAAAATGAACGTAAGTCCTTTTCAAACTGAAATTTGTCTAAGTTGGTGGATGGGACAAAACTAAAACCTTTACTAAGGATCCCTATTTCTACATCACTCAAAGTTTTGCTTGATAGATTGACTACTGGTAATTTGGTTGTTTCCAGTACTTCTTGTTCCTGGTGCTCAGATATTCCTGCTGAGGAGGTGCTTGGTTGTAGTTCTGCTGGGGAGGACCCTGGATATAAGTTTGTTGAGGGGGGCCTTGGTTGTAATTGTGTTGACCCTGGGTCTGATATTGTTGCCTCCCCCGGCTGAAATGGCCCTGGCCTCGGTTCCCATTGTAAGCTTGCCCCCTCCTTGGGCGTGGTTCTAAAAAAAAACCTTGATCATAGCTATTTCTACCAGCCTCACTCATTTCTTCTTCTTCAGATCCGGAACATGATGAATTAGAGAAGGTCACTTGTTTGTTACCCCCTCTTGAATATATCTGCCTATTAGGGGGTCGTTCCCAACTCCCATTGTATTTGTTCTGAAAATAATTCTCCTTTAGAAAAGGGTACGTTTTATCTTCAGCATACATCTCAATGTCTTTTTTCAATTTGTTAGTTTTTTTGTTTATCAGGTAGGTACTGTAACCCTCAACATCTCTGTTGATGTCGGCCAGCTTTTTCTTGGCCTCTTCTAGGGCTGGGCAGTTTTTAAGTTCATCTTCAAGTTTGTCAATTTCTTCCTTTTCTAGGATGAGTAGGCCCTGCGCCGTTTCGATGATTAAGAGCATCCAGTCCCTACTACACCTATTTGAGATTAGTGCCCAAGTTTCAAGGAACTTCCTGTTCTCTGTGAATACTCCCGGTTCGTTACGAACCTGTAATCCAATGGGGATAATCCCAGATGTTAAATATTCTACTAGGAAGTCAGCATGGGCTTCCGTTCGAATTAATTTTTTCTTCAGATTCACAAGCTTCCCCCAGTTTTCTCCTTTCCCTGAGGCTACTGTGATCCTATTCCCACTTTTGGTACTTATAATGCGGTGGAGTTGGTCTTCACTGAAACCGAATGTTTTGATTTTATCCATCAGGGCTAAACGTCTCTGAGGATATAGATATTATGCTCAAAGGCAAAGTACAACTCTCCAGTCCAAAGGACCGTTCACAGAATCTCTAATAAAAGAGAGAGGGACCCCGAAACCAAAGGGATGGGGTTCCACAATTGACGTTAGTCAGAAAGAAATTCCCTTTGGGTAAGGTAACAATAGTACATAAATACTTTCAAACAACCATTAGAGCCACCCATATAACACACAGAAGCAATGTAGACAGATGAAATCAACCATATATGTGAAAACACTCTAAAAATATTTGAATTATAAAAACAATTTATTGGGGATACATTACATAAAAACAGAATCAGAAAATGGGAAACACACAAAGACGGTTCAATAATCAATAATCAATAAAAACCACATTCAAATAAAAAGGAGTATACAGGGAAAAAGGATAGAACTCAATAAAAAAGAGAGCAGTTTTGAATTCCTCCTTAGTTTATATTCCCAGATTCACTCCTTAGGCGTCGACGCGTTTCGGCGGAGTATTCATTTTAATCCACCTTCATCAGGACAGTAATAGAGTTTCCCAAATAAATTCTGAAATTAAATAAAACCAGTCTTAAGCTTACTTGCTAGAGACGGAAGATCCACTTAACATATAAAACTAATAACACTATTACAACCATAATGTTTCCAGCTCATTATGCTAACACATGTATACATTGCTTCCAGTCAAACAACACATAGTATATCCATCATACTCATATAGATATACAAAATTCATAATCTGACACTATTACTACAGCATTATTCATAATAATCACATCATTTAGGGACATTGGAATACATCATTCCGGACTTTAAAAAGAGTTCAGGAACATGTGTTTTTCCATGAGTATTGGTATACTACATTGATCAATGCTTACTATACTAGAGGTGGCGCGGAAATGGCGCAATGATACATCACCTACCTCAGACATTAGATAAGTCTAACAGATATTGTAAGGGGTATTCGGCCTCCTTATCGTCAGGATATTCGTCCAGCGAATTCGTCTTTCTTTTATATATTTTAAAGACACACCTATTTAGAAAAAATGAATATATAGAGATGGTTGGCCCTCTGCGTGCCATAGCTCAAGATTTACAAGGAACTTCGCTCATGTGTACCCATTTATCAAAAAACAACTACTTAATGCTCTCAACAATTTACCTATGCCCATTGGTTTGTGCGTTTTACAAAAATAATATCTCAGCTTATGTCTAACATAGATACTATATTTGGGCAGAGAGGGAGGTAAATGTATATGAAAAAAGCAGAGGGGTGACCTTCATTATAAGCTTGCTGGGTAATGATACCCCAGTGCTAGTGCAGACATACTTCCGTTTCTTTAGGCAAATAATTGAATTTTGTTATTATCAACTACTTACTATTTGAAAATTGGAGGTATAGGGCGTAAGTACGTCTATCTCACTCATCAAGTTCTCCAGCTGACTGGCTGGTAGCTGAGGGAATACACAGTAGCAAACCATTACTGACTGGCTGCTATAAAGTATAAAGTAAAAAGTATTTGCTATTTTTGGATTCTAGAAACATACTTACAAATAATTAAAAAGCTAGTGCATAAGCACGCAGTAATGAGGTATTCGATTCCCGCTTTCGTCTTGTTAATAAGGCTTTTACACACTTTGTTACAACGTGTGTTCGGAAAATAGGATCCAAAGATACCCGCTGTACGGAGAAAACCTCTCTGTAGGCCCTGCATATTATGACAAGAAAAGGGCAGGTGTACTCGTTACCAGCGTGTTAATAAAACCATTAATGCAATATAATCTAAAGCCCCCAACAGTGCAGTTACCTTTTTTAGTCTTTTACATCAGGTTTCTACACGATT
Organism: Lissotriton helveticus; assembly: GCF_964261635.1. Taxonomy (NCBI): domain Eukaryota; kingdom Metazoa; phylum Chordata; class Amphibia; order Caudata; family Salamandridae; genus Lissotriton; species Lissotriton helveticus. The sequence continues at coordinate 804,062,548 of NC_136057.1, read as the reverse complement.
GGCGTCAGCATGGGTTCAGGGAATGTCATCCAAATATACCCGCTATGCGAAGGAAACCTCTCTGTACGCCCTGCACGTCGTAACGAGGAAAGAGCAAATATACTCGTTACAAGCGTATGCGTATAACGCTAACGCACTATTGTCTAAAACCACCATTCAGCCTGTTTACCTTGGGTCCTGTGATCCCGGACGTCCTGCGTGCTTGTGTTCGTCTTCCCGGCTAGCAACGTTCGGGGAAGGGACGAGACTTTAAATACCCAGCATTTGCATGGGTGATTGTTGATGACGAATGCGGAAACAGTAAAACGGGAAAACAGACTACCCGTGCTAGTAACGCTCGTGTATAATGCATTGTTGTTATTGTTTTAAATTGTTATGAAATTCTACAAAGAATAATACAGCGGTTGATATTATATTACCATTTAGCCGAGAGTTTCCTTGAACTAAATTAAAAAGAAAAATTCTTATGTTCGTTTTACTCAAAGTTTATAATTATTGTAAATAGTCGCTAATGAAAATGTCATATATGCAGGTCATTATTTTAAACATAAACCCTGAATATTGCGGGCATTACAGTGGTATTTACAGAGTGATCTATTTCTGTAGAAAGGAGCACCGTTCTCTATGTTATACCTGATACATCCGAATATAGATGTAATGAGCAAGTCGGAGCATTTAAAAATCAGTAATTGTCCTATATAGCTCCAATAATCCGTTCCCACTCTTCTCTTGAATTAAGGCCCTTCTTAACAGTGTCCAGATAAGAGATGTACCATTGCTCCCTTTCCTTTCTCCTTGCGACCATATTTCCACCTCTCTTACCAATTTTGATTTTTTCTAGTATGTACCAGCCAAATTCAGAATCCTTATGGCCCTTTTCTAGGAAATGGGCCACGATTGGAGCAGTGATTTTTTCCATTCTCACGGCTGATCTATGTTCCTGAAGTCTTGTTCGTACTTCTCTCCCTGTTTCTCCCACATAGGGTAGGCCACATGGGCATAGCAGTAAATAGATGACATTTTTACTCCTACAATTATTGTGGGTCTTGCATGTTATTTTTCTCAGATTACAGATAATCTCAGGTCCCACAATACATTGATTACACATATTGCAATTTCCACATTTTGTTGTACCGGTCACCTTTGTGCCATCAATAGTTCTCTGTTTTTCAACTAGTTCATCCCTGTAGGTGTGAACCAATAGATCACGCAAATTGCTATTCTTTTTGAATGCAAAAAGTGGCCTTTCTAATAACACATCTTCTTCATGGTTCAGAATATGCCAATGTCTGTTTACCACATTTTTTATTTGGTTGCTCATATTTGAGAATTTACTGACAAATACAACCTTGTTCAGGGGCTTCTTTTCCTTGGGGGTATTGTGAATCAGGGCATCCCGATCAAAGAAACGTGCCCTTTTCATAGAGTTTGAAAGGAGTTTCTTTGGGTATCCCCTATCTTTCAGCTTAGATTTAAGGACTTCAGCATGTTTATAGTAGTCATTCAGATCTGAGCAGTTTCTCCGAAGACTGAGAAACTGGCTAAAAGGAATACTTTCCCTTTGGGATTTTGGGTGGAAACTTGAAAATTCCAACAATTTTCCGAACACACGTTGTAACAAAGTGTGTAAAAGCCTTATTAACAAGACGAAAGCGGGAATCGAATACCTCATTACTGCGTGCTTATGCACTAGCTTTTTAATTATTTGTAAGTATGTTTCTAGAATCCAAAAATAGCAAATACTTTTTACTTTATACTTTATAGCAGCCAGTCAGTAATGGTTTGCTACTGTGTATTCCCTCAGCTACCAGCCAGTCAGCTGGAGAACTTGATGAGTGAGATAGACGTACTTACGCCCTATACCTCCAATTTTCAAATAGTAAGTAGTTGATAATAACAAAATTCAATTATTTGCCTAAAGAAACGGAAGTATGTCTGCACTAGCACTGGGGTATCATTACCCAGCAAGCTTATAATGAAGGTCACCCCTCTGCTTTTTTCATATACATTTACCTCCCTCTCTGCCCAAATATAGTATCTATGTTAGACATAAGCTGAGATATTATTTTTGTAAAACGCACAAAACAATGGGCATAGGTAAATTGTTGAGAGCATTAAGTAGTTGTTTTTTGATAAATGGGTACACATGAGCGAAGTTCCTTGTAAATCTTGAGCTATGGCACGCAGAGGGCCAACCATCTCTATATATTCATTTTTTCTAAATAGGTGTGTCTTTAAAATATATAAAAGAAAGACGAATTCGCTGGACGAATATCCTGACGATAAGGAGGCCGAATACCCCTTACAATATCTGTTAGACTTATCTAATGTCTGAGGTAGGTGATGTATCATTGCGCCATTTCCGCGCCACCTCTAGTATAGTAAGCATTGATCAATGTAGTATACCAATACTCATGGAAAAACACATGTTCCTGAACTCTTTTTAAAGTCCGGAATGATGTATTCCAATGTCCCTAAATGATGTGATTATTATGAATAATGCTGTAGTAATAGTGTCAGATTATGAATTTTGTATATCTATATGAGTATGATGGATATACTATGTGTTGTTTGACTGGAAGCAATGTATACATGTGTTAGCATAATGAGCTGGAAACATTATGGTTGTAATAGTGTTATTAGTTTTATATGTTAAGTGGATCTTCCGTCTCTAGCAAGTAAGCTTAAGACTGGTTTTATTTAATTTCAGAATTTATTTGGGAAACTCTATTACTGTCCTGATGAAGGTGGATTAAAATGAATACTCCGCCGAAACGCGTCGACGCCTAAGGAGTGAATCTGGGAATATAAACTAAGGAGGAATTCAAAACTGCTCTCTTTTTTATTGAGTTCTATCCTTTTTCCCTGTATACTCCTTTTTATTTGAATGTGGTTTTTATTGATTATTGATTATTGAACCGTCTTTGTGTGTTTCCCATTTTCTGATTCTGTTTTTATGTAATGTATCCCCAATAAATTGTTTTTATAATTCAAATATTTTTAGAGTGTTTTCACATATATGGTTGATTTCATCTGTCTACATTGCTTCTGTGTGTTATATGGGTGGCTCTAATGGTTGTTTGAAAGTATTTATGTACTATTGTTACCTTACCCAAAGGGAATTTCTTTCTGACTAACGTCTTGTCTGTACAGCCAGCTGCCTTTGGCATAAACGCGGTCCAGCCGAGCTCACAATTCAAATCGGGTCTTGATTGCCAGGATGGTGTATCGAGGCCATGCATCATTGCAGCCTGCACACCTACTCAGTTCTGGTGGCACTAACTCAGTGGAACTCGAGTCATCGCCGCATGGAGGGAATGCCCGTGTCAGGGGGGGTCGACAATCTGTAAATCACAGCCTGCAAGACAAAAAGCAAGATAAGATTGTGCGTCATGCGCCCATCAAGGAGAGAGAGAGAAAGAGAGAAAGAGTGAGAGAGAGGAAGAGAGTCAGAAAGAAAGAGTGAGAGAGAAAGAGTGAGGGAGAGAGGAAGAGAGAGAGAAAGAGAGAAACAGTGTGAGAGAGAGGAAGAGAGAGAGAAAGAGTGAGAGAGAGAGGAAGAGAGAGAGAAAGAGAGAAAGAGTGTGAGAGACAGAAAGGAAGAGAAGGGGAGTGAGAGCCGACACTGTGGACAAAACCCTCACAGCTCACCTTTCCGCCACCAGTGTGTCTCCAGCTACGTGCCGGGACACACTGCAGCCCTCAAGCTCACTCATCTGAAACATAGTATATAATCAGTAATGGGGGAGTACATACAACTGCACACGCCGTCATCGCCGTCCCGCCTGTGTGCACCTTGGCTGCTGCACCCCATCCACTCCTGCCGCCCAGAGGTGTCTGCCTGCCCCTGCACACCCAGGCTGCTGCACCCCATCCACTCTTACCACCCAGAGGTGTCTGCCCACCCCTGCATACTCAGGCTGCTGCACACCATCCACTCCCACCGCCCAGAGGTGACTGCCCGCCGCTGCGCAAACAAGTCTCTCTGCTCACCTCGCCACTGTCGTGTGTCCAAGAGATCCCACCACGTGCCAAAGCAACCACCTCAGCTGTCGCTGGATTCCGGGGCTCAGGCCCCCTGAGCATCCTGCTGCACCGCACTGAGGAGTCATGTCTGTACAACCAGCTGCCTTTGGCGTTCACGAGTTCACAATTCAAATCAGGTCTTGATTGCCAGGATGGTGTATCGAGGCCAAGCATCATCGCAGGCTGCTCAGGTCTGGTGGCACTAGCTCAGTGGAACTCAAGTCATCGCCATGTGGCAGGAGGCCCGTGTCGGGCAAAGTGCCTCGGCTGCCACCAACTCTGTGTACTTCACATGCTGCGTCACCCGCAATCTCAACTCGATCTGAATTGTGAGCCCTGCTGTCCGCAGTGTAGATCGAAGGCAGTAGTCAGCACAGACATCAAGGAATGCTTTTGTCACTTCCTCTTGACAAAATCCGAGGACATAGAGTACAATTCTCTTTGCAATTAATAAATCAAGACTGAATTCAAATTGTGAGCTCTGCTGGCCGTGTTGGCGTATGGAACAAAAGATTAAATATGTATGGAATACATTTCCGAAATATGTAGGTTTCAGGGACATTATAGTTAGTTGCCTACTGGACTCTGAAATAAATTAATCAAGACTGAATTTGAATTGTGATCCCTGCTGACCACAGTGTAGGCCGGAGGCAGTGGTCAGCGAAGACCCACAGCCACGTGGCGTTGACTTGAGCCGCACAGATTGGGAGAATTTGGTCTCCTTAACCAATTATAGTCTCTTACACAATTTTCATCAGTGCTAATCTTGAATTGTGAGCCCTGCCGACGCAGTGTAGGCCGGAGGCCGTGGTCAGGAAGGGCCCACAGCCATGTGGCATTGACTTGAGCTGCACAGTGTTAGTGGCACCTGAAGCACTCAGCGTGTGCACAGCCAGTGATGATGCGTGGTCCGGGGGGCTGCACTGGTAGCAATGTCTGTTGCCTACTGGACTGCGTCATCTGCAATCGCGATCCTATCTGAATTGTCAGCCCTGCTGACCACAGTGTAGGCTAGTGGCAGCGGTCAGCAAGGGACAACAGTCATGTGGCGTTCATTTGAGCTGCACATTTAGTGGCACCTGAAGCACTCAGCATGTGTGCAGCCTGCAATGATGCGTGATCCGGGCAGGCAACACTGAAAGCAATGTCTGTTGCTTACCTGCAATCACAACTCAATCTGAATTGTGAGCCCTGCTGTCTGCAGTGTAGATCGAAGGCAGTAGTCAGCACAGACATCAAGGAATGCTTTTGTCACTTCCTCTTGACAAAATCCGAGGACATAGAGTACAATTCTCTCTGCAATTAATAAATCAAGACTGAATTAAATTGTGAGCTCTGCTGGCCTTGTTGGCGTATGGAACAAAAGATGAAATATGTATGGAATACATTGCCGAAATATGTAGGTTTCAGGGACGTTATAGTTTGTTGCCTACTGGACTCTGAAATGAATGAACCAAGACTGAATTTGAATTGTGAGCCCTGCTGACCACAGTGTAGGCCGGAGGCAGCGGTCAGCAAAGGCTCACAGCCACGTGGCGTTGACTTGAGCCGCACAGATTGGGAGAATTTGGTCTTCTTAACCAATTATAGTCTCTTACACAATTTGCATCAGTGCTAATCTTGAATTGTGAGCCCTGCCAACTCAGTGTAGGCCGGAGGCCGTGGTCAGGAAGGGCTCGCAGCCATGTGGCGTTGACTTGAGCTGCACAGTGTTAGTGGCACCTGAAGCACTCAGTGTGTGCACAGTCAGTGATGATGCGTGGTCCGGGGGGCTGCACTGGTAGCAATGTCTGTTGCCTACTGGACTGCGTCATCTGCAATCGCGACCCTATATGAATTGTCAGTACCGGGTGACCACAGTGTAGGCCAGTGGCAGCGGTCAGTCAGGGCCAACAATCATGTGGCATTCATTTGAGCTGCACAGTTAGTGGCACCTGAAGCACTCTGCATGTGTGCAGCCTGCAATGATGCGTGATCCGGGCAGGCCACAGTGAGAGTAACGTCTGTTGCCTACTTGCAATCTTAACTCGATCTGAATTGTGAGCCCTGCTGTCCGCAGTGTAGATCGAAGGCAGTAGTCAGCACAGACATCAAGGAATGCTTTTGTCACTTCTTCTTGACAAAATCCGAGGACATAGAGTACAATTCTCTCTGCAATTAATACATCAAGACTGAATTCAAATTGTGAGCTCTGCTGGCTGTGTTGGCGTATGGAACAAAAGATGAAATATGTATGGAATACATTGCCAAAATATGTAGGTTTCAGGGATGTTATAGTTAGTTGCTTACTGGACTCTGAAATGAATGAATCAAGACTGAATTTGAATTGTGAGCCCTGCTGACCACAGTGTAGGCTGGAGGCAGCGGTCAGCAAAGGCCCACAGCCACGTGGCGTTGACTTGAGCTGCACAGATTGGGAGAATATGGCCTTCTTAACCAATTATAGTCTTACACAATTTACATCAGTGCTAATCTTGAATTGTGAGCCCTGCCGACGCAGTGTAGGCCGGAGGCCGTGGTCAGGAAGGGCCCGCAGCCATGTGGTGTTGACTTGAGCTGCACAGTGTTAGTGGCACCTGAAGCACTCAGCGTGTGCACAGCCAGTGATGATGCGTGGACCGGGGGGCTGCACCGGTAGCAATGTCTGTTGCCTACTGGACTGCGTCATCTGCAATCGCGACCCTATCTGAATTGTCAGCCCTGCTGACCACAGTGTAGGCCAGTGGCAGCGGTCAGCAAGGACCAACAGTCATGTGGAGTTCATTTGAGCTGCACAGTTCGTGGCACCTGAAGCACTCAGCATGTGTGCAGCCTGCAATGATGCGTGATCCGGGCAGGCCATACTGAGAGCAATGTCTGTTGCCTACCTGAAATCTCAACTCGATCTGAATTGTGAGCCCTGCTGTCCGCATTGTAGATCGAAGGCAGTAGTCAGCACAGACATCAAGGAATGCTTGGTCACTTCCTCTTGACAAAATCCGAGGACATAGAGTACAATTCTCTCTGCAATTAATAAATCAAGACTTAATTCAAATTGTGAGTTATGCTGGCTGTGTTGGCGTATGGAACAAAAGATGAAATATGTATGGAATACATTGCCGAAATATGTAGGTTTCAGGGATGTTATAGTTTGTTGCCTACTGGACTCTGAAATGAATGAACCAAGACTGAATTTGAATTGTGAGCCCTGCTGACCACAGTGTAGGCCGGAGGCAGCGGTCAGCAAAGGCTCACAGCCACGTGGCGTTGACTTGAGCCGCACAGATTGGGAGAATTTGGTCTTCTTAACCAATTATAGTCTCTTACACAATTTGCATCAGTGCTAATCTTGAATTGTGAGCCCTGTCGACGCAGTGTAGGCCGGAGGCCGTGGTCAGGAAGGGCCCGCAGCCATGTGGCGTTGACTTGGGCTTAACAGTGTTAGTGGCACCTGCAGCACTCAGCGTGTGCACAGCCAGTGATGATGCGTGGTCCGGGGGTCTGCACTGGTAGCAATGTCTGTTGCCGACTGGACTGCGTCATCTGCAATCGCGACCTTATCTGAATTGTCAGCCCTGCTGACCACAGTGTAGGCCAGTGGCAGCGGTCAGCAAGGGCCAACAGTCATGTGGCGTTCATTTGAGCTGCACAGTTAGTGGCACCTGAAGCACTCAGCATGTGTGCAACCTGCAATGATGCGTGATCCGGGCAGGCCACACTGAGAGCAATGTCTGTTGCCTACTGGACTGCGTCATCTGCAATCGAGACTCAATCTGAATTGTGAGCCCTGCTGTTCGCAGTGTAGATCGAAGGCAGTAGTCAGCACAGACATTGAGGAATGCTTTTTGTCACTTCCTCTTGACAAAATCCAAGGACATAGAATACAGTTCATTCTGCAAATAATAAATCAAAACTGATTTAGAACTGTGAGCTCTGCTGTCCGCAGTGTAGAATGCCATCCAGTGTTTCCTTGGACTTGCAAGATGAATTTGGTCATTGTACTAAAGCTAAAACTGATATAAAACCAATTCTTGAAGCAAGGATACTAAAAGGATATTATATAGGTTTTAGGGACATTATAGTTAATGGCCTACTGGACTCTGCAATTAATTATTCAAGACTCAATTTTAATTGTGAGCCCTGATGACCGCAGTGTAGGCCGGAGGCAGCGGTCAGCAAGGGCCCACGTGGCGTTGAGTTGAGCTGCACAGTTGGTGGCACCAGAAGCATTCAGCGTGTGCGCAGCCTGCGATGATGCAATGTCCGGGCGGGCCGCACTGGTAGCAAGGTCTTTTGTCTAATGAATTCTGCCTTAATAAGGCTACGTGGTGATGACTTGTGGTGCACTGAGTTAGTGGTACCTGAAGCACTCAGCGTGTGCGAACCCTGTGATGATGCGTGGTCCGGGCAGGCCACACTGGTAGCAATGTCTGTTGCCTACTAGACTGCATCATCTGCAATCGGAACTCGATCTGAATTGTGAACCCTGCTGTCCGCGGTGTACATCGAAGGCAGTAGTCTCGGCAGCGATGGTTGGACTGACGTGAGCCCACACGTCAGAGTGCTTCCTGTTTCTCCGCGCTCCGCCCCTCTCCATCTGTGGATGGTGCTAGACGTGCCCGCTCCCGCTCCCTCACTGCTCGCTGCTCCTCTGCCCCTCTGGCGCGACTAAGCACCGCTGAACACGGGGGAGGCTGTAGGGAGGGGGAAAAGGCTAGAGGAAATGCTGGGCCGTTTGGTAGGTGTCTGAAAGGGTCTACAAATTACGGATTGATGGACTGACCAAAGCCAGTAAGCGGGGAGAAAATCACCGGAGCTGGAGTTGGAGCTAGAGTCCAAGCGTAATTAGAGTTACACCCACGGAGTCAAAAGGGGGAAAACATTTAAAAAGAAGGCTGAAGCTGAAGCTGAGACTATAGCTAAAACTAAGGTCAGCTTGAGGCGAGCCGTTTTGTATTTGCACGCCAGAAGGAACTACTGATACCAGAATGCTTTGCTGCTCAGCACACACGCACTGGTGCTTCTTCTTTGTTTGAGGAGTAAAACTGACTAAGTGGCTAAGCGCCTCTGCGTCTAGTTTCTTGTGGTCATCACTGCATCACCGTACCAGGTGCTCCAGGGGCTCCAGGACTATACCCTGGTAGACAGTGAGGTGTGGCGAAGCCAGGCAGGGCTGACTATCGGATTGAGAGGCTGAGAGGCTGAGAGGCCGGGCTGAATTGAATCGAGGTGAGCCGAATTGGGCTGAGCTCTCTGACGCGAGAAGCAAGAGATTACTTCCACCATTTATCCCTCCCTAGCCATTTATGTCTCCTGTTTAACATTTGGGTGACACAAGCACCAGAGGCACGTCAGGAGAAGTCAGGAGAAGTTATTAACTGGCTATATAGACGGGAGCATCACGCACATAGCAGCTCTATAACCCTTGTTTTGCAACTATGGCGGCCAGAGTCAGTGGGAAGCAGGGTAAAATAGACTCAGCAAGGGATTTGTTAAAATCACCACCCACAGCAAAGGGCGGGGAGAAAAAAAGTAGAAGAAAGGAGCAACAAAGGAGTGCTTTGAAACTCAAGGCCCAGGAAGCAGCAGAGAAATATACACAAAATAAATATAGCATTTTAAACAAGCAGGCTGAGGAACTTGAGGAAGAGGATCTTGAGGAAGAGGATAGGGATGAAGATGAAGAAACGCTATCAGAGCTTTCAGCCGAATTGAGTCTCTTGGTGGTTGAGGAAAAGGGCAAGCAAAATGGGGGAGACAAAGCGTATAAATCAGAAAAGGCGGATAAGATGGAGTATACGGCCATCACGAAATCTCCAGCCAAGATGGTCTACAGTCAATTAAGTCCAAAGACGTACCCTCTCTTCTCTAAACCGGCGCTCCAGCAAGGTCAGTTTACAAGTACACCCACCCGGGAAGAAAGAAGTCAAAGGCGCACAGACGGCACTGCGGAGAAAGTGGCCCTTAATGAAAAAAGGAATATATTGAATCCACCATCACTCCTGGCGGGTCCGGGGCCAGGCTCGGAAGGAGCGCCAAGTGTCAGCCTGCCCCACCCTACAACCATTTCACAATCCATCCAAAATCAGGCTTCTCTAGCCCCAAGCCCAAATTTATCGCAGACCTCTCCTCAGACCCTTCCAGGTTCTAATGTGCAGTCCCATCTCCATCACAGCCCTGCTGCAACTGCAACTGAAAAAACGACCAATCCTATAATAAGAGTACCTCCTTTGAACAACGATCTTTTACCGTCTTCTTCAGCCTTGGTGGTCCTAGGGCAAGGTACATGTCCACACAAGATGCAAGAAGACGAACTAATCATACCCTCTAACATTCCAAAAGAGAATTCCGTCGAGGCCATGCTTGCCACCATTCTCCGAGAACTGAGGGATTTCAAAATCTCACAAGCTCACGAAATATCACAGCTGTACAATAGGCTCACGAAAATAGAGGAGTGTTTCGGAAATCTCCCCATGAGGGTCTTGGAGGCTGAATCTCGTATCTCAAGACTAGAAGATACCCTAACAACAACGCAGAAAGATCTCCAGGCATCAAACAAAGAGAAATCTCAACTGGCGGAAAAAATGCAGGATTTGGAAAATTACAACCGGAGGTCCAATCTACGTCTAGTGGGTATCTCCGAGGGCCTGGAAGATAAGGACGTGGTCAGAGTCCCTTTTGAAGAAAGAGACCAGCGAGGCTCGATTAGTAGACCCATAGCTCCGGCCTTGGCAGTTTATGAAGGGAAGGCATTAGCCTCAGCAATTTATGGCTCCGAACTTTGGGGGTTCGAGAACATCCCAGAACTGGTTAGGGCAGAGAATACATTTTTTCGAGATCTAGTCTCTCTTCCAGTCTCAACCCCTCTAAAGCCACTTTTTCTTGATTTAGGCAGACGCTCAATCGAAGATATAGTCCGCCTGCGCCCATTATTGTTCTAGGTGCGTGTGAGAAGATCACCAGATCTGGCCAACTATGCTGCAGTGTTTGACGAACTCATCAACTTGGGCGGCTGTGCTAAGATCCGATGGCTGACCAAGTTGAAGGAGTTGGTCACACAGTTAGGATTAGGTGAGCTCTGGTGGACGCAATCTTCCCCACCAAAAATTGTTGTTAAGAAAATGTACTGTGACTGGGTACAGAAGGAGGAATTAGAGGGGCAAAGGTGGGGACCTCTGACCGACCAATTTTTGAATATTAAGCCTGCCAGAAAGTTCGAACCATTATTGGACTTTATCCAATCACCTAGTGACAAATCTCTCTTCCTAAAATTTAGGTATGGAATCTTACCATTAAACTCATTCACTGAGAAGTGGAGATCTTCCCCATCTGACCGTACTTCATGTCCATGCTGCCCATGCCCCAAAGAGTCCTAAGCCCATTTCTTATTCGCTTGTAGAGCCTATAGGGGTGCAAGAAGACGGTGGATTAGGCCGATTTGCAGGGAATTGGGCTTCAGACAGCATCTTAAAGCCCTACGCATTCTTACATCAGATGTAACATCACTGGCTCTTGTGTGTGGGGTTGCAGAATTCTTGGGAAGAGCCTGGCAGATACGATCCAACCAGATAAAGATGATTTTGAACGAGGGTATCAAAAGATAATTTAGGTTAACTGTGTCCGACCCTGCTGCTGCCATTTTCAATGGCCCTTCTGGTTTGTTCATTTTTAAATGTATATATGTCTTTTTATTGTATTTATGATCTACATACCGCTTTGTATGAATTTGTAAGGGTTGTTTGTACTTGAAATTGGTTTTACTATGATAAATGTTTTTATCGAATAAAGTACTACATCACAGAAAGCCATACCCGATTTGCAAGGTGACTTAACGATAACTAAAGCACACAGAGTCCCTGCACATAAACCCAATAATCAGAAATACCCCCGCACAATACTGCTCAATTTTTCGGACTACAGGGTAAAGGAGAGAATCCTTAATACTGCTTTTTCAAAGAAAACATTAAATGTAGATGGAGTGAACAACTTTTGGGTTTTCTCAGACATGTCAGCAGCATCTGCCCATTTGCGCAGGGACTTCGTAAAGATGATTGATTCTTTCAAGGCTAAGGGGGCTCAAGCCATGATTGTACAACAGTCTAAACTGAAGGTCCTAGCAAAAGGGAGATTTTTTATCTTCATAGATTTTCAAGAAGCCCAGTCATTTCTTGAAGGACTTGCCCCATAATTCAGTCCCTAAATAATTTCTGATCGAGCAAGGAAGGGCGGCTTACGGGGGGGACAGGAATCCCACAATGATGCAAAAAAATGGCATCCAAAAAGAAGAAAAAGAAACAGAGAAGGACGGAAGTGGGACACGGGGGGGTCACCGTCTGATTTAGGGGGTGGTGGGGGTGGGGAGGGGGTGAAGGGGGATGTTGCAGGGGGGAAAAAGAGTTCACACACTAAGAAATTGATTGTTCTATTACTGACACAGCCATGGCATGGAAAACCTTAAGTACAGCCTTGCAGTAGGAGTTTGCTATATGCTAATTTATTTTCTGTTCTCAGCACGAGAGGTTAATATTTTGAGATATCTTGCTCTCACTAGTTTCGATTGTAACTTTGCTCAAACGATGGTAGCATGCCTCAAAGGAGAAAGGGCAAAAGGGTTTGTGTTCTTGGTTAACTGCACTTTAATTGCTTATTTTGCCCAAGGGTCGACCCTCGAAATTTTTTTTAGGGCTTGTATAACCGGTACGCATTTGCACTTTAAATATTTAAATATTGAAGTTCAATACCTGGTTTTTATACTTGGACTATGAGATCTGTGTATTTTGCACAAAAGGGTGCTTCAAATCTTGTCTGCTGCAATTTTTCATCTTAATTGTGCTTCTGGGACATAAGGGCACTGAGTCAATTGAACTATAGTCTTATACTTAGCACTTGGCACTTTAACTTGCTGCCCTCCTAAATTGGTTATTGTCATCAAAGCAATGTTTGCGTATTTGCACAAGTTTGTATATTCCTTGTATGCTTTGTACTTTCATCTTAAACATGTACTTTGCACACAAGGGTGTTGTGTTTTTTAAATCACATCCTTGTATTTTGCACTTTATATGCTGATATTTTTTGTTTGTCTGCTGCTATCGTAGTATTGTTCTGCTCATTTGCTCATTTGCACAAGGTGAGGTTCAAAACTTTCCCGAGTATACCACATATTTATTTATTTATTCTTCTTCTAAACATCTCAATCATTGAAGAACAAATATTATCTTAAAGTTTGTCTCCTTTAATGTAAATGGTTTGAATAACGTCCGCAAAAAAAATGCCATTGAGTGCTGGCTAAAAAACCTTAGCCCAGATGTTATTTATTTACAAGAAACCCATTATAGAAACCAGGTTGAATAAGACAAAATCCGTAAGGGCTGGGTTGGTCACAAAATCTCTTCAGTAGCTGGGTAGGTGCAGAGAGGAGTATGTATACTAATAGGAAGACATGTAGGCTTTTCCCTTGAAGGGGCACTTACGGACCCCAGTGGTAAATGGGCACTTGCACATGGTAAACTAAATCATGCAAACATAATCTTTGCCACAATCTATGCACCAATCATAGACGACCCTCTCCCAATCCTACAGTTAAAAACAGCTATAACAGGCCTTCCCGGCCAAATAATATGGGGGATAGATTTTAATTTTTTACAAAACCCTTTAGTTGATTCCTCCAAAAAAGATCAGCGCCAGAATAAACCCCAAGTCGCTATTGCCATACAAAGCTGCAAACTAGACCTCAACGTCACCGATCACTGGCGATTCTGAAATACTCTCAAACGTGAATATTCATGCTATTCAGCAAAATACAATTCTGCATCTAGGTTAGATTTCTTTTTAACATCCTATGGATTAGAGCCACATAAATATGCTCATCTACCGAACGCGTTTTCAGACCATGCAGCACTTTATATGGAGGTAAAATTGGGGAGACAAGAATCAGAGCCACCAAGAAGATGGTATTTTAATAAACTGAACCTCTTGGATTTACAATGGTGTGCAGAGATTGAGAAAGAGATCGAGCAGTTCTTTGCACAGAATAGAGGCACAGCTTCACTAAATACGACCTGGGATGCATTTAAGGCCACTCTGCGTGGAATAATTACGTCCAAAGAAATACCTAAGCAGATGGTAAGAAGGGATGAGAAAATTAAATTACAAAAAAATCTCACGTAGGCAACCCAAGAACACTGTAGGGTAAGATCTGCACTCTCAGGACAAAGGCTATCTGAAGCAAAGTGCAAGATGAAGGATTTCTATTACGACTTAGGCGACACTAACAGTAACCTTTATGCCCAAAAGATATACGAGGAAAGCGAATACACAGGGAAACTCCTGGCCTGGCAAGCCAAAGAAAAGTAGGCCCAAAATAGGATAGAGCAACTAACTGACCCCGTCACTAAAACCCATTTTAAGACTATCAAGCTACTGAAGGGGCTACATCCGAAACCATTGGTGAATTTTTAGAGTCACTCGAAATACCCAAATTAGACCATGGGGATAAGAAATTGTTGATCGAGGACTTTACAAAGTTAGAATTAGATGAGGTTATTGGTTCTCTTCCCAATGGTAAGGCCAATGGTGACGACGGTCTTTCGGTCGAATTTTTAAAAAAATTTGAAGGTACTCTCCGTAAAGAACTTCTACTTCTATTTAATTATTTATTACAAGGAGGACCTCCCCCGGATTCTTTCCATTCAGCAGTGGTGGTTAGCATTTTGAAAAAAGGAAAGGATAAGGAAAATACAAACTCCTACAGGCCCATAAGTCTTTTAAACACAGATTATATCATTTTTACGAAACTTTTAGCGAACCGGTTGAATAACATAGTAGGGTCTCTTATAGGCCCTGATCAGTGTGGTTTTATAGCAGGTAGGCATCTCCATACGAGAACAACATTTTTATTGGAGGCACTGGATTATTTTAACATTAATAAGGTGAAAGCTCAAATCTGGCTTTTAGATGCTGCGAAAGCTTTCGACCTGGTATCATTGGACTGTCTTTTTGCTATTTTGCACAGTTTCGATTTTCCGATTGATTTTATCTCCCTTTTAAAACAACTTTATACGAATTCTAGGGCACAGATTATCATCAATAATATTAACATTGGGACATGTCAGGTTAGCAGAGGCAACCGCCAAGGATGTCCTCTGTCGCCAATTTTATTTGCTTTATTTATCGAACAATTGTTGATCGCAATCAGGGATACAATGACTGACACAGTCCCAGTAGCTAGAATGACAAACATAAAATTATATGCCGATGATATCGCCCTTTTTTTAGATTCAAAACCCTCAAGTCAAGTAAAAAAAAGATTTTTTAAATTCTGACTTTCAAAAGTTAGGGGGCTATAAGATAAATGTTAACAAGATGGAAATAATCTTAGCCAACTGCACTGTAGACACTTTATTGCCGGAATTTAGGCAGATATACAACACACGCCCAAATAGATATCTGGGAATATTTATCTCAGATAAGCTGGAAGACCTGTATTCGTTAAATTATATACCTCTGTTAAAAAAGGTTGGATCTCATTTAGATCGCTGGAATCTATTAACATTGTCCATAATAGGACGGGCAGCTTTAATACGTATGTCTATTTTACCTCTTTTTAACTTCCTTTTTAGTGCGGCCCCCTGTGCAATCCAGGTTTCCTTTTTTTAAAAAGTGGATGCTTTGATTTCCTCTTTACTTTGGGCAAAAAAAAATTCTAGGCTTGCACTTAGCACTTTGTATCTCCCATTTGCACAAGGAGGGCTGTCCCTCCCAAATGTCAGAGAATATTATTTTGCTTCTTTTGCACATCATACCTTCAGGTTTTTTTTTCTAGACGATCATGAGGCAGACAATTTATTTATTAAGAAGATGTTGTTGGAATTTTAAATTACTGATAATGTTAGAATTACGAAGGACACAAAGAAGGTTCGTTATAAGCCTTACAGTGGCTTTTTAAACAGAAAACACAGCTCTTGAAATTTTATGGCATGTTTAAAATAAGTAGTACAACGGATTTAATCAATTTTAGCTTCGGAGAGGGGGGCCGTTTGGATAATAATTTAGTGAGACTTTGGAAGGAGAATGGCCTTGAGAAAATTGAGGACTTCCTCATAGGGAACAGATGGAAATCCTCGGAGGAAATCTCTAGACAGATCCACCACGCCTCTACAATACTGAAATTGTCCTTTTTTATGCTCCATGCGGATCTTAGAGAGTTAGATAAAGGTAACCTATTTTTTTTAAAAGATCTGTCCATAGCATTAAATAATCCAACACAAAAGAAGATCAGTACTTGGATTAAAATATTAAGGTCCAGATGTAGGAGCCAAAATACCAGTCGGTAACGGCCGATTTCGGCTGTTACCGACCGGTATTTAAGAATTGGCATGTAGGGGCCCTTTTTTACCGATTCGGTAAATTTACCAAATCAGTAAATTTACCGAATCATTAAAATACCGAATCGGTATTATTACCGATTCGGTAACTGCAAGATGTAGGTGGGACTCTTCTGAGTCCCACAGGCCTTACAGATTTGGTATTTTACCACCCAATCCAATTGGGTGGTAAAATACCGAATCCAGGTGTGCATGCACATGTGTGCATGCACACCTATGCCATGTGACAGACAGACATGCCCTTAGGGCATGTCTGTGTGCCACATGGCACACATGCCTGTATTCGGGGTGCTAGAGGGTTTCAAAGTGACACCCCCTGCAACATTGCAAAAATCGGTATTTACCGAATCGGTAAATACCGATTCGGTATTGCCCATTCATTCCGATGGGCTTCAAGACCCATAGGAATCAATGGGCAATACCGAATCGGTATTTACCGATTCGGTAAATACCGATTTTTACAGATTCGGTAATTCAATTACCGAATCTTCCTAAATCTCCTACCTTCATATTTACTGATTCATAAATACCGAATCGGTAAAATTTGGTATTTATGAATCGGTAAATACGCTTTTCCTACATCTGGCCCTAAAAGAAGACAACGTAATCGACTCTTCCAATAAGATTATAGAAAGGTGGAAAAAGAGGGAAGACATTGAAATTAGCAAGCTGACATGGGATAAGATTAATACAATTAATAAAACCATCTTCCGCGGTGCTAATTTTAAACGTATGCAATTTTATAATAAATGGTTAATTTATAGAATTCCCTCATTCCTCCACAGTATTTATCCCCAAGTTGCCGATAAGTGCTTCCGCTGTGAAGAAAAAGGCACCTGGAAGCATATTGTCTGGGAGTGCCCTAAAATACAGATATTCTGGAGGGAAATAGAAAAATATCTTCCACCACGATCAAAGCCACTATTTCTTTTGATGAGTTAACTTCAGTCCTAGGTTGTTCCCCGAGCCACACTCCACACGATGAGTCCCTATTTATAGCCTCTCTCATAGCTAAATCTCTTATTTTGTAGTCCTGGAAATCAGAGTAAGCACCAACCCTACAGGCATAGAAGATAAAATTATCACGGATTCAGGGTAGGGAAAGAAAATACGCATTGAGATCAGGGGCCCTTAAGAAGTACGATAAACACTGGAGTGTGTTTGAATCCTAGTTTGATTCTTTTTCAATACCTATTTTTAACAACTTCTTCTAATATTAATCTGCCAGATCGCTACTATGACAGTACTATACACATTGCACTTTATGAGTAAGTCTTAAATTGCTGAAATCCAAACATGTTTTTGTATTTAAATGAAGTTAGTGTAAGATGGGTCTGCATCCTGATTCACATTTTTTGTATTAACTTTATTAGTAATGTGCCATGCAA
Organism: Lissotriton helveticus; assembly: GCF_964261635.1. Lineage (NCBI taxonomy): Eukaryota > Metazoa > Chordata > Amphibia > Caudata > Salamandridae > Lissotriton > Lissotriton helveticus. The sequence continues at coordinate 804,044,772 of NC_136057.1, read as the reverse complement.
ATGTTTTTGTATTTATGCACACGCACTTTACTTCGTACTGTATTAATTCTGATGCTAATGTGTCATGTAATGTTTATTCTTTGACTATGAACTCTCAATAAAAAAAAAAATTTTAAAAAGAAAATTTAAAAAAAGAAAAAAGAAGGCAGTAGTCTGTACAGACATAACTCTGTGGTGCTGGGCTGCTGGGTTCGCAGGGGATTTATGTCGAGGAGGCCAGCGGTCACGGCGGCGACCTCGTGGCAGTGTTAGGGCCGCCGCTCTGGCAGACACGTTGGCCTTCCCAGAAGTGAACCACACCCGGAGCCCGGCCTATTTATTCACACTCCTACGCTGGACTATATGTACACATGGAGAGGTCTGTGCTCTGCATAGTGAGGTCTGTCCAGCACATCACCACTAAACTTGGCATTGTGTGCATTGTTATTGATGGGTGACTTGTGTCCTTTACACATACTTGGTTGCCACATCTTCCAACATTCAACTATTGTGTGGGTGAGGGGTCATGCCGTTTTGGGAAGGTCTGTTGTCCTGTTCTGCGCTGCCTCTGTGGTAGTAGGGGGGGAGTCCAGGGGTAGGTCCTGGGGTTGGTGGCGGTGAATTTTGTGGCCTTTTTTAGTGTTGGAGCTGCATGATCAGTAGCTCTATGACATGTGTTGGTCTTCAGATGTGGCTCTGGGTTCGGCTCCCTTTCATACTGTAGGTAGTCGTCCAGCTTTACCCCAGTAAATGGCATTCTTACTGCTAACATGGCTTTTCACCTGTTTTTGGATTGCATCACAGATTTGGCTGGTCGTTGGAAATATCCGGAAGTGGTGTTTTCGTGTTATTTTTGCATGGGAACACCTACTCTGCTTATCATTAGCGTTAGTGGTTACTCTCATTTGTGGTGATTAGTTTTGCAGAAGCTATTGCTGGAAAACTGGCGATATCTGCAGTTTTCACCATGTTGAGAATGGGATCATATTTTAAAATTACTGAAAAAAACATAGGTTTAATGAACATTATAATTAGAAATTCACAAAAAAACATAGGTTTCGGGGACGTTATAGTTAGAAATGAGCATTTAAAAAACTTTAGAAATTCACTGAAAAAAAACCATAGGTTTCAGGGACATTATAGTTAGAAATTAGCATTTAAACAACCTTAGGAATTCACTGAAAAAAACATAGGTTTCAAGGACTTTACAGTTAGTTTGACATTTCACTCATACAAAACTAGAGAAATTCGGCCGTTATAGTTAGTAGAGCTAACTATAACTTGCATCCCCGCACTGCACTGCTGAGGATGTCACATATTACATCACTCATGACATGGTCAGTGACATCACTGATGACATCTCAAAGGACATCAGTGATGAGATCATCCATGTGATAATGTTATGCACCTCCTCACACCCTAATATAAACTTTGATACACCCATTCTAAAATACAGACTACCATTATTGAAACCATAGACAAACTAATACCAGTTACTACATACCTACTGCCTAATTCCTAGGTATACACACACATCCATTCATTCACCCATACAGTCAATCATACATGCAGTCACTCATCAATACAGCACTATCATATGCACTCATACACCTATACATGCACTCACACACTGCCACTCATCCATAGAGTTATTGACACATCTAGCCACTCATGCAAAGAATCAATAACACTGCCATTTACTCACCTATACAGTTATGCATTCATTACCTAACCTATTCATACAGATACTAACATATACTTACTCTCTTATACAATCACTGACACAAGCACACACTCATTTATACAGCCACTCTCACAATCACTCACTCTCACATATAGTCATTAATATACTCCAACACTCACATATACTGCCTGTCACATATGTAGTTACACATATACCACTGAGACATTCATTTACTCACCAACACACCCATACACACACTCACCCAGCCATACAGCTATTTCCACATGCACTATTGAACCCTTACACCCAGTGAACATTCTACTCACACATGTATGCAGAAAGTCACACACCCCCACCCACCCACATAAACACTGAGGCACCTATATAGATACTCATACAACAAATAAATAACCCATATAGACACTCATGTAGCTACTCACCAACCCATGCAGTAGTTTACACAACAACAGACAGACTGATACAGACATTCACACAGTTTAGTCACTAACCCATGCATTCAGTAAAACACAATTAATCACTCACTTATACAGTCAGTCAGACACCTATTAAATTTTCCAACCAGACATTTATACACCCACTCATTCTTCAATACACCTTGGCATGTATATAAAACATATTTAAACTTTATAGAAACACACAGTCACTGGATGATGTCATCAGTGATGTCATCTGAGATGTCATACGTAATATCATCAGTGATGTCACTGACCATGTCATGAGTGAAGTAATATGTGACGTCATCAGCAGTGCATTGTGGGGTCGCGAGGTATAGTTAGCTCTACTAACTATAACGGCCGAATTTCTCTGGTTTTATATGAGTGGAATGTCTAACTATAACGTCCCTGAAACCTATGGTTTTTTCAGTGAATTTCTAAGGTTTTTTTTAAATGCTAATTTCTAATTATAAAGTCCCTGAAACCTATGTTTTTTTCAGTGAATATATATATCCTTTGTAGTCATCACACCATCAGCCCCGCGACTTATGACACAGCGGCACGGGTACAGAGAGGTATATTACCTAGTGACGGTTGTTACTGGCTGGTTATAGTTAGGTCAGCGTTTCTATAGCAAATGTTTTTTTTTGTATGGCTAATAACTTTTCCACTAAACTTTTTGTTTTTAAAGTGCTCGTTTTGCCTAGTTTGTGCATGGAAAGTATCAGGGTGATTCGTCAAATGAGGGCCAGGAAAAAAGGGGAGTCCCAAAACACTACTGCATAAATGGAACTATACCAAATTTGGCAGGAAAATCTTGGTCCGCAGATTGTGTGTCTTGGGATTTGGTATAAACCAGTTCATTCGTTTTAGAGAAATTAATGTTAAAAAATATTTGTATATCTGGACAGTTGGGTCTGAGAGATTCTCTCAAGAGTCTCACCTGAGCAGCAATTTAAAAATAGAGCATTCTAATTTGCCCAGGGAGAGTTTTTTCCTTTGGACCACCTTGCCCCTGCAGCATCGAGCGCTATGATTGGCTGCCAGGAACATAAGAAAAAGGTTGCAGGCAGCCATTACAGGATTTGGGGACTTAGGAGCTGATTTAGATCCTGATTGCACTCCCGCCTTCCCTCTGTGGTGGAGTTTACAAGTACTCCGTTGAGCTGACGAATTCCCGCCCACCATATTTTGATCTGGGCTGGCTGATCTGCCGTCGATGTTGACAGAGCGTTTTCCATCACCTAAACGGCTCACCGCAGTTGACGCAGCAAACTTCTCTGCTGGCTAAATTTACGCCTTCACCGCCAGGGTTGTGGTATTGTGCCGAACATATTTAGATTTCACAGTTGTGCTGGCTTTAGCATAGCAGTGGATTGCCAAAAGAGTGGTTCAGTTGCAGGATGCGTTCAACATTGTACTATTATTGTGGCTTTTGAGTGAATGCTAGCAGCACACACCTGATGTGTTTTGGGTAATTATTTTTACCTGCATACACACTATATTCACAGGCACTACCCCCATTGTAGGGATTATGGTCAGAATGATGCCACTACAGGCTCATTGAGCCTGTCGGAGGCGTTGGTCGGTCTCTCTGCCTGCTGAGCTCTGACTGACCACATCGTAATGTGGTGGTTGGAACCTCTATCCTTGCTGTCAGCCGGACCACCACTGACGGCTTATAGGTGGCTGTCCATCCAACATCCTAATCAGGCCCATTGTTCTGGAGCACTTTTTTCCGTGAAGGCAGGTGTTGTTTTGCTTTCTTTTTTTCTTGTTCCTTTTCTCTTTTTTTCTCTTGTGCGTTATTAAATGTATTAAAGTTTATTATTTAATAATGGCAGGGAGGAGAAATCCACGTTTTGCTGAGGGATCATTGTTGGTCTTGGTGGATGAAATTATTAGAGTAGAGCCACAATTGTTTGGAGCCCAAGTACAAAATACAACTTTAGCTCAGAAAAGGCAAATGTGGGACAGAATAGTTGACAAAGTTAATGCTGTAGCAAACAACCTGTTCTCACAGGAGGACATAAGGAAGAAGTGGAATGATCTACGTGTGAGAGTGCGTTCCCAGGCCTCCAGAGGACTGGAGGCCCAGAGGACTGGTAGTGGTTCTCCTAGCTCCGTCTTACAACTTTTTTCCATGGGAGGAGAAGGTCTTGCAGATTTTACATCCTGAAGACGTGACAGGAATTCCTAGAGGAGTGGAGACTGGTAACTTATACTTTTGAAAGTGTCACTAAATGTAATTTTTGCTTTTAACTTAGCTGTTGCTAAGGTGTTTTGCACCATTTTTAGACATATAAAACCAGATATAAATATTTTTTTCTCAATTTTTTTAGGAAATTTGTGACATTGTTGCTTCTCTAATTTTACTAATTGTTAATATGTGTTGCAAATGTGTGTGTTTTTCTTCATGTTTTAATTTTTTTGCCTCATTTGTCTAAATGTATTTTGTTCTTAAGGTCACAGGTTTCAATCTCCATTTAAATTCAAATGTTGTTATGGTGCGTGTAAGTGTTGTATACCCTAATACCATATTTCATATATGTGTATTTTATTGTAAATGACTGTTCATTTTCCTTGCATATATTTTACTAGACATGTTCGACTTACAATTTTGCAAGTGTTGTTAATGTGTAATTGATATTACTATAAGTCTCATGATGCCTTGTGTTTTGTGAAAATAATATTGCAATTTTCTTTTGGTCATTCCATCTTTTATTTTCACATATGTTAAACTGTTATGTATGTATCAATCTCTATTTTATGCTATGTTTTAAAATGTAATTTTTTGTTTAATTTGTTTTTTTTGCCACTTTCTTAAAGTTTTATTGAATTGATGTTATTTGTTTCACACATCCAAGTATGTTGACTCAAACAATGTAATGTGTGTTATGTTGTTTGCTGAATATAAGTTGTTTTGATAAGAAATGTACTTTGCAATGTTAATATGATGACTAAAGCTAGTTGTTTAATTCTCAGATTTTTACCTTGCTAGGTCTTAAAATTGGTTATTTTGCATTGCTCCCTTCTACTGTGCTGTGTTGAATGTTTGCTAATTCTTATGTATACTTCCTATATTTATTCCATTTTAAGACATCATTTTTCCTGCTTTATAGAAGTAGGTGTACCTGTAATTTAAACTACTGAAATGTATATTCATCATATTAAATCATTGTTTCCTTTTAGGTTGCTTCATTGTTTCCTACAAGTGTATTTAATGTATCATCCAGATTACTAAATATTTTTTATTTTAATTCATAATAGGTCCAACCCCAAAGGTACATGGATAATCATCTACCACTGCAACTGACGGGACCTCCACTCAAGACCAGGAACAAGCTTTCAGTGAGAAATCCACTCCTACAAGTTTTTTATTTATTAATTTATTGCAGTTTTCTATAGTGCAAAACTGAAAAAGAAGGTATCATAGCGCTTTACTTGAGCACCAGTTGCATCACTGGCACATTAATTTTTAGGCACGGGGAGATTAGGTTATTTGCCCAGAATTTCAGAATGTTTCGGCCTCTCAGCAGGGTCAAACCTGGTTCCCCAGCTTCAAAGTTGGACGCTCTAGCCATTAAGCCACATCTGCTCCCTGTAAGTCCGGATGATGAGGAGCAGGCTGGTCCATCTGGTCTGCTTGGACAGATAGCTACAGTGAGTCTCACTCAACCCACACCAACACCTCCCACCCCAGCTGATGGACCAGGTCCTTACGGAGCCCAGAGAGGTGAAGTAGTTGCAGAGAGAGCTCAATGTTCAGATAGAAAATCTAAACTTAAATTTGGGCCTAATGACGGGGGTTCTGATTGATTGTTCTACGCATAGGTGCAGGACTTTTCCAGCAACATCTTCCCCTTTCTGTGGTCCAACAACATCTGGGCCAATTACATCTGCCTCATCCACAGAAAGGGAGGCTCTGCCACAACAGGAAACACCTGCACCTACCTCAATCCCTGCAAATGTGGATTCAATAATCCCCTTTTCATCCGGATCACAAGGAAAGGATGGCAAGACCTCCACCAACACCAGCAAGAGATGCAGAACACACTTTCCTCCAGTGTGTGTCTACCATTCACTATGTGTACTATTTTCTGGACACATTTACCTTTTCTGATGCCCGTTTTATTATGTACATTGGATTTCAAACAATTTTGATTTTTCAATATTAGTTTAATTTATCATGATTTACTTATTATGTTTTTTGTTTACATACTGTTTTAGTTTATTTTGTTTTGTTGACTGGTGTTGTATTTCTTTTCTCAATTTGTTCACTTTTTCTAGTTCCATCATACATTTTAAAAAGTTAAAATAAAAAAAGATTTGTATTCATAAAAAAATTCCATGTTGGAAATGTTTTTCACATTTCTTTAAAGATGACGAAAAAGAACAAAAAACAAAAATCAAAAACGAATATATGACTTAATTGAAATAAAGAAATGTTTCTCATATTTTCCTAATATATTATGACCCATGCATATTCCAAATACTTTAAGCAATATTTTAATGTACAGGTCCACACATTCAGCTAGATTCATCAAACTCCCGTTTTGCGAGTCTGTAATAGCGATTCATAAGGAATCGCTATTACAGACTCGCAAAACGGGGATCATGTACAAATCGCAATTTATTTTGCGAATCCCACGGCTTCCTTATTTGCGATTAGCAAATAAGGAATGACTCCCCATTCATTCCTATGGGCCCATCGCAAATAAGGATGCGATTTCAAGGGTGCCAGGGGTGTCCAAAGGACACCCTGTGGCACTCCTGAAATGTAAATGTAGCCTGATGTTGCGCACACACATGTCCAAAGGACATGTGTGTGTGTAACATATCACTTAGAAAAATGCACTAAAGTGCATTTTTCTAAGTTTTCGCTATTTACCACGAAGTCAGACTTCGTGGTAAATAGCGACCAGAAATAGCGAATTCGCAAATGAAAAATGGTTAATGAATTGCAATTAAAGAATCTCAAATAGAGATTCCTTAATTGCAATTCCTCGCAAATATGCGATTTCGCAATTAGCCATTTTTGCATTTGGGATGATGAATCCCAAATGCAAAAATTGCGCTCGCAAAGGGCCAGATTCTCAGAATCTGGCCCTTTGCGAGCCGGAATTCCTTTCATGAATCTAGCTGCATGTCCCCATGCAAGAACAGGAGAAAATAAAATAAAATCTGAATAAATAGGAAAACTCTTATTGATGTACGTCATCAGGGGGAACTAGATCTTCTGCCTCACAATAGAAAACTTACATCAGTAACACCAATAGTGAAAAGAATTTGAGTACTCCCTTTTGTGACCACTGGACCATTCCAATGCATTGTTGCAGTGTCTGGTGAATATCACAACCAACTAATTGATGTGCTAAAAGATGTTCTTCCATCTATGATGAGACACATCAACGGCAACATACAGTTAACATAAAAAGGGGATTTTGCCTATGTGAAGGGAGATTTGTGTGCTTTGGGTGGCCTACCACTTGTGGTTAAAGCAAATTAAGCAGCAAATATTGCCATGGCGGCAATAAGCAGCAGAAAACAAGTATAATGCAATCTTAACAAATACAATTCAATCACTGAGCAAGTCTGTGTTTTTCACAGGATGAACCCACATTCCCTTTGTACTTTGCAACAGCAGCATATAACTGCAAATGTCGGAACATTAAAATGACCAAATGAAGATGACATGGTGAAGGGATCTAAAACAGATTAAAACAAAAAAAAATGTATGACAATACACAATACACACATTACAAATGTCAAGTTTTGAGGAAACATTTCCAAAAACAATCAAAGATAAACAACGTAAATAAACAAACATCTTTGCCCTGGATTTACCTTAATTTGCCCTTTTACAGAAATATCTAGCACTGACTTTTATTATCATTAGATTAAAAGTTGGATGTAAATGTAATTTAACAATATTTGAATACATACTTACACACATGTAAAGATGTTGTCAATAACATCTTGATGTAAGTCTATTCCTTCCTCTTCACCACTATCATTTTCATTTGGCATTTCAACATCCTTACCCTGTGAAAAATCATGGTATTCTTCCTCTGCAATTTACGGGATGTTCCGTTGCAGGGCTATGTTGTGTAACATGCAGCATGCCGTTTTGATTTTGCACACCTTTTCGGTTGAATAGAGGAGGGCTCCACCAGTCTTATCCAGACTTCGAAACTGGCCTTTAGGAGCCCAAAATCTCTCTCCACTGGCCTCCGTGTTCTTCCATGGACTTCACTGAAGTGACTTCCTCTGGTGGTGTTAGATTCCTCAGCAGTACTAACAACTATGGTCGGTTAGGATAAGCTGACTCGCCTATATGAAATGAAAAAAAGAGCCAAAAATGACATAATATTTTTAATCATTAAACTTGAAATTAAGAAAAAAATATATTGACAGATAGTACTTACCAACAAGTTAGGCCTTCTCAGGTCCAAGTTCTTACATTTGCATTGGTATGGTGCTGTTCAGTAGTACAAAGGTGTGTGTTGATCTTGGTAAATGCACAGAATCATGCACGTGTGATGTACAAATCTGGTAAGCCCACAACTTGCACATTGATTTAATGTAAGTTTTTCCAAATGTGGTAGGCTTGTTCTCTGTCGTCATGTGATGACACCAAGGCAATATGTGTATTATCAATTGCTCCAACCACATTTGGTAGGCAACCCAAAGCATAAAAATCTCCCTTCACATTGGCAAAATCCTCATTTCGTGGAAACTCTATAAAGCTATTTATGTGTCTTAACGTTGAAGAAAGAATTTCTTGTAGCAGGCCACTGAAAGCTGGTTGTGACATTCCACCATATACTTTAACAGTGTATTGGAATGAAACTGTGGACACCAAATGGAGTTCTGCAATTAATTTCACTATTGGTGTTACTGCTGTGGGATTCTTATTGTGAGATAGAAGATCAGGCTCTACCTGATGACATAAATCAAGAATATTTATTCTGAATTGTTTATTATATTCCGTTCTTACAGGGTGCAAGGTCTGGGAATGGGCTCATAACTTGAGGCTGTCGTCTTCTCACTCTCCCTGAGTTCAAATCTCTGCAGTGAAAAGAAAACACATTGTTGTGTATTTTTGAAAACATATTAAAACATATTAAATAAAACCCACATTTTAATTTGTTCTCCCAAGAATATTGTTTTAACATAAGAAATGTGTAAATAATACATTTTAAATGTATCATTCACACATTTGTATTATTTATTCGTCAAAAATTCTGTCAATGGAAGTGTAAACAATACCATGCAACTATTGCATTTAACCGCAGTAACACACTACACATTACTTTTCTGTCAAAACAATCTAATAACGTTAGCATTTTGTACATGTAAACAGATCAGCCACCATTTTGAGTGGTGGTGACGCGATTAAAATTCACAAACACACTATTTCACAATCTACAATTGTGGACGCCTGACCTCTCCATCAGGACATTTCCAATTAGACATTAGGTGGCGGAAGTTGACCAGATAGTGGGTGTGAATCTCCACAACAGACACAGCAATTGGCTAACGTGTGTGGAAGCAACGTGTGAAAGCCAATGAATGTGTCCATCTCCGTTGATGATCTTGCACATCATGTAGATGTGTTTGACGTTCAAAAAAAGCTCACTTACCTCCTAGCAGTGCAACCAAGAACACCTCCTCAACATTTGTTGCAGTTTCTGGCCTCTGGGAGCCCCAATGCCAGGAAAAGCAGGAGACAGAGCCCCAAAATTCTCGCCAGAGGTGCTGGAGATGCTCACTACTAAGGCCCTATCCTTGTACATCCAGCTGTACGGCTCACCAGAGGAACAGGTACATGTTTAAAATAGAAATGTAATTCTGGCTTCCTTTTAATAAAAAATTAAACATAGGCTAGAATGTGTGATTGTTTTCTCAAATTGTATTACATCCATACAAAAAAAGGAAAAGTCACACTTTTTTTGCATATTTTCATCCACACAGGTGTTCAACTCCCAACAGAAGAAGGTGCGGACCTTGGAGGTCTACAAGTGGTGCAGCTTTCACTACAGGAAGCGATGGGAGGACTTACGAAGCTGAACCAAGAAGTCAGCAGAAGTCTAGTTCTGCCAGTCCTTCCAACATGCCAAGCATGTGCCACACACTGACTCTCCAATGATCCGCATACTTGCAGTGGCCTAGCCCCAGCTTGATGCGCAATTAAGAGCAAGAGAGCAGCAGCAAGCAAGTAACTTCTTTTTTGAATTTTTCATTTTAAATAACAATTTTTGATTACAGCAACAAATTGTGGCATAAACATAAAGGTTGACACATGTCCAACGCACAAGAAGAGTTCTTGAAGGTGTAAGGTTTGTACAAGGTTTATGATGATGCGTTTTGTATATTAATTGTGGAAAATTATGCCAATATATTTCTGATCACTACGAAAGGAATGTTTTGAGCAGACACATGCCTTCCTAAAAAAAATTATATATGAATTTGTTTGATGTTATAAGGGACAGTTGTACAAAGCAGACAAAGTTTTTTAATTGTGCCAGGTATGATCATCCTATTACAGGTGACATAGCATAAAATGCACTTATGGTACAGTGGATGTTCCAAACGTCACATTTGTAAGTTAGTATTACAAACAAGGAATAGTGAGCTCGTGAGCCACAATAACTAGAAACATAAGATTAAATGGTTACATTTTGTATTAAAAACATATTACAAACGTTTTTAAATACAGTGATTCATATATATATTAAAAAATATAAAAATACACATTGCAATATGAAAAAGATTAAACCTTGATGCATTTCTAAAATTTCCTAATGAGTAATTTTTGGTGCATTATTTTGAGTTTTCACGAGGAAATGCTCCAATATATATGTGACGGATCATTTTATCTGTGAAAGTCCCTTTAAGTAATCTATTTTTGTTTATTATTGATTTATCATCTGGACATGACAAAGGACATCAAAATAATGTTATTTGGGTATGTGTTACTCTGTCACCAATGTGTTCACATTCCCCCCATACAGCCACTAATACAACCAGTCACTCACCCATATTGCCACACACAGAGCCATGCACTCACCCATGCAGCTACTTTCACACACGCCCATATTCACCTATACAGCCACTCACACACCAACTCACTCACCCATACAGCCTTTCAACACAGCCACTCACTCAGCCATACAAACACCTACACACACACTCACACAACCACTTACATACCCATTCACACATCCATACAAGTACTACCACATCTGCTCACTCACCCATACAGCCATTCATTCATGCACTCCCTCTCTAATACAGACACTCACACATCAACTCCCCTAACCTAACATCCCCCTCAAGCTGCCACTCACTTACCCATACATCCACGTATACACTCAGCCACTCAGTCATACAGTCATTCAAACTCTGACTCACTCACCCATAAGGTCACTCACACACCTATTGACCCACCCACACAGCCACTCACTCACCCATACAGTCACTGACACACCCACTCACATACCCATACAGCTACTCACACACCCTTACAACCACTCACTCACCCACACAGCTACTCACACTCCTACATATATACACATACAACCACTCACACACCTACTGACATACCTATACAACCACTAACACACCCACTCACACACCCATACAATCACTCACACACCCATACACCCACTCCCATAGAGCTACTAAGAAAACTCACTTGCTCACCCATACAGCCACTCAGACACCCAGTCACACATTGATACAAACAGTCGCACAGTCACTCAGACCACACATGTTAGAAATAGTATCACTCATTAGTAGTACACCTACTATACTAATGTAACCTTTGTAGTAGGTTTGTATATGTTTAACACTCATGGGGCATATGTATGAAGCTATTTTGAGGTCACAAACACAGCAAGTCACAAAAAACAGTGTTTGCGATTGCAAGATAGCCATCTCCAATGTATAACTGAAAATCACACTGCAAAATAGGTATTCGCAAAAATAGTGTATACCTATTTTGCGAGTAGGAGAATCTGCGAATAATTTTGTGAAATCGCAAATACTGACATGCTATTTGCGATAATCGCAAAATGTGTAATCTCAAATTGTGAATTCACAAACATATGTATGAAAAATTCGCAAATTGCGAATTCACAAAAATCGCAATTTTGTACATGCAGTTTGCCACCAACTCAAAGCAGGTGGTAACCAGGTGCAACCAATTTAAACAGGCCCACAATGCAGCATTATCTTCTACAAAGGCAGCGCTGAATGTGATAGCCAGGAGGATGCAAAGTCAAGCTGCAACACAGAGAAGGAGGCGACAGGAATGGATATTCAGAGTGTGCATCACTCTGTTCCAGCAGACAGATGAAGAGATCCATGAGAAGTATAGGCTGGACCCTGCTACCATTATGGACTTGATTGCTGAGCTGAAACCCATGCTTGAACACCCAACACGCAGGACCCAAACCATCCCACCACATTAGCAGGTCCTGTGTTCACTGCACTTACTGGCATCAGGGAGTTTCCAGGAGTGATAGCAGCACCAGGAGAAGTCTCCCAGAGTTGCCTGTCATGCTTCTTCCATGCATTCTTGGATGCAATGGTACAGAGGCTACATCTTCACATTCAATTCCCCAACACACAACAGGCATTATAGCACACAAAACAGGACTTCTATTAGATTGCCCAATTTCCCCATGTCATTGGCTCCATAGATTGGGCTCATGTAGGCCTCTCACCCCCTTCAAACAATGAGTATGTATTCAGGAATCACAAATCATATAATGTTATCAATATACAGGTCATCTGCAATGCTAAACATATCATAATGGATATAGTTGCTAAATACCCTGTCAGTACACGCTTTATATTTAGACATAGTGGAGATATACACACGTCTCACTGGTGGCGAATTTGGAGAGGGCTACCTGCTATGTAAATGCATGTCTAACACTCTAACATACAGCTAAGGCCAGAAATGAGAGGACAGTGATTAACTGACTGTCTTTCATTCTGTAGATGACTGTGCATATGCTGGACGAGATTTCATCCTCATACCGTACCTCAATCCAGCAAATCAAAGGGAGCAAAGATACAAACATGCACACAAATCAATGCGCTGTGTAATTGAATGGACATTTGGGATACTGAAGAGCAGGTTCTGCTGCCTGCATAAAAGCAGAGGAGCACTACAATACAGCCCAGAGACCTGCTGCAAGATTGTGGCTATTTATGCCATGCTCCACAACATTGCAACTAGAAAAGGAATACCAGTTGAACTCACTGATACAGATTCAGATTCAGATGAGGGCCCAGGTCAACGTTGCAGACCATCAGATGGTGTAGGGGCAGCTGTGGGCCGACAGAGACGTGATGAGATAACACAAACTATTTGTAGGTGGGTAATGATGACACAATGCAAATGTTGATTTGTACATGACTGTGTTTTACTTATCCTTTAGTTGCAAGATAAAAATTTGTCACATAGCCCCAAAACACACCGTGGCACAATGTCTTGCGCATGTCATGTCCACAGTGCATGGATGGAGTCTAAACAAAAGACCACATGCCATGGGTTACTTCAGCCATTGCCACTCTGCTGTAGTGACAGTTTATTTTTTGCATGCAAGTCCTGTTGTTGCACGCTCAGGGTGCTGACTGCTCTCCCTTGAGGCATCCGATGGTGTTCCCTGCCTCACACTGCGCCGTCTGTGTTCGTGAATTGGTGAGGTGATGCTGCATCTGCTTGAGAGCTCCTCACTATCCCCTGAGCCCAGGAGACCTGTGCCACCCATGGTAGCTGTCTGCAGCTGGTCTACTGCATTTGTCACCTGCACCAACCCTTTGGCCACATCCTGGCTGCAGTGTGCCATTTCAACCTGTATGCTAACTGACCGTCGTGAAAGCACATAAGTGGCATTAGACAGGCGGTTGCCCACCTTGCTATACGTGTCCAGACAGGTGTAGAGATTTTGTGTACCCCTATGTCTGGATGCCGGGCCTCTTTTCATGGTGGCACATAGTTATTTTATTGCACTCATCATTTCTCTGATGCTGTCCGCACAGATCCTATGTCTCTCATTGATTTTATTATTCATCTCTCAGATGCCCTCCTTCATATCAGTCAGGTTGTGGTTCACAAACACGAGCTGGCTGTGCATTGACCTCACTCATTTTGATTGCAGGCGCTATACCTTGACCATGGTGTCCTCCAGGCCGGAAAACACTGTGGGATCCTCTGCAGCATCTGCACTGGTGGTTGTCCTTGGCCTGCGTCTCCTGCATATTACTTCCCTACAGTGCACAGGGGGCTGATCCTGGGCCTGTTGTACATGCTGTTCCTGGTCTGGCTGCCCCTCATACCCTATGGACTCTGGTTTGCTCTCTAACAGTGGACGTGGAGGCAAAATCTTGCGGTGTCTCTGTGGGACAGGTGGTGGCAGGGCCAACTGCTCTATGTCCTCTTGCCCTGCCTGGTCCTCTGTGCATGCTGCCTCCTCAGCTCCTGAATTGTTATCCTGTGTTTCAGGTTGAACTGTAAATGAAAAGGCACATTTTAATTGTGTGTTCTGTTTCACATTCTTCACTAAATAAAGTTTTCTGAATTAAGCTTAGCTAAGTACTGTCTGTTGTTTTTTTCTTTTACTAATTCACTTCTACTGATTCTACATTGCTGTGTCTCATTGCTCCACTGTCTTATGTATGTGACTAAGTCTCCCATGGTGCATTTCAGGGAGTACTGTAAGAAGTGGAATGGAGTTGCATTGTTGCTTTGTAGATGGTGCATTACTGAGTGTGTGAGTGAGTTAGTAATGCTTTAGGGCAGATTTGGCATGCATCTTACCCTGTCTGGTGTTTGAAGTGTTGGAGCTGTCGATTTCAACCACACCACTGATACTCCAAGGCTCTAGGGTGGACTCCACCAACTCCTCCAGGGGCGCGGATTCAGTCTCAGTGGATGTTCCCCCACCAGTCTTCTTTGCCTCCGCAAGACTGGTTGCAACCTTGTCCTTTGAGATGGAGAGCATATCGTACCAGCGCCTGCGTAGGTCAGCAACGGTGCGCTAGGTAACACCAATGGCATTGACCTTTGCCTGGATGTCCAGCCATATTTTTCTTTTTTGAGATTCTGGCACATGAAGGGAATTTTTACCAAAAAGTAACTCATGGCTTTGTACCATTTCTTCTATTAGGACCACCTGCTACCTCTCACTGAACTTATGCTTCTTTTTCCTCCCAGCCTCCTCCTTATCTTGGGGATCCCTTTGGTTTGGGTGGTGTTGCAGTCCAAAGTGGTTTGCTTCTCCTTCCAGCCTCTCAAACAGCCTCAGGCAATTAGGAGCAGCATGTGCAGTCACACTTCCTGGGTATGATGTCATCAAGCTGCACCTGAATTGCCGATTCTCTAAATTTGCGATTCCTTATTTGTGAATTTGCAAATAAGGAGTCGCTAATATAGAGTTTACAAACGCATTTTGCACATTGTTAAGGAATAGCTAATACTTAGCAATTTTTTTTTATATCGCATTTTGCGATTTTTATAATGCGATTCGCTGGAAACCGCATTTAGAGAATCCCAAATAGCTATTTTTATACATATCCCCCATAAACGCTTAGAAACACTTACACTCACTTGATGATATCAGTGACGTCCTTTGAGATGTCATCAGGGATGTCATCAATGACGTCACTGACAATGCCATGAGTGATTTAATATGTGAAGTCATAAGCAGTGCATTTAGAGGTTCTAAGTTATAGGTAGCTCAGATGACTATAACTGCTGAGTTTCAATGGTTTTGTATAAGTGAAATCTGAACCTAACTATAACATTCCTGCAACCTTTGTTTTAAAAAAATAAAACCGAGATAGATATTGACATAGAGATATACACTAATATGAGTGTTTATATCATTTAAAAAAATAACTTGATTGCATATTAGAGTGCCACATTGCAAGGTATCTGAAAATAACTTGCATTGTAAAGATTGTGTAGAGAAGGTACTGTGTGGTAAAGGCTACATTGTAAATGCAACATATCACAGCACACCTAAAAGAATACTCTGAAGTTGGAGGCACTAGTAAATCTACTTCCTGTTCCTTTGCAGGTGTATAAGAGGGTATTTAGACAGAATATTGAGATTAAAATATCGTGTTTTTAATATCGTCATTTAAAAATATTGTGGTATGTAATATCGAGGTCAAGTATATTGATTTCAGGTGTTGTATTAAATATCAATGTTAAAAGTATAGATGTTGAAAATGTCATTGTTTAAAATGCTGTTTTTTCATGGAATATAGTTTATTTTGTATAGTAATTCATTTTTTATATTTATTTTCTGATAATTTGTATATGTTTTTTAATAAAACAATTTAGGAGCGGGATGTTTGGTTTATGAGGGATAAGGGTGAGGAGTGTTTTAAATTGTGTAAAAAAAAATTTTTTTTAAGTTTTTTATTTTTTAGTAGTGGGTTGTTGGGTTTATAGGGGATAAGAGTGGGGAGTGTTTAAACATTTTTTTTTTAAAGAAACATTTTGGAAAACATCTTTTCAATTTATTTCTCAGGAGTGGGATGTTGGGATTATAACTGATAAGTGTGGGGAGTATTTTGAATTATTAAAATTTTTAATTAAAATGTAAAAGAAATTACAATATTTTTGGGAGTGGGAGGTTGGCTTTATAGTGGATGAGTGTGGGGAAAATTTGCAAAAATGAAACATAAGTTTAATATTACGGGAGCCCAGGTGCAGATGAAATTTCCTGCAAAGTGAAAGGTAGGGTGGCGCAACAATATCCACAATTTCCGAAATCTAGAAGAGGTTGACGTTTTCTTTGCTCGGATGGAGGTGTGAGTTCTGAGTGTGAGCTCCGAGCACCTGTTTGTATATATATTTACTGTATATAGTGCACCATGACATAGGGAAAGGTTCTTAGCACATATTAGCACGTATCAGTTGACTATCCCCCTTTTTTTTTCTCCTTCCCGGGAAATAGGGGTGACGAATGGGAGGGTTAAAACACCCAGGGAGTAAAATGGGGATTTCCTTTGGGGGGATGGGGGACACAGGAGGTGGGGAGCATAAGGGTAAAAAAGAAAAAAAAGAAAAATGTCCTCAGAACATTGCAACAGAAGAGGAAGGAGCATGATAAGGTGAAGGGGGAGAAAGTCAGTAGGACCTTAGGTACATGCCCAAAAAAATAAGTTTTACAACTTGAAATGTTAATGGCCTTCAGGGGGTAATACGACGTGTAGGGTAGTGGAATTTTTTACAAGAGACACATTTAGAGAAGCAGGAATGTAGAAACTGCTTCTCTAGGTTCAGTTGGGTACAGGAAGTGATGTGTTCAGATCAAAGGGGGAGTACAAGAGGGGTGGCTATTATTATTAGAAATAACTCAGGAATTAGGGTGATAAAATATGAAACAGGTGATACAGGGAGATGGATATTAGCCACCACGTTGGTATATGATAAGCCTCTTGTATGTGTACTGTGTTATGGACCTAATGAGGATAATCAAGGGCCCCTAGTGAAGCTTGAAGCGTGTTTATTAGAAACAGAAGCTCCCATAATTTTAGGGGGAGGGGCTTTAATTTGGTCTTAAATAAAGATCTAGATAGAACATCAAGGGCAAAATATGCTGTCCCCCCAAAGCCTTTGCCAAACTGAAAAATATGATAAAAGAATTTAATCTGTTAGATATTTGGCGCTGTAAGAATGGAGAGATAAGAGAATTTACGTATCACAGCAAAAAATATAGACATCATTCCCGCATTGATTACTTTCTCGTAGACCAGGATCTCTCTTTACGGATAGAGAAACTGTATCGCATTCCCCCGCAATTCTATCTGATCATGCGGCAGTGGTAATGTCTTTAAACATTCATCAAAGAGAGGGGCAAATGAGATGGACGTTAGATAAAATGATTCTATTTGAAGAAGACGCCATAAGAGATCTGAAAGAGAAAACAGAAGAATATTTTTGGGTGAATATAGGATCTACAAGTGAGCAAGTGGTCTGGGATGCCTTTAAAGTGTATTTAAGAGGACTTCTTAGGTCTATAGTTGGGGGGAAAAAGATGGTAAAATAGGAGGAAGGGAGTAGAATCAGGGAGATTAAGATGAAAGAGAAAGCTCTGCAGAGAGTCTCCCTAGAAGGCACAGATAATATCCCTACTTTGTAAAAGGAGTTAGAGGATTTACAGGCTAAATTCCAGGCCCAGTTGAATCAAAGATTATTTGAGAAATGGAAAGTAAGAAAACTTCGACTCTTCGCCTATGGTGAGAAATGTGGTTCTTTATTGGCCTGGAAAAGTAAGGTTGATAGAGCAAGAAATTTTACAAAGAGTTTAAACAAGTAGGGAATCAGGGGAGGAGCTCTATGCAAATGTAGCTATATTGAGGGAAACCAGAGGGTTTATGAGTGATTTGTACAAAGAAACTGTATTTTCAGACCCACAGAGTATTACTGGTTGGTTAATGCAGGAAAATATTCCATAGCTACACAAAAACCAGAAAATAACTCTTGGAAAAGAGATAAGAGAGGAGGAGGTGAGGAAACAATGTAGAAAAATGGCCAGGGGGAAAGCTGCAGGGCCAGATGGTCTACCGATGGAGGTTTTTATACCTCTTTTAGACATAGTAGTACCTATATTTGTGTCATTGTGCAATAGACGTTTTATTTTGAGTGAAAACATCCCCAGCTCATAGTCTGAAGCTAAGATTACTTTAATTCTCAAACCCAATAAAGACCCTCAGAAGATCTATTCCTATAGACCGATATCTCTCTTAAACGTTGACTATAAGATTTATTCGGGTATTTTAACCGCGCGAATGGCAAAGGTGATAAAAGAGATAGTGCATCCTGATAAAAGGGGCTTCATTCCAGGTAGGCAATTAATTGAGCTGACGTTCCACCTGATAGAAGCTATTGATTGTGCTGCAATTCAAAAAATACATGTGACAGTAGCAGCAGTAGATGCTGCTAAAGTATTCAATCAAGTCAAGTGGAGATATATGAGGACAGTTCTTAAAGGGTTTAATTTCCCAGAGAATTTGGTGCGGGCAGTGAAAAATTTATATCAGAGTCCCAGAGCCAAGGTTTTGACTAATGGTGAATTATCTAATTGGTTCAGCATAACAAGCGGTACAAGGCAGGGATGTCCATTGTCTCCTCTTTTGTTTGATTCTAACATAGAGCCGCTAGCTATTTCCATTAGAGCAGATACTACGATTTCCCTTTTTTTGTTCAATGGGTTTAATGTGAAATTAGGTCTGTATGCTGATGATTTGCTTTTATATACAATCGACCCAAAAGAGGCAATACCTAATTTGATGAGGAAAGCAGATGGTTTTTGTTTAATTTCGGGCTATAAAATTAACATAGATAAAACCGAGATTATGCAGTGGAACCAGGATGCAGATATTCAGGGTGTAAAAACAACAATGAGGTACCTGGGGGTAATTATTATACAGAAACTGGAAGATATTCCAAGCGGAAATTGGAAGAAAGTAAGCCGGGAGGTATCTTCTACACTGTCGAGATGGGCAAACCTTCCGTTAAACATTTATGGCAAGGTAAACCTCATAAAAAATGATTATACTGCCCAAAATTATGTTTCAGTTTAATTCAATCCCTCTGTATTTTAAATAAAGAGGAGATGGCCAAATTACAGGGGAAAATCAGTAGTTTCATTTGGGCATCTAAGGGTGGAAGGATAGGGTGGAAGAAACTGCGGAAGAAATTGGGAGTGGGAGGGTTGGCGTTACCAGACCTGCTTGTCTACTGTTACGCTTCCATTTCAAAACTTTTCGTATTCTAGCAAATAAGCCAGACAGGTCCGCCTTGGGGGTATTGTTCAGAGCAATGCTTGGAGAGGTGGGTCAAGGTGAACAACACTTTTTATTTAAGTATGGTGATCCAAAGTTTTTTTTAAAAGGTCAGATTAAAGGTATTAAGCACAGCCTTAAAACTTGGTTGTATGTTCGGAAAAAATTGAAAATTCCGTACTATTCGAAAGGGCACCAATTTGGGAATTACCGGGGACCCCAGTATGTTTGAAAGATCAATTGAGTCAACCGCTAAAAGATGCGGGTATTTATTATTGGGCAGACCTTATGAAAGAGAGGAATCTAGTGAGTTGGGAGATGCTTAGTGGTCTGAACAAGGGAAAGCTCACAAGGTTTAAATACTATCAATTGGGTTCCTGGTGTGTAGCACAGGATTGGGTGCAGAAGGAGGAAGACCTTAAGGCATACCAGATTTCTAGTATTGAGCATTGGGATAAGGAAATCTCCTACTGGTATTGGGACTTTACAGACGCAGAAGATACGACTGAGGCTGATGTGAGGAAACTATGGAGAGATGAGCTTAATGTGGAGGGTGCTGAAATTAAAACATAAGCGGGTCCAATGATTAAGCCAACTTGCCGGAGGTTCTGAAGTTTCCAGTGTTTACTTTCAAGGGCGGTATAGAGAAATGGGAAACAGATATTAGAAACGTCATTTTCCATAATGTATTACTCTTTCCTCTCTCTGATGGTCATCACAATCAGCATAGAGAGATAGGAAGAGTCTCAACATGAGAACTGGTAATATGAGGACAAAAAAACATTTTATAGTCTTTTTTTAAATTACTTTTGGTGGTGAGATGTTGGACTTATAAGGGATAAGGGTGGGGAGTTAAAAATACATTTGAAATATTAAAATGTTATAACAAACACAATTATAGAGAAATATTTTTTGGGAGTGGGATGTTGGGTTTCTAGGGTTTAATGTTTGGGAGATTTTTTAAAATTATGGTTAGATGTTTGTTATATATGTTTGAATTAGAATTTTCTTTGCATTTTAGAAAAAATGACAATATTTGTTTATTTGTATTATATTTGATGTTGATAAAATGTGTACATTTTGTTAATGTTTTTTTATTTTTTTATTGTGTTGTTATGTAGTTTGGAGTGGGAATAGTAAATGTTTTATGTTTAGTGTTCAGCACCTTTCCTGAGGTAATGTAGTTTGGATTGGGAATAGTAAATTATATATGTTCAGTGTTCAGCACCTTCCCTGAGTTAATGAAGTTTGGAGTGGGAATAGTAAATTATACATGTTTATTGTTCAGCACCTTTCCTATGCTTTACTGTGTTTAAAAGGCAGGCACATAAAGGCAGAGGGAAGCTGACATTGTAATCCCTCAGCAGGAAAGAGCCGGTCAAGGGGTTACTGCAGGTTTTCTGAAAAGCGGACAGGCTCTCCAGCCCATTGCAAACCATTCAGAAAGTCTATTTGGATTCCATTCAGATCGAGCCCATCGAAATGGCTCAGTTGGAAAGAAATCCGACCAGCCTATTACAATGCGGGCTGGAGAGCTCCGACCGACGGTTGGAGCCGCTCCAGCCCGCATCATATTCAGGACCCTAGTGTCCAGCACCTTCCCTGAGTAAATGTATTTTGGAGTAGGAATAGTAAATTATATATGTTCAGTGTCTAGCACCTTACCTGCGTTCATGTAGTTTGGAGTGGGAATGGTAAATTATATATGTTTAGTGTCCAGCACCTTCACTGATTTAATGTAGTTTGGAGTGGGAATCGTAAATTATATGTGTTTAGTGTCCAGCACTTTCCCTGCGTTACTGTAGTTTGGAGTGGAAATAGTAAATTGTATGTGTTTAGTGTCTAGCACCTTCCCTGAGTTAATGTAGTTTGGAGTGGGAATGGTAAATCATATATGTTTAGTGTCCAGCACCTTCCATGAATTAATGTAGTTTGGAGTGGGAATAGTAAATTGTATCTGTGTAGTGTGCAGCACCTTCCCTGAGTTAATGCAGTTTCAAGTGTGAACAGTAAACTATATATGTTCAATGTCCAGCATATTCCCCGTGTTAATGTAGTTTGGTGTGGGAATATTCAATTTGACATGGTCTGGGGCTCGTTACGATGGCGGGTGGACCTGAGTCTGCCCGCTATCGTTGCGGTGTTTGGGGACCGCTCGCAAGACATGCGGCGCTCCTACCACTGCAACAGGGAACTTAACATTGCAGACTATGCTGCTGACTGCAGCACTGTACGCAATGTTAATATGGCATGCACTGCATTTCCCTGCACTATGTGGCAGACACCACGTGGTGCCTGCCACTTAGTGCATGGTAATGCAGTGCAAACCCCCTAACACAGAAGGGGCCCGCAACAGACCCCCAAATCCAGCCTCTGCCAGACTTTCCATGGCGGTTCAACTGACCTTAGAACTGATCTGCAAGACGTATTGTAGGACGCACAGACGCGTAGAGTATAGCACAGAGTAGCTTCTTTTTTAATCGCCGAAATAATTGCATATTTTTCCCTCACTGTTTTTAAAAGCTATATTACTTGATTGTGATTGCCTTAATGCTCCACATACCAGCATTATAAAAAACGTGAAAACATCCTTACCCGCCTCTTTGGTGTGGTTAGATCTTCCGTGTGGCTCCTGCGCCATATTGGTTGAGGGAGGGTTGGGCTTTGGCTCCATCCTAAGGCGCCATCTTGAGAGTCGTCTAGTTGTTTGGTAGCTCCTCCAGGCTACCTCATTTAGGCGGGGGGAAGCTGCGCGCGGCCCAGACCTTAGAACTGATCTGCAAGACATAGTGTAGGACGCACAGACGCGTAGCTAGGCTACCTCATTTAAGCAGGAGGAGGCAAGCGCGCGCGCGCGCAGCGGGTGCGCCGATTGCATGCCGGAGGCGCGCCAGAGGCAAGCCCGTCTGCACCCGTCCGCGTTATGCTGCCCGTTTGGCCAGCAGTCAAGGGTGCATAATCTATGACAGAGAACAACTGCTGAGACTAGACAGGGTAGAAGGGAATGCGATCCCTGCCCCGATCCAGGTTAGAAAGGCAGGAAAGACCTTTATTGGGGGACTGATTAACAGCGGTCTCTTATTAAACACTCTTTTGAGATCTCGGGCCTGATAGAGCACTTGGGGCTCGATGCTCTGTTTCTATCGGAGACTTGGACTAACTTGGACCCGAGTCTGCTGTAGATCTAGGAAATGCCTGCCCCAATGGTTACAAAATCCTCCACAAACCTAGAAATACGGGTAGAGGAGGTGGAGTGGGGATGATTTTTAAGGAGGAACTGGATTTTAGAGCTTTGCAGGTGGAGGAGGTAGAGGGGATGGAAATGCTGGGGTTCTCCCTACACTCCTCCAGCAGGACTGGTGTGCTATAGACCTCCAGGGGGGACCACAAACTATCAAAACCTGCTTGACACTATTATTAATCTCACATTGGCACACTCCAATATGATAATCTTAGGAGATTTCAATCTCTGGGAAGAAGAGAATGTCAATAGCCATTTGCGGGATCTTAAGCATACTTGTGCTAATTTAAATCTGGTGGTGACCCAACACATGGAGGGGGTCATACCCTTGACTTGTTATTCTCCAACCAGTCCACGACTAGGATTCTAAACATAACTCCCCAGACCTGGTCTGACCATTATCTTATCCAGTTTATTATCAGGTTGCCACACTCGGGAGACAGGACTGGTCAGCAAAGGGCTTACAGGAGAGGCAGGGAATGGGCGAAGTTGGAGAGGACTGGATCTTCCTTATTGGAACTGGGCGTTACCCACTTTGCACCCACACTGACTGTTGAAGAAAACTACAAAGTGTTTACTAAACATATAGATGACACCTTGGATGAAGTTATCCCTATAAAAGATATAAAAATCAAAAGCAAAATCTCGGCTCCTTGGTACCGTGAGGAGTTGAAACAGCTCCGTGCACTTGGTAAGAATGCGGAAAGGAAGTGGAGGAAACGATACGATGAGGAAGATAAAAAAGATCTTAGACGGATACAATTGCAATATAAAGAGCAAATCCTCAGGGCCAAAGCAGATTTTTATGCCAGTTCAATCATTCAAGCGTCCAACTGGACCAAAGCACTATTTAAAATTATTAAAGACCTCTCTTCCCCCATATGTATAGAAAATAAAATTGTAGCATCCCAAAAATTATGTGATGGAATTAACCTACACTTTCAGGACAAGATTGCAAGCATTGTGAAGACCTTGCATGATGACGATAATGTCATACAACTCAACCCTGAACATAGGATTGAGTGTGATCCACAACTGCCGGCCTACCTGGACAACTTCCAGACATTAACAGAAATGGCTTTTGATAGCCTGGGAGACAATGTCTCCTCTGGTTCTCTCCTAGATCCTTTTCCCCATAAATTGTGGAAATCTCTCGGGGGTAACACCTTTCCATGGCTGAGGCAGATTTGCAACCAGTCTCTGGAAGAAGGTAAGTTTTTGGAATGTTGGAAATTGGCGGTGGGGTTCCCCCCCTGATTAAAAAGACCTCCTTGGACCCATCAATACTGGCTAACTTCATGCCCATTTCTCTTCTTGCCTACCCGGTGAAGATTCTGGAGAAAGCAGTCAGTAGGACCCTGTCCTGTTTTCTGGAGGAGAACTTTTTACTTGATAAAGACCAGTTTGGCTTCCGTCCAGGGCATGGGACTGAGTCCGCTTTGACTACAATGATGGATAACCTACGTATGCAGGCAGACAGCGGGAATGTTACTAGGGTTCTGCAATTAGCCCTATTTTATTCAATGTCTACTTGCAGCCCCTGTTTTCCATCATAAAGTCCTTTGGAGTCGGCTTAGTCAACTATGCTGACGATACGCAACTGCCCTTCTCCTTGGAAGGGGACCATGCAGTATCGATGGACTCGTTCCAGCAATGCATGCGGCAGACGACGGATTGGCTCAGAAGGAATTCTCTGCAATTCAACAGCGGAAAGACGGAGGTGATGTTTTGCTCTGCAGGCAGGATATCTAGACAATTGCCTTGTGACTTCAGACTCCTACCAGAGGAGGACTCACTAATCCCGGTTAGGAAAGTTCGTAATCTGGGGTGCTGTTTGATGACGACCTCCAAATGGAGTCACAGGCAAATAAGACCGCTGGCGTCTGCTTTATTCTCATCCGCATGCTACGCAAAATACTCCCCCTATTACCGAAGTAGAAACGTCCTCTGGTGGTAAGTAGCATTGTGGGTAGCAGGCTGGATTACTGCAATGCCCTTTATTCGGGAGCCCCCGGGTACATCTTTCAGGGATTGCAAAGAATCCAGTCTGCAGCAGCTAAACTGGCCCTTGATAGGATACGGAGCTCCTCTTCTACCATGGCTTTGAGAGAGCTTCATTGGCTGCCCATCAGGGAAAGGGTCCATTTTAAAGCTCTGTGTATGGTTTTTCGAGCTGTGAACATGCTTGGCCCTATTCCCCTACAGGAAAGGTTCATGTGGTATCATCCCACAAGGAAGCTTCGCTCTTCCAGCGCTGGCCTGCTGACGATCCCCCGGTTTAAACGGGCCAGGCTTGGAGGAAGGGCTTTCAGCAGGGTTGGTGCTCGCTTATGGAACGAGCTCCCTCAGAGCCTCAGACTAGCCAGCTCTCTGCTAGAATTCCGTAGGAACTTAAAAACCTGGCTTTATCCCATGATTTAGTTCTCGTTCCCCTCCCTCTGTTGCGATCCGTCTACACTCTGGTTATAGATAGTTCTCAGTCTGAAGCGCCAGGATGCCCGTAGGGTGACAGTACGCGCTATATAAAAGCTAAAATCAATTAATCAATCAATCAATCAATCGAAAGGCTGGCTGACGCCAGCATTGTAATCTAGCGGACGGTGTCTGCTAATCACCGCCGCCATGTTATGGCCCCTTGTCCGTTCGCCTTGCAATCTGACTGATTGCTTCTGGCGGACCGGTGGCGGACAGACTTTCCGTCCACCGGGGACTGATTGGGATTCCCACCGCCATCCTAATCCGGAGGTGGGAATATCGCTGTGTGACTGTGAAAGAACCGCCACTGCCGCCCCGGCACTGCCGGCCCGGCCCCTTAGTGTTGAGCACCTTCCGTGAGTTATTGTAGGTTTTAGTGGTAATAGTACATTTTATATGTTTATTAACATAATAATTTACAGCAGGTATTCGATTTTAGTAAATGATTTTATTGAAAGTATATTATATGAAAATCAAAATAGAAAGTAAATAAATAAAAAGCTGTATATTTTACTTTTCAATTTATTTTTATTCAACGAATGAAGAAAATAAATTTAGTGCACGTTATTTTATGTACAATATTTTGGATGCATTTTTAAACAGTAAAATAATAATATATCTTTTCATTTTTTTAAGGTAACATATTCTGTAAATATTTCAACATAGACAACATTTTTTATTTTATCTAATGCAAAAGTTGTTAAATATATACATTTTTTAAATATAAGAAGAATTAATTGGGAGCTTTGCAAACATATATTCATTTAATATTTATTTTGTAACAGTAATTACATTTTTATTATTTTAAAAACATATATATTAAATAATTATATACAATATATATTAATATTCAATATATATTTTCTAAACATGTTTGTGCTGTATTTGCTCTTTGAATTTTTCATAGCTTTGGTATGAAATAATATTATAGTTTATATAACATTATTTATTGTATAAGAAAAATAAACATCAAAAAGAAAGGAAAGCATTGTGTAAAAATACATTATTTTTTAAACAATTTTTCCATATTTGTATGAACAGTAAATCATAATTATTTCTTAACAAAAACATATTCATTTTTTTTCATGTATGGCAAAAAATGGTGTGTGTTGTAATATTTGTTAATATATATTGTACAATTTCAAAGATCAAAAACATTTTTTACATTTTTTGATATTGATATTTCTTTTTTATACATTTGTTTATTGAAGATTTTCATTTTAAATTGAGTTTAATGGGGAATAGTCTTATTTAATTCAATTACGTCCCCAATTTTTTTTTCAGTAACGTATTTTTTAGTCTATCAGTGTTGTTTTGTGGTTGTTTTTGAAGGGAGAAGGTCGCGGTTGGAAGCTGCGTTGCATCGGTTACGATGAGTTTATTTTAATTACTTTTTTAGATAATTTAGGTGTAGAGGAAGGTAGTTGGGTACTATTCAGTGTTTGTACGTTGTGCTTTTGGTTGTTGTTGTGTGGTAGATTATTTTATGTGAAATGCGGTTAGTGCGTCGTACGTTGTGGGACCGATTCCGATCCGGGTCGTAAAGCTCTCCGACCGATCCGGATCCGGAGTGTTTTCTGACCGAGCCAGACTCCTGCAGTATGACCGAGCGAGTAGGATGTGG
This sequence comes from Lissotriton helveticus, assembly GCF_964261635.1. Lineage (NCBI taxonomy): Eukaryota > Metazoa > Chordata > Amphibia > Caudata > Salamandridae > Lissotriton > Lissotriton helveticus. Next base: position 804,017,494 of record NC_136057.1, on the reverse strand, counting down.
CCCTATGCTGCCGACTCTGTTCAGTGGGACTCCCATAGAAGTCAATGGGAGCCAGTCGTACGACACGTACATGGGCTCCCAGTGACTGAATGGGTATATCTCGTACAAGGGCCCCCTCTACAGTGGGTACGCGTCTGTGCCATCTGCATCGTACATGCCTGTGTTGGGGAGACCCTTGGGTCTCCACTTGTGTCCGAGTCATAGGGCTGCGGGTGACAGGGGGTCCAACGCAGACCCCAAAAGGCAACTTCCAGAACGTTTTGCGAGCCGGACACTCCGGCTTGCCCAGGCTGTCTGATACGTGCATCGAACTGGCTCGGTCATACTACACATCCATTGCACACCACGGTTAGCTTACAGCCAAGATGAACGTAGTTCAGACCCGGAAACAACTCGGTTGGCGAATTCCACGTAGCTTGCATCGTACTTGCTCGCTCGTACAGCTGTATGAGTCGGGCGGAAAACACGCATACGGCTCATAGTTTTTCTGGCCGCATCACGTTCGGTGCCCTCCCGACCCAGATCCGAATCGGCCCCCTAGTGTTTTAGTATGTTTTAGATTGTTAATTATATGTAGAGTAGTATGTGTTGAGGGATTGTAAGTATGTTTTTGTTTGTTTTATAGTATTAGTACTGTATGTTTTTATCGGGAGGGAGTTATGTCATTTTCTTTACAGGTACTGGTCGTTCCAGACTTTCTGTTGGAAGAAGGGTTTCTTTTATTTAATTTTTTAAGGAAATGTGTATTTGTTTCGAGTAAACTAATCATTATTTTACATTTACTTTATATTTCGGGATTTCATGGAGCATTTCTTTTTATTAATCTATTGTTCAGGTTTTTTATGGTTCTACAATATGGATATTTTGTTGGAGGAGTTTGTTTTGGACAGTTGTATTTTTCCATTTGGTTTTGGGTTATTTTTATTTATATTTTGTATTTTCTACAAGTTTGGATTTTTTATTTGCTTTGTGGATGCTATTCTTCAGCTACGAAACCGTAAGTATTTTTAAATTATTTATAGTGGGTAGGAAATGTTATTTATTTATACATTTGTTATGGATATTTTTTAAGATCTATAATATTTTTATTATGTCATATTATTTATAAGAATATATTATTTGACATATTTATATTTTATATCTGCATTTTTTGAAAGGTTTTGTTGGAATTTACTTTTAAAATTGGTGCTTTTTATGTAGGTGTGGAATTTTTTTAGAGTATGGATTTTGCAATGATTTCTAAATATTCTAGTCCTTGGGTAGAACCTTACTTTGAATTGTAAATGCTCATACATTGTTTTGGTTTGTTTAGTTCATTTTGGACATAGTTGTGTTACATATTTCTCTAGTCTTAGTTGTTGGTAGCTTTGTTATCTTTGGATCTATTCTAGTAATTTATGTAGTGTTGGTTGGGTTCTTCCCATTGCGGCTTGGAAGGCATTATGCATCCTCCTGCAGCGTTGTTAGCTTTTGCTTCCTTGTTTAGGGTACTGTTGTGTACGTCCACCATGGAATGTGGAATTTTGGTTGTCTTCTATGTTAAGATCGTTGTAGTCTTCCCACCCAGGTATCATCGAAACAGTCTAGTAGGAGACTTAGTTTATGTTGATTGGTTTGGTAGTAGGGGCTTTCAATTAACCCCTTGGCTGCGGCGGTAATTCCGCTGCAGCCCTAGGGGGAAGGGTGGCCGCGCGGCGCCGCCAATCTCGTGACGGAACCACTCCGTCACGAGCCTCAGGCGTGCTGTGCTTGTGACGGAGTGGTTCCGTCAGGGCCCCGCCCGCTTAATGGGACGCTCAGCGCAGGCGCGAAATTGCTGCCGCGCAGGCGTGGCGACCGTGCCGTGACGGAACCACTCAGTCATTAGCACAGCCCGTCCAAGGCTGGTGATGGAGTGGTTCTGTCACCAGCACCCAACGGGTTAATAAATGTTAGTGTTCAGCAACTTCTGGTATTGGGATGCAGGCTAGCGCAATTAGTTTATTTCATATGCAAAGTTGCTGTTAGCTGCATATTCTACACTTAGGGGTCGATTCCGATTTCGGCCGGAAAATTTCTACCCATCACGGACCAGTCAATTTTTCTGACCGAATCGTACACATGCCTTCTGAATAGCTGAGTGATGTGTGAAATTTACAACCGACTAGGCCAGAAAAATCACTTATGGTGGGAAAAGAGCCTGATGTGATAGACTTGTACGCGACCGACTCCATGTAGCCAAGCATCGACACGACATGACAGAGTCGGATGCAAACGATGCCACATAGTCCAGCATTAAAACAACACACCAGACACGTACACGTACGATTCTACACAGCCAAGCACATACACGACACAACAGACTCCGTCTCGACCCCGTTGCACGTGTTATGGTGTGATTCGGAGCTAAAATACGCCTCATCAGAATGCTTTGAGGTGCTGGAAGCTGCGCCCTGTACTACAGTTAGAAAATACGCATCTTGAATGGCCTTCGTATAATTCAAATTCAGTCTTTCCTGAGCCTGTTCAGACGTGACATAGAGCATGAATCGGAGCAGAAGATTCATTCGGAAATTTGCCTGTAATATGCATTGTACTTGCTCGTTTGTAGAAAAAAGCTCCGGATACGAGTCGGACGGAAGGTAAGCCAATGAATAGCATTGGGAAGGCATTTTTAACGGCATCGGAATCGACCCCTTAGGGTAGATTTTTTAAGGTGTCTCCATTTCCTTTGATTAAAGTGCAGCAAGCAAGCTTGTATTGCTGTCTGAGGGTATATTGTCAGCATGGCTTGTATCCTTGACTGTTCAAAGTCTATGATAATGTTTTGTGGGTAATAGTTCTTAGTTTCTTACTTTATTTTTGTTAGCAGTTCTACATAGGTAGTTGTTTGGTAATAGTGCATAAATTAAGGGCATGTTGCTATTGTGATACTGTCCATGGATTTTGTATAACTCAAAAAATGGTTTGGACATATTTTAAATGTACCATTCATCATTCTCCATTATGAGTTAGAGTTAGTTCAGGTGGTATTTGAACTTCACTCAATGTTTTGGGGCAGGTGGGGTGTCAGTGGTAGAATTCTTAGTTCTAGCAATTAACCTTTTTAAAGTTGAGATGAAGGGTAATTGTCCAGTTATATGTTGAGAAACTCGGGGTAGGATGTCTTTTAGTATTTCTGTTGTAGGTTCATGAGAGCTAGTACTAGCTTCTTTAAGAGTTTCTAAAACATCTCTTACTTCTATATCTGCTATATTAGGGGGCTGGTTATGCTCTTTGACATTAATTACAGTAGTTTCCTTGGTTGCTTCACTCCCATATCATGCATTGGAATAGTATTTGGTGCATTTGCAATTAATCTTGTTGCCTGTTTGTTTTTCTTGGGTGTAGACATATCCCATATAGCATAGTAAACGTCTTCCTATTTGCGATGTTATGTATTATGCACCTTCAGTCATTTTCATATGTGAACTGTTATGAGAAATGTTTTTAGAACATATTAAATATTACATACATGTTTTTATTGTATTACAAAAAGTAAAAAATGTAACTAAACTTACATTTTTTGAAGAAAATGTTTTCTGTTGGTCTTTGGATGCAGTGCTTGGTTTTTTCTTCTGTTGTTTATTTTTTATTGAGATACAAATATAACACAGTATAGTACAATCAACAAAGGAGAAGCCGGAAGAAAAGGAATGTAGGTAAGACGTAGCTTGAACACAGGTTATTCATTAACGTTGGAAATGTAAACATCACATGATTCCAAAAGAGAAAATAACGACAATTTTCCAATCTCAAAAAATTTATATTAGGAATTGGAATAGAAGAACTAACAGTTATATAACAAATATATGACAGACCATTATAAAATAGCATTTGTAATAGAATGGCAATACCTCATTAGTCGCATTGAAGACTAGACCAGATCCTATTGGATTTAAGCCAGGAACAAGGCCTCTGGACTTGGCCAAAGCAAATTCTATCTCATATACCTGTCAAAGCAGAACCCAAACCTTGCTAATGCTTGGACCGACCTTGTTTATCCAGACTCTAGCAATACATAATCGGGCACATACTAAAATGATAGTAGCAGACTCTTGTACCTAGCGGCATCACACTTGATCCCTAAAAATGTTTCCTTTTCGTTGAGCTGAAAGTTTTGACCAAGGAATGAGGTAAGAATATTGGAAACCTCTGTTCAGAATCTGTTGAGCCCAGGGCAGTCAATAAACATATGCCTCAGGTCAGCTGCAAAGAGTTGACATTTCGGACAGAATGACTTAGCGGATGTTCGAGATACTGCCCACTTAGAAATAATTGCTGGTGTGCAATACAACATATATATTGTTGGATGCTATTGTAATTTCAAATTGACAGAAGTTACCACCCTATCCAGTACCCCATTCACTCCTGTATTTCCTCAACTGTTATTTCAACCCTAAGATTCCGACTTAGGGGTCTATTAGGATTGTGGGCGGACTTACGTACGCCCACAATCCCTGCGGAGCTGGGACAGTCTGCCATAGGTGCGCCGGTCCCACCCACTGAATTAGGAAGCACCCGCCATACTGGTGGGCGCATCCTGGTAGGTTAACGGCTGCAGCACCGTATGCAAAGTCAAAATACCATGTTTTGCATTGCGATGAACAACATGGCAGGCACCACACATTGAGCATCACAATGTAGGGGGGGTACCATAGGTACCACCCAAATGCAGCCACCCACCCCCGGGGCCCGTACCCATGGCAGAAGACCATATGCCTTTCAATGGCAGCATTCCCACCATGGAAGGGCCGGTTAATGCTAGCATCCTAACCAGGTGGATGGTGCCTGCTAGGCACCGCCACCATTTTGGGCTCCCTGGACTGTCCTCCTGTCTTTGCATCTGCTGCGGACGCATTCATGTTCCCACCGCCATCCTAACCTGGCGGTGGGAAATATCCATTCAATGGCGGAAGGACCACCACCGCCGACCCTGTGATGGCGGTCCTTCCGCCACCATAATCAGCCCCTTAGTTTGGTAGCTATCTGCATACTATCATCATTAGCTGCTGCAAAAAATTTCTGATAAGCAACGCCAATTGTGCCTCAGCCGGAGCTCATATATATTCCCGACAGTATTACCAATGAGTTCGGCATGACTCTTAGGTTTTGACATTGAACAAAAAAGTCCCTAATTTGTAAGTACTTGAAAAAAGTACTCGTTAATAGTCCAAACTCGGCTTTTAATGAGATAAAAGAGCAGAACCCACGTTCATCATACAATGTCCGAGCTGATCGATGCTGCTACATTGCCACACCTTCCCAATAGTGTCTTGAAATATATCAAGCAGCAAAGGATTGTCCCAAAGCAACGTATAATGGTGAAACTGGGGCAGGGAGTATTGCTTACAGATGTCCTGCAAATCCCTAGTAATATCTCTAACTACCTTGAACTTAACTCGCTTGAAGTAGTTCGGATCAGAGGTTTTGTAAAGCATGAACCCGGCCGATGGTCCGCAAGCTAACTGATAGGACAACGATCCCGGAACAGCCTCCGACCCATGCAGTACACCCCAAATCCGTCTGAGAGAAGCAGCACAGTAGTAGAACTTGAAGTCTGGAAGCGTAAAACCCCTTTGTGTATAACATAGTTTCATAAGCAGGCGAGCCCTCCTGGCGTGTCTTTACCCCCAAATAAAACTGCCTATAGCACTTTCTACTCGCTTAAAGAAAGACAGAGGAACCCGGAAAAGGATTGAACGAAATATTGAGAGAAGGCCAATGACTACTACGCAATTTAGCCAGGATTGTCTTGAGTAGTGGCTCGTAATTCAAATAAATTCAAATATACTATGTCATCGACCTCACTGCTTAGACAGACAACAATATAGGTAGCTGTTTGTGTAGCCCCTAATGCATGAGGCAGGTTTTCAGATTGAAAGTTTAAAATTGTGTGGGTCTTGGCTTTGTTCCGCTTGTAGCCGGAAAAAGAGCCAAACAACTCAGCCTGTCACATCCACTAGGTTTAGTAGAAAAACTGCAATATCGTCTGCATACGCAGTAACCTTAAGTTCCATGCCATTGAGACACACTGGGGGAACAGCAAGGGGGACAATGGGCAGCCCTGTCTTGTCCCTGTTGAACTGTAAAAAGCGTAGATGTAATGCCGTTCAGTTTAATTGCTGCTACCGGCTTCTTATAAAGCTTCTGCACAGAAGAGATAAACCAAGGGCCAAGACCAAATGTTACCATAGTCAGCCAGAGAGCTTCCCAGGCAACCCTGTCAAACACATTTCTGCGTCCAGCATGACCATCCCTATCAGTTTGTGAAGTTTGCCAAAGACATCAAAGACAGATTCTGCAGTATTACTGTGAGCCGTTGTATCTCTGCCAGGGACAAAGCCATGCTGCTGCTCCGAGACTAACTTGTGGATAACAGAAGTGAGGCGTGAAGCCAAGATCGTGGAAATTTTTTGGGCATCAGCATTAGTGAAGGATATTGACCGATAAGAGCCTTTGTCATTCAATTGGCTTCCCCTTCTTAGGAAATACGACAATATTAATAATACTCCATGAAGTAGGAGACTCGCCCCCGCTAGTAATATCCATGCACAACTGCGTAAAGACAGGTACAAGTATTGTTAAAGAAAAGTATATTTTTAATTTGTTTGTTTAACCATATTTTTTGTATTTTGGGGAGTGGGTAGTTAGTGGGGTATTTGGGTTGGGAGTTTTAGTTGTTGTATTAGAATCTTTTTAATTTATACTTTTTTTGGAGGAGCTTCTTGGATGTTGTTTGTAGTTAGTTGAATATAGTTGGATATTCTGTAGAGAACATCCGATTTATAATAACATTAGGAGGTCGATTCCGATTCGGTAAAATCCCTTACAAATAGCCGTACGGAGCATATTTCCCGTACGAATCATACCCTTAAATGTCCCCGTACGTACAATGAAGTACGATTCGGACCCAAAGCAGATCTCCGTACAAATCGTACGAAAGAGCATTCGACGTAAAAATCCGTACGAATCGCATTCGGAACACGCAGTACGCGACGTCCGTAGAGATCGAAGCAGCATTTTCCGACCCAGCAAGTACGATTTGTCCCGTCAACACTACGTATGACTCTTTATCTACAGGAGCTCAAATCATCCTGAAAAGCAGATTTCGACTCGAACCGTGTACGAAACGGACCCCCCAGGTACAGAGCGTACACCCCATGATTGCAGGGGTATGGTGCGTATACCCCATGATTGCAGGGCTACGGTGCATACACCCCTTGTTTGCAGGGGTACGGTGCGTAGGGGTATGGTGCGTACACCCCATGATTGCAGGGGTACAGTACATACACCCCATGATTGCAGGGGTACGGTGCGTATGTGATTGTGTGGCTCTCCGTACGAATTGCTCATACGCGAGGTTTTCCGTACGAATCGCAGTCTCATTCCCCGGTCCGGATCGTACTTGTCGGGTCGTACAGCATGTTTACGATTCGTATGGTTCACTGTGAGGGTCCGTGTTGTACAGATTTTCCCTTTTCGTACGGTTCGCAACGATTCGGTCGTATATTTTTCAAAGGAATCGTACTACGAGATTCAGACGGAATTGTACGAGTCGTACGGAAAGGGCTACGGATTCGATTCGGTCGTACGATTGGTTTACAGAATCGGAATGGGCCCCTAGGTCATTTGTTTAGTTTGTTTAAGTTAGTTTAGTTTTATTTTGTTACATTATTAAATAAGTGTTATATTTTACTTACTTTGCAAAGTTCAATTAGAAGTTTTGTATGTGGCAGGGTGATGTTGTAGAAACAATCTGTCAGAGATTTTGCTTCTTCTGGCCTTTGCTGGGGCAAAACAAATTTATGTTGATTTTAAATTTGTTTATATAGTGTTTATTTAACACCTTGGCAGAATTACTGCCGCGGTCAAGGTGGGGGTGAGGGGGGCCGTGTGGCGCTGCCATACTCATGACGGAACCACTCCGTCATGAGCCACGGGCACGCTGTGCTTGTGACGGAGTGGTTCCGTCACGGCCCCGCCCGCTCAATAGAAACGCGCCACGCAGGCGCGGAATAACGTCAGCGTGGGCAGGGCGGCATGCCGTGACGGAACCACTCCGTCACCAGCACAGCGGGTCCGTGGCTGGTGACGGAGTGGTTCCGTCACCAGCACACAAGGGGTTAATTGTTCTTTCATTTTTATTGGTTTATTTGGTTTGTAGTTGTTTTTCATTGGTTGTTAAGAATGGGTTTAAATTGTTTTGGCAGTTAATCCTTCTTTGGCAAACGCAATTTATTGGTAATTAAATGTTTTTTATATTATTTGTATACTTATTATTATGCTAGTTTTTAATTTGTAAATTATAATGTAGTAAATGTATAAAATAAATATTTATTAGGTAATTTGTTTGCAAAAAATATTTATTTGATGGTGTGAGTTATGTTAAATATTTTGTAGTAGTGTTTTATTTTAATAATGATATTATTTTTAGTAATTTAATTATAATGTGTGTGTTTGTACTATTGTTTATATTTTAATGTAATGTGTTGTGTTATTTTTATTATTTTTAAGGCATCAATATTTGTGTGTTTAAGATATTAATGTGGTCAATATTTTTGTTATTTTGTATGTTTATTTAATGAAATTAGTGTTTAATATTTTTTTTTTCGAGATTAGATGTATCAGTGTCTTTACTGGCGATATTTGTATTTCAATATTTTCTACTTTTTTTAAATAAGTATACGTTGTCAATATTTTTGTGGTCGATATTGGTGTGTTGATAATTTTTGGGCTCGATGTTAGTAGTGTCGATATTATGTCAGTGATCTGTTTAGGAGGAGGTTTGGGGGTTGGGTGAGATGGGTGTGGAGCAAAATCATTACTTTAAATTCCTTTTTGCCATTTATGTGATAGAATTGTACTATTAGTTGTGATGCAAAAGCCAGCATGATATGATGCATTTGCTGTTTTACAAGTTCTCCCATGCCTACAAGACAGTGAGACTCATTTTAAATAGTTCAATACATTCTCTTCCATGAATAGGGAACCACATGGTTCCTCCTTGCATCACCAAGTGCTCATTTGAAGCAACATGAGTGATAATTCATTCAGCCATGAGGAACTATAAAACTGTTGTGTGTACTCACCAATATGACTGCAAACTGAAAGGCACCCTGTATCACCCATTTCCCCTTCTATGTAATTGCACCGAGGCATATTATAATGGTTTTCTTTCAAGCTGAGATGAAGGACTTGACAAAACATGTTTTTTAGTTTGAAAGGGAGGCATTCCTAATATATTCATCTACCTATCTAAAGATTTCTAAGTATTGATGATGTAACAAAACTGTTTTTTTCCATCCATTCACCCCTCATAATTGTGTATTTCAATGTACTGAACACATAGATACAGTACTTGAGTCCACCAGTCCACTGTGTCCTTTGAACAAAGTATAAATGAGGATAAATAGCTAGTTTTGTGGTTTTCCTGAAACAGAAAGCCTTCTGGCCACCCAACTCCTGAGAAACATCTTTATCAAGTCCCACTGAAGTTGCATCACTTCCACCAGAGTGGAATCCCAGGTAACCCTCTTCCCACCCTTTTTTGGCTTGCTGCACAATAGTTTGCTATGTCTGCAGCACTGCAAGATGAAAAACCTATCCATCATTTTAAAACTGGGCCACTTCCATGTCTGTGATCTCCCAAAGGAGCAGCTTTCCATTTCCTTGGTGCCTACACATTGTGACATGTCTGAGAGGAATGCCATCGGTGAAGCCACTGCTATCCTAAAAAGATCAGGAACTGATCATCCAGCCTTAGCAGATGCTGTCTTTTGATCAAGGCGAAGAACTGAATCCTTATTTGATGGATGGCCTATCCAAACCATTTAAAGTTGCACCACTTGCTTAGGCTGGTCATCACCAATTAGCCTGCTGTTCTCCTGCCTCTGATCCCTATTAAACATCAAGAGACCTATGTTCCCAATGAAGGTTCTCAACAGCTTTGAATAATTGTACATGGAAATTTGTGTTTCAACTTGTTAGGGCAGCATTTGACCTGTGTATAGAACCGTGAATAGGATCAGCAGGTAAGTTGGCCTAGACAAGATGAGAACATACTTGCAGCCTAAGTGTTGCTAGACCTTTCAGCAGCCTTCGCTGCCATAAACCATAAGACCCTAAAGGACTATTTAAAGATCATTGGCATCGAAGGCTTGACATGGAAATGATCCATGTTTTTGTGATGGGGAGGTCTTTAGTGGTAAACAGAGGAGAGTTTCCAGCTTCAACCCAGCCTGTAAGCAGTGGAGTTCGTCAGGGATCAATTTTGTTTCCTCTTTTATTTAACCTTTTATGGCGCCATTGGCTAAGTTGATTCACTCCCATGGTCTGAATCTGTATATATATGCAGATAAAACACAAATGATATTAAAAATCTCGAAGGATCCTAAAGCCACAACCCTTCAACTCTCCAATTGTGTGGCCCAGGTCAATAAATAGATGCAGGAGCATCATCTGCAATTCGGTGGAAATAAAACTGAGTTTCTTGGTCCTTTAAATTCTGGAATTTACCTTTGTGGCCTAGTTCATTGATCCTAATCTGGCACCAGTCTATTGTGTAATAACCTGGAAGTGAAAATGGATGGCAATCTATCACAGCTTAAGTCTGTGGTAAATTCCTGTTTATTTTGATCAAGAACGTCAAATGGGATGTTAGGCCTCTTTGTCTTTCCATATAGAGGGCAAATTCTTAATGCATTTATGTCTGCAAGGTAGGATTATTGTAATGCACACTAAATAATTCTTCCAGAATACCTATTCCAGAAAGTGCAGATGATACAAAAGTATGCGTCACACCTGGCCATGGGTTTTAAGGCAACAGATCGTGTCTCACAAGCTTTGATCTTCTTGCACTCGCTCCTAGTTAGAGAGTGTATTGCTTTTGAGTCTTTACGGTTGATACATAAATCTGTCTTCTACAACACAACAAAACAGTTCAGCCTCACATACAGACCCATCTTTGCCCCGCTGAACTCAATAGCTTCTCACCTTTGCCCAGTTCAAAGTCCTATCTACCAAATAAGAACTAACAGTCATCTAACATCTTTCACCTGAGGCAACAACCAGAGCCTGTTCATTATCAGTGCCTCCCTGGTGTGCTTCGACACCTGAATTACAGCGGAGTGGGTATTGGTGAGATAGCGTCAGTGCAACAGTGAAGATAGTGCAGGTTTAAAAGATGCCTGGTTTAATCCCAAAGTAATTATAATGGTGGAAACCATGATGTCATTAAAAACAAATAAGATGGACTCTGGCTGTCTGGCTAGATTGACCAGGCACATCCGAATTGGTCTAAGTGTGATTGGTGGTCGACATGTTTCTGCTTGTGATGTGCGGTTTGCTAAGCATTTATCAGATCCAAGCCTCCATGGCGGTGTACACTCTCTAAGGCGCATCCTAACCTGTGGAAGAGTAGAAATGCTAAAACTCACTACACAAGTGCTACTTGAGAAAGAACAGCACTGGATTAACCGTCTCTCCACACACAAGACGGGGATAACGTACAATATCCCCTGGGGTTCAGTGATGAAACGCTGACATCATCCTATCCAACTCTGTACCTGTGCTTGCTTTTCTTTGGCCTATATGCCTGTCCATGATTGGACCTTGTGAGCCCAGTTGGTTATTCCTATTACACCAGGGTGTAGTGTAGTTCCTATTATCCCAATAGGTTCTGCGCATTGGAATAATACCTTCAATAGTATAGGCCTAGACCAGGCGTTAACTAGGTCTACTACTGTCGATATTAGACTTAAAGTTTTGGGTTTGCCAGCTAGCTCAGAGTTCACTAGAAACTTTCTCGAATAGGCAAGGAGGAGTTGAACCTCCCTGGATAGACAAGAAGGGATTTAGTTTCTGACAACCATAGAACATGACAACTTTGCTCTCCCCTAATCAAGAGTGTATCTCTAGAGTCGTGTGAAAACAAAAGACGACTTATTTTACTCAGTCAGTACGTGCATTCTTAGTCTCACCAGATTGTAGAGAAAAGGAAGAGACGGGCGTGTTCAATAAAAGATGTTATTTATTGATCAGTATCTTTTCTCATACAAGAGAAATGGATCGATATTATTGCAATACTTATGGTTAAGTAAAGTGCATACAATAAAAGCAGAAGTATAAAATAATACTGTAAAAACATTGATATGGTTTCTAAGCCATATGAAGGTTTAAAATGAATAAAATGAATACATACACATTTACATTTGACTAATCGTACTCAACTGGTGTTTCTACCTACGCCTACCCCGGGTACCTGACCTAAGCCTAATACGTGGGCGGGAATAGAAAGTTACGGTTTAAGTTAAGTTTGTTTTGCCAAGTGACTGACTAAAGAATTCTCTGCAAGGGGTTATTCAGTTCTGTACCTGGAATCTAGGATGAATGAGGGATGGTATCTCTCGTCTCTGGTCTCGATATCCCAGGCTGCCTGCGAGGGCTACCCGGAAGCGCCGGAGCTGGATTTCTCGGCAGGAGAAAGGCAGCGTCTCGTTCTCAGCGCGTCAGGAAGGCGGGGCTGCACCAGCGGGGTCTGCTCTGCTCTGGGCTTCGGCAAGTCTGACTGCTCCGATCTCGTCACCACCACGTGTGTTTGCATAGGGCAATATCGGTAATATTTATACCTTTAAGGTGCCGAGATTGACGTAAGGATGGACATAGATACGTCAATAAGGATGTCATACGATCTGGTCGTTAGCACATTCTTTTGCTGAAGTTCTCGGTGAAATCAAAACAATGGCCGCAGGGTTTTTCCCAGGTCTGTCATAGGTTTGATTTGTTTTGAGAACTCCGTATGCCTTATCAGGGGCTGGAGGAATATCGCTTGTCTAATTAGATGGCAAGCGTTATGACCTAATCAGATAACACGTTCCTGTGCCGTAGTGTGGCTTTATCAGATAACGGTTCCTGCATCATGGGGGTTTTCTGCCTCATGGGATGGCTGCTAGTTAACTTGTTAACCAGAATAGGGTCAGGAATAGGGGGATCGATACAGAACCTCCACGCTAACTATGGACATATTTACGAATCTATGCATAGTAAAACATACTGTAGAGTATCGTGTATACCTTACCACCCCAAAATACATAAATGCATTTTGAAATTATCAAATATACGGAAAAAACAGTCACATGTAATATATGCACTCAAGCTGTAGAATAATGCTAAAGTAATCACGCATATCTATACATTATCACTAATTTGTATATGAGAATTTACACATGAAATGGCTCTTAATACAGAAAAAAGTTTCGAGACCATTCCATCACAGAATAAAATAATTATGAACATACCAGCGGGCAGCTAATGTCTATAAAGTATCTAAAAATAGAAATTTTAGTTCTCTAAGAATAGTTCTTACTTTAAGCAGAAAATAAGTGTCCCGAAAATTTCGTAAAAATATTTTGGGGCTGCTGAAAAAAAATTGCTGTCCGTGAACTGGAGGGAAAATTGTTCATGGTATTTTGCTATTCTAGTTGAAGGCCAAATTCAGGGAACGCCGTGTGCGAGCTTGCTCAAAAGTCTCTATTTCTGCTCTGGTGAGAACATCATATCATTTAGACTGTTGAAAAAGCTGTCAATAGCTTCCTGGGAGAGTTCCACTAACTCGGAAAAAGATGTAACCATGCATTCGTGCGCATGATTGTCTCCATTGACGTTTCGATTAGTATTGCTGACAGAAGGTCGTACCTGATCAATGCTGCTTTCATCTTGAACTTCACTACCCCTTAATCGTAGTGGTGAAGCTTCCACGAATGCCGTCATCAGGATTGGTAGCCGTTGAGGGCAGCACAAAGCATGAGCCTTTATTGGACTCAACAATGTTTCTGCATCCATTGGCGCATCTGATTGTAGAGTCAGACAGGTGTCTAACACGCATTCTTCTCCGCATAGCAAGCACCTTAATACAGGTAAAACACATCGATGCCACATTGGTCGAAATGAAAGAAACCAAGTCATGTTCAGGTCTCTAAGCCGGGATAGTCCCAGGATTTTTGATATCCGGTCCCGGTATCCAATGGCTAGGATTGTTTCTTCCCTTGTCGCAGGTGTTTTGTCTGTGACATGGTTTGCCATAACGAAATATAAGGACCAGGAATAGGATTCCTGCAATTAGTCCCAAAATGAGGGGAAGTCCGCCAAAAATCGAATGGACGAAATCTGGAAAAATACCCAGTATGGCTTTGAATGGTGTTAATGCCATCGAAAATACTGTCTTAAATACTTTTGAGACTCCACTGGTATCAGAAATATTTAAGATTTCATTCAGGATTTCTGCGAAATGTATGGGGGAATTAGTTGATAATAAGGAGTGAATCTCTGCAGTCGTCCTTGCGACTAGGAGATCATACGTTTCTTTTGATGACGTGAGTCTGGTCGGCGTCTGAAGAAGCACTGTTTTCATTCTGCTTAAAGTATCTATTCGAATAGAAGTAATTTTCAAGTTGGGCCATGCCCTTGCCTCCCTGTCTGGAAGGGAGCTGGGGAACAATAAGCGTCCACAGCACTTGACCTTCGCAGTCGTAATTACGAGATAAGGAGTCCCGGTCATAAGACTCCAGCATCTGCGATCTGCAATTAGAATGTAACTCCCATTATAGAGTCTCTGAAAGAATGGTTCTATCTCTGTTGCAGGTGCGCCTAGCTGGTGACATGAAAGGTTATTTGAGTTCCCTTCACAGGCTCCATGCAAACTAATTCCATTACACAGAAGTGTACCGCTCAGTGACATTGCACAATTATTGCCACTAAGAAACACTTTCTGTCCTTTATTACTGACACATGCATGTGAATAGGGCAGGTTCCATGTTGTTTTAATGTACCCCTTTCCCAATTTTTCGTACATGCCAGCCTGTATATATTTTTGGCAGTATTGAAACCTGAAGGTTGATATTGGAATATTAATTATCCCATGTATTATCCATTCACTGACAGGTCGTTCTGACATTGTCACTGGTAATCTCTCGAGTTTCTCAATGCTCAGGATTGTATAATCAGCACCCTTTTGTGCCATACTGATTTGTTTATCAGTAAGGTTAAAGATATTGAATAGTGACGTTGTGTTGATAAAACGCCAAGGCACATAGCCTGAACGCAGATTTTGTAACGTCCAGCCAAGCTGTACAATAGAACGCAATTGAGACTGACCGTGTTGTAACAACAGCAAGTCTTGCGATATTATGTCGATTGCTGAAGACACAATGCTGTCCAGAGAAAAAATTCTGGAGGACAGAGTCATTAACCCATTGTCCACTACAGAAAGTGATTTTTCCAAATTAATACGGTCAATTTCCTGTATTCTTTCTGCTGTCTCAATTTGAGTCACCTTCCAGGCCTCGTTGTATGCTGCATATACAGAGGCTGCTATGAAACGTTTCTGACGCTGTTTGCGCGGTCCCATAATGAAATCACGCAAGTCAGCACCATCAGTAAGTAAAGTTAGGTGTTGCTTAATTTCTGCCAGTGTGGAAGTCTGTAGCCACTGAAGGCATAATTTGCCCACACTGTAGGTGGTTATTATTCCTGGGTGTTGTCTTTGGGAATATCTAGGGTCTGGCCTGGTCATTTTGAACCCCTGTGTTTTGTTCAGGAATCTGTTTTGACAGTTATTAGTATCTGTGGGCCAGATCAACCACTGTTTCCAATCAGGATGTGTTCTGTTTTGGTTTAATACATAATTTACGTCTATCTCTTCATCTGTAGAGCTATTGCTGTTCATTGTTGGTTTTGGAATAGACGGTTTATTTAAGTCTTTGATTTTGGCTAAGCCAAGACAGGTAGTTTGTTGAACAGTGTCATTTAAAAATATAATTTGTTCTGGGATCATGCAGGCTCTAAACAAAGATTCTATACCCTGTACTTGCCATTCTTTTGTACCCCAAACACTTTTTACTTCAACATTTTTGTCCCAATAATCAAAACCAAAAGTATTCATTTGTTCAAAGAATGAGTCTGAATATATCAATTTCGTGTTTGTTATCATGGTCTTTGTCCCTGTCTTATTTGACAATTTGAAATAAAATGTTTCGGCATTACTTGTGTTAAAACCTGAAAAGTATGAATATTTGTCATAAACGGTTCTTGAGCTTCCTTTTGGAGGGGTTGCACAATGTTCCCATTGATTATAATTTAAAACATTTCTAGGTTGTGCAGATCTATGTAGAAAATGGTTACCATAGTGGTTATAACAGTACATACTATCATAATTTGTCGAACCCTGCAAATAATCATGTTTGGTAAATTTAGCAGACATTACTAAGTCAGACATCATATTATTTATACTTTCAAAGTCCCAATCATCAGCAAATGAGCTTGGTTTTACAAAGTCACTCAACGAGATCTTAATTTGGTGTGGATATTTCAGGATTTCAACCGGACCATAAATTTCGTAGTCAGTTTTGTCCCATGCTACCCCACCCGGTATAGGATTGGCTGTGAAGTTGACTGAAGAAAGTTCTCTTTTCTCGACGTGTGAAGATGTGTGTGGTTTGAGGATCAAGTTGATTTTCTGACTTGCTGTGTCCATTTTAGCATATTTTCCCTCAATGAAGCGCCCCAAAGTTAGTACCATGATGGCCAAAGTATGAGGATAAATGCACCAAAACCCACCCAAAATTCAATCCATGGAGAAATTAGATATGTTTCTTTCAGTTGTTTCAAAAGTACTTTAACTTTATCTTTAAAGGTTTTTGTTGATGGCTGTGTTTTTGATTCAGTGAAGCCTTCAGAGGAATCATCGAAGTTTATGAAGTAGCCGGATGCAGTTCTGTCAATAGTTCCAATTGCTTCAGGATTGCTGTTTCTTGCATAGTCGTTTGTTACTTCATTATAGATTGGTGTGTCTCTGCTAAATGTTTTTATTTGGGTTTTCAGAGGTCTAAGTTCCATTGCATTGTTGCATAGTCCTTGTTGTAGTTCTGTAGGCGTTTCGAATGTGATTAGCCTCTTAGATTGAACCTCTGTGTTTGTAGCAAATCTTGGTGTTCTACTACTTTTCGGGAGTCCACTTGGCCTACTATTTGTTATCGGCCACATGTTGTGGTTTTACCAGGTCGATTGATACAACTCGGTTCTCCTTTTTACCAGCAAGCGGCGGTAGTACAACTGATCTTGTCCCGTTGACAGACAAGACAGGAACTGCTTTTCTGTAAGAAGGCCCAAATTCCTTCTTTACCGCGATCTTTTCTCTGACTAGATCCCCGACTTTTGGAATCCAGACAGGTCTTGCTGGGACAGGTGGTGGTTCTTCAGTGGTTGTTGGCTGCTGTTTCAACTTTATGTTGCTCAGGTCTTTTCTTGTTTCGTTTAAGTCCTGCAAAACAGCCAAACGATCTTTGATATCAAAGCTTTTTTCCTTCACCACTGAAGTCTGACTGTCGAGGTCTAAGACTAACATCCTAGTTCCAAACAATAATTCGTACGGACTGAATCCCTTCAGAGAATTTCTTGGCAAGTTATTTAGACTACGTTGGACACTTATTAGATGTTTGACCCACCCAGCTCCCGAACCTAATACCTTTGCCGTTATAGATTGCTTTATGTCACGGTTTTTTCTTTCAACAATTCCGTTCCCCTCAGGGTGAAATGGACAAGAGTACCGCAATGTAACGCCCATGCTGACCATGGCCTCCTTATAAGCTCTAGAGCTAAAAGCAGGACCATGGTCCGAATGCAGCATGCCAATTGCGTATGTGCCGATAAAGACTCGCAAATCTTTTATAACAGTTCTGGCGTCAGCCGTTCGATGGGTCCACATCCATATGAATCTCGTGCATGAGTCCACTGCAACCAAGATGTATTTATAGTTACCATCCCTTTGTAAGGGACCACAGTGGTCTAGGTAAACACAGGCTAATGGTTTATCCGAGATTAGAAGGGGCGTCTGCGCTGGACGTCTCACCGTTGATACTTTCATTCTTTGACATATTTCACATTCTAAAACATAGTTCCTTGTTTGTCTTCTCATTTGTGGCCACCAGTATCTCTGTTTTATTTATTTATTTATTTATTTTATATTCTTCTATAGCGCAAGACTAGACCCCCGGAGGGGTATCTCCGCGCTTTGCCAGTGAGAATAGCCTTGAATGATAGTGAAGAGTTGTATGGTGCGTAATGAGAAAGGGGGATCAGTTACTGGGGAAATAAGTGTGTTTTTAGGACCTTACGAAAGGTCAGATGGTTGGTCAATGATCTCATCTCAAGGGGTAGGGAGTTCCAAAGCTTTGGTCCAAGATAGGCCAGGGCTCGCCCTCCTTGTCTGGCCCTTTTTATTCTAGGCACCTGCAGAAGCTGCTGGCTACCAGAGCGCAGGGTTCGCCCAGGGGCGTAAGGCAGGAAGATGTTGGTCAGATATTTAGGGCCTTTGCCTATCACACTTTTGTGGATTGTGCATAAGGTCTTGAAGTGCACTCGCTTCCTCACTGGTAGCCAATGGAGTTTGGTCAGCAGTGGGAGGGAGGGAGTCCTGGGGGGGACGTTGAGGACAATCCTTGCTGCCGTGTTCTGGATTACCTGCAGTGGCTGAGACGCCAGCATGTATAGAAGCAAGCCCTTCGTGTGCCGCTATTATCAGTCCTAACCTATGTTCCATGTTTGGAATTGCCCTATCCCCCACTCCAGGGATTTGAGCAAAAGGAACATTGTTTGCATCAGTTATGTATGAGTATTTTACTGGAAAGCCTTTCGGGAGTGTTTCTATCGAATCCTTTTCTGTAGCGCTGACAGCCTGTAATATTTCGCTGTCTATTTTTGTTTTTGACCGTGTGATGGCAGCTACGGAAGCCGTTTGCACAGCTGCCTTCGCGGCCTCATCAGCCAATGAATTCCCTGCAACGTGAACGCCATCACGTTGATGACTCAGCGTATGTATCACGTGAGTCTTTGGTAGTTCTTTTTGTAATAGAACTACTTGTTCCCAGAGCATCTTATGCTTGATTGTGCCTCCTTTTGCATCCTTAAAGCCATTCTGAAGCCAGATCTGCAAGTATTCATTGTAAGACTGAACGCAGTAATACGAATCGCACACTATGAGTGTGGGGAATTCTCGATCGGTATTTTCAAGCGCCATCTTAAACGCCAGTAGTTCAGCTCGCTGAGCTGTACAATCTCCTAGAGATTGTGTCTTAGTGATAGCTGGTTTGAATTTTCCTTCGTGCCAGCGACCTTTAACAATCGCGCACGCAGCACTGTAAGCTTGTTTACTCCCTACTGCGGGTTGTGCTGATCCGTCTGTATATATTATACAGCCGTAATGTTCTAGAGGCAGAATTTCGGTCGGCGGAGGACATTCAAATTCATATTGGAGAAATTCTTGTGTTTTTAAGTTAGGATCAAATTCGTATGCCACGTCTGTTGCAGCAAGAGAATTAGCCCATTGTATCCATCTCGGATGGAGCGCTTTAGCATTTGGAATGCTTGCTTTTGTTACAGCCTCTAGGGCTGGTATTGGTGTCACGATTATTATTCGTTTACCTTGTGCCAGGGCTCGTTCTTTTGCTATAGCTGTCTGTGTTGCAGTAAGAATTTTTTCCGTTGGGCTAAATTTCATTTCAGCCTTAGTGTACAAGTGTGAATTGAATGCAATCGGTACCTTTTCTCCCTCATTAGAGGTCAGGTATGTGAATCCGCATCTTCCTGGGATGACTCGAATCACAAGATTGCGTGTGTTATCACGTGTTTCTAATTTTGTTTTAATTAATATGTCTGTTTGTAAGGATCTCAAAGTTTCTGTGTGTATTTGAGTCCAATTGGTTCTTTTAAAATCTGGTTTTATTAGATCATTAAGGGGTTTGACCCTTTCTGCGTAATTTGCAATGTATGTTCTTCCGAAATTTAGGAAGCCTAGAATTGACTGTAGGTTTTTTAGTGTTCTAGGTGCTTGGAGTACGGCACATTTCTCTAGGAAATTGTCAGCCAGGCTTTTGCCTTCACTTGATAATTCGTATCCTAAGAACAGGACTGTTAGATGGGCAATTCTGGATTTTTTAAAGTTGAATTTGTAACCCTCTGCTGCGAACCCAAGTATTATGGTGTTCACTCTCTTCAAGTGAGTATCCAAGTCATCATCTGTTAAGTATATGTCGTCGACATAAGATAATGCTTCGTCATCATATGTTTGTAGTAATTCTGTTACTCTCGCTGAGAATACCCCTGGGCTATTCTTGTACCCCTGGGCTAACCGACAGAATTGTTTTTGAGTGCCATTTATTGAGAATGCAGACAAATATCTGCTCTCTGGTGCTATGTTTTGACAAAAGAATCCATTAGAGATGTCTAATGTTGTTTTGTATTTTTTTCGCACTATGTTATTCATTAGTGCAGCACTATGCGAGTTTTGCACTGCAAAAGTTTTGCAACATGAGTTAAGGTGTCGGTAATCCAAAACTAGACGATATGAATTGTCTGGTTTGGAGACCGGAAACAAAGGGTTGTTCATTTGTGAGGTGCAAGTTTCAATCACCCCTGGTATTCTAGTTGATCTAGGATTTCTTTTACCTGTTTTTTAGCTTCTTGCTTAATTGGGTACTGTCTTTGTGCAGTAGGTTGTGATTTTAACTGGATTTTGTGAGGAGGAGAGTCCTCATCCCATCCTACATGATTTTTATATAAAGCAGGAGCTAGAGCTACTGCCCACTTTCTGGCAAGTGTATATTTTTTATGAATTGGGATATGATTTGAGAAGGCAGGCATAATTATTTCTTCGCCATGAGGGCACTCCCTGACAAACTCTGGTGGCCAGTCTTTTTCAGCTAGAAGGATGTCATAGCCCTTGGAGAGATTATCCCAAAATAGTCCCCTTATTTTTCTAGTCTTATCCCCTTCTATACGTAAAGTTATTTCATATATTTTGTGAGGTTTGCTAACTCTGGTGTCTGCAGTTTCCACTTGAAGATATTCATTCGTGTCCACTGTCTCCAGAAGATTCATAAGGACTTTGCGAGCTATGCTCACTTCTGCTGCGCTGTCTAGCATTGTCTGAGCCCATTCTCCGTTTTTCAGTTGTGTCCTCAGTATTCTCGGCATTGTTAACTACCTTGATACTGGCTACCTTCTTTTTTGGAAATTGTAGTTTCTTTTTTAGATGAGCAGATTCCTTGTCTTTGGACTTGGCGTGCTCTTCTCTTTGTTCTGATCGTCCTCTTCTTTCCGATTTCTGCGAGGAAGTCTGAAAAGATTGAGAGGGACGTGTATCAATGTCTTGATATCTATCAGGCTTCTTTATATTATCCCTATTTCTAAGGTTATATCTTTTCCCAGAGGGGTCACTTTGGGGTGACCTGTGTCTCTGGTTCGGAGATTTTTCTCTCCGCCGAGGAGACCTTCCTCTGGACTGGAATTTCTTTTCTTTAGGATTGGATTGTTTGTTTCCATCCCAGCTCTTTTTTTGTGATGTTGAATTATTATTAAAAAATAGTTTTTCGGGACTTTCAATCAGTTGTGGTTTTACTGGTATTCCACCTAAACTATCTCTACCTAGTTCCTCATAGGATTTTTCTATAATTCTGGCAATTTCAGCTGGTTGGTCTGCTATATCTGTCTCCTTTAACCTCTGGCGGATCGCCACGTTTGCTGCTTCTCCCTTTATGTTGGCTAATAATATAGCCGAGACCTGCTTGAAGTCTTTTAGTAATTTCATACCAAGAGTTAAAGCGGGTTCTGGACCGTATTCGTCTTGAATTTGTTTTAGCACATCTGGTATTACCGAAATGGATGGAACACCGTGCGTTTTTGTGTAGATGGAAGCAAAGACTGTACCCCAAGTGTCACAGTCCTCCACGTGTGGTGCGATTCCCATTGGAAGACAGATAGTCAGAATCCTGTGTTTTTCTAACGGGGTGGTGTCTGGAAACACCGCCTCTATTTGGGTGATTTTTTGTGCTAACCAGAATGGTATTTGTTCCTGTTTAGCTGGTACTTTACCTAGGCAGGATTGTATGTTCTGTGGTGTAATTTTATTTGTGTTCCCCTGATGAGGGGTCAGCTGTGGAATTTTAATTGCTGGTTGAATTGTTGAAGTCCGCATCACATATTGGACTAATTGTCTATGTACTTTTATTAATTGTTTTAGCTGTATTAAAAGCTCTGGTGCAGGCATTCTTTCGATGTCTGGATGTGGTGTGTATCCGGCTAGGACCGGCCACGTTGCTCCTGGTCTACCTAAGGGACCGAGCCTGGTGATGTGATTATTATGTTTTAGGGCGCCATTAAATAAGAGCAGGTGCTCTTGAAATTTAAGTGGTACTTCCACCTCCTCGAAAGGAGTGTACTCATTAGGAGGTTCCTCTGTTTTGTAATAGTGGAAGTACTTTGTTACAGCATTTGCTGCTGGAAAATGTATCCATGAATAGTATACCTCTGTCTGCCGATATTCGTGTGCCTCAATTACGAATATGACTGTGCCACCTCTAGGTGTCAGTCCATTTTCTATAAGTTTTAAAGTTATAGATTTCCTCTTAATGACCGGGATGAGTATTATATCCGGGTCTGTGTCTTGCAGTGCATTATCAGCTGCTGCGAGTTCAGTTGCTATCCTAACTGTCTCTCTTTCTTCATCACTGTCTACCATTTTACCGACAGGAAGGTTATTTAGTTTGTTTGCAGATCAGGTTTCTTATGGAAACAAAGATTAGATGCACAATATTTTGGAACAGTGTATCCTTCAACGTTGACTAAACCAAGAACCATACATAGGAGTTTCCTCCTGCGAGGTCTGGCGGATATTACCTTTTACCCACTCCAGACGTCTTTGGAGTATTATGGGAAAAAAGGGGTCTGAGTGAAAAAGCACGACTGAGTTACTCTAAATGTCTTACGTTAGTTTTATCGCCCTTCCAAACACGTTGGGCGCCATGTAGTGTAGTTCCTATTATCCCAATAGGCTCTGTGCATTGGAATAATACCTTCAATAGTATAGGCCTAGACCAGACGTTAACTAGGTCTACTACTGTCGATATTAGACTTAAAGTTTTGGGTTTGCCAGCTAGCTCAGAGTTCACTAGAAACTTTCTCGAATAGGCAAGGAGGAGTTGAACCTCCCTGGATAGACAAGAAGGGATTTAGTTTCTGACAACCATAGAACATGACAACTTTGCTCTCCCCTAATCAAGAGTGTATCTCTAGAGTCGTGTGAAAACAAAAGACGACTTATTTTACTCAGTCAGTACGTGCATTCTTAGTCTCACCAGATTGTAGAGAAAAGGAAGAGACGGGCGTGTTCAATAAAAGATGTTATTTATTGATCAGTCTCTTTTCTCATACAAGAGAAATGGATCGATATTATTGCAATACTTATGGTTAAGTAAAGTGCATACAATAAAAGCAGAAGTATAAAATAATACTGTAAAAACATTGATATGGTTTCTAAGCCATATGAAGGTTTAAAATGAATAAAATGAATAAAATGAATAAAATGAATAAAATGAATAAAATGAATACATACACATTTACATTTGACTAATCGTACTCAACTGGTGTTTCTAACTACGCCTACCCCGGGTACCTGACCTAAGCCTAATACGTGGGCGGGAATAGAAAGTTACGGTTTAAGTTAAGTTTGTTTTGCCAAGTGACTGACTAAAGAATTCTCTGCAAGGGGTTATTCAGTTCTGTACCTGGAATCTAGGATGAATGAGGGATGGTATCTCTCGTCTCTGGTCTCGATATCCCAGGCTGCCTGCGAGGGCTACCCGGAAGCGCCGGAGCTGGATTTCTCGGCAGGAGAAAGGCAGCGTCTCGTTCTCAGCGCGTCAGGAAGGCGGGGCTGCGCCAGCGGGGTCTGCTCTGCTCTGGGCTTCGGCAAGTCTGGCTGCTCCGATCTCGTCACCACCGCGTGTGTTTGCATAGGGCAATATCGGTAATATTTATACCTTTAAGGTGCCGAGATTGACGTAAGGATGGACATAGATACGTCAATAAGGATGTCATACGACCTGGTCGTTAGCACATTCTTTTGCTGAAGTTCTCGGTGAAATCAAAACAATGGCCGCAGGGTTTTTCCCAGGTCTGTCATAGGTTTGATTTGTTTTGAGAACTCCGTATGCCTTATCAGGGGCTGGAGGAATATCGCTTGTCTAATTAGATGGCAAGCGTTATGACCTAATCAGATAACACGTTCCTGTGCCGTAGTGTGGCTTTATCAGATAACGGTTCCTGCATCATGGGGGTTTTCTGCCTCATGGGATGGCTGCTAGTTAACTTGTTAACCAGAATAGGGTCAGGAATAGGGGGATCGATACAGAACCTATAGGAATACATCACAAGGGATCCAACCTGGTTTATCATACAAGTTAGCACCCTGGGAGGGATCTCTCAGGCTTGAAAGGAGACACCAATGTCCACGCATTACACACAGAATGATAGACCCATGCATGTCTATTATCTGACGGGTTCGGACAACTGCCTACAAGCCTGTATTTCAGGCTTCATAGCACACCAGGGAGGCACTCGGCCTCTGTGGTGGGAACCCGATGATGAAGCATGTCACCAACTAGGTTGGTGAGTGAGGGTTCTTTTAAGTAAGTGGTATTCCTCATGCTGTTTTGCCCTCTCTACTCACTCTTGTTGTTATTGAACTATAACTTAAAATAAACAATAGGTTAGATTTTATCCCCCGATATATTAAATAGTTCAGTTGCCAATTCAAAGTCAGTTGCACTCACACCCTCATGCCATTATGCGAAGTAAGACAAACAACGGCAGAGGACTGTATTCATATTGGGCCAGATGTACAAAATACTTATTTTGCATCTACTAAATAGCGACTCCTTAGAAATCGCTATTAAGGAAATGCAAATGGCATGTACAAAAATAAAGATTCCCTAATAGCGATTCCTACAGAGTAGGTATCACTATTTGGAAATTGCTATTTAGGTAATACCAAATCATTTGTTCCTGAAGGCCCACAGGTATGAATGGTTATGTATTTCCTAATTTGCGATTTCCAAATAGGAAATCCAAAATTAGAAAATGTTAAAGCAAGTATGACATTCAGCCTAAGGGCCCCTTTGCAGCACCCCGAAAAAAGTGGAGCACATGTAAAGTGAACAGATGCCCTAGGGGCATGTGTGCGCTTTATTGCACTTTAAAAATGCTTTTTAGAGTGCTTTTATTAAATTGCACATGATTACAATCGACTTTAAGTCGATGGTAATAGCATTTCCTAAATGCCCAATTCACATTTGGGCAATTTTTTTACATGTGCATAGGAAATCACAAATAAGAAATCTCTATTTGCAATTTTCTATGTGGGTGTCACATATTGCGATTTCTCCTGGGGACAAATCACATTTTGCGATCCCCAAACAGCCTTTGTTTATGCCAAAAGGATATTTAGCTGTTTTACTTTCCTTGTCATTCCTCCTTTCCCTTTCCAGTTAGGCTTTATTTCGCCCTTTGTCCTTCTCCTTTCATTTATTTGTCATTTCAAAGCCATTTACGTTTCGCACTCCCCTTCACCGAAACCAGCCTCTCCATGTTTCATTTCTTCTATTGGAGTAGGTGAAACCTAAACATACAGATCTTACATTGTACAGCCTTTTGGAATTCTAAAGATGCTTTCCTTCCAGGACACGGAGTCCTTCTTGGGACTACAGTAGCCTGCAGCCTGAAAAGTTCTTTTCTTAATGTCCATGCATCCTTTCACAGTATCTCGTTGTCTCTGAATATATAGTAAAGGGAGAGAAAAAAAAGGAAAAGGGGATAGGGATTGCAAAGGAGATGTTTTGGTTTAGAAACTTCGACTCATCTCATTCCATGCCCTTCAGTTATTCATTATTTACATTTCTATACAAATGCTTCTTACTTACACCCAGTAATCTCGCGGTTATAACCTAAAATATCCAATTTCTTAAGATTTTGAATCATGCGTGCTGAAGTGCTGTGTATTCCCTTCAGTTCCTAGTCTGAAAACAACATCTTCAGTTCAGTTATCACATTCCTATTGTCTCAAACCTCTCATCAACGTATACTTATAAAATATCAATACAATCAGTACTTTTGGATTCATCCCCGGAGAGGACAGGAAATCTCCTAATGATTGTATTTTTTAGGTATGCTGTCCAAGGAGCCATCCCTGCTTGTGTTCCTCTCATTCTCTTCCAGTATTAATCTGAACTATGTCTGATTATCAACATCGATTTTTCAAATCTTCCTCCTTCGTACATATTCATTTTATCTTGTTGAAGCTCTAATTGTTTCTTCAGAGACTAGATTTGATCTATTATGTTTGAAATTGTCATTTAAATGTCAATTACTTTGTTGCTAAGCCAAGGGCGTTCCGTGTTTGAGTATCCACAAACACATACATGACTCTTTGCTTCTGTAAATCTATCAGTATTTACAGTAGTAATCAGTTGACTTTTTATTTTTGTTGGCATCTAAATTCTGAAACAGAGGGGAGGAAGAAAGGTCAGAAAAAGTGAGTGAAGGAGAATACAGTGGGTCAAATAAAAGAAAAACAATGAAGGGCGGACCTACACATTAGGGCACCCGAACAAGCGGTGCAATTCTTGTGTGGTGATCTCAAGTGAGAATACCTGCATATCTGCGGACCAGGTATGATATGATCAGGGAAGAGACTGATATAAAGGACAGTGGGTGCTGGCAGAATATGGCTCTAAGGAATAAAACAACAATTGCAACAAATCATCAGAAATGAAAAAGCAGTAGAATGCGGCAACAAACAAGGGGTACTAGTATATATAGATTGGGTGGGGAAAGAAAGATGATATGGAAGAGTATTAAATATATTTCCACACATGTGAAAACTTCACAGGGAATCTCGGTCTCAGCTGCAATCTGTTACTTTGGCATGGTTTAAAAATGGATTGAATGGTGGTGCCTTTTTTTTTAACACATGAAGGAAAGGAGATGTGTGCATTAATATTGGCAGACAGACTGTGTTTTTACCAGGAATAAACAGTTTAATTGAAAATACTGCACACAGCAGGGTTTGAACATTATTTATTATTCTTCTACAATTTATAGAATATTTATACTACTATTTAGTACATGGGAACTCACAAACATTGGTTCAGGGGCCACAAAGTACGACTTTCGATATTCACAAAAGGCATTTAGTAGTAGTAAAGTTAGGAGTCCTAACTTTACTACTACTAAATGCTTTCTGTGAATACCAAAAGTAGTAAGTTTAGGATTTTATCTCAGATTAGTTCTGTGAATCGGCTCCTAGGTTTTGTGCTCTCCTTACGAAAAGCTTTAGCTGTCGGTCGCAGACAGATTTGTAAACAATGCCTTATCATATGGCTAGAATGTAAATTGGGTCTGCACTTTTATTATGATTGGATGGCTTTTTTTTTTAATTTCAAATTTCTGCTCTTGATTTAATGGTTTTCCTATCTACTAATACCGTTTCCTGTCCCTGACGGAGTTTGGTTCTATTCTGTTGCTGACTTTAGGGAACTATTTTTGTTGTTTCATGCTACTGTTCCATTTAAGCTTTACCACTAGATGGGAATGCATGTCCTCCTCATTCTTCTTTCTCCTCAACCTCAGTACGCCAGTCAACCTCAATATCTACCGTCTGCATATTGCTTTCACATTGCTCTCTCTGACCCCATCTACTGACCCATCTACCTATCTCCCAGCATATATTGCTGACACTGAGCATTGCTACTGCCTGGTAGCTCTCTGTCCCCTTTCCCTGCCCTTCTCTCCCTTCACCTCTGGTGCTAACCCGGTACTCCAGACCTGCCGTTGCCAGTATTGGATTTGCAATTGTTTGTTGAATTGCAGCGCAAGCGTTAGCACAGCTAATAATGCAGGCATCCATCTCGGAATATTATTTTGTGTAATTCCTAGATGGCGGTCACGTAGCATCTAGGTGCAATGTGATGGGTATCTTGGAAGTATACAAAATATTATTTGAAGATGCTCAACTGCTGCTAGCTGTGCCAAAAATCATACAAGCACTGGACTCACCAGTACGAGAAGCAAACAAGCACAGTCAAAGCAGGACTGCTTGGCTTTGTATATGCTTGTTTTCTCTAGTAAATGTACTCCTTGTCCAAAATGCAGCAGATATTCAAACTCAAATTCACATGAAGATCAATGAAAAGGTGTCTTGTGTTCTGATTAGGGTTTCCTTAATTTTGTTTTTGAATACGT
This sequence comes from Lissotriton helveticus, assembly GCF_964261635.1. NCBI lineage: Eukaryota > Metazoa > Chordata > Amphibia > Caudata > Salamandridae > Lissotriton > Lissotriton helveticus. The sequence continues at coordinate 803,989,348 of NC_136057.1, read as the reverse complement.
CTACTACTTTAGAAATGTAAACATTTATTTGTTTAATGTATTTTTAGATTTGTGTGCGTGAAACAACTGTTTATGTTTTTAGGAGGTGAGATGTCAGATAGGATGTACAGAATAACAAAGGCCATGTCTTGGTCTGATCGGAGAACAAATACATCTACTGGCTGTAAAAAGAGCGGATCACCAAAAATGGCTTCCTGTAGGAAATCTTCTAAAGGGTAAACATACATGCTTTTCTATAACTCTAATCGCACTTGCAAATGATTGCTTAACCTCTCAACTTTGGGCTTGGAAAATAACTGGTCAAATCTTTGCATCTTGAAGTGTGAGGTTCAGAAAGTTTCAAAAAGTATAAATTGCAACGAAAATTGGTCTGGCCTCTCTGACAGAATTTCCCCTCTGAGAGATGTAGCCATACAACATTAAGAAAGTTATTCATTTCTTAAAGGTATGTAGTTTCAAAGGGGATCACCACGTATGGATGAATTTAGGGTTGAGATAAGCAAACACACTCGAGAAACAGACAGCAAAAGAGTGACATAGGTGCGAATACATATCATGGCCCGGATTTACTAAGAGTTCACTCAATGAGGTATAGCAAGCAAAGATGCTGCATTGAGCTGCACGAACTAAAGAAAGAATTGTGCCATAATTTGAAGAAATCGTCAAGTTCTGGTCTTTCCATGCGCTGGCGCACTTTGTACAGTCATGTGCCAATGCTGGCACCCTTACTCCAGGCGCATGATTTTGGCGTAAATGTCTACGAGTCTCTGTATATATGGGTTTGTGTCAAAATCCATGGGTGGACTCATCGGAAAGCCCATACCTCACCAATGGAATGCCCTGTGGCGCTAAGTAACACAGTTGTGTTGTACTACAAACCAACGCAAATCGTCTTTGCATTGGTTTGTAAATCCCAAACAGGATTTTGCATCAGGTCTGTGTTACAAAAGTAACATAATCCTGACAAGAAACCTTTCTAAATATATGCCATTTTAAGGGGCTTTAAGTATAGGTTATGACAGATCGTTGCAAGGGTTAGCTTACAAGGAGCACAGTAATTAGCTAGTGCTGTTTATTAAATGGGAGACTATGGGCATCTTTTACCAAGCATGAGATCTGTGCCTGAAATACAGGAAAACAGACTCAGGATGTGACAGTACCTAATTTATGAAATAATAAGTGCTAGCGCCCAAAGCTATGCTCAGAAGCCCACAGCCAGTGCCAATAAATGTAGACATGCTGAAAACCAAAGCTGCATAGTCTTCAATTCACCTCAGGCCGTTTTAATCCACTCCCGGACAGTGTGTGCCCCTTTATTTCACTCTTGAGGTTCCATGCTTTCTACTTTTGGGATGATTTTTCCGTATTTCTCTTCCTCCTTTTCCCAATTGTTTCTTTTTCCCTATCTTGTTCTCGGTCAATGTCAGATGAGGAAAAATAAGTGCCTGTCCCCAAAAAAGACTGCCAGCGGGTCCCACTAGCAACCACCGGCTCAAATTAATCACTGAGATGTGGTTAAGCAATTAAAAGTAATTAGAGTATGTACGTACTTCCCACGTGTCACTCGGTGAAATGCGTATTGTCTTGTGCCTGTAACAATAGTATGATGCATTTTAACACAGGAAGTAAGTTATACCCTAGAGACATGGAATGATTCCAACTGCCGCAGTGATGCCAAAAATAATCATTAGTCAATGTCAATTATGTCACCTTCATTTAAAGTCCTTAATTCCAGGTCGCCTGTTGCAAATAAGTGATTTGGCTAATGTTTGACACATTTAAAAACTAGGATCTGCGTTGAATGCCAGCATGCAGTAATGGTGCAAGTGCTTGCTTCTACGTATCGCCTTATTGACATTCATTCCCTCCTGGAACAGGGAAGACACGCCTATTTGATCAATTGGAAACACTAATTTAGACTTCAGTGTAAAATGAAAAGGTTCATAAATTCTTTTTTCACTAGTTTTTACAAGTCCAGCAGCCAACATTAAAAACACTGTATTTCCCAAGATTCACAAGTAATACAGTAGTTTAAAACCAAACAATCACATTTCATCGCTATGTATGCAATCCTCTTTCTTCAGCCCGTTTTACCTCTTGTTCATGTATCCTTAGCCACCTCCATCAACTCCATAGTTATTCCTGTTTGTACTCCATACCTTATGCAAAAAAAGAAACCATTGAGCTCTAGCACTAATTGCCTTTATAGAAATGCAATAATTTTTTAACCTCGACATAATCATAGATATTATTTAGTGTCTAAATATACAACCTAACATACTCAATGAGACGTCAAGGGGTAGCATCATCTACTAAGTGTATGTGTTCTTTCATATTTGTGCCGGGTGAGATCATTTCCACTTAAGTGTCCTTAAAAGAATTAAAAATGTCCTTCATGTTAGCTAGGAAATATTATATTTTATGTCAGACTTGAGGACTAAGTTAGTGAAAAGCTTGCTCTCCACCATTGAAGCCATATCTCCCACTGGTGTGCAGTACAAATGTGTAAAGGTTGAGGCAGGTGACCAGTCCACTGTCTTTATAATATTCTCCAGACAGGCACCCAAAGTAAAGTTTTTTCAGGCCATAGCTCCGCTGAGTGAGTGAGCCCCAAATCTTGACAAATGAATCCCTGCTTCCTGCTTGACCCACCTTACCCATCTCGCTATGGTAGGAGATGAGATAGCCACAAAAACCTTCTGAGTGGCAATCAATAGTTGGGACACCCCAAGGCATCAGAACTCTACCCTCATGACCTTATATGACTTGATTTAATTCAACACATATAACTTTGGAAAGCTCTTGAACTAGGCTTATTTCCTACGGGCCCAAATACTGGGGCTCTGGGGGAGCTGTTAACTGACACCCCTCAAAATCTACACACCATCAGGGGCTCACCAATTGATACTTAGCACACAGGGGCATGGCTCGCTTAAATGGCTGACTTAAAAGCATTTACTGACCTGTAAGATCTTCCTCAAGATGACAAGGCTGGTTAAAATTTAGAACATGCTCAAGGTGACCCCATGGAAGTGAGACCCCGTTGCACACACCAATGGGTTCATCTTTCACAAGCCGACTTATATATCTTGATACTGCTGTAGTCTCAGGCATTCCTGATGAGATCTTCATCTTATGTCAAAAGTCCTGGGATTCCCAGTGTTCTCTATAGCTCTACATGCCATTGGTAGGAGCGGTCCATTCAACACAAGGTGGTAACAAGATCCTTGTTGATCAATTACAATGTTCTGATGGTGGGGGAGACAGATTGGTAAATCCCATGAAAATGTTATTGGAACTGGCAACCACACTTGCAATCTCCAAATTGGCATGCTAGGACATTTTCCGCTTTCAGTCTCCTTACCTGAGCCACCAAACTTGCTATCACGGCAAAGGACTGGAATGCATAGTTGTCCTCCCTTTACCACAGTTGAAGGAAAGTATCTGTTGTGGCTGCTTCTGGATCGATCCGGTCCCCAGTTGTAATATATCAGTAGTTGATGTTTCAGTAGGGAGAAAATCAGATCTGCATACATAGTCCTAATTTATTAATGCATGCCTGAACACTTCTGGGTGCAACGTCCTTGCACTACATTCCTGGAACTGTCTTGAGTGCCAATATATTTTAGCATTCTGACACCCTGGGAGATAGGCTGCCATTTCTTTAACTTGATTCTTCAGGTAGGAAAGCCAGAAATCTTTGGCTAGCTCTGGGAGCATCATTAAATGGCTTCTCCCCAAGTAGTGTATGTAGAAAACCACTGAGATGTTGTCAATCTTCAGCAACACGTATTGTGAGTTCAATTTATGACCATTTGATTCTGGTAACAAATTTTTGCCTCTGATCCCCTATCCTGAGGTACTGGTTTCTGACTTTAGTACGATGTCCTGAGTTGGTCTGAAGATAGCTCTGCTGTTCTATGCCTTTGTGTGCTAAATCCACCGTTGTATTCCCTCACTGGCTTCGAGTGTTAAGATCGCCTTCTCCAAGTATGTCAGACCTCTCCTCAAATGTGACGCTTTCATTTGCTGTAATGTACAATGATGGATTGATTCTAGAAATATCACTTGGAAGAACTACGCCAATAGTCTGGCATAGCAAGAATGTGGACCTCTGGAAGTTATGTCTATGCTCCTTCTTGATATTTGTGATCTTTAACTGAGGAAGTCTTGGAGTTTCCTGCACTGGGTCAGTTAGATCTGACAGCTTTGGTGTGGTCTTCCTCCAAATGTTTTGCCTTCTTCCCTTCTATTTGCTGAATTTCCTTTTTGATGGCTTTAGGACTCAGTGCTAAGCAGTGCTAAAGAGACACTTTCAATTTACTTATAAGTCCCTAGTAAAGAGATACTTCATGTATCCAATGGATGTAGATTAAATGCTAATAGTGGGCCTGCAGCATTCATTGTTCCACCCATGTAGGTATCCCTTTTAAGCATGCCACAGGCCTGCTATTGCAGCCTATGTGCAGTTTAAAACTGCCAATTTGACCTGGCATAATTTGACCTGGGAAAAAAAACTTTTACCAGGGCTAAACCTCCATTTTAAATGCATATAAGCCATCGCTAAGATAGGCCCTAACCATCCCATAGGGCAGGTTGTATTTTCGTTAAAAGGCAGGACATGTGCTTTTAAGTTTTACAAGTCCAGGCAGTGATAAACACCCAAATTTGTTTTTCATTACTGTGAGGTCTACTTCGACCATAGGATAACATTGGGTTATCTAATAAATGTTTAATAATGCTAACATTTGATTGGGTACAGGTAGAAATGTTATGCTTGGTTTCAAAAGAATTGTCCTTTAAAACCTTCTTTAATGTCACAATTATGAAAATGCCACTTTTAGAAAGTTGACATTTTCGTGTCCTTAACATTTGGTGCCTGTAGACTGTGTCCTGGGTCACATGACTGTTAATATTTGGGAGTTGACATTTGTATATTCTTCCCAGACAGTGAGATAAAGGGGGACTGCCTGCCAGGATGGGTGGGGTGGAGCTGTTTGTTTCCCAATAAACATTTTAATGGGCTGCCTCTGGCACACGCACAATTTTACTTGACATCATGTTTTTGTCACCCTAGACCACTTGGAGCCTAGTCAGGGGATGGAATGAAATTTCCAGAACCTGATGGGGGGATAGTCTAAAGGTTTCTCCCACTTCAAAGACTGATATCAGGTGTAAATATTGGACCTTAAGACCAACTCTACAGTAGACTCCCGGACTTGCAGAGGGCCCCAAGAAGGATTGCCTCAAACTTCAGAGGGCTGCCCTGCTACTTGAGACCTGCTTTATACCTCAGAAGGATGTCCCTGCTGCTACCAGAGGAATACCCTGCTGCCTGCCTTGTACCTTCAAGGGACAGCTCAACTCCTTGAGGCATGACTCACCTGCTTGTGGCCTGCCTTGCTTCATGGGCTAGTTGGCTGTCCATCTGTTTGAGCTACAGGGATATAAAAAGTTCCAGAGACCTTGATCCCTGCACCTGACATCTGCCTGGAATGAGTCCTGACCCCCCACGTAGTAAAGTGGCCTGAGAACTGCCAGCAAACCAGGACCTACCTGCTTGCTGCTCCACCCAAGGTGCATCGTTGGTCGGCTACATTCTACTACACAAAAGCAAATCCTGGTCAGCTGGACCGCTCAGAAGGGGTATCGGGCCTCCTGGAGCCCCCGTCCTCCTCTGCCTGCAGCTTGGTTCCGCTGGAGAATAACAATGTTGCTCAAAAAGTCTCTGCGATGGAGCACTGTAGCTTCCATGGCCCATTTGTCTTCCAAGGTAAACACTTCCTCATCTATTACGTCTTGAGTGTTTGTTAGAACTGGGGGTCTCTAGTTGACAGAGGTAGGTACCACTATCCTAATAGGGACCCTTGCTTCTAGTCAGGGTAAGAAGGATACACTCTTTAGATAACCCCTGCTCACCCCCTTAATAGCTTGGCATGAGGAGTCAGGTTTATCAAAGGCAATGTGTAAAGTATTTGTACCAACACTCACAGTAACACAGTGAAAATACCACAAACTGCCTCCACAACAGTTTAGAAAAATAAAGGTATTTAATATTAACTACACAAGACCAAAACGAGAAAAATCCAACATACACAGTTCAAGAATATGGTTTCAAAACAGTTCTTAAGGTTGCGTTAAAATAATCCACAGTTTCGTCACGTTTTAGCCAACAGTACCTTTAGATGCGACAAACGTTCCAAGTGAAAGCTGCAGCGTTGAAAAGCAAGCGATGCGTCACTCCTGAGACCCTGGGGAGGCGATGCGACAACCCCAATGGACGTAGCGGGCGTGTTGCAGTGACTCCAGTCTATATGGGGAGGGATGCAATACCCTGCGTGGATTCCAGTGTGCAGGTTTCGGTGGAAGCAGCTCGCAAAATGTACGATGCGATGATCTTTGGGACGGCGACGATCTCAGGTGCGGCGGCTTTGCGTGGCGCAGCATCGATCTTCTTCTCTCACTGCCCCTCAATACGATGGCTCTGCGACTACTCTTGCCGCAACGTGATGCGGTCCGCAAGCAGGCAGTGCGACGATCTCACACAGTGACGACAGGCTCTGTGTCAATGTTCGCTGTAATGGTACTTTTCCCGCACCGGAGCGATGCATTCCGCAAGCGAAGGATACGTCGGTTCTTGCAGCGGCAACAGGTGCTGCAACGATCTCGATCTTCGCGGCATCGGGAAATTCCTCTCACTGACGGGGATGCGCTCCGCAAGCGAGCGATGCGTGAAACTTTGCAGAAAGTATTTAGTATCTTGATTTCCACCTTCCCAAGCACAAGTACAACTTCCAGAGGCACCGCAACTGGCCCAAGCACTCTGGGAAGGACAGAACTCCCTCAGTAGAGTTCAGGGAAGCTGGGGGTGAAGTCCTTTTGTTCCTGGGACTTCTTAACAGGGAGCCAGCACTTCTCAAGCCCTTGGAGATTCCTTCAGGCAAGGGGACACAGCGCAAAGTAAAGTCCTTCCCTTCTCCTTGGCAGCAAAGCAACTGCCGGTCAGTCCACAAGCACACAGCAGGACAGTCTTCCTGCTTCAGTCTTCGAGCTTTCTCCTTGGCAAAGGTTCCATCTTGATTCCAGGATGATCTAATTTCCTGTAGTCTGGGGTCCTATACTTATACCCCTAAAAGTCTTTGTTCCCTTTGTGCAGGAGGGCTACGAGCCCGGTCTGAACCAGTTCTGGGTGTTCCTTGAGCACTTTGTTTTCCTGGCCTCCCTTTTCCTTTCAGAGAGAGGGGCATGGTCGTCAGCCGCCCAGCAGGAGGTGGAGCCAGCATTGTGGAAGACAGGCACAGCCCTATTCAGGCCGAGGTGCTACCCCCTCCCACCACTCTAGATGCAGATGGAGCTATTCAGACCACGGATGGCCCACTAAGCCTCTGGGAGCCACCCAGACCCTTTCACTCACAAACCAGACAGTCAATTCACAAACAGGACAAGGCACACAGAAAGGTCAGACAAGAGAACAGCCACTTTCTAAAAGTGCTGTTCTCAAACTCAGGATTTAGAAAACACCTTTCCTAAAAGATGTGTTTTTAAATTCTGAGTTCAGGGATACCAGACTTTTATGTCCTATCTTGCTCCTATGGGAAGATATGCAGGTAGCCACTGTAGCCCGCATTCCCCATGATAGCCTATGGGCAAGATAGCCTTACAATAGTGAAAAACAAAAATGGCTGTAATTCACTACCAGAGCATGTCACCTGCACTAGTACATGCTCTACCTCTCTCATACACTGCACCCTGCCCAACGGGGTCCATTGGGCCTTCCATAGGGGTGACCAATGTGTACAGAAAGGGAAGGGTTTAGGCCTGGTCAGTGGGGACACTGACCAGATTGACATGGTAGTTCGCAGACTTCACACAGACACTGCGGTGGCAGGCCTGAGATACCATTTAGGGTTACTCATGTGGGTGGCACAATCAGTACTGCAGGCCCACTTGTAGCATTTGTATCACCAGCCCTGGAACACTTAGTGCACTTTACTAGGGACTTCTTGGTGATACAAATATGCCAATCATGGATAACCAATCACAATAACAATTTACACAGGGAGCACTTGCACTTTGACACTGATCAGCATTGGCAAAGTGCCCAAAGCATCTAAACCAGCAAAAACGAAATCCAGCACAGCATCAAAAATACAGGAGGCAAAGGCAAAAAGACAGGGAAAACCACGCCAAAGATGCCAGGTCTAATAGTGTTTGTCAGAGAATGTAATCTAATTCAGCAAATCGTAAACTCCTATCTGAAAATCACAGAACGTCTGGAGAATCCAAGCGCCGTTGGTGAGTTCCTGCCATTATTATACAAACATGGCAAATCTTTACCCTGGAAAGAAGGTATCAGACTTACCTGACTATCCATTTGAAGGATTGAAGGTTCCTCTGCTGGAGATTCTGCCTCTGTGGGTTCTGCTAGCTCCCCAGAAAAGCAGTAATTGGTCATGATTCTGCCACTGATCCCTGCAAGATCCTGTACTCTCTGAGGCCCTTGGTAGGAAAAGCAGTGGAAACAGTGTCCTCTTCCTTTGCCGGACCCTGAATAGGCATTCCCCATGAAAATAACAGCTCTCTGAGCCCACCCAGACAGGACCTCTGGGAAATCAGAGTTCCTGAGTCCTTGGCCTCCTCTGCCACATCGGGAATCTTTGTGTATGACATTGGCATTCGCATGACTCCAACCCTCTGGCCTATAGGGTTCATTGACTCCAGCAGTTGAGATCAATCATTCTCTCTTATGGATGAGTTCGTTCAGGTAGGGCTTCTGCCCATGCCAATAACATCTTCTTGAAAGACTCCAGGGAACTGGACTCTGGTTTATGAATAGAGGCATTCACAACCTCCAATGGATTTAATTCCAGGGGATGAACTCTTCCTTCTCCTGAAAGGCTTCATGATGACTTCTCTGCATGGAGCCTAAGCACTAGGACACAAAATGGCTCAACAAGCTGCCCAGTATCATGACACCAGGAGGATACACAACAAGAAGGGACGCTGCAAACAGAGTAGAGCAGTCTTCCAAAAGTAGCTGGCCTGGGCTGGGTTCCTACACAGGGATCCTATGTTGGTCTTCAGGGGTTTCACAATACAGGCTTGTATAACTTATGGAGGGTAAATACCACAAAAGCACCCCTGGAGCATAAAACCCACAATGCCCAATGACACTCTACAAGCCCTGCTCTCCACCTGGTGAAAAACTGTCCACAGCTGTCACTTTCAGAACAGCGACATCCAATGCAAAGCTTTATGGTACTGAGAACGAGAGCTTACCGGCTACTGCTCATGGTCGGCAGAGCACACTATGATCAGCCGCTGGCCAAATAAAGTCTCACCCGTGGGAGAAGGAAAGCCGCTTGTTTGCACCGGCCAAAAGTACAAAAATCCAATTAAAAAATCTCATTCACCAATCAACAATACAGAAATAGAGTGACCCAGAAGGGGACGCCTACTTATCTTTTGTGAGAGCAGCGAAGAAAGATGAAGAGCGCTGCAGCTGTCCGAGTAGGTAAACGTGGTGGGGTGGGGGAATGGCGACAGATGGAATAGCATTTATTTATTTAATTATTTTTCCCTATTCCGCCGTCTGTTGACTTCCCCCGATCCCGCCCACCCCCCGCCACGTTTACCTGCACGGACCGTCGTTGGAAGGGTGAAAGAAACATGATTAAGTGCATAGCTATGGACTGTGATTTTCTGAATTTTAAACTACCGTGTTCCTAGTGCCTGTTGGGAAATGTGGTGTTTTTAATGTTAACTGCTGGAGCTCATAAAGTGAAGAAAGAAGGGATAATCCTCGCCTATGTTCCTTAAATAGAATTCTGATGTCACTAAACTACTAAATGTGTACTTTCATCTCTGATCAGTGTTTTAGCTTATGTTCTTCTGATAGGTAATCAATAACAGATGATGTTACAGCAAACAGAGCACTACATTATTCATAAACGTATCCGCATTCTTCTCAACAATGTCAGAGAGTAACCTGATGATTTGTCTGGTCCACATTGCATTAGTGTCTGCCTCAAAACCACAGCTTTGGGCTTTGCTGCGGGTTCAACTCTACTGACACAGCTGGTGTCGTAGGAAGTCTGGTGATTCTCCAGGGATAAGCCTGAGAGGTGCCCTGGGTAGTACTCCAAATTATGAGCATCCACATCAGTTATTTGATTGGACAAATGGTCAGGACTGCTGAATGAACACAGCTCCGTCCTAGCACCCACCATGGTTGTAACACCAAGACTTTTTTCTCGTCTCACCTAACACACATTCACCATCCAGTCATCTCTAGCCCACAATTCTAGGACGGTAACAGTGTCTCTTTGGTCTGGGGAGCACTAGAACATTCCCCATATGAAAGCATACAAACACACACAAACAAACTCACAATACACAGGTACCCTGGTTAAGTGCACTCTCAAAGAGTATTCACTTACATGCTAAACTAAAACAATTTTGATTTACCACTACCGGCTTAAGGGAGAGTAAAATGGGCACAACCACTTATTATTTCCCATTATTAGGTAAAAAATGCAATATGAGGTGGCAAAACAATACACAAGTGGTATCTGCAAGGTAGAGTTTTACTATATGACTTGCCTTGATGCATAAATGAGACTGACACCAAGAAGGAACTGACGTGGTTTCATTCACTCTCGGATCCCTAAATTCAGTTACTGTGGCACCATCTCGTGGGATTGCGATGTAACGGTGCATCACCCATCTCGTGTAATGTATTTATGAAATCTTTTTAGGGATCGGTTTCAAACCTGCATATAAAGACAAGCAGGACAAAAAAAACAACAATAAGATAAAAAAAAGGCAGTTAGCATGTACAGGGCAGTTCATGGCTTACAGTTATTGACTTGCACTACTGACCATACAAAGGTCGCTGTCCTAGGTGGGGTTACACAGGAAGGGCCTCTGTGGCAGGGATGATGGGCCGTGCTTGCTTTGTTTCTACTGGATTTAATGTGATTAAATCAATCTGTGCAGTCTTTGTTCTACATAGCAGTCTTAAAGATAAAATCAACAATGTACATTCTTACTTGAGAAATAAAGGTAAGATGTGTCCAGCTTTGAAATGCAATGTCTGACTTCACTATTGGTTTACATAAACAATGTTAAAAATGTATAAATCTTTAAGGTCATCAAAAAGCTATTGAAGTTTTAATTATATGTAGTTACATACAATTTTCGTAAAATCTAGTTTAAAATGCTGAGTTTTAAATAGGTATGCAAAGCCTAGGGTGTACTTCTGTCTGATGGAGAAAATGACCCAGTAGGTGCTAATTTTCTGTTTTAATAGGCAATCTAGCTTGTGGCTTTCAGTTCCAGTTAAGATAGAGGAAAATAATTGTTTTCTTGCCGCTTCGCGCAACAACAATTAAACAGTTATGCATGAGAAAGTGAGGGTCAAATGGAATTCAGAAATGTGTTTTGTGTTTCTCGGCAGGCTAGACCATTCATTGAATCTTCAGGTGGAAAGGCCAATGCGGCGAAAACCTTTTTCAACAACAGATGTTTATGTAAGTAAACAAATAACTATTAAAAGAGAACAAAAAATACAAGAAGCCACAGGAAAGAGTATACACTTCTTTGTACAATATACATTTGTGAGGTAATCTTGAAAATAGGGGCCATATTTACAAAAGATGCAGGAAATCTTCACCATCAGCTTTACTTCTACGTGCAGGTGCAGATGTACATTTTTCTGGAATTCAGCAATTTTTATTCCAATCAAAATGGTATTCTGCACCTAGCACAGGTTTTCACGCATATTCCTTTGGGAATCATGTGATTCAAAACTTTTTTTCCATTGCCCCTGTTGTTCTGTGCAAAGGGGATGGATTCCCCCTGCAAATGCACTTTTCTTTTATTTATTTATTTTTATCCACAGGGAAAATATTTTTGCCCGTGGAGTAAGCATTTCCAATACACTCCCACCCAAATGTGGGGTGCTCAATCTGGAAAGAGAGCTATGCCAGTCCTGTCCTGTTCAAGGATTGGAATAGATCAGATTGTGGTTTGGGAATACCAACAAATTTCCATGTTTGTGGATGTTCCCTAGAATTCAGGGCAAGTCACACTGTTGTGTAGTTTCCACTAATCTGTAGGACCTGCGCGTTTGTGGACAGCATAAACTAAGTAAGATATGTTGTCCTAGAGACCAGCTAGCTCACACTGCCACCATAAGCCTCCCTAACCCAAACAAGGAGAAAATGGTTTCTGGCAACCACTAAACATGACAACCCTGATCCCTCAGGGATTGTGATAACAGATCTAGAACCTTTTCACTCAGACACTCATGCACTCTTGTTCTTAGAAATATATACAGAAATTACACAATGGGACGTTTTCAATATAATTAAAGTACCAACGTTATTGCTGTATAGAATACATGTTCTGCAGTAATCAGTAGACAAAGCAGATAAAAGTGATTACGAGCAGCACGAAAAGAGTAAATAGCAGATACAGTTCCACCATGGTGCGAAGATAGTGTAGATGTGCGTGCATATAAAACAAGGTAGTAATCAGGCATACTCCTACTATGCAATCCCTACCATGTGTATGTCTGGAGTGTGTGTAGGTGTAGAGTCAAGAATCACCCCACAGGATGGTCCAACCCCATTACCTGGCAAGAAAGAATGTAGGACCCCATCTTGCTCATGAATTGGACACCCCTCAAGGAGATGTCCGGCAGCTGTTCTGCGAAGGCTTAGCATGCAGGCACCCTTGGTGTCATCTGAAGTGTCTCCTCTGCTAACCCCCGGAAATGCTTCTTTATTTATAATGAAAAGCATCCTTGGGATGTACTCACAGATTAGCATTGTGGTGGATCTGTAGATAGCCCTGTTGCCCCAAGGAGGAGGATAAAGTGACTTTTGTACATCATACGTAAAGGCCTTGTGCTCGGTGTTCGAGGCATTGTGATAATGTGCGAAGCCAGATGAGTAAACACAGATAGTTTCAGAGAAACTAATCCAACATTATCACACACACAAATATGTGCAAAGGTAGCAGCAAATAATGGTATTGCTCATAAAAGAGGACAATATGCGAAAACGTATTGTGTTGCTACATGGGCCTAACTCAGGCACATAACAACACCTTGAGACTTCCATTTTCAGCCCCCTAATGGATCTCCACACTTGTGTCAAGGATCTTCGCTCCCGTAAATGGGCTTAGGCCTCCCAGGAATTCCTTTGTGAATTCTTGGCATGCGTAGACAAGAAAAATCTGGCTGTAAACGTAAGTTCACAACAAAACTTACTTTTGTGAATAAGACAGCTGGTTTTACAGGCTATTCAAATCTGAAAGTAACAGTTGCTTATTGAAAATCCAAGATAAATTAATATTGCAGCACACAATTTTTATGTCTGGCCTAAAGACTTTCACCAGCCCTATGTAATAAATAACATAAATCATAAAAGGTGTGAGAAGCATCTTCTAGTCACTATACTTGTTTGGGACTCACTTCAGGGTTTAGACTGACCACACGTCCTTCAGGTGACTGATGCAAATGAGGGGTGAGAATCCAAAATTGTTGAGGTGGTCCATCTCTCTACAGGCAATGGACTTTACGGTTGAATGCTGACCTGGGTCTGGCCACTTTAATGCTGATGGTCTATCCAGGTACTTCTGCCTTAGTAATGAGAACTCCCAGAAGGTTAGGTAGTTCTCATTACTTTCAGCTGGGGTGATACATGTTAGACCAGACAGCCTTAGGGTGGACTTGCCCCAAACTTTTTGCCTACTTACCTCCAATTTTTGATTAAATTCATTTTGTTGGCCTTAGGACTCTGTGCACTTTACCCCTGCTAACAGGGAAAAAGGGCTTGTGTTCACCCCCATAAACATGTTTTGATCGGCATATACCTAATTGGCATATTTAATTTATGTATAAGTCCCTTGTAGAGTGGTATATGCCCAGTGCTTGTAAATGAAATGCTACCAGAGCTTTCTCGCCTTAAGTGCGCCGGGTGGAGAAGTGTGGCTCAATGGTTAGAGCAGGCAGACCTTGATGCAGAGCTCTGGCCAGGGACCAGGGTTCGATTCCCGCCTCTGCGGGTCTCTGGCTCATTAATTCCCCTGACTGGATATTCTCGCCTCAGTGCCTGTTCTGATCATGGGTCCCACGCTGCAACTCTGGGCAATAGCTTGCTTGGTCTCCACAACTGCCCCAAAAGCGCTGGGATGCCTGGCTGCACCTGGGGGGTGCCCAGGAGTGAACATTTCCCAGGAAAGCCAGGAAGGGTTCCTAAGCGGTATACGGACAGCGCCGGGACACCTCCGGTGGAGGTAGCTGTGCGCTTTACAAATTCCGACATTTACATTTATGCCCAGGCATGTGTCCCAGGCTCACTGTGCCACTGGATTGAAGCTACGCTAGCGCTAGTGAGGTTTGCAGAAGGTTCTGTGGCGCTCTACAGAAGTACACTTGAAAGTTGTCATGAACTTATTTATGTGTGGTGCTCACCCATTCCCCAGTTGGATGACCGAAATCACCCAGTTTGTACAAAAGATCGGTTTCCCCAGCACACGCTAGTGTCAATATGTTTTACATAAATAACAGATATCAACAATTCTTTGTATTTGTTAGGCTTATTCTCATATGTTCTTGTTTAGGTTTTTTTTTGCCTCTTTTTAGCCAACACGTGTTTCGTCGCCCATGGCAAGTGGCCGCGTCTTCCTCAGGGCTAAAAGATACAAGCATATGTATTTGCTAGTAGAACATGATCGTTTATTTCTAACAATTTGAAGTATAGGTGACATATGTGTCTATATCAATCTTCCTTTTCATTCAGGTGACTTTTGTGTGTGGCAACCCATGCACATTGGTTATGTCATTCAGTAGTGGAAATACAAAGCAAAGAAAGTTATATTCCCCAGAAAGAATTTGAATCCAAATTATTGCGAACATTCTTGTTATTTGGTTGGTCTTATAGCCGATAGTTTTTTATCTGTGTCATATTTATCGAACACATGGCTTAGTTTAAACATTTGGTTTGACATCTTTGAATCCATTTCTATACGCTTCATACATTATTTTTCATTTATCTTTTTATTTTTTGTATTTTACATTCGTCTTGGAAACATGCTCCTTTGATGAGATCAATTGCTTGCCTATGTGTTTTGTCTAAGTAATATCAATCAACCTTTCATACAACCCAATATTTGTTGACTTGTGACCCCTCTAAAATCATATAGTATACCTGTTTCGTCGGTATGGTTAGTGTGATCTGAAATATATTAAGACCAGCGAAAAGTTTTTTCAGTCAACGGGCCATAATTTGTTATGTCAATCCTACTAGCATACTATATTGTTCGGTCTGTGCGGGCCATGCCCCTACCTTTTAACTGGTTGTAATTACATCCCGGTTTCCCCAAATAGTTCCTTGTCTTCATTAGTTTTCTCTCCCAATCAAAGCAGTATTTTTCCTTATTATTGTTGTCATCCTTTTTACCACATTCTGAAAGTTTTGATAAGATTGAGTTTGTCAGGGCTAATTCCTATATGTACCTTTTAAGCTCCCTAATCTGCAAGCAAAGTTCAAATATCCTACACGAGTGTTTGCTCGTGCAGCCTTGCGTCATCCCAGCGAGTACGCTTTGACTGTTCCTTCCAGTGACTCATCCTTTTTTATGGGAAGGAACATGGCAATAGAAAGTGGACTAACCATATAACATCTATATTTCCATGGTTGCCATTTTGAAACAGTGTTGAAATTAGTTTCTTTTTTCTTTAACACCAGAAAACTATGTTTATTATTGCTGACTATACGTGTCTAACCAATGATGTAATCCATAATTTTAAAGTCAAAAGTGGTAACGGAAAAAGAGAACATTTGTATTGTCTCCATAACGCTGGCCATGTCTATTTATTTTTCCACAACTATAGTCGCCATCTTTGAATAGCCACCAGTAAGTGCTGTCACTGAAGCACAGTAAGCATTTCAATGGATGTTAAACCACTCAGTTGTTCTTCAAATTATTTGACACTATATCGTAGTGCCCCCTACAATATCAAAGCTAATTTCAGTATATTCTTTTTCCAATTATATGTTTGTATGTTATAGGTGAATTGAAAATAAGGTGCATGTTTGCCAAGACATGTGCAGGTATCCAGCATCTGTATAAGTTCAGAAAATCGGTCTGTACAATTCTCACGCATTCATTACATAACATTGTTGAAGTGACATGTATCAAAATACCAGCAAAAATTAACATTTTTCAGTCACATATTTTTTAACATCATTTTTTAAATATCACAATCTTTTAGCAACAGACATACGTTTTATTTATTTCTTAGACACTCCTATTCGCCCAGAAAGTACTGAAGCTCATGATCTGTGTTAAGACCCATTTGAACTTATCTCAAGCGTAATATCCACATAGCTTCCTTTCTTCTTAGGGTGAGTTCCCTGTTTCCTCCACCATGGTCTCTAGGTATGTGCTCCATACCGTAGAAGGAGAAAGATCTGTGTGCCCCTTGTTTGTCACAATTTACAATGTGTACGGCTATGGGGTATCTAATGTCATTCTGTATGACAGGTCTCATGTGTTTGTTTATTCTATCCCAGAGAACCCTTATTGTACTGCCTACATATCTTAAATTACACTTTCATAAAATGGCACATATCACATATTTGGGTTGCAGTTGATGTTTGATGTAATCTCAAATCTCTGTTTATTGATCCCTTCAAATCCCTTCTTTTTGTCTGCAGCCAATTTGCAAGTAACACAATCTGGTAGCAGGCACTCAACACATTTCTTAGAGAAAATCCCCTAGGAAAGGTGTAATCAGGTTTATTTGAGATAAATCATTCACCAAGTTTTATCCGCCCGGAGGATGTGCCAATGTTTACCTATGATTCGTGTTAGTGTTTTTGAGGTATTGCAATAGTCAGTCACCATGTGTATCTTCTTTGTGTTGTCTTGTTTTCTCCCTTTGTCTTTCAATGTATCGGTTCTCTGTATCTTGGATATTGTTTGCTTAGCTTTCATTAGTGTGTTCTTATTATAACATCTATTAATGAATCTTGATTTCATATCAGTTACGCAGTTCTTAAACTCCACCTCATGACTGCAATTACGTCGTGCACGTACCAACTCTCCATATGGAATGGTATTGATCTGGTCTTTTGGATGGCAGCTGCTAGCATGAAGTAATGCATTACAGGATCTTGGCTTGCAGTACAATTTACTGTGTATCCTGTCCTTCTCTATGTAAAGTTCTACATCCAAAAATACCAGTCTTTCTGTACTGTGTTGATACGTGAACTTAAGGTTTCTCCTATTGCTGTTTAAATGGTGGCAGAATTCATGTAATTTATCAGTGGATCCAGTCCAAATCATGAGGCAATCATCGATAAATCTGCCTCAGTAAAGGATGAATTTGTTCCATTGTGACCCTTTGTGTCTCCATATCCATTCCTCCTCTACGCGGCCCTTGAACAGATTAGCATAAGATGGGGAAAATTCCAAGCCCATGGCCACTCCCTGTCTTTGCTTGTACTAATCATTTTTAAATAGGAACGCATTATTAGTCAGGATCAGGCGTGTCATTTCCACCAGCATTTCTGTATGTTCCAATAAGCTTGCAGATCTAGTAAATAACATACATTCTTTTTTATAGTCTGGATCTCCAGGTCGTGCTTAATGCTCGTGTATAGTAAAATAACGTCTAAAGTTACCAAAGCCATGTTAGGTTCCCATAATATATCAGCCAATAGGTTCAAGATGTGTTTTGTATCCTCTATGTGTTATGGTAAATTGGACACTATTGGTTGTAGAAAAATATCCACATATTCCGAAAATCTTTCAGTAGGTCCTCTATGTTAGATATTATTGGTCTCTCCGGTGGGAAAGGGAGATTCTTATGTATTTTCGGAAGTGTATATATACATGGAAATCTAGGGCAGTTTATTTTGAGGTACATGTATTCATGTTCATCTAAGAGGCATGCATCATGCCACTGCCTTAGTGAGTAGTTGATTTTGTTCATCGTGGCCCACATTTGGTTGTTACCTAATTTTTCATAGCATATTTCGTCATTCAGCTGTGAGAGTATGTCCTGTTCATATTCTGTAGTGTTCATAAGAACTATGGGCCAGATGTAGGTAATTGCATTTTACTGATTCTTAAATACAGAATTTTACAGAATCCGTATTTATGAGTCTGTAAATGCAATGTAGGTAAAAAATCGGTATTTTTTACCGAATCGGTAAAAGTCGGAATCGGTAATTCGGTATTTACCAAATCGGTATTTACCGAATCGGAATATACCGATTCGGTATTTCCAATTCAATCCAATGGGCCTTTTGGCCCATTGGAATGAATGGGAAATACCGATTCGGTAAATGCCGAATCCGAAACCAAAGAAAAGTGAAACTGATTCAGGCAGCCAATCAGGTGCCACCACCCTCCCCCTCCCTACCAGGAAGTGGCTACACAGGCAGCTGCAACTAATTAGAAGCTTCTGGAGAGGCAGTGGGAGCTAAGCTGAGACCCTGAGCAGCAGAAAGAGTTTTGTGCAGTTTTAAATGTGAAAAATGGCAAGCAGCACAGACAAAGAACAGCCAGAGAGGAAGAGGAAACTGAAATTCAGCAGCATGGAGCTACAGGTCCTTGTTGAGGAGGTGGTTAAGGAGTACAGAAAACTTTTTGGCAGGCAGTCCCTCACTGTGGCTGAGTCTGCAAAAAGGAACATTTGGCTGCACATTCAAGAGAAAGTTAATGCAGTTGGAGTGACTCCTAGAGACATAGAGGACCTTAAAAAGAGGTGGTACGACCCCAGGAGCCTGACAAAAAAGAAAATCTCTGAAAACCACAAGCAGGCAAGCAAAACTGGTGGAGGGAAGAACCCAGCAACCCCCCAACTGACCTGGAGGAGATGGTGAGCACAACCATAGAACCTGCAAGCGTCTGCGGACTGGGAGAAGTAGACAGCTCAGCCAGAGCAGCCAGCAGAAAAGGTAAGACGCATGCAAAGCAATCCCCCCCACCATCATCCTTCCCTTTGCCCTATGTGGCTAAGTGAACCACAGTCCAGTACAGCTAGCACTACCCAGGAGCAATGCATTATTGGACATGTATGCAGGAAATGAAAGACAATGTCATAGAGCATAGCAACAAGCAAGTTAGGGAAATGATTCCAGACAGAAAGAAGCGCAGGCAACATGTAAAGTGTTCAAGTGAAAATTATTTAATTGTAGTGGCTGTGAGGCAGTAGCACTTAGCTAATGTACGCTCATATGTCCACAGGTGAGACATCTCGCAGGCGTTCCCAGGAGACTGAAAGCACGGCACCAGAGAGGGATGGGAGTCAGAAGTCCGGTCCAAGTGCACAGAATGTATTAGAGGACACAGGTGCACCAAGTACACAAGAAAACGTGTTACAGTGTCCCCAAGTTAGAGAATCACAGTCAAAAAGGGTTCCTGCAAAATTGAGTACCCACTCAGCAAATTCATTTACTGGACACAACCACTAGAACTCACACTAGGTATTGCAAATGAGTGATTTTACACAACATCAAACTATTATATCAATAATGGACATATTAGCATATAAAGATGATACTGATTTCATATGTGACAAGAAGCAATCCACATCAGAATCTCGTATTATAAAAAATAAACATAAGTTTATTACACATTTTTCATATATTTAAAAACAGATGTCTTATACACAGCAATACTACAAATACATAATAATTATACACAAAAAATATTCTTTTAAAAATGTTCGTAAGAACACAGGTCGACGCGGCGTTTCGGTTTAAAAAACCTTCATCAGGACAGTTTCTAAAAAGAAACACAGTATTACTACAATATAATGAGAAAAATGTGTACATTTATCAAAAACAATAATGCAGCTGTCACCTAGTTAGTCACACCATTTCGTTTCAACGGACTATAACGGTATTTTAGCTTCAAAGATTGCGAGAATTGTCATTTTATTAAACAATATTGTTGTTGTGTAAAACAGTCCTTTTATACTAATGGTTGTACCATTGAATTTGCTTAAGTAATGTAACAAAATAGTGATATCACTGGGAGTCTCCGGTATAGGGGATCTAATTCATTTGTTGACGGGCGGGTATATAAATAAACCGGCCACTGGTATGAGGGTATCTTACCTTCAATTTATGTAACAAGTGTCTCAGTTATTCAGTAACCGACTTTTGTAGTGACAAAACGTAGATGTGTCCTGGTTTGGGTCCACATGTGCAGATAATGACGTCCCATATATTCGGGATACGATAAAGGGAACCTTTATCTATAGGGGTACAGATGAAGGCCAGAATTAAATTTGAGCCCCACTTTTGTTTGTACAAGAATTAAGAACTAAGAATAAGAGCAGTGGGTGACATAAGTACCTCGGATGTGAGTTTTGTTCAATTTTCACTGTATCGGAGGGGCCACCAGAAGATGTGTGCGCTATTAGATATATATGCACTGCAAGTAAAAGGAACAAATTGTTTTATTATTTTTTTCTCAGTTATTTTTTCTCATCTTTTAAGCTTTTTAATGGCTACCTAACATTCTCCCTATGGCGAATTCGACTTACCAATGACATTTCTTGTGTAATCGCTGCAGCCGCTTGATAAATAAGCTTCATGGGCTACTTTTGTGATAGTCGCGATTTCTATTGCATCTGTAAATTAATGAGACATACCTAAGTTTGTTGATGTTGTTTGTGCAGAAATAGTCATTTGGCATACATTATTTGCTACCTATTCTGTGCAAATATTCTCTTTGGATTTCAAAAAGGGATTCACAGAGAGATATTAATGGTAGACGCTCTGGGTTACGCTTCTTACTCTTAGTCTGTGTCCCAGCATCACGAAAAATTTAAATCTCCCGGTGTTGCTCTATCGGACGTTAGCCTGACCCCGGATGTTGACTTAACATTATTTTATCGTTCGAGCATTTTACGTTTTGGCTTGGAATTTACTCGTTAACGTAGGTCCCATGTTTAACTTAGACCAACCCGTGAAGTTATATCGGTTCCGCATTGCTATTCTAGCACTGCTCCCATTACTCGTGCAGTGCGATGGCGTTTATATCGCTTTAGAGCTAAAGTAGCACGCATTGATTTGGGACTTAATTAACCATTGTAGAGTCTTTTATTTAACCATTGTGAGGTGACATCCTAATCTTTATAAAGTAATTTCCTGAGTTTAACTCCCCAGCAATTTAAGTTTTTCTTACCCGGATAAAAGAAGCTGGCCTCCCTGCTCCTCCGTCTACAGCGTTTGGGGTTCTGATAGTTCCAGTGAAAGACGCTGGCATTGTGTATGTTAGCCCTTAAATAACAACTAGTGATAAAATCGAATGATAAAATAATGTTAAGTCAACATCCGGGGTCAGGCTAACGTCCGATAGAGCAACACCGGGAGATTTAAACTCTTCGTGATGCTGGGACACAGACTAAGAGTAAGAAGCGTAACCCAGAGCGTCTACCATTAATATCTCTCTGTGAATCCCTTTTTGAAATCCAAAGAGAATATTTGCACAGAATAGGTAGCAAATAATGTATGCCAAATGACTATTTCTGCACAAACAACATCAACAAACTTAGGTATGTCTCATTAATTTACAGATGCAATAGAAATCGCGACTATCACAAAAGTAGCCCATGAAGCTTATTTATCAAGCGGCTGCAGCGATTACACAAGAAATGTCATTGGTAAGTCGAATTCGCCATAGGGAGAATGTTAGGTAGCCATTAAAAAGCTTAAAAGATGAGAAAAAATAACTGAGAAAAAATAATAAAACAATTTGTTACTTTTACTTGCAGTGCATATATAACTAATAGCGCACACATCTTCTGGTGGCCCCTCCGATACAGTGAAAATTGAACAAAACTCACATCCGAGGTACTTATGTCACCCACTGCTCTTATTCTTAGTTCTTAATTCTTGTACAAACAAAAGTGGGGCTCAAATTTAATTCTGGCCTTCATCTGTACCCCTATAGATAAAGGTTCCCTTTATCGTATCCCGAATATATGGGACGTCATTATCTGCACATGTGGACCCAAACCAGGACACATCTACGTTTTGTCACTACAAAAGTCGGTTACTGAATAACTGAGACACTTATTACATAAATTGAAGGTAAGATACCCTCATACCAGTGGCCGGTTTATTTATATACCCGCCCGTCAACAAATGAATTAGATCCCCTATACCGGAGACTCCCAGTGATATCACTATTTTGTTACATTACTTAAGCAAATTCAATGGTACAACCATTAGTATAAAAGGACTGTTTTACACAACAATATTGTTTAATAAAATGACAATTCTCGCAATCTTTGAAGCTAAAATACCGTTATAGTCCGTTGAAACGAAATGGTGTGACTAACTAGGTGACAGCTGCATTATTGTTTTTGATAAATGTACACATTTTTCTCATTATATTGTAGTAATACTGTGTTTCTTTTTAGAAACTGTCCTGATGAAGGTTTTTTAAACCGAAACGCCGCGTCGACCTGTGTTCTTACGAACATTTTTAAAAGAATATTTTTTGTGTATAATTATTATGTATTTGTAGTATTGCTGTGTATAAGACATCTGTTTTTAAATATATGAAAAATGTGTAATAAACTTATGTTTATTTTTTATAATACGAGATTCTGATGTGGATTGCTTCTTGTCACATATGAAATCAGTATCATCTTTATATGCTAATATGTCCATTATTGATATAATAGTTTGATGTTGTGTAAACTCACTCATTTGCAATACCTAGTGTGAGTTCTAGTGGTTGTGTCCAGTAAATGAATTTGCTGAGTGGGTACTCAATTTTGCAGGAACCCTTTTTGACTGTCATTCTCTAACTTGGGGACACTGTAACACGTTTTCTTGTCATTTCCCCCGGTCCCAATTTGTACCTGAGGGGGCCCCCTACACTTTCTTTAGGCACCAAGTACACAGCCACCATCCCAAGACACAGAAACTGTTCCAGAGTTGCAGGCGTCCCCAGAACGTACACAATCCCCTCTGTTACTGTCATCCCCAGAAATGCCAGCATCACTACCTGTGACAACACCTGCAGCAAAACAGAGCAGGAGGCATGTTGTTTCCCCACTATTGGAAACTGAGTCATCAGCAGGTGACCTGGAGGGGGAAGACACACACACCTTGCCTGGTGAAGGTAGCACTGCCGCAGTGCAGTCCAGTGCAGAGGTGTCCCGTAATGTCTCCAGACACCACAGGCTCAGAGAAAGCAGTGTAGCTGAACGTGTGGAGGGTCCCAGTGTGTTCCGTGGCCTGGAGGGGAGCATGGTGAAGATCCAAAGGATGCAGGGAAAGGCCATCATGTTTGTCCAATGCCAAATGAGGACCCTAAACAACAATATCGAAGACATAGGGAAGGGCATTAGAGAAATAGTTGATGGCAACAAGGATCTTGCAGCAGGGATGCATGAGATGTCAAAATCGGTGCAGTTTCTGTGCACCAAACTAGATAGGGGATTTGCATCAAGGCGCAAGGAGAAGCAGCGCGCGCAGCAACAAAATAAAGCAATCAACCGCCTGGCCACAGCCACTTCTCTGCTATGCAGGAGGTGCATTAACATGCAGGAGGGACTCACGCAAAATAGCAATGAGGTAACTAGGGTCATTGCTAGTCTGACCAGTGCCGTTGAGGTGCTGATAAATGCACAAGCACCACAAACTGCTGCTCTGGATGTGCCAGCGAGTGAAGGGAGCACAAGTAGGAGCAGCATGGCAAGCCCCCTTGTCGTAGAGCCACGGAGGAGCAGCAGGCACCAGGGTGAAGCAGCAGCCCAACTGCCAAGTGAAGACAGCCAGCCAGAAACATCTGGCACTGGTAGGCGTGGACGAAAATGAGGAAATCAGTTAATGGGGAAGTGACCCAGGACTAACATCTTTGAATGTATACTGTTTGAGTTGCACAATTGTGCTTTTGGAACCTGCGTAGTGACAAAATTAAACTACGTTGGGTGCATACTCCACCTGTCTGTGTCTCTTTACTTACTTAAAAGTAATTGCGTGTGATCTCTTCCCGTCTGTGTCTGCCATCTGTTGGTATTGGAACTCATGCAGTGTTGGGTTCAGGCAGTGCTTGTTCGTCATCATGGTCCTCATAATCTGATAATTCCACCTCAGTGCCCTTCTTCATGGCAAGGTGTGCAACATTGCACAGGTTGCAATTATCTTGCAGCAGGTCACTGGTGTGTACTGGCGTGCCCCTCCAGTTTTGTGGAGCCAGCGGAACCTGCTTTTCCACTGGCCAAATGTTCGCTCCACAATGTTCCTGATGGATTTGTGTGCCCTGTTGTATCGCCTCTGGCTAAGGGTTGAAGGGTTGAGGTAGGGTGTCAGGATGAAGGACCGGACGGCATATGCACTATCCCCTATTTAAAAATGAGAAAAATGAGGGGAGGAGCTACGCTTGCAACCATGATGGCCGCGTGAGCTCCGGGCTCCGCCGACCTCCGTTTTCAGCCGGATGATCCTGGCACATATCCTGATTTTACGCCCGACCTCCATGTGGATGAATAGTTGCAGAGCTTGAAGGTGCAATCTCGAGAATGTTATCGGCCTGATTGACGGAGTTATATCGTGGTCTAATTCCCGGCCTAGTCCAGCTTGTGCGCCGGGTCCTCCAGTACTGGCCCTGCTGGGTTTCAGTTGAACAACATCGGCCGTGGGACTCGACTTGGGTTCGGTCCCCCGCAGTAAAGGTTATCCTGTCCGATACTGATGGCGGTCATTTGGTCTGGTTAACATCGTACGAGTGGTGACTGGACATGTTGGAGGCTGTGGGCGGGGGTCCCCGTCCCGGAGTCCTGGTTTGCCGCCCCCGGGATTCGGTGGGTTGGGTCCTCGCTCGCAATAGTGGAGTACAGATTGCTGTAGTTTCATCGTTAAGTCGCCCTCCGCAACTGTCCGCTCCGCTCTCGCTTGTTTCCCCAGAGAGACCCTCCGCAAACTGAGTGTGCAGAGACAGGACAGATGGAGTGTGAGCCGTCGCTGAAGACTGTACTGGCCGCCATCGGCGCATTACACTCGCATGTGGACGCCATTGTCTGCAAAATGATCGCTGGTGCAGTTGAGACGGGACGAGTGGGACCGGACTCAGAATCATTGCATGGCCCGGCACTAGCTGAGTTTTCCATGAGGTACATTGTGACGGAGGATGGAGGCACCGATCGGAAGGACATATTGACGCCCGTGGTCAGTGCGTGGCCACATACTTGCGAACTGGGAACTTCGAATCGATCGCTACAACCGATACTGCTGTCGTCTGCAGTGGAACGGCCTGTTTCCCCATTCCTGGGGATTTTGAGAAGCGACCTGCGGTTTGCAACTTTGTCTTTTCCCTCCCGGGCATTCTTACTACGTCTGCGAAGGAAACAGCATCGCGACTTGAGGTCGGTGAGGGAGAGTATGTGTGTGATTGGGGTTCTCAAAGACCTACTATTTTTGACCTATTCCAGACTGAACTTTTTTGAACTCTTTTCAAAATTTGATTCTCCTGTGAATGCGGTGGTTCTACCAGACGAAGTTCGCAAGAAAGATCGTAAGGGCCAAGGATGAGATTGACTGTTTCGACCTGATATCATGACTTCAATGGACACGAGATTTGTTATGTTATGTTATGTTATGTTATAGGCACTTTTATAGCGCACAGCTGCCCCAGCAAAGGGGCGTCCCGGCGCTTTGGACAGGCAAAATACATAACACAAGAGACATCAGAGAGTCAGGTAGCAAAAAAGAGGAATGATAAAGTGCAGAAGGAAACAGATGAGTTTTAATAGCCCTCCTGAAATCAAACAGGTCATCTAATGCACGAATTTGGGATGGAAGTGAATTCCATAGCTTAGCAGCCAAAACCCTGAAGGAGCGTCCCCCGGCACGGCAGAGCTTAAACCACGGGACCACAGCCAGGTTTTGACCCAAAGACCTCAAGGAACGAGACGGGACATAAAAAATAAGAAGGTTCTCAAGGATCTGAGGGGAGGACAATTTAAGGATCTTAAAAGATAAACATAAGGTCTTAAAATCAATCCGTTGCGCCATGGGCAGCCAGTGTAGTGTCCGGATAGTTTCTTTCGCGGAACAGAACCTCGGTATACCCACCAAGGCTCTAGCAGCAGCGTTTTGAACACGCTGCAACCGAGCGACTTCCGCCTGATTGGCCCCCAACAGGAGCAAGCTGGCGTTATCAAGCCGTAATAAGATAGTAGCCTGCATAATCAGCTGCCTGGTAGGGGCATCGAAAAATTTCAGGATTGGCCTAAGTCCTCGCAAAATTCCGAAACAAGTAGCTGCCACTTTTTTTGTGTGACTGCAGAAGTAAGGGCAGAGTCTAGCCAGACACCTAGGTTTGTAACCTCCGAAACCGAGGATGGAGTAACACCTAACTCTGGAGGACACCACTCTTTGCCCCATAGGCTGCTCAGTTTGCCCACGATCAAGACCTCTGTCTTCTTAGCATTGAGCTGAAGACAGTTAGCTGTCATCCAGCCCGCTACTGCTAAGAGACCGTCCCGGAACCTGGGGGCCTCAAGGTCAGACCTCCCACTCAGTGTCACCGCCAGCTGCGTATCGTCAGCATAAGAGACCATATTCATGTCCCAATGCTTGGCGACGGCAGCCAGCGGCTGCACATACAGATTAAACAATGTGGGACTCAGTGCCGACCCCTGAGGCACTCCCTGTTCGAGCGGATAGGATTTAGACTCAAAGGGCGGGATTGCAACCCTAAATGAACGATCGGCTAAAAATGACCGAAACCAGTCCAGTGCTGTACCAGAGACCCCAGCCTGTCCCAGACGCAGCAGAATCGAGTGTGAAACCGTGTCAAACGCGGCACTGAGGTCAAGTAACCAAGTGCTACCATACTGCTTGTGGGAGGTTGGGCGGTGCCTGCAACGAATCTCTGACAAATTTCGATTTCACTAAAATCGACCTACACAAATATCGTGTCTTAAATATAGATTACAATTACATCGACATCCTATACTTATTTATAAATTTACTAAAACATCGATCTCACTATATCGATATACAAAAATCTCGAGTACACTAATTTCGATTACACTTATATCGAAATACAAAATATCGACAATCATTAATATACATACCACTATACAAAAACATCGATTACCAAAATATAGACATCAATAATATCGACATTACCTAAATATCGACTTTTCAAAATCATTCTTACAGTTTATATAAACATTATACACATTAAATATATTAAAATTATACTATTAAATAACTATATATCTCTAAAAAAATATTATTAAATTACGAAATCTATGGTAACAATCACATATTACATTTCTTATATATACACATATTTATTTTATATTATAAATGTTTTAAAGCTATACTATTTAATTATATTATATTTAAAATACTTACTAATACACAAACTCTCTAAACAAACATTTCGAATTCAGCAAATTAAACTATTAAAAATAAAAAAATTCAAACTAACCAATAGGAACTGTTTTCTATGCTTCTACCCAATCACAAACTAACACTAAGTAAACATACCCTATAAAAACAGCTACAATTAAGACTCAAAAACCAGCAGAAATTATTCAGCTTCAAGGAGAAATGCACTTATTTCTACTACTCTAAATATTGCTCTCATACAAATATACTACAAATCAACAAAAAGTAAGTAATTTTATGTTTCAGTATAAAAAGTTACATTATTTGCAACCTGCCGTTCATTCTAAATATCTAAAACTGCTTTTCTATCTATCTCTACATATATCCTAAACAGATTCAAGGTTAACAAACAGATGAACATTTTCAAGAAAAGTACAACAACAAATTTGATAAGTAAGTTTATTAAATTACCTTTTTAAACACTAAATAAATGCCAAATCAATAGTAAAACATGTTATAACTAACTCATACATTCCTACTTAAATGTCTAATTTTTGTTTTTTATTAAACACAGTTTTCAAAGACTTACAATGTGAAATGCTTGTTTAAAAAATTGTTACTTCTATTATAAAAACTAAACTAAAGTTTCATCATACTATTACTTTTTTCCACAGATACCTTTACTAATTAAAGCTGCAACATAACAACAAACATTCTACCATCAACAACTAAAAATAAAAAATAGGTAAGCATCGAAAACGTGCCCAAGTACTAATATTTGTATTTTAAACACTCACAATGTTTAGATTTAACTGTTTGTATATTTAAAACTGTTTTTTCTTTAAATGATATATACATCTGAATAAATGTTGCTAACGTTTTCATAATAAAACATTGTACCTTAGCAAATGTGTTATAAAAATACACATATAAACATTCACTAAAATATTCTTCATTTTCTTTCAACAGACCACTACAATCTATTAAAGCATCAATCAACAAAAAGATCTCCTTTGAAAATATACTACTATGGAATAGGTAATTACCCACAAATGTTACATATGTATTTTTTTTCCTCTTCTAATAAAATGACTATTTCTAATAATATTTAATACACCTTTTCTAGATTTAAGAAACCAACAATGACAGAAGATGCAAGATTTATCTCATCTCAGAAAGGGAAATATTTGTTATGCTATATGGGGTATACTTATACTCAGGAAAAACAAAAAGACCTTAAAGTTAACTGGAAATGTACTAAGTATTATTCCAACAAATGTTATGGTCGTGCAACAACTAGAGAAACAAGTGTGATTAATACTACTGAACATAACCATCCACCTAATATCTCAGAAATAGAGGTTAGATCTACCCTAGACAATATTAAGGAATTAAGCAAAACCTCTGACTTACCGACTAGTGTAATACTTAAGGAATTAATACCTAGAGTACCTAGAGAGGCAAGAGGTCAGTTACCAACGATAGCTGCTATAAAAAGAACTATTGCTGGAACCAAAAAATCTAGTAGACCAAAAATAGCAACACCAAAAACTTTTGAAGAGGTCATAATTCCACCTGAGCTTAGCATAACTCATAATGATGAACCTTTTATCTTCTACGACAACAACAACAAAGATAAAAGGATAATAATGTTTGCAACAAACACCAACCTCAAAAAATTAACTGATAGTCAAACATGGATGATGGATGGCACTTTTAGCATATGCCCTAAACCATTCTATCAATTATATACTATACATGGCCAATTCCACAATACCTGCATACCATTCATTTATTGTTTGTTACCAAACAAACAAACTTCTACATACACTGAAATATTAAACAAAATCAAAGAAGAAACAAGAGACTTCTTTCCCCTAAAAATTATAATTGACTTTGAACAAGCTATGATAAATTCCATCCTTAAAATATATCCACACACAACCATACAAGGATGTTACTTCCATTTTAACCAATGTATATGGAAAAATTTGCAAAAATTAACACTTAGTGTTGAATATGCAACCAATATTACCTTCGCATACCAAATAAAACACCTCATTGCCCTAGCATACGTGCCAATAACCGATGTGGCTGAACACTATAATCTTTTAATAGAAAGTCCTTTCTATACACAAAATGAACAAAAATTGTCTCCACTTTTGGATTATTTTGAGGATACCTGGGTGGGGAGACTACACCGGTCAGGCCACAGACGACAGCCTAAATTCCTAATTCCTTGGTGGAATGTATATCTACCAACCCTAAATCAAGAGGCCAAAACAAACAACGCAGTGGAGGGTTGGCATAATGCCTTTCTATCTTCAACTGGGCGAACAACTCCTACACTACACAAGCTACTAACAGCAATACAAAAAGAACAAAGTTTCCAAGAGTTAAGAATGGAGCAATCCGTTCTACAATTAAAACCCAAACTATCAAGACAAACAGCCCAAATGTACCAATATTTACAACAACAAGTACAACTTTACCCCACAACAAGAGGACTAGAATACTTAAAAATGATAGCCAAAACACTCATCTAAAAATAATGAGTCACAAAAAATCTGAACATTTAAAAAAGCCTTAAATGTAACGAAACCATCTTATTCACAAATTATAAGATATTATTATTTTCTAAAAATTATAAATATATAATAATTTTTAGACAAATAAAATATGTAACTTAACCTTTTTTTTTTTTAAATTGAACATTTCCCAACACACAACATTTAATAACATAAATGCATTTACCTTTTGACAACAACGTAATTAGCAAATCCAATGATCCATTACAATCCATGCTGT
Source organism: Lissotriton helveticus (assembly GCF_964261635.1). Classification (NCBI taxonomy): domain Eukaryota; kingdom Metazoa; phylum Chordata; class Amphibia; order Caudata; family Salamandridae; genus Lissotriton; species Lissotriton helveticus. The sequence continues at coordinate 803,959,148 of NC_136057.1, read as the reverse complement.
AATAAATCCACAGCATATAAAAAAAAGGGGCCCAATACAATGCAAAAATACTACTGTTCGAAATACATCTGAAATCCCAATTATTAGATAACTCTGATTCCCGAAAAAGGCTCTAGAATGTATGAAACGCTCCAGAAACACAAATAAATCAACGAAGTCTAAAACACATAGCAGTTACAACAACTGAAATGCACTTATTTTTTAAAAAAAATGTAACAACTCGGAAACGGAAATGGGTGTTTCCAAAAACGTACAAGAGAAAAAAAATAATACCCACCTTTTTTTTTATTTTATTTTTTAGAATTTTTATTTGACAAGCAGGGCAAGGAGATCAACGAATACATTTTTAACAAAACATATAATATATAATCAAATACCGGTACAGATCTGAATACAAATAAAATAACGCCAGACTCTTTGCATTGCACATCCTTCAAATATAGTCATAAAACAGAGCAAAAAAAACCAACAAAAAAAATAAATAAAATAAAAACGAATGGAGAAATTATGTATATTCCTGGATCCATAATGACAAGTTGGAAAAACACAGATATATATTCCCTAAGGCCTACTATTGTTACTGTCTTCTGTAGTCATGTACTATTCTAGAAAAGTGCCCCAAATTTTAACAAATTTTCCAGTTGCTTTTATTCCTCTGTTCCTTGCAATTGAACCCTCCATGGTAAAGATCTCATTAACTAACGCCCACCATTCCATTGTATGAGGAGGGTTCGGGGAGATCCAAGCTCTCGCAATGATCAATCGAGCGCAGGTCAGAAGTATATTTAACAAATCTATGTTGGTAGTGCTAGATGGGTATATTGCAAGTAAAATTGAGGTAGCTGATAATGCAGAGCTGATCACTTTTTGCTTATATAAAATATTTTCTATTACAGACCAATACCCTGTTAATACCGGACAAGTATAGATCATATGTACAATATCTGCGGCTACCAGCCCACACTTAGGGCATTTAGTACGGTCACTGCTCAGAGTATTTTGTGCCCATTTGGAGATTCTTAGAGGTGTATAATATAGATAAGATATTGTTCTATAGGATTGAAGCATTAAACTAGATGAGTGAGTTACTCTGTTGATGTTTACTAAAGCGTTTGAGATATTCTGAGCTGTCACATTAAGCCCTAATATGGAGGTCCATTTTATCGCTAATCGAGGAGTTTCATCCATCTTGTTTTGATTTAAACACTTATAACCCATACTAATTAGTGATTTTCGATTTGTTGAGTAAAAACAGCTCCATATATCTGAGCTACTTACAGATATCAAGTTCATCTTACGGATTAAATAGTCCCTTATTTGAATGTACTTGAAGCGCATAGTTTCCGGTAATTTGAACAAAAGTTTCAAAGTTTCAAATTGTAGGAAGCCACTTGAACCATATAAGTCTCCCAATTTTAGAATACCGTATTTAGCCCAATCTCGTCCCGTATTATCACTAAAAATTCCTGGGAGTCCAGGATTACCCCAAAGTAACAAATCAATGTGGAAAAAAGAAGTTTCACAATTTATCATAATCATATTCCAGATACGTACTGCGTCCCGTGCAGTCTTGAATTTTACACGTTTAAAATAATTGGGGTCCTGCACTTTTGCCAAAAATTGTTTTGCCTCTCTACCAAGCATAAATTGATGAAAGAAAAATTGATTATAGCTAGTAAACAGACTACGAAGCCGGTTCAAAAAGGAAGCAAAAAAGTAGGCTCTGAAATCAGGGAAATTAAGACCTCCTTTTTCCAATGGTAATTTCAGAATTGCCATCGATCTTCGAGGCTTCTTATAGCCCCACAGAAAGCTATTAATAATACTGTCCAACTTTTTAAAAAACAAATTATTAACGCGCAGAGGAATACAACGGAAAAGATATAAGAATTTAGGCAGGATATTCATTTTAATCAAATTCATTCGTCCCAGCAGGTTAAGCGGGATCTTATGCCACTTTTTTAAAAGAACTGCCACTTCTTTCAATAAAGGTTCATAGTTTAACGAATTTATATCGGAGATCTTTGAAGAAATTTTAACCCCTAAGTAAAGCGCAGCCAGGTAATGTCCTGGAATTTGGGGATCAGATTGATAATTCATTATAACCTGCGTTTTATTTATATTAAGTTTGTAACCTGCGATGTCCCCAAAATTGTTGGCTTCTTCTAAGATCCCTTTTAGTGCTTCTGCCACATTGGTAGTATAAATGGCTAAGTCATCGGCATAAGCAGTGATTTTCAAGATTTTATCTTCATGATGTATAGGTTTTATTTTGACTTGCTCTTGAAGGGCATTGATAAACGGCTCCATGGAAAGAGCGAAGAGTAGGGGTGACAGAGGACACCCCTGCCGTGTCCCCCGTAAGATTGAAAATTTAGGTGAAACAGCCCCTGCATAGCTGATCTTGGCATTAGGATCTTTATACAAAGCTTGTATACTTCTTAAAAAGCGACCTTTAAAGCCATATTGTTTCATCACCCCCCATAATTAGTCCCACCCCACTCGGTCAAACGCCTTCTCTGCGTCTAAAAGTATCATCCCGAGTGGGGTGTGGTTAGTTGCTGCAACATCAAAAGCGGTGATCGCCATGTTAACATGGACAGTAGTGTCCCTCCCTGCTACGAAACCATGTTGTTGCTCATTTACCAACAACGGCATAAGTGGGGCCATGCGAAGAGCCAATATCTTGGAGTATGCTTTAGCGTCTGCGTTAATCAATGATATAGGACGATAAGAGCCGCATTCCGTTGGTGATTTATTTTTTTTAAGAAAAAACATAATTTTAGCTGTATTCCACGATTCTGGTACCTGCCCAGTAACACCAATTAAATTAATAACTAAACATAAAAGTGGTAAGATTTCGTCTGCGCACATTTTATATAATTCTATGGGGAGAGTGTCCTCACCAGCAGCTTTATTAGATGGGAGAGAAGTGACAGCATACTGTAGTTCCTTTAACGTAACTTCTTCCTCGAGCCTATTAACACATTCCTGGTCTAAGTATTCACAAACTGGGAGATTTTTATTAATATACATTTGTGTCTGCCTTTCTGTACAGCTACCCTCTGGAGTATATAGGTTTTTATAGTAGGTTACAAACTGATCCATTATTTGTACTGGCTGAGTATATGATATATTATTAGGGCCTTTTATGGATTTAACTAATGTTGTAGCTCGGTCATCTGCCACCTTGTAAGCCAGGGCCTTTCCTACCTTATCCCCACATTCATATTGTGCCAATTTATATTTAAGTAACTTTCGGCAATTATTTTCCCTTAAAGCACATTTAAGGATCGAACGTGCAGTCACTAATTTAGTTTCTAATTGTTCAATATCATCCGCCCCCAAACCACCAGCTCTCAAATTGTCAGCTAATTGTTTTTCCAGCTGCATAATACCATTTGTAACAATCTTGTCCTTTTTCCTTTGTTCTGCATTTTGTTTATATACATACTGTTGCACGTGGCCCCTGATGGAGGCTTTACAAGCATCCCACACTGATAAAAGTGATGCACTTCCTAGAATAATTTCAATAAACTCTTTGATATGCGCCTTCAGTGTTTCAACATAGACTACGTCTGCCAATATATATCTAGGAAAGGTAAACAATCTAACTTCCGGATCCTTTTGTATTATACTAAATGACAATAAAATTGGGTTGTGGTCCGACGAGACTTTGGAAAGATCTCCATACGTCCAACCTCAATTACCTCGTCTGATGCCCACGCCAAATCTATTCGTGAATACAGTTTGTGGGGTGAGGAGTAGAAGGTATAGCCAGGTTGATCTGGATGCAAGTTCCTCCATACATCTTTTACATTGTGTATCCGAGCTAGTTCTAATATCGCCGCCCTAGATTTACGCATACGTCTGAATAGGCCTCTCTTAGTCACATCCAGTTCATAGTTTAACACGCAGTTATAGTCCCCCATCATAATAAGTTCCCCCTCCCATGAGAGCAATTCAATATTTAACCAATCAAAAATGCGCGGATCATCAGTATTTGGCCCATATATAGCACAAAAAACAAATTTACGGTTCTCGACCTGTATTTGCGTAATGGCCCACCAGCCTCCATTGTCCGAGGCAGTTCTAATCACTACTCCCCATGGTTGCTTTATTTTCATAATTGCGACTCCTCTAATTGGAGCATTGAAAGTAGTACACACCACCACTTCATATCCCAGTTGGCTCAGTATTTTTTTGTCTTTAAAACAAATATGCGTTTCTGATAACATAATTAAATGTGGATCATACATTTTAAGTTCCTCATACACCATATGCCTTTTGTTCTTGTTATTCAAGCCCGAAACATTCCAAGCTAAGCACCTAAATTGCAACATTATAAATTTTTAATAAGGAAAAGCGTTCTGTACCTCTCATTATTTGCCTTAACATTACCTGTCTACAATTTCTAACGTTAACCACCTTAAAACCTGCCTTGTCCTTTTCTTTTTCTCCCCCCTCTCCATCCACCCCCCCACCCTTGCCTCCCTTCCATCTCACTGGGTCCCTCCCCCCTGTACCTACCCGGAAGCCCCCCTCTATCTTCTGCTGCCGTTAGAAGGGCAGCTACCCTGAGAGAATTCCACAGGAACCCGAGCCCTCTATATTGCCAACATATAGAATGACCATCAGCCAAAAAGTGAAATACAAAAAAGAAGAACAAAATAACCCTAATGAGTTATAGACAACATTAATACCCATGCTAAATTATCTTTCTTTTTTTCTTTCTTTTCCTCTTCTCTCTCTCTTTCTTTTTTTTCCTTTCTTTTATTCTCTTCCCCCCCTTTCCCCCCTCCTTCTCCCTTTCCTTTACGCCACTTTCTCTTTTTTTTCTTCCTCCTTCTTTCCCCCTCTTTTCCCTTCTTCTTCTTCCTCTTTTCTTTTTCTTCCCTATCTTTTCTTCTTCCTTCCCTTTTTCTTTTCTTTTCTCCCCTTTGCCTCATTTCATTCTAATACATTTGCTTTTAGTTAAGTTTTTAAATCCATTTTTGATAGAAAATGCTCCGCCTCTTTGACATCATGGAAGAAGTAACTGTGTCCAGATTTAATAACTTTGAGGCGAGCAGGTTCTTGTAGATAGGCCATTGCTCCGTGGGACTTGAAGGGATCGATCAGTTTACGTAGTCCCCATCTTTTGTCCATAGTGACCTTGCTAAGGTCGGACTTAACAAAAAAGGTTATATTATCAATTGTAACTGGAGTATTTGGCCTAGCTTTCATTGAGACTGCTTGTCGCAGCAGATAGTTCCCAAAATAGATTAAGAAGGGCCGTGGATACTTACTCTCTTGGGTTCTAGGGGTAATAGGTAATCTATGTACCCGCTGGAGCTGTGAGTCCCAGTCCCAATCACCCAAGTCCGGTAAACCTTTCTGTAAAATCTTTACCATGTAGGCCCTTGCATCAGCTCCCTCAGATCCCTCGGGTATCCCAAAGAGTCTCAAGTTCTGCCGCCTCTGTCGATTTTCCAGATCCTCAACGTTATTCTGCAGTGCCCCTATTTCCTCATTATGGCGATCAGATGAAGTAGAAGTAGTAGCAAGGGTTTCCTCCACTTCCACAACTCTTTGTTGTAGTTCCTCAATTTCTTTTGTCACGCCACTTAGTTTATAAGTAACTTCCTGGAGGGAGCTGTGCATTTTAGTGTTATCTTCTCTTAGTTGTCGGAAGTTCTCTTGTACCTCTTGGCGATGATCCATTAATGTTTTTAGGATTAAATCCAAAGATGAAGTATTGACGTTAGCATCAGCATTGGTATGGACCGGAGCCGGTGAAGAGGAGATGGAGGAAATGGAGATAATAGGTGTTATTGGTGTTATTGTTGAGCCACAGTGTGGGGTAGTAGCTGTGATAAGTTTGTCCTTCTGAGAATCCCCAGCAATAACAGTGGCAGTGTTGTCAGTCCTGGTGGTACCGTTAGGTAGTATGTTTAAAGAAGCAGAGGGATCAATTGTGAAAGGCGACCTTGGCAATTCAGATTCTCTGTTTACTTCCACATTAGATAAAGTGTCATTTTTGGCCGGAGTAGCTTGTGGGTTTATTAATTTGGCTCCTGGGCTCACCCCTACCATAGAACTCCCTTCTGATAGACTTGGCGTAAGGTTTTTGGCCTCTCTTTTTTGAGCCTGAAACCACTTGCCGAGTGGACTCTGATCTGTAAGCAGTTTCCCTCCGCTAATAGTTGGTATCAGTGTATTCAATAAAGTTGCAGGGGTCATATTTCTCCCCCCCTTCTTAGCTTTATTTTTTGTCTTCCCCCTTTTCCTTAAAGCTGAGGATCTGATAGCCTTTAACTGTGCAGAGGTATATTCTATGTCCGCACCTGAATCTTCACCGCTCCCAATATCACCAGTTTCAACCAGCTCCTCGTATTCTGCATTGTCAGAATTAACCTCTAGATGTATCTCGCTATTAACCTCATTTATACCATTTACATCAGTGATATTACGGAGGCCAAAGTTTTTCTCACCAGCTTCAGATTTATCTAAAACTTGTAAGAGTTGGGGGGGCTTTAAGTGAGGTTCAGTTACAGCATCTGCAGTACCTATGGTAGAGATAGTAGAGATAGTAGGAATAGGAATAGTAGGAATATCAGTCATAATGATTTCACTGTGCTCAGTCTTATTTGCGCAGTCCACCTTATCAGTAACACTCTTGCCCGCCATATCTAGCGCCCCCTTACAATCTTTAACTAAGTTTCCCATAGATTGTTCAGAGTCATTATCGTTTATTCCTTCGTTTTTATCCTTTCCTTTGTCCTTGTTTTTAGCAGCAGAAACAGCAAGAGTGTCAACTTTGTTAGGGGTTTTCCCAGGAAACTGAATAACTTGCTGTTTACCAGCTTGTTTGTCCACCTGGCGAGGCATCCTTGCTACCACTGCCGGTGAGATTGGTTTAAATACTGGAGTAACCCCTTCCTCAAGACCCTCTTCCATGGGAGTGCCTCTGGTTGCTTTATTCTTGATATATTTAGGAGCCATTGGCGCAATAGTTTGGCAATAGTTTGGCACCGTTTACAGTAATGCCAGGTATATCCAAGCCCCTAGACTGAGGCTAAAACCGATAAAGGGGGGTTAGTATAGTATTTGACTCCTATTTTTTTTCCCCTTCTCTCTCCCTCCTAGCTGCCAGTGCCAGTGCCAGCAGGCAAAACAAAGCCTGGAAACCGACTCCTTACAGTAACGAGGTCTCTTTAATAATCCAGTAGTCTCTCAAGCAGTCCGAGACACAGTACTTTAAGTACTTTAAGAAGTCTTTTTAAAAAAAAAAAAAAATGTTTTCTTTTCGCAAAACTTTGCAAAAGTTACCTCCGTAGGCTACTAGCGAGGCTCCCAAGACATCAGAACGAGGGCTCCACACGGACACCATGCCTCCATCGCCTTCGCCTTCACCACGGTCGTTTCCGCTGCCTTACCGCTTCTGCAGTTTCTCCTCTCCCCGGCACAGCCTGATCACTCCTCCCCTTCGCTCTTCCTGCACCTTCAGCACACCTCGGGTTCCACTGCCGCTCACTCCCAGTGTGTCCTGTGACCAGCCATGTGCCTCCGCAGACCGCAGAGCCCAGACTCCAAACCAGAAGGGCAGACGACAGGCAAGGAGATGACTCGCAGGTACGTTTCTGCTGATTAAGTTGATTCTGTCAGACTGTCGAAGAATCACTGTGCAGTGCGATGCTGCGCCGATAATAAAATGCGCAATGACTGCTTGTCACTGAGGGTCAGAGGGTCAGAGGGTCTTGTAGCTAGGGAAAGGCGCCTGCATGCGCGCTGTGCTGGCTATTATTTAAGCGTGTTGCGCTTAATATTACAATTTTTAATGCTCGTTTTGTTATGTGCATAATTTTTTCTTGTGAGCCTTGATTTTATCTGTAGTATAGTATTACCCACATACTTGCATTTAAAAAGTGCCCCCACCGCGCTTAGCGCGGAGCTTACCGTTTTTTACAGCTTCCTCGTGGCGCTTGGTCGCTTGGTCGCCATCTTGGAGTGGTCTCTGCCTCATTCCGCTATTTGCCTGAGCGCTCTAGCGCTTCCTGTAGCCCAGGTGAGCTGCTACTTAAGGCGAGCTCTTTCGCCGCTCAGTCTAGGGAAAGGCGCCTGCATGCGCGCTGTGCTGGCTATTATTTAAGCGTGTTGCGCTTAATATTACAATTTTTAATGCTCGTTTTGTTATGTGCATAATTTTTTCTTGTGAGCCTTGATTTTATCTGTAGTATAGTATTACCCACATACTTGCATTTAAAAAGTGCCCCCACCGCGCTTAGCGCGGAGCTTACCTTTTTTTACAGCTTCCTCGTGGCGCTTGGTCGCTTGGTCGCCATCTTGGGGTGGTCTCTGCCTCATTCCGCTATTTGCCTGAGCGCTCTAGCGCTTCCTGTAGCCCAGGTGAGCTGCTACTTAAGGCGAGCTCTTTCGCCGCTCAGTCTAGGGAAAGGCGCCTGCATGCGCGCTGTGCTGGCTATTATTTAAGCGTGTTGCGCTTAATATTACAATTTTTAATGCTCGTTTTGTTATGTGCATAATTTTTTCTTGTGAGCCTTGATTTTATCTGTAGTATAGTATTACCCACATACTTGCATTTAAAAAGTGCCCCCACCGCGCTTAGCGCGGAGCTTACCGTTTTTTACAGCTTCCTCGTGGCGCTTGGTCGCTTGGTCGCCATCTTGGGGTGGTCTCTGCCTCATTCCGCTATTTGCCTGAGCGCTCTAGCGCTTCCTGTAGCCCAGGTGAGCTGCTACTAAAAGCTCACTCTACTCGCGCAGCGGTGACGCGCAGCGGTCGCGCCTGACTCGCGCCGGAGTCGAGCCAGAGTCTGCCCGTCTGCGCCCGTCCGCGCTAAGTACGCGCGGGACGCCGGGGGACTTACTGTTTTAGCTTATTGTATGCCCTCAACCTTGATTTGCCAGGATGATTGTTTATTCCAGTGCCTCGCTACGAGCCATCAGGGATTCCCTCCCACGCTGCTCGGCTGCATCATACCATCCGTTATGTGGCCCGTGTCAGTGTGTCTGTAATATGTGGTCGCTTGACCGGCCTACAGGTATTCGCGAGCTTGCTACCCCCCCTGTTCTACGAGCTCGTCCTGGGGCCTTTTCTGCGCCTGGTAACCTGGGACCTGGTTTACGATTTTTAAATCTTAATACCAGATCTCTAGTAAAGCACTATTTATCTGTGGCAGACCTTATCTTGGATGAAACACCTGATCTGCTGGCTTTAACTGAAACCTGGATTCAAGATACGGATGACGCCATAGTTAATTTGGCCTGTCCCCCGGGCTACCTATGCTTTAGATCTAATCGCCATTCTAGAGGTGGAGGTATTGCTCTATTTATTAAATCTGCTTTCACATGTACCTGGACGGTCTTGCAGATTGCTGGCTGCGAGAGCGCGCTGTTTAAGGTCACCGTCAGCCCCCAGTTCTCGCTGTCGGGGATGGTTGTTTACCGCCCCCCAGGCAGCGAGGTAGCTTTTAGAGGTGCTTTTCCGGAGGCTGTGAGCCTACTGGCTAGTGGCTGCGCCAATTTCTCGATCTTAGGCGACCTCAACCTTCATTTGGACAGGTTGGAGTCCCCGGCCATCAGTGGTTTTTTGGCTGACTTAGAGGCTTTGCAGCTGATCCAGCTTGTCTCCCAGCCCACACATGAGGCCGGCCACATTCTCGACCCGTTTTTCACAACTCTTTCGGATGTCCAGGTTGTGGCGGTCGATCCTGTGGCATGGTCTGACCACTACTTGGTGTCTGCCTGGCTTCCCCTTCCTGCCAACCCTATTATTCCAGCTCCTTTGCAGATACCGCAGCGCCACTGGAACAAACTTAGGCTGGAGGACCTTCACTCCATTATGAGTGCTGAACCTTTGGGTCCCCTGCTGAATGCTACCTCGGGCTATGATCGGTTCTGTAACTGGATTACCAGGGCGCTTGATGCCCTGGTACCTATCATCTCCAGTAAATCCAGTCCTCGGCAGGCTAGCCCCTGGTATGACAGTGCGCTGCGGGCCATGAAGTCCTCCTGTAGACGGGCAGAAAGGGAGTGGCGCAAGACGTATGACGCCGAAAGGAAATCTGCCTACCTGGCCTCACTTAAGCTCTACCATCGAGCTATATGTAGGGCCCGGGCGGCGTTCTACGCAGCCAAATTTCGAAACAGCCTTAACCCCACTAAAACCATCTTTAAAACCATAAAAGATCTGATGGCACAGACAGTTCCGCCGCAGTTGGATAGTTCCATCTCCCACTGCGAAGCCCTAGCCACTTTCTTTCTGGACAAAGTTAAGAAAATCTACCAGGCATTTCCAAGCCCACTGCCACCTGTGATTCCCTGGAGCGGCTCCAGTAACTGTCCATCGCTGCATTCCCTTCCAACTCTTTCTAATGAGGAGTTTGCGAAATGGGCCTTGAGAGTCAAATCGGGCTCGCCTGCAGACCCGGTAAGAGCGGCCCTTTTCAGAGATGCTGCCTTTCAGGGGCGCACAATAGTGTGTTCTCTGATTAACCTCTCCCTGACTTCTGGCCTTGTTCCTGCCAAGTGGAAGCAAGCGGTGGTTTCCCCGATCCTGAAAAAACCATCTTTGGATCCGTTGAAACCAGAAAACTACCGCCCTATATCTCTGCTCCCTTGGCCGGCCAAGGTCATGGAGGCCCATGTAAATCTGGCCCTCACAGAGCATATGACCCAAGCTAATGTCCTGGATCCCGTGCAGAATGGGTTTCGTGCTGGTCACAGCACTGAGACGGCCCTTCTGGCAATGGTCGAGCACCTGCGGGCTGTATTGGATGCTGGTCAAACGGCAGCGCTTATTTTATTAGACCTGAGCGCTGCCTTTGACACCGTTTCCCATCGCATCCTTTTACACCGCCTGCAGGACATTGGCCTCTGTGGTTCAGCTCTGCAGTGGTTCCGCTCCTTCCTCAGTGATCGTTCCTTCTGCGTTGCCACCCCTCCCTTTCAGTCCAAATACCATCCGGTGGACCTGGGGGTGCCTCAGGGCTCCTCGTTGAGTCCCACGCTGTTTAATCTGTACGTGCAACCACTGGCTGAAGTCGCTAGGCAATGGGGCCTTACCATGGTTTCCTATGCCGACGATACTCAGCTGGCGGTTACGATCAGCGGGGATGCCAAGAAGGATGCCCTCAGGTTCCGCAGTGGACTGAGAGAGGTGGCCAGCTGGATGAATAACAACTGTCTCCAGCTGAACGCGTCAAAAACGGAGGTGATGATCGTTGGAAGGGATGCGGACCTCTGGGGAGATGGATGGTGGCCTTCTGAGCTGGGAACAGCTCCAGCCCCAGTCCTGGAACTCAGGAATTTGGGAGTATGGCTTGACCATACGTTAAGTTTTGTGACTCACACGAAGAGAGTGGCGGCCTGCTGTTTTGGAGTATTACGCGGGCTAAGACCCCTGCTTAAATTCTTCGATGCTCCTACAAGACAGCTGGTCATTCAAGCAATGATTATTTCTCGCCTGGACTATGCTAGTTCACTCCTTTTAGGAGCGAACCAAGCAGAGATACTTCGTTTACAGCGAGTCCAGAACGCTGCGGCTAGGGCGGTGGTTGGCCTGCCCTGGACCTGCCCTACCTCCAACACTTTGCGGTCCTTACACTGGCTTCCGATGACTAAGCGAATTCAATTTAAGGCCCTCACCCTGGTTTTTAAAATTCTTCGAGAGTCGGCACCTGTGTTGCTTAATAAATTGATTTCTCCCTATGTGCCAACTCGCTCACTCCGTTCCCTCGGACAATCCTTGGTGGTTGTTCCTCGGTTCAGACTTAGTCGGATGGGGGGACGCTCCTTTCGAGTGAAAGCGGCACTCCTCTGGAATGCGCTCCCTTTGGAAATCCGCCTTTTGGATGATTTGATATCCTTCCGTAGGGCTTTGAAAACTTTCCTGTTTTAAAAACTTCCCCTGTTTTAAGTGTTCTGCTTTTTATTGCTGGTTTTAGTGTTGTGTTGTGTTTGCCTTTCCCTGCGCCAGGACGCTCCTTCGCTGGAGCATCTGTGCGCATTAAAAATGTTACATAACATAACATAACATAACATAACATAACATAACATAAACGCCGTGAACAGCCCCCACAGCGTTTCAAAAGATAACAAACTTTCTCTGCACCTTCTTTGCACCTTTAGCTCGACGGTCCGCTCATTTTTACAAAATGTAAAAGCTCATCGAGTATTTTCAGTACTTTCAGGTTCGAGGGTCAGGGGCTCACTGTGGAGCGTTCTCTCCGTGGCGTCTTCACTCCGCCATCTTGCTTCCACTGCTTCGCTCCTTTTCCATGCCTGCATCAAAAAAAATAATACCCACCTACGTAAAACTTAGAATAACACATTATTAATAACTAGAACATACATATATGTAACGAAAAAATCATAAAAAGCCACAAACACAATAACTCCAAGGCCGTTACTGAGAATACGCTAAGAAAATGTAAAAACATTAATAACGAACTACATAAGAAGTTAACCCTAACATAGTATTCCACAAACAACAAATAACAAAGTACTACCTTCAAAATTACCTTAAATTAGTTAAAATATAACAAATAGCACTCTTACCTTCTCAGACGTGAAGTAGCTTCCAACCGCGAGCTTGAATCTTCCAAAATGACCCAAAAAGACTAAGAGCGGTTACAAAATGAAACTCCCAAATGATACTATTATCCAAATAACAGTTAAATAAATGTCAACTTAATTTGTTTTAGTAATAGAAATTTGTTAAAACTGTATAAATATTTCGGCTGTATTTATCCCATGTATTATTAATTTTTCTACAAAAATATTAATTTGATTTAATTTTTTTATTATTACATTAATTATTAATATATATTAATATTTAATGTTATAATAAAACAAACAATATTTACTTTAAATTATAGAAAATAAAAAGTGTTATTTTTCATTATTTATATACAAATTGTGACTAATATGTTTAATATATTAATATTAATATTATAAAATTTATATTAATAAATTAAAAATATATAACAGATATTATAATTTAACATGTTTGTAAAATATACATTGTATGATATGAACTATAAATATTATCAATGTTGTTAATTCCAAATATATCTACATATATAACATATATTGAAGTTCACATGTATATGTAACAAAAATATTACTATATCATTTATTAACAATTGTGATGTATTGTAATTTCTCTTAAAATTTATATACTCTATATAGTATAATGTTCAATGTTTTATGTTTTACTATATAATTTACATATACCACAAATGTAAATTACTGCAAAGATATCGAAATAAAAAAGAAATTGGTGCTAAATTAGATATGTTATTGTAGTTAAATTGTATAAAATAATTTTTTACACATGTATTATTTGCTTTAATTACTATATGAACAAATAAAGAAAAAATGTGTTTAAAACTGTGTCATTTTTATCTACTACCCATTATTAAATAATTAATACCAATATATAAATTTGTAAAAATGTTTACAATATATAATTATTTTTATAATTATTTTACATATATAATAAACTATTACTATCAATTTACTATTCACACATAAATATACAATTTATTAAAATCGATACTGGACACTTAACATTAAACATTTACTTTTCCAAATCCAAAATAAAAAATGTTATTATTAATAATAAACACTTAAACTATCAAATTAACAATTGTAACTCAAATATACATTTAATTAGGGTAGTTGCTGTACACAGAACCTATTTAATTTACTATGCCAACTGCTATCTACATTTAATTAGGATATATGCTGGACACTCAACCTATGTCTAACACCTAAAAATACCCCTGTACCCCAAAACCCAAACCTAGCCCTGAAACCTAAAGAAACCCCTCTACCCCAAAACCCAAACCTAGCCCTGAAAACTAACAATACCCCTCTACCCCAAAACCCAAACCTAGCCCTGAAACCTAAAAATACCCCTCTAACCCAAAATCCAAACTTAGCCCTGAAACCTAAAAATACCCCTGTATCCCAAAACCCAAACCTAGCCCTGAAACCTAAAGATACCCCTCTACCCCAAAACCCAAACCTAGCCCTGAAAACTAAAAATACCCCTCTACCCCAAAACTAAAACCTAGCCCTGAAACCTAAAAATACCCCTGTACCCTAAAACCCAAACCTAGCCCTGAAACCTAAAGATACCCCTCTACCCCAAAACTCTAACCTAGCCCTGAAACCTAAAAATACCCCTCTACCCCAAAACACAAACCTAGCCCTGAAAACTAAAAATACCCCTCTACCCCAAAACACAAACATAGCCCTGAAACCTAAAGAAACCCCTCTACCCCAAAACCCAAACCTAGCCCTGAAAACTAACAATACCCCTCTACCCCAAAACCCAAACCTAGCCCTGAAACCTAAAAATACCCCTCTACCCCAAAACCCAAACCTACGCCTGAAAACTAAAAATACCCCTCTACCCCAAAACCCAAACCTAGCCCTGAAACTTAAAAATACCCCTCTACCCCAAAACCCAAACATAGCCCTGAAACCTAAAAATACCCCTCTACCCCAAAACCCAAACCTAGCCCTGAAAACTAACAATACCCCTCTACCCCAAAACCCAAACCTAGCCCTGAAACCTAAAAATACCCCTCTACCCCAAAACCCAAACCTACGCCTGAAAACTAAAAATACCCCTCTACCCCAAACCCCAAACCTAGCCCTGAAACCTAAAAATACCCCTCTACCCCAAAACCCAAACATAGCCCTGAAACCTAAAAATACCCCTCTAACCCAAAATCCAAACTTAGCCCTGAAACCTAAAAATACCCCTGTATCCCAAAACCCAAACCTAGCCCTGAAACCTAAAGATACCCCTCTACCCTCTACCCCAAAACCCAAACCTAGCCCTGAAAACTAACAATACCCCTCTACCCCAAAACCCAAACCTAGCCCTGAAACCTAAAAATACCCCTCTACCCCAAAACCCAAACCTAGCCCTGAAAACTAAAAATACCCCTCTACCCCGAAACCCAAACCTAGCCCTGAAACCTAAAAATACTCCTGTACCCCAAACCCCAAATTAAATAAATGTCTTACTTTTTTTTCAATTTTTTAATTTAACATTTCATATTTAAAATGTAAAATTTCATATTTCAAATTTAAAATTTCGAAATCTATTTTATATAAATTTATTTCCTAAAAAAATATTTTATTTTATATTTTTCATACACTCCCCACCCTTATCCCCTATAAACCCAACATCCCGCTGCTGAATTTTTAAATAATTTTCTAATTTCAAATTTCAGATTTAAAAATTAAATTTTCAGATTTCAAATTTTAAATTTCGAAATCTATTTTATAAAAATGTATTTGATAAATTATTTATTTTTATTTATATTTTTCATACACTCCCCACCCTTATCCCCTATAAACCCAACATCCCGCTGCTAAAATTTTTATATATTTTCTATTTTCATATTTCGAATTTCTAATATTTAATTTCGCATTCTAATTTCTCTAACATATTTTTTAACATTTATATTTTTAATATTTATATTTTTAATACACTCCCCACCGCTCCTAAAATTTATAATACTTTATATAAATAATTTATATTATAATTAAATATTATAGCACATTTATATAACAATTTTTATTATTAATATATTAGAAACATATATTTAAAAATGTCGATATTTTGACATTTCGACATTATATATGTCGATATTTCTATCATCGACATTACTTATCTCGATATTAATGAATATACATTCAAATCGATATTTTAGACAACGATATTTAGAACATCGATATTTCTTACCTTCGATTTTTCTGACTCGATATTAGTGCAAATCGACATTGTTGACTCGATATTTTGACTGTGCACCCCTGCAACTTCCCCTATTTGTTTTGCCTGTGTATCCTGATGGTTTTTTCGACTGTACTATAGGGGTTGTTTACTTCTGGCGGGGGGAGGGGAGTCCGGGAGCCTATATGAGGATTTCCTCCTCCATTTTACTACTTTTAGTATTAGTTAGTTGGGGCGACAGGTACATTGCTAGTTGGGGTTAGGCGATAGCCATTTGCAGGGGTGCAGGGTGGGGGGAGGGTTTATTGTCTTGTCTTTGTTTTTGTTTCATGTCTTTGAATCCTATTCATATCCTGACAATGGGTGCCTTCCTAAACGGTTATCCTGATCGGTGGGCGGACGGGCCCTGGGGGTCGTAGTGTTTACACGGTTTCTTACAATGCATGGCCTTTTAATTGCTGCGAGCTGGGTGCGGTCGTCGTTTTGTCCACTGCTCTTCTTACTAACTTCTCCTGTGACTCGAAAGTGCCTCAAACACGATACTCCTGTTACCTATGGGTGGTGGACTTTTGAATAATGTCGGTTAGAATGGATTTGAACCTATTGCATTTTATACGTCCGCACTCCAGTATTATTTCATGCTTCAGCCTCTGCCTTGGGGATTACCCGTCTATTTCTCGCCATATGTATGTATACTTGTTGTTCATTCCGTGAAGTAAGACACCTGTTGTTGATTTTTCCTGTGTTCTTAATTAATAAAAAGAAATATAAAAAAAATGAGAAAAATGTTACACACATGCACACATTCACATACATCTGAAACATGTATCAAAGGAGTGTCACACACTGTTTTACCTAGCAAGTAGCCTTCGCCAAATTCCCCCGCAGTCAGGCGTGCACAGATCTCACTATTCTGGAAAATGTAGGAGTCGTGGGTACTGCCTGGAAACTTGGCCACGATATCCGTGATGATGTAGTTGGAATCGCAGATGACTTGCACATTTATGGTGTGGGTTTATTTTTGGTTTCTGTAGATGTGCTCTGTGTCAGCAGGTGCGCAAATTGGAATGTGGGTGCCATCAATGCAACCGATGACGTTGGGGAAGTGCGCTATTTGGTAGAACCCAGTCTTTGTCCTGAGCAGTTCAGTGTGCGTTTCATGAAAGGTGATGTAGTGATGCATTCGCTGAATCATGGCCTCTAGGAACTTCCTGAAGAAGCGGGACAGGCAGCTCTGGGACACCCCACCTACCGCAGCAATGACACTCTGGTAACTGCCAGAGGCAAGCAGGTGTAGGCTACACAGCACCTGCACATGGGGTAGGATGGCGTGTGCCCTTGGGGTAGGATGCTCCAAAAGTGGGTGCAGGTCCCTGATCAAGTCCAGGATGGTTTGGGGATGTAGCCTGTACCTTTGTTGTTTCTCAGCATCAGTGAGTTGGAACAGGGTAATCCTCTGTCTGTAGACCTGCTCCTCCCTTCTCCAGACCCTCTCTCCTTCTGCCTGTAGCCGTAGCCGCCTCGCAATCACATAGAATGCCGCCATTCTGGTCAAACTGTTGCATTTTGGGCCCTTTTTTATAGCCTGCACCTGGTTACCACCTGCTTTCAATCCATGGTAAACACAGACTCTTAAATACCGATTTTCATGCAAAATCGGTATTTTAGAGGTTACCTACATCTAAAAATGCATTTTTTCCATTTCTTATTTACCGATTCGGTAAATTTACCGACTCTGTAAATTTACCTAATCGGTAAATTTACCGATTCTGTAAAGTTTCCGTCTCTAAAAATGTTCCGATTCGGTAAATTTACAGAGTCGGTAAATTTACAGAGCCCCTACATGTCGAAATGCAAATACCGGTCGGTAACGGCCGAAATTTGGTATTTTCGGCCGTTACCGACCGGTATTTGGCTACCTACATCTGGCCCTATGTTGCCCCCTTTGTCAGGTTCACATATAGTCAAGCTATTGTCCTCTTGTAATATTTTTAGTGTTTCCCATTCCCCCTTGGTGAGGTTGTCAGGTGTGCCTTGACGTGTTAATTTATTGATGTTTAACTTGTCCAAATCGTTTAAGAATAGTTTGTGAAAAATTTCAATATTGTTACCCACAGTTAGATTGGGTGTCCACCTTAGTTTCTCTTTTAGTCCACTGGTAGTACCATAGTCCATTTGTATATTTAAGTCCTCCAGAACTCTCATGGGAGTCATTCGGTCCCCCTCATAGTCTGTTATTGCGAATATTGTATTTGTATCATAAATAACCTGTATAGATAATTCACTCAACATAATATCATGTTGAGATTCCTTCCTTGGTTTATTGAGCTGTGGGTTGAGAACAATGTGTTTTTTAATTTTCAACCGTGTGATGAATTTAAAGATATCTATTTTCATTTTGCAAATATCTCCTCCATTATTGGGGCAATAGCTTAGACCCTTTCCTTTTGTAAGAATGAGATCATGCCTTGGCTGAGTTGATTCAAGCTAGCCTTGCTGATGAGGGGTGATGCCTCGAAAGCGGTCCAAGGATGCCTGTTTCTGATACAGGGAGAACCTAGCTTGGCAGTTGGGGCTGGACTGTTCTCATGATGCACAGGATCAAGGCTGATTTGCATATGGCTGGGTCGGAACTGGGGTGACATGGTGAGCAAAAGAATAATGGATTTTACCCAGATCTCCTGACTGGGAGTGAATGTTTGATTTGGTCTGCATTCCATCCATTATCTGTGCATCTTTTGCTTTCTCGCCCTGGGTGAGCCGGGTATGCCCAGACGTGGGCCCCTGGCTCACTGTGCCACTGGATTCAAGCTAGCCTGGCTGATATGGGGTGATGCCCCGAAACCAGTCCCAGGATGTTTGTTTTCAGTCCAAGGAGGACCTGGCTTGGCAGTTCAGATTGGACTGTTCCAATGAGGCACAGGGTCAAGATTGATTTGCATAGGGCTGGGTCTGAAATGGGGGGGCAAGGGTGAGCAAAAGAACAAAGGATTTAACCCAGATCTCTTGACTGGGGGTGGATGTTTGATTTGCTCTGCAATCCGTCCATCATCTGTGTGTCTTTTACCAGTGGGCCTCCAACACTTAGTGTGTCACCCACTTAAGTAGCATACCAAACATTTTTGAAGGTCAGCCATTGCAGCCCATGTGCAGTTTTAAACTACCATGTTAACTTAATATTAAATCCCCTTGGCAAGCCTTAACATCCCCTTTTATTACATATAAGTCACCTTTAAGGTAGGCCCGAAGTAGCCCATAGGGTGCTGTTGATTAAATGGTTGGACATGCACTCTTACCTTTTACATGTCCTTGTGGTGAAAAACTCCTAAATTCATTTTTCACAACTATGACACCTACCCTTCACATTGGATAACACTTGGAATTCTTTATTACATTTAACAAGCAGTAATGTTGAATGTAGAGCTGATAGCTATGTCATATTTGGTATCTATGAAATTGTAATGATAAACCTTCTTTAATGGTAAAGTCCAAATTTTCATTACAATTTTGAAAATTCCAGTATTAAATAGTTGGCATTTTCCTGTCCTCCGCCCTTTGCGCCTGCAGCTTGTCTTGAGTCACATGACTAAGTGCAGCTGATAATTATACTTTGTGAATTTTTTCCAGACAATCACACAATAGAGGGATTAGGTGTGCCTCAACGAGCCATCTGCTGCAAAAAGATGGAGAGCAAAGCTGAGCACAGTCTCATTTACTACTCAAGATCCTGTATTGTACCTCCACCCAAAAGGCAAAACGACCCCCGCATTGTCACGGTAGACAGCTTAGAGCAGGGCAGGGGAGTCTGGAAATCCATGCACTTCAAATAATTTTTCCAGACGTTTCTCCTACCTTCCAGAAGAAGGGACCCACTCTTCAGTTCACTGTTTGACCTGCGGACGGACTCTCACAGCACTGCCTGCTGCTGTGACCCACTGTGCACTCTGCCAGACTGCCGCTGTACCTACAAGGACTGCTTTACTGACAGGAACCAAGGGCAGGCCCGTCTGCACCCGCCCATGGCCGAATGAGGCTGGGCTGGGCCTAACCTCTTGGCTGGTCACTTCTGTATTAGAGGCAGCCCACATGACACAGTAGACAAGTTTTTACCACGTTGGAGCCTGATCCCGCACGATTCAAGCCAGAGGAAGCCCAGCAGTGTGGTAAACAGTGTGGTGAGCGCTTGTCAATTGCACAACTGATTTAATTGTGGACGACCTAGTCTTTGATAAGCACCTGTCATGGTAAGCATTTACTGATCATGGGGAAGAGAAAAGCCACTAACTCTGACCATTTGTCTAATAATAAAAGGTCTACTATGGACTCTTATTTAGCTAAAGCAGTGGTGGCCATAAGGCAGAGAGGAGATTATCTATGGGCTTTACTTGTCCCCTAGTGCCCGAACTCTTACGGCCTGAAACAGTAGAAGCAACTCCACCAGCCCTACAGTTAGCATGATGGATACTGCACATGCTGCCACAGGGGCGCTGACGTCAAAGAGAGGCGAGCCAGGTACAAGTGTTTCATCTCCAGGCACTGCGGGGGTGGGTCGAGGGGTACCCCCAGACATTAACAATAAGGGCATGGAAGAAGAGGCATCACCAGCATCTAGGAGACTGTGCAAAGCGAAGAAGAAAAATGAGCCCACAGGGAGAGTGGAGGCATCAAAACCGCCATTTAGCCCGACAGACATGAGGGATTTTTGAAACACTTTGAGGGGATTAATCATGAATCAGTTGACCGACCTATTCTCTAAGCTTTGGGAAAAATTGGACAAAGGGTTATCAGATTCCAGAGAGACACTTGGGAATGTGGAGAATATGTTTAAAACCATCTCTAATGTTTTGCCCCCGAGTATGGCCCATTCACAGGAAGCGTGCTCCAGCTCGCGAGGGCAATATGAGCCAGGAAACGGACCACCAATCACTAGCAGATCAATAGGGAATGTGTGCCTGAGTGAACTGAGGGTCCAGGAGGGGGTCCAGTAGAAGGAGATTGGTAACAGATTTAATTTACAAACGTGGTATGGAGAGAAGAGGCCGGGGAGCAAGGGATCCACATTCCCCACCATGGGAGAAAGAGAAAGGGGGGCAAGTTCCAAGAAAATTTACAGACCAGGTCTGCAAGCTATTGATCTGCCCCCAACATGTTGCCCTTATACTGTAGTTCTGGTGGGGTTGCACAGTTTTGGAGTGGGTACTGAGGAAGCCACAGAAAATCCTATCAATAAAGTGTCTCATTGGTTAGGGAAGCATAGTTGAGTTAACACAAGGGACCATTCTCATATCCTGATGGTAAGAAAGGTCTCTTGGATTGGAAAATCCAAGAAATCTTTCAAAGGTGATGCCATGATTGTCACATTTAGACTCCCAGTCTATGACACCCAAATGCAGGCCACTATGCCTAGGGAGGATACGCAGAGAAAGAATGTAGACCCCACACATCACTCTAACTGGAACTACCGGATAGGCCATCAAGGTGATTAGACAGTATCAGACATTTTACACAGTACCCAGGGAAAGAGTGAGGTCAATTTGACCTCTTGGAATGTGGTAGGACTAGCCTCTATGGGCAATCTTATTTTTTTCGGTGATTTTAATTGTCATTTATGTTCAGACAATGGACAAAGTACTAGGGCTACTTCCTCATGCATGACAGCAGAAGAATGGCACATGGAGCACTCTGTAGATTGTCACGAATCAAATGCTCTTTTAAACACCTATGGCCTAATGTTTACCCTACAAAATGCAGTAATGCCTCCCAATAGTCTCTATCCTCCCACCTTTAAAGGAAGGGGTTGCCCTACCACCATCAAATGTATTTTTGTGTCATCATCGATGGCTTATATCATACGTTTTTCAGGACTATAGAAAGCCTATTCAGTGATCATAACCCTCTGATTCTGGGGATGTGGGCACAGGGGCCGAAGGTCACTCAAGGTAGTAGGAGGGGAGGGACATTAAGGCCAACTGACCAGGGGAGGCGCATGCGGTGGTCACAGGTGGATAGCAACACTTTTTATTTGTCCCTTTTTAAAGAGAGGCAACAGGAGATTCTGAAGTTCCTAGATATCTCACCATCAGAGGAAGATGTACACAGATCCTTTGAGGCTCTATCAAAGTCAGTGAGAGTTCTTTTGATTGTACCAGTGGTCACTGCCCAATTGGATAGCCAAGGTGGTTCGACAGGGAGTGTTCTCAAGCATTAATAAAACTTAAAATGGCTCTGAAAGAGACTCCTCACAGTAGATCAATGGTAGCCACTTGTGGCATTAATTATAACAAGAAACAGAGGTCTACATTACAAAAACAGGCTTGGTATGAACTGGTAGATGCTAGGGCATTAAAAGATAGCTCTCTATTTGGAAAGTCATTAACAGATCTTGTTTCTCTGAACCTGATAAGCCAAGCATATGTCATCATATTACACAGGACTAATGTAAGAATCATTTCAAGGGAGTTTACAATTATGGATGGGAGAACACTGTAATAATGCCTGGGAGCTCCTCCCATGCGATTCTCATATAAATTTAAGCTAGACGAGGTAATAACAGGTATAGTGGGACTGACCAATAATAAGGGTCCAGGTGCAGACGGGATCCCCCCTGACCTGTTTAGAAGCAACATTGATGTGTGGGCCCCAATTTTAACCAGGGTTCTGAATGCGGCAGTGTCAACTGACATGCCCCAGTCTTGGTCTAAGGCCACTATCGTCCCTATCTATAAGAAGGGGGATAGGGATAACACCTATTGCTACCAACTAATATCGCTGATAGACTTGACCATCAAGGTAATGTGGTGGGTCATACTAAATAGGCTAGTGGAGTGGGGAGACAAAAATAAAATCATCCCAGAGGTCCAATATGGCTTTCAAGCAGGCAAATCCACAGTGGACCAATGCCTGAACCTCTATTTACTGATAGCAAAATATACAATCACCAAAGCTGGAACCATTTATCTAGGTTTCATGGATCTCACTGCAGCGTTTAATAGGGTGAACCACAGTAAATTGTGGTCTCTGCTATACGAATTAGGAGTAGAGCGATCTATAATAACTGCCCTGATGTCTTTATATGCCCACACCTCAGCTACAGTATGCTTTACACAAGAGGGGGATCTCACTAATAGCTTTACATGCTCATGAGGGGTGCGCCTAGGCTGTATTCTAGCCCCTTTTTTATTCACGCTGTATATCAATGGGTTGGAATATGCCCTGATATCTCTGCAGGTCGATACCCCGAGAATAGGCAGCGACCAGTTCCAGCACTGCTATACGCAGACAATGCTCTGCTTATAGCATACACCCCAAGAGCATTTCAAGTCTTGATTGATGAGTTTGTCTCCTTTATAAAGGGGTTGGACTTGTCCCCCAATTACGCCAAGTTGTTTGTGATGGAATTGGGCTGTTGAGGGAACAGTACAAATCCTATAAGGCAGGCTCTTGTAGCATATCCAAAGTTCCAGCTTTTAAATATCTTGTTTTTTTTTACACTAAGCTAAACTGGAATTCTTTGAAAGAAGAAAAGATGATGGACACAAAGAAAGCAATGGGTGCTATTGCAAACTATACACACACATTAGAAACATGGTCACCTGGGCCTGATTTTAAAATTATATCAATCAATTTGTATCTCTAAGGCCATGTACGGGAGTGAGATCTGGGGTTATGTTGTAGGGATTCTGCACATATACAGAAGTATGCACATGAAAACAGGACCTCAGTGAATAGGTGGTGTACCGACCTACCACATCCGTACCCAAACTCCCAAACCGACTAGCTATAGTGTCTCCTTCATTTTCTGCCTACAGCAGAGCTACCAATGATTAGACAACCCAGAACAAGCACTCTATCTTGGGAAATCGTGGAAGCCAGACACTCTTTCACTTAGCCACTCATACTTGTCCACAATGTGAGTAATCAGAGACGAAGTATAGTTTAAAATGTTAATTTCGGCTAACACGCTCTATGGTGCAATACACAAGCCAATACTAGCATTAAAATGAATAAACACAATACAGTCAGCATTGTTACAATACCATCGAATACGAATGGGGATGTCATGTCATGTAAAAGAGTGAAAAAGGACTAAACGACCTGACCACCCTCCTCGTGACAAGAGATAGTTTATTATAAAACAGAAGACCTCTGGGCTTTGTCAGCAGACCCCCATACCTCAAGGCCTAGATGCAATGTTAACATCACAGGACAAACATAGGTCTTCTCTCTGGAAAAGTGTACCTCAGAGTGTGCAAAAACAGGTTGCGGTTGCAATATTAAAGTACACAATTTCCAGAAGTGCAGCTTGTAATGTCTAAGTGCGAGGGACTGATATAACATAATAACAAGGGGCATTGTTGTTTAACCTTGAACATCGTGTTCAGACTAAACTTCACAGCACAGCAAAGAACTTGCAAGGTAGACAGTTTTCATGTTAATGGAGCACAAACAGAGTCTTGCGAAATATATACATGCAGTGTTGTGCGCAAAAGCAGCCTCGTGGCAGCAAAGCTCATGCTAACTTAGCAATTGTTGACAATGGATCAATAAGCCTTGCTACAGTTACTAGGCAGTGG
Organism: Lissotriton helveticus; assembly: GCF_964261635.1. Lineage (NCBI taxonomy): Eukaryota > Metazoa > Chordata > Amphibia > Caudata > Salamandridae > Lissotriton > Lissotriton helveticus. The sequence goes on along the minus strand of NC_136057.1, from coordinate 803,934,816 downwards.
GGGAACTACAGGCGACTTACAATAAATATCTGATACGGTTGTTAAAAGTTACTCAGGGCACTCCCCCTCACTCAGTTCATGAAGAACTCAGGGTGAGGCATGTGTCTGCCTTAGTCGCAGTTAAGCCTCTGCTTTGTTGGGTGAACACTTGGTCCAATGAGGAGGCCTCCTTTAACCAGGCTGTAATTTTGGATTGCCTTTCATTGGATCATGCCCTTAAAATACCCTGGCTAAGACACATTAAAGAAACACTCTGTAGTCTAGGAAGAATAGACATTTTTACAAATTATAGAACAGTGAAGAAAGAATAAAAAACGAACTAATGATCTATTCTCCAAGAAAGTCAGCGCGTAGCGTGTAGGAAAGGAATTGACTAAGCTGACAGTTAGAGCACACGTCCTAGTTAGATCAGCACTGGGAATAGAGCATTACCTCACTATTTTAACCAGCGCCTATGATCGTTTTTTAATTACCCATTTTAGATTTTAACATGTTTCATCATTTAGTGGCCTCTCCTCTCAGCTTCGTAGCGCGGGCCAAGGATAGAGAGCCCTGTGGCTGTGACAATAGGTCTCCACAGGATATTTGACATTTTATCTTTTTATGTAAATATTTTACGTATCCCAGGTGTCCCTATACTAAACCCCATTTAAAAGACATGGGTTTTAGACAGGCTCGAATTGTGCTTTTGCACATGCAACTTCTGCAGAATGAACGCACTTTATTCATGGTTAAGCACTTTTTAAGAGCAATGGTGAGATCTAGGAAAACCAGATATGACCAAGACTGACAGGTGTAGTTATGAATAGCGACATTTTTACATAGGTCCTCTGGAAAACCAGTTAGCACTTACAGTCATGTATAGGTTAGTGGTCTTGCAAGAGAAGAGTATATTGTGATGTCATTTTAGAGTTGTGTAAAGATGAAGTATGCTTTTTTAATCAATATGATATTGTTTTATCATTGTTTTATGATATTGACCTAGCAATTTGTCTCCTGAGGTGGAAGCCGGGAGCTTAGTTTTAAAACTGTTATTGTATTTACTCCTGATTTGCGCCACATTTCTGTATCACTTTGCACATTTTTACATCCTTACCCACTCATTTCCACTTGGCCGATTTGGTGCTGAGGGAAACGCCCTGCTACATGGATCTCCGTAGGGGCGGCGGACATATTTGGCAGGCATTGGGACGCAGCGCTCTAGTTGTTGGCTCCTTGGGCGCTTAAAACAACGCTGTCAACAAGAGCGCTTAGACCTAGCAATTTGTTTCCTGAGGCGGAAGCCGGGAGCTTAGTTTTAAAACTGTTATTTTATTTACTCCTGATTTGCGCCACATTTCTGTATCACTTTGCACGTTTTTAAATCCTTACCCACTCATTTCCACTTGCCTGATTAGGTGCTGAGGTAAACACCCTGCTACACGGATCTCCGCAGGGGCAGTGGACATATTGGGCAGGCATTGGGACGCAGCGCTCTAGTTGTTGACTCCTCGGCGCTTAAAACGAGGATGTCAACAGGTGCGCGCAGCGGGCACGCCGATGGCATGCCAAAGGCACGCTAAAGGCAAGCCCGTCTGCGCCAGTCCGCGCCCTGACGAGCCCAGAGGCCAAGGACTATGTCAACTAAGCAAGCAAGACTTTCATAATCTGCTGATTCACTAAGGACTATTAGAGGGCTACACTCCATTAGGAACCAAGGCCTAACTACTACTGATTGTGCTACTAGATTCCCGGACATGCTAGAAGTTACTGTAGGCAGTGTCATTTCTCTACTATCATCCAGGTAAAGGCGTCCCCTGTAGACAGGAGTGCCCCATCCCCCAACACCCTGGAGTTAACAAACCTACTATGTAATGTAAGGTCCATGGCAAAACATCCCCTGGAAATCTGGGACATGATTGTTTCCCATGCACCCACATTGTGTTTTTTAACAGAAACGTGGCTGAACCCTACTAACAGTACTATGATCAATCTCGCTATCCCGGATAATTATAAACTAATCCACCTAAATAGGGAGGGAAAAATAGGTGGAGGTATAGCCATTGCTTTTCAAGATCAACTAACAGTAAACTGGCTATCTACAACCTGTAATGAAAGTGTGGAATTGAGTATTTTTAAAGTCACTCTGACAGCATCAGACTGCTGGTACGGAGCTCTCATATATCGACCCCCAGGATCCAAATTGAATTTTATTGACCATTTGGTCGAAAAAGTTGCTTTACACGCCCTAGCAACCAGGAGGTTTCTCCTACTTGGAGATTTTAATTTTAATGAAGAACTTACCTCTACCCCAGAGGTCAGTAAACTCTTTACCGCTCTGGAAGCTTTAAGACTTAGTCAAAAAGTGAAAGGCTCAACCCATCAAGCCGGGCATTTGCTAGACTTAGTGTTTACTAACGATGACCACCTCAGATGCAGTCCTCCTTTCCCCTTACCTGGACAGATCATTCTTTGATCCCTCTTTCCATACACCAGCCTTTGGGAATAAAGACAGAGAAAGTGGTCATAAAAAATTCGGTCCAGCGCAGACGATGGAGGAATCTTACTATAGAAACATTTGATGAGGTCTTTCTCAGGGATTGAGTTAACACCCAGACGGAAGCTCACAAGAATTTGGAAACCTTCACAACTGCGCTAGAATCGGCCTTTGATGAGATCATAACTAAGAAATATGAGTCTGTTCACAGGCGTCCCCCAAATCCATGGTACACAGATGATTTAAAGGTGGATAAATTAAAATGCCGACGGCTGGAAAGATCCTGGTGCCTTAGTAAGGACCCCCAAAATAAACTGATATATAGACAAGCACTGGCTAGCTATCATCTGAATCTAAAGGCAGTGAAACACAGCTTTATTCTTAAGCAAATTGAACAGTCGGCTAATTCTTTGAAGACTCTGTTTGCATTGTTAAAGACTTGACGTCTCCCAAGGCCTGTAGTCAGGTCCCAACTGAATCTCAGGACTTATGTGACTCTAGAGCCACTTTCATTCAGGACAAGATATCTACCATTTATGATAATTTTCCCCAGATAGCCCTTTCGGTTGCCGACATGTTGAGGGAACTAGAAGAGAAGCAGCCCAACTGCTACCTGGAAAAAAAACTATATCGGACCCCGCAATTCTTAGTAATTACCGCCCCATCTCTATTTTACCCCTCCTGGGGAAAGTGCTGGAGAACATCATAAACAAACTACTGAGTCTCTATCTAGAACAGAATGAAATTCTGGACCCCTCACAGTCGGGCTTTCGCCCAGATTTCAGTACTGAACCACCGTTCTAGCAGTCACTGACTCTCTGAGGCAGACCATTGATTCAGGCGGCTCCGCAATACTGATCCTCTTAGATCTCTCTGCAGATTTTGATACCATCTCTCATTCTTAGTTAGCGGAGAGACTATCGGGTTGTGGTATCAAGGGAACAGCATTAAAATGGTAACAACATTTTCTGTCGAAAAGAATACAAAAGGTACCTTAGGTCCCTTTTCCTCTGCCAAATTGCCTTTAGACAAGGGGGTTCCGCAGGGCTCCTGTTTGAGCCCTACTAGTTTTAACATATATAAGGCCCGTTAGCTCAGATAGTGGAACAGCTGGGCTTTGAAATCATCTCACATGCAGATGATACGCAGCTCATGTTCACTATCGGGAAATGTCCAGAACTAGAAAAACACGTTTTGCTAATGGTATGAAGTTGATCTCAGACTGGATGACGGTGAACTATCTCCAACTAAATCCAGGTAGGACCGAGATCATGTTAATGGGGAAACCCCAACTATCTGGTCAGAAGACTGGTGGCCCGACCAACTGGGTGTCGCCCCTACACCTAAACTATCTGTGCGGAATTTGGGAATAAAAATTGACCGCTCCTTGTCCATGAAAGATCATATCGTAACTACTACTGGCACATGCTTTTACAGCTTGCGGCTTCTTTGGAAAATATTTCCATTTATACCCAACCTTCACCGCAGAACCTTGGTTCATGCGATGGTGACAAGCCGGTTAGACTATGGTAACGCCCTACTGGCAGAGGTAGGGTCAGCTCTCTTGTTCAAGTTACAAGTTGTCCAGAATACGGCTGCACGAATGATTTTGAATCGTCAGGCGGACACTCTATCTGCTCCACTCCTCAGATATTTGCATTGGCTGAATGTAAAAGAGAGATCCTTCTTCAAAATCTGCTGTCTCACTCACAACGCCCTCAGTGAGTAAGGACCTTGTTACTTACAAAGTAAAGTGATTAAATACAGCCCCAGTAGGAGGCTTAGATCCACCACTCATGGCCTATTACAAGTCCCCAGAATCCGTCTGACTCGGACTGGTGGTCAAGCATTTTCCTATTTAACTCCTAGGTACTGGAACCAACTCCCACAGGCCTTGCGAGCTATCTACAATTATGGTACCTTCAGGAAACAGCTGAAAGTCTTCCTCTTCAACGAGTAGGTGTGCCCGATTCCCGTCAGCTGTAGATGAATTTGCTAGCCAGCGCCGAGATGCCCCAGGGGGATTTGAGGGCTTAATAAATCTTAACCTAAACCTAAAGTATCGTATATTTTATGGCTGTGTACTTTGCTGAATAAAGACTGTTTATATATATATATATATTCACTGAAAAAACCATAGGTTTCAGGCCTTATATAGTTAGGAATTAGCATTTTAAAAAACCATTGAAATTGCTCCTATATAGTTAGTTGTACTAACTATATTTCACGCACCCGCAATCCACTGCTGATGATGTCACATATTACATCATTCATGACATGGTCAGTGACATCACTGATGACATCTCAAATGACATCAATGATGACATCTCTGAGGACATCATCCAATGAATGTGGTTTGCTTCGATATTTAAATTTAATTATATATATAGCAAATTGCATTGAAGTATGAGTGGATATATAAAAATAAATATTTGGATGGAGGACTTTAACAATTTATAGTGTCTCACTAAATATAGTGCATAGTGACTAAACTGTGTGAATATCTGTTGTGTAAACTGGTTTTCCAGTTGGTTACTAGCTATGTGAAAGTCTATCTTAGTTATTGATTAGTTAACTGAGTATTTGTATGGGAGAGTGAATGTGTGTGTGGTTCGGTAGAGGGTGTGTGACTGCCCAAAGATGTGTGAATAGTTGATTCAGTAGATATATGAAGTTAAAACTACATGTTCTAACAGTTGTTTGGGTGAATGAATATTTTTATGGGTGTGGTGATGAGCAAATATATTTCTCAATGGTACATGTCCAACAAACTTGAAAAATAAAAGGCAGTGTATGTGTCAGTTGTTGTATATAAATAAGTATACATAAGACTCAATGATTGTGTGAGTGACTGTATGGATAACTGTATACTTGTAATAATGATTTTATAATATACTAAATATGACTTACTATCTAAATGAATAGATGAAGTGGTGTTTGTATAAGTGTGTAGCTGAGTAAGTATGTAAGTATGATCCATTGTTTGCATAAGTGAGTAGGATAACTTCATATGTGAATAGGTTGTGTGCTGGTGTGTAATGTCGGTATAGGTGTATAAGTATTTTTGATAGTGTTATATTGTTCATTGACAGCATGTATGAGTGAATCTACAGGTAAGTGATCAGATGTGTGTATACATCTAGGAATCAATGAGTGGGTTTTTAAATACTTCTATTGCTGTGTCAATGGATTCAAATATGATACTCTGTATTTTACAAAGAGTGATGAAAGATTTTACTAGTGTATGAAAAGGTGTATGTGATTGTCACGTGGATGATGTCATCAGTGATGTCATCCTTGATGTCATTTGAGATGTCATCAGTGAAGTCTCTGACCATGTCATGAATGATGTAATATGTAACATCATCGGCAGTGGATTGCGGGTGCGCGAAATATAGTTAGTACAACTAACTATATAGGAGCAATTTCAATGGTTTTTTTACATGCTAATTCCTAACTATATAAGACCTGAAACCTATGTTTTTTTCAGTGAATTTCAAAGGTTTATTAAATGCTAATTCCTAACTATATAAGGCCTGAAACCTATGGTTTTTTCAGTGAATTTGCAAGGTTTTTAAATGCTAATTACTAACTATATCAGGCGTGAAACCTATGGTTTTTTTCAATAAATTTCAAAGGTTTTCTAAATGCTAATTCTATTAGCGGATAACGTTTAAATATGTTAATATCCTTGTGGGACCACCTGAGCAGCCGTAGGGGGTGAGGGTGTTTCTACCCTGTCCCCTTTTTGCATTCTACACGTTTGTTTTTCTGCTTCTTTTGTGCCTCGGTCTACCGAGCACAAGATGGCTGCCCAAACTTCCTGGTTTGGAGTTTTCACAGCCAATCAATGCAGCCCATGCTCGGAAAGGTCTGCGCGCACTCCTGATTGGCTGGCAGTCGTCTGTCAACATTCCAAACTGTCCAAACCACGAAGTGTTGGCCACCATCTTGTTTCTCAGGAGAACTGAGGCACCAGAGAGCCCAAAACAAGAGTGGAAAACGTGAAAATGGGTCAGGTAGAGATCCCCTGACCCCCTAGCCCTTCTCAGGGGGTCCTAGAATCACCCCCAGGGCAAAAAAAATATATTTTGGGGTTCTTCTGGGACCCCCTGAGAAGGGCTAGATGTCCTATGGAAAATTGCACATTTTGAGACCCCCTTTTTCACTGTTTTCCCCTGTTGTACGCTCAGGGTACGCGTACCTGTAAACGCCCATGTACGCGCACCCTGAGCTTACTCCGCGTAATTTTCAAAAAAAAGATTTTTTTTTTGCCCTTCGTGGTCCTTCTAGGCCCCCCTGAGAAAACCTAGGGGGTCAGGGGGTCTCTACCCTGCCCCCTTTCAACGTTTTCCCCTTTTATTTTTTACCTCTTGTGTCTCAAGAGACGCAAAATGGTGGACTCTCCGGACTGTTTCGAATGTTGACAGACACCCGAGAGCCAATCATCTTTCCGCTCGTGCACTTCTGTGGCGCGCCGGGTGCGCTCCCTGGTACGCGTACCGGTAAGCGCTCGAAGCGGGCATATAGATATATATGTGTTTTTTAAGTTACTTTTCATAAAAACCACTGGAGCGATTTTAACCAAATATAGAAAAGGCACTTCTGCGTACCAGTCCCTACAATTTTGCAAAGTTTGGTGTAATTCCATTCAGCGGTTCGGGCTGTAGCCGTGTCTGAACGTCCTATGGAAATTAACATGGGGAAAACATGTTTTGGGACCCCCCTTTTTTCTCGGCCCCCTCATAACAAATCCCCCCGAAACTTCCAGGGAAGGAGCGGAGCAGAGCTGGCCTAAATTTTGGAAAATTACACGCACATTCCTTAACCGGCGCCAAAGTTATTCCCAATAGAATGTTGGGGATTTCCTACGGAAACTAGGTCCTAACTATATATACCTACTGGCTATCGCCAGTAGATAATATATAGTTAGGACCTAGTTTCCATAGGAAATCCACAACATTCTATTGGGAATACCTTTGGCGCTGGTGGACGAATCTTCGCGAAATTCTCCAAGGAAATGGCCTGCTCCGCTCCGCTCCTTCCCTAAAAGTTTTGGGGTGATTCGTCAAGCGGGGGCCCCATGCAATTTTCCATAGGACCTTTAGCCAGGGCTGCAGCCCGAACGGCTGAACGGAATTACACCAAATTTGGCAAAAAGGTAGAGTTCGGTTCGCAGATTGTGCTTTTTGGTAAATGGTGTAAATCCAATCAGTAGTTCCTGAGAAAATCAAAAGTAAATTCAGAGTTATATCTAGAGACGAAGTACTGTGTGCGTACCGAAATCCATACAATTAATTACGAGCACGAGCTGCATGCTGATTGGCTGTCAGCTGTCTGTCAACATTCCAAACCAGGAAGTGTTGGCAGCCATCTTGTGCCTCGGTAGAACCGAGTCACAAGAAAGCAGTGAAAGAATTGTAAAAACACGCAAAGGGGGCAGGGTAGAAACATCCTTAACCCCTAGGCCTGGTCAGGGGGTCCCACATGGATCGTTAGGCCCCAAATTATTATTTTTTTTAAAAATCGCGGGGTACGCGTATGGTACGCGTTTTGGAAAAAAAAAAGTCCGCTTTATTATTAATTAAACCCGGGGGGCCAAATATTGGGGGCAATTTTTCTTCCATAATGGGGAGCCCAGAGGGGTCCCCCTGCCCCGGGGATCGCCATCCCCCGGGGCTTTAATTATATGTATGCGGGGGGCTCATCGCCCCCCTGGAGCCCTGAGGACAGCCACTCCCTGGGGCCTCTTTTTATTTAAAAAAACTGTGTGGGGGGTTTCAAGCCCCCCACCACACGCCCCGGGGACCGCCATCTCCTCGGGGCTCTAATATAGAAAATAGGGGGTTTCTGACAGACACCCCAGCGCCGGGGACCACCAACCCCCGGAATTTTTGAATGTTGGGAGGGGGGCGCGCGAGCAAAGGAGATATCCTTGCATGTACACACAGCGAGAGGCAAGTATTAAAGATGACTTTCTTTCACAAGACCCCGAAAGGCTTCTTCCAGAATAAGTTAGCACTTCACTGCCAGACCCCATTTAATGATTATCCAGGCTCTCAAGCCTAAACACGTCAGAAATCATCTCTGATCACTTTCTCTTCTTTTTAGTGTATTGTATGTGGCAGACTGCATGACCCTATGCCCAGAGCCCTCGAAGGCTCTGGAGACTGCCACGACCCAAGACCAGCTCCTGCAGTTTCTTTGTGCCACACAGCGTCATTTAAAAGCCCCGGGGGAGGTGGTAAATTAATCGAGACTGAATACGTTAGTACAACCTACTGTGATTACGCTAACAGGAAAACACAACAACAGTACATGGCCCAGATTTCCATTGTAGTGATTTCTTAGTTCCAGGTCTAGTTGTCAGATCGGCACATACACTCCCTCATGGCTGGTATACACCCACACCACACCCATCCAGTACATACGTCCCTACATGTGACCCTATCTACAAAAAAGACGGAGCGTACAATGCCCCCACGGTCAAGCCGACTCCTTGTGACCGTCATGTTCGAATAGAGCATGCGCAAATGAAATGAGAAACATTAGGGGTACATGGACTGATGGTGGGCGTGGTGGGGCGTATTGTGCGCATGTGTACCATTAATACACATGCGCTGAGTGAAAGGGATACACAGCTTGATGGGGTCCACTCCACTATAGAACACCGGCATTGCTTTTACACATGGGGAGATGCTAAATTGCATGTGGAAATGCAATCTTGTTTGGATTTTGAAAGTGAGAACAGATTTCACTGTTGTGTCTTTCAAAGTTCAAACTAAGTTTGCTATGGGAGGGTGGGAGCCGCAAGACTTCCGCCTTCTCATAGCAAACAGCAGTATCCCTGGGGCAGGCACCCCGGGACACTGCAAGAACCGGTTCTGAGCGTGGCGCTCTCCAGGGCTCTCGAGGGCACCAGGCGGAGGGCCACCGAGCCCGTGTCACACAATACAGAAATCTCCGGGGGGTGGTTGTTCAAGGGGTTTGAGGTCCACACACTTTTAGTTTTTCAGGGGGGGTGCCGTGGACGCGCAAGTGGCGCAAGGGGGTTGTAAATGTGGTACAGTGTTTTGTTTTTCTTTGCTTTCCTTTCTGTCTTGTAGAGGATCCAGGGTAAATATAACGGTTTTTGTACAGCCAGTACCTTTCTGCTTGTTACCATAGTAACAGTTCATGGAACACTTGCGTGAGCACAGAGGTTAGAAGTTCACCACAATATGTTGCTAATTGAAATAGTTACTGTGCTGGAGATTTATATTTTTTTCATAGGAACCGTTAGTCGTACAAGAAGTCAGTGGAAAAGTTTTGTTGGGATTCCTTCCTGTTCGGGGAGTATTAGGTTACGTGCTCCAAGCGGGACTTTATGAAGGTTAATGTTCATTGGCTGTGAAGTATTAAAAGTAGAAGGTTTGGCAGTCATTCCTTGCTCGTCTGTGGAACAACATGGTCATTTTATTGGCTAAAGTGTTCCGAGCACAAGTTTGCTCCTTATTGGGTGGGAGCGGTTCACTGTTGTCAGTGATATTGTGATGCATTTTCCAAAGGAGTATGGGAAAAGAAAGTAGTAGAGGGCAGGTTAGGAACACTATTAACTCTGTACAGTGCCCATAAGGTGGTGGAGAGGGATTATGAGGGAAACAATTGTTTTTATATGTTTCATGGGCCATTTATAAAAATGACAGTGTCTTGTGCTGTTTTTTTAATCAAGTTTGTGGGTGACATACTTCTTAGGAGTACTATTTACTTATAATGTGGTGTTTACTTTCTTGATGGGGAGGTGTGGTTGTGCAGCAAAAAATTCAGTCTAGGTTTGAAACAGTTGTAATTAAGCAAATACAAATAAACTTTCTTCAGAAACTGTCGCTGTATATATGAAAGGGGTGACAATTAAAAATGGAATTTCATAAAATATCAGGTAAGCGTGGCTATATCCTTCTTTTTTGTGCTACAGTTTGTAAAAGTGTTGCCCCACATTCTTGATGATGTAAGAGGGTATCAGTTACTTTTAGATAAAGTAGAATAGAAGTGCTACAACAAACACTCCCGCACTACATTATCTCAGATCAAGAGAACAAGTAAAAAACTGTTAAATACAAGTGATTTCATATTACATAGAAATGCATGCATTATTATTTTTCAAATGTGTATTCTGTACAATTCAGGAACGTGCTGTCGTAGTGCTTAGAGGTTCCAGACTGTTCCGCTAATAAATCACATACTCACTAAAGAACATATAGGATGGTACTCTTATAATATAAAGTACAGGTCCTATAGATTCTAAGAATAGAAATTAGAAAATAACATTCAGAAATGTAGGGTTAAATACATATTTAAAGCAACAAAGTATGCATGATAGCTATATATTTTTGTTCTGCTGTTTTTCGTAAAATATGTTTCTTGAAAAAAATATCGATCAAGTACTTTTTAATATTTGAAAGTTATATTATAGATAGCGCTGAAAAATCTCCCATTCCTCTTCTGTAGCAATAGGACAATCTATTATAATATAACGATTGATACCATTGTTACAGTAAAAAGAAAAGGAAAATAAAGTTATGTATTTAACAGAACATCCATAATGAAATACTTTTGAGCGGTAATTATTTATTGAACTTCTTTTCTCTGGGAGGTAAAAAAGTTTGATCTTCGCGGTGATGGGTCATAAACTCCTCTGAGATCATGACGGTTATAATAATAATATTTATATATTTTTACAGCACATGATCACAAGGGGAAAATAGACTGAAAACCGCAAGCCGGTAGCGTTGCTTACTTATCGTTACTCTTTGTGACGACGGATCGTGAACTCCACTAAGATCACCAAGACTGTTAATGTTATATTATACATAATAACAGTATGTGATCTCTAGGGGAAAACACAATAACAAGTGGAAGAGGGTGATGTTGATTGTAAATGTTTAGGGTTTGAGTCGACGGGTCACCAACACCTCTCAAGCGAAGTACAGTGTCAATATTATAATATAAAAAGTCATTATATATAAAAACAAGCTGCTGACGTTACAGAAAAAAAGTAAAAAACATGCAATAACATTTTTTCCTAGATATAAATGTTGAAATATTGACAAATAGCCACAAATTATAACTAAGTACTATGCCTATGCCATATTGAAACAACTTACAACTCCGGAATATGTTTGTTGATGCAAAAAGAGAATCCGATGCTAGAAAACGGAACAAGCAACATAGATTGGCGACTCAGAAATAACTCGCGAAAACAAAACTAATTGCACAGTAGGTGTGGTTTATATAGTTTTTGGTTGTTTAGTAGTCTACGGAAGGAAACTGTGGGTCCGCCTATTTAGATGGCACGTTTTGCAGTTTACACGGGCTCATGTTTTAACTGTTTTTCTTCTGCATGTGTTCGGAAAAGTTACAAACTGTGAAGCTGTAAAGGTTTAGATATCGATCGTAACACGTATAAGGTATTATTATCTTCATACGTTGGAGAGTTTAAAAAGTGTTACTCTGTAAACTGTGTTCTTTGCATTTTCATGATTAAAAACATCTAAATAGAAGACATAAAAAAATATTGTTATAATTAGAAGAAAAAAAAAGGATTAATATTTGTTAATATTATGCTTCTTAATTTAGAAAATGCTAGCATCAAAATGGCCGCATAGAAGCCCGGCTCCGCTGCTCGCCCTCGCCTCCCGCATCATCCTGGTAATGATCCTGCATCTCAGCCATGGCCCCACGTAGATGAGCGGATGCGGTGCCCAGTCGTACAATTGCGGAACGGCGATCGCCCCGGACGACTGAGAAACGTCGTCGTAAAGGTCGCGGCCTTTATTGTGGACAAGCCAGGACCTCAAGTGGTGCTGCATCCGACTGGGAAGCGAACAACATCGGCCCTGGTCGGCCATGACGGACCGGTGACCCGGGCCGGGACTTATGGCTCGCTGAATCGCCATGGGAACACAAGCTGGACACGGCGCCGGACCCCCGAGCCTTGTGGCACGTATTTTTTGCTGGCCTTTGTAGATGTGACCGCCCCGAGGAGCAAGACGGAGTTCACAGCCCGTATCGGACCTTTCCCAGGGGCCGCTGATGGGTGATCACACACCTTCCGAGGCGGGCGTCGGGAGGAGATTCCCCTCATAGAAGCGGTTAGTGAGCGGTGGCGGCATTGCACGAGTGTGGGGGTTCGAGTGTGCTCCGCCATACCCCGTTCACTCGCCGCAAGCTGATATTAATACCCCGGCTGCCTGATGAGAAAGTGCTTTCTCCCGTCCGGAGGGTCCTTAAAGAAGGAAAGCTTTGTGTATATCGACGGAGGTGGAATGGAGCTTACAGTGAGGGATGTCTTTCTGGCCATTACAGACTTGCACTCAGCTCTGAAACATCGGTTGTTGGCCATCAATGGCTCACAGGCGGTCATTGCTCCTGACACGGGATCGGAATGGGCGGATGGCTACAAAGTGGATCTGGTGCCCGGCTTTGCCCAGTCTGTTGACGCCAAGGACTCCCTGGGATGTGCAGTGTTGTATTGTGAGACTAGTGAGCACGGTGGCCGGAGTTGCGTGTCTGCTGATTTTTCTACTTTCCTGCCTGTTGACCCACCTCCCGATCAAATGCGCCGTGTTCTCTCGACGACGGAGAGTGTAACCTGGAGAAGTGATGTTGACTCTGTGCCATTGTTTTTGCTGAGCGCCTGGGTGGCTTCTACTGGGACGGTTGGATCATCGGCTTTGCTTGCTCGTGGAATGGGGAGTCTGTCTGTTTCTGTTCGGACCGGCCAGGGATGAACGCTGACTGTTTACGGTACTTTATGGGTGATCCCGGTGCAGACGTGGACCTTGGCTTGTGCTTGTGACTTTGGGGGGTTGAGATGGACATAAATTGACGCTCACTTTCCATCTTGGTGGGCTTACATGCATTTCTGGTATGTGGGGGGGTGGGGGGGGGCGTGAATGGGGCCGGTGCTAGGGCCCTCCTCCGTTTTTCCGTGTGCGGGGTTTCTTTTCTGGGGCGACAGGCATGCCTATAGGGGGGGGTGGGCCATAGCCTTCTGCTGGTATGCAGGGTGGGGGGTTGGGGGATGGGACGTGTTCTCTGTCTTTTCTTTGTTTCTATGGCCTCTTTTTTCTTCTTCTATTTTCTTCTTTCTTTCTGATATATTTGTTTGCCAGATGGGGGACTAGGTCTCGTTATCATTGGGAAGACTACTGTGATGTGTATTTATGTAATTTTTCTACTGTTTATTGCTTCCACGTGTAGGACGCTGAGTTCTAGTGCTTAGTTATTGTTGCTTCATGTCCTGTTTTGGCTTCCCAACCATATCTTTATTGAAGGCTAATATCCTGTTGCTTCAGTTTTCGCGGTGTTCCCTGGGTTTTAGGGCAAGTATCTGCAGGCGCGAATTGATCGTAGTATCTCTTCACATCCTGAATCTCTTGTTTCAGCGCCATTGATTTGATCGATTACCGTTTATTGTTGCTGCATTTGCTATTCTGCCTGCTATTTTTCGTTGCTGGGAAATTGTTTGGCACCTGCTCCTTCCATCCTATAATATAAAATGAAAACCTTTTATATCCTGGTTTCCTAACTGGGCCGTTCAGTGACCGAAAGTAAGCCAGCATTGAGATTCTGCTCCCCGAGGTGCTGTACGGGATTAAAATTGCTCTCTGTTACTCTATCTGCTTAGCGGCCGGCCCTGAGGGTTGTAGGCCCATGCTTGTATTTGGTTGACATGTCAATAAAGGTTTTAAAAAAAAAAAATGCTAGCATTTGTAAATCGTAAACCTATCCTCGGAAAGGTATGCTGGCGCTTGGAGCATTGGGAAGATTAATAAATAATAAATGCCCTTTTCTATGCATCTGTAAACTTGACTTTTAAACTTTCAATTGCCCAGTCTGTATCTTTACACTTCCTCCAAAGATTCTGCTACTGCTATTTTAGTATTGTAGTGAGCCATACAGCAGTATGTGTTTATCTATACACTGTTTTAAAAGTGAAGCTGCTATATATTCAGCAAGACACTCTCCTTGCAGAACTGTAAGCATTCAGTCAGTTCCCAAGTAGTCATGCACGAAAGTAGGCGTTAGGGCATGAACTGCTTCAAATCTGTATAGACTATGCATGCACTCTTGTATGCACCTGCAAACTTGCCTTTCAACCCTTCAATTGCCTAGTCTGTATCCTTATAGTTCCAATAAACAATTTCACACTTCTGTTTCAGTATTGTAGTGAGCCAAATAAGCACTATGTGTTTATCTATACACTGTTCTAAAAGTGAAGCTGCTATACATTCAGCCTGACACTCTTCTTGGAGAATTGTAATCATTCAGCCAATACCCAAGTACTCATGGAGCAAAGTGGGCGCTGTGCTCTGATTTGACACTGAGAGGGTGTGATAGCATCACACCACGGTATCTGCTTGTGGGCGTCCGCCCAGGCTAGTAAATTGCGCACAAACACTACAATGTAGCCCAAAAACTAGCCCACCGCAATGCATGGGTTTTTCACGCACAACTGGGAAAAAAGTCGCCCAATTGTGCGGGGAAATAGCGCAATCTGGCAACCTTGTATAGAAGGATGCAAGGCTACTTAAAAGTTTATATGTACAGGAATGGAAGGTTACTTATAACTTAGGACGACAGTCATTGGTTAACCAATATGTACGAGGGTTTCAGAGCTATGATTGGTCAAACAGGATGTCAGATTGATGGACGTCGCACAGTGCCTTTTCTAAAAAATACATGTATACGCACAGTGAGTGCGAACCGTTGGGGTACACACCCAGACGGAGGGCAAGATATGGAGCCTACGCACACAACATCCACTGAAACACGCAGACGCAATGCATGCACAAAGCGTGGGCTCGGCTGAAAGCCTTTGGCTCGGGCCTTTAATGCTGGAGAGAGCCTTAAATAGCCAGTATAGCCTTCTACGGTGGGCTATAAGGCTATATTATATTTATATAATCTTATAAAGAAGTTGAAAATGGTATTTGTATAATGTTTTTTAAAGGGGGAAATAGTTGCTAAAGCTAGTTTTGTGTTCAGTATTAGAAAAAATGATAAAATGAAGTGTTTATGTTTTTGTACAAGGACCTACAACATAAAAAATTCAGTATAGAAAATCAAGAAAGCAATTTCGAAGACGGTTCCGAAATTAGTAACAGTGTCATAGAAGACCTGAACAAACGTGCTATACGTCAGTATGTTGTTATGTATGCATTGTTCTAAAACTGAAGGTGCTATATATTCAGCTAGACAATCTCTTTGAAGTGTAAGCATTCCGTCGCTTTCCAAGTACTCATGCACCAAAGTAAGCCTTAGGGCATGGACTGCTTCAATTCATTATAGACTATGCATTCACTGTTCTATACAGCAACAAACATGCCTTTTATATCTTCAATTGCCCACTGTGTATCATTACACTTTCAAAACACACTCTTACACTACTGTATCAGTATTGTAGTGAACCATACAGCAGTATATGTTTATCTATACACTGTTCTAAGAGTAAAGCTGCTATACATTCAGCCACACACTCTCCTTGCAGAATTGTAATCATTCAACCAGTACCCAAGTACTCATGGTGGAAAGTGCGCTTTAGGGCATGGACTGCTTCAAACCCCTATAGACTATGCATGCAGTGTTCTATGCACCGGGAAACTTGTCTTTTATACCTTCAATTCCCCAATCTGTATCCTTACACTTCCAGTAAACATTATCACACTTCTGTTTCAGTATTGTAATGACCATACAGCACTATGTGCTTATCTATACACTGTTCTAAAAGAATCCATTTACTACATTAAAACACTAATCAGCAGATGTACAATAAGTGGTACATCCCCAGAGATATGGCAGTTATTGTGTACTGTGATATCACCTCCTTCTGGCGCAGGGCTTTATAATGTGATGCACCTTCCAGATGTGTCAAATTGTAAATACCACACACCATGAAACATCTTTTGCACCACCAGTGCGTCACAAAAGTGATGCAACATCTGTGTTAAAAGAGGCACAAGGGGGTTGTAAATCCACCCGTAACACATAGAAATTCATCCAGGCAGTTTCACCAGCAGTGCAAATTGAAGCATAGACTTGTAACATATTTGTGTGCATATGTTACATTCAAGTGCTTCGGAGGTACTACAGTACACTATAGGTAAACAGCTTATAGATTTATGCTGTAGCAGTTCCTTGTAGTTCTGCACTTTCACATTCACCATACACTAGTTAATGTATTCATTCATTCATTTATGAACTACACATTCATTCTGAGAAACATTTATACACTAACATAGAAATATAGTTCTTTCTTTGACCAGTGAAGGTAGTCCTAAAAAGAACTGTTTTTTTTGTGTTTTTAGTTTTCTATTTTTTTAAACCAAAAAAATTGAACTGGAACCCAAAAAGTGTCCAACAGGAACAAATGAATGAAGAAAAAATACCTGATGTCGAGGTCAGTGATGCTCCTGCTTCCTGTGTTTTATCAGGTCGATAGACTGTTCCATGTAACACAAAAGTTTATCGCAATAAATGCATAGAATTTTATCTTCACCAAAATGAGGATGAATGTGTGGGTGTGGACTGCTTGCTGAAAATGCTGCTGCAGCAGTTGATGTGCTTGGTGCAGTAGCAGGTGGGTTGTCCTGCAACCTCCGTGTTGCAGCTCAAGCAAAGTTGTTGGGGTGCAAGTTCTTCACGTGTCGCACCATATTTGCTGTGCCAAAGGAGTATTTTTTGGACGGATCACCCCTTGAAAGAGTTGTTTGGCAAATTTTACAGGTTACTTTTGGAGCATTAACCTTTTTTTGCCCTTCAGGGAAAGTAAAAAACTTCCAAATTAGAGCTTCTTTCTTCTTCTTTGGAGGATCTTCAGGAATGAAATCTCCCTCTGAAGAATGGCTGGAAGATGAGTCCATTGCAGTTATTATGTTGATCTTCCTTCTATTTGACAAGATTCTCAGAAGAGATGCTTCTTCTTAGAAAGTCAAAGTACAATGATTAAAATGGGACGGAACTTTCAACAGTTGGAATAGGAAGTGTTATGAACCAATCAAATCTCTTCTTTTAAAGTCACATGGCTTTGCATATGCTTACGGGGGCTTACTGTGCTCTTACGATGCGAGTACGCATGACGTTCCACCCCGATTTGTGTAATTGCTTTTAAAAGTAATATACGATTATTAAAATTTAAAAAAAACTATTTTCATAATTACCCTAGATAATGTGTTCTGTTAGTATGTACATTAAATATCTAAATATATGTTTTTAAACAATTAAAAACATTCGCGCCTTTCGCGTATTGGGCGCCGTACATGACATCACACGGAAGCTTTGATGCAAAGCGTAAAGTCAAAGCATATTCGTAGTGTATGCGCGGGTACGCACTGAGTATGATTAGCAGTACAAAGTATGGTGCGATCACCGTACGCGTACGGTACGATTACAAAAAAAACAATGAAAAAGGAATCTATAGATTTCAATTTAAATTATATTGGAAAAAAATTATTAATAAAGAAAATCTTTTTCAATTTAGTTTTGAGATTATTTTACATTAAGAATATGAAATATAATTAAAAAAATAAAATAAATATGAATATTTATAAGAAAAATGTAAGAACTTAGTATAAAAAGAAAGAAATGTAATAATTAATACATTTAATAAGTATCATTTACAACACCTTTGAAATTCACTGAAAAAAACATAGGTTTTACACACGTTACAGTTAGGAATTAGCATTAAAAAAACTTGAAAATTCACTGAAAAAAACATAGGTTTCACACACGCTATAGTTAGGAATTAGCATTTAAAAAACCTTAGAAATTCACTGAGAAAACCATAGGTTTCACACATGTTATAGTTAGCTGGACATTTCACTCATACAAAACCATTGAAATTCCCCCGTTATAGTTAGTTCAGCTAACTATAACTCGCGCGCCGCAATGCACTGCTGATGACGTCACATATTACATCACTCATGACATGGTCAGTGACATCACTCATGACATCACTGATGACATCTCAAATTACATCACTGATGACATCATCCTTGTGAAAGAGTGGCAGACCTCCTCTCAGCGTAATATAACCTTTGATGCACACATTCAAAAATAGAAACTAAAAATGTCAAAACAATGGAGATACCAATACCAGTTACAACAACCTATTCAGTAATTCCAAAATCTACATACATCCACTCATTCACCAACAGTTCTATATAGTCACTCATACATGGACTCACTCATCATATGTACTCATACACCTATACATTCTGTTACACACCAATACTCATCCATGGAGTTGCTCACACACATACTCACACATGCAAATACATCCATTTACTTGCATATACAGCTATACACACACCACTACACTTACTTCTACAGAAACATACACATACTTACTCTCTTAAACAATCACTTATAGAAACACATACTTATTTATACAGGAACTCCTCCAATCTCTCAATCTCACATATTCTCACTTATATACATCAATACTCACATATAGTAATTTTAAAACATATGTACTTACTCATGAAGACACTATTGAGACAGTCATTCACTCATTAACACACCCATACACACACTCATCCACCCATACAGTCCTGCACACATGCTGACATCAAAAAACATACAAACAGTGAGTCACTCATTCATGTATCTATACGCTACTCATTCATGTATCTATACGCTAAGTAATATCCCCCACGAACCATACAGACACATACTGATACTCAAAAAACAAACTAATAACCCATATACACACTCATGTAGCTAGTCACCAACCCATGCAGCCACTTATACACAAAGTGAGACACTGATACAGATATTTAAATATGTAAACATTACTCGTTAATACGGTAATGCACCGTTACATCGCAACTTTTACAACGGGAGTCTTTTACAACGGAACTTTTACAACGCAGGATCCATTACATCGGATGCCATTACAACGCATGGCATTACATAGCAGATGCTATTACAACGCATGACATTACATCGTAAGTATAGGTAAGTATTTTTTTTTTTAATTTTATTAATATTAATTATAATTAAATATATTTATTTATGTTTTTTAATATTATTAATTTATTATTTATTATATTAATTAAAGGGGTGTTTTTAGGTTTCAGGGTAGGGTTTGGGTTTTGGGGTACAGGGGTGTTTTTAGGTTTCAGGGTAGGGTTTGGGTTTTGGGGTACAGGGGTGTTTTTAGGTTTCAGGGTAGGGTTTGGGTTTTGGGGTACAGGGGTGTTTTTAGGTTTCAGGGTAGGGTTTGGGTTTTGGGATACAGGGGTGTTTTTAGGTTAAATTAAATTAATTATATTATATTAATTACATTTCTTAATTAAAATAATTAAATTAAATAAATTATTTTAATTAATTTAATTTAATTACAATTAAAAAAATATTTAAATTAAATTAATTTCATTATATTAATTAAATAAAATTAATTACAATTTTTATTAAAATTAATTTAAATAAATAGATTTAAATTTATTAAATAAAATTAATTACTATTTTAAAATGTATTTTAATTCAATTAATTAAATTAAATTAATTAAAATAACTTAATTACATTTTTTATACTTACCTATACTTACGATGTAATGCCATGCGTTGTAATAGCATCTGCTATGTAATGCCATGCGTTGTAATGGCATCCGATGTAATGGATCCTGCGTTGTAAAAATTCCGATGTAACGGAATGCGTTGTAAAAAACCGCGATGTAGTGACACCAATCCGTTAATACATGTATTCACTAAGATACAATTAATAAGTCAGTTATGCAATCAATTTTACAAAAAAAACCATCCATTTCGACATTTATTTACCCATTTATTCTTCCGTCGCCCTTTAGATATACATACATAAAAAATATTTATTTTTCAGAAAGACAAACATTCACTGGATGATGTCATCAGTGATGTCATCAGTGATGTCATTTGAGATGTCATCAGTGATGTCATGAGTGATGTCACTGATCATGTCATGAGTGACATCATCAGCAGTGCATTGTTAGCTACACTAACTATAACGGGGGAATTTCAATGGTTTTGTATGAGTGAAATGTCCAGCTAACTAGAACATGTGTGAAACCTATGGTTTTTTCCGTGACTATATATATAAATATATATATATATATATATATTACCTACTGGCGGTCGCCAGTAGGTATATATAGTTAGGATTTTTTCTCTATGGGATTTTTGAAAATTCTATGTCTAATAACTTTGGCGTTTGTGGACGGAATTGGCTGAAATTTTCAGGAAAATGGCACATTTTGTTTCTGAGCAGCCCTTGAAAATTTGGGGGGGGTTCGTCAAGGGGGGGCCGAGAAAAAAGGGGGGTCCCAAAACGTGTTTTTAACATTGAGTTTTCCATAGGGCGTCACTGGCCTCACTTTTAGCCCGAACGGCTGAATGGATTTGCACGAAACTTGGCAAAATTGTAGGGACTGGTAGCCCGATGTGCCTTTTGTAGGTCTCAATATATGTGCTACAGTGGATTTTGAGAAATTAACGTTTAAAAAAAGATATATATCTGTAACAGCGGACCGGGCAGCGCTCCAGGACGCGTACTTTTCGCGCAACGGAGCTTTGTGAAGCGAAGCTGATTGGTTCTCCGGCGTCTGTCAACATTCCAAACAGTCCGTAGCGGCCGCCATCTTGTCTCTCGGTAGGATCGAGAGACAAGAGGAGGCGAAAGCGAAGGGGCAAATGACCATAAGGGGGAATAGTAGATCCTCGCTGACCCCCTAGGTTTGATGTGGAGGTTTTAAAAGGGCCCCGCGGGGCAAAAAAAAATAAATAATAATAATAATCGAACGGCTGAATGGATTTGCACGAAACTTGGTAAAATATTAGGGACTGGTAGCCCGATGTGCCTTTGCTAGGTCTCAATATATGTGCTCCAGTGGATTTTGAGAAATTAACGTTCAAAAAAAGATATATATCTGTAACAGCGCTCCGCTTCGCGTAACGGAGGTTTGCGACGCTGATTGGTCATTCTGTCACTGGGCTATAGTTGGGCTACATCTGGCTGATATTTGGGCTACATTTGTTTTTTTTCGTCTCTGGCGGCCATCTTTGGGCTACATTGGGCTACATTGGGCTACATTTGGGTTCCAACATATATATAGGCCAATGTAGCCCAATATATATTTTTCAAAGTTAATTTTCGTAAAAACCACTGGAGCATATATCTTGAGACATAGCAAAGGCACATCGGGCTACCAGTCCCTACAATTTTGCCAAGTTTCGTGCAAATCCATTCAGCCGTTCGAGCTAAAAGTGAGTCCAACCGCCCTATGGAAATGAAGGAAATGAATGGGTAATTTGTAATTAGCAAATAGCTCATCGCAAACTAGGAATGGTAAAGAATCGCTATTTATTCCTTAAAGTTCGCTATTTAGGAAATGCAAAAAACTTTGATGATACATATGGCGGTTCATCTCTAACAAGATAAGAAGCATAGGGATAGATTTATGATGACTGGCGCATCACCAGGGATGTGTTAGTCATTCTGTGCCGCTGTTCCGTCACCTATGGTGTGCTGCATTTACAATGCGGCGCATCATGGGGCAAAAACAGCACAGATGCGTGATGTATCTGTGCCGTAAAGGTGGCGCATTGCTGGAGTTGTATCGCAAGTGTGATGAAGCTCCAGCAAGGGTCGGGGGTGCCCCTGTCGCAGGGTTTCTGTTCTCACACAGAACTGTGGACAGAGGATTGGAACCTCGGCGAATTAGGGTGTCCCAAAACTCACCTTAGTAATCAAAAACCCCATAGCAAGCTAGGTACAGTGTCACATTGGATATAACAAACTCTCAATGTTTAGACAATCCAGAATATGAACTTATAGTACCTCAGGATACGTGGAACTCATGAACAGTCGGTCGTTATATATTTCTTAGAAACCAGAACATGGAGTTAAGAAGAACACATGTGTATTTGAAATGTTTATTTACTAATGCCGTCTTCTCAGGCGTAGTATCTTAGATAATACAAGTACACATATTATCAGTAGCAAAATTACCAGCATAGTTACTAGTACATAAAAAGCGAATGGTGACAGTATGTTAACATGCTGTAAATGAATAAGAGTTAGCAACACTTATAAGCAGCCGCGGGCCGTGGAGGGAGTTACGGTGGGGCAGGGAGGCGGGGAGGGGGAGGGGCAGGGTGGAGAGGGCTCCACCCTGCTTCTCCCCCTCCCCGCCACCCTGCCTCACCGTAACTCCCTCCACGGCCCGCGGCTGCTTATATCTCACCCTCCCTAATACACATATTATATTATTTGCTAAGAAGGTCTCTTTGTGTTGGTTTAGGGCGTGCCCATACTTTAGTGTCTTAGATTTGAAGGAATCACATCAGCATACACCAGCTCTCTCTTCATGTGAACCGCATCAAGTGTTGTGTATGTGTGTTCGGCAAAGCAATATAAAACCCGCCTCATGCCCAGAATTGGCAGAAGTTGCACTTATGTTATGAGTATGAAGTCGTGGAGATCAGACCTCATAACAATTCTGTATCGTGTTGTTCTTGAAACTTTAGCACTCGCTGTACAGATATAGTTTAACAAGCAAAGCAGATAGTAGAGCAATAACATATTATTCTCATGTAAACCACGATGAACTACTAGGTTGAAAGCTAAAGCAACAACTAAGTGTCGTGTGCAGAAGTTGCAAAAAAGGAAAAATGGCGTTTAAACCGGTAATGAGCCAATGCTAACTTAACACGGTGTAAAGATATCCAGGACGTAGATGACACCTCCCCATGATCCGGAAACGAACTGAATAAGATAATAGAAGTGCCATCTCATGAGAGCAGATTGCAAGTTTATATGTGGACGGTCCGCAAGGTAAAGCATTAAAAACTAGGAAAATTTAATGCTAAAGAAAAATAAAACAGCCAAGTACTTTATCGAGTCTTAAGCCAATAGGCAAGGTAAATAATAAAAACTTGACAAATAAGTCAATGAATTGTCAATGAAATGCTAGTACTCAGCATATCAAACATGAAAAAGGTCTATGACATAACTGTGTATGCAAAATAAGCTGCAACAGCCTCCAATAGGAAGTCACCGTCTTCATCCGAAAACAGTTCAGCCATCCAATTTAAAAGCGGAAAAGAACATACGTGCTCTCCCAGCACCGGATCCTCTATCACCATCAGAGGACAGCTCGGTGGGTTTTCAAGAAAGCTCTGTTCCAAGAAAGACTGTGTTGCCGCCAGTAAATTCCAGGGACCAATTAGTCCATGCATCAATGCCACAGCCATAATCCTTTCGCCAGGACAAACCAACTCGTGAGTAATGATAGGAGTCATCAGCTGATTAAAGTCGACGTCAGGAGAAACCGGTCCGCAGAGACACAAATCAATGGCCCAATCGAAATCACAGGTCAGGCAGTGAAATACAGGCTGGACACAGGTGAAGTAGGAGAATCGAAAAGATAATCCATATGCCGTGCTTAATATCGCCAACGGCATTGTGCCATAATATTCTAGCATGCGATTGCGGAACAGTGTCAGCAGCTGCAGGGCGGGAGGTTGCATAGGAGGGACATCCATATTTAAAAATGTAAAAAAGCACAAGAGCGTCCGCTGGTAATGCAAGTAAAAATGGCAATCCACGAAGCAGAGTGGAAAAAATACAATGAAAGAAAGCAGGGATGACTCCAAAGATTTTCTCAAATGAAGTCACGAGACCACTGGTAACAACTTTAAAAAAGTGCGCCAGGGCCTTTGTGGAGGATGCGTTAGAGATAGTCCGAACCATCTTGCTGAAATGGAAAGGCAAATCTGAATTGAAAAGGGTCTGCACCTCTGTACGGGTGTTCGCTATGTGAAGCACGAAAGTTTCACGGGCCGAACTCAAGGCCACCTCTCTCTGAGACAAAAGAGCTCTTATTCTTGCCATGCCGTTGAAATCTGCTCCCAAGGTTGGTATTTGTGGCGAGATTGAAAACTCCCTATGTTCATGTGTGGGAGGAAATAGAACATTTCTGCAGCAAATAACCCGTTCACTTACTGTTACGATAAAAGGAATACTTTTAATTAACCCAGAACAATCTTCATTATTGAGCATCAAATAACTACCATTTTCCAACAACTTGAACGTGGGGATGATAGCAGGAACTGGCGTGCCTTGCAACACGCAAGCCATATTTGGTCGGTGTTTGTTGCATGAACCGTGTAACTGTATGTGCCTACACATTAGTGAATGATCTGGCGTCTCAGTGCATTCCTCTCCATTCAGATAAACTTCTTGATCATCTTTGAAACATCTGTATGTGTATGGAAGCGACCAGACCTCATGAAGAAAAGCACTACCTAAAGGTTCATAACGACCTATTGGTATATATTTCATACAATTTGAAAACTTATATAAAGCAAAAGGCAGCGTTATTAAACCGTGGATAAGGCACGTTGCCAAAAAACCCGCAATCCTCTGCTGATGATGTCACTGAGCATGTCATGAATGATGTAATATGTGACATCATCAGCAGTGGATTACTGGTAATAGTATCTCTAGTTTACTCCCCTATAGCTGTCTTTCTTTTAACATAAGTGTCTGTTTCCTTCCCTTATACTTACTGTTTTTGGTTCGCTTCCGGTTCGTGTACCGGCGAGCGAACTGGGAAGCGAACTAAGAGAAATAGAGGTTGGCACAGTTCCAAATATTGTACCAATTTTTTAATAACGGGGAGGTAGTTCTGAAAAGAACTTTTTTTTTTATTGTTTTTGTTGTTTTATATTTTTTTTATTATTTTTCGGAACATTTTTTTACTTTTTTTGAATTTTTCTGAACAGTTTTATATTTTTTTGGGTTTTTCTTGGAGGGGGCAATGAAAACGATTCATTGTAAAGGGCTCAACAGGAGCAACAAAACAAAAAAAGAAGTATTTAATATTTTGGGCGTTTCGTACAAACTTGCATATGATAGTCAATAGCTCTGTTGATCAGAGTGATGCTTCTTTCTCCGTAGGAAATGAATCCATCGCAAAATACGCAGATGTGTTTTACTTCACCAAATTTCATTTGTATATTTGGCACCATCTCCCTGCCCTCTGGTCCCGTTACTTCCGGTACAACAGATCTTCTGGCCATAATAGGGAGATTATCTAGGTCGTTCCGAAAATGTGCAGCACTGTAGTTGCTAGGATGCCACCTAGTCATATGGCGATGCATTGTGTAGTTTCCGAAACTGTATTTTTTCTCGGTTCCTCTGGACAGTCTATCTTGACATATAAGGCAAGTTACGTATCTTGCATTTACTTTTTTCTGACCTTTGGGAATTTTAAAAAATTGCCAAATTAAGTTTTCTTTCCGGTGAGACGTCCTGGGCTGCTCAGGCAAAAACTGCCTCTCTTCGTGCTCGTCGTCCTGTTCCTCTTCTTCCTCTTCTTGTTGAATTATAACTTGAGCAGATGGTCCACTCTTCCTTGGATGTGGTGGAGGTGGTGGGGAAGCACCAGCTGAAGCTACTAAAGAAGCCATTGCTCAGTGATCACAAAGGGTCTTTCTCTCACAATGATGAAAGTCAGAGTGAGGAAAGAAGGAGGGATTTTCATCATTTGGGAAAAACAAGAGTTCTCAACCAATGAAAAGTGTTCATTTTAGATTATATGACCTAGTCTTACATCATTAGGAAACCAAAAGTGAAATGAACCAATGAAAAGTGTTATTACCAAGTCACATGACCTGCTGTGTTTACGTTAAGCGCTTTGCAGGGCCTCCCGGTTTGCTTCCAGAAACCTGCGCTTTGCGACTCGCTTCGCGTACCAGTTCGCTAACGTAGCACGTCATATGACGTATCACGCGACAACGCGAAACGTCATGCGGACGGGAGGCGTCACGATGTTGTTTTCTAACGCGGCAGTTGCGGTAAAGAAACGTTTACCGGCTCGCGGTCTATTTCGCGGCATCAAGGTCAGCTAACGGGAAGCTTCCCGATTCGCGAAGCGGGAACGAAGAAAAAAAAATATTTAAAAAAAAAATTATTCATAAACATATAAAATATATTTTTGGATTTAAAGAAGAATACATTTTACAGCTACAGATATTAGCTGTTAAAAAACCAATGAAATTCACTGAAAAAACCATAGGTTATAGACCATATATAGTTAGGAATTAGCATTTACAAAACCTTGAAAATTCACTGAAAAAACCATAGGTTATAGACCATATATAGTTAGGAATTAGCATTTACAAAACCTTATTTTACTCACACAAAACCATTGAAATTCCATATATAGTTAGTTGCACTAACTATATATCGCGCACCCGCAATCCACTGCTGATGATGTCACATATTACATCATTCATGACATGGTCAGTGACATCACTGATGACATCACTGATGACATCTCAAATGACATCACTGATGACATCACTGATGACATCTCATTTGACATCAATGACCACATCACTGATGATATCATTCATGTGACAATACAATGCATCTCCTCACATTTTAATATAACCTCTGTTTCACCCAGTGTTAAATACAGAGTATAATTTTTGAAACCATTGACACACCAATACTAGTTACTACATACGCACTCACTGATTCCTACGTCTACACACACCTTCACTCATTCACCCATACAATCATTCATACATACAATCACTCATCTTTACAACACTATCATATGCACTCATACACCTATACAGACAGTCACAGTCTGCCACTCATCCATGGAGTTACTCACTCACCTAGTCAGTCATGTAAAGAATCAATGACACTTCCATTTTCTTGTCTATACAGTTAAACATAGAGCACCTTACTTTTTCAAACATATACTAACACATACTTACCTTCTTATACAATCATTGATACAAGTACACATTGATCTGCACAGAGTCACACACCTCCCAGCCAGCCACACACACACTCAGTCTCCCATACAAATACTTGGGCAATCAATCAATAACCCATATAGTTACTCATACAGCTACTGATCAACACATGCAGCAGTTTACAGAACAACAGACATAATGATGCACAAATTAAGACAGTTTAGTCACTAACCCATGCACTCAGTGAGACACATTTAATCACTCACTCATACAGTTAGTCATGCACCTACTAAATCCTTCGTCCAGACACTTACACATCCACGCAATCTTCAATATGTAAGACATATTTAAACTTTACAGAAACAAAAAATCACTGGATGTTGTTATCAGTCATGTCATCAGTGATGTCATTTGAGATGTCATCAGTGATGTCATCAGTGATGTCACTGACCATGTCATGAATGATGTAATATGTGACATCATCAGCAGTGGATTGCGGGTGCGCGATATATAGTTAGTGCAACTAACTATATATGGAATTTCAATGGTTTTGTGTGAGTAAAATAAGGTTTTGTAAATGCTAATTCCTAACTATATATGGTCTATAACCTATGGTTTTTTCAGTGAATTTTCAAGGTTTTGTAAATGCTAATTCCTAACTATATATGGTCTATAACCTATGGTTTTTTCAGTGAATATATATATATATATATATATATATACACATGTATATATATATTATAGATAGATAGATAGATAGATAGATAGATAGATAGATAGATAGATAGATAGATAGATAGATAGATAGATAGATATGCATACACATTGCTCCATTTTACTGGGGGCCCCCAACTCTGCAGTGCTGGCTCTCAGGCAGGAATAGAGAAACCTGTTACTTGAGACACGAAAAACAAACAGAGCCCACTGCTTCGACATCCTTTCATGCTGACACTTTATTTGTCTGATTTATTTGGCATGTGAACAACTCTTAAAACCTTATGCGTTTCGGCGTGAAGCGTCTTCTTCACAGGTGAGTTTGCTCCATTTTCCTGAGGGGTACCCAACTCTGCAGGACGGGCTCTCCAGCAGGAATGGAGAATCCTGTTACTTGACAATAAGACAAATAAAGTGTCAGCATGAAAGGATGTCGAAGCTGTGGGCTCAGTTTGTTTTTCGCGTCTCAAGTAACAGGATTCTCAATTCCTGCCTGAGAGCCTGAGCTGCAGACTACTGCGTACTATCAATGACGTGTCTATGAGATTCTTTTTCTTTATTAAGTCTCCAGATATTCAGATTTTTTGAGGGTTTTGGGTCAGATATGGATAAACTAATGCATGAGTGATCTGAGATCACTCTTGGTTCGATTGAGGTTTGTTCGATCCTGTTAAGGGCATTGTTTGAGATGAGTTGATAATCAATGCGTGAGTAGGAATTAGATGGGGATGAGTAGAACGTAAATTCTCTTCTTGTGGGGTTTTGTAGCCTCCACGTGTTAACCAAGTTAAAGCGTGTGCAGAGATTTATAAGTGCTTTGTGGGAGTTATTAGGACAATGTGAATCCCTATCAAGAGCCGGGTCCATGGGTGGGTTAAAATCTCCCTCTAATATGTGCAAAGCATTGTCTGGAATTGTGTCACTTTGCTTACTTAGTTCTTCCCAGAAGTCCGAACCATCTCTATTGGGTGCGTAAATATTATTAATGTAAAACTCTGTGTTGCCCTAGCTCAATTTTGTTTTGATCCACCTCCCTTTAGTGTCAGAAGTGCTTGCTACCACATCAGTGTTTGATTATTTAGCTACCAAAGTTAGGACACCGTTTTTCCCTGTTGCCTCCGAGGCAGCAACATCACTGTAGTACCCATTTCTAAGTGCATTAAACTGCTTGGAGTCGATCTTCGTTTCCTGTAGTAGGAAAACGTATCCCTTTTGTTTCTGAAGGTAATCCAGGATCTTCTTTCTTTTGACAGGGTGGTTTAAGCCCTTGACGTTCAGTGGGACTATCTTGAGGTTGTTAAGGTTCCTTGAGGGATTTGCGGCATCATTGATATATTAGAAAGATTGCTATACATTCTATAACTCTTGAATAAGGCTTGTGCGTTTTGTGTAGTGTGTGATGTGTACACACAGTACTCCCTGTGTGCGCGGTGATTCTATTGCCATTTAGTATTTGCCGTGAAGTTACTGGACACAGTTGTCTGGTGTTGTTTAGCCCTGTGTATCTCATGTATATCAGGCTTGCCACCTAAACAGGCGCCAAGTGGAAATTCAATACCATACAAAGGGTTGTTCTCTATGCTATGATTTTTGTAAACAAGTTTATCATCGGGAAACATTGCATACATTGCATACAAGATTAATAGATATATTGCATGTAAGATTAATAGGATAACACCGGGAGCTTAGATATGAAGGTACAACATGAATATCGTGTATGCAAAGCATGTCTACCACTGTAATTCCTTCCAAAGTAGTATGACCACTTGGACATTAATTAAACTCACATGTGAACAAGGCTCTTCATGCCGAAACGCGTAAGGTTTTAAGAGTTGTTCACGCTGCACGTAAATCAGACAGATAAAGTGTCAGGATGAAAGAATGTCGAAGCTGTGGGCTCTGTTTGTTGGTATATATATATATATATCTATATATCTTCAAAAGAATCGTGTTGCTCAACAAAACACGAAAGCAAAGGACACACCAGAAGTCTGTGTAGCAATCGGAGGTTTAATTCATCGATGGTCTTACAGGCAAAACAACTCGACGCGTTTCAGTGCTAGCGCACCTTAGTCATGAGTAGTGAATCTACCAGTGCAAGCATTTTTTAAATACCACGTGACACTTGTGAAAAAAGTGAAAACAGACTCATGTGCTCAGCCGAGCGCATGTCCCTTTGTGTGCAAAAAATAATAAATATGTACAGAACCGCTCATTTTAAATAAACAAATAATCTGCTGAATACAATTGTCTGCTTGCATGAATAAATACATATGAGCAACATGTTGTAAAGCACACGCCGGTAAATGACCTTCTTAGAGTATACAGTGAAATGTTCCACTAGCCTTACTATTTACAAACTCAAGCCCAAGTGGGCAAAGTCTAATTTACTGCTGTCTGCAGAAAAATAATAAATAACGGTACTTATTGTTCATCTAGCCCAAGTGGGCTATGTTGTGTGCTAACTCAAAAGTTCCTTCATAAACAGCAAATGTCATATTGATTCAGATTCCTTTCTTCATGTCTAGCAGTTCTCATCTAAAGTGAAAAATGAAACGAAATACAAAGTGTCACTTCAGTCCTAAAATCATATTAAAAAAACATGACACATAGATCAACAAACATTCAACATAAAATATGTACTACAGTTATCTAAGCTCTGCGGCATCTACGCGACTCTGGATCTGACATTGGAACAGCCTATACTAACTAACCTAGATAGACGGCTAGCTCTTCATCAAAATTGTGGCCAGAGGGGGTCAGAGTCCTGTATTGTATAATCATTCTAGACTCAAGTCTGCGGAGTTCTTTCAGTCTGTTGCCTCCACGTACGTCCGCTTTAACATAGTCTAAAACTGCAAAACTTAACAAGTTTGTGTTTTGTTCGTGATGACTGCGAAAGTGGCGTGCTACGGGATATGCTTTGTCACAGTTCTTTATTGCACGGAGGTGCTCAAGAATCCGAATTTTAGCTTTGTGGATAGTGCTGCCTATATAGGCAAGACCGCACGGACAGAACAGTGCATATACTGCATAATCTGTATTGCACGATGTGTGCTTTCTGATAACAAATGGTTGACTTTCTGCTGATAAGATGCACTGTTTTTTGTTCTTACTATTCTATGCACTATACATCCTCAGTAAACAATGCGGATCAACAAGTGGATGACAGTCATTCAGCAGTCAGTGGCATCAGTTTGGCGAGTGGCAGCGGCATTACAAGTGGAAGCGAGTTCTCAGTAATATCCGAATACACTGGAGCAAAAGCCAGTATTTTAGAAGAGTTCGATCTAGTAGCCAAGGGCAGACAGTCCAGCAACAGATCAGATGGGTTTCCAAGACGAGGAAGAGGAGGCAAAGGAAAAAGAGGAAACAACAAGCCATCCGGAAATCAATGCAGCCCTGTGGGAAGCCGAACAAGGGGCCAAGCCAAGAAAAAATAATGGATGAAAAAACGGTGATCAACTTGTCATCAAGAACACTAAGTAAGATTGAGATTGATTTGTTATCTAAAGGTCTTTCTTTTTGCCCCACCAATACCTTTGACTACACGCAAAGTCGTATAGATTTGTTCTATTTCACACGTAAGTTGCGTTTAAAGAAATGGCACGCAACTAAAGTCCACTCTAATAACCCAACTGTCACTAACATAGTTACAGATGTACGTATAGGTGATGTTGCAGTGTTACACACGATGAATGTATTGGCAGATTTAACTAGCTCCAATGAAGATCCAACAACCAGTTTAGAATTAGAGAACATTCCATTTGATCTCAGTGCCAAAAGTGACTTCAGACCTAAATCAGTCTTCCTGCCCCAAATCAAAAACGAAGCTATTGAAGTATTTGAGAAAGGAGTAAGTGAGGAACTATGGAGAATATCCAAACGCAGAGATCCCACCCAATGGAACAACATGAGCAGAGTGCAAAGATCAGCCCTTGATGATTTGAAAAATGATAACTCGATTGTGATCAAGAAGTCCGATAAGGGCGGGAACATTGTTATCATGTCCAAAGTCGATTACGTTAATGAGGGTCTTAGACAACTTGGTGAGAGAGACAAATACTCGAGAAGCAATAGAATGGAGTATGAACATGCTATGAGACAAACTAGTACACAGATACTCGAATGGAAGCAGCAGGGACTTATTGAAGATAATGAATACAAATTTTTAGACTGTAAATTCCCTAAGCTTCCAGCCCTATACTTGTTGCCCAAAATCCACAAAGAGCCACTGAAACCACCAGGGAGACCGATTGTGTCGTCCCGAGGAAGTTTTTGGGAAAATATGTCCAGATACGTGGTACAAAAAATACCCTCATATGTGAAAGACACTGGTGACTTTTTGCGTAGACTTGATGGTGTTGTATGGAAAGACGAATACTCTTTGTTGACAATGGATGTGACAAGTCTATACACATGCATACCTCACGACAAAGGTGTAGACGCATGTAGGCATTTTTTGAGCAGCAGGTCAGCCTCATACTTAGCCCACACAGATATGTTGTTGGAGATGATATCTATATGTCTTAAACAAAACTACTTCCTCTTCGACAACAAGATCTTCCATCAAACCCTGGGTACATCAATGGGGACCTGCTTTGCGCCATCATTTGCAGGTCTCTATATGGGCCTATGGGAAGAGGAAGTAGTAAGCAAATTAGCAACATTTAAAGACAAAGTTCCTATTTACATTAGATATATAGACGACATTTTCTGTATATGGAGAGGGACAGAGGAGGAGGCGAAAGATTTTGTAATTGAATTAAATAACAATAACTTTAATCTCCAGCTCACTTCTCACTGGTCCAGAAACACAATCGAATTTCTTGATCTCAATGTATTTGTCGAAAATGGTAAGATTGAGAGTTCCCTTTTTAGGAAGAGCACAGCAGGTAATAGTCTGTTGCACGCTGACAGCTGTCACTCGGTAGCACTCATCGAGAGTATTCCTCTGGGTGAGTTCCTCAGAGCCAAGCGCAACTGCAGCACGAAAGAGAAGTTTGGAACAGAATCCAAGATCATGACAGAACGCTTCATTCAACGAGGTTACACTAAGAAAATAGTCAGTAAGGCTTTTGCGAAAGTAGCTCTACGCTCAAGAGAATCCCTGCTTATAGATAAAACACTCAAGGTAGTAGGAGAGAGCGAAGAAGAGAAAGATCAAACACTTAGGTTCGTAACCACGTACAACAAACAAACACATGCAGTACGTAATTGTCTGAAAAAATTCTGGCCAGTTCTTAGAACTGATAAAGATCTGATAGACTGTGTAGGACAGAATCCCCAGATTACATACAAAAGAGCCAAATCACTGAGAGACGTGCTCTGCAGAGCAGTCGAATCAGAAAAGAAAGGAACTACTGGGATCCAAGGCTTTTACACTTGCAGAAGCTGTAAAGCTTGCAAGAATAGTAAGAACAAAAAACAGTGCATCTTATCAGCAGAAAGTCAACCATTTGTTATCAGAAAGCACACATCGTGCAATACAGATTATGCAGTATATGCACTGTTCTGTCCGTGCGGTCTTGCCTATATAGGCAGCACTATCCACAAAGCTAAAATTCGGATTCTTGAGCACCTCCGTGCAATAAAGAACTGTGACAAAGCATATCCCGTAGCACGCCACTTTCGCAGTCATCACGAACAAAACACAAACTTGTTAAGTTTTGCAGTTTTAGACTATGTTAAAGCGGACGTACGTGGAGGCAACAGACTGAAAGAACTCCGCAGACTTGAGTCTAGAATGATTATACAATACAGGACTCTGACCCCCTCTGGCCACAATTTTGATGAAGAGCTAGCCGTCCATCTAGGTTAGTTAGTATACGCTGTTCCAATGTCAGATCCAGAGTCGCGTAGATGCCGCAGAGCTTAGATAACTGTAGTACATATTTTATGTTGAATGTTTGTTGATCTATGTGTCATGTTTTTTTATATGATTTTAGGACTGAAGTGACACTTTGTATTTCGTTTCATTTTTCACTTTAGATGAGAACTGCTAGACATGAAGAAAGGAATCTGAATCAATATGACATTTGCTGTTTATGAAGGAACTTTTGAGTTAGCACACAACATAGCCCACTTGGGCTAGATGAACAATAAGTACCGTTATTTATTATTTTTCTGCAGACAGCAGTAAATTAGACTTTGCCCACTTGGGCTTGAGTTTGTAAATAGTAAGGCTAGTGGAACATTTCACTGTATACTCTAAGAAGGTCATTTACCGGCGTGTGCTTTACAACATGCTGCTCATATGTATTTATTCATGCAAGCAGACAATTGTATTCAGCAGATTATTTGTTTATTTAAAATGAGCGGTTCTGTACATATTTATTATTTTTTGCACACAAAGGGACATGCGCTCGGCTGAGCACATGAGTCTGTTTTCACTTTTTTCACAAGTGTCACGTGGTATTTAAAAAATGCTTGCACTGGTAGATTCACTACTCATGACTAAGGTGCGCTAGCACTGAAACGCGTCGAGTTGTTTTGCCTGTAAGACCATCGATGAATTAAACCTCCGATTGCTACACAGACTTCTGGTGTGTCCTTTGCTTTCGTGTTTTGTTGAGCAACACGATTCTTTTGAAGATTTAAAGAGGCTGCCTGCCTCGCAAAAAGGACCGCCTTCACCAAGCGGCTGGGAAAGGCGCCGCGGGTGCATTGCACTCGCTTATGGGATATATCTATATATATATATATATATATATATATATATTCACTGAAAAAACCATAGGTTATAGACCATATATAGTTAGGAATTAGCATTTAAAAAACCTTATTTTACTCACACAAAACCATTGAAATTCCATATATAGTTAGTTGCACTAACTATATATCGCGCACCCGCAATCCACTGCTGATGATGTCACATATTACATCATTCATGACATGGTCAGTGACATCACTGATGACATCACTGATGACATCATCCAGTGACTGTGTGTTTCTGTAAAGTTAAAATATGTCTTACATATTGAAGAATGAGTGGAAGTATAAGTGTCTGGACGAAGGATTTAGTAGGTGCATGACTGAATGTATGAGTGAGTGATTAAATGTGTCTCACTGAGTGCATGGGTTAGTGACTAAACTGTCTTAATTTGTGCATCATTATGTCTGTTGTTCTGTAAACTGCTGCATGTGTTGATCAGTAGCTATATGAGTAACTATATGGGTTATTGATTGATTGCCCAAGTATTTGCATGGGAGACTGAGTGTGTGTGTGGCTGGCTGGGAGGTGTGTGACTGTGCAGATCAATGTGTACTTGTATCAATGATTGTATAAGAGACTAAGTATGTGTTAGTATATGGTTGAAAACGTAAGGTGCTCTATGTTTAACTGTATAGATTAGAAAATGGAAGTGTGATTGATTCTTTACAGGACTGACTAGGTATGTGAGTAACTCCATGGATGAGTGGCAGAGTGTGAGTGTCTGTATAGGTGTATGAGTGCATATGATAGTGTTGTAAAGATGATTGATTGTATGTATGAATGATTGTATGGGTGAATGAGTGAATGTGTGTGTAGACGTAGGAATCAGTGAGTGCGTATGTAGTAACTAGTATTGGTGTGTCAATGGTTTCAAAAATTATACTCTGTATTTAACACTGAGTGTAACAGAGGTTATATTAAAATGTGAGGAGATGCATTGTATTGTCACATGAATGATATCATCAGTGATGTGGTCATTGATGTCAAATGAGATGTCATCAGTGATGTCATCCGTGATGTCATTTGAGATGTCATCAGTGATGTCATCAGTGATGTCACTGACCATGTCATGAATGATGTAATATGTGACATCATCAGCAGTGGATTGCGGGTGCGCGATATATAGTTAGTGCAACTAACTATATATGGAATTTCAATGGTTTTGTGTGAGTAAAATAAGGTTTTTTAAATGCTAATTCCTAACTATATATGGTCTATAACCTATGGTTTTTTCAGTGAATTTTCAAGGTTTTGTAAATGCTAATTCCTAACTATATATGGTCTATAACCTATGGTTTTTTCAGTGAATTTCAATGGTTTTTTAGTAGCAAATATCATAAGCTGTCGAATGTCAAGTACGTGGTAAGTGAAAACATTTTCGTGTTTATGCACACTGATCTGCTTTGAATGGTGCCCCCCCCCTCATTTCTATTAGGAGTACTCTCTCTTTGCACATAGTGAAGGGTAGTTAACGCAGGCCTTTGCCCCCGTTGTAATACGTCGTGCCTGCTTCTCTCTCCATTTGATTGATTGTTATCCAAGTATTTACTGTTTTAGAATTGGTTCTCTTTGGTTCATTCTCTATTTACAAACAAACACAGAGTCGCAATACTCTGTTTAGTCTTCGCAGATAACGAAAAATCGTGTAAAAAAAAAAAAAAGGAATCGAGCAAAATCAGTAGGCCACTAATGGGATCTCTTTTTGACCTCGCTAAAATAGAAACATTAGGAACAACCCCTCATGACAAATACAAAACTAGTGAGATGAACTGAACTCCACACAATGATGGCTGCAAAACAGCTCGGC
This sequence comes from Lissotriton helveticus, assembly GCF_964261635.1. Classification (NCBI taxonomy): domain Eukaryota; kingdom Metazoa; phylum Chordata; class Amphibia; order Caudata; family Salamandridae; genus Lissotriton; species Lissotriton helveticus. The sequence continues at coordinate 803,898,312 of NC_136057.1, read as the reverse complement.
TCCGCCACCCACCCCGCCCAAAATAACGATAAAGAACGGCTGCCATGATTGGTTGCGGAATGACCACGACGGAGCTACGAAATGGTGCTGCTCTCATGCTAATGCTGTTTAAATTGTTTAAACGCGTTTTGCCGCTAGCGCTCCGCTGTGCCCCCCCCCTCTGCCTCCATTTTGTTTGTTGTGCTTGTCCTCGTGTGCCCGCCCCGCCTCCCAGCTGAGACGCCCTCGCCCCTCCCCCTCCACCATCCATATATGATAGGAGTTTCCGCGCGCAGCGTCTACGCGCAGCGTCCGCGCCCAATCCGCGCCGAAGGTGCGCCAAAGGTAAGCCCGTCTACGCCCGTCCGCGCCTGGACCGCACCCAGCGCCAGACCCCCTGCCCCTCGCGCTGCCCAGCCCCCCCGCACTACCTACGATGCCGCCGCCCTCCTAGCCCTTAACCCCGGTCGCGCCCCCAACTGCGTTCAAGCCGCTCCTGGACACACCCATGGACCTTTCTCATGCTACTCCTGCAAATTCAGCGGCACCAACAACATCTCCGCTACAACCACACATCAGACTCCCAACCCCAACCACTTACAATGCATCCTGCTCAACACCCGATCGGTCCACAGGCACGCCATTGACCTATGGAATCTACTAGACACCATCTCTCCGGACATCGCCTTCCTTACGGAAACTTGGATGAATGCTTCCTCCGCACCAGACATCACCATTGCCATCCCTGAAGACTATAAGATCACCCGCAAAGACCGTACCAGCCACACAGGAGGAGGAATCGCTATCGTCCATAAGAAATCTATCCGCATCTCAACCAGCTCTGACGCCAACCTCGCCAACTCCGAACACCTTCACTTCCAGATCCACATCGACCCCAAGACCACACTCAGAGGCACCCTTCTCTACAGACCACCAGGACCCCGCGCAAAATTCAGTGAAGACATCACGGACTTCATCACTCCACACGCGCTCCCCTCCAAAGAATACATCCTTCTGGGAGACCTCAACTTTCACCTTGAAAATATCAACGACCGCAACACCGCCACCCTCGTGGACAACCTCGCCAACCTCGGACTTAAACAACTAGTCACTTCCCCCACCCACATCGCAGGTCACACTCTCGACCCCATCTTCACATCCAGCAATCATGTCTCCTTCGGCCACACCACGGACCTCCTCTGGACTGACCACAGCTGCGTTCACTTCACCTACAACAAACCAAAACCCTACACCCACCTCCAACCTACCCTGCAAAGAAACTGGAACAAAATCACCACGGACCAAATCTCCACATCGCTCCTTCAAAACTCCCCAACCCCCTCTTCTAACGCCAAGGAAGCCGCCGCTAACCTCACCCTATGGTTATCCAACACCGCCGACACCTTAGCACCACTGAAAAAACGGCCAAGCAAACCTGGCAGCAAAAAGGCCTCATGGTTCAACGATGATCTCAAGAAGTCCAAGAAACTCTGCCGCTCCCTTGAAAAGGCCTGGAAAAAAGACCCAACCACCAGCACCAAGGTCGCCTTCAAAAACGCCACCCGCACTCACCACCAACTGATCCGAAAAGCCAAGAAAACAGCATTCAAGGATCGACTTGACAACAACGCCCACAACAGCAAGGAACTTTTCAACATCGTCAAGGAATTTTCCAATCCCTCGGCCAACTCCAACGACATCACCCCCTCTCAAACCCTCTGCGACTCCCTAGCATCATTTTTCCACAACAAGATTGCAGACATCCACAACAGCTTTGACAACCAACCCGGAAATCAACCCACCCTACCATTTGCTGATCATCTTCCCCCCGTGAACATTCTCAACGACTGGATCCCAATTTCCGCTGAGGACACCATCCGCCTGATGAATTCAATCCACTCAGGATCCCCCACAGACCCATGCCCTCACCACATCTTCAACAGAGCAGACTCCGTCATAGCTCCGCACCTCAGAGACGTCATCAACTGCTCCTTCAACTCCGCCACCTTCCCGGAAGACTGGAAACACGCTGAACTCACCGCCCTTCTGAAAAAACCAACAGCAGACCCCATCGAACTCAAAAATTACCGCCCCATCTCGCTTCTCCCATTCCCGGCCAAAGTCATCGAGAAAGCTGTCAACAACCAGCTCGCCACCTTCCTCGAAGCCAACAAATCCCTCGACCCCTCCCAATCTGGCTTCCGAGCAAAACACAGCACTGAGACCGCCCTCATCGCAGCAACAGACGACATTCGAACGCTACTAGACAATGGAGACACAGTCGCCCTCATCCTCCTCGACCTCTCCGCAGCCTTTGACACAGTCTGCCACAGCACCCTCCTACAACGCCTCTATAACATCGGAATCCAAGGAAAAGCACTTGAATGGATCACCTCGTTCCTCACCGGAAGAACCCAGAGAGTCCGCCTTCCTCCTTTCAAGTCCGAGGCCTCTGAAGTCATCTGCGGCGTACCACAAGGATCCTCACTCAGTCCCACCCTCTTCAACGTATACATGAGCCCCCTCGCGGCCATCGCACGCCAACACAACCTCAACATCATCTCTTACGCGGACGACACTCAACTGATCCTCTCTCTCACCAATGACCCCAGCACCGCCAAAACTAACCTACACGAAGGAATGAAAGAAGTCGCCGAATGGATGAAACAAAGCCGTCTGAAACTGAACTCAGACAAAACAGAAGTCCTCATCTTAGGTACATCCCCCTCTGCATGGGACGACTCCTGGTGGCCGGAAGCCCTCGGAAAAGCACCCACCCCGACAGACCACACACGGAACCTAGGCGTCATCCTTGATTCTTCACTCTCAATGAACAGACAAGTCAGCGCCGTATCCTCTTCCTGCTTCAACATTCTTCGCATGCTCAGAAAAACATTTCGCTGGATCCCCTCCGATACAAGGAAAACAGTCACCCACGCTCTGGTCACAAGCCGACTGGACTACGGAAACACCCTCTACACAGGCACTACCGCAAAACTCCAGAAGAAACTCCAACGAATCCAAAAGGCCTCAGCCAGGCTCATATTAGACCTCCCACGCAACGAACACATCTCTGGTCACCTTAAAGACCTACACTGGCTACCCGTCAATAAGAGGATCACTTTCCGACTGCTTACCCACGCACACAAATCACTCTACGACATCGGTCCAGACTGCCTCAACTCACGACTGTCCTTCTACACCCCCTCACGCCAACTACGTTCCTCCAACCAAGCCCTCGCCATTGTACCTCGCATCAACAAGACCACCATGGGAGGCAGATCCTTTTCATACCTGGCTGCTAAAACATGGAACTCACTCCCCGCTTACCTTCGCCTTACCCAGAACCACCTAGCATTCAGAAAGCAACTTAAAACGTGGATATTTGACAAGTAATCATCCTCCCCTTCCTAAGCGCCTTGAAACCCTCTGGGTATGTAGTGCGCTATACAAATCCTATGACTTGACTTGACTTGACTAACCCCAGCTTCAGTCTCAAACATCCAGAAACACTGTAGACTACCAATTCGATCAGTTCCGGTAGCGCCCCAATGTAACCCGGTAGAGAAGAACTAGCCCTCCCCTCTTTGACTGATGGTTCTTGTTGCCTGTCCCTTCTGTTGCCATTTAACAAAACTATTTAGCCTGCTGAAAGGGGTTGTGTTCCGACCGCTGGTTGGTGGAGACATTTTGACTATATTCTGTACCTGCGTTGTCGCATAATGCGTCATATGACGCGCCGCGTTAGCGCATCCGGAAGTCATCCGGGGCGCGCAGCGCGTAACGTAAGCATAACAAGTCATGTGACTTGTTAATAAAACTTTTCATTGGTTCATTTTACTTTTCTTATTGTAATGATGAAAGGCTTGGTCATATGACCTAAAAATTACGCTTTTCATTACTTCCGAACATTCTTTTTTCTTAAATATATGTTATAATGTTCCAGGCTAATGTACTTTCCCGGAAATTTTACAACTGTCCTGCAAGTAAAATATATTCTTTTTTCGAGAAAAAGAGCGTTTCTTCGTCCCATGACGGAGCCGTTGAGCAAAAGAGGGTCGACCTGCTGTCTTAGTCGCCGATACGCCTGAATATGAGATTCTTATCGATCACTTTATGTTGCAGGAATAGAAAACACAACAGCCCTTGACCATTTATCTTTACTGCGTTCCTTCGTATTATACCTTTTACCCTTCATGTAATTGGTCTGCTTTATTTCACTTGCCTTTTAATGATTCTAAAACAGTCACTATTATTAAAAACTTTACCAATGTATATATTACTACCATGTTTTCTTTTAAAAACCTTTATTGTGAAAATGTCATTATACAAATACGAGCCTATAACCACGTGGGCCTGCCACAGAGCAAACTGTAATCGTATATGATGAATAGACATTTACACTGTAGAGGAACGTAACGGGCGGGCCATTAGGTTGCAAGAACTAAGGTGTCTAACAGTTACGGAATCGGTGGACGTACATTTTATAATTAAAATACGACAGGGCCAGTTACAATAAAATTATCTAGATATACATTTGCGGGCAAGTACCATGGGTGACGTTAATTCGAACTTTCAACAGTACAGTAATCAATAACACATCAGAACTTAATATCAATAGGGATGTCGAAATAGTCAATCAATTCTCGTCCCCGCCCGCCATGTACTTCAAAACTGCATACGTATCTCGTGATTTCAAGGTTCTGCAACCAGTACACAACAAGGAGTTACGAGTCCCATTTATTCCGGCGCCATTTTGGGCGAGGACGGGCAGGTCCAGGATATAGTCAAAATGTCTCTACCAACCATCGACTATGATGATGTTCATATGCTGTATTTATTAGAGTAACACTCATCTGTCCACATGAAATTAATTTGCCACAATCTAAACATGTCATTTTAATCTTTCCAAAGTTCTTCTAAATATTTGGGACCGTTTCCCTTGCCTCTGAAGCTCTCAGTGCCACTTCTTTGATGAATGTACTAGCAGGTCAGGGGTTCTCCTCCAAATCTCTCTTTTATGCAGCACTATAATTAATTGGTGCCACCTCTCCATATTTCGATGCATGGTATAGTTACCACAACTATATTTTTTTTCGGTTCCTCTGGAGAGTTCATCGTGGCAGATGAAGCGTGTAACGTACCGGGCATTTACCTTTTTTTGCATGTACAGGAAAGGAAAAAAAAATCGAGCGTCCGAGTTCTAAGGTGTCCCAGGCCCAAATCCAAAGAACAGGCCGCCATTTTGAGAGTCCTCTTGCAGCCGCCTGTCGCTGTAGCATCAAGAGCAGCCGAAACTCAGCTGAATGGCAACTGAAACGGTAAAGGGGCGCCCCACTACAGCAGACAAGCCTCCACCTAGGAAGGCCCATTCACGCCGGCTCCCCCCCCCCTTCGGGCACCCCACGCCGTTATTCGGAGCAGTATTGTAGGATGGCCACACCAGTGCGGCAACTTGCTAGACATCACCTCGGTGGTAACCGAATCTCAACGGCTTGTGGTGTCTTCTATTCAAAAAACATTGTTATGCTGCCTTCGACCTATTCGCCGCAAGTGCGCACACAACTCAACTGCATAGCTTGCTAGACACCACCTCGGTGCCATCCGGATCTTGGAATGTCAGCACCTTTTGGTGTCTTCTCTTCAGAAAATATTGTTGCGCTGCCTTTGGCCCCATTCGCACATCAGTCCGCTACTGACGCCATCTCACAGGCTAATGGGGCGCCCCACGCCGACTTTCAGCATTGTAGAATGACCACACCAGTACAGAAACTTGCTAGACATCACCTCGGTGCCATCCGGATCTCGGCGCCCCACTGCAGATGAAGTGCCTCTCAACTATGAAACCACCACGGTGACATCCGGATCTTGGCGCGTTGTGCTGCCTTCGGCCTATTCGCACATCGGTCCGCTACTGACGCCATCTCACAGGCTAATGGGGCGACCCACGCCGAGTTTCAGCATTGTAGGATGACCACACCAGTACAGCAACTTGCTAGACATCACCTCGGTGCCATCCGAATCTTGGCATCTCAACGCCTAGTGGTATCTTCCATACAAAAAATATTGTTACGCTGCCTTTGGCCCCATTCGCACATCAGTCCGCAACTTAGACATCACCTCGGTGCCATCCGGATCTTGGCATCTCAGCGCCTTGTGGTGTCAGTCAGAAAATATTGTTGCGCTGCCTTTGGCCCCATTCGCACATCGGTCCGCTACTAACGCCATCTCACAGGCCAACGGGGCGCCCCACGCCGACTTTCAACATTGTAGGATGGCCACAGAAGTGCGACAACTTACTAGACACCACCTCGGTGCCATCCGGATCTTGGCGCGTTGTGCTGCCTTCGGCCTATTCGCACATCGGTCCGCTACTGACGCCATCTCACAGGCCAACGGGGCGCCCCACGCCGACTTTCAGCATTGTTGGATGGCCACACCAGTGCGGCAACTTACTAGACACCACCTCGGTGCCATCCGGATCTTGGCGCGTTGTGCTGCCTTCGGCCTATTCGCACATCGGTCCACTACTGACGCAAACTCACAGGCCAACGGGGCGCCCCACGCCGACTTTCAGCATTGTAGGATGGCCACACCAGTGCTGCAACTTGCTGGACACCACCTCGGTGCCATCCGGATCTTGGCGCGTTGTATTGCCTTCGGCCTATTCGCACATCGGTCCGCTACTGACGCCGCCTCACGTGCCAACGTATTTTCTACGCATTTTATACCCTATGCCGCATAACAGGTCATGTGACTTGTTTATAAAACTTTTCATTGGTTCATTTTACTTTTGGTTTCCTAATGATGGAAGGCTTGATCATATGACCTAAAAACAACACTTTTCATTGGATGAAAACTTTTTTTTTTTTCCCAAACGATGAAAGCCCCACCTTGTTTCTGGATGTTTCAGACTAAACTGGCGTCAGCATGAAAGCACCACCATCTCGTAGCTCAGTCGTGGTCATTCCGCGAGCAATCATGGCAGCCGCTCCCCACCAGAAGCCTGCAGGAGTCGGGGCCCCCAAAACTTTTGATGAATTCTCAAGGCGGAGGGGACGCTTTCGAGAATGGGGTCCAAGACCTAGCAGACAAGCGTCCGATTTCCAAGGTGTCCCAGGGCCATTTCAGTGGACCAGGCCCAAAAAGGAAAGAGCCTGCCGCCATTTTGAGAGTCCTGTGACAGCCGCCTATCGCTGCACCGCAAGAGTGGGCGCAACTCAGCTGAATTGCGGCTTTTGACACAGTGGACCAAAAACGGACGGAATGGCAACTGAAACGGTAAAGGGGCACCCCACTACAACAGATGACACTCCACCTGGAGAGGCCCGTTCACGCCGCCTCCCCCGGGGCGCCCCACGCCGTTATTCGGAGCAGCATTGTAGGATACCAAAACCAGTGCGGCAACTTACTGGACATCACCTTGGTGCCATCGTTCTGCTGCCTTGGAACTATTCGCACAACAGTTTGCTACTGATGACCCACCCCCCGCGACGCCCCACGCCGTTATTTGCTGGGTGGCAACTTACTAGACATCACTTTCGTGTCATCTAGATTTCGGCGCGTTCTGCTGCCTTGGAACTATTCGCACAACAGTTTGCTACTGATGACCCACCCCCCGCGACGCCCCACGCCGGAAATCTGGACGTTGTGCTGCGTTGGGACTATTCGCACAGCCGACCGCTACTTCGTTATTTTTCCCTAAAAATGTTTATATGTTATTACTATTTTTGTTTTCTTGTATATATTTATAAATTATTAAAGTTTTATAATCTTACTACTTTGTCGGAGTGCTATATATTTTTAATGTGACACATAATTGTAAAAACTTTGATGTACAAAGAGTCATCCCTGGAATCTTCCGCTTCACGCTCGGTCCCCTCCCCAATCACAATACAGGATGGTTTTCAGATAATAGCAACGCTTCTGCTGTGACGGATCTCATCGAGTGTGGGCCTTGATCTACTATAACTCCTTTGAAGAGGGGTGATTCTTTACAGCTGTGGCCATAAACTACATCTGCAGGGCTAGCTGATAGCCTAGGACCGGCCTGGACAATCGGACACAGAGGAAAAGAAGTGTCAGAGGGTGCGGTAGTGAATAGGGCGAAAGGGAGGTGTCGGGCGGGCACAGGGTGTGATTCTCAGGGAAGAGCAGCGCAGATGGGGGGAGGTTTATTACCCATGCATAAGACAGAGAGCGGGGGTGACCACTGCCTGGGTGAGATGCTTGCGAGGGTGGGGAGCCATGCTAAGGATCGACAGCGTGCACAGAGTGGGTCTGGTCAAGGCATCTAAAATGGCTGCCGTGCACGACAAAAGTGTGGCATTTGAAAAAAGACAAGATGGCGCAGACAATGTTTTTCAACACTTCCTGATTTCCTTCGAATCGAACGTTAACAGACGTTGGGGCATATTACCAAAGTTAAGCGATATTTATCCCTAACGATGCATTGCAAAGATTTTTTTACCGTCAGAAATTATCGCAGATAAACCTTGCTATTATCAAGGTTTATCGCAAATACGATAAAAAACGACCGCAATGCATTAATATCGCTGAAAACTCAGCGATATTCATGCATTACCGAGCTAATGCTCTTAGCCATGTTATCCACCTCCCATTGGATAACATGGCTAAGAACTGCTCAGGGCAGCTGTTACTTTTTGGAGATATTCGCGCTTATCTCGAATATTTCCAAAAGTTGATAATAGGAGATAGCGATGTTAGCGACTGTTTCCAGTCGCTAACATCTTGGCATGCCCACTTTGCATGTCATTAGTGATAAATATCACTCACATGCAAAGTGGGGCCCAAGATGGTCGCTATCTCCTACTAGCCGTCGCTAACTGGTGTTAGCAACAGCTAGGTAATACAGATATAATTTTATCTCCGCGAAGCGGAGCGCTGTTACAGATATATATCTTGTTTTTGAACGTTAATTTCTCAAAATGCACTGAAGCACATATATTGAGACCTAGCAAAGGCACATCGGGCTACCAGTCCCTAATATTTTACCAAGTTTCATGCAAATCCATTCAGCCGTTCGATTATTATTATTTTTTTTTTTTTTTGCCCCGCGGGGCCCTTTTAAAACCTCCACATCAAACCTAGGGGGTCAGCGAGGATCTACTATGCCCCCTTATGGTCATTTGCCCCTTCGCTTTGGCCTCCTCTTGTCTCTCGATCCTACCGAGAGACAAGATGGCGGCCGCTACGTACTGTTTGGAATGTTTACAGACACCGGAGAGCCAATCAGCTTCGCTTCGCAAAGCTCCGTAACGCGAAAAGTACGCGAAGCGGTGCGCTGTTACAGATATATATCTTTTTTTGAACGTTAATTTCTCAAAATCCACTGAAGCACATATATTGAGACCTAGCAAAGGCACATCGGGCTACCAGTCCCTACAATTTTGCCAAGTTTCGTGCAAATCCATTCAGCCGTTCGATTATTATTATTATTTTATTTTTTTGCCCCGCGGGGCCCTTTTAAAACCTCCACATCAAACCTAGGGGGTCAGCGAGGATCTACTATTCCCCCTTATGGTCATTTGCCCCTTCGCTTTGGCCTCCTCTTGTCTCTCGATCCTACCGAGAGACAAGATGGCGGCCGCTACGGACTGTTTGGAATGTTGACAGACGCCGGAGAACCAATCAGCTTCGCTTCACAAAGCTCCGTTGCGCGAAAAGTACGCGTCCTGGAGCGCTGCCTGGTCCGCTGTTACAGATATATATCTTTTTTTAAACGTTAATTTCTCAAAATCCACTGTAGCACATATATTGAGACCTACAAAAGGCACATCGGGCTACCAGTCCCTACAATTTTGCCAAGTTTCGTGCAAATCCATTCAGCCGTTCGGGCTAAAAGTGAGGCCAACCGCCCTATGGAAAACTCAATGTTAAAAACACGTTTTGGGACCCCCCTTTTTTCTCGACCCCCCCTGGACGAACCCCCCCCCAATTTTCAGGGGCTGCTCAGAAACAAAATGTGCCATTTTCCAGAAAATTTCAGCCAATTCCGTCCACAAACGCCAAAGTTATTAGACATAGAATTTTCAAAAAACCCATAGAGAAAAAATCCTAACTATATATACCTACTGGCGACCGCCAGTAGGTAATATATAGATATATATATATATATAGAGTTTGTTTTTTCCCTGTGTAGAGCTACAGGGACATAAATGGCTCCCAATACCTTGAACCCGTACCTGGACCCAGCATGCATTTACCAGGATGCATTGGGGCAAACTGAGTGCTGGTATGTGAGGAACTGTTCTCTCACCCACTTTTTGTTTGAAAAGGCTCTCTTGAGCTAATGAGCTAAAAAGCTCTGATGTATTTGTGCCCAGTGAGTGGTACAGAGACCTGATAAGACTTTGGAGCTGCATTTCCAGCACCCCAAAAATTTACTGAAGTTGGACAGCTATCCAACCAAAACCTCAGAAACAGAGGTTATTCTATTTTGAAATAACACTTTGTTCTGGGACTCTTCATGGTGGCCAGACTAATTAGATTTGCTTCCAGTGCCATTAAAAAAGGTGAAAAATCTGGAATACTTATAGATGACAAGCTTACTTAGAAGGATCAAGTAAATAAGGCAATTTCTACTTTTTTCTTGTTTTGGCCCTTGTAATGTCCAGGGTTGACTTTTGCAATGGACTATATGTACATTTGCCCAAAGCTCTCCTGAAAAAAACTTCAGATTATTCAAAGCTCTGTGGCCAGGATGTTGATGAAAAGCCAAATATTCTATTCTGCCTCCCAAGCCTTGGTGAGTCTACACTGGCTCCCTGTTCACAAGAGGATGATGTTCAAAATTCTTTGGATCACCTACAAAGCACTTCAGGGACTAGGTCCAGCTTTTATAATAAAAAAAACAAGAAAGTATATCCCTGAAAGGACTCTTCGTTCCAGTGCAGCTTTTTCTGTTTATATCTCTCATTAAACCACCTTTGGGATCCTCAATCTAGGAGTGCTGCTCTCTTCCTTTAGATTTACGCTAAAAATAAATAAATAAATATCTACACAACTTGACTTTTAAAATAAATATACAGTGATGGACTTAAAGGCAAAAATGAGATTGTTTCCACCATGATATTGCATTCAACACCATATATTCCATCTCCAACCTCAATGTAGGACCCCCTGTTTTTCCTTTTTAACCTTTTATGGCTATTACTAATATTTTATGTCCTGAATGTTGTTTGGCAGATCTAAAGTTTAGTGAGTCTGCTCTATTTCATCTTTTTGCAATTCATATTGTGCATGTGCTGGATGTTTTATACTGACCCAAATTGCCCTTGGGGGTTAATTAACTGTACTATATGATCCATTCTACAGATCGCCATTACCAAAATTAAAGAGTAATAGTTTTCTAGACAGTCTGTGCCCTGTAGATTACATAGCATTCATAATAAAGTGCAGTATCCATAGTAAAATGCATTGTGCTGGATGTTAAGTATTAGCTATTTCTCCCCCAATTACTGGCCTACATTTATTACAAGCTCTCTTAATCTGTCCAATCTCAAAGTGCGTACACTTTATTATTTGTTCCATTTGGTCATGTGTCCTGTCCTCATATATTCCGCCTCAGTCATGGTAAAGTCTCTTGTTTATAAAATGCATAACAGATCTATAAAGGTGCAAGATTTTTCTAACCCTATAGTGGTCCCTTATTGGGAATCACAAGATATCTCTTGGATCTAAAGTGCATATGCATGATATCTCATGGTATCAGCATTCGTTCATGAATTCCATCCTATATCCCATTTCTTGGGTCACAGTTCTCATGTTTATTCCATAATTCTGTACAATCTGGGTTCAACTACTATTTCAAATACAGAGGTTGTTTTCAAAGAGCTCTCTTTGATATGTCATAAAAATGGTGAAGTACCTGATAACCATTATAAAATATATCCAAAATAAAATCCATATCTATTATATAAAGTGCTAAATCATCGACACCAGATTATGATTGGAAACCAAACTTAAAGCATATTACCAACAATTCCATGCACATCAGTATCCAACTGTTCTTTTCAATGTATAGTGCATTCAGATAAGCTGAATTATCAAAACTTTAAAGTGCACTGATGAATATCAGAGGCACTCGTTGCCACTTATTCATATCTACATACAGAACAGTGTAAAAAAGTGCATAGCCAGAACTATAAAGTTCAGTCATAACTATCAGTGACACGTATTGCCATTTCTTCATATCTGAGTACATTACAGTCTTATAAAGTGCAAAGCCAAAAATATAAAGTGCATAAATAACTCTCAGTTGCACTTCTTGCCTTAGAGTATGCATTCCAAGAATGTGCAAACTATAGCTACCAGGCATATCGTTATATACACAGGCATTTCTAAGGGAGACGCATGTAAAATCTCATATCTGTATTAATGCTCTCATTTGAAATTTCATATATTCAATCTGGGGAGGTCCATAAATAGATATTGAGTTCAGCATCTGAATTCAGTCCCAATGAGTTTTCTGTTCCTATTAAAATAATCAATTTTGACTCTAATCTTCTAAGGAGAAATTCCAAGGCATCACCTATGGGCTTTTTCAGCATATGGCGAATTCCATAAAACCTCAGATCCCCTTTATGTCCATTGTGAATTTTCCAAATGTATTTGGCCACCATATAGGTGAAATCTCACCACATATTTCTTCCCACATCCACATTCAATTACATGGACCACGTGTTGTCCCATCTGCGTTCCATTCCTTGGTCTCTTTTGTTTGGCCATGTTGAAGATCTAAGGTTGTTTCATTTAAGCTATGCAGGTTTGCCTTGCATTTTGAACACTTGCAGAAGCCATTCTTTTTTGTTGTTACCCAACTAGGAGTAGCCAGTTTATAATTCATCATAAAACTCCTTGTAAGTCAGTCTCCCACTAAGTCAGTTTTTTTTATATGTGACATTAGGAAGACATGGCAAAAACTCCTTTAGGTTTTCATCCGTTTTTAACATTTTCCAGTTATCTTTTAGAAGTACCATAATGTCATGATGAGACATATTTTAGTCCATAGTGTATCTTATTTCCTCCTGGCTCTTTGCATTTTTTGGACCTTTCTTTTTTGCTGCCTGTAGTTACTCTCTCTTTTCAATGTGTCATCTAGCACTATAGATAGCCCTTGTTTATTAATCTTTTGTACATTTAATTGGGTTGTTGATCAAATCTATCATTTTCAGAACATTTGTGTCTCTCCCTAAGGAACTCACCATGTTGTAAACTCCATTTTAATGTATGGGGGTTTCCACTGTTAGCATGCAATATGCTATTGCAACCGTTAGGTTTTCTATGTATCTTGGTACAGATCTTTTTGTCTACAATGTATATTCCTGTGTCCAGAAAATGTATTTCTGTTGCATCGATTTCACAAGTAAACCACAATATTTGTGGATTCTTGTCCAATGATTTGATAAATTCCTCATGATCCTCTTTGTTGTGTTCCCATGTTACAAATACATCACCTATATATCTGACCCAAAATATTATCTGCTGTAATATTTCTGAATTTTGTTCAGTCCATCCAGTTTCTACCCCCCACCACCACTTTACCAGGTTTGCAAATGTGGGTGTAAAGGATGTACCCATTGCGGTTCTTTGCTATTCTAAATATTAGTCATCATCAAATAAAAAAATTGTAGGTGAGGCAGAAGTTCACCATATCCATCAACATTTCAGAGTGATCTGAGAAAGTACCTACATGCCTTCATTCGATCTGAGTGCTATATTGATGTACAGGGGAGCAACGTATAGTTTTGCCTTAAGGGAGTTGAACTTCTAGGGGATTCCACTGATTCTATTGAAAAAAATACATGGCATCTCTTACATATGATGGCAGCTTACGTACATAGGGAGAACAAAAATGTCAATGAACCTAGAGGTGCTCTCCAAAATTGAGCCAATTTTGATCACAAATGGTTGGCCTGGAGGGTTGTTATATTCTATTGCACCTTTGGTAAAAAGTATATTGTTGGTCTTATTGGATGTTCGTTTCTGAGATAACCGTATTCATCATCACCCAGTAGGCCAATCTCATTCAACTTCTTTTCGTTGTTGGCAAAAGGTAATGTGACAGTCCCCTCTCAATAAATTCAATACATTGCCACAAATGTTATTTTAGGATTTCAGGCATTAATTTGAAGTCATATAATAACCCACTCTGGCAACAAGTCAACCAGTAGAGTGTTTTAACTTTTAGAGATTCCACATTAACATTGTGCATGCCTATAGTAGCTCACACGAAAGGAAATTGGGTAATTCTTGGCAACAAATACATTGCTCGGGGGTCTTAGAAGGAGGATTTACCTTGCCTCCTTTCATTTGTCTGCCACCAGTCTTTAAATGGGAGTCTTCTACATTCCCCTTGAACTGATTCAGTATGGTCTGCCTCTATTTTAACATGGGTTCTAGCCATTTACTTAATTGCTGGTTCTCTGATTATGGGCATCTATCTTGCTTTGATTTATAGAGTTATACAATAGAGGACAAGTGGTATACATCTGTGTGAAGTGTCATTTCAAGCTCTTGCCTATCACATGTATCTGAGAGTGTAGTCATCTGTTTGAGGAATGTTAAACTGACTCTGGTCCCTCAATGACCATCCTTATGTTGGTTCACTTTGGCACAATCTATTCTCTCCATCAGAGTGATCGCACTTCTTTTGGAACAGTGTTTTAGGATTCCCACAGTCTTTCATTAATAATTTTATCATGAATCTACTTACTTGAAGTGATTCTAAGTTATATAATTAACAGTACTACTTTGTGGTGTAAAAGGCAAAATATTGTCATTAGCTAATTCTGTCAAGTCATTGCCAAGGACGATTTTAAAAATCTCAAAGAACCTGACAGTGTGCTGCATGTATTGCTGTCTGCTTTCTTTACAGATTACCTACTTGAAGATCTAATCTTAAATTTACCTCCATCACATGATCACCCTGTTACTGAGTAATTGGGACCTTTATAACATAAATGAGATGTGGCTTTGGTGGCTTGTTATGTCATTAGGTGTATTACCTGGGGTGTATCTTGCATGGGTTAAAAATAATTTTTGGGCCTCTTCTTACTTCAAGTGGATTACTACTGCTGTCCTTTTCAAAGTAGTTACAAGTCAAGAAATTTAAACATACAATAGGCAGCAAGATATGATTTTTAGGTAAAGTTGTGAATCTGGCAAGAAAAGTACAGAGTCTGAGCCCCATTCCTAAAGCAAGGACCAATAAATAAAAAGTAGTACAGTCATTCAAATTTGTACTTTTCCAGGTTTTACAACTACTGCTATGATAGTTTTAACCGTGGCAAATGTGCATGGGGCCTACCTGACAGGTTCTAGAAGAACAGAGACCAGAAGTTTCAATGTCCATCCCAGTAAGATTTCTCATACAAAAAATAGGTTTTGGGCAGTAATATGACTTCAATGATGTGAAGCATTTAGCTTGACAAGGCTTTGTTAGACAATTGCCTATAGATGTACTGTGCAAAAATTGACAGTAATAAAGAGGAAGATAAGGATCGTAATGATGCACCCTGGGTTGCAGTTCACACTTTCCTCCAAAGGCCATGGCATGCAAGCTATTCCCCTTTTTCCTTCTGAGGAGTTGCTGCATCTCCCTCTTGTCATTACGTGTCAAGCTCATCCTTCTTTCAGTTCTGCCAGTTACCCTGTCTAGATACAGTCTCTTTCAAAACTCATCTTCGACTCAACCTTAGATGAGCGGGTTCCTAGCTCAGCATTACATTGGCAGTGTTATGTACACCTTCCGATTTTCAACCTCATCTGCCCATTACATGAGTTTAAAGGTTCAGAAGTGGCAGAGAATGTTGACAATTCTACCTTGGGGATGTCTAAATTATCAGGTCCACCCACTGGCACACAGCCATGTCTCCCTCAGTTACACAGCGAGTTTCAGATGATGTACATTGATCTTGAACAGAGAACAAAGAAACTTCATTTTTGAAACTAGGACCTTCCTCCCTTTATGAAAACTAGAATTGTTGATTTTAAACTAGAGGTCCAACATGCAGGATGGATGTATCAGGGTTGAATGATCAAGATATTTTAGTAAGATAACCACAACCTACAAGAAGGAGATATCTGCCTCTTAGACCTCTGTTTGGCATCTGTGTTCTCAAGTTTAGGAAGGTTGGAGTATAAGAGAAAGTACTTTAATGCATATAGGTCACCCATGGATGTGCAGCAGCTTCTACCTCAGACCCACGACCAGAGATCCAAAGGTTTGAGGTTTGTGGTATTACTCTGGACTCCTTTACCTTTATTCACTTAATGATACCCTCAAACCTGAAGTGTATGTTCAAATAACTATATGAATTTTAACATGCAAATTATAGTTACGCTACTTTTATATAGCAAGTTGCCACTGTGGAGTAAATATAACTAAATATTGAAAGAGGAAGAGTCCTGTTGATTAAATGGCGCAGAGCTGGAATATCATGGGGAACTATCGTGGGACAAAAATATCGCCGCAGAAATATCGTTTGGAAGAAATATCGACCACAAAAATATAGATGACAAGAATATCGACTGACAGGTAAGTAATATCGATTACAAAAGTATCGTTGTAATAAATATCATATACAAAAATGTAGTTTACTAAAATATCGATTTTTTAATAATGTTATGTATTTTAGTGTTTTTAATAAGAATTGTTTGCCATTTTATTATATGTTTTAGAATGTTTCTACTTATTAATTTATGTTAAGTTTAATTTTGCGTTATTAGTTCTGTAGCGGGTTGTGGGTTTATAGGGGAATAGGGTGGGAATTAATTTAATTATGTAAAATTAATTTATTAATGAATGTGTTAATTTATTAATTAATTGTTGTTTAATAATTAGTTGTTAATTAATTTCAATTACTTAATTAATAATTAAGTGTGTTAATTGTTTAATTTATTTTAGGTGTGTGTTGTGGTGTTTATATATGTAAATGGTGCGAAGGGTGGTAAGTAATACATTTTTTATTGATTAATTATTAAATAGTTTAAAATTAATTTCTATTAATTATTTAGTAATTATCAATTGTAATTGTGTAATTAATGTTAGGTGTGTGTTGTGGTGTATATATGTGTGTAAATGGTGTGAAAGCTGGTAAGTAATTAATTGTTTAATTAATAAATATTGAAACATTAATTTTAAATAATTAATTATTAATTGTAATTGTGTAATTAGTTTTAGGTGTGTGTTGTGGTGTATATATGTGTAAATGGTGTGAAAGCTTGTAATTAATTCATTGTTTAATTAATAAATAATACACAATTTATTTTAAATAATTAATAAGTAATTATTACTTGTTATTGTGTAATTAATTTTAGGTGTGTATTGTGGTGTTTATATGTGTAAATGGTGTGAAAGCTGGTAAGTAATTAAATGTTTAATTAATAAATAATAAAAAATTAATTTTCAATAATTCATTTGTAAATATTACATGTAATTGTGTAATTAATTTTAAGTGTTTGTTGTGGATTTTATAGTGTTAATATTTTTTTTGATCTTTGTTAATAATGTATTTATACTTATATAATAATTATGTTAAAGTTAGACATCTAATTTATTGAAAATGTTCATATTGTTATTTTTTATTGTTTTGGGATTTTGCGCTTTCCCTACTGTTGCACTCACTGGAGAGTGAATAGTAATTTTTACCCCTACGCTATCCAGCGTTTTCCCTACTGTTGCACTCACTGGAGTGGGAATAGTAATTTTTACCCCTCCGCTACCCTGCGCTTTCCCTACTGTTGCACTCTTTGGAGTGGGAATAGTAATTTGTAACCCCTACGCTATCCAGCGCTTTCCTTACTGTTGCACTCACTGGAGTGGGAATAGTAAATTTTACCCCTACGCTATCCAGCGCTTTCCCCACTGTTGCACTCTCTGGAGTGGGAATAGTACATTTTACCCCTACGCTATCCAGCGCTTTCCCTACTGTTCCACTCATTGGAGTGGGAATAATAAATTTTACCACTATGCTATCCAGCGCTTTCCCTACTGTTGCACTCACTGGAGTGGGAATAGTAATTTGTCTCCCTACGGTATCCAGCGCTTTCTTTACTGTTGCACTCACTGGAGTGTGAATAGAAATTTTTACCCCTACCTTATCCAGCGTTTTCCCTACTGTTGCACTCACTGGAGTGGGAATAGTAATGTTTACCCTCCTGCTATCTAATGTTTTAACTATTAGTGTTTTTATGTTGTTATTAAATGTATGTATTATTTTTTTTATTAGTTTAATGTGTTCATTAAATATAGAATATATTAAATATTTTTAATTATTTATATGTTTTTATTGTATTCTTATATAATTAATGAAGTTTATAAATTAAATAATGATAATAGTTAATAAAAGGTATTTAAGTACATATTGGCCACATGCATCAAGTGTGATTCGGAAAAATCGGCCGTTTGCGATTCCAAAATCACTTTTTGGGATGCATCAAACATTTTTACAAAACTCGCAATTTTTAGCAATTCCTAAAAATGCGATTGCATTTAAGGAATCGCATTTGTGCGATTCCTTAAATGCAATGCATGAATTTTTTTTTAAATGCGAATTTTGAAATAGGAGGTGCAAATTAACACGAGATTAACCCTCGTGTTAATTTGCGAAATCTTTCAAAAATGCTCAAAAAAGCATTTTTGAAAGTGTCATGTTACACACACACATGTCCTTTGGACATGTGTGTGTGAAACTTGCACTTAAAAAAAACATTTCAAGGGTGCGGGGGGGGGGGTCCTTTGACCCCCCTCAGCATCCTTGAAATGCATCAACAACTTGACATTCGCAAAATAAAATTCGCAAAAAGGCATTGATTCCTATGGGCCTCTATGCCTTTCCAATCGCAAATACAGAAAATTAGGAAATCCTAAAAACTTTTAAGATTTCTTGATGCATAGGATTTTGCAATTCCTAAATTGCGATTCCTTAATTTTCGCAATTTAGGAATTGCAAAATCCTACAATGATGCATGTGGCCGATATGTATATGTACACTTTTTTGTGTTTATATTAATTACATTTAGTGTATTTGTTATAATTAGTTAAAATATATCTTAAAATGTATTTAATTTGTTAATAATAATAATAATATTTCATTAATTTAATTTAAGTTATGTTATTTTTTAAAGTCAATATTTTTTACATCTATATTTTTTACATCGATATTACTGTACTTACCTTTTTATGTATAGGGGGCGATATTTTTGTTATCGATATTTTTACCTCGATATTTTTTTCATTGATATTTTTGATATCGATATTTTAACATGGATCCAATTAAACAGTATTCACATTAGAACTTTCGATATGTAGAACCGATTTAGTTTTTAATAAATATACTGAATAGGAAGAATTTGATATGTTCAAATCCTATTCGTAGTCAGGAATGCTTAGAGCTTAGGTCTTGACTATAGATTTGATTTGATTTATATTTTGAAAGTGTGGCCTGTACTCTAAGGTGTTTTGGCGCTAGGTCTGCACTACTTGCCTACTAGAGAATGATAATAGGACAATACCGTAGTAGTTTACAGGGTCAATGAAAACAGATACGTTTTTATCTGCTTTCTATAAGTCGTGAGGTTTGCCTGCGATCTAAGATGAAAAGGCATTTGGTTCTAAAGAATGGAAGGTGCATGACCAAAGCATGACCAAAGCTACTATCGACCATACGCAATTTCCAACAATCTATTGTAAATAAGGAAGTATATTAATGGTCAGGTCAGTTGTGGTGGTTTGTAGGGAGATGCTGAATAGCACAATTTTACTTATTTTAAGGGTCCATTTTGCTTGAATTCCTTTTTGGTACTGTTATGTGGCATCATAAATTAGTGGTGCTATTTCATCCACAGAAACACTACATCAAAAACTATTTTTCATTTCACAAAACAGCAGTGACCACTACAAAAAGAAATGCAGCAAACTACAGACCAGCGGATTAGCCAGAAAATTTAAATAATCAATCAATCAATCAGGGTTTTATGAAGCGTGCTACTCACCAGTGAGGGTCTCAAGGCACTGGGGAGGGGGGGGATGCAGCTCCAGTTCAGTCGAAGAGCCAGGTCTTGAGGTTCTTCCTGAAGGTGTGTAGGTTAGGGGAGCATCTGATGTTGACAGGGAGCTTTTTCCAGGCTTTGGCTGCGACGTCTGAGAAGGCTCTACCGCCCGCTCTGTTTCTGCTGATGCGTGGGGTTTCTGCCAGGCCGAGGTCGGCGTAGCGGAGATTCCTTTTGGGTATGTGGAAGGAGACTCTCTCGTTGAGGTATTTGGGTTCGATGTTGTGGAGGGAATTGTAGGTGTGGGTGAGTAGTTTGAAGGTTACTCTCTTCTCGACGAGGAGCCAATGGAGGTCTTGTAGGTGATGAGTCATGTGTTTGTGCTGTGGGTTCCGAGGACGAGTCTAGCCGACGTGTTATGGATGGTTTGGAGCTTGTGCAGGAGAGTTCTGTGGATTCCGGCGTAGAGTGTGTTGCCGTAGTCCAGTCTGCTTGTTATGAGTGCGTGGGTAATGGTTTTTCTGCATTCGGGGGGGATCCATTTGAAAGTCTTGCGGAGGATACGGAGGCAGTTGAAGCTGGTGGAGGTGACAGAGTTGATCTAGCGGGTCATGGTGAGTGAGGAGTCAAGGATGACGCCGAGGTTCCGTGCGTGGTCTGATGAGGTGGGTGGGCTCCCGAGGGCGGAGGGCCACCAGGTGTCATCCCAAGTGGTGGTGGAGGGTCCGAGGAGGAGGACCTCTGTCTTTTCTGAGTTTAGCTTCAAACAGCTGTTGTTCATCCAAGCTGTGACGTCCTTCATCCCTTCCTGGAAGCAGAGTTTGGTGTTTTGGGGGTTCTTCGTGAGGGACAGGATGAGCTGGGTGTCGTGTGTAAGATACAATGCTGAGCCCATGCTGTCTGACGATGGCAGCAAGGGGGGCCATGTAGATGTTGAAGAGCGTGGGGCTGAGTGAGGATCCTTGGGGTACTCAGCAATTGATTTCTGAGGGTTCGGAGAGAAAGGGTGGGAGTCTGACCTCACTTTGAAACAAATCTTTAATGACAGTGAGTGGGTGAAGCATATAAGCCTGACACTGCCTAAAATTGTTCTCATTAGCTGTACACCTTCCTATTAATACTTTCACAGTCCCTCCCTTAAATTCATCTGTTCTTTGATCCCTCACCCCGTCCTTTCGTTGATCTGCCATCCATTCATTAGTTCACTAATTCATTCTTCTATCCTATCACTCATACACCCAGCCTTTCACTTTTCTGTCCATGTTTCCATACATCTTTTCATCATTCCATCCATCTGATGACCATTTCCTTCACACATTGATCCATCTTTTCACATTTCTATTCATTTGTCCTAAAAACCTTTCACTGGGAGACCAATTAGTGTGGCCACCTCCACGTAAGCTACTGAAGCAGGTGTGTTCGCTACACCACTGATACAGACCTCTAAACATACATGGATTGTTCTGAATAGCACCGCAATGCAAAGTAACACAGACCAAAACAGGACCCGGAGTTCAGCTTCTGTTATCTGGCCCCAAATCACCATGAATGTGAAACCACTATTTTCAGTATAACAGAAAACAAATGGCACAATAAACTACTAGAAGAAGCAGCACAAAACACTCACAGGACAGATGAAATCAAGAGAAATGACTTCTGAGCTCACAAAGGGCCGTTTCTAAAAGCTGCTGTGCTCATATTGAGACTGCTTCTGAATAAGACTGTGACTGTGGTATCTCTTGTTGTACATGGCAGGACTTTCATATTATAATAATGCATATAAGACAGTCCTGATTGCTTATAAATAAATCTGCATTCAATAATAAGGAATCCATGTAATAAACATAGGGCCTATAAAAAGTTGACTAATTGCTTGAATAATAATGTCAACAGTGTGTGTTTGATCGCAATATTTTCTGTTTAGAAACCTGTGCTTAATCTAAGCCAGTGGGTTCGGGTGCTTGGCGTCGGCACTTAATTATCATCACCCGCACTGATGACAGTCTGCCACATAGTGGCGTTGTCTGTCTGATTTAGAGATTAGCACAGCTACAGTTGTTTATAAATTCACTATTCGTTATTAATGACAGATACCTGCCTCACAAGCCATACGTATAGCTTTGGGAGCAAGGAATAGTCTGCATTGTCACATTTATAGGTGTGTGATGGTAGTAGTTTTGTTAGTACTGTGCAAGCTGCAGTGGCCTCTTGATGAAGGCTCTGGCACCGATTTTTTTTAACAAATTAAGTACTGTTAGAAACTGTGTTATTGACACTGTTGAAACTATCATGACAGAGAAGAAAAACTTTGGTGTGTGTATGTTAACTTTGACTGGAAACTTGTGGAGTCCGTATTAGATAGAAGAGAGAAGTAGCATTTACTCACATAATTACCTTATGAGTCTGCAATGCTGCATTATTTCCACAGCGGTACAAAAGGGGGTGGTGATGGACGGAGCATCTGAACCAATCAAACACTCACACCCAGTCAAAATATCTGGGTTTAATCCATCACCGTTCTTTAGCCCACTCTGCCACCCCAGTTCAGACATGGCCATATGCAAATCAGTCTGACCCTGTGCCTCATGGGAACAGTCCAGCCCGAACTGCCAAGCCATGCCTTCCCTGGACCGGAAACAAGCTTCCGAGGACCGGTTTCTGGCATTACAGCCGTCTTCAGCCCGGCTTGCTTGAATTCAGTGGCAAAGTGAGCAATGGACTCACGTCTGAGCATACCCTGCCACACTTATGGCGGCCAAAGCGGTACAAAAGGGGGTGGTGATGGACGGAGCATCTGAATCAATCAAACACTCACACCCAGTCAAGAGATCTGGGTTTAATCCATCACCGTTCTTTAGCCCACTCTGCCAGATGCTCCGTCCATCACCACCCCCTTTTGTACCACATGTTTGCAGCACAAGTGGCCCCCTCCTCAATCTATTAGACACCATTAATGATAAAGACACATAAGGTAGCATTGCACGTGCAGGGCTACACACATGAACCAGTTTCTGAGGGGAGATGCTAAAGGGCTTAATTCCAATTTGTAAGAAATTGAGCTATTTGTTGAAGGTGGTGGAATCCCCACTAGAGCAATAACCACAACCCTTGTGAAGGTGAATCGCAAATGTCACTAAATTAACCTGTGCTTAATCCTCTCATAGCCTTAACATAGAGGCAATGTGCAAAGTATTTATGCAGCACACAAACTGTAATAAAGTAAGAATAGAACACAAGAACAATCCAAAACCAATTTTAAAAAATAGATGACAGAAATCCAATCAGTAGAATCAGAGATATCGATTCTTTAAATTGTTTAGTGAAAATAGCACCAAGAAGCAGAAAGCGCCACTTCTGATTATCAGACTAGACCAGGGGAAAGTTACAAGTTCAGGCCCACTGTGTTGGAGCGCTGATCGCATAAAAGGACCAGGTTAGCCACCACGGGCTCTCTTTGGTGAAGTCCAAAGTGTAGGTCTTGCGTTGCCGATCATCCCAGATTGTCACTGTCGGCATGAAGAACAGGTCTTGCCTGAGCTTCACGTTGGTGGTCATCACAGGCGGCAGGTTCATGGCATGAACGGTGCCTGTTCGCAGTCACGAGGAGCCCAAACTTCAGGATTTTCAGCTTTTTCTTGTGGAAGAGCTTCCACTGATGTTAGCCAAGGGTATAGGACCGGTGGGGTACCTCTTGGGCATCAGGACTCTTTCCAGCAGAGTCCAGCAGCAGAGCCAAGTAGGTTCAAGCAGGTTGAGGGAGGTCAAGTTGCAGCTGCTCAGCTGGGCAATAGCAGGGAGGCTCCGGGAAGCTTGCTGTGTCCCTGTAGCTCACAAGGAGGTCAGTGACTGACCTTTGGAGTCACTCTGGGTAGCCTAGGATCAAGGCAAGCAGGTCAAGTCTTTCTTCTTCAGACAGCAAGGCAGTCATTCAAGGAGAAAGACAGTCTTTCTGGCAGCAGGGAAGTCCTTCTTCTGAATCTTCCACAGGTCCATGAGTTTACTGATGAGTGGGTCTAAAGGTCCTCTTTTTTATTCCTGGTGCCAGCCTGTGTGTGTGGGAATTACCTGACCTTCCCCTAAAACCTGTTCTGGGCAGTTCTTCCCCTTCCCCTGGCTCCAGTCTGTCTAGGGCGACAAAGGTAAGGGCAGGCCTGGTGTCAGGTACCTCTGTGCTGTGGGCAGGGTCCTTTGAAATGTGCTCAGGGCAGAGTACACCTCCTCTCCAGCCATTTTGTCTGGAAGGCCCTCTCCCTGCTATACTCAGGTCCCAATGTTCACTGTCTGGGCCCAATACACATTCTTGATAGAGGAACCATTAACACCTTGGCTGCGGCGGGAATTCCGCAGCAGTGCTAGACATTCCAATCGCAGGCGTGGCTCGGACGGCCCCAGCCGTGGTGCGCACACACACACTGTGACTCATGAGGGCCGGGGGCAGATATCCACAAGGAGGATAGCAACCACTCTACAATTTAAACAGATGAGTTTTCAGTTGCCTTTGAAACAAATTTGTATCCAGAATACATCTGAATGGGAGGGAGAGCTCTTGCAGTACTTGGTTGCCTGAACCAAGCATGCTGTACAGCCTGCTTCTCCTACTTTGGTATAGGGAATGATCAGGAGCTGAGCAGATGGTGAGCGCAGAGATATTTTAGCGCAGTGTTCAACCATCCTTTTGGATAGTTATTTAGGACCTGTCTTATAGAAGGTCAAGTGTGCACACTGTCAAGGCTTTGACAAGCATTGGAAAAGCCAATAGGTCTCACCTCTGTGAGGGCTGATAGCTTTGCTAATGGCTCTTAGCCATGTAGACAGTAATGTGGCTGCTGTGCAGCATGGATAAACGTTAGGAAGAAAAGCATTGGAAATGGCAATCTGTCTCACTTTGTATGTAATGGGAAGTATGACAGACTGGCATTTCCAAAGTTGGTTAATAACTACGTGCTGATGCTGTGGCTACATTAATAGCACACATTTTGTAATGCTCTACTCCTGAGGCGGAAAGCCGGGAGACTGTTATTTTAACTTGTGTGTGTTTTGGCTACATTTATATTTTAAATCCACTTACCCCTCACTCACTTCGCTTTGATAGCGGGATTTTCGCTACTCCCAGCCGGCGTGGAACGCTGTTACAGCGCCCCGCTCAGCCCACAGGCCACGCCCCCTTTTCGAGGCCACGCCCACCGCCCATTGCTTAAAAGGGACGCTGAATACGAGCGTCACCATTTGTAATGCTCTACTCCTGAGGCGGAAAGCCGGGAGACTGTTATTTTAACTTGTGTGTGTTTTGGCTACATTTATATTTTAAATCCACTTACCCCTCACTCACTTCGCTTTGATAGCGGGATTTTCGCTACTCCCAGCCGGCGTGGAACGCTGTTACAGCGCCCCGCTCAGCCCACAGGCCACGCCCCCTTTTCGAGGCCACGCTCACCGCCCATCTGCTTACTCTCCTATAAAGATGTGCCTCCCCCGGAAGCGCAGCGGACGAGCGCAGCGGGGGCGACGTTTGCGCACCGAAGGCGCGCCTAAGGAAAGCCCGTCTGCGCCCGTCCGCGGCCGACCGAGGCTAGAGGCTAGTCACTCTGCCTCTCGCACTCAATATTCCCGCTCGCAACTGAATGACCTTCAAGGCAAGTGGCCATTGGATGCCACTGCTTTAACCCGAGTCACCAGTCTTGGCCTCCTGACTTCTCAAATCCCATTCCACACCAGTCCCTCGTCCTTGCCTCAGACTAACCGTCCTTCCATCCCGACTTCCATTGCCCCTTCCCCAACAGTAATCTCCGCAATTTACCTCAACACCAGATCGGCTGTCAAACATCAGCTCGATCTTTTCATGCTATTGGAATCTCAAAAACCCGACCTGCTATTCATTACCGAGACTTGGTTCTCGGACAGCTCTCTCCCCTCCCTATTGGCAATACTCCCCCCATCTTATTACGCTATCCGAGCTGATCGCTCTTCCGGAAAGTCAGGTGGAGGGGTTGCCCTGATTGCCCGTAAGGAAATCACGTTCCAACCTTTAGCCTTCTCTTCCCCGGGCTCTTCAGACTGTCTGGTTGCCCGTTCACTTTCCCTGACTCCCCCACTTACCTGTGTCCTTATCTACCGACCTCCGTCTTCCCCTCAAACGTTTCTCCCAAGCTTCCAAGATCTGATGGCTACCTTGGTAGTCAACCACTCCTCCATCGTTGTCCTGGGAGACTTTAACTTTTGGCCTTCTGACCCTGCGGAATGCGCAACTTCCAAAGAGTTCTCAGACTCCCTCCAGTCGCTTAATTTCACTCCAGCTGTCCATGCCCCTACGCACAGGTTGGGACATTTCCTTGACCAAATCTGGCACCGAAACTGCCCGGTCACTTCACTCTCTATTTCTCCCTGTGTATGGTCAGATCAATCTCTGATCACCTTTTCGCTATCCCTCCTCTCATCCCCCAAGCTCACCCCTGCCAAAAACGTCTGGGCACGATCATGGAACCGGGTTGACGCAGTGGCCCTATCTGCCACACTCTCTTTATCCAGCCCTGACCTTTCAGGGCTGCCATCTTTCGGTCAAGCTGAATCTATCAACAGCTGGCTGCGACTCCATTGCCCCTTTGAAGCGCATCTCGTCCAAACGCCCCAAAGACGCTAACCGATGGTTCTCCAACGACCTGAAGACTCAAAAACGTAATCTCCGCCAAGCGGAACGCCTTTGGAGGCGGGATTACTGCCCTACTTCCAGAATTCGTTATACCACTCTCCTATCACAATACAAGAAATCCATTCTGGAAACTAAAAAGATTTATTTTTCATCCAAAATTCAGCTTGCGGAGAACCGGCCCAGAGAAATATTTTCCATAGTTCAAGACCTCGCCTATTCTGATAGAGCCTCACTTAAACCTTCTCCATCACAACCACTTTGTGATTCCCTTAATTCATTTTTTCTCAACAAAATTAGCACGATCAAAGCTAACATCCCTCCCCCATCCCCCTCCTTCATTGACCCTTGCTGTCCCCCAGCTGCAGTACACCTTAATTCCATCCCCCCCCTCACGATTGATTCTCTCTCCTCCATCCTTCCGCTGGTTAAATCCGGCTCCCCCCTGGACCCCTGCCCTGCCTACATTCTGAAGCAGATCTACTCCTATTGCCCCTCACCGCCCCTCACGTTTCTTAACAGCTCACTATCCCAGGGTATTGTCACTCCATCACTTAAATCGGCAGTGATCGTTCCTATTTTTAAAAAACCTGGGGCGGTTCCTTCGGACCCAGCCAACTACCGCCCCATCTCTCTCTTGCCTTTCCTGGCAAAGGTATTGGAACGTCATGTTGTCAGAACCTTGAGCGAATTTGTGGAAAGAAACAGTGTCTTGGCTCCCAGGCAGGCTGGTTTCCGCCCCACACATTCAACAGAGTCAGTAATTATATCGGTGCTGGACAACCTCCGAGAGGGCATGGATACTAGTCAGCCCCAGGCCTTGGTCCTCCTTGATCTCTCCGCCGCTTTTGACACGGTGGACCATGCCATCTTACTTTCACGTGTCGAGGCGGCGGGAATCGGAGGGACTGCCCTGCTATGGCTATCCTCCTTTCTGAGTGGTCGCACCCAGGCGGTCCGCCTGGGCGAGTACTCAGCTGACTTTTGTCCTGTCCAGTGCGGGGTCCCCCAAGGATCCTCTCTGTCCCCCCTGTTATTCAACCTTTACATTGCCCCCCTTATTTTTGCTTTACAGCAGCTGGAGGTCTCTGTGTACAATTATGCAGATGATCTCCAGCTTATCTTTTCTCTCTCTTCCTCCCCCAGATCAATATCTAACTTTCAGTTCATCATGACTTTTATCCAGGACTGGATGAATTTCAACCACCTGAAACTCAATCCCGACAAAACGGAATTGGTGTTGACAGGTGGTTGCTCCGGTCCCTGGTCCTCTTCCTTTTGGCCCCCCTCTTTAGGTTCCCCACCCACTCCAGTTTCCTCTGTCAAGACTCTTGGCTTCAAAATCAATAATCAACTTTCCCTCCACTCTCAAGTCAGTGCTGTCGTTTCCTCAGCCTTCCTCTCCCTCAGGACAATACGCAAAGTCTCACGATTTTTTTCCCCAGCAGCCCTCAAACTAATACTTCTGGCCATGGTGACGTCTCGCCTGGACTATGGCAATGCCCTTTATCACGGCATGCCTGCGTACCTCGTGAGGCGCCTCCAACTGGTTCAAAACCAGGCTGCTTGACTGGTTTTTAATCTACCTAAGTCACAACATGTCACACCCTTGCTCGTATCCCTTCACTGGCTCCCTGTCCGGCAGCGTGCCTTATTCAAGCTTGGCTGTACCATCTTTAAAGCCCGGACTGGTTCTGCCCCGGCCTTCATTAATACAGCCATTCAAGACTACATTCCTCCTAGAGAACTTCGTTCTGCTACCCATCATCTCCTCGTGGTCCCTCGTTTTAAACGGAAAAAGTGGGGAGGTTCCAAATTTTCTACCACGGCTCCCGCTTTTTGGAATTCTCTCCCACTCCACTTGAGATCCTGTTCTCAGTACCCCTTGTTCCGTAAAGGTGTTGAAACCTTCCTGTTTACCCTAGCCTTCCCCTCTTAAACTGTCGCATCCTCCAATCTCTCTGCACCCTGAGTAGCAGTATTTACATAGCGCCAAGAAACCGTTCGGTGTATGCGCGCTCTACAAATTCCTTAAACTCAAACTCAAACTCACACACAACAAACGATAATACACGCAGGCACCCGACAATGTTGCATGTTCAGGACAGGCCTCTGAGCAACAAGATTCATAGTCCAGTAACTTATATTATCGTGGTGGTGTCTAGGTTTCCTTCATAGAGGGCATTACATGATTAGTGATTAGTAGTGTTGTTCACAGAGATTTAAATCAGATAGCGAATTTGGTTAACACACAAATTGTAGAATTTCTAATGCTTTTATTAAATCCATTGAATCTTCCAGTTTCAAAAACTCGAATCAGTATCTGATGACCACACCAAAGAAAATTACAAATGGTCCCTACAATTACATGACAACAATATCATGTAACGTAAAACAAGCATTATTTTTTTTTAAAAATCTTTTTATTGAAAATTAAATAAACAAACAAGGCAATAAACATGATACAGTAGGATATCCATCCGAATGAGGAGGGAAAAGGCAATACAATAAGGTATACAAAAAATATCAGGGAAGGGAAGCAGGGGAGTGACGAGATCAAATAAAATATGCATGATATAATACAAGGAATGGCAGGTCAGGGGGAAAGTGGAACTTCAAGAATGTCCACAATGGGAGGAGTGCAAATGTCTCCACGGTAAGTGTTCCAATGACCCCAGATCTTACCCCATTTCCGGGGTCGCCCTCGTGCCACATAGACCGTCTTCTCCCTAAACATGCACCAATCCATGTTTTCCATCCATGCCTCAACCGTGGGTGGTCTTTGGGAACCCCACAACTGCGCTATGTCTCTCTTAGCTACCATATTTCCCAAGGTCGCCCACTGCATCTGCGTTACATTATAGTCAGTTGGCTCCCAAACATTCAGGAGACAACGTCTGGCCTCGGGCTGTAGGGCAACACCGGTAGCTTCCTTCATCTTATTATGTATCCCCTTCCAAAAAGCGGCTACTTCAGGACACTCCCAGATTATATGCAGGAACCTCCCAAGCAACCCACAACCATGCTTGCACAATCCATCCTCTGAATAACCCATTCTAACCAAGCGGGGGCCAGTCACATAAATTCTGTGTAGGATTTTAACCTGCACTAACCAAAGACGGGCCGAAATAGCAACCTCCTTAGGAGAAGAGACCGCAGACTGCCTATCCTCATCATCCAATTCGAGTCCATCTTTGGTCCACATGTCCCGGAGCTGCACCAACAGCTCAGTCCTATCGTTAATCAGTTTTTTGTAGACCAAGGAGATAGTACTATCCGGTACATAACCGTCCAATATTCTATCTTCTAGCGGAGATGACTCCGGAATCTCCACACCCTCAGGAAAAACCGACTGCAAGGCATGGCGGACCTGAGCATACCGAAAATATTCCCTTTCACTCATTTGGAACTCAGCCTTCAATTCCTCAAAGGTTTTAATCTTGCCTTTAGCCCAAAGGTCACTCACCTTACTGATGCCAATCATATCTCATTTCTCAAATCCTTTCGTTTTCCACAAGTTACCCAGCTTCTCGGAAGCAAAAAGCGGGGTCGCTCGGGTCAGTCGATCCTTCCAACCCATCGCACTATTTGCACAGTTCCATACCTGTACCGCAATCCTTGTAGGCCCCGAAAGCTTCCCTCCAGCCAATCTCGAATAAAGCGCTCTATTGTAATCGCCCCCCGACAACAACCACCTGTCCATTGCAAATGCGGGGTTCAATTCGGGACCATACATACCATGATTAATGGCCCCCAATTGAGATGCCCAGTAATATCGTTTGATGTCAGGGAGAGCGATACCACCATCATACCATGGGAGCGACAGTTTGGCGAGGGCGATACGTGATCGCCCATCCCAAATCAACTGCCTCTGGAGACCCTCCACCGCCCGAAAATAGCTCGCAGGAATTACATCAAAGGTGTTCTGAAGACTGTACAGAAAGCGTGGCAACGACATCATCTTAAACAGCGCCACACGGCTGAGCGGCGAAAGCGGCAGCTTGCGCCAGCCCGCCATGTCTAGTTTCAACCGATTTAGTGGTGGGAGCAAATTCCATTCATATCGGACAACCGGGTTCAAGGATACATAAATCCCAAGATACTTAAAACCCCTCTGTGCAACTTGGATGGGACATCCGCGCGGCAAAGGGGGGACATCTCCCGAGAGGACGTACAAGTAGGATTTAGTCCAGTTGATAATTAGGCCAGAATTTTTACCAAATGAGGTGAGAACATCAAACAAAACAATTAACGATTTCCGAGGCGACGTTAGGTACAGCAGTATATCATCTGCGTAGAGCGAGATACGATCTTCAAAGTCTGGGGTCCATTGAATACCCCTTATCGACGGTTCACATCTAATCCAAGCAGCAAGGGGCTCAAGAGCAAGGGCAAACAGGAGCGGCGACAATGGGCAACCCTGTCGCGTACCTCTCCCAAGAACGAAAGGCTCGGAGACCCGACCGTTCACCACAATCTGCGCCAGCGGGTCCTCATAGAGGAGTTTTACCCAGCTAATAAAGCCAGGACCGAAACCAAACTTAGCATAGTACGGCCCACAAATACAGCCATTCCTCAGTATCAAAAGCCATGGTGGCATCCAAGGAAGCCAAGATGGCCGGCTCACGCAATGACGCAGTCCTCGCGAGGACACCATGCAAACGTCGCAGATTCAGGGCTGTATTGCGATGCGGAATGAAACCGGATTGATCCGGATGAATCAAGTCACTAATCACCTTTATTACACGGTTGCCTAATAATTTAGCAAGAATCTTGGGTTCTGCGTTAAGGAGTGATATCGGCCTATAGGAAGTACAGCGGTCTCTTGGCTTCCCTTTCTTATGAATCACCACAATGGTCGCAAGACGCTGATCACGAGGAAGGGAGCCCCTAACTCGCGATTCTGGAAACATGTCACGAAGATACTGCGCCATTTTGTCGGGGCGCAATTTATAAAGTTCAATGGGGAGACCATTAGGACCCATCGCTTTCCCCGAACGGATAGAACGGATAGCGAGACCCACCTCATCAGAGGTTATTACTGCATCCATCAATTCTTCATCTTATTATGTATCCCCTTCCAAAAAGCGGCTACTTCAGGACACTCCCAGATTATATGCAGAAACCTCCCAAGCAACCCACAACCATGCTTGCACAATCCATCCTCTGAATAACCCATTCTAACCAAGCGGGGGCCAGTCACATAAATTCTGTGTAGGATTTTAACCTGCACTAACCGAAGACGGGCCGAAATAGCAACCTCCTTAGGAGAAGAGACCGCAGACTGCCTATCCTCATCATCCAATTCGAGTCCATCTTTGGTCCACATGTCCCGGAGCTGCACCAACAGCTCAGTCCTATCGTTACATTTTATTACACGGTTGCCTAATAATTTAGCAAGAATCTTGGGTTCTGCGTTAAGGAGTGATATCGGCCTATAGGAAGTACAGCGGTCTCTTGGCTTCCCTTTCTTATGAATCACCACAATGGTCGCAAGACGCTGATCACGAGGAAGGGAGCCCCTATCGGGATCAGACAAACTGGGCAATGCGATATCGCGCAATAATAAATGTGAATCTTCATCCGGCCTCTCAGATAGTTCAGTCACACGCATACCATTCACTCTCTCAATCACAGGAACCACACGACTCGCCATCTCTTTCTTATCTAACCAAGCTATCAGTTTACCCGCTTTATCCCTGACATCATACAATCGGCCCTGCTGCTCCCTGCTCATGACTTTCGCAGCATCCGTCACCAAAGCCTTATATTCAAGTTGTTTAAGACGCAAAACATGCATCTTCCCACGGGTGACACCCAGTTCCAGTTCACACTCCAGTTCAACAATTTCTGCCTCAAGGCCAACCACTTCCTCATTTTTACTCTTTTTTGCGCCAGCAATCAGTGACAACGCCTGACCACGGATGACAGTCTTAAAAGCTTCCCAGAGCGACACTGCCGAGGTCACAGATCCCTCATTCTCCACAAAATATTGGTCAAGGGATTTGACCAACGCAGCGCGGGTCTTAGGGTTACGGAAATACCATGGATTAATCAGAGCCACTCGTCCTTCCGTACCTACACTCGACTCCATCCGAAGCCACAGCGGAGAATGATCAGATATTCCCCGTGCCAGATGTCGGACCTCAGTAACGGAGGGGGCCTGCGCAGCTGGCATCAAAATGTAATCAATCCTGGAGAAGCTACCGTGTGCACCCGAGTGGAAAGTGTATTGGTTCTGGGCAGGATGGAGCAATCTCCAACAGTCCACCAACCCCAGTGTGTCTATAAAACCGCGAAGCCAATTCTGTGTTCCTGTGAGGTCCCTGGGCGGGTGCCGATCCTCCCTACCAGAGACAAAGGAGTTAAAATCGCCGCCCATGACCAGAGTCCCCTCAGGAAGTCCCAATACTACTCGCCCCAAGTCTGCAAAAGTTGTTGATTGCAACCCTGGGGGACGTAAACAGAGAGAAAGGATACAGTTCTACCCTCCCATCGTCCAGAGAGAGCGACGTAGCGCCCCCTATCATCTAGGACCGTTGCATCTATTTCCAATGGGAGAGAACTCCTGACTAGGATACCCACCCCCCTGGATCCAGAGGAGAACCCCGCATGGGCAACCAGACGATACCCTCTCCGGTTCATGGCATGACAGGTGTTGCCGATCAAATGTGTTTCCTGCAATAATACCACATCAGGGGAAAGCCGTTTCAATAGCTGTAGCACCACCCCTCGTTTTATCCTGTCCCCCAACCCATTTACATTCCAACTCATTAGTCTCAATCCCCTACCCCCAATCCCAAAAGTGAAAGGTAATCCAACCCCCTTCGGAGCTCAGCATCCAACTCAAATGATAGAACAATACGTTGCCTCGTACGAAAACAAAACACACCCATATGAACACCCCCCTACCCCCGAACCAAGAACCCGTTACAAACCCCCCCACCTAAATAGCCACCCCAACTTGCAGTGTGCCTGTCGCCCTGACATCAAACTAATCTACAAAAAGAAACCCCAGAGGAGGAAAGGGTCCCATCAATCTCCCCGCCACTCCGGGTATGACACAGCAATGCACACAATAAAAGCCATCGAACCACAGTCTGGGCTATCACCAAAGTTCAGAGACCGGAAACAATGCTCCTATTCCTGCTCCATCGGTCCGCCCTCCGCTCCTCCAGAATGTCCATCCTGGCCACGTTGGTGAGGCAAAGTGTCGAGCCAGTCTCCCACCACCTCTGGACGATCAAAGAAATATGTCCGTTCCTCAAATTCAATGCGTAGCTTGGCTGGAAAAAGCATGGCGTATATCAGTCCGATCTCCCTCAGTCGTCGTTTAACACCCAGAAATCCTAGTCTTTGCTTTTGGACTGTCTGTGTAAAGTCCGGGTAGAAACTTACAGTGGTGTTTTCGTATTTCATGGGTCCGCCCACCCGCGAAGCCTGCAGGATAGCGTCTCTATCCCTAAAGTTAAAGATTCTGGCGATGATGGGCCGCGGTGTGGCACCCAACTTCGGTTTGCCACCCGGTACTCTATGGGCGTGTTCAACAGCAAAGAACTTGCTCAGTCCGTTAGGTGCCAGGTGCTTAATTATAAGATCCTCAACAAAGAGATCGGTCGCCGGATCCTCCGACTTCTCCGGCACACCAATAATGCGTACATTGTTACGCCGTGCCCTACTTTCAAAGTCCTCCAACCGGCGGGCAAAAATATTATTGGAGGTCCGCAGGCTGCGGGACTCCGTCTGCAAGTCGGACACATCGCCCGTCAGGCTGGAAGTCTTCAGATCTAGAGATTTGACCTTCTCGTTAGTTTTGGATAAATCCGTGCGGATTAAATTGACGTCAATCGAAACAGTGTCCAGCTTGTGGGCGAGAGTCTCAAATTGTTTGCCGATGGAGGCCTTCATCCCGTCAAGGGCGCCCATGAAGTCTTGCAAAGTCAATTCCGCCGATGAGGCTGGGTCCTCCCCAGTACTTTCAAGTGATCTACTCGGTCCACTGGGGGATCCTTTAGATTTGGCATACGGATCCAAATTGTTTGCTTGGGTATATCCACCTCGCCGAGTGATCTTGGACTTTTCCTTGTCTCCGTCAAGTCTGGTAGCCATCGTGGATTAGGAGACCCCCAGAAGCGGTGGGCAACGAGAGAAGATGGCCGCACCAGGAATCACAACCAAACTATCCGCAGCAACCAAAGGGCACAGCCCGTCCAGGCCCAGTGGACACACTCAGGACAACACCCATGAGCGCCGCACAGTCCAATAGCTTCTCGGCTCGCATGGGTACGCTTTCAGACAGGATCAGACTGGAGCCCCGAAAGCGAAAGTCCAAATCAGTGCGACCGTCCGTATCCCATGAGGCCGCTGTTGTTCAACTTTTGCTCGGGCACCATGCCAACTCGAGCTCCGGGCAACTCCAAGGGGCAGGTCGCAATATTCAAATTGTTGTTATTCCGGTTCCGAAGGTCAGATTCAAATTTTGACAACAGTTATCACCTCAGCTATGGCTCATCTTCAATAACGGGTCAACATAATCAGGATAATTGTCAGGATAGATGCAGGAGGTTGCAAGAGTCTCGGGAGCCCTGTGCTCACGCGGCCATCTTGGTTACGCGTGAAACTCCTCCTCAAAACAAGCATTATTAAAGAATAAGTGTAGCATATGTGTGAGGCTGTCTCTGCCATGTACAGCCGCTGTGCGAATGTGAAACATTAAAAAAAATTAACATGAAGTGGGGCACCCGTCATTGAAGCTGCATTTTCCAAACAAACTTTCTTTTGTTGCACTGTTTCACGGACGGCTGCCGCGCTTCATGTTCATTTCTTTTAATGTTTTACTTTCGCACAGCAGCAGTACTTGGCCGAAACGTTCTCACATATATGCCACACTTTGTTAGAGATGTAGTGCAGCGTATGTGTGAGGCTATGTTGCCCTGCACAGAATGCAAAAAATTAAGAAAAAGTAGTGCAGTGAAAGCAAATAAGTGACCCAAACTGAAAGGATCCATGTAGCAGGGGCAATCTCTAGGGCTGGGACAAAACACCCATAAGGCGGGACAAATGTACCCTGTGCACCAACCAAAACAATGAAATTTATAAAGGCACGCCAAGAAACCAATCAAAAAGCGGTAAGCACGAACAAAAGAATACCCTTTTTTACTGGTAGTCAGTGCAACTGGTTACAGTAATGGGAAATTGAGGCATGTTTGGAAAGGTCGAATAGAAGGCAAATTTCTGTATTTTGTAACATTTGCAATCTCTGAATAAGGTAGTTTGGGACTCCTAGGTACATAATGTTAGCGTAGTCCAGCCTTGAGAGGATCAGTGCCTGGACTACTGTTTTCTGGGCTTCCCAGGGCAGGCGTTTAAGAAATGTTCTTAACATCCTTAGTGTCCAGCATGAGATTTGACCACAGCTGAGTTCTGGGGTTTAAATGCACCCCTAAGTTCTTTGCCACCATTGCAGGTGGAAGAGGTCAACTGCAGCTGGCTGGCCACACCCCTGACAATCTGAGCAGGGGGTTTACACCAAACAACATGTATAGATATGACATACAACAGTGATAAAAGGCTTTGGGACAGCACACATATACTAGTCTTTAAATACTTTTTAAATATCATGCACCCTGTCCTGTGATACTTTAGGACCTACCTTAGGGTCAACTTATAAGTAATAAAAAGAAAGGCTTAAGCATGGAAAACTGATTATTTCACCAAATCGAAATGGCAATTTAAAACTACACTACAAGCTGCAGTGGCATGCCTGGGATGTTATAAATGACTACGTTAGTGAATGGCACAATGTGTGCTGCTGCCTACTAGTAACATTTAATTTACAGGCCCTGGGTACATGTAGTAGCATTTAGCAGTGTAAATTAAATGGGCCAATTAGATGTAGTCCACTTTTACCATGCTTGAAGGAGGGAGCACAAGCACTTTCCCACTATTTAGTAGAGGTAGAGTGACCAGAGTCCTAATGACAACAAAAACGAGTTAAGGAAAAATAAGGGTATGCAGTCAAAATGTTTTTGGTGGAATGCCATGCGAAGGATTCCAGCTCTAACATGACTGCTGACCTGATGATAGCATAAAGTATGCAGCGCATTTATGTATAACTTGTCATAATTAATTAGATGTTAATGAATTAACAAATCCACACATGCTAGATGGTTAATAGCTTTTAGACAGATATGGTAAGTAATAGACAAGTAGGATAGGTGAAATATTGCTCTAATTTGCATATTACCTGCTGCCGTGTTTTTAAAAGTCATGATCAATAAGATATATATAATTTGTAAACAAATGATGCATAATAATTATACAGTTGTTTGTGGGTACTGATTTGAGGGTATTGCGAGTCTCCACTTTATGATCATCTGCCGATAAGAGAATATCTGATATGTTTGTCTGACTCCTAACCTCCCACATCAACAGAGCAAACTCACTAGAGAGGGGACAAGAAACACCTGCCAGTTCCTATTTTCCTCAAAAAGGGCACTTTCCTTTTTGGGCAATAATATTGATGGTGATCATATCACTCTCTACTGATGCCTAGCACTCCAAAGACCACTACTGGCTGTATTGGGTTGTGGTTTTTTACTAGGGAGGTGCAAAATAACTAAATATTTGTTTGTAAAATGTCATGCAATCCAATGAAATGAATGTGAAGTCCCCCAGTGTATCTTGTGTGAAAATTGAACTCAAGGGCATATTTTGCATTCAAAGTAACATGCAATCAAGGGAATTAGTTCAGGGAGAAACTCCCATGTGACATTTTCAGCTTGAAGCAGTCTCCCACAGAAAATGAAACTGTACAGTGTAAAGATCTCGTTTGCAAATGAAGACAGTACCCTTGTTGCTGGGAAGTAAGGGTTTAATGAATAATTGGGATTGCACATAGAGCGCCGAGCGTGCTGCCTCACACTG
This sequence comes from Lissotriton helveticus, assembly GCF_964261635.1. Classification (NCBI taxonomy): domain Eukaryota; kingdom Metazoa; phylum Chordata; class Amphibia; order Caudata; family Salamandridae; genus Lissotriton; species Lissotriton helveticus. Next base: position 803,860,748 of record NC_136057.1, on the reverse strand, counting down.
CTCCGGCGCCCGACTGATCGCACTCAGCGCCGCGCGATCACAAAATGGCCGCCGTTCACGCTACGTCCTCACGCAGCGTGAACGACTAGAGCGGCAACTCTACATATCTCCCCTTTTTTGTCCAAACAAGTAACACCGTTTCTTCATGGGTTCAGGGTCCATCCCCCATATCATAGTCCTGAAACCTGGAGGGTCTCACCACCAATCGCCCACCTCTCGTGCACCGTACCGGAGTGGAGGTTGCCTCCTTCTCCTCCAATGTCAAAGACTCCACCTCTTTACCTTTATGGACATGCGATCTCTCACAGTCCGCTGGCTCTCTCCCCTCTCGACTTATTGTCCTTGCTCTTGGAGTTTCTCCACCTTCTATTTCCAACCTCGGTTCCATGCCTTCCATGTCTCCTTCCTGATTATCTGTCCCAATCTCCGTTGTGCTCTTATCCGTCACTTCTGGCTCTCGCCCCTCCGGAGCCCATTGCACTATCTTGTTGCATCTAGCCATGCGATCCTGGGACCACACGTTCCCATCACTCAACCTTGCTGCTCGGCCAAGAACTTCTTTGACTTGGAGAGGTCTGCTGTATTTTCTGTCCCCCTTAAGCTGTAGTGTTGCCAGTTTGACTCTCACCCATTCTCCTTCTTCCAATACTGTGTCTCTTGTGTTCCTTCTCTTATTGTAGTGTTCTGAGTATATCCGTTGAGCCTTTTCCAAATTTGCTTGTACTACCGCCGGAGACCACTTGCTGGTTACCGTCTTCTCCTTCCACGCCAAATTGTCCTTAGTAAACAGGTCTCTTCCTCTAAGAATCTGGAAATGACTGTACCCCGTTCCTGTGGGGGTGATACGATACGCCCAAATCATGTGTAACAGTTCCTTTTCCCAGTCCTTTCCCATCATGATGGCTGCTTGGATGGAACCCATTAGAACTCTGTTGAATCGTTCTACTTGTCCATTCCCTGCTGGATGATATATGGACGTGTGATTGGAGCATACTCCATTCCTTTCCATGTATTTCAGCCATTTGTCAGAAGTAAATGGCGGGCCATTGTCACTTAATATGGATTTGGGGATGCCTTCTCTGAGGAAGGTAGCTGTAAGGAACTTTAGTATGGTGTCTGTATCCATCTCTTCATTGACATATACTTCTGGCCATTTAGAGTATCTGTCTACCATGACACAAAGATATTTCGGGGTCCCTTGCTCATCCAGAACAGGTCCCAATATATCAATTGAGAGTTCTTCCCAAGGATTCCTGGGTGTGCCGAATTTTCCTATCGACGGCCTCAATGGTGTCATCGTCTTATCGGCTTGTTGACATTGGTTACACTGCCTTACGTGTCGTTCCGTTTGTGTGTCCATGCCTGGCCACCAGTAGCCCTGTTTAGCCCTCAGTTTGGTCTTTCCGATTCCTAGATGGCCCTCGTGCAATTGTAGTGTAGGTCCTATTTTCCCAATAGGCTCTGCGCATTGGAATAATATCTACAATAGTATAGACGTAGGACTGTGGTTAACTAGGTCTTCTACTGACGATATTAGACTTAAAGATATGTGTGCCAGCTAGCTCAGAGTTCACTAGAAACTTTCTCGAATAGGCAAGGAGGAGTTTAACCTCCCTGGATAGATAAGAAGGGATTTAGTTTCTGAGAACCATAGAACATGACAACTTTGCTCCCCCCTAATCAAGAGTATATCTCTAGAGCCGTGTGAAAACAAAAGACAACTATTTTACTCAGGCAGTACGTGCATTCTTAGTTTCACCAGTTTGTAGAGAAATAAGAGATGGACGTGTTTCAATAAAAAGATGTTATTTATTGATCAGTCTCTTTTCTCATACAAGAGAAATGAATCGCTATTATTGCAATACTTATAGTTAAGTAAAGTGCATACAGTAAAAACAGGATTATAAAATAATACTGTAAAAGCATTTATATGGTTTCTTAGCCATATGATACTTAAAATGGATAAAAGATATACATACATATATACATTGACTAATCGTTCTCAACTGGTGCTTCTAACTACGCCTACCCCGGTGTACCTGACCTAAGCCTAATACGTGGGCGGGAGTAAATAAGTAGCAGTTTAAGTTAAGTTTCTTTTGCCAAGGATCTGACTCAAGAATTCTCTGTAAGGGGTTAGTCAGTTCAGTACCTGGGATTTAGAAGGCTAGAGGGTTGGTATCTCTGTCTCAGGACTCGATATCCCAGTTACCCGCGAGGGCGGCTGGAAACGCCGGAGGCTGGATTTCTCGGCAGGAGAAAAGGCAGCATCTCTCTCAGCGTGTCAAAAGGGAGGGGCAGCGTCCGTGGGCTTTTCTGCATCAGCTGGGCTCTCCGGCAAGTAGCGCTGCTCCAAGCTCGTCACCACCGTGTCTCTGCTTAGGGCAGCGTTGGTATACTTATACCTGAAAGGTGCAGAGTTTGACGTAAGGATGGACATAAGACGTCAGTAAGAATGTCATAAGGACTGGTCGTTCTTACATTCTTTTCAGGAGTTCTCGAGCGAAATCAAAACAATAGCTGCGGGGGATTTCCCAGGTCTGCTGGAGGTTTGATTTGTTTTGAGAACTCGGTGTGCTTTCTAGGGGGCTGGAGGGATAGTGCTTGCTTAATGTGACAGCATGCGCTATGACCTAATCTGAAAACGGGTTTCTGTGCCGGTGTATGGACATTAGTGAATTAATAACCGGACAAGGGTCAGAAATAGGAATATCAATATATGTACCTAGATAAACACACTACACCCACTCCACGATTTTATGTACATATTTACTAAACTAAGCAATAGTAAACATAACTAACAGTGCATGTGTATACCGAACCACCCCAAAAACAATTTTTTTTTTTTTTTTTTTAAATGGTGTATGCAAAATGCACGAAATGAGTATAGGTACTGTATGCATTCAAGCAGTATAATCATTCAAAAAGGAGTTGCACATATCATATCAGCATGAATGAGTTGCGAAATTACACATGAAATGGCTCTTGATACAGAAAAAAGTTGCGAGACCATCTCATCACATATAAACAAAATTAATTGCATATAAGCTAGAGGTTGAGGTAATGTAATGTCTCTAGAATTCCTAAGAATAGAAGCTCTGTTCTCTAAGAATAGTTTTACTTCAAGCAGAAGATAACTGTAAAAAAGGTAAATATTTTGGAATTGGAAAAAAAGTTTTCGTTTTTCAGGGGAGAAGAGAAAAAATAGTTCACAGTCACTTTGTTTTCAAAAGACCGAAGGCCAAATTCAGAGTTCAGGGAACGCCGGGTGCAAGTTTGTTTAAAGTTATTCTCTCTGTTCCGGTGAAAACATCATTTCAGACAGACTCTCGAAAAAACAGTCTACAGCTTCTGGTGAAAGTTCGACCAGGTTGGAAAATGTCGCTACCATGCAGTCATGCGCATGATTGCTTTCAATGATGGTTCGATCAGAACTGCTTACAGAAGGTCGTACCTGGTCGATGCTGCTTTCATCTTGTACTTCACTACCCTTCAATCGTAGTGGTGAAGTCTCCACGAATGCCGTCATCAGGATAGGTAGCCGCTGGGGACAACACAATGCATGAGCCTTTACTGGACCCAACAAAGTATCTGCATCCAATGGTACTTCTGATTGTAGTGTAAGACAGGTGTCCAACACGCATTCTTCGCCGCATAGCATGCACCTTAATACAGGCATAACACAATTCTGCCAGATGGGTCTGAATGAAAGAAACCAGGTCATATTTAGATCTCGTAGCCGGGCTAAGCCAAGGACTTTAGTTATGCGGTCCCGGTAGCGGATAGCTAGGATCGTTTCTTCCATTGTTGCTGGAGACTTGTCTGTGACATGGCTTGCCATAACAAAGCAAGAGCAGCAAGAATAAAATGCCTGCTACGAGTCCCAACAGGAGTGGAAGTCCGCCAAAGATGGAATGGACGAAATTTGGAAAAATACCCAGGATCGCTTTGAATGGTGTTAAAGCTCCTGAAAAAACTGTCTTAAATACACTTGTGATACCACTTGTATCAGAAATATTTAAGATTTCGTTCAGTATTTCTGCGAAGTGTAGGGGGCAATTTGTTGATAACATTGAATGAATCTCTGCCGTTGTCCTTGCAACTTGGAGATCATACGTTTCTTTTGATGACGTCAATTGGGTTGGCGTCTGTAGGAGCACAGTCTTCATTCTGCTTAAAGTATCAATTCGAATAGAAGAGATTTTTAAACTGGGCCATAACCTTCCCTCCCTGTCTGGAGCATCATTCGGGAACAATACTCTTTCACAGCACATGACCCTGGAAGTCACGCTTACAAGATAAGGTTTTCCTGGCAGCAAGCCACAACATCTGTGATCCACAATTAGAATGTAACTCCCGTTCGAAAGTCTTCTAAAGAATGGTTCTATTTGTGTTGCAGGTGTGCCTAACTGGTGACATGAAAGGTTATTTGAAGTCCCTTCACAGGCCCCATGTAAACTTATGCCTTGACACAGAAGTATACCACTTAGTGATTTTTCACAATTATTACCACTAAGAAATACACTTTGTCCCTTATTACTGTAACATGTGTGTGTATAAGGTAAGTTCCATGTTGACTTAATGTATCCTTTACCCAACCTTTCATACTGGCCTGCCTGTATATATTTTTGGCAGTATTGAAACTGGAAAGTTGTTATCGGAATATTTATTATCCCATGTATTATCCATTCAATGACAGGTCGTTCTGACATTGTCAATGGTAATCACTCAAGTTTTTCAATGCTCAGAATTGTATAGTCAGCACCCTTTTGTGCCAAACTGATTTGTTTATCAGTAAGGTTAAAGATATTAAATAGTGACGTTGTGTTGATTAAACGCCAAGGCACATAGCCTGAACGCAGATTTTGTAACGTCCAGCCAAGCTGTACAATAGAACGTAATTGAGACTGACCGTGTTGCAACATTAGTAAGTCTTGTTCTATTATATCGATTGCAGAAGATACAATACTGTCCAGTGAATATATTCTGGAAGACAGAGTCATTAACCCATTGTCCACAACAGAAAGCGATTTTTCCAAATTAACACGGTCAATTTCCCGTATTTTCTCTGCTGTTTCAATTTGAGTTACTTTCCAAGCTTCGTTGTAAGCTGCATATATAGAGGCCGCTATAAAACGTTTCTGACGCTGTTTGCGTGGTCCCATGATGAAATCACGCAAGTCAGCACCTTCTTTAAGTAAAGTTAAGTGTAGCTTAATTTCTGACAGTGTGGATGTATGTAGCCATTGAAGGCAGAGTTTCCCCACACTATAAGTAGTTACAATCCCTGGATGTTGTCTCTGGGAGTATCTTGGGTCTGGCCTGGTCAATGTGAACCCCTGTATTTTGTTCAGGAATCGGTCTTGACAGTTATTTGTGTCTGTGGGCCAGATCAACCATTGTTTCCAATCAGCATGTGTTCTGTTTTGGTTTAAAATATGGGATACGTCTATCTCAACATCCGTAGTGCTATTACTGGTAGGTGTTGGTTTTGGAATAGACGGTTTATTTAAGTCTTTAATTTTGGCTAGGCCAAGACAGGATGTTTGTTGAATTGTATCATTCAAAAATATAATTTGTTCTGGGATCATGCAGGCTCTAAATAATGATTCTATACCTTGCACTTGCCAATCTTTTGTGCCCCAGATCGTTTTCGTTTCAATGTTATTGTTCCAGAAATCAAAACCGAATGTATTCATTTTTTCAAAAAATGAGTCCGAATATATCAATTTTGTGTTTGTAAGCATGGTTTTCACTCCTGTCTTATTTAACAATTTGAAATAAAATGATTCTGCATTACTTGTGTTGAACCATGAAAAGTATGAATATTTATCAAAAAATGTCTTTGAACTGCCTTTTGGTGGAGTTGCACAATGTTCCCATTGGTTAAAATTTAAAACATTTCTAGGTTGAGTAGATTTATGCAGATAATGGTTACCATAATGGTTGTAACAAAACATTTGATCGTAATTAGATGAACCTTGCAAATAATCATGTTCTGTAAATTTGGCTGACATTACTAGATCAGACATCATATCATTAATACTTTCAAAGTCCCAATCATCAGCGAATGTGCTTGGTTTTACAAAGTCACTTAATGAAATCTTGAATTGATGAGGATACTTCAGGAGCTCAACTGGACCATAGATTTCGTAATCAGTTTTGTCCCATGCTACCCCACCGGGTATAGGATTGGCTGTGAAGTTTACTGAAGAAAGTTCTCTTTTCTCGATGTGTGAAGACTTGTGTGAAAACTTGTGTGTAGCATATTTTCCCTCAATGAAATGTCCCAAGCATAGTACCATGTTGAGCCAAAGTATGAGGACAAGTACACCTAGTGACACCCAAATTTCAATCCATGGAGAAATCAGATAGGTTTCTTTTAGTTGATGAAAGAGTTCCTTTGCTTTGTCTTTAAAAGTTTTTGTTGTCGGCTGTTCCTCAGGTTCACTCAGATCCTCAGAAAAATCATCGAAGTTGATGAAGTAGCCGGATGCTGTTCTGTCAATTGTTTCAATTGCTTCTGGATTCCTTTTTGCTTTAGGTATTTGCTTTGTTTCATTAGCATAATCGGTGGTTACATCATTGTATAATGGAGTTTCTTGATGTATAGCTTTGATTTGGGTTTCAAGAGGTTTAAGTACCATCGCTTTGTTGCATTGTCCTTGTGGAATCACTATAGGTTTATCAGGTGTGATTAGTCTTTCAGTTTGAACCTCTGTGTTTGTAGCAAACTTTGGTGTTCTACTACTTCTTGGGAGTCCACTTGGCCTACTACTTGTTATTGGCCACATGATTGTGGTTTAACCAGGTCGATGGATACAACTCGGTTCTCCTTTTTACCAGCAAGGGGCGGTAGTACTACTGATCTTGTCCCGTTGACAGACAAGACAGGAACTGCTTTTCTGTGAGAAGGCCCAAATTCCTTCTTCACCGCGATCTTCTCTCTGACCAGATCCCCGATTTTTGGAATCCAGACAGGCCTTGCTGGGACAGGTGGTTTCTCCTCAGTGGTTATTGGCTGCTGTTTCAATTTTATGTTGCTCAGGTCTTTTCTTGTTTCGTTTAAGTCCTGTAAAATAGCCAAACGATCTTTGATATCAAAGCATTTTTCTTTAACCACTGAAGTTTGACTATCGAGGTCCTGGATTAACATTCTAGTCCCAAACAATAGTTTGTACGGACTGAGACCTCTCAGAGAATTTCTTGGCAGATTATTAAGACTACGTTGGACACTTATTAAATGTTTGACCCACCCAGCTCCTGAACCTAATACCCTTCTCGTTATAGATTGCTCTGTGCCTTGGTTTTTTCTTTACACCATCCCGTTTCCCTCAGGAAGGAAGTGATAAGAGTCCCGCAATGCAATGCCCAAGCTGGCCATACACCCCCCCATAAGCTCGAGAGCTAAAAGCAGTGCAATGGTCAGAATGTAGCATGCCCCATGCGTATATGCCATTATAGACTCGCAAATCTTTGTATAACAGTTCAGACGTCAGCCGAGAGCTGTGGTCTACATTATAAGTGAAAATAATCTCTACATGTTAATATGACGCATTATTCATACTGGGTATTTTATGTCGATAGCCTAATCCTTATTGGGTGAAACGCCATGGCAGTACACCGTCTCGGTCACCACTGCGATCTCTGTTGCAGTTTGGACAGTTTTTTGCAAATATGTGATGTTGCAGGCTCATTCCTGGCCACCAGTATGTTGATTGTAATTCTTCTAGAGAATCCTTAAGTTTAAGGTGTCTAAGACCCTCACCCATATGTGCGTCTGCTATTAACAAGACTCTCCTGTTCATGTTTGGAATCACTCTATCCCCCACTCCAGGGATTCGAGCAAAAGGAACGGAGTTTGCATCGATTATGTATGTATAATTGAGTGGATACATGATGGGTAGCGCTGAGCAGTCGCCTTTTGATGACGTTTTTACCGCCAGCATTGTTTCCCCGTCAATGTATTTTACTGAATGCTTTTTTGTAGCTACGGAAGCCGATTTAGTTGTTTCCGCTGTGGCTGTCTCAGCCAATGAATTCCCTGCAACGTGAACGCCATCACGCTGATGACTCAGTGAGTGTGTCACGTGAGTCTTTGGTAGTTCTTTCTTTAAAAGAACTATTTGTTCCCAAAGTGATTTTTGCTTTATTGTTGCACCTGTGTCATCTTTGTAACCGTTTTGAATCCATTTCTGTAAATCGTTATTGTATGATTTGACGCAGTAATACGAATCGCACACTATTAGTGTCGGGAATTCGCGATCGGCATTATCTAGTGCCATTTTTAACGCTATTATTTCAGTTTGTTGTTCTGAATTATTTTCCACTGAGTGTGTTTTTGCAAACAGAGGTCTCAATTTACCTCCGCGCCACACGTCTTTTGTAATCTCGCATGTGGCGTTATAAGCTTACTCTCCCCAAACTGAGGCCTGAGCATGTCCGTCTGTATATATTACACAGGCGTACTGTCGTATGGGCAGAATGTCGCTAGGCAGAGGATATTCTCTTTCATATTCTAGATTTTTTAATTTTGTCATTTCTGGATCAAAATAGTATTTCACTCTGTCTGTAGCAAGAGAATCTTCCCATTGTATCCATTTTGGATTTAGTGCCATGGATGTAGGTAAATTACATGGGCTTGTTAATGCCTCAAAGGCTGATTCTGCTGTTCTGACTGTAATCCATCTGCCGTCAGCTTGGTTTTTTTCTCTTGCTACAGCTGTTTGAACCTCATGAACAATGTTTTCCTTAATGCTGAATGTTTTTTCAGCTTCTGTGTACAAGTGTGATTTGTATGCTATTGGTACCGTTTCTCTCTCATTAGAGGTTAGGTATGTGAATCCGCATCTTCCTGGGATGACGCGAACCACAAGGTTGCGTGTGTTATCGACTGTTTGCAGTTTTGTTTTAACTAACATGTCTGTTTGTAAAGGTCTCAAAATTTCTGTGTGTTTTTGAGTCCAATTGATTCTTTTAAAATCTGGTTTTATTAGATCATAGAGAGGTTTAACCCTCTCTGCATAGTTCATAATGTAAGTTCATCCGAAATTCAGGAAACCTAGAATTGATTGCAAGTTTTTCAGTGTTCTAGGTGCTTGGATTACAGCACATTTCTCTAGGAAATTGTCAGCCAGGCTTTTGCCTTCACTTGATAATTCATATCCTAAAAATAGGACAGTCAGATGGGCAATTCTTGACTTTTTGAAGTTGAATTTGTAACCGTCTGCTGCGAACCCAAGTATTATGGTGTTCACTCTTTTCAAGTGAGTCTCCAAGTCATCATCTGTTAGACAGATGTCGTCGACATAAGATAATGCCTCATCATCATATATTTGTAGTAACTCTGTTACTCTCGCTGAGAATAATCCTGGGCTGTTCTTGAACCCTTGGGGCAAATGACAGAATTTTTCTGCGAGCCATTTATTGAGAAAGCGGTCAAATATCTGCTTTCTGGTGCTATATTTTGACAAAAGAATCCATTAGAGATGTCTAATGTTGTTTTGTATTTTTTGCGCACTATGCTATTCATTAGTGCTGCACTGTGTGAGTTTTGCACTGCAAACGTTTTGCAGCATGAGTTAAGGTGTCTGTAGTCCAAAACTAGACAATATGAATCATCTGGTTTGGAGACAGGAAACAAAGGATTGTTCATTTGTGAGGTGCTTGTTTCAATCACCCCCTGGTATTCAAGTTGATCTAAGATCTCCCTGACCTGTTTTTTAGCTTCTTGCTTAATTGGGTACTGCCTCTGTGCAGTCGGTTGAGATTTTAACTGGATCTTGTGAGGAGGAGAGTCCTCATCCCATCCCACATGATTTTTATATAGTGCAGGAGCCTGGGCTACTGCCCACTTTCTTGCAAGTGTATATTTTTTTTGAATTGGAATATGATTTGAGAAGGCAGGCATAATCATTTCTTCGCCATGTGGGCACTCCCTGACAAACTCTGGTGGCCAGTCTTTTTCAGCTAGAAGGATGTCATAGCCCTTGGAGAGATTATCCCAAAATAGACCCCTTATTTTCCTAGTCTTATCTCCCTCTATACGTAAGGTTATTTCATATATTTTATGAGGTTTGCTAAATCTGGTATCTGCAGTTTCCACCAGAATGTATTCATTCGTGTCCACTGTCTCCAGATGATTCATCAGGATCTTGCGAGCTATGCTCACTTCTGCTGCGCTGTCTAGCATTGTCTGAGCCCACTCTCCGTTTTTCAGCTGAGTCCTCAGGATCCTCGGCATGTTTGATTATTTTAATGCTGGCTACCTTCTTCTTTGGAAATTGTAACTTTTTACTCTGATGAGCAGGTTCTTTGTCTTTGGACTTGACGTGCTCTTCCCTGTGTTCTGACCGTCCTCTTCTTTCCGATTTCTGCGAGGAAGTCTGAAAAGATCGAGAGGGACGGGTATCAATATCTTGATATCTATCAGGTTTCTTCAAATTATCCCTATTTCTAAGGTTGTATTTTTTCTCAGAGGGCTCCCTCTGGGGAGACTTGTGTCCTTGGTCCGGAGATCTTTCTCTCCGCCGAGGAGACCTTCCTCTGGACTGGAATCTTTTTTCTTTGGGAGTGGATTGTTTATTTCCATCCCAGCTCTTTTTCGAAGTGTTTAGATTATTTTTAATAAATACCTTTTCAGGATTTTCTATTAGTTGGGGTTTCACTGGTTTCCCACCCAAACTATCTCTTCCTAGTTCTTCATAGGATTTTTCTATGATTCTGGCAAGTTCAAATGGTTGTTCTGCTATATCTGTTTCCTTCAATCTTTGGCGGATTGCCACATTTGCTGCTTCCCCCTTTATGTTTGCTAGTAATATTGCCGAGACCTGCTTAAAGTCTTTCAGTAATTTCATACCCAGAGTTAAAGCAGGTTCCGGACCGTATTCATTTTGAATCTGTTTTAGCACCTCTGGTATTACCGACATGGACGGAACACCATGTGTTTTTGTGTAAATGGAAGCAAAGACTGTACCCCAAGTGTCACAATCCTCCACATGTGGTGCGATCCCCATTGGAAGACAGATAGTCAGAATTCTGTGTTTCTCAACAGGGGTGGTATCTGGAAATACCGCCTCTATTTGAGTGATTTTCTGTGCTAACCAGAATGGAATTTGTTCCCGTTTAATGGGTACTTTACCTAGACAGGACTGTATGTTCTGTGGTGTGATTTTATTTGTGTTCCCCTGATGAGGGGTCAGCTGTGGAATTTTAATAGCTGGTTGGACTGTTGAAGTCCGCATTACATATTGGACTAATTGTCTGTGTATTTTAACCAGTTGTTCTAGCTGTGCTAAAAGTTCTGGTTTCGACATTTTTCCAATGTCTGGATGTGGTGTGTAGCCGGCTAGAACCGGCCACGTTGCTCCTGGTCTACCTAGTGGACCGAGCCTGGTGATGTGATCATTATGTTTTAGCGCGCCTTTAAACCAGAGCAGGTGCTCTTGGTATTTGAGTGGTATTTCCACCTCCTCGAAAGGGGTGTACTCATCCGGAGGTTACTCTATCTTGTAATAGTGGAACTCCTTTGTTACAGCGTTTGCTGCTGGAAAATTTATCCATGAATAGAATACCTCTGTCTGTCGATATTCGTGTGCCTCAATTACGAATATGACTGTACCACCTCTTGGTGTTAGTCCATTTTCTATAAGTTTAAGTGTTATAGTTTTTCTTATGCTGACCGGGATGAGTATTGCATCCGGGTCCTGCTCTAGGAGACTTCTGTCATCCGCTAGGAGTTGAGCTGCTATTCTAGCTGTCTCCCTTTCTTCTTCAGTTTCTGACATTTTACTGTCAGGAAGAGTTCTTGTTGCAGATCAGGTTTCCACGGAAACAAAGATTAGATGCACAATATTTTGGAACACTGTATCCTTCAACGTTGAATAAACCAAAAACCATACATAGGAGTCTCCTCCTACTAAGTTTGGCGGATTTAACCTTTCACCCACTCCAGACGTCTTTGGAGTTTTATGGGAAAAAGGGGTCTGTGTGAAAAAGAACGACTGAGTTACTCTAATGTCTTGCGTTAGATTTATCGCCTATCCAAACCGTTGGGCGCCATGTAGTGTAGTTCCTATTTTGCCAATAGGCTCTGCGCATTGGAATAATATCTTCAATAGTATAGACGTAGGACTGTGGTTAACTAGGTCTTCTACTGACGATATTAGACTTAAAGTTATGTGTGCCAGCTAGCTCAGAGTTCACTAGAAACTTTCTCGAATAGGCAAGGAGGAGTTTACCCTCCCTGGATAAACAGAAGGGATTTAGTTTCTGACAACCATAGAACATGACAACTTTGCTCCCCCCCAATCAAGAGTATATCTCTAGAGTCGTGTGAAAACAAAAGACAACTATTTTACTCAGTCAGTACGTGCATTCTTAGTTTCACCAGTTTGTAGAGAAATAAGAGATGGGTGTGTTTCAATAAAAAGATGTTATTTATTGATCAGTCTCTTTTCTCATACAAGAGAAATGAATCGCTATTATTGCAATACTTATAGTTAAGTAAAGTGCATACAGTAAAAACAGGATTATAAAATAATACTGTAAAAGCATTTATATGGTTTCTTAGCCATATGATACTTAAAATGGATAAAAGATATACATACATATATACATTGACTAATCGTTCTCAACTGGTGCTTCTAACTACGCCTACCCCGGTGTACCTGACCTAAGCCTAATACGTGGGCGGGAGTAAATAAGTAGCAGTTTAAGTTAAGTTTGTTTTGCCAAGGATCTGACTCAAGAATTCTCTGTAAGGGGTTAGTCAGTTCAGTACCTGGGATTTAGAAGGCTGGAGGGTTGGTATCTCTGTCTCAGGACTCGATATCCCAGTTACCCGCGAGGGCGGCTGGAAACGCCAGAGGCTAGATTTCTCGGCAGGAGAAAAGGCAGCGTCTCTCTCAGCGCGTCAAAAGGGAGGGGCAGCGTCCGTGGGCTTTTCTGCATCAGCTGGGCTCTCCGGCAAGTAGCGCTGCTCCAAGCTCGTCACCACCGTGTCTCTGCTTAGGGCAGCGTTGGTATACTTATACCTGAAAGGTGCCGAGTTTGACGTAAGGATGGACATAAGACGTCAGTAAGAATGTCATAAGGTCTGGTCGTTCTTACATTCTTTTCAGGAGTTCTCGAGCGAAATCAAAACAATAGCTGCGGGGGATTTCCCAGGTCTGCTGGAGGTTTGATTTGTTTTGAGAACTCGGTGTGCTTTCTAGGGGGCTGGAGGGATAGTGCTTGCTTAATGTGACAGCATGCGCTATGACCTAATCTGAAAACGGGTTTCTGTGCCGGTGTATGGACATTAGTGAATTAATAACCGGACAAGGGTCAGAAATAGGAGTATCAATATATGTACCTAGATAAACACACTACACAATATTGCTAGTAGTCTCGGGATGAGTCCTTCTGGGGGCACCACCTTGTCCCCTCGGTACATAAAGATCCCTTTATCACCGAGCAATAGCTCCTCCCTCACATCAAAGTATTTCCTTATGTCTCCACTCAGATGCCTTTTTTCCGGCCATCCTCCTGTGATGTATCCTTTCACCTCGTGGATGCTCCTATCTGCCTGATATGCATCTCTCCATTCTTGGTTGCTTATTACCTTCTCCGGGTCTTCCATCAATGCCACCATTTCATCCATGCCTTCCTTCTCTTCTTCCGCGAGTTCCATGGCTGCGGCCCTGCTCAAATAGTCAGCGACCTTGTTCCTGCTACCCGGGATGTATTCTACATCATATAGATATTCCAACAACTTTAGAGTCATTTTTGCTATTCTCGGAGTGTCACTCGCATGCCCACTGGACGTGAGGACCCTCACCAGTGGCTTGTGGTCCGTTCTGAGCTGGAATCTTGTGCCCCATAGGAACTGGCGGAATCTCCCCATGGCCCATACTGCCGCCAGCATCTCCTTTTCAATAACACTGAACTTCTTCTCAGTGTCTGTCAGGGCCCTGGACGCAAAACTAAGGGTCTCCATCGTTCCACCCCCTCTGTCTTGCATGAGAACCGCGCCGAGTCCTTTGTCACAGGCATCTGTTGTTACCACTGTTCGTCCCTGTGGGTCGTACCCCTGGAGGGGTATGGCTTGGACAACATCCTTCTTGACACCTTCAAACTCCCTCTGAGTCTCTTCCGTCCATGCAAATGCCGTTTTCTCTCTTGTCAACTGTCGCATGTGGTGGGTCTTGGAAGCAAAATGCTGTATGAATTTGCTATAGTACTCGGCCATGCCTAGGAAGGACCTTACTTCCTCCTTGCTAGCAGGCGGTGGTGCGTCACAGATTGCTTTTACGTTCTCCTTCTTTGGTGTGATCCCTAGTTCACCAATTTCATGCCCCAGGTAAGTGACAGATGCCATGCCCAGGTGGCATTTCTCCCATTCTGCAGTCAATCCCTTGTCTTCTAGCACCCTCAGTACTTTAGCCAACTTGGTGTCGTGGTCCCGTTGATCACCTCCCATGACCAAAATGTCGTCTTGGAAGTATTGGACCCCTTCCATGTCCTTGAAGAGACGATGCATATGTTTTTGAAAGACCGCCGCTGCAGATGCTAGACTAAAGGGCATCCTGCAGAATTGGTAACACCCAAAGGGGGTGATGAACGATGTCAGTCTCCTGCTCTCCGGGTGTAACGCTATCTGGTGGTACGCCGACGTCAAGTCGATGGTGGAGTACCATCTCTTTCCCTTGGTCTTCGCCAGCATTTCCTAGATACGGGGCAACGGGAACTTCTCCACCACGATATTTTTGTTTAGTTCGCGCAGGTCCACACACAGCCGGACCTTGCCGTTTGGTTTCATCACCACCACCAGGGGGGCCAGCCACTCCTCCACATGTGATGGGTTCAATAATGCCATTCCTTTCCAAATCGCGCAGCTCTTGCTGCACCGCTTCCCTCACAGCTATCGGCACATTCCTCACTTTGTGTGACACCGATGTGGCATCCATCTTGAGGATAATCTTGTGTGAAAATCTTTCTAATTTCCCGACTCTCCCGCCGAATACCTTAGGGAAGTCTCTCTTCCATTTTTCTGGCCATGTCTCCGGTCCCGTCACTAGTACCTGTACTGCTCCGCCCGGGTCCAACTTGATGCCCAAGTCTCCTTGGTCCATCCAGCCTAATACTGACGGGCCTTTCTCCGTCACGTATAGTTTGCATTCTGCACTGCATCCTCTGAATTAGAATGTCAGTGGTCGAAATCCTGCTATGGGGATGCAGTTTCCAGGTACGTGACTGGTCTGATGTCTGGTGGTTCAAAATGCGGCCTAAATGGGGCATGGATTTCTCTGTCCATACTGCTCTCTGTATCAATGTGTATGGCGACCCCGAATCCGCCTCGATGCTTATCATCACGCCACCTATCAGCATGTCCAGGACTGGTTTATTCGATCTCTTGGCGCCCACACTCAGGACTTGCTCCTCGATGCACAGTACTTCATCCTCTTCCACTTGGTTTCTTCCTTCCTCATCATCCTGGTCCATGTCAACGAATTTCACTGTGTTGCGGGCCGCTTTTCTCCGACGCACCTTTTCATAATGTCCCATCACTCCACAGAACATGCACTTAGCTCGGAAGGCCGGGCATCTTTTGTCATTCGTTTCATGGGCCCAACTGCCACACCGGTAACATGAGGTCTTACTTCCTTTCATCTGCTTCCCCGGTGGTCCCGGCTTTCCTTGCCATTTGTTGGGTCCTTTGTGGGTCGTACCAGCGTTTCTGTTCCCACCTTTGGGCTCTTCCTCCTCTATTCTGTTGACCATGGGCCTTGCCGCCATTTCTCGTTTCGCCGCTTCCGCACATCTTCGTGCTAATTCCGCCTTCTTCAACATCGCAATCGCCTCTTTCAACGTGGTGTCGCCGCATGACCATAGTTTGTCCTGTACTGATTTCATTGTCGTGTACATTACTATTTGGTCTTTGATGAAATCATCATGGAGTCCGCCAAACTGACACGTGGGCGCCAACTTTCTTAATGCCGCCACATACTCATTGATAGATTCGCCTTGTTCTTGCTTCCGCTGTTGAAAATTGTATCGGTCTATCGACACATAAACCGCCGGTCTGTAATGCTCGTCGAGCTCTTCCAGTGCATGGGCATACACATCGTCGTCACCCGTTTGTCTCTGTTTGGGTACCAGGTTCTTGAAAACTCTGATCCCCTCCGGGCCTAAGTTGTGTAGTAATATCCTTCTTTTTCTGATACTCTTGAATGCCTCTTCATTCTCGTCCTCCAGGACTTCAATGTAGTTCGAGATGTACTCCTTCCAGTCCTCCCACTTCATTAGGGGCTCACCTGGTTTAGGCAGGAATGGAACCGGTGCCGTCGCCGAGGATGACTGAGCGCACATGGTTTCCCTCCTCTTCGGCGCAACACTCTGGCTCTTGGGGCTGCCTGGTGCACTGCTCTCCTCTCCTTCACCGGGCTGGGGTTGGGGGTCTCCTTCGTCACCGCTTCCTGCGACCCCTGGTTCTGCCAGTGCTACTGTTCAGCCAGTTACTCCTACAGGAAGTGACCCCTGTGCTGTCATTCCAGCACATGGTAGGCTTCATGGGTACCCCTCATGCCGCAGTTCTTCGAGGTGCTCCTGGTGGTATGGGGTGCAGCTGCTTCTGCCTCACTCTCTGTGCTTTCCCTTCTCCCACGTGTGCAGCTTGTAGTGCAGGTCTCTCTGCCTAGTGCTTGTGCAGTGGGTGGATGGCCCAGGGTCCGTTTTTCTAGTGTCCGCGTTTTTTTTTTCTAGTCTCACCTCGTCGCCACTGTAAAGATCTAGTTTGCAAATGAAGACAGTACCCTTGTTGCTGGGAAGTAAGGGTTTAATGAATAATTGGGATTGCACATAGAGCGCCGAGCGTGCTGCCTCACACTGCTCCGGCGCCCGACTGATCGCGCTCAGCGCCGCGCGATCACAAAATGGCCGCCGTTCACGCTACGTCCTCACGCAGCATGAACGACAAGAGCGGCAACTCTACATACAGCAATTTGTGACCAGGAGATTTGTGGAATTTTGCAAAATTGTCCATAATGCAAAGTTTTCAAATTTTGCATAGACTTGTTCTTGGGACCCAGTGGGCCTCTGTTGAGTAACATATATCAGATGCCTTGAGCTAACGGGTGCAAAAACAAAATTCATATCGCTGAGGGTATATGATAGACTAGTGCTCTGAATACTTACTGGTTAGCTTCATTACACTGGGTTCCAGTGTTCCTTATTATAGTATTAACGGTATTATGAAGAGCCAAGCTGTGGAAATCGGCAACTGTTTTAGCCCTGCAAATGAATCAACAATATGTAGCCCCTCGCCTTGCCCTGAATTGTAAAATATCTCACATATGGCTCAAAAGTCTTGAATGTAGTTTCTAGGTGGTATAAAAATGACTGAAGGGGCAGAAAACTCGGAATGGGCACACTCAGAATGGATGCAGGAATATGGAAACCAAGGGACAGATATACTAATATTTGGTGCAGTGCAATGGAGCAAGACAACTTGTTGAGCTGCACTGCAGCAAATTGAGAGGGCAGAATTGCACCATATCTACTAAGATATGGCACATTCTGTCTCTTTCTCTCTGGGCGGGTGCATTTGTGGCTGCCAAGTGCCATCACACGCACCCTAGCATTACAGCCAGGTTGCTTTTGTGCAGGAAGGGAAACCTGGATGGAAGGATACCTTCCTGCACAGAAACAATCCTCTGAGTCTTTTCCTTTTTTTATGTGTGCTGCAGAATGCAGCATACGTAGAAGAGGAAACAAAGAGTAGATACAAACATTCTGAAGCATTCCCAGGGTTACTGGTGTTAATAAATCTGGGAATGCACCAAAAACCAAGGATGTAAGTGTGGAAACACCAATGCTCCACCCATGGAACGCCTCTCTAGGGCAGATTAATGCAAGGCACCATCTTACCCTGCATTGCATTACTCCAGACTTACTATGCTATACAGATCTACGCAATGTGGTTCTGGGTGGCATAGTAAATCTCACTTAAAGGCTTGTGTTGACCTTGTGTGGCCTTGCGTGACACAAGGGCAACACAAGCCCTTGATAAATCTGGTCCTGAGTGTAGAAATACACAAAGGATTGACATTAAGCGCAGACGCCCACCTTTTATGTACCATACTTTGAACTGCAGTTTCTGCATAGCCTTATAAAAAGGAGGCAGTTACTGAAAAAACAAGCAATATTCCAACTACACAAGAACTGCTAAAAAAAAAAGCCCACAAGCTTTCTCCAAAAGATTCTCCACCAGGATCGAAAATATTGCCGTCATATATCTAGCAAGAACCTAAAACACTACCAAGAATAAATCAACAACTCCAGGAATGCTCGTGACTCCCACGAACTAAAGAGGATGGACCTCTGTTGGAAGAAGAAAGAAAAAACACTGTCCTGCCCATCTGACAAGCCCACCCTTATTGCCACATGTAGCACGTGGGGATCAGGAATCCATCTGGAGCACCAACGATTTAAATTACCTTGACACAAGCATGTGTAAACTCCAGGAATCAGAGAGATTTCACATGAAACTTGGAAAGCTAAGCTCATGTTTATTGCGCACACACCTAGTACCAACCCACTGAAACAAGATGGTATTGCATACCACCACCTGTGCCCATACATTCAGAATTAGGCCCATCGAAAAATCTTGATGCTAGAGGAGCTCTAATTGGGGAAACAGGCAAGCAGATATTCAATCGAAAGTTTTAGCCCTCATATCCTTAGTGCAAGAGGGGAGACTACATATTGTTACATTTAATGGGCTTGTAGAATTTCCTAGTTGTCGAACAAGTGTCCCCTTCTTGCTATGGGAGCTGTGAAGACGTCGATTGACAAAGTGGTGATCATTTATATGCGAACATTTACCAAAGACAATGCATAAACTTGAATAAAAGTCGGAGTACAAACAACGCAAGGTGAATAGAGGTGTTTGGGATAAATGTTCACGGGCTGTTGATTTCGCATATCAATTGCATGCTTTCTGAGTCTGGGAAACCTCATTCCACGCAAAGCACAGTAACAGGCAGCACGGTTCTGGACTCGGAACCAAGTTCACTCACAAAGAAGTGAAATATAGGAATAACCTTCTTTCAGTAGCTGCAAGATTTTAGTCCGTGAATGATAACAAGGTCATTTTTCGTAGACATAAAGGATTCAAAAGAAATCCCTGCAACACAAATTCGCTATCTTTACATTAGTTGAGCATTTTCATTCGTGCACGTGGCTGGAGATGTGATAGTCGATAAAATATTCATTTTGTGGGAAAGTTGCAATATTCCCCAAGAAACGAACACGTTATTCAATATAAATATAATTTGTTTTAGGATGCTTCAGTAAAACGGGCCATATTAAGAAACGCGCAAAATGAATAGGAACAAAGGAGTCTCGTTGCAGATTGATAGCATTTAAATATCTGCTTTACCACTGGATAGACACAGTAGCTTACATTGTGCTCTTATAAAAAGCACAGCTGTGCTTTGTAGCCTGCATTCATTGTCTCTATTAATAGCGATTTTAGGAGCATACAGATTACGAGTTTATCTCGGTTCTGTTTTCCTTTCTCTTTACTGTTCGCATGTCCTATCCCTTTGTCCATGACAGTGGACAAAGGGAAAAAGTCGGCCTGCAATCTCCAACCTACATTCTCCACCTCGTCATTCCTCCATCACTCTCATTTCCTGTGGATAATGCCCGGGCCAGATGGCCAGTGTTGCAATTCAGGGAGCAGTGCGAATCTAAATGCAAAAGGTTTGTAATGGCGCCTAAAAACGCGATTTTTAGAGGGACACACAATAGCCACAGAAAAAACCGGTTCTCAAACACTCCTTACAATGGCTGACCCAGGTTCAGCACATCAATCCCTATTAGTACAAATTCAGAGTTCTGTTCATCTGCTTCCGGCACTTGCCGCAGTTCAGTGCCGCTGGTATCCAAAGTAAGCAACGTCTTTTAGAAATGGAAGGTGCACCAGATATGAAGTCAAAATTGTATAAATATTAGTCCATTATTTCGCTTTATTGGTAACAGGAATAAAAATGGTCATCAGCCAACGCGTTTTGTTCCTTTGACCCAAGGAACTTCATTAGGGCTGAAAGAATCACACAGGACATAATACAAGTCATCACATATAAAAACATAAATTACATCACAGAATTACAGGATTATATGTGTACATGTTAACATCAACAGTACATATACACTACACCAAAAATGTCTTAGAAATGACGCACATAAAACGATTAACAATCAAAAACATCAAGTAGTTGGACGGCCCACACAAAAATGATATACAACAATATATACCATGTATACACAAAAGGTTCCATAAAAAACACAATTAAACCACATATATCAGCATCTATATAAAAATACCAGCATGGGGGGCGTGGCCAAGACGGCAATGCGGTAAGACGTGCTCCCGGGGAGCTCCCGCTGCATGCCGCTGTCATAGGCGATTATTGCGGAGCCAGGGCACTTACCTGCCACCCGGGAAGTGCTGGAGACCTGCTGATTTCGGCGCTGCACAGGACGTGGTGCCCTGGACCCCGGGAGGCTCCAGGAGACGCTGGGAGACGGCGCCGCGGCCGCTCGGACGGAGCGACCGCCATCTTGTGCCCCGTGTCCTGGGGCTTCGATTGAGACACAGGCGGCGAGCGGGTGGCCCTCCAGCCATGGACGCATTCTCCAGGCGAGGGACCGCCCGTACCGGAGACTCGGCTGTGGGGTGCGAGGAGCTCTGGCCCCTCCGGGACGGCGGTGACTACTTGGCTGGGGCTGCTCGAGGGTCCTGAGCGGAGCCCGCCATTTTCTCCCGCCTGCGGCTTCTGCTGCCCTCTGGTTGCTGGGGTGATCGAGTGAGGCCGCATCCCCTTGCAGGTAATGTGCCCGGGGCCTCAGTGGAGACGGGGCTCTGGCACGGAGGGAGGCCCCTGCTGGTGCCCACGCGTAGACCTGCTGGTTCCTCGTCCGGGAGCCGGTGCCTGTGGCGGTCAACGGCCAAAAACTGCAGATATTTTGGCCGGCGGTGCCCTCCAGACGGCATGGGACGGAGCGGCTGCCTT
Source organism: Lissotriton helveticus (assembly GCF_964261635.1). Classification (NCBI taxonomy): domain Eukaryota; kingdom Metazoa; phylum Chordata; class Amphibia; order Caudata; family Salamandridae; genus Lissotriton; species Lissotriton helveticus. The sequence goes on along the minus strand of NC_136057.1, from coordinate 803,839,689 downwards.
TCCCCCCACCCGTGGCGGACTGAGGTGGCATCGGGGCGGGGGCCGCCCTGGGCGCTGCACCTGCGGAGCTACTCCCCTACACGTGGCAGCTGGCGGGCGGAGGAGAGGAAAGAGCTGCGGCCCGCCATTTTGAACTCCTGAGGTCCAGAGGTATGGCTTAGTGGCAGCGGCTTGGCCGTTTGGGATACCCGGGGATATTTGCGTGCCTGAGCCCCTGCTGCTCATTGGGGGCTCTACCAGGCGACACGGAGAGTTGCCTGTTGTAGGGGTGGTATTTGGCCCTGCTGCCCCATTGCCCGGGATAAGAGCTGGCAAGGAGTTGGCCGCCTGAGTGTGAGGAGCGGACTGGGGAGCGGAGTGGGGGTGAGAGCGTGACACACTTGCCCTCTGTCCTGGTACCCGAGAAGCTGCCCGGTCACCTTGCTGGCTGGAAGTGTGTCACCCCGGTGGGAGAGGGAGCTGCGACCCACCATTTTGAGTCCCGGAGGTGAGGGACTGGGCGCTAGAGGGTTACTGTGGAGCGGACGTCGCTCCTCCTTTGACTGCAGAGCGGACCTTTGGAGCGGAGCGGAGTACAGCCTCCGGTGGATCCGGAGGGGGTACCGCTCGGGGGTTTGTGGTGCTGGGTCCCTGCATGTGGTGGCCTGAGCTGGACGACTCCCCCCGCAGCGGGCAATCATCGGCTTACGGACTCTTGGGCAGCCTGTGGCGAGTGTGGCTCTCTAGAGGCTCCGCTCAGCAGTGGAGGGGCCGGCACAGACAGACGCTGAGGGGACTGGACCTCCGAGGTGCCGCCAACTGCGGGTGTGAGAAGGTACTGTGTTGATCATTTAGAGTGCGAAGAGTGGTCCCTGGGAGCTGCGGGGTGGTGGCCAGTGCGAATTGCCTTCCAGTGTCTCTGTGGAACTTTTAGGGGCTATCCGGTGACTGGACCAAGGGCCTTAGGGTTGCGTGGACATTTGATCATAGACTGTGCCTCATCTCATTTCTGTGACATTCTGGCCCTATTGGCGGGGAGGTCTCTCAGGTTATAGCTGTGAGTTCTTTGTTAATGGACACGGGAGGGTGCTGACCCCGGCCTGGACGCACTGTTGGGGGATACTACTGGTGCTCTATCCTTCTGAGGTGGTCGCTGGCCGGCCCTCCCCCCCTGGCCTCGCACCCTTCGGACTCTAGCAGTGACGCTGGTGTCCCGGTGTTGTGGGCTTGGGCACGGCGGGTGGAGGAGGGAAATTGTTGGACTGGTGTGTGGCGAGAGGCTTGGGAGCGGAACCGGTCCCTACCTTCGACCCCTGCACGGCCCCCTATACCCCAATTTGATGTCTGCGGCACGGCAGGGAATACCTGGGACCCTTGGCTTCCGGCGGTTGTTGCCCGAGATGACGCGCTCCAACAAAGGGAACAAGGCCGACTCGTCAGCAGCCCCCAAGGACAATACTGTCGTAGCGGTGTGGGGGAAGACTGGGGCGACGGCTGGTGGGGATGGGCCATCGCGAGCTGCGGAGGAGTCCCCGCCGGTCACACAGGCATTCATGACCATCTTCATGTCCGAATTGAAAATGGAGATTGGATCGCTGAGGACTGAAGTACACTCGTGCGTGAAGGAACTGCGGAAGGAGGTCACGGAACTTGGAGACCGTGTAGACGGATTGGTGCGAACGATGGATGTGCGCACGGAAGATCAGGAACACCTATGGCAGCGCCTGGTGACCCTCGAGGAGCAGAATATCGAGCTCCAAGTGAAGCAGGAGGATTTAGGGAACAGGAGTCGCCGCATCAACCTTCGTATCCGAGGAATTCCTCTCGGGGAAGAGGGGGAAGACACCATGGGATACGTGACGCAGCTCCTCCACGAGGTCTGGGGGGACGAGAAGGCTTCCCCTCCGGCACTGGATCGGGCGCATCGAGTGTCCACCCCGGCGGGCAGATCAGGACTCCTACCGGACATACTAGCGCGGGTCCATTTCTTTACCGAGAAAGAGGCAATCTGGAAAGTCGCGCGGGACAAGCTGGACCTCCGATATAGAGGCCACAAAATCCAGATTTTCCAAGATCTGGCGCCCAACACCCTGAAGAGGAGACGAGCGTTTCGGCCGGTGACTGAGAAACTGAGCAGTATGGACATTGCGTATCAATGGGGTCACCCGTTTGCTCTGATATTCCAGTGGGAATCCAAGCGGAGAGTCATCCGGACTTACACAGAAGCGGCGCAACTCATCCGACTGCAGACGACCCCGCTGGCGAGCCCGACACCGTCTCATAGGCGAGAGAGGATGGCGGCAGCACCCTCGTGGACTACTGTACGCCGTCAGCACCGCCCGCCGTCTGACGCCGAGCAATCGCCCTCACAGGCTAAGCAGGATATCATGGCACATATTCGATCTCTTGAGGGGGACAAAGTGGGCCGTGATGGGCGCTCCCCGACACCTTGACTTGCGACATGTTAGCGCTCCACTTCTCCTAGTTCTGGGGGCCCTACACCTGGGTCTTGTGCCGTTTCACATTTTACCCTGGCTCCTGATGTACGGGGCGGGGTGCCAGTGGGAGCTCCTTAAACGCTGAATTTCCAAGACTGTCACGACCCCCCCTCTTTGACTTTCCCTCAGGGAGTTACATCCCAGAGAGCGTCCAAACCTGTGGGTGCAGGATGCCCTGTACCGGGGTCAGTACAGTGAGGCCCTGTTGGCCGCAGTTGTTGTTTATTGGCGAGTGGCATCTCTGGCTGCTACTTGCTACTTCCTCTTTTCTCTACTTTTCCTGTTTCCTACTATTCTACGCTCTCTCTTCTATTTCAGGAGGGCACGGGGTGGAGACGCCGGGGGATGGGCTGGGGTGGGGTGGGGTGGTGCGGTTGCGTGGCTGTAGTGCGCGTGGGATACGTGGGATGTGTGTTGTGCGCATGTGGTCGGGTGGCGCTCAGAACCAATCATGGCAGTAAATGCTCCTAGTCCTCTAAAGGTCCTGACGCTTAACGTGAGGGGCCTTAACTCACATAATAAGCGTAAGCAGGTTTGGCAATATCTCCTACGGCAACGCCCTGACATCATATTTCTCCAAGAAACGCACCTCATACAGGCTGATACTGTGCGCATGGCTCACCCTAAATACCCACTCCAGTTCTGGGCTGCAGCTGATACTAAGACAGCGGGAGTGGCAATCTTGTGCAGGACTGGCATCAGGCAGGGGGGCGGCAGACCCTACCGGGGTGGTGATGGACGATTTCTTCATGCGGAGGTCGAAATTGGGCGCCATCGCATCACGCTGTGCAATGTGTATGCCTCTAACCTGGAGCAGGACCGCTACCTTCGAGACCTTCTAGGGGAGCAGATGCCGCAGGACGGCTCTTCGCTCATCGTGGGCGGAGACTTCAATTTAGTCTGGAATTCACAGATGGACCGGAGTGAGAATTGCTCCAGTGGCACAGTGGCACAGGGGCAATGTCGGCAACTCTGTGCAAGCAACTGACGGACTTTGGGCTGCTCGATGCCTGGCGGTACTTTTCCCCAGATAAGCGAGGGTACTCATACTACTCTCATGTCCATCGATCCTACTCTCGCATAGACTATCTATTCGTCACTAGTGATCTCCTCCGCGAAACGGTGGAGGTAGGTATGTCTGACGTCTCCCTCTCTGATCACGCTCACGTTGAGTTATTGCTGCAGGACCCGGCGGCATGCCCTACCCGGGAACGGAGGTGGTGCCTCCCGCCAAGTATTCTGCGGGACGCAGCGGACGTGGAAGACATTAGGGGAGCCAGTGTCTCCTACTTTGAGACCAATGATCTTCCTGAAACACCCTTTCCTGTGGTATGGGACGCCTTCAAGGCTACCATACGGGGCCACATCACGTCCCTCTCGATTGCAAGGGCGCGTGAAGCACGTGCGCTGGTGGATAAACTGGTGGGAGACTTGAGGGCGGTGGAAACGCAGGATCAGGGCCATTCTACCCGACACACGAGACGGCACCTAGCTAATCTTAGGGGGCAGCTCCGGCTACTGCGCACAAATAGGGCAGAGAAATCCCTCCTGGCACTGAAGCAGAGGTATTTTGAAGGGGGGGACAAAGTGGGGAAGTTACTGGCGCGGAGGCTGAGAGCCCGAGCCGCGAGAGAACATATAGCAAATGTTCAGCTGCCTGATGGGACCAGGGTTGTTGCGGCAAAGGATAAGTGCCGAGCTTTCCGGGACTACTATGCAGCGCTGTACACGGAGGAGAAGCCACCTTCGGAGCTGGTGGAGGAAGTACTGGGGCGATACGGGGGTGCGACGCTGCACCCGCAACACGCAGAGGAACTGGAGGAACAGATCACGCCAGAGGAGATAGCCGCGGCGATCCGCGAGCTCCCCTTGGGGAAAACGCCAGGCCCTGATGGGCTTCCAATATCCTTCTATCGCATGTATCAGGCGCAGCTAGGCCCCTACCTTCTCCGCCTGTTTAACTCCTTTGCCGAGGAGGTGGGCCCGTCCCTTGATATGGGGCTGGCAGAAATTGCCTTGATCCCGAAACCTGGGAAAGACCCCTCACTGTGCGCGTCGTACCGACCGATTGCTCTGCTAAACTCGGACTTTATGATCTACACCAAACTACTAGCGAAGCGGATGGGTCCTTACATGCCGAGCTTGATCGATCCAGATCAGGTGGGCTTCATCCACGGTCGCCAGGGAGCGGACAACGTCCGCAAGGTTGCCCACCTGGTAGGAAAGGCCCATCACTGGAGAATCCCAGCTTGTCTTCTCTCGCTCGACGCGGAGAAGGCGTTTGAGTGGGTGGACTGGTCCTTCCTCAGGGTGGTACTGTGCAGGGTGGGGTTTGGTCCGAAGATGATTGCTAAGATCATGGCCCCATATATTACACCACGGGCCAGGATACGGGTCAACGGGCAGCTCTCGGAGTTGATCAACATTGGAAGGGGTACCAGGCAGGGCTGTCTGCTATCACCCCTATTATTCGCCCTCGCAGTTGAGCCCCTAGCAGATATGATACGAAGGGACCCCAATATCCACGGTATCCCTCTTGGCGGCCAGGACAACAAGGTAGCGCTCTTTGCGGACGACCTTATCCTTGCACTCACGCGGCCCCGAGAGTCCCTGCCGGCAGTACATACTGCGCTGTGCCTTTTTGAGAGGGTCTCTGGCCTGAAAATTAATCATAGCAAGTCCTGGGTACTCAGCCTCACTATTCCGCAATCGGACATCTCCTCGTTGGAGCACCTAGTCCCTTATCAATGGTCGACCCAGTACATCCGATACCTGGGCCTGACATTAACCCCCTCGCTGGACGGCTGGACGCAAGCCAACTGGAAAGACTATCGGCGATCGATCCTCGAGGACCTACGGCAGTGGAGACCGCTAGTACCATCCTGGCTGGGCAGAATCAACTCTGTCAAGATGTCCATCCTGCCCAAAATCCTGTATCTATTTCAGTGTCTTCCTACCCCTATAGCGCTGCATAGCATCAGAGGCCTTCAGCGTGATCTAACGAACTTCATTTGGGAGGGTAAGAGGCCTCGCTTCTCTCAAGCTTTACGATGGCACCCAGGGACCGAGGGGTCTAGCCTTCCCCAACCTGGTAGAATATTACTGGGCTGCTCACCTTCGGTACGTAGTGGAGTGGGGTGTAACAGAGAGCGAGAAAGGGTGGCTCCATATGGATAGGGCCGTGACCGGGAGTACCATATGGGATCTGGCATGGAAGCCTAGAGCAGGACGATCTCCGAGCGCGTACCTGGCGGTGCCCACGAAGACGGTGCTGGAGATCTGGGATAGGATAGCGGTACGTAAGGGCCTCACGACCTTCCCCTCGCCTCATACCCCTATTGAAGGGAACCCAAGTTTTCCTCCGGCACATCGGGTTGGGGCTTTTCGTAAGTGGCCTCAAGGCGACTGCAAGGTGCTCACGGATCTGTTTGATGGAGGTTCCCTCAAGACTTTTGCGGACTGCAGGGAGGAATTCCGAGTGCCGCGTACGGCCGGAAAGCAATACACTCAACTGAAGCACTGGGTGCTCGCAGACGATACCTATCATGCGGCCACATGCGCCTTCACCCCGTTTGAGCGACTGGCTCGCTCTTTCACAGAGACAAAGGGACTGATCTCCAAAATCTACCGGATTTTGCAACACCCGCACACTCCGCCTTCCCCGCCATACCACCAATGCTGGCACTCCCTCTCGGAAGTGGACATCACCCCAGCGCAGTGGTCCAGACTATGGCGTGACATACCCTGGATTTACCGTAGTATGCCGCAACAGGAGAACACCTATAAAATGATGACTCAGTGGTACTAGACACCACAGCGGTTACATAAAATTTTCCCGACCTCTTCTCCCCTGTGTTGGAGGTGCCAATCTGCGACTGGGGATTTCTTGCACATATGGTGGACCTGCCCTTTGCTGACCCTCTTCTGGAAGGAGGTCCTAAGTCACATCAGGGGGGTGCTGGGGTTTCCTCTGCCTGAGGCCACTTGTACGATACTGTTAGGTATTAAACCTGCGGGATTGACGGCCCTCACTCGGAGTGAGTGGGCGCTGACACTTCAAATGCTAGGAGCAGCTAGGCAGCTCGTTGCCCTGTACTGGAAGAAGGTGGAGTCCCCGCCCATCGGTGCGTGGTTTGTGCGCCTCTGGCATGTCATGACAATGGAACTTCTCACGGCCCGGCTGCAGGCCCGAGATGTACGCTTCAAAGCGGTATGGCAACCCCTGGTGAAATACCTGAGCACTGTGGAACATGCGCGTAACATGCCCCCTAAGCTCCGGGCGCTGCGATTTAGTAGAAGATGCATTAGTTCCCTCTGATTCCAGTAGATTGCTGACATGAGGTTTGGGTGTGTGAGGCCTAGTGCATTGTCAATGACATTGACTGCCCCGACCGCTGACACAGTGCCCCCCCTTCATTCCCCCCTATTGGTCCCCACTCTTAGCGTCTAGTGGCCCCTTTCTCTCTTAGTCTCATCTTTTCCTTTACTCCTACTGTCTTCTCTACTTTGCTGTCCCTTTTTCTGTCACTCCACTGAAGTGTTGACCGTCTTGGTCCTATCGTTCTACCCCTCTGGGGTTCCTGGTTCCCGATGTTCCGGGGATCAGGCTATCTTGGGCAGTGACTACACAGCATCTGTTGACTGAATATGATGCGACTGGCCCTTATGGGTTGTAGGTAAACCGCTGTGTATAATTTTGAGCTTGATTATTGTCAACGATGTTCCTTTTTCTCAAGTTCTAACGCGGCCGGCCCTGTTGGGTTGTAGGGTTAATGCTGTGTATAAGTCACGCCACTGCAACTCCCTGTTATGGGGGTGAAATAAAAAGATTTGACAACAAAAAAAAATACCAGCATACCATAAATACTGCGTTTATTTAGTACCACCATAGTGAAAAAGTCAATACCTAGGAAAGCTCAAGTCCAAAGATAACCTCTGGGCATATACATCAAATACTGCATATGTGGGAGCAATAATAGCTCTAGTGTCTCATATTTCAAAGAAAGTGCACAGAATAGAAGGAAAGGGAGAGAATAGAACAAAGAAAAGAGAAAAACCTAAGAATAGTCAAAAATAATCAGAAAAACAGCAGAAGATACGTAACGTCTCATCTCAATATATCAAGTGGAATGTACTGTATTTTCTTCCGTGACTGTAAAAGAAACGTAGTATCTTAGGAAGTTACCCCAAAATAAGGGTCCAACAAATCTAGTCCCGGTTCGTAATCTGTGGGAGTAACACCCATTACCAAGTGCCACCTGTAATAGATGTACATTAACATGTTTGCATTCTATTCCATTTAAACTATTCAAATATCTACTGGTATAGTAAATTGCCTCTGTTGAACAGTACAACAAAACAGTTGCCTAAGACACTATAGTCAGTAATCTGAATTAAATATCAATCTAAAAGATGTTCTTGATAGGCCACTGTATGCTCACGTCATGGCATCCCGTTCTCTGAGATTGAAATAGCTGTCGATTTAGACCAAGAGGAAGGAATAGCCCCCGAAATGGATATACAAATCAAACCAAACCTATAGTTGACAAATCCGCATCAAATGGACACGGTCAATGAAAACCAGAACCAACCGTACAAACCAAAACAAATGTAAAGATCTATGGTTGCAGCAAGTTATTATAGGGAAAAGCCTGGGGGGTTGAGACCCCAAATTAAAAAACAAGTTCAGGTCAAGGGTAAGAGTATGGCCCTTCAAACACTCAACACACAACCAGGGCACATCATGCTAGCAGGTGAACAAACATTAAAAAACAGGAGCGTCGTATAGGCTCTAAGCGTCCCTGCAGGACCTTAGTTAAAAGGTAATAGTAATAGGATTAGGCTAAACCCTATGTACACGAATGGAAATAAAGCTACAAGGACACCAGGAGGACCTGGGGTGGCACCAATACGTTGAAGCTACATCGTGTTTGACCTTACTTATTGGCTGCTGAGAACAATTTTAAATTAAGTGAAAGCAACGTGTGTGAGGAAGAGAGTAAAATCTACAAGAGCGATTGTACTCACCGGGGTCTTCTGTATCCCGATGATGGCAAGTATGCCAGCTAAGAAGTTCGCACTGCGCGCCATATCCAGCACTAATTGAGGAAGGCGGAGTAGTGCCAATTGGAAACCTGACACTGATCACATGATCAGAGTCACGTGACTGCGGTAGGAAAGCAGGTGGATGCCATATTATAATGTGAAATGCATAATGGCTTGGTAGGAGTAAAAATCATGATTTTGAAAGGAAATAGAAAGGCAGGACCAGAAATTGTATTTTAAAAGATGTAAATGAGCATCAGTCCCCAAGGATCGAGAATAACATTTTATAAAGGTGTCCTGACATCCAAGTCACGTGACTGCATCAGGGAAGCATAGTGCAGGTGGCCACCATATTGGAATGTGAAAAGCACACTGGCTAAGAGGAATAAAAAATCTTGATTTGGAATGGAAAGAGAAAGAAGGACCTATACTGGTAAATACAAAGGTGTAAACGAGCATCAGCCCTAGACATTGTGACATAAGTATAATCAATGATAGAGAGTAACATTATATAGAGGTGTCCTGCCACCCAATGTAAGAACGTGATCAAACAACTTTATTCATTATATTATAGACTGGAAACATGGTGCCCCCCCATTGAGAGGGCAAGGCGCCAGCCGAAGCCTATCCGCACATCAGTGGTGAAGGGAAATAGCAAATAACCCTTAAGGAATATGAGCGCATGGGAATGCGTGCAGATGGACCCGACATGCCCTCAAATTTGAAAAAATATAGAAGTTACAGATGTATACTATCAGTGTTCGAGACCGGGAAAAAATCACAACTGTAGGCGATAAGACTGGTCATTGATACATGACATATAGGGGCCCATTAGGATAGCGTGCGAAAAATCACCCTGACCGACATGGAGGCGGAAAACAACTGCCCGCCGGGACCGGCGGTTGTTGCCCGAGATGACGCGCTCCAACAAAGGGAACAAGGCCGACTCGTCAGCAGCCCCCAAGGACAATACTGTCGTAGCGGTGTGGGGGAAGACTGGGGCGACGGCTGGTGGGGATGGGCCATCGCGTGCTGCGGAGGAGTCCCCGCCGGTCACACAGACATTCATGACCATCTTCATGTCCGAATTGAAAATGGAGATTGGATCGCTGAGGACTGAAGTACACTCGTGCGTGAAGGAACTGCGGAAGGAGGTCACGGAACTTGGAGACCGTGTAGACGGATTGGAGCGAACGATGGATGTGCGCACGGAAGATCAGGAACACCTATGGCAGCGCCTGGTGACCCTCGAGGAGCAGAATATCGAGCTCCAAGTGAAGCAGGAGGATTTAGGGAACAGGAGTCGCCGCATCAACCTTCGTATCCGAGGAATTCCTCTCGGGGAAGAGGGGGAAGACACCATGGGATACGTGACGCAGCTCCTCCACGAGGTCTGGGGGGACGAGAAGGCTTCCCCTCCGGCACTGGATCGGGCGCATCGAGTGTCCGCCCCGGCGGGCAGATCAGGACTCCTACCGGACATACTAGCGCGGGTCCATTTCTTTACCGAGAAAGAGGCAATCTGGAAAGTCGCGCGGGACAAGCCGGACCTCCGATATAGAGGCCACAAAATCCAGATTTTCCAAGATCTGGCGCCCAACACCCTGAAGAGGAGACGAGCGTTTCGGCCGGTGACTGAGAAACTGAGCAGTATGGACATTGCGTATCAATGGGGTCACCCGTTTGCTCTGATATTCCAGTGGGAATCCAAGCGGAGAGTCATCCGGACTTACACAGAAGCGGCGCAACTCATCCGACTGCAGACGACCCCGCTGGCGAGCCCGACACCGTCTCATAGGTGAAAGAGGATGGCGGCAGCACCCTCGTGGACTACTGTACGCCGTCAGCACCGCCCGCCGTCTGACGCCGAGCAATCGCCCTCACAGGCTAAGCAGGATATCATGGCACATATTCGATCTCTTGAGGGGGACAAAGTGGGCCGTGATGGGCGCTCCCCGACACCTTGACTTGCGACATGTTAGCGCTCCACTTCTCCTAGTTCTGGGGTCCCTACACCTGGGTCTTGTGCCGTTTCACATTTTACCCTGGCTCCTGATGTACGGGGCGGGGTGCCAGTGGGAGCTCCTTAAACGCTGAATTTCCAAGACTGTCACGACCCCCCCACTTTGACTTTCCCTCAGGGAGTTACATCCCAGAGAGCGTCCAAACCTGTGGCTGCAGGATGCCCTGTACCGGGGTCAGTACAGTGAGGCCCTGTTGGCCGCAGTTGTTGTTTATTGGCGAGTGGCATCTCTGGCTGCTACTTGCTACTTCCTCTTTTCTCTACTTTTCCTGTTTCCTACTATTCTACGCTCTCTCTTCTATTTCAGGAGGGCACGGGGTGGAGACGCCGGGGGATGGGCTGGGGTGGGGTGGGGTGGTGCGGTTGCGTGGCTGTAGTGCGCGTGGGATATGTGGGATGTGTGTTGTGCGCATGTGGTCGGGTGGCGCTCAGAACCAATCATGGCATTAAACGCTCCTAGTCCTCTAAAGGTCCTGACGCTTAACGTGAGGGGCCTTAACTCACATAATAAGCGTAAGCAGGTTTGGCAATATCTCCTACGGCAACGCCCTGACATCATATTTCTCCAAGAAACGCACCTCATACAGGCTGATACTGTGCGCATGGCTCACCCTAAATACCCACTCCAGTTCTGGGCTGCAGCTGATACTAAGACAGCGGGAGTGGCAATCTTGTGCAGGACTGGCATCAGGCAGGGGGGCGGCAGACCCTACCGGGGTGGTGATGGACGATTTCTTCATGCGGAGGTCGAAATTGGGCGCCATCGCATCACGCTGTGCAATGTGTATGCCTCTAACCTGGAGCAGGACCGCTACCTTCGAGACCTTCTAGGGGAGCAGATGCCGCAGGACGGCTCTTCGCTCATCGTGGGCGGAGACTTCAATTTAGTCTGGAATTCACAGATGGACCGGAGTGAGAATTGCTCCAGTGGCACAGTGGCACAGGGGCAATGTCGGCAACTCTGTGCAAGCAACTGACGGACTTTGGGCTGCTCGATGCCTGGCGGTACTTTTCCCCAGATAAGCGAGGGTACTCATACTACTCTCATGTCCATCGATCCTACTCTCGCATAGACTATCTATTCGTCACTAGTGATCTCCTCCGCGACACGGTGGAGGTAGGTATGTCTGACGTCTCCCTCTCTGATCACGCTCACGTTGAGTTATTGCTGCAGGACCCGGCGGCATGCCCTACCCGGGAACGGAGGTGGTGCCTCCCGCCAAGTATTCTGCGGGACGCAGTGGACGTGGAAGACATTAGGGGAGCCAGTGTCTCCTACTTTGAGACCAATGATCTTCCTGAAACACCCTTTCCTGTGGTATGGGACGCCTTCAAGGCTACCATACGGGGCCACATCACGTCCCTCTCGATTGCAAGGGCGCGTGAAGCACGTGCGCTGGAGGATAAACTGGTGGGAGACTTGAGGGCGGCAGAAACGCAGGATCAGGGCCATTCTACCCGACACACGAGACGGCACCTAGCTAATCTTAGGGGGCAGCTCCGGCTACTGCGCACAAATAGGGCAGAGAAATCCCTCCTGGCACTGAAGCAGAGGTATTTTGAAGGGGGGGACAAAGTGGGGAAGTTACTGGCGCGGAGGCTGAGAGCCCGAGCCGCGAGAGAACATATAGCAAATGTTCAGCTGCCTGAAGGGACCAGGGTTGTTGCGGCAAAGGATAAGTGCAGAGCTTTCCGGGACTACTATGCAGCGCTGTACACGGAGGAGAAGCCACCTTCGGAGCTGGTGGAGGAAGTACTGGGGCGATACGGGGGTGCGACGCTGCACCCGCAACACGCAGAGGAACTGGAGGAACAGATCACGCCAGAGGAGATAGCCGCGGCGATCCGCGAGCTCCCCTTGGGGAAAACGCCAGGCCCTGATGGGCTTCCAATATCCTTCTATCGCATGTATCAGGCGCAGCTAGGCCCCTACCTTCTCCGCCTGTTTAACTCCTTTGCCGAGGAGGTGGGCCCGTCCCTTGATATGGGGCTGGCAGAAATTGCCTTGATTCCGAAACCTGGGAAAGACCCCTCACTGTGCGCGTCGTACCGACCGATTGCTCTGCTAAACTCGGACTTTATGATCTACACCAAACTACTAGTGAAGCGGATGGGTCCTTACATGCCGAGCTTGATCGATCCAGATCAGGTGGGCTTCATCCACGGTCGCCAGGGAGCGGACAACGTCCGCAAGGTTGCCCACCTGGTAGGAAAGGCCCATCACTGGAGAATCCCAGCTTGTCTTCTCTCGCTCGACGCGGAGAAGGCGTTTGAGTGGGTGGACTGGTCCTTCCTCAGGGTGGTACTGTGCAGGGTGGGGTTTGGTCTGAAGATGATTGCTAAGATCATGGCCCCATATATTACACCACAGGCCAGGATACGGGTCAACGGGCAGCTCTCGGAGTTGATCAACATTGGAAGGGGTACCAGGCAGGGCTGTCTGCTATCACCCCTATTATTCGCCCTCGCAGTTGAGCCCCTAGCAGATATGATACGAAGGGACCCCAATATCCACGGTATCCCTCTTGGCGGCCAGGACAACAAGGTAGCGCTCTTTGCGGACGACCTTATCCTTGCACTCACGCGGCCCCGAGAGTCCCTGCCGGCAGTACATACTGCGCTGTGCCTTTTTGAGAGGGTCTCTGGCCTGAAAATTAATCATAGCAAGTCCTGGGTACTCAGCCTCACTATTCCGCAATCGGACATCTCCTCGTTGGAGCACCTAGTCCCTTATCAATGGTCGACCCAGTACATCCGATACCTGGGCCTGACATTAACCCCCTCGCTGGACGGCTGGACGCAAGCCAACTGGAAAGACTATCGGCGATCGATCCTCGAGGACCTACGGCGGTGGAGACCGCTAGTACCATCCTGGCTAGGCAGAATCAACTCTGTCAAGATGTCCATCCTGCCCAAAATCCTGTATCTATTTCAGTGTCTTCCTACCCCTATAGCGCTGCATAGCATCAGAGGCCTTCAGCGTGATCTAACGAACTTCATTTGGGAGGGTAAGAGGCCTCGCTTCTCTCAAGCTTTACGATGGCACCCAGGGACCGGGGGGGTCTAGCCTTCCCCAACCTGGTAGAATATTACTGGGCTGCTCACCTTCGGTACATAGTGGAGTGGGGTGTAACAGAGAGCGAGAAAGGGTGGCTCCATATGGATAGGGCCGTGACCGGGAGTACCATATGGGATCTGGCATGGAAGCCTAGAGCAGGACGATCTCCGAGCGCGTACCTGGCGGTGCCCACGAAGACGGTGCTGGAGATCTGGGATAGGATAGCGGTACGTAAGGGCCTCACGACCTTCCCCTCGCCTCATACCCCTATTGAAGGGAACCCAAGTTTTCCTCCGGCACATCTGGCTGGGGCTTTTCGTAAGTGGCCTCAAGGCGACTGCAAGGTGCTCACGGATCTGTTTGATGGAGGTTCCCTCAAGACTTTTGCGGACTGCAGGGAGGAATTCCGAGTGCCGCGTACGGCCGGAAAGCAATACACTCAACTGAAGCACTGGGTGCTCGCAGACGATACCTATCATGCGGCCACATGCGCCTTCACCCCGTTAGAGCGACTGGCTCGCTCTTTCACAGAGACAAAGGGACTGATCTCCAAAATCTACCGGATTTTGCAACACCCGCACATTCCGCCTTCCCCGCCATACCACCAATGCTGGCACTCCCTCTCGGAAGTGGACATCACCCCAGCGCAGTGGTCCAGACTATGGCGTGACATACCCTGGATTTACCGTAGTATGCCGCAACAGGAGAACGCCTATAAAATGATGACTCAGTGGTACTACACACCACAGCGGTTACATAAAATTTTCCCGACCTCTTCTCCCCTGTGTTGGAGGTGCCAATCTGCGACTGGGGATTTCTTGCACATATGGTGGACCTGCCCTTTGCTGACCCTCTTCTGGAAGGAGGTCCTAAGTCACATCAGGGGGGTGCTGGGGTTTCCTCTGCCTGAGGCCACTTGTACGATACTGTTAGGTATTAAACCTGCGGGATTGACGGCCCTCACTCGGAGTGAGTGGCCGCTGACACTTCAAATGCTAGGAGCAGCTAGGCAGCTCATTGCCCTGTACTGGAAGAAGGTGGAGTCCCCGCCCATCGGTGCGTGGTTTGTGCGCCTCTGGCATGTCATGACAATGGAACTTCTCACGGCCCGGCTGCAGGCCCGAGATGTACGCTTCAAAGAGGTATGGCAACCCCTGGTGAAATACCTGTGCACTGTGGAACATGCGCGTAACATGCCCCCTAAGCTCCGGGCGCTGTGATTTAGTAGAAGATGCATTAGTTCCCTCTGATTCCAGTAGATTGCTGACATGAGGTTTGGGTGTGTGAGGCCTAGTGCATTGTCAATGACATTGACTGCCCCGACCGCTGACACAGTGCCCCCCCTTCATTCCCCCTATTGGTCCCCACTCTTAGCGTCTAGTGGCCCCTTTCTCTCTTAGTCTCATCTTTTCCTTTACTCCTACTGTCTTCTCTACTTTGCTGTCCCTTTTTCTGTCACTCCACTGAAGTGTTGACCGTCTTGGTCCTATCGTTCTACCCCTCTGGGGTTCCTGGTTCCCGATGTTCCGGGGATCAGGCTATCTTGGGCAGGGACTACACAGCATCTGTTGACTGAATATGACGCGACTGGCCCTTATGGGTTGTAGGTAAACCGCTGTGTATAATTTTGAGCTTGATTATTGTCAACGATGTTCCTTTTTCTCAAGTTCTAACGCGGCCGGCCCTGTTGGGTTGTAGGGTTAACGCTGTGTATAAGTCACGCCACTGCAACTCCCTGTTATGGGGGTGAAATAAAAAGATTTGACAACAAAAAAAAATACCAGCATACCATAAATACTGCGTTTATTTAGTACCACCATAGTGAAAGAGTCAATACCTAGGAAAGCTCAAGTCCAAAGATAACCTCTGGGCATATACATCAAATACTGCATATGTGGGAGCAATAATAGCTCTAGTGTCTCATATTTCAAAGAAAGTGCACAGAATAGAAGGAAAGGGAGAGAATAGAACAAAGAAAAGAGAAAAACCTAAGAATAGTCAAAAATAATCAGAAAAACAGCAGAATATACGTAACGTCTCATCTCAATATATCAAGTGGAATGTACTGTATTTTCTTCCGTGACTGTAAAAGAAACGTAGTATCTTAGGAAGTTACCCCAAAATAAGGGTCCAACAAATCTAGTCCCGGTTCGTAATCTGTGGGAGTAACACCCATTACCAAGTGCCACCTGTAATAGATGTACATTAACATGTTTGCATTCTATTCCATTTAAACTATTCAAATATCTACTGGTATAGTAAATTGCCTCTGTTGAACAGTACAACAAAACAGTTGCCTAAGACACTATAGTCAGTAATCTGAATTAAATATCAATCTAAAAGATGTTCTTGATAGGCCACTGTATGCTCACGTCATGGCATCCCGTTCTCTGAGATTGAAATAGCTGTCGATTTAGACCAAGAGGAAGGAATAGCCCCCGAAATGGATATCCAAATCAAACCAAACCTATAGTTGACAAATCTGCATCAAATGGACACGGTCAATGAAAACCAGAACCAACCGTACAAACCAAAACAAATGTAAAGATCTATGGTTGCAGCAAGTTATTATAGGGAAAAGGCTGGGGGGTTGAGACCCCAAATTAAAAAACAAGTTCAGGTCAAGGGTAAGAGTATGGCCCTTCAAACACTCAACACACAACCTGGGCATATCATGCTAGCAGGTGAACAAACATTAAAAAACAGGAGCGTCGTATAGGCTCTAAGCGTCCCTGCAGGACCTTAGTTAAAAGGTAATAGTAATAGGATTAGGCTAAACCCTATGTACACGAATGGAAATAAAGCTACAAGGACACCAGGAGGACCTGGGGTGGCACCAATACGTTGAAGCTACATCGTGTTTGACCTTACTTATTGGCTGCTGAGAACAATTTTAAATTAAGTGAAAGCAACGTGTGTGAGGAAGAGAGTAAAATCTACAAGAGCGATTGTACTCACCGGGGTCTTCTGTATCCCGATGATGGCAAGTATGCCAGCTAAGAAGTTCGCACTGCGCGCCATATCCAGCACTAATTGAGGAAGGCGGAGTAGTGCCAATTGGAAACCTGACACTGATCACATGATCAGAGTCACGTGACTGCGGTAGGAAAGCAGGTGGATGCCATATTATAATGTGAAATGCATAATGGCTTGGTAGGAGTAAAAATCATGATTTTGAAAGGAAATAGAAAGGCAGGACCAGAAATTGTATTTTAAAAGATGTAAATGAGCATAGGTCCCCAAGGATCGAGAATAACATTTTATAAAGGTGTCCTGACATCCAAGTCACGTGACTGCATCAGGGAAGCATAGTGCAGGTGGCCACCATATTGGAATGTGAAAAGCACACTGGCTAAGAGGAATAAAAAATCTTGATTTGGAATGGAAAGAGAAAGAAGGACCTATACTGGTAAATACAAAGGTGTAAACGAGCATCAGCCCTAGACATTGTGACATAAGTATAATCAATGATAGAGAGTAACATTATATAGAGGTGTCCTGCCACCCAATGTAAGAACGTGATCAAACAACTTTATTCATTATATTATAGACTGGAAACATGGTGCCCCCCCATTGAGAGGGCAAGGCGCCAGCCGAAGCCTATCCGCACATCAGTGGTGAAGGGAAATAGCAAATAACCCTTAAGGAATATGAGCGCATGGGAATGCGTGCAGATGGACCCGACATGCCCTCAAATTTGAAAAAATATAGAAGTTACAGATGTATACTATCAGTGTTCGAGACCGGGAAAAAATCACAACTGTAGGCGATAAGACTGGTCATTGATACATGACATATAGGGGCCCATTAGGATAGCGGGCGAAAAATCACCCTGACCGACATGGAGGCGGAAAACAACTGCCCGCCGGGACCGCGGATAAACTGGCGGTCAAATTAGGATCTACGGCCAAAAAAGACCGACAGCGGTGGTAGCGGGCTAACAAAATCCACCCGACGTGGACGGTAACGAGCCAAAACCGACCGCTGAGGTCGGAAAAGCAGCGGAAAAGCTACACCCCGCCGCAAGCATAGCGGACACACTGCACGGGAAATTAGGATTTTCCCGATGGTCCCGCGGTACGAACCGCTGTTTTCGACCGCCGCGGTCGCACACTGCAGTGAATGGGAGAAACAGCGGAAGAGCTGCAGCATAGCCACCGCAGCGGATGGTACATGAAAAAAATGGCGGAAGAAGCCAAAACACCGCAACGATGCCTAACTGAGCACAAATCAAAGCCATGCCCTCCAAATACACAAAACACATAGCAATGATAAAACAAATGCAAAAAATAAAAAATAAAATTCCCAGGACAACACCCACAATACACCTCACAGCAAAGGCCCAATTGGACACACCCACAGCTGAGTATAAATACAGTCCCTTTACTGACCACAATCCTTTGCAACACTCTAGAAGAGAAGGCCAAACACCACATCTGACAGGAGAAGCAAAACAACACGACACACACACCACCACCACCATCACCACCACCATTACACCAGCACCAACAATCCCCCAGCACACAACACACCTCACACCTCAACACCACACCCACCACACACACCCCTGCACCCACAAACACCGCAAACACCAACCACCATGGCAGCACCTAAAATGCCGAAATTCACAGAGGGTAAGTTGACAGTCATGGTTAACGAGATAGTGAGAGTGGAACCACAACTGTTTGGTAGCCTGGTCCAACAGACACCATTAGCCTCAAGGACACTAATGTAGGAAAGGATAGTCAATGCAGTAGGGACCACCCCGCGATCCAAGAAGGAGATCATGAAGCGGTGGCATGATCTCAAGAGGGTTGTCAAGGAGAAGAGGAGCAAGAACTGGGAGCGGGTGAACCGGACTGGCAGTGACCCTCCCATCCCACAGAAAACATTCACACCCTGGGAGGAGAAGGTGCTTGCCATACTGCATCCTCAGAGTCTCACAGGAGTAGCTGGGGAAACGGAAGCTGGTAAGTACAAACAAATGGCAACCAACACACTGATACGTACTCCCTTGCACAACCCATACACCATTGCACGGTTCACCCTCACCTAACAGGTAGGCAGACATCCTTACTGGGAGACATGTTTGTGGGTGGGTGGCCTGCACTACCACTCCCAGCATGCCCCCTGTTCCACACCCCAGCAGCATGGAGGCCACCCCCACCCAGGAGCATGTGTCAGCCATTGCACTGTCCACCCTCACCTAACAGGTAGGTAGCCATCTTGTATTGGAGGACTGTTTGGGGGTGGGAGGCCTGTATCACTACTCCCAGCATGCCCCATGTTCCACACTCCAGCAGCATGGAGGCCTCTCCCACCCAGGAGCATGTGTCAGCCATTGCACTGTTCACCCTCACCTAACAGGTAGATAGGCATCGTCACAGGTCTGGCTGTTTCTAGTTGTGAGAGCTGCAACACTACACACGGCCCTGATTGCATGCAATGCATCAACACAGGACATGTTTGATTATTTGATGTTTTCATGCACCGTGTAATAACAGCCAGTATTGCATGTAACAATAATACAAAAGTTGTCTCAATTGTGTAGTGTACAGACAGCAGATGACATGCAGCTAACAGAATACTTTCACATTGCCCTACACTGACCATTTCCCATCGAATCCACAGGTGATGAAGACCTTGCTGCTGAGGACAACAATGACCAGCAGAGCCAGACTCCACCCCCGGTAAATGGACTCTCGGATGTTGACTCCCAGGACAGTTTGGACAAGGAGCTCCAGGCCGGCCCATCTGGTGTGCCAAGGCCCAGCAGGTCCCAGGACCCCATCTTTCCCACGACCACGTCTGCTGCACCAACAACTGCACAGCAGACCCCTGCAGTCACGGCCTGTGCCTCCACCGCAGCCACCTCAGCCACCACCACCACCAGCACCCTCCGTGTCCCAGGGGACGACCAGGACACAACACCAACTGTGGAGGGCAGGAAGAGTGTGCGAGGACCCACCGTGGTGAGGCAACAGGTCCGTGGCAGCAGGGCAGGTGGGAGGGCCATGGTGCGCCCCAGACCTCAGGAGGTTGGCACACCATCCCTGGACCACTTCACCAGAGTCATCGGTGTATATGAACAGGTCCAGGGACAAAGAGGCCGGTCGGATGAACTTTTACGTGAGCTCATCCTGCTGATGAGGTCCATCGACACACGCATTGGTCAAATAGTGGACCTCATGGCCCAGCAAGTGGCGTTGCTGAGGGACAGGCCTGCATCACAACCAACACCTCCGCCCCCTTCTGTTGTGCTGCAGGATGACAGTGCACCATCCTCCCCTGCACCAACAGAGAGGGACAAGTCCTCAGACGCCGCTGGCCATTCACCCTGCCCCCCACTGCCAAAAGGATCAAGGGGGCGTCCAAAAAAGAGCCTGGGAGTCTTCGAATGCAAAGCACCTGCCACACGCCAGTCACAGAGCCAGCCCTGATGGCAATCCTCTTCGCCACTGCATTGACTGTTTGGACTGTCCTTCCCCACACTGCCTTGGCAATGGCACTTGTCTGTTGGACTGGGTCACCACATCCATGTGGTGTCTACTCTTGCATCTCATCTATCATGACTGTCAACTCACTGCCCATTCACCACCTTCATGTAAATATTCCCGCTCCCCTCACATGTCCACTTTGCAAATAAAAAACCTGATGCACCAGATTTTGTGCTGTATCGTTTTTAGTGCAATATTGAAAATGTCCATGATGTGTCCAAATGATGTAAAGTATGTAGGGCAGGATTATTCTGAAGCACCTAGGGAGACACAACAGAACAACAGTCACTGTTGTCATTGTGGCATCACAGATATAACACTACACAAAACATACACATGAGACCACAGGCATACAAGACTATATGCAGCGGGTGTTAACAAATAGAGTCCAGCATACGTCCACATATGGAACGTCAATGCCACCTTTCCTACACACAGGTGACTCAATATGTGCCTGTCTGTACCATCCCCAGATAGCCCTGCACAACAACAACAACCGCAACAGATAATGTACAAGTCGTACATCTTTACACACCTTCAAGTGAAGTAGCGGTTGATGAGCTGTTGACGAATGTCAACTCCTTCCTCCTCTCCACTGTCCTCATCACTGGACTCAGGTCCTTGGGCAGGGGCGGGCCTTGGTTCCTCTCCATCATCCAGGAGCAGGGGAATCCCCTTGTGAATGGCCATATTGTGCAGCATACAGCATGCCACAACGATCCTGCAGACCTTCCCAGGCGAGTATGCCAATGCTCCTCCAGTCCTGTCAAGGCAGCGGAATCTTGACTTGAGTAGGCCAAAAGTCCGCTCATTTACACGTCGGGTTCTGCCATGGGCCTCATTGTACCTGACGTCAGCCGGGGACCTGGGATTTCTCAGTGGACTCAGCAGCCATGGGCGACTGGGATATGCAGGGTCACCTAGGAATGACAAACACACATTGCAATGTTGCACAGGCAGAGGGCAGCAGGTCACAAACACACAGCACGCCATATCACTGGGCATACTCACCCACAATTCAAGCACGATCGGGATGCAGGTTATCCATCATCCGGGACACCATGCTGTTCCTCATGATGTATTAATCATGGGCCGATCCAGGGAATCTTGCACACACATGTGAAATCGTCATGTTCGCAAGGCACACCACCTGCACATTTATAGAATGGTAATGTTTGCGATTCCTAAAAATATGCTCAGTGGCCTGTGGTGCCACCAGACCGAAATGGGTGCAATCGATGGCACGAACAACATGGGGGATGTGCCCAAGGGCATAGAAGTCACCCTTCACACCTGGCAATTCTGCTCCCCTGGGGAAATGTATGTAACGATCCTTATATCTCATCATGGCTGCAAGAACATCCCTCAGTACCTTGCTGAACATTGGTTGCGACAACCCTGCAGCGCCGGCCACTGTATCCTGGAAGGAACCAGTTGCAATAAAGTAGAGGGCTGCCATCACTTTGTATGTGGGTGTGAAGGCTGTTGGGTAGTGGCGACGAGGCTGCAGGTGGGGCTCCAAAAGATCACAAAGGGTCTTCATGGTTGCTCTGTCGAGGTTGAATTTTCGGATGATCGCTATATCCTCCATGTCCCCCAGTACTGTCAGGTGACGTATGAGATTTGGCCTCCTCGTAGTTGAGATGTACATGGACACATGTCAATGACAATTATCATGAGGTGGACTCAGCACATACCGTTAAGCATGTCACGCAAAACCTTAAAATTCCATTAGAGATGCGTGGCACACAAGGTTACATGTGTTTACATTTAAGACACACAGAGGACACAGCAATCCATTTTCAATACACAGGTGCCGCAAACATAACAGAATGTCAATGCAAATGCACAGTTTCTGAACACGACATTCCACATGTGCATGACACATCCCGTAAAATCCACAAAAGTGTGTAAGATGACCATGAATGCCTCACACACATCTGGTGTACCTGTCACACCTCAATGCATCATGTGAAGCCGGCGCACTTCAAGAGCACAATGATCACAGTAAATGGTAAACTTGTGTGCATGGGCTGATATGGTAGCACAAGTATGAAACAACACCATACAGTGAGACAAGCCTTGCCAAGGTCAGCACTGACCCACAACACATTGATTGTTTACAAATTATTGACACCAGCTTAACACTGTCATGCATCATCAACCATCAAATGCATCAGTGACATTGCAGGAACACAGACCAATGTGCATCACACATATCGTGCAACTACCTGTGCATGAAACCAATAAATGGCATTGTGTACACAATGGTGTGCCATTAAACATGTTGCTGCTGTGTACTGATGCAGAGTGCACGATTGAATTTGCCATTGCATGTGACCAAATTCGCGGTTGCTACCGCCTGTCCACGGCGGTGTGACACCAGCACCACCGCCTACACAAGTGCGGTAGACATTGGCATGGAGACATGGGTTGCTGGCGGTGGGCATGCAGCGCCACACATATGGTGGTTGCTACCGCCATATGTGTGGCGCAGCATGCCCACCGCCAGCAACCCATGCCAATGTCTACAGCACTTGTGTAGGGGGTGGTGCTGGCGTCACACCACCGTGGCCAGGCGGTTGCTATTGCCATATGTGAGGTGCAGCATGCCTACCGCCAGCAACCCATGCCAATTTCTATTGCACTTGTGTAGGGGGTGGTGCTGGTGTCACACCGCCGTGGCCAGGCGGTAGCAAACGCCATATGTGTGGTGCAGCATGCCCACCGCCAGCAACCCATGCCAATCTCTACCGCACTTGTGTAGGGGGTGGTGCTGGTGTCACACCGCCATGGCCAGGCGGTAGCAACCGCCATATGTGTGGCGCAGCATTCCCACCACCAGCAACCCATGCCAATCTCTACCGCACTTGTGTAGGGGGTGGTGCTGGTGTCACACCACCGTGGCCAGGGGGTAGCAACCGCCATATGTTTGGCGCTGCATGCCACACATATGTGTGGAGTTGTACTCTCTCCTGTGCAGCCTCTCATGTACTTGCTGTGCCACCTGCCCTGGACACTGGCCCTGTTGCTCTGCTGTGGTGTGCTCTCACCTGTGCAGCCTCTCATGTACTTGCTGGGCCACCTGCCCTGGACACTGGCCCTGTTGCTCTGCTGTGTTGTACTCTCCCCTGTGCAACCTCTCATGTACTTGCTGTGCCACCTGCCCTGGACACTGGCCCTGTTGCTCTGCTGTGTTTTACTCTCCCCTGTGCAGCCTCTCATGTACTTGCTGTGCCACTTGCCCTGGACACTGACCCTGTTGCTCTGCTGTGTTGTACTCTTACCTGTGCAGCCCCTCATGTACTTGCTGGGCCACCTGCCCTGGACACTGGCCCTGTTGCTCTGCTGTATTGGAGTCTCCCCTGTGCAGCCTCTCATGTACTTGCTGTGCCACCTGCCCTGGACACTGGCCCTGTTGCTCTACTCTGTTGGAGTCTTCCCTGTGCCATGGACACTGGTCCTGTTGCTCTGCTTTGTTGTACTCTCCCCTGTGCTATGGACACTGGCCCTGTTGCTCTGCTGTGTTGTACTCTCACCTGTGCAGCATCTCATGTACTTGCTGGGCCACCTGGCCTGGACACTGGCCCTGTTGCTCTGCTGTGTTATACTTTCCCCTGTGCAGCCTCTCATGTACTTACTGGGCCACCTTCCCTGGACACTGGCCCTGTTGCTCTGCTGTGTTGTACTCTCACCTGTGCAGCCTCTCATATACTTGCTGGGCCACCTGCCCTGGACACTGGCCATGTTGCTATGCTGTGTTGTACTTTCACCTGTGCCATGGACACTGGCCCTGTTGCTCAGCTGTGTTGTACTCTCACCTGTGCAGCCTTTCATGTACTTGCTGGGCCTCCTGCCATGGACACTGGCCCTGTTGCTCTGTTGTGTTGGAGTCTTCCCTTTGCCATGGACACTGGCCCTGTTGATCTGCTGTGTTGGAGTCTCCCCTGTGCCATGGACACTGGCCCTGTTGCTCTGCTGTGTTGTACTCTCACCTGTGCAGCCTCTCATGTACTTGCTGGGCCACCTGCCCTGGACACAGTCCCTGTTGCTCTTCTGTGTTGTACTTTCACCTGTGCCATGGACACTGGCCCTGTTGCTCTGCTGTGTTGGAGTCTCCCCTGTGCCATCGACACTGGCCCTGTTGCTCTGCTGTGTTGTACTCCCACCTGAGCAGCCTCTCATGTACTTGCTGGACCACCTACCCTGGACACTGGCCCTGTTGCTCTGCTGTATTGTACTCTCCCCTGTGCAGCCTCTCATGTACTTGTTGGGCCACCTGCCCTGGACACTGGCCCTGTTGCTCTGCTGTGTTTTACTCTCCCCTGTGCAGCCTCTCATGTACTTGCTGTGCCACTTGCCCTGGACACTGACCCTGTTGCTCTGCTGCGTTGTACTCTCACCTGTGCCATGGACACTGGCCCTGTTGCTCTGCTGTGTTGTACTCTCACCTGTGCAGCCTCTCGTACTTACTGGGCCACCTGCCCTGGACACTGGCCCTATTGCTCTGCTGTGTTGGAGTCTCCCCTGTGCCATGGACACTGGCATTCCTGTTTACAGTTTGCTTGTGCAGGATATCTTGCATTTGTTCAGCATTTTGTACCTTGATCTTGTGTACACTGTTCAACTATCACATCTGTGCAATATGTGAATAAAGACAGTTACTCCTGTTGTCTGTTTTGTCTGTTTTGTCAGTGTAACTGCTGATTAAAGATATTTTTAAGTGTGCATTTGGTAGCCTGTGCCCCATGCTCTATGTGTCACTTCAATTTTGCCAAGCTCTTTGGCTGCATCACATTTTTAAACACGGGTAACAGGGTCTTCAGTCCATTAAGACACTGATACTTGTGTTATCTGTGTTGGCTCTTTTACCTGTCATGCAGTTCTCTTTTGAGTGGTTTTGTGTTGTTGGCTACGTTGTTGCCATGTCAGGTTGGGGTAGACTGCCAGCACAGGGTGTGATGCTGTGCACAGGTTTGCATGCAGGCTGGGCACTGTCATGATATATGTGTGTTATTCCTGTATATGTGCCCAGCTGTGTATGTGTATGGTCATCCTGTGTTGGCCCTTAGTCCTGGTCCCCTGGCATACATGAGATGTGTGCTCTTGGGTGGTGAGGAGGTGTGCAGTGTGAAAGGTGTGACTGTGTAGTGGGTGTGGATGTGTGTTTGCCCCTGGATTGTGATAGCCACACATGTGAGCCAGGAGTTGTGTGCCTGTTGTTTGGATTGTCCTGCCCTGTGTAAATGATTATATGCACTTGTGTGAGTTGTGTGTTGTGCACTGTGCAGTGTGTTGATGTGTCCATGTAGTTCAGTGTGACTCCTCATTGTTGTTTTTGTCACTTATGAGTGGCAAAGTGTGTGACCTGCACATCAGTGTTGTGCTTGTTTGATCATCAATGTGTGTTGTGTGTGTTTGTGTGGACTGTGTGGCCCTGCGGCTCCTCACTGGCATTGTGTGTGACTTTCTCTTGCACTGCAGGCACATGGTGCCTTTTCTCCTCCTGTATGGCATGGTGTGTGGTGAGATGCCATCCCCTATGTGTGCCACTTGTGCCTAGCCATTGTGGCTCTGCATTCCCTCAATTTGTGTATGGTACACACCTCACATGTCTAATGCTGACATGCAAGTCAGTTGATTTTGATGTCAGCTGTCCCCTTTGTTTACAAGTGTATGTGCCTCCCCATTCCTTCATTTGTGAGCCTGTTCCTTGTGGTGCAGTATTTGGGCCAAGAGTGCTGTTCCACTCTGGACATGGCCTCATTGTTTTATGTGTGATATTCTTGTGCTATTCATCAGTGTGGATTGCCCTTGTGCATTTGAGCTGTGTGTGCTGCCCAGTGCTCTGGTGTAGCTGGTTGTGCTCTTGTATCCCAGAGTGCTGCATCCTGTTGTTGTTGTGTTGGGTATCTGTGTCTTGGCTGTGGTGTATCTTCACTTCCTGGGTCTGCTGTTCTTTTTGTGCTGTGCTGATTTGTGGTGTGTGTGTTGAGGTTGTGTCAGTCATGTCTGTGTGTAGCTATTGTGCTTGTTGTGCACACACTGCCTGTTGTGCATACAGTGTTGGGGGTATCTGGGCTTGGCATTGCCTGATGTGCAGCCCCTGATGTCCTGTGGTGTTTGTAGATTTGTGCTTTCATGTGCATGCGTGGTTTGTTTGATGTGGCAGTGTAGTTCTGTGCAGGTGCAATTCTTGTGTGATTTGTGGTATGTTGTGTGTGTTTTGTTGGTGAGTGATGATGTTGTGCAGTGATGTTGTATTTGTACTCCCATTACCCTTTCACAGTTTGGCTGGCATAGTATGTCTGCTTCTGTTGGGGTTGTGTGTGTGTTCCTGTGGTGTTTGTGTGTAGTTGTGTGCAGGCATCTGTTCAGGCTACCCTGTGTGTGTGTGTTATGTTTATGGATACACCAAGGGTTTGTGCTTGTTTGTGTGTGTATGTGCTGTGATGTATTGTAAGCCTTCAGTGTGTGAGGCACAAGTGTTGTGTGTTTTCCTTGTCAGCCACTCCTGCAGTGGCTGTCTCCCTGGTTGTCTGTAGTGTGGTGCAGGGTGTGTATTGTGCTTGCTTGTTCCTGTGCTTATTGCTGTGCATGGTGGAGCCCAGGATGGGCACCTGGTCTGTGACTTGCTGGGGTGTGTTGATGTGTGGTTGGGGGTGGTGTGTCCCTGTGGTGTCTGTGTCATGTCTTGTTGTGGCCTTGCCTTGGGCATGTGCGCATGTGTTGACCACTGCGGTGACGTGACCGGGAGTGTGACGTTGCTGCTAGTTCGCGGTCGATGTGTGTACCGGATGCAGAGGGGTGACTTGTTGTCAGGAGGGTGATGTAGGGGTGCCCTTGTGGATGTGTTGTGACCCCCAGCAGGGTGTCTGTGGTAGACTTGGACCCTGTGTCAGCCTGTGTGTTGTGTGTTGTATATGTGTATTAGCGTACCTGCGGCATCGCCCGCGGCGACCCAGTTGATGGTAGTGCAGTAGCAAATACATGACCGGATGCATATGTAGGGCTGGGTCCATGGCGTTCATGACCGGGTGGTAACGACTGGGTCTGTGCTATTGCGCTCCGCTATCGAGTTTCTGCCGTGTTTCGTTGGGCGGTGTCTCCGCTGCAGTGCGTCTGCCTGTTTGGGCCATCCTAATTTGTGGAGCGGGACGGACGTCATTCCGCACGGCGGAGAGTCTCCATTAGCTCCCACCGCCGGGGTGACGGGCTCACTTTGATGGCGATGCGTGTCGCTCCGCGGCGGACAGGTAATGACCTATGTTTTGCTATACTAATATGGAAGACGTGAGTTCCGCTGCTCGCGGGTGGAAAAAGGCATTTTTCTGCCCCGCCAGCACCGCGATGGTGCCATCGTCCGACATCCTAATAGACCCCATAATGTGCAACCCTTTAGCCTATAAAGAGCATCATAGCCTATAAAGACTCAGAAAGGAGATATACGGGAGACAGCAAAGTCAGAGAAGGTAAATCGATGTCAAAGATGTCAAAGGATCTTGGATTGCAGTAGGCCATACATGATACTATGTACCGTCTCATCTACAAACTGCCCCACTAGCAGGATATAACATATCGCAAGTAGTTTATCCCAAGAAATAATGCATCTCCCCATCAGTGTTGTGTCCCTTCAGTGTTGCCCTCAAACGACAAATCCATTTTGCCTCAGTTTGCCTGAGTAGTAGTTAACTATTTCCACCCATTTTGTCCACAGTGATGTGGTCAATTTCGTGAAACCAAAAAGTGGCATCATCAGGATGTGTGCTCTGGTAGTCATCTGTCATGGGGTATCAGTTGTCCTTTTTTATCACCCTGTGATGTTCTGGTATTCGGGAATTTAGTCCGCGTGTCGTGCTTTCTACGTAGATAATTCCACATTTGCATCCAAGTACATATATAACATGGGGAGTATTACAGTTGATGAAATGTTTAATGACATGTGACTTTGCGGTGCGATATATAAATGTGTTGGTCCTATGTTTACCAAAAAGGCAAACGATGCAAGTACCACAGGCGAAAAAACCTTTAGGTTTCAATGGTAACCATGTATCCCTGTTCTGTACAGTAGTCACATAGCTTGGGCACAGGGTGTTTCTAAGTGATTTCCCCCTATTACATGTGATAGCTGGCATGTTGTTGAAAGAGTTCTTTAAACCAGGGATTTCAGTCAGGAGGTACCAATTCTTTCATAGGATATTGAATATCGTATTGCTGTGAGTAGTATGCTGAATCACAAACCTAGGTCTATTACACAGTAGGTTCTTTGTTCCACTTGGGCTTATCCCTAAGGGTGTCTTCTCTGTTAGTAAGGTGTATTCTAGACTGCACTTTGTGCAAGATCTTATTGTCATAGCCTCTTCAGATAAATCTTTTTTGGGACTCAAGGATATTTGCCTGAAATGTCCCATCTTCACTGCAGTTTCTCCCTATACGTGTCTTTTCTCCAAATGAGATGTTATTAATGACAGAGCGTGAGTGTGCACTTGAAGCGTGCAGTACTCCAGTGCATGCTGTCTCCTTTCTATACAATGTGCACCTTATTGTACCCTGTTTCGTGTCTAATTGAATATCCAAAAAGTTTATATTGCCCCTGTGGAATGACATAGTAAGCTTCACGTTGTAGAAGTTGTCATTCAGATAGAAAAAATATTGATGGAATTGTTCCTTAGAGCCTGACCACAAACAAATTACATCGTCATTGTACCTCCTCCAGAACACGATAAATTCAGTCCAAGGGGAGGGAACTTTGCCCCATGCATTCTACCTCTCATACCACCCCATGAAGAGGCAGGCGTAAGAAGGAGCAATGCAACCAAGCGAAACCCCTTGACCTCTGTGCACTGTTGCTGATCCCAAATGGAGATTAATCAACTGAATTAATCAAATGTATTCCATTATATCATGTAAGAAACTAGACGTGTAAGTTAGTTCAATACTTTTTTAGTGGAAATTTATAGTCCATCAGAACATTATTGCATTTCATAATATTCAGTATCCATTTACGGTACAATCATTTTTCAATCCATTACTTCTTTCAAAACGTGCGCAATGCATTTCGGGCCACACGGCCCTTCCTCAGGGGCTGTATCTGAAAAACACGAAACAATATATTCACAACACTAAACAGATCTCCAATGACATGGGTTGCAGTGTAAAGCGACAACATTTCATGTGCAACATTATGTCGTCCCATATTTATAAATGAACAGAATTAACATTTCACATCTTTAAGTGTAAGAAAAACAAAATAATCTTATAATATTTCAATGCGTTGTTCATGAATAAACTATGTCTAAAGAGGTTACTCACTTGTGTGTGAAAAACCCTTGTCACTAAAGAGAGATGTAAGGTCCTCGCTATTCTGAAATGATCGCGTAAAAACTTGCTCCTTTCTGTCAACGAAAAGAAATCTCACTGTACTGTAACATACTACAACGTGAAAATAAAGATAATGATACACAGTAGGTTGTCACGACACTGACCTCAATGGGAGCAACACTGTGTTCGAATGGGTATGCAACTAGTGTTCCGCCATGTTGGGTGCCTGTAAAGCACATAATTGTGGTAATCATATATTTGTTAGGATGATAGCTGATAAATGAATGACGACAACGGGTTACAAACGAATCACAAACCTCTAATATCACAGCCTGCCCGGCGGAGTCACTTTCGTCAATTTCAAAGACTCACATCGATATTACGCATACGCTGCATTTAGTTCCGTGCTTTCTACAAGATAATAACACGGAAAAGTGTAAGAGACCTTAGCCCGACATATGTGAAGGCGAGCAAACCCACCACAGGAAAATGGCCCGCCATACCTGGAATGGAAACTGCAAGACGATATACGGAGAAAGCGGACGTGGCCGCTCCGGATCTGAGATGACGCCCGATGTATTCAAAAGACGCGAGATCACGCATGCGTATAAAGTGGGTTGAAGAAAGATAGAGAGAGGACTGTTACAACTTGTAGAGGCCTCCAATCGAACTATAGCACCACGCCATATTTGAACATGTTACTACGGTTGTAGACCGAGCCTAGAGACAGAAACACTATTAATAACAAAAGAGGTGTTGTTGTAAAAAAATGTATGTGGACCTTCTAATCTCAACGGATGTTATGTACCACATGTGTCTAATGGCATACAAAAAAATATATACAATATAAATATGAACGAACAATGAGTCACATTGCAATATCAAACAAGGTGTCGCTGAATAACTGAAATCAGGTTTCCGTGCTCACAGCAATGGTGCAGTAATTACAAATAAAATCCTAGATCTACTCTGTCATTGATCCCTTTCGGATCCTGAGTGTCCAAACGTTTTATCCAGAATACCTCCCGCTGGAGTAAACATTTTGTGTTGTTTTTCCCAGGTGCGGGAACAACCACCTCTAGAACCTGACATTTTACTTGAGCAATTGTGTGTCTGTTTGACTCCCAATGTACTGCCAAACTACTGTTAGGATTCTTATTACGAATCGTACTTTTATGTTCAGAGATGCGTGTTTTTACTTTGCGTTCCGTTTTTCCTATGTATAACAGACCACAGGGACATTTTATTGCATAAATTACATTCGTTGTGTTGCAGTCTGCATTATGCTTAGTGATGATGGTTTCTCCCGTGTATGGATGTTTCACTGTGTTTGTCACTATGACATTGTTACATTGAACACAATTTTGACATTTTCTGGTTCCTCTGTATGTTGTTTGTGTTTCTCGCGGTTTGGGTTTCAATAGCTCCTTTATGTTTTGAGATCTTTTGTAGGCAAAAATAGGCTTTCTTACAAAAAGGTCTTTGAAATCAGGCTCATTGCTCAAAAGTTCCCAATGTCGATTGATACTTTTTTAATTTCGTTGGTACTGGTAGAGTATTTGGAAACAAACACTTGCCGCGTTTCTGAGGTTTTAACTTTGTTTTTTAACAGTGAGTCTCTTGCTTGATTTTGCACTTTTTCTCTTGTCTTTTCCAGGAGGATTTTAGGGTATTTTTTGGCTATGTATTTGGTAATGATCGTGTCCAGATTAGATTCTAATGTCTCATTCTCTAAACAAATCCGTTTTACTCGCAGCATTTGGGAGTATGGTAAATTGTTGACGAGGTTCCTGGAATGAAAACTGTTGTACATCAGTGGCGTATTTTTGTCCGTAGCCTTGTGATACACTTCAGTTTGGAAAGCATTATCCTCTATTTTCACCAAGACATCTAAAAATGGGATAGCTTTAGTGTCTATGTTTTTAGTGAATTCTATGTTCTCATCATATGTATTCAGTTGGGATATTTTTTGTTCCAACAGTTCCTTAGAGTTTTGCCAAATTAAAAAGATGTCATCTATATAGCGACAATATAAAGTGATATTGTCAACCCAATCCTTGTCTTTCAGTAGAATGTTTCTTCAAATTTGGCCATATACGTGTTAGCATACGCAGGTGCCCCGGAAAAGCCCATGAACGTGCCTTTGTTCTGCAAATAAAAATCATTGTCCCATTTAAAATAACTATGATGAAGGCAAAAATAAAGATGTTCTAAAAGAAATACTTTGTTTGCTGGTAGTTCGTCCTGTTTGAGAAGTGCCCATTCGACTGCCTCGATCCCTGCTACATGGGGGATGGAGGTATACAAAGCCTTAACGTCTAAGGTGCACATGATCATTCCGGTTTTGAATTGGATGTTCGCCAACTTTTGCAAGAAATGTGTGGAGTATTTTGTGTAAGAATACCAAGACTGAACAAAAGGTTGGAGAAATTGGTCAATATATTGGCCATGGGGCTCGAAGATGGTACCGCACCCAGTTACAATAGGTCTGAAAGGAGGTCTTGTTTGGTCCTTATGGATTTTTGGCAGAATGTATATCCCTGGTTGTTTAGAAAATGAAACTGTCAAAAATTGTCTTGTTTTTTTGGTGATCCATTTCATGTTCTCTGCCTGTTCCAAGATAGAATCTAAAGTACTGGTCAGTTCTTTAATGGGATCTTGATCCAATCTAAGATAAGTGTCTGAGTCCGATATATGTTCAATCACTTTTGATTCATAAAATTGCCGGTCCATTATAACAGTTGCACCCCCTTTGTCTGCCTGTTGAATATGTATACTGGGGTCAGTGTCGTGACAACCTACTGTGTATCATTATCTTTATTTTCACGCTGTAGTATGTTACAGTACAGTGAGATTTCTTTTCGTTGACAGAAAGGAGTACGTTTTTACGCGATCATTTCAGAATAGCGAGGACCTTACATCTCTCTTTAGTGACAAGGGTTTTTCACACACAAGTGAGTAACCTCTTTAGACATAGTTTATTCATGAACAACGCATTGAAATGTTATAAGATTATTTTGTTTTTCTTACACTTAAAGATGTGAAATGTTAATTCTGTTTGTATATAAATATGGGACGACATAATGTTGCACATGAAATGATGTAGCTTTACACTGCAACCCATGTCATTGGAGATCTGTTTAGTGTTGTGAATATATTGTTTCGTGTTTTTCAGATACAGCCCCTGAGGAAGGGCCGTGTGGCCCGAAATGCATTGGGCACGTTTTGAAAGAAGTAATGGATTGAAAAATGATTGTACCGTAAATGGATACTGAATATTATGAAATGCAATAATGTTCTGATGGACTATAAATTTCCAGTAAAAAAGTATTGAACTAACTTACACTTCGAGTTTCTTATATGATATAATGGAATACATTTGATTAATTCAGTTGATTAATCTCCATTTGGGATCAGCAACAGTGCACAGAGGTCAAGCGGTTTCGCTTGGTTGCATTACTTCATGTTTAAGGTGCGATTGGGACATCGCGCCAACCTCAGTAGCACGCATTGACTAGTTATTTTCAAAAATAGTTCACAATAAGTATAACCTAGGAGTGCCCCTCCTCTAAATAACTTTTGTAAGAAGGAGCAAACCTGGAACCCATCACGTCCCCTGTGTCTGTTGGAACCAGCGATTGTCATGGAGAAAGAAGTTATTCAACAGGATGATATCAATCATTCCAACAATCATCTCATTGTACTTTTATAGCTCAGCCCTCTCCCTATCAATTTTCAATTCAATTAAAAATCTTTATTTTGCTATTAAAAATAAAACAGACATACAAGTACACACAATAAAGTACATTTAAACATTTTGCACATTTAAAAATACCAATTTGTTAAAAGTTTTTATTTCTAGTTTATAGAACAATGCTTTTCCTTGCATTAATCGATTTGAGAATGTACAGAACAACATTATAGCATGTTAGTGGATCCTCTATAGTAACCAGCAATTTCAATGCTATTTTGTGGGACCTAATATTACGTGCAACAAACAGAGGCTTAAGATAAAAACATCTAAAATTACGATAACACGGTCGGTTTATTTGAATCCAAATTCTGGGATTCTGTCTTTGTAGCAAAAAGGAATCTTTGATCTCTTTCTTTATAAAGGTCAATATTTGTTCAGGGTCCGACCATACAGACATATTGAACAAGACCCCAATGTGGCATTGATATAAAACCACCAAGGAATTTTCAAAGCATCATCCAAATTTAAA
The DNA here is from genome assembly GCF_964261635.1 of Lissotriton helveticus. NCBI lineage: Eukaryota > Metazoa > Chordata > Amphibia > Caudata > Salamandridae > Lissotriton > Lissotriton helveticus. The sequence continues at coordinate 803,806,045 of NC_136057.1, read as the reverse complement.
CAGTCTAAAATAATTGACCTAGTAAAAGCGTCTCTTCCCGTCTTCAGATTGATGCCCATAATAACAGTGGCCCTGCAATCAAGGTATCCCCTAAAAATTGCAACTCCACCTCATGGTGTACGATGGTGTTTGATACAGATGAAGGTAGAAACAGCAGGCGTTTTAAGAAGCAGTTTTCTTCTGTTTGCAGGACCATAATATTGGTGTAGCCCCAAAGAGCTGCCACATATATGGCCGTACTTTAGCTTTATAAATAGTTACCATCTCCTTGATTGGTTGATTACCTAATTTAGTAGCAAATTTAAAAATCCTTTGGTTGGCCCTTCTCATTTTTGCTCTTGTATTTACAATGTATTTGGTCCATGTACCATGTCCTGAGAATAGGATACCAAGGTAGCAGAAGGAGTTTACTTTATATATTGGGGTTCTATCAATAAAATCATGGTGAATGTTTTTAGTTTATTAATTACCATCCCCCTTTCTTTCATGAAATCTGAGAAACCATCCATCAATCTTTGGAGGCCTACTGGAGTCTGTGCCAATAGTACTGCATCGTCCGCATATAGCAGTACGGGTATTGGACGACCGGCCACCCTTGGAGCATCAGCCTGTATTTTTTGCAAATGATTGTCAACCTCATTAATAAAAAGGGAGAATAAAATTGGTGCTAACATGCATCCTTGTTGTATACCCGGTTCTACTTCAAATTTGGGTGAGCATTTGTCCATGGGACCAAAACGGACTTGACTAGTTAATTTTTCATATAGGCGGGTAAGGAAGCCAATAATTGCCCTAGGGGCTCCCAGGAAGGTCAGAATTTGCCAAAGTAAAGTATGGTCAACTAAATCAAAAGCACTACTCAAACCGGCAAAGCATAAATATAAGGTACCTGTCTTTGCCCTAGAGTATTTACTGATGAGTAGCTCTAAATTAAAATATAAAAATGTTGGCAGTTGGTCATGTTAGCCAAGGGTAACAAGAAGGATTACTTTTAAGGCACTCACCCTTGCCTTTAAAGCGCTACACCATGTAGGGGCCAGATATATCAGGAGGCGCCTGACCTTCTATGTGCCTTCTAGAACTTTGAGATCAGCTTCTTTGGCTATGGCTTCTGTTCCTTCCAACAGGCGGGCTAGAATGGGAGGACGCTCCTTTCGATGCTTGGCACCTCGATGTTGGAATTCTTTGCCCGTCTCTCTTAGGAAAATCAGTAATTTACTGGTTTTTAGGAAGGAGCTGAAGACATGGCTTTTTACCCAGTAATTTCCTTTGTTTTTGCCCTGCATTAGCCCCGGTCTCTTTTTTCTTGGGTTTTTGTAAAAGCGCCGAGACACTCCTTGGAGTAGCTGTGCGCTATAAAAGACCTGTTTTAACATAACATAACATAACAAATACCTGTCCAAGTGCCTACCATCCCCCACCATGGATCAGCTGACACACTGCAGCCAATCGCAGCCAATAGCTTCATTTTGCCATGATGAGTGTTGCCAGTGCCTACCATCCCCCACCACGCTCCAGCTGAAGCCAATTAAAACTAATTGACCAGCACCACAAAAAACATAAAAGCAGAACACATTGAAGGAACAGGTTTGGCCACAGAGAGTTTGTGTCCACAACGCTCACATTGCCACAGAAAATGGAAATGAGGAGAAAAAGGAACTTTACTGCAGAGGAGACCACCAAGCTTGTGTAGTTCATAGTCAGGCACCACAAACGCCTATATGGACTCCCACCCTACTGCACCAGTGGGACACAGAAGGCAGCCCTTTGGCAGCAGTTAGCCACTGCTGTCTCAGCATTGGGGGAGGAGAGGCGCACAGTACAGGACATTAATAAAAAGTGGCAGGACAAAAGGCAGAGGGTGAAGGAGAAATACTCCAGGATCGAATTAAGCAGGATCCTCCCTGCTGCATACCCTGGACCCCGCATCCGTCTCACCCCACTGGAGGAGGATATCCTCACAACAATACACCCCCACTTGGTCCATGGGCTGCCTGTCAGTGACGTCTGCTACGTGGTACCGAGTTAATGGAATGAAAAGAAAAAGTGCATGAAAAGATTGTCTGTGTTACACTGTCATTGTGAATAAGGAACTTGTCCAAAGTCTATATAAAAATATAGTCAGTCAAAGACTCACGTGTCACCCTCTATGTAGCACCACAAGTCCCAGAATACTTTGCATTAGAAAAGGCTAATCGCTCCCCCCTCTTGAAAACATGGGCACAGTACTGCTGCCGTACAAACACAACCCTGCTAAGTAGCAGTTGACAAATATTAGCCGGGAAGCGCCAGTACCTATGTGAAATGCAATTCAACCCTTGCGCAAACACGGATGAGTCGCAATTACATGGTGGTGCACTGTGGCGCAGGGATAGACAGATGTGTGTTGAATCTGATGGTGTTTGGGGGGCTTTGCTGGAGTCGTGTCGCAAGACAATAATGTCCATGGACTGCCCATACCTAACGTGCTGCGCCACTCCTTACGTCTGCTTCAATCAGGGGTAAGGTTGCGTCGCAGCGGACCCTGAAAAGTGACTCTGTGAAATCTTGTAGATTTCACTGAATCACTTTTACGCGGCATATATCAAAGGAATGCCCACCCTGCCTACATCAAAGCTGACGCAGGTCCAATGTTGCGCAGGGCCTCACAACGTGACGCTTCACCATAGATGTGTCACGTTGCAAATAATTCTAAATGTGTTGTCTGTTGTACACCACAGAAGTGATGCAACAGCAGTGTAAATCTTATTCAAGGGGCTTGTAAACCTGCCAAAAATTCTCCAAGACGTACATCACCCTGTGCCAGCCTAAATCACAAAGGAGAAGGTTAGAGAATCATCAGTTCAAAATATGTCATACACATATTCTGTTGTCCATTTTCCACTCTGCCATGCCATTACATCCCCAACACACCACTGCTCCTACCTGCCACATCTGCAGCAGTACTTCACAACACTGTAAGCATGCAGAAGATATGGGGAAATCCCTGAAAAGTCCCAAAAGCACATTTCCCATTTGGTTACTTTTCTCTCTTCTCACCCATTGACACATCCAGCCAGAGCACAGACAACTGCAGTAGCAGAGGTCACCGCATCTACTGGGAGAAATCACCAACGTACAGAGGAAGGCGTGACAACCTCACTAACTGGTAAGTCAAACTGGCCAGAAGATGGTCAAAATGCATACATTGTCAGGAGACGACAGAGGGACAAATAGTGCCCACCTACAAAAGTCAATCAGAGATGCAAAATTTGCTTCATTACAATTGGAGTTGTCAATGGACATTCACCTTTACCATATGACATTTGTGAACAGCAAAAGACAAAATATAAAATGTCTTGGCTCATCATACCTTTGTAATTGTGGTACACAACATGTATTTCACCAACAGTCTCAGACCGGGGAATCCAATCCTGTAATCGAGTGCCACAACTAGTCAAAAGGGTGTGCCCACTATATTGTAATAGTGTGTGTAGACCTAATCTAGAAATCCTATTTGCACAGATATGGAAATGATAAACAAGCAGTGAGATACCAGACTCAGTAGTATTGACAATGCATCCACTGTCCAACTTCAAATCTTTCCAATCTTTCCAATATACAATAAATTGCACAGTCCACACAGCTGGTCAAGTACTTCTTGATTCATAGGCATGTAATTGTGATATAGGTAGCATCAAGGTAGTGGGCCCATTTTAAGTTAGATGTGGGATCACTCATTACATCATGTATGATACACTACTGCAACAGTGGTGCCCACAACTGCTTGTGCTTGTCCTTTATGCCAGAAATTGAGTGCATCACATGTGGCAGCAGAAATGTAAAGTTGCAAAACACACTTATCATTGTAGGTACAATGCGGTCCTCCCAGAATCCAAGACACCCACTGACTTCTGCTACTAGGTTGGACGTGACATCTGTTCAGGGACCACACACTGCTCCGGTGTTGGGCCAAGGTAAGTCAACCTGGCTGAATGCTCATTAATTGGGCCTTTCAACTCCACCATATGTGTTGTACAACACTGTTGTCCCAGCATCACAATATGCTCACATATGGCATTTGAACACAGGGCAGATCAGACCCTGGTGGCAAATGAGAGGCAGACACAAAATGTATGCCAAGTGAGTGCACAATGAACATACAATAGAACAATGTGTCATATGAACTGACCAAAACACAACAGGCTTGCAAGTCAATCATAGGATAATTCCCTAGCAAAATATACATGGTAAAATCAAAATGAACTTGGTATAGCTGAGGCACACACTGATGCCAGTTGTGTACCTTTGAGATGGGTGTAAGGGCTGCTAAGGTGACTCTTCATGCAGTTACACCTGCACAATGAATTGGCTGAAGAGCAACATGATAATCCAGTGTAGGCGGGAAGCCTCAAAGCTTCTCACATCATCTGTAATGTATGATCATAACCAAATGTGGTTTTCTGCTTGCTGCCCTTCTATCGTATTCACATGTATAGGTGAGTGTTTGACATATGAGGTGTGGATGACAGCTGCACAAGACACCATCCGTTGTCAGCTAAGTAGTACCATGATGTTGGAAATAGAGTATGGGAACAGAGGACACTGAAAGGATGGACATTAGTAATCTGTGTTATCTCATTCCAAAAATGAGCTGTGTGACCTCATGGGTAGGGAAGCACAAATGTGCAACATCATGTCCCTGACTACTGCACATCTCACACATGAATTCCTTTCTGACTTGTCAACAGACAATATTACACTCATGAAAAATGTTAGTCTCGATGGTAAAGGGGAAATCAGTGTGATGCGGATGAGTCAGGGTCATTTATCCCCTTCCTTGAAATATCAGTAATCTTCTCATACACGTTTGTCAGTTGATGTGTCATCTTATTGATGTCAGTGCTGCATGGAGGTAACAGCTGGCAAATGCGGCATGTGAGCAGGTGCCCACATGTAAAGTCAATGAGGTAAACATGCTTCACATTGTCTTTGATTATCCGCTAATGGTTATTGAGAATGACATGTTGGCTCATAACTACAATCTGTTGTACTAAAATATGGACATGTATGTCTCATCACAGGTGCTGACAGGATGATACCACTGAAGCGGACAACATCCCGGGGATGCATGACATCCTGGCTGCAGCTGTGCGACCCTCGCGGGCCTGTCCTTCAGGTAAATCTGGGATGAGGTGTGTCACTAGCTTAGATTACTATGCCATGACAGAGATCAAGATCCCCTTCTGCATGGAATCAACAGTTGTTGTTCACAAAGTGAAATACAAATCAGTAGTGTCACATGTGCTTGTCTGTCAATTGGGGATGCAGATCATTGAGAATGTTGTCTCTACCCTCTACAGCTATGTCTACAACATCTATGAGGAGACAGGTTCAGCAGGAAACACCAGGGGGGAGCGCGAAGGGACAGAGAGTTGTGGCTGGAGCTAGTGAGTTTGCTAGTATTATGTACATCTCCGTGTAACACCTCAGTGCTATGGTGTGAGCGGTCATTTGTGGTGGTACCCTAACTAGGTCAAATGATCCTTATCTGCTGATGCAAAGTACAGTTAATACAACCCTAGTGTTGCACCACATGTAATATCAGGTCAATCACTAATATGGTTGCAACCTCTGTGTTTCAGATGATGCTGAGAGGATGACAGACCAACGACCAGTGCTGGCCGTGGGGGAATCAGAGGGGAGGGGAGAATCCCCTGATCCTCCAGGCAGTAATGTCGGCAGCAAGTCATGCTCAAGAGGAGGAGGAAGATCATGAGGACGTTGACTTTAAGGATGATGATGACCACATATCCATCCACTCCGTGGATGACGATTCTGATGTCACGGTATCACATCCTCCGCCAAGCAACGTTCGTCAGCCTCCTCCCAAACAAACAATACCATGTCCTCAGCATAGATCAAACCAGCTACTGCTCCCACACATCCAATCACAGACATCACTCCCTCACAGCCCTCACGTCCTGGACCGACATGGTGGTTCCCCTACCCGCTCTTCCCTATGCAGTGTATCCCTACCATTCTCTCCATCATCTGAGGGAAGTACCAGCCCTGTTGTGGTGCAGGTATCCCCTGGGCAACCTTCTCCTGCCAACAGTCTTCCACCTGCCACCCCCCCCGGTGTTGGACCTGCTCATCTCATCCCCGGTAGACACCTGCAGAGGGGGCCTGCACCTGACGATGGTGGCCAGTGGGAGCAGGACATTCGTGCCATAGGGGCTACCCTGTCAGACATGTCTGGGTCCCTGCAGGACGTGGTCCAAAACCCTCAGGTGGTGGACAGGGTGAGCCAAGTTTTGGATAGGATGGATAGAACTTGGCAGGACATGTCCAGGAATATGACAGACCTGATATCCATCCAAAGGGAAGAGAGTGCAAGACACCATGCCTTGGCCATGAAGATGATGGAGGGCATGGTGAGAGTGATCCAAAGTCTCCCTTCACGGCCAACCCAGGGAGGGGGACAATCATATCTGCCTGCAGGGCAGCACTTCCACACACCTGTACCACCAACTGCACAGCACCACAGCAAAGATACACAAACACACGAGCACCCTGAACAGGCACCCCCACTACCTGCACAACCACCATTAACCCCTGTACAGTCACTCCAACCACCCCCACCACCTGCACAACCACCACCAACCCCTGTACTGTCACTCCTACCACCCCCACCACCTGCACATCCACCATCAACCCCTGTACTGTCACTCCCACTACCCCCACCACCTGCACAACCACCACCATCCCCTGTAGTGTCACTCCCACCACCCCCACCACCTGCACAACCACCATCAACCCCTGTACTGTCACTCCCACTACCCCCACCACCTGCACAACCACCACCATCCCCTGTACTGTCACTCCCACCCCCCCACCTGCACAACCACCACCAACCTCTGTACAGTCATTCCCACCACCTGCACAACCAGCCCTTGTCCAAGCACAGACACCAAATGTGCAGACACCATCTGCACCTGCACTTGTAGATCACCCTGTACAACACCCACATACACGTAGGAGACAAGCTCAACCTGACCCCTCACAGCATTCATCACCCCCAAAAGTGCGGAGTCGCAAAAGCGATCGCCACTGACATTCACGTGGTCAATTTGTCTTGGGGTCCTTAGGTGTATGGTGAAAATAAAGATCTACAAAAGTAATATTCTGTTGTGTATCATGTCCTGTCTAACGATGTAGGCATGTGTGTGTTTGTGTATAAGACACAGTTACAAGTGTAACCCATCATTGCAACACGCTATTATGTGCATAGCATATGAATCACACAATATGTGTCCATATTTTGAAACAGACATTCAAAATGAAGTCAATCAAGTTAAACTAAGTTGAATTCCTCAAAGATATTTATGTATAAACAGAAAATAACCGTCCGTTTGGAAGGGAGAAAGGAAAACAAATGATGATCTTAATGCAGAAGGAGAAGGGAACTTGGATTGGGGTGGGGCAAAAAAAATATAATACGTCAGGGAGCCTATTTATACGTCATCCATGCGTCAGCGCAGCGGACGAGCGCAGCGGGCGCGCCGTATACGCGCCGGAGTTGCGCCAGAGTTAAGCCCGTCTGCGCCCGTCCGCGGCCGGTCGGGCCCAGGGGCCATACCCCCTGCCTCTTCTTTGACATATACTTCTGGACAACTTCTCTCCTGTGCTGCTAACGTACCTCTTCCCCATTCTCTCATGCAGCACCTCGTTGCACTAGGTATCTATGTCCCCCACTCTGACTGTGTCACTCCTCCGCACTCTTCGCCTCCCTTGCCTATCCAGGACACTAGACTTCCCCCCATTACAACCTCACCATCCTCTCACACTGCCTCTGCCTACCTCCTTAACACTCGCTCGGCAGGCAAGCATCATCTGGAACTGTTCAACCTTCTTACCACTGACTCCCCGGATATTCTGTTCCTAACGGAAACATGGTTCTCTGAAGCCTCTCTCCCTGATATTCTAGCCATCCTCCCCGACTCTTATTACATCCTCCGGGCCGACCGCCCCGACGGCAAGACCGGGGGGGGTGTTGCTATGATCGCCCGATCTACCCTTCAATTTCAGCCTCTCTCACAACCTTCTATAGCTGGGGTGGACTTTCTGGTCGCCCGCTCTACCAATCTCTCCGCGCCTCTTACTGTCGTCCTTGTCTATCGCCCCCCCCCCCTGAGTATGCCTCTGTTTGTGGCCTCCCTGCAGGAACTTCTCGCTACCCTTGTAGTTAACAACTCTTCTGTTCTCCTGCTAGGTGATTTTAATTACTGGCCAGGCGACCCCAGGGAGGACCTAGCGTCCAAGGACTTCACGGCCACCCTTTCATGTCTCAATTTTAAGTCCCATGTATTGACCCCTACTCACAATCTTGGACACACACTGGACCAAGTTTGGTCATCCCCGGATATAGTTTCTTCCCCCAGCATTCTCCCTTGCACCTGGTCTGACCACTCTCTCATCTCCCTCACTATTAACATTGGTTCCCCTCACAAACACCCCCGCCCCAAGAATGTTTTCGCACGTAGCTGGAATCGTGCTGATCTGCCTTCCCTCTCTCATTCCCTCGCTTCTTCCCCCCCTGACCTCAATGGCATCTCTCTTGATTCACAGGCCGCCGCAGTTGGCAACTGGTTATCGTCTGCCTGCGATTTAGTAGCCCCCCTCAAGCTAGTTAAGTCCATTCGTCCACACGAGGCTCACCGCTGGTTTAACTCTGAGCTCAAGGCCCTTAAACTGGAACTTAGACGCTCTGAGCGCCTTTGGCGCCGTAGCTACTGCCCCGACCTCAAGGAGAAATATAAATCTCTTCTTAAAGAGTACAAGAAAGCCATTCTTGAGACTAAGTCTAAGTATTTCTCTGAACAAGTAATCCTTTCGTCTAACAAATCTAAAGAGATCTTCTCCTTGGTCAAAAATTTGGCTACTTCTGATCGCGCTTGTCCTAATTTTATTCCCTCTCAGGCCCTCTGTTCTTCTTTAAACTACTTCTTCATTGAGAAGATCGTTAAAATTAAATCCAACATTTCTATCACTCCTTTTATTCCACTTCATTCTGTCCCCTCTGCGTCTAATTCCTCCTTCTCCTCTTTCCCACCTCTTTCTCTGGATTCCTTCTTAATCCTGCTCACTAAAATCAAATCCGGCTCTCCCACCGACTGTGCCCCTGCTCGCATTCTTAAAACTCTCTTTACTTCTTGCCCTGCTGCCCCTCTTTCCCTCCTTAATGCCTCTCTCTCCACTGGATCGGTCCCCTCTTCATTTAAATCTGCTATTGTCTCCCCTATTCTTAAAAAACCTGGTCTTGATTCCTCCCTCCCTTCTAACTTCAGGCCCATCTCTCTTCTTCCCTATCTTGCTAAAATTCTGGAATCTTATGTCACCTCTTGTCTTTCTACCTATGTTGAGCAGAACCAACTTCTTGCTTCTCACCAAGCAGGTTTTCGCTCGGGTCACTCGACCGAATCTGTGGTGCTCGCCGTCCTTGACGAGCTGAAAGCCAAGGCTGACACCAACTCTCCCCAAGCTTTGGTTCTCCTCGACCTGTCCGCTGCGTTTGACACGGTCGACCATAACATTCTTTTGGACCGTGTCAGCGCAGCGGGCATTAGAGGTCCTGCCCTTTCCTGGATCACGTCCTTCCTAACATGACGTTCACAAGCTGTTCACCTCCCTGGTTTTTCTGCTCTCCCCCTCCCGGTGCCCTGTGGGGTTCCCCAAGGTTCTTCCCTTTCTCCTCTTCTTTTCAATCTTTACATTCACCCACTTATTTCTTCTCTTCTTCAGCTGGGGGTCTCGGTGTTTAATTACGCAGACGACCTCCAGCTTGTCTTTGACCTTTCTTCTCCTTCTCACTCCCTATCCTTCTTTCGTTCCACTATGGTCTTTATCTCTGGGTGGATGAGCGCCAATCATCTCAAGCTCAACCCAGATAAGACTGAGCTTGTCCTGACTGGCGGCTCATCCAGCCCTTGGTCCTCTGCTTTCTGGCCCCCCACCCTTGGTCCCCCCCCACCCCGGTTGCCTCAGTTAAAACTTTGGGCATCAAGGTCAGCCAGGACCTGTCCATGCATGGCCAGGTCAGTGCTGTAGTATCTTCCTGTTTTCTCTCCCTTCGGCTGATCCAAAAAATTTCCCGTTTCTTTTCCCTTGAATCTCTTAAAATTATCATTTCGGCCCTCATCACTTCTCGCCTCGATTATGGTAACAGCTTGTTCGTGGGTATTCCTGCCTACGAAACCCGCCGCCTCCAAGCAATCCAGAATCAGGCTGCCCGTCTCATCTTTCGCCTGCCCAAAACTCACCACATCACTCCTGTCCTCAAATCCCTTCACTGGTTACCCATCTTGCAGAGATCCTTGTTCAAACTAGGTTGCCTTGTTTACCGGGCCCTTGATCGCTCTGCACCGGCGTTCATCAACTCTCTTATCTCTTCTCACACCCCTGTCCGTACTCTTCGCTCATCTTCTTCTGCCCTCCTCACCGTTCCCCGTTTCCGGAAAACTCGCACCGGTGGGTCTAGATTTTCTGTTCTTGCACCCCGGTTCTGGAATTCTCTTCCTCTTTCTATGCGTTCTATCCCTATCTTTTCACACTTCCGTAAAGCGCTTAAAACATTCCTGTTCTCTTTAGCCTACTCCTGTTAATCCTCCCTGGCCCTGTTTGTTCTGCTCCCTAGACCTCCCAGCGCCAGGAAGCCGTTTTGGCCATCGTGCGCTCTACAAATAATTTCATTCATTCATTCATTCATTCATTCATTCATTCATTCAGCGTCAGGGAAACCAGTCTATTTACAAGAGGGAAATGAAATCTTTGTCCTCAACAATGTCTCAGTCGAAAAGTCAAGTGTCCTTCTGGTCATCCTCCAGGACCACAATGTCTAGATCCTCAGTGTCCGATGCAGGCACACGGCTGGCTGGTGCAGGAACAGGCCCCACTTGGGTTTGTGACACACTAGGAGTACGGGGGAAACAGTGTGGGGCAACAGACAGGGGGAAACATTGAGGGTGGTATGGGAAGGGATTTGGGAGACAAGAGACGACATGGCTGTGGTCAGGGACTGGACGTTGGTGGCGAGATTGTCCAGAGATCGGACAAGGTCCGCTCGCATCGTGCGTATCTCTAGACACACTTGTAGCAAGATGCGAGCGGACATGTCTGTTTGACCCTCAACCATCCAACTCAAGTCCCTTGGCACAGCTACAGGAGGAACAACACCGGGAGGGGCCTGGGAGGTACAGGAAGGATGTGGTGCCTCAGGTCCATAGCTGATGTGTTCGGCTTGGCGGCTACGAGGAAGGGGACAGGTTGCAGGGGAAGGAGCTGGAGACCCGATGGCATGGGGGACTCTAGAGGTAGGGAGGGTCTGATGACAGGCCCAGATTGAATGTTGGCCTGCCCCGGGGACACCTCTTCAAGAGCCACTGGTGAAGAGTGTGTGGGAGAGTGGCTCTCCACCACATCATGGTCAGAGGTGTCCGTCCTTCCCCCCACCTTCAATGTCCACAGCCTCCACCCAGAACGTAGCACCAGAGTCGTGTTCTTCCTTATCCCGGGTGGGCGCAATCCTCTTGCCTCCTGATGTTGAGGTCCCCTCCTCCTCCTCTTCTTCCTTGCTGGTGGAAAGAGGGTGTAGCCGCCAGTGAACTGATATCCTCCTGCTCCAGAACTGTTCCTGCAGTTCTTCCGTCTCAGCAGCCATGCCTGCAGAAATGTAAGCCAAAATCCTGATGTGGTGGTTGCTTCATGCAGGACGAGACACATACGTAGATAAGCCAAGGTCAGATTTTGTTCTCCTCTGATCACACTCTACAGTTGTCAGGGGCCGATTTATGACTTCTGGCGCATCTCTGCTAATCAGCAGAGATGTGCCAGAAGAGTTGCGACGCCTCTGCCCACCCGTGCGCCACCCCTGATGCGCCGCATTTACAATGCGGCACACTGTGACGCATCACCGGTCGTAAAACGGTGCTTTGCTGGAGTGGCGTCACAAATGCAACACCGCTCCAGCAAGGCTTTGGAGTTCCCGATCTCTAACATGCTGCGTCAATCCTTACGCCTGCTTCAAGCAGGCGCAGGGTTTTGATGCAGCATGGCCCTAAAAGTGGCTGAGTGAAATCTTGTAGATTTCACTCAGCCACATTTAGGAAGCGTTCCTGCACCGGAACGCCCCCCCTCCCCCCCCCGTGCCAGAACGCCTGAATGTGGTGTAGGGCTGTACAACGTGACGCATCTCCCAGATGCGTCACGTTGTAATTACCCAGCAGCATGGCGCTTTGTTTGCGTGACAAAAGTGACCCAACGGGGGGTGTAAAAGAGGCACAAGGGCCTTGTAAATCTGCCCCTCCGTGTTTATGAACTTACATTACATGTATGTTCACTGTCATTCACTGAATTGAGTTTGACATGGATATCTCATGTGTATTATTGTGGCTTACACTACTGTATTGGCCAAACCTTAACCTTGGCATTCTTGTGATCTGTGTGTCCTGTCACTGCTACATGTGCCAGTTCCAAAACCAGTCCACCAAAGGAGAACATGAAGAGTCCAGATTTAATAGAATTTGGCCATTGATATGGAGTTGCAGCTATTTAACGTCTGGACAAGTGTCATCTGCTTTGTAGCATTGTATGGGACAAGCCGAATGCCGAATGTGGGTCACACATCCACATAGGGTCTGGGCAACGTCTCTAGCTACATTGTGAGTCTAGCCTTTTGCCCTCCCCACACATCATCGGACAATCCAGTGCCACATATTGGCTTTGTTGACTTAAAAGGTAGTGAAGTACACCTGTGAACAGTGGTGGGTGGTTGTGACAGCTACCTGTACATTTAAAATGTCATACAGGCCACTGAGGGTGAGACGTCTGTCAGTGGACACACCTTGCAAATTTGGGAAAACTTAAGAGTGATGCAAGGATCTCAAAGTCTTTCTTGACTCCATGGCACATGATGATCAGTCTCAATTATAACCCAAACTCTACAAATGCAATGCTAATCACAGCATCCAATGCCCTATGGCCTGCCATGCGCACCCTGGATATTCTCTGTACCATTGCTCATCCAATGCACACATCAGTTATGATTTCCTTGGTTCAATGGTAGTGGTGCTGGCAGAGCAGAATTCAATATGAATGCGCAAGTGTGGCTCATTTACCCAGTTGTCATGAAGATACTACAACTCCCAAAATGCACTCTGCCCTACCAGTCCATATGCCACAGTGTGCCTTTTTTATCTTGGTGACTGCTGTATGGACACAGAATTGTTGAATGGAGGCATGGGACACACAATGGTACAGCACTGTTTCACTCACATCATACTCCCAGACACACATATTGCATATGATGCACTTACTAGGTCCCTGCTGCTTGTGCTCCTCCAGCTGAGCATGGAGGGTCATCCCAGCTGCTCGCAGGACCCTCCTGTACAGTGGGGAGAGGCGAGGACAATGCACATGGTGCTGGGAAGACAAGCCCACCAGCTAAGTAGCCTTGTGACGGTCCCATCGCTTTAGGTCCTCCCAGCGCTTGCGGCATGCCCTAGCACTTCTGGTGTACACTCCCACTGTACTGCAGCGTTCGCCAATGTTGGCCCACAGCCTGGCCCGGGCTGCAGTGCTCAGCTGGTACTCAGGGTCCCCATATAGCTGAGGAAATTTCTCCAGCACCCCCTCTACCAATATGCCCAATTTCCTTTCTGAGAAAGGAGGTGCTCTCTCTTCACACTCCTCAGCCATTTTAGGGGAAATACGTGTGATGAGAGCAGCAGGGTGTCTGAGGATCTGATCAGTGATAGAGGATGACTCAGAATGAACACAAAATGGCTGCCAACTACTTCCTGTGATGTATTTCCTGTCTCCCACTTCCTGTACCAACATTGCCTGTATGAAATCATGTGTTCCAGTTTATTTTCAGATATTGCGGCCCGAAAACGTAGTTTCCGGATCCGGATCCGGAGCGTCGTTTACGTGCATGCGCAGTATGCCGCAAAACCGGAAATTATGTTTTTGGGCCGTAATCTCCGAAAATGACCCGGAACACATTATATCATACAGGATATGTTATACAGGAAGTGGGAGACAGGAAATACATCACAGGAAGTAGTTGGCAGCCATTTTGTATTCATCCTGATCCATCCACAAGAAGTAATCAAATCCACTGCTATCCTGCTGTGCTGTAGAAAAAAATTGAAATGACAGTGCAGGTGAGAATCATGAATGTGTAACAAAAGGAGGAACAGACCATGTGATGTCATTTCTGCACAGACAGGGGGGGGGGGCTGAAACAACATCAACTCCCAAGTTTCATTTTCTCCTACTTTGCATTATGGTACATGTAGTCCATATTGAGTGCTCATTATCAGAGTTGTGTGATGTTACGTAACATTGGTGTGGAGCAGTGTGGATATATCACAGACAACATGGGGCAAATTTACAATCCCCGTATGTCACAAAGCACGCCACAGTTACGGCACTTTTGTGACGCAGCGGCAGCGCAAAGCCACCGCCATGCTGTCGGGTATTTTCAACGTGACGCATCTGGGAGATGTGTCATGTTGTAAAGCCCTGCACCACAGTTGGGCGTTCGGCGCAGGGGGACGGGGGGGGGGCAGGACACCCCCAAAATGTGACTGAGTGAAATGTACAAGATTTCACTCAGTCACTTTTATGGCGATGCTGCGTCAAACCCCTGCGCCTGCTTGAAGCAGGCGTAAGGATTGACGCGGCATGTTAGGCATAGGGTCACCGCAAGCCTTGCTGGAGCTGCCTTACGCTTGCAACGCAACGCCAGCAGTGCTTCACCTTTATGACAGCAGATGCATCACGCATCTGTCTATTCTTGCCCCATGGTGCGCCGCATTGTAAATCGAGTGCATCCATGATGGCGCAAGGGGTGCCTGCCGTGACGCACAAGAATTGGGGCATCCCTGCTGATATGCAGGGATGCACCAGTTATTGTAAATCTGCCCCATGGTGCCTGATTAACCCATGACATCATCACTCACAACCTGGGCCCATCATATGTGGGGGAGTCAAATCTGTTGAGGTCACAGGCCTTAGTATGCAAGGGTTATGGTCTTTTGTGATTAGGTGAGTTCCCAAAAAAATGCCTCTCTATTCTTTCTTGATGTTCACCTCCCATCTGGACTCCACACCCATCAAAGGTTAAAGTCAAGAAAACTTTCAAAGTCCTTGCACCATGGGAAAGATTTCAGTCCGAGAGCATGTCGTGGTGCGAAAATAAAATCAAAGCAAGCTTTTTTCTTACTTCCAAACATCCTCTTTTATACCCTTTTCCCCTAACTTATCTATCTAAGATTTGAAACTTTTAGGGTCCTCGCTCACTCTCATTGGCCCAGGTAAGGGTTGGATGAGCATAACCTCATCTCCTCATTGTCCGTATTTCCGCCAAGTCATCGTTATAATCACAAATAAGGTTTTGATTGTTCTTTAACAGTTTTTTTCACTTGTGTCCTTTAAATTGTCACTTTGGGATTAATTCCCAGGCTCATGAAGCGGTCATACAAAATCTTGGCACTTTTCTACACTTCCAGGCCACGCTGACCTTGACCCACGCTGTACAGGCACAGACTGCTTGCACATCTCTCGAGCATAGTCGTGCATGCGTAGATCACCACAGTTTTGGAGTCTCGCAAACCTCCATTTTGTAGTAGGCCGCAGGGGCCATAATGGGAACTATTATAGAAACAAACACAATTAAACGTTAGATTTCAAAGTATAGCCCTTCTGTTTACCTCCCCCCATTCTAAGGTAACCCTGTTAGCTATTACCTAGCGTTTTAGCGACCTTTATGCGTTGTTTTCTTACCATTCTCCATCATTTCCGCCACAATAAGACATATAGAAAGCATACATACACAAGTTTTCGTTATATTATGACATTTGCGTACTATGTTAGTATAACAATTTCACTTACTTAGTATATTATGATTCGCAAATTAGTATCCCACGTGTATTTGTGCGTGTGCATTCTATTCTACGTTGATTAATTTCAAAACCACACGATTAATACATATTAGTGTTATGGGAAAGAGACTTCGAGAGGGGTATACAAAAAAAAAATTTTTAACCCTCGCTCCATCAACTCCCCCCTTTGGTGATTTATCACCACATAACACCCAATAATTTCGTAAATTTTATAACATGATTCAAATTTTTTAAATTAGTATGAGTTATACTCTAGTTTCTTCCAGTTTCTTTCAATCTTGATAAAGTTTCTCCTTAAACTCTTCCATTTCATTGTCACTCTTTTCACGTTCTCTTTCTTGTCTTTCTTCAAATTCCTTTTTTATAGACTTTTTTAAGGTTTCTTCTTTTTCTAAGTTTACAACCTAATCTTAAAATTAAAAATATTACTAATATTAGTGTTACTGGAATTAATACCTTCCCTATTATGGATCTACCTATTTCATAAAACCAATTCTTAACTGCTGAAAAACTTCTACCAAGTTTCTCCAGAACACCGTCAACCTTCAGTGGTATAATTTCTTTATGCAACTCTGTAAGATTTGAAATATATCTTTCAATGTTTTGACTTTTATCAGGAATATATGTACAACAATGTTGTACCTTCAAAATTCCACAGACTCCTCCTTCTCTTGCCAGAATTATATCAAGAGCGAGTTGATTTTGCATTACCATAGCTCTCATAGCCACCATTTCTGTATTTACCATTAAAAATCCTCCTGCAGTATCTGTTGACAAATGATCTATGATTGTTGACAATTTCCGAATTCTGTTTGCATTAAAGGATATACCCACTGCTGGTATCAATGATCCAAAAACATCACCTATTATTTCTATTACACTTTCTCTCCTTCTACGACGTAAAGGTTTACCTATCTCATGAATTCCATTAGTTCCTCCATCTACATGGAGAATTTTAGGAAAGACCAGACCTATATAACAGGACCCATACCAGTGATCAGGCAATCTATAATAAGCTTTGTTCCCACATAAGAAATAAATCCCAGGGAAGACTGGATCATTACCGCCTTTAAATCCCCAAACCCCCTTTATAATATATGTTTCTTCACATTGACTTGCTCCCACAAAATAATTATCATACACAGTGTTATCTCTTCGAATACATAATTTCCCTAATAATGGTGTATATTTATAGCCACATTCACATTATGTCCTTCTATATTATCATCCTCAAATGTCCACATTGTAGATTTAGATTGCTTTGCTTTTTCCTTTCTCTTGTATTGATTCCTTATTTCCTCTACCATATCCAAAAAGGCATTCTCCTCATTTCTCATTTTACATGTCAAATTATGTTTGAATGCATAGTCATGGGTCAGTTCTTGTGTTTCCCAAAAATATTCTCCAAAAACTTTTGCAGGTTTGATTTGATTCAATTCAGCTACAATTTTCAATTTCACAAAAACATCATCAGAATTAGAATAATAACACTCTAATTTACCTGTTCTATAAAAATAACTAGCTAATACACTCCATGTAACCCCATATGTTAGTGGAAGATGATGGTATGTCACACCTTCTGATACAGATGCTGGTAATTTCACACAGACGCAACAGTCACTCGCATCCATGGTTCTCAGATATTCATTCAATAACTTTGAAAACGTGTTCCTAGAAAAATCACTAATCGAGTTATCTTGATGTATTTCAGGTCTATACACATGCATCATTTCACCCTTTGACTCATGGGCCTTTTCTTTCATACTCTCATTTGCCTTTGCTTTTTTAAAATTTGGCCTGAGGGGAAGATCTTGGTAGCATTCTAAGTAGAAGAGAATGTAGATGTATATATTCCTTAGATACTGTCAACAAAGGGCTAAACGAGCAGGAGGAGATAAATAGACAGGTGGCACTACTAGGACTATAAGGTGGCCTGCTAAAAATACTCCCTCTACTCTGTATTACTTCCATATGTAAATTTCTCTGTGACATTTAAACAATTAGTGACACATTATCTCACATTGTCTAAATGACGTTCCTATGTATTTTGAGGTGTCCTTGTACCAGTATGTTTTTCTGTTATCACAATGTATTAAGTGCCCGTTTTGTAATAATATGTGGGATAGACTTTCTCTGTTTATTGTTGTAACTTCATAGCGATTTATGCAATGTTCTATCAAAAATTTTGTTTTCAGCACATATACTTTTTAAGTACATGGATCCTATGTGACATTTAATTGCAGTAGAAGGTTGTTTCCCTTTGATTAAAATTGCCCTGAGAAACCACCGTGGTTAAAAACGAGCAGTGTACGGCAATCTATGACATCTTTAAGGGGTTGCCTTGACAACGGTAAACTACCTGGGCCAGCCGATAGTCCTTTCTTCATTTTTCTGACGCATTTGGACGTCACTTACGTTTTTAACGCATACGAGACCCTGTCTCGTTGCTTTCCCGACGTTGCAGCTACGCGCAAGACTGAAATTACAGAAACGCTGACTTTCAGCAGCGATTAGGTAAGCCTTTAACCGGTGGAGTTTTGCTTGATACGATCAAGCATACCATTGGGTACTGCCCCTAATTTGAATTCATTAGTATTCCAGCCGCATTAATCACTTTGGAACCTTCTGATACTGACACACCCCAACAATTACTTAGCGATAAGGTGAGCCTTGATCCCTGGTATGCTTACTCTAATTTTTGAGAAAAGCTAATCCCCCTGTCACGGTCCTTAACTTCGAATTATTTACATTCCAGTTACACGATTTATTGGATCTTCCTGACATAGGCACTCACAGACACACCACTCTGTAGTGAGAAGGTGAGCTTTTGACCCTCCTAATACTTACCTATCTGAGGATGATTTTTGTTCATTTTGAGGATTACTATTGTAATTTCAACAAATGTATTATTTCAGCTGTTTGAACCATTGGGACCCCTCTGACAGAGTTTTGACCTCGGAGCGATATACTTTTTTTAAGCTCCTACCAGGTAATAATTACCATTCGGCTGAGTGTCTACTATGTTCAGAAGTATAGGTACATTGCAACACTGGATAATTGATCATACCTTAATTTTTTTAGGTGTTTACAATTCCTGGAATATGAATTGAACTTATTCCATACAGTCCCTACTTAAGGGTAAGCATTACTGCCCCCTTTTCTCTTATTGTATTAGAGAGATTCTATTTTTATACAACCTATTGCAACAGCCTTATTTTAATCTCCTTCCCATGGGGTCGTTCAACAAGCCCTTGGTTGTCCCATTCTTCTAGTCCTAATGAAGACTCGCAAGGCCAAGGTCCAACTAGCCTACAGGCCCTAAGACGAGTCGAAACGTCGACGCCCTTGTGTTTTTTCTTACGTGGACCTTATTTCATTATAGTTATGTGCATATACTATTGGAACAATATGTCCATCTCTGTTTAAATATCACTATAAATGTGTGCATTACTTTGGTGGCCAGGTCAACTCGGCCAGTGACTAGTCCAACCGATTCTTTGTATATAAATACTGTAAAAAGATTTTATGTCACTATTCTTATGATCCTTTCTCTCTATTTTTCTATTCACTTAATACACCCTAATCACTCAATTTTTATACTGCACGCTCTCTCTGGGGCAACCTATGCACTCTTGAATGACAAAAGAGTATTTATATTCTAATATCTGGATGCAATGAATTAAAATTGTTTCTATTCAGGTCTGTTGCAATTACTCTCATTTTCTTGACTGAGATATTGAGTTGGTTGGAGCATAAATAATGAGAATGCTCTATAACGTGGTTCAATTGATAACTCTGTACTGATTGATTTAGGTTTAGTAAGTATAGGTCTAGGACCATTGTTTTCTATAACCAGAATTACTTGTCTGGGCTTCTGCCAACGAGGGACTAAGCAGTTTCTTCTCCTGTGTACTTTATCCGAACCCTATCTCCAGGGACTAGATCAGGAGCTGGATATTTTTCTTTCGAGTTTGCCTCATTTCCCACCTGATGGAACACAGAAGTTACCATGTCAGACAGGTTTTTGCAGTAATCCAGTATGATATCATCATTAATAGTCAATAGTTTATCAACTGGCATAAATGCTTGTCTCATCCCTCTTCCCATCAGAATCTCATGTGGACTTAATCCTGTCTTTTTATCAGGTATGCTCCTTAGGGTCATCAGAACAAGTGGCAAAGCATCAGGCCATTTCAGTCAAGTGGCCAAACACATTTTTGCAATTCTGTTCATTATGGTTCCATTTACTTGCTGAACTACCCCAGAAGCCTCTGGTCTGTAAGCACAATGCAACTTCTGACGAATGTCCAGTGCTTCACAAATCATCTGCATTAACTCGTACTGAAAATGTGTTCCACAATCTGTCTCAAAGGCTAATGGGAAACCAAAGTGCGAAATATTTTCTCTCAACAACAGTTTTGCAACAGTCACTCCATCATTCCTCCTGGTAGGGAAAGCCTCCACCCACCGAGAAAATAGGCAAATGATCACAAGTACATATCGAAGTCGATTTCAGGGTGGTAACTCAATGAAGTCTAATTGCATTCGTGTGAATGGACATGCCTCCGGTCCTATGGTTCCCAAACTCACAACTGTTTTCCTTCTTGGATTTAACTGTTGACAAACAAGACATCACTGATAAAGGCTCTCAGAGATCATCCTGAACTTAGGATTATACCATGTCTGTCTGAACACCCTTATCATGGCATCCCTCCCAATATGGGCTTGACCATGGTACATTCGGGCCATATTTGAAATCATGTTATCAGGCATTAGTGGTCTTTCATCTTTGTGAACCCAAATTTCATCCTCTTCTCTTTGTCTTCATCCTGATTTTAACCATGCGTCTTTCTCTTCCTCACTTGCTTCTTCCTGTATCTGCCTCCCTTCCTGCCAAGTCTAAACTACTGTGGTTAGCATTTAAGGACTTGAAACATGTTCAGCTTTTCTGTCCCGATTTATAATGCAAGATATTTGGCACAATACTTAGCAATTGAGTCAACAAAGCGGTTGTCGCGGGGGAGATAATCATCTCCTTTCTTGTGAGCTTCACATTTTACAACAGCAATTTTCTCTGGTAATTGGATTGCATCAATCAACATTTTTACAAATTCAGCATTTCTGATGGGGGATCCTGCAGAAGTTAAATAACCTCTTTGGGACCACAGTTGACCATACTGATGGACAACCCCAAAACCATATTGACTGTCAGTCACTATGGTGACTCTTATCTCTTTTCCCAGTTCACATGCTCGCATCAAAGCAATCAATTCTGCTATTTGAGCAGAACGAATTCCTTTCAAACAAGATGCTTCCAGGACGTCTGCCACTGTACATACAGCATATGCAGCACTTAGAGCACCTTCATCCGTCCTCAGACATGAACCATCTACAAACATTACATATTCGGATTAAGGCAATGGCTCATCTTTAATGTCAGGTCTTGGTTTGGTACAATATTCAAGAACATCCAAACACTTATGATCAACTTCATTTCTCACCTCAACATCTATGATGTCAGGTAACAGCGTAGATGGATTTACATTCACACATCGTGCAATTGTCACATTATCTGCACCTAAAATTACCTTTTCATATTTTGTCATCCTGTTGTTGGTATGGAACTGTGTTTTTGTCCTAGTAAGGAGAATCTCCACTGAATGAGGTACATATATACCTTCAAAGGATATCCCATCATTATACCTTCACTTTGTTCCAAACTCACATTTGTAGCACCTACTGCTTTCAAGCATCCTGGCTTTAGCAACTGGATCCAGAACGGTTGAGAAATATGCAATTGGCTTTCTCAGTTTTCCATGTCTTTGAATTAGAACTGATAATGCACATCCTTCTCGTAATCAGGCATTCCTAATGCTGGTGCTTCACAAATACTGGTTTTTAGTCGCTCAAAAGCCTCCATTTCAGTTTTATTCAGCACTATGGGATCTTTTACATCTGCTCTTGTCAGTCTCTACAATGGTTTTGCTATCAGTGAAAATCCACTGATCCATTGTCGACAGTAACCTACCATTCCTAGGAACATTCTCACTTGTCTCTGAGTTTAAGAGGTTGCATTCCCTGTATCATTTTGATTCTCTCTATAGTAACTTGTCTGATTCCTATGGCAATCTTGTGACCTAAATATTGTACTTCTTTCGGACAGAACTGTAACTTTGATGGGGACACCTTATGTCCTCCGTCTGTCAAATGGTTCAGTAATGCAATGGTATCTGAAACACATGCATCTTTGGTTCTTGATGCCACTAACAGATCATCAATATATTAAACCAGTACTGAATTTCCAGGCATGTTTAAATTTTCCAATGATTTCTTTAGCTTCTGATTAAAGACGGAGGGACTCTCAAGATACCCCTGAGGAATTTGGCACCATGCCAAAATACGGTCTCCAAACTGGAAAGCAAATATTGACTGGCTATCTGGGTGTAATGGAACTGTGAAGAACGCATTACATAGGTCAATGACTGTATACCACTCTGCGTCATGTGGAATTTGGTACAGGATCACTGCTGGGTTTGGGACAACCGGACAACATGGGACAACAATTTTATTAATGTTTCTCAAATCATGTACTATCCTAAATGTTCCATTGGGCTTGTTCAATCCCATTATAGGTGAATTACATGGACTGCTTACTATTTCTCTCAGAATTCCTTGCTCAATCATCTTGTTTATCACTGGAGTTATTCCTTCAATTATTTCTGCTGTCATTTTGTACTGAGGAATGGTTGGGTAACTCACTCCTTCCTTTACAGAAACTTTCACAAGATCTACACCTTTCATTAGTCCAATATCCTCTCTTGTGAAATCCCACATTTGTTCTTTGACTGACTCTTTCAACTCACCAGGTATCTCGTTCTGAGTCTATCAGTGACATAGTCATTTTATACAAGCTATCTTCATCTGGAGTCTGACGCTCAATGCCATCTGGTTAACAGTAAATGGCACAATTCATTTTACACAGTATGTCCCTGCCAAGAAGGTTAACAGGACTACTGTTGCACACTACAAATCGATTTATTATCTTTAATATTTCCAATTTCCACTTCAACTGGTTCTGCCAGAGATGTTTTGATCTGTCTATTTGCTACACCTACAACTTGGATACTATCTCCAGAGAGAGGAAGATTTTGAACGTATACTGATCTAACAGTAGAACGGGTAGCACCTGTGTCCACCTGTGTCCACTAGGAAATTCACATTTACATCATTCACCTTTCCATTCACAAAAGGACCAGATTGATCTACCTCTAGAGTTGCGCCAAGTACGCGTTCTTCTCACTCTTAGGCACCGCCAGAAGCTGTCCTCCGACTCACTCCCATCTTCCTTTAACCAATATTGCAAACTCACATTCACCCTAGGTGATATTGTTACCTGTTCTCCTCCGAAGAATACTGTCTCTGCACTGTATTTCTGTAGATTTACACTATGTGGAAGTGGTGGTTGTGGCACCTGACTCTGTTGGGCAACTACCTGCTGCTGTGGCGATGGCTGTTGAATGACCTCATTCTGCACCTGCGGATTCAATTGTGTATTTTCGGGATTAACTCTTGGTGGAAACGTACACTCTTTCTTCCAATGCCCTAACCTGCCGCAGGGAAACTTTTTCTTGGCCTCGTCCAAATTACCAATTACTTTTGTTTTATTCAAATTTCCCTTCATTCTTACTTGACCTCCTTCTGAATTTTTATTTTCTTACTGAGCTACTTGATGTTCAGCCACTTTCACCTGCACCCACATTGCTTTTTCTTTAATCTTTCTTTGCTTAACCTTAATCTCATCACTGCATTATTTCGCATGCCTCAAAACTTCATCTACAGAGCATGATTGCCATCCCATCAAATTATGGTTGATCATGTCTCCTATCTCTGGCCTTAATCTAAAACCAAAGCGATACACAAAATGACTCATGTCCTTTTCACTTAACTCCTCATATCCACTGTATTGCTTAAACACTAGCAGCAACCTCTCATAAAATGAATGTACTGATTCTTTAGGTTCCTGCAATGTCCTGTCAATCTTTACCCAATCTGTCTCTTTTGGTGGGATTTTTTATTTCAAGAATACTATTACTATTACTTGTTCATACTTTCCCATTATTTCAGGTCCAGGAGCACCTGTTTTAGGATCTCTCGGATATTCAGTTTTTGGCCAGTCCACTGTAATCTTGCACTCAGACCAGAGGTCTGCTGGTACTACTATGTCAAACAATCCATCTAGATCTTCCCATAATACCTTTGAAACCTTTACAAATCGATCCACCTGTCGATACCATTCCACTGGTTATTCTCGTAACCTGGGGAAATCATTTGCGAATGACAATATAACCCGTCTAGTCCAAGGAACATGCACATACCCTCCTCTCGGTATTTCTCTCATAGGTAATTAATTTGCTACTGGCTCCTTTTCTCTAACTGGAAACGCTAATGATGTTTTATCATTGCTCTCTTCCCTTTTCTTTGTCCATTCAGTCTTACACTGTTCCACATCTCCCCACTTTCCCAGCAACACAATTAATTCTTTTATCTGGGTTAATTTTCCAGCCGTATTCACTGTTGTCAATATCCTTTTTAGTAAAATCTACTCTGTAAGGTTTTTGTAATAATTTATTCTTTGCAAAATCTATATTGAGTTCACTTGCCAACCGTTCTAGTCGATCATGCAGGTTTTTCGCTCTCCGTGTAATGCTTTTACACATGAACAATAATTCATCATCTTGGTATGCTTTTAATCTATCTGTGCCAATTGTTCCAATTATTAATTCTTCCATGCCAATTTTCAATCTGACCACATCTAACACTTTAGGTTCTGGATCTTTCACTTTTAATGTTTTAAGCCAATCACTTGATTCCTGCTCTGTTGGTCCTACAGGAGTCTGTGACAAATCGATTTTCTCTATCTTTCAGGTGTTACAGAATCTGATTCCGCACCCGCTGGAAACTTATATGGGAGACTTTGATTAAAGGTCAAGTCAGGCGGTGTCATCTGACTAGTGCGCCTAACCTCAGACAAATCTGGATAAACCTTTTCTCTAACTTTTTGTAAACTTTGATTCAAAGGGATAGTTAACAATGGTTCTTTCATTTTCTGGTTTTCGAACACTGGAATCACTATTGTTACGGGGACCGTTACAGCTTCTATATTTTTAGAGAGTTTCTGTATCTTTTCAGTCAATTCATTAGTAGACCGGATATATTCAGAAGTACTTGGGTGTTCTTCAAATCCTCTCTCTATCCACACTATCTCTAATTTCATGATTTTGCCTGGGAGTACCAGTAAGGCTGGTTTCTACTAATGGGGCATTAGAATCATATCTCATTTCCTCTCTCTTAGTATTGTCTTTAATTTCAGAAAATCGTCTTGGGGTACCAGTAAATCGGGTCTCCATTGGCGGAGCATTTGGAGTCACTGTTACAGAACTCGGTGGATATGGAGGGGGTCTTACTTTCAATATCGCCTCCAATACCACACCCTCTATCTCACAATCCATATAACTCTTCCTTTCTGACTCCACATTATTCCTTTTCTCCGTACATTTCCGTCCTACCATTTTGTCAACTACAATTTCGTAAAACAGCAGTACTAAAAGAACCTACTTCTGGAAATGCTAATGCACCATCCATCTTAGAATACCTAGCCCAAATTTCTAACCATACACATGTATGGTAGCCATATTTTGTCATCATGTAAAATGCAGGCATTTTAGGCGGAGGAAGCAATTTTCCCTCTCTTGTCACTATTTCCTTATCCTTTTTAAACACGTTCTGTAATTTCTTAAACATTGTAGGTTTCTCCTTTTCTTCTCCATAATAAAACTCCCTTTTGCTGACCGTTTCCTGATTTTTAAATAATCACGTACTCTTCCACAAACTGCTTCTCTGCACCAACCTATCACAGCGCGGTTCATACTAATGCACCAATCAGAACAAGATAAGTTTCAATCACTCTCAACCAATGCTTGCACAGCTTTTGCTAGCGCATCAATCAGCGCTCACTCCGTTCTAGTCACGCGGACCAATCCCAGCGCAACCCTTGTTACGTCAGCCTTGCTCCGGTTTCTGCAGCTACGACTGACCCCTCCTTTACAAAATGTATTGGCACACTGTTTCTCTCAAGCTAAGGTGAAAACTCTGTTACTCTCTCAGGGATAAGTTTTAGTCAGAATACATATTGATTCCTGTGCTTAAGCCCAAGATTTCATAGGTTGCCTTCGCTATACATTTTCCACTTTTCCACGTAAATGTCCCTAACTTGAAACATACGACGATGTCACCACTTTGAAACAGACTATCTGATGTGTGACTTACATGCCACACGTGTGCGACTTACATGCCACATGTTCCTCTTCCTAGGCAGAGTAACCAGCTTCCTACTTCCCAGAAGCCACAAATTCCAGACTACATATAATGTAATACAGACTCAACGTATAAAGGTATTTCTACGACTTTCCTGTGTTTTTATTTTATTTATCCTATGCTTGTTCTCTATATTGTGCCTTACTATTCATTTGTTTTAATCAACTTTGTTCATTGTACAGCGCTCTGATATCCGCAAGGATCTTGTTCGTGCTCTATAAAACCTTCTAAAGAAATAAATAAATGTTAGTCATAATTTCTGTACATTAAAATTCTATATACATTGCCCTACTAATTCTATACATTACTTATCCAAGTTAACCTATGGCAACCAGACTCCTGCTACCAAGAAAAACTGATCCAGCGCAGCTCCAAACCAAACCTCCAAACCATCACTATATTACCTAGTAGCTATCACACTTTACTCTTCAGTGGGGCCCATAACACCGTGAGTCATTCATACACACAAATCACACTGCTCCCAAGATCAATGAAGACTAGAGAAGGAGATGCTGGATTTTAGCGGAGTGTCTTATTTCATTCTAAAATGTTATACACTATATACATCTGCAGTTTATCAATAATACCATGATTTTCTCCTTTTAGAAACATTAAGACCTGCTTAATTCTCCATTTATTTAATTTTTATTCAGAGACTTAATCTCCTAGCATAATCTTACTTTATTTAGCCTTAATTAAATAATCATTTAAATATTTTAATAACCTAGAGAAAAAGAAAAGATACATTCAAACAGTTTACATTTATTATCGGAATAGTTCAGAAAAATAAGTCAAAACCATATTACCAAGATTTCAGTAAATGGACATCAGGTTAGCACAGGTAAGTTCCCAAAAAAACGCCTCTCTATTCTTTCTTGATGTTCACCTCCCATCCGGACTCCACACCCATCACAATTTAAAGGCAAGAAAAATGTCAAAGTATTTGCACCATGGGAAAGAGTTCAGTCCGACAGCATGTCGTGTTGCAAAAATAAAATCAAAAGCAAGCTTTTTTCTTACCTCCAAACGTCCTCTTTTATACCCTTTTTCCCTAACTTATCTATCTAAGATTTGAAACTTTTAGGGTTCTCGCTCACTCTCATTGGTCCATGTAAAGGTTGGATGAGCATAACCTCATCTCCTCATTGTCCATATTTCCACCAAGTCATCGTTATAATCAAAAATGGTTTTGATTGTTCTTTAACAGTTTTTTTCACTTGTGTCCTTTAAATTGTCACTTCGGGATTAATTACCAGGCTCACGACGCGGTCATACAAAATCTTGGCACTTTTCTACACTTCCAGGCCACGCTGACCTTGACCCACGCTGTACAGGCACAGACTGTTTGCACATCTCTCGAGCATAGTTGCGCATGCGTAGATATCACCACAGTTTCGGAGTCTCGCAATCCTCCATTTTCTAGTAGGCTGCATGGGACATAATGGGAACTACTATAGAAACAAACACAATTAAACGTTAGATTTCGAAGTATAGCCCTTCTGTTTACCCCCCCCCATTCTAAGGTAACCCTGTTAGCTATTACCTAGCGTTTTAGCGACATTTATGCGTTGTTTTCTTACCATTCTCCATCATTTCCATCACAATAAGACACATAGAAAGCATACATACACAAGTAGTTTTTAGTAGATTTTGACATTTGTGTACTATGTTAGTATAACAATTTCACTTACTTAGTATATTATGATTCTCAACATAAGGAAATTAGTATCCCATGTGTATTTGTTTGTGTGTATTCTATTCTACGTTGACTAATTTCAAAACCACACGAATAATACATATTACTGTTATGGGAAAGAGACTTTGAGACGGGGTATACAAACATTTGTTGTTTTTATCCTCTCTCCATCAATAGCATTTAAATACCTGCTTTACCACTGGATAAAACAGTAGCTTACATTGTGCTCTTATAAAAAGCACAGCTGTACTTTGTAGCCTGCATTCATTTTCTCTATTAATAGCGATTTTAGGAGCATACAGATTACGAGTTCAGCTTGGTTCTGTTTTCCTTTCTCTTTACTGTTCGCATGTCCTATCCCTTTGTCCATGACCGTGGACAAAGGGAGAAAGTCGGCCTGCACTCTCCAACCTACATTCTCCACCTCGCCATTCCTCCATCACTCTACTTTTCTGTGGATAATGCCCGGGCAAGATGGCCAGTGTTGCAATTCATGGAGCAGTGCGAACCTAAATGCAAAAGGTTTGTAGTGGCGCCTAAAAAAGCGATTTTTAGAGGGACACACAATATCCACAGAAAAAAATGGTCCTGTCTCCTAAAATGGGCAAATCTGAAGAGTGTGTTCACGTGTGCGTCTGTGTATATTTGTAGAGCCCATTTGCCTCAAATAATTGCTGCTTTGCATGGAAAGATGCTCGGATATATTAATATGTGTAGCAACGTGCTGTGTCTGATTTTATTTTTTATCCGGGGTAGCTTCCTGGAATGGCGTGACATCTGGCGGCTAAGCAGGATGGGTACAAAGAGGGACCAAGAGAAAAGGTCCTGGAACATCACCCCCCATAGGTTCCTTATCTCAAGAGACATCAGTGAAAGTCTGAGCTGTCTGACTGATTCCATTGCACATAAAATATTTCTAATAAAATGTTTCTTACCCCACAGGTTTTTGACAGATGTACTGGACGAGATGCACCACGATTGTATAATAAGTAAGTCCAAAATATATTTTAGTGGTGTGCTGTCACAGAGTTTATGTTTCAGAATATTTAACAGCAGCTGCATGCATGATTCATGCTCACAGATACAAATGTAGAGAAGTGCCAGGTACACAATTCACAAACAACACAACTTCTGCAGATAGGGAGGGCTAGAGGAGAAGAAAGCCCCAATCCAGCTCTAGCGGGGATCTCCAAGTGGACTAGTACAAAACGAATTTTATGGTTTATTTTTGCTGAAAATGACTAATTAATGTTAACACGTGGCTTCAGAGCAGAGATTAGAGCTTTTACACTTCTGCTTTTCTATTTACAAATCATTGTTTTCAGCTGCAAGTCTAATACTTTCAATTAATATGAACTAAGACTGCAGCTTTCCAAATTGAAGTGACTTGTTCCAGGGAATCATACTTGAATGAAGTGTGACAGTGAGAAGAAGAAATCTCATGACCTCGGTATTATTGCTTCCGGCTTCTGGCTCTGTATGCATATTTATTTACCTATTTATGTATTCAATAGTCTGCATACTTATTTCTTCATTAAGCTGTTTTATATTGCCCTTTTGTACTATAATGACATTGGTACGCATTACATAGAACATAGACTTGTTTTACAGAAGAATATATTTCACAAACAGAATATAATACAACAATAAAGAGAGTGAATAATCTATATAATATACAGAGCAAAATGCTTAAAACTGCTACTCTATCAGGATTAATCTAAAGAAGTTGGGGGCATATGTATGAACAAGCCCTTTTGTGATTCCTTAATAGCAATTTTTAGCGAATTGCTATTAAGGAATCGCAAAATGCTATGTATGTAGGAATCACAATAATAATTGCGATTCCTTAATATTCTTTAATTGCGAATCGCAAATCGTGATTTGCAATCAAGGAATACCTTCCCATTTATTCATTTGGGCGTAGAGGCCCATAGGAATGAATGGGAAGACATTCTCGATTTGCGATTCGCAATTAGAGAATCGCAAATTGAGAATCCAATTTCAAGGTTGCAAGGGTGTCATAAGGACACCCTGATGCACCCCTGAAATGAGCATGTGTGCAGATGTGGCGCACATACATGCCCTAAGGGCATGTATGTGTGCCACATGGCACTTTAAAAAAAGCAAAAAATGCTTTTTTCAAAGAATTTGCTAATTACTACCAACTGTCAGTTGGTGGTGATTTGCGATTTCTTATTCCAAATTCGCACAACTTAGGTGCTTTCTACATCGCATTTAAAGAATCGCAATTTGCGATTCCTTAAATGCAATTGCAAAATAGAGAATCGCAAGTTTTGCGATTCTCTAATTGGCGATGCCCTTTTGGTATGATACATCCCAAAAGGCCTTTTCCCGTTCGCAAACGGGCCGATTCTGAGAATTGGTCCGTTTGTGAATGGGGAAAGGGCTTGATATATATGCCCCTAAGTCATTAAATGTTTTCCAAAGTCAATGATTAGGACGGTTAGATCCCTAATCCAGTTGCTTTAGAGTTTTGAAAATGTGTTTTTAAAAATGTTTTACTTTAGAGAGTTTTATGTTATGTTATATTGATTTCTTTAGCGTGCGAATCACCAAGAGGGTATCCAGGCTCCTCAGCAGGTGTGTAGGTTTGTGGTCCCCATGGTGCTTATACAAACAGACAGGTACTCCGGAAGTGAGGAGGAGACTCTGATGTGTTAAGGGAGGCCGTTGCATGTCTTGGATGCATGGATGCAATGTAGGAAAATGAACAACCTCCAGTTGTGGATGCTGGGAATGAGTTAGAGTGAGGCAGAGGGTAGATGTATGGTGGGTTGGTGAAAGTGTATGCAACTGTTCAGATATTCTGGTCCTGTGTTTTGCAGGGCTTTGTATGTGTGTTTAAAAAGTTTGAATTGGCTGTGCTTGTGAATGGGGAAACAGTGAAGCTTCCTGAGATGTGATGTAATGTGGGTAAAGTGTAGGTGGTCGAGTATAAGTCTTGCAGTGGTGTATTCTGAATGGTCTGGAGTCTGTGTAGGAGTTATTTGGAGATTACGGCATAGAGAGTGTCCCCGTAGTCCAGCCTGCTGCGGATGAGTGCTTGTATGACGGTCCGTCTGTTGTTCTGAGGCAACCATTTGAATATATTTTGCAGCATGCGTAGAATGTGGAAGAAGGAAGTGCACACTGCATTGACTTGAGTCGACATACTAAGCTTATAAAGTGCAAACATGACCCAATGGTATCAGACCACTATACATAAAAGCCTCTACCATAACATATCATATCTCAAAACATAAAACATAAAAAAACACAAGAACAAAATGTTTCTTGCCTACAATATGGGGAGAGGAGCTGGCCTAACGGCTAAGGCGCTCGACCTCGGACCTGGGGATCTGGGTTCGAGTCTCGGTAACGACGTCAAAACCTCCTGTGATTCTGGGCAAATCACTTAATCTCCCCGTGCCTAAAAATGAAAGTGTGTCCTCGTGTAAAAAAACGTAACTTGTGCTATGTAAAGCGCTCTGATACCTGATTCGGTTCGGGTCTAGTTCGCGCTATATAAAACTCCCCAAAAAAAAAAAATTGCCCTCCTGGTGGGGTGACAGTAAACATATGATATCTGCATTTAGGTGAGATAATGTCTTGGGTTCAAGGGGTCTCTGTGGCAGGGTAGATCACAACATTATGTTAAGAATCTGTGTAGTAAAATCCTCTTGACGTTTTTCTTTAAAGCAGTTGGGTTAGACAGAATCTCCAATGGGAGAGAGTTTGATATTCATGGGGCAGATCCAAAAAAGATACAGGCAGAGGTCTTTTTTCAGAATATAGGCAGTTTCAGCAAGAGGGAGTTGGTACGCTGCACAGATTTTGACATGCATCTTACATTCTCACTATCTGAGGATCTTTGATATCATTCAGCTCATTGCAGACAGGCAACTGCGTGCCTATGAGCCAAAGTCATGGTGCTGATCATTTGTCCTATTGTGTCAAATAAATGTTATCTATTAGACTCCATGGAGCTGTAATCTTCTGAGGTGACCCTTCTTCATGTGCAATGCTCTACATGGGCTAAATTGTGTATTGCGCTTGGGTTCCAGAATTCCTTCAGGCGCCATTATAAAGATACACATGTTGATCAAATTATACCTTTATGAGAATGGAACGTACTATGCCAGCTGGTAGCTGAAGCGCCAGGGACTGCGCATCGCTCTTGCGCAGCACAGTGACAACCTCATAATGAAATGAAAAATTCATGGAGGCATAGCTACAGCTGCAAATACCCGTGGAAAAAGTGGTTTACAGAGAATTACAATCAGACTTCTTTGCAAATTCCATTAGCTACAGGGAAATAGACTACGATGCGTATTAGACGGGAGACTCTTTTGAAAAGATTGTATTTGCATTAAGCTCTACTTTCAATTCACAAAGGTACAGGAGGCAATAAAAACGCAGCTCTTGTCCATGAACTAAAATGACCAGAATAATGGGTAAAAACGAGATATACCATTCTATTTTCCTCATGTAGAAGCTAAATAATGAATCACCAGTAGTAATGTTTGTTTTATAAGGGAATGTGTAGCTGTCTTTTTTAGTTAGTGTTCTTTCTAAGTTAAAACCATTGATTGTGCTTGTTGCGCCTGAAACGGGCACCCAAAGCTGAAGGAAATGGCATTCATTTTATACCTTTTGTGTATATTTATTTATTGTGTGTATTGTTTATAGCACCTACAACATGTTTCTTAGTGCTCCTCTTGAACGAATAAAAAAGCATCAAGAGCTAATGCTGAACCTTCAGTGGATCTCTCCACAATGGGTGTAGACAAATCTGCAGTAGAACTTCCCAGGCAATTGGTGGGAAATGGAGTAACAAGGCATGGATTGTCTTGTAAATTTGTAACTGAGCGCAAATCTGTATGTTTGTCAGTGTTCACAAACGTTGATCTGTCTCTTTCATACCCTGCACATATTAAACATGCATTCCCTTCCACGATGGGAAATGGAATACATATCACCCCCTTGCTTGGTGGCCGTGTGGAGGAAGGGCTATCTCCGCAGGGAAAAATGTTTTCCCATGGAAAAAAAAGTGTGCATTTGCCCACTTGTCTCATTCCTCTATTGCTTATAGTGCTTTATAATAGGAAATAGGATACCTCAAGAGATGGCACATGGCGGTTCACTAGTATGCTCAGACACCTGAACCTGACCAAGCAGTCCATGTGTACATCTGGGAATGTTTAGGAATTGGAAAAAATGTGGAAGTGCGTTCAAGAGGTGATATAAATCCCCACCAGAACACACAACGAAGCATCTCTATTAGACATCAAACCATATGAATCTGTACATTTGTAGGCAGATCAGAGTGTTAGTTAGGAAGCAAGTTATGACTCGGACAAGCAGGATAACCTAATTTGTTCTGAGTTTGCTGCTGAAAAACATCGAATTATCGGCAGGTCATATATTGAAATCCGAAATAGGCAGTTTAGCCTGCAAATTAGGTCGAGCCAGCGGTCAGGCTCTGCTCTGGCGATCTGAGGTAGGTACTATACGGAGGAGAAGCCCGCCCCACATTTGTCATTGGCTTGTGTCTTTGTCCTTGTAAATGCAGTCTTCTGATTCAGTAATTGTCTTGACAGTCCCTCCTTAGTACGACCCTGGTGTCAATTGTTGCCCCCTTGGCTACTGGCCCCTTTACTGGGTTGTGACACGGGATCTGTTCTATTTTGTTTATTGAGTTTCCCCTACATAATGATGACGTGCTTCGCTTTGATACAGCGTGCCATGCGCACTTTCACTTTCAAAGCAGCCAGGACAATGCAGCCAGCCGTTTGTTTGCAATGCCATAAGCCTCTCATTTAAATGCGAGAACTACATCATTGCAAAAAATAATTTTTCCCAATTAAAGCCCTGCACCCAGGGTAAACATGTACCCTGGGGATAGCTGCACCTAGGAGCCTTGAGTGCGAAGGTCACATCAAACTTAGTTCAGATTCCTCCTCGGTTTGCGCTCTGTGATGAAGTTACCAGGGGGGGCCCACTTGGGACCCTCATCACACATGGGCAGCAAATACTGAACCCGAGGCACTGGGACCTTCCTATACAGGGCAGAATAGCAAGTGCTACATAAATACAATTAGACATGTACGGTACAAGGGCTGATAAGACTCTGTTGAAGTCCCGTGACCAGGGTGATGTCAATGGTAAACACCACGCTTCCCATCATGCCCCGGGCGTGGGCAGCGTAGCTGCTGCAGGCAGATGAAATTAATCAGCAGTTTCAATTTCATGGCCGGATTTTCACTCAAGGCTTCCGCTCCCGGGTCCTGCAGCCCAGGACCCCTTGTGCCACCCCCGCTCACCGATGACTCGGAAGACAATTGGACCTCAAGAGCTCACGGACTCAGCCACATGTGTGCCGCACGGGCGTGTTGAGGGGGGGTGTAGGAGATAGGGGTGCACTTGTGCTTGTCCTAACAACCACAAGACTCACTTCTCGCTGTCTAGTGAGAGCCGTCTCAGTCAGTGCTGGACTCTACTTGTAGATCAGCAGAGCGCTCAGTCTGTTCTATGCCTCATCCAAAGAAGTGCTTTTGCTTTGCATTCTGGTCATTGTAGTGTTCCCAAACTGGACACCGGTGTACAGAGTAGACACCGGAAATGGATGAGCCGCTTTCAGATAACTTGACATCTGTGTGTGCTGCTCATTGCTGCACCAGCCATACTCCCCACCCAAAGACATAAAGAGAGAGTAATGTCACTGTGAAATGCATCCTTTATCAGGGGCTGCAGCAAATATACCACCTTGGGGTGACGTCATTAGGGACACCGTGTCTGGCATTGCCACATGTCTCAATTCCACATCATTGAGAAGGTGCATTCTGGGACTTGCAGTCTTTGTTTCAATGGTGCAGGAAGAAAATATGGCAGTCATGTGTAATGGGGAAGATCCCTTCTGGGTCCATGTGCCCCTGTGTGTCACCGGGTGCGCTACTTGCTGCCTTACTTCGGACCGAGGCCGACTGACTTTTGCATTTTACTGCCTGCATCTTAGTTTATTGCATCATGAACCAAGACTGCAACTCTCAGAATGCACCAGTTTGTTGAACGAAAGTCACAGATCAGTTCAGTACTGTATCTCTTGTAACCTGGCAGCTCCTGAAGAACTTACAAAGTTTAAACTGACCCCATAACAGTCTCCAAGACGGGTTAGGAGTCTCCCGGAAGCAGCATTATATGGGCTGAAATCACTACTATATCCATTAATCCTACTTACACGAAATATTACACCAATATGATGTAATATTACACCAGAGTATGATGTAATATTACACCAGAGTAAGCCCGCCCCGCAGGCGGGGAGGGACCGTTCTCATCAGAGGGGACAAAGGTGATTGTGCACACTCACAAACATGAGTCTGTGATTATATGGCAATACTTTTTTCACTCATTTTCTCCCTGAAAACAGTCAGACATTTACTCCTGATAAACAGATAAATAAATATGTTTTCAGGACGGTTAAGGAGAATGGATCACCTGCGAAACTGAGGGGCTGTAATTAGAAATGTGTTTCTCCCTGGGAAAAAATATGATACCTCTAGAAACAAAAAAGTTAGGGAATGCTCTTTTTGCAAACACACCGTGTGACATTAGGCTTGTGTAACTGCCTAGGTTCGTGAGTTCTCCTTGAAAGCTGAGGCCCTCACAGATTCTCAGTACACCTGAAATGTTTTAAGAATTAAAAAAAATCCCCAATTTACACCCACATATAGGGGCAATGCTGCAGGTGTAGCTAGATATACAATTTTGGTTTTTTTCATTTTGTGACTCGGCCCTCTGTCTTGAGTTCACAGCTAGGCCTGAATGAAGGTATCATGGGCCCAGGCAGCTCATCAGAGAGCTCCGTGTACGGTGTCCAGAGAGTTCATGCTCTGTAACTGAGTAGAGAATAAACCATTGCCTTCCTCCGACTGGCCACCTGCCCAGCTTTTAAAGAGACAGTAGCTGAACAATGGCATCTGAGCAGGCTCTGACTCACAACAATGTCCAGGGAGTTCAAGGGGAGGGGCTCTGGGGTGAAGCTATTGACCTTAACCAGTGCTCTTTGATAGGTCTGGTCAAGAGACAGTTGTATTTGTTTCACTAGCCTCATGCAATACCCACAGAAACACCCCCCAAAATTGGTCACACAACAGACAGATCACGCTCAACAGCTCATGTGTCTATTAACTCCAGGAAGTTACACTTGCTGATTAACAATGTGTAAGATATACACCTGATAGCTTGTGGAATACGGGGCAGTGTGGTTTCACATTCTGTGGCTCAGCTCCAGCAACACCTTTGCCATGCAAACCCAACAGAGAGAACACAAAGGTTACTTTTCTGAATCGGTGAGTTAAATGCTCGCTGCAGGCATCTGCTGTCATCTGCATGTCAGTTAGAAGTTTGAATCCTCGATCCTAAATTCTATTCTTTTTAATTTGATAGTACAAACTGCTCTTTACAGTGCCTAAAAACCTTTAGAAGCGAGGGATGAGGCAGTTATCTGGTATTCATGTTCACCCTTTGATGCCATTGGTCCAGACGACCTATTGTAAGGGAGATGCGTGGGGTGCAGGATAAAAAGCTGCCTTAAAAGAAAACTTCCCAGTAACATGATAGTTATAAACGTTGTAAATAATGCACCAAGTGAGAAAGATGGACTATCGGAACAAAGTTCATAACAAGCATTTGCAATGCAAAAGGTCTCGCATTTACACAAGTTTAAGCTATTGGCATTGTAAATCACAATGCCTTTGATTTATGTTTTAAAAACCAAAACATAAATAAAAGGCATTGTCATTTACTATGTCAATAGGTCAAGCTCGCGTAAATGCGAGACCTATTGCATTGCCAATGCTTGTTTTTCTTGTGAAACCAATACATCCAGTTCACTTAAATAGAGTAAAAATACGTACGTTATTTACAGTATTCAGAAATGGTGCGTTATGACGTGTTACACAAAAGTATAATGTTTGAACCAAACCTAGGCACTGGGAGTATATTTTACTGTTATTTGTTCTCATGGTTCATAACACAGGATATGTATTGTTGTGCAGACTAGAATCAAAAATCAAAATTAAAGTGAGCATAATGAATTGTCAGTGGCCATGTCAGCCCAAAAATCTTGTCCTACAATTAAAGCAGCTCTGTATACTGACCGTAAGATTGTTCTTTCACTAAAACAGCTTAGGATCAGCGTAGGACTTAGATGGTGAAAGGGGATTACAGGGTGCAAACCACTCGTGGAGCTCAGGTCTGTGGTGGAAGGGATCCACTAGAGAGACTAAAGAATGTTTTTCACTTTGTACTACTTGTAGTGACATCACCTGGGCCATAGTCTCTGCCTGCATAGCTCCTGATTCCTCTCCATTGCAAATTTTGTTCCTTTGCACGAACTCGAGATAACAAGTAGCAGATGACCACAGACTCTGATATTTTTCATTTACACGACCAGGAGATAATTGAGTTGTGTATGGCCACATACATGGATGTTTTTCTCTGAACGACCAGGAGATACGTTGTGGATGTCCACCTAGACTGATGGGACTCAGTGCAGCGACTACTGCATGCAATTGCTGATGTCTTGATGGTCAGTTACTGCCTGCCCTTCCCAGTCTCACATGAATATAGCAACGGAGGTTGGCTGTCTTTACCATGGCTCAAAACGATTCAAAAGGGGGTGGTGATGGACAGAGTATCTGAATTAAGCAGAACACTCCTACCCAGTCAAAAGATCAGGGCTTGATCCATCACCGTTTTTTAGCTCACTGCACCATCCCAGTTCAGAACCTGGCTACATGCAAATTAGGCTGACCCTGGCCCAGTGCATCATGGGAACAGGGCAGACCAAACTACCAAGCCAATTCTTTACTGGAAAGGAAACAAGCTTCCGGGGACCGGTTTCTGGCATTACAGCCGTCTTCGGCCCGGCTTGCTTGAATCCTGATGGTGCAGTGAGCAAGGGACTCACATCTGAGCATACCCTTCCACACTTGTGGTGGCCAAAACGATTCAAAAGGGGGTGGTGATGGACAGAGTATCTGAATTAAGCAGAACACTCCTACCCAGTCAAAAGATCAGGGCTTGATCCATCACCGTTTTTTAGCTCACTGCACCATCCCAGTTCAGAACCTGGCTACATGCAAATTAGGCTGACCCTGGCCCAGTGCATCATGGGAACAGGGCAGACCAAACTACCAAGCCAATTCTTTACTGGAAAGGAAACAAGCTTCCGGGGACCGGTTTCTGGCATTACAGCCGTCTTCGGCCCGGCTTGCTTGAATCCTGATGGTGCAGTGAGCAAGGGACTCACATCTGAGCATACCCTTCCACACTTGTGGTGGCCAAAACGATTCAAAAGGGGGTGGTGATGGACAGAGTATCTGAATTAAGCAGAACACTCCTACCCAGTCAAAAGATCAGGGCTTGATCCATCACCGTTTTTTAGCTCACTGCACCATCCCAGTTCAGAACCTGGCTACATGCAAATTAGGCTGACCCTGGCCCAGTGCATCATGGGAACAGGGCAGACCAAACTACCAAGCCGATTCTTTAATGGAAAGGAAACAAGCTTCCGGGGACCGGTTTCTGGCATTACAGCCGTCTTTGGCCCGGCTTGCTTGAATCCTGATGGGGCAGTGAGCAAGGGACTCACATCTGAGCATACCCTTCCACACTTGTGGTGGCCAAAACGATTCAAAAGGGGGTGGTGATGGACAGAGTATCTGAATTAAGCAGAACACTCCTACCCAGTCAAAAGATCAGGGCTTGATCCATCACCGTTTTTTAGCTCACTGCACCATCCCAGTTCAGAACCTGGCTACATGCAAATTAGGCTGACCCTGGCCCAGTGCATCATGGGAACAGGGCAGACCAAACTACCAAGCCAATTCTTTACTGGAAAGGAAACAAGCTTCCGGGGACCGGTTTCTGGCATTACAGCCGGCTTCGGCCCGGCTTGCTTGAATCCTGATGGTGCAGTGAGCAAGGGACTCACATCTGAGCATACCTTTCCACACTTGTGGTGGCCAAAACGATTCAAAAGGGGGTGGTGATGGACAGAGTATCTGAATTAAACAGAACACTCCTACCCAGTCAAAAGATCAGGGCTTGATCCATCACCGTTTTTTAGCTCACTGCACCATCCCGGTTCAGAACCTGGCTACATGCAAATTAGGCTGACCCTGGCCCAGTGCATCATGGGAACAGGGCAGACCAAACTGCCAAGCCAATTCTTTACTGGAAAGGAAACAAGCTTCCGGGGACCGGTTTCTGGCATTACAGCCGTCTTCGGCCCGGCTTGCTTGAATCCTGATGGTGCAGTGAGCAAGGGACTCACATCTGAGCATACCCTTCCACACTTGTGGTGGCCAAAACGATTCAAAAGGGGGTGGTGATGGACAGAGTATCTGAATTAAGCAGAACACTCCTACCCAGATATTTTTCATTTACACGACCAGGAGATAATTGAGTTGTGTATGGCCACAAAATCCATTATTGTACAATATTGAGAACACTACTAGGAAGGTCTCTTTCAAGCTTGGCTTGTCTGCTGTAAGAAACGTGGGCCCAGACTTTCAAACACATTACGTCGGGTTTGCATTTCTTTTTTAACCCCTTCCATGCGGCCGCAATTCTGCGCCTGTGCGGCAAAATCGCAAGTGAGCGGGTTTATGGTGGCCCCAGCCATCGTCAGCACACAAGCCCCGTAGTGCATGACTGCTGGGGGCCGTCATCAGCATGCCAGGGGGTAATGCAAACATGCCACAAAGGATTGTGCTATTTACAATCTATTGCAAATTACTGTTCACACCATATTGTAATCCAGAGCAGCACATAGCTGTGCAATACACTGCCTTGCATTACTTTGCGTCAAGGGGCATTCCATGGGTGGTGCATGGGTGGTCCTATCCAATCACCCATGGGTATTGATGCAAATTCTTATCTACAAAGAATTATAGACAAATTCCTGTGCCCCCTCGAGGCAGATGACTACTGTAAGAAGCCCTTTCCAGCACAAAAACTATGTTTCACACAATGCAGAAACCCTTGCACTATGACACAAGGGTGTCTGTGTTGGTGCATGGCAGTCAAAAGTGTGCCAGAGCAGGGAGAGAGCAGAACAGCGCTGCATCTTAGCGAATATGGCGCTGTTGTGCTCTCTCCCAATCACACAACACAGTGCAGCAACTTTACTTACTATGCCACTCACTCTAATTCACTCTATGACACTCGCCTCTATGACACTCCACTCTATGACACTCCACTCTATCCCTCTCCACTCTATGACACTCCACTCTACGCCACTCCACTCTATGACACTTTACAACACTCTACGATACTCCACTCTACAATACTCTACTTTCCACCACTCCACTCTATGTCACTCTAATACACTTTACTCAACTCTACACTCCTCCATTTTATACCCCTTCACTCCTACCCCTCGGATCTATGACACTCTACGCCACTCCATTCTATGCCACTCTATACCTTTCTACCCCACTCAACACCAACCTACTCTACTCCATTCTACGCCACTCCAATTTACCCCACTCCATTACATACTACTACCCTGCACTCTGCGACCATCCACTCTATGACACTACTCCATAACAGTCTACTCTATGACACTCCACTCCATGCCAATCTACTCCACTCTATGCCACTCCACTATATGACATGCCAGACTAGCAGAGGAGGAAACCAGAATCTCAGAAGTGGAGGATGTCACCTGCGATTACACTCGCAAATTGGCCACTCTCACCAAGTAACTTGATGCAATAACATTTAAAAACGATGATTTAGAAGGACCCTCACAACAAAATTATGTAGGAATCATGGGAGTGGCAGAGACGGAGCAGGCACCCAATATGGAAACTGTTAGATATGGGGTTTCTGGATGGCAAAGATATGCACCGTGTCCAAGCTAACACCGCAATATTAGTCAGGGTACATCACAACACACTCTAAATTATCCTGTGTACACCCGGTGGTAACTTAAGAGGCAATGCATAAAGTATTTGTGCAGCACTTCAAACAGTAACGCAGTGAAAACACCACAAAAGGACACCACACCAGGTCAGAAAAATAGAGAATAATTGTATAAATAAAACAAGACCAAACTAACAAGAATCAAATAAGTAGAAGTTGAGATATACATTTTTAAAGAATAAACTGCAAAATAGTGCTTTGAAGCAATAAGCGCTCAATTGGGAGATCTTTTGCGCTGGAGAATAATAACGTCAAAAGATCAAGATAGAGTGTGGGCCAGATACAGGAATCCAGTTAGGTCCACTGAACAAAAGTGCTGTGATCCGGGCTGTAAATTGCAAAAAACACAGTTGATGGACAGAACGTAGAACAATGTCATACATTCACCCCAGTACAAGGATCTGGGCCTAAATCCATTGTTTTTTTGCACTCCACACCTCCCTGGGTTAGACACTGGCCATATGCAAATCAGCTCTGACCATGTGCCTCATGGGAACAGTCCAGTCCGAACTACCAAGCCATGTCTTTCCCAGACCGGAATCAAGCATCCAAGGACCGGTTTCTGGCTATCAGCCTTCATCAGCCTGGATAGCTTGACTCCAGTGGTGTGGAGAGCCTGGGACTCACGTCTGAGCATACCCAGCCCACTCGGGGTGAAAATTGCGAAAAACACAGTTGATGGACAGAATGTAGAACAATGTCATACATTCACCCCAGTACAAGGATCTGGGCCTAAATCCATCATTTTTTTGCACTCCACACCACCCTGGGTTAGACACTGGCTATATGCAAATCAGCTCTGACCCTGTGCCTCATGGCAACAGTCCAGTCCGAACTACCAAGCCATGTCTTTCCCAGACCGGAATCAAGCATCCAAGGACCGGTTTCTGGCTATCAGCCTTCATCAGCCTGGATAGCTTGACTCCAGTGGTGTGGAGAGCCTGGGACTCACGTCTGAGCATACCCAGCCCACTCCGGGTGAAAATTGCAAAAAACACAGTTGATGGACAGAATGTAGAACAATGTCATACATTCACCCCAGTACAAGGATCTGGGCCTAAATCCATCGTTTTTTTGCACTCCACACCACCCTGGGTTAGACACTGGCTATGTGCAAATCAGCTCTGACCCTGTGCCTCATGGGAACAGTCCAGTCCGAACTACCAAGCCATATCTTTCCCAGACCGGAATCAAGCATCCAAGGACCGGTTTATGGCTATCAGCCTTCATCAGCCTGGATAGCTTGACTCCAGTGGTGTGGAGAGCCTGGGACTCACGTCTGAGCATACCCAGCCCACTCGGGGTGAAAATTGCGAAAAACACAGTTGATGGACAGAATGTAGAACAAAGTCATACATTCACCCCAGTACAAGGATCTGGGCCTAAATCCATCATTTTTTTGCACTCCACACCACCCTGGGTTAGACACTGGCTATATGCAAATCAGCTCTGACCCTGTGCCTCATGGCAACAGTCCAGTCCGAACTACCAAGCCATGTCTTTCCCAGACCGGAATCAAGCATCCAAGGACCGGTTTCTGGCTATCAGCCTTCATCAGCCTGGATAGCTTGACTCCAGTGGTGTGGAGAGCCTGGGACTCACGTCTGAGCATACCCAGCCCACTCCGGGTGAAAATTACAAAAAACACAGTTGATGGACAGAATGTAGAACAATGTCATACATTCACCCCAGTACAAGGATCTGGGCCTAAATCCATCGTTTTTTTGCACTCCACACCACCCTGGGTTAGACACTGGCTATGTGCAAATCAGCTCTGACCCTGTGCCTCATGGGAACAGTCCAGTCCGAACTACCAAGCCATATCTTTCCCAGACCGGAATCAAGCATCCAAGGACCGGTTTCTGGCTATCAGCCTTCATCAGCCTGGATAGCTTGACTCCAGTGGTGTGGAGAGCCTGGGACTCACGTCTGAGCATACCCAGCCCACTCGGGGTGAAAATTGCAAAAAACACAGTTGATGGACAGAATGTAGAACAATGTCATACATTCACCCCAGTACAAGGATCTGGGCCTAAATCCATCGTTTTTTTGCACTCCACACCACCCTGGGTTAAACACTGGCTATATGCAAATCAGCTCTGACCCTGTGCCTCATGGGAACAGTCCAGTCCGAACTACCAAGCCATGTCTTTCCCAGACCGGATTCAAGCATCCAAGGACCGGTTTCTGGCTATCAGCCTTCATCAGCCTGGATAGCTTGACTCCAGTGGTGTGGAGAGCCTGGGACTCACGTCTGAGCATACCCAGCCCACTCGGGGTGAAAATTGCAAAAAACACAGTTGATGGACAGAATGTAGAACAATGTCATATATTCACCCCAGTACAAGGATCTGGGCCTAAATCCATCGTTTTTTTGCACTCCACACCACCCTGGGTTAGACACTGGCTATATGCAAATCAGCTCTGACCCTGTGCCTCATGGGAACAGTCCAGTCCGAACTACCAAGCCATGTCTTTCCCAGACCGGAATCAAGCATCCAAGGACCGGTTTCTGGCTATCAGCCTTCATCAGCCTGGATAGCTTGACTCCAGTGGTGTGGAGAGCCTGGGACTCACGTCTGAGCATACCCAGC
The DNA here is from genome assembly GCF_964261635.1 of Lissotriton helveticus. Lineage (NCBI taxonomy): Eukaryota > Metazoa > Chordata > Amphibia > Caudata > Salamandridae > Lissotriton > Lissotriton helveticus. Next base: position 803,762,441 of record NC_136057.1, on the reverse strand, counting down.
CCACTCGGGGTGAAAATTGCAAAAAACACAGTTGATGGACAGAATGTAGAACAATTTCATACATTCACCCCAGTACAAGGATCTGGACCTAAATCCATCATTTTTTGCACTCCACACCACCCTGGGTTAGACACTGGCTATATGCAAATCAGCTCTGACCCTGTGCCTCATGGGAACAGTCCAGTCCGAACTACCAAGCCATGTCTTTCCCAGACCGGAATCAAGCATCCAAGGACCGGTTTCTGGCTATCAGCCTTCATCAGCCTGGATAGCTTGACTCCAGTGGTGTGGAGAGCCTGGGACTCACGTCTGAGCATACCCAGCCCACTCGGGGTGATCCGGGCTGTGTCACCATCAAAGGAGATACGAGGTGAAGCCATAGCGATGTGTCAGTATCGAGCCACGCAGGGGACGCGATTCAGCGATTATGTCCACGCAATGGTAGAGATGCATCGATTCCAAGTGAGATGTGCTGGTTCCGAAGATGATGAGCTATTCCAGCTCCAGCAGCAGAGGATGCTTCTGTTCGAGGGTGATGCGCTAGTTCCAAAGGCAATGTGCAGGATCCGTTCCACGCAACGAGGAGGATGTGCCAATTCCGATTCAAGCAAAGGTGAAAATGTGCCAGTTCTGATGAGGATGCATGAGTGGGCTTCAGATGCACCTAAGGCCTCACTTCTAAGGGTACAGGACTAAAGTGGCACTACTTGGTATGGCAGACTGAGAGATGGCACAGTCCAAGTGGAGATGCAGGTAAGATGGAAGTCTTTTATATCTCTGAGACTTCAAATCAGGGGGCAAACCAGCAAGCCACTGGAGTCACTCTGGGTTCAAGTGAAGCAGGTCCAGTCCTTCACACCCAGGCAGGGGAACATCAGGCTGCAGGGCAGCACAACAAGGCAGGAGTCCAGTAAACCAGCATTCCAACAGAGTGGCACTCCTTTCATCAGCACAGCAGTTCTTCATCCTGACAGAATCTTCACAGGTTTAGAGGTATACTGAAGTTATGGTGTCAGAGGTCTGTTACTTATACACTGTTCTGCCTTTGAAATGGGGGAGGCTTCAAGGAGAATCATTTGAAGTGCACAGAGTCCCTTCCCTTCCTGTCCTGGCTCCTGATTAATTACAGGGGATATACAGCCTTTGTGTGGGTACATGACACAGTATATTCAGGTGTAAGTGTGTAAGTGGGAGGCTGTGCCCAGCTTCCAGAATGGCCCATCAAGTCACACCTAAGCTTCCTTTGTGTGTGGCTGTGTAGAGGGAATACACAAAGCCCATCTGTCACCCAACCCAGACTGGACAGAGACAGGCAGAAAAGAAAATGGCAAATTTCTAAGAGTGGCATTTTCAAAACTGCAATTTAAAATCTGACTTCATCCTAAGTTGTGATTTTAAAATATGAGTCCAAAGACACCAAACTTTAAAAAAATCTATCTCTTCACAGTTGGGAATTATGCTTAAAAGATGTAATAAGGTGATCCCAGTGGGAGAACATTCTTTACCACGAAACTTTTACAACGTGGTACCATTACCACGCAGGTTTTACAATGAAAGTCGTTACAACGACTTTCGCTGGAGGGCGCTCTAGGATAGGGAATAGTTTAATTTACTATCCAACACCTTCCCTACTATCCACGGGGACTGGAGTTGGAATAGTAAATTAAACTATTCACTATCCAGCGCCCCCAACGCAAGTCGTTGTAACGACTTGAGTTGTAAAACCTGCGTTGTAACGGTACGTGTGGTAATATAACGCGTTGGACCGTTATACATCCATCCCAGTGTTGTCCAACGGGAGAGATAGGCCTTGCAGTAGTGAAAAACGATTTTGGGAGTTTTTCACTACCAGGGCATGACAAACTTAAAATACCCATCCTGCCTTTCAAATACATTGCACCCTGACCTGCTGGCTATAACGGCCTACCCTGGGGTGACATGTATAAAATGAGATGGTTTAGGCTTGGCAAGAGGTTTATCTTGCCAGGTCGACATGGCAGTGTAAACCTCACACATAGGCAGTGCAATGGCAAGGCAGAGCCCTGGTTAAGGGGTTTCCTTTGTGAGTGGCACAATCAGTGCTGCAGGCTCACTAATAGCATTTAATTTACAGGCCTGGGGAACATGCTGTGCACTGTACTAATGGATTTAGAAGTAAATTAAATATGCCAATTGGGTATGAGCCAATGCTCCCATACTTAGCAGATAATGCATGCACTATAGCACAGGGTAGCAGCGGTAGAGTGCTCAGAGTTCTGTGGCCAGCAAAAACAAAGTCAGCAAAAAGTAAGAGATGGAAGGCAAAAAGAGTTGGGAATGACCCTGCACAAAGGGCCATTTTCCAAGAGAAACCTTCATTGAACAAATGATCCTCTTGTTCTTTGGCAAAGAAGCATTCCCCCTTGTCTTCATTACAGAGCATGCCTACAGATCACTGGCACCTAAAACTTAAGCTGGGGCAGCCCGCACAACCAATCATAGCTCACTTGTTGAACTTCAAAAATAGGGACACCATTCTGTGCCTCAACAGATCTCACCCAGATTTTCAATATGATAATTCACAGGTGTCCTTCTCCACATCAATGATCCAGGAGGAGCTGCAATCCTTTTCTTGAAGTGGAAAAACAGCTTTGTAAACAATTAATTAAATATTCAATGACGTGCCTGGCTAACCAGAAGGTGAAAATTGCTGGTAAGGTCTATTTTTTCACACAACTGGAAGTGGCACTAGACTTGCTAGACGCCTGTCACCCGCTTGGTGTGCATAAGGGTACAGATGAGGCTGTGGCACTATCGTCCCAAAGAGAATGGAGACAACCCTCAGCCTGCTATGACAAGGTTTAACTTTGAAGATGATTCACCACCATCACCACAGTGTCTTCAGTTCAATACTGGCTGATACACTTTCACGCGCTCAAAGCCCAAGTGGATAGAGAGATACAACTTTCCACATCCTTGTTGGGAAAAATCTCCATTATGAAAATGTTTGTTTTAAAAAATATATATATTCGTTTGTCAATGTCCCAATAGTCTTGCCCATAGTATTCTTTTTTCAATCACAGCATGTACTTGGTAGACTGATGTGGGGTGGAAAACTGTTGTGTAATTGCTGGGTGGTTCTAACGCAGGTCTTGGACAGAGGCAGTCTGGTGGTCCCTGAGCCCTATTTATACCACCTAGTGCGCAGGCACATCACACACAACCTTGGTACCACAATACCACAAGACTCAAATATGTCAAAGTAAAAAAAAAGAAACCTGTTAGGTCAGACTCATTAACCATGGTGATGTCCTGTTAAGCCCATCGTGGATGAGAGGAGGTGGATTTTAGTGCTACCGTGGCTCATGCATGGTGGGCCATTGCGGAACATCTGGGAATAGGAATGGTTTGCTCCCCACTCTTGCCAGTGGACAGATCTGATCCCTAATATGGAGTTTATAACCCTTCAAGCATTCCAGTAGTGTAGGTGAAATGATTCCCTGGCTGTGCTACGGTACCACAGGCTGTGACACACAGCTAGAGTTGACAATCCTGAATTCCTGAAGGACCCCACTCAGCTGACAGTGATAATGAAAATGATCGTTTTTACATCAAGAAGTGGCAGCCACCACTGCACCATTAGGATATGTCCCCAAAAGAGAATAGGAAAACGATTTGGAGAGAACGATCCCAGACTGGACCTGCCAATATTGTTGTTCTCAAGTGAAGGACGTCCCCTTCACATACCAGCACAAATTAATCCACTTCAGATTCGTACACTGCTTCGATTACATGCCTGAACGTATTGCCCAATTTACACTTGGGGGTATAGTCCAATACAAATAATATAAAGCAATCAGTGATGCTTTTTTGCATATTACCTTGAACTATCCATATCGTAATTGAAGATGTAACATGTTCCCTTGGTGTTAAACCATGTACTGAATGTAAAGATTTAAGCTTAGCATAAGATGACCCATTGTTATAACTTTCTTTGGTTGTTGAACTCTTCTGTGACTGGCAATATCCTTATAATGCTGGTACTTTATCCCAGAAATGTGTGGAAATGTTCCATCTCCTTCCATGTAATAATGCAAATTTACTTTTTACGCATGGCCTCCAAGAACTTTGCAACGACTGAAGTGATAGACAATAATTCAGTGTAAATGAGTCAACACTCCAACAACTGCATATCCACATTTAGCACCACCTACATTGCATTTAGGTATTGGCTGGCAAATTGATTTTATTCATATGTATGGAAAATAACTATACAGTAAGTCAACCCAACCACTCTCTGATGTCAACACCATTAGAGTATCAGTTAACATCTTTCAATCCCTGGGAGTTGGTCCTCAAACTATACACACCAATTTCTGCTCAAATGTCAACAGGATATTTGCTCTATCATTGGTCCCGAGTTTCAGTTTTTCCAAGATACACCAGCCGAAATTGTACATCGTGATTGCCATGTTCTAGGATATGCCTCGTGATATTTGTACGTTTGTTCGCATCTGAACATACTCTGGTGTTCATTAATATGTGTTCGTGCCTTACTTGTGGTTATCCCCATCCTATACATTTCAGCCCACATTTGCAGATCATAGTATACACCACATTACTCATATTACTGTTAATATGATGTCAGATGATCCAAGGTGTTGGTGTGCCTAAGTAAATTCTTGTTGTCTTCTTCGTAAAGGTACACATATTATATTGGTAACACGGATAATGACCTGTAAGGGCAGCCATATCCTATAGGGTTTGTATTTTTGGAATTGTTTCTTTGTTTTTAGGTCTTGTACAGTCCACTTAGTCCTTTACAGTTCTCCTCCTTTTGAAGGAGAACATAGGCTGGTCGATCTTTCATGGTCCTGAATTAAGGTCCCACCAATGTTTGTAATAAACCAGTCTTTATGCCTCCATTTTCTGCAAAAATCCAGAAGTCTAGAAAATAGAGTTCCTTCTCGTTGATAATGAATGTTAGTCATACGAATTGATTCATGTTGTTTATCCATGTGACAAATTCCTAGGCATCTTCCTCATTACCATGTCAGATAATAAAAACATTGGACCTGATTCACAAAGGTGAATGTACACTTTTGTGTAAGTTTACGATTGTTTGCTATTCATGAAGGGATTTATAAGTAGTATCTTTACTACTGTGGAGTCTCCACACATAAAACGATAGGGCAGACCAACGTTTTATGTGGGGAGACTTCACGCTACTTGCAAATCCTTTTGTGACTAGCTAACAATGGTAAAGTTATACAAAAGTGTAAGTTTATCTTAGCGAATTAAGCCCATCATCTGCTTATTGCTTTTATATTTTGATCTTATCATGGAACAGGATGTCACCAAAAACACGATCTTTGAATCACAAATGCCCTACCGATGAGTCTATAAAAAGATTCCACTTTGAACTCAAAGTAGTTCCTTGTAAGAGCAAGGAAAGCACAATCTGAATGTTATAAAGTCCCATTAGAGCCCTGACAGTATCGAGTCAGGGCTTTTTGTGGGATGCTTGTGTAAAGCACCTCTATGTCCATTCTGATCATCAGTTCTTCCTCAGAATCATACCTCATATGTGTCAGAATGTTCAGTAACTCTTTCGTTTAATTTATATTTACACCGAAAGCTTACACATTTCACAAAAACAGCATTAAAGCACATAATTTGAAGCTTCTTACTAAAAGGTGGACATGTGTGAATTCAGTTAAAAATTATCAGGAAGGCTGCTGTAGCCGGATCCATGGCCATCGGAGGAAGTTAATGCCATAAGGGCATATGTTTAAGCACTTCCACACTCTTTGGAGCTGATTTACAAAAGTGCTTCCTGGTGTTTACGTCAGAGCCATGCTTATAAAAATGTGTGCATGCATGCATGCTTACGTATGAATTCACATGAATTCACTAAGTGTACCGTGCACTGAGTCCATCCACACAGGGGCCACATCAGGACCTGTGGGCCTACCACACCTCCTCCAGAGGAATGCAACCTATCTGTACCATGCTCACAGATTCTGAAGGCCTCCCCCTCTTCTACTACCTTCCCAGATACTTGTAAAACACACATGTGTCCTCCCATTGCTGAAGAAACCCTCTGGTAACCCTTCAATGCTTGCCAACTACAGACAGATTTGTCTGCTACCATTCCCGTCCTAGGTTTTAGAGAAAATCATTAACGGACCTGACCACTGCATGGAAACTGCCCTCATTTGCCACTACAGATAACATCTGCATGACTTTGGGCAGAGTAGACATTGCAAGCCTCACCCTCATAAACATTTCCACAGCATTTGACATAGTCACCCACCCCATCCTCATCCAACGGCTCAAGACATCGGAATCCAAGGATAGGCAAGACACCTGGCTTTTCTAGTAGTTCCAATAGGCCCCAGACGTGGTTAGACTTACACCTCCTCAGTGTCAGGATACCCTATCAGGTAACAGTGCACAAATTTGCATAACATATCATACACATGCATCATCTACTACTTCTATTGTGGCGGATTCTATGCAATATCCTGCCCTAAAGCCAGATTGATGATTTGCCAGCAGATCTTTGATTATGTGAAAACTTTCTTTTATGTGAGAGATCAGTAGGATATTACTATTCTTTCATTCTACTCAATTTTATTGGGTTGTTTGAAGTGACTATTTTTCCATCATATGGTACATTACAGGTGGAATATTGGAGGTTTACAGTCAGTATATAAAAAGGTAATCTGGGCACAAACCTATCTCTGTTGTTGTTTGACTTCTGTGTAAATGTGATGTCTTTTTTCCCCACTTTCTAAAAACTTTCCACAATTAGAATTTCATGAACGAACGTTGTATTAACACTGCCAAGTCATTTGAGGCGCGTCTTGTGTTAAAAAAAAGTGAAGCAACATGGACATTTTGAGGCAGTATTAGCACTGTTTCACGCAGTGCAGCACCCACAACTGCTTTGCTGCACTTTGTAAAAAGGAGAGAAGAGGAGGGCACCAAATTTACTGAAATATGGCACTCTCTTCCCCTTTCCCTAGCGCCGGTGCTGAAAACAGCTGCCGTGCGACACGGAGACACCTTTGTGCCATGGTGCAGGGTTGTCTCTGTGAGTCTAGCATAGGCTTTGTACTGGAAGGCTACCCTTCCAGTACAAGACACCATGCATACACTGACCTAAACCATTTTCCCTCTTTGTACCTGTGCTGTACAGTGCAGCACATGTGCAAAGTTGGAAACGAAAGCAGAAATTGAAGCATTTCTCCTTCCTTGTGCCTACTTCAAAAGGGCACAGTTTTATGACGCTAAACCCTGTCTTCTTTATTTAGTAAATTGGGTTAAGCATCAGAAACCAGAGGTGGTTGCATGGGAATGCCCATGATACGCCCCTTGGCCCTAAGTAAAGCAAAGCAGCGCTTTGCGCTGCTTTACGTTACTTTCACTTTATTTCCAGAGCTAAACTCCTAGTAAAGTAAATCGGATTTTGTGCGGATTTGGGTGACTTTTGTGACGCAAATGCAGCGTGAAATCTTAGTATATCTCCCCTTGATGTTAAAATCTCGGCGGAACAATGTACATTTTCAGGATTTTGAAGGAAAACTAAACTGAACACACACTAAACAAAGAGATTAACTGCTCATAGTGCGGTGCCTGTAATTAGACACCATGCATTAAAACAGCAACGTACTCGTGGAAATGAAGAATCAACATGTTAAATCACACTGTCCATCTTGGCAGTGCTTAATTTGTGCCGGTGCTTTATGGTGCACCGGCACTTATTTCTCAGGGCCGATTCTAAAGAATTGAGAGGCATGGGTATGCTCCAGGGGAGTGCTGTAGGTGCCCACTTTTTAATGGTGGAGTTTCTTTCATTGCTTAAGCCTCAATCGGAGTCAGTCAGCTGCGGAGAAGGGAGAAGCAGTGAGCAGGCTGTGGTCGGAGCAGCTACAAGGTTCTGTAGGGAGAGGCAGGCCTCGTCGCGAATGGAACAGGCAGGCCTCGCAGCAAATTGTGATGTACATATGTTTTAAAGTCTACTTTTGAAATATCTTATCAGCCACAACAAATAAAGACAAAAAATGTATGGCATCACTCAGCAATTGCATAGGAGACCCTTTCTTTATACTTTTCAGCGTAGCACACCGGAGACAATAAGAATACACCTAATTAAGGAGAACAGAGGCTGCCAGAAGAAGGACCACAGTTTATAATTTTGAAGTTAAGACATTTGTAATTAAATTCCTCCTCACTCTTCACTAAGTTGGCTGGCCTGTCATTCTTTCAGTGTTTGCTTTATGATAATAAATTCCAAAGTATAAATCATTAAGGGCCCATATTAGCTCAGTAAATCCAGTGGTCTCTTTGTATCTGTGTTAGCCTGTCTTCTTATCTATCAGGTCATGCGTCAGCTTCATTGATTACCACTGATTGGCTTTCCTGCCATTTTCTTTTGCCTGCTTCTTATTCTATAGCTTTCCTTGTCCATCTTGTGTCTGCCCCTCCCAAGAGCACTGAGAATTTCCTTGCGTCCTTCCCAGTGCCTAATTTGTGCCGGTGGTGTCCCACAAGAAAGCCTAGAATCTCGAGTTGGGTAGAGCCAGCCAAGGTCCCCCCTTCTTTTCAAAACATTTGCGGAACAGAGGAAGGCAAACTCGGAAAGGGAAAGCTTACAGCGATTCCATCTCTGGCACTACACGGTTTCGTAACTGCCCCACACACCGTCAAAACCAACCTACACAAGGGAATGAAGGCCGTCGCCGACTGGATGAGGAGCAGCCGTCTGAAGCTAAACTCGGACAAGATGGAGGTCCTCATCCTCGGACCCACCCCCTCAGCCTGGGATGACTCCTGGTGGCCGACCACACTGGGAACAGCACCAACACCCACCGACCATGCATGCAACCTAGGAGTCATCCTCGACTCCTCCCTCTCCATGTCTAAGCAGGTCAACGCCGTCTCCTCCTTCTGCTACGACACCCTCTGCATACTCCGCAGGATCTACAAGTGGATTTCGACCGAAACAAGAAAAACGGTTACACAGGCCCTCGTCAGCAGCAGACTGGACTACAGCAACGCAGGATTCCCAGCCAAACACCTACGACAACTATAACGCATCCAAAACGTCTCCCCCCGACTGATCGTCAGCTTCCCCCGACCCATCCACATCACCCCCCACTTGAGAGACCTACACTGGCTCCCCGTCAACAAGAAGATCACCTTCAAGCTCCTCACCCACGCACACAAAGCACTCCACAACGCCGGACAAGCCTACCTGAACAGCAGACTCAGCTTCTACACCCCCACCGGCTAGCTCCGCTCCGCCAGCCTCGCACTCGTCGCTGTCCCCCGCATCCAACGAATGACCTCCCGCGGCAGATCCTTCTCCTACCTCGCCGCCAAGACCTGGAACACCCACGCTACCCACATACGACAGACCCAAGACCTACTCGCCTTCAGAAGACTCCTCAAGACCTGGCTCTTCGAGCAGTAGCAGTACCCCCGCCCCTCAGCACCTTGGGACCCTCACGGGTAAGTAGCGTGCTCTACAAGTACTCTGATTGATTGATTGATCCAATTGGTCTGGCTATGATTATAACTCTAGGGATTTCTGGAGGAAAAGAAGTAATTAAATCAACAGAAAGATCACCCACTCTATGCTCCTTCTTTAAGGTTCAGTCCAAAAAGGGAGAAGCACACAATTTAATATCCCCTTAGTCGTCTCCTAGTGGTCGGAACAGAGTCACAGGAAAGCTACACCAGAACTGTGGAGGGGTAGGGGAAAAGGGGGATCTCCCTCAGTATCTGCTTTTCTTCCCCCACTTACTCCTGTGCTTCTCTCCATTCTTCCTTCACTTTCTGTCCTACGACCGCGTTTCCTCTTAATCGTCGCCTCTCTTCATTAACCGCTTTTCATTTTTCACCTTTCCATCTTTCCTTTCCACTCTCCTTTCACGTGCTCCCCACTTTCTGCTCTTCTTCCCTTGCCTTTCTCGTCTTTCAACTTTTCATTTTCATCATGTTTCACTCCAATCTTGTACTTCCAATCTCTGCTTTCTCCACTTCTTTTCACATTGTTTGTCTCCCTTTGTATCTTTGTATCTATCCTTGCCTTCAGACCACTCCTTCTTCCTCCCTTTCCATTTTATATTTTTCCTTCTTGTACATAGCTTTACATCCACTCCATGAATCTGTGTTTGATCTCAGGGTCATACATTTAAATCTTGGTGTCGCCACTCAGTCTTTTATCTTTCTGGGGTCGATAAAATGAGTGCCCTTGAGCTGGATAGCAACATTTTTAATTGGGTGTCAAGGCCCCCTCTGATGAATATGTGCTTTACAAACATACATGGTGTGTTAAGTACACAGAAATGTATTTTCATCTTTTGTTTTTCAATTTCTTTGCAATATTACACTGTCATTATTCTCTCTGCCCCTGCTTCATCCAGTACCTTTCAAACTCGCATCCATGTCCTTGACCTCCTTTCTTTCCTTCATTCCATCTTTTTCTTTTTCTCTTTCTCCACACCTCCAGCCATACCTCCTTTCTTCTTTCTATTCTTGCTTCCATACATCCTCATTCATTCCCCATCCTTCCTCCCTTAGTGCATTTTTTCCTCCATTTATTCCTTACTTTCTTTTTTTCCCAGTTCTTTCCTTCACCCCTTCTTTAATTTCTTCTTTTCTTATCCTCAACACTTCTTTCTGTTGTTCTTCCTCCTTTCCTTTCCTCTTTCTTTTCATCCATTACACATCGTTGACTTCTTTTCTCGCACTAGTCCTTAATTTCTTCTTTTCATTTTCTTTTCTTATTTTCTCCTTCTTTTAGCCATTGCTTATTTGTTTCCTCACTCCAGTACTCCCCTTTGTACCTGCATTTGTTGCTGCCTTCCTTAATATATTCCTTCCTTCATCCCTTCCTTTCTTTTAAACAGTGCAGTGCAAACACATTCTCTTTAGTTTGCAAAACTGCTTCAAGTCCTCAAATGACCTTTCCTAACGCTGTATTTTGAAATGTACATACATTCTATATTTTGAGTTCATTTTCGAGTTGTTGCCATAGGCATACTATATGTTACATTTTTTTTGTAATATTGATTTGTATAATGAACTAATCACTCAAGAGGGTATCCAGGCGCTTGGGCAGGAGTGTAGGTGTGAGGACCCTGAGGTGCTTATGTGAAGAGCCAGGGCTTCAGCTTCTTGCGGAACTTAAGAAGTTAAGAGGTAGCTCATGTGTTGAGGCTTATAGGTGTGGGTGGAGCCAATAAATGAAGTGGTTGTAGCAACTAGAGGAAGTGGGAGGAGCCGGGGGAGTAGGTGTGGCCTCCTAAAATCAATTGAGCACCTGCACTTAATATTTTACAAATTAAGCACTGCATCTTGGTAGTTTCACGAAATTGACACTTTTTAATAGGTGCCCTAGGAATTTAAAAAAAATAAAATACTGGCTTTGTTTAAAGGGCGGAGAAACACTATCCAGCTCACAGAGGTTTTCAATGGAACTATTTGCAACTGTTATGTTGGCAGCAATTTGAGGAGATATGCTAACATTTAGTTCTGTTTCCACACAGAAATTCCTCCTGAACAAAGCAGAAGGAATTTCTGTTCAGAAACGACCCGAAATTTGGAAAATCATGTGGGAAAGGCCCATGCAGTGCTTAATTTCAGCCTCTGGTTGCAGGTGAGGACCACTCGTTCTTGGGGACTAAGACATATTTTGCATCATCCTAATTTCACCTAGAACGAGAGAGAGAGAGAAAGCCAGGATGGGGAAAGACGAAAGAAGAGAAAGATGGGAAAATAGTAACAAAGCGAGAAAGTAGTGATGGAAAAGAATCTACAAGAGTGAGATAAAGGGATAGGGAGTTTATGGTGTTTGGTAAAAAAACATGAGGTGAAATCAAAACTGCTTTGGCATTTGATAACCCCAACATTTGGCAGTATCACAGATGGGCTTTTGAGAAAAACTTTCCTTTTGCATAAAAAACAATAGGGCCTGGTAAATCTGGAGTTTGCATGTTAATCCAATTCCAGATCTGAAAACCTGTAATGCATGGTATAGGGCCCTTCAAAAAAAGGCCATTACGCCAGTGGCATTTCTGTGTAGTATGCAGCTTGTAAACTGGTGCTAAAATGTGAGCAGAGCTAAGGGTGCTGGGGTGGGTGCACACAAGCTTTTGCAAGAGCAGAGTGGTAGCTTGGTATGCTGTGGATATAATAGGAACACAGCTACATTTCTGTGGGTCTGTTTAAGACATGTTGGCACTGATTATGAGCTTAGGTGTTATATATCGCACCTGATAAATGATACCACAGGGTACATTATTTATTGGGTGCACTAAATAACACATATTGTGAGTTGGTGAGGGAATAACATGCAGATTTTGGTGTTTAATGCACCAAAATATGAATGATAAGTTAAATATTGTATGATTTTCCCTAGTTAAATTTTGGCTGGTTAACAACTCATAATTTTGACCCATGCGTATAAAGATCAACTTGTAATTGTGGCCTTTGTCTTCCCTCTTGGCCACGATGCGAGGCAGTCTTGTGACTTTCATATAAGGGGCCAGCTTGGAACTGTCTAGTTTTGATCACCTACCCTGCCTTTTAAATGAAATAGGGCAACAGATGGATGGGAGGCCATTCAGTCCCGACATTGGCAGCTGGGGCTTTGACCAACAGCTATATGTGAGCTTGTTAAAGTTCTGTTTCCTGCTCACCCTTTAACAGTGGCGGGACCTGCACCCTTCATCATAGTCTGCCTGAGTGACTTCAAGGGCTAGTTAGCTGGCCTCCTGTTCTGAACTACAGGAACACAACAAGCTCCAGAGGTCTCCCTGCAGCTGCCCAACTGAGCTGCTGAGCTGGACGTGACTGGACCTGGAACTGGACATTTCTGAGACCTGCTGGCCTCTGCTGGAGTGAGTTCCTGATCCTCAAGAGGATCATTCCAAGTCCTGAACATTTGGTGTGGCGTCAGTTGAGCTCCTCCTTGAAGAAAAGGAGAAATCCTGAAGCTTTGGTGTCTTCACCCTGCCGCTTACACTGACCGCAAACGCAAAGCTACGGTGAACTTGACTCTTTGCGCTACAGTGACCACTAGAGACGAACTGCAATGCTAGATTTGCACTTCGAGCTACAGCATCGACAGCCGATGGTGACCGTCAAAGCAAAGCTCCAGTAATGACTGTTCGCGATGCCCGACAGGATCTTCACACTAAATTGATGACCATCCGCGAAATCTGGCCTGCACGTTGCGATACAGTGACAATAACCTGAGAAAGTCTCCCTGTTCCTTGTGGCCTCCTCTACTGCAAACGGAACTTTTCACGCTGGATTTTAGAAGGTAACCTCTGCAGCTGGACTAACTTGATCCCTGTATCTGGCTCTCACTCCATCTCAGTTGGTCTGGATTTGTGACTTTCACCCGGTTGTGCCTGATCAGATAACCGTGATTGTCGCTCTGAGCTTTTAGGCACCATACTTACTTTAAATATTTGAAATTGCATATCTTCAGTTCTACTGTTTGGATTTTTGTTGTTTTGGTGTCAAATCATTAATCACCTTTTACTCTATTACTCTAAATCAGTGTGGGATTTTTCATTCTTTGTGTTTTCACTTTATTACTGTTTGAGTGCCACATAAATACTTCTCACATTGCCTCTATATCTAGCCTTACTCCTTTTGTGCCAAGCTACCAAAGGGTTAAGCAGAGGTTAGTGGCTTTTGTGGTTCAACCTGACAAAGCTTGTGGCTGTTTCTTGAGAAGGGCTTACACCCCTGTCAATCAACAACCCAATTTCTCACTGGTGCCAAATGCACAGGGCTTGAAAGTTGAATTTGGAACCTAGCTGAACTCATCCTAAGACAGCAGGAGCAAGTCTTCAGCAGAAAGGTGGTCAAGAGGCAACCCCCAGACTCCATCCCCCTTCAGAGTCAGGCAGTATTTTCTAGCTTCTAAGCTTACACTCTGGATAGCGTGACCTAACAGTCTGTAGGATATTGTCTAGCCCCAACACATCCCTCTTTCCCATCCTGAACCTTCAGCACAATGGGACCACGAAGCAACCCCTCTTACTGGTTGGAGATTTGTTAGAAGATCAGTGGATCAGTCAGTGACTTTAATCAAAGATACCACCTGAAATAGGGAACTATTGCTGACTAATCCCTGCAGCATAACTACATATAAGTGCAAGTTGCTGCAAATACTTTTGGATCGTACACTATTGCAAAATATCCCATTTGTAAATTGCTTTGTGTCAGTGCACCAGATTTATCCGTCTGCGTTTGCTGGCTGTAAAAAGGTTATAGCTCTTGGAAAGTAAATGATCAGAATGAAACACCCTAGCTCCGGGTTTCCTTTGTTAACACAATTGGGTATATGCATCAAAATTCGGTAAAACGAGTCCTTATTTGCGAAAAATAAGGATTTGCACATAAGGACTCGTATTCCGCGATGCATCAACAGATTCGGTATTTAATACCGAATCGCAAAAAATATACCAAAACCACGGTAGCGAGAGTCCAAAATAAAGATTAGCAAATACCGAATTAGCAAATACCGAATTGGTATTTGCGATTTCGGTATTAGCGAATTCGCAAAAAAAGGTCGCGTTGGAAGCAGGTTGATGACATCACAACCAGGAAGTCTTCGGGCCCATCCTTCAATCATTGCTCTGAGGAGCTCAGAGGAGGAAGCAGAGCACAGGAGCTGAGGAGAGAAACACTGACCAGCAATACCATTGCATTTCAGGATGGAGAAGGATGCACCCCAAAACAAGGACACACCCAGAAAGAGGAAGAGGACATTTTCAGACAAAGAACTTGAACTTCTGATCGAGGGGGTGAGCAGCGAACATGACAGGCTGTTTGGCAAGCTGTCACCAAAGGTGCCTGAGGCGGAGAAGCGAAAGATCTGGCTGCGCATTAAGGAGAGGGTAAATGCTGTAGGAGTCACGCACCGCAGCATAGACGACCTGAAAAAGAGGTGGTATGACCTCAGGAAAAGGGGGAAGGAGAGGATTGCAGAAAGGGTGAAGGATGCAGCTGGCACAGGAGGGGGGACATCCAACGTCACACCCAACACAGCCCTTGAGGACTCCGTTGAGGGTACCATTGAGCCTGAAGCAGTCGGGGTTCACCCAATTGGACACTTCCGGCTCTGCGGCAGGAGAACAAGGCAAGATGCATGCCAGTGCAGATAAGCAGCGTGTTGTCTACCCCTGCCCATTCCCCCAGGCCAATCACAGTGCACATGTAGTAGTGCCTAATGCATATACCCTCACCAAAGTGTTGCATCATGAGAGTTGTAGTCATATCATCCAAGTGTGCATGTATAATCCCCAATGTAAATTAAATGAGACCAGAATCACAGGGCCAATAGTCAGTCCAAATATGTCATTTATGTAGTTGAAAGTATGCAACACATATACATTCAGACAAAATAATAACAATGCACTGTTTCACACACAGATGCATCACCCCTGGACTCAGATGACAGCGGACGCTCATAATCTCAGAAACCCCGGCAGGGACCGATGCAGAGACTCCACAGGGACGTCATCCCACGACACCACCAACACCATCACCACCACCACCATCACCACCAACACCACCACCACCACCGCGGACAACACCACCACCACCACGGACAACACCACCAAGCCGCCGGGCAAATGTCCCCTCCCTGCAGGTGATGGCGACGGAGCAGAGGCCAGCAACCACAAATGTTCCACGGCAGTCAATTTTCACTCTGCCAGCTCAAACACCAGCACGTGTCCGAGTCCGACAGCGGGGCAGGCCACTGGGAAGAGCTGCAGAGAGATCTGAGGAGCCTATACATGGCTACGGTGTGGTTGAGTCACGGATGCTGCGTGTTCAGCGCCTGCAGGGGAGACACATGGGTGCAATTAACATCAACATGGCAAAATTGGCAAGCAAAATGGGCACGATGATAGATGCTGTGCGTGAAATGACCACAGCCATTGCTGAGGGTAACAGAGGCATAAAACTACAGAAACTCACATGTGCCGTCATGGCAGGGCAACAGAGCGAGTGCAGGAGGCATCGCCAGAACTTGCTCCGTTCCAATGCCTCCATTAGGGCCATCGCAAAGGTCTGCAACAGCACAGCTGTACTGTCACGGAGATCTGTGTCCCTGCAGGTTGACCTGGGCCATTACTGTGGTGATGTGGCAAAGGCCTTGGGCCAAGTGACCACTGCAGTGAGCCTCTGCAGTCTGGGTCTTTAAATGCCTGCAGTTTGGGAGTGGAGGAGGGGAGTGAGGCTGCATCAAGCGTCAGCAGCATCTCTGTGCCGGAGGCCAGCGAGAGGAGGCGCAGTTCGCACAGCTCCACAGCCACTGACACACATTGTAGTGATGTGGAGGACTCATGCGACAGGAGACTGGGGTTACATGGGAGGCGCAAATAGCCATGTTCCATAGGGTCCTTGGCCATGGTGATGTAACCATGGACCACCTACACTACTACAAGATACTCCTGTGATGACAACGGATATGTATCCTCACCTATGTTTTGAGTCTGCATCATGTAGACGTATCATTAATATTCACCTGACATGTGCTCATGTGCATTAAACATTTGCATACCAGATTATGTTGTGATGGATCATTCTTACCTGTCTCTGAAGTGATTTTGTGTGATGTATGTCCGCCTCCTTTGACCTTCAGCTGTGTTAGGCACGTGTGCCTGTTGTTGTTGGGGGGGTTACTGTGCACGAAAGTCGTCATCTCCGTCCACCACTATTGCTATCCCCCTTCTTGTGGCAATGTTGTGCAGCATGGCACACACCGCTATTATCCGGCAGCAGGTCACTGGGTCATACTGCAAGGCACCTCCTGTCTTGTGTAGGATCTGGAAGCGACTCTTGAGGATGCCAAAGGTTCGCTCTACCACATTCCTGGTACTGATATGTGCTGCGTTGTAGCGCTGCTCCTGAGGTGTTGCCGGGTTGAGTTAGGGAGTGAGTAGATATTCACGCAAGGCGTAGGCGGTGTCACCTGCAGGGTGGGTAGCAAAGGGTTAGCGGCATGAATACAATTACATATGTGAGGATGAAGTTAATGATGAGGCATAAGTATGTACCTAGTAGGTGTCCCTCTCCAAATTCACCGTTGAGCGGACGCCTGTGGATGCCACTGTGTCGGAATATGTATGCGTCGTGTGTGCTTCCAGGAAATTGTGCTACAATATCCGTTATGATGTGCTTGCCATTGAACACAACCTGCACGTTAATGGAGTGATAGGACTTCCGGTTGCAGAATATGTATTAGTTGGCTGAGGGGGGACAGATGGGGACATGCGTGCAGTCAACGCATCCTATCACATGGGGAAATTGTGCCACCTGGTAGAAGTCATATTTGGTGTGGTTCAACTGCTGTGGGGTTGTGGGGAAGGTGATGTGGGTATGAATCATTGTCAGCATGGCATCTAGGAATTTGCGGAAGAAGAGTGATAGTGCGCTTTACGACACGCCTCCGGCTGCTGCTACAACCCCCTGGAAACTACCAGATGCCAGCAGGTGCAGGCTGGATAGACCTGGACGTGGGCAGGGATGGCGTTGGTCCTACGGGTATGGTGCTGCAGTAGCGGTTCCAGGTCAGCAATGAGGCGCATGATCATTGCCCGATTCAGCCTGTACTTGTCATAGATTAGTTCCTCTGTCTGGCCCAGCAATGTGATGCGCACCCTGAACACCCTCTCCTGGATCCTCCTCCTGCGCAATGCAGCAGCATTGATTCTCATCTTCCTAGCAAGCACGTAGAGGGCAGCCATTTTGGAAGACATACAGGGTCTCCAGAGGCATATATGAAGGGTTTCTGATTGTTTCCACCGGTCTGTATTATTATTATTTTTTTTTTGCATTCCACCAACTTTACCTCCTGGTTGAGATTTCCCTTATTTTGCTCATGCTAAATAGCGATTTGGTTAATTTTCGTTATTTGCGATTTTTGGTGCATATCGTAGCGACTTTTTAGTAGCGATTCGGTATTTCCGGGGGGCAGATTTCATTCTCGGTATTACCGATTGCTAATTTGCGATTCGGTAATTTACAGCGGGGTTATTTTGCGATTCTTTATTTTTTTCGGAAATGGGGATGATGCATTGGGATTTCAGGTTTTGCGTTCGGTAACGGCCTGTTTTACCGATTCGCTATTTTACCGGGAGCTATTTTGTTTGATGCATCTGCCAGAATGTGCTTTGCTACTTTGGAGGTGGTCTCCACGGATTTAACTTCATGTACGAATTGAACTCCTTCACATCTCAACAACCTTCATGAGCAGCATGCGGACCCAGCTGTGGCCATTGCTGACCTGTGCGTGCATCAGTGACAGACCCAGAGGGGTTTGTTGTTTATTTTAAGAGGAGTGGATTGGAGTTAATCTAGAGTCCACCTTTGCACTCACCCTACTCTGCCCGACCCTTTGGCAGCAGTGCAGCCCCAGCAGTTACATCCTATGAATGTCTCGGCTACATACATCCTGCACTCACCCTGCAACCATTACTCCTCTAACCAGCACAGTGTGTTTCATGAAGCCATCTACAAAAAAACGTGTTTCATGATTTATCTCTTTTTAAAGCGCTCAACACATTCTTTTATAGATCTGCCAGGCGCAAGCTGATTTCAAAAAGCAATCGAGAGCCTATATTACACGTGCAGAGTATTTACATTCTGATTAAGCACTTGACATTTCCCAGTTAATAAGCGGAGCCGCACGATGCTCTTAAAGCTTGTGAATAATTAAATGTCTTTCTAACTCTGGCAAAATACAATTTCTTTTCGTATTTTCAATTGCTTCACGGCAGCCTAAGGGAGTATATAAAGTGTGCTCGTCGTCCATTCTCTATGCAAAGCATTCCACCAAATGCAGGCTCGTGTTTTTGGCAACTTTCGAGACTAACGCATGAAGGAAGGAGAGTGTATGCGAACTGCTGATGTGTTACTCACTTGCTTCTTTCATTGTATGTCTTCTGCTAGTCTCATACGTATGGCCATGACTGCCCACAGATGCTGGAATGGGTCGTTGCACCCACTCTGAATGAACTTGAGGCATATGCGCAGCCCATGGAGCCTGGAGGCCTTCACAAAGGTATTGTATAAAGAGCAGCTGAACCGTGAGAACTGGGCCAGTAGACGATGGCCATCCTGGGGAGTGCGATTGGTGTACAGATTAGGACAGGGATAACGCAGGCCCTGGCCCCTGTGGAGCAGGCAGGCCTCCAAACCTTCCGGGGGTTTTCTGACCTTCAGGGGAACCCACTCAGACCAAGGCCAATGACGACCTGTGAGATGTGGGCGGCTCAGGGGTCCCACTTCACATTATGCAGGGATGCATTGTGCATGACGTCACTGCATTGGGCTTGTGTGCCCCAACGGCTTTGTTTTTCATCCACACCAACAGACGTTGCGCATGAACAGAAGGAGAAAGCACTGCACAGCACACAGACACAGGCATGTGGTTAACCCATCTCTCCGTGCTTGTCTTCGGGTACTCCTGGCCCCTGAGAAGGATCCAAGGCCCCCAGTGCAGGTGTAGTTGCTGACGTTTGTTCAGAGGAGGAAGAACATCAAAGAGTTTCATTATGCTCCCATAAGTTGCTTCTGAATCACATTGTTCTTACATTTCTTCTAATACATTGACATTTTCGTCTTAATTCCGGGATAAAAATTGTTAATACATGACTGAAAAAACTATAATTCTAGTCATAGGTAATGGAAAGGGGCGCCATGGGGAAGGGCCAAGGGTGAGGCCTTGCGCTTTGAGGAGGTCGGGCGTATCTGTAGATAGTGGACACCCCATCTCCCCTGCGTGGGACACCCTTCTCGACCACTGCCTTCTACTTACCAGAGATGGCAAATTGCCCTCATAAATCCAGGGATGCAGCCCCTCATGGGCCGGAGTCCCCCTTCCCTCTCCAGACTCCAATTATGCACACACTCCCTCCTGTCATGCTTCTGTCGGTATGGCCATGCCCTATCCGGAACCCTGACACCAAATGCATCCCTAAGCAGGCCCGCCCTGGTCTTCAATCCCCCCCCCCCACCCCTGTCCCCTCCTCCCAGCTCTATCCCGAACATGTATCCCCACTAGACACTAGGTCTGTGCATACCATCATTAAGCCACTTGCATAGCCCATAGCCACTTATCGGCCCCCTGTTGCACGAACACGCCCAAATTACGGTCTTTCCATTCTCTCATGCAACGCAGCGGCCTCAAGGACACTCGTGCGAAAAATATGTAACCTTTGACCAGTTTATTGTTGATTGTTGAAAACTCCATTAACAACACTTGCTAAAAAAATAGGTAGTAGAAAGAGACATATGTATTGCATACATTTTTGTTTTTAAAGTTGAGTATACTATTTGCCTCACCTGTTCCTTCTATGTGATATAATTCATAGAATCTTTCGATCTATTAGAATTTATTTTTTTCTGCACGTTCTATAAGGGTTCTGTTTTATCCTGTCATCACAACTGTTGGTTTTCATAAGTTGACTTAAAAAAGAATAGCACTTTAATAATCGCATTTTTGTTTGCCGGGTTTCCGTTTCCATAGTCCTATTTCTGTTAAAGGAGCTCTCATCACATAACTCCATCCAATTCTAGAATTTCACTCTGCATTAAACTTTATAAATAAATAAATAAATTAATTAATTAAATAGTGACTGAGGGAAATGAAGAATGAAGGGCCTGATGTACAAAAGTTGGTTACAGTCGCAAATCCAGTGAATCAGGATTTATTACTGCAAAAACCTGCTCAGAATGTACAAAACCCCTTCGTCGAGTTGGAAAAGTTTTTCAATTACGTTTTGCGACCCTTTCTAAATTGCAAGTATTAAGGGGGCATGAAAGCGACGTTGTATCTGCTCTTTTTGAGTTCTAATTGGAATATGTCAGTAGTTTGTGATCCTACATGTGTTTGGAGATCACTGACAAGTTACCAATAGTCCATATGGGGCTGTAACTGATTAGTAAAGGGATAGCCATTATGTTGGACAGATTTCCCTTTGGGATTCCTGTTGGATGGTAGGGTCTGGGAAGCAAATGCAGGGATGGGGGTCTGCTGTCCTTTGCATGAACCATCCCTGCATTCTCAGCCATTCATATGAGATTGCAAAATGTGATCCCTCTAAACATTATTCATTAAGCAGGTAGGTTATTTTGTGAAACACACCCCCACCCCTCTATTTGATGGAAATTTTGAGATGTGACTATTTATTACACAGGTCACGTTGCAAATAACATAGGGATTCACCAACCAGTTGATGTACGATTTGCACATTCCTACTTTCCTAATGGGCATAGTTCATGGGGCCTGCAGTCCCGTGGATAATTTGAAGAACAGCAGATTAATCTTTCTCTATTAAATCTTCTAAAGTATTAGTGAAATCTTTTACTTCTGTAATGTACAAACCTATGCACATGCATATGCCAAGCTTTAGGTTGTTGATAAAGGAGATATAATACTCTGCAAATAGCTATTTTAATTGAGAACGAGATACATTCTTGTGACAAAGTGCTTGCCCCTATGCAAATAAGGGAACGCCCTCTGTTGATAGTGCTGGCACTTTAAGTGCGCCAATGCTATTGGTATTATAGAAAGGGACGCACACGCGTATGCGACCCCTTCTATAATATTAAAGCGCCCCGGTGGCACGCAAAGGAGTGCAAACGCCCATTGCGCCCCAGGTGCCCCATCTGTAATACAGCCCCAGGCGCCATTTAAAAGGTGGCACACTGTCAGTGGACCTCCTGACGGTAGCCCTCTGCAAGGATTAAAGGGGGCAGACATCCCCTTGCAGGCGGGTGCAGTCACTGACTGCACCCGCATGCTAGGGTATCTCCAAACCTTGATTAGTTCTCTCTATTTACTCACTTAACTGAGAGTGATAATCAAAAGAAAGAACGTGTTCAACTCCCAATTCTTTATACAAAGTTTGCCCTAAAATGTGAAATGTATTTTTACTTCTATCGGAAATTATATTACGATTGAATCCATGAACATAGGCAATATCAATCAAAAATTACTGGACCATTTCTTCAGCTGTGTAACGTTGACATTTTACCATACTGTATCCTTTTCAAAGACGAATATACCATTATAAAATCTATCGAAATTGAATGGACACATTAGGGTGCCACTGGTAATCAATCGTTAGAGGTATCCAAAAGGTGTGAATGTAAGGATTTTTCCTGTGCACAGTCAAGGCATGTAAGTGCATATGCTTAAACATGATAATGGCAAATAGGCCACCAAAAAAATCGTAAACCCAAATCGAAAGAAGCCTTAACTCCTTTATGACCGGAAATGGCGGAGTCAAGATACATCTTCATAACATCCAATTTTAATTGTTTAGTTGGTATAAAAAATAGCTTGCTGACTGCAAAATAAGTCATTTAATCGAATCAGAGGATCCCTCTAAAGCATTGGGCTCCATCTGTGCTTATACGAACTTGACCTTGTCTAGGAAATATGGAACTATTCCTATCGCACATTGACGGCGAATTACAGGTTAATTATTAGTAAATGATGACTCAAGATACCAGCGGGACACAGCATCTGTCAATGCAAGGTTTGAACCAGGATTTAAATGATAGTAAACGATATACTATGCAAAGAAAAAGTGCCCATCTGGCTTAGTGGTTACTCCTACTTTGAAGATTTCTCAAGCACTCCACATTTCAATTATCAGTTTGAATTTCAAATGGCACTCTAGTGCCCAGGTAAGACTACTTTTGTTTAATATAACTGTCTCAACTGTTCTTCCAGAGGCATCTGTTTCCACAATAAACGTCTTTGAATCAGCAGGAAGACATACAATTAATACATGGGTAAACCTCTGTTAAAGTGCACCGAGAGTCCTTCAGCTTGATAGTCCCAGCAAACATCCTTATTCATATGTTCCCTTTTCAAAACACAAGTAATGTCTCTTGTTATTGCTGCAATATTCTTGATGAGTTGATGATAAAAGTTTATAAATCTAAGGAAACATTGAGTATCTTCAACATTAGTGGGTGAAGGACAATTTCGAATAGCTGCAGCCTTTTTGGATCCATGAAAATACCAGAAGCAATAAAATCCAATCCAAAGTACTCCCCTCCTTGCTTTTCAAATCCACACTTCTCACGTTTACAGGACAAATTGTATTGTATTGTATTGTAATTGGATTTATTTAGTGCTTACTACCCCTGATGGACATCGAAATCGCTTTTTCGTCGAGTAGCACGCTCCTCCGGGACCCATAGAGGTTTAGTGTTGAATTAGTATAGTGAAACATGCAAGTCAATTTTAGGTGGTGGATAGGTTAGTCAGTTATAGGTTAGTCAGTTATTTTGATTCGGATTTGGAAAGATAGCAGAAGATTGAAGCATGCTACTCCGGAAACCCATAAAGGATTAGTGCTGAATTAGTATGGTGAAATATGAAAGTATTTTGAGTGGTGGATATTAGTCAATTAGTTAGAGTGAGAAAGGTAGCGAAGGGATAAAAGGGAAGAAAGGTTTGCAACCATGTAGCACCTGTTACCCGCTTTTCTGGCGAGTAGGACGCCTACTCTGGAACCCATAAAGGATTAGTGTTAAAAAATGAGTATAGTGAAGTATGAAGTAATTTGAGTGGTGGATATGTTATTCAGTTATTTGGATAGAGAAGAGTAGGTTGCGGGATAGAAGAGGGAAAGAGGTTTGTATTTATATAGCGCTTGCTACCCCTTGATGGGGTTTTGAGGTGCTTCATTGGTGAGTAGCAAACTACTCTGGAACCCATAAAGGATAAGTGGTGAATTAGTATAGTGGAATATGGAAATTGAGAAGTGAACATGTTAATCTGTTATTTTGATTGAAAAGGATAGTGGAGGGACAGAAGAGTGAGATTTTTTTTATTTTTTTTAGGTCATGGCAGTAGGAGGAGGCTTTTGCATATGTAAAAGGGGGTTTTGAGGGGAAAAGTCAGAGGAAAGAGTTTATAAAGATTTGTTTTGGGGGATCGGCATAGTAAAAAGAGGTGTCAGGTGATGCAAGGAGTAGGAGAGAGTCTAGAAAGGGTTATTTTGGGGATCATAGTAGTGGTACGGGGTTTAGGATAAATAAGAGAGTCGATGTAGGGGGTTTATTGATATATGTATAGGGTGAGAGATAGAGTGCTGCACTGGAAATAGTAGTAGAAAGAAGTTTGAGATGAGTCAGAAGGTTGGGCCAGAGGATATATTGAGAGAAGTATAGTCTGAGAAATAGGGTAGTGCATTTTAAATGCTATATTAGAAGAAAGTGGTACATATATAGATCCATAAGTACATTGAAAGTATATAAATGCATAGAGGAGGCAAGTATATATAGATTAAAGATATTGATAGAGGTACAGGATGAGACATAGGGTAGTGCATTGGATATGCTTTTTCTGGAGAAAGGTAACAGACAGACAGATCCAAGTACATGGAAGGTACATAGATGCACAATGGAAGTAAGTACATGTAGACCAAAGATGATGTTTATTTATTAATTTATTTATTTATTACAACATAATTATTCTACATGTTTATACAAAGCAATACACAAAGATAGGTACATATCTATAGTGAAAATAAATATATACAGGGGAATATGCTCTACATTTCTGTTTGCTTATGGTGCTTATGTGGGGAAGAGCCAATTCTTGAGTAGTTTTCTGAAGATAAGGTGGTTGGTGGAGGATCTTATGTTGGGGGTTATGTTGGGGGTTATGTTGGGGGTTAAAGAGCTCCATAGTTTGGCTGCTTGAACAGAGAAGGAATGTGTCACACATGTTTTCTTTCTTGTATCTTGAGATTTTGAGGCAAGATGCCCCTTTGGAGCGTAGGTTCCTTTGTTGAATGTGTTTGGTGATTTTATTCCTAATCAAGAGTGGTCCCATTCTATGTATTGCTTTATGGGTGATACAAAGTAGCTTGAACGTGGCTCTTCTGGCAACCGGTAATCAATGCAGGTCTTTCCAGGCAGGTGAGATGTGGTCTCGCGGTTTGATATGCAAGAGTAGTCTGGCAGCTGAGTTCTGAATCCGTTGTAGTCTTTTAATGGTCGTTAAAGGTGATCCCTGGTAGAGGCTATTGGCTTAATCGAGTTTGGACAGAACAAGGGAGATGGTAGCTTGGACCTTGTATGGAAATCCCAATGAGGAAAAATTAATCGCAGCGTTTTTATAGTGACAAAGTCTGATCTTGCTAGTTTGTCCACTTGGGCATTCTTCGACAGCTCGGAGTCCATGGTAATTCCGAGGTTTCTTACTTCCTTCGATACTTTAGACGGTGATCCCAGTTCATCAGGCCAGGCGGTCGTAATGTTTCCAATCGCCATATGTGAGTATTTCCGTTTTTGAAGCATTCAATTTGAGATGGCTCCAATCATCCACTGATCCAAGGCTCTGAGACAACTGAAAATTGGGGCTTTTTTAATGTCTTTGGGGTATTCCAGTTGAAGGAGTATTTGCGTGTCATCTGCATAGTTAAAGCACGTGAGGTGAAATTGATTGATCAGTACCGGTAATGACTTCATGTAGATGTTGAAAAGTATGGACAAGATGATAGAACCATGAGGGACCCCTGCTTCTGTGGAGTATGGTTTGGACGAGAAAGGTCGGGTATGGATGGCATTAGTTCTGTTTTGAAAGTAGGGCGCGATCCAGTCTAGAGCAGTTCCCTCTATGCCAGCTTCATAGAGTCTTTGTTTCAGAGTGTCATGGTCAACCGTGTCAAAGGCAGCCGAGAGGTCCAAGAGGAGTAAAGCAGCAACCCCGCTGTGGTCAACTGTATTCTTCAGGTCATCGTAGATGGCAAGGAAGGCAGATTCAGGGCCTCTTCCTGGATGGAATTCTGTTTGGAAGTCTGAGAGTATGTCATTCTTTTCAATGAATTGTGACATCTGGGCAAATGCTGCTGATTCTATCATTTTGCCCAGTAAAGGTCCATTTGTAATGCATCTGTACTTGTCAGGGTTCAGTGGGTCCAAGTTTGTTTTCTTCAATAAAGGGCGTATGTGTGATTTTTCGAGTTCTTCTGGAAATATTCCGGTAGTTAAGGAATCGTTGATGATTCTTCTTACTGGAGTGGCAGCGGAGGTTGTTAAAAGAATTGTCTTGAAAGTTTGTGGTGGACAGGGGTCAGAAGGGCTGCCGGCAGGCTTGCTTGCTTTGACCACGTCCATAAATTCATCGTGTGAGATGTGTTGGAAAAAACTGAGAGGCTGAGTTAGAGTATTCTTGGATTGTTGTTTTGTACAAGGGTTAGTGCTGGTGCTTTGTTTCTGTTTTAGGTATGAGTCCAATGTGTCTGCTTTGTATATGTAATGATTTGTCAGTTTGCCTGTGGAATCTTGAGTAACAGAATGAGTTCCTTCTAGGAAACTTGGTTTGCGAAATTCATTGAGTATTTTATAGAATTCTTTATTTGCACATTTAGCATTTTGAATTCTGTCTGAGTAGTACCCTTTCTTAAATTTTTTGATAGCTGACTTGTATAATCTGTTAATTTTTGTAGATGAAGTTTGTCTTGTTTGGTGTTTGTTTTGAGCCAAGTACGTTGCAGCTTTCTAATTTGTTGTTTTATGTCTCTTATTTCTAAGTTTCTCCAAGGCGCTTTTTTTCTTTTGTGCTGTTGTGTGGTTTTGAGTGGTATCAGGATGTCAAAAGCTTCCTGTAGCCACTCATATGGATTTTGAACCGAAGTTATTGTTTTCAGATTTGTACTTGATGTTAGTTGTGTTTCTAAGTGTTCCAAATTGAGGGGCCGATTAGGATGGCGGTTTTTCCGCATCCTCCGGGCCGGCGGAAGTGTCCGCCGGCCTGGAGGATGCGGAAAAACCGCGGCGGAGACTCCAAAGACCCACCGCCAAATTAGGATGGCTGGTGGGTCTGGAATTCCGTCCGCCGCTTTTCCGCCGCGGTCGGCTTCCGACCGCGGCGGAAAAGCTATAACATGGCAGGCGGTGTCTATGAGACACCGTCCGCCATATTATGATGTTGGTGTAAATATGCTTTTCCACGGCGGCTTTTCCGCCATGGAAAAGCATACGGACATTCACTTTGGGGGCCCGTTGCGGGCCCCCTGGGTGAATGGGGGGTGGGGGGTGCACATGGGGGGTACCTATGGTACCCCCCTGCATTTGCGTACACAAAGCAGCAGGCACCGTGCGGTGCCTGCCGCTTTGTGCATGTAAATGCAACACATGCATTTTTAACATTGCGGCGGGTGCAGCTTGAAGCTGCACCCGCCGCAATGTTAAAAATAGAGGATGTGACCGCCACCCTGGCGGTCACATCCTAATTGCCATGGAGGGACCGCCGCTGCCCATGCGGGCGGTCCCTCCTACTCAGGGGTGGCGGACGGACGCAAGTCCGTCCGCCATCCTAATCGGCCCCTGAGTTTGGTCCATGGCCGATAGGTGGATGGATGTAGGCTAGTTTTATGTGAGTCCCTTAGTGTTGTTTTATGTTGGAAAGCAAGCAAGTGGTGGTCTGACCATGTGATCGGAGTTATAGTTTGAAAGGTAACTAGTTAAGAATTAGCAAAAATGACTTCTAGGATATGTCTAGCAATGTGTGTGGGTTTGTGGATAATCTGATGCAGGTTCAGTGTGTCTAGGCCAGTGATTATTGTTTTTGGATGGGATGTATTGGGTTTGTCAAACAAAATGTTGAGGTCACCCAGAATGCATAAGTTAGAGTGTATTATTATCAGGTTTGCAACTGTGTCTAGAAGTGCATCTGGGAATGTCGCCTTGCTAGATGGAGGTCTGTAAAGGAGCAGGAAGTTACAAGATGAAGACAGTGTAGTATTGCATCTTGTTAGAAGAGCCTCACAATTCTTTATGGTGATGTCATCAACTTTAGTGATATGTAATATTTGCCTGAACACAACAGATAGCCCACCTCCTTTTTTGTCTATACGATTTTGGGTGATCATTTGATAGCCTACAGGAATGGCTTCATGCAGGACCGGAGCCATATCATCTCCCATCCATGATTCAGTTATGAATAGTATGTCTGGTTTTGCATTAGTGAGAAGGTCGTAGATGTGATGATTGTTTTTAAATGATGATGTTGTTGTATTCTTGATAAACTCACATATTCTTGATGTTCCACCAGAGACTTTGAAAACACTACAATACCATCCAAATCAAACAAATAAACTAATTTAAGACATTGGAGAACACTGCATTCATAAACTACTGAAACGTAGTACGAGCACTGCACAATCCAAATTACATTGAATGACATTTGAAACTCTCAAATGGTTACAGGGATGTTATAGTTAGGCTCAGGTTTCACTCGTACAAAACCAGTGAAATTCTGCTGTTATAGTTAGCGAGCTAACTATAACCTGTGCCCTCGGAATGCACTGCTTATGATCTCACATATTACATCACTCATGACATGGTCAGTGACATCACTGATGATATCGCAAATTACATCACTGATGATATCACTGATTGCATCATCCAGTGACTGTGAGGGTTTTATGTGTGTTAAATATATAAACCAAGGTCTATTGTTGAATCAGTGGCTGTATGAGTGCCTGTTTGGATAATTCAGTGGGTGTGTGACTGACTGTATAGGTGAGTGATTATGTGTCTCAGTAAATGTATGGGTGAGTAGCTGGGTATGTGAAAGGCAGTATAGGTGAGTGATGGCTATGTGATTGACTGCATGGGTGAGTGAGTGAATGTGAGAGTGTCTGTGTGGATGAATGCATGCGTGTGTGAGTGACTGTACAGGTGAGTGAGTACATGTTAGTATCTGTAGGAGTAAGTGAGTGAGTGTGTGTGTGTAACTGTATGGGTGAGTAAGTGGTTGTGTGATTGTCTATATGGGTGAGTGAGTAGGTGTGTGAGTAGCTCTATGGGTGACTGGTTCAGTATGTGAGTGGCTGTACGGGTGTATGAGTGGATATGTCAATGGCTGTATTAGCGAGTGATTGGGAGTATGAGTGGCTGTATGGGTGAGTGAGTGAATGTGTGTGTAGATCTATGAATCAGTAAGTGGCTGTGTAAGTACTGGTATGAGTGTGTGAATGGGTTTGAGAATGATAGTGTGCAAGTTGAAGTTGATGAATGAAAGGGTATATGGGGTGTGAGTGGGTGCCTCTGAGATTCTGTGCAGGTTGTCATTGGTGATGTCATTTGAGATGTCATCAGCAATATCATCTGGGATGTCACTGACCATTTCATGAGTGAGGTGATATGTGAGATTATAAGCAGTGCATTGCGGGGGCACAAGTTATAGAAAGAGGATGTGGCCTAATGGTCTAAGACGGTTGATCTCAAATCTGGGGAACTGTGTTCGAGTCTTGCAATAACACTCAACATCCTGTGATTCTGGACAGATCCCTTAATCTCCCTGTGCCTAACAAAAATGAATGTGTCCTTGTGTAACGTAACTGGTGCTCATTTAAAGCGCTCTGATACTTCGTGGCATATAAAATTCTGGAGAAAAAAAACTGCTGATTTTGTACAAGCACCCCCCTTGATGGATCTCCCTGAATTTTTCAACACAGCAGCTGAGGTGACTGGCAAATTAGTTTTGAACATTTTGTGAATATTCGTCAAACAACAGCAAATGAAAAAACAGTCTTCCTGTAGAAACTACACCCTAACTTTATTTTACTTACTGGCTATCGCCAGTAGGTAGTTATAGTTAGGATGAAGTTTTCCCCATGTTATCCTCTATAGAAACTATAGACAAGGCTACAGCATGAACTACTGAACAAATCTGCACCAAATTTGGCAGGAACGTAGATGTTTGTACAGTGCCATGTGTGATTTGGTGTAAGTCCATTCAGTAGTTGCAGAGTTATTAAAGGAAATTCAAATGTGCATATATAGGGATGCAAAGGCTCCGCAAACTCTCCAGATCTTGTGCTGATATCTGATTGGCTGCCAACATTTCAAACCAGGAAGTGTTGGCAGCCATTGTGGGACTCAGCTTGAGCTGAATCCCACAAAAAAGTTTTTTAAGAAAGAGAAGGGGGCAGGGTAGGAATACCCTGACCCCATGGGTCTCTTGGGATTAGTATTGCTGTAGTCCAACTGAAAGCCTGCCATCGTTTACATCACGAGTCTTATTAAATTTGAAACTGTGCAATGTGGAGAAAGTTACACATGGGATTTTTGAAGTGAAATGTGCAAACCGCCATAAAGGAGCACTAAGTTCTAATGAGACTCGTCATGTAAACAGCGATGGCAGGATTTCAGTTGGACTACAGCACTACTAATCCCATAATGCCTTGCATTAGATATAGTCCATTAATATAATGGGGTAATCCACAATGGTCCACAGACCTGGCTAATGATTGGTATAGGCAACAATGGTCCTGGACTAATTTACCATCTAGTTATGGAGAAATTTATCATTTAAAAAAACATGCAACGAAAAAGTGCATATGGTATCGCATAAAGCCATTTAGTGCTTAGCAATTTTTAAAAAGGCAGATATGGACACTCTCAAAAACAAAACAGAACCCAACATTACTACAAAGGTGATTGTATTTATTTCTCAAATATTTTAGTAACAAATCAGCATACTTGAATGTTCCACAAAAAGAAAGGAAGGTTGCTCCAAAGAGAGGGAGAGAGGGAAATTGTGCTTGTGAACGGGACAGATGTAGAGGGGGATCAAATATGGAAAACATTTTTACCAGATAGTTCATTTAATTTCTGATAAACAGCCTTAAAAAGGCCTACCTGGCATTTGTTGCACCAACTTACAAATCCGTACTAACTCCCAGATTAAACAGGCTTTATGGTGGGGCAATGAGAAGTTAGGATCAAGTCAACCACCTCCTGTGGCATCTGAAAAAAACTCAGGTGTCCCAGCTCAACCTCAGGATATGAAGGTGTAGCTTCCACAGATTGTGGCAAACTACCTGTCCCACTGAATGGAAGAGGAGATCCATCCTGAAAGAAAGATGGAGTGGAAAACACAGGGAAAGGTGCAAGGGGTCTGTGCACCACACCCTGCTCAGCCAATATGAGACAATGAGAATTACTTGGGCTTGGTCTTGATGAATCTTCCTCAGAACCTGAGGAAACTGATTTTAGGATACCAAGCAAGACTTTATTCATAGGTTCCTCCCCCAGGATTAAAAAAGAATAAGGTAGGTTGTGTTTAAGTGAGACTATTAAGTTCTCAAAACACCCCACCTACTACTGCTTGTGTCAACCTGTTTCGACCAACTCACTGCGCCTTAAAGGTCACTCTGTTTTCTTCAGGACGTCTATTGTTGCCAGTCCTGGTACAGGCCAGGCACCCAAGTAAACTAGTCTCTTGTGATCATAGTTTAATCATCACGTGTAGAGGATGTTCCCATCAACACGGAATCCAAGTACGAGTTTACCCATAGTAAAAACTCGAAATGGCGTCCGGCAGGGGAGGTTTCCCGAGAACACAACTGTTCCGAGGGAATAACCCCTCATAAATGCCTGCTTCCGCAATGCCGCGTTGCGGAAGCAGGCAATTACGAGGGTTTAATCCTGGGGGAGGAACCTATGAATAAAGTCTTGCTTGGTATCTTCAAACCAGTTTCAAAACACTGTCCATTAACTGCACTTTGTCGTATCACTATTCTCAGTCAAAGGTTGGTTTTCACCGTTTCATCACTGTCTTTGGCATATTTGTTTTTGTGTTGTGTCTTGTGATTTTTTATTTTCTACACCTTCCCTTATGCTCCGCCCTGAGTGTGGCTACACCAGGGCGTTTTGTAAGCAGACCCGATGATGAAGCATGTCACACACTTCGGTGTGCGAGTGAGGGCAGTTTTTCAAAACTAATGTTTTTTTCTGTCTCGTGCTGTTATACGTGTACCTCTAGTCTCCACACCCCTTCTTGTGTGTAAAACTGTGCTTTGGGGGTTCGGGTGATGGAGTTGCTTATATTTTGATCCTCTCCCCTTTATTGTGATCAATGACTCAAGGCCACAGAACATTGGGCACACAAATTATTGTGATTTGCAAACCGATCCGCCTGAGGCATGCCAAAAATGGACAAGGTTGTCCTGAACCACCTCTGGAGGTAGACACTACTCACGTTTGGCAAGATAATGATAATTTAGGCTATCAGCCCCGGTGTTTAATGACTCAGCCAGATTGTTGGCCACCAGCCACATCCCATTCTGGTGCACCCAGGTCCAGAGTCTCAGTACTTCTCGAAAGAGTAGGTGATACCCTTCTTCCCCAACTTTTTAATATACAGCAACATGGTTGTATTGTAACCTGGACAGACTGGTCGCACAGAAAAGGGAGGAAGGCCTTCAGCATTAGCATTAGCCAAATTGCTGTTAGATCAAGCTGAGTGATGTGCAGAAGTAGCTTCTCTGGAGACCAGAGGCCTCTGGTCCTCCAGATTCTCAGGGCACCTGAAAGTAGAAACATCTGTCATCACTGTGGCCATGGTAGGGGCCACAGAAGGACCACACGTGGCTCAGGTTCTCCTCTGTCAACCACCAGCTTACGTCTGTGGTGTGTCCCTGGAGACCACAATGGATTCCTTCAGATCTCCCAGGTGCTGTCCACTGCCTGCTGAGTCACCACTGGAGGACCCTCATGTGCCAGAATCCATGCATGACCAGTTGAATGGAGAAAACCAGCAGAACCAGGAAGCACAGAACCATCAGGATTGGAATCTGAATCCCCACATGAACTATCAGGGACACATCCAGAACGTTCCTAATCTTCTGTGGAGAAGGAAAGGCGTGTATTAATGCTGTATCCAGTACTGCACGTATCAACAGGAGGCACAGAAAGGGCTCCAGGTGAGATTTCGGTATATTGATTGAAAAACCCAGATCAAACAGTAGAGATGCTGTCATCGCTAAGTGATGCGACACGGTGTGCGGAAAACCAGCTTTGAGCAGTTATTCAAGTATGTCAATACTAGGATCCCTGACCTCCTGAGAAGGTCGCAAAAACCAGCATCACCTATGTGAAGATTTGAGGTGCCAATGTAAGCCCTAATGGAAAGATCACAAACTGGCAGTGAGTGGACCCTACCATGAATCACAAGTATCTCCTGTGTCCTTTTAAGGGACACCATTCCGTCTTCTGCTTTCAGTGAAAAAGTACCTGATAGTATTTAGAACTTTTGCTTGAGCAGGTAAATGTATAAGTGCCTGAGGTCTAGGATCGGATATATTGTGCTGTCCTTCTTGGAAGCCAGGAAATACCAGGAATAATACCTCTGCCCAAATTCCTGCTCTGGTATCAAGTCCACCATTCCTTTCTACAGCACGACTGCCATCTCCTGCTGCAGTATACACAGGTGCTCCTTCAGTGGAAGAGACTGCGGGGGTGGTGGCAGGGAGCGGGGAGGTTATGCGGGGTTGCTGTTAGAATGGTAGAGTATACCGCTTTTCAACAATTTGTAGTACACATTAGTATGACGTAATGGCCCTAACGGCCTGAAGAAAATAAGATGCCCGACCTTACAAGTGCGGTATATGCTCCTGTTGTATAGCTCCTATATATCCTTATATCGTGTTAAGTTAGCATAGGTACATTTGAGATTTAAACGCCATTTTTCCTTTCTTGCAACTTCTGCACACGACCCTTAATTGTTGACTTAGCTTTCAACCTAGTGGTTTGCCGTGGTGTATGTGAGAATAATATGTTATTGCTCTGATATCAGTTTTGTTTAATAAAACATGTCTGCACGGAGAGTGCTGAAGTTTCAGGAGCAACACGATATGGAATTGTTATGAGGTCTGATCTCCACGCCTTCATAGTCATAACACAAGTGCAGCCTTTGCCAACTTGGGCTTGAGGCGGGATTGATATTGCTTTGCACGAGAATTGTTAACACACTTGATGCGGTGCACATGCAGAGAGAGCTGGTGTATGCTGATGTGATTCCTTCATGCTAGGACACTAAGGTATGGGCCCGCCCTAAAACAACCCAAAGAGACCTTCTTAGCTAATAATATAATATATGTGTTAGGGAGGGTGAAATATAAGTGTTGTTAACTCTTATTCATTACAGCATGTTAACATGCTGTCACCATTCGCTTTTTATGTCTTAGTAACTATGCTGATAATTTTGCTACTGATAATAAGTATACTTGTATTATCTAAGATACTGCGCCTGAGAAGACGGCATTAGTAAATAAACATTTCAAATGCACATGTGTCTTCTTTACTCCATGTTCTGGTTTGTAATGATAATATAACGAAAGAGTGTTCATGAGTTCCACGTACCCTGAGGTACTGTAAGTTCATGTTCTGGTTTGTCTAAACATTGGGAGTTTGATATGTCCAATGAGACACTGTAGCTAGCTCGGTAAGGGGTGAGTTGGTTGCTAAGGTAAGTTTTGGGACACCCTAATTTGCCGAGGTTCCACTCCTCTGTGCACAGTTCTGTGTGAATACAGAAACCCTGCAACATGGCGCCCAACGTTTTCGGTGGTCTTATATCATGACACTCGAGTAGTTTATCGTTCATGCCTTAACCCCTTCACATCCGTTTCCGGAAAACGGGGTGTCGGTGAAACCTACCTATTTTTTGAAATAGGTCTATATTCAAGCTTGATTCTTTCTTAAACGGTTTCTTTGAATTACTACCCAGTTGTGCTACAAAGTTTTCTTTGTGTGTTCTTGTTTCCAGTGTTGTCATGGCGGCGGTGGCTATTGCGCAGCATGGTCGCGTAGCGGTACGCAACCATCTTCAGACGTACCAGGTCCCAGTAGATGGGATGGCTGTGATTTTCGTGGAATGTGCAGATCCGGCGTTTCCTTATGAGTTGTTTTACTCTTGGGTTACGTTTCCGGCTGTGGACGCTAATTCTGGTTTGTTCCACTCCTACACCGCCTCGGATGTCCCGGCTGTATATACGCCGTACAGGGCATTGGAAATACCTATTGATCATTGGCAGCATCGAGTTTGGTTTGATGGCGCCCTCCCCCACTCTTTGTCCGCTGCGAGGTTAGGTCCACTCTCAATTCCAGGTACAAGTTGGCCTGCGTTGGGTGGCTTTACCCCGCACCCGAATCACGGGGCTTGTACCCTAGCAGAAATACGCAGGCTACATGTTGTTTCCATTTCCGTGATTCGTGCTTTAGTGCAATACATCGGTCGACATCTTCCTGGTGGTCCCCAGGGGGGTGCGGCCGCTCCCATGGAACGAGGCGGAATGCGTCTCAATCCTGTGATGGTTAATTCGGTTTTTGGTGCGCGTCCAGTTGACAACGATGACTTCCCATTCTGGCTAGCTGAGAAGTTTGATCAACTGGAGGCGGTTTTTCCGAATTCTACTCCTGCTGATAAACATAGAATGTTAACGATTACTCTACCGAAGGATATAACTC
Source organism: Lissotriton helveticus (assembly GCF_964261635.1). Taxonomy (NCBI): domain Eukaryota; kingdom Metazoa; phylum Chordata; class Amphibia; order Caudata; family Salamandridae; genus Lissotriton; species Lissotriton helveticus. The sequence continues at coordinate 803,727,128 of NC_136057.1, read as the reverse complement.
CTGAACTTGTTGACTGTGAAAGCTGGGGAAAACATTTGCGGCAGTTTATACAAGGTGCTTCGGCACCCCGTCTATGACTGCCCTGCCTGAAATCATTAGCCGTGTTCAGAATGATCACGGTCCAGAGGCAGCGGTTGAATTGGGTATGCGCCTGTGTGGTTCTTTTGAGATTGTAAGTGATCTCATTCTCTCCAATGTTAAAGGAGATGCAGTTAACTTTCAGGTGTCGAATGCTTTGGCTGCTCTGCCCGATGCCGACAAACCCCGCCAGTTGGCGAAGATTGTGGTGGCCGCTTATAAGACAATTGGCCGCACAAGTAGAGGTCTGAAATATTTTCCAGTGAAGGAGAAAAAACAACCTCAAGGACAATCTGCAGTGACGGATGTCCAGCCCAAGTCTAAAAAACAAAATTGGCCTAAGAAACAGACACAGGGGAGGAAGAATACACAAACTCAGGATTCTTTTCCTGCAGTACAAGCACCTGCGCCGACTGAAAAAGTTTATGATTTGCGCGATCGCGCGATGATTAAATCACCTGATCGATTTCAGGGTTCTGATCAACGCTCTCCTCGTTCCTTTCAGGAAACATCGGCCCCGAAGACCGGTGGAGGAGGAGGGGGTGGACGTGGACGTGGTGGCCGAAAAGGACGTGGTCAGTCCCGCCAGACGGACGGCGCAGTGAAGCAGGAGGATTCTACGCCTAGGCGTCCGCAGTTTGCGGAAAAGAAAGTCGCAGCCTTAACAGCGCATCGATATGCCACAGATAGTGAGAACGCGGCTTCGGAATCTGACGTGGGCTCTGACCTTGCTGGACAGCGCGGCGGAGATAACCATAGTCAGAGAGGCGCTGGGTCCACTACTGAGGGTGACAGCGACTGATGTCTACGTTGTGATAGAAACAGCGGATACGAGACTTGCTCCCCCTGAAAGACTATATGAAATTGTCCTGTTAATTGAAGGTGACATACAGCGTACCGTTAAAGGTGTATTTTGGGAGAATCTGTCTTCTACATATGATATTTTACTTTCGGAGGCTGACTGGCCCCCACCTTTTGTGCTCGCGGCGCCGCGAGGGGAGGAGGTGATCCTACCCAGTTTCGCGAACACTGTCTCGAAAGAGCATGCGCAGCATTTTGCAGAAGAGTGGGCTCGGGCTCTCGCGCCGGCTCTGTACCGTAACCAATGTGGTTGGGATAGATTGTCGCCTTGCCACGAAATTCCGTTGCGGTCTCAGCCGCAGCCTCAACCTCAATATCCCATTCGGCGTGAAGCTAAATCTTCCGTCGCGGAAATCCTTGAACAATTGGAATATCAGGGAGTTATTGAAACGTGTGTGTCACCGATGAATAATCCTCTTTTTACTGTGAACAAACCTGACGGATCATATCGTTTGGTTTTGGATTACCGGCATTTAAACTCGCATTGCCGTAACTGTGCTGTACAGAATACCCACGGCTCTGCCCTTGTGGATAGTCTCGTGCGTAAGCGTTTCAAGACAACGCTTGACATATCCAATGGTTTTTATGCCCACAGATTGGACAGCTTTAGCTCCCAATGGACCAGTTTTACGAGCGCTGGAGTCCAAAAGCAATTCCGGCGTCTTCCAATGGGCTATAAGAATAGTCCTGGTATATTTACCGCTCGCATTGTCTCTATTCTGGAGGCACTCGACCCTGATGCTTTTTCGTATGTGGATGACATATATCTCACAGACGACGATATTTGGGAGCATCTGTGTCGTGTAAAATCTGTTATTTGCAACTTCGCTGACATGGGTTACAAATTTAACTTTGCAAAATCGCACATTGCTGAACACACAGTGTTGTTTTTGGGCTATGAGCTCAACAATGAAGGTAGAGGTTTGGCTCCTCACTTCTTAGAGAAGTGCGCACAATTGCGCGCTCCTACAACACTGAAAAAATTACAATCTTTACTGGGCTTTTTGAATTTCGGCAGAACTTACATTCCTGAATATGCCCAGCGTATCAAGCCTTTGTATGCTTTGATACAACCAACTTTCTCAAAATCATGCTGGCTGCCTGAGCATTCAGCCATTTTGCAATCCTTGCAGGCTGATCTGCTCGCTTCTAAATATTTACTGACTCATGATAACCACACCAACCTGGTAATAAGAATAATTCCCGGGACGGTGGGTTTCACATACCTCACTTTTAATGAAGGTGACACAGTACCTATTGCTTACAAGTCACACTTGTACACTTCGGCTGAGATGCGGTTTCCCACAGTGGAAAAGGTTTTAACTGCTGTACAGATGGCAATTCTAAAGGAACGAGCACTGTCTCAGGGGAAACGCATGCTAGTGGTAACACCCTGTCCTCACTTGGAGGCAGTCACGAAAGCCAGTGTACCGAATTCTAAAGCTTTGCACCCTCGGTGGATTCAGTGGGCTGCGTCATTGTCATCCACGGATGTCATGTTTATTTTTGATGCCTCCTTACGGTCGCAAGAGTACTTGCAGTATGAATTCGTTCACCCTGCTCCTCTGGCTATGCGACCTTTGGAGGACTTCCATTGCATCATTTACACTGATGGGTCGGCGCAGGTTGCGCATGGCTCTAAACATGCCTACGTTTCCGCATGCGCCATTGTGGTCGGTGCTATGTTGAATGATGAGTTCATTTCCAGGGAAGTGCACACGTTGCCCCTGGGCGATTGCACCGCACAATTGGCGGAGCTTCGTGCTCTCTTACTAGCTTTGGAGTACGCAGATCCAAGTGTTACTACTCTAATTGTAAGTGATTCTTACTACTGTGTCCAGTCTTACAATGAAAACTTGTTCTTTTGGATTCAAAATGATTTTCATGATTCCAAGGGTAGCACAATAAAACATAAAATGATCTGGGTTCGAGTGGCAGAGCTTAAGGCTATGTTGCCACTCGTTTATGTGATTCATACTCTCGGTCATCAGCGCGTAGGAGTTCACGCTGTTGGCAACTCGCTTGCTGATGAAGCAGCGAAATCAGCAGTATCTACATACTTAGTTGCAGCAGTTACTAGGTCTAAAACCAAGATTGATAGCGACATCTTGGCAGCGATTGCTGCCTCTGAGAAGGGAAGTAAACATCCTGCGGGATTCCCTTCGAAGTATAAATACCACTTAAGTCCCGAAAAGGTTCCTTTTGTGACAATTCCTGATGTTGGGGAACGGCTGATTCCCAACTCGGATCGCAGAGCAGACTTGATTACAGCGGCTCATGAAGGTGTGGCGTCTGCGCATGCGGGCGTCTCGGCCACTGTAACTCAATTACAACTACGTTTCTGGTGGCGGGGACTGTACAAACAGACGCGTGATTATGTCCTTCTTTGTGACATATGCCAGCAGATTAAACCTTCAACTGCTACGCGTCCGCCACAGACTCAGTTGTACATTTCTAATAAACCGCTAGGCTGTGTTTATTTAGATCACTGCGGTCCTTTTTCATCTGATACTGCGTATAAGTACATCTTAGTAGCAGTTGACTCATGCACACGCTTTGTGTGGGTATGGCCACATCGCAGCGCTGATTCACGGACTGTCATTAGAGATTTGCGTATCTTTATAGGGATTTTTGCCTGTGGTACCTTCCATTCGGATCAGGGTCCGGCTTTCGCCTCTAAGGCGTATAAGGATGCCATGACTTCGATGGGGGTCCAAGTCAAGTTTTCGTCACCCTACAGACCTGAGGGTAATAGTGTAGTTGAACGAATGAACCGTGATTTAAAGCAATCTTTGACAGCCCGAGTTATAGGCACTGGCAGAAACTGGCTGGCTCACCTCTATGGCGTGCAGCGTGCTCTTAATAATCTCCCTAGAAGGTCTCTGGGTGGGCGGACCCCATACGAAATGCTCTTTGGCATCAAGATGTACGTCCCTGACCTTGACGGTCTAGACTCTGTGGTTCGCGCCACTTCCTTTGACGCAGATGAACATTGCAATGTTTTACAGAATCTACAAAAGACCAGAGACAGTCTTGCAAAGGAACATTTGCCCTCCACATCGGATGATGCGTTGCAGATCCCGGTAGTTGGCTGGCTACCCCAAGTTGGAGAACTGGTTCGAGAGAAGATCGACAACAAGAAAGAGTTTGGTCCCTCCTATCGAGCTCCGGTCCCAGTGCTTGGAGTGAAGGGCACAAGAACAGTCATTTTACCACCACTTCCAGGTCGTAAGGAAAACAGGTTTATTTCTATTGACAATGTCAAGATACACAGAGTGGCCGATTCTTCTTAGCATGACACCAGCTGTTTCCTGTCCTACCATTGTGAGAAATTCAATAATGCCCACTGCTTCTAATATTGAACCTGAAGTGGCCATCGAATTACCTGCTGTTTCCAGTCCTTTATTAAATAATTTACCAGGAACTAACATTGATGAGACAGACTATACATACCCCACTGATTTGTCCATGCCTGACCTGCAAGCTCGTTTAGCCACGGAATCCAGATTTTCATTTGACTCTGCTTCCCTTGCCTCGAAAAAACCCTCTCAAATTGCGGTATATGCTAGCCTGTTTAAAAAACATTTTTTGATTCCTCCTTGGATATACATTTGGCTGGTCCTTTTTTCGGTTTACCTTTTTATGTCAATTGGTTTTGTGTTTTATTTTTTTCGAATTATGAATGGACACTATGTCGAAGGGAGAACTTGCATTACTCATTTAAATGGAACTTTGGCCCCACTTTCCTCTTCACATTCTACACACAGATTAAAAAGAGACTTGACTTTGGTTAACATCACAGCATGGCCTGTTCTGGATGGAATCGCGTGGGATGCAGTTCGTTTTCAGATTCATGGCCCAACGGAAGTCGTTAATGTTCCTAATGTACTAAGAGTGAATATGGGGGATGTGGTGAAACATAACATTTGTTCTGATGATTGGGATGTTAATGCTGTGGAAAGTTTGTTTTCTGATTTGAAATACTATGCTGTTTTTGATGCTGAGGATTTATATTTAGAATCTGCTAATTATGGTGAATTGTTCTGTTACCAACATTATGGCAATCACTTCTTACACAAAACATCTTCCCGAAGGGATGCTGTTAATTTTACTCAGTGGGAACATTGCCCGGCACCTACACATGGGAGTTCAGAAACGTTTCTTAAAAAGTATACTTATTTCACTGACTTTAATCAGTCCAATCCCGAGTCCTTTTATTTTAGATTTCAAAAACAGCCACTGTCCAAGGTTAGACTTACCGATACCAAATTGTTGTATTCGAAGGCCTTCCTAAATCAATTAGTTACTGGGGGCTATGAGTTATGGAAGGAAACCATAGACCTTAAATCGGTTTGGGGTTCAAGGGCCTGGCAGGTACGAGGCACTGAGGCTTTGCACCGTGCATGTCTCATCCCGAATCATATGTTGTTTTTAAATGAAACCATTTCCCAGACCACATGCTTTGGATTGGCTACATCTAAAAGGTTGAACACCCCGTCTTTCCCGGAGTTGGAGGAATATGAGGATTGGAGTAATTTTACTCAATTGTCCATTAAAGATATACAGGCTCTGCTTCTTAATTCCTCCTTTAACATTTCCAGTATGAATCCTAAGGGTTGGCTGCTTTGGCACCGTAGTGCTGAATATAACTGACGGTTTTAAGACTGTTAGATCTGATCCCCGGTTTGATTTGAGTCATACTGTCACCTCTTACTCTGTGGGCAAGTTGTGTCAAGCTTGGCTGAAACATTCAACTTTACCTGCGGTTAAGTATCACCTTTCCAAACTGAATGCAGACGTGGATTTGAATGATTTCATTAAAGGCCCAGCTAGTGGCAGGTCGAAAAGGTGGTTATATGGAGTTTACAATGAAATTTGGAAACTCTCACAGATTGAGGCTGCTTCACGCCTTAGGGCTATTGATCAGGCGAATCTTGAGAAAGTGCTTGCAGTGGTTGACAATAGCATTAATGTGCTTTCCTCTAGAATTTACACATTGGATAATATTGTGTCGTCTGTTGTTGATATTGTGCATGATGAAGTGTCAGTATTATACCATGGTCAAAATCAATTACGGTCAATCATGCAGTTTGCATGGACACTTCAGACTCTGAAAATGGGTAAAGTTCCCTGGGGATACATGAACGTTTCCTCTTTATTTGCACCGTTTAATTTGACAGACAAACAACGCTTGCTTTCAATGCGTGATGCTTCCTTTTCTATGCTACATATTGAAAGGTTGGAATCTTTGCCTTTTTCTGTGGCAGAGGCCACTGCTGCTACGTGGCTTATCCACGGTTTAATAACACTGCCTTTTGCTTTATATAAGTTTTCAAATTGTATGAAATATGTGCCAATGTGTCGTTTTGAACCCTTGGGTAGCGGTTTTCTTCATGAGGTCTGGTCACTCCCATACACATACAGATGTTTCAAGGATGAACAGGAGGTTTATCTAACAGGGGATGAGTGTACTGAGACGCCAGATCATTCTTTAATGTGCAGACACATACAGTTACACGGTTCATGTAACAAGGACCGACTGAATATGGCTTGCGTTTTACAGGGCACGCCTGTTCCTGCTATCATCCCCACGTTTAAATTGTTAGAGAATGGTAGTTATTTAATGCTCAATAATGAAAACTGTTGTGGGTTGATTAAAGGTATAGCTTTCATAGTAACAGTAAGTGAGCGAGTTATTTGCTGCAGAAATGTTCTTTATCCTCCCACACGTGAACATAGGGAGTCTTCCATTTGGCCACAGATACCAACATTGGGAGCAGAATTCAGCGGCATGGCTAGAATAAGAGCTCTTTTGTCCCAGAAAGAGGTGGCCTTGAGCTCGGCCCGTGAAACTTTCGTGCTTCACATTGCTAACACCCGTACGGAGGTTCAGGCTCTTTTAAATACTGATTTGCCTTTGCATTTCGGAGCCATGGCTCGTTCTATCTTTAACGCATCCTCCACAACGGGCCTAGCACATTTTTTTAAAGTTGTTAGCGGTGGTCTCGTGACTTCCTTTGAGAAGATTTTTGGAGTCATCCCTGCCTTCTTCCATTCTATTTTTTCATCCTTATTTGGAGGGTTCCCGTTTTTACTTGCATTAGCGGCTGGCGCATTGGTGGTTTTCTGCCTTTTTAAATATGGATGCCCTTCCTGTGCAAGACCACGCTCAGCTGCTACTGACGCGGTTTCGCAACCGCATGCTTGATTATTATGGCACACTGCCGTTGGCGACTCTAAGCACGGCGTTTGGATTATCTTTTCGGTTCTCCTATTTCACCTGTGTCCAGCCTGTATTTCGCTGCCTGACCTGTGATTTCCTTTGGGCCATTGATTTGTGTCTCTGCGGACCAATATCTTCTGACGTCGATTTTGATCAACTGATGAGTCCTATCATTGCTCACGAGTTGGTTTGTTCTGACGAAAGGATTATGGCCTTCGCGGTGGCACATGGACTAATGGGTCCCTGGGATGTGTTGTCGGCAGCGCAAAATTTCTTGGAACGAAGTTTTCTTGAAAACCCACCGAGCTGTCCTCTGATGGTTATAGAGGATCCGGTGCTGGAAGATCACGTATGTTCCTTTCATCTTTTTAATTGGATGGCTGAACTGTTTTCGGATGAGGACAGTGACTTCCTCCTGGAGGCTGTTGCAGCTTACTTTTCATATACAGTCTTATCATAGACACTGCCTCAAATTGACATGCTGATTGATAGCATTTCCTTGTTTTATTGACTTTTGGTCAAGACATTTTATTTTTGCTTGCCTATTGGCTTGAGCCACATTATACTTGTGGGCTATTTTTTAGCATTAGTTTTTATAATTGAATTTTTATTCATGCTCGTTTCTTGTTGGATTCTGCTCTCATGTGATGGCACTTCTGTTATCTTATTTAGTCCGTTCTCGGATCATGGGGGGTGTTGTATAGCTCCTATATATCCTTATATCGTGTTAAGTTAGCATAGGTACATTTGAGATTTAAACGCCATTTTTCCTTTCTTGCAACTTCTGCACACGACCCTTAATTGTTGACTTAGCTTTCAACCTAGTGGTTTGCCGTGGTGTATGTGAGAATAATATGTTATTGCTCTGATATCAGTTTTGTTTAATAAAACATGTCTGCACGGAGAGTGCTGAAGTTTCAGGAGCAACACGATATGGAATTGTTATGAGGTCTGATCTCCACGCCTTCATAGTCATAACACAAGTGCAGCCTTTGCCAACTTGGGCTTGAGGCGGGATTGATATTGCTTTGCACGAGAATTGTTAACACACTTGATGCGGTGCACATGCAGAGAGAGCTGGTGTATGCTGATGTGATTCCTTCATGCTAGGACACTAAGGTATGGGCCCGCCCTAAAACAACCCAAAGAGACCTTCTTAGCTAATAATATAATATATGTGTTAGGGAGGGTGAAATATAAGTGTTGTTAACTCTTATTCATTACAGCATGTTAACATGCTGTCACCATTCGCTTTTTATGTCTTAGTAACTATGCTGATAATTTTGCTACTGATAATAAGTATACTTGTATTATCTAAGATACTGCGCCTGAGAAGACGGCATTAGTAAATAAACATTTCAAATGCACATGTGTCTTCTTTACTCCATGTTCTGGTTTGTAATGATAATATAACGAAAGAGTGTTCATGAGTTCCACGTACCCTGAGGTACTGTAAGTTCATGTTCTGGTTTGTCTAAACATTGGGAGTTTGATATGTCCAATGAGACACTGTAGCTAGCTCGGTAAGGGGTGAGTTGGTTGCTAAGGTAAGTTTTGGGACACCCTAATTTGCCGAGGTTCCACTCCTCTGTGCACAGTTCTGTGTGAATACAGAAACCCTGCAACACTCCTTCTAAGATGAACTAGAGGGACTTCCCTGGGAGTGCTGGGAGGAAACAGAAAAAGAGGAAGCTTGGGGTTGACAGTCTCTACAGAAAAAAGTGTTCTGCAGCAAAAGGTGTTTTTGCTGGTGATGCTGTTGGCCTGACTGGCACTGCTTACTCTGGAAGCCATTTGAAAATCCCTTAAAGCTAAAAAACGATGAAAGTCTTTGGGGGAGGATTGCAGTCGTAGGGATCTAGCTGTTGCTTTTCAAGCCTTGAATCATTCAAAGGCAATATTTACCTTATCAACAGAGAGATCATTGAAGGGCATGTCCATCAGGGTAGTTTCAACATCCCCGAAAAGTCTGTTTAGCGCAGTTAGGCATGGTAGCATACCACCACATTGGCACCATTGCACTGGCCAAAGTCTATCAAATCCAGCCCTGCTTTGATTTTGCTCTTGGAACTTACGGACCATTCCAAACCACTTTAGAGAAATGGGCATGAAGATTGCCAGGCAGGTTGGACACTACCATGGCAGGCATATCCCATAGTGCATGGGTGTATTGTTGTGGACCATCCCACGTACGTCTGTGAGGCTGCTCGTTTGGAAATATCACCCTACACTAATTTTGAGATGACCGTATAAGTTTGAGAACTATCTAGAGGATTATTTGTAACAACTTACGAAGTGAGCTTCAATATTTGCGGATACTACAGACATATCAGTCTGGACGGTCGTTACTTGGACACTTGGGAACAAGTACCAGCACTTTATAGAGTGATTTATATAAGGATCTCTCATCCATATTGGTTTTAGTTTAGGTAATTTACATACCTTATTTGGTTCCAAATATCATTTTTGGTTCCATCTGTTAACTAATTTAGGTATTTTTTGTGGCGGTCCTGAAGAAGGCGCTTAGAACGCCGAAACGTGCATGGAGAAACAAAGAACTGTTCCATCCCTAAGCCACTACGTTTTAACATGAAACAAACTTTTATACCTATGTTTTGGTTTTTGTATTAACGTTTGATCAACTTGGATTTAACTGTTTTATATTTGTTTGTTACGCATATATTCTCATGGTATGCTGTTAAGTATAGTATGTTTTGTTTGTCTCACAAAAAAAAGTTTTTTTTTTTTTTTTTTTGAAAGACCTTTATTGTACATTACCAATTTTACACAGCATATAGCCTACAACCCCAAGGGCCGGCTGCAACATGATTAATTGTATTTCAAAATTGTCAGAATAACACAGCCCATTTACCGACAACTCAGGAGTCCGGCGGCGTGATTTATCAAATGTTAGTACATAACTCGCATGTTCACACCTGATAATTGTAGGTCTGGGTTTTCCGTTTTATAGCAACATTGTAACTTGAATGTCCAACTAACAATACACAAACCGTGTGGCAGACCATTTTAATAAGAGCACACCCCTACCCTGTCCTGTAAGTGACTTTTACAATCTGTGGGTGAACAATGAACTCCTCCCGAGGCTCTTTCAACGTTTTCCTCCCCTTCGGGTGGGTGACCCAGCATATGTACTGTATTGGTTTGGGCTAACCAGTCCGTTACTCCCTCTCCTTCTGTAGTGCGTATTGTCACTGAATTCAAAGATCACTAGACCTGCACACCCCTCCCCTGCCCCTCTTACTCTTCCTCTTCTTCTTCGTCTGATGTTGTTTGCTCGTCTTCCTGCAGGGGTTCGCAAATCTCCCCCCTAAATACATTCCATGGGGTCCATAACTTGTTCCATTTATGTGGACAGGCCCTGGCTGTGTAGACTGCCCTCTCCGTAATCATCACCCTATCCATGTTCTTACACCATTGTGTCAGCGTCGGTGTCTCTAACGCACCCCACTTTTGTGCTATATCTCTTTTCGCTATCATCATACCTATCGTGAACCACTGTTGGCCGTGCCTGGTAAGATCGTTCGGTTCCCAAATATTTAAAAGGCATCTACATGGCTCAGGGACTAGGGATAACCCCACCGCTTGAGATATGGTGCGCATTATCTGCCTCCAATACTCCACGATGCGTGGGCATTACCATATTGTATGAAAAAGCGTTCCTTCCTCCCCACATCCACGCAGACAGTAGGGATGTTGTGCCCGCTGTATTAAGTGTAGTGTCATTCTTGTGTAGTACACCCTGTGTAATATCTTGAGCTGCACTAGGCTGAACTTAGCCGATATGCCCACCTCCCTTGGTGATGGCAATGCTTCATTCCATTCTGAGTCGTCCATTTCTCCTATTTCCGCAACCCATTTATCTCCTAATTTTAATGTGGGGTCTGGTAGGTTGTTGAGCAATTTACGATAGGTGAGTGATATAGCTTGCTCCTGCATGTAATCTGTGAGGAGGTGATCCTCAAGAGGAGATGCCTCTGGGACCTCCAAGTCAGGTGGAATGGCAGTAAGCAGTGCGTGCCGAATCTGCACATATCTAAACGATTCCGTCAGTACCAACTCATATTGCTGTCGCAGCTGAGAGAAAGGGATCACCGTGCCCTTGTCCCACATGTCTCCCACTGTTGAAATATCAATGTTGTCCCAGTGAGTAAAGCCCTTACATTGTCTCAGGTTCCCCAGGGTTCTGGTGTCCCATAGTGGGGTAAGCTTAGTAATTCGCCCCTTCCATCCCAGTTTTGCCTGTGCCGTGTACCACAGTGCGGTAGTGAGTTTCGTGGGTCCCACCAGAGTATTCATGAGGCGATTGTCATACAACGTTGCAAACATGGTATTAGTACCTAGCTGTGCCCGGTCAGCCTTGTATGCCGGGTCTTCCTGAGGTGTGTGTATCCAATGGTTAATGGGTTTCAAATGTGCCGCCCAATAGTACAATTGCAGATTCGGCAGCGCTATCCCCCGTCATACCAACCCCTGTTCATTTTATCCTGCGCTATACACGCCGGGCGGTTGCTCCACAGGAGGCCGGATACCAGCGCCGACACCCGCTTGAAATATCCGGGTAGCACCGGGTATGGTGTGTTTTCTAGGGCATATAGAAATCGCGGCATCGACATCATTTTGTAGAGCGCCGCTCTACCCAGTAACGTCAATGGTAGTGTAGCTCAATATTTTACGTCGTATTTCAACCGTTCTAACGGTGGTTTCAAATTTTTGTCAAAGAATTCCATTGGGTCTTTAGTGACATGCATGCCCAGATATTTAAAGGATGACCCCGCTATTCTTAAGGGGCAGTCGTTGTCAAGAATCGGAGCCGGTCCCTGCAGAACATACATCTCAGACTTCGCCCAATTTAGGGTGTATCCAGATGTTTTCCCATGCTCGCCACACAGCGCCAGAAGTGCCGGTATACTATGATCCGGGTCCGTGAGATATACAAGCATGTCGTCAGCGTAGAGCGAGAGACAATCCTCCCACCCCTCTTCCCAGGTAATCCCTTTCAACAGTGGGGTCGAGCGTATCAGTGTCGCCAGGGGTTCCAGCGCTATTGCGAAGAGCAGCGGTGATAGGGGGCATCCCTGCCAAGTGCCCCGTGCTAAGGGGAATGTACGGGAAATGTGGCCATTTGCCACAACCTGTGCCATGGGATTAGTGTATAGCAACCGAACCCAAGCAACGAAGTTAGGGCCAAACCCCATGTGCGACAGGACCTCAAAAAGGTATTGCCACTCCACCATATCAAGGTCCAATATAACCGCCGGCTCCGAAAGCGACTGTACCTTAGCCAGTGCCCCATGCACCCGTCTCAGATTGAGGGCGGTGTTTCTGTGGGGCATAAAGCCCGACTGGTCCGGGTGTATCAGGTGTGGGAGGTGGGAAATCAGCCGGTTAGCTAGGAGTTTCGCCAATATTTTAACTTCCGCATTTAGAAGGGATATGGGGCAGTACGAAGTACATTCCGCCGGTGGTTTCCCGGGCTTGGGGATCGCCACTATAGTGGCAGTCCGTTGATCTAACGGTAGTTCAGCCGTAGCCAGGCTATCAGTGTACATAGCTAATAAGGGCCCACTGAGTTGTTCCGACATAGCTTGGTACCATTCAATCGGGATACCGTTTGGTCCCGGTGCTTTCCCTGACCTCACCGCGTGTATGGCCTTTTGTATTTCTGCCGTAGTAATGTCTGCCTCCAGTTCCTCAACCGCCTCCGGAGCCAGCGTCTGTGTGACTATGTGACTAAGTGAAGCTCGCGCCATGTCAACCAACACCGCACTATCTGGGGTATATACGCCTTCGAAATGTATTGCCAGGGCCTTCACTATCTCTTCTGGACTTGTTTGCGCTTTCCCCTCCTTATCGTGCACTTGTTGTATCCCCTTATTGCATCCCCATCTCTTGTCCAACCATGCCAACATTTTCCCTGCCTTATCCCCTAAGTCGTAGATCCTATGTGTAGTCGCGTTAATTTGTTCAGTCGTTTGATGTCGTAGGTGTTCCCTATGTTGCTGTTGACGTAGGAGTAAGGTGTGAGATGTGTCCGGCGTCGGGTCTGCCGTGTGGGCCAAGTTTGCATCGTGTACTAAAACCTTTTTTAACATGAATTAACATTAATAAAATGAGATTTTTAATATAAAGGTTGAGTACACTGAGTCACTATTCATATCAATGTGTCTAGTATAGGTCAATACATGACCAATTAATTGCCTAGGTTTCTTTTTCTCAAATATATTGTCGTGGTATGCATGCAGCATTGACGGTGTGCAGTGCCAAGCTGCATGAAGAGAAGATCTTTTGTCTATCTTTTCCAATTTCTTTGATTCCCTAACTAGAGGATGGATAGGGAACAATCCTGGTTTAGTGGAAGCTTGCACAACCACATTTTCAATGAAAGAGTGGAGTGAGAGGAATGCAGAGTCCTCTTAAGCTGGCCTGAAATGTCTCACCACTGCTTTACTGACAATAGGAGGTGTAGTTTGCTTTACCCATGCCTATTTGACAGACTCTTTGGCATTGACATGGGGAAGAAATAGTAGAACCTTCTCTGTTACAAACAAGTATTTCGGTTATGTGACCTGAGAAATTTGAATTAGACAAAAATAAAAAATATGCGGTTTGTATGGGCAGGGAAGTCATTACAGGAATGGCGCTTTAACCCCACGTGATAATACGGGTAATATATTGCTTGAAGGGAGTTTATCAGGACTCAATATCGATGAGTCAATATCAAAAACTCTCAGACAATAATAAGTGCTGGATCTTTAAAACTGTTTTCAAAATATTCTATTATAATGTTTGATTTATGTTGAATTATGTTGATTTATGTTTTCTGTGTCAAGTGATGTACATATTTGTTTTGTCTGTACCAAAATGACGAGATTATTACCATAAAAATGGGAAATATAAGTGCAAATAAGCTGATGAAATGAAAAACTGAGAAAAATACTCTAACACATTAGATTAATGTGTATGTTGTGTTTTTCAATTCATGTCTATCAATGGGTTCTCTATAGATTTTGAACTGTGACATTGGTCCCTCCCCATACAGTAGGCCTTATTGGATCGGACACCTCTGCGTTCATATATTTGACAGACTCTAGCAGAGCTTCATTGAATGGGAGTAGAGACTCTGATAAATCTGTGGCCGACTAGAGAACTTTAGTTAGGATATTTGGCCTAACTTCACACAAACAAGGGTCAACTCCAACCATTCAGTAGCCTTTTTTCAGGACTTCATGAAGTGATGCCATTTCTCCTGGGCCAGGGCTCGGAGGATGGGCAATCTCTATATCCCGGGATGCATCCTTGTAGAGCCTGCAGATTCCCAGGCTAAGAGGAAAGAAAGGGGGCCAATGTGCTTCTGCCATCTCTAATCCGTATATTGTGGGTCTTCAGAGAGAACAAGTCCCAAGTCTTTGTCAAATATGTTCTGAACTCTCCCTCTACTGCTGATCGTCATCATTGCCCTCTCTTTACTGCTGTTCTTCAAGGAGATCCTGGCCTACCATCTAGAATGCGAGTGTGCTAGAGTTGGCAGATGGGGTGAGAGAAAGAGCCAGTGGGTGCAGTGCCAGAACAGCATCACATGGTGGCAGTAGAGGATTTAACAGCATCAGGGGGACATTCAGTCAGTCGCGGCTCCTGCAGGTACGTGCGGTGGGGCGGCAGAGCAGGGGAGAACCAACAGAAAACAGAATAGGATTTATTTATTTATTTTCCCTATTCCTTCGTCTGTTGGCTTCCCCCTACTGCTCCCCGCCACACACGCTTCCCTGCAGGAGCTGCGACTACATACAGTGCCAAGGGCGAACTGACTGGCAAGCCCTATATGGTTCCCTGAGGCCTGACAGCCCTTCAAAGGGGACTGCCACCCATTAGAATTCCTCCAACATTGCCTGGAGGAACACTGCAGATTCAGCCCCAATGCCAAAAACGCAAATGGCACCACTAAAGATCATGGCATGGAGGCTGGCGCCGACAGAGCCTCTTGTGGCTTGATCTCCACCAGATAGAGCCAGAGCAGACGGAGAAATGAAGGTGGAAACCTACCTTTCAATCTGCAACGTCCCCTCTAAGAAACACAACTTTGAGTTTTTTGTGCTTCTTCTTTTTGTTCTTAGAGGACCTATATGAGGGAGAGGAGTGGGAGATGGGCCAGTATCAGATCTTCAATTTGGACCGGTACCTACTACAGCCATCATCCTTGTCCCGGGCCATAAAATGTTTGAGCACCTTGCCCTTTATTCTTAAAAATAGGCTATTTCAAATTTTTTAAAAGCTTAAAAACTGTGTTTTATTGCTTTTGGTTCATTGGTCTGCACAGGTCACAGGACGAGTCAGTGGATCAGTGAGGGATATTTGGATTTCACACCTAAGGTAGGGTTTAAACCCTGAGTATTTGGTGGGGGATATGTCCCTAGCATGCTATATAAAAATATTTTGGAGAGCTGAAACTGAGGAGAGAAGCTTCGGGTCTGCATCGAAATGTGCAGAAAACATGAAACTGACATCATAGCACTAAAGTGGCTCCTGTAAAACCACCATTACTCTACTTCCAGCCTCAGCATGGAGCCAGAACTCCCAACTGGTGTATTAGCGCTTTGCCAGAACTTTCCGAATCCAGTCTAGCACCTTGAGTACTCATAGGTGGCCAATCTGCAGGTAGAAATATGCATCAAAATAGTGTTTTCATATGACAATTTCTCTGTACTTTAGTAATAAAAGTGTAAATATGTGATTAGTAAGACACTTGCTCTAAATAACATAAGTTATTGGACCATATTCATTTTCACTGGCAGGCAGTACATGTTTTGGGTGCCTTTATTGAACAAACTGCTGAGGTATAACCTTTATTTCACAGAGAACCATGAAACAATGGGAAATATTCCATGGCCCATGTGAAATATGGGTTTCGTCAACATAATAACAGCTGCCAAACATAACCATTTGGAGAGATTTCCCACTAATAGGGCTACTATTATTATGCAGCAATGGAGAACCAGATTATGTGGCAAGGCAACTGTATCTAAATTAGGCAGCTAGAATAGGAAAAGGATGTAGCCTTATGTGGCACATTGTTGGCAGTATTATGTTTGTCTATTTAAGACAGAAACATTTTGTTGAAATATGCAGCAAATTATGTGACTGTTGTATAGCATTTTAGGACCCTAGTGTAATTTTCCCGATTCATGCCCTTATATAGGTATAGAGAACCTTGTCCTTATATAGGCATAGAAATCATAACCATATTTAGACATAGCCCATGCAGTCCAAATATGGCATGGCTACTTCCACTAGTTCCGAAAATCCACAACAATTTCTTGAAAAACTCGGCTTCAGCAGTTAGGGACTTCCCCTTGCTTGAATATTGATTTGTCCAAGAACTCATGGAGTTTTCAAAGAACTGAGACTCTTTGATGAAGTCATTATGTCCACCTTTACGTCAAACTCGGCACCTTCAAGGTATAAATATGCACACACTTGCCCTAGCAAACACACAGTAGTTTGGAGCAGTCCAACTATCTACTTGCCCAACGCATCTCACTACAGCAAGTGCCGAAGGAAGTCGACCCTCCAGCAGACGCACTGAGAGAGACGCTGTCTTTTCTCTTGCTGAGAAATCCAGCTCCAGTGTTTCCAAGCTCCCCTTGCAGGGTGTTGTGAAATCGAGTCCTGAGACAAGAGAGATACCAGACCTCCTTCATTCTAAACCAAGGTACGGAGCTGATTAGACCCTAAGAGAAATCTTGGATAGATTCTTGGCAAAAAAATACTAAACTTATGCTACCCCACACTTACTTCTTCCCTCGTACTAGACTTAGGTTAGGTACTTCGGGGTAGGCGTATTTTAGAAGCACCAGTTAAGTACTTTTAGTCTTTATTTATTTATGTATGTATTTTATGGCTTAGAAGAAACCATACCATGCTTTTACAGTATTATTTTATAATACTCTTCTTGCTGTATGCATTATACTTTACCGCCAGAATTACGATTGCAGCAGTTCATTTCTTCTGCATGAGAAAGAAGACTGTTCAATAAATACTTTTATTGAAAAAGCCCATCTCTCTATTTCTCTGCACCGCTGGTGAAACGAAGCATGCACGATTGACTGAGTAAAATATCTATCTATTGTTTCCACGACTCTGAAGATCAGTTTTATATTGGGGAAACAAAGTTGTCATGTTTATGCGGTTGTCAGAAACTAATCCCTTCATGTGAATTCAAGAAAGTTTCTAGTGACCTCTGAGCTAGCTGGCACTCACAATTAAGTCTAATATATTCGATAGAGACCTAGTAGATATAAGTCTTATGTCACATCTATAGGATATATTATTCCAATGCGCAGAGCCTATTGGGAATGTAGGAACTACACTACAACACCATAAATCTATAATTATGTGGTAAACCTCACAGATACAGAACTGATTAGATCCACTAGCTTTCAACATTGTTCACTGAGTATGGTTTAGTCAATAATATACTCATACTCATAAAGGTAATTGCAGCCTATACAATCAATATCCATTCAGTGCCTACTTCAAGTTAACTCACTAAAAATAAATGTGTAATATGAACAACACAAAATGGGTATCTTTTATAATATGGTCCTATATTGCCCTCATGGGTTACTGGTGACAGTTACAAACCAGAACATATGAACCTGACAGTGGAGCCTTCTATTGAACAGCACATAACCAGTTATCCCTCCATTAGTATAATCCCCTCTATACTAGCCGGGGTCTGTGTGCAGACTGAATTGTTCCCTCAGGAACCTAACAATTTGAAAACACAAGCACAGGTGCCCCACACAACAAAAGTTATCAACGAGAACAAGATATGAAGTCCAAATTCAGTCACAATGTTCTTTAGATTTTTTCTCTTTTTATTCCATTTGCAGTAAATAAAAGTGGAGTCAAACTTATGTGACTTCTTCAGGGCTGTTGGGTACAAAAAAACAAATAGATAGACATATAAAATGCCATATAAACAGACACACAAACTTACAACACTTATAAAACATCCTATACATAATTGAGATTGGGCCTGCTTATGCAACCCATAACAGCATCAAGCTAGATAGACAAAAGTACACATTGTCAACACCAAGACATACCGACATTCTTGTGAACATTTATGAATTAACCCAATCCAAATTAGTGGGCAAACCATGAGAATTCAATAATGGACAAAGTATTATCAATGCCAATGGCCTTCGATCTCATGGTTTATGATATCACCATTACCCATATTTTGCCATAATGGAACAAGTGGTATGATATGTACCCTCTCTTTCTCACTCTTTATCTTGCCTTGAGTTTGTGGTCAGGGGTTTAGCTCCAGGGAGGCAGCGGGCGCATCTGGGGTGTTATACCCCTCTAAGCATGTACTCTGTAGTAAATAGTTCTAAACAAGTGATTTCAGTTGGGTAACGTGAAGTGTCTTTTGGATTTCACCTGGGATTTTTACATAACCACACTGACAAAAATACACACACTGTCTCTCGTCTATGTTTTGAAAGACATAAAAAGTTTTGATTAGTTTGAAAAATATTGCGTTTCACGTACCCCTAACAATTTTCCCCTTATGCACCCTTAATGTCCTGTTTCCAATATAATTTGTTGTTATTCTAGTGTAGAATAGATGAGCTGTAACAACCATTAGACAGTAGCAGAGATATATGAATAGCAGTACTACGAAAGTAAAGGGATGGTACAGTTCTACAACTTTGCAGTAATCATGAATATAAACAAGTACATAAAATACATGATAAGAAGTGTTTACTCCTACGATGCTTCCCTAACTAGATGTACCTAAATGTACCTAGCATCTGTGTAGGTGTTATACCAAGAATCCTTCTAGGAACTAGTCAACCCCATTACCTGAGAATGAGAGAATATGGTCTGGACACCCGCGACGCATGTTAGACCACTGTGAGCTGGAGCGTCTGCATGCAGAAACCTCAGCGTCTCTGGTCAGTGTGTCAGCCGGGAAGTTCCGGTCTCCTATGTCTCTCTAAAGCGAGATGTGATGTATATACACCCAGAGGTCTCACCAGGGGTCCTACCTTGCGGTGTCGGCCTAGAGGATGACATTGGGCCTGAATTTTATACAGAGATATTATACAGAAGATGGTAGTCCTGCTGTGCTTCCAAGAAATCTCATGCATAATGTATGAAATTCGAACTAGGGAAAACCCGTGTTCTGAATGCAGTGTCATATCTAGGTAAAAGGTCAGTACCTAAGAGCCGTTATGTATGTAATGTGGGGAAGAATATAGATGAAAGGTTGAGATGTTACCTGCGCCTATATAAGGTACCTATATGGAATATAACCCCCACTCCTCTTCCGACTGGACAACATATGTAAGGTATTACCTTACTACTAGCCTAACTAGTTATAGGCATGCTCAAAGTTCATAAAACATATGGTTTGCTAAAATGTTTAAAAACATCTTAAAAATCTCTAAAAACTTAAAAATGTACAAGCCATAGCTCTAAAGTGTCCATAGTTATAGTCTGAACCACTATAAGCAATAGAAAGCTATGTATGCCTAATAAATGAAAGGAATGTCAATTTTGTTTATGAGTTCCAAATTGGAGCTTGTTTAAAAAAGGGCGAATTTCTTCCAGCACACGACAAGTCATAAATGAATCAATTGTTTATGTGTCCTGAATGCTGGAGTAATCACTGCAGCTGGGGCAACATTTTCGTTGCTTTTATTCCGCAATAGAAGGCCCCTGTAGCACTTCACAGAGTACATCAATTGAGCACAGATGATGTTCACGCTGTCCGCAGCCAGTGATGGGGCAGTATGTGCGCCGTCCAACGCCTGGGTGTCAGTGGAAGAGCCGGTGTCCATACTAACAGGTGCAGTTACTACCTGTGATGGCTCAAGAAATGCCGCCATCAACATTGGAATATGCTGAGGACACTGCAGAGCATGGGCCGTTACCGAGTCCAGTAGAGCATTCACGCCCAGTTGCATACATGATGGGAGTGTTAAACAAAGGTCTAACACACATTTTTCTCAGCAAAACAGGCATCGGAGGACATGTAAGATACAGTCCATCCAGACTGGTCGAAATGACAAGAACCAAGATGCACTTAGTTCTCTTCGGAGAGACATGCCTAGATGTTGTACTATGTGGTCACGGTATTTACGCTCCAGGAGAGCTTTTTCCATCTCCTTGGTGACTGGGACGTCCATTGCATAACAGATAGAAGATAATCAGGATACCTGCTTTTAGATTAAGGATTAGGGTAAGTCCTCCAAAGATGCTTCCGAATACGGAGTTTATGAAGTTTGGTATAACTCCAAGTACCATCTGAAAGGTGCCTATAAGTCCAGAACCTATGGTCTTAAATAGGTGGACAATGCCAGTCGTTTCAGACATGCTGAAGATACGATTTACCATTTCTACTAAATGGAAATGGCAGTTGGTATGGATAAGCGCCTGTATCTCTGCCGAAGACCTTGTGATCTGGAGATCAAAAGTCTCTCGAGCGGAGGTTAAGGGCACAGACTTCTGTAAAAGCATGGCTTTCATTCTGCTTAGAGTATCAAACCATATTAAAGGAACATTCAGAAAAGGCCATAATGGCGCCTCCCTGACTGTATATGTCAGTAGAAACAATACTTGCATATAATAAGTAACCCTGGAGTTCACAGTTATTAGAAATGCGATGCCCAGGAGCATTCCGCAGCAGCCTTGACTGTTCAGCATCAGGTAACTCCCATTTGAAAGTAGCCTGAATGCTGGAGTAATCACTGCAGCTGATGGGACAAGTTTGCTACAGAACCATTACCAGCCCCATGCAGCAATAAATCCTGTTATATATATAACCCCATTATATCTAATCAATTCCATACAGAAACCAAGAGTCTTCCTCAGTCAATTAGGAGTACAGAACCGCAGATCTGTGCATCCTCTGTACCTATTAACAATCTAGAAACTTGGGTGCCCCTGGATAAAAACTCTTTCAGGCGGATTTTAGACAGCCTTAGCTATGGTTCTCCTAGGCACCCTATCCCCATCCCTGTGCTCCAGAAACTCGAACAGTTCTCTCTGTTGTTAATTATGGAGTTGCTCAATGCTTCCTTAAAGGAAGCAAAGGTTCCATCTGCATGGAAGCATGCAATGGTTCTCCCACTTTTAAAAAAAGCTAAAGCCGACTTCGCGCAATTGTCTAATTCTGGTCTTTTCCAGAATTTTGGAAAAGCATATCAATATTCAACTGAAGTCATTTGTTGAATCCCAAAGTTTTTTGCATGGCTCACAGTCTGGTTTTAGACAGGCTTTTCAACTGAGACTACTCTGCACGGAGTCACAGAAATGATGCGTAACCGTGTTGACACTGGGGACACTGTGGCTCTTATACTCCTGGATTTAAGTGCAGCGTTTGACATGGTTTCTCATACTGTGTTACTGCAAACTCTGCAATCACTGGGAGTGACTGGTTCTGCACTTAACTGGCTTGCTGATTTTCTGACTGATCGCACGTTCCAGGTCTTTTCTTCCACGTCCAGTTCTAATACTAATTTTTCACCTCATGGGTTCCTCAAGGTTCGACCCTTAGCCCTCTTTTATTCAACATCTATGTCAGGCCTCTGGCGACGACTGCTGAAGATTCTGGGTTGTCTCTTTTTTCCTATGCTGATGACACTCAGATTGTTTTCTCCCTTTCTGCTGAAAGGGTGTCTAAAACATAATCTCTTCAGTCTGGGCTGAGGAACATAGCAGGCTGGATGCAAGCCAAACTGCTTAAACTCAATGGTGAAAAGACAGAGTTGCTGATTCTGGGTAATAATAAAGTCCTGTGGGGACCTCAACACTGGCCGCCTGAAATGGACGTTCTGCCCCAGACTAATCATCAGATTCGGAACTTAGGCATTATAACCGATGACCAGCTATCAATGAGGCAACAAGCGGTGAAAGTGCCTTTGACCTGCTTTACTATTCTCAAATGGCTCAGGAAAATCTTTTGGATGTTGCCTTCGTCTACGCAACGAACGGTGGTCCAAGTTCTTGTCACCTCAAGACTGGACTATGGCAATATTCTGTATTTAGGAGTTAACAATGACGTGTTACGTAAATTACAGTTGGTGCAGATTGCGGCTGCTTGATTACTATGCAAAGTTCCTAAAACAGTTTCCATCTCAGACTCTCTTCGAGATCTTCATTGGCTCAGGATTGAGAATAGTATTAAATTCAAAGCCCTGAGCTATATGTTTAACATCAAATTTGGTAAGGCACTCCAATACTTGAATGCCTTAGTTCACCCCTATCTTCCTTCACATCCTTTACGTTCGGCCACTCCAGGTAAATATATGGTGCCTAGGACCAGACTGTCATGAATGGGCCATTGGTCCTTCTCTTGTTTAGGTCCCTATTTGTGGAACTTCGGATCGAAACTATATATGAGAATTTTCGTAAGTGTTTTAAAACCTGGTTGTTTAATATGAAGAACAATTCCTTTTTCTTCTTCGGTTCCTGACAGGCGGCGCCAGGAAACCCTTGAGTAGCTGTGCACCTTATGAAATTAGAATAACATATGAGTGATCCACTTAAAGCTTTCTGACAGTTTGTTCCGCTTAGAAACACTTCTTAATCCCCACTCTGGCATCAAAATATGTATGGTAATTTCCATGATTCCTTAATATATTCCTTACCCATTTTTTCATATCTGCCTGCTTTTGTTCAAGGCAATACTGAAACTGAAAAGTTGTGACCGGTAGATTTATGTGGCCATGGATTAGCCATTCCGTGGACGGTGCTTCTGCCACTGTAAATGGTAATCTATCCAGTTTTTCGATACACAGCATTATATATTCTGCTCCCCTTTGTGCCATTTCTGTCTGTTCACCTATTAGATTGGATTCTGAAAACAGAGACGTGCTGTTGATAAAACGCTAAGGCACGTAGCCTGCATGCAAAGATTGCAGCACCCAGCTTAATAACATAATAGAACATAATTGCGATTGACCGTGTTGTAATATGGTCAAATCTTGTTCTAGTATGTCTATCACAGAAGATCCAATGTTGCCTAAGGAATATATCCTGGAGGTCAATGTTGTTAACCCATTGTCTACCACTGCTAGAGATTTTTCTAGATGTATACGGTCTATCTCCCGGAGTCTCCTTGTGGCCTCTTGTTGGGATATTTTCCATATTTCATTGTAGGCAGCATAAATGCCAGCACATATGAAACGTTTTTGACATGGCTTCCTGGGACCTAGTAAAAAATCCCTAAGATCCACATCCTGTGACAGTAAGGATAAGTGTTGTTTCACCTGTGTAAGTGTTGAGAATTTTAGCAATCAAAGCACAACTTCCCAACACTATAGGATGTCACTATCCCCGGATGTTCTCTCTGTACATAGAGTGGATCTGTCCTATGGATAGCAAACCCTTCGCTTCCAACCATTAATCTTGCCTGACAACTATTGGTGTTAGTGGGCCAAATCAACCATTTCTTCCAATCGGGGTCTGATCTATTGCATTGTATGATGTCTTCTAATGTAACCTCTTTTTGTGATGTTTCCTTACCCTCGGTCAATGATGGTATTGGCAGCCGAGGTGTATTCAAAAACATGATCTGTTGAGGGATAAGGCATGCTCTAAACAAAGCTTCCGTTACCTGAACTTGCCATTTTCTAGTACCCCAGACTGATTTTAAGTCTATGGTGTCTTTCCATAAGTCGCAACCTTGTTCAGACAACTGGGAAATAAAGAATACAGAGTAACTCTGTTTGGTGTTTGTTAACATATTTTTCTGGGCTGATGTTGGTGTAACCTTATAATAATTAGAGGCAGGGTCAGACATTTAAAACCCTGAAAAATAGGGAAACTTTTGTGTGAATGTTTTTGAACTACCTTTTGGCGGTGTTGGACAATGTTCCCACTGATGGTATGTAAAAACATTTCTAGGATTAGCAGATTTATGCAAAAAGTGATGACCACAATGTTGAAAACAAAACATTCTTTTTGAAATCAGATGTGCTTTGCAATGTTGCACTATTAGAAAATGCAGCAGATTATTCTAAATCAGACAACATGTTATTTAGGTAGTGCACCCAGCCCTGAGACATTTTGATGATACACATAACCAAGAAATACGGGCAATTTGCAAGGATCTACTGACACTAAATCTAACACAAAAAGTGGATTCGCAAACCCATCAAGAGGGCCACATTTTAGACCCTATTTTCTTAAATTTTTCTGAGGTGGATGTCGGAACACCATGGCCAGTCCCGTGGTCGGATCATTACTTAGTTCCCTTCACAGTGCCATCTCACAGAAGGAAGGCACAACACCCTAGGAAGGAAATCACTACCAGAAAGTGGAATAAATTCAATGCTGCATCCTTCACTCAAGCTCTTAGGGAGAAGAATCCAATGCTGGATAAAGATATTAATCTGATCAGATAGAGGCATGGATTACTAATGCACTAGATAAGGTAGCACCCTGGAGCACCAGCATCCCTAAGTGACAAAAGGCAACAGCACCATGGTTCAATGATGAACTAAGGAAGGCCAAAAAGAGGTGTAAAAATTGAGAATGAGTCTGGAGGAAAAGATATTGCAATAGGTCCAAAGAAGAATATAAAAAGAAACTAAAAGACTATTATTCACTGATCAAAAAAATCAAATGTGAATTCTACATGGATAAAATAGAAAAAGCCAGCAAGTCTCATAAAGAAATGTTCACAATTCTGAAATCTCTCAAAAACCAAGAAGAAAATAAAGATGTAACAGCGTCCAAACAGAACTGTAATAAGGTGGCAGAATTTTTGCAAATAAAGTAACAAATATAGATGAGACCTTCTCAAAAGAAGTACCCAGGGCACCAATGTATCCAGTGTAAGCCTTGGGGAACTTTGTAGGAGCAACGCTGGATGAATTTAAAATACAGGAAACGAAGGAACTCAAAGCCACAGCGAAAGGAATAAAATCTGGTTCCCGTTTAGATCCGGCACGACCAGAGAGAGTAATGGAGGGGGTGGACATGATCCTGCCGTACATTGCGGAACTCATCCTCTGCTCCTTCCAGATGGTAGTCCCAAGCATATGTAAACAGGCCACTGTCAGACCACTCAGGAAAAAAACATTGTTAGAATATAGAGTATTAGAAACATTTTGGCCAATCTCACAACTACCATTCGTGGCCAAGATAGCAGAAAAAAATCACAAACAAACAGCTGGTTGACCACATCAATACAAATGACCTACTATACCCTTCCCAGTCAGGTTTTACAATGGCTCACTCCAAAGAATCAGCACTACTGATGGCCACTGAGGCGCTGAGAAAATATGTTGATGAAGGGCAAACGGCCACGCTGATCCTGTTGGATCTTAACGCAGTGTTTGACACCGTCTTGCTCCAATTGCTTCTCCAAAGACTCGAGGCCTGTGGCATCAGGAGGAATGCTCTGAAGTGGTTGACATCATTTTTATCTGAACGGAGCTTCCAAGCTGCACAACAGACACATCTGTCTAATAGCTTCCCTCTGCCACAAGGGGTCCCACAGGGATCAATACTAAGTCCCACCCTTTTCAATCTGAATGTGGGACCACTAGCAGAATGCGTAGAGAAACATGAGGTGTCAATAGTGTCATATGCGGATGACACACAGCTAATTGTAATGCTGTCCCAAAACAAAGATCAGGCAGCTATCCGCTTCTCTAAATGTCTGGTGGATGTGACTGACTGGATGTCAAACCATTGCCTCAAGCTAAATGGGAATAAGACAGAGGAAATGGTGGTAGGTAAGATACCTACCATATTGTCATCCGCATGGTGGCCAGAATCACTAGGCCAAGTCCCCTCCCCAAAAGCAGAGGTGAAAAATCTCGGAATCTGGTTCGACTCCAAACTGTCATTTGACAATCAGATTCGGAGGGTAGCGGGGAAGTGCTGCGGGGCCATTAAAACCCTGAGGAAAGTCATAGATTTGTTACCATCTATTGCTAGGAAAACCATAATACATGCAGTAATCACTTCACAACTGGACTAGGGAAACGTACTTTACCTAGGTGCGTCCAAAAAGGCCAAAACCAAGCAAAAGTATCTTCCGCAGTCAGAAGAAGACATGGCTGTTCACAAAAACTGAATAAAAGTACAGTTCAAGGACCTTATGGGGGCAGCAGCGGACTCATTAGATATGTCTCAGCACGGGGACACACCGGTTGGTGTAACCATGCGCTCTACAAATGTACTTGAGGTAATGATATAACTCAACAATATTTTAAATAATTGTGGAATTTTTAAAATTTCCGTATAGCCAAATATATATTGAAATCAACCTTGTCCCAAACTATACGATCCGGTATAGGAACTGCTGTAATGTTTACTGATGACAAGTCTCTTTGTTCTCGATGAGATGATTGATGTTGTTTCAAAATTAAATTCACCTTTTTGGCTGCAGGGCTTTGTCGAAGGTATTTGCCATTAACAAGTATGCTAAAAACTTTTACTAAGCCTACCCAGAAAAGTAAAAAAAAGTATCCCTGTTATTACCCATAGTTCTATCCAAGGTGATACCAGGTAAGTCTTTTTTAGAAAGTTCAGAAAGTCTTTAACTTGCTGCTTGCATGATCTTTGGACTGGCATTGTTTCAGGTTCACTTGGATCCAAAGAAAAAGTATCAAAGTTGATGAAGTAGCCAGAAGCAGTTCGATCAATTGTTGGTATTGCATCAGGATTTGTAGAAATCGTAGCTTGCTCTTGTTGAGGCTTCTTGATGTAGACATCTGTATTTGGTTGAATAGCAAATTGTGTTTCATTTTGATTCTGAATTCGATTTTCAGGTGCAAGCGGAATTAGTTCGATAGCATTATTGCATAGTCCTTCACTCCGTACAGGGGACTCTTCGAACGTGATGAGTCTTTCTGTTTGAACCTCTTGAATTGTAGTGAGAGGAGGGTGTCTGCTACTTTGGAGTCCATGTGGACTACTACTCAGTATCGGCCACATAGTGTGGTTTGCTTAGGTCAATTGCGATAAATCTTTTTTTCCTTTTTTCCGGCAAGAGGCGGTAGAAGTACAGTTCTTGTTCCTTTCACTGCTAGGACCTGTACAGGTTTTCTGTAGGATGGCCCAAATTCTTTCTTGTCTGCTATCTTCTCTCTTACCAAATCCCCGACTTTTGCGATCCAGACAGGTCCTGCTGTGACTGATTTGACCACATGTATGTCAAATTGTTTTTCATCCGCCACTGTGCCTTCACAATCAAGATCAGGCACCCACATTCACATGGAGTGACCACCCCTAGAGAACGTCTTGGCATATTGTTCAGAGCTCGCTGCACTCGTTACAGATGTTTCACCATGCTCTCACCCGTGCCTAATACTCTGGCTGTTAAAGATTGCTTTAAGTCTTGGTTTTTCCTCTCCATGATCGAATTTCCCTTGGGATGGTACAGAGTGGAGTACCGCAGTGCTACTTCCAATCCTCGCATGGCCTCCTTGTAAGCCAGAGAGCTAAACGCAGGGCCCTGGTCAGAATGTAATGTGCCAGGGCATGGCTTGGACGGCAATGTGGTATGTTGCCTGAGTCCAGTGCCTCGCTTCACCCTGGGATCAAGCGAGACTTGAACACGCAACCGCCACACAAAGGGTAGAAAGAATCACCCCATAAGAAATCGGAAGAGCCAGAGAGGAGGATGTTGTGATCGGAACGTACAGGCTGCACGCGAGAGGAGACAAATTTGAAGAAAACGGACACGGAGGGCTCCGAGGAAACTTGCGAACCAAGATGGCTCCCGTGATCTGAGGACTGCCCCGCCGGAACCTTTGTGGAGAGATAAAAAGGATAGACGGGTGGAAGGAAAGCGATGTACCAGGAAATAACTAAGTAGCGGCCTGGCCACACAAGCGCATCCACTCTAAACATCCCGAGGGCAAAACCGCTATATGATAAGTGGGAGCCACCATTTTAGAAGCCCAGACGAGCCCCGGGGAGAGATCTAACAAGGAGAGCAACGTGAGTCCGGAGGTGCTGACAGGACAGGATAGGACAATGAAACAACAGACAGACATAAGCACCAGTCATTTGCTGTGAGTGGTGCAGGGAAGGAGGGCCCCCAATAACAGGAATCATGCTTACACAGAACTGTGACAGCTTCAAGGCGCGAACAGCGAAGGTACAGAGGGAAGCTGTGTGACGTCAGGGGAGGAACGTAAGGAGCACCCAACACCCAAAGCCCATAATGAATGCTAGCACCCATGTGTGAGTGCGAGTGGAGAGCAACAAGGTGCTGAACAGAGCAGAGCCTGCTGCAGGGCAGCCGGGGTGACACCAAGGAGTACCCCCTAAAGAGCCGAGCACAATAATCCAAACTCAGTGCTCAGGGCAACACTTCCCAAATGTGAGGGGCAGGCCTACAGCACTCAAAAAGACTAAAGCAGCAAAACACAGGTGGATAAAGGGGACAAGAGTATATCAGCAGCAGGCAAGCACGAAGGAACAAAGAGGTGCGCAGCTGGTAGACAGTCCTCACACAGAGCCCTGACCCCAGAACCCGGATCCGCACAAGAGACACAGATTCCTCCTAAAAGAGAGGATAAGCAGCAGAAGAGAAGGGCTACGGCAAGGTACTGCAGATAGGGTCAGTGGCGGCGACTAGAACACCGAGCGGACAAGTGCATCCACAGGATAAGAACATCGCTAATGGAAAATCACACCTAAAATGAGGAGCTCAAGGGAAACCTGCATATCTGCTGGAGGAAGCTCCACAGGAACCGCTGCCTAAAGAGAGAGCAAAAAGAACCCTAAACAGAATCACTCAGTTGCAGAGATTGCATCCCATTACGCAGAAAAGGGGGAGGAGATTCGAGATCCAGGAAAGGATGGTAAAATCCTTCAACAATCAAAAAAGAATAGAGGAGACACACCAAGTGACTCTCCTAACAACCAAAAAACAGCACATTAGACATGATCCTGAAAAAACTGGCGGAGGTCCATGATCCAGCCAAAACTACTAAGCAAACTACAGATGAAATAAAACTAGAACTGGCTTCAGTCAGGGCAAACATTCATGCAGCAAACAACAGGCTGTCAGAGGTCGAGCAGAGAGTGAGTGACATAGAAGACAGGGACCAAAGGACAAAAAAGGCGCTTAAGGCTCTAACAAAAAAGACGGACGCACTCCAAAGGCAAAAGGCAGAGTTGGACGATCGGAATACAAGGAGAAATATAAGAATCCTAGGGGTCCCAGAGGGGGACGAGGACAAAACAGGATCTTGTATTGCCCTCATCGAAGACATGATCCATAAAATTACTAACCTCAAATTCGACCAACCTTTCGAGCTCTACAAAGCATACAGAGTTCCAGCTTACAAAGCCACAAATAGAGCAGGCCCGCGCCCTATAATTTGCAAACCACTGCAATCACAGCATACAGAGGCCATTTTTGGGGTGCAAGGAAAAACCAGAACATACAATTGAATGGCTACAAAATAATCCTCACGGAGGACTATTCCAAACCTACAGTAGACCTAAGGAAGGGAGTCCTAGCTCAGCGGGAGAAACTAAGGAAGAAGAATATCATCTTCTCTTTTGTAAGCCCCACAAGATTCAGAATTAACGACAAAGGAAAAACGCACATCTTTGAAGAGCGAACTGAATTATCCAGATACCTTCAAGGCCTATCGCACCAAGAGATGGAGACCTCACAAGCAGGTATAAGCAAAAGGAGCGCCTCGCCAGAACTAAGAGTGGAATGATTGGATGAAACAATGCCTAAGACCGTGTACTCAGGTACTAAAACCGTATCTACCTCGCTTCAAAATGGTGACAACAAAATACCTCAGGCCTCAAGGCCACCTAAAACATCTTAACGAAACCAACCAAATGCAATAGCTTCCTTATCGACCAAAGTGATAAACGGACCGTATTTTCCCGCAAGATATCGAGAGAAGAAACTTAAACAGACACTAAAACTGCCTAGCGAGGCTACCACAAATCCGAGAAGAGCAATCCAGATTGGTACCTCAAGACACCAGAGGATAGAAACCGCAACAGGAGCTAGGAACAAAGGCAATATCAACCGATGGGAATCAAGAAAGACTAAAAAACTACTATATATCCTTTCTGGAGGCACAATAGGGGTGGCCAAGGGGCGGGCATGAGAGGAGGTGCTAAGTAGAACTGTAGAGGCTTATACTAAGTAGAACCAGCACGATCCAAGACAAGAAAAGGGGTAAATGATTAAGTAAATAAGTATAAATATAAGTTTAAGTTGAACCAAGTTATCCCGGGGTGGCGGGCGGAGCGGGGATCTTGCCGTCGCACGTCTAAAATACGATGGTTTAGTGCAGGGAGGGAGGGAGGGTAGGGGGTCAGGAAAGGGGTCTGTCTTTTATGTCTGTACTGTACTGTCTGTGGTGTATTTTTGTTCGGTATCTATCCACTGTCTTCTATCCTACTCTATCCTATTCTATCCCCTACAACTAAATTCTTACATACAGGAAGGAACAGTAGTCCAAGATCTGGTGGAGGAGGCAGGCAAGAGAGAAGGGGCGATCACACCTATCACCCAATAAACGGGAGTGGGGGAGGGATAAAGGAGAGCGACGAACACCCGCAGTAGAAAATGGCACAAAACAATAAGACTTTAGCGGCCAACTTAAAGATAGTCTCCCTAAATGTTAAGGGCCTCAACCACCCAGTCAAGAGGAAAAAAATCCTAGAATTCCTAGCCAAGACAAAAAGTGACGTGTTCCTGCTGCAGGAAACCAGGCTATCTCTGGAGAATGCGGAACCAGTCAGAGCGAGATGGATAAGACAGGTGGTGTGATCTCCAACAAAGGTGGAAAAGAGGGGGGTGATTACTCTAGTAAACAAAAACTCAAAAATAACAATAGAGGAACAGTAGTATGACAAAGAAGGGAGGGTACTAGTAACACAACTGAAACGGGGAGACGAAAATATACATGTAGTGAATATTTACGGCCCGAATACAGATGACTCACAATTCTGGGAGGGTGTCTCAAAGAGACTCGAGGCGGTCCCATACAATGAACTAACAGTGATGGCTGGTGATTTTAATATAGCACTAGACCACACACTAGACAGACAATCACAGGGCCGCTCACCCTCCCCAAACGCTCAAACCACATTAAAGAACATATGCACTAAATTCAAACTCAAAGAACCCTGGCGACTACAACACCCTGACACTAGAGACTACACCTTCAACTCCAACCTGCATAACTCATTCAGTAGGATAGACTACATACTAATCTCAGGTACGCACACTCACTTAATAGAACACACGGATATTGCAGTGAGAATTATCTCAGATCACTCGTGCATCAGCTGTTTCATGTGTGGGCAACACAACCAGGACCTCCACAGGAGATGGAGGCTCAATAGCGACGTCCTGGCTGATCAGGCTAACAAAAGCAGAATAGAAGAAGGCATTAAGGAATACATTAGCATCAATGATACACTGGACATGGACCCCAAGACCCTATGGGACGCGTTAAAGACAACGATTAGGGGCACACTCATAGAAATCAAGGCCAAAATGAATAAAAATGCGATGGCATGGCTAGCCCAATTAGAAAAAGATATCAAAAGGTTAGAGTCAACCCACAAAGCAGACACAAAGAACACTAGCGCACTAACAGAGCTGGCGAAGACAAAATACGAATACAATAGAATCTTAGGGGAGAGGGCCGGACTGTGGATAAACAAATATAAGGCAATTAACCTATGCGTGGCAAACAAAGCAGGGAAGATTCTAGCCTCTTACCTGAAACACAAACAAAGACAACACACAGTCACATCTATCACTGACTCAAAAAACAACACACACACAAAACACAAGGAGATCCTGCGTGCATTCAATGAGTTCTACCAAGAACTCTACACAAAGGACCAATCTCTGGATGAGATTGGCTGCTCGACCTACCTAAACAGTCGGAACCTCCCAAAGATAACGGAT
The DNA here is from genome assembly GCF_964261635.1 of Lissotriton helveticus. Taxonomy (NCBI): domain Eukaryota; kingdom Metazoa; phylum Chordata; class Amphibia; order Caudata; family Salamandridae; genus Lissotriton; species Lissotriton helveticus. The sequence goes on along the minus strand of NC_136057.1, from coordinate 803,695,005 downwards.
GAGGACGCGCAGTTACTGGGATGGGAGATAAGCTCAGCAGAAATCGAGATGGAGGTCAAGTCTCTGAAAGACAACAAGGCGCCGGGGCTGGATGGGTGCACAGCCGCGTTCTATAAAACATTCCTAACTCCCCTACACCCAACCTTGAAAAAAGTGTTCAACCACTGCGAGGAGGGGGGGGTGATCTCAAATACCATGGCGGAAGCACAAATGATTGTCATCACGAAGGAAGGCAAGGACAACCAGTTACCCCAAAACTACAGACCAATATCTCTTATTAATGTTGATTGCAAGATACACACAAAAATCCTGGCCTCAAGACATAACACTGTGTTACGCACAGGTAGGTTTTCTAAAAACGCGCATGTCAAATGATAACACCAGACTCCTGTGCCACATACTAGAGCGAGCAGCTAAGATTGTCAAGCCGGCTGTCGCTATCACGCTAGTCGTTGAGAAAGCGTTTGACAGGGTGTCATGGCATTTCCTGGAACAATGCATGCAAACGTACAACTTGGGAGAGGCATATACGCGGAAAGTAATGGCCCTTTACCAAAACCCCAGAGCACGAATTGTAGTCAACGGGGCTGTCTCTGAGCCTTTCAAACTGCAGAGATTGACAAAATAGGGCTGCCCTCTGTCCCCCTCGCTGTTTCTCTTGGCACTAGAACCGCTGATCTGAGATATTGGTGCCAATGATGAGATGAGGGGGCTCACAATCGATGAGACTAAAGATAAAAAAGCAAGAATAAGCCTAAACAAATTAAGGCTAGATAAGAAAATGGGGGGTCTAAATGTGGCGGACTTCAAAACATTCCAAACAGCCTTCCTAGCTAAACAAGGGGCCTACTGGGTCCTGCCTAGCCAGGGATATATGCCGGTCTGGCTTACAATTGAGAGAGCCATACTAAATAACCTAGAAACAATAGCCCTCCTTACAGCCAACAAGCAAGCACTGCGGGTACAAAAGGGGGTGGTGAGGGACAGAGCATCTGAACCAATCAAACACTCACACCCAGTCAACAGATCTGGGTTTAATCCATCACCGTTCTTTAGCCCACTCTGCCACCCCAGCTCAGACATGGCCATATGCAAATCAGTCTGACCCTGTGCCTCATGGGAACAGTCCAGCCCGAACTGCCAAGCCATGCCTTCCCTGGACCGGAAACAAGCTTCCTAGGACCCCCCTTTTGTACCGCTTTGTTCGCCATAAGTTGGCAGGGTATGCTCAGACGTGAGTTCCTTGCTCACTTTGCCACTGGATTCAAGCAAGCCTGGCTGAAGACGGCTGAAATGCCAGAAACCGGTCCTTGGAAGCTACTTTCCGGTTCAGGGAAGGTATGGCTTCATACTGATCTAGAGGCATTATTTCATTTGGTTGAGGATATTCTTGTTGGTATTGCAGAAATGCTTGTGTCTTTAAGCTTGGGTCGTACCTGTATTCTACATCTGTTGCAGTGAGAGAATTAGCCCATTATATCCATCTCGGATGTAAGGCTTTGACGTTAGGAACGCTTGCCTTTGTCGCAGCCTCTAAGGCTGGAACTGAAGTTACTACTATTATTCTTTTCCCCTGTGCCAGTGTCCGTTCTCTTACTACAGCAGTCTGTACTGCTGTCAGAATCTTTTCTGTAGATGCGAAGCTCATCTCAGCATTTGTATACAAATGTGATTTGCATGGAATTGGTACAGTTTCACCTACATTGTATGTCAGATAAATGCACCCAGATTGACCCGCAAATAAATAAATACGGATCACCAGGTTGCGTACGTTTATGCGTGTCTGTAAGTGTTTGGAAGCTATCATGTCAGCTTGTAAGGAACGAAGTGTGTTCCTGTGTCCATTGTCTTACTGAAAAATCAGGGTTTATTAAGTCGTAGAAAGGTTTTACTCTTTCTGTGTAATCTAAAATGTATGTTCTACCAAAATTTAGTAATCCCAGGATTGATTGTACTTTTTTTAAAGATTTTGGAGGTTGGAGCAGCACACATTTTTCTAAAACATTTGCTGCTAGGCTTTTCCCTTCACGTGAATGCTCATATCCTAAAAACAGGACACTGAGGTGGGCTATTTTTGATTTTTTAAAGTTACATTTGTAGCCCTCAGATGCAAATCCTAAAATTATGGTATTCACTCTGTTCAAGTGCTCCTCTAGGTCATCGTCCATCAGGTAAATATCATCCACATATGACAATGCCTCTTCATCTAAATTTTAAAGTAACTCAGTTACTGTGGCCGAAAACAATCCTGGGCTGTTCTTATACCCCTAGAGGAGTTGACAAAATTGCTGCTGCGAACCTAGCGCTGAGAATGCTGTTAAATACCTGCTTAGAGGTGCTATATTTTGCCAGAAACATCCATCTGAGATATCAAGTTGTTTTATATTTTTTACGGACAATGTTATTCATTTTGGACTGCAAATGTCTTAGTGCAAGTGTTTAAATGTCTGTAATCTAAAACTAGATAATATGAATTGTCTGGTTTAATGACCAGAAACAAAGGATTATTCATTGATGAGATGCAATTTTCGATCACCCCTTGGTATTCAAGTTGATCTAAGATCTCTCTGACCTGTTTTTTAGCTTCTTGCTTTATTTGATACTGCCTCTGTGCAGTTGGAGTATTTATTATAGGAATTATGTGGTTGGTTGAATCCTCATCTCACCCAACATGGTTTTTGTATAATGGTGGGACTTGGGCTACCGCCAACTCCTGCGCATATATGTGTTGCAAGTACCTGTGAACATGATCTGAGAATGCCAGTGGAATTGCTGTTTCTCTTTTAGGGCAATCCATGATGAATGCTGGCGGCCATTCTCGTTCAGCTAACAAAATGTCATAGCCAAACATCAGGTTCTCCCAAAAGAGCCCTCTCACTGTTCTACATTTGTCCCCAATCTGGAGTGTTATATCATATACTTTATGTGGGACACTTACGCTATTATCGGGTGTTTCTACTGTGATATGATAATTCGAGTCCACTATCACCAGAAATTCCATCAGGTTCTAGGGAGCTATTGTTACTTCTGATACACTGTCTAGCATCGTCAGAGCCCATTCCTCGTTCAGTAGTCGAGTCCTCCGAATTCTGGGCATGTCTGATCTTTAGACCTGCAACCTTCTTCTTTTTTAACTGTGGCTTTTGCTTTGGTTTCTCTTCTTTTTTAGAAGTGTTTTCCTGGGCGTGTTGCGTTTCTCTAGACTTTGTACTCTCTTCTTGTCTTTCTGACCGTCCTTCCCTCTCTGAGTTTTTTGATCAACACTGAAAGGAACGAGAGGAACGTGTACCAGTATCCCGATACTTGTCAGGTTTCCTAATATTATCCCTGTTCCTGAGATTATACCTCTTTTCGGAGGGCTCCTGTAGAGGAAATCTACCTCGGGATTGAGATCTGTTTCCTTTAAATGTTTGTTGTTTTTTATTATCCCACTACTTTTTAGTTGAAGCAGGTGTCTGCTTGGAAGTGTCTTTTTCAGACCTGCCCATCAGTTGTGGTTTTAAGCTTTCCCACCCAAACTGTCTCTGCTTAATTCTGCATATGCAGTTTCAATTATCTTGGATAGTTCTTGTTCCTGTTCGAAAGGACTGAACTACCTTAGGCGTTGGCGGATAAACACAAGCACTGCTTCCCCTTTAATATTACCTAATATTATGGCTGATACCTAGGCATAGTTACTTAGTAAGTTCTCCCCGAAGTTCAGAGCAGGCTCTGCTCCGTACTCGTTTTGAATTTGTCTCACTACATCTGGTATCACTGCTAATGACGGAATACCATGAGTCCTGGTATAAATGGCAGCAAAGACTGTACCCCAAGTGGTACAATCCTCTATTTGTGGTGTTATCCGAAGTGGGCAAGCAGATTGTTAGCATTCTGTGTTTTTCATACGGGGTAGTATTCGGAAATACTGCCTCTAACTGTGTTATTTTCTGAGATACCCAGGCTGGTATTTGTTCGCGTTTTGTGGGCATCTTTCCCATCACTGCTTGTATTGTTTGAGGTGTGATTTTAGTTGCTGTACCCTAAGCTTGAGTTCCATTTGTTGCAACTGTTGCTGGTTGAACTGTCAGTGTCCTTATGACGAATTGCGTCAAGTATCTGTATATTTTTATCACTTCTTTGTGCTGTATGAGTAAGTCTCCTACTGGCATTGTTTTAATGTCAGGATGTGGTGTGTAGGCCGCTAATAATGGCCATGTTGCCCCTTCTCTTCCAAGGGGCTGAGTCTCAGTCTTCTTCTTATGTGGGGTAGGGCACCTTTAAACCAGTATAAGTGTTCCTGGTATGTGAGGGAAACTTCAATGTTCTCAAATGGACAGTATTCCGCTGGTTCATCTTCTTCTGTATAGTAGTGAAATGTCTTTGTTCTTGCATTTGCTGCTGGGAATGTAATTCACAAATAAAATACCTCTGTTCTGTATGATTCGTGTGCCTCAATCACGAAAGCAACTAAGCCACCCCTAGCTGTTATTCCATGTGCTAGCAATTTCAGGGTGATTGTGTGTCTAAAGTTTGGCGCAATCTGTATTGCGTTTGCATCTTCCTCATCTTCTGAGTGAGGCAGTGCTTGTTGTAAAGGATCTAATTCCTCGTTAGTCATTGTGTATAGAACACAAAATGACTTTTTAAGGGAGGAAGGTGTATATGCACAATTTAGGAACAATATGTCCTTCAAGCTTGATTAACCAACAGCCAATAAATAGGATTTTTCCACCTACTCAGCGGTGGCGGAGTTTGTGCCCACCCACTTCAAACGTCTCTGGTGTTTTGTGATTATGGGTCTCTGAGAATAGCATGACTGAACTTCTTAGATTCTACTGTTAAATAAGTACCCAACCAAGGTTGGCGGCGCCATGTCATGTAGTTCCTATATAACCAATACACGATCTGCGCGTTTGGATAACATAAACTGTGGGATTGGTGGCAGACTGGTTCTGTGCACCCCCACCGGATATGTTATCCTGTCTGTATCAGCTAGCTCACAGTGCCTCTATAATCTCCTCTTATCGGGGAGAGAATAGTTTCTGGCAACCTCTGGGGAGAGGGGTTGGCCTAACGGCTAAGGCGCTCGACCTCGGACCTGGGGATCTGGTTTCGAGTCTCTGTAACGACGCCAAAAACCTCCTGTGATTCTGGGCAAATCACTTAATCTCCCCGTGCCTAAAAAAAATGAAAGTGTGTCCTCATGTAACGTAACTGGTGCTATGTAAAGCGCTCTGATACCTGATTCGGTTCCGGTCTAGTTCGCGCTATATAAAACTCTGCAAAAAAAAAAAAAAATCAGAACTTGACAACCCTGATCCCTCAGAATCGTGGAAACAATATACTACTTTTCACTCAGTCACTCGTGCTCACTTTGTTTGTCTCAGAGATACACAGAATAAACATACTGGGCGTTTGTCAATGAGAATTTATTGAACAGTTGTTATTCTAATGTAGAATAGATGAGCTGTAACGATTAGACAGTAGCAGAGATATATGATTAGCAGTACTACGAAAGTAAAGAGATGGTACAGTTCTACCATTTTGCTGTAATCATGAATATACACAAGTACATAAAATGCATGATAAAAAATGCGAACTCCTCCGATGCTTCCCTAACTGGATGTACCTAAATGTACCTAGCATCTGTGTAGGTGTTATGCCAAGAATCCCTCTAGGATCTAGTCAACCTCATTACCTGAGAATAAGAGATTATGGGACCCCGTCCTAGTCTCGAGTTGGACACCCCGAGAGGGATGTTAGACCACTGCGAGCTGGAGCGTCTGCATGCAGGAACCTCAGCGGCTCTTGTCAGTGTGTCAGCCAGGAAGTCACGGGCTTCTCTGTCTTTCTAAAGAAAGGGGTCCTACCTTGTTGTGTTACTGTGTTGGCCTAAAGGATGAGGTTGGGCCTGAACGTTATACAGGGATATTATACAGGAGATGGTAGTCCTGCTGTGCTTCCAAGAAACCTCATGCATAATGTATGAGATTGGAAATAGGGAAAACCCGCGTTCTGAATGCAGTGTTGTATCTGGGTAAAAGGTCAGTGCCTAAGAACTGCTATATATGTAATGTAGGGAAGAATATAGGTGAAAGGTTGCAATGTTACCTGCGCATATATAAGGTACCTATATGGAATATAACAGTCCCAGCGTGATTATTGGGAAATTAGAAGCTCACACCCCACCAATCAATTCAATTCAAGGAATTCTTCTTTCAGATTCATAATCAAATCCATAAAAGAGCAGCAACAAAAGGATCATAATTTCATAATTTTAAAGCATTCAATAAAAATATAAAATACACATTATTTATCTAAAAACATATTTATTTACACATTCAAAAACTAGTCAGAGGATGAAGGATAATGGCAAAGCAACAATTCATAATAATTAAACTCACATGTCCATCTCCCTTTTATAAAATTCTACAAACATTTCCAAGGACTCCATTGATTTCAACCTGTATCTTTTGGTTGTAAAAGACAGTGTGAAAAGTTTTCAAAGATCTTCATGAGTTTCCTCAAAACACAAATCATCCAAAGAGGTTAAGAAGTGTCGTCTGCGAAGGGCCTTTTTGATATATTCAAGAATAGCACAACATTGAGAGTTTTTTTTTTTTAAAAGCTAGGTGCCACCTCATGATAGATAATACTTTGAGTTAGGAAGAGGGTGCATAATATCAGTGACCTAATATCATTATAAAATCTACAAAACAATAAAAAAAGGCTTAGTTATCTGTCTTACATGTCTATTACATGGGCATGTAGGTAAATGCTGGGGCCATGCATGTGACTTGAGGAAAACTACTAAATGGTGGATCATCTCTAGGCTAAATCTTGTTAACAAAAATCTGTTGTAAGTATGCTTCACCTTATCAAATAATCCCGTATCCCCTCTTGATTTATATCCTCACAGTATCTAGCCCCTGTAGTTTTCTTTGTCTCTTCTAATTCCCTATGGGTTGTCCTTTGTTCCAACAGAATTATTTAATTTCTCTTTTACTAAATTGCAGAATACTGTGGAGTTCTAGGGGATTAGAATTCATACCCAGCTTTAATAACAAAGATATTATGTACTGAAGCCAAGGTATTTTGTCAGAGATGCCCAGTCCCAAACAATCCTTGGTGATTTCCCTTGCGAACTTAACATCCTGTTTTGACCAGATACTATGCCATTTTGTTAATGTATTAACGTCAATGGTATCATCCATAAACTCTAATCCCAATTATTTATGAGTGATTAATGATGGAGTTGATTTAGGCACTGCCAAAAACCTGTGTAAATAGTTGTTTTCTTGCAACTGTAAAAGTTTAGTCTTTTCTCCACCCAATACTGGGGAGCCATAAAGAGCCACTGGAAGGTGTTTAGATCGTTAACGTTTAGTAATCTCTTTGAAGGGTTTATTTCCAACTTTTTTTAGCAAAGCGGAATATTGCCAAAATAGATTTCAGATGTGGGGACCAATCAACTTTCTGGGAGAAAACAGTTTCCAAATAGCTGAAAGCGTACACCTCCTCAAGATTTTGGTTCTTTGTACAATGTCTAAAACCCATTTTTTGGCTTTTCCCACATCCCATGGGAAAAATCGTATCTAAATTCAGTTTTAGATCTCTACTCTCCAGAAAGATAGTAAAGTTTGTTATTAGTAGCTGAAGGCCGAATGCCGTCCTGGATATCAATACCGCATGAAGTTGGATCAGGGTGATCTGGGGGTCCACCTTAGGGGCGTCTGCGTTTATATTTTGCAGAAAGTTTTCCACACCATTTATATTCAATGAAAATAAGAGTGGTGCGAGTAGGCACCCCTGCTTAATACTCCAGGTCATCTGAAAATCACTTGTTTTTCCCCATTTTCCCTTAGCGCACACAGGCAGTTAGGAAGGCATATAACTGGGAAAGACGAATTTTAGTGTTGATTGGAGTGCCCATATCTATATGCACCTGCCATTAGTTAGCATGATTCACCAAGTCGAAGGCACTAGACAAGTCAACAAAACATAAATGAACATGACCTTCCCTTGCCTTAGTGTACCGACTAACAATAAGGTGTAAGTTGATTCCCTGTTTTACTGTCCCTATTTCCTTCCTGAAACCATATTGGGAATCCATTATTGTATTTTTTTCCTGAGCCCATGATTCCAGCCTTGCTAAAATCAACCTACCCATGGCTTTCACGGTGGAGTCCAGGAAGAATACAGGGCAATAACACCTAGCGTCCCCCCAATCATCTTTTTTAAATATAGGGACAATCCCGCATTGACTCCATGATTACGGGAAATTGCCATGAGCTGCTGCATAAAAAATATGGGTCACCATCGGGACCCATAAGGAAGGATGGGTCTTATTGATATCCACAGGGATCACATCGGGCCCTGGTGCTTTTCCTTTGGCACTCATTTGTAAAACTTCACTGACCTCCTCCAAAGTAAGTTACTCTTTCCAGAGCCCCAGACTTAATTATGTTTGGGCAACCACAGCACAGAGCCTGCCCTCATCGCCGCCACCGATGACATCAGGACCCTGCTGGACAACGGCGAGACCGCAGCACTCATCCTCCTGGACCTCTCTACCGCCTTCGATACCGTCTGCCACTGCACACTACACGCACGCCTCCACGCCGCAGGGATCCGAGACAAGTCTATGGATTGGATACCTCCTTCCTCTTCGGCAGAACCCAGAGCGTCCGCCTTTCCCCATTCCGTTACAAAGCCTCCAAGATCATCTGCAGTGTACTCCATGGATCCTCCCTCAGCCCGACGCTGTTCAACATTTACATGGCCCCGCTCGCACACGTAGCTCAACAGCACAACCTCAACATAATCTCCTACGACAACGACACTTAGATGATCCTCTCCCTCACCAAGGACCCCATCACCGCCAAAGCCAACCTCCACAAAGGAATGAAGGCCGTAGCCGACTGGATGAAGACCAGCCGTCTGAAGCTGAACTCGGACAAGACGGAGGTCCTCATCCTCGGCTCCTACCCTTCAGCCTCAGATGACTCCTGATGGCCGACAGCACTGGGGGCAGCCCGACACCCACCAACCACACACACAACCTGGGAATCATCCTCGACTCAACGATCTCAATGACCAAGCAAGTCAACGCCGTCTCCTCCTCCTGCTTCAACACCCTCCGCATGCTCCGCATGATCTACAGATGGATCCCGACAGATACAAGAAAGACAGTCACCCAGGCCCTTGTCAGCAGCAGACTCGACTACGGAAACGCCCTCTAAGCGGGAGCCTCGACCAAGCTCATCAAATGACTACAACGCATCCAAAACGTCTCAGCACGACTGATTCTTCAGGCTCCTCACCCACGCACAAAAGGCACTCCACAAGACTGGCCCAGCCTACCTCAACAGACGGCTCTCCTTCTTCATCCCCAACTGCCAGCTACGCTCCACCGACCTCTCACTCGCCACCGTCCCGCGCATCCGAAGAACAACCACCGGTGGGAGATCTTTCTTGACTAGCCAGCTCACCAATTATCAAATTGTTTGGATTAAAAATACTTCCAAAGTGCATGATCCAGGCACCAGGCAAAACCAACGAGTCCATACTAGGGCTAGTGCTCTCTTTAAGAAAGGAGGAAGTTATAGATTTCCAGAGAATAGGATTTCAAGTTTCAGCTGCCTGTTTTAATTCTGCCCAGGCTTGCTCCTGTAATTCCTTTTTTAGGGCTCGCCTGGCGTTGCAGCGCGAAGCGCTGCCGCCAGCGAACCTTATTGTCGTTGTCTTCCCTCCCCATGTGGCACAGACCGGTGCACGAGCAGACACCGGTCTGTGAACGGGCGAGCCGCAGGGAACGCCAACGTGCATGCTCACGGCGTCACGCTCCTGCCCTCCCGCGTCTCTTCCAGGCCGACTTGTTTGGGTTAAGCGCGGGAGCCAAGCGGGCCATCAGAAACCGCACGTCCCGCATCGTGGTCATGGAGAGGAAGGGCGGGCTCCACTGCTGGCTCCAGAGCGACATCAGTTCGGTTGTATTTCACCCTTGTTAGTCGTGCAGTGCTTTTATATGATGGTTCTTCTTATTTTTGTTAGGCATGGGGAGATTAAGTGATTTGCCCAGAATCACAGGACGTTGAGCGTGGGTGCCGAGACTGGAACCCCCCCAGATTTAAGGTCAACTGCCTTCCAACATTTCGACACACCGATGACATCTTTGTTCCCGTGACGTAGGAGAGTGTGCTTCTACTTGTTTAGTTAGGAACGTTTATGTGTAGCGGTTAGGAACATCAGCATCGCGTAGTGATCGGCACAAAAGATACACAGGTGAAAACTTGACAGTCATGGATGGCATCATTGTACATGGCATGTCTTCAGTGTGCTGTTGTCAATTGCATTGACGTTGGTGCAGATGAAGTGATTTAAAACTGATTTTGGCCGTGTTTTAGAAGCTGCAATACTTCTGAAATCACTGTTTGATGAGTGCTCGAATGTGGTTGTTTTAGCCAAAGGATCAAATGCTTAAGCTCGTCTTTTGAAGGGTTCATCCTAATAGTTAACTAATGACGTGCTTTCAGATAGATGAATGCGTTACATCTACGACACAGGCCACTGTCTGGAATGTGGTGGAGCGAGCTTCTGCGCGCCATCTCCTGAACTGCTTGCATTGGTTGTGCGCCCCCACGGCCCTCCCGGCCGGGCAGGTTCTACTTCTTGTCCTCAGAGGGGCCACTGCCCCCTCCACCTCCAGAGACGGGGAGTCTGCCCGGTATCTGAGTCGGGCTCCGGGGACAATTTCCTCCTGCTCGGCACCCCGGCCTTTCCTTTCATCCTGCCAGGGACTTCACACCTCAGTCTGGGGCATTGTCCGGGCGAAAGCAGGAACTGACGTGCCGAGACAAAGCGCCCGCTATAAAATGCTAAAGGCAGCTCTTCCTGCGTCTCTTTCTTCCTGTCTGTCGCCCTCCCGTTCTTTCTTCTATCTTTCCTTTTCCTTCGTTTGCTTTTCAATCTTTATGTCTCGTCCTTTCTTTTACATGTACTGTATCTTTATATATGTCTGTGGTTCTTTCGTTCCAATATTCTTTATGTATTTATCTTTCTTTTTTGTTATTTTCTCTCTTTTATGCCATATTTCCCTACATTGTTCTTCTTCACCCCTTCCTTGTTCCATTTCTTTCTTGCTGTCTCCACTCCCACCCTTCCCCTTTTCCTCTTTCTCACTCCTTCTCTCTTTGTTCGCCTCTTCCGTCATTCTTCCTACAATCCACAGGTTTACTACCTCCTCATTGCATCTTCTTTTTCCCTGTTCGCTCTCTGTTTCGTTGTGATCTTTAAAAAAAATTCCTCTCTCATACACACTTCCTTACATCTCTTTTGTGTCTCAGACTCAGTCAGTCAGTCATTAAAACTTTATTTGAGTTATTACAACCATAAAAGTATACACTATACATTTATAAAACTTTATAAAAACACAGAATAAAAAATTTATTAAAATTCGAATCAGTCTTTTCCCGGAGGATAACCCCGGCAACATGGTTTCTAACAATAACGTCCTGAGATGTTAAAGGCACATGAGAAAATATATCTGACTAGGCCTTCCAAACACAATACATACATTAAAATAACAATCTCGATAACATACGCCTATACCTCTGTGTTCTGGAGAAACCCCCTAACTTGAATCATGTATTTCCCCAAAGCGCAGGCTATATCCAGGTTTCCCATCCCTACCAGGAGCTCTGCAGCTTGCTTCCTGTTCATAATCCTGTAATTTTTGAACAACGGGCCTAAGATCTCCTTACGTATATCAAGGGTCCTCCTACAGTCTAATAAAACATGAGTAATGTCACAGGTGGAACCTAACGTACATGTGCAATTGCCATTACTATTAATCATGAGGTTTTTGACCCTGGTATTTACATAACAGGGGTTTATACCCATTCTCAGTTTTAAAACCTTTCTTCTTAGTTGCTGATTCGGCAACCTATCCAAGTACGGGTAGGGATGATCTTCTGAAATCCATACTTGGATCATATGGGACACTGATATTTTTTGCCGAAGGTACTCGTAATCACATGTACGGGACACATCCGCTCCCAATGACCGTAGTTCTTTTTGCCTATATTGGAGTGTCTCAACTGGGCATCTAGTTCTATTCCTAACTTCCCATAAGCTTCCTTTAATGAGAGTCTGGCTTCTTTAGCCCAAGATAACTCACTGGAGGCAATGTCCTCTCTACACCACTGAGATATTTTCCTGGGTGCCTCCCCTGTCTCCAGACGCTGCCAAAACCGTATTAGTGCCATCCTGGTTGCAATTGCCCAGGAAGTGACTCCCATCTCCAATCTTGCTGCCTGTACCATAGCTGATTTAGGTAGCGAGAATAAGCTTTTCAGGATCATACGCTCCTCTTTGTCCCAACCTTTTTTCCCACTGAGGAGGAGAACCTCTGATCCATATAGGAATTGCGCGGGGACCATTGCCAGGTAAGCCTTAATAACCGGCCTATCTGACAGGTCTCCCGTAAAAGCTATTAAACCTTTTTAAGCCCTTTATGGAAGCTGTTGCCCTAATTTTTAACGCTTCCAGATGGGTGGTCCAATTCATGTTACTTGTGAACCATACTCCCAAATATCTATATTCCGATACCCTCTCAAGGAGTTCCGTACCCAAATACCAAGGGAACCAGGTCTTACTTTTGCCGAAACAAAGGATTTTGGTCTTTTCCATATTTACTACCAGTTTTTTATTTAGGCAGTATTTATGGAACATATCTAGTTTGATCTGCAGGCCTATCTCCGTCTGGTCCATAATCACCAGATCGTCTGCATAAAGCAGACAGGATATATGGTTACCCCCTAAGTTTGGGCTCGCCCCTCTAACCTCTTTTAGAATCCGAGGTAGGTCCGCTATAAACAGAGGAAAGAGCAACGGGGCTAGTACGCACCCCTGCCTTAGGCCATTTCCAATCTGGATCCTACCAGATAATCCACCCTCCTCATCCAGGACTACCTGGGCCCAGTTATCTGTATGCAAGGCCTGGATAAGGGCTAACAGGTCTGCATGTAATTTATAGCCTTTCAAGGTAGACCATAGTTGCTCCCTGCTTACAAGATCAAATGCCGCGCGGAAGTCCACAAAGCAGCAAAACAGGTTACCCCTTTGCTCTATAGACTTCCGCGCTACCGCCCAGAGGGCAAAGCAATGATCCACAGTTGAATGACCTTCTTTAAAACCCCCCTGTTCAGGAGGTACTATACAATTATCTTCAGCCAAATCTTTTAGCAACCCCAGAATAATTTTAGAGAAAACTTTTTCCCCAATGTCCAAGAGATTTATCAGGCGATAGTTTTTGGGGGAGTTTACATCACCTTTTTTGTGTATGGGTCTAATGATGGCCCCTTTCCAGCTATCTGGTAATATTCCTATTTTTAGTATACTTAAGAACGTCTTTGCAAACAAATCCGCCCACCAATCTATATTCGTTTTTATAATAATGGCGGGTAGATTGTCTGGGCCAGCAGCTCGTGTTAAGTTTAAGGTGGCTATCACGATTTTAATGTGACCTAGGGAGAACTGCTCCATTACTTCTTCCCTCACTCCTGGCCAACTAGATGGTTGTATTGCCTCCCTCCTTGGCCAATTGCCATAGATCTCCTCGAGGTAAATTACCCACTTATCCTCTGGAACAGAACATTGCATGGACCCTGCTGTTTTCCCTGTACATTCCTGTATCAATTTCCAGAAGCCTTTGACATTTTTTTCTTCAATTGCCACTAATAGGCTCTTCCAGCAATTTTCTTTAAAAGATCTTTTTTTGTCTCTAATTGATGCCTTATATTTTATCCTTTGTTTCTTTAGGGTTTGATGTTCCAATTCGTTGTAACTACGCCTGAGGCTTCTTTCACTCTTTCTAATTGCGGCCTTTGCTTTGCGGCAATCTGCATCAAACCATGGGTTATTAGTAGCATGTAATGGGAGTTTCGTTGTCAAACTGTGCTTCCCCCGTTTAATGTTTATTCTGAGGCATTCTACCAGTTGTCTTATCATTTCCTCATACCAGGGTAGCTCTTCCCCCATTACTAGGTTTTCTAAGTCAGCTACTATCTGAAAGTTCTTCAGTTTGTTTAGATGTTCTTCACTTATCCGAGTTGTAAGTCGCTTCGGATATTCAACCTCAACGTTCAACACCTTCTGTCTTGGCAAATCCTTATTTACCAACATTTCTAACAATAATGGAAAATGATCGCTGCCCTCTACTTGAAGAATTTCGAAATGTTGAATTGAGTGGAAGCACCAGGCCTGAATAAAAACATAGTCAATCGGGCACAATTGCTGTCCTATTTTAAATGTCCGCTTAGCGGGCCGATCTCCTTCTTTCCTACCGTTCACACAAACCAGACCCATAGCCCCCAGCAGTCATCCAAGCTCCACATCCTGACTTGAGAGCTCGGTGCTGCTGAACATTGCAGGCTCTATGTTATACGCTTTTAGTAAATCACTATTCCAGGCATCCGTTTTTAGGGGATTCAATCTATGATTTAAATCCCCCAAAATTAACATCACATCTCCTGGGTAGAGTTCTTGTAAGTTCTCTAAATCCTTTTTTAAACGATCCAACTCTGCTTTATACTCATGTTTTTCACCTTTCTGTATGTACACGTTGATGATACAAAAACCTTCACCCCTTGTGTTGTTATTTAGGATCAACACTCTGCTCCCTAGTGCCCAGATACATGTTAAGTCGAGATGGAGGATGTCTCTCACTATCCTTGTGGAGACCAGCGTCATCTGACCACTTGATGCCCTACCCATTTTATTCTTTCCTGCAGGTTTTATATGACTGGTAAAACCTTCCGTAACGGGGGGTTCGTCGCACAGCCATGTCTCCTGTAGGCACAAGATATCGGTCTTTCCGAGGAGATTTCTAAAAATCTCTTGAGACCATATTCTTTTGTAGTCAAAGGGAAATCCCTGGGTGTATACTAAAGTAGATGCGTGTTATTTTGCTGTATAGGTTCTAACCAGTCATACAAACATTCCTCATAGGTACATTAAGGGGAAAATTCATATAAAAATAAAACATTAGATAAGGAGTTCCACACTAAAAGTGAACGTTCACAATCTCTTTAATGTTTTTATAAAAGTAAAACCTCTTTTCACAGAAAAATAAATTAAAAATCCAAAGAAACAGGTAGGGAACTCAGGTTAAGAATAGGAGAGCACAAATCAGCGATCAAAAACAACAACAAAGAAAATGCACCATTGGTTAATCACTGGAAGGAACAAGGACATAATGTAAAAGATATCAGATGGGTAATCTTGGAAAGAATCAAGGAACAAACCAGATTGGGAGATAGCTCAAAAAGAAGAAAACAGCAGGAGCAATGGTTCATGATTAAATTTGATACCATCAAACATGGCCTAAATTCAAGGGAAGAGTGGGAAACCTTAATTTAAGATATAGTCATAGACAGAATAACTAGAGATACATACAAAGGAATACATATGATATGATCCACAAATGAGTCCTACTAAATTCTTAAATAGAATGATAAAATGGAGTAGATAGGAGTAAGGGTCACATACGAAAGAAATATAGGATTGAATAAATATAAAATGCACACTTTGAGGATTAATGAAACAGTATAAGACATTGAAAGTAGGGACTCTAAACGAGTGAAAGATACAACAACACTAGAAGTGTCCTCATTCCACCCGATACGGTTCACTTCTAGTGTGTTTTCATATTATAGAATTACTGAGTAGACAATGCAGGACCTAGTAAAATATAACCATGTACTTAAAGCAAAAAACAATATATAAGAGAAATAGAGATACATTCCGGGCATGTACATGCAAATGCCCATAATACTCTAACCGAGGAGGCAAAATCACCCCATACCGGTAGGTAAATTCAATGGCTGGTTTATGGAAGCGAAAAATGGAATAACAAAGAACTATACCCAAAAGGGTGGTAAATAGTTCGTCTTTCCGGAAAAAAAAATAGATCATATACCACCTACTTTTATTGTCTTAAAACCACGATAAGTTTAATTTTTAGACAAATAACAAATGATCATATATAAGTATAAAACTTCCTTGTAGAAATAAAATAAAGCCAATAAAATTAGAATGCAATGGCGTAGGAGGGTATACAATGTCACGCTTCATCAACAGTATCGGAAAAAAACATCACTCTAAGATGGCGCCGATAATGGAGGGCCAAAACAAACAGAACTGAGCATGCGCGATCCCCAGCTGCAAACAATTGCAGGGATTATCGCATTATAAAAATAGTACGCCCACAGCGTCTTCTCAGAGAAGGAGAAGAACGCGGCAGAAGCGCTGACAATTTTTCCGAGCAGGTAAGCAGAAACGGGAGGGCTTTGATTAGAACTTCCGTAGATCGGGGGAAGTACGAGGTTAATTTACAATGGCAGGGAGAGCCATAGAAGGATCGCGGTAACCCTGACATACCATAGAGACACGTTTTTTTCATGTGCAATGCATGGATAGAACGGGAACACACTCCATGACAATGCGTGTTATCCAGGGCAGCATCTTACCAATTCCCTAGTTACATGTTATCCCCACAGACATCATAAGCAGTAAGGTGTAGGGCAAGACAGCTAACGAGTTATCCCTTTCTAAAGAAACAGAGGGGAAACACGGATGAAAAATGCCTGCGAATTTAGATAAAAGGGTTACCCCAAAGAGGAGGGGCATTTTTTGAACAAATAAGAACATAAGCCCATAGTTGATAAAAAGGCATTTCCAAGAGACCCAATAAGGGATACATGATAGAAAGGAACTAAAGGGTAGACTTGAGAGACCCCTGAAAAGCAACGGAAATTTAAATAAACTTTTCTTACCTACAGAACATATCCAGTTCCAAAGCAAAGAAAAATCGATACATGCCCGTTCATGAGAGCGTTTTAAATTATATAAAGGTAAGAAAGAAGGGGTTTGAACTGTATAAGATAGGTTGCCACCCATAGAATGATAACGGCTAATTATGACCCCCTTGCCTACACAGATTTTTACAAATTTGACAAAAAATCGATAAAAAGAGGGGATCCTAGCCCACTTGATCATAGAACAGGAGAAAGATTTTTAATCTGAGAATTCTCATCACCCCGGAGGTAAATATAGGAAACCACAAATGCTCTGAGTGGTATAAATATAGGATTTAAGATAAATTAATGAAAGTGAATTAAACTGTTATCCCATAGGTATAATAAAAACCTACAGTGGACGTCTGGAGAAGGCTTCCTGACGGCGGTGTTTCCTAGGGGAATCTTACAAGATTTATGGGGTAAGAGGGACACCAAAATAGGTAGTAACACTAGATGACAGAAGGATGAATGGCACTATGAATGTGAGAATGAATGAAAGCCCTTAGTTGCTTCCACACTAAAAAGAAATGGACGGAAAGGCCACATATGGCAACAGCCACCCGAGTTTTTAGAGGGTGAAGAGAAAAGCTGGAATATGAATCCTGCTTAAAATAATACTTGTTACAACAGAATGGGAATGTGTAGTGTTTGACCACCTATGCACCTGATGAAAAATGTTTTGATGAAACTGTGAATAGGCCAAACTGAAGGGAAAAGATGGTCCAAACAAAAGACCAAAAAACAAGAGAGTCCAGATAAGGCGGAGTTGACCAATTTGGGGATAAGAAACAAGATGCTGTACACTAGAAATGTGATAACATGTCCCCAGAATAGTGATATTGTCTCTTTTTCTATATACCCACACAGAGACTTTTATATATAAGTCTAGAAGCCGGTGACCCCAAAGAGACGGCAGGTTCTGATGAAGGTGTTACAACATCAAGTATTATAACACCGAAACGCGTCAACGCATTTGCTTCTAGAATCCAAACAAGGTCAAGGAGGTAGCAGATATCCATGCATTTTTGATACTGTCTACTGTACCACCAGCATCAAAGAAAAGACCAGTGGATCTATACTAGTAGTGGTGGGAAAATATCAAGGCCACAGTGATAGGGGGTTTGTGAAAAGGATCCAATCGTTTTTGTGTACTGTATTAGTGTTGATCATTTCTCCTTTGTTACATAATTTTGATGATTGTGATACTATTTTTTTTTTATGTGTAATAAATTGTTATTAATTGCTCACTGAATTTTTATTGTACTTGTCCAAAGAGTGGTTTCTTTGGATTTTTAATTTTAATTTAATTTATTTTTCTGTGAAAAGAGGTTTTACTTTTATAAAAACATTAAAGAGATTGTGAACGTTCACTTTTAGTGTGGAACTCCTTATCTAATGTTTTATTTTTATATGAATTTTCCCCTTAATGTACCTATGAGGAATGTTTGTATGACTGGTTAGAACCCATACAGCAATATAACACGCACCTACTTTAGTATACACCCAGGGATTTCCCTTTGACTAAACTGTCACTGTACCCTGTTCCCTGGTGATAGTGGGGTACTCTCTCTTATGTTTACATATTCTTTTGTAGCCATTAATATTCCAAGACAAGATACGCAGGATGTGCGACGACCCAATTTCCTAATCGATGTTACTTAAATTCCCCTCCTCCTCCTGGTCTAAGTAAGCCAGCTCTCTATACCTGTTTCCATCCAAGACATCTTCCTCCCCCCACCCCAGCTTTTTAGGAACAATTGTAATTCCCAGGCCTTCCTTATTACTCCATCCAGATGAGATAATTTTTATTTGCCGTTCTCCCAGCCCTGCATGGTTTCTAAGAAATGTGTGCCCTTGATTAACCATTTTCAGCTCCTCTCTCTTTACTAATCTAATTCCTTCCCTTAACATCTCGGCTTCCGCTTTTTCCAATGCGACTTTTATCAAAGCCGAGTGGAGAAGGACCTTTGTTATTTCCTCACCTTTAGCATTAACCAAAAATCCCACTTCTTTTAAATCCTCAGTACTGACATATTTTAAGCTGGGGCACTTAGCAAACGAGAGTAGTAACTGTGAGCGGTTTAGGGGTTTTAATTTCTTACCCCTTTTCCCCCCATTTCCCTGACCCATCGGTTCTAGGTATAGCCAGGTGTCCACAATCCTGGGTGTCTGTAAAGACTTATGACTTTCCTCTGGGCTTCTATTCCTTCTCTTCGAGTTACTTTCTACTCTATCACCCTTCAAACAAATATTCAGCGGGGGTAAGTTACTGGGCCCTGCCTCGGTGGACGTTTCTATTTCCCGTATAGGTTCTAAACCCTCTTTCCTCCCCCTTGGCATCCTCTTAGCGGCCCTTGCGTTCTTGGCCACACATTTACCTTGGACCCAACATGATTTTTCCTGGGGACCAGGGGTGCTTGCGCCAGAGTCTACTGGGGTTACATTATCCAATTCTACTCTCCCTACCTTGTCCCTGGGCCTTAGGTCATAGGGTGCCTGTTTCCT
Organism: Lissotriton helveticus; assembly: GCF_964261635.1. NCBI lineage: Eukaryota > Metazoa > Chordata > Amphibia > Caudata > Salamandridae > Lissotriton > Lissotriton helveticus. The sequence goes on along the minus strand of NC_136057.1, from coordinate 803,675,659 downwards.
GTTCACCTGTTCTGCAACCGGTCTCACCCGTTGGACCTTTTTCCCTATTCTCCTCTTCAGGCAACGCCTACTTTCACCATATCTCCTTATGATCATGGGACAGCGGGAAATATATACATTGGGCTCCTCCTCATTTGATGTATTTGTCCTTGTTGTTTCTCCCACCTCGTTAGCTTTGTTCTCTACAGATCTTACAAGGGAAGGCATTTGGACTTTAATCTGCATCAATTCCCCAATTATATTATTAAACTGCTTACTATGGGTTTTTAAAATTTCATTATTTACCACTGAAACCTCTAGGATTCCTTGTAAAGTTTTCTGGAGCATCAACATAACCTCAAGCATTGATGAGCTCGAGGTACCCGTCACCTCTAAACTATTCACGGGTAGGCCTGATAACACAGTATAGGCCATATTTACGTTTTCCGGACTGTCTTTTTCATTAAGTCCAAATTCTTCTTCGACAGCTTCTCTCTCCGGGTGTAAATTTTCATTTTCATTTTCTTTTTCTTTCTCTTCCTCCCCCTCTCCCTCTGAGTCTTGGCTTAATACTGATTGAAACAGCCGTGGGGAGGAAGACAGCCGAGGTATTATCGGTATGTTAGCAGTGTCAAAATTTGTCTGGTTCAGGGAATCGGCGTCTGATATCATGATCTCAGATAATTTCCGGGACTCCACCACTTTTGATTCCCTTTCTGGTGTCTCCTTTTCTTTAAAATGCTTACCAAAGAAGTCTTTAATAGATTTTGAGACTGTGGAGCCACCTTTTCCACTTGCAGACTTAGCGGACATAGGCCCCTTTTGTTTAGTTGTACTTGAGGATGCTGTTGACACCAGTACTGATGTTATATTTCTGGTAGGTGTCGTTGTCGCATTTTCCAAGTCAGTGGGAAGATCTATTATGTCCTCTACTCCTTCGCTTGTATTTCCTAGGAGTTTTAAGTTCTTAGATGCTTTCCGGCGTTTATTCTTTCCTAATGCCATATCTTTAAGCTCTCCCTCTCCGCTTACTTGCTTCCAAGGGAGCAGGGACTATGCAGGCTGTTTTCCTTCACTTTTCCTTTGCTTTTTAAGTGTACTACAGCCCCCTCTGGAATTACCCCTTGCTAAAGACCCTCAACTATAATGTTTCCCTTTTTTTTTTTCTTTTTGTTATTATCCACTTACCTCTGACCTGTGGGCCCGCTTTCTGCCGCTCTTTATGCCTCCACCACCTTTTCTTCCTTTCCTCAGTCTTTTCAGGTCCACCGCCGAATCCGCCGAAATCAGCGCGGGACAATGAGATAGAACTCCAAGAACTCCAAGATGCGTCCGTGCAACGCTGCGCCGCTGCCACCGCCGAAGCTGTCCCGGAACCGGAAACCGGGAATCGATGACAGCGACGATGAAGGTGGGAGGGAACAGAAAGGCGAGCCTCGGCACACAGGTCAGCACCTGAAGTCACAGCGAGAGTTCAGAAACGTGCACGATGGTCTAAAACTGAATGAAAAACCCCTCTCACTGCCTCTTCTGTGAGACCCCTGCTGCTCTGCAAAGTCAGCCACAAGCCAGGCGGGCTGGGGAGCAGGGAAGTGAAAGGGTTGGAGGGCAGGAGAACCGGGTAACCAGGGCGCGGAATGCTGAAAATGTAGAAAATTTAGAAATGTAGAAATTGCAGATTGCAGCAAGAAGCGTTGCAAAGGCGGGTAGTTTGACACCCCCTTCTCTTTGTACCAGCGATAGTAGCGCTTTCACGGGAGACCTCTCTTGGCCTCCACCATGGCTCCTCCTGGCCCCTCACGGCCCATCTGCCCCTTAATTAGCGTTGTGGCGTCCTATAGTGCTTTATCGCGACTTGCGGCTTGAGTCACTCGCGGCTCTCACCTCTACCTGCTGCCGCCGCTTCTGCAGCTGCCGCTGCCGGTGACGTGAGGCGAGTTGGAGGAGGGTGAAATCGGCGGCCGGTTCCCGGCTCTCCCGGCTCTCCCGGCTCCCGTCTAATGATTATCGGCACCCGGCTGGTTCCAGCACCTGACGGCTCCCGACGGTGGTGCACTCTCTCCTCTCAGGCTCCTCTGTCTCTTTCCGGCTCCTCCGGCTCAACAGTACACAGCTAGCTCTGTCTCAGACTCGAAGGTGAAAGCATCATTCATCCTATTGCCATTGGCTTGTGTCAGTCCGTCTGAAATGCTGACTTCTGATTCGAAAATAGGATTGTTAGTCTCCTTAGTAAAGCCGCCTCTTCATTTGTCACCTCCCATTGCGACTGGCCCCTATACTTTGTTTGTTAAAGGGTGCGTGTTATTTAGACTGTGAGCACTATTTTCTTCACTTTCTTTTACTATATGCAGGACGTGCTTTGATGCCTGGTGCCCCTACTCCCGTTGTCCATGCCTTTAGCCAACCCCAGCCCGCTGGCGTCAGTGCCTTGCATTTGCAATGCGATAGGTCTCACATTTAAGCCAGTTTGAGCTAAAGGCATTGTAAATGACAATGCCTTTTATTGAAGTTTTGGCTTTTAAAACATAAATAAAATGCCTTGTCATATCCAATGCCAATAGCTTAAACTCGCGTAAAGGCGAGACCTATTGCATTGCAAATGCTTGTTCTTCTGTCTGCCGTGGTCCTATAACCCTTGTCTAATGTCTTTATTTTCACCCCATCTCTAGGTGATTCTTGTATAGCCCTTCAAAGGGCCTGATTGGATTGGGTACAATAAGAATCAAACTACCCTTGTACAAAATTCCATTGAGCCCACTTTTAACTGGTCAATTTGATGCTATTGCTAATGGTATACGGAAAAATGCATCAACCAAGCTTTCGTGGTCCACCCCCCATTCTGTTGCTCTGTAATAATAGCCTTAAGTATTTTGGGCTGGGGTGTCCCTGCCCATTTTAGGGATAACCCATTACTCCCAGATATATTCATTAAAGGCACAAATTCCATTTGCTCACTATTTTTGTACAGGACAATGTTAAGCGAAAATGTTAATACAGCATGGTCACTTAGCACAGTGTTTATTACTTTAAAAGAATTAATCAAATATTAAACTTTAAACTGACACCAAAATGTGATCAATGGTGGACATGTGGCCATGTCCATAAAAGGTCAGTTTCCATCTAACTCCTGATCTATAATTTCAAAATGCATTTTATATATAAGTGCATTTAAGGCGTTCCCATGAGAACCACATATGAAATAGGGTTGTTCAGCCACTAAACAATCCGAAAGACCACATACAGTCCTACTTTTAGCTTGTACTTTTAATCTGTAATTTTCCTTTTGTCACTGTTTTTCCGTAATTATCTTCCTCCCTTCCCCCCCTTCCTTTCTGGGTAAATGTTTGGTGATTAAAATAAATCACGGTCCCTAAAAATGAGTGAAGATGTGCTCCACCTGCAACCACTTTTCAAATAAGCACTGACTATACTACCTGCGGGTAAGAAACAAAAAATTCATGATTGAGGGATGTTGTGCGAAAGATATTACCTTCCGAGTAAATCTTATTCTTGTGGTGAAGGCGAGGTACCTTAATAAAATCTACAGAAGTCTAATTTGTTTGTTTTCTCAGAATGCAGCACATAAATGTAAGCTCTGGGACTTGAATGGATAATGGTTTCCAGAGTGGCAATGTTGTCGTAATAGTGTTCATCTGTGTGCAGCCTTCCAACAGTAGGGGCCTCGTAAATCTTACTGCCTTATGAAATCATGACCCCTACACTACTAAATGCATCACATGTGTAGATAAAAGAAAAAGACAGGTTAAGAAATATTTAGATGCCAAGAGAGCAAGAGGTCAACACTAAGCAATGACAGTAAATGTACACATAGTTTGCTTCCATTGCTAATACCAAAATCATGTGAGTTGTGTTTGACAGTCAATATTTTTTCTGATGTGTTTCTTGTTTTAATATTGCAGGCCTTGGAAAGGAGACAAACTTCCAGTGGCAGAAGTGAGAACAAAAACAGAATTTAAAGCATTTCAAGTTTGAAACTTCCAACAGCTGATTCGTTTTTTGCGGTTATTCTTGTAGATTAATTCATCCATCAAAAGCTAGAAAACACACGTAGAATTGTAGTCTGCTCTTAGCAGTTCCAGCGGGCTTCTTCTTGGGTTCTATAAGTGTGCGACACTTGTAGTAGATGATCGGTATCAGCTGCATATTCACATATATGTAAACATGTCGGAACCTTGCATTGTTTATGTTATGTAAAGCAAAGTGAAGAAGATACACACAAACACACTCCTTGGAAAATACCTAAACACTACATGGAGTCCGGTCCTCAGAGCATGCTGGTCCTAAAAGAGATGGAGTTTGTCTGGGTTTACCAACACTGTGAGGACCCCCCACAAACACACACAAGCACATACTCCAACAGGTCTACCTACACCCACTCAAACACACCACCAGATACACATGAACCAACGCATACAGACTAATGGATGTGCAGGTTCTTAGGCTCCGAAAGCTACGGATCAAGGATACAGACGCGCAGACCGACACACACCCATGAAAACAATCCATCAGTGATACCACCATCTCAGCACACAGACCAACATATATCAAGGTGCCTGTGAACATAGACCAACACACAGAAGCTCACATTCTCACAACCATAGCCCACATAGAGCCAAACACAACACACATGACGTCAGACACCACGCAGGCCTGATACACATAGGCAGGGGTTGGACAGAGGTATTAAAGTGCAGATAGACAGGTGGATAGATGCTTGATCGTGCTGGGGATAGTCAGGATCCATGTTCACTTAATATTTAGCCCTTCTGCAAATTAAGGTTTTGTTAAGGTGGGAAAAGGAGTGGAGTGCTGAAATGTATTTAATTATAGGTCTCTCCTTGGAAAAGAATAACGAGAAGGTAATGGGAGACTACAGTTTCTGTGCCGTCCGATCCTTGTCTACGTTGCAATTAACATCTTAAGTTCTTTGGTAAAATCAAACACATGCAGTACAGTGAATCACTAACTGCCTCACTCTACAACTGGCATACTTTTTCTGTGTGGCCCTATCCTCCTTCATAAACTGAAGAACATGTGTACATTTCTGTGATTTCGTTTTTGCAAATATTTGCTATCAAGTGTGTTGATCTAAATTTGTCTAATCAAAGAAAACAGACAGTGCGATTTCTACACTACAGACTGCAGTGATTTGCAGAATGGAAACAAAATAATAAAAACAAGCAGGGCTATTCACAAACTGCACTTTGTAGTATGTTTAGCAGTACTACCAGAGTACTACTCGTGCTAACAAATTATGTTACGAACCTATCTGCAACAGTCTCCACGGCTGCTGCTCCTATCTCCCCCCCGCCCCCGACTGCCTAGATCTCCGCTCACTTGTTTTTAGGTCTCGCCTGCGTTGCAACGCATTCGCTGCTCACTGGTGAGAAATTTTGTGAGAGAGGGATTTCTGAAAAGGGCTTTAAGCCCCGCCCCTCATTTCCATTGACTGGAGTCACCGTTTATGCTAAACGGTGGCCTGCCATTGGAAATCAGCTGTTTGCGTTTCCTCCCTTTCTCCTTTTGGTCTGGCCCATCCGGACTGGATTGCCTGCTTCACGGCTGTCGTGAAGCAGTTTCTTATCTCAAGGAGGCGTGTTGGAAGCTGTGAGATCCAGTCCGGATGGGCCGTCCCAAAAGGACGGGCCCTGCCTCCTCCCCTCGATGCCTCATTAACTGTATTATTTAACCATATTGCTATTGATTACCCCCTTTCATTCGAGGGCATATTTCCTACAAGAGGGAGTCAGAGGTCACGCTGCGGTGTTTATAGGAAGGGTCAGAGGTGGGGATGTTTGCCGTCATTAGTCCCTAATCAGATCTTTAATCTATCCAGGATCTGTGGGTATTTAATTGGTGTTATTGTAATTTCAACGCCATTAAAGCCCGAATGGACCCTCATACAGGTCCAAGAGTTAAGACACAATTAGTAGCCTAGTGCAGGTATTCCCGGGCATGCAGAGAATATGCCCCTACTGCTTGCAAACATTCAAAACATGAAGTCTGCATAATGCTTTCGAATGCGCTCCTTTCCTCCCCAGAAAGCATTGAAATGAAGTCCCTTTTCTATGGGGTGCGCACTTTGCACACAGTGCCCGGGGCAGCGCAGCACCCTATGTACATAAGGAGCGTCCGGGGTGCTTTAGAGGTGCTTAGGTTCTATTGTAGCACATCTGGCTTAATGTGGTTATTCACCACAGCGGCAATTCAACACTGCCCTGGAAGCGCTTGCTATGTGGCGTGTTTAAAACAATGGAATAACAATAGCTCCTGCGTGTGGCGAATGCCTCCCAACACGGGCAGGCGAGGGGGCAGGGCGTGTGGTAGTTTCTATGTCACAACTGTTATTTACGAGGACATATGGCTCGCTTGCAAAAAACGACGTCAAGAACTTGGTTGGGCTCTTCTCTGCAGTTTCGTTTGAGCTAATCATTCAATGGTGTCCTTTCTCTACTGCCCAGTCTACAGTTTCTTTCCCACCTCTTGATCTCTTGTGTCCTGCTTCACCTCCCTCATAGTATGTCATGATGTGGTTCTGATGGTTACATGAACAGAATCATTAAGTTACATTGCTGCAAAATTTGGTTAGAAGTAACAATGCTACGTGTTGTATTGGTCTACTGCAAGGGATGGTGGTAACTTTTCAGTTTATTGTACGCTTAATGAATGCATAAATAAATAAATAAACAACTTTGTGTGAGGATGTGCTTGTTGTCAAAGGGATGAATGCTGTCATTGACAGGGAATGTAGCCCTATGTTGTATGCTATAGTGGGTGGGAGGAAAGTATGAATAATATAACAAAGAGAAGACCAATGGATAAAGAAGCTAGATTGAAGTATTAGTAAAATTAAAAGGTCTTGGCTAACACCGTCCTCAACATTGAAGTCCTAGAGTATGGTACTTTGGTACGCCTTGGGGTGCTGCCGACTCTGACCTCTGCTGCCATGTTAAATATTGAGTGCAAACAACGGCCTAAAGGCTTTGTGGTTCCTACAAAAAAAGTCGCCCGTAAATTATGTATTGAAAGCAGACTGGTGCGTAGGGGGCGAGGCTGCTGCTACTGGTGTGTTTTCCTCCCTGGCAAAAGCACCATCAATTTGTACTGGTTAGTGATGGATCATCAAGCAAGCCGCTTCCATGACTGAATGAGACCCCGAGGAGCCTGACTTCATTCCTCTATATTTGCTTCCCCCCTGCTTCCCTCGGGCAGTCCCACTGGTGCGGTCTGCCAGTCCAGTGTCATAGGAAGCCGTCCCATCTTCCACCCCCTCTGATTTCTCCCCAGAATCGACTCTCCCGCATCAGTGCTGTTTTGTCCCCGCTGCTTCCGGTTGGAGCCGTCCCGCTCATTAGGGGCCGCGGTATTCTGATCCACGCGCCGCCGTATTGCTGGGCCACACCAGGCCTGGGCGCTGACTCACAGCATTAGAGACAAGCATTTGCAATGCAATAGGTCTCGCATTTATGCGAGTTTAAGCTATTGGGATTGTAAATGACAATGCCTTTTATTTATGTTTTATAAACAAAAATAAAAGACACTGACATTTACAATGCCAATAGCTCAAACTCGCGTATATGTGAGACCTATTGCATTGCAAATTATTGTTTTTTCAGGAACTGTGGGAAAGACACTGCGGAATTGCTGGGAAAGAGGGGGTACTTACTACTAATTGGGAGGGGTTAAGGAATGGTAAGGAGGGGTTTAGGGGGGACAAATAACCACCCACAAAATAGTAAGTCATTGCACTTTTAAAGTTACTCCAGCCAAAAAGGACCCCAAAAAAGTAGTAAAGTACTCCAGCTTAGCCTGTTATTATGTCCAGCACCCTGCATGGCCAAACTACTGTGCAGCAATACTCTCCCATAGGAAATAATGGAGCCATCAAATAGCTATACAAATAATACAAAAATAAAAGGTTTTACTGTTTACGATCTAATAATTTAGTAAATTCTGTGTAATCTTATTATAAAGTATTTTTATAAACAACCCTTTTTTATCAAACGGTAATCATGTTGAACTCTATAACAAGGCTTCCAACACTTCCAACACACCTGGCAATGCAATGAGCAAATGTTCTGAACTCCACCATACATTTAAAGTTGAAACATATCTGTACACCAACTAACTACATCCAGGCTGACCACATAAGAAATGAACTCACACTTTTTCTACCTTCACTATGTTGGTGAACATGTTTGTTGCTTTACCTCTCATTTTCAGGAATATTCATTGGAGGGGCTGAGCGAGGATTCACAGGCAAAGGATTAACATCTTTGGGATATCCAGGGAATCTGTCATTGCCAGGTACCACGTTTTCACCTGATGTTATCCTTAACATGGTTGCAGACTGGCATTAGGAGAGTGTTTCACCCAAAGCCTGCCCCTGGCTATCCCCCCCTGTGTTAAAATATTAGCTGCACTCCATTTCATAGCCACTGGATCTTTCCAGAGGGTAACTTCTGACAATGTTGGCATGTCACAGGCAAGTCAGTCTCAATGCTTGCATCAGGTAATATGATACATCAACAGAAGAGAACATCAGTTTATTGCCAGGCCACAGTGGTGGAAAGGCAAAGGGTGGCAAGGGAATGTTATGCCTTGGGCCACTTACTTTATGTGCTAAGTGCCAATAATTAATGCACCAATGTGGCACTCCAGCCACCTCGTCCATAACAGACACCGCTGTCACTCCATCTGCGTCAATCTGGCTGGTCCGTGATGCCATCAGCAAGTTCAATTGAGTGTACACTGCCTTTGCTGAATGCACATACAACATATCCATCTTCCATCAGTCACCTCTTGCATTTAGGTTGGTTGTTGAGTGTTGGACTTGCCCCTTTTTGCAGGGTCATCCCTGAACTTTTGCCTTCCTCCTGTATTTTTCTGACGTGTTGTTGGCTGTTTTATGACTCTGGGCACTTTTTCACTGCTGATCAGTGCTAAAGTGCATATGCTTTGTATGGTAAATTGATGTATGGATTGGTGACTCCATGATTGGCTTATTTGGTTTACTTGTCAGACCCTAGTAGAGTGCACTGCGTGTATCCAAGGCTTGTAAATCCAATGCTGCTTGTGGGCTTGCAGCACTGATTGTGCCACCCACTGGAACAGCTTGTAAAGAGTGTCTCAGGTCTGCCATTGCAGAGCCTGTGTGCAGTCTGGTACTGCCATGTTGACTGTGCTAATGCACCCACTTGCCAGTCCCTGAACCTTCCCTTTTACGCATGTTAGTCACCCCTAAGGTAGGCCCAAGGGCAGGGTGCGTTATAGGTAAAAGGTAGGACATGCCCTGATGTGTGTGGCATGTCCTAATAGTAAATTACAGCCCTTTTCAATTTTCACAATTGCAAGGCTACCTGTTCTCCATAGGCCAGAATGGGCAGTTAGATTATAACATCCTATAATCCTAACTGACTCAGGGAAGTAGGTAGAAATTCGAGTTTAGTATGCCTGAACTCAGAATGATAAAATACATATTTTAGTGAAGTTGGTTTTAACATTCTGTGTTTGAAAATACCACTTTTAGAACGTAGGTATTTTCTTGCCTAACTATCCAAGCCTGCCTCTGCTAGGTTGTGTATTCCTTGTCTGGAGTTTGAGTGACAGGGGCTGGGGGATTCCAGGAGACAGGGTGAGTCGGCACAGGGCTGAATAGAGAGATCTGCATGCACATGGGAGGGAGGAGTTGCACCTGGGACCTAAATGGGGCTGGGCCTTCCCTCCACAATGCTGGCTCCACCTCCTGTGGTGTGTCTGATGTCCCTGGCCTACACTGTGAAAGGAAAGAAGGAGTCTTGTCAACAAAGTGCTCCAGGACTGACCAGAACTGGTTTGGACTAGGCAAAGGCCTCTCTGCCTTCAGAAAACAAAGAGAAAAGGAGTATAAATAGTGGGAACCAGACCCAAGATCACTTCTGGGAATCAAGGCAAACCTTTGCTGAGGAGAAGAACCAGGAAGCTCCTCTGTGCTGTGTGTTTGGGAGTTGGCCAGCAGTGGTTGCTTCATTGCCAAAGAAAGGAGAACAAGACTAAGGGGCCGATTAGGATGGCGGACGGACTTGCGTCCGTCCGCCACCCTTGAGGAGGAGGGAACGTCCGCAGGGGCTGCGGCGTTCCCTCCGTGCTGATTAGGATGTGACCGCCAGGGTGGCGGTCACATCCTCTATATTTAACATTGCGGCGGGTGCAGCTACAAGCTGCACCCGCCGCAATGTTAAAAAAGCATGTGTTACATGTACATGCACAAAGCGGCAGGCACCGCACGGTGCCTGCTGCTTTGTGCACGCAAATGCAGGGGGGTACCATAGGTACCCCCCATGTGCACCCCCCACCCCCCATTCACCCAGGGGGCCCGCAACGGGCCCCCAAAGTGAATGTCCGTATGCTTTTCCATGGCGGAAAAGCCGCCATGGAAAAGCAGTTTAACACAACCATCATAATATGGCGGACGGTGTCTCATAGACACCGCCTGCCATGTTATAGCTTTTCTGCCGCGGTCGGAAGCCGACCGCGGCGGAAAAGCGGCGGACGGAATTCCAGACCCACCAGCCATCCTAATTTGGCGGTGGGTCTTTGGAACCTCCGCAGAGGATTTTCCGCCTCCTCCGGGCCGGAGGTGGCTTCCGCCGGCCCGGAGGAGGCGGAAAATCCTCCATCCTAATCGGCCCCTAAGTGTGCTTTCTATCAACTTGAGGAAGAATATCCAAGGGCTTGAACTAGAGCTTGCCTCCTGCTCGAAGTCTCAGGGATACAAGACTTCACCAACCAGCTCCCCCCTGAATTCCCTTGCTGGGAATTGAAGTGCCTGCAGTTGCGCTGTGCCTTCTGAGAGACTGTGTGTTGCTGGGAGCTGGAAGTGCAACGAAACTAGAGAAACGTGCCACCACAGCAGCAGCTGTCATCGCATCGCCGAACCGAGCCGCCACTGCAGCTGTCATCATTGCATCGACGAAGCGCAGCGCATCACCAGAGTAGCAGGACGCCCCACAGAGGTCGCCACTGCATCACCGGAGAAGCGCATCACAGGGCCTGTCGCGGCTCCAAAGATCATCGGGCGTGCACGTATCACACCAACGTTGTCGCATCGCAACCAAGACGCCATTTTGGCGCATCGCATTGGAGAAGAGTATTGCATTGAGGTGCCATCTTGCCCCATCATACCGGAGAGCAGTAAGAAACTGACGCACCAACTCCCCACACAGTAAGGAAGCGAGCATCAACTCCCCTGCGCAGCAGTATGGAACCAACCCATCCACTCCCCTGCGTGTAAGGAACCGATGCATCACCTTCCCTGTGACCCTTTTGTTTTCTTTGCATTACGCATTCAAGGTACTTCGAGAGTAAAGTGTTGCATTTACAACTTGAGAGAACTGAGCTATTTTATAACATTTTAAAGTCTATTTTTGAGTACAGTATTGTGGATTTTTGTCGTTGGTCTTGCGTTAAGTCTATATAAAAAAACGTATTTTTATAATACAACCTGTGTGGTGTCCATCTCTACTGTTGTCACTGTAAAACTGAATGTGTTCACAAATGCTTCACACCCTGCCTCTGAGATAAGCCTGCCTGCTCGTGCCAAGCTACCAAGTGGGTGAGCAGGGATTATGTTAGGAGTGTAGCCCCTTACCCTGACTAGACACAAGGGTCCCTATTTGGTTAAAGGTACCTACCTCTGCCAACTAGAGACCCCCAAATCTAACAATGGGGATTTCGATGACATGCGACTCATGTAGAGCTACATGTGCATCTGAGAGTGGCATCTTAAACATACTGCAGCTCAATACTCACACATTACCCTGACACACAGTAGGCATCATGTATTACATTGAGAATAGAGGCCCCTTTTTAACATTTCGCGTCCTTGTTGTAGATGATGGTGGATATGCTCCCTCCCCCAATTTCCTCATACCTTACAGACATCCAACCTCATTACCGTAGCACGCACAGATACAATAGGGCACACATACATACATACCGTACATGAACCATTATTTAATGCAATCTTTCGATCAGATTTCTTGACCCCGAAGGGGTGGATTGTGCTGGTGTACTTCTCAGAAACTGCGGCTAAGGTTGCCTTTTGTGTGTTAAACAACATTTCATGTGACAGGGCTTACATATAGATCTTTACCCTGATCTACGTCCGCATCCAGATACTAGGGGTGGGGTACATACAGAACAGAGGTTAGTGCATTAAGGTGCAAGATTGACAAGTTAACTCATATTTTGTCTTGAGCTGCTATTTTGGTTGCTGCATTTATGTGGTTGGACAGTCTCTTGTCAATGATGAGGGTTGACTACCACACCATCCTGAGACATATCTGTTCAATGTACATAATATCCTCAGTAAACATGCTATTCTCTAGTCAAAAAAAATAAAACACCCTTCATTAACAATACTTAATTACAAACTCTCACATAGTGCTTGCATGTTTTAGAACTAAAATATTAAAAACCTTACTTTCAATGCTTGTGTTACACACACAAACAATCACTGTTATTTTTGTGATCCGACAAATTGTTTTGCACTTTCTCTACAGGCAGAGGTCTTCTTCTCCCATGTGGAGGTATCTCCTCCGCATGCATTGGGTTCACTCCAGCAAGCACATTCTCCTCCTCACAGTCAAGTGGAGGTCTCCGCCTACTGCAAACAGGACATTACATACAGGAAGAGGAAGCCAGACATTATGAGTTCACAATGAGCTATCCTTTCAACACCACAAAACGTTCTTTGTTTATCCTGGTGTGCCTTTATGTTTTTTATAACCTGATATGTCTGATGAACAGAATGAGAGGCTCCCCTGTTCACCAACGAAGAATTTGAGATACTTTGTGAGAGGTTCCCCCAAAGGTACCCTCACTCTAAGCTTTATGGGGTACCAGAGACCCAACTAAGCAATGCAGACTGGTCAAAAATTTGGATAGGCATTGTCACTCGCTGCAATGCAGTGGGACGCACACCAAGTGGGGGACGTTTTGCCCCAAGTGCTGGGAAGTCCTTTGTTGTTGGGTCAGGATTAAGGTCCAGGGCATTCTGGTTTTGTTCTTCCACCCATATTCTCAGCACCCATGCATTACATCACTGTACAAGATGGTCTTGAGAGCAGCCTTCCATTCTCACCTCGAAGAGTGTGAGCAGCAAACAGGCAGGAAGTGCCTTATTTGCATATTCACTTAAGAGCACCCGAATTTTGAGCGTGTTGTCCAGAAATGTGTTCCGTCGGAGCTTTGTCATAATATTATGTGTTGTAATTAACCGGTCTATTAACCTTTCTCTTTGAGTGCAATGAAAGGTATGAAAGTTGGAAAATATTAACATGAATGAATTGTTGTAGGTTTCGTTGAATGTACTAATAATCTTATCTGAACATAAAGGAAATGCTTTTCAAACAGTATATTTTCAGTCAACATACAGTTAAAACACCACTTCAACATTTGGATTTGGGAACTATTTCATTAATATTTTGTCAAACTTTGTTTATGTCTTGCTGATATTGTGTACTTTTACCTTACTTTAAACACACCAGATTTATGGTCATTCTAAAATATGTAAAGTCACACAATTGTTTTAAAAGATGTACAAAAATTGACTACTGAAACAACAACAATTAAAACTTTAGATTGCTTTGTTGCCTTGTAGAACTGCATTTGAATCTATGATAGACAATGTGTTGCAAATATTGCAAAATATCTTTTAAACATTTAGTCACAGACTTATGCAAATAACAACCCTCTTTGACTAAACCTTTCAGTTCCTTTGAATGACTAATTACAAACAGTTTAAGAAATTGCAATATCCTCCTGTTCCTTACAATTTGGAAGCCCTTAAAAAGTGTAGACAAACATTTGAATGTTAAATGTTTGGTAAAGACTGCACGATATTAGTTGTTTTATTTAGGGATATCACATATTTTGGACTTTCTTCAGTGTCATCCCTAAACATTTTGCCTTCACCCTTCTGTTTTCTGAACCTGCTTTTGTTGGCTTTTAGGACTCTTCTTTACAAATGCTAACCAGTGCTAAAGTGCTTGTACTCGGTTCTTACAACATGGTAGAATTTGCTAGAATTGGCTTGTACCCAATTGGCTTATTTAATTTATTTATAAGTCCCTAGTAAAGTGCCTTGAGGGGTTCTCTTACTAAACGCTCGCATTTGGACCTGTTATGCCGATTTTGCACATTATTCTTGGCTACTCTGATTTTTAACTGTAGATGGTGATTGATGTGGTGCTAATTTTAACCTCAACCTTTAAATTTATCGTGTGTGGGGAATTTGAACATGTACAAGGGGGGCTGTCCTCACTTCCTGCTTCGCCGGTCAGCCACTGAGAGACGCCATTTTTAGGCAGTGCGCTCTCTAGCTATCTCTGGCTGCCGGCTCATAAGTATGCCCGCTGTGCGGACGCAGGTGCCTTGAGGGGGTTTTCTTACTAAACGCTCGCATTTGGACCTGTTACTGCTGACTTTGCACATTATTCTAGGCTGCTCTGATTTTTAACTGTAGATGGTGATTAATGTGGCGCTAATTTTAACCTGAACGTTTAAAATTATCGTTTGTGGGGAATTTGAACATGTACAAGGGGGGCTGTCCTCACTTCCTGCTTCGCCGGTCAGCCACTGAGAGAGGCCATTTTTAGGCAGTGCGCTCTCTAGCTATCTCTGGCTGCCGGCTCATAAGTATGCCCGCTGTGCGGATGCAGGTGCCTTGAGGGGGTTTTCTTACTAAACGCTCGCATTTGGACCTGTTACTGCTGATTTTGCACATTATTCTAGGCTGCTCTGATTTTTAACTGTAGATGGTGATTAATGTGGCGCTAATTTTAACCTGAACTTTTAAAATTATCGTGTGTGGGGAATTTGAACATTTAGAAGGGGGGCTGTCCTCACTTTCAGCTTCGCAGGTCAGCCACTGAGAGACTATTTGTGAAAGAACAGGGGCCCCTGCCTCAAAGGATAAACCCTGGCAAGGAAACTAAACTTTTTTTGAAAGAAGGAAAATAGCACCGGGTTATGTGCATATATTTACATCACACTAGTGAACGCTAAGTAATAAAGTCAATGCCTGATTGAATTTTATGTGAAAATATTTTTCTTTTATTTTATTATGGTTATAAATCTTTCTCACGTATTGTTAACAGTTGATAACTGGCTAAATAATTATTTACATG
Organism: Lissotriton helveticus; assembly: GCF_964261635.1. NCBI lineage: Eukaryota > Metazoa > Chordata > Amphibia > Caudata > Salamandridae > Lissotriton > Lissotriton helveticus. Next base: position 803,660,489 of record NC_136057.1, on the reverse strand, counting down.
TGTATAGTACAAATTTGTGCATTACAATTCAAAACATGATCAAGATAAATCATTTCATTTAATACAGAATTAATTCCCCTTCAACGCGTTTCGGCGATTAGCCTTCCTCAGGAATTCTGTTTGTACATGTTGATACTTGTAGCAATGCTGGAGGGATTAATTATTCTTGGCGCCAACTGCGCGGTGACACATCTCAGCAAGGGTGTGCTTCCCCATCTAAGAGAACAGGGCTGATGTGATTATTGTTCACGGTGTGACTCTTCCGCGCGATGGTCTCATCTGTGATTGTTCACCCTTGCTGAGATGTGTCACCGCGCAGTTGGCGCCAAGAATAATTAATCGGAGATTGAAACAACATTTGACTGTCCACCCATGCGAAGATTTAGGTGGCCAAAGAAATTGTCAAAGACACACAAACAGGACAGAAAAAACCAAGAGATATCGAGGAGAGATATAAACCAAGGCTCCCTCCAGCATTGCTACAAGTATCAACATGTACATACAGAATTCCTGAGGAAGGCTAATCGCCGAAACGCGTTGAAGGGGAATTAATTCTGTATTAAATGAAATGATTTATCTTGATCATGTTTTGAATTGTAATGCACAAATTTGTACTATACACATGTAAATAATTATTTAGCCAGTTATCAACTGTTAACAATACGTGAGAAAGATTTATAACCATAATAAAATAAAAGAAAAATATTTTCACATAAAATTCAATCAGGCATTGACTTTATTACTTAGCGTTCACTAGTGTGATGTAAATATATGCACATAACCCGGTGCTATTTTCCTTCTTTCAAAAAAACAGCCACTGAGAGACACCATTTTTAGGCAGTGCGCTCTCTAGCTTTCTCTGGCTGCCGGCTTATAAATATGCACGTTGCGTGAACGTGCAGCGGTCGAGTGCAGAGGATGCACCGATGGCACGCCGAAGGTGCACCTAAGGCAAGCCCGTCTCCGCCCGTCAGCGTCCCGGTAGCACCCAGGGCCAGTCACTCTGCCCGTTGGCCTACCGACACCCAGGAGAGGGTGTCCTATTCCAGGGAAGCACTTTGGGCTCTCCACGTCCCTGCAGGTCACACTCACTCCCAGTTAGACTTGCAGGAGGCCAAGGATAATACTTGTACCGCATGCGGTTTCTGTTTACGCCCAATATCTCTCTCTACCTCGCAACCCTCTGTCTCTTTTTCTAAGCCCTCCAAACCGCAACCTATCCTAGCAGTGCTGATTAATGTGCGCTCTTTAAAAAAGCATCACTGTGATGTGTTTGATCTCCTCTCTGACAGGCCGGTCGACCTATTGTTTATTACAGAAAGTGGTTGGATAAAACATCCGACCCGTTTGTTACCCTGGCCATCCCTAAGGGATTCAAAATCACCAGGGCTGATCGCCTGGTGGGGAGGGGTTGGAGTGGCGATAATATATAGGGACAAATGGGACCTTATCAGGGGCGATATGTACGCATGGGGTGACGGTGAGGCTTAGGACTTCAGTATCAGGTTTTCCCCACATTATTTTGTTGGGAGGCTCGCTGATTTATTGCCCCCGGGTCCTTCTAGGTCCTTTCTGGAATCCTGGGGCAATGCGTTCGATTTCCACAATACTTAATATTGGGGGATCTGAATATTCACCTTGACCAGGCTGATTCGAAAGACACCCTTGCATTTGGTGACATTCTCCAGCTCGCCTAACTGTCGCAATGAGTCACTCGCCCCACTCATCAGGGCAGTCATATCCTCAACCATATATGTTCTAATTTCGCTATTACAGCCGAGGATCCCTTGGCAGTCACCTGGTCAGACCACTCCCTCACCTACTTCTCTTGGAAGTTAGTCTCGGCCTGCCCTGCGGGCTCCTGCTCCTGGAAACCAGCCTTAAAAAAATTGATCCTTCTAAATTTGCTTCGGTTCTGGTGGCATATAGACCTGCACTTACCCCGGACCTCGATGGGAGTCTTGGGGGCTTTGCTAATTGGTTATCCAACTCTATGTCCACGCGTGCTACTCCGACTTTGTCTAGGTTCTCAAGGGAATCACCTTCTAACCCCTGGTTTACCCCGGACCTGCGGGTGCTTAAACAGGAGTGTAAAAAACTGGAACGGGCCTGGTGCTTTAGTGATTACTGCCACCTGGCTATGGCCACTGTCAGGGGTAGCATCTACTATGCTGCTATCATACAGGCAAAAAAGCAATATTTTACAGCCCGCATTGAGCAGACCCGTAACAATTCCAAGGAGATCTTCCATATAGTTCAGAGTTTTACGTCTCCTGCGACTCAAGCGTGTGCTCTCCCGGCCATTGAGGGCTGGTGCAATACTCTTCTGTGGATCTGCCTAGCTCTCTCAAATCCTGAAGGGCTTGAAGTCGGGTTCACCGGTGGACCCCTGTGTGGTGAGACTGCTTCAGTCGCAGAGATTATTAAACCTGAAGTTAATTCACTCATAATCGCCTCCCTTCGTGAGGCCCGGGTACATGTGGACTGGACACAGGCAAAAATCCTTCCACTTTTAAAGAAGCCTACTCTGGACCCTCTGATCCCAGGGAACTATCGCCCGATCTCCCTCCTGCCCAGCTTAGCCAAAGTCTTTGAGAAGGTGGTCTCCAGACAACTTACGGAATTTGTTGAAGAGTCGGATGCCCTGCACCCTGCGCTGTCTGGGTGTCACTCCTCCTACAGTACTGAGACAGCGCTGGTGGAGATCTCCAAAGCCATCCGCAACTGCTTAGATGCCGGTGGGAGAGCAGCATTGGTAATGCTCGACCTGTCGGCGGCATTCAATATGGTCCCGCATGCCAAGCTGCTCGCCCGACTCACCGAGATTGGTGTCTCTGGCACTGCCTGGGGTTGGTTGAGGTCCTTCCTTGAAGGGCGGCCTCAACAGATTTGGTTGCCACCGGCTGCTTCCACACTGCAGTTGGTCACCATTAGTGTCCCACAGGGGTCTTCCCTTAGCCTGCTTCTTTTTAATATTTATGTTACTCCTCTGGACTATTTAGCCGAGGAGTTGGGGGCTAAGGTGATAGCATACGATGACGACACCCAGCTCCTCTTTACGTGGGGTGGATGAGGACTCAGTATCCTCTGTACAGCAATGCTTGTCTTCGATTTTTGAGTGGCTTGCGGCGGCCAAACTCAAGTGTAACGAAGACAGTCAAAGATCCTACTTTACTGTAACTTTCCACCTGACTTCAGAAACATGATCTGGCCTCCTGGTTTCCCTTTACCAATCTCCATTGGGAAATCCGCTAAAAACGTAGGAGTGAGGTTTGAGGATAGCCTCTCCTTATCTGCTCAGGTGAACAAGATCTCAGGCAGCTGTTTTGGCCTTCTCAAAACACTAAGAAGTTTTCTACCTCTCCTTCCTAGGTATGCGAAAGAGATGGTCATCCGGGCTTTGATCCTGTCTCGATTGGATTACGCTAATGCTCCAGCTCGTCCAGCTCGCCCTCTATCTGGGTGCCACGGCTAAATGTTTAAACAGACTTCAGGTTTTGCAGAAGGAAGCAGCACTGGTCCTTATACAACCTAGGAGGGCTGCCTCCAAAAGAGCCTTGAACACCCTGCACTGGCTTCCAGTAAGGAAGAGAGTGTTGTTTAAGGCACTCAGTATATGCGATTGCATCATCCACGGCACTGGTCCTTCCTATCTGAGGAACCTTCTTACTTGCTATGTGCCCGCACGGCTCTTTAGATCGAGTGGGACTGGCTTGTCGCTGGTCCCTAAGGTTAAGAAGGCCAGGATGGGTGGCAGGTCCTTCCGACTACTGGCTGCTCAGAGCTGGAATAAACTCCCGATAAGCCTCCGGATAGAACCATGCTAATAACATTGTATTGATTTAGGCCGATGTTTCCCGGCTCTGCTTCCTACTCTTACCTCAGCGCGGGGACACGCCTGTTGGCGTAACCCGGCCCTTTATAAGTTCTTTTATTTATTTATTTAATGCGCTGTACATTGGCATCCCTGGATATTCACTGAATAGGCTTCAGGTGATGCAGAATGCGGCCGCTAGGCTGCTCTTGGGAATCGCTAAAAGGAGTAGTGTGTGTGAACATCTCCGCACCCTACGCTGGCTTCTCGTGGCGGATAGGGTCAAATGTAAATCTCTGGTCATTGCTCACCGAGCCCTGTACGCTCATGGGCCCATTTGTTTACAAAAGCGGTTCTCCTTTTATATCCCGCTGAGACAACTGCAATCTTCTGCCCTTGTTCTACCTAGGGTGCCTTGGTACTTCCGCCACAAGCTGGGTGGATGTTCTCTGGCTGTTAAGGCTGCCCAGGCTTGGAATGCCCTCCCATTTCTACTACTCAATACTCAGGACCTGTTAGTCTTCAAGAAACTATTAAAAACTCACCTGTTCCTGTAGATGTTGGCTGTGCAGTTTAGAGACTCTTCTTTGTTCCGCGCTGGGACACTCCTCGGAGTAGCTATTGCGCGCTATAAAAGCACTTAACAATAACAATAACACTGTAATGGATTTGGATTAGGTACAGGAAGAATTGGCGCTCTGGTGTGTACGTTCATAAGTTAAAGATCACAGCTCGTAAATCCACGGTGCAGGCAGGTCAGGGGGAACAAACCCAGAGGAGAAAACAACCCCTGCAAATGCGTGGGTCAAGACCCACACAACAAACAATGCTCAAAGTCCTGTGCACACGTATATATAGTGTAATAAGGGTTAACAGTCAAACCAAACGTATTAACCACTGTTCATATTAAAAATGACGGAGGTCGACATCCAGGGTTTCATATGGGATAGAATATATTTCAACTCGATCAGTACAACAGAAAAACAAATCAGCCGACACATGTTTCGTCACACCATGTCAAGATGTGACTCTTCAGGGCTGTTACTACGGAGTACAGATCGGGTAATTCGGGAGACCGGTGATAATTCCAACCCGGTCGCGGTCTGGTGCAGATTCAACGAGTAGTAAACGAAAAATGTATCCAAAAGGACGGGTACATCCGAGTGCTGGGGAGATCAGGGCTCCCGTAGCGGTGTGTATACCAAGCGTCTCGTGTTCCGGAACACGAGACGCTCATAGCAGTTGAGATAGAATGGATCAGTGAAAAAAACTGTTTTTTGTACACAGAACATCCTAGAAGAAGCACTCTCCTCATGTTACCAAAAATTCATAGGAACTTGCATGTTCTGCCTTTTAGACCAATAGTCTCAGGTTGTGGTTCCATTCATGAGCCGATCGGTAAATATCTAAATACTTTCCTACAACCTTTGGTACAGGCAAGCCCTTCATATGGGCAGGACACTACATATTTTCTTAAAGTACTCAGGAACACACAAACCAAAGACATTCAAGATTTGTGTTTATTTACTGTGGGCCCGATTCACAGAAGTAATCTGATAAATCCTAAACTTACTACTTTTGGTATTCACAGAAGGCATTTAGTAATTGTAAAGTTAGGATTTTGTCTTAAATTTGTCTTGTCTGTCTTAAGTCTGTCCTAAGTCTGGCTTAAGTCTGTCTTAAGTCTGTCTTAAGTCTGTCCTAAGTTTGTCTTAAGTTTGTCTTAAGTCTGTCTTAAGTCTGTCTTAAGTCAAACTTAAGACAAAATCCTAACTTTACTACTACTAAATGCCTTCTGTGAATACCAAAAGTAATAACTTTAGGATTTTGTCTCAGATTAGTTCTGTGAATTGGCCCCTGTAGATGTGGTAGCACTCTACACATCAAAAACACATCGATAAGGCATAGAGGCAGTAGAATGGTTTCTCCTGAACACACATGAGCTAAAAGCCAACAAAGTTTTTCTGCTGGAATTACTCCATTCCAGTCTATTTCACAGTTACTTAGTTTGGGAATGCAACTTTTACATGCAGACTAATGGCACATCCGAGGGATTTCAGGAGCCCTCAACTACGCAAACATTTTTATGTCTAAATTTGAAACAGAATACATTCTTGGATCAGAAGGTTAGAAAAAACATCTAAACATGTACAGAAGATACATGGATGACATTTTTTTACTTTGGAATGGAAATAAACAGGACTTGCAGCATCAAGTGGAAGAACGCAATCTAAAACACCTAGAATCAAGTTCACACATACACTATTGATAAATCACACATCAGATATCTGGATGTAGAGATATCAATCACCAATATAGGCATGCCAACTTAAGTATTCCAAAAACCGACACATCTGAACAAAATATTATTAATCAGTAGTTTTCACCCGCTAGCTATATCTGAAGAAACACCTACCTTTTTCTCAATTTACGCACATCAAACATATTACATCTGATCAAGAGGAACTCTCTGGCACCAAACAACAATACAAAAATCAATTTCTTAAATGTGGATATCCACAAGAGATTGTAAATTCAGTAGTGGAACGCATAAAAGCTACAGACAGGACAAAATGACTGGAGAAAAACATCAAAGAACCAATGAAAATAGAGGTATTCGTATCGAACTTTTCAAAAAAATCCACCATCATTAAAAAGATCATCCTCAGACGCTGGGAAGGCGTACAAACGGAACCAGATTTTAAGGGCATGCTTACTCAGCCGCCACTTTTCGCATACACCAGAACAAGCAACTTGAGAGAAATGTTATCTCCACTCAAAAATCTGACTCCAGCATCTTATACGGGCATGATAAAATACTACAATTGTACACACTGCAACAATGTCCTGATGGGAGCAAGCATATCATACACAAGAACAGGTAAACAAATTCCATTGAACCAGAAATCTGATTGTAACACACAATGTGTGATTTATGTCATCAAATGCCCTTACCGTTTACATTACATGGGGAAGACAGAGCACAAAAGTCAAGATTCATATGAAAGAACATAAGACTTTGATACGAGTCAAGAATCCTAACTCACCATTGGCGAATCACTGGAATAACAGAGAGCACAACATGGCCCAATTGCATTTTATGATTCTAGAGAAAGTTTCTGAAACACCAGGCAGAGACACTTCCAAGCTACTCTCTCAATGACAAACACATTGGATTAAATACATAGACACCCTTTTTCTGAAAGGTCTGGATAATAAATTGGAACTATCGTGTTTTCTTTAGAATTTAGGACACACATCAACACGACTTTTACAATAGGGGATACACAGATATAAACACTTAGAGCAGGATATAGCAATCAGCAACCATAGCCAGCCCAACAGAAACACTTGATTAAGCAGCCTGTTTCATGTATCATGCTCTAATCACAGGGCATAGTGTCATGGAACTCAAGATGCATATTATCATTTTTTTATTGGTTTTTATTTTAAATGTGTCACACTGTTACTATCTTTCATTGGATGAACCTGTAAAATGTATGATGTTCTAATCACAGGACATAGTGTTTTCAAACACAAGATGTATAATATTGGTTTGTGTTAGTTTTCATTGTTATTGTGCTACACTGTGACCATCTTTCTTTGGCCGGACCTGTAAAATTCGCAGAATGACGAGGTTGAATTGCTAACAGGTGTAAAATGAATTCACCAGCTTTTGTACCTAAATATTGTAAATCAATGGTTAATTGTCAACCATTAATTGCACTGTAAAACAGACTAATACAATCCTCTAAAATTGTTTAGCAATATCGTCAAAACATTTGTTTGCATTTACAGGGCATGCTCTTTTGATAGAATCTTTGTCTATGAGTTTTCTATCCACCGTTTTCAAAATCTTTTTTCACTCTATACCGCACGACTACGCACTTCAGAGTATAGGATCAGCTCACACCCACTAACAAACACTGGTACTTGCTTGCTTGCTATGGTTTTGCACTGTGGCAGAGTTTCATCCACTTGTTTTTGCTGATGGGTAAGCAATACCTTTTTTATACATTTCATATGCTGTCTACGTTTGGGTAATCATGCAAACAACTAATACCCACTCACCCTGCCCTCAGGGAGCAACACAGATTATTTATCTCTAAACGCCAAGAATGTTGGCGAACTCCACAACCAGTTTCTCATTGGTAAACATTACTTTATTAGGATGAACATTCTAAAAATCCATCTTTGGATATTCACTCACAATCAATTTTCTCTTACTGCAGCCGAAATATTCAGGGATTTTTTAAACACAAACACCACTCAGGCCGCAGACTAACGAAGTCGATGTAGAGGTTAGAATCCATCATGGTTATCTAAACATCAAGCATGCACCCCCCCGCAAAACACCCAAAAATGTTGAAATACTGCTTTGATTTGGTCGCGCTTATTGTACGTCACCACGATTTTACGGATTGGTCTCTAGTTGCATGCTGGGAATGGTAGTCCCTTAACACACGCATGTTAAGATCACTCACCTTTGACACCAGGGCATAGTGTGCCTTTGGGGCAATGTTTTATTCAGCAGTTTTTGGACTGCGAAGGGTACAGCATTAAAACTTCGCTGCATGTTGACCCTATATTAATTTCATTTATTACTTTGCACGCACATTTACCTTTTTACCCCTGATTGACCCACCCCCACACACCCTCATGCATCATCCGGCAGTCCTTGAAAAGATCTCCGATAAAGTGACCCTATGGGGGCCCGTAGGGAATTGCAGCGCCGGCCCTACGAGGAGCAAATGCCCGATGATGAAGCATGACACCCATCGGGGTGTGTGAGGGCATTATAGGATGAAAAGTTCCTTTCCCTTCACATGTGGGTACCCTTTACCTAAGGTCTTTTCTTTCACATTTTTTTATGCTATATGCACAGGTGACTGTTTGCACCTTTGAGCATGGGTGACATTTTGCACCCTGCTTTAAGAACAGTATCCTCTTATTGGTTTACAATATATGAGTTAGGAGCATGGATATTGGACCTTTAATAGCTCCTAGGTCCCCCCTCTTTTTGTGATGTCTATTGGTGCATCTTTGCCATGTCTTGGTATCATTTTGCAAGGTTTATCAGGCATGGGTCTGACTTTCCATTACCTGAGAGAGCTGTGTTGGGATATGCCAGCCTACCTTTCATGCGTCGCCATCTGACAGGACCAGCAGATTGTCCAGTATGGAGAGGAGTGCCATTTTGGAAGCTCAGAGAGGGGGGATTATGAATGGGCAATACCTGTTCCTCCCCTGTGGTGTTCTGTCCTTTAGATTAATGAAAGAGGGCTGGAGATGCACCTTCATGTAAGGAGTGTGTAGCAAATTGTACAAAGGTATCTGTGAGCATTGATCTGTGTGGGGTGAGTATTGCTACAAATGCACCTGTGGCTGCTTAGCTAATGGCTGGGAAGTGTCAGTCTTCAGCACTGATTTTGGAGGAAGACTGCTGGTCGGCTGGACAGCCATTAAGAGGAACTCCTCTCCTTTGACCAGCACCTTCTTCTCTTCTTCCTCTTCTTCTCAAGTAGTGTAGGACACTGAGATAGTAGCTTGGAGGAGTACTGGGTTCTCTCCTTGGATTGTCCACTTTTCCCCGCTTAAAGATGGCTCAGCATCATTGTCCAGAACAATGCACACAGTACCTTGAAGAAGAAAAGGTAAACATTTGAAGTACATCAAAGCACATCAAATATGGTTTTGTGTCTAAAGTTAAACTAAGGACTTTATTTGACATTTACCTGCCAAACAATAATAAACTTGTGAAATTAATGGTTGATCCATGCATTGAATCATTATATCTCAACACATATCAACTCTTCAGCTTGAGCCACAATTTGATTTCTTGATAAGTTCAACAAGGTCAGCTGCTGATCCTCTGTCATTGTAGATAGTGTTGCCAAGATCTCTCCACTTCCATCAATTATAGAGAGAAGAATTATGCTTAATGTGTATTGTCAAGCTATAAAAGTAATCATGACCACAAAAGCTGATACATTGGAGATACGTACAAGAAAATAAACCAATAACTACCAATCAAAAAACTCTTAACAATTTAAATGAAAAAAAGAAAAATATGTTATTGAATGGACTAATTATGAGATGAAAACATTAGAATCAGAGATAGGTAGACTTATATGACCAACAGATGGCAGTGGGACTAATAGCCGCTGCAAGGTTGTCCCCTGGTGACATTGGTCTATGGGGCTATGATAGAAGCTGACAGCAGATAAAGAGAGAGAGATAGACAGTGGAGTAAGACATTCCAAATCATAAAAGAAGAAGCAATTTAAATGAGTTAAGTACTCATTTTGAATCACAGAACGATGTATCTCCTGTAAGTTAAGACAAGGCCTAACAGATATGTTATAGTTCCTCCCTTTCCACTGCCAAGTTTAAGGACAATTTGATAAAACAATATATAATGTTTTCAAAAATTGCACAACATATTAAGAAGGGTGAAAATATGGACATTTTAAAATATAAGCAGCTACCATCTGAGTAACAAATACAGAGGTTAGACACATAGACAAAAAAGTAGACATTTCACTTACCAGTCTCCAAATTCATGTGCTGTTTTCTGCCAGTCCAGGTGTTGGAAAAGTGCTTAGAGCAGAAGTTGATGTTGTGGCAGATAGTGGATGGGACAACAAAAAAGTGCCCTAAAAGGGGAGAAAAAAAATCCCTTAACAATGTAAATGCCAAGGTCAGAATTTCAATCAAATATAAGCCATTATGAAGCATGTAAAATATAGTGTTAGGGTTTAGTGCACCAAGTGATAGCAATCCCCTACAGTGTGTGAGTGACAGTATTCGCATAAAGATATACCTGCATGTAGTTGGGTTGTGCTACCCGACTGCACTTGCAATGACTCCTGCCCCAGACAAACCAACCAATCTACTCAAAGGAGTGGCTGTATGATAAGAGTATAAATAAAATAAATATATTTAAAACATCTGTATATTTCCAGAGTGTGTGTTAGAGGGTGTTTTTGAGGAGCATGTATGTGATGTGTGCCTAACAATGTAGGCATGGGTGTAGGACAGATTTGCCATTTTTTTTATATCCCTCCCAGTATGTACTTTCTCCACCAATGCATGGTCAGAACCTATCACCTCCTGCCCGGAGGCAATCTTCTGTGATCCACTGATGAATGGAGACTTAAAACGTTAGCTTACATTTTAGTAAAGACTTGTCAGATCCCTTGCAATAAATATATAGGTGATAAAGAGATGCTATGGTGACCACCTTAATCCAGGTCATGAACAACACTGTCTCTAGTCATTAATTTTCCCCTTCAAATCTCTATTTTCAGGGGTGTTTGTTACATTAGTTCAATGAAAAACAAGATTACAACTTCCAGAATACATTAGGTTATCACCTGAATGTCCACAACCATTAACAGTGTCCATAATGACCTGGATTGAGGTGGTTACTGTAAGAGATGCTGACTGTTAAAAGGGATGACTTATTAGGTCAGATATAGCAATAACAGTCAAATTCAAACTCATATAAACTGTGTCAAGGTAGCAGTAACCTGGCAATCCGGATCCACCAGGAGTGAGGCAAATATACTAATTTCTGTGAACCCACTGATGACCATGCAACAGATAATACTAATCGTTTTTTCCTTTTTTGCTATGATTATTATTTGTGTTTACACTTTACTTTGTCCGTTGTTATTGACAAATATTTGTGGAACCCTTTGAGCACCCTCTGCATTATTGTATATTTGAATATTCTACCAATGAAAAATATATCTTTTGATAATAACTTTTCAAGGGTACTGAATTATTTTATGAATTATTTTAATGGGATGCTTTAATTGAATTATTTAAAAAGCAGTCACAGACATGGTGGTCTGCTGGCCCCAGCAAAACAGGTTTTGCGACTTGCAAACTGTGAGTTGCTAAAAATTGCAATTTGTGAGCCGCAAAACCTTACAGTTGTAAATATGGCCCATAGTTCCATGAGGCACTTGAATGTTAATATTCTGAATTATTTTATACTCTCCATTTGCTAATATTGTCATAGAGACTACTAAATGAGTAAAGGTTGACTGCATGATATTCACTACCCATTTTGAAAGTGAATGATTTTCTTTGCTCAAGAAGGCAACTCTCTTCAAAGTTAGGGAGTCCAGATTTACACCGACAGCGAATTTTCTAACTGTGATTTTATTGGTACTTGATTCTTGGGAATTCTAAGTTTACACTCACAATATTTTTTTTTACCTTATGACAAGGAACCACCAAGGACATCTAATGACTTTAAGTCTGAACCATCTACTTTTTTTTTGGGTTGGTCTGCCTAAGAATAACCTGGTCAAGATTTGACGTTTCTGTGAACAGTACTCTGTCAAACAGTCATCTAACTGCACAACTAAATTTATGAGTTCAGCACACTTTGTATTTGCAACTTGTACTAAGACATTCCTCAATTCATTCTATAACCCTTAATAAAACAGAGCAGTTATTTTCTGGAAAACCAGTCCTAACTACCAGGCAAGTAAAAGTAGTGATATAACTTTATAGAAGATGATGATCCGGATTTAACCTTAATAGCGTATTGTCTAAAGAAAGGCATGTGATTGCCAGTCAAATCATTTTCAAACTAGCTCACAGAAAGGCAAAATATTATAAAACAATGGTCAGTTGTGTTCTACTAATGGAATGCTTCAATTGGCAGCTTTCCTACTTAAATCAGATAGAATGAAAGCTACTTTTGTTTGGTCATCGGGGAAGGTCATAGGTTTACGTAGAGAATGCAATTAACACTGATTAAGAAATAATGCAAACTTTGTGTGATCAGCCCAAAATCTCTCTAGGGGTGCTAGACGTTTTGCAAGTTGTACCTGGGGAATGATGTACATAATGCACAGGATCTTTTACAGGTGATGGTCATGGTCAAGGACCAGAGGCTTTAGCTTCTGCCAGTAATTGAATTTGATTTGCATCTTTGTGAGGCAGGATAAGAGGGCTGGGTGGTGATATTCAGGAAAATGTAAGCAGGAGAGACAGAAAGAGAATCTACCAGGGGAATCCAACAGGGGGATGCGATGACCAGGGAAACCGAAGTGAGCTAAGGCCAAGTAGTAAGTCACACAGAGGCTTGAGGCAGGAAAGATGGCAGGGCAGGGAGAGAGAATTATTTAGGAGAAAGTGAACTGGCGCGAAGAGCGATCGGTAAGAAAGGTCAGGGGCCCAGGCGAGAAAGAAAAGGTGGAGGGCACAAAAGGCTGAGCACAACACAGAGGGGCAAAGGCAAAAGGCGAAAGCAACAAGAAACCATATCAAACAAGCATTTGCACAAGACCTATTGCATTGCAAATGATATTGCGGGCGGGTTGGGGGCAGGGGGCGAGAAGGCACGGACTGCAGGAGGGAGGGAGAAGGCATGGGCAGTAAGAGAACCTCATTTAAGAAAATAGTGCTCACAATCTAAATAACACATACCGTGCAACACTCGAAGTAAAGGGGCAGTAGCCATGAAAGGATACAAATGACATCATGGCCGTCATAAGGAGGGACTAAAAGCCTATAAGCCAATCGGAAGGCAGCATTTAGGAAGGCCAAAGATACAAGCCAATGATAAAAATGGACGGGGGAGTGGGCGGGGCTTCCCTCACATAGTAAACTACCACAGATCAACCCCAGAGCAGTGCTTGCAGGCTGCACGCTGGCTCAGGGCTTGACCTACAAAGGATTGTAGAATATACTAGCATGTTAACATATTCAACTGATGTATCACATTGTGTACCATAAGTAGACCGATAAATGCAATAATAGCCATATATGTTCTGATCACAACACTCCGTATGTATGGTCACTGTTACATTGAACACTACATAACCATGAAGGAAACTGTTACCGACGTCCGCACACATGGATACTATTTAATACTTGTGTCTGTTATATTCCAATTGTTGTAGGCTCACATCTGGCCTGCTCATAATTAGGTTTAACGACATGTTCCCAGACACGGGGCAACAATGTTGTTATATGGTAATTATTCTAACTAGTCAAGCCAATGATTTACTCCACACGTCAGGAACGCGCAACGCGTGCAGACGTTCCCACAGACGAGGCATCCTTGCCACCAAATGTTAGCCAACCAGATCGTGGCACACGTCAGACACGTTCCAACGTGCACGTTGCCAGCCGGCTCACATTTTTATAGAGTAATCACGGGCGCCGCTCCTGTCATTCATGAAGCAGAATCCCGGGAGGCGGCCGCTCCGTTCCAGCGCTCGAGTAAGTGTTCAGGTAGATAGACCACTGACTATATATGTGGTTCACGGCCCCCACATTCACGTGAATAGACTCTCGCTCGCGTTCACTGTCTGTACAGTATATCATAGCCCCCACATCTGCATGATTAGACTGTTGCTCTTTTTCACGTAGGATAATTGACTGTCTGTATATCACAGCCGCTAACCATGTTTGAGTAGACGTTCAATTCTTGACCCATACTCAACAGAATTACTTTGCCAAGCTTTTTCTCACGATCACGGAAGTAACACATACCACGACAGGCTTGCTTCCCGATCTGTTTTCAATGACCTCACTTTCGATAATAATGTGATATTCAAGCGGCCCGTTGTTCATGTTATTACTCACATAATGATTGCACTGTTGGCGTCACATTGCCGTTAATCAAGTAAACACTGACCGCGTCCCTGGGTTCGGCACGGGATATTAACACGCATAGGAATCCCTACTTTCAAATACAGCGGCCAGTAAATCCGACATGGTTTTCATGTTTTTTAACCATTTCTCTAGGAAAGCTCGGCATGATCACGAGTAGTCACGGGTGGAATCACGCACTTTTAACCACATTCATCACGCCCCTATAACAATATGACCCTGGAACGGTCAATGAGCTTGAAATATAACCCTTCTTATTCCAGGCAATTGCCAAGGCGCCCAACATAGTATATTGACTACCCATTGCCATCGAAGAACCCATGCTATACAAGTACAGGTATGTTTTCACATCCATGGTAGACATTACCAGCATACGACCGCTTACCGTGTGGATACTAAGACGTATTGTACCTCATTTATAGGTGCAGTAAGCCACCTACCTCCAGGGTGCCCAGTCGGCTGACGGGCACCGGACTGATAACTTCTGAAGAAAATAAGGTGAGCACAAGTTTAGGTGCCCCTGATTACTAAAGTAGATCCCCCCTGATCCCAGAAAATCTTGACACTCTGCCATTATTATCCCCAGGCTGTCCATCACTTACCTAGTCCTGATGAAGACCCGCCCTTGATGCACGTAGCCAGCGCAACACCAACAGGGTCGAAACGTTGACGTAACCTACTAGAGATCGAATTGCACAAAGTCTGATAGGAACTAAAGGAAACATTTGGCCTAAAAAGACTATTGAACTGACATTCGACAACCCTAAATATCTGTATTTTGTATGTAATTTTGTTTCTGTATAGCCTGTGTTAGTCTTTCACATTTCACTGTGTATAGCACCTCGTGTTTTTTATGTTTTTTTATGGACAGTACAATCAATACTTGAAATATTTAAACAATGAGAAGGTGGTTCAGTAAATAATTACTTTCACATTCATTTGGGATCAGTGTCTAATGATTCATACTATTACGCATGTACCCCGCCAGGGACACACTAGTTTGATTACAGGTTGAAATACCTTGTTTAAGTATACTTTCCTCCCAACAGAACCATTATTTTTTGTCTAATTACCCGCCCAGGTTCTGAGGGTTACCCCATTATTTCTGTTACCCAGGCCTCTAACTGGTCCAATAGAACTTGAGCATAGACTTTTGCTTCTATGTCCGAAAGTGCAATCAGATCATAATTTGAGGCTTGAGTATGATCCCCCCTTTTAAATATCGGGCAAAGGGTTGACTCTCTCCAGGCATCAGGGATAGTAGCAGTTTGGAAGGTAAATTTGAAAAGCGGAGTAAACAACATGGCCCAGCTGAAATGGAGACATGTAAATAGGCTTGTTGGTAAGCTGTTCAGCCCCGGGGAGCAATCGGTTTTCAAGTGATTGATTATGCTTGCAACCTTCCTAGAGATTCCTGGTTCTCCTGTGAAGAATATGGATCACCAACTGCAGAGATGAGCTCGCACCCCTACGTAACCCCAACAGACAGCACCCCAGGAAGGCCACCTGGTTGATTGCCGACCTCCAAGATTTCAGACGCACCTGCAGATGTCTCAAGAAGAACTGGAGAAACAGCAAATCCTTGGAAGACCGCACCACCTACAAGAACGCCATGATAGAATACCACCAATGCATCAGATCCACCAAAAATCCTCAACAACTCCTGCAACTCTAAGGAACTTTTCAGCATCATCAGGAATTCACCAAAACCCCCCAGCAAATCCACAGACATCCGCAACAAGCTTGGCTCCTACTTCCATCTGAAAGTCAAGGCCCTTTATTGCAACTTCAGCGAACAGACTCCAGAAACCATCCTTCCCTCCAGCCTCGACAGTCAGCCCAAATCACCGCCTGGACCCCGGTCACCACCAAAGATACCACCACGACTATGAAGAGCATTCACCCAGGAGCCCCCCACGAACCCCTGCCCACCTGTTCAACTTCCACTGGGCGCTGCCGCCATAGCGCCCAAGCTACAACACGCAATCAGCGCCTCTCTCAAATCCGGCACTTTTCCCGACGACTGCAAATGCGCAGAAGATAAGCTCCTCCTCAAGAAACCCTCTGCAGACCAGACGTACCTGAAGAACTACCGTCCCATCTCTTTCCTTCCCATCGCAGCCAAAGTCACTGAGAAAATCGTCAACGCCCAGCTGACAAACTTCCCCGAAGAGAACCCACAGAGATCAACTGCGGACTACCCCAAGGATCATCGCTCAGTCCCTCTTCAACATCTACATGGCCCCCCTCGTATCCATCTTCACACAGCATGGACTCGGCATAGTATCCTATGCCAACAATACCCAGCGCATCCTCTCCCTCACGAAGGACCCAGAAACCATCAGACTCAGCTTCCAAGAAGAAATGAAAGACGTCGCAGCTTGGAAGAGCAGCAGCTGTCTGAAACTCAACTCGGAGAAGACAGAAGTCCTCTTCCTTGGACCCACCCCTCAGCTTGGGACAACTCCTGTTGGCCCACCGTCCATGGACCATGCCCGGAACCTCGGCATCATAAAGTCCACATTTGTAAAGCGCACAATCACCCGTAAGGGTCTCTAGGCGCTGGGGGCCGTCGGGAAGATTAAGCGAGCTATTGCCCAGAGTCACATGGTGCTGGGCTAACCTGCCGCCGGAGCCGGGGATCGAACCGTGGTCCCCAGATTCCAGCGTCAGTCGCCCTGGCCGCGGCGCCACACCTCTCCCGTCATACCTGACTCCTCCCTCACCATGACCCGACAGATCAACGCCGTGGCCTCCACCTGCTTCAACACCGTCCGCATCCTCCGCTAGACCTTCAAGTGGATCCCCCCTGAAGCCAGAAAGATCATAACCCACGCACTCATAAATAGTAGACTGGACTACGGAAATGCCCTCTACGCTGGAATCAACAAATCCCTGCTATGCAAACTACAGACCATCCAGAACATCGCAGCCAGACTCGTCCTCGGTATCCCACCCACAACATGAGCACAACAGCCAACACTTGCGAGACCTACACTGGCTCCCCGTCAAGAAGAGAGTAACCTTCAAGACACTCACCCATGCCTACAAATCCCTCCACAACACTGGACCCAAATACCTCAACGAAAGAGTCTCCTTCCATGTACCCAGAAGGAACCTCCTCTCCGCCCACCTCGTTATAGCAGAAACCCCTCACTCCTCAGAACCAGAGTGGGTGGAAGAGCCTTCTAACTCGCTGACAAAGCCTGAAACGAGCTCCTAGTCAACATCAGATGCACCCCTACTATGCACATCTACAGGAAGAGCCTCAAGACCTGGCTTTTCGACTGAATCGGAGGTCCCCCCCCCTTCGCAGCACCTTGAGACCCTCACGGGTGAGTAGTGCGCTTTAATCTCCCTGATTGAATGATTGATGGAACGATTGCTAAAGGCGCAGTGATTAATTTGAGCAGGTGTTTGCCACCAGCACTTACTTGTCAACACAGGCTCTTATCACAGCTGTTACATGGTGGTGCTGTTTCTGTGATTTAGAGATAAGCAGAGCAAGGATTGTGTTATTAATTAAATATATATTAAAAACAACCAATTCCTGCCACACAAGCTTTTCAAATAGCTTTTGGGGCCTCGAACAGTCAGAATTATCACACTTCAGCAGTGTGATGTTTAGTAGTTGTGTAGGTACTGTGATGGCTGCGCTGACCAGGGCAATGGGTGGTGCAAACTGCGGTGGCCTCCTGAGGAGGCAAATTAGGCACTGCTACAGGAATGCAGAGAGTCAATTCATCAAATTCAAGCTTAATGGCATATAGGTATGCGTGACCGTACATGCCCCTGTACAGATATTCCATAATCAACTAAACTGTATATCAGATAGTTATAACATAGGCGGGGTGTGTTCTCAAATTTGTTTGGAGAGCGTTTTAGGTTCATTCTTTTAGTGGACTTGTATGCTGAGTTTCTAATAATAATGACAATAACTCATGGCAATGGCAATAACTCATATTATTTGTGGAAAAACAGCTCAAAATAAATATTACCATGCAGTAACATACTAATACCTTTATGTAGGTACAGACATCAGGATTCATGGCAGGCAGAGGTCAGCATCTCACCGGTTGGTGAGAGATTCTGTGACAGATTTATGTAGCTCCTAAAACACTGGAGTGGAGAAGCGTGGCTCAGTGGTTAGAGGCGGCAGACCCGGAAGCTAAGATCAGCCGTGGACCAGGGTTCGATTCCCCGCCTCGGCGGGTCTCGGGCTAAAAAATTCCACGGACTCGACAATTCTCGCTCCGGTGCCTACTCGACTCACGGGGTCACACTCTGCGACTCTGGGCAATAGCTTGCTTAATCTCCACTACGGCCCCTCGCGGCGGGATGCCTGGCTTTCACCTTGTGAATACCCTGCCGGGGTATCTCACAGGGGAATACCAGGACGGGTTCCCTAAGCAAGCGCCTTGAGACCCCTGGGTGATTCGTGCGCTATATAAATCGAAATACATTTACATTTACTTCTCCTCCAAAGCCAGTGGGTAGCGGTGAGAGGCACCTGACAGTGAAAAGGGGCACAGTTTCCCCTTTGGGGCTTAGGAAAACTATTGGGCGTTACTACAATAATTTCATGGAACATGTTAGACCTGACATCATTGGCGCGAGTCTCCCTTCCATTTTTGACGGATTGCCTCCTCTGTTTTAATATGTTTTTGCTGGATTTATGCTTTGGGCACTGGGCCACTGCTAATCAGTGCCACAGTGCAAGTGCTCCCCATGTTAAATTGATATACTGATTGGATTCCATGATTGGGCTATTTGATGTATCTGTCAGCCCCTAGTACAGTGCACCATGTGTGCCCAGGGCTTGTAAATCAAATGCTGCTGGTGGGCTTGCAGCACTGGTTGTGCCACCCACAGAAGAAGCTTGTAAAGTGTGTCTCAGGCCTGCCGTTGCAAGGCTTGTGTGCAGTCTAGCACTGCCATGTAGAATTGGCCAAGTGCACCCACTTACCAGTCCCTAAACCTTCCATTTGCTTCATATTAGACACCCCTATGGTAGGCCTAAGGGCGGGGTGCATTGTACGTATAAGGTAGGGCATGCTCTGATGCGTGTAGCATGTTCTAATAGCGAATTACAGCCATTCTCGTTTTTCACTATTGAAGGCTACCTCTTCTCATAGGTTAGAATGGGCAGTTAGATTATTACATTCTTATAATCCTAACTGACTCAGGGAACATGGAATAAATTCGAATATTCTGTGTTTGCAAATACCACTTTTAGAAAGCATGTATTGGCTTGCCCAACCATTTGAGCCTGCCTCTGCTAGGTTGTGTATTCCTTGTCTGGTTTGTGTGTGACAGGGCTGGGGAATTCCAGGAGACAGGCTGGGGCAGCCCAGTGGTGAATAGAGAGATCTGCATCTAGAGGGGAGGGAGGGGTTACACCTGGGACCTGAATAGGGCTGGGCCTTCCCTCTACAATCCTGGCTCCACCCCCTGTGGTTTGTCTGATGTCTCTGCCCTGCACTCTAAAGGAGAGGAGGAATCATGTCAACAGAGTGCTCCAGAGCTGTATCTTCCCTCCCCTGTGCTGACTCCACCTCCTGTGGGGCGGCTGAAGTCTCTGCCCTGCACAGTGAAAGGAAGAAGAGAGTCATGTAAATAAAGTGCTCAGGAACTGGTTTGGACTAGGATTTGGGGGTATAAATATTGGGACCCCGATCCCAAGAAATTAGATCACTTCTGGAACAAGAAACCTTTTTGCCAAGGAGAAAAACCAAGGAAGCTGCAGGAGTTTGGACTGCCCCTCTGCCAGTATGCTGTTTGCTGGGTTGGCCTGCAGTGGTTGCTTCATTGCCAAGGGAAAGGAGAAGGAACTTTGTAAGGACTTTCATCTACAGAATATTCTCCAAGAGCTTGAACTGTGCTTGCCTCCTGCTGAAGTCTCAGGGACAAAAGACTTCACCTCCAGCTCCCTCCTGAATTTCCTTGCTGAGAATTCTGACTCCAGTCACTTGCGTGCCACTGGTAGCTGGTAGCGCGACGCATCAAGAAGAAGCGTGTCGCCGCCGCAGCTGAGATCATCGCAACACCGGAGAAGCGAGCCTTCGTCACATCTCCCTGGTAGCGCGTGTTCATCGAAGCTGCCTGCTGACGCATCACCGGAGAAGCGTGACGCCATCGAGAGAGTCGCCATTGTATCACCAGAGTAGCGCGTCGCAGGGCCTGTCGCGGCTCCAGAGTACAGAATCATCGCAAGGCTGCCTGGGCGTCATCACATCGTCATCGCATGGCTGCATCAAGGGCGCCATCTTCTCGCATCGCAACCGGATCGTCACATCGCATCAAGGCGCCGCAGGCTGAGAATCTATGCATCACCTCTGCACCGGTAAGGCTCGCGACGAGTCCCCTACTCTGCGCAAGCATTGAGGAAGGCCGCAACCGTTCCCCCGGGTCACAGAACCAACGCATCTCCCCTTTTGCGAGTCTTTTGTTCACTTTGCGTTACGCATCCAGGTACTTTGTTGAGAACTTTGTCGCATTTACCAACAACTTGAACTAAGAGATTTTAATCATCTTTTAAGTAATCTTAAGTGTAGTATTGTGGATTTTTGTCGTTTGCGGTCTTGTGTTAAGTCTATATAATGGAATACTTATTTTTATAAAACATGTGTTGTGTCCATCTGTAGTGCTATCACTGTATTACTGTGTATATTCACACTGCCTCTGAGATAAGCCTGTCTGCTCGTGCCAAGCTACCAAGGGGTTGAGCAGGTTTTATTAAGGAGTGTAATCCCCTTATCCTGACTTAGAAGTAAGGGTCCCTATCTGGACAAAGGTGATAACCATTGCCAACTAGAGACCCCCAGATCTAACAGAACACAACACTACTTTTTAGACTTATCGCGGTGCTTCCCTTTGCAAATTGTCTCATCGGTGAAAGGAAAGCAAGGGATTAAAAATTTTCAGTAATCTGTGCAATGCTTAGCAATGTAAGGACCGATGGTTCATGATAAATCCTTTATGGATGATTTGTGAAGAAATCAAACCAGCTTCTCTCCAATAATGTCAAAATTGATCAGTGTTCTTGTCCGTGTAAATGGATAAACAATTAGTTCGTAATACTGATGTCAAAAATATATACATATACAAAAAGCAAAGTGGGTGTCCTTGGTCATAATTATTCCTCATCCTAGCCAATGATTCAATGAGAACTGAATCTACGTTGTAGGACTTCCCATCCCAAAATATTCCTATGGATTTTGGGAGCAAACCTAAAATGGCAAAATCTTGCTATTTACACCCCCGTAACACTATCATATGTATCTGACAGTGATCTTCTTGTGGGAACCAAGAGGTGTATTCTAATTTCTGGTTTGTTTTAGGTATTGTAGGAAAGATGATGTCATAGAGCAAGAAACATAGCTGTTGGGTTGCCGGGTGAGGGGGTAGTCTTACCTGCACGGGCCACGGCTCCAATACATATATATTAAGACAAATATCTTGCCCTCATTAATAGGTTGACAAGGGATAATACTTTCTTGGTTGCTTCAACTGATGATGCAAAAGAGACAAAACAAACAAGAAACTTTCCTAAGGCCTGTGGAGAATCTCTGGACAGTCGAAATCCATTTTGAGGAAGTCAGATCCTCTCTGGAATCTCTTCCATTGGTTGTTTCTGTCCCAGTCTGACCCTGCACATATCACTTTCCTTCACAACACCATCTTGTTAGATGAGTACAGCAGTGCCCTGCACCACTGGGCTGAAGCATCCAAACCCAGTGCTGCCAGCTGACTATGAGAGCATCCCCGCTGACCAAGACAATGAAAAGTTGCTGCACTTCGGGGTAAGGTCTGGTGGGAATAGTCTTGGGGATGGGAGCAGGGTGTGCCAATACCTTTATTTGCACTTTGATCAATTTATACCAAAGTTTAGAACATAACGGTGCAGGAATCAGAAAATATTGCTGGCAGGCTTTTCCAGAAATTCAAAGGAAAATCAGTGGGAAGTGCTATTTGGACCTGAGTATATTTTGTGTATTTTTGATGAGCTGGTTTTAAGACATAATCAAAAATCATCCATTGCTAAGCATATGTCCGTTGGATGTGTGTGAACATAATGAGCACTAATAAACCAAAAGAAGCACTTTGATTGTTTAAACTTTCCAAATGTTCATGAACTGAAATATCAAACAATGCAATTGGCTGCAATCCCCACGAATAAATCCAAGAGGGCAGACATATTGTTTCCCTCACATTTGATTGTAAACATCAAGATCAAAGAAGGGAAACGA
Source organism: Lissotriton helveticus (assembly GCF_964261635.1). Lineage (NCBI taxonomy): Eukaryota > Metazoa > Chordata > Amphibia > Caudata > Salamandridae > Lissotriton > Lissotriton helveticus. The sequence continues at coordinate 803,637,785 of NC_136057.1, read as the reverse complement.
CAGATACAGGTTGTTTAGCTTTAAAAAAAACATTGCATCACCCGTGAAAGAAAAGGAAACAGGATGAAGCATTTTCTTTGTATGAAGATGTGACTGACCATTTGTTAAAAATAATAAACAGACCACATGCTGATAGAGATAATGCTGTACTATAGCCTTACAGGAGTATACGGCTATTAAAGTATTTCACCCACAAAGGGTAGAATGTTTTAAATAAAAAATGGAGAAACATAAAAACAAACATTGGAATGACCTTTTATCCCCACCCTTCATGACCTTGCTAGAAGCGGGAGAGGTTGAAAACTCACTTTGGCCTTTCTAAATGATGGGATTCCAAAAATAAAAAAATGCCCCACCAGCCAATAGGCTGAGGAAGAAATGTAATGGTCATGCTCTTAATCCTGCCTTCTTAAGTGCAGAGGAGACTGTCCTGGTCTTATTTAACCCTGCTACCTTTGACTAATTATTAGGTAAGTTTTGTTGAGATCCCATCTTGCCTCACCCCAGAGCAGGGACCATTTAAATGGGCCAGCTAAGAGCTGCCCTATCACCTTCCTAAGGGTTTGGTGCACGAACTTGCCATAAACAAGGATGGTGGTGTTGATTGCCTCTTCCTGTTTAAGGGCTGGTATAGTGGAATTATGGTTTTTTGTGTGGGCCAGGACGCTTTAGTGTGCCAAACCCACTTTTCCTAAGGATTCTCAAGTGTTGTTTACCTTTTCCAGCATTGATTGAAGGCTGGAGATATTTGGTGTGTCCCTCCCGCCTTTCCCCATGGGTGAGGGAGAATTCTGCTACTTAAAAAGTAAAAAGTACATATCTGCCAGCTTCTCTGGGTAGCAGATTCTTTTCAATGAGAAATAAAAATTCCCCTGCCCTTTGGGAACAAAGACCTTCAACCCTGTGCAAGGCTGGGGATCTAACAAATACCCCCATTCTTGGGCAAGAAGGTGGGAGGCATATGATATCATGATTTTATGCAAAGCAGTGGAAGTACCAAATACTCTCCTGCCCGTAGCAAACTGCATATCATTCCAGTATTTAAACATGTTTTGTTGAGGTTGCCCTCCTAACTGACCAACTGTGCAAACTACTAATTCACAAAGCGAAGGTCGCTCCCCCTCCGCACAGCACAGCGGGTGGGCCCAGCTGGCGCGCCGCACGCTTAAGGCAAGCCCGTCTGCGCCCGTCTGAGCCCGTCTGCGCCTGGACCACGCCCAGCACCAGAAACCCTGGCCCCCGCACCTGCCACGACGACCGCCGCTATTAAGACGCCAGCACTCTGCACGCTCTCAACTCCGGACGGAGCCACACCTGCTTCAAGGCCGCCCCGAAAAGCACACACGGCCCCTTTACCTGCCAGAACTGCAGCTACACCAGCCTCAGAGCCGAAAAACCACCCGCCCAGAAAGACCCCAACCACCTCCGATTCATACTACTGAACATCCGCGCTGCTCGCAAGCATGCCGTCGAGCTCTGGGACCTTCTCGACACAACACCCCCGGACGTCGCCTTCCTCACGGAGACCTCGTTTAACGACTCCTCCACACCCGATATCGCCTTAGCCATCCCAGACGGCTACAAGATTAACCTCAGAGTAATCGCCATCGTCCACAAGAACAGCATCAGGGTCTCGACTAGCACCGACGACGCGCTCACCACCGCCGAACACGTGCATTTCCAGATCCACACAGACCCTAACTCCACCCTCAGAGGCACCCTCGTCTACCGACGCCCCGGACCCCGCCCCCAGTTCAGCGACTCCATCCTCGACTTGATCAGCATGCACGCCCTGACCTCCACCGACTTCATCCTCCTCGGAGACCTGAACTTTCACCTTGAGAACAACAACGACAACAACTCCACAACCCTGATCGACAACCTCGCCAACCTCGGACTGAAACAACTCAACATAAAGCCCACCCACTCCGCCGGCCACACGCTCGACCCCGTCTTCTCCTTAAACCTGCATATCTCCATCAGCCACACCACCAAACTCCTTTGGACCGACCACCGCTGCACCCTCATCGCCTTCCAGAAACCCACCACACACCACCGCACCCAACAGATCCCCCTCCGCTGCTGGAGCAAAATCACCGAAGACCAACTACACGCAAACCACACTCTCAGCCCACTCACCGAACCTTCCAACACCGACGACGCAGCCCACAGCCCCAGACGCTGGATCGAGGACTGCGCCAACATCCTCACCCCACTGAAGAAACCCCCCACACAGAGACACCAGCAAGAGGGCCAGCTGGTTCACCCCAGGACGCCATCCGCAACCACCACCACCTCATCAGGGCAGCCAAGAGGACCTCCTTCAAAAACCGCCTCGATAACAACGCACACAGTAGCAAGGAGCTCTTCAACATCATGAAGGAAATCTCCAACCCCAGCTCCAACACCAACGACATCCCGCCGTCGCAAACCCTGTGCGACTCCTTCGCCACCTTGTTCCACCACAAGATAGCAGACATCCACGACAGCTTCAACACCCAGACAGCGCTACAGACAGCAACACAACAGACCCTCCGCACACCATCGACCATGACCCCCTTCTAGCCTGGGCGAGCGTGAGCATCTATGACACCATCAAGACCATGTGCACAACCCACTCCGGCTCTCCGTCAGACCCATTCCCGCACCACGTCTTCAAGCAGCTCCATCGCACCCCACCTGGGCAACGTCATCAATCTCTCCCTCGAGACCGCGACCTTCCCAGAGATCTGAAAACACGCCGAGATCAACGCCCTACTCAAAAAACCTAAGGCAGACCCAAGAGACCTCAAGAACTTCCGACCCATCACTCTGCTCCCCTTCCCGGCCAAGGTCATCGAGAAAATTGTCAACAGACAGCTAACACAATACCTTGAAGAAAACAGAATCCTGGACCCTTCCCAGTCAGGGTCCGCAGCAACCACAGCACCGAGACTGCCCTCATCGCCGCCACCGATGACATCAGGACCCTGCTGGACAATGGCGAGACCGCAGCACTCATCCTCCTAGACCTCTCTGCCGCCTTTGACATCGTCTGCCACCACACACTTCGCGCACGCCTCCACGCTGCAGGGATCCGATACAAGGCTCTGGATTGGACCACCTCCTTCCTCACTGGCAGAACCCAGAGCATCCGCCTCCCCCATTCCGTTCCAAAGCCTCCGAGATCATCTGCTGCGTACCCCAGGGATCCTCCCTCATCCCGACGCTGTTCAACATTTACATGGCCCTGCTCGCACACATAGCCTGACAGCACAACCTCAACATAATCTCCTACGGCGACGACACTTAGCTGATCCTCTCCCGCACCAAGGACCCCATCACCGCCAAGCCAACCTCCACAAAGGAATGAAGGCCGTCGCCGACTGGATGAAGACCAGCCGTCTAAAGCTGAACTCGGACAAGACGAAGGTCCTCATTCTCGGTTCCAACCCTTCAGCCTGGGACGATTCCTGGTGGCCGACGGCACTGAGGGGCAGCCCTGTAACTCACTGACCATGCATGCAACCTGGGAATCATCCTCGACTCAACGCTCTCAATGACCAAGCAAGTCAACGCCATCTCCTCCTCCTGCTTCAACACCCTCCGCAAGCTCTGTAAGATCTACGGATGGATCCCAACAGAAACAAAAAAACAATCACCCAGGCCCTCGTCAGCAGCAGACTCGACTACGGGAACGCCCTCTACGCGGGACCCCCGACCAAGCTCATCAAACGACTACAACGCATCCAAAACGCCTCGGCATGACTGATCCTCGACGTACCACGCCACAGCCACATCAACCCCCACCTGAGAAACCTGCACTGGCTCCCCGTCAACAAGAGGATATCCTTCAAGCTCCTCACCCACGCACACAAGGCACTTCACAAGACCGGCCCAGCCGACCTCAACAGACGGCTCTCCTTCTACATCCCCAACCGCCAGCTGAGCTCCGGCCGACCTCTCACTCGCCACCGTCCCGTGCATCCAAAGAACAATCACCGGTGGGAGATCCTTCTCCCACCTCGCCGCCAAGAGATGGAACACCCTCCCACTGAGCCTACGACAGACCCAAGACCTGCTGACCTTCAGGAGGATACTCAAGACCTGGCTGTTCGATCAGTAGCGCTCCCCCCCAGCGCCTTGAGACCCTCGTGGGTATGTGGAGTGCTTTACAAATGATTGATTGATTGATTGATTGACAGTAAGCTGAATGAAAGATATCTTCAATCTTTATTTAGGACACCCCAGCCACAGTTCAGTTTGGATGCCAATTTCAACAGTCACTACAGCTCTCAACATTCCAGAGCCAGTTGACACAGTTACTCCCGGGCTGGTAGGGAGGGATAGAAGGATGGAGGTAGCTAAAGTAGTCGGGGAAGTTGCGGATCAGACGTCTCATGCAACTCGCCCTGAAAGCCTCTCGCCGGAAGATCGTTTAGACGGGGGGTAACAGCCCCAAGCTTAGAGGCTTTTATCCTAGTCCCAACACCAGCCCTAGTGTCTGAGGCACATTCAATCGCATCTTTGTACCTTCTTTTGGCTTCACTTGCGGTGGATATTAAGAAGGGCTTTGAGGTTTTTGCTGCGAATACAGGAGAGATCAGAAGCTTTTGTGAGTCATTAGATAAGAAAGTGGATCTCTTAAACGCAAGGACAGAAACTTTAGAATCTGATGTGGGGGCACTTACTGGACAACTGGATGCCATAAAGGAGGACTTTGCAGCTTTGAAGAAAGAAGAGGGAGCTCTAAGAGACAGGGTGGAGGCAATTGAAAACAATTCCCGCAGGAACAACTTGAGGGTATTGAACGTTCCAGAGGGAAGTGAGGGGAACGATCTTAAACCCTTTATGATAAATCTCCTAATAGAATCACTTGAATTAGAGATTTTGGCTGATGAGTTGGACAAGGATATTCAAAGTAACCATCGGGACCCTTTCAAACATAACCCAAACCGTTCCAAGCCAAGGAAGATTCTTATTAATTTCCACACCTACTCAGTGAAATAGAAGATTTTGAATCTCTCCCTCAAACTAAAATCGCTGAGAGGCAATGACTTCCCTTTTCAGATTCGATCAGATTTGGCTAGAGCCGCGCTAGATCGACAATGGGAACTGGGGAGGAAGTTGGATGAATTTAAAAAACTGGGGGCAACGACCCAACTTAAATTTCCTGCTTCCTTGAGGATCATGTTTAAAAATAAAATGTACAATGTAAGATAAGTACAGGAGGCTGAAGATCTACTTGTAAATTTACAATCGGGCTAAGCAATTAAGTGCTACGATGTTTGCTCCCAGATTACTCCCCGATCTGCCCTTTCACATTATATAAGCTCCCTTCTATGTGGTAAGCTTTTTTTTGGGGGGGTAGGTAAGGATCTTTGCAAAATATAGGTGAAGAGAGAGGACTTAAAAGATGTTAAGACAGTCACTGATTAAGTTTTTCTGTTTTGTTTCCATCTCTTTTTATTTCTCTTAGAATTACAGGTTTATATTTTATAGTCAAGATATTGTTTTCTAAGTGACTAGTTTTTGGATAAGTGTGAGTAGGTCGGCTTTTCCGTTTCTTTTAGGATTTTTGGTAGGGGCTTTTGTTCTTTTTGCTTGTGCGTCTTTGGCACTCTAGGGTGAGTTTATCTTTATTCTGTTTTCATGGAGGGGGTGCTGGGTGGAATTCTCAGGGTGCTATTTTCTGGACTTCATCTGTCCGGATGTTTGGGGGTTGGGTTCTCTACGGGTGGGGTGTTCGGGGGGGTTGGGGGATGGGCAGGGGTGGGAGGAGGGGAGAAGAAAACAAAAAATCCTAATTTTCGCTGTTTTGGATATGTCCAGTTTTGAGATGAAGGTAAAAGGCGTAGGCAAGGCGCTGAGGGTGTTAATAGTCGGCACTTCATATTGTAAGATGTCGGAGAAGGGGGAGCCAACATGACTTCAATACAGATTCTTTCATGGAATGTCAATGGCCTGCGCACTAGTCCAAGGAGAGATCAAATCTTACAATACCTTTGGGATTCCACGGCGCAGGTCATTGTCCTCCAGGAAACACACCTGCTGGAAAATGAAATGATCTCCCTCTTAAAGCCTCAAACTTGGGTGAGCTCCCATGTCAGTACAAACCAATCGGCTAATATCCGAGGGGTATCAATCATTTTTAAGAAATCAGGTAGGGCCTATGTCTGCTCCTATGTAAAGGACCCTAATGGGTGATAGTCAAAGCGATGATTATGGATACCCTGTTAACTGTAACTGGATATTACGGCCCTAACCAGGACGACCCTTCTAGTTTAAAGACCATTTTTTCACACTTATTAGACTTTCCAGAGCCAATAATTTTTGCAGGTGACTTCAATATCGTCTTAAATCCTGTATTGGATAAATCTACATCTAATAGGGCGGTGGTCTTGTCTAAATCTCGAGAATATCTGCTGGGGGCCATGAGACAGTTTACTCTATCTTATATTTGGAGAGATAGATCTGGGCAGCAGAAAGGGGTATCGTATCGGAATTTTAAAGTAGACACGAGTTGCGTATTGACTTTGTGTTGGTTAGCTACTCACTAAGGAGTCAGGCCAAAAGTATTGTATATTTGGCACCCCATCTTTCGGCTCATTCTGGGTTTTTTTTACCCTTAAATGCCGAATGCTCAGCCCAAACAGGACTTGGTCTTTCAATTGTGCCATCCTTTTGGAGAGGGAATAAGTACTTCATTTATCACAAGAAGTATCTTGGTTCTTAGAGGTGAATGTGGGTACAGCTTCGATCACCTCAGTTTGGGACTCTTTGAAGGCCTTTCTACATGGCCAAATTACCAACAGGTCCTGTTATAGGAATAGAATATATAAGGAGGAAATCAGAAATATCGATCTTAGATTGAAGGGTGCAGATGTAGATCTATTTGCTCCAGTACTACAGGAGAAGCGAGATAAGATCAGGGAGTTGAAAACCCAGCTTGAAAGCATTCTAAACATCAGGCTTAACCGAAGGTGGGAAGCCAGTAAGATCTCACATTTTGAATATGGAGAAGGTGCAGGCAAGCTCCTTGCCTGGAAGAGTAGGTCAGACCGAGCAAGGAGCTAGATCAGAGAGATCAGAGATGAAAGGGGCACCTTCGCTACAGATGAGTAAATCCGGGATGCTTTTCACTCCTTCTTTCGGAGCATTTATTATGTGGATGGTAATGTAGGCAGCAAGTGTGCTCAGAAGTGGCTGGAAGACATTTCACTTCCTTCTCTTAGTCCGGAGCAACAACAATATCTGGACAGGGAATTGTCTTGCTCCGAAGTAAGGGAGGCAATCTCTAACACAAAGAATGGCAAGGCCGCAGGGCCAGATGGCCTTCCTTCTGAGATCTATAAGATGATGGGAGATCAGGTTATTCCTACTATGACCAAACTTTTCAATCAGATATTGCAGGAAGACTTGATCCCGCCAGACTCATGGAATGAGGCTACTATAGTCTTGATACTGAAACCAGGAAAAGCGGCATCTAACTGTGGGTCCTACAGACCCATATCATTATTGAAAGCCGACTATAACATTTCTACATCCATAATGGCAGCACGTTTGGGCACAGTGGTCGGGGATATCTTGCACCCAGACCAGAAGGGCTTTGTGAAGGACCGTCAGTTATCACACTTAACTTATGATCTTATTGGGGCAATAGATTTGGCATCCACATATGCCATACCTTTGGCAGCAATGACTTTATACGCCACCAAGGTCTTCGACAGGGTGAATTGCTCATTCCTGTCGCAGGCCTTGAAAAAATGTAATCTTGGCGAGAAATTCTGCCGCACGGTACAATCAATATATAGGTGCCCCTCCGCTAGGCTGTTGGTAAATGGCGGGGTAACGGCATCCTTCAGTATATCTAGAGGCACTAGACAGGGCTGCCCACTCTCCCCTCTCCTGTTTGATCCATACATCGAGCCATTTGCCCAACGGTTAAGGGAGGACACCAACATTCAGCCTTTCAGATATGGAGAGTGGGAGAGGAAGGTAGCCCTGTGTGAGGATGACATTCTGATCTTTACGGCCGACCTAGACAGGGCTTTCCCATCTGTCATCAACCAGGCCCAGGACTTCGGCTTAGTCTCAGGTTATGAAATTAACGCGACCAAAACTGAGGTAATGGTTTGGAACCAGGTGGCAAGCCAGTATCAGCATCAGATAAGCCCCAGAATGAGATACTTAGGGGGTCAATATAGTTCAATATATACTAAGATTGCTGAGGATAATTTGTGCCATGGTGGCGAGAGAGTGTGTGAAGCTGATGAAGATCTGGGCTTCGCTGCCTCTCTTGATCATCGGTAGAACCAACTTGGCTAAAATGTTGATACTCCCCAAAATCACTTTTCTTTTTAATTGTATCCCACTGTACTTTGATAAAATACAAATTGTCAAAATTCAGAGGGAGATCAACTTTTTGTTTGGGGTTATAAATACCCGAGATTAGCCTGGAAAAAACTGAGACGCCGAAGAGAGAAAGGTGGTCTGGATTTGCCTGATATTCAGCTCTATGCTTGGTCCTTCCAATTCTCTCATGCCTGTATGCTCTTAAAAATCCCGGTTAATACTGGAATTGGAGGGATGTTTTTAGCAATGCTTCTGGGTGCACATTTACCGGTGGAGGGCTTTTTGTTCAAGTTTGGAGATGCTAAGTTTTTCAAGAAAGTTAGGCTCAAGGTGTTGCAGGGCTTGGCCAAAACATGGGCAGATCTGAGGAGGTCAGTCACCTTGGGTTATTTCTCTAGTATGGCCCCGATATGGGTTTAACCTGGGGTCCAGAATGTCTCAGGGATAGTCTAGCAGTCCCATTAAGGGAATCGGGCTTGGCAGTTTGGGGGGACCTGATCTTGGATGGTACCCTGTTAACATGGGAAGAACTCAGTGAGAGGGTAGGACCAGGACTTTCCAGGTTCAAATACCTCCAGCTGTCTAGCTGGGTTCAGGCTCAGACACAAACTACCAAGGGTAGATTGCTAGGGGCAGGCATTGATTTAGAAATTAACCTTATGACTAGACCGAGGGGGAAGAAGGAAGTTTCCTTCTGGTATCAGGCAATGCTGGAGGCAGTGGACGGAGAGTTCAAACTCGCCCAAGATCTATGGCAGAGTGTTCTTCCAGGTTAAGAGTGCGATACTCTCTGGCAGACTTCTTGTAAACTCCTGTATGAAATAGTAAAGCCAGCATGGCTAAAAAGGAACCATCTCTATACCATCCACAGGGTTTACATTACTCGGCTGAAGCTTTCAAAAATTAACAAAGATCTGCCCGTATGCTTCGAGAAATGCGGTTTAGACCTGGCTTCTGATATCCATATGTTTAAAGATTGCCCTTGCCTTGGCTGCCTTTTGGGACAGTTTTTGTAAATTTATGTCAGATCGAATTGGAATCCCTGTAAGCATCGATGTTCCTTTGGTCTTTTTTGGCCTCCAGGAGAACATTACAGGCCATGCAAGATCTCTACGGTTTTAAGCGGTGCTCTCGGCCAGGAGACAAATTTGCATAAACTCGACAGAAGGTATCCTTCCTACTTTCTTAGAATGGCAGTCTTCGGTCTTCGGTCCTTTATCAAGTACTGGCAGCCAAAAGAAGAGAACTTTTTGGAACATCTTGAAATCACAATGATATCCAGAGAGGGGAGTTTTTTTTTTTTCCCTCCCGGGTCCTATGATTATGCTGCCTGAATACTCCAAGGCCAGGCCCGGATTACTTCCAGTATAATCGGGGAGCTTCTAATACAAATCCATCTAGCTCTAGAAGCTAGTAAAATAGAGTTTTCTCAGAGAGCGTTGGGGGGGAACACATCAGCAAGTCTTAGTGCTGGTAGGCAGGCGAGGTTTAAAACTAAGCCGCCTATGTCTCTCTGTTCATTGAGTGTGGGCACGGACGGTCTGAAAAGTACACTCACAGCATGAAGGGCGGTAAATGAGGACAAAAAAAAAAAATTGTAAGTGACAGAATGAAAAATTGAATACACAGTCTTTCACAGTTATATCTAATAGGTAATGCAATTCCTTAAATGTCGAGCCAGAATTGGCCGAACACTCACTCTGTGCAGAGTACATCTTAAGAAATTTCCATCTGTTCTCTCACCCACCTTTTAACTGTCACTTACATTCTGAAAGTTACTATTGCTGAAGTTCTTTCCTGTTGATTTTGACATTCTAGTATTAGCATCAGAGTAAATAAATGTAACTAGCCTACCTAAATTCCATATCATCCGTCTTTCACTGCATTAAGAAACTATTTGAGTACTCTCATGGTCTTTGAAAATGTTGACCAATGGTTATTCCCAACAGGGCACTTAACTTTTACCACAATCGCCCACTTTCACACCTATCAGCTTCGTCTGACGATCCTTATCATATTTACTTTTCCATATTCTTTGAAACCTTATTTCTCTCTGTCTCTAGGGTTGCCTAGTGTTGACATTGATCCACCCCTTCTGCCACTTCATCTAAGCTGGGTCTAATTTAGAAGTTGGTTTTCTTCCCCTTGGTAGTTCAAAATGCGTTTTTGTCCTTCTGATGTCATTGTTTGACACGTTCACACACAACACCAGCCTCACACCCACAGTGTGGGAAGCAGAGATAACATTGATCCCTAAACCTTGAAAGGATCCAGTGCTCTGCACATCATACAGCCCTATTGCACTATTAAATAAAGATGCAAAATTATACACCAAATTTCTGGCAATGCAGCTTGAACACCTACTTCCAGGGATAATAAACACTGACAAAGTTGGATTTCTACATAATGGGAAATGTACAGACCAATTAGGTGACTTGTCTATCTTGTAAAGTACCTAAAAGAGACTTTCCAGCATAATGATCCCTCTAGATGCTGAAAAAGCATTCAACTGAGTCAGTTGGTCTTTCCTGAAGGCTGTGCTCCCCAAAAAACAGATTGGCCCCAAGATGAGGTAAAAAACATGGGGCCTTATGCTACTCCTACAGCAGTTATACAGGTCAATGACCAGTGTACTGCCCCGATCAAGCTGGCTAGAGGTACGAGGCAGGGATGCCCGCTATTCCCCCTCCTTTTTGCCCTAGTGGTGGAACCCCTGGCAATTACTCTATCGTAGAATTGCCCTATCACAGGTATACCATTCAGGCTTATAGAGCACAAACTCAACCTCATTGCGAATGATATATTTTACACGCTCACCAACTCTTCGGACTCCCTACCAGCGCTAATGTCTGCATTTGATCAATTTGAGAACGGGTCTGGTTTCAAAATGAATGAAGGAAAGTCATACATTCTCAATAGCACCCAGGACAAACCACATCTGAAAGCGCAAGCACCATTCAAATATGCCACTATATCGTTTTGCTAGCCAGTCCTCTAGATTAGAATCCTCCTAAAAGAATATTCCCAGTTGAACTGGGCCCCATGCCATAGAAAAATTATTAACAACCTGATTAGATGGAAACAGCTCAACTTGTCATAGCTGGGTAGGATTAAATCATCAACGTGAACATCCAGCCCTTCCCCATCTTCTGTACCTCTTCCAATCTCTCTCTACACCCATCCCCACTATGGACATTACCAACTTACAATTTAAAATACAAGGGAAGCTGCCATGTATATCGAATAAGTTCCACATGCTCCCCAAGGAACGAATGGGTTTGACATGCCCAAACCTTCTGGAGTTCTACTGGGCAGCTCCCTTGGGATTTGTCTCTGAATGCACACCAAGGGAAAGTGAATTACACTGGTTCCATACAGGTTGGACTGTTGCATGCTGCCCATTTTGGGATTGTGCCTGGGATTCAGGAACCACGCTTCGAGGAACCATGAGGAGAGAGAGGTACTGACCAGGAGCGGTTACAAACATGCAGCTGTAGCCAGATGTTGGGCATACAGGTTACTGCCCGCCCTGATCGATTATGAGGGTATTTTTAATCCATTTATCACGTGCACTTTACAACTTTTAATTCTGGTCCTGACGAAGCGCCAACGACCCTTAAGGCGACGCAGGCGCGAAACATGTTGACCTATGTCTCTATACCCAGGCATAGTATGCCACTGGGGCTAGATTTTAGCAGTTAAGTCTGCTCAGGGTACATGACTAGAACAATTGCTGCATTGTTACCCATTATAAATTTCACTTCACACTAGCACGCATTTTATTACCCTATTGACCCACCACACACAACCCTCCCCGCACACCCGCATGCACCATCCGGCAGTCCTACAAAAGATCTCCGATAAAGAGACCCTTCGGGGGACCCGTAGGGGATTGCAGCGCCGGCCCTACGAGGAGCAACTGCCCGATGATGAAGCATGACACCTTTCGAGGTGTGTGAGGGCAACAGAGGACACAAAATGTTTTCCCTGTTTTCTGTGGGTCCCCTTACCTAGGGATTCTGTTCCTTCTCCCCTTTTCTTTTCTTTTTTTCATATATGGGTGACATTAGCACCCTTATGCAATGGTGACTTTTTGCACCCTGCATTAGGAACAGTGTCCCCTTTTTTGGTAATCAGTTTAAAATAGGAGCATGGACACTGGACCTTATAATACCTCCTTGGTCCCCCACCTCTCCCTTTTGTATAGTAATTGTGCCTGGCTTCCCTGCTCTGCACGTCCGAAAAGTGCCTATACAACTATGCCTATGAAAAATTGTCCAGGACATCTAGGACCATCTGGCTCCTAAAAAAGGCCTTACAAACTTCCCATCTCCCAACACGCCGATCAACATCAACTAGAATCATGATTTCTCCCCGGGACTAGATACTAAACCCTTCTCCAACTGGACTGAAAACAACTGTTGAACGCTGGCTTAGTCCGAGGCGGCATCATTAAATCATTAGAGCAGTGCAAACAGGAATATTGTATCCGTGAAACCTACAGACTTCACTATTGCAAGCTGCGACAACGGTTCCTATATCCCACTAACGCCCAAGCAGCCATACACAAGCTAACATCCTTTGAGAGCTTAGTACGAACATACTCGGCAACAAAAGGTTTCATTTCTAGCCCATATAAGGTAATACGGGCCTCAAAACTCATAATTCCTCATTCACACCAAACTCTGTAGGAAACCAACTGGCAGGAGACAATACAGACCAAGTAATGGGATAGGCTTTTGAAGGAAATAATAAAAGCTCTACAAAGTATCCCCAGAGAGAATAGGCATATAAAATTATGTTTCAATGGTACCTCACACTGACACACCTACATAAAAAGCTTCCCACAACAACAGCCCTCTGCTGGAGCTGTGCGCAGGGCGAGGGGACCTTTCTTCACATATGGTGTGACTGCGCACTCTTACAGACGTCCTGGAAGGAAATACTAGGATACATTAAAAAAAAAATCTAGGATACCCTAACCTGGTATACACACTCATTGACTTCCAGGGCATTCTGCCATCCAGTATGATGCTAAAAACCTGTTCAATCAGGACATTGATTTACTATATGATAGGGAGGTGGCAAACAACTTATTGCACTCTTCTGGTCCTCTGGTTTCACAAAATGTGGCAGGTGCTAGCCTTGGAGCAGTGTGCTGGGAGTTGCCACGCCAGCCCCCGGAGAGACTACAATGACCAGCATTATTTGGCATGGCAGTAGGGGCCTGCCTCAGTCGCTTCCCATTGACACTCTATAAAGCACCAAGTGATCTCTCGTCCTGCGCCTGTCAGCGACTGGCAGAGGCTGGGCAGGGTCACCCCCCATTAGTCTACCCCATCACAGGTACTGTCAGCTCCACCTTTATTACTTTCTGATGGAATCTGCCTGCCTGATATGGGTGATACTGCGGCCTCAATGGCAGCTCCTGGCACAACTATTGATGGATTCTTAAAGCTGGCGGTTAACGTTATTTATAAGAAGATTGAACTTGGTGAGAGCTGACTGTCACTTTCTTCACCACATAATCTTGTCCCAGGCTCTGCTCCAGTATTACTGGCCCGTGACAACCGCTCTGCTAGCGGTGGAATGACTGTTATAGATATGACAATGATTGATTGGCTTCCCATTGTGACCTTAAGACGTGGTAGGCCGAGGGCCCCAAAATGACGGAAGGGCGGTCCGCTGTAGAAATCAGTCTGAAAGAGATCCCATCAGCCCCTAGACCCTGCCACCATCCGGTACTTTTGCGGAGTGGAATGCCACTTGGTAGTGGCTCCACCCTTATGTCGCTGTCACCAAACCAGGGGTATTTAGCACCATCAGCTGTGCAAACCAATGCCTTTAAAGGCCTTTTTCTGGACCATTACTGCACTTGTTAGCAAATAGACTGGGGCAACTTTGTTCAGAAGCATGATGTTGCATTCTTTCAGGAGACATGCACATGTGCAAACCACTGCTTTGATGGGTACAGCCCCTACTCTGTACCTGCTGTTCCATCCTGGACAGGCAGAGAGCCAAGGCTGGACTCATGTCCTGGGCTAGAGTAACCCTTGTTTGTAGTCTCAGTCTGGTCCCTTCTGTCAGCACCTTGTTCCATGCACTTTTTAAGGTGGGAGAAGAATACTACTATTGTTTTCTATAATTGATTTTTATGAGGGTATTAATATAACTCATATGATTTTATGGTGGATTTAGAGGTTAAAGTTATGTATTTACAAAAAGTCTTTGACATTATCCTGCAGCTGGACTTTAATGCAAAAATGGCCTGATGCAGTGGGACTATGGGCACCCCTGGGGTTTAACTAATGGACTAGGGCACGTTTTTCTCAATGGGGGAATGCTTTATCCCAACTGGCAAAGTCTTTTGACCTGGTCAACGCAAATGAAGTCTGTGACCCCAACTATATTGGTAATCCCACCTTTGAGAGAGGTGAGTATTTCTCAGTTATCGATTACATCTTTGCTGCCCAGGAATTGCTGGACAGGGTAACTGAGGTATCAATCATCCGCAGTGCCTATAGTGACCATAATCCCCTAAATACCCCTTTATTTACCCAAGAAGGACGAGGGGGGAAAGAGTGTAGCCCCAGAGTCATTGGTAGTTAAGATCCTGGGACTGAGTTTGGCTTGGAAAAATGCAGATATGCATATACTTCTTGTTAGGCTGTGCTCAAATCATCTGCACCTGGTTTCTCAATGCCTCGCTGCTTCAGCCGAATGTAGGGAGATGACTTGCTCATTCATCCTGCAGAATCAGGAGGTTTTCAATTTGGTTTTGAAGCCATGTAGATCCAGTTACCCCAGAAGCCAAGTGGTTTGACAATCCCTGTAGAAAGGCATCCTCACTGCTTCATGATGCCCTGAAGGAAGTACCTAGAGATCCTGCCAAAATACTCAGATGCAGAATGGAGTATAAGGCAGTTATGACGAATAGGAACAAGAAACTGCAAAATGAAGGCTGGGGCATGTAGGCTAAAGTATACTGGGTATTTTTGTATGGATGCAAATAGGATTAGATCTGGGTGTCCCAAGTCCAATTTTGCTGTCTCGTCCATCAGGTCAGAATCCTGGGTAGACTATTTTACAGTGGTTTATAGTAGAGTGCCAACCATCAATATGAAGAGGAGGAGGTGGCTTTTCCACTAGCCCTGGACTTTACTTCTAGTGAAATTCTGGAGGCAATTAATAAAAGTCCTCCCAATAAAACCCAGGGCCCAGATCGTGTCCCCATGGATCTTTATAAATCAGCTCCAGACATATGGGCTCCTGTCCTGTGTAATACATTTAATGCATACTTATGGCACAGTGATCTGGGGTTACTCCAACACAAATTCAATACAGGTGGAACAAAATAGGGTGTTTAGGCGACCTTTAGGTGTCCCACCATCATGTTCTAGTTACATTTTACACCAAGAGTGTGGGATTGATTTCGCAGAAGATATTGTTAAACAAGCCCCCTTGACTTTGTGGTGATCCATCTGGGAGAACGCTCATACATTGTAAATAGAGAGCCTATCACTGATTGCCTCAAGTGTGAGAATTGCATGAAAATACTGTGGATTGATTATAGTAATACTGAATTCACGAAATTAGGTAGGCCAGCCCTTTTTACCATTCCTTCGTCATTATGCAAAGTGGATATACTTGGGGTAAAATCTGTATTCGAGGAAAGGTTGAAAGCCCTTAGGAAGGACAAAGAACTAACAAGCATTTACAATGCAATAGGTCTCGCATTGACATTGTTTTGAGCCATTGGCATTGAAAATGTTATTGGTTTTTTTCCCTTTGTGAAGCATTAATCAAGTAATGGTGTTGTAAATGACAATGTCTTTTACCCCCTGTTGACCCCTGCATACAGACATACATAGAAACCGCACTACAAACGGGCACACATGCATGCACACGCTGAGAAACTCATGTCTACTAGCCATGTACACTACAATTAAGTGATAATACAGGACGAAAGTATGTGGCAGAGATGACAAATTTTGTACAAAGAAAAGATAAAATATGCAGCAAGGAACGCACATAATGTGACATATTATGTGATAATATACAATGTAAGCAACAATATCCGTAGCACTGTTACCTGACAAAATTGACATAGTAACGCATTACTACAAATAGGGATCTTAGCACGAAAGGAATCCATAGGTCACTGACAAAACACAACTGTATGCATTCAGCGGATCCTAACAAAATGTTATTCAACATTTAATGTCTTCCATGAAGGCACAGAAACCTCATTTTATTAACAAAGTCATTTATATCTTCCGTAGTAAAATAGATTGTGTATACATACACCGAGCTGAGCTCAGCATACAGCAAGGCAACATGTATGCACTTGTAATAAAAGATGTGTGTTATTCATTCAAGGCATCAAAGGTATGTGTAAAATAAAACCGGTCCTCAAATGCGAGTTTACCCTGTGTCCACGCGGGACTTTAAAAGCTGCTCCCCTTTCCCATAAGAAACAGCCCTTTCTACTTATATCTATTAAGTGCGTCCCTCACTAGGAGCTCACTTTAGGATTCAAGGCAGCCATCTTGAAATAACTTGGCTTGAAGAGTATGGCTGATGTGATCATGAATTTGTGAATAATGATGCATAAAGTTCTCATGACAAGCACTGAATTACATTTAAGAATCCAAATTTACGATTTCCAGCTCTATTAAATCTATCTGTCCAAACTCCCAATCTTTGCAAATTCCAGACTATAGAACTGACTAGCTAACATATGACCAGTTGACATCTACACATGAGTCGAAATGGATCAGCATGCGGCAATATGAATAACGTTTCACATCTTTTCACGTTTCTCCTGCTCATTATGCAGCACATGAGTAGGTGTTTACAGAGGGCAGCAGCTTCATGCTCATGCATAAAGCCACTGCTGTGGAATACATCTGCCCAGTGATGACGCAACTCACAGCCAACTCTGAACGATCTCTGGGAACTTGCAGGTTCCAGTATGAATCACAACAATGCTCATCTGCACTTGTAAGATAGCGTAGTAGGCTCAGTGCATGCTGCAGATGTGTTTCACCAGCATGTTTTAGGTTTGAACCCATGTCTGATGGACAATGTATTTCATTTTTCCAAGGATATTAAAATTGGCACTATTGGTAAGGGTGGGTGATGGCTGTGTTTATTTGAAATATCTTTTTTATTGGCATTTATATTTTAAAACAGAAAGGAACACACTACATTTACATGCCCATGTAGAAAGGAGCCTCTTATACATTAGATATATATATAACAAACATCCTTTTTCACTAATCCTCTCCGTAGGATACCAGACTCCGACCGTTAATTCAACTACTATACAAGCCTAAAAATCTCAAAACAAAATCGTCTTCCAGATTCGTGCATCTTTAGGGACGATAAGTAAAGGAAGCCCTTCCCCATGTCACGATTATCTATAGGGAGTAATCAGGTTGGTTATCTGTAATGTCTACCTTAGCTGTAGAGTGTCCACGGTATATCATTTTATCGTCTAGCAATCTATTCAGCTGTGGTGATACGGGAAATAAAAGCCATATTCAAAGGAAAAAATTATTAAAATTGTTTGCTAAAGGATAAAAGGTAATTCCCACATTTGTTTGGGCCATTTCAGTTGACAGAAGGCTTATTGCGGTGCTCATGTGATTTGGATTTTCAGGCTGGCGTGCTACAGACATTCTTCTCTTTAGGGCCGGGCATCTATTTCTAATTAGCATGGCCGCGTTAAGGCCATGTTAATTAGAAACAGATGGCCACCCCTAAAGATAAGAAAGTGTTTCACAACAGCCGTGAAGCAGACGAGCCAGTCCGCATGGGCCAGACGAAAGGAAGAAAGGGCAGTGGTCAAAAAGCATTCTTTTCAATGGGAAGCCAGCGTTTAGCATAAGCGCTGACGCGACTAAATGAAAATAATAGGCAGGGCTTAAAGTCCCCTTCTGAAATCTCCTTGATCACAAGAGGTCTCACAGAGCGCTACGCACGACCTACAAAAAAGGGTCAGACAAAGAGTATGTGGAGATTCAAACTTCCCAATCCTTGAAACCGTATCTAGAGTGAATTGACGGCTCTTGGGACAAGTTACTACTCACCAGTTCTAGGTTAGGCTTTGTGAGGTGGCATCTTGGTTTTTCCCTTGGCTAATTTAAGCATTTCAAAGTCCTGATAGGCCCATGTGATGTCTTTTCTGCTGGGTTCATCAGGGATCTCTATGAAGGACGTATCTGCAAGAAGCTCACACCCCACTTGCGGAACTTGTAGTTGTAGAGAGAAGGGCAAATTAACTAGGTATTTCCCTGGCCACTCATACAGTGTACATACAAGCATTCAATAGTGAAAGTTATACACATGCACAATAGAGACTTGAAAACAGAAATGCAGAAACAATGAGGAGTTAATCCTTGATACTCCTATATCAAAGTACGAAAAGCAATGATCCTCTTTATTATTTAGATGCAGTTAAATACACATCACTGAAACTCTGTCTATCCTACTTAGACACATCAAACAGCAGTGGGAAGTGTCTCATGTGAACATTTAGTCAAGAATATCTGGAAAGTGTGTAACTAAAGCACAAAGTCATGACTCATAAAGATACATTGTACATGGCAGGCATACTGCCAGTACACTTAGTTGAATGCTGGGGCCGTCCACAGCCCATCCGCTCAGCTCCCTTTCTCTCACATGCGCGACAGCTCTCAGAAGCGGCCCCTGGGGTCCAATGAATGGGGAGCATACAGGTCTGCGATGCCCCCAGGGATTGAAGCTGCAATCGGCTCCAATACCGCAGATTCAGGGTACATGCAGCGACTCATCTCCTGACCATGCCGCGCATGTAGCGATCTGCTTCCAGGGTAAAAGGGTGAGCTATAAAACCATGCCCCTTACAGGAAGAATAACGCCAGAATGTAGACACATAAACAAATCAGCAAGCGAAGTGCTTGCTATTCATAGTTTTAAACAGCCAACATTCCAAGATGGCCACCATGACGAGGGAATTCCTGAGCTGAATCATCCTTGCTGCAATGACTTTTGGTACACATAGTCACTTCAAGCCTTGCCAGAGGTGAATGACCCCCTCAGTCATAAGGGTCATGGTGTGTGCCTGTACAAAATGCGCTTTCCTAACAGGACTTGTGCTAAGCGGCATGTACAGGGTCAAAACACTCTCATACATTAAGCTAAAACAAGGATTCACCCCACCCTCTACTCCACCCCTGTTATTTTCCATGTTTTTGTTGAAATTGATTATTTGATCTTTTTTAGGATATTGAGAACACAAGGACAGCGAGACCAGTTGCATGCAGTGTCTTGAATTGAACTTTACATTGTAATGTCCTTGTGCGTTTGGCCAAATTATCTGTTATTGCTATCATACAGTGATATGAATAAAAAGAATTACAACAAAAGGGTTTCTATTTGTTGTTTGGAGTGGTGTTAGACCAAAATCGTCAGGCCGCCTACATATTTCATCCTTCCAACTTATTCTGTTCGCTTTGGCAAGTTGGATCCCTTCTTTGATAGTTTTATTAAATCTTTTCACTTCACCATTGGTCCTGGGGTAATATAGTGTGCACAGGCAATGTTTGATATCATTACTTTCAAAATATTATTGGATTTCACTTTAACAGAAGAGAGAAGCGAGGATGGTAAGCATTCTCTTGCAAATGTCTCTATTAGAAATTTGCAATTCTGGTCACCAAGAACATCCATCAGAACCACTACATACTTCCCCAGTGAATTGACCTATGATTTCTATGGCTAGATCATTCCAGAGCTCATATGGGAGTTTGCAGGAGCACATTGGAGGTTTCCTAGTGACTAGAATGGTATCACTTTGTTTCTGGTCATCTCTGAGTCTCTCTAGCATTTTGCATACACTAAGGTTTCCCTCGTACCTTCTCAACTAGCTTCTCCCGTATTTTCTCTGAAGGAACAACCTAAACTTTGTATCATGTAATAAACAACCATCCATTTCTTCTACTTAGAACCTCATCTTTCTCTGATTCCTCTTTCCAATCTGTTTCTGTAACCACTCCTTCTGCTACCACACAAGCGCTCTCTGCGAGTGATTCCTCCTCTTCCATGCCTTCCACTTCACTTTCTTCATGAGATGCTTTGTCTACCAACCTGGAAAGACAGTCAGCTGCCCTGTTCTTAATTCAAAGTGAATTCTTGTAAATTAGTGACCCACCTTCTGCTGCAGCTAAAGATAGAATCCAAAAACTTTTTTCCAATTATTTCTTTGAGAGGCTTATGGTCCATTCTTATCTTAAATATGCTGCCCCAAATGTAATTCCTGTACTTCATCACAGCCTAGAAAATAGTTAAGGCTTCCTTCTCAACTACAGAATAATACAATTCTGCACCTCACAATGATCTGGAGGCAAAAGCTATAGTCTTTTCTCTATTTGGGACCTCTTGTGATAACACAGCACCTAAGCCCTTAGAGCTGGCATCAGTAGTGATCACAATTGTGTTTCCAGGAACAAATGTTCCAAATTTAAGGGCATGTCTCAAACTGTCTTTGATATCTTGAAACTATTATTCACCTACTCTATCCCATTAAAATGCTACCTTACTTTTCATGAGTGATCTCATCTTGAAGGTTCTACTAGCAAGATTCTTGATAAATTTACTGTAAAATTCAATTATACCAAAAAATGATCTGAGTTCTTTTTCGTTAGGGGCATCCATCTTCAAGATTCATTGGTTCTATTTCCTCTGAACTGAATTTATGACCTAAATATGGCCATATATCGCTTGACTGCCACATTTTTATTTATCAATTTCTACAGTTTGTCCATACTCTCCTAATTTCTCTAAAACGAACTTGACCCTTTCATCATGTTGTAATCCTCTGTTACCACACACCAATATGTCATCCTGATAGTAGAAAACACCAAATATGGATCCTAACATCAAACATAAAGGTCATGGCCTCTTAAAATACAGATGCGGCTAACACCAATCCAAAGTGCATACACTTGAATTGATATACTTCCATGGAGGTGATAAAGGCAATGGGATCTTGAGAGTACAGGTGCAGCTGTACATGATAGTATGTGGTGACTAATTCAAGGTTTGAGAAGTATTTAGCACCAGTAAGCGCTGTGCAAATCTCTGAAATGTTGAGCAAGGGAAATCTGTCTACAATCAGTTCTCTGTTTAGAGCCCTCAAGTTGACATATAATCATATTTTATTGTCAGCTTTGTGTGCCACACTAATGGGTGCAAGCTTCTCAGCGGCTTCAACCAGTTCTTTTATGCCCACACTACACAAAGTTTTTCATTTTCCAATTCATCTTTTATTGCATCTGGTATGTTTATAAGCAATGTTCTGACCTATAAAGCTACCTGAACTGCCCCTTCCTTTATATTTATCTTGTGTATATATGTTTTAACGCACCCAATTGTCTTGCATAGGACTTCTGGAAACTCATTGCTAAAATTGTACAACCTGTATTTGGATTTGTCGACATGCATTGGGATCTAAGTATAATGGGATCTAATCATGCGATAATCCACAAACGGTCCTTAACCTGCTCTGTACTTGCAGTAGACTTAGACCAAAGTGAAGCAGCCTCCTTCATACTAAAGGAAGCCGAGAACCACACAGTCTATGGGTTTTTGTTATATATATCGACCTCGTGGAGTAGCTTTGGGATTTATTTCTCAACTGGTAGAATTGATGGTCCAACCTGCACTACAACATATCAATCTAACTGTCCTGGGAGACCTAAACTTGCGTTTTTACAATCACTCTTGTGACAAAGCCCAGTTTCTACGGCAAGAACTTGCTGGCCTCCAGCTAACACTTAAATCCATGCACCCGACACACCAACTAGGGCACATATTAGACCCTATTTTCTCCAACTGCTCAGATCTGGTTGTTGACCACCCAACTGCAGTCCCCTGGTACGACCACTACCGTGTGGCCTTTTATATCTTCCTATGCAAACCACTGCATCAAGTTAGAACAGTACCTAATGCCACTCACAGGAAATGATCCAAATCTAATGCTGAAAGCTTTACTCATGCTCTGCAATTGAACCAACCCTCCCTATGCAAGGACATTAATGAGGCAAGTAGAGTAGTTGATAAATGGATTACTGAAGCACTGGATGCGGTTGCTGCATGGACATCCAGTGCCCCCTGCAGATGTACGAAATTTGCCCCTTGGTTTAATGAAGCCTTGAGGATGGCTAAGCAATCTTGCGAAATGCTTAGACTGTAAATGGAGAACAGACTTTTTGGAGATAAACAAGGCTGCCTACAAGTTGAACTTAAAACGCTATCACTCCCTTATCAAGAAGACACATGCTGCATTCTAAAATGATAAGATTGAGCAAGCAGATAACTGCACCAACAAACGTTTTGCTGTTCTCAAGGATCTATCCTCTCTAGAGAGAACAGTGGCTCCAGCCTCCAGTTCGCAGGAGTCATGTAACGAAATTACTGACTTTTTTGCCGCGATAGTATCCAAAATTTATGACACCTTCCCGTATGAGGCTCGCAATGGCACTGTTTGCTTAACCATATGGATCCCGGAATGGGGGATAACTGTTTTTCAGAATTCCCCTTTCCCTCCCTAGAAGATCTGAAAAAGATAGCTTTAAGCATTAAATCAGGCTCTCTGTCAGCCCCAACCACACCTAAAGTCATCAGCATAGGGCTAGAGAGTATAATTCCCTGTATACAGCAGCTGTTAGAATCCTCCTTTCAAACTGGAAGGGTACCTGACACATGGAACCAACCTATTGTTCTCCCCCTGCAAACAAAACCTCAGCAGACATGAACCTACTGGAGAACCTGAGACCTGTCTCAATGCTCCCTTATTTTTGGAAGATAGCAGAAAAGGAGGCAAACACACAACTGGTGGCACACATCAACCAACACAACCTATTCCACTCGTCCCATTCAGGTTTCAGAGCATCCTGCTCAATGGAGTCTGCCTTAATTTTTGCCACAGAGCACGTGGATGAAGGCCTGACAACTGCACTGGTCCTATTGGACCTTAGTGCAGCTTTTGACACAGTATTACGTACAATTATCCTACACGGTCTCAGACTAGGAGGACTCGGCGGTGCTGCCTTTAAGTGGATAACCTCCTACCTACAGGACCACAGCTTCCGAGTTGCTCAACCTCCACACACCTTCAAAAACATTGCTTTATCTCAGGGGGTGCCTCAGGGATCAATTTTGAGCCCCACTCTCTTCAATTTTACGTCTCTCCCTTAGAGGAGATTGTGGAGAACCATGGGCTCATCATTGTATCATATGCAGGCGATACGTAGCTAGTGGTCACTCTCACTCCTAATTCAGTGAAGACAGCTGACAAGTTTGCAGACTGCCTAAAGGACCTTGCTTCTTGGATGACAAGCAATTGCCTGAAACTGAATGCAACAAAACCGAGATCCTGGTAGTAGGGAAATCTCCGTCGATTTGGTCTTCAGCCTGGTGGCCAACAAGTTTAGGTCCCGTCCCCAGCCCCAAAACCGAGGTGATAAACTTAGGAGTCTGGCTGGATTCTACTCTCTCCTTTGAAACTCAGACCAGGAAAGTTGCAGGCAAGTGTTTTGGAATCCTGAACAAGCTGAGGAAAACCTTGAACATCTTGCCTCATTCTTCTAGGAAGACCCTGGTCCATGCCCTTGTGACATCTCAACCGGGCTATGGTAATGTGCTATATCTAGGCGCAACAATAAAATGCCTCCATAGGTTACAATGCATACAGAACGCAGCAGCACGTCTAGTTCTGAATCTAACCAGGAAAGCTTCCTCTAAGAAAGCATTTGAGTCCTTACACTGGTTACCTATAGCTAAGAGGATTCTCTTTAATGCCCTGTGTGTCTGCCATTACACCTTACAGAATAAAGGCCCACTCTACCTGCAGGACCTCCTCACTCCTTATAACTCAGGCCCACATCTCAGATCTACCAGGACTCACCTGGTTAGAGTTCCCAAGGTTAAAAAAGCACGTATTGGCGCTCGAACTTTTAGCTTTCTGGCAGCTAAAAGTTGGAATGCGCTATCCGTGTGGAACCGTCAGAGAACCTTTTCCAGAAAAAACTAAAAACTTGGTTTTTCCAACTATAAGATCTGCCACTACTTTCTCCACATCTCCTGTTCCTCTTTGACCCCCTTATTGCACTGTTTACCCTCTGTTTTGTCTGAATAGCAGTCTCAGCACAGGGACACACCAGCTGGTGTAATCAGGAACTTTATAAGTGTCATTATTAGTATTATTATTATTATTATTAATATATACCACAATCCTTTTGAACAGGCCAGCCTAGGATATTTCCCCCTTTATTGACACATATACATTTGAGTGAAGTTCTCTATCTCTGTACTTGAAGTTCCCTTGGAAATGCCCCTTCAGACTAACTTGTTAACCACATAACCCCCTAGCTGCATATCAATATCATTCAGAAAGATGTTGCCTTTGAAACCTTCTCTATAAACCTTTTCTGATATTATCATAAACCTTGAACACAAGTAGACCATAGCTTCTACTTCCATATCATCTATTTTTATAAAATCTTATTTGTAAAACAATCTCATCACAAACATCCTTGGCATGTTGACTGTTATTTTTCTTAAATATTTTTGGGAATCTTACAACATGCCATATAATGTTCCTTCTTCCCATACCTATTGCACATAGCTTTCCATGCAGGACATTCTTTCTAACTGGCCACGTGCCCTGTCATGCCACACCTAATGCACTGTCCCTTGAAGGTATACTCACTTGTGTTAGAGTGTTCTTTTTTCTCTTTGACCACATTTACCTCTACCTTTTCACCACCTGCTCTATAAAATGTTTCTTTCTTTATCTATTTCATACATGTCAGCCTATCTTCTACCTGTTTTACTACTATTAGGACTTCATTCAAGGAATCATCTTTTAACCATATTTCTTCCCCTATTCTGTCTATATAGCAGGTTTGTACTCATTGATCTTGTATGCCCTCCTCACTTGCTGCTTTGAATTATAAGTAGGAGTTAATTTTCTTAGTACTGAGACAAATTCTTCAACTTTCTTTTGTGTTCTCTTACCAAAATATTAACTTTCTAATATTGTACTTATAAGTGTTAGAAAATGATTGTTTGGTTTCTTTAAGTTGTACTTAGAAGTGTTAAAAATTATTGTTTAGTTTCTTTAAGGAGATATCCAATAAATGCAACCCTTTTGAATCATCCCCTACTTAACTCAGGTAAGTGTACCAACATTTTTTAATCCTCCACCCAGAACAGATTAGTAAACGCGCTACTTTCCTGTCTATCCTTAAATGTGGTCCACACACTGCTACATAGCTATTGAATACCTGTTTTCATGTGTTCCTTACCATTGGAGGGTCACCTGGATTTACCATGAAGAACGGTGGAGGGGTAATATTTTGCATAGTGTCTTACTTCCGTTGCTGCTATGAAATGTTCAAAAGAGCCACAAATTCCTCTTATTTTTTTCATAATTCAAGAACCCCTCTACATTAAATTCATCTATTGAAAACGATATAGAATCTATTAAAAATAGAGTAAAAATGACCTGAAACAGAGTGAGGTACTGTGGTATAATAAAACAACAGAATGATCTACAAGTGTATGTCCCACTGTGTTGCAGTAATGCTGCTTTACTTCCTTTAAAATCTTTTAACAGACATTCAAGTGCATAGACTCGATCAAGCTGTTAATACACAGCTAATCCACTGTAAGTGTGTGGATCACGTTTCAAGTAAACGGTACGCTTCTGTTAACCCAATGAGAAATCCTTTTAGGCCTTAGAGTTTCATCAAGTGATGTTACTCCTAAAAGCGGTGGGACTGATGTATGGATGAGTTGAGCAAGGTAAGTTGGAAGAAATATTTAACGTCGTCATATGCAAAATGTATTTTTAACGTAAACTGTTATATCAAGGCTGGTTGCACTGCACACACTGGATTTCCTTTGCGTGTAAGAGGAAAGAAAGGTCATGAGTCACCGCAGCGTGTCCTCGTGCCTTCGTACATTGCTCTGCACATCTGAGGAAGAATTGCAGCATGTCCTTGCACCGTTGACCTGTATTCTCAGCATGCACAGTTGACCTGTATTCTCAGCATGAAAGACAGCTTTTCGCTAGTGCCGCTGCTTATGATACAATACCAACATTAAAGCTGCAGAGGAGTGGTTTACTCTGAAAAGTACTTGGGGGACAAAGAAAATACTCTGAGACTCATTCATATTAGAGGCTGCTTAAACTCGGGCATACCATAAAAACTAAAAATAAGATCGTCTCATTTCCACAAGGTGGTTAATCGTTAGCAGACATGGAAATACTGTCTCCAGATGTAGGTTTGACTAGATAATTTCATATAGCTGACAGGAATTTAGCATAGTACCTTCAGTCCACAAAATCCGACATAGAATTGGCCATCTCACAGCGTGTTGGGGTGTCACACTTATCATCCCATCCTCGTCGCCAGTGTGCGAGCTACTAATCACCGAAGGAAGCTGAATGAAAGGTATCTTCAAGCTTTATTTAGGACACCCAGGGTCCAGACACAGCACGGTTAGGAGGTCCACCTTTCAACAGCCCAATTCCAACTATCACTACAGCTTTTAACATTCTAGAGCATGTGCTTAGAAGAATCCAAGTGTCACTGGGAGGGGACGAGAGGGAGATACCAGGACAACCTTTTCCATTCACCCATCTGAACACTGACCACTACCTGATCCACTGACCGATATATGTTCTAGTCATGTCAGAAATATGACTATGCAGATTCACTTACTAAAGTGTATTCAGAAACGGAAACCCTTTTGGACTGGAGAGAGGGTGAACTTGTGTTTTAAAATAAATGGGAGTTTCACTCATCCTTATTTTTCTGCGTCGTAATAAACAATATAAATGCTAAATACCCACCACCCTTGATTAAGGCTGGCATTAATTAAAAACTTGTATTATGCAAGAGTTGCCAAACTGCAACACCTTCAAAGCCTGATTCACAAAAGGCCTCTGCACTCGTGGTGAAGAACCAGCAGTCGTAAAGGAATCTCTGCGCTTGGGTCAGAATCTCCGCAATGAGAATCAGGTCCGCAGTGTTTGCGAACACTTGGAGATTTTAAAAAACGCATCAGCACCAGGGCTGTTGTGAGTTGCCTATTTGCTGTGTACACCACAAGTATTGTCTTAAAGCTATCCACTAATCCAAGTAATTCCCTTTTATATCCTTTAAAAGTTTTCCCCAAGAGAATTCGCCTTAATTTTCAAAGCCTTTTCTCACGTTTTCCATATCATCGGACAATCATGGCTCCTAATTGTTGCTATTTTCTACATACAGGTGGCACCAAATGCAATACATTGCATATGTTGAGCTTGAAGGATTATGCAGTAATTTAATATATTGCCTTCATTAGTACAGTACCATTTTCACATGTTATCTCCACAACCAGGGGAAAAGTGTATTTAATAGTGCTAGGAGATGTGAATCTGAGATTTCTCAACCAACAACTAGGTATGTCCAACTAAATGGGGCAGTGTGGGTTGAGGCCACTGAACGGTGGTAACGGGTAGGGTTAGGGGTATCAGTTTTCAGTTATTTGGAATTCTGAGGCTAGTTGTTGGCTCTAGTCCAGTTACTACTCGTACCAACATATGGCAGAAAAGCCTGAAGAGAGCAGGATTGCATAAGCCCATCCCATATCTGACATCAGCAAACCAGGCTGAGGTTAGGCAGCAAGAGCAGGTCTTTTAGTAGCCATAGAGCAGCAGTAGGCCCCACTTGGAATCAGGGAGAGTAGGCTAAGTGAAAAGTACAAAATTGTAGAAAATGCTGCAGAATGCCTAGCAGCGTGTGATGACATAAGGTACCTAAATCTCCAGGAAAGGAAAGTTTTAAACTATCTGGACCATAAAATCGTTGTACAAAGTGGTGATCTACACAGCAAGGAACCGGTGATCCCTATTTCTTTCTCCCTTTCAAGAGAAAATATAGAAATAGTATCTCAGATCAAAAGATATGAAGAGTATGTATGTCGATTTGTGTGTTGAAGGACATTGCAATTTATTTTTATTCTACTGCCGTGTACAATTGTGCAGTGCGCAGCTTCAAGTATTTGTTAGATTTTGAGCTGTCCTAACTACTTATGTGGCTTTGGTGCCATTCTAAGTGTTTGAGGGTGTAGAAGTTTTGTTTGAACCTTTTCACAATAGATATGTCAAATAACGATAGGATATCATTTGCCAGTGTAATTTGAAAGGGTGTACCACTGAGGGATAACACACTTAGACATATGTATGACTTTGAGCTGCATAGTGCTTGTGATGGTGACTTGCAGCTGATGAATTGTCACTGGAGTTGTCTACTCACCAACTAGCCTTTGACAGGACGCCATGGTACTGTGACTTGAAGAGAGGTAACAATATAAAGGGCAGATGGAACCAGGCTGAGGCAGGAAGGGGATAGAAAACAAACCCACCTCCACCCCCTCTGCAACTGATCAAGAGGGGCCATTCTATAGACACAAAAAGGAAAGGAGCAAGTGGGGGCAAAGGTTATAAAAGGATATCCCTAACAGAGCATTTACCTACTAAGCTATCTTAATTAGACCACTAATGTGAGATCTAACATTATATCCAATGTTCTAGTGCAGATATATAAACCATTCAGGCTACTTTAAGATGACTAATCCTATGACCATTGGTTTGGCTAGTATTTCCATGTCATGTCAGATTTAAAAAAAAACATGAAAATCAATACAGTCCACTATTGTTTTACAGTTGAAATATAAAGCAGCAGCCTCAAGATGAAAACACAAATGTATTTTAGACTATTCCTAAATAGTTTAATGCAAACAGAGCCAGAATTGCTGTATTAAAGAAATAGAATACAGCGTATTACACAAACTGCTATTTAAGAACCATCTCCCGGTCTTTATATAATCCCAGCATACCTAGACATTATGAATATTCTTCTATGAGAAAGGTGGCAAAATTCGTACAAGTCTTCTAAAAAAGACAGGAGGGATTAGTTAGAACCCACAACTAGATGCACCCGCTTTGCATCAACAGTCAGGTACACAACAGTCGGTGTGAGTAATGCTTCTGAAACATGAAAGTACAAGCTTCCCTTCCTCACAGAATAGATACAGCCCACCATCAGCAAGGCAAGCTGCACTCATAGAACAGGCATTGATGGGCCTTATTATAGCAGGCGTTCCTCTCAGAATAGATATATCATGTGCTTCAGTTGACAAGCTTTGCACCTTCACAAAAGAAGTACATCACAGCATTACTAACACAAAAGGTACAGCTGGGCATCAACAGTTCAAACTTCCATTCCTCGTTTTAACAGAAACAGCATGTGCAGAAGTGCTAGCTTCCCTCCTTCAAGGAACAGGTATAGCATGGTAACAGCACTGTAAGTTCCTTTCCCTGACATTACAGTAACAATTTGAGACACCTACAGTCACATAGCAGGTAAAGCCCAGAAAGAATAAGGTACACCTCCTCTCTCAAATAATAGGTAAAGCGCAGTCCAGAGCATTGCCTATTTGATGAGTATGTTTCCGAATGAATGTGTGGATTGTTAAATGCATGAGTGGTTGAATAAGTGTTGGACCTGTCATCCTTAGGGAGGTATTCCCTCAACTTTTGCCTGCTTCCCTCCACTTTTTGCTGTATATTTTTGTTGGCCTTAGGACTTGAGCACTTTGATACTGCTTACCAGTGCTAAAGTGCGTGTATTTCTCCCTTAAAACATGGTGACATTGGTTTGTACCTGATTGGCATATTTGGTTTATCCTTGTAAAGGGGTATACCATATAGCCAGGACCTGTAAATGGTGGGCCTGCAGCAGTGATTGTGCCACCCACACAAGTAGCCTTCCAAACCTGTCTCAGGGTTCACATTGCAAGGTATGTATGTGCAATTTACAGCCGCTTCGACTTGGCATTTAAAACCACTTGCCAAGCCGTAAACGCCTCATTTATTACACATAGGTCACCCAAAAAGTACATCATAGGAAGCCCTAAAGGCAGGGCGCTGTGTAACTAAAAGGTAGGACATGTACTTTAAAGTTTTACATGTCCTGGTAGTGACAAACAGCTAAATTAGTTTTTCACTACTGTGAGGCCTACTCCTCTCATAGAGTAGCATTGGGAATTCCTTAAAACACTTGTAATTACTGATTAGAAAGGAGTAGCTGAAATGCGCTTTTGAATGGTAATGATAATCCTCTTTAGTGGTAAAATTGGATTTCACATTACTATTTTAGAAATGCCACTTTCAGAAAGTGTACATTTCTCTCCTTTATACTTTTCTCTGTGTGCCTGCAGCCTGTCCCCACTACACATCTGGACTGGGTAACAGCTAAGCTTTGTGCATTCCCTGTAGACATCCACAAACACATGAAAATGAGGCTCATCTGCATTCTTAGAACTCATCTGCATTCTGATGTGTCTTCTTGGGAAGAGAGGAATGAAAGGGGCTGCCATACTTCAATAGGTAGTATCCTGTGTACACTCAAAGCACCGGTCCACCTCCCCCTGATAGGCTGACAGACAGGGAGCCTTATGCACTTCAGACACTTGCTTTGAAGTCACCCCCTACATCAAAGGTATAAGTACAGGGGCTCTGCCCCTACCAAATCAATACACTACTGGACCTGGGAAGAACTCTGCTGGAGTAAGGACTGCTGTGCTGTAGGGATTGCCACTTTGCTTTGACTGACTGTTTTGAGGAACTGCTTCTATGCCTTGCTGAGCTGCCCTGCTGATCTGTGCCCTGCTGAGGACAAGGACTGGACCCATCTCACTTAAACTCAGAGTGACTCCAAGGGCTTGCTGGCTTGCGTCCTGTTTTCTGATGTCTCAGGGACACAAAAGAGTTCCTGTAATCCTGCTGGTGCTGCTGGACTCTGTCATCTATTAGTCCTACCCTTGCCTAAGGTGCCCCCTCCAGCCCTGGGCCTCAGAAATGGGATTTATGTAAAAACTGACACATCGACTATAAGTAACTTTTTGACTGTTAGTGACTTCTAAGCACTATTTTTGGTTTATTCTTTGAGAATGTATATCTCAACAGCCAAATAGTCCCAGGTCAGCACTCTGTGGGAAGGGCTGTAGAACAGTTAGAAAGTATTTCCCTAACTCTTATATATGAGACAATGATGGCCCACAGGGAAGAAAGCTGGGCAGAAAGCTTGAAAACGCAAGGAGCCTGTAGAAAATTACAGAACTCTGTTCGTCAGATGACAAAAACCTGTACCCGTACATCCACTTTAGAGGACGAGATGGTGGCTCAGAGGCAACTACCGAGGCATTAACATCGCACAGAGATGATCTATCCTGGAAGATCGAGGACATGGAAAATCGTCTGAGACGAAACAATTTAAGAATTCTTGGTGTGCCTGAAGGGGTTGAGGGGGGCAGATCCCCGTAATGTTGTTGTTAAACTTTTTACTGACGCTTTTCCCGAGTTATCTCGATGGTCATGGGAAACTGAGATACAACGGGCCCATAGATTCCCGTTTCAAGTAAAACATAATCAGGCTAATGCAAGACCCAGGGCTATATTGATATGCCTTTCTAATTATTTGGCAAGGCAGCACTATTTGATTTAGCTAGGCCAGACCGGCAGAGGAAAGCTGCCGGGGTAGAATTTTTTTTCGCCCCGATTTTTGTCCCACTACTGTGGAAAAACGATGGCAATTTATACAGCTAATTGTGTCTTTTCAAGAGAAGGGGGCACAGGCATTTTTATTAGCTCCTGCCAAATTAAAAGTTATCTATAAAGATAAAACAAGATTTCTTTCCTCTGAAGTAAAAGCGAAAGAGTATCTGCAAGAGATTAAGCATTAGGGCAAGAATATGTGCAATGTGTTGATGATTATATGCAGATACCTTAAGCTAAAAGGCGCTGGTGTTGCTTCTCTAAGTATTAAGTATGAAATAGGTTATTCTGTTTGTCTAAATGTAATTGTTATTGCACTGCTTAAAGGGTGTTGTCTTTTGATTTTCATAGGGATGAGTCAAAGTAGAATGCATCAAGGGGACACGGGTTGCACCGAGGCTCTCCACCGTTGACCGTGGGGTCTATTCGCCTACACATTGGGGAAGGGGGGGCCTTCTACTGGCAGAGGGGGCAGGACAGGGGAGGGGGGAAGCCTGCAGGTTTCAGGGAGGGGGGAGGATGCCAGGGGGGTAGATTTGGGGGGAAAATTGGGGGGGAAAAAGTCAGTAGACACTTGTGCGGGTATGAAGGAAGGATGGAAAGAGAAGAAAAGAGAAAGGCATTAAGAAGTGATGGCAGGGCTAACAGTTTGTACATTTAATGTGCGGGGACTCCACGATAGGGGGAAAGAGTAGCCTATGAAATAAAGAATATGCCACCCGATATAGTTTGTATCCAAGAGACACGTCCCTTGGAACAAACATAACTATTTGAGAGAGCTGGGGTTGGAGATGCTGGTGTCTACTACACAGGTGACCACCACTCGAGGGGTCGCTATACTAGCTAAAAGAGGTCTTTTAAAAGTGACTAAAACAGCTGCAGATAAATATGGGCGATGGGCCATGATGGAATGTATGGCGGCTAATAAGATTTGTACAATATGTTCGGTATACGGCTCTAATCATGATGAGGAACAAGT
The DNA here is from genome assembly GCF_964261635.1 of Lissotriton helveticus. NCBI lineage: Eukaryota > Metazoa > Chordata > Amphibia > Caudata > Salamandridae > Lissotriton > Lissotriton helveticus. Next base: position 803,604,816 of record NC_136057.1, on the reverse strand, counting down.
TATTAGGTATCTCAATGTGGAATTAACTAACTGGGCAACTCCACTGATTTTGACTGGGGATTTTAATATACAGCTGGAAGATGTCATCAAAGGGCCCGGAGGTGACACATATGCTGGGAAAAAAACAAAGGTTATAGAGCCCTACAACAACTCCTCTCTGAACATGGTTTAATTGATGTATGGCCCAGGTTAAATCACCCGAACCAGGATACACGCACTATTCATGCCCCCATCAAAAGCACACCAGATTAGATTATTTTTCCACAGCCAAAACACTTCTAAAGGATGCACAAATGTCAATCTATCCCCGTATAACTTCGGATCATAATCCAGTTATATTGAAACTAGCGGTATCCGGTTTAACACGCCCTAGAAGTACATTTTCTTTTGACAAACAACTGTTACTAAATGAGGAGTTTGTTGTGCATATTCGTAAATGGGTGGCAGAATTTTTAGGTATAAATCGTGGCTCCACAGGATTGGGGATGGTTTGGGATGCCATAAAAGCAAGACTCAGGGGGGAGATACTCAGATTTTCCTTACGTATACAGAAACAACTTAGACAACAACAAATCCAATTATATGAGGAGCTACGCCGTTTAAAACGTAGACTAGTGTAGGTAATACGGGACAAAGCAGACAAAGCTGTCATTGCACAGGCACAAACAGAGGTGGTTTGGGGTCAATCCAAGATCAATGAGGAATGGGCTAAATATATCGCCAAAAAATATCATCTTTTTAGAAAAGACTGTTATGAGTTTGGGGAAACAACCGGCAGGTGCCTAGCAAAGAAGATTAGATGTAAGGAGGTAAAGAACACTATACGGGCAATGGAAGACTCGGCAGGGAACACAATAGAAACACCAGAGGGTATTCTTGAGGTGTTTAGAGTATTTTATGAAAAGTTGTATTCGGAGGATGATCAGAGTATAGTTGGTAAGGAAGAACTATATAAAGACCCCTATAGGATAATTTTGGAGGAAGAAGATAAGAGGGCATTAGAGGAGTCAATATCAATGCAGGAGTTGATAGATGCGGTAGGTGCATTAGCCATGGGAAAAGCTGCAGGACCCGACAGACTCCCATTAGAGATATACAAACTATTGCTGCCTGAAATTCAGGAAGATATGCTTGTGGTCTGCCGAGAGGCACAGAAAGGGGCTGCTCCGTTATCTTGTGATGAGGCAAGCATTATTGTCTTTTTAAAAAAAAGAAAAAACCCCTACTCTCCCAGGGTCATTCAGACCAATATCATTAATAAACTGTGATTGCAACATTTATGCAAAAATGTTAGCCACACGCTTATCGCAGGTTATTAAGGCCCTAGTCTCGGTTCACCAGCAAGGGTTCATACCAGGTAGAGACACGGTCAACCATATAAGCAGAGTAACAACATTGTTAGATATTGCCAACACAAGTAAGATGCCATGTGGGGTGATATTATTGGACGCTGAAAAGGCGTTTGACCGTGTCTCATGGGAATTTTTATGGACTACACTTAGGGGGCATGGTGTTGGTGCAGGGTTTGTCCAAGCAATCAGGGCAATGTATAGAGCTCCAAAGGCAGGAATATGCACATTAGGGCTGGAATCAAAATCACTAATGATAACAAGAGGCACCCGGCAAGGTTGCCCATGCTCCCCCCTGCTATTTGCGATATATATCAACCCATTCCTAAATCTGTTAGAGCATAGATTAAATGAACAACAATTAGGCCCTAGGCTGGAGCGGGTTGATATATTTGCTTATGTAGATGATATCGCAATAGTCTCACCGTATCCCGCAATTACGTTGGAGCAAACGGAACAGCTGGCAGCATTATTTGGGAGGAGTGCAGGATACAAATTGAATCTAGCTAAGACACAAGTAATATGTACAGAACAAACACAATTTAGAGATCAGAGAGTGTTAAAGGAGGCCCAATATTTAAGAGTATGTTTGAATGCTTGCCTAGAAAAGATGGTTAAAATGAATTGGGAACCTCTGCTTAGTAAGATCAAAAAAGATTTGGATAGGATGGAAAACTTACATCTGTCACTGCTGAGAAGATGCAATGTCTTGAAAATGAATGTGCTCCCAAAGGTCCTCTGTTTTTTTAGGGCAGTACCACTGGAAATTACGAGAAAACAAATGCAGAGACTACAATCGATCTGCAATAGTTTTACATGGGCACAGGTGAAACCTCGACGAGCACTGAAATGTATTACTCTACCACGGGATAGAAGGGGCTGGGCATTACCAAACTTCCAATTTTATTATTGGGTTTACCTCAGCATATAGGAATATTATTGGTGTGAACTAATGGTGAAACCTCGGATGAGGTACCTCACATATATCAATTATTATTAGGTGCAAGGACAGAAAGAACTTTTTTTTAAATTCTAGAGCCAAGTTATTATAAGAAGACCCGTTTTAAGGTGCTACAGGCTGCTCATAAGGTCTGGTGCCAAATTAAGAGACAGTTAAATATAGGCAAAATAGATTATTATACACCTACTGATGCAGCAGCACTGCTCCCCCCTATTTCTTTAGATAGTATCATGAATAGATGGAGAAGCAAAGGTATTACAACCCTGGGCTTGTTGGTAGACAACAATGGTGTTAAAACGTATGCTTCTTTGATCAGTAAATATGGTCTACACAAATCTGATTTTTTTTGAGAACGCAACAATATAAAACCATGTTCAATTTATACTATACACCTGCTAAAATTGCACGTTGGGGTGGTGCAAATGAGGATAAATGCACTCGATGTGGGAGAGAACAGGCAGACATAGTTCACATGTTTGCTACATGTTCAGATTTGAAAACACTGATTGATAGGATGCAGAGATTTCCTACAGAGGTGACAGGTGTACGGGTTGAAATAACTCCATTAGTTATGCTGTTGGGGGTTATAAATGATGAAATACCCACACAAGTAATGTATGCACATAGATATTTAATATATATTGCGGTTGCAGTAGCAAGATTGTGCATAGCTTCAGTGTGGCGTCAGAAAGAGCCCCCTACATATGAGATGTGGAGAGGCAGGCTCTTTGCTATTTTCAAACTCGTGACTAGTTTATATGCTATTAAAAGCCCATGGAAACGCAAACTGGGCGATAAGATCTGGGGGGCTTAACAGATCATCTGTCACCGGTAGAACAAGAAATTAGGATGTAAATATCATGTAAATAATGTGTAGTTGGTCATGTACCCCCGGAAGGTTTGTCAAATAGACTGATATATATGAGGATTCAAATAGTATATTATAATAGTATATTCAGGAGTACATTACTGTATGATGGTATATAGAGGTGTATGTATATTTTGTTTGCATTCCCTTTATTCTCTGCCTCTTTCGTCATGGTATTTATGTGCTTTTCATTTTTTGGTTAGGTTGTACATGTTATATGTTTTTATTATTTGCTTGTGATTTTTGCCATATTCTATTTTTATTTTTGTAAATGTCTACTGATTTAATAAAAAATATATTTTTTAAAAAGAACGTATATCTGGACTTCTACTTATTGGAGTTTTGTTGTTTTGGTGTCCTTTTACGCAGATATTCTCTATTTTTCCAAACATTTGTGGAGTCTTTTTGTGGCGCATTCATTGTGTTACTGTGTGTGTGTGTTGCACACATACTTTACACGTTGTCTCTTATATTAAGCCTGCCTGCTCTGTGCCATGCTACCAGAGGGTGAGCACAGGTTTTTAAAATGTGTATCTGGCTTACCCTGACTAGGATTGTGGTCCCTACTGGGAAACAGTGCAAACCTCTGCCAACTAGAGACCCACTTAGTAACACCAAGTAAAACAGTTAAGTATGAATAGTTCAATTAATCAATCAATCATGGCATTTGTATAGCGCACTACTCACCCGGAAGGGTCTCAAGGCGCTGAGGGAGGGGGGGCCGTCACTGCTCGAAGAGCCAGGTCTTGAGTTGCTTCCTGAAGGAGAGATGGTCCTTGGTTAGCCGGAGGTGGATGGGGAGGGAGTTCCATGTCTTGGCTGCCAGGTAGGAGAAGGATCTTCCACCGGCGGTGGCTCGGCGGATGCGTGGAACAGCGGCAAGGGCGTGGTTGGTCGACCGTAGCTGGCGGGTGGGCGTGTAGAAGGTCAGGCGGTTGTTGAGGTACTTGGGGCCCAGGTCGTGGAGGGCCTTGTGTGCGAGGGTGAGGAGTCTGAACGTGATCCTCTTGCTGACGGGGAGCCAGTGCAGGTCTCTCAGGTGGCCGGAGATGTGGCTGTGTCGGGGGATGTCCAGGATGAGTCGGGCGGAGGCGTTCTGGATGCGTTGGAGTCTTTTTTGCAGTTTGGCTGTGGTGCCGGCGTAGAGGGTGTTCCCGTAGTCCAGCCGACTGGTGACGAGTGCCTGGGTGACCGTCTTCCTGGTTTCAGTGGGGATCCATCGGAAGATCTTTCGGAGCATGCGCAGGGTGTTGAAGCATGATGACGATACGGTGTTAACTTGTCTGGTCATCGAGAGGGAGATGTCCAGGATGAAGCCCAGGTTACGTGCGTGGTCCGTTGGCTTGGGAGTGGAGCCCAGTGCAGGGGGCCACCAGGAGTCCTTCCAGGCGGAGGGAGATGGCCCCAGGATGAGGACTTCCGTCTTATCTGAGTTCAGTTTCAGGCGGCTGTTCTTCATCCACTCGGCGAAGTCTTTCATCCCTTCGTGTAGGCTGGTTCTGGCGGAGGCTGGGTCGTTGGTGAGGGAGAGGATGAGCTGGGTGTCGTCGGCGTAGGAGATGATGTTGAGGTTGTGTTGGGGTGCGATGGCTGTGAGGGGGCTCATGTATACGTTGAAGAGGGTGGGGCTGAGGGAGGATCCTTGTGGTACGCCGCAGATGACTTCGGCGGCCTCGGATCTGAACGGGGGAGGCGGACTCTCTGGGTTCTTCCGGTGAGGAACGAGATGATCCACTCCAGAGCCTTCTCTTGGATACCGGTGTTGCTGAGGCGCTGCACTAGGGTGCGATGGCAGACGGTGTTGAATGCCGCGGAGAGGTCCAGGAGGATGAGGGCCGCTGTTTCTCCGCTGTCGAGCATGGATCTGATGTCGTCAGTGGCTGCGATGAGGGTGGTCTCGGTGCTGTGGTTGGCTCGGAAGCCGGACTGCGAGTGGTCGAGGGATCCGTTTGTCTCGAGGAAGGCGGCAAGCTGTCTGTTGATGGTCTTCTCGATGACTTTGGCAGGAAAGGGGAGGAGCGAGATGGGGCGGAAGTTCTTGAGGTCGGTGGGGTCCGCTGTCGGTTTCTTCAGGAGGGCGCTGAGCTCGGCGTGCTTCCAGCTTTCCGGGAAGGTGGCGGTTTTGAAGGAGGCGTTGATGATGTCTCTGAGTTGGGGTGCGATGATGGAGTCGGCCTTGTTGAAGACGTGGTGGGGGCAGGGGTCGGTTGGCGATCCGGAGTGGATGCTGTTCATCGTGCGGGTGGTGTCTTCGGTGCTGACCGGGGTCCAGGCGCTGAGGGTGGTCGTGGAGGGCGATGGTATGGTGGTGGGGTACGTGGTTGGAGCGCCGCAGCTGTTGTGTATTTCGGCGATCTTGCGGTGGAAGAATGAGGCAAGTGAGTCGCAGAGGTCTTGCGAGGGAGTGATGTCGTTGTTTCCGGCGCTGGGGTTGGAGAGCTCTTTGACGATGCTGAAGAGTTCCTTGCTGTTGTGGGCGTTGTTGTCGAGTCATTCTTTGAATGCTGTCTTCTTGGTGGTGTGGATCAGCTGGTGGTGTTTGCGGGTGGCGTGCTTGAGGGCGGTCCAGTTATCTGTGGTCTGGTCGTTGCGCCAGGCTTTCTCGAGGGTGCAGCAGTTCTTCTTGGAGTTCTTGAGTTCGTCGGTGAACCAGGGGGCTTTCTTGCTGCCGTGTCTGCTGGGGGGGGTCTTCAGTGGTGCGAGATCGTTTGCACAGTTGGTGATCCATTGCGTGAGGTTGATGGCTGCTTCGCTGTGGTCCGTGGTACTGGCGGGCGGGTTCTGGCGGAGGGAGGTGGTGAGCTGGTCGGCGGTGATCTGGTTCTAGTTCCTGCGAGGGATCTGTTGTGGGCGGTGGTGGGTCGTGGCTCTTTTGAAGCTGAAGTGGACGCAGCTGTGGTCAGTCCAGTGAAGTCCGGTGGAGTGGCTGAAGGAGATGTGCTTGCTGGAAGAGAAGACTGGGTCGGGCGTGTGTTTTGCGTAGTGGGTGGGAATGTTCACCAGTTGTTTGAGGCCGAGGTTTGCGAGGTTGTCCAGCAGGGTGGTGGTGTTGCTGTCCTTGTTGTTCTCCAGGTGGAAGTTGAGGTCCCTTAGGAGGATGTAGTCAGCGGAGGAGAGGGCGTGCGGGCTGATGAAGTCTGTGATGTCTTCGCTGAATCGTGTGCGTGGTCCCGGGGGTCTGTAGGTGAGGGTGCCTCTGAGTGTGGTCCTGGGGTCGGTGTGTATCTGGAAGTGGAGATGTTCGGCGGCGGTGAAGGTGTCGTCGGAGCTGGTCGTGATGCGGATGGTTTTCTTGTATACAATGGCGATGACTCCTCCAGTCTGGTTGACGCAGTCCTTCCGGGTGATTTTGTATCCCTTCCGGGATGGCATGGCGATGTCAGGAGCAGAGGAGGCGTTCATCGAGGTTTCCGTGAGAAAGGCGACGTCTGGTGATGTTGTGTCGAGCAGGAGCATAGTTGAGTATAAACAGTCGAGCATATGTCGAGCATAGTTGAGTATAAACATTCATTATTTAAGCAACAAGATGCCCAAAAGGGTGAACACATTTGCATACGAATACATATGTCATGTCATGCCAGTGTGTGGAGGGATGAATGGCTGTATTGATACATGTGAGAAATTGATGGAGAAGTGGATGGTGTTGTCAATTGTTGGACAAGTGGTTGCGTGGGAGCCTGAATGGCTCATGAATTTTTGTTTTGATGAATGCTATATTTGTGCAGATATGTAGATAAGAAGATGACTGGAGAATATGGATGTAGAATGCATATGAAAGGAAAATATCTGTGGATTGGTAGGTGATTGTGCAAGGATATTTGAGGGTTCGTTTCTGTGACTGAGTGGATAAAAGGCCACTTTTTGCATGTGGCATATGTGTTTGCCTGTAGTGTGTGTAGTGATGTGTGATGTATGGACCGGTCTTGTGTCTGAGTGTACGCAGATGCCAAGATGGATTTATATGTGGATGGATGCATGTAAATGACCTTGATGCCGCTGCATTTGGCGCAACTCCCCTTGTGCATATGGGGAAGCTCTGTTACTGAATCTTATCAAGAATCCTGATACTGCATAGTGACTGTGAGTTATCCCAAGTGTACTTAGGAGTCATTCCCCAGTAATTTTGAGATTCTACAATGACAAAACATGAAGTCTTTGATAAGACACTGATTTGGACACTGCTGGCAGTAAGAGAAGCTCGTAACAGAAGCTTAGCAGTACGCCATCTCAGAATGATGCACAACATGCTGTTGACATGTACATTCCAGTTCTAAAGTTACTCATGAAACTGTGACTCCATTGATTGAATTAACCATGTGCCCGATTTATAAAAACATTAATTATTTACAGTGCTTAAGAATACAAAATGAAGTGCTATAAGATCTAATTTTTAGGACACTAATGATCTGCCAGTAAAGTGTACCAGTTTGTGATGCTATTCCCTGTGTAGGTATATGGAACAATACAAACACTAGTGTCAAGACCCACTGTCACACTGCAAAGACAGATGGGTGAGAATCCAGGCAGAGCCTAAGGGATGTAGGTGGTGCCTTGCTGCGGCTCCGTGTAACTAGGAATCCATTCCAAGAGGCTTGGCCTCCATAACTAAAGGTGTTGCTTAAAACATGAAAACTAAAATTGTGTGCTTTACAAAGCACAAAGTGTTTTGGTGCCTCACTTGATTTATATGTATTGCATCCAGACATATAACACAACAAGACATATGCCTAAAAAAACAGACAGACCTATTAGCTTAGCCTGTGCTTGTTAACAGTATCAAATACATGCGCAACAACATTGAGCTTGTTGTAAATAATTAGAAATGAAAATGTTTATATTCTGAACATTTGAGACTACATTCAACATTACTAAGATTTGTGGAAGGGGTGGCCTTCGAAGTGTCTCAATCACTTCTGTTCCTCTTAATGACACCTCTGCCATCTCGCGCTGTAGACACTTACTCCCTCCCCCCCACATCTTTCTGAAAGCATCTGCATCTCACACTTCATCATTTCCCTCTTCACATCATCTTTTCACTCTCATCTGCACATACTTCTGCCCATCTTCCCACTTCACCATCCCCCCACATGCACAAACCACCAACTCAGCTTTAAGTACTGCATTTTATTTTCATTTGGCACTGTCAATATTTTAACAACTGTGTACCTCCCTCACGCACTTTGCCATAAAAATCACAATTTAAAATGAACATGTGTAACCACTACTCTGTGCGCTCCGCAGAGAGACTAAGGATTTAATATGCATAAAGTCTGAACAACCTTATGTGTATCTAAAAGGCACTGTGATTCATCCATTCTAACTTCAGTCTCTAGAGCCCTCACGTGTGCCCTGTTATGAACACTCAACCACAGACAGAATTCACCCTTATGTGTAAAGGCGACTCGATAATAGAGTCATTTTGCATGAAAAAGCTAAAAAAACACAACATATGGAAAAAAGCAAATGCTCTTAGGAAATGCAAATTGAAGTTAAAATGAAATATGGACAGGATGTCATCACTGTAATGGATCACCTCAAGGCTTTCTTTAGTTGATGTTGTGAATTTGAGCATTGTTTTTGTCTGTAAAGGACATGAATTTAAGACCCGATAGGGACCTGTTTAAAAGACAAGACCGTTTTCAATTACTGCCACATGAGACCTGACATGTCCTAACCAACTTAAATCCCTGCAGGTGGCACACTGATGGCAGTGAGTGAAGGGCAGGAGCTCAATCAGATCTGTGCCATTGGCCGTGATTGTGCATCACACACATCTCCATAGGTCATTCTGCCATCCCCAGTCCGGTGGAGGAGCCATTTAAAGTTTGAGTCAGAGGCCTGGCTCATCCCTAGGTCCTCTTGGACCCTCGACCCCAAAACGAGCTGAGCTTTCATGTGGCGTCTGCCTGCCCCCACATCTACCCTCATGCATCAAGAGTTAACACTAACGCACTGACCTCTGATGTAAAACAGACTCTAGCAGCTACATTTCACAATTGCAAACCAAAAATCTAGGTTCAATCCCTGCTTCACTTTGATGCAACTAACCATATTTTTGATTGGTGTTTGCTGCCACATATTTTCATGGCTCAGTTCCTGCACAGGTTCTTAGTTAAGTCAGACCCATGGCTCACTTATGGCTTACCTCTCGCTGTAAATATGTGGGCTCACCAACCTCTATCCTATCTGCAGCAACCCCAACTTGATGTCAGTTTGGCTACAAATGGCGGATCCGACTGCCTTTGCCGGGTCTAGACCTGACTAAAATATTGTTAGGGAAAAAAGCACCCCAAACAAATGGATGTCGGTTCACCAAAATACAAAATGTGACATCACACAAATTTTATCCCATGATGACATCTAAAGAAGTAACATCACATGATTTTGTATCTTATTGATATCATAGAAGCCATGGAACTTTTCAACCTGATGACATCATAGAAGTTGAAAACAGCAGTGAGTGCAATTTGAAACAATAAGTGCAATATGAATAAAATAAGTTTCTAATGCAGATAGCACACACATATTAATTAGGCTGCTGCTATGATATGGCGATGGTGCAGCTATAATATGTCATAGACAAATCAATATCTTTTAAAGGGACAGTTACCATGTTTGAGAGACAGTTGCAGGGTAATTACAACTTTAAATACCAACACACAACCATAAAATGCATTCACAGCTCCATACTCCTCCTGCTCTAAATGCCTAGGCACAGCCGCAACTGCAAGATTCCCACAGAAACACAAACAGGAACAGCATGGACGGTAGCACTGCAACCTTCTCTCACACATGAAAAGTGGGTGCACAATAGGATCCATAATAGGATCTAAGTTAAGCCTAGAATATTATGTAGAACTGCCCGGCCTTCTAACTGCCGGAAGCAGTAGCAGCAAACTGATTTAAAGATGTTATAGCTGACCTTTGAAGAAAGCTAATTCACTTTGAACTTATGTTTTTTCCAAACTATTTTTATGCTTTAAGGTTAATAATATAAGAATAAAGATGGTTCGGTTACAACGACATCACAGAACAACAGCTCTGTGAAACATAATATGTGGGTAGGTGTCTAGATTAATATACACCTCTGGGGAACTAATTGGGCGTGGGATAGAGGAGAGAGCTGAAGGAAGGAACGGAAGCCGGGATGGCGGCACCCGAAGCTAGTTTGCTACAAGACTTAATCAATCCGGTTGTCATGGGGAAAGGGCAATTGCATCTCTCCTTTAAAATTACGACGTGGAACACGGAGCCCCGACCCTTTGAACTTATTATGCTATCAAAATTGAATTAAAGGACGAAGCCTTGCAGCATAAATTCGGCAGTTTCTGTGCCCATTTAGATCATCCTACAGGAATCTCAAGCCACATGACAGGCCAACACTGCTTTACTAAATAGGATACCTATGTCCCTCCCTATGCATTAAAATATTGTGGTGCACACAGGCTATTTTAGTGGTGGTAGTTATGGAAATATGTGAGCTATAATCTATCAAGGGATTTATAAAGCGCGCTACTCACCTGTGAGGGTCTCAAGGCGCTGGGGGGGGGAGAGGGTCGGAAGGTGCAGCTCCGGTTCAGTCCAAGGGCCAGGTCTTGAGGTTCTTCCTGAAGATGTGGAGGGTGGGAGAGCGTCTGATGTTGACAGGGAGCTCGTTTCAGGCCTTGGCCGCGATGTAGGAGAAAGCTCTTCCGCCTGCTCTGGTGCTGCGGATGGGGGGAAGTCTCTGCGAGGGCACGGTCTGCGAAGCAAAGGCTCCTCTTGGGTACGTGGAAGGAGACTCTCTCATTGAGGTATTTGGGTCCGATGTTGTGGGGGGATTTGTAGGCGTGGGAGAGCAGTTTGAAGGTTACTCTCTTCTCGACGGGTAGCCAGTGGAGGTCTCGTAGGTGTTGGGTCATATGTTCGTGCCAGGGGGTTCCAAGGATGAGTCTGGCTGCGGTGTTCTGGATGGTTTTGAGCTTGTAGAGAAGGGTTCTGATGATTCTGGCGTAGAGTGCATTGCCGTAATCCAGTCTGCTGGTTACGAGAACGTGGGTGATGGTCTTTCTGCATTCTGGGGGTATCCATTTGAAGGTCTTGCGCAGGATCTGGAGGCAGTTAAAACTGGTGGAGGCGATGGAGTTGATCTGGCAGGTCATGTTGAGGGAGGAGTCAAGGATAATGTTGAGGTTCCGTGCTTGATCTGTCGGGGTGGGCGGACTCCCGAGGGCGGAGGGCCACCAGGTGTTGTCCCAGGCAGAGGTGGAGGGTCCGAGGATGAGGACCTCTGTCTTCTCTGAGTTGAGCTTTAGGCAACTCTTCTTCATCCAGGTGGCTACGTCCCTCATTCCTTCCTGGAAGGAGACTCTGTTGTCTTTGGGGGTTTTCATGTGGGAGAGGATGAGCTGGATGTCGTCGGCATAAGATACTATGCTGGGCCCATGATGTCTGACGATGGTGGCGAGGGGGGCCATGTAGATGTTGAAGAGCGTATGACTGGGCGACGATTCTTGGGGGACCCCGCAGTTGATCTGTGTGGGTTTGGAAAGGAATGGAGGGAATCTGATCTTCTGGGTGGGGCCGGAGAGAAAGGATCGGATCCAAAAGAGGGCAGATCCTCGTATCCCAGTGTCATGGAGTCTGGCTGCCAGAGTGCAATGTGAGACAGTGTTGAATGCTGCGGAGAGGTCCAGAAGGATGAGGGCTGCGGTGTGTCCCTGGTCTAGAAGCATGCGGATGTCGTCCGTGGCTGCGAAGAGGGCGGTCTCTGTGCTGTCGTTGCTGCAGAATCCCGACTGGGAGGCATCTAGGATGGAGTACTCTTCAATGAAGGTGGTCAACTGGGTCTTTATGAGTCTCTCTGTGACTTTGGCGGCAAAGGGGAGGAGAGAGATGGACCGGTAGATTTTCAGGTCTGTCAGGTCGGCCATAGGCTTCTTGAGGAGGGGTTTGACCTCCGCCCATTTCAAGTCCTCAGGGAAGATGCCGGATTTGAAAGAGGCGTTGATGGTTCGTCCTAGTTCGGGTGCGATGGCAGTAGCAGCCCTGTGGTAGATGCGTGGTGGGCAGGAGTCTGTGGTGGCTCCTGAGTGGGTGTTCTTCATGGTCACAGTGGTGTGTTCGGTGGCGGGATTCCAGGTCATGATGATTGGCTCTTTGTCAGTGGTGGTGGTGTCAGGGGCGGTGTCCGGGGTCTGTTCCCTGAAGTTGTCGTAAAGGGCCTTGATCTTCAGATGGAAGTAGGAGCGGAGTTTGTTGCAGAGTCCCTTGGATGGCCTGATGTTCGTGGCTTTGCTGGGGGGTTTGGTGAATTGCTGAATGACGTTGAATAGTTCTTTAGCATTGCTAGCGTTGGTGTGGATTTTGTTCTTGATGAAATTACGCTTAGTGTCTCTCAGGTGCTGGTGGTATGCCTTCAGGTCAATCTGGTACCTCTTCCGGCCTTCCGTGGTCTTCTGGTTTCGCTAGGTTTTCTCGAGGCGTCTGCAGGGGCGCCAGACTACTTGGAGTTCGGTGGTGAACTAGGCGGCCTTCAGGGGGCGTTGTTTGCCGGGGTGGTGGAGGGGTGCGATCTGGTCGCCGCAGCTGGCGATCCAGCGGTGCAGCTCCTTGGCTGAGGAGTTGGCGTCAGTTGTGGCACAGGGAGGATCTAGGAGGAGGGTGGTGTTAAGATGCTCCTCTGTGATCTTGCTCCACTACAATATTTGTCATCATTAAGCACTACAATATTCAGGGGATCACATTCTGGAGTGTAGCCTAATTTCCAGTCTAAACTTCTCAGTTGCATTACGCCTACTTTGAAGCCAGGTTGCATTTTAGCAAATTAAGCAGCCAAATATAGCAAAAAGTTAGACCCTCCGGTATATATTAGCATTATAGTACAAATATATTTTAAAATATGCCTATATTTAGAGAACCACAACCTGTTTTGTAACTCTCCAAGCAGGCTATCTACTTAGCTGTCGTCCTTGAATTCACCAAAGACAGCATGGATAGTCACTCATGAGAAGCACAATTTCCAGTATTTCTAAGCCTTTAAAAATAAATACAGACAGGAACACATTGTTTTCTGCTAGTATTTATCTGTTAAAATCAGTCAAAACTGAAAAATGGGGAGCTTAGTTATAAACTGTCAAAATTCCCCTTTTGACCGGCCTAAATCTTCCTTTTAAATATTATTAGTTCTCCCCTATTTAGGACTTATTGTCCATAATGGAAGAGTGCAAATATTCAAAAGTAAGGCATGTGCTAAATAATGTTGAACATGTCCTCACAGTGAAATATTCCCAAATGTGATTTTCACTGTGGCAAGGCTGGCTACGGCAATAGGAAGCAAACACAAGGAGATGATGGATGGAGTGCTGATACTTTTCAGACACTCACCCCCAGTCACAGATCTGGGTTGAATCCATCATCATTATTTAGCTCACCACCCCAGTTTGGACCAAGCCATATGCAAATCAGTCTTGACCTTGTGCCTTGTGAGAACAATCCAGCCCGAACTGCCAGACCAGGTCCTCCCTGGACCGGAAAAAACAAGCATCCTGAGACCGATTTCTGCCTTAAGTTGGCAGGGTATGCCCAGACGTGTGTTCCTTACTCACTTTGCCACTGGAGTCAAGCTAGACTGGTTGATGAGCGGTGTTACCCCGAAACCAGTCCCAGGATGGGTGTTTCTGGTCGAGGGAAGACCTAGCTTGGCAGATGAGGCTGGACTGTTCCCATGAGGCACAGGGTCAAGACTGATTTGCATATAGCTGGGTCTGAACTAGGGTGGTGAAGCAAGCTAAAGAACGATGATGGATTTAATCCAGATCTGTGACTGGGGGTGAGTGTCTGAAAAGTTTCAGCGCTCCGTCCTTCATCTCCTTGTGTTTGCTTTGCTGTAATAGGAAATGATTATGTTACAGGGATACATTTATTATGTTGTAATTGTAATTGCATTTATATAGCGCTTACTACCCCTGAAGAGGCTTTGAAGTGCCTTGTGCCAGGCTGTATGCTGCTCCAGAACCCAAGGTTAGTGGTTAGCCCATTCTAATTGAGATTTGTTTTGTACGCTTAAGCACAAAGCGTTACATGCAGTCATCCCAGTTTCTTTATGCTGGACTAAATAATGGATTGGTTAGGTGTGATCAGTAGTGGGGGGGGCAAATAGGCAAACATGCATGTGTCAGAGTAGGTTGTGCTCAGAGAGAGAAGGCATGCAGAGAGTGGAAGGGAAGGAAAGGAACATTTGAAAGAGAGCAGAAAAAAGAAAAGGTTGCAAACAGATGTTTAATTAAAGGTCTGTTTTTAATGCCGGCTTAAAGAAATGTAGAGAATATTTTTGAGACAGCATGTAGTTTAAGGATGCAAAAATGTAGAAGGAAATAGGTACATGATTCAGGTAGACCATCTCTCTGCTGCTAGGCCACTGCTAGACCACCGCTCCAACAAGGCCAGTTGATATGCCCAATGGGTGAAAGTGGAAAATATTGGCTGAATGCTCATATATTAAGAAATATCAAGAGCTTTAGGTTGCACTCAGAAGAAGCAGTAACTTCAGGAACAAAGCAGTGTGATGATATACATGGGAAATGGAATACACATTGAAAAGGAGATTCTGCAAATGCTGGAGTGGCTATCTTCTGGTGTTCATTCTCAGGTTTTGTTCACAGTATTAATTACTAAGCAAAGTGGGTTCCTTTTGAATGCCTTTTGTTTGCCCTGGCAGCGGATGAAAGGTGAGGACAGCTTCCCATACAGTTGAAGTGTATTTACTTCATTCAAATGGCTGGAAGGCAGGAGATGCAAACACTGGTGTGAGTGTAGGGATGCTGAAAAGGCTCCCTTTACACATTCAATGAGAATTTTATTAGCAAATGGCTGCTGGTTAGACTTTCTGAGGCACTTCTCTTTTTGTAGATACTATAGGTGAAGAAGGATGGAGCAGCAGGTTGAATGGGGGTCTTAAGGAGAGGGCAATACTTTTATCTACCTATAACATACTTAAGTGCAGACCCCTCACACCTTTTTGTGCTGCTGTCTTGGGTGCTCCAGGATGGAGATTGCTGTGCTGTGAGGGGCATCAGTATACAAAGGTTGCGTCTGGAGAGAAGCCGGGAAACACATTTGAAAAGAGAACCACCCAAACTGATCTAATACATTCATGACAGCAGTGTTTTTTTGAAGCATCCTTTATATGAAGCTTGCTCTCAATGCCTTAAACCTCTATGAGACCACAAACCTCTTTCACAAGGCTGATTTACTTTGATGGGGCCCCCACACAGCCTGAACACCAGATGAATTAAGCAAAACAGCAAAAGAGCATTAAGCAACCGATTGACACAGAGCATTAAAAACAGCGCTCGTTTTTACTAACGTGCTAAACTGGCAACCTAATTGTGGAAGGAGCTGTCAATACACCAGGACCTCTGCCCCTCGAGCACTCTACCTCCAGTGAGCTATGAACCTTTCCCTGGTTCCAAGCATCTGGGGCGACACCTACCTCTGAATGGGTTCCGCTCACACTCCCTCGGGGGCGAAACGTTTCCAAACCCTGGGGATCAGCCCCCCACCCCCCTTCCAGGCCCCCGAGGCCCCCTTCCAGGCTGCGATGCCAAATGTCTGGGGCACACCCAGACATTTGGCATCGCAGCTGAAACTCCTAGCTGAAATGTCCTCTTTTCCCTCCAGCGATGTCTCCGACTACCCTGCAGAGTCAAGCCCCCTTCACCATCAGCCTCAGTTCACCGGAATTGAGTTTACCCATCACGCACAGCCGTCCACCCTAACATGAATGCCCCCATCTTATAAATTGTATCCACTGCCAGTCTCAGGGCCCAGGCCCGGATTCCCGAGGAAGAGCAATGTCTCAGTATATACCCGAGTTTTTAACTTTAACGGGGCCTCTACACTTCTTGACTGTGTTCTTTTGTAAAGAGCATGACGCAAGAAGTTCCACATCAAAGTTACTAGGACAATCTAGAAGACCATGTTCTGCTGTTAAGAGCATAGACACATGCAGTGCCACACCTAAGTTACTGGCAACTAGGAAGAACATGGAGATGGTGCACTGCTCTAACATAGAAAGATGCCACACCAAAGAGGAAAAAATGAAACTAAAAGTAGCACAAGAGAAATCCTTACCTCCAGGAGACAGTTCGGTGTAGGAAGCGATCTTTGAGAATTATGGTCCTGATACCTACAATGCAAACAATGCTTAGTCAAAAATCCTACTAACCCCGCCAATTAACTACAGTAAAAATATCTTTGTCCCTTGTTGCAATGAATTAAGCTACTCCCCTCTCACCAAAGCCTATGCCACAAAGGCCCTCTCCCTTTTCCCTCTCCCACTGAAAACAGATGGTGCAGGAAACTTGGAGGCAGAGCAGTCCGGCGATTCCCCAGCAACAGAGCCTTCTTACCTCTGTTCACTCTAGCCACCATCACCACCGATAGGAGCATCCCAGAGAGAAGGCAAACGGAAACAGGAATTAGTAATACGGACGGCTGGCGGCAGGTGGACAACAGAACAAGGATTAGAAAAGCCAATAGGTCTTGGCAATCCGATAGCCATTGGGGTGATCAATATTAATATCTTTGGGCCATGTTGAATTGCAGCACATCTGCTGTTCAGCATTACTGAAAGCGAAGTAAAAAAGCATGAAGCTTGAGCCTATAGATGTGTAGAATGGGTGTAGGTGTGAGCGTGGGAATTAACTGGGTGCATAATAATGTTTTTGTTGCGAAATCGTTACAACAAATAAAAAGATCATGCCTATTTTAAAATGCATTCCAGAATATTCAGAAAGAAACCATCTGTTAGAAAGGGGTCTTTAGTTGGCAGAGGTTTGCACCCTGTCCAAGAAGGAGCCATCACTCTAGTCAAAGTAAGTCATATAACCTGTGCTCATCGTCTGGTAGCTTGGCACAGAGCAGTCAGGCTTAACTTAAGAGGCAATCTGTAAAGTAGGCTTTCAAACCTGTCTCAGGCCTGCCATTACAAGATCTGTGTGTGCAGTTTATTGCCACTTCGACTTGGCATTTAAAATCACTCCACACCGCAAGACCTGGTCTCACCGACACCGCTGGACAACCGTCACCGGGCCGTTGCCTGCACCGTGACTTGAGGGCACCCCACGCCGCACCACTACACTTTACATCGCAACCGCGTCGATTGCCATTACTGCCCCACACCAACCCGGTTGGCCAGAACCAAAGGTAATGTTTATGAATCTGCTGTCACTAAAGCCCATCGCACCAACGCGGTAGTCCGGAACTGTCCGCTGTAGCACCGGACGGAGCTACCATCTTCAAGGAACTGCATTTTTATTTTTGTAAGTCATACTTGCAAAGTGCTTATTTTTGATTACTGTATGTTGGTCTTTCATCACTTTGGTCTTGTTTGCACAGATAAATATTGGTTATTTTTCTAAAACTGGTGTGGTGTCCTTCTGTAGTGTTTTCACTGATTTACTATTAGTTATGTGCAAATGCTTTACACACTGCCTCTGAGATAAGCTTGACTGCTCGTGCCAAGCTGCCAGGGGGGGTGACCATGTTTTTTTTTTAGGAGTGTATCCCCTTATCCTGACTAGAAGGGCCGCTATTTGACAAAGGTGAAAACCATTGCCAACTAGAGACCCCCATTTCTAACATTGGTTGTCAGCGGTGAGGATAGTACTTGCATTTGCTGCATCTCACTGCTGCCTGCATTTGCTACAGTATGTGAAAAGGTGGTCTTCCGGCAGCTTGAGGCTTTCGTTGAGTCCTCGGGGGCTCTCCATTCAGCGCAGTCAGGCTTTAGAGCTTCCTACAGCACGGAGACCGCCCTGGTGGAGATGTCGGAGGCTATCAGAGAGTGTCTAGACAGAGGCGGCAGAGCGGCCTTGATCTTACTTGACCTCTCTGCCGCCTTCGATACAGTGCCCCACCAGAGGCTTCTTGACAGACTCTCCGCTGTAGGAATCTCGGGTCTGGTCTGGCAATGGATTAAATCCTTTCTGGACTCCCGCTCTCAACAGGTCTGCATGGCCCCATGTTCCTCATCAGTCAGGAATTTGGAGACAGGGGTGCCACAGGGATCGACCCTCAGCCCCCTTCTCTTTAATATCTACCTGACGCCACTTGTCTACCTGGCTGAGGAATTGGGGGCCAAGGTGATTGCGTACGCAGATGATACGCAATTACTCTTTACCTGGATTGATGCCACCTTGAACACCGACATGGCTCAACTATGCTTAGCCTCGGTTTTTCAATGGTTGGCCGAGGCTTCCCTCAAATGCAATGAGGATAAGTCAGATGTCCTTCTCTACGGCGAGTTTCCAGAGGACTTTAGGACTCGTGTGTGGCCTCCAGGCTTTCCTTGCCCGGTTTCTAAATCTGGGCCAGCAAAGAATCTGGGCATTTGGTTTAGCGAGGACCTCAGCTTCTCCGACTATATAAAAAAGCTCACGGGCACCTGTTTCGGGACCCTCAAAATGCTCAGGAAGTTTTTTCCCCTGCTTCCGAGGGCGGCAAAAGAGATGGTAACCTGCGCCCTGATTGTTTCTAGACTTGATTATGCCAATGCTCTGTTTCTGAGGCTGCCAGCATATTTGCTGCACAGGCTTCAAATTATTCAAAATGCTGCAGCTAGGCTCCTTTTCAATGCGCCAACGCGTTCTAGTGCGCGCCTGTATCTACGGGAACTGCATTAGCTTCCGGTAGTACAGAGGGTGCAGTTTAAAGCGCTTACACTGGCCCACAGAGCGCTGCATGGCCTGGGCCCCATTTACCTTAGGAAGCACTTTGCCTTCTATGTCCCTAAACGCCTCCTGCGTTCAGCGGCCCAACGCCGGATGGTGGTCCCTCGCTTCCGCAGAGTCCGACTGGGCGGCAAGTCTCTCTCGGTCAAAGCGGCAGTAGCCTGGAATTCACTCCCCGCTGATCTCCAACACATCACGGAGTTCCGGATCTTTAAGAAGCAGCTTAAAACGCACCTCTTCAGCATGTTTTACTAAACCCCTTGCTGCCCTCTTTGATCTATCCCGCGCCAGGACACTCAAGAGTAACAGTGCGTGCTACAAAAACCGCTATAACATAACATAACATTTGCACCTGACCTACAGTGATTGGTGTAGACTACTACTATATCGCAGACCATTACGAACCACATACTGCTTCTTTTTTGGGGTCCATTTTTGACCTTGACATTTGTTGGAAACTTGGACTTTCTATTGCATTACACATAAGTCAATAGCATCACAAGTGGATATGCTCAGTCAGTACTCATTAATGGTTTAATATGTAATTTAAACAATATAATGGTTATTACACTTTAGTCATGAAAGGTTGATGTTTATGGGATTAGAAAAAGGACAAACCAAATCCCAAAGAAGGAAATAGGCAAGTACATTTCTTACCATGGTTTCTGCAAAATTGACCAGTGACCACAATGCTGGCCTAAAGGTTAAAAACATGCGAAATGCATGACCCGGCTGGGCATACAATGTTTTTATAAAGGATTTTATGCGCCTTTAGATTACCCCACTGGCAGGAAATGATACATTTGGATTGATAACAGGTAGAAACTTCTTACTCTCTTTTAAATTGTGTCTTAAAGTCCTCTTCAATGGTGAGAATGGATTTTAAATTATTAATTAGAAATGGCACTTTTAGGACGATGACATATTTCTGTATTGCGTTTCTGGGAATTTCCAGCTGCCTGGGCTGGTGATGGCTCTCCTACTGCACAATGCATATTGGAGCCAGATAGTGCACAGGTTGGCTGGGGAAGAGTTGGGCCCTGCAAGGATTACACTTCAAAGGGTCTTTCTCCAGAACACAAAAAGAGACCCGACACCAGCCTTTGTGTTACTAACCTGGCTGGAGCCACACCCAGGAAAGGGGGAAGTTAGAGAAAGGGGGAATACCCCACCCATAAGCAAGGATGAGCATAGAAGTGGCATCCCAGGACATGGAAGGGAGCAAGACTTTGGACATAGACAGCAATAGCGGCAATACCATTTACAGCTAAAAAGACAAGCCCTCTAATACTCTAATGGACTAAGGACTCTACCTACACTTGACCCCAGGACTAGTAGGTGTCTTCAAGGGCCAGTGATGCTGTTCCCCTTATTCCCCCTGAGGACCAGTTGGGGGAAGACTTGGACTCCACTGTGCCCTCCTCCTCCCAGATGCCTTGCAAGATGGCCAGGAGCCACAGGGTCTGTGGAGGGCAAAGCAGAGGATAAGGCTGGCGCAAGGCGCCAGTGAAATTAGCTCCCTACAGAGTGCTTCATTCTTTATGCCAGGAAGCCAGCTGAAACTGCTCCTGGCAATTAGATCTCACCGGTAGGTGTAAAATGAGACCCAAATCATTGAGATCAGCCAAATGGGGCCACAGATATTCATATTTAAAGTTTTCAAACTTTGACTCCCTTTGAGAAACTGAGCTCATGCTGCTCACCGCAATTTCCAAGCAATTCCGCCACACCCCCTGGAGGACCATTGCCTAGGGTTTGTGCAATATTTATTTAATTATTTTCCAGGAAGGAGGTTGTGTGGGGCCCCTCCCAAGACTACATATTCTTTATGCCCCACTATCTGGGTCGGCCTCCGCTGCTCAAGGACCCTGGTCGCACAGAGTATACAGGCAGAACACAACTGCCATCTCTCGCACCGTCAACACGGAGAGTCGGGTAGCAGGGAGCAGGATAGGACAGCTGGGAGTGGGATCCTCGGGTTACTGTGACCCTAATGAGTACCACTGTGTGTCCAGTAATTACAGACACCCAGGATTTAAATAAATATTTAAATAAATGTCGGAGGGGATGATTAATTAGGGGCAGGAGGGGCCAGGGGACTCAGAGCAGCCGCTCAGAAGCCGCGCTGGGGAGACCGTGAGAGAGAACTAAGGGGAATGGCACACCTTAATTTGTAACCGGTGCTCCTGGAACGCTTGCTCTAAAAACAGGAAAAAACATATATATGAGCTGTTGGAGACTGAAGCTTGAGAGTTGTACAATTTATTTGAAGACACAGCTTCTAGAAATAATTAACGATAGCATAAAAACCACGCAGTACTTGGCCCTGTACCCAGCATTCTCTTGAAAGTCACATGGACCAGTTTGAGTATTTACAAAATACAGATTACAGCTGCTATGAGAGAGGCTTTGCTTTAAGTACACCTTTGAGCTTTGAGGCTGATTGCATAGAAAAAGGTTAAGCACATATTGGTACACACTCACTCACCACTGCATGTATGATATCCTGAAAGTACAAGTTTAAACACCCTAAACGCTATGGGCATAAAACAATGTCAGAAAAAACATAACATTTCAATTAGCGAAATATAACTGGAATGCAATAAGGAAAAAGTATTATAAAGCAAAATATACAATGGAGGAGCAGAGCCTAAGTACATAAAACAAGGGCTATCTCGAGTAACCCCTGGGAAAAACTCCTGTCCGACACTCAAGTGCAGACGCGGAGTAGTTCAACGATACTCTGGCGGACCAGCCTTTTATATTGTTCAGGGGTGAGGGGCCTATGGTCACGCTATATCACGTCACCTCGAACCACATATCCTTCTGTCGCCTCTCACGCCCCTGCCTGGTGACTTTCCCATCATTTGTGTAAATGTGACTACCTTCTCGTAATTGTGTGGCACATAGACTGAGTTCCTGCCATTCTGACTGGAAGTTTGTCATTAATCAGAAATGTGTTATTGTTGCTTCGAAAGGGTTCTATTCATGTGTCAATCAGGCAGTTTGCGATAATATTTCGCCACAATTATCCTTAGTTTATCGGATATCTTGCTTGACGTAGTTGTGGTGCGAGCTTCCTTTATTCTATTCATGGCTTAGGTGGGGGACGTGGGGTATGTTGCAAGATTTATTGAGGAACTTGACTTCTACAGCTTGTGGGAAATATACAATGAGGTGGGGCCTGGTAGGGGTGCGGGTCCTTGCAGACAAGAGCTTGGGTCAGACCTGCTTTCTGCTTCTGCTTAAGCTAAGAGAAAATGGCAGTGCTCAGGGCAACGTAACTGAGGCCTGTAACTTCCAAACAGCAGGGCCTACACAGGGGTCATGTCGTGCAGGTGATAGGTGTGTCCTTGGATAGCTATGCAGGTAAAAATTCACCCTCCAACATTCCCCCCTCTGGTTCAAATTATTGAACCAATCAACATCATTGAACATCATACGAACTTCATACTTAGCCGGAAACGGAGGAAGTGGCCAGGGCGAGTTATAAAGAAGTAGCTCCTAAATCCTCACCTGGTCCTCCTAGTCTCTTACACATTGTCTCATAGGGACGTACTAAGTCTCTCCCTGAGAGAAGTGGTGGGCCACCATGTACTGGGGACTGGTACTGACTTTCAGAAGGAACCTGCTCTAAGTGAGGGTCGGGGACAGTACGCTCTATGTACAACACTGCTATCTCTACATCCTCCCCTTGTCCCCTGTGCATACCTGTGTTCACATCTGTGTAGTTCATCTTAACTCTTTTAGACCTTATTTTTCTAACATAATGCAACATAATCCGTGTTCCGAAATACACAACTACAAGCACACATAATATAGGCATTATAAATTTTAGTACTGCAGATAGCCATAAAGGCGTCCAGTCCAAGTTGGACCAATTACTTAAAACATCTGCTTTTGCACTTCCATCCTCAGGCATCTGTTGTCCCAAATTGTCCAAATCCCCAATGGCCTTTGTAAGTGTTCTGTTATCCGCATCATCGGCCAATATCAAGGCACAGTAGAACGACTTTCCCATCCTGGCGCATCCACCACTAGTCATCGCCATTAACTGGTCTAAAACATAGTGTTGTTTCAGAACCACGAGTCTCATAGGTCGTAGTTCTTCTTTCACGGCGTTGAACCCATCACGGGTGTTGTTAACAAGCTGCATCAGTTCATATCTCGTTACTTGGTGCCATCGGGCATTGTCTTTGGTCTGGAACATGGGGATAACTCCCCCAAGGTAAAGTTCAGCATCGTTGATATCTTCCGGAATCTCATGGAATGTGTCATCTGAGGAGTACTTTTTGACTTCTCTTTTTCGGTGGTGGGGCAGGGTGACATCACCTGCCATTGGGTGTGTGCGGATGTGGGAAATGTTCGTTGCTGGGACGACGAGATGCCATTCATGCCTCGTCACGATAGAACAAAGTCCTTGCCATTGAGGAGGCAACTGCAGATACATATTTTCTCCGCAGATCCGTAGATGCCAATGAGGATGGATGTGCCGTACTTCATGTCCGAATTAAATCTAGTGCTCTTGCAATTGGCATTCCTGCCCACAGGTACCATCCCATTACCTAGGAAGCAAAGGAGAGGAGACTTTTAGCTTGTATGCTCTTTTCTGTGTGTATGGTGTACCATTACTGGATGTGTATCCTCTAGTTTCCCTACCCCATATCTCAGCACACTCCCTCTCTATCTCCTCATTTAAATTATATTTGTGCTCTTGTCCTACAGTTGTGCTACCTAAGGAGGCTGCCTTACATATCAAGTCATGTGGACCATTCCATTTGATATTGAAATAAATGCTGGCCTTCAGGTGTAGAATAGGTCTCCACTGACAAGGGCATGTGTCATGGGTGTGGTTACATTGGTGATGTTCAGGTGAGTGGCATTCGGATGTGGGTGTTGGGAAGGTGAAGTACCCTAGTTTCTTATAGTGATGTTCCCAAATCTGCATTATGTCGGCAGGTACTTTCATATCACGGTAAACCTCCATTCTCCTTTCAATTTCCAATGTATTAGTGATCACCCTAAATGTTACATACTAGTCATCCCACTCTGTGGTATTTACAAATGCATCATCCACTCTGGCTGAGTGGAGCTATATCTGACCATGTATGCGGCAAAGAAACAGGTGTAGGAGACATTTGGCTGTGGGTGGTGGGACTTCTTTAGGTAAAGTACAATTCATCTGCGCCTACAGCGTGAGGAATGTGTGAACATACAAAGCAGGACTCATTTGTGACCTTTCTTCCAACCTCCCTCATGTCTCTATACCACATGTTGTCTAATAGAACGTTGTGAATCTCATTATCCTCTGCTCTATCACTAGGGCGCTGGGAGTGGGAATCAGGCATAGAGTGCTGGTCGAAGGTGTAAACAACTGTCTTTTGGAGATTACTGATCCAGTCTGTAATTTGTAAAGCCTTTTCTTGCTTACGTTGGATACATGATGTATATCTAACTGGCACTATCTCGCCACTCAGTCTATGTCTAAGACTTCTTTTATTTTGACTGGATCGTCTTGGTGTACCTGGCACAGTGGGGGTCAAGATGATATCGAGTGCCAAGTCCCTTCCTGTAGGGTCAGCATGGGGTACAGAAGGTGTCAAGACAGGCACAGAGGTGTCATAGCTACTACTGGTGCTTTTCCCAGTTTGCTTGTTATCAGGAAGTGTCTTCGGCATGGGTAGCTCTGTGGTCGTGACAATTTTAATATTACTAGTAGCTCCTCTCTCTCTCTCTCTGATCGCACTGCTAACCAGTGAAATGCTGTTACTGCAGCTACAAACATAAAAAAGAAAATAATAGCTGTACATATCTTTTTAATTGAAAGCTTGACATGGAGGGTTGTTCTGTTGCTGCGTCTCAGTCCGTAGGCCATCATACGATCTCCACTTCCTTGATCTTGGATCGTTAAGTGGCACATGATGTCTTCTTTGCTGTCAATGCTCAGATCTTGGACGGTGACGGGTGGAACCTCAAAAAGTTCATTTGCAAGTGTTCATTGAATTGAAATTTCTCCACTTCCGAACTGCTTCATAAAAAGATGTGTGTCCCAAAGCAGATAGGCGGAAGTTCATCAGAGATAGGACGCTTGTCTTTGTCTTTGATATCTGAATGAAAAAGAACTTTGGAGCACGCATTAGTGCACATAAATGAACAATTCATCGCTTACAATATCAGAAGAGGGCCCAGTGACTTCTTTTTAAGTCTTGCGGAGAGAATAACCACATCTATTGATCTGTCAATGACAAGCCGATGAGACTTGAACAGGCCGTTAAGGCTCTTACCCTAACATTGTCACAGTGCCTGAAAAATGAAAAATGAAAATAAAATGACTGTCACTGTCACTGCGGGTCACTGTAACAGCATCCAGTAATCCCCAGTGACATATGACCTCATGAAGTAGGAAGGTAGCTGCGGCCTTCGCGTCACAATGGACACACGGTCCAACTCAAATTTACCGTGAAAAAAGGGCACACCACTAACATGATGTGTCTTTATCTTAGGCATCTGTTTCTCTAAAAAGGACTCTAAAAGGACACAAAGAGTTGTACCTGTTCATGTGCATTGGGAATGAACCACTCTGTCTGCAAAGTAGTGGACATGATATTATGAGGGACATGTGTAGGAAGGTGTAACTGAGTGAGTGCTATTTGTAAAAAGCCTTCCTATCCTTGTGTGCCTGAAAATTTAAACAAATAAAATCTTATTCCTGTGTACTCCCCTCTTCTTCCACAGCTCTTTTCCTTCAGGTGGGGCACTTCCCTGTATCTCCCCAAGGTGCAGCTGTGCAATGAAATCATAGTGCTGAGTATTATCAATGGTGTCATATTCTAGTCTGACAATGTTGTAATACTGAGCATTGCTTATTCCCTGCATTCGTACTTTTAACATTGAAATCTACTGTGTTTCTGCATTAATTTGCTTTTCCCTAGCACTGGGCATGTGTGAAGTAATAGCTGTACACGGCGGTGCATATCTGGAAACATATTCCTTATCTCTTTTAATCCATCTGTAAAAACGTATTCCTTACTAATTCTTTACCAACCTGTGTGGTCTTTTTTCATAGACCAACGTATCTTTATACATATATATTTCCCTTTCTCATCAATCTCTTTGTTCACTTCCAAACTACAGGAAGCCTGTTTCCTGTTTTGGCTCTACGCCCAGAATATGCACTCGGCCAAGAAAGATACTTGTGAACATGGCCCAAAAATAAAAAGAAACTCTATTAATTTGTCTACACTTTATAATATCTGAAAACATGTGTTGTCTCTATTTGCAAAATGCAAAATATACGTTTTGTATTATAAAATAAAGATGGCTTATTTGTAATGCACATGTTCACTCACAATGGTGTATTTGTAATAAACAGCAGATCTTTATTGTATTCCAACTCAAGGTATTCTTTGAATCCACCTTAGAAGGATGAAATGCTCTAGCAGCACATGATCTCGTGACTCATGATATTTATTTATCTGAAAAGAAGTGTGGTGCAACTAGTGTGCATTCCATTCCATCGTTTTATCTCTGGCTTGTGCCTGTGTCAGCTGCTGCTGAATTTTGGGACGTGTGAGTGAATCATTCTATTTAGTTGCTCAGTCTTGCATTATCAGGTGAAATTTACAGTGTGTGTGAATTATATGTGACCATCCACATAACATAACTATCTATTTCTAAATAAAAAATGCAAACATAAAATTGACAGTCTGCGTGCATTCGGGAACCGTAAAGGG
Source organism: Lissotriton helveticus (assembly GCF_964261635.1). Taxonomy (NCBI): domain Eukaryota; kingdom Metazoa; phylum Chordata; class Amphibia; order Caudata; family Salamandridae; genus Lissotriton; species Lissotriton helveticus. Next base: position 803,578,192 of record NC_136057.1, on the reverse strand, counting down.
CATTGTGCCATTTTCATTGAAACATATTCTCATATTTAATTTGGCCATCAGACCATGTGGACTGTGGTGTATAAAGTAGACGCTGTTGAATACTTTTATTTGTACTAACTCTGTGAAAGGGACCCTTAATATCGCCCCAGAGAAATCGAGTGTGTTTGCGCTCTGGTTGGAGATGGGCAGTGCCCCCTCCTTGATACAGGAGAATGTGGCACCTGTGTCAATCAAAAAACTATACATGTTATTAATCCTGACATTCACAATGGGGTCCTCTCTAATGTCAATAAGGGAAACACTAGAGTTGGCTGTGGGCTCATCCTAACTTGCCTGGTCCTGCTGGGTGGTGCCCTGTGAAACCGAATTGATGGGGGGCAGTACTGTAGCTCCCTGTGGTATCGGGGCTGGTGTCTGGGACACCATTTTGTACACAGGCATGTGTTGCTGAGGTACCTGTTGTTGTATGTGATCATTTGTCACCTGTGCGTTACCTCCTGGCACATTTAAGGCACTTTGTGAAACATTAGTGACAGTAGTCACTTGACTCACTGGTGAAGCTAGCCTAACTGCATCATCAAGAGTCTTTCTTTTCTTTACTTTCTGCTGTTCTAATTCCGCAGCTGTGTTCTCAATAGCTGATTGCCTTATTTGTGACATTAGAGATCCGATGTCTGAGACATCTGGAAACTTCTGGCGCAGTTCGTTCCATAGCGCTGATCTTGTCTTATTGAAAGGATCACCATTCAATTCTGAATTAGTGGTGGATAGCTTTGCGCCGATGCGTGAAAACATATCCTCTGCATCCTTTCCAATCAGGGATGTGAGTAGGCTTCTCATGTCCCAAATAGCCAATGACACACCTGTAGTGTCATTTTCAAAGGCTTCTATCCATTTTCCCGCACCCTCTGTGAGGGGTGGGAGTTCTTTCTTCATTTTTTCTTTGTCTGTTAGGGACCAAGTGACTGAGAAAGGGAGGTCATTGACCTCTTTGGACGGCAGGGGCAGCTGGTGTGTTACCCCTGTCGGTCTTGTGTTCTCATACCTGCGTGCGTATTTCTTCCAGACCCTTAGGCCTTGGCGCATGTAGGTGTAGTTCCAATCGTCATTTCCTTCTTCCTGCAAGATACATTCTTCAGCAGTGGCCATTTGCTCTGGCTCAAAAGATCCTTCTCGGGGCCAGACATTCTCTTGAAATGCATTAGCCTTTGTCCAGTCTGCCAAGTTATCTGAGAATGGAATGACATAAAGGTCACTCCCTTCTCCAAGTATTACTATCTCATTTGGCGTCAGACCACTGGTCAATGGCTGTCTTGGCCTGTAAAGGGCAATGTTGTTCAGTTCTCTAGATCTTGCTGTACGCAGGCGTGTTGTACCTGATACATCATATTCCTGTGGGATGTTCCCAGGTCGCCCTTCGTTACCTAACATAGTAACACATTCTATCTCTCTTCTTCTCTGCCTTCTCCTCTTTTCTGCCTGTTCGAACAATTTTGGCAGATCCAAATAGTCTTGCTCTAGCTGTGGTGTCATTAGTCTATGTGGTGTAACTACTAGAGGTGATTCCTGAGGCATAGGCGTAGGTGGTCGTGTCACCTGAGTGTTATAATTAATGACTGCAGACGGAGCTTGGGGTACACTTAAGTTGGCTGCGAGAGAGACTGCCATGTTGATCTGTGGTGGGGCTGCACTTTGTGCTTCCTGATGCAAGTCTATCCATGGCCCTTGCTGTGGCATGATAGTTGGGACCCCACCACTGTGTGGCTCTACCTCCTTCACACTGCTAGCTACTTCATTTGGTGCTGGTCGTTTCTTTGCACCCATATGCTCAGTCATTCTATCCCCTATACTGGCTAGGTATAATGCAAGTTGCTGGAGTGCTGCTGTATTACCGGTGGGGCTTCTCGAGTACTGTTTGTGTGACATGTCCTCTTCTTCTTTACCTGTTCTTTGGCGTATGTCACTTTCTGCCCTAGTCCTGCTAATGTCTCCCTCAGAGGGATACTGTTCGCTGTCTCTCTTTTCATCATTGTACTGTAGCAGGTGCTTTTCCTCTCTATTAGGACCTGTGTTAAGGGGCTGCCACTCATTATACTGACTCTGTGTATTGCAATGCTGGTGGCTCGGGAATCGGAATGGGCCATAATGTCTAGTTCTTGTTCTTGGCGTATCGTCATTCTCAGTGAGGGATGTAGGTGCTGGGCGGTCAGGTCTGGGGAGTGACATGTGGGAGGCCTCATGGCTCTCTTTGTTTTCTTCCTGCTGGGGGCTGCAGAGTTGGATACGTCTCATTTTTACTATCAATAGTGTGTCAATTTGACCTGGCATTCCTGATGCTGCATCCTGCAGTACTGGGCTTAGGGATAGCTGACCCGATGTACTCTCTGGTGTACTATCTCGTGAATTGTCTGGGATGTCTGGGGCTAAGGCATCGTCATGGGCTACGGCTGCCTGGACATCTGATAAGAGTTCTATGTCAGTCTTTATACCTCGTCCTAAATTAATGTCATCTGCGTCATAGGCTGGTGGATGTACTATGGGTGTTGACATTATTCTCCTGTATTGAGTGTAAGCAGGGGTAAGAGTGTAACGCCACCGGGTGTTATTGTCAGCCTTACCTGCTGCAAGGATGTTACGTCAATTCCTAGGGCTGAGATTAGTGTCAAAATGACTGTACATGTCAGGGGTGAGACAGACTCAGGGGATGTTGCTGTACCTTCAGAAAGGGCAACAATACAGCCGTTCACTATGTGTACTGTGATCTGTAGTCTTGTGTTTTGTCTGGGCTGTCTGCTCATCTCCTAGAGTCGAGTTTTCTTTGAGGTGGGCTATCTGTGGCAGTGAATGTGGCGAAACTAATCTCCTTTTAAAATGCTGTTTTGTGAATATGCCCACATTTCTGGATAATGCGTCGTGGAAGGGTGTCTTTGTAACAGTCCTGTGAGTCTTAGTGATGGCTGCTGCTGCAGCTGGTCATGTAACTCGTGGGCGTGATGCTCACAGCCTAGTAGAGTGAGGGTATCCTGTGAATCTCCCTGCCCCTCCGGGCAGCTGGTGCTTGGAGAAGGCGGTGTGAGTGAACAGTGGTGAGCAGTATCAGGGCTTTTCGCTACTTACTACACTACCTACTGACTGAAGTGTAAGTTGTGTGTTATCAGTGGGGGATGTATACGTTGGCACTGGGAGGTACACTTTCACTAGATGCAATGTAGATGCCCTTATCTCAGTACCCTGTGTGAGTCGGATTCCCAATAAGTCCCACGCTCTAGATATTAGGGAAATTTCGCTTCTGTTATATTTTCTATGAGTTTGCTCGCTCACGTTCTGCACTGATACAATTTTATTGTCTAATATGTGTAGAACTACCTCAACTATTTGTTTTCCACTATAGCTCATGTATGTACCGGACATCTGGCTGACCTCCTGTCAGTTGTTTTCGGGAGTGGGGCAGTTTACCACAAGCTCATTACCTAATGCTTCTGTAATGATGGAATAAAATGCCTCTCTAATTTCTTCTTTTTCTGGGCCGTTGTAAATACCTTCTGGGGAATTGTCAGGGAATTCCAGGGCAGTAGGATGGTTACCAAAACAAGCCTCAAGAACCTTGCTATGCAAAGGTTTGTGAGGCCACAATGATGTCACAATAGCAGGTACCTCTAGTCCTGGTAATGTCATAAAAATATGCACGTGTATGGCGTGTGTAGTTTTGTATGTCCTATAGTTATGTATCCTATTCATTTGTGTGGAATGCAGTTAAAAAGGAAAAAAATGTATTTAGTCCAAACGATCTGTAGTAAAAATAAAATAACGCAGAGCACTTCCCTGAGACTTCCCTCGTAAAGCCTGCAGTGCTTTGTGGAGGGAAGGGGAAATCCTGAATGCCAGATGTACACACAGGGGAGCAGCAGCAAGAAGAAAAGGAAACAATATGTCAGTGTGACAGCCGTGGCGCTTGAAATGCTGTAGCTTATAGACTTTCTTCAGTTAGTCAATGGCAGATCAACGTACATGGGATACACCAAAATACATTTACAATCTCCCTAGTTATTGGATCTCGCTACAACATATCCCAGTTTTCAGATGATGGCCACAAAATATATTAGCAGCAGTTTCTACTTAACGGGCCCCTTCCCTAAACAATAATATTGGTATGGGGCCAGACAACACAGTGTTACACAGAAATGCGATGTTCACAGTTTATAATCAGTCAAGGAAAGATAAACGATCATAATGCACTTATATATCAATAGTATACTTTTGCTATGGTCAGCCTCTGTGGCAGCCAGTGACTCCTAACAAAAGAGACCATGAAAACAGTAAGGATCACACAAGTGTTCTTGTTCTATGAACCTAAATACATTCACCATTAAACACTAGGTGCTAACATGCAGATCTGTGTTTAAACAGGTATCTAATAAAAGCATAAGTAAAATGCAAACATTTCAACAATTACAAAAAATCACGCTCTATGGCCACTAGAGTGTGCTAGAGTATTCTTTATACATATGGGGTGCACCAACAATAATTAACAATCCACGTTTAGCTTGGCAAAAATATAATGCCTACAATATGAGTAAAAAACTTGCTAGTCCCGCACAGAACTCTTCCCTGGACATACAACAGGGGATATCACCGCTAGATTAAGGAAAGATCAAAGGTCACGGTAGCTAATCGGACCTGCTGAAATTCCTTCTTTCTCATGGACTACTGACATGAGAGATTTCCTCGTCTCTGTCGCTCCTAACAGAGGATCACTTGCACGAATATATCGAAAAGATGCCAGACGCAACTCTTCCTTCCCTGTAACTTCAGAGGTTCCCTTTAAGCAGTAAGATGTATAATTCACCTTCACTCTTCCTTGACACCCTATTGTAGGTGTATCAAAGGCCCTCCCCCTGTGAGAGGAGGCTCCACCATAAGCTGAGAGACCTGCCACGTGCGGCTCTCCTTCCCTGTATTCTATATGCAACAGGGGCTCCCTTTAACCGCTAAATAAATGCTAAATAAAAAAGCTAAAAATAAGGATGACAAACACAATCCTACTTTGTATGTACACGAGGCTTAGCAATAACATGCGACTATTCACAAAGCAAAGAGGAAATACATTAATCTCAGTAAACACCTAACTGTCAGGTTCAGTCTCCACATGGCACACAATCCCTTCCTCTGCGTGGAATCATATAACAAGGTTAACAGACAGGAAGCCTGGACCATTGGCAGAAGCACTGCTGCACTACAACACTGAACACCATTCGGCCGCACCCAAGAGAGAGACACCGCAGCGGCGGGCAGACACAATAATATGTATGCTTACCCCTCAGCGCTGAGGTCTCCTCACAATGGTCCAGCAGGACGGTTGCGCAGGATCGTCTAGCAGTTTAGTACTTCCTCCTTAGGAACCAGCTGCATCCTGTCAGTCTAACTCCTTATTATCGCGTCGAGGTCACCAAAATGTCGGAGGGGATGATTAATTAGGGGCAGGAGGGGCCAGGGGCCTCAGAGCAGCCGCTCAGAAGCCGCGCTGGGGAGACCGTGAGAGAGAACTAAGGGGAATGGCACACCTTAATTTGTAACCGGTGCTCCTGGAACGCTTGCTCTAAAAACAGGAAAAAACATATATATGAGCTGTTGGAGACTGAAGCTTGAGAGTTGTACAATTTATTTGAAGACACAGCTTCTAGAAATAATTAACGATAGCATAAAAACCACGCAGTACTTGGCCCTGTACCCAGCATTCTCTTGAAAGTCACATGGACCAGTTTGAGTATTTACAAAATACAGATTACAGCTGCTATGAGAGAGGCTTTGCTTTAAGTACACCTTTGAGCTTTGAGGCTGATTGCATAGAAAAAGGTTAAGCACATATTGGTACACACTCACTCACCACTGCATGTATGATATCCTGAAAGTACAAGTTTAAACACCCTAAACGCTATGGGCATAAAACAATGTCAGAGAAAACATAACATTTCAATTAGCGAAATATAACTGGAATGCAATAAGGAAAAAGTATTATAAAGCAAAATATACAATGGAGGAGCAGAGCCTAAGTACATAAAACAAGGGCTATCTCGAGTAACCCCTGGGAAAAACTCCTGTCCGACACTCAAGTGCAGACGCGGAGTAGTTCAACGATACTCTGGCGGACCAGCCTTTTATATTGTTCAGGGGTGAGGGGCCTATGGTCACGCTATATCACGTCACCTCGAACCACATATCCTTCTGTCGCCTCTCACGCCCCTGCCTGGTGACTTTCCCATCATTTGTGTAAATGTGACTACCTTCTCGTAATTGTGTGGCACATAGACTGAGTTCCTGCCATTCTGACTGGAAGTTTGTCATTAATCAGAAATGTGTTATTGTTGCTTCGAAAGGGTTCTATTCATGTGTCAATCAGGCAGTTTGCGATAATATTTCGCCACAATTATCCTTAGTTTATCGGATATCTTGCTTGACGTAGTTGTGGTGCGAGCTTCCCTTATTCTATTCATGGCTTAGGTGGGGGACGTGGGGTATGTTGCAAGATTTATTGAGGAACTTGACTTCTACAGCTTGTGGGAAATATACAATGAGGTGGGGCCTGGTAGGGGTGCGGGTCCTTGCAGACAAGAGCAGCAGGGTGAAGCTTGGGTCAGACCTGCTTTCTGCTTCTGCTTAAGCTAAGAGAAAATGGCAGTGCTCAGGGCAACGTAACTGAGGCCTGTAACTTCCAAACAGCAGGGCCTACACAGGGGTCATGTCGTGCAGGTGATAGGTGTGTCCTTGGATAGCTATGCAGGTAAAAATTCACCCTCCAACATAAACAACAACAAAAGAAAAATGAATGCTTTACAAGGTGAGCGACCCAAACTGCTCATAAAATATTCATGACACATGCTTCTTTAAAGCTCGTGGTGACCCTCCCCTAAGAGAACCAGGGCACCACCTACAGACAGTGCAGGAGGCACAGCAGCCTCCCAGCAGTAACTTATTAACCCTCTTTCTCCCAGGTCAAAGGATGTATGAACAGGGGAGACTTTTGTTTCACTTTTAAAACTTTCCCGACTGAAGCTTTTGTTCTATATCTTGAGAGTGCAGTGACATCTAGAGGTTGTTTCTATGGCTGTATTTAATGTGGCCTAATGTGTAAATTAAAGACTTGGGTAAATGGTATGTTGGTGTAAAATGTTTTATTACCAATATTTTATTAACAATGATTTTTTATAAACATTACAATGCTTTATTGATAATAATGATTGCATTTAAACACAGGTATTGATTGCAATTATAAGATAGTGATTTTCAACCTATTGATTATTTATTTTTAATGTAGTGAGCTTTGACAACGCAAATAGATTGCCTTATATATTGTTCTGCGGACACCTGGAAAAAGCCAATACGCTCGCCTTATACATTGCTGTGGTGACTTGTGACCATGCCAATAGGCCTGCTTTATTTAAAGTGACAACCTCTACATTGTAATAATCTATCTGGCATCGGTGGGAGGGTAATGTGATTGTGAAGGTCATAACCCATTAGGGGTCTAAAATGATTTCAGAATGCCACTAAAGGTATTTCTATCTGCTTGATGTATATATTTGTAAATTAGTGTGTAATATTTTGTCACGTGTGTAATAAATGCACTATTCATTTTTCAGAAAAAAAGCACTGACTGGATAATCCTTTATTGAGTGTTAATATTGGGTGCAAGTGAATGGTGATTATTAGCCCACACCACCTTCCCTGAGTAGACCTTGGACTGCTCTACTTCATTACCATGAAAGAGTCAAGTGCTAGAGTGGGGTGCTTGGTTCCCAGTAAGGGGAAATTATGGACCTATCAGTTGCACTGGTCTCACTTCCTGCACAACTAATAACCCACTTTCTCTACAATAATCTACTGCAGGACCTTACAGTCTCTGGACCAGTGAACTTTCAAAGTATTTTTTTAAACTCACACTGACAAAAAGAGCAAAGATTGCTGGTATAGTGTCAGGACTAGGGTTTCTGATGCTAAATAGCAGAACATTGTGTTAAATCTCTCCTTTGATTATCTTGATTTCATTTTAAACCTAATAAATGACCACAAAGCACCTTCTAATTGCTGTACATAATAATACAGGACACTTCATTCGTGCATATCATGGACATAATCACCTCAATAATGTCAAGTCCACAGAGGTCAGTAGGATAATAGTCTCTGCTGATTAAGCTGGTTTTGAAGCCTTAAACCTCACATTAGGTACAGCTTGTCTCAAGGTGTATTCACTCACCGAGGTTGTGAACGGATGTTTGTTTGCCTACACCAGGAACATATTTATGTTTTTAAATATGCATTGTATATTTAATAGACCAATTCATCTAAAATGTGTCCTTTATATGATAACTTGACATTGACTCAACGGTGTTCCTTAACAGATTTAAAGGGTTTCTGTACCTCTCTGACACCACGTCTTTCATGCATGGGGTAGTTTTCTGTGGGATAAATGTGTGTTTTACAAAAACTGAACAGCAAGAATAATTTAATTGAAATAAAATGAGCAAATATTGTTGTGTTCAAAGAAATTGCTAACCCTACTTTTGTTAAAAAAAATAAAAACAGTTCTCCCTTACAAACAGATCAGATGATTTTGACAAGGTATATATTAATTGTTGCTTTTTTACTATGGTTTAAACTTGGAGTTCCTCATTTTAAATACCATCGAAAATTAACAGGCCGCATCAACACTTAGGGCCCGATTAGGATGGCGGACGGACCAGCGTCCGTCCGCCACCCCTGAGGTGGAGGGAACGTCCGCAGGGGCTGCGGCATTCCCTCCCTCGGAATTAGGATGTGACCGCCACCCTGGCGGTCACATCCCCTATATTTAACATTGCGGCAGATGCTGCTTCAAGCAGTACCCGCCGCAAGGTTAAATGTGCATGTTTTCCTTTGCATGCACGAAGCGGCAGGCACCACGTGGTGCCTGCCGCTTCGTGCGTGCAAAGGCAGGAGGCTACCATAGGTACCCCCCCATGTGCACCCCCCACCCCCCAACACCCCATACTCCACATGCTTTTCTATGGCGGAAAAGCCGCCATGGAAAAGCATGTCTCCGCCGGCATCCTAATATGGCTGGCGGTGTCTGATAGACACCGCCACCATATTAGAGCTTTTCCGCCGCGTTCGGGAGGCGACCGTGGCGGAAAAGCGGCGGACGGAAAAATGACCCCCCAGCCATCGTAATCTGGCGGGGGGTCTTTTCTGTGTCCGCCGGGGTGAATACGCTTCCTCCGGGCTGACGGTGGCTTCCGCCGGCCCGGAGGATGCGGATTCACCGCGATCCTAATTGGGCCCTTAATGTATGATTTAAGCTGTAACCTCTCTTTTTCCTTCACTCTCTTATTCCCACTATCAAATGTATTCCTGATATTTGCTCCCTTTCATCCTGCTGTTTCACTTATAGCTATGGTACCAGTATAAATGAATAATAAAGGCATCCAACTGAAAGACGTATGTTTGCAATCAATGCTAGGGCAGTCCCTGAGAACATTGTGCCAGGGCTTGCAAGAGCACCACTAGGGGTCAGAGATGACAAGGCCGAGGTCACAGCTGCAACCCCTGCTCTCTCAGTCTGAAGGCTGAGAAGTAAATCTTACAAGGCAAAGGCCTTCCATTCCATTTAGCCCGCGCTATTCGAAATCTACAACCTGTATTAATTCGACAGGCAGTAAGCCTTCTTTCATAAATGATGCGCAGTTCGCTTTGTCTCTTCTGTTAATAGACTGTGTAAGAATTTGTCTTTGTACAGACCTGTAATTCATCCCGTCTCTTCTTGTGGACCCATATTTAGAGTAAAAAAATCTGCAGGTTCACCCTTTCAAACCATTAACTTCTTCAGATGTAAATGTTTTGTCTTTTAAGGTAGTCTTTCTGGAAGCCATTATATCAGCATGTACATACAGTGGGGGAATTATCTGCCTTGTTATGCCATCCCCCCTTTTTGATAATTGTTTGATGTTTTTGCCATCATAAAACCTGATCCAGCTTTTTTGTGCAATATGACTTCTTCATTTTGTACATCTCATGAGGTGCATTTCCAGTTTTCTATTCTGCCCCTTCTTCGGAGAAGCAATAACATAATTTGTTGGATGTTAAAAGAAGATTATTAATCTATCTTGGCAGGTCCAGTACCTTCAACAAATTAAACCACATGTTGCTGATTTTTGCTTGGTCTGCTAAAAGTAAGCAAAAAGATCATATCCACCATTGCTTTCGTATATTCAATACAACCGGGTTAGCTTCCTGAAAGAATTGGCGAATGTTCTATAAGCAGTATGGCTGCATTTTGAGCAGCATTTCAAGTAATTTCATTTGAATATACATGTAGACCTAGAACTTGGGCCTCTCAACACAAACCCATTAAAAATAAAACATTTTCTCATGAATTAAGAAAATTTTCGACCAAGAATTCTCAATTGGATAAACTCATATCTTACATTTCTGTAATTATAATGTTATGATTATGTTCAATTCAATTCAATTCAATTAATTTATATAGCGCGCTACATACCCAGAGGGTCTCAAGGTGCTTGGAGAAGGGTGGGGAATTACTTGTCGAATATCCAGGTTTTAAGTTGCTTATTAGTTGCTTATGTTAGCAGTTAATCATGCGTTACAGGTTAACATTAAAAGTTTAATGGGTTTGCATTGGTCGTTCTTCCTTCGCTTTTTTTCCCAAAGGCCCCTAAGTTTGGATATCCCTCATTAATATTTGCAGGAATGAAGATGAGGAACCTAGAGGTGATGTCCTGACTACATACTGGTGATCTTCATTTCGCTTAGTCAAAGCATCTTTGTTCCAGTCACTATGAAGTATCACGGAATTCGGCAATACTTGATAGTGATAGGATGATGCAGGAAATGTCAGCCCTCTTACAACCCCAAATAAGGGTGGGCAAGGCTCACATTTCCAGCATTTACTGGAGTTGTTTCTGCCTCTGCGGGTGGCAGTCATTTTATTGGTAATGACTGGGATGAGAATGAGTAGGACTAAGATTGAAGATTACCAGTAAGCAATTGGGACAGTAATATTTTCTGGGAAACTATGAAATTGCTTGATTCATTTTTTTTTCTATGGATTGGTATTTCACCGCAAACCAGAGTAAGGTAGGTCAAAATAAGGCAAGAAATGCAGTTTTGCGGTTTGCACACCTGATTAATGCCTGTTTCACCTCTATCTGACGCCTTTTCCTAGTGAACATTTCACAGGTTTTTCCTGGTGCAATTTGCAAGGAGAAATTAACTCAGGAGTGCAGTGAATCCATGCTACTTGTAATCCTGATTTGGACAAGTAGCCCTGTTACCAAGCTCCTCATAATGAGGGTCTGTAAGGTTAATTATTTGACTGCATTGCCCAGCATATATTTACCATTTACCTCGTCAAATGTGTCATTGCTAACAGCCCGGAGTAAGGGTGCTACATGATCTGTTTTCCATCTGGTTGGTTGCTGATTTTAATTATTATCACTATGAAAGAACTCTCTGTGTTAATTTCCAAAGCATACATGTATCTGAAGTGGGACTTAAAAACTGTTTTGGCTTTTTGACTTCCAGACTTTGACCGGGATCAATCTACTTGATGAATTGGACTCAGGCTCCATCGCAGTTGTCCTGAAATTGCACATTGGTGCCAACAACCATGAACATTGACTTACATTGGGCGTTATATTCTTCTTGGTGCTTTTGCACTGCAATCTTTAAAAATTCATCTATTGGTTCTACTTATTTAATGTTTGTCGTTTTGGTATAATTTTGCCTTTTACCTTGCTCTATCTATTTATAAACAGGTGCGGGATTTTATTGTGTTGTGTCTTTGATTTTTAAGCCTGTTTGCTCTGTGCCATATCTACTGGGGTTGAGCTCAGTTAAATCACTGAAACCTTTGCCTAGACTTAGCAGGTGTGAGACGTTATTACTTTTCAATAAATAATGTATAGGGAGGGAATGTGACCTAAGGGCCAGAGCCGCTAACCTTGGAACTGGGGAACCATGTTTATGCCATGGTATAGACTCAAAATGCTGTGTTTCTTGGCATAACCACTTCACCCCCTCATGCCTAAAAGAAGAAAAGAAATCTGCCCTTCTGTAATGTAAGCTGATGAATTTCTCGATGACTACTGTAAACACCATTACAGTTTTCCATGTCTGCAATGCAATCCCTGGTATTTTTTCTATATTTAACTTCATATTGAACTCCATACGACTATTGAAGTAATCAGGTAGACAGGATTGATGCAGATAAGAAGTTTATTATCAGCAAACAGGTTATACATCCACAGAGTCCTGAAGTCTCTCTCTCACTGTTCAACTCCCAGATACAGAATGTTGAAGCACAGAGGAAACATAACAATTCTAAAGAATCTACTAACTGAGAATACTACACACCTTCCCCCCTAAAAAAAAAAAAAAAAAAAAAAAAATGAATATATAAAAAAAAAAATATTAATGAACAAAATCCCGCAATTTGACAGGAGTATGTTTGAGGCGAGAACTTTTCCTCAAATCAATCACATTGCTAGGTTCTATAATAACATTACCCACATGTTTGTCGTAGTCACTAGATAAGCAAGGAACATGACTTTGAGAATTGCTTGAACTCATAGAACTAGAGACTACAGTATCAGCAATTGGTATATCACCCCCAAATGTGTCTAACATGGCAGAATAACTTTCGGAATTGTCACCAGACTTGGATGAACAAGGTTGTTGGGAGACCATCTTAAAATTTTCCATTTTACATAAAGATATACGACTAAAATTCCAGATTTTGCCACCCTCTACTCTTACAGCCTTGCTAAAAACTTCCAATACTCTGCATGGATCAGACCATTTAGCCCACCAATTGCCATGAAACCACCAAATTTGACACGTACAAAATCTCCTATCCTAATTTTTGAACTACGAGTAGACATACTCAGTGAATTACCTCTCATCTTATCCTGATACTTCAAAACTTTATCTCTAACTTGAAAACAATCAATAGAAGAATCACAAGGAATTTTAATTTTCATCCACCTAGGTAAGAGTCTGGAACCAGGTGTTCTACCACGTAACATCTCAAAGGGAGAAAAACCTGTAACAGAATTAGGAGAAGTACGGTATGACAACAAGGTCGCACGTAAAGCTTTCTTCCACTCCAAACCACTCCTAACTGCTAATTGAATAGACTCTTTAATAACTCTATTAAAGCGTTCTACTTGACCATTGGCCTGAGGGTTATAATTGGAAACTCTTTTAAGAAACAACTCGAACTCTCTGCTGATGAATTGAGGCCCATTGTCCAAAACGATTTCTGCCGGAATACCTTCCCTACAAAAGACCTCATCCAAAAACTCGATCACTTGCGCTGAACCAATCTTATCAACAATCTTCAACTCAGGCCATTTAGAGAAGTAATCAATTAGCACTAAAGCAAACACAACCTTGTTGGCAGACAAATTAAGCGGACCAATAATGTCAATACCAAGTTTTTTTCACGGACTCATAACAAACTCAATGGGAGAAACATTAGTAAACACAGGTTTGACAGATTTGTCACTTTTAGCACACGGAGGACATAATCTAACCCATTTGTCAACCATGCCATCAACTCCTGGCCACCAGTAGAATTCTCTTATACGCCTTTTTGTGCTGGGCATGCCCATATGGCCTTCATGAGCCATTAAAATTATTTTCTCTCTTATCTTTTTTGGGGGAACAATTTTATCACCCCTGGTTACAAAACCATGATCGAACATAAGTTCATCTTTTATTTTACAAAAAGATGAAAGATCACCAGACAATTTGCGTTCCTCAGGCCAACCAAATTGCATGAATTTTACAATATCAGACAAATCACTGTCTTGGCACATAGCACCTTTCCACTCATTTTCAGAAATAACTTCAGACAAGGATTTGGAGTTCTCTCCATTAACATCTTCAATAGAAAATGCTACATCAAAGTCCATACCAATGATAGCAATATCCAGAGTGTCAGATAACGGTAACCGAGACATACAATCGGCATGTACGTTGAAACGGCAGGAACATATTCGACCACACACTGAAATTCCTGTAATTTGGCATCCAAACGTGCGAGGCAAGCAGTCAAAGTTTTACCACCTCCAGCCGCTAGCATATTAATTAGTGGCTTATGATCAGTTCGCAAACGAGACTTGGTGCCCCACAAAAACTGTCTAAAATGTTGCACAGCCCATGTACATGCTAATAGTTCCTTCTCAATGGTGGAATAATTATATTCATCACCACGAAGAGTTCTTGATGCATATGAAACCACATATTCTTCACCCATGTTTTTTTGCATTAATACAGAACCCAATCCAACATTACTAGCGTCAACAGATACAATACAATCTTTACCAATTTCAAATGGTCGTAGAAAAGGAGCATTCACAATTTCTTTTTTAAGGGATTCAAAAGCACATTGTTGTTCATTGTTCCATACAAATTTTACATTTTCTTTAGCAAAGATCTAAACGGATGAACTCTGGAAGAATAATCCTGTACAAATTTACTGTAAAATTCAGTAAGACCTAGAAATGATACAAGTTGTTCCTTTGTTGATGGAGCAGGAGCATTAGAGATACTTTGAATGTGATTGAATTTGGGCTTGATACCTTGGGAAGACATTTCATGGCCAAGATATTCCACTTTACTTTGCCTAAATTTACACTTAGAGAATTTTATAGTCAGACCTTTTTCCTGTACACATTGTAATACTCTATCCAAATTTTTATCATGATCTTCATAGTCTTTTCCAAAGATTCAGATATCATCCTGGAAGGCAATAGCACCAGCACACCCTTCCAGAACTTCCTTCATAAGTCTTAGGAAAACAGACGCTGCGCTGGCTAAACCAAATGGCATGCGTCGATACTGAAACATACCTTCAGGTGTGATAAAAGTAGTTGAAAATGTCATTCCTCACGCAGGACCACTTGGTGGTATGCACTAGCTAGATCTATTGTGAAAAAAACACAAGCTTCACAACAATGGAGAGAGGGAGGGAAATTAATAATGCTAGGCACTATGTGAGGCGGGAACTCCTGGTCCCCCAATTAATCTGAAAAAACAATAGAGGAGTAACCCCTCGTGGGTAGAGAGAGAAGTAACTCTCTAATCATGAGCAATAGTGCTCTGGCTAGCACATTTTGCCCCAACCTGTTACTGGATAAAGCATATCCTTATAGAAGACCCCTCACTCACCAACCTGGTTGGTGACATGCTTCATCATCGGGGTCCCACCCCATAGGCCGAGTGCCTACAGGGTGTGCTGCGACACCTGATTACAGTGGAGCTGGTTTCGTTTTTATGTGTACAAGACTATCAAAATTGTGTATTAAAAAGGGCCAACACTACTCACTTCAAGATTTATTCTTGAGCGCTTGAACCCTTATTAAAAATAAAGTGTGGCACCTTTGCCTAATTAGGAAGGCTTCGGTGTCAGAAGTCGTGTTAAAATATATAAAAATAGCAAAAGTGTGCTATGTGAATGTGAATATACAAAATTAATGTTTAAAAAGGTCTACATGTTTCAACCCAAACATGGATTTCAAGGGTTTTCGTCAGGACCGTAGGTGATTTGAACTGGGTGGTCCGCCCGCGCTAAGGAGCGTCCTGCCCTAGTTCAATTAAGAGATCTTAAATAGGGATCTCGTGAAAAAAAGTGCGTTTGTTCAATTTTTGAAAAAACGCTTGAAAGCGAGACTCTCGCTTCATGGGCACCAGCGTAACCAAGTAGACAGGATTCCGTCTCTTGTCGCTTCTGTTCATCAGACCGATAAACCTACTTGGTTCTTGCTCGGCGTGCCCCGTGGGTTACTCCTCTATTGTTTTTTCAAAAAAACACAAGCACCAGAGAGTGTGGAAATGAATTCATGAATATGGGGTAAAGGGTGGCTGTCAATCCAAATTTCTTTATTTAAACTACAAAGGTCCACACATAAACGAAGTTCGCCATTGCTCTTAAGTGATAAAACCACTGGAGAAACCCAGGGGGAAGATTCTGTAGGTTCAATGATTTTTTTAGATACTAAATCATACAGAATCAATTTTAACTTATCCCGATATGCCAATGGTACGTTTATAACTCTGTCGGACAGGAACTGCACCTTCCTTGAGAATGATTTTGTGTTGGAAATTAACAAATTCCCCTAAATTATCAGTAAAGATCAAAGGAAACTTATTTCTTATTTTACTCGTGAACTCATCATTCTCAGGAGGTACAATATACACAGGTGAAGATGCATTAAGATCAAGCTTAATGCCCGTTTCTTGTTGATGAGGCCAACCAAGAATGGACACAAACCTTCCCTCTAGTTGTCCTATCCTTGAACTTAAGATCAGCCCACATGAACCCATCAAGGTCAATTTTGTGACCCGAATAACCACCCGGTTGAACATCAGGTGGTAGTAATTCGTAGCATTCCAAAATTTGTTAAAAACATTCCTGCCTATAATAGTGTACCAAGCGCATGAGTCAATTAGCATAGAAATTTCTTTACCATTTATAGAAATGTTATCACTGGGAAAACTCTTACACTTGGTATCTCCAATACATAGTAAACTATTGATTTCTGACACTTGTTCAGGGTCTTCACTGTCTTCAAATGATATTAAGTTAACTTTTTGGGAAGATCTACACATCTTGCTAAAATGTCACGGTTTCTTGCATTTAATGCATATTTTATTCCATGCAGGACATTCTCTGTAGCTTCCTACATGGTCCATGCCACCACACCTATAAAAAATCACTTGAGCTTTTTTTCCAAAAAGCTTGTTATCTTTTCCAAAATTCTCTTTCTTAGTTGGAATAATAGAAGATTTCCTAAAATTGGCATGGTCTTTTACTACTGCTACATCAGGAATTATTTCTTTACTTTTAACAGTTTGGCCCCTAATTTCACTAACAAAAATATCTGATTGTTCAATTCCTTTAGCTATATTGAGCACGGCACTTAAGGAAGATTCTGTTCCCATCCATAAACGTTCCTGAATGTTCTTACTTTTCGTCTTCATCATAATCTGATCTCTCAAGACTTGTTCAAAATTTATCGTTTCAAAAGCACACGAACCAGCTAAAGTGCGCAATGCAGCTACATAATCTTCAATAGATTCGCCCACTTTCTGTGCTCGGGAATAAAATTTAAATCTCTCCATAACTGTGTTGATCTTCCTACCAAATCTAATACTCATTTGTTTGACTGTCACCTCAAAGACATTAATGTCACCAGAACCTTCTATGGGAGGTAGATTAGCTAATTCTTTCAAACCAGCTCCTCCTAAACAATTTCTCAAAAGTGCAAGTTTCCTCTTAGGAGAACATCCATCTTCCTCCAATACATCCACATAAGCTAAAAACATTGGGTACCATAGGTCCCATTCCATTTTTGGTTCTCCTGCCACTGGTAGAAAATGTGGAGGAGCAATAATATTGGACATATTGGATGACATATGGCACTTTAAGCTTAAATAAATAATTTGTTAAACCATTGCAATACACAAATACCCAAATTAAAAGATAGAACGTTAAAATAATAATTTAAAATAACAAATGTAGTCACCGATGTCCACAAAGTCAGGGTGTTTTCAAATTAAGGTACAAATCAGGAAGTCCAAAAACGATAATAAATAGTACTCCTCACTAATGTCAGCGTTGAAAAGAAAGCAAAATGCGGTAGAAAGCTTCCAACATGTGAGTTTCTTTAGTTACTAGAATCACCAAGTTGTAGTATTGCCTCGTACCAGCGTTGTTAGGTGATGAAAGTAAACAAAAGATGGCGGTCACAATGTAGCGTAGTGCGTAGAGGTACGCGCTGATGTCACTGGATTGGAATACTGACGGAAATGCTGTGGCAATTCCAAGAAGGCAGCAAGATAGACGTGCGACAAACAGTAAGTGAAGTGCGCCTTTGAAACAATGCCGCATTGAATATTAACGATAGAAAGATGCCGGTAGACTTCACCCTGAATATCCTGTAGTTAGATTTGCAATAGTCTTAAATACGCCGCTGCCCGATAACGACAGCCGATGCCAAGCCCAAACAATTACGTGTAAAAAAAAAAACTGCAAATTTGGCACCCTTCTCAGGTTTAACACGGACAGAGAAGCTAGGCAAAACATCCAATGTGCCCCAAAAAAAATTATGAGCACTGATCCACACACAATATCTATGCAGTGGTACCAAAGATTATTTAAACAGTGTTTCAAAAACAAGTGCACGTTAGCATTTCAATTGAAAAATTCGAAGGTAATAATAAGTAGTAGATGAACAGCCAATGGTGCAATCAAAACACGGACTAAACAAACAGCCGCAGGTGCAATCAACACACAAATCTAATTAAATACCTTAGAGAGAAGTGAACGCTGTTTGGAAATTGAAAAAAAATTCTTCTTGTAAGGTTCTTTTTCTTTGTAAATCCCGATCGTCGCCAAAATTGTGAAGTAATCTGGTAGACAGGATTGATGTAGATAAGAAGTTTATTATCAGCAAACAGCTTATACATCCACAGAGTCCTGAAGTCTCTCTCTCACTGTTCAACTCCCAGATACAGAATGTGGAAGCACAGAGGAAACATAACAATTCTAAAGAATCTACTAACTGAGAATACTACAACTATGAAGAATAGGATTTTAGTTTAGGTGATTTACGGCACACCCTTAATTACATATGCGCCACGCATCTTGGAAAGGATTTCTAGTTATGCTTCTTTGAGCAAGACCCTTTAGAGATTCCCCAACCTTTTTTTGAGCCCACTTAAACCCCGCCTGCCACCTAAGCCTCCATCCTTTTTGAGTGCTTAATTTGAGGCAGTGGTTTGCAGTAGGGGCCAACAGCACTTATTTTTGGGGACTGACATTTACGTTTCCTCTTCAGATATTTCCCGAAAGCAAATTAGTAAAAAACTCACAAAGGGGAAAGGAGCAGGAACAGAACGACGGAAAACCGTCACACAAGGAGAACGGACAAAGGAGAAAGGAGCAGGAACAGAAAGACGGAAAACTGTCACACAGGGAGAACGGAGGAGGAATCTGTAAGAGGGAGATAAAGGGGAAAGAGTGAAGATTACTCAGACTTGATATTCAGCACAATTTATAGTGCCGTATGCGGGCTTCTGAGCACAGCTGTGGCACAGACAATCATTTTTTCACAAAGTCAGCACTGTCTGTAGGGTGACCAACCGTCCGTAAATTTCACCGACCATCCATTGTCCGTGATGATCCCTTTTACAAACGCCTTTTGTCCATAATTTTGGAGTTTGAAGGGAGAAGCGCTGTTCCCCTGCGGGAAGCCTCCACTCCCTGATGGGTCCGCCTCGCACTCCTCCTCGAAGCACAAGAGCAGCCCCACACCACCCATTGCCGTTCTGTCTACAGCTTATTGTCACATACAGAAGGACAATGGGCCAGTCTGGGCTGTTAAAGCATTTGGTGGCCTCCTCTAGCCTTGGTCTAGGGCAGGGCATTCGGTTTTAACAGTATATAAAGAAAAATGTTGCACCTCACCAGATGGAAGAAATGTACAGAATCCAGATCATGAAAAGAAGCCAGCAAAATAAGTTAAAAATAAGGGGTTATAGTTCTTCCACAGTCTCATCATTTTAGAACTGAAGCATTTTCAATATTATATACAACAAAGCCATAGTTGCTGCTTCTTTATTTCATGCAACTAACAACCATTGGATACCTCGAATCCTGTCTCTTATTTATTGAGCTATCTGTTTTATTCAATGTATTCAAAAATAGTACCGGTAATTAATTATTTATTTACCACACTGTTCTAGGTGTACTTTATTATATATGTGGATGTGATAGAAGTAGCAGAATACCAGTTGGGTAGCACACTATACTAAGCACAGATATTAAGCGTATGTGTTTTAAGCCATGTCCTTAATTACACCAGACACGCCCTTTAGAGAGACCCCCTCGTTTTTTTAACCCACGTAAAGCCCTGGAAGCACCATGTCACAGTCACGTCAGGTCCTGCCACTGTGCATCAGGCAAGACTCATGACTTCAAAGGTTTCAGATTGCCTATGTGCAGGGGCATAGTGAACCCTCCCCCAACCTACCCCTTGCATTTGGAACTACAGCAAGGGTTAAGTTCTTGATGGGCCTCTTCTGCCTGCAACTCTGCAGACAAAGGCTCAGCTCATAATTAATGTGAAAAGGTGGGTGAGTAAGTAAATTAAGGAATGGGAGAGTGGCTGGATGGATTAGTGAAAGACTGAATGGATGAGTGGACAAGTGAATGGATTGATAATAAGAGAAAGGATGAATGGATGAATGAGTGGAAGGATGGATGAGAGAAATGGTAAATAAATAGATATATCGGTGGAATGGTGGATGTATGGGTAAAAGGGTGGGCGGATGAGTAAAAGGGTGGATGGATGAGTGAAAGGATGGATGGATGAGTGAAAGAGTGAATGGAGGGATGGATGAGTAAAAGGGTGGATGTAAGGATGGATGAGTGAGTGAAAGGGAAGGTAGATGGGCAAAAGGATGGATAAGTGATAGGGTCAATGGATGGCTTTCATGAGTTTGATGGGTGGATGGATGGGTGAAGGGATGGCTAAGCGAAAGGGGGAAGGAGAGAGATGGATGATGATTGACAGGATGGATGGGCAAATGGGTGTATGGATGACTGAAAAGAAGGATGTCAGGATGGATGAGTGAAATAATGCAAAGAGGAGTGAAAGGGAGGGTGAAGAGCTGGAAGAAAGGATGGATGGAGGAGTGACATGGTGAATGGATGGACGAATGGATGAATGAGTGACTGGGTGAATGGATGGATGAGTATGTGAAAGGAT
Source organism: Lissotriton helveticus (assembly GCF_964261635.1). Classification (NCBI taxonomy): domain Eukaryota; kingdom Metazoa; phylum Chordata; class Amphibia; order Caudata; family Salamandridae; genus Lissotriton; species Lissotriton helveticus. The sequence goes on along the minus strand of NC_136057.1, from coordinate 803,557,373 downwards.
GGCTGGATGGGTGAAAGGGTAAATGGTTGGATGGAGTGAATGGATGGATGGAAGTGTGGACGGATGACTGAAAGGATGGCTGGGGTGAAAGGATGGATGGATGAGTGATTGGGTGGATGGAGGGATGGATAAGTGAAATGATGGATGGAAGGACAGATGATGGATAGGTTTGGAAAAAGTTGAATAGGTTTGGATATGGATGAGCACACAGAATGAATGGTGAAAGATTGAATGATGAAAGGAATTAATGGATACCGCACCCCCGGGTGACTCAACCCACCATCCCAAACCGACACATGACGTCAGGCAGCAAGCACGGAACTCGGGCTTGAACTGCTCCTTCTGCCTGCCAAAAAGCAGAAACAAATTCCTTGTATGGTGCTGTGGTACTGCAAGAGATGCTCTGCTGCTGTGTCACTGAGCGGTGCTGCTCCCATGCCACTGGGATGCAGCACAAGCAGCCCCCCAACTGCCCCGAGGCCATGAGAGATGCATGAGGGCACAGCTCCGTGCAGCCCTTCTGCGGGGAAAGGCGGGCAAGACAACATAACCTGCGCTTGCAGACAACAGTACCAATGTGATTCGAGTCGCTTCAACCACAACATTTTTTTCTTTTAAAATTGTGCACCCCGAAGAATATTGTGCTCAGGGAAAACACCCCTGTGGCCCAGCCCACGCTACACCACTGCCTACCAGTATGGATGACATTTGACTCTTACACCTTGTAGCCCTCATTGTCTTAAGTAACATTTTCAATACATTGACTTTCACATTTATGAGCCATTGTCTCTATATAATATGTGTGTGATGTAATGCACTCTGGCACACTGCCATACATACATAGTATCACTATAACAGAAATTAAATACACATGAGAGAGGGTCTATATGAAGATGAGGAAAGCCATTGGAGGATTGTAGCAAGGCCGAACTGGCCATACCCATATTGGCCATTTCCCTGGGAGGCTGGAAGGGTGGAGGAGGGGGTGAGCGGTTTTGTTACTGGGGGCTGGCACTGCAAAGTTTCTTGAATATCCAGCAGTTTTGAGGCAACAATAAAAGTGTCACAATACCTCTGATGACTAATGTACCCACTGGAGAGAGATGGGAGTTTTGTTTAGTGGCAGTTTTGAATCATCCTAGGTAGCACAAAGGGTTAATATGCCTGCTGCAAAGAATGTGTACCATGCATATCAAAGAACAGTATTTTATGTGTACAGCTCAGTCGGTTACTGCATTTGTCACAGAGATTCATTTGTTATCATGCAGTTCATAAGTTACATATGTAATCTGGCACAGTGAGCTATGAACTGCCATCAGAGAGCTGCATGCAAACTGCATGGTACAGGTGACAAAGTTATGTTTTCTTCTCAGTTTTTCATTATCCTTACGTTGCTAAAAGGGTTTGTTTGGGTAGAAATACATTCTTATCATTAAAGTCAATGCTAACTACTGTTTTATGTTCTGGATCCTGAGTTTATGCCTCTTCAGACCAAGCAGTCTTACAAAATGCCTACCACTATGGGTGAACGTGCATCCTACACCTTGTAGTCCCCGTTGCCTTATGTAACGTTTTTTATATACGGATTTATACACATATGATTTATTGTCTCTATATGTGTGTGTGTGATGTAAAGTGCTCTGACACCCTACACTGGTATGAGAGACGCTATAAAACAAATGAAATACATGTGAGAGAGAGAGGTACTTTTGGCTATAGTGAGGGAATTATTTGAGAGCCCCATCAAAGATTGTTGTATCCTGGTGCACAGTAAGGTCATCATATACTATGCTTTAGAAGCTACTACAATGGAAAATAGAATGGCAAATGTGTTGTAGAACACACTATGTTTTTGCAAATTCTCTTGGGGTGTGCCAAAACAAAGGCTGTAAGCTGTCGGCTTGTTTGTAACACACAACTTCTAAGTATCTGCAAATGAACTAAGCAAATGTTTCAAAACATATCAGCAGTTAGGAAACCACAAATGGACCACTGGTTTGTGATTCAGAAGTGCGCTGGAACCAGAGTTTTAATGGGATCAAAACAATCAAGACTGTTTACTTGGTGATGTTCAAATTATACATATTTGCCGAAACCACATTTCCCACATTAGTATTTGTGCGCTACATAGTTTTATCAGTAAAACTGCATGTTGTCATTTTGCCTCCATTCAATAGAAAATGTTCTGTATGTAAAAGTGCCTACTTCTGACCTACAATAATGCCTCAATAATCTATACAGTTTCTAGTATGTAGCACACGTCTGTGCATCAATGAGAATCTACAGTTTACAGCTCACAGAAATTAAACAGCCCAAGCAGTATACTATTTCCTATATACAGGTAAAATAAGGAGGGCTAATTTATGACTAGACAGGGCATTACATACTAATGTTAACTTCTTTCTAACCGTTCTAACCCACAATAATACCATAACGCTCAGCAGTCTGCAGCCAATTATAGCTCATGCAGACTGGTTAATAACTCCCTTTTCTTGCTTCAAGCTCTTACCCTCACCCAAGACCTGTCTGTTATGGGTCTAATCCATCACTCAGTACTTTCCCCACCTCCTAAACCACTCATCACCAGCTGAACAGACATGTAATAACTGAAGAGATCTGACACACAAAGCTGGCCTTTTGGAGGACCGTACTCTAGTCCAGCCCTGCAGGTCCCAATTAGCTACATCCTATGCGTACCGCTTTACATCTCACAATGGCAGTGATGTGTCTGTAAAACTTACCTTTTGTCCCGAAGTTTTGCCCTGAATTTTGACCTTCTGTCCTGAATTTTGACCCTTTGTCCTGCATTTTTACACTCAGTGTCCTGAATTTGCACCCATGCCCAGTGGCGGCTCCTTCATTGGGGCGGGGGGTCGTCCTACTGCTTTATCGCAGTGCGAGAAGCAGAAACATAAAATGGTAAAACTGCAATTTTGCCTGGTTGTGTAGGGTGGGCGGTCCTGCTCGTGGGCAAGGGAGGGTGGCTTGCCCACTGTTGTGGGCCCTGACTCAAAGCAGTCATGCGCACTCCATTTTTTAGGTCTCGCCTGGCGTTAGCAGCACGCATGCGCTTCCATCGCCATGCGAGGGCCTCTTGGAATCAATACGGATTCTGAAGGGGACTTGAAGCCCCGCCCCTTCTTTCCATTGGCTTGTGTCATAGCATCTGCTAAACGCAGTCTTTCTATTGTGAAGGAGGCTTTGTAATCCCTCCTTGTTGCTGCTCTGTCCGCTTTTAGCCCCGCCCACTAGGACTGGATGCTTTACTCGCGGCGTGAGACGGTCTCCTTCATTAGCCGGGCGCACTATATTTTTCACAATGGCGACAGCTTGTTCCTACTGCAGGCACAACGTGTTTTCCTCGCCATGCCTGCTTTCACTTTCCATTCACTTCACTTGGTGCTGAGCTCACTTAAAGGCTGTTGTTGTGAAGTCTCTGAAACCTAGCACATGTCATTACCTCGTGAGCTGTGTAATAATAGTTATTAGTGTGTTTAGGAAGCACTGTTAAAGAAATGGAGAGCATCTGTTTTATTGTCATTGGAAGGTAAAATTATTTAATTAACCCTGAAGAAGTTCCTGTTCTGTGACCTGAAAAGCTCGATACATCTCTACATTGGCATCGTAATTTGTTTCTTGGAGGCTGTTAGAAAGTTAGCGCTCCATTCACGTATATGTTAACCATCCGAGTTTTACCGCTGTTCACTATTTGAATGTTCGAATGCTTATACAATGCTGCTAGGTTTTCCAATGTGAGTGTAAAGCCTGTTTTTAACCTGCTCATCTTTCTCGGCACGCCCCTGCTAACCGTCTTTAAGGTCCTGTGGTATTGGTGACAGGTGTAAGCTTACCGTTTCTAAGAACTGTTTTTCACTGTTGAACTTTGTTGACTTTCGCTTTTACCTTAGAAGCATAAATTCCTGCTAAGCCTCTAGTACATGCAGCTGATTTCCGAGGGCGCCTGTTCCCTGTACCACACCCCTCCTTCTTGTTTTAATTAAACAATGGTTTCCTGGCTCAGCGCGGTGCCCACTTCATGGACGCCGCGCTTTATCTTTCACTGACGCTCACTCTTCATTCACTCTCTTCGGCTGCCTCCTCCTCCCCTTGTTTTTTTTAACTTTGAAACTGAGCGTGGCGCCACTTCACGGACACCACGCTCGGTTTAGTTATATATTTCTTAACTCTCTCCATCTGTTTCCTGACAAGCATTGTTTTTTTTGCAGGTCTGTCTGCTTGGCTTGCTTCTTCCGCTGCGGCCTACCCCAGAAGCGAAAAGGACTGTGAAGATTTATTGATAGGGCGGTGGATCTCGAGGCTGGAAGGGCTAGGGCAAAGTCAGTCCCAGTTCCGACAATCCTTTCTGTGAGTTCCCTCCTGCATCCACAATATGGACAGGCTGTGTTATGCGCTATGTGTTTGTTTTAAATGCCACTAGCGCCTACGGACGGCTGCTTCAAAGCTTCGAAAATCTGTTTTAACCGGGACATTGAGGGAGCGGAATATTTTATCGTTGACAAATGAGCGTGAAAGGCAGACAGTCCTGCTTTCAGTCAGTCAGACGCCTCGCACTGCTGTCGCGTGCATGTTCGTTTTTGTTGTTTATCCCAGCAGCCACTACATGTAACTGGCTCTGGCCAGCCCAGCTGACCTTTAGGGGAACCTCCTGTCAGGAAATGTCTTGATCTGCAGGCTGTGCTGTTCCCATTGCTTTATTATCCTGAATGATGCATGCACTATATTTTGAGGCGGGGGAGTGGGTAAGGGGGTGTCAGAAGGAACAGGGTTTGGACACCCAGAGTGTACTTGACTGCAGTGATGCTGTGGAAAGCTCATTAGCAGTGTGTTTTAATCCAAGACCTCTTCGAGGAAGTGCTGCCTGCCCCTCCTCCCCTTCACCCCCAACCTAAGCATATTCACATGTAAATGAAAAGCCATCTGCCTCTGTTGGTGGAAAATATAACCATACCATGTGACCGCAATTACAATAATTGCGGTCCTCCTTTGAGGTCAATCACTTTGTTCCACACATAGGCAGCATCTGCCTGTAAAAAAAGGCAATGGGGGGATGAGGGGTGTGGGGGGAAGTTCTAGTCTGCAACAACTCTGCCCAATCCCCAAACTCCAACTTCTCCTCCAAACACCCCCCACCAATGCTGCATACCTCCGATTTAGGTGCATAGTGAACTGCTACTATCCTAATCATTTGTTTTGCATCCACACTTTGACAGTCTTGCCCAGGGCTTTAAGTGGGGGAAGAAACCTGGGGGGGGCCTCTTATAGGGGTGTGGCCTATTCAAGTAGGGGGCGTGGTCTGAATCATGATAACTAGCATTGTGTGCTTAAGAAATTCAAAGTCGCATCCAGCAAAGGATATTCAGAAAGGGCATTGTCTAACCATCATAGATCATCTGATCAACAATACTCCTTGAGCTTTTTTAACCCCTTCATTTTTAGGCCTCCCCCCGCCCCTGTGCTAAGCCTTTTTTTTGGCTATTTGAGGGAGTTTGTGATTAGGCCCCTGTAACTTTTTGACCACATAAGGTATCCACACCAAATGTGCGTCTTTTTCTTCAAACATCCTGTGGATTCCAAAGGTACCCAGGTTTGTGGATTCCCCTGGAGGGTACCCAGTAATAAGCCAAAATATAGCAATATTTAGTTTTTTTAGGGAAAAATGGGAAAAGGTGCTGCAAATGAAAGCGTCTGGGTTTTTCCCTACAAATGGTATCAAAAAGGGTTTGTGGTGCTGAAATCACCATTTTACCAGCTTTTGGGAAATGACAGACTTTAGTCAGAAAACCAAACATTTTTACACAGTTTTGGCATTTTTCTGGGACAGAAAATATTTTTGCAATAATGGATCCTGGAAAACTATATATTTTTAAAAAGTAGACATAATTCTGAATTTAGCAAGGGGTCATTTGTGTAGATCCTTCAAGGTTTCTTTATAGATACTAACAGTTAAATATAGGAACATTTGAAAAGTTGTTGGAAAAACAGCCTTTTGTGTCACCGTTTTCACCTGTAACTTCTTCTAAATATGACAGCTTTTGAAAGCAATACACTGTTACATCCACGAGATCTTACTGGTTGTGTGGATATATAAGACTTGTAAGCTCACCAAGAACCCGACGAACCCAGAGCCAAAAACTGAGCAGCGACTTGTAATGGTTTTTTATTATTTACCGGTTATATAGCAATTATTCTGGGAAAATGTATACATGGAAAAATTGGTATGAAAGACACGTATGTATTTCTGAAATGGGAACAAAATATAGAGTTTAGAAACAGTAGATATTTGCACATTTCTGAAATTGGGAATACTCATACTACCATAAGAATTATCGATCATTTTTCAAAATTACTTCTTTTTTACACATTGTCTTTCATTTGGAAGGCAGAAATGCATTGAAAGTCAATAGGTAATAACAGTTGCTTTACAAATCTGAATTACCCTAAGTCTCCCGATAAAGATGGTATCTCACTTGTGTGGGTAGACAGAGTTCCCACTTAAGAAAACGGCTCAAAATGCAACGTGACCACACCTCATTTTCACAATAAAAAATTACACTTTTTTTGCAAAATGCCTAGCTGTAGTTTTTGAACACTAGCTCTGCAGGTACCTAGCAAAACCTAGCAAACCTATATGTTTTTGAAAACTAGACACCCAGTGAAATCCAGGATGGGGTGACTTGACTGGCTCTCAACAGCTCCTGTTACCCAGAATCCTGTGCAAACCTAAAGAAATGCAAAAAAAACCACATTTTCCTCACATGTCTGTGGTGGAAAGTTCTGGAATCTGCGTGGATCCACAAATTTCCACCCACCCAGCATTCCCCAAAGTCTTCCGAGAAAAATGGGACTTCACTTGCATGGGTAGGCCCAGTGCCAGAGACAGGAAACGGCACAAAACGTAACGTGACCACACCACAATTTCACAGCGAAAAATTACCCTTTTTTGGCAAAGTACCTAGCTGTAGTTTTTTAACCCTAGCTCTGCCGGCACCTAGGGACACCTAGCAAACTTATATAATTTTAAAAAACTAGACACCCAGTGAAATGCAGGATTTGGTGACTTGACTGGCTCACACCAGGTTCTGTTACCCAGAATCCCTTGAAAACCTAAAAAATTGTAAAACAAAAAACACATTTTCCTCACATTTCTGTGGTGGAAAGTTCTGGAATCTGCATGGTTCCACAAATGTTCATGCACCCCGTGTTTCTCAACATCTTCTGAGAAAAATGGTACCTCACTTGTGGAGGTAGGCCTAGTGGCTGCAACAGGAAACAACGCAAAACGGAACGTGGACACACTACGATTTCACAGTGAAAAATTACCATTTTTTTGGCAAAGTGCCTAGCTGTAGTTTTTGAACCCTAGCTCTGCCAGCACCTAAGGAAATCTAGCAAACTTATACATTTTTGAAAACTAGACACCCTGGGGAATCCAGGATGGGGTGACTTGTCTGCATCTCACCAGGTTCTGTTACCCAGAATCCCTTGCAAACCTAAAACTTTTTTTTAAAAAAACACATTTTCCTCACATTTATGTGGTGGAAAGTACTGGAATCTGCGTGGATCCACAAATTTCCACCCACCCCGCCTTCCCCAAAATCTTACGAGAAAAACAGTACATCACTTGTGTGGGTAGGATTAGTGCCTGCGACAGAAAACGGCCCAAAACGCAAAGTGGACACACCACAATTTCACAGTGAAAAAAAGACCCTTTTTAGGGCAAAGTGCCTACCTGCTGGAACCTAGGGAAACCTAATGAACCTATACATTTTTGAAAACTAGACACCCAGGGGAATCCAGGATGGGGTGACTTGACTGCCTCTCACCTGGTTCTGTTACCCAGAATCCCTTGCAGACCTAAATAATTGTCCCAAAAAACACATTTTCCTCACATTTCTGTGGTGAAAAGTTCTGGAATCTGCATGGATCCACAAATTTCCACTCACCCCGCGTTCCCCAAAGTCTTCTGAGAAAAATAGTACCTCACTTGCGTGCGTGGGTCAAGGACCCGTGACAGGCAAGGGCCCAAAACCTATTGAGGCGACATCAAAATTACCTATCACAAAACAACCTGGTTTTGCAAGGGGTGTTCCTCTGAGTTTTTGGCCCCTGACTCGGCGACCGTCTAGGGAAACTTACCAAACCGCACATTTCTTAAAACTAGACACCCGGGGGAGTCCAGGGAGGTATGGCTTGCGTGGGTACCCTAATGTTTTCCTACCCAGAAATCACTGCAAACCTCAAATTTAGCTAAGAAAAAAATCACTTTTTTCTCAAATTTCTGTGTGGGAAAGTTCTGGAATCAACATGGATCCACAAATTTCCTCACACCCAGCGTTCACCCAGGTCTCCCGATAAAAATGATACCTCACTCGCATGGGTGGGTCAAGTACCTGCGACAGGCAAGGGCCAAAACCTATTGAGGTAACATCAAAATGACCTATCACAAAACAAACTGGTTTTGCAAGAGGGGTCTCCTGGGTTTTTGTCCCCGGGCTCGGCGGCCATCTTGGGAAACTCCCATATCCAAACATTTCTGAAAACTAGACACACGGGGAAGTCCAGCGAGGTATGGCTTGCATGGGTCCCCTAACCTTTTCCTACCCAGAATCCCCTGAAAACCTCAAATTTCTCTGAAAAAATCACTTGTTTCTCACATTTCTGTGTGGGAAAGTTCTGGAATCTACGTGGATCCACAAATTTCCTCACACCCAGCTTTCCCGATAAAAATTATACCTCACTTGTGTGAGTGGGTCAAGTACCCACAACAGGCAAGGGCCCAAACCTTATTGAGGCGACTTCAAATTTACCTATCACAAAACAACCTGGTTTTCCAAGGGGGATCATCTGGGTTTTTGTCCCCGGGCTCGGTGGCCATCTTGGGAAACTACCAAACCCAAGCATTTCTGAAAACTAGACACCTGGGGGAGTCCAGCGATGTATGGCTTGCGTGGGTCCCCCAATGTTTTCCTACCCAGAATCCCCAGCAAACCTCAAATTTAGCTGAAGAAGTCACTTTTTCCATACATTTTAGCGTGGGGAGTACCGTTCCCACACAAATGTCCTCCCACTCAGCGTTCCCCTTGTTCTCTCGAGTAAAACGATACCTCACTTGTGTGGGTGGGCCAAAGGCCTGTGACTAGGAAGAGCCCAAAACATAGGGATATAGATATAGCACCGAGAATTCTGAGCGCTACATTTAAAAAAAAATTTTTTTTAGCCAGTTCTGCTTTGGACACCCACACAAGTGAGGTATCATTTTACTCGGGAGAACAAGGAAAACGCTGGGTAGTAGGACATTAGTGCCAGCACGGTGATTCCATGCAAACATATGGGGTAAATACGTTTTTTCACTAAATTAGAGGTTTGCAGGGGATTCTGGGTAGGGAAACATTGGGGATCCACGCAAGCCACACCTCATTGTACTCCACAGGGTGTCTAGTTTTCAGAAACATGTAGGTTTGTTAGTTTCCCAAGATGGCCGCCGAGCCCAGGGACAAAAACCCAGGTGCCTCCCCCCCAAAACCAGGTAGTTTTGTTATAGGTAATTTTGAAGTCTCCACAATATGATTTCGGACATTTCCTGTTTCAGCCACTTTGCCTACACACACAAGTGAGGTACCACCTGGGGGAACGCTGGGTGGGTGGAAATTTGTGGATCCACGCAGATTCCAGAACATTCCCACACAGAAATTTGAGAACAAAATGTATTTTTCAGCTAAATTTGAGGTTTGCAGGGGATTCTGGGTAAGAAAATGTTGGGGGACCCACACAAGCCATACCTCGCTGGACTCACCCGGGTGTGTACTTTGCAGAAATGTGTGGGTTTGGAAGTTTCCTAAGATGGCCGCCGAGCCCAGGGCCAAAAACCCAGGTGACCCCCCATTGCAAATTCAGGTTGTTTTGTGATAGGTAATTTTGATGTCTCCTCAATACGTTTTGGGCCCTTGCCTGTCTCGGGTACTTGACCCACCCACGCGAGTGAGGTACCATTGTTATCAGGAGACCTGGGCAAACACTGGGTGGTAGCAAATTTGTGGATCCACGTAGATTCCAGAACTTTCCCACGCAGAAATTCGAGAATTTTTTTATTTTTTTCAGCTAAATTTGAGGTTTGCAGGGGATTCTGGGTAGAAAAACGTTGGGGAACCCACGCAAGTCATACCTTGCTGGACTCTCCTGGGTGTCTAGTTGTCAGAAATGTGTGGGTTTGGTAGGTTTCCTAAGATGGCCGCCGAGCCAGGGGCCAAACACTTAGGTGACTCCCCTTGCAAAACCAGGTTGTTTTGTGATAGGTCATTTTCATGTCTCCTCAATACTTTTGGGCCCTTACCTGTCGCGGGTTCTTGAACCACTTATGCGAGTAAGGTTTTTGGCCCCGGGCTTGGCAATGGTTCCGTCATGAGCACAAGGGCATCGATGCTCATGACAGAACCATTCCGTCATGAGCATCGAAGGGGTTAATGACACTTCATTCAGCCAAGAGAAGCAGTTTTATTTGTTTGTTATTCTAAATCCACTCTATAGGTTGTATTTGACTAGGTTTCGCCTGGACACTGTAACTTTTCTGGCCCAAGGTGGATGGACAGAAAACCTTTCACTATTGCTCTTGCGACAATACCTCAAAGCAATCCAGATTGCACTTTGTTCACTTCTGTGCACCTTGCTGCCCTAGTTCTTATTGAGAAGGTTTTAGATTACTGCATTCTCTCGACTCCCTGAGTTCTGCTATGCTGGTCCTACTTTTTATAAGAGCCAGTCTTCTAGTAAGAAAGCGTTATGGTTAAGTGTTGTTTTCTGAACATGAAGGAAATCGCAGCTTTACTGACTTAACGTTTTACATGATTTATGAAATTTCCATGATAAACACCATGTACTGATGCACAATGCACTTTCAATAAGAAAGATTCATAGGTAAATTACCACTTGCTGAACAGGAAGAAAATTGTTGTTATATTGATGTAACTTTTTTCAATACATACAAAACCTGTGTGATAACATCTTGCACACCGCACTTTTTTCTACATTTACTCTTGCCCCTGTACCCTAATCTTGATTAATTAGATGCTCATAGGAAAACAGCTTCATGGCTTTTGCATCCATCTGAGACCTGATGATTTGCTAAGTCTCTGAGAGCGCTAAGATGATAGGCATTGTCGGCTAGGAGAAGACATGTTCAACTTGTATTTTATGAGACGACGTTGGAAATTGTTGAATTATTGTTTGATGTATTTAATTAAAGGAATCTGTATTTTATTCTGCGCTTTTGTGAGTTTCAAAAATCAAATAAAGCTTTTATGATACTGATACTATGACATTTATGTGGGCTTTCAGGTTTGGTCAAAGCCACAACATCTTTTCAATTGAAATCTTTATAAATAAATATACAGGTTTCGAAATGTGTGGCTTATGGAGGAAATGTGGCACCAGATTAACATAATTAGACTTCTGCTGATCTGTCTTGCACTGATATCAGTCACCAGGAATGCCAAAAGCGTTTGAGGGGCCTGGGTGTCAAACATCACACACAGCCCTTCTCTGGGGTTCTGGCACCACGAGTACCTCGTTCAAACTATAAACATTATCCTGAGACACAGAGAGGACGCTCCAAAATATGGCATGGCCTAGCGGAAACTGACGTTATATGGCTATTCATAGGCTTATTACAAAAGCAGCCCTCGTCTACTTTTATGATTTATGAATATATTTAGCAGTGTCAGGGTGGAGTGGACGTCTTACAAGAGACTATAACAACGATCATATTAGTGATGTCGTGAGCACACAAGTCTACCTAAAATGGCCAACAGCTAGCCCCCGGAAAAAAACAGGCTGGTCCCTCCAACTCGCTATGTATTGATCTACTTTTGAAACCTGCATTGACGCCTCCTCACATGAAATTCACCTCTCACAATGAAGAACAAGTATTGGCAAAGGTAATCGTGTTGAAAATAATTGAAGAGATGAGCTAATGGTGCAGGAAGAGCAGAAACTGCCGACCCCGGCGATCCCTCCAATTTCCCTTCCTCCTACAACGCGGCTCACCTGGCATGACGTCATGCCTTGACCTCCACTTATCAGTAGTGAGCAAAATGAGCATGCGCACATCAATGTGCATGCTCTCACTGCAGTCCAAGAATAAAACAAATATAAACTGCAAGAAAAATAAAAAATAAAACAGACTACCTTTGTTGGGCCTGAAAATAGAGCCCGATAAAGCCCCGTTTCGAGGCACCCTAAAAATAACTGCCGGTGCTCAGACCCAGACAGACCCGCCCCACTTAAAGCCCTGGTCTTGCCTTATTATTAAAAATGCAATAGGTCTTGCCTTTCATTAAGTTAAACTGTAAACAACTAAGCTCTCGCAACCACCAAACAGTGTGAAAATTAAGACAAAAGTGACAATAAGTAGCAGAAAGCAGCAGATCTCTATGTTCGTGTTCTTATTTCAAAAGGATGTTTAATTGGATCCACAATCAGCCGACACGTGTTTCATCGTGTTGAAGTGGAGTCAACACGACTCTTCAGGGCTGATGAAATAAAATAAACATATGTATAATACATTTCACTGTAACACATCTGGTACACTTGTCAGTGATAAAGACGTGCACGGAAGTAAAAGTGACGGATCGTTACGTGCCTGGTGGCCGTTTAGTGATTACGTACCATGCACATCCACACTCGCAACCTAGTGACGGTGGTAAAGTGCGTGGGTAGCAATAGCACCATTCCTATCTGTTTCAACAGTTCATTCACTATTGGCATAAAAAATTCAAATCACATGGTTTATCGTCTCACGCTCACGAGGAAACCGCGTTAGTGAAGGATCAGGGTATGAAACGTGTTAATTGTTCCATTCTATTAAGCATAAAGTGAGTGTATCATGCTCAATACCAATGTAGGTCCATGTGCAAAAGTCAAATTCATGCGGCTCTAAAAAAAACCAAAAAGTGTCCATAGTAGCCTACCTGGTATAAAATCCAGGCATCTATGGGTTGATGCGAAAAATGTAAGCGAGTGGATCGATATATCTACACATTGAAAAAAGTAAATAAAAGGGAGACACATTAATACGAGGCAAGTGGTGTTGATTACAGGGTGCAGTAAAGCAGTGTTGGCTGTAGCTTACCCTGTAAAAATATTTGACGGGTATGTCAATATATAGTAAACGTAGAGAACCCTGGTGTCGGGTTGGAAGTTAAGTGATCACACAGCTGTATTGGTCTGTTTAAAATGTTGCTCGTTTAATCCAAACTGAGACTGCACGAAAAGAAAAACCAAAATAAAGCCCAATGAGAACATTGAAAGGTAAACGAGTAATAGTCAAGTATCAGACAATGCAGATGCAGTTCAATGCATCGATAGGCCAAAGTGTACATACCTAAACACATGTGGGTGTTTAGCCGTACCGGGAGGGGATCCGACTGATTATAGTATTTTCAGGATAATTACTGGATAAGACTCTCCGTAGGTAAGCGAACTACGTATAAAGAGACTCAAAAAGGAACTACGTATAAAGAGACACAAAAAGGGGGGGAGGCGGTAGTGATTATGTCTCCAGCCTTTAAACCTGTATCGGAAGAAACGCAAGTATACAGGGTGTTGTGTTCTTACCTCCAGAGCGGTATCCCTCCTCTGTGTGTTCCCGGTCCCGGGAACACACAGAGGAGGGAGTGTGGATGTGCATGGTACGTAATCACTAAACGGCCACCAGGCACGTAACGATCCGTCACTTTTACTTCCGTGCACGTCTTTATCACCGACAAGTGTACCAGATGTGTTACAGTGAAATGTATTATACATATGTTTATTTTATTTCATCAGCCCTGAAGAGTCGTGTTGACTCCACTTCAACACGATGAAACACGTGTCGGCTGATTGTGGATCCAATTAAACATCCTTTTGAAATAAGAACACGAACATAGAGATCTGCTGCTTTCTGCTACTTATTGTCACTTTTGTCTTAATTTTCACACTGTTTGGTGGTTGCGAGAGCTTAGTTGTTTACAGTTTATGGTAATCTTTTGATTGTCTTGAACGGTTTTAGGGTCATTCCGTTCGCTCTGAACGCACCACGCGTCTGAACTCATCTCCTTACAGGTTGTAACGTATACTATAGGTAGAGCGCCGTCATCTGAAACTTCTCTCAACCCTATTAGCTGATTTTCTGTTATCTATTCAGATTGGTTGCCTCCACGTTACCTTTACTTGATCATTTTCACTTTACAGTTTTCCCTATTATGGACAGGGATAAGGTAGCAGCAGACCTCTTCGACAATTTAGCGAAAGGAATGCCTACACACCAGGCCTCTGCCACTACAGGTCCTGCACCTGTGGAGGGACTCAGGGCTAAGTTTTTCAAACTTGAAAGGCTAAAAAAACAAGAAAATTCTCGGTGGTGGGATGGAACCACCCTGAAGTATTACAGAAGAAACAAACAAATTCCTAGAGGTTTACGTTCCCAGACCTTTCCCACATATGACAATCTTGACATTGACTTAATGGTCAAGTGGGAGGAGTCTTTGAACCAGAACTCCATGACTCTAATGGATATATTAATAGAGAGTGCGGAACGAAAGTCTGCCAAACTTTTATTAGAAATATCCACCCTAGAACAAGAGATCAAGGATCTCAACAAACCTGAATCCACTGTCAAGAATTATACCATTTTGGATGAAATTCTCCTTAAACATCAGGCAGATATCAAGACCAGGAAAGCCCGACAAATCAGAAGGGATGAGGCTGACTACAAAAATGGGAGGGTATATACTTATGAACAGAAATACGATTCCTTGATTCCCAAATCTAGACAAGGCTCCCAGACGGGTAGATCTACTGTAGCCAGCTCAGTGACTTCAAGTACCTCCTCACTTAACTCTGCTGGACTCATAGAATCTGAGGATGAAAGAACAGAAAATACTGATCTTATCAACATGCCATTTTTTTTAGAAATGGAACGCATCAGAAAGGGCAACAGAACAACTCTAACCAGGGGCGCCACAGACCCAAAACCCACAGGGGGAGGCGCAGCCTCAAACGAGGAGTATCGAAGGAAACTCAGGTCAGGCACACAGAGAAACTAACCGACTCAGAGGATACGGTTCAAGTAATTAATCTGTCCTCCTTTCCTTTAACCACTGACATGGTTTCCTTACTTGGCAAAGGTCTCAACTTTAACCCTTACAACACTGGTGATATCTGTCAGAGTAAAATTGATATTTTCAAGTTTATACGGAATGTAAAGCTGAAAAAACATTTTGCTTGTAAATCTAATGTTACTAGTGAATCTAGACCCTCTCCCACTGTCTGTGACAAAGAAGTTTTGACTATTAAAGATGTTCAAGCAACCCATCTGCTTCTTTCTTTAACGGATAGAGAAGAAAGCCCTTATGACATGGAGAGGCTTTTAGAGGAACTAGATATCGAAACAGATTATGGGCAGACCAGTGGTCTGAAAAACAAATCTAGGTGGACCCCGACTCTATCGGGGGGCAACGCTATAGATAATTTTCATAGGCATGTCCTGGATGACATAAACAAAGTAAACATGAAGAACTTAAAGGATAAATTCAGATATAAGGACAACTTGACAAAAGGCGAACGTCTTGCACTCTCTATCCTTAGTGATAATCCTAACATCGTCATTAGGGAGGCTGATAAGGGGGGCAATGTAGTTGTGATGGATCTCGTGGACTACAATAACGATATTTTTTCACAACTGAGTGACACTTCTTGTTATGAACCACTTTTTCAAAACCCCATGGGTCCTCTAACTATCCTAATTAACAAACTATTACTTGAATGGAAACAATCTGGTCTTCTGGACAATGATGAATACCTATATCTGAAGGTTTTCAGACCTACTTTTCCTTGGTTGTACACTCTTCCTAAAATACACAAAAACCTACCATTCCCGCCTGGCAGACCCATTGTCTCGGGTATTGGGGGTCCTACAGAGAGACTAGCGGAGTTTGTGGACTTATTCATAGGCCCCTTAGTAAAAAACTTACCATCTTATATCCAAGATTCGAAACATATTTTAGGAATGATGTCAGATATTGATTGGCAACCTGAAACTATAATAGTCACAATGGATGTGGTGTCTTTATACACCAGCATTAATCCTGAATTAGGGATGCAAGCAATGGAGAAAATACTTTCCAATCGACCAGCTTCGTTGTGGGCTCACACGAAGATGTTACTACGTATGATGGAAATCATTCTTGATAACAACTACTTTATCTTTGACCGTAAATGGTTTAGGCAGACAAAGGGGGTAGCTATGGGTTCGAAATTTTCCCCTTCCTTTGCCAATTTGTTTATGGGGGCCCTCGAATCAGACCTCATTTGGGGCCCTAAAGGTTCAACATATATCGACTCCATTTTATTTTGGGGACGTTACATTGACGATTGCTTTCTTCTTTGGTCTGGTACAATAGACTCTTTGACTACTTTCTTCAAACATCTGAATGACAACACATGGGGTATACAATTTACCATGCAATTTAGCAAAGAAAAGATGGAATTCCTAGACTTGGAATTTTACATTAAAGATAATGAACTCCACAGTAAACTTTACAGGAAACCTACTTCCTGTAACTCTGTTCTCCACGCTTGCAGCTCTCACCCTACACACCAAATACAGGCTATACCTTATGGTGAATACCTGAGAGCAAAACGGAACTGCAGTGAGCCCAGAGAATTTGACAACTGTCTAATTAACATGAGAAACAGATTTCTAAACAGAGGTTATCCCCTCCAAACTCTGAAATCAGCAGAGAATAGGGTTTGTCGCGCCTCAAGACCAGATTGTCTAAAGAAACGTGCCGCCAGTGAATCCTCCACCCAAAAAATTAGACTCATTACTGAGTTCAATGCGCTACATCACGCAGTCTCCAAGAGTTTCAACAGACATTGGAAACTGCTAACTGAAGACTCAACCCTAAGAGAGTGGCTACCAGAGAGACCAGCCATTACATACAGAAAGGGATGTACACTGAAAAATAAACTTAGCCCTACGGTCCCACACAACACTTCAGCCTCAGATTGGCTCACTACACATGGCTTGGGTTTCTTTAAATGTGGTTTCTGTTCTTTGTGTGTTTGGGGTAAACATGGCACTAAAACATTTAAAGGTCATGATGGTGTCAGATACACAATCAGACATAATATCACATGTCTAACTAGATACGTGGTGTACATTATTGAGTGCCAGTGTGGCAAGATTTATGTGGGCAGTACAATCAGACCCCTTAAAGAGAGATTAGCTGAACATATGCGGGCGATCCAGAAAAGAGATCCCAAATACCCGGTTGCACTGCATATTGCGGCATGTCAATCACTTGAGGATGAGGTGAAGGTACGTTTCTTTGGTATTGATGTAATCCCCCCAAACATTAGGGGGGGCAACAGAGAACTCACTCTGAGACGTAGGGAAGCCACGTGGATCATGCGTTTGCAATGCGTGGAACACGGGCTGAACTATGACCCAGAGCTTCAATTCTTTTTAGGGAACTGATGCTCTATCGTCCTAATAAAATGTTGCACATGATTTATAGATCCGTCATTTGTTAATACATTTGCAAATAGACATGAAATCGTTGAGACTGAAATGAGAACTGCATGAATGAATTCATTTGGAGATATGGTCGTATAATTAATTCAATTGGGGAGTCATGACTCCGTTACAGCCCTCCAGGGATTGTTATTTACCATATGGTTTTAATGTGCTGAATACCATAATGTTATTTTATACTCAAATATGATGTATGTAATAGAAAGTGCCAAACTGTGGCTTAGGATTTGCCTTCATGACTTGTAATCTTATAAATTCATATTAAGAATGCAGGAATGTTGACATACAGATTGTAAAGTCACCAAGTCACCATGCTACTTTACTTTTCACTTATGGGTGCTTAAGTCGAGGTTTTCCAATCTAACGCAACAGTATTAACGCTTATTCGGGATCACCTCACACATTTTCTCACGTGATCACGAAATTCCCGGCTCTAATTTACTTATGGACTAGTATGCCATCATGGTTTAGTTTTACCAGGAGGCTTAGTTTTTTATGCAATTCTGAACCTTTTGTGAAATTTCACATTCTGAAACAGACGACTCGACTCAACTTGCAAATTATTCTTTCTGTTCCTTATATAAACTTATTATAGTCGCACACATGACATGTGGCCAATAGATCTTCACGGATCTATATGTTTACAATCTTCTTTATATACCAAATGAGAGGCTTGGCAAGAGCGCCCTGAATACTAATATACAGGAATTCTTTTCCAACCCACATTGTCCTCATATTGAATATCACTATCGTTTAAATTGTAATTTTCATTGTGTGTTCTGCTAGTTGGGTGACTTACAGCGAACATTTTCACATCTAAGATGGCGGTCACCTTTTGACGTGTGAATCAGACCGACTCTTTCTAGCTAATGAGCAACCTAGACTATATCTTTCTATCCTGTTTCCGGTCACGTGTCCGTCTCTGGAACACGGCGACCGGGAACACACAGAGGAGGGATACCGCTCTGGAGGTAAGAACACAACACCCTGTATACTTGCGTTTCTTCCGATACAGGTTTAAAGGCTGGAGACATAATCACTACCGCCTCCCCCCCTTTTTGTGTCTCTTTATACGTAGTTCGCTTACCTACGGAGAGTCTTATCCAGTAATTATCCTGAAAATACTATAATCAGTCGGATCCCCTCCCGGTACGGCTGAACACCCACATGTGTTTAGGTATGTACACTTTGGCCTATCGATGCATTGAACTGCATCTGCATTGTCTGATACTTGACTATTACTTGTTTACCTTTCAATGTTCTCATTGGGCTTTATTTTGGTTTTTCTTTTCGTGCAGTCTCAGTTTGGATTAAACGAGCAACATTTTAAACAGACCAATACAGCTGTGTGATCACTTAACTTCCAACCCGACACCAGGGTTCTCTACGTTTACTATATATTGACATACCCGTCAAATATTTTTACAGGGTAAGCTACAGCCAACACTGCTTTACTGCACCCTGTAATCAACACCACTTGCCTCGTATTAATGTGTCTCCCTTTTATTTACTTTTTTCAATGTGTAGATATATCGATCCACTCGCTTACATTTTTCGCATCAACCCATAGATGCCTGGATTTTATACCAGGTAGGCTACTATGGACACTTTTTGGGGGTTTTTAGAGCCGCATGAATTTGACTTTTGCACATGGACCTACTTTGGTATTGAGCATGATACACTCACTTTATGCTTAATAGAATGGAACAATTAACACGTGTCATACCCTGATCCTTCACTAACGCGGTTTCCTCGTGAGCGTGAGACGATAAACCATGTGATTTGAATTTTTTATGCCAATAGTGAATGAACTGTTGAAACAGATAGGAATGGTGCTATTGCTACCCACGCACTTTACCACCGTCACTAGGTTGCGAGTGTGGATGTGCATGGTACGTAATCACTAAACGGCCACCAGGCACGTAACGATCCGTCACTTTTACTTCCGTGCACGTCTTTATCACTGACAAGTGTACCAGATGTGTTACAGTGAAATGTATTATACATATGTTTATTTTATTTCATCAGCCCTGAAGAGTCGTGTTGACTCCACTTCAACACGATGAAACACGTGTCGGCTGATTGTGGATCCAATTAAACATCCTTTTGAAATAAGAACACGAACATAGAGATCTGCTGCTTTCTGCTACTTATTGTCACTTTTGTCTTAATTTTCACACTGTTTGGTGGTTGCGAGAGCTTAGTTGTTTACAGTTTATGGTAATCTTTTGATTGTCTTGAACGGTTTTAGGGTCATTCCGTTCGCTCTGAACGCACCACGCGTCTGAACTCATCTCCTTACAGGTTGTAACGTATACTATAGGTAGAGCGCCGTCATCTGAAACTTCTCTCAACCCTATTAGCTGATTTTCTTTCATTAAGTTAAAGCCATTTGCTTTGCTATAGAATACCATTAGCAAAGCAAATGGCTTTTAACTTAATCAAAGGCGAGACCTATTGTATTTTCAATTCTGCATGCAGCCTACATAGAGAAAATGGCCTCTGTATAGGCGCCGGCTGGACGCTGTCCGCACCAATTACAATGCTGCCATTGCAGATTGAGATTGGCTTGGGGGGGGGAGAAGCCTGGTTTCAGACGCAGGATCCGGCCAGGAGCAGCAGGAGCAGAGGCAGCAGTGCGTGACCTAGGGGCGTAACACAGGCCCACGCATTCCCCGCAGTGCAGGGGGACTCCGAACAGCAGGGGGGCCCTTCAGCACTGTACTCACGCCAGAGAGCTCCGGATTAAATCTGGAGTGGGGCCCCTCTGTGTACCATGCAGGGGGGCCCCTTCAACTTTCGTTACGCCACCGGGGGAAGGACGGAAGGTATGTTTTTTTAAATTTTAATTACCGTCCCGGACTTCTCTTCCCCCCATGCCGGCCACGACTGAAGCCCAGATACACATAGACTTGAGGGACGGTGCAGCGGGAGCGGTTTGAGCTTTTAGCGTTTTCCGGGAGGAAGTTTGAAACATGCGAAGTTTCTAGTTTTAAACTTTTCTCTTGAGTTTTCCAGACTAGATTCATGCCTTATGCTCCTTCTAAGCACAGATTCTAGGTGACAGATTATCAGGCACCTTGTCACCCTCATTAGGAGTATGTGATGGCGTAACAAACGTGGTTAATGTATGCAACACGTTGTTCTGTGTATTTACCACGATTTTGGGGCTTCGCTGAAAGTAGATTGCATCAAAAAATGCCATACCGCTACTTTTTTTCACTGGATAGCTGTGCCTATTAGCTGTTCGGTATTTTATATGCATTAATTTTGCCGTAATTTTATATTGGCAGTTGCGGTAAGGATATTATAGGAAGTGTAGATGCGGCTGCCTAAGGATGTTTTACCGTTGTAAATAACAACCCTTATTCCCATCCATTAACAGAATATTGTAATTCTCGAAAATACTGGACCTCGGACTCTGTAGGATGAACACGCATCTCTGCAGCTGAAGCAGTAGCCCACCAATCTATCACACCTAGTGCGGAAGAGGCATCCACGACTGCGGTGCCCTCAAGCACCACAGAGAAGTGACGCGTTTTGACTAAGCAGCTCACCTTACAAAGCAACTCCAGCCTGTGGGCCCGTAATCACTCGGATGATTTCCTAGGAAGAGAGCAGAGTTCATTTACATCTAAGTGTTTACATAAAGACGTGTTTATTATTTTAAGTTACAGCAAGACTTAATTCAACAATTTGCTTTTAGGGGGGTACAAGGCTAGAAGGCGGGGTGTGCATTGGGATCGTTGTGAAGTTGCAAGTTATCAGTAGTTCACTCAGTTTGTTTTTTATTTTCACATTCTGATACTTGATGCGTGAAAAAGTGTGGAACATGCTAAAACATAGCAGCAATGCATAATAAAATCACGGCATGCCCTGTAAAATCGCGAGATGCCCACTAAAACCATGAAGAAAATGTGACATCTAGCTGGCAGAAAATATCGTGAGGTGGAAGATTACAAACATATCATGGTCCGTGATCGTGAAGTGTAAGGTGTGATAAACTCATGAGAAAAGTGACCAAATAATAAGGCAAGTGTTAAAATATTGTTTGCGTTGCTATGGCGTTGTACAAAATAAATAAAAAAGAGTTTAGTGATAAAATGACAATGTGCAAGGCGGTAGCCTACTTGTAACCATGTTACAGGTGCGGTGTGTCTGATTCAAGAGCTAAATGTGGATTAATGCCGCGGGTGGATTACTAAAATAACAAAATGCGTGTAAAAAACATAAAGTGCATGAAAAAAGTGAGTCACATGTTGAAATGATGAGCGGCCTGATAATATAGTGCTCTGCAGGTAGTCATGAAAATAATGAGTTAGCAAGATTGCAGTTGGAAAGAGCTCTCCAACCCAGCGTCTTAAGCATTCTTCTTAAGCGTTATTTGAAACCCGATTTATTTTAATTAGCATTAGCATGTACAACGATCTGAAGGCGCCCCTCCCCCATCCCCCTTTTTCTGCGTGCAAACACACTGCAATCTGTTCAAAGCCATGTGCGGTTTTATTGGCTATGTTTACAGTTTTCCTCTTCTATCACATTATTAATATGATATTCAGATTATAACGGTTTTAGTTTTTTCTGCTTAGATTGATGATATTAGCATCTCTTATAATATATACATATCGCTCTCTTATCTTATTTAAATTTTCTATTGTATAATTTAGATTTTACTATATTTTTCATGTTTTATCTTTTTACTTTCTAATGTGTTGTCCTACAGATGGTGTCTTTTATCTAATGCAATGTTTATATAATTAGACAGTGTAATTAACATGCTACACATTTTCCTTTCCATAGTATATTGAAATGAGTTAATGTAATTTATTATTTATTTCACATATGGACAAGTATACTTTTAAATATTTTATATGCATTGTTTTTGTACATGAAATACTAATATAAAAATTATATCACAAAGCCATGTGCGGGTGGGCAGACCAAATGCTTTCTTGCTCATTACCAAGCTGACATCTCACAATTCAACCTATTACTGTAAGTGCAACTGGGATTCTTAAAATGGAAGTAATATGGTCACGTTTCAAAGTAAAACACTTTTCTATCAAGAAAAATCTTTTTCTAATCTTTTTGGTTGATGGATGACAGCAAACCTTGTTATTCATATTTTGTCTGCTGGGTTCAAATATCTAGTTGTTATTTTCAGAAAGGTTTGTATTTAAACCTTAGTCCTTTTTGTTAAAACAGTTCAGTGGATTACTGACCATGCTTCAAACATCATTATTTGAACACCAGAATTGGGCTTACTCTCCACATGGCATTCAGGACACGCTTTTACGCCTCACCACTTTTAAATGGCACCAGCCGCCACTGCTTGCCAGTTGGTCACCCTAACTGCATGCCCTCTTTCCATCCCACTCAAAGTGCTAGGTGGTCACAAACGGACTATGGAGGCAGCGCCGATAAGGAGTTGCTGTTCAAAGCATCTTTAGCTATCGTAATGCACTGAGAATACTAAAAACATTTGGTACGGTTCTTAAAATAGTATACATTATGTAACATGCATAACACTTTTTCCTGTGGCACGTAAGTAAATGAAGGAAGGAGGCCCCGAACTAGGCGTGACACAGGGACCAAGCTCCAAGAATGACAGCTCTATGTAGATCATGCGCATGCGTCGTGCGCAGCTGATCCCTCCCAGCTTCCATAGACTCCGGTGACGCGGCGCTAACATGGCGGCAGCTCCAAGGGAGGAATAAACTTTTTGAGAAGGAGTTGTGCGTTGTCTAAAAGGCGAAATCCCTGATAAGCCTCGGATCCAGTGCCTGTTCCGTGCTTCCGACCTTGGCAGCCACAGGTAAGAGCCGAGAGAAAAGCGGGGATGAAACTAAGACGCGAATAGTCTGGGGGAACGTCAGACTGAGCTGTCGCGGTGTGGGGCTTTAATAAGGGGATGTCGAGGGAGATATTTTAATTGCAGATCATTTTGGACTGTACACCCGTTCCTTCATCCTCTATAAAAAATTAGATGCCCATTAGTCCGTGTACTGTTTTTGGTTTCGTTTTGGACTTCCAGGTACGCAGTATTCGCCTCACCTCTATCTAAAGTTGATGTGTGCGGCGCACCCACTCACGTAAACGTCTTACTCGACACACTGGAACTACCCAGCGTTTATGACTTCAGCCCGCCTCGCTGTGGGCTCCGCTTCACCAGAACCCGCCCAACTCTGATTGCTTTGGTAACATCAACATTGAACCCTCCACTTCCTGCTGCAAGTGCAGTGACAGCAGGATTGTGCCTCTCCACAGACATTCCGATTCTTTCGTGTCTCAGAAATTCGGACACTGATACTGGCATCAGTCACACAGGCGCCTAATGCATTTTGACCCAATCTTCAGGTAGTCAAAGTTACAGTTCTTTGTAGGATTGAGGCTTTCATGTTTCCCTATTAGGCGTTCCAGGTCAGTAGCATCGTCATTATACAATAATTTATAACCAATAAAAAACGATAACGTTGAAAGAGCGGTGTATTCCTAAGGTACTGGTAATCGATTGAAGCTTGTCTAGCTTTGGACATCTAAACCCCCCTTTTCTTTCATGCAAAGAGCACATTACTGAGCCCCAGCAATCTATAGTTATTGTATTTACACATAAGTGTTCTGCGTTTTCTTTTATCACTGATATATATTTTTTGCCTATTCTGTCTGTTTTGCAAATCGGTATAATCAGACCCCCCAGGATATAGCGGCATGGATTCGCAAATTTTGCGGCACAAAAATGGAAATTTTGCGGCACAAATATGGAAATTTAGCGGCAATTTTGCGGCATTTTATTTGGCCATATTTCCTACAACAAACACAGATATCTGAGCTTTTTTAGTTATTTAACAACATGAAGCTATGTATATTTGGTTTAATTACAATGTAGACACTTTGTTTCCCTCGAAAAGCATGTACAGATATTTGAGTATGCATATGTCATTGTAAAGGCATGCATAGTAAAGGCGTATGCGTGGTTAAGACTTGTGTGGTTCAGACCGGGTGGAATCAACATGAGTGGTAATTGCATGCGTGGTTCCGTCACACAACCACTGGTTAGCTTGTGCAGCAATGCAGTGAAATGAGAGTATAGAAGTGCCTGGAAACCATTTTTCGCCCATGCAGTGATTCAGTCTGACAGGAGGATAGAAATGTCCAGAGATGCTTTTTATCCACTGCAGAGATAGTCTGACAGGAGGATAGAAATGTCCAGAGATGCTTTTTATCCAGTGCAGTGATAGTCTGACTGGAGGATAGAAATGTCCAGAGATGCTCCTTATCCAGTGCAGTGATACAGTCAGGCAGGGGGGTAGAAATGTCCAGAGATGCTTTTTATCCACTGCAGTGATAGTCTGACAGGAGGATAGAAATATGTGAAGATGCTCTTTAGCTTCTCCAGTGATACAATCAGACTGAAGGTTAAAAATGACCGGAGGTGTTGTTTAGCCCATGCAGTAATGCAGTAAGATGGAAGGGATAGACAGGACCAGGGGGCTCTCTAGCCCGTGCACTGATATAACCAGACAGGCGGATAGAAATGCCCAGAGAGGCTCTTTCGCCCATGCAGTGAGATGGATGGAGAGAAGTCCCTGGAGATGCTGCTTATTGCGTATAGTGATACAGTGAGAAGGAAAAAAAGTGCCTGGAGAAGCTCATTATTCCATGCATTGATGCTGTGAGGTTGGTTAGTAATGTCCAGAGAGACTCTTTATGCCGTGCAGTGAAATAGTAAGAAATAAGAATAGAAATACCTCGAGAATCAATTTGCCACTTGCAGTGATTCAGTAAGAGAATGGAAATGCCTGTGGAACTTCTTTATCCTGAACAGCGAAATAGATTGGAAATGCCCTGGACTGTTATGTACCTGTACCTGTACCTTGATAGAGTGAGATGCAAAGATGGAAATGCCTGTGGAGCTCTTTATGTTGTGCAGGGATAGAGTGAGATAAGATTTACTAAAACCACCCTGGGGTATTCTGAAACCTCTGCAGTGATACGTTCTGATGGCGGATAGAAATGCCCGGATATGCGTATGCCCATATCTCGTGCAGCAATGCCTTGAGGTGGGGGGGAGGTTTCCCTTTATTATTTGTATTCTTTTCAGCCATACAGTGAGAGAACTGAAATACTCTTTATCCCGTGCAGTGATTCAGTGAGAGTTTGAGAGAATACAAATGCCTGGAGCTGCTCTTTATTGTTTGCAGTGATGCAGTGAGCTGGAGAGGCTCTGTATTCCGTGCAGTGGTCCATGAGATGCAAGGATAGAGATGCGTTGATAAATGCTTTGCATCCCGACAAGTGAATGCAGTGAGGCACAAGAACAGACATGCCTTAAGACGCGTTTTATCCCGTGAGCAGTGATGTTCTAAGGCTGTGTGGTCCGTGCAGTGAGACTCGAGGATGGACGTGCCCCGAGAGGATCTGTATGCTGCGCAGTGAGACGCAAAGGTACCCCTACCTTGAAATGCTCTGTTTCCCGTGCAGTAAGATCTAGCAATGAAGAAGAGGGAAGCATATAAATTTCAGAACTTATGACCGCGTAAGCAATGAGAAACTCTAAGAAGATCTTAAATCTGCTCTTTATTTTCAATAAAAAATTACTGAAATAAAAAAAAAACTACTGCATAGCATCAGCAATGAAAATGCACTGGGACCCAACTATACCAAACAGGACGTGAGAGACCATAATGCCTGCAAATGAGTCTCATGTTCCATAATGCCTCCTCGCCCCAAAAAACAGGATAGATTTTTCATGGGTGGACTTAAACAGAACCATGTGCCTCCTTCAGCATGAACTGATCATACTGTGCTGAGAAGGCCCTGCACGAACAGAGGTAAACCACAATAACAAATGCTGGGCTGGAGCACTGCTGTCTCACTCAGGCCTCAGTCCCAGCATGCATTGCTTTTCACAAGCAGGTGCAATCTAGTGCTTCCTCAATAAAGTTTTTGAGGTGGGGAGGTGGCGAAAGTTTGAGCACAACTTATCCCACAGTAAGAGAGACTGCTAACACATCATGCAAACGTATGTACATCAGTCCCAACCTCTTTCCTGTAAAGCTTATCTAAGACAGATCGAATTGTTAATTTTATGGAAATGTGCCACATAAATTGTCAGAAAAGTGTTTCTAACAGAAATGCCAATGTGGAAATGTTTGCACTTCTTGCGAAGATGTAAGGTTTTCAAGAGACCTACACAAAGCCTCCGAAAAATCCCTTTATAACTTCGCACAAAGCTACTTGGAACATTAGTATTACGCATCACCGCCTGAAGCGTTCACCTCCTGCACATAACTTCTGCCCCCACCTGTCCCATCACCCACACATTCAATATATTAATGGGCCTGAATACCAGCTCAAGCGCGAGTTAAACCCACAAGACCATTGCACTTCTGTTTGTTTTGAACAGCTCAGAGAGGCCTGCTGTGGAGGCTAAAAGATGACACACTGCTTGCAATATTAATATATATATATTAATATATAGAACACAAACATCTGTTCTGTACCGTTTATCTTTAAACCTGCGGTGAAAGGCCGGGAGATGAGCCTAGCAGTGGATGCCAGGAGGAACCAGCTAATCAATCGAGCCTCCGATGAAATCTCAAATTAGAGCTCGGCTCTACAGTGTGGCGCCTATTTTTTAAACGTGCCGGTTGCTTCGCAATGAATGTTTATAATGAGGCGGATTTGTAAACAAACACTCAATAATACTGCAATTACAGGACAGCAGTGAGCCTGCAAGCTGGAGCGCAGAGGAACACTTTCCTTTTCTCGCTCGCCTTTCAGAAATAGTCTAATGGAGGAAGCAGGCAGCTCTCACGGTTGTACAGCGCCGTTCACGTGGTGACGTAGGCGCTTACAGCCAATAAAAATGCTTGATTGTTTTTGACATGCCGGGAGACCTTTTTTTGCGGCCGGTTTGGTAAATATCGCGGCCATCGCGCTTACAAGCAAATTTCGCGATTTTTTCATGAATCGCGAAATCGCGAAATGCTGGAGGGTCTGTATAATGACGTTAATGGGAGTTGAAAGCCAAGAGGTTGACAGTGACATTTATGTTTACTAGAATTTGTGAAAATGAAAGCATTGTTACTTGTTCATTTACAATAACACAGGAGTAATATGCTGCTGAAAAAAAATAAGTAACAACATCCTAGAACAAGCATTTGCAATGGAATAGGTCTCGCATTTGTCAGAGTTTGAACCAGGCCTCGAAAAATCATAAAACTGTTACTAAACCTTCAGGTCTAGTTACTTAAGTAATCCACTCGACCTATTTGTAATGTTCTTGACCCATAAACTGGGTCTAGTTACTTAAATAATCCACTCAACCTATTTGTAATGCTCTTGACCCATAAACTGGTTTCAAATGATGTGAATGTTGGCAACTATTTTTATTCATTTGAGACGCCATTGTTTTCATTATCACATATAAGAGCACCTTCAAATGTGCGAGTTCAGCATCTCTGCTGAACAAAAAACCTTTTTGTTTTGTTTAATGGACTACATTTTTGTCCATATATAATACAAATCTAGCCACAGGATACACATGACCCCTTACTTGCCTCTTAGTTCATTAACAGCATTGTCATCAGGGCGGGTGCTGGAATGTTTATTAAATCATGTTTAAAAAGAAACCCTTTTAATAAATACATAATTGAAGTATGAAGTGGTAGCACACTGTCCTTTGTTATTCAGAGCATTTTACATTGAAATGGCCACAAACTTTCCCACTGACATGTAGTTGTACTGATAGAACAATATAGTGCACAAACAATAATGTTTGGAAATAGAGTTTCTGCAAATTTGTGTCATTTGTATATCACCTAATATAGTTTTCAGTTTTTTTTCCTCCTATTTAACTCTGCATCACACTTCTTAATTCCCAAAAAATGTGCTTTCATAATTCCTTACATATTTTGAAATATTTGTAATACTAATTAACAGGCTATTTAAAAGTTATCTGTTAGTGAAAAATAATGGACATCTTCAGACAGCTCAGTTGATTAAAAACCTCTAACTAGTAATAGAGAGAAAAATAAACGTAATTTTGCAAGCAGCAGTTAGTAAAAAGACAAACTGATATTTGACCTCTTTCCTTGAACAGTCAGCAAATGTGTGAAGATAAAAACGGATTTAATGGCATCTTTATTGCTCATTCACTCTCTGAATTAACAAAACCCCTTCTCCTTTCCAGCCTAAATTCACTCGCCAGATGGGACTAGTAGGTGCTAAAAATAGCTCAAACTTATAACATTTTACTCGCAATGACTATTCCTTTTATTTATGTGATTTGAAAACCTGCAAGCGATGCGTAAACACGCACTTTGTACTTATAGTCGTTGCTTTAGAGAAGCAAGGCTGGCAGTAAATTTGCCTCTTTTAGTGGAAGCCTTGACTCTTCTAAGCAGTGACTATAAGTACAACGTGCAGGTTTACGCACTGCTTGCAGATTTACAAAACGCATAAATATAAGGCATTGTCATTTCCAATGCCAATAGCTCAGACGCAAGCAAATGCTAGACCTATTGCATTGTAAATACTTGTTCAGCTCTGAGATTCAGGCAGCATCAGCCATAGGAAGACGGTTACAATGACGCCAGGCCATGCATTTCAAAAGCAGGAGGCGGCAGCTGTAACCAAAACAGACCTTGGTATTTGAATGCACAGCAAATGTGTCAAGATAAGACCAAGATTTACAGCCCTGTTTACAGCCGAGCTCTGTAAACCACAAGCACTGGTCTCAACTGCCCCAGCTTAAAGAAATAAATAGTGCTCACACGCTCTGAGTAACATCGCATGTAACAGGGGCAGTCCTTGAAAATGGGTGGAGCTTTTAAATCCAAAATCCTGAACACAGCATGTCTCGCAGAGACAGCGCAAGCGCTGACTAAGCGAGATTTAAAAAGCAAACACTCATAGGGAATGCAAGATTAAGTAAACCATGTGAAAAGTGGTTACCTTAACGCGTTTACACTCATTATTCAGAAATCAATTAGTATTTTTGCCTGAAAAGTTAGGGCAATGGCTGCTGGGCCCAAAAGGGGCCAATTTCAATGTTCATTGCTTATATCCTTACAAAACGTAAGTAATATCAATCGGGGAATTCAATCAGTCAGGGAATTACTCACCCTTGAGGGTCTCAAGGTGCTGGGGGGAGGGGGGGCGGTGGGAGGGAGCAGTTCCGTTCAGTCTAAAAACCAGGTCTTGAGCTCCTTCCTTAACATGTTCAGGGAGGGGCTGCGTCTGATGTTGATGGGGAGCTCGTTCCAGGTCTTGGCTGCGATGTAGGAGAAGACTCTTCCCCCTGTTCGGGCTCTACGAATGTGCAGTCTTTTGGCGAGGGCAAGGTTGGTGGATCGGAGGTTTTGTTTGGGTATGTGGAAGGTGATTCTCTTTTTAAGGTATTGAGGTCCTGTGTTGTGGAGACATTTGTAGGCAAGGGTGAGTATCTTGAATGTGACTTTCTTCTCGACGGGGAGCCAGTGGAGGTTCCGTAGGATTTGGCTGATGTGCTTGTGTCGGGGGATGCAGAGGACAAGTCTGGCTACGGTGCTCTGCATGGTCTGGAGCTTGCGGAGTAGCGACTTGTTGATGCTAGCATAGTGGGCGTGTCCATAGTCCAATCTGCTGGTTATGAGAGCATAGGTGACTGTCTTCCTTGACTCCGGGGGGGGGGGGATACATTTGAAGGTCTTTCGGAGGATGCGGAGGGTGTTGAAGCAGCTGGACGTGACGGCGTTGACCTGCTTGTTCATAGAGAGGGAGGTGTCCAGTATGATGCCAGGTTTCTGGTGTGATTCGTAAGGGTCGTGGGGCTGCCGAGAGCGGTGGCCCACCAGGTGTTGTTACATGCTGATGGGGTGGTTTCGAGTACGAGGACTTCTGTCTTCTCCGAGTTGAGCTTTAATCAGATGTTGCTCATCCAAGATGCCACGTCCTGCATTTCTTCCTGAGTCTGGTGGTGGTGGGGTCCTTGGTGAGGGAGAGGATGAGCTGGGTGCCATTGGCGTTGAATACTATGCTGAGAATGTGTTGTCTGACGATGGCGGCGAGGGGGGCCATGTAGATGTTGAGGAGGGTAGGGTGAGTGACGATCTCTGGGGTACTGCGCAGTTGATTACCGTGGGTTGGGAGCAGAAGGGTGGCAGTCAGATTCTTTGAAGTTCTGCCTGTGAGGAATGAGCAGATCCAGTCGAGGGTGGTTCCTTGTATGCCGGCAGCGTGCAGTCTGGCGGCGAGTGTGCAGTATGAGACAGTATCAACAACAAATAGAACAGGGAGTCTAAAATCAGCAATGTCGCCTACTGACTCCACCTGCTCTAAACAGTGAGTCAGAGGGGAAGCCATACAAAAGCGAGAAAGAGAAACAAAGGAAGCAAAGAGCTAAAAAGGAGTAATCAACAGTGAGATCCTGGAGCAAATAATTGGATTCCCATCAATTTATCGCTGTGATCAGTCTTATCATTTGGTCATTCACCCATGTGGATGGTATGTCTCTTGATCATAGAGACTATCTTCCATCCAGAGGAAATTCGCTCAATTGGATCAAACCAAAATCACAAGAAGAGAAAGAACCGATAGTGCGTTTCTAAATTACAGACCACAAGGGAATTTCGTGCAGTGCAAACCTGAAAAATGTGGTGATCGGAATAGGGTAATGAGGAGAAAAACAAAGAAATTTTTATTTTAAATGTCACCTCACCCCTTAGTCTAAAAACAGAACAGTGCAAGGGGCAGTTTCAACAAATAACTGCAATAAATAAGGCCAACATGTTTCAACCAATAGGGAAGCAATGCCCTCAGCTTTCTTCAGGGCCTCTGTTCTCAAACTTTGCTACTGCAAAACAATGTGTACAAAAAATAACTATAGTGAAAAAACTAGCATTATCTGAGGTTGGAACAAATACAACCTACTTGTACCGATCCGCCGCTTCAAGGGATGCACATGGCATCTAGGAAAAACATATCAAACATTACTCCTGTTTAGTTCTCTTAACTTATTGCTTCTCAAAACAATGAAAATTATAATAAAATCTTTATTTCTCACCCGTCTTGACCGGGGACTGGACCTCACCTCACCTGGACCTAGCTCAGGATATAGAGGCCCGCTCTGGAAAGTAAAACAAAGGGAAACCATAGAATCGAGAAATTGGTCTAATCACTGTCAGTTCTTATCTTCCTCATTCTCTAGAACCCCTCCTCTTGTTAATCCTTCCCAACTTAACCCTTTCAAAATAGCCCAAAAATTAGCGTCCCGCAACCCCCTCTTCACAACATCTTTGCTCACATCACTACACAGACATACCCCAAGGTACCACTAGGCTCTCAAATTGCCCAAATGTGCCCCAAGGTGCCACTGGACTCTTAACTAGCCCAAGTGTTCTCATCTGGATCATATACTGAGATCTTACATAGGTAGGCACTTCAATGACTCAGTAAAACCATCCTCACCCTCACTTGCTGGGTACAACAATGGAATTTATGGGGGCGCCCTTTGCAGTTTTACGCCCCTAAAAGAAACTATGACTTTAAAATCTTTACAGCAGAGACTTATGTCGTTTTTAAATCGTTTTTAAAAACATAAGTCAGAATTCACAAACAGTTTTGGGAGTGTCTCCTACAGTCCACAACCCTCGAGGAGACTACTAACTCTGTATAGCATAGCCTTATGTGGCATTTCCAGCATAAGCCGCAATCACCGCACCCCTACCTGTCCGTCGTTGCCTCGGACATGTACTGAGTCAAGGGGGAGGCAACGACCTACACAGGCAGGGTGATTTCATTGGCCCGTTTCCATCTGCCTCCAATCATCTGAGATGTTGCACTCCGATCACGTCATGATCGGGGGTGCGCTCTCTGCCTTTTGCCTGTTCTCACTCCCTTTGATTAGGCTACTGACTGCCATATACATGATAGAATGAAAGATTAAAAGTAAAGTTGGAAGGGGTACCTTTATTTGTCTCGCTGTTCTGTAACCAAAGTCCGCTCAAGCTCGCGCGGCCTCTCCCGCGATAACAAGCGGAACTCCAAAATGACGTCACAAAAATGACGTTTGTAGTTCTAAAACCCGGGACAGCCCCCATTTGGTCCGCTATATCGTAAAGCCGCGAATTTGAATTGCCGTCCACCTTGGGATATATTATATGTGGCTCCAAAGGTCATCATAGCCATCATGCGTGCTCTACTCGCCCACATACGTATTTTTATGTCTTGATATTTCGTTATGTATAATTTCTTCT
Organism: Lissotriton helveticus; assembly: GCF_964261635.1. NCBI lineage: Eukaryota > Metazoa > Chordata > Amphibia > Caudata > Salamandridae > Lissotriton > Lissotriton helveticus. The sequence continues at coordinate 803,524,544 of NC_136057.1, read as the reverse complement.
TTGTGTTTATCTTTCGTGAAAGGATGATATATCGGATACTATAAATCCTAGCTCCTATCTGTCTCATTCATCCCGCAGTTTGATCATTGCTCATTAATTTTTATTATCTGATCTTCTAGGTAAAGTTCACTACAACGGTTTGCAATTACCACAAAGTGGGGGATTTTATATATATCTGCAAGCTGCCTCACGCCCGTGACGTCTGCAATATATACCCAGCGTTGTAGTAATTTGTGAGTGTATTCAAGTCTGCAAGACAGAAATAGAGAATAATATTTATGCCTTTTCTTGTTTATCTCATTTATAACTTAATATACCCATTACTTATTGGTTGTGTATTGTTACAGGAATTCATGAGAAGTGTATCACTACCTCCAGAAAAAGATGTGCCTGTAACTATCAATTTAAACTCTCTTTGTGGCCTTTCACTGAGAATTCATGGTCGCATACCTAATATTCAGTGTCTACAAACTGGTCCACGGTATATTGTCATTAAGGCCATGTGTGTCACTATGGAGCCGAAATACCCATTTCTGCTCCCTCATGAACAAGTATTTTGAGATGTCACTGATATGTGAAGGTATGAATGGTTTTTCTAGCACCGTCCACTGGAAATCTTGTTCTCCATGATTCTTTTTGACTAAATGCTTAGTGTGTCTTGTCATCGTCTTTTTACATCTGAAAGAGCTTTTATGTTCAAGCATCAGTGTTCTCACTTTTCGTGTGGTCATGCCGACATATCTGGTCTGACATGGGCAGGTCAATAGATAAATCAGTTGGGCACTATTACAGTTCGTAAAATTTGCCTGGACGCAGGGTCGATCAGTGCCTATGTCTATTGTCGTTGAGTGCTTAGTCTGGAGGCAAATGGAGCAACCACCACATGGGTGGTGTCCCACAACTGCTGGTAAATCCCACAGTGTTCCTACAAGTCTCTTAGGTGTAGATTTAGGACGTGCCTGTACCAAACGGTCCAGTATGCTGCCTGATCTATTAAAGGCAAACAATGGGGAAGCAGTTTTATCACTACAGCAGTTCAAGATACGCCAGTGTCGGCGGACAACCTTCTGTATATTATTTGCCCTCGTACTGAAAGTGCTCACGAAGGTCAAGCGATCCAGGGGGGGGTTCCGCACAGGAGGTTCCAACAGGGCTTCACGATGATTATTCTTCGCCCGTTTGAGTGAACACTTGATCAATTTGTGTGGATAGTGCCTCGATAATAGTTGTTTCGACAGGCCCTTAGCATGAACCTGAAAGGTATTGTCTGATGAGCAGTTTCTCCGTACTCGCAGGAATTGCCCATAGGGCAACTTATCCCTTAGGGCCTTGGGATGTTGACTCTCGTACTGTAATAGTGAGTTGCGTGCCATCGGCTTGCGGTACAATTCACTCTCTAGCCCCGAAGGAGTGGCATAGATGGATAAGTCCAGGAAATGTAATCTTTCTTTGTTAATCTCTACCGTGAATCTCTAATATTGGTTCCTGGTGTTCAGCCATTGATGGAACTGTAGAATGGACTTGCGGTCTCCTCGCCACACTACCAACACGTCATCTATATAACTCTTCCACCATCGAATTGAGGTGAAAAACGGATTGGCAGGTGTCAACACATGTTGTTGCTCAAAGGAATGTATGTAGAGATAAGCCAGGCTTGGTGCAAAGACACTTCCCATGCTGGTCCCCGAGATCTGCAAGTAGATCGTCTCTTCAAATCTAAAGAAGTTATCTTTCCATGGCCAGCCTGGCAAGTACCATAATGAAATGGACCGGAGTGATGGTATCCAGATCGGCTTCCCCCAGGATGGACGTGATGGTCTCTAAAGTCTCATCCTGGGGAATTGAGGTATATAGAGACTCCACATCAAAGGAGACTAAAAAGTCTCTCTCTGTGTCGTATTCAATCTCCGGTATCACGCGTAATACATCCTTCGTATCTTGTAGATACGTCGCCATTTTCTGCACTATGGGCCTCAAAAAGTGGTCCACAAAGGTGGCTAAGGGTTCCAAAACGGAGCCATGGCCTGAAATAATTGGCCTCCCCAGTGATGGTCTTTGGGGTTTGTGCACCTTGGGCAGGATGTAAAAATACGCCATGGTAGGATGTTTTGTCTGCAGAAACTGTGCCTCCCGGGCCGTAATCCAACCCTCACTGAGGGCTTCTTCTACCATGACACTGATGTGCTTGCTCAGTTTCTCTGTTAGGTCCTCTGTCAATGGCTGGTACGCTCTCCTATCACTTAATTGATGGAGGCACTCTGCCCTGTAATCGGTAGTATCTAGGATCATGATAGAACCGCCCTTGTCGGCTTGCTTAATCATGATTGTCAGGTTTTGTGATAAAGTGCGTAGGGCTTGATGTTCCCGCCCAGATAGGTTCTTATATGTACTCTGGTGAGTGTCCCATAGCTTTGCGATATCCTATTTAACTGCCTTCTCAAAGGTCAGTACCTGAGATGGTACGGTATGTGCCGGTGGATAGAACGTGGACCGTTTCTTGAGGCCAGTGTTCTCATCCACTTGGTCAGGTTCCACATCCTGTTTCTCCTTGAAGAAATAATGGAGTCTCAGCTTACGAAAGAATTGGGCCAATTCACATTGAAATAAGAACGGATGTCCATCATATGTAGTCACAAAACCCAAACCCCTATTCAGGACAGTTTACTCATCTTTAGTTGTGACCTTTGTACTCCGATTTACTACAAGGTCGGATTCCTGGAGCTCCCTGCTTGTGGCGGGTTTCTCCTGGTATGGCTCCGAGACCCTGTATGTGGACCTGTCGACTCGTCCCAATGAACCTGCATTTGTTGGTTTCTTCTTTTGCCTCTCGACCTCTGAGGGCCAAACCCTAAAAAAGGCTGGTTGTTCTATTCAGTTTGGAATCCTGAAAAAGGTGCCATGGGGGGCTGGAATGGATGAGGTGAATATCCCCAAGGAGTTGGTGGCCACCATTGTTGAAAATGTGATGTGGGGTATCCACTGTAGTTGTTAAATCTGTTGAACCTCCCCCGCCCTCTAAATTGTTGTTTCGGTGTACCTGAAGTCTGAGTCACTACCACCCTCTTCTGAGCTGGAGCCTGAGTAGGTAGACCCATATCTCTTCCCTTTGTTCTTAAATTCCGGTGGAGAGTAGGTCTCACTTGTATAAGGATAGACTTGTTCATGTTTGAACTTGGCTAGGTCTTTTTTGAATTTCTCTATCTTAGTTTGTAAGATGGAGTCCTTAAATTCTTTATTGTTTTTATTAGACTCTTCTTGTTGTTTTCTAAAGAGGGTCGCCATAATAGTAGTTTTAATTTGGGATTCCAATAGTTGTATTTCAATTCAAATGGGGCTGTGCTAATGATCAAAATTAGGGACCAATCTTTAAGAAAAGCCTTATCCTGCTGGAACAACAAACGAGGGGCATTGGTTACTATCAAACCTGGTGGGGCACAGCTGGCCCGTAGATATTCTGCCAGTGTCAAAAGCTGCTGACAAGTAGAGTAGGATCAGGGCTGCGGTGTGGCCTTGGTCGAGGAGGACGCGGATTTCATCTGTGGCGGCGAGTAGGGTGGTCACGGTACTGTGGTTGCTGCAGAATCTGAGGAGGGCACGGATGTCATCTGTGGAGGCGAGTAGGGCGGTCATGGTGCTGTGGTTGCTGCAGAATCTGTATTGTGAGGGGTCGAGGTTGGAGTTGTCTTCGATGAAGTTTGTGAGCTGTGCGATGACGGTCTTCTCCGCGACTTTTCCAGTGAAGAGGAGGAGACAGATAGGCCAGTAGTTTTTGAGGTCGTGGGATCTGCTGTGGGTTTCTTAAGCAGAGGACGGACTTCTGCATGTTTCCAGTCGTTGGGGAAGGTGCCTGTCATAAAGGTGGTGTTGATGGTGCGTCGTAATTCCGGTGCAATGTTAGTTGAAGCGGCTCTGTGGTAGATGTGTGGTGGGCTGGCGTCCATGGGGGCCCTTGAGTGGAAGCCTTTCATGGTGGAGGCGGTCTCTTCGGTGGTGACTGATGTCCAGGAGGCGATGGTGGGCTGGCTGGTGTTGCTGGGAGGCAGGGTGGTTGCGGAGTCAGGTGTTAGGTTGTTGAAATTGTCATAGAGTTTCTTAATTTTCAGGTGGAAGTATGATCCGAGCCTGTCACAGAGGTCCTGGGAGGGGGTGATGTCTGCTGTTTCGCAGGGGATTTTGTGAATTGCTGGATGACGATGAAGAGCTCCTTGGAGTTGCTGGCATTGGTGAGGATTTTGTTGTGGATGAAGGTTCTTATGGTGGTTCTGATGTGTTGGTGGTATTAGGTCAAGGCGTCTTTGTAGGTGGTGTGGCTTTCAGGCTTTTTATCGTTTCACCAGTTCTTCTCAAGGCGTCTGCAGGTGTGTCTCGCTTCCTGGAGGTTGTCGATGAACCAGGTGGCTCTTCTGTTGCGCTGTTTGTCAGAGTTGCGTAGCAGGGCGACCTTGTCTGCACCGCTGGAAATCCAAGTGTGGAGTTCCTTGGCTGCTAGGTTGGCGTCAGTTGTGGCGGTGGAGGTTCGCGGTTGAGGGCGGAGTTGAGCTGCTCCTCGGTGACCCTGTTCCAGTTTCTTTGCGGCGGGTGTGGAGTAGGCTTGGGTGGCTTAGGTTTGTTGACAAAGAAGTGTACGCAGTGGTGGTCCGTCCATGGGTGTTACGTGGTGTGGCTGAAGTGGGTTCTGTTTCCTTCTGCGAAGATGGGGTAGAGGATTTGTCCTGCTTTGTGGGTGAGCGTGGTGACACGTTTTTTCAGTCCGATGTTGTCTAGGAGAGTGGAGGAGTTGTGGTCGCTTGGGTTGTCGAGGGGGAAGTTCAGGTCTCCGATGAGTATGTAGTCCATTGAGGCGCTGGCGTATGGTTTAAGAAGACCACATCCCTGAACACAGAGCAGCAGTACACATTTTGCAAATTAAAATAAGGATAAGGATGACATTTTGCACTTCATGCATCATCCAGGTATTGCAGTACCTCCAGGAATGGCGTACTTCCCCACCTGGGGAAAGCAATGTTGTTAAAAAAGGATGAGAAAATGAAAGTAGCCCTACGCTGGCCGACTTTGTAAAGTGGCGCTAATGTGTTTGGGTGTGAATAAAACCAATCTGGCCAATCTACGACCACTCTGGCTAGCTTTTATTTATTTTTCGTTTTGAAAACTTTTTTTTCCATCTCTGTCTCAAGGCTTCTCTTTGCAATAGAAAAATGTCAGAAAAAGACAACATTTCTAGCAAAAGTGTCTCTTTTCTTTTTCTGTTCAATTGCACAGGGGAACGAATGAAGGAAAGAGAGGGTAGGAGGCGTTTCTTGAAATTGCGTTTTTCATTCAGTGAGTGAGGAGGAGTGTGACAAAGACTGAAAGAGAGGGAAGAGGAAGAAAGAGAGGGGAGCAGCTGACAGCGGCAGAGCAGGAGAAGTGGACACTGCCCTATTTTCTCTGGACAAGAAGGAAAAGGCAGAGTCCCTGAAGTCCGCAAATGACTCGCTGTAGGCAGCCATCCGCCACCAGACATGTTTCTGGACCCCGGAGTAGAGAGCCCTTGCTCCCTGAGACCAGAAACAATGCACATTCTGAGCAGAGGTGTCACTCCTTCTCCCCCAGGATGGGCCAGTGCCTGAAGAGGGATGCTTTAAGGCCTGTCGCCTTTGTAATGTGATCCTCAGCCATTGCTGCAAGCATCAGATGGCAGCTCCTGGTTTACACCCCCACTTTGGGGGAGCAAAAATGAGAAAAATAGGTGTGACCACATCTACCAACTTTTGAAAACCACGAGATGACTGCTGCCTTCTAAAAAGACTCCAATCTCCTGTTGACAGCGGATCTGTCCAAGAAGAAACAAGCTCCAAGGACCCCATTATCCAGTCTCCTGGCCACTCTGCACCCGATGCCCACGGCCAGAGTCTGAGTGTCTCACCTATTCAGGGCAGTCTTCCAGCAATCCTAACCTCACGTCCGGCGTTGGCTGACCTCCCCTGATCTCCCCAGCGGCGCCTACAGTGTGAATCCAGAGGATGCCCCTGACCGTCTCTGGTAAGGAGACACTGATGTCGAAAGGCCCTCCTGCACCCAGAGCCCCTCGGCCTTGGTGAGCTGAACCAATGGTGCCCCTACAGCCCCCTACATCTCTACTTAACTTGGCTGCCGTTGATCTCCCTCCTGCGATCTCTGGTGCCAAGATTTCAGCCTGTTTGCCAAAATAAAAATCTCCATAAAAAAGCATCGAGCTCCCGATGCTGATTTTGCACCCTGCACACAGCTACCACTGTGCTGCTTGTGGTGTATGTTTGGTGCTGCTTTGTGGTCCCCCGTGTTAGTGCTATCCCCCAAAGGCTGGCCCCTGCAACCGATTTACCTACCTGCAATCAGTGTGACCACAGGCATCTTCAGTCTCCATTGCAAACCATTGGGCAGAACTCTGATTTTGATCTCTGCACCTGGCTGCCCCTGTACCGCTGATGGCGCAGTTTTGATACTCACCTGACCCATGCCCCTAGCTGACTCTTGGGTCCGAAGACTGTGACTGTAAATGCATTACTTACCTGTTTAACCGAAATATTGTTTTCACATTAGGATAACATTGAACTGTGCTGAAAAGTTTTTAAGTTTTGTTTTTTCAAAGTGAAAACAATTTTTAATTAAAAACATACTTACCTTTTTGTGAAGATCTTGGTCTTACAATAAAGTACAAACAAAGTATAATTTTCTAAAATTGGTCTCTAACTACTGCCCATTATTGGTCACTGTTGAGCAATACATGTTTTACACTCCTCTGTGTTAGGCCTAAGGCTGCTCGCCACACTACCTCTAATTGAGTACTTTCTGTTTTACATTGAGCCCTGAACACTTTTGGGGAACCCCTGGATTCTGTGCACAGTTTTTACCACCTAGTGGCAATATCCTATATATGGCCAGTTTCCTACAGACAAATTCAACATATTTCCCTGGGGCCAGCCTGGATGCAGCAAATTAATAGTTGCCGGGTTCAAAATCCAGCTAGACCACCCTCATTTCCTGCATTTTTAAAGCTCCAGCTGGGTGATAGCAGACATGCCTTTTCCGTTCCTAAGAATGTGGGCAGAAAAGGCAAGTCTGCTCGCACTTGGATCTCGCTTACTGGGAGCAGCTTTCTGTTTCCCTGCCCGCTCTCATGTGGGCCGGGAAACACCTATTATTCCTGCTAGGTGGGAGCAAGCACAAACAGTTGCTCCCACCAGGTGGTCAGAATGCAAGCTCCCGCAGAATGCAACAGGTCTGTGCCTCGGAAGGGCACCGGGACACCACAACTTAGAAGAAACACAGGTCTCGGGCAATGGGGTCCCTGGGGGCCAAGTAAGGCTCAGGACAAGGGGCCACGTGCCTCCTCTCCTATAAATATTAATTTATGTTTAAAGAAAACAACCCAGGACTTCACTGAAGAAAACAAAGGTTAAAGTAAAGTTAAAGTGAGGTAAAAATGTCAGTGACTCGTAACTTTTTAACTCATGCCCTAAAGTAACTGTAACTCGCACCCTCATGCACCTCCCCCCCCCCCCACCCCACCCCCGCCACCCCACCTCCACACACTTTTTCTAAAAATAAAAAAAGGTCTTTGGAGGATAGGGTCCCTGGAGTCTGAAGTTGCTTGGGGAAGGGGGGCTGCATTTATGGGTGGATGCAGGCAGCCTACCCCACAGGTGTGAGCAGCATGGGGTTTGATGGGTGCAGTGGCCCTGCGCGAGGGGGGTTGGCTTAACATATGGTAATAAAATATTACTTTATGTTTAAAAAAAAAACAACCCAGGAATTCACTGAAGAAAACAAAGGTTAAAGTGAGGTAAAAATGTCAGTGACTTGTAACTTTTTAACTAATGCCCTAAAGTAACTGTAACTCGCGCCCTCGCCATACGTTGCTAATTACCCCACATATTACATCAGTCATGAAGTCTTCTGTGACATCAGTGATAATATTACTACAACCGTTGCAATTAAATGATTGATGAGAAAACTGTGCATGGCGGGGTGATACAGTTACGTTAGGGAACACATTATAGTTGTATTAGGGCACGAGTAATAGTTATCTTAGGGCATGAACTTTAGTTACTTGAGATAACTATAACTGGTGAATTGGTTTTGTGCTTTTAAAATGTTACATTGTCACTGAAATCTTCACCTAACTGTAAAGTTATTTAACCCCCCTATTTTTTCACTGAATTGCTAGTTTTTATATTTTTATGGATGGAATGCTTGAATGGCTGAGATTATTTCAAGCATTACATCCATCAATGTTTTGTATACTTCTTCAGTTGCACTAAGTGGGACAGGTATTCCCAGACGTGGGTGTTATGCACACTGTGCCACTGGAACCAAGCTGTACCGGGCTGATGCTACAGCGAAGACTGGTCCTGGGATGCTAGTATTCCAGTTCAGGGAGGACCTGGCTTGACAGTTGGGGCTGGACCGTTCCTATTGGAACAGGTTCAAGACTGAGTTGCCTGCAGCTGGGTCCAAACTGAGGTGGAATGGTGTGCAAAATAACAATGGATTGGAATGCGGCCTAGGTGATTACCAGTGGCTGAGATTAATTCAAGCATTCCATCCATCACTCTTTTGTACACATACTAGTTAGAAAATCAGCAGTCACATTATTTGCTCTAGGTACATACTGAACCTCATAACTAAAATCCTATATGAGCATAGACAACCTGGCTATTCGCTTCGAAGGCTCTAAATATCCCGTCAGTAGTTCATAATTTGTTTGATGGTTTCTGATCACGTCTCAAAGTAAATTTCCTTCCCTACAAAAAATGTCTGTAAAAGTTCCAACGCGCACACACAGGCTAAAGTTTCACTTTCTATGACTGAGTGCCTTTCTTCTGTGGATGATAACTAATGAGATGCAAAGGCAATAACTTCTCTTTCCTGATCAACAACTTGAGTGAGAACACTACCTAAACCTTTACTACTGCAATCTGTAGTTACAACCACAGTTGCTGTGGGATCAAATCCTTGTAATTTGAGAGATTTACTAACGGCACACTTAATTTCGTAAAAATAATTTTTACACTCACTAGACAAAACAAAGTCAGTTTTTTACTTTAATAAAGCTCGCATAACATATCTTTTCTCTGAGAAGTAGTCCACAAATTTCTAATAGAACTCAGTCTGACCCAAATATGACCTGAAATCATCCTTGGATTGTGGCAGTAGTGCATTAACATTGCTTCCAAAAGTTTCTTGTTGGGTTAATCCCCCTGTCATGAATCTCATGACCGGAGTATGCTACTTTCTTTTCTGCAATCCTGCATTCAGAAATTCTAGCAGTTAAACCCTTTCCTTTTAAAATGTGCCAAACATTTTTAACCCCTCATTATGTTCTTTCTTGTCCATCCAAAAATTAAAATATCACCTTGGAAGAACACTGCCCCTGGTACATCACCAAATAGTTCTGTCCTTAGTCTTTTGGAACACCGCAACTGCGGAAGCAAGCCCAAACTATATATGATTATGGAACTGAAAACAGCCAAATGGAGTACACAATGCTTGATGAATGTAAGGAATCCTGGTGATATGCAGAAGATGGGTCATTTGGCATACTTGTATCGATAGCGGAAATTGATCAACAACAATATTGTCATTTAAGCATATAAAATCTGCACACAAACTACTTTTACCGTTGTTCGTCTAGGTACGATAATTGGTGAAATGCATTCAGATGGTTCATTTGGCTCACTAATAACAGCCTGTTTTTCTTCAACTCTAGCTTGACTTCCTCCCTCACATATTCGGTGTCTTATGTATTTTGGGTACAGCAGAAGTGTTAACTCTAAACTGATGTGTGAAGCCTTTAAGCTTTACAACTTTACTAGTACACACTTCTTGAAATTCCTTCATACTCCAGTTTTTAGGGTCTTCACCACCACGAGCAAGTATCCTTATTCTGGGCTGTTAGGACCCCAGACAGTTTTTAATGCTCTTCAGTCCTCCAACCCAACACAGATGGACCATCCACTGCCACATACATCTTGCATGTGACTTGTCTGTTTTTGAAATTGAAAACCAGAAGCCCGCATCTAGAAAAAATGGTACTCGACAGTTAGCTAATTTTATTGAGGGTCATGACATTTTACATGATACGCAGTCCGGTTTTCGGACTGGCTTTAGTACTGAAACCACACTTTTGGAAGTGGCAGAGTCAGTAAGAATGACTGTGGATGCTGGAGAATCAGTTATACTGGTGCTTTTGGACCTATCTGCAGCGTTCGACATGGTGGACCACTTAATCCTGGTACAGAGACTCCAAGCAGCAGGAATTGGAGGTGTGGTACTCACCGGGCTGAAGTCATGTCTTAAAAATCGCACGCAGAAGGTCGCCCTTCAACTCTACCAGTCAGAAACCAAACAACTATGGTGTGGGGTACCACAGGGGTCGGCCTTGAGCCCGCTTCTTTTTAACATTTATCTGGCCCCTCTGTTCGTGCTCATAGCGAACTGGGGTGTGAAGGCGATACCATACACCGACGACACTCGGCTGGTGTTTTCTTTTAAGGACCAGTCTGTGGACTTCTTCACTAGGTTTAAGGGATGCCTGAGAGACATCGCCCAGTGGATGAATAATAATAAACTTAAATTTAATGCAGAGAAGACTGAAGTGTTGTTCTTTGGCAAGGTTCTTCCGCCAGCAGCCAGCATCTGGGGGCCGGCAGAAATGGGCCTGCCATCTATGAAATGGGAAGTAGATCTCTCTTTCACAGCTCAAATTTGGCAAGCGATGGCCTCATGCTTCAGTAAAATAAGAAGCCTGAGGAAATCTTTACATCTACTGCCGGAGGACAGTCGCAGAGTCGTTGTCCATGCTACAGTGACATTTAGGCTGGACTATGCTTACTGCCTGTACCTAGGTCTGCCTGCCTATCTCGTCAGGAGACTGCAAATGGTACAGAATGCAGCTGCGAGATTGATTAGACGAGTGCCGTTTCGACATCACATCTCTCCGGTGGCGACAAGGATTGAGTTTAAGGCCTTAACTCTGGCCTTTCGGGCAATACATGGCAAATGTCCTAGTTAACTTAAACATCGGCTATGCCGCTACCAACAAGACTGCTCCCTGAGGTTTAACTCTCAGAACCTGCTTTGCACATATCGTTTCGCTGAAGCTCGCGTATGAGGATGATCCTTTACAGTGATGGCGGCTAAGCTTTGGAACTCTTTGACGAATAATATCCGCCTAATCCAATCGGAGCCGATATCAGAAAGTCCCTTAAGACCTCGCTCTTTAGCACAGATTCGATCTCTTTGCCTTTTGTCGCATGTATCCTACCGCCATAGCGCCAAGACCCCTCTGTTTGAGGTTGCTGTTGGGCTTTATAAATGTCTGTATTATTATTATTATTATTATTATTATTATTATTATTATTATTATTATTATTATTATTATTTCCCCAACATGTCGGTTTTACCTCCTGCAAAACATTCTGAGTGAAGGTCTGTAGGTTCTAAATGAGAACCAATAATTTGATCAAATTATTCACCCAAACAGAACAATCAATAATAGTAAATGAGGATCCAGAATCTGCCACTTTAATTTCAAAACCACCAAAAGTAACACAAAGACTTGCTATGATCATTGCCATTAATGTTCAAACCTACTAAGATATCTTCTTTGATCTCGTTCTCTAATGAATCTGACATACTATTAGCCACCCATATGAAAAATTCCTTCTTTGGTTTTTTTTCTGCAAACTTTCAGACTGGCAAAAGTTGCCACGTTCTAAGCAACTAACCGTTTTAGCTGTTCTCCTGTCCAATCTTGCTAAATGTGTGTTGCTTTCACATTGATAGCACATAAAGTTTACTACCCCCTGTCCATTATTGATCTCTTTGTGAAACTCTTTCCTATTATTTTCGCATTCACTACACTATTGCTTTCGTGGTTATTCCCTTTTTTATCCATGTTAACAGATAAATCCGGTTCATGAGGCATGGTAGCATTTGCACATCTTTCTGATAGCTCTGCTTTTTTTTTATTACTAAGTCAATATTATCTTTCAAACGTGAATTCCTCTTCAATCCACAACCTTTGTCGTGTAATTTCCACCCTACGGGAAGAACTGTACGTTTGTGGGCAATATAACCATTGGAATGGTGCCAGACCGATTCTATGCACCCCCTCAGGATATTTTGTCCTATAGGCCAGCTAGCTCACAATGCCACCGTGAGTGCCCCATAACCTAGGCAGGCAACAAATGGTTCTGGCGACCACTGAACATGACAACCTAGCTCCCTCAGGGATTGTGGAAACAGATCTGGAACCCTTTTGCCCAGTCACTCGTGCTCTCGCACTCTCAGAGAAATATACATTGTATATACAGTAGGACATTTTCAATGTTTATTGAATTAACATGATTCTTGTATAGAATGGTGGGGGTGGTGGTTTTAGAAATCTCGCCAATGACATCAAAGCCCTAACTAAACTCAGAAATTTTTATTTATTTATAATTAAAAGCATCTGTGGATGGAAAATAGAACAACATTTGCACAATGCTTGTCAAGGTCTTGTACATGGTGTTGAAGGAGTCGTGAAAATAGTCTTGCATAGTGGACTCTGTAATTAAAGCAGTTTCAAAGAAACAAATCCAGCATTGTTACACACGCAAATGTGTGTAAAAAGTTATTGGGTAAAAGGGAAGGCAACTTAAGAAACGTAGGGGTAAGAGTGTAAGTACATGTTCCTCCCTGTTAGAACTGGGGGTCTCTAGTTGGCAGAGGTAGGTACCACTGTCCAAATAGGGACCCTTGCTTCTAGTCGGGGTAAGGAGGAAACCCTCTGAGATAACCCCTGCTCACCCCCTGGGTAGCTTGGCACGAGCAGTCTAGGCTTATCAAAGGCAATGTGTAAAGTATTTGTGCCAACACTCACAGTAAAACAGTGACAACACCACAAACTGACTCCACAACTGTTTTGAAAAATAAAGGTATTTAAAACCACTCAGACTCTGGGAGCCACCCAACCCCTGTCACTCACAAACCAGACAGTCAATTCACAAACAGGCCAAGGCACACAGAAAGGTCAGACAAGAGAACAGCAACTTTCTTAAAGTGCTGTTCTCAAACACAGGATTAAAAACAACCTTTCCTAAAATATGTGTTATTAAATTCTGAGTTCAGGGATTCCAGACTTTTATGTCCAATCTTGCTCCTATAGGAGGATAAGCTGGTAGCCACTGTAGCCAGCATTCCCCATGATAGCCTATGGGGCAAGATAAACTTACAATAGTGAAAAACTAAAATGGCTGTAATTCACTACCAGAGCATGTCACCTGCGCCAGTACATGCTCTACCTTTCACATACACTGTACCCTGCCCAAGGGGGTACCTTGGGCCTTCCATAGGGGTGACCAATGTGTACAGATAGGGAAGGGTTAGGCCTGGCCAGTGGGGACACTGACCAGGAGGACATGGCAGTTCGCAGACTGCACACAGGCACTGCGGTGGCAGGCCTGAGACACCATTTTAGGGCTACTCATGTGGGTGGCACAGTCAGTGCTGCAGGTCCACTAGTAGCATTTATCACCAGCCCTGGCACACTCAGTGCACTTTACTAGGGACTTCTTGGTGACACAAATATGCCAATCGTGGATAACCAATCGTAATAACAATTTACACAGGAATGCATCTAAACCAGCAAAAAAACGAAACCTAGCACAGCGTCAAAAGATTCAGGAGGTAGATGCCAGGTCTAACACTCCCTTTCAACTGGACTGTTTTAGCCAATAGGATGATTCCTTTTTTTGACACAGCACAGTAGTCCAAGTTGGTTTGAGTAAAGGTACTTATTTTATTTGCATACACCGCATTATGAATATATTTTACTCTTTTTTTAGCTTATTTTGTGGAAAGTATTTGAGAAAGGGAACAGCTGTTCCCGGTTGAAAGGGAGGAACATACTCCTACACCCTTAGCCCCACTTGTTAATACGATACTAGAAAGGTCCTGACCCTCAAGCGAAGTTTCTCCAGCAGCTCAGGAATTCATATCTAGAACCAGGATCTCTGGACCGTTCATTTCCCATTGAACATAAGAAACGTGTTCATGGTGAAAAATGGCATAGTTTCTACGTGGACCTAACTAAGACACATGACACCTTTCTTGTATTCCTTTATTTTTAGAATTCATAACTATTTGGTCGCAAATACGTTCATCATATAAATTGCATGCTACTGCTAATTTCTTAAGGAAAGATACATAGAAGCCAATTACGATGTTGGTGGGACTGACACCGACATGCTGTCGGTCTCGCGGACATCTTTAGCCGCGGTCAGACCACCACATTACGATGCGATCAGTTGTACCGTGTTGCCCCAGGGGCCGAGCAACAGCTTCCGACGGGCTTATGGAGCCGGTCAGAAAGTCAGTCAGATCCTATTCCCAATAATGTAGGCAGTGCCTTCTCAGGCACCACTGTGGTAATTGCTATCCACCTTTTCGCCAGGCATTGCACATTGGTTCTTCGGATGTGAAAAGGCTGGCAGAAAGCCATTTTGAGGCCCAAAATAGGGCCCCTTTCCCCTCCAGCCCTCCCCTATGAGCCCTGAGGGGCACATCTGATGCACCCTAAACATCCTTGCTTCATTTGACAGGCAGTGCATGGTGATGTCACAGGGTGCAGGGATGTTTAAAAACATGCCTTTTGGCATTGGGGCTTGTTCTGCGTCCCTTTTCCGGGCTGCAGCACAAGCCTCAATGCTAAGAGGCATTTTTCCGACTGCCTCCACAGTGGTCGCATACTATTTTGGGGGACGGGACCGCCGAATATCTGCTGGTATCGTTCCCGCAATGATGACGGTCGAACGCTCGTCTGACCACCATCATTGTCAGCCCCATAGTCTTAAACACTTTCACGCAGTTCCTGTTTCCTCTGAAAGAACGCAAGTCTCTTAACAACAGCAACACATACAGTAGGAGTGAGATTTTCTTCCAAATCCAAAAAGGCATGTTTCAATACATCAATATATCCACTTCTGGCAATTTTGTGCATTTGACCATCAATACGAAGAGCTTCCGGACCCAAACAGTACATAAGGATACGTTTTTTTCAGGTGAGTACACTATTATCCTCTACAGTGGCAATATAGTTAATAAAATACTCCTTATAATCTATCTGCTTGCTTCACCAGAAATAGGCAAAAACTCCCTGGAGTCCTCAAAATATTTTTAACAGGAGTGGAAGTAGTGATCGTGAAGTAAAATGAAAATTGGTGTTACAAATTAAATCTTACCTTCAAATGTCTAAATAAAGTGAAAACACCCCCCTCAACCATGTTTTACTTGCAGAGATTGGTAAAAATTCTAGAGACTCCGAAGTGCAAGACAAGAAAATGATTGCATGTGTATTACATCACTTGTACTTGGTGAAAGTAAAACACTAGATTAATGCCTATCCTCGCAGTAGAATACTTTAACGACGACAGCATGTTGGCGACTCAGTGCAACCTTTTCATAAATGCTATGACATAACGCACAACAAATAACCCAGCATACTTGTGTTTGCGTGCGAAGGTGCACGCGGCTCGCTTTTAAACGTACACAGAGACCGCGTTAGCCTACGCCAGCCACCAATGAGCAACCCTCACAATGCCAAATCGGCCATGCGAGTAAGTCTTAACCCCTTCGACGCTCATGACGAGCTGGGCTCGTCATGGCGTAGCCTCCTCGCACGCTCATGACGAGCCCAGCTCGTCACGTAAAGTGCGATTCCGCAAAACCCAGCGTACGGGCGGAATTCCGCCCGCACGCATGCGGTTAAATAATGTTGACTACCTTTCTATGGTGCCAGATAGTTCTTTTGGTCAAGAACCACAGAGTCACTCACATTCGTTAAAGTTAAAATTAACTTCTGCTGGTGAGTTATTTTCTCTGACGATTCCGGGAGACTGTGGGAATTGGGGTTGATTGGCGCCTATCCTCGCTGCCAAATGATTCTCTGAGACAATACGGTAGAGGTATGATCTATTTTAGTCCAATCAACTCTGAACATGCACAAGAAAACCGCTCCTGTGCCTCCACCCAAGCTCGCTGCCCGCAGCATTCCGAAGCCTACTATAAAAACCCCTGAATATAGAATACAGAATGTGAGAACGTACAATCCTTCTGTCAGCTCCATCAACCCCAATACTACAGAAAGGTTCTGGTTGAAATCTCTTCAGGCGTCGTCTCCAATGATGTTATTATCCCGGTTCCTGTTTGGGGGATACTCAAGGAAGTGGAAAAGGCACTGTGATTCTGTTCCCAGGTCACACCATTCTGACCCAGGAGCTATCTCGGTCAGTACCTTGCTCACAAGATAATTGTGAATCAGCTGGTAAGTCCATTATTATTGATCCATCGAGACACCAATAATTGATCAGGGATCAATACTCAATAACATCATAATTCAAATGGCCCATACACATTCACCCAGAATCCCTGATGCGCTGGGGACAATTTATATACGTTCAAATCTTTTTACTTCTAAAAATCCATGTGTAACATTACAAGAAATAATTATTTAACTTATTCATCAACTTTCCTTCCACTTGGTCGATGAACCAATTAGTTGAATACTTGATGTTAATGACAATACTAACTAACCATCTGTTCTGCCTTTAAAAGGTCACAGATTCTCAATAAGGTTTAAAAGGTCACAGATTCTCAATAAGGTTAAAGTTTATCTCAAATTATTTTAAATGATCAGTAAATTCATTCACAATGCAAACAATGAAAACATATATAAATGCAACAAAAGTAAACCTTTGTCATTTCAATACACGGTAATTCATGAGGGAGTGGACAGATTAAGAGACATCAGTTTCAGCAAAAATAAATGTGAAACAATAAAACATCTAATGGAGGAGATAGATGAAGAGACTATAGATTTATCTAGATAATACGAGTCAATGTGACAATAATAAAGTGGATAGGTGAAGAGACAAAAGTTTCAGAGACGAAATACTTTTGCAAATATTTATGCAAAGTACCAGTCAGAATACTAATACATACCTAACTAATCCTGTAGAAAACCACCCCTCTGGCCAATGTGATGGTGGGGGTTCCCAGAAATAGAATCTAGGAACAAAGATTACATTGACGGGAACGGGACAGGACAGGACAGGAACAGCTAGGCCTCTCTGCAAACCGCCGATCAGCGACGCATTCACCCGTCTACACTTCCTCCCTGCAAGTCTAAACCACACCCCTAAAGGCACCCAAATTATACCCTGAAACTTACATTTCCAACCCACATTTGTTTCAAAATTTCTCGTAAATTGACAGGGGATTGGTGGGTTTGGGAGGTGGTGTTGTCACACCATAGTGACTTCATTAAAACTTATAGGCACATTCATTGTTCTACACCGTTCCCACGAATTATTATAGTTCAGTTCACACATTTTATTACATGTTTCAAATACACATAACTTTAAATAGTGCTTGCGGAAGAGTTCTTCTTGTCCCGCGGTCCGGCACATCTCTTGGCAAACGATCATCACATTGGCTTTCAACTTGTGCTCATTTCTTTGCACTACTCAGCACTTCTGACTGTGCTGTCATGACATTTTCACTCCTCTTTCTGACCCCTCCCTTGTGTGGCCTACTTAGGAAAAATGGCTTTTCATCCAGTTCGCTACAGTAAGTATATTATGAACATTCATTAATTATATGACAGTGCACTTTTTACTGTTTACCACCCACCTTGCATTATTTCTCACTAGAGTTACCTAACATAAGCTTTAAACAGAAAGCTGTATTATTTGTTATTCCACAGCAAGATGCAACACACAAACTAAGAAATGTACATGCAGCCTATTCGTGCATTATTCTCGTTTCTATCAAAGCATATTGCAAAATACGTTTTAGTTCTTTCATATATTATTTCATATTAATGAATACATGCGCAAAGCTATTTCCACGTGTTTGTGTGTAAGGTGCATGTTAGTTTGTATTACTACTTACTGTTGGTACGTATTATGGGGGTATAAATTCGAGCAGGTTTATTTTTATTTTTTTACGAACCCCTGCTCCATCATTATAATCTTGTTCTTTTTCACTCTGTGTTCTTTACTTAGCCTCCTTGCCGCAAGAGTTTGACCCACCCGCTTGCACTAACTCCAAACTCCTCCTTTTAAATCACAAACCATTTTAGGTAAAGTAATTTGCTCATTTAGAATGGGATAACTGCTGTAGAGTCTTCTCTAGCTGCTGGCTGCATAGATCTTAATGTACCTAAGCAGGTATCAATTCAAACTTCATACATTCCTCAGCTTTGTAACTAGTCCACTTGGGAGTCAAGCTTGCATGACTCCGATCAGGACACTTTTTGCCTCACGCTGGCAGCTTAATTTAGAAGTAGGGACAGTATGGCTTTTTGTAAATAGGTCTACACCGTTCTCGAGAGTGGAAATCCTGACAGTCACAGTTCGAATTATTTAGATATTTGTTCACTCTTTAGATTTGTTCCAGTGTTCCTATGGCTTTTGGCCATGAACATTTCTAAATCGATCTTAAAGTGTGCTGACGAGTATACCTTCCTGCTATTCCTCAACAGTCTACCTTCCGTGCACCTTTTTAAAATAAATGTTATTTGGGAAAGTTTTTGGATCTGGGGGCTAACTTTAATTCCCTAACATAAGTCCCTAAACATGTATTTTCTTTCTCATTATGCTGCTGTCCCTTAAGGTGAATGAATGCATACCGTTCAGTTGATAAAAAAAAAAGTTTTCTCTCCTGGATCTGATTATGAACGTCCACATTAGTGAAAGCGAATGACGTGGTCTAGCTCTCAAGCTAGCGGCCATGATGGTGACACCCACTACAAGTGCATGTGGCTGAAATTTAAAGTGCTGTGAGTCATTCAGCCTCTGGTGTTTTTTGCCATTTCTCCAGCTCTATCCTGTCTTCATCACCCCAATTTTAACTAGTAGAGAGTGGATGCCAAGGAAAAAGACTTTGGGTTGGCGGGGAGCTGGAATTCTGGTGAAGTGCTAATCCTCGGGCTCTCCAACTAATTATAGTCGCACTACTTCATTTGACTGAAATTTGAATGTGCAGTGAACTAATCAGCTTGTGGTTTCCTGTGCTGCACTTTTTGTTTTATCCTTTCTTCTCTGCTACGTTTATGCCTAGGGGAAAACTGTCTTTCCTGATTAAGAAGCTGTTCGAGCTGCCATACCAGTATAGTACTAATGTTTCTGTCTCTTTCCCCAAAACGATATTGAGTACTTCACATCATATGTTCTACAAGTTTGAGAGTGCAAGATGGTTTTGGTCTGACTTGTTTGAAAGGCTAGGCTTTAATAAGAGAATGTAAACTACAGAGAATTTGTTTCCAGCCAAATAGCTTAAACTGTGGGCCCTTTAAATTACTGTTCGTTAATCTTACAACCATTCGGAACAGCTGTTCGTACTTCAGGCATGTTTCCTACTTTGTTGAAACTTGCGCTGGTGATACCACGCTTAAAAACAAAACATATATACTTACCAATTACAAGCCTTTTTCTGTCCTTCCACTAACTCCATGATTTTGGAATCTTATGTAAATGAACATCTGTGAGTTTCTAGAGCTTCATAACTATTTTGACTTGCACAAATCTAGCTTCAGGGCCAACTTCTGCACAGAGTACCAGCTAATCTCACTTCTCAATGCAATCTCAGTGTGTCAGGAGGTAGGCCCCTTAGCACTGTTAATCCTCTTAGATCTTTCTGCCTCCTTTGCATGGTCGCGCACCTCATCCTATAGTGCATCTTAGGAACGAACGTGAAGGTGAGAGACAATGCCCTTGCTTGGTTTAACTCATTTCTGACCAACAAGCCATAGGCTATTTCACTTGCTCCTTTTTAGTCTGAGTTCAACGGTCTGGACTTTGGTTTTCGTCAGGGCTGAGTACTGACTCCTGCAAAGCTCTTGCACTGTGCTTGCAAAATCTGTTGTCATATAAAAAAACAAGCATTGGAATAGCCAATAGGTCTCGCCTTTGGGACCTTATAAGTGTTTAGCCAGAGATATTGACTTTGCCTATGTCTTAAAGCTGTGCTGTACAGAAGTCTGCAGCATGCTTAAAAGTTATAATAAAGAAGTGTCGGAAGCATTTTTGTTACCTTATTTTCGACCAAGGAAGCATTATGTACATGTGAACGACCAAATTAAACAAGCTAATGTTAGATTGCACAAAGAGCAGCTACTTTAAAATGTAAACTAAACAATAAATATCACCAGGTTTCAATAATATGCATGCTCTCAGACCTGCAGCTTCATAACACCACGATAGTTCTTTCAAAGAAAGGTACTTGTTGTGTTGCCAAGAAAGGAAAAGATTTAACACCACGTTAACGTCCCATAGGACTGAATATCTCGGCTCCGGGGGTAAAGAAAGGCGCACGCCCCTAAGGAGTCTGCAAACCAAAGGGTGTTCCCCGACAGGGGCACCGTCCAACAGCTCGTGCGCTGCCGAAATCGCCAAACGCATTGCATTGATGGTCCGATAAGCCAGACCGTCTGCCGCTAATTCTGCCAAACAATTCAGGATGTGAACGACACCTGCGACCAGGGGATCCAGGTCCCGTCGAAGACGCCAACGAACCGACCTGGACCAAGCTGATCGGTACCTCTTTGTGGTGCTACTTGCCCATGCCTTTGACAAAAAGGACTCAGCCGAGCCCGAAAGGCCTGGGAGCGACCAGCGTCTCCGGAAAGCCGCCATGCCATGAGGCTGAGAGAATCCTGCAGTATGAGGCGATGTGGGTCCCCGTCCGGAATGAGAAGAAGACGAGGTATCCGGGGGAGTAGGATTGGAGAATCCCAAGAAAGTTCCAGAAGAACTGTAAACCAAACTTGCGATCTCCACCAGGGCGTCACCATCACCACTTCCGCCCCTTGGCGGCGAAGGTGGGCCGCTGCCCGCACCACCATCGAAAAGGGAGGGAAACCATAAGGCCGCTCCCGACTCCAGTCTTGGAGAAACGCATCTGTGGCTTCCGCTAGGGGATCCGGCTTCCAACTGAAAAATCTTGGCAACTGGAAGTCCAGGCGGGATGCAAACCGGTTCACCGAGAATGGACCCCACATGGTCTCCAACCATTGGAACACCTGCGCATCCAACTTCCAGAGACTCGAATCCCGCAGGTACCTCGAGTGCCAATCCGCCACCTCATTGGCCTGACCCGGCAGGTACTCCGCCGTCACCGAGACCTGATGGGCCAGGCAATAAATCCAATAATCCTTTGCCAGATCCACTAGAGATCGGGACCGTGGACCGCCCAGATGGTTGACTTAGCAAACCGCTGAGACGTTGTCCATCCTTAAAAGAACACACGACTTTGCTGAGTCCCTGGTTCAGCAACGGACTGCAAAGGAGCCTGCCAGGAGCTCCAGGCAGTTGATATGGAGTCTTTGCTCTTCTAAAGACCAAGCGCCGCCTGTGGAGAAATCTCCGGAGCGGGCACCCGAGCCCGATCTGCTAGCATCCGACTCTATTACCAAGTCTGGAACTGACCCAAAAATCGCTCGGCCGTTCCACGCCTCCATATGGGCAAGCCACCAGGACATCTCCCCTTTTACCTTCTCCGACAGAGGGACCAGCTGATCGTAAGTCAAGCCCTTCCGGAGATGATATGCCTTGAGGCGTTGAAGGGCTCGATAATGGAGGGGCCCCGGAAAGATTGCCTGAATGGAGGACGAGAGAAACCCAACTACTCTGGCAATCTGACGCAGGGAAGTGTGCGATTTTGCTATCGTCTGTCTCAGATCGTGCTTGATTTTGGCCATCTTCCGCGACGGAAGTCTCAGAGAAGCCTGCAAGGAGTCCACAACGAAGCCCAGGAACACCATCCTTTGGGAAGGAGAAAAAATTGACTTGTCCTCATTGATAATGAAGCCCAGACCCTGCAACAGAGTAATCGTTTGATTGAGCTGAAGTACCAACTTGTTGGGACATTGGGCCATCAAAAGGATGTCATCTAGATAGACAATCATCTGGATACCCTGGCTCCAAAGGACTTCCACTACTGGATGCAACAGTTTGGTGAAGCATCAAGGGGCCGAGGAAAGCCCGAATGGAAGGGCCGTGAACTCGAAGACCTGGTCCCGCCAGAGAAACTGCAGGAAACGACGGTGAGGCGGATGGATGGGCACCACTAAGAACGCATCCTTGAGGTCCAAGCGGACCATCCAGTCGTTTGGCAACAGCACGTCCCGCAGAAGATGGATACCCTCCATCTTGAAGTGGGTGTAAACTAACCAGCCGTTGAACTCCCTGAGGTTTATCACAGGTCTCTTGCCCCCATCTGTTTTCTCCACCAGGAAAATGTTGATGAGGAAACCGGAGGGGTGCCGCGTTGATCGACAAATGGCCCCTTTGCGCAGCAGCGCCGAGACCTCCTCGTCGATCAAAAACGCATCGTCCCGGGAAAAAGTATAGGGCGCGGGACTTTTACCTGGCAGGGGCGGTCGTAAAACTCTATACGGAAACCGCGCACGGTTTGTAGAACCCACGCGTCCCTTGTAAGCGACGCCCGAGCCTCTGGAAAAAAAAACCGCTAGTCGTCCCCCAATCAGAACCTGGTCTGCAGGGATCACACTCACCATGGGAATTGTTGCCTCCTGTGTCATTTATGAAGCCGCGGTGCCCTCGGAAACCTTGACCTCTGGTCGGATAAAAGTTATTGTAGTTGGCCGACGAATTGTACTGGCCTTTGCCGGAGCCTTGCCCTTTGTTGGGTTGAGTCTGACCGCCACGGCCGGTCGTGAGGCCCCTACCACGACTGGCCCCCCTGGAGAAACGCTGCTGGAACACCCTCTTAATGCTGGACTGGTCTTTGTCCAGGGAGGTGAATGTAGAAACAAACTTCCCTAATTCTTTGATGAACGGATCACCAAACAGGCCACCTTGCGCTACTGCTCCCGCCTCCGAAGAGGCTAGGTCCCCCAACTTGAGGTCCAGTTTGATGAGTAAGGAGCGCCGACGTTCTGTTGAGAGAGTGCAGTTTGCGTTACCTAAGAATATGTTAGCCCTCTGCGCCCAATTGGACAAAACGTCCGGGGATATGGTGGAGCCTGATACCTTGGCCTCCTCCGCCATATCCAGGATTTTTGTCAGCGGGCCTATTGTGTCCAACAACTTGGCTTGACACGACCGCCAGGAGCAGTCAATCCCCTTACGAGGATCTTTGACGAACTTCGCCATAAAAGTGGCCATTTTCCCATCCAGCTCTGGGGTCATGGCGACTTTCCCCTCTAGCGTAGGACGCGGACATTCTCCCCTCAGGCAACTACGCGCCTCTTTCTCTAAAGGCTTGCGGAGGCGCCTCGCCACAAACTTCGCGACCTTGTCTCCCGGCACCCAAGCCGCAGACCTCGGGTGAATGATTTCGTCCGGGTCAAGCATGCCTGAAGCATCCTGGGGCAACTCAGCCGCGGAGCCGGACGGCCGCCACGACCGCACAGAGTCCTCGTCGTCGTCAGTGTCCGCAGGGGAGAACCCTTCCGGCGAGGAAGGGGCTGTCCCGGGGTGCACTGAAGGTCCCGGGGCTGGGAGCGGCGCAGGGGCAGGTTCGGTCACCTTGGCCAAAAACGCATCTCTTAGGCGTTCGAAGGCGTCCTTGTCTACACCCCGCGCACCCCCAGAGCCTCCGTCCCTACAAACCTTTTTAGGCGCGGGCGGATTCCCCTCCAAGGGAGTTGGGCTAACAGCAGGGGATCCTAGTGGCGTTGGTGCCAACTTCGCGCACTCCTCCACTATGCGGGCCGAGAGTCTATCCTCCAAAGGCCCGACTATCTCTTGAACACACCTGTAGATAGACTGATCTACAGCCGCATAGAATTCCTCATCCTGCAAATATTGGTGTGTCTCCTCCTCCTCTACATAATACTCCTCTGCCATAATTGCTGACCCTTCTGTAGGCTGTGGGAAAGGCAGAGGCTCACCCTGGCACCAGGGACCAGAGCTATGGGCTAACCTAAGGCTAGCAAGGCTTTTATGTTCTGGAGCACCAGGTAATATTGAGGCAGCACCCCCGTCGCAGCGCGCTGACCCTCTCTCAGAGACCGGGTCTATGCCGCCCCCCTGCGCGCTTTAGGCTAGAAAGCAGTACTGAAGAAGCGGTAGACCCCGCTGAAGGTGCTGACACAAATACAGCCCATAGGCGTAAACGGGGAAAAATCCGCTAATACAGACCCCGTTGGGGCATGGAAACAAGAAGGGGCAATACAAACCTGTAAGGGTGTCTCGGTAAGGCGGCAGGCAAAGGCTCCTGCACGGCTCCTCTCCTCAGCGCGGCTCCCGTCACCTAGGAAAAACCGCGCTGAGGAGAAAGACGCGACGGCTCCCCCTAGCGGCAAGGACACACCGCTGCACACACTGGGGACTGTCGCGTGAGTGGCGAAACGTCCCCGCGACAATTAGGGCTCTGAAAGGCAAAAGCTTACGGCATAAATCATCACAATCTACCGCAAAGAGCCCCAAGTAACCATAATACTGTCAAACAAAATCCAGAAACCTCAATCACCCCCACAATGACAAAACAAGTGAGAGCATTAAGGAAAGGCACTTAACTGGCTGCGAAGCAGCAAAGAAAGAGGAAGGGAACACAAGATGGACGCCCTACCTTAAGATTGTGGACACTACGGAAGGACTAATGTGTCATGGACTGATGGAATATGTAGTTTTCTCATGTGGTTTTTACTTCTTATACTGTTCTTAATGACCCTGTGTTTGGGATATGTAGGAAACTTTTCACATTTAATGATTTTCTGGCAGCTATGTGTTTTGTTAAAATAAACGGCGAAGAGGGAAAAGCATAATCTGAAGCCTCCGGTCCTGACATAGAATTAAACATCTAGCCTGCAGAAAAAAAAGACTTCCTGTCCATCTCATTCCTTGATCCAAAACAGAATTACAAGCTTCAACTCTCCTTAATGATGCAAACACTGTACAACACTTCTGTCCTATGCTCATGTAGGGAATTACACACATCAGCTCCTGTGCAATATAATGCTGTCCCGTTCTACACCTTGATAACGCTTAAAGCTGTAAAGAGAGAGTGCAGATGCTAAGACCGCATTTGAAGGTTGTCTGAAGTGTATAAATTGATAAGGGGTTCTGCCTGGCTATGATTCTGTACTGAAGGCACTGCAAATGAGGGCACGAGCAGGCTGATCAGACAGAGAGGCAAAGCAAATAACTGATTAATGAGGGCAGTGGACTAAAGGGGGCTGACTGGGCAATGCGAGCAGACTACTGCAAGGGAGGACCATTTAAACTGGCAGAGGCAGGCGGTGGGTATCACTCATTTATATAGCGCGCTTCTTTTCACAGTCCGTATGTAAGTCGTAATATATACATACATATGGTGGGGAGAAGGGGGGTCGATGATGAGAAAGGTCGTCGGAAATAGAAAAAAATGAAGTCAGGTTGCTAGATAACGTAGAGTCAGCTAGGCGTCTTGTCAGGGGTAATAAGCGCTATATAAATACAATTACAATACAATGTTTCTGGGGCTTGGATATCATTCAGAGCGTTTTGATAGCTGTAGTCTTTAAACACTTCAAACTAACAAGACGGAAAATATTTATTTACAAAAGGAAAGTCGGGGATTAGGAACGTGTTGTCCATACGAGATGGTGTGATATGGAATCTCTAAGGGGTAGTACGATGGACAGTGCAAACACTGAATTGCAGCAGCACAGCGAACACTAGAAATGCAGACCATTGGAGGGGAGCAGAGTGTCAGCGATTAAAGTCCCCTGGCGCACCTTCTCCGAAATAAACAAGTTACCCCTGCCTCTCCACCAACTCTGCGAGTTCTGCCTCCTGCCCGTGCAAGTGACGTGTACGGTTCTGGACCCCAATCTCCTACTTTCACCTTCCCATGTTACATCGTACTTGTCTGAAACCTTCGCCATCTTTCCAAGGCTTGCCAAAGCGCAGTGCGTGATGGCGAATGAACGTACGAACGCGTTGACACGCCCAGGGTCTGTTCAGTTGCATGTAGTAATAGTAGTCCAAACGGGACAGCAGTGTTAGCGGCGTGACCGGGGTCACTGGACGTATGCGGACTAGAACTGAGACTTTGCCTGCACCAGATGGTTTTTTAACGCATAGACTGACACTCATCCATTAATTTAATTGTCATTGCTGGAAAACCAAGCGGCGACAATCTGCAGTCTGTCGGCAGCGCTCGCTCAAACCGCGCACCATAGGCACATCCCCCGAATCCAGAACAAGCCGTGAGTGGTGCTCGTGCGCCACAGCGAGCAATCTGTTTTCAATTATCGCGCACGTGTGTGGGCACGATTATTGAAAACAGATGTCACTGTTGCGGGTAACCGCAAGCAATAGGCCGTGGGCAGAACAAAGGTGGGACATGCACCCGCCTTTGCCCAATTGTGTGCTGTCTTTCTTAGAAAGACGCACGCAAAGCCCAATAGCCTGTGAGGAAAGTGAGGAAAACAAAACCACACGCACAAGTGTAAAATCTAGGTCAGGGACAATCAATATTTGCCCGGCGGTATCGCCTCTTTAACCCACAAAATATTAATCAATGAAGAGGCAGGCGCTGGAGACTGGAAGGCAGGAAACAAAGTTTATTCTCTCCGGAGGAGAACACATCAGTTCAGACAGCCAGTATCGTCACAAGGTGCTCTAACCGCATCTCTGAGGCCTGGCCTCTTATACACATCTTATGAATTTTATTGCAGGTAACACATTCTTGTAATGCTTTAAAGTATGAAAGGACATCCTCGGAATCTCCCCTTCAGGCCCGTTCCCACACACATTTACAGTTGGAATCCCCACCCCGGTCACAACAGGTGATGATTATCGCGCAGCTGGACATCCCGCCGATTCACGGGATGTGGGGGGTTGATCGGATATCATAGGGTGGGGGCTTTGATCAATTCGAGGGTCCTTTAATTGGGGGGGAAGCTTCCTACTGTACGGGGGGCAATAAACAGTATCCGCAGAGCTAGGTGGCGGCCTGGGAACGAGGAAGACAAACGGGCACACAGGAAAGGGGGTTTGTATCAAAGGGCCTGGGACCATGAAAGGAATGAAGGGAGGTGTCGCGCTGGGAACAGGATGGGGTTCTGAGGCAGAGCTGCGCTGAAGAGGGGTTTATGACCCAAGGCATGCGAGAGCGGGGGGGGGGGGTTGTCAGCGTGCGGGCTTTGCGAGGGCGAAGGGCTATGCTGGGGGCCAGTGGCGTGCAGAGGGTGGTTCTGATCGAGGCACCTAAAATGGCGGGTGCGCACGACAAAAAGTGTGGCATCAGGGGAAAAGGCAAGATGGCGCAGATAATGTTTACCAAACTGTACTAATTTTCCACAGTCCTCCCTTTAACATATCCAAGACATCTTGCTGGCCTATTTCCTATCCATGTCTACTGTGGTGGTCATAAGTAAAGAAGTAGGAACCCAGGTGAAGGAGCTATAAACATTACATTTAAAATCTTTCGTCTTAGGAGGCGGGTCTATCGATAAAACTTGTTTGCAGGAAAGTCATAGTAATGCAAGGTCGGACAAAAACGATTCTGTAGTGAGAGCATGGAGTACATTTCATAGATACTTATAGTCATTCGGAATGTGAACTGATAGGTTATTACATATGTAAGTTCTGTTCATATTTGGTTGGAGCATAATCAGTACAACGGTGGCTGGGAGAGAAATGAGACGTAGTAAAAACAATAATCAGGGGTGAATCAGGGGTGTCATTGTTCGAAGGGGAGGTCCTATTGTCATGGACCATTATTAGTGAGTTCTCAGCATTCTTTGTCGTCTTCTGTTGGCACGGTGGAGCTATGGGTCCAGCTCTATTCTAGTTTCCGCGTTGCAGGGCATGACCTTTTCCTCGCTTTTCTGGTCAAAAAGGTCCTTTTCGCCCTGTGTCCTTTTGAGTCGATTGTCAAAAAGTTCAGGTGGAAGAAGTGTGTGTGTAAGTAGTCCTTAGGGTAGGTCGGAGAAAAAGGGGGATGGAGCAGGGCCAGATCGGGAACAGACCAGGGGGACGGAACATTTTAGGTAGGCGGGCTCATGACCGAGTTCAGAGAGCGGGGACTTGTCGGCACACGTTGAACATCGAGCAGGGGCATCAGGTCAGCCCTTTCCTCTCATTTTGTCGGAAACAGTGCCTCGTCCTGCGACTCCTTACTGTTGCGGTCTCGCCTTGGCCAGTGTCGCAGATGTTCCACGATCTGTAGTCAGGCCGCGTGCTCCCACATCCGGTCTCTCTCTCCACCGACAGTGGTACCCTTAAATGAGTTTGAAAAGACAGTCTTTAGAGAATTGGCAGAGGAAGGTAATCACATAAGTCTATTTCTCTCCCAGCTCCAAGCAAATGAGAAACATCCGTTACGTTGGGGTTCACAACCAACATATAAATAATTGATGATGGGCTTGTTGGATTTCCTATAACTTTCCTTCGTAACTATTTCTTTGGTGTTTGTTGGTGTTACATTCATTGTCGTGGTACGAGATCTGGTACCTATTCATTGCATTTTGTGTATTATAGTTACGTCAGTTCTTCTGACAGAGACCCACTTTCCTAGTACGAGCCTTACGAAGCTATACCGTTCTCCAGGGCTTTATATTTTACGAAAAAAAGTGCAACGTGCTATCACCATGGTCTGATAGGTATCTTTCTGAGGGACGAACATAGGCTAAACAATTTTTTTTTTTTTCATTCTATCAATGCATCCTACCTTTCAGCTAAACATTTTACTTTCAACAGGGTTCATTGCAACAATTTCTTCATTTTGGTCTAATCTTAACTTTGCAAACATCATTCTAGTTCCTACATAGCCTCTTACAACCTGACTACTTCATTAAAAACCGGGGTCTTATGGAAAACAACTAGGGACATAGCAAACTGCGGGGAGGGACTATCGTCTTGCTTTGTGTCATAGGGGCGTTATTTAGCAGAAGGCCACAGTTCAGTTGGTAAAGCGTTCAGTGACATTTCTCGAATTCTAAACTCCGTAGCTTGCTCATCAACAAATCATTTCTAGGAACAACGGCTGGCCTGTGTTAGTCGTAAGACGACCCATTTCTTACAACCGAGGGTGAGGGACATTAAAAAACTCTCGTCCGGGGCAGCTGATACAAAACCGAGGGCGTTCTGGGAAGATGGGGATGTTTCGGTCACTTTTACTGTCTGGGTATTGAGACAATTCGGGACGGGGAAGGTCGCGTTATCGGAGGCATTTTTGTTTATCATAGAAGCCGCTGACATGTAGTTCCCTTATTACGGGTCAGATTGGGGAACCTCAGTCGTCTTACCTATCCTTTCCCTTTTGGCCAATTCTAGGTTTCATCAATTTTTAGCAGAAAGGAGAGGTAGTGACACGGCATCAGGGTGATTTTATTTAAGACAAATTTTGTGCAAATACTTGCGGTATTTGGAGCCAATTGGGTGGTGCACCAGGGGTGGCGGTTTGCCAATTAGGTGCTAATCGTTCGGAAGAGTGAGAGTGTGGAGGGGAGGGAGGGGAGGGAGGGAGGGGAGGGAGGGAGGGAGGGGAGAGAGGGGAGGGAGGGGAGGGAGGGAGGGGAGGGAGGGGAGGGAGGGAGAGAGGGGAGGGAGGGAGGGGAGGGAGGGAGGGAGGGGAGGGAGGGAGGGAGGGAGGGGAGGGAGGGGAGGGGGGGAGGGAGGGGGAGAGGGAGGGAGAGAGAGGGAGGGAGGGAGAGGGAGGGAGGGGGAGGGAGAGGGAGGGAGAGGGAGGGAGGGAGGGAGAGGGAGGGAGAGGGAGGGAGAGGGAGGGAGGGAGAGGGAGGGAGAGGGAGGGAGAGGGAGGGAGGGGGAGGGAGAGGGAGGGAGAGGGAGGGAGAGGGAGGGAGGGGAGGGAGGGGAGGGAGGGAGGGAGGGAGGGAGGAGAGAGGGAGGAGAGGAGGAGAGGGAGGGAGGGAGAGGGACGGACGGACGGACGGACAGACAATTCAGCGCTTTACACAACCTAAGACATTTCGGGTCTGTGTTAGAATTTCGAAAGCATGCAGTTTGGGACGGACGAGCATTAGGCCGGGTACAGGGGACATGCATTGAGTAAAAGACACCTTTGTATCGCACTTCTCGCACTCTCGGTCCTTCGACCAGTCAAGTCAGCGCCTCAGTCGCACAAAACATTTTCTCATAGTTTCAGACATACGTGACACGTGCCCATTCACGTAACACGGATTAGGGGTGACCGTGTTTCATCATATCATACAACTCATTGGCTCTTTCGTTACGAGAGCAGTTTGTGGGTGTGCTTAGGTGCCACCTTGCAGCGTTAGTCCGCTTCATGTATCAGACATAGCGAGGCTTCAGATCTTCACCGTACCTCGGTCGTGATTCAAATGTAACCTGTAGAGGGAGGAAAAGAGGGGAAGGGAGGGGGACAACATTCGAGCATATCAAATGCATGGGCACGAAAGTCCTTTACTTACCTCATACTCGTCTTATCTCCTCAGGGTAGAATCCCTGGGGTCTTGGTTTCTGAAGCCAGGAGGGGCAGTGTGTCCTTATAGGCCGCGTGTAGGGAAACGTTAAAAATCAGAAGCACTTAGTGCGAGGTATCTAGTTGGTAGGTGCATCTAGCTATCGGGTTCCTTAAATCTTTTCCAACGCTGTGATGTTCTAAGGCATATCAGTTCTTCGGCCAACTCTGTTCCCTAGTACCTTTTAGTGCCGTACCTTTAGAACATTCTATTATTTACACCGCTTCACTTTACCCGTCCTCAGAAGTCGAGGTCCTTCTCCATGCGTTAGTTCCTGAGCCAGTCGCATACCTGGAGGCAGAGTATCGTGTTTTAGATTCGATCTTCCATCTGGGGCTGAGCAACCATCTTCTAATAACCTTTAAAAAGAGAACAAAGCAGGGTGCACAAA
Organism: Lissotriton helveticus; assembly: GCF_964261635.1. Taxonomy (NCBI): domain Eukaryota; kingdom Metazoa; phylum Chordata; class Amphibia; order Caudata; family Salamandridae; genus Lissotriton; species Lissotriton helveticus. The sequence goes on along the minus strand of NC_136057.1, from coordinate 803,493,690 downwards.
AAACTCTCCCGCTGATCCCACATTTAAAAAGCATGCAATACCTGTTCATAGTTTGGAAAACCTTTATTTGCACAATCGTTCAGCATGTAGATATGAGAGTGTAATCGTATTTGGCCGGACACAGCGATGGCTGAAGTACGTACAGTAAGGGGGGGTATTTTGCAGCATTAAAAAGGGTTTATTTAGTTATTTGCAGGAGACTAAAAAGGTCTATCAATAGGTGAGGGATCAAGGAGCATTCATTTCATAATTGGAAGCACAGTCAGACTAGTTGCAATCAAATTTCCTAAATGCATACCGTGGGCGTGTGTCACAAGCGAGGTTATGTATCAGTTACAAAAATATAATAATAAATCGTACATTGAAAACAACATTTTTCACGGGGTCCTTTTACATGTTCGTCGAGTGAACCCTCCCTCGTTTTCGTCAAGTGTACAAAGGATCATATATATATATATATATCTCAGAACATCGAGTCTTTTTGGCTAAAAAAACACCACGAGGTGTTCGTAAGTTCTCATTGATACCGGCGCCATTTTGGGCGGGGCCGGGTTAGTCCGGAAGTAGCATCAGGAAAAAAATGTTTCCTACAACCGGCGGTTGGACCAGAGTCCTTTTCGGCAGTTCAAAAATTTATGCTAACAGAAGGGGTGGCTACGTCGTGGTTATTTCGTTAGCGACCAAGGCAGTTGTTCCTCACTGGAAGCCTGCAGGGGCCGAGGGCTCCGGGGACTTTTGTAGAATCTTCAAGGCTGTGGAGATGCTGTCGGAGGTGGGGGCTCGTGCCCCGGTGGGCAAGCATCCGAGTTACATTGCTGGTCAAAGTTACTCTAGCGGCCTAGACCCGCCTTCCAGGGGGCCCAGACGCCATTTTGAGGCCCTGCAGCAGCCGCCCTTCGTCGAGTCTGCAAGAGTGGAAGAGGCCCTTTGGGGTGAAAGAAATGGAACACCGTGCCGTAGGGGCAGGACCTTCGGCTAGGATGCAGCTGTGGTGCCCCCACCTGGGGGGGCGAGGGAGACTCGTTCGCGCCGTCTCCCTCTCCCAGTGCACCCCACGCCGCCCCTTCTCACGGGCATACATGATGGCCACTCCACATCCCGTGCTCCACAAGTACTCTTGAGGGCCATCGTATGTCTTGTGCTGCGCAAGTATGGGCACCGTTGCATGTTCGGTGCTGCGCAAGTATGGGCACCGTTGCATGTTCGGTGCTGCGCAAGTATGGGCACCGCCTGGCTGGAGGATTTCGGCGCCGGGCCGGGGGCTGGGAAACCTCCTATCCAGGGAGGTGGGAGAGGCCCGTCCACGTCGCCTCTCCCTCCCAGCCCAACCTGGACCAATTTCAGCGGAGGTATTTGTGATGGCCGGACTGGGGCTGGGAAACCCCCTATCCGAGGAGGTGGGAGAGGCCCGTCCGCGTCGCCTCTCCCTCCCAGCCCAACCTCACGAAGAAGAGGATGGGACAGCCATTTCGTGCCGGGCCCGTGGTGCCTCCTGGACATCCCACTGGTGATTCGATCGATGGCTGTCAGCAGGCCCCACCCCACACGTGCTGTGTGGTTCACCTTCCGGATGGGCGTGACCGGTGACCTGCGGCATTTCGGGAACTTCCGGAGTGGGGGTAGGTATTTTGTTTGGACAGGCATGTCTGGGTAATGGGGGGTTGTCTATGCAGGCCTGTAATTGCTCCTTTCTTTTTGCAGAGTGGGGGGGGGGGCAGCAGAGAGTAATCAGTCCCATTGCACTCGAAGTTTGAGCTCATTAATGGAATGTATACTAATCTGTCCGAGACTACTCTGTGTATTGTTTCTGTAGGTTGTCCGAAAAAGGGTGGTTTTTCTTGTGTTAGGGAACAGTAGCGGTAGTACGGGGTTCGTCACCGGGTAACTTAGAGCTAGACTGGGTTTCTTGTCTTAGCGTTGTTCGATCTATGAGGACTCGAACATGTCGCTGAAATCGGTCTGGCGAAATCTGTGCCATCGCGCATAATCAAACGTGGTGGTTCTATCTGGCCTGTCCATGTCAGTCTGATTCATCTTTGTCTCGCGCCTTTTCCCTTTCTGCCGGCCTGTTATTCCTGTCGGCCCTCTGCTCCTACCCTTGTTCAGTAGAGTCGGGCATTGGGCTTTCCAGTGCCCGGAACATTTACAAAAAGCACATTGGTTTTTCCCTAAGTCTGGTCGTCCTGTGCGTAGTGTCGGGGGATTACTTTCGGGTCGTTGTGTTCTGGGGTTGTCCTGTCGATATATTCCTTTACCTACTCTGTCCTCGTCTCTTTTCTTTCGTTGCATTGCTTCTTTGCGCCACATACCGAGACTGTCGAGCATAATAGGCGTTGTCTTATTACTACAAAGGGCTATTTCTAATGTTTCTATTTTATCAAGATCGAAGGATCCTATCAGTGGCCACTGTTTCTCTTGATTTTCTTTGGTACATTTGTGCCACAGCTTACTATAGGCTATGGTAACTAATCCATATTTTGTGAACATGTCTTTATTAGGGGTGCCTTCCAGCGGAGCTAGATGGTCCACCTCTAATAAACGGTCCGGGCTGAACCAACTACCAATCAGTGGGGAGAAGACAGACATGACGGCTCACAACGAGGACAAAAAGTCAGCACTGCCTATCTTATCACTGCGTGCAAAGACTAGACAGAATATTTCTATTCTACGTTGTTTGCAGGCAGTGAATACCTCATGAACCAATATCAAATAATCAATAAACAACCAGTGGGGAGAATAAGTAGGCCCGCAAAAGGTCTGCGTCCTCTACCCTTTCACTATCTGCAAAGAGGAACCTGTTCTTTCCTGTTTGTAGACAGAGAATCTCCAGAAAACAATCCGCGAACAGTAGTTCGGGGTCAAAAAAACAGTTAATCAGTGTGGGAGAGGGAATCTCCCGAAAACAATCCGTGAACAAATAATCAATCAGTGGGGGAGAAAGATAGGCACGCTGGCTGCGTTACCTATCCTTCACTGTTTGCAAAGAGAAAGAGCCTGTTGTTTCTCCGTGTGCAGACAGTGAATCTCCAAATAAGTCAACAAAGAGTAATACTAGTATTTTCCGAACCATTAAACAATCATTTCGCAATTCGTCGTGTTTACACGACCTTACCCGGACCGTATGGACAGTTTCTTGTCTTCCGAATCCAGCGCCCGATCGTCCTCTTTTCCTCGTATTCCTCGCGGCACTCCTGATGGTTCCCAGTCAGGACCGTAGATCACTCGAGAGAGGTCTGTTCGGAACCAGTGAAGTTCGGATGATCGGCTGCCAGACGAGGGTCTATTGGGCAAGAGCTCTCCCGATTGTTGCAGTCGTTCACTCTGTCGTCAGGACCTCTCCCACTGGATCCACGAGTCACTGATGGGCCCCACGTTTGGGACGCCAATTGTAAAATCTAGGTCAGGGACAATCAATATTTGCCCGGCGGTATCGCCTCTTTTTTTTTTTTTTTTAATTATTTTTATTGTTGCATCAGGCGGAACATGGGTGCAGGAGACAAAAACAATTCGGGGGAGCGTCAACATTCCGCTCTTCCCGATCATCTGCAACTTTTCAATGTCAGGTACATAGCTTTCATCGTGACGAACTTGTTTTTTATTTTCACCCCAAACTCCCTCCCCCCCCTCCTTAACTCCTGAGAAAGTCAGCAACTGAGAAGCCTCTATCAAAAGCCCCTCTTCCCGCCCTCCCACTCCCCTCCCTCTTCTACAGCATACCCCCCTTTTCCGCCACCCCCCTCGCCCCCGAGTCTCTCTCATCCTCTAAGTCTTGACACAGTATATAGGCAATTCAACGACCCAAACCCTCCAGAAACAACTATGTTGGATTCAGTGACAAACGTGCCTCCCCGGCTGTCTCCCCTGCCACCCGCCCATTTCTCCCCGGACAGTCCTACTCCAGTCCATGGTATCGCCTCCACTTAGTCCATATTTTTCGAAATTTCCGAGGGCACCCTCTAGCTTTGTAGGTCACTCTTTCGGCCGCCATATACATATCTAAACCCCTCCTCCATTCATCCAGGTTGGGTTTCCCAGGCGCCCCCCACATTCGTGCTATGTCTCTTTTTGCTACTACCAAAGCCAGCAGCAGGAAAATGAGCAGGTATCGTGTGATGTCTACTTCCGTCGACATGCCCAAAAGCGCCAGTTTGGGATCCCTAGGAATCTCCACCTCCAATATCATACTCAGTTCCCTGAATACCTCACCCCAATATTCCTGTATCACTGTGCAGCCCCAGATGATGTGGAAGAAATCGCCTGTCTGACGCTGGCATCGTATGCAAGAGGTGTCGGTCACCCTCCCCATCCGGGCAAGCCTCACTCTATCGAAGTAGGCCCTGTGAAGGATCTTAAACTGTATGAGGCGAAGCCTCGATTTTATGGCCACTTCCCTCGGGTGCATGAATGCTAGTTCCCAATCCAGGTCCTCCATCGTGCCCACATCTGCCTCCCACCTCTCCCTGAGTGTCCGCAAGTCTCCCAACATATTATTTGTCAGTGTTTTGTATGTCAGAGATATTGCCCCCCTCTGTATCTGCTCCTGTAGTAATCGGCCCTCAAGTGGTGCAAACTGGGGTATGTCTGTGAGCGATATGTGCTGAGCTCCCCAAGCATGTCTCAACTACAAGTATTTATAGTATTGGGTGTTCTGGAGGCCAAAGTCCTGCTGTAGCGCCTGGAAGGTTTTAAGTTCCCCCTTTGCTATGACATCTCCCACCGTGGAGATGCCAATGTCATCCCACCTGTGGAATCCCTTCAGTTTATGTAGCTCTGTCAGCCACCTACACGACCATAGGGGTGTCTGTCGGGTGAGCCTTTCATGCCAGCCCATTCTAATTGTCACTCTGCGCCACGCCGTCAGGGTGATCTTCGTCGCTGGTAGGAGCTGGCGGCCCCCTTTCCCACCATACAAGAAGTGTAATACCGTCTTGCTGCCCCATTTGGATCTCTCTAAAGCATAAGTGGGATGGTCAGCCGGGGCGTGTAACCAAGCATTGATCGGGGCAAGGTGTTCTGCCCAGTAATAGGCCTCCAGATTAGGCAGCGAGATACCCCCACTGTATTGGTGGCGCTGCAGGGTCGTGAGTGCCACCCGGGACTGCTTCCCCAGCCACAAGAAAGAGCGAAGATCAGCATGGATCGTCCGCAGTGTCGCTTCTGGTAAGGGATAGTACTCATTTTGCAGGGCGTATAAAAACTTTGGTAACAGGATCATTTTATACAGGGCGGCTCTGCCTAACATGGTGAGCGGTAGCGGTCTCCATCTATCCATCTCCGCCTTCGCTGCCACCACTACCCTATTTACGTTGTCTGCGTATGAGCGCCGCCTATCCCTGGTGATAAACACCCCCAAATACCGGAAGCCTTCCGTAGTGTGAATGAGCAACTCAGGCAGGCACTCCCCCCGCCGCTCACCTTGCGGGTCGTAGAGAATCGACTTATGCCAATTTATAGTGTGTCCGGCCACTGCCCCAAATTCGCCCAGTTCCTGGAAGAGGGCCGGGATCGTCCTAGCCGGGTCCGTCACATATAGCAGCACGTCATCGGCGTACAGGGAGATCTTCTCCTGGTCAGTTGCCAAGGCCCCCCAGTGAAAGCCAGTTACCTCCTGATTGAGCCGAATACGTATCGCCAGGATCTCAATCGTAAGGGTAAAGAGGAGTGGGGACAGCGGGCACCCCTGACGTGTCCCCCGCTCTATCGCGAATTCTCTCGACATTCGCCCATTAATCCGCACTCTCGCCCTCGGGTTCGAGTAAAGAAGACTCACCCACTGTCGGAACTTGGGTCCAAACCCAAAACGCTCAAGCGTTCCCATCAGGAAGGGCCAGTGGACCGCATCGAATGCCTTCTCCGCCTCCAATGAGAGGAACCAGTGTGGCTCCCTCTTGTCACAGACTTCCTGGAGCCAGTTATGTGTGCGCCGCAGGTTAAGTTTAGTGGCCCTGTCCGGCAGGAACCCGGACTGGTCCGGGTGCACTAGGTCCGCTATGACCTGTCGGAGTCGTCGTGCCAAGATGGTGGCGAGGATTTTATTCTCACTGTTCAGAAGGGAAATAGGGCGATATGAAGAACAGTCCTCCCTGGGCTTGCCCTCCTTATGGATCGGGATTATGGTGGCCAGGGCCAGGTCCGGCGGGAGACCTCCGGAGTCAAACGCCCCCACATAAAGTGATTTCAAATGACGTGCCAGGAGGTCCCCCGTCCGTTTGAAAAACTCCGCCGGGAAGCCGTTAGGTCCCGGGGTTTTCCCTGGTTTCAGGACTGCCACTGCCTCCGTAATTTCTTCCAGGGATAGGTCGGCGTCCAGAGCCTCACTATTTTCGGGGGTCAACTGCGGCACTTCCATACTACCCAGGAACGACTTTACCACCTCGCAATCTCCGAGGTCCCTAGCCTTGTAGAATTCTTCAAAATAGGTCGCAAAGGCCTCTGCTATCGCGACATCTGTTGATGCTCGTGCCGAACCCGGGAGCCCAATCCAATCAACCCATCTGGCCGCTTGCTCCCGCCTGCTCAGCCACGCCATGAGTTTCCCGGATTTGTCGCCTACATCATATATGCGATGAAGGGTGGCCAGCGCCTGCGTGCGCGCTTCGTCCGTGAGCAGTTCCCTGTATAGCCGTTGAGTGTCTAGCAGAATCCTTAGACGTCCCTCCCCCTTCGTCCTGTGGTATTCAGCTTCTTGAATCAAGATGTTGGCCTCCTCCTGCGCTATTTCCTCAGTGCGTTTCCTTCTGGCCTCCCCCACCCTGGAGCTGAAGCGGTCTCTCAACACGGTTTTCATGGCTTCCCATAGCGTAACTCCCGATTGCACCGACCCCTCGTTTTCCGCCACAAAGACTTTGATATCCGCTCTAATCCCCCCTAGAATTCCAGGAGTCTGGAGATCCCACGGCGACATACGCCACTGTGCCTTTCCACTCCCCCTACCTCGTCCTATATGTACAAACAGCGGGGAATGGTCCGAGACACCCCTCGCCCTATATTCTGCCAAGTCCCCCGTCGAGAGTTCCTGCCTCGTAGTGAATATATAGTCCAATCTAGAAAAAACCTTGTGGGCCCCTGAGTAAAAGGAGTAGGCTGCCTGTACAGGATGGAGCCACCGCCACACATCAGTGAGACCAATCGTGTCCATTCTACGGGCCAAAGCCGTCACTGCCGTCACTGCGTGAGAGTCCCCCGATCTATCACTGGTCGTGCACATCACATCGTTGAAGTCCCCTCCCATAATCTGTGTCGTGTCAGCAGTGGCTAGCAGTATGTTCGTGATCTCCTGCATCGTCCGGTTTTGTAATTTGGGTGGAGCATATACTGACAGCAGCGTGTACCTGCGCCTCCTCCATGTCCCCTGTACCCCTGCAAACGTGCCCTGCGGGTCCAGCCATGTGCGTGTCACCGTGAATGGCGTCGTTTTCCTTATGAGTATTGCTGTGCCCCGTGAGCCCGTTGTGTATCCCGCGTGTGCTAAGACTGTGTACTGCCCACGTGCTAGAAAAGCACAATGGTTCCCCCTCAAATGTGTTTCCTGGAGGAATATGATGTCTGGTGCTATGCGTTTAATATAGGCATTGACCAAGCCCCTCTTAATTTTGGAACCCAGGCCGTTTACATTCCAGGTTAGCGCCTTTACCCCAGCGCCATCCCGGCTAGGTTCAGCTAGTGTACCTGCCATTGCACTTCACACCGACCACCGAGTGCCCGAGCCCGGGTCCAGGGCAGTAGCAAGGGTAAGCTCTGCTGCTTCACTGACACCACCCCCCTCCCCCCCCCCAACTCCCCAACTCCCCAACGTGAGGAAACAACAGTACCAACATGCCCCCCCCTCCCCCACCCCACCACCCTCCCCTTCTAGCTGCGCCCCAACAGGGGACCAAACTATCCATGGGAGTAGGTCAGTCGCCCTCCCGCACATCCCTCCCCAGATTAAACTGTGTTCAGTTCAGACACCCGAAAAAGAAACTGTAGGGGGTGTGCCAACTTGCGTGCTCCTTGATGCCGAGCTGCTATCTCATCCGAGCTGCATGTTCCTGCCTTCAAGAATGGGAGTCCTGAGTATCTACGATCGGGTCTTGACCCGAGGAGCCTTGCTCTAACTGGCGGATCTCCTTAGCCAAGGGGTGTAGCGATTCGCCTAAGAGGTCCATATCTTCCTCGGCGGATGAGGGGCCTTCCGATCCCTCCACGTCATCCCCCTCGGAGCGTACCCCTCGCCTCAGACTGCTGAACCGCGATCCCGCCACTGGGTCTTTGCCTGGGGATTCCGATCTGCCTCCCCTGTTGTTGGCCGATCCTCGGGTCCTATATGGCGTCGCCGCGCTCGTGTGTTGGGTCCTCCGTAACCTCCGTCGTTGCGGCTTCGGCCGCTCCCAGCTCGATCTGTCCCTCACCTCTCTGTCCATTGCGTCCCGACTGGCCGCCTCCCTACTGTTCAAGATAGGGCGCTCCTCCAACCACTGCCAAGCGTCTTCCGGGTGGGCAAAAAAGATAGACTTGTCCTTATATATCACCTTCAGCTTGGCAGGGAAGAGGAGCATGTATTTAAGATTCAGGGACCTCAGTTTCGCCTTCACTGCGTCAAAGGAGCGGCGTTGTTTCGAGACCTCCTGGCTGTAGTCCGGGAAGATCATTATTGTAGTGTTCTCAAGGCGGATCTCTCCCAGGGCCCTGGCCTCCCTCAGAATAAGGTCCCGGTCGGCAAAGTTCAAGAAGCGCGCTATAACTGGCCTGGGTCTCGCGCCCTCAGGTGGCTTGGCCAGAAGCGCCCTATGTGCTCTTTCAATAATAAAGCATGTAGAAAATGGCGCCTCGGGGAAAGTAGTTTTCAGCCAGGTCAGGAGGAAGGCGGCCATGTCCTTTTTCTCAATCCCCTCCCTAAAACCTACAAAGCGGAGGTTGTTGCGCCTGGACCTGTTCTCCGCATCGTCCACCTTCCATTGGAGGTGACGGTGCGCAACCTGTAGCTCTGCCATGTCTTTCTTGAGCGTAGTGATCGCCTCCCCGTCTTCCTTCACTTTGTCTTCCACTGCCGTTACTCTTTCGGTCAGGTTCCGGAAGTCCTGGCGCAGAAGCGTCACCTCGGCCCCAACCTCGCCAATCTTGGTCTCTAGGGCAGATCGCGATGCCTGGATGTCCGTTCTGGACGCTTGGATGGCCTCCAGTAGCATGGCCGTGTCGGTGTGGGGGCCTGGATGGTCTGCCATGGACCGTGGCGCCGCGAAATTGTCCATAGGTCCCTGGCGCGGGGGTTTGGGTGCCGGGTTATTCTTCCCCATCTCCTCACCGCACAGCCGCCCAGGAGAATATGCCGGGATCCCTGCTTCTGTATGAGAGCGCCGGTCAGGGTGTGAGCCGCCGGATGACGAGAGCATGGGTAACTGCTTCCGCGTCTCCCCTCGTCCAATAGTCCCCCAGGCCCTGGGTCTCTCCGCTCGGTTCACCTGCAGGGTGCCCGTGACAAGATCAGCCCCCTCTCCTGTGGGCCACAGTCTCGCCGCACTCTGTGAGCCGTCCCCGCCACATCGCTGCTGGTCCCAGCGCCCCCGGGCCACTCCACCATCAAGGTGGCTCCAGCCGGTGTCTCAGGGGGGGGGAGAGGGGCCGCCGCAGGCCGCGGCGCCCGTGGAAATGGGTTGGTGCCCCGGCGAGGGTCGTCCCCCTCACTCCCTCCGCTCACCGTAGGTGTCTGGTCCACCGCCCTCAGTGGTGCGCCGCAGCAGGAGCCGGGTGTCTTCTCCCGTCGCTCTATCTCCCACCGGCCGCCATCCTGGGACGGGGCTGTTCTCCGCCGAGTGGTGAGAGCGGGTCTGGCTTGCTCTCCCAGCCGCGCGTCACAGTCTCGGACCGCGAGGGGTCCCTGGGTGGTCCGCCGCTCGTTTCTTCAGGCAGCCTGTCGGGCACAGCGTCAGTGTGTTCGCCGTCCTCCGCGCCGCGCGGCCGCCATCATGGCCGCCCTCACCCCGATGCAGTCTCCGGGCTCGCCGAATTCCAGGGAGAAACCGCACCTCTACCCCGGCCGCCTGCACTTCGGTAACCGGGGTGGGTTCGCTTCAAGTTGGTGGGCTTTTTAGCTCGATGTCAGGGTTTTAAAGTCGGATTATGGGGCAACTCGGCCGGAGCTCCGGCGAGGCACGTCTAGTCGGCCATGCTGTTGGCCACGCCCCCAGGTATCGCCTCTTTAACCCACAAAATATTAATCAATGAAGAGGCAGGCGCTGGAGACTGGAAGGCAGGAAACAAAGTTTATTCTCTCCGGAGGAGAACACATCAGTTCAGACAGCCAGTATCGTCACGAGGTGCTCTAACCGCATCTCTGAGGCCTGGCCTCTTATACACATCTTATGAATTTTATTGCAGGTAACACATTCTTGTAATGCTTTAAAGTATGAAAGGACATCCTCGGAATCTCCCCTTCAGGCCCGTTCCCACACACATTTACAGTTGGAATCCCCACCCCGGTCACAACAGGTGATGATTATCGCGCAGCTGGACATCCCGCCGATTCACGGGATGTGGGGGGTTGATCGGATATCATAGGGTGGGGGCTTTGATCAATTCGAGGGTCCTTTAATTGGGGGGAAGCTTCCTACTGTACGGGGGGCAATAAACAGTATCCGCAGAGCTAGGTGGCGGCCTGGGAACGAGGAAGACAAACGGGCACACAGGAAAGGGGGTTTGTATCAAAGGGCCTGGGACCATGAAAGGAATGAAGGGAGGTGTCGCGCTGGGAACAGGATGGGGTTCTGAGGCAGAGCTGCGCTGAAGAGGGGTTTATGACCCAAGGCATGCGAGAGCGGGGGGGGGGGTTGTCAGCGTGCGGGCTTTGCGAGGGCGAAGGGCTATGCTGGGGGCCAGTGGCGTGCAGAGGGTGGTTCTGATCGAGGCACCTAAAATGGCGGGTGCGCACGACAAAAAGTGTGGCATCAGGGGAAAAGGCAAGATGGCGCAGATAATGTTTAACAAACTGTACTAATTTTCCACACAAGTGTGTGGTGAGCTTTCTGAAGCCCCCTTACCAAAAGTCTCACAGAGTAGCGCATGCACGCTGCTCTAGGCTCGACCTAAAAATGTTTAGTGGCTTACAGCCCGCCCATTATTAACCATTGGTTTGCTGCGCGGTCACTCCTATTTTCTTGCTTCTCATTGGCCAACAGCATCAAGGTAACACCCTCAGGTTTCACTTCCTCTTTCTTCTTCCTGACATTTGGCTGTTACCAGGAGCTTGGACCTAGTACAGTTTCCGGTTGGTGGCCAGTGTCCTTCCACTGGCCGCATTCTTTTTGAGAGACTTATTTTTGCTTAGCTTCTAGCACTTCATAAGAGTGCACGTTTTCTTACTATCTTCCCTCCTCCCAACGCAATCCTGCTGCGCCGTTCCTTGCACCTAGAGCATCCTCCCCCACGTCGTTGCTTGCACCAACCCCTAAGCACACTAGTAAGCACTTGAATAAACATTGACAAACCTGGAGAGCATGTGGCGCCTGTGAGTTAATAGCAGGCAGGAAAGGAATGTTGTGTTACACGTTGCACAGCGATATGGCTTAAAGGGTTAAAAAATGAAGGCTATGACTTGGTCTGTGCTGACCACGGCATAGTGCTTTTTTTTTTTAACCTTTTTTTTTGTACACAGCAACTGTGTTGGGTGGATTCAATTCGGCCAGGGTCTTTGCTGCAACCTACAAAATGACCTTCAGTCCGCTGCTGCTGAGCAACACAATACAGCCTTGGTATTCGCTCTGGGGTAAATGCGTTAAAACGAATGCAGTGGAAATTAGTGCATTAAGCGCTACAGACTTTCAAATGACGGTCTACCTAGAGGATCTATACCGAGCTTCTTTTATGGTAGAGTTATATAATGCAAACTTGGCAAAGCAGGATTAGAGCACATACATGGTTCTATTCATTGGTTATGCGTCACTGTTCACAAAACGAAAAGAAATTCCAAAGCCAATAGATAATGCATAGGTGAAACCTATTGGCTTTGCCTATGTTTTTTGAGTCAGTGTCTTTTGTGTGCTTCTTCTGTGGGGGGTGAATGTAGACTGGTTTGGATCGTTGCAAACAAGCATATGCAGAGACAACTTTTCGTGTGCACAAAATTGCTGTATGTGCACAATCTAGTTTATCCTGAATGTAAATGGATAATATTGTGTACAATTTTGGGGACGTTACCAAATTACATAGTATAGTGTGAAAACACATTGTAGAATTTAGCCAGTTTGCATTGTGCACTCAATCTATATGTGTGCAGATTGATTTACAAAATAAAAAGGGCAGATAAATACAATTAAGTCGTGCCACATCTCTACCCATTAATTCAGTCTCCGGTCGCTGACTACAGTTAACTGGACCCTCAGTTAACCAGACTGGATGCAAGATCTAAAGTTCTGTTGAGGGCGTGGACGCTCCTTCAAATCCAAAAGATTAGTTTTGTGGCATTTTCATTAAAAACATTTTGCAGTACCGACTTTTGATGGGCGTTAAAGGTAGTCGCAAGTTTTTGTTAAGTGTTTGCAGTTTGGCTCTTGACATTGCAAAGCTCTGTATTGATGTGCATTAAACCTGTTAGTGCCTAGTGGCTTACGGGGGCGTTTCTCATGCATATGCATGCTGTTGCTAAAATCAGTGTCTGAGGAGATTAATATAACGTGCACTGGCAAATCATAGACCGTGTTTTGTACCAATGTGTTTATCCCACTTGATGGTGGTTTGCTTGATTTGGAGCATACTTAGCCAAAGGGTTTGTTTTTGTTGGGTAGCTGTTTTTTTAAAGTGTGTATCTTCTACCGCGTGGGATTACTTGAAAGTTGCTCTTGGCAATCATTAACTTTCCTCCTCGAGTCTAAGACTGTCTACCTCTCCTTAGATTAATTTTACTTTTTACATCTTTTTATTGTTTTAAACTTTTAGTGTTAGTGATGTGTTGATAATATAGATTGATGAAGAGAGGTGTCTTCATCTAGACAATGAATTAAATATGCAGTTATTTTTATTGATAACACTGTAGACAGACGTGCAGCCTGGGCCACCAGATCGGCCTATGTCCACCTCCTTCCTCTAAGAGCCCGGTATGTTCGCTGTGCAAGGCTGGAGTTGGGGTGGGTGTCCCACTTGTATGGTAATGCATTGTGTCGTTCCATATCATGTTAGACACTGCTATGGTTCAGTTTAATGAAAGCACATTATTTTGCAATTCCCTGTCTTGCTAGACATCGATGATGGAATACAATAGGACCAAATAATTCTGTTGATTCAGTACATTGGAAAGAGCAATGCACTTGTAACAAACGACTTGCGACTGAGACCCAACTAGACCATTAACCTGACTTTTAAGTTTTGTCTCATATAGCACATGCACTGTCAACAAAATCGCTTATGGAATAAAAAGATAAAAAGCTTAAAGTGGGCTTAGAGCAGCACATTATTTATCAATGCTTACTATTGTTTGGCTTCCACGCCTCTCTTGTTTTCTTGCTTCTTATTGATCACGCCTCTTGCATCTTCCCCACTGTTCGCCTCCTGCTTTCTCCCTGTGCTTCTGTCCCTGCAGTAGAGCATTATCCTAGCCCAGCTTCCTGTTTGCGGCTATTGTCCTTTCACTAGCCACTCCCTCATCCAGGTACTTTTATTTTTATTTTTCCTTTTTGCTATGCACTCTAGGATAGTTCATGGGACTCAGATGTCTCCTTCCCTCCACCCTCCTCTTGCTGTCTGTTGTTGCTTATCCTTCCCCTCTCCCACGCCGTTCCTTTATGTTGCTTTCACCCTGCTGTCCCTTGTTGCTCCCCCTCTTGCTCCCTCCAGCTCTTTCCCTCCCCCTACACCCCTCCCTGGTGTTGCTTCACTCGACTGTCTGTTTGTTCTTTCTGTTCCCACCCTCCTCTTCCCTCACATCCATTGTGTTGCTTGCCCGGGTGTTATTTTAAACATATTGCACTGCTGTCTCGGCTTCTGTGCAACATCGCCTAAAGAAACACAAAAAATCTCTATGATGCAGTCAACATTTGCCACATTATAGCACTTTTTAAAATGCACTTTTGTCATGTTGCGCAGCAGCTTTTGCTGCTGTGCAATATATCTAAAAAACACCCTGACAAAGCCAATATATCTTGCATAGACAAAACTAATTGACATTGCTAATGTTTGCTACCCCAGTAAATAATCTAAAATATTCTTTCGGCTTTGCGTATTACTCTTATGCAGATGAGACACAACTCATCCTTAAATTGGAAGGCGACATCTCAGACATTCAGCTGTTCTCAACCAATGTATACTTTCGATATCCACATGAATGAATGGTTGCTTCTTCAGACTTAATTCCTCCAAAACAGAGGTCCTATTCTCCTAGGCTCCTAGTCCATCTCCCATTGCAAAAAAACAGGGCATCTTTTTTGATAACCGCCTGAAATTTAAAACACATGTATTAAAAACAATTCTCTCCATCCCCCTTGATAATAAGATTTAAAATGTGTCTGCCCAACTTATCTTGGGCATCAATACATTTCATGTTATCTTGCTCCATCTTAGAAGGCTGCACTGACTTCACATTGAGAAGAAATGTCTGTTCAAATTGATTTGCTTATGTCACAAACATTTCACTGCTGGTCCTACTTACCTGCAAACTGTTTTCCAAATATCTTCCATCCTTCGGTCATCCTGTGCCAAACGCAGCAGGAAGGTCTGATTCAGGGATTGTTCCTTTGGTTTCCTGACCCTATCAGCCGGAAATGCCCTCCCTGCATTCCTTTACAGTTCCGTCCTCTACCTAAATTTCAGGAAACATCTCAAAAGCTGGCTCTTACATCTCTAAGGGCCATATGTATCATCAACCTGATTCGCAATTTGAGAATCGCAAATTGAGAATAATTTCAAGGGTGCAGGGGTGTCCAAAGGATACCCTGTTGCACCCCTGAAATCAGCATGGGTGCACATGTTGTGCACATACATGCCCTAAGGGCATGTATGTGCCTCACATTGCACTTTGAAAAAAGCAAAATAGTGAATTTTTCAAGGAATCCGCAAATTACCACCAACTTGGAGTTAGTGGTAATTTGCGATTCCTTAAGGCCAATTTGCATTTTTTTTATGCTTCATACAAACGCCGAAATTCTGTGAATTTTGGCGTTTCCGAACGCATTAGTGCTTGATACATATGGCCCTCACTCTCTAATCTACTCACTTATGGCCATGTGTTTCTGCCTAGCATTGAGACATCTATGTGGGGCTCTATGAAAGCAAAATCAAGTTTTAAAACTACTTCCAGGTTTTACAGTTTTATGTATGCATTTCCAACTCTGCATGTCCCTCCAGCAGATTCCTCAGATTTACTTTGTGTCCCTCTTTCTTTAGAGTCAGAACAAACGTCAACCATGCCACGGCACCATCTATTAGTAAATGCAAAATCACTACCATACAGGACTATTAGTACAGCCTTTCTGTTTTATGCTTTTACACAAGTTTACTTGATAATCGTCCATTAAACCCTATCAGACTATTTCAGATATAACTGCATTAGTTATTTGTTTCCTATGCTATTTCAGTGTTAAGGACTGAGGAAAGACAAACACTGAGTATTTATAAGAGCTCAGTACCTTAATTGTCTTTTCTGTAAGTCATGAAATTGAACACATTTTCCTCATCCCAGAAAGACAACACTTAAGTTTGTATTTATTTTCGATCTGCTCGTATTGCACTTTTTCTTTTTTTTTGTTGAAGTGTCAGGTTGCCATTGGAAGGCTGACACAATATAACATAAAATTGATAACTTAACATACATTAACAATCATATGTTAAGTTTACGAGTAAAATACTTGTACATAATATAGAACTAGAGCGGTAAACCAAAATAGTGTACATTGGTTTGGAGTAATGAAGCAGCCTTGCTTCAAGCTGTTGCCCATTTTGACCTAAATAGAGTGTCAGGAGTGTCAGAGGTCAACTTTGACTGGTCCTATTGCTTTACATTACTTAAAAGAGCCAATGTCTATATTATTGAATGCCACAGGAAAATGTACAAAGGCCCACCTGAGCCTAACACTAAGACCTGTTGATCTCGATGCCAAATGCCATAAGACCTTTGATTATCCATACTAATATAATCAAGAGAGAGCCCAAACCTTTGAGGCGGGTAATCTCAGAAACCACAGCACCAATCGCAACACCCAATACAGTGTTGGAAAGGGCAGTTGCAGCAGAAGCACATAGGCTATGCAGACGCCCACCATAAACATTTAAAAGGTAAAAGAACCGTGCCAGCAAAGTAGTCCCTTGTGGGCGTGTCTGCGTTGTGCTGTGGGCGTGTGCTGGGGGCGTGACAAACGCGGGGGCGTGTGGTACGTTCCGCCCTTCATGCCATGTCTCATATCGTGTGCTGTGGGCGTGTGCTGGGGGCGTGGGCGTGTGCGGGGGGGCGGGATTACGGAAAAAAACCGAGCGCTGTGCCCAATATTTCATTGTTTTTTCTTCCCAGGTTCTGTACATTTCAGCTCCGGGTGTCCACCCTGCTCCCTTTAAATACCCCTGCACCCCATAATCGTAACCCACCCTTACTCCTTAAAATACCCCAACACCCTGAAACACTAACCCATCTTAACCCTATAAATATACCCTGTACCCCAAAACCCAAACCTATCCCTAAACCCTAAAAATACCCCTGTACCCCAAAACACAAACCTAGCCCTGAACCCTATAAATACTCCTGTACCTCAAAACCCAAACCTACCCCTGAACCCTAAAAATACCCCTGAACCCCAAAACACAAACCTAGCCCGGAACCCTAAAAATACCCCTGTACCCCAAAACCCAAACCTAGCCCATAACCCTTAAAATACCCCTGTACCCCAAAACCCAAACCTACCCCTGAACCCTAAAAATACCCCTGTACCCCAAAACCCAAACCTAGCCCTGAACCGTTAAAATAACCCTGTACCCCAAAACCCAAACCTACCCCTGAACCCTAAAATACCTCTGTAACCCAAACCTAGCCCTGAACCCTAAAAATGCACCTGTACCCCAAAACCCAAACCTAGCCCTGAACCCTTAAAATTCCCCTGTACCCCAAAACCACCCCTGAACCCTAAAAATACCCCTATACCCCAAAACCCATACCTATCCCTAAACCCTAAAACTACCCCTGTACCCCATAACCCAAAACTATATCTGAACCCTTGAAATACCCAAATACCCCAAAACATATACCTCAGTACCCCAAAACATATACCCCTATACCCATACTTACCTTATCCAAACATTTAAAAAAAACATGCTTTTACCATTTATGGCAAAAGCATATAAAATGTAATGCCATGCGTTATAATAGCATTGCGGAGTCATGGTACTTTCGTAATGAAAGTATGCGGAGTGATGCTATGCGGAAAGAAAGTTGCGGAATAATGGGTGTTTACCCTCCCCCGTAAGTACATTGGTGCCACGGCGGCCCACATCTCCAGCAACATACTCAGATTTTTTCACCACCGATTTGAAAAATGCACAGGTCTATCTCATTGATGGCCAGCACCGACATACACTTTTAGACACACCTCCCGCCACAAGTTCTAGAATTGCGAACTTTAGAGCTGGGGAGCCTACCACAAATGAATGTGTTCTTCTATAATGTAAATTGTGCTCATGCCATGTTGTCGAGTTAGCGCTATATAATATTGCAAGGAAAAATAAAGTAGGGAAACTCGAGTTCACACACTACTGAACGCGCACTCTTAAGTGCATCAGCAGTGCACTGTGAATCAGAGCGTTTCACAGGCCTGTCACAGATAAGCAATGCTATCAAAACGAAATACTACAAAACAATACACTACTGGCCGGCAGCAATTCATACCCGGACAACGTCGGGACGGGCTGCTAGTCACATATATTGTGGCTACCCATACATTCTGCTCGATCTTTAGAAAAAGACCCCTCTCCACAATATTTTCAACTGTTACTGTTAAATCTGCATCTCTCTTAGATAATTCATCATTTCCTAAACAACAGTGTATTTGGTATTTTCTTTTTGAAGGAGTGTTGGTGACCACTAAGCATTGCGAGGATCCTGTTTATCTGATAGTATACTACTAACGAGATAATGTTTAGAATTTTTATTTTACATTTCTTCATTGCGCTCATTTAAAATGGAAAGCACTGATTGGTGAATTCTGCTTATGCGTATTTAGATTAAATGATCATTTTTCATGCCTTTGTGTGTTGTGTTTAAATATCATTTTGCAGCAGTATGGTCACTTTGAAAAGAGAAACACAGAGACTCCTAATATAGTTCCTATTGAACTTTCAATCACAATAAAAAAAAAAAAAATTTGAAATGGGCACAAATAATGGTGATTCAAATCTTTTCTGTGTTTTTACTTTGTATCTAATACTACTTTTTTCTTCTTCTAGGATTTCAAAAATAAGATTTGTGACTGAAATGTGAACTGATAATGCTTGTCGATATGTATGAGACTGCAATGTGACCATCGGAACCCTCTAGAAGAAACTCAAAAGATTACTTTTCCTGGTGTTGTGTGAACATTTTCCTACCTGTTTACATGTGCAGATCACTTCGCTACTGTGTTAGTCATTGTCTTTATGTAGCAATGACAAAATTGGATGAAGCAAATAGAGAGGCAAACATGCACTCTTCGATCAGATACCTTGGCTATCTAGCAAGGATCAGTTTGCTGGTGGCCATATGCATGGGTCTTTATGTGAGATGGGAGAAAACGGAGGACTCACTAATTCTAGTAATTTTTATCCTTGGGCTTTTTGTTCTAGGAATTGCAAGCATACTCTACTACTATTTTTCAATGGAGGCTGCAAGTTTAAGTCTTTCCCATTTGTGGTTTGGCTTTTTGCTTGGCCTGCTCTGTTTCCTTGACAATTCTTCATTTAAGAATGATATGAAAGAAGAAGCAACGAAATGCCTGCTCATTTCCTCTATGGCCATAAGGACGCTGTGCTCTTTGGTGGAGCGGATCTGCGGCTGTGTGCGACATCAACCCACCCTGCTGACATCAGTGGAATTTCTGGAGCTCACTGGTTTTGCTATTGCCAGCACGACCATGTTGGTTGAAAAGTGCATGAGTATCATTTTGTTGGTAGCAGCTCTTGCAATGCTGATGATTGACCTGCGGATGAAGTCTTTCCTTGCAATTCCAAACCTGGTGATATTTGGAGTTCTTGCTTCTTTATTGTTTTTCCCATCCTTAAAGATTCCTATAAACCCATTTGCTTTGGCCTGCTTCTTCAGCTGCCTGGTTTGCGATCCACTTTTTGATGTATACTTTAGTGGACTTTCTGTTACCGAACGTTGGAAACCTTATTTGTTTCGTGGTGCAATTTGTCGAAGACTTTCAGTAATTTTTGTTGGGTGCATTGAACTCATTTTCTTTATACTCTCAACCTTTAAACTGAGCCATCTTAAGTTGTGGTACTTTGTAATACCAGGATTTTCAATTTTTGGGATATTTTGGTTAGTATGCCATATTATTTTTCTGATCACACTTTGGGGCTTCCATACAAAACTAAATGATTGTCACAAACTTTATTCAACACACAAAGCTGAGAACAACAGCCTAGATCGAGTCATGGCTTCTAAAGGAATGCGTCATTTTTGCCTAATTTCGGAACGCCTTGTTTTCTTCAGCCTTGTAGCTACAGCGGTTTTTGGTGCAGTTTCCTGGCAGGTAAATGAATTAATGCATTTTGAAAAATGAATGTTGGAAGATTTATAAATGTTTCTCTTCCTATAATTTTCTTTCTTCCTGTAATTCTCAAGGATTGTGTTTGCAATAGATTCGTTTTTTACCTGGGTTGACAGATTATTTATAGAGGGAATTAGCAGACCACAAATAATTTACAGTTAAAATGCTTTCCGAAACAAAGTTTATAAGCTGATCAAAAGAGTTTTAGGCTGTAGACTAAAAGAATGCAACTAATAATACCAAACTCAGCAGATGATTGTATCAAATACAAAGGTTGGCCAAACCACCAATGGAAATTAACACAAGTTGAAAGATAACGTGCCATCCTGAATACTTGATTTTTGTATAGTTTCTAAAAATGTGTGCACCGAGAAAGAGCCTGGTGAAGAAAGATAGTCATTTGATCTTTCCTATACAAACCAACCTTTGGCTCTTTAAAACGTTCTTAGAACATATTTTGACACTGGTTGATTGACTTTGTATTCAAGTGTTGACTTATGGAAGGTTTCACACTTTTGTTTCTCTGTTAGTCGATTTATCTCAGACAGACTTTGCTATATGACATAGATAAACATAACGATTGTGCCATTGAGGATGGGTGCATGCTGAGTTGCTATAGGCACCAATGCATATGCTCATCACCTCAAGCGTCATTCCAGAGTTTTTATGTAGGGTCGTTAGACAGTGCAAGTCAATCTGGGCTTGCATATGTTTTGTTTCAGTCTTTTATTTACGGTCAGTGATTACATTTTGCCTCAGTAATGGGATTAAACCCTTTAGGAAAAAGCTGAATTCTCAGCCACTGGTAGTGTGTAGTCTAGTGTTAGTAACATACTCTGTTCTACTAACTCGTCAGCGAGGAGTTCGATTTTGGAGAGGGACGAGCGCTATCCTCACAGCAAAGAAATGTTTTCCCAGTCTTGGAAAATCTCAGAAGGCCCTCCTGAAAGATGGATTGCCTCAAACCAAATTTTGACTAGATTTGGTTTACCTAATACTGGTGAAAAAGTTCAAGTGGGAAGTGTGAGATCAAGCTAAGAACTGGACGCAGGTAGTTGACAATTACTGTGAAGCTAGTATACCACTTTATGGCCTAAGGATACTGCACACACAAAGAGATGATGGCTGGAGTGCTGAAACTTTTCAGACATTCACCCCCAGTCACAGATCTGGGTTGGATTGAATCCATCATCGTTCTTTAGCTCACTTCGGCACCCCAGTTTGGACCCAGCTGAATGCAAATCAGTCTTGACCCTGTGCCTTATGGGAACAGTCCAGCCCGAACTGCCAGGCCGGGTCCTCCTTGGACTGGAAACAAGCATCCTGGGACCGGTTTCGGGGTAACACCCCTCATCAGCCAGGCTAGCTTGAATCCAGTGAATTTATGACATTGTTCTGCATTCTGTCCATCAATTGTTCTTTTTGCATTTGTCACCCCGAGTGTGATGGGTATGCCCAGACGTGGGTCCTGTGCTCTCCATGCCACGGGAGTCAAGCTATCCTGGCTGATGAGGGGTGAAACCCCGAAACCAGTCCAGAAAACTGCAGCTGGACAGTAAATGACAAAGGAGTATGTTTCATTTCTGAAGCCGGGCTCACATTATCTCTCAGTCATGGTCATCCTGCCTGTGCCCGCCACTAGACAAGTGGGAGAGGGCTATGCACTAATAAGAACAGTGCATTCATTAGTGTAGCAAAAGTCAGTACCAAAGAAACATAACCTAGAGAAGGCCGTTTCTCAGAAATGGAAAAAGTTTAGTTTGTCATGATACAAAATGGCGCCGGTACACAAAATGGCACAGCAAATGCTAACTTACTAAGAACAATATGAAAGCATAATTATTTTTTTGTTGTAACAGACCCTCTAGCATGAGCTAAGCAAACATATTAGGATAACAAAAGATATACCATTCAATAAAGCATAGTAATGTGATTTTAGGGACATTCCCTGTCTTCAGGTTCAGGAAGGGAATCCGTAAGGAGGGGAGAAGTCTCTAAAATACCCTTGTCCATCTGCATAAGATCGTTCACTTCCTTTTGAATCATAATTGTTGCAGAAGTATCATGAATTGAGACACTCTTATTAGTGATCAGGGTGGTGCAGTAAGAGCAGCATAAGGGGAGACAATGCACCAGAACACAGCAAGCAATCCGGATCACTACAAAAAAGATCACCCTTTCAAGGATACAACCCCATCCACCAAAGAGGGACCAACTCTAATTTCAGCTTTCCATTCCTTTAACATTTTCCCAAATATCTAAAATATGTTGGGTAATATTCTTTCCTCTATTTGTGATTCCAACTAGGCACTGGTCTCCTACTACTGCGCACACACCACCACTCTTAGCTAGAATGAAATCAACAGCATATTTCAGTTTGCTCAGAATATATTTGCATACTTTCTAATTGGGTGGTGATGTCATGCAAAGCCGCTATTGTGGAGTTAGATAGTATCTGCAGTTTACATCCAAAATATTCCCTAGCCCTTTCACCCCTGGCCATGGCAGTACCACCAAAAGTAATAATGGAGGAATTAATGTACCCAAAGATAATTACATTACTGTAATTATTGACCTCCAGGTCTGTCACGCCCTCGCAAAATTCCTTGTCAAAGTTTGTTTAATCCACCTGACTTTGGGTTTCGCATGTTTCCAAGGCACACCTAGAGGTAACACCATCCCAAGAGCCACATCATCTGTACCATTGTGCATATTGGAGTAAGTCCCATTAGATAGGAGTAAAAACCCTGGTTGTGCATATATAGGCCCATCAAAATCCACAGCAGCATACCTAGAATTCCACCCAACGATCCCAGGGTCTTTTGGGTTTACCCTAGAGTATGTGTCTTTACGCAAAATTATATCTGAGCAGTTGACATACAATATGAGGTCAGTAAAATTAACAATTTGGCAACATGCAGGGTAATAACCAGCCTCTTGGAGAACTGTGATTTGCTTATACTGCCAACCTATCAATGTTACATTCTGTTTTTCCTTATAAGTTGTCATAATAAGTGTTATTGTTACGTCCTAAATAACCTATACCTTGTGACTTTTGATTATACAGACATGGGCCTGGATAACCAAACCAAAACGCCCCTTTCACTTCTGCAAAACCAGGGGTCTGAGCGTAAGTATAATTCACACATGACAATGGATATGCAGTCCATACGCTAGTGACAGACTCAGTGGGGTAACCAGCAGTACCTTCTCCGAAGAACCTTTTATGTGTATCTAAAAATACGTTACTCTGGGCTGTCCTTTTTGTGCAAAACAATCCTGCTTGTAGTAAATGATGGGGCATCTGATCACATTCCAAAACCCAGGACATCCTGCCCAGAATCAACAACAGTACTAGCACAAAAACAGCACTGAGCACTTTGTGCTTATTGGAACAAACTTTTCGTATGTGAACGAGAGGAATCACTGGCTGCTCTTCGTCACCAACCATTCTGCCAAAGAGGTGCATAATCAATAATAAAGCATAAGGGGCAAATATCCAGCAAGAGAGGTATACAAGTTCCCAGTGTCTGTCAGAGCCTCACTGGTACAGGCTCCTATTGTTTATCAAACGTTGGGGCTCATGAGCCCCGGCGGTGGAGCTTCCTCTATCCTAAGCTCTTGATGTATCCCACGTAGATCAGGACAATGCACTCCTTAAGAGAGTACTTTCAAGCTATCCTGTCGAATGTCAAAAACAGTGCACCAATCTGATATCGCCCTAAACTAACCCCGTTGGTACTACAGCAAAGTACACCCTAACTTACACAGTCCATCCTTGTCTAATCTGACTTCTCCTTTTGTGCACTATTCCCCAGTCGGGGTCGCAAATTGTACCTGGTGACTCCCGGCACAGATGGATTTGTGAAAGGAGGCTCCCGGATAGGTCGTATCTCTTGTGGAACTGCTGCATTCAGCACTTCATCATTCGCCGCCTCCGTTTTGGTCCAAGTCAGCTTGGCGTCACTGGAAGGGACAAACTGAGGCACCGTATCACACTCTGACTCCCCTACTCCGTCCATGATCCATTGGTCATATGCAAAGTCAGAGGCGCCCTCTTGCAATGGGAGGCATGAATCCAGTCCTTACGCCCGGAACTTTGATAGCAGTGCGAGTTGCCAGCAAAATCTGGAGTGGCCCCTTTTCAATGCAGCTCTAAACTCTTCTTCTTCTGAAAATTATGGATCAGGATGAAATCACCAGGCTGAATGTCTTGTCCGTGCTCCTCTGGTGTGGCTGGCAGTGCTTCCCCGACCAGTTGGTGAATAGAATTCTCATTTTCAGTTAACTGGCAAAGGTAATCAATCAACAATGGATACTCAGTACCTGAGAACCGCTGAGGATGCGGGACGCCACAGACATTTGCCGGATGTCGAAACACGACCTCGTACGGTGACTATCCTGTCCTAGAATGTGCTGTAGTTCTTGTTGACAAAAGTGCTAATGGCAAAGCGTCTGGCCACTGTAACCCCATTGTCTCCTGAATCTTTGCCATATTCAGCTTGAGAGTACCATTGTACTTTTCAACCAAGCCTGCTGACGGGGTGGTTTGCAGAATGAACTTCTGTTTTATGTGCAAACCATCGCAGATTAACTAAATGACCTTGGCATTAAAATAACTTCCGTTATCACTCCAAATCAAACTGAGCAAGCCAAAACGAAGAAAGAACTCCTCAGGAGTATCTTTGCAGTCGTAATAGCTGTATTGTCTTTAGTGGGATAAGCTTCAACCCATTTACGGAAAGCACATACAACCACTAAGACATACTTCAAATTATTGCACCGCTCCATCTCTATAAAGTCCATCTGAAGGACTTCAAAAGAAAAAGTAGGTGGTGCAAAATTGCTGGGTGGGGTAGGACACCATTTCCAGGATTGTGCATCATGCATACCATACAATACCTCACTAAATGTGCAGCAATCTTCGAAACGTTATCACTCTGCCATACAGGATCTAGCAACTTGCAAATACCCTTAGCACTAATGTGGGCCGGTCCATGGGCCACTGTAACTACAGGGAAAATATATGCATCTGGCAACATCCATCTTTGCTTCCCTGACTTGCCAATCCAACAGCTCTCATTGTTCAATTGTGCTGTACTTTCTTGCACATTGCTAACTCTTCTATTGTGGCCTCGCTTTGAATCTCCTTCACATTTTCAAGTGTCTTCAAACATAATGACCTCAGGCACCCACCTAGCAGGTCCTGCTACAAACATTATTTTCGTTTTGGTCTGGGCTGTCTCTTTAGCTGTATGAGCTGCAAAAGCATTTCCCCTACCTACATTATCAGTGACTTTCCAGTGAGCTTTACCCTTTACTAGGTATCCACTGCCGACAGTAGGAAGTGATAACTTTGAAAGCGTCCACATCTTTCTGAGTTTGTGGAACAGTGTTGCACTGGAATAACGACAAGCGAGCTACTTAACACTTTGAACTTGTGTTTTATTTTCTATAATGGTACACAAACAAAGTTCCTCTCCTTCTTGTGGAATACGGCTCCTCAGGGGGTGGTCTTCTTGGATGTCTTCCTTCAGGGGTGGCCCTCAAGGAAAGAAGAGAATGCCCTTGTGAGGAATACGTCCCGTTATTTTGAGGGTTGTAGGGACTTTGGGGGGTGAATAGAGGTTCCTACACCCGTTCAAACCATTACCAGTGTTGCGCTATATGCAAGAGTTGAA
The DNA here is from genome assembly GCF_964261635.1 of Lissotriton helveticus. Taxonomy (NCBI): domain Eukaryota; kingdom Metazoa; phylum Chordata; class Amphibia; order Caudata; family Salamandridae; genus Lissotriton; species Lissotriton helveticus. The sequence goes on along the minus strand of NC_136057.1, from coordinate 803,468,315 downwards.
TAAAGGGGGGGTGCCCTGTTGCCCTGCTACAGAGCTCTATCGGTACCCTCCTGAATGCAGCGCTTTGGGTCGCTCCCTCCCTTTCCAACTTGAAAGGTACTATGGGCATCGGCGCTGGCTTGAAAGAGGCTGCTGAAGCGAGCACGTAGCTTAGACAGCCACGCTCCTGGAGCGTGGCGGGACAGCTTGTTGTGCATAATGGGGTCTAGCTCCCTTCTTGGCTGTGCGAATACCCCTCCTCCATGGACAGTCTCCAGACGGTCTTCTCCTCGATCCTCTGGGTTTTCTTTGGCCAACGTACTGCTCCTGCAGTTCTCAGAGACTTCATACTCTGAGTCTGTCTCCAGTCGTTGCCGACTTCGAGGGACCGGCTGCCTATCAAGGTGGCTGCGGTCTCTGTGGGGCTCCCGATTGGCTCTCGTGTCCAGATCACATGGGTTGCCGGGCATCCAGGAAGTACTCCTTGTTAAAGGGACAGTGCTGGTCTTGAATACTCTTGTCGGATGGGGACTCTAATTAAAGCAGAGGAGACGTTAAAGAGGGAAATAGTTCATCATCCTCCCCGGTCATGGGACATCCAGGTATGTCGCGACACACCCCTTCCCTAGATGAATCCCGATCGGGGAGCTGAGGACAACGGGAAAGGAAGTCAGTATTTCCGTTATCGACCCCCCCCGTTGCGATGCCTCACCTCAAAAGTATAGGGTTGAAGGGACAAAAAACAATGCAAAACTCGAGGATTGTTCTCCTTTTTATGGCTCTTCCACTGCAAGGGAGCATAGTCCGTGTACAGTATAAAACAGGAGCCCTCCAAGTAGTAACGTAACTTATCAACAGCCCACTTGATGGCGAGACACTCCTTCTCAATCACTGGGTATTTCTGTTCACGGAGACAAAGCTTGCGGCTAATAAAGATCACAGGGTTTTCTTTCCCATTGGCAGACACTTGTGATAAGACGGCACCCAATCCATGATCCGAGGCATCCGTCAAATTGGGTGACACCAGGATGGGACTGAAGGTGATGCTGTTTTCTAGGTCTCGAAAAGCCTGTATGGCCTGGGATGAGGGGTTTAGGAGGTCTTTAGGTTTTACTTGCTTCTTCAAAAGATCTGTAAGTGCTGTTGATATTTCCGGAAATCTGGGGATAAATCGTCGATAATAACCCAGTAGACCCAGAAAAACCCTGACCTCTCTTTTGGTAATTGGTTGTTGTGGTCAAATAAGCCCATTCCCTAGGAGGTAATCCAGATACCTGACCTTCTGGAAGCCCACCCAGGATTTCTTTGAATTCATGTGCAGGTCTGCTATCTTAAGGGCCTGAAAGACCCTCTGACAATGTGATAGAGGATCGTTCCATGTGCGGCTATAAATCACAATGTCATCCAGATAGGCGGATGAATAGGTTTGATGCCCATGAAGCACCTTATTCATGAGCCTCTGGAATGTTGTGGGGGTGCCGTGCAAGCCAAAGGGTAACACCGTAAATTCGTATAACCCGGTTGGGGTAGAGAATGCGGTTTTCTCTTGGTCTTGTAGTCGCTGGGGAACTTGTCAGTAGCTTTTCGTGAGGTTGAGGGTAGTGATGTATCGGGCTTCCCCTATGTTCTCGATGAGTTTGTCTACCCGAGGGAGAGGGTAAGAGTCAAACTTTGATATGGCATTTACAAAACCAGACTGATTCATCTGGCTTCGGTACCAAAACGATCTGGGAGGACCAGTTTCTTTGGGAAGGGTTGATCACTCCCATTTCGAGCATATTTTCTATCTGTGTCTTTATGGCTTCGCATCTGGCGGCAGGCATACGATATGGTTGTTGTTTTACAACCTTATTAGGTGGGGTGATGATAGAGTGTTCAACTAGAGTAGTTTTCCCGGGGAGATCTGAAAATCGGGAGGAGAAGGGAGCTAGAACCTCTTGTAGGGAAGTCATCTGCGCTTCTGATAAACAGTTGTTGATGACTAGCTGCACGTGAGTAAACGGATCCTTTGTCTGGTTTGGGATTACAAGGTGACTATCCTTGGAAAGTGGTCCTCGCCATTTTTTTGTAGTAGATTAATATAGTACATCTGTTTTTTTTTTTTTAGGCGAGATTTGTATATATGGTCAGACCTACTTTTTAGGTCTCAGCCTGCGATGGCCGCGCAGACATGCGCAGTCTCGCTGGCGAGATTTAATGAGATAGAGAGACATTCACTAGCGAGGTTAAGCCCCTCCCCTCTTCTCCATTGGCTGGCCTCCTAAACGGTGGCCAGCCATTGGAGAAGAGGTGCTAGTGACGTTCTCCTTTCTCTTTATGCCCCGTCCTTTTCAGATTGGGTTCCTTGACTTACTGCTGAAGTAAAAGGTTTCTTATCATCTTTATTGGTCCAGATGGCCCCATAAAGAAGATAAGGAACCTTTTACCCCAGCAGGAAGTCGGGCGCCCAGTCTGAAAGGGACGGGGCTAAAAGCAGCTAGGAAGACGATGACAGTGCTGTTTGTGCTCCCGGATTGGCGGAAAGGGGGTCTGTCCCCAACTGTGGATCATCATTTTGGAATCTGTAATAAATGTATTTTGGAGCAGCTCAGGTCCCACTCATATTCGGTTATGGGGGTATTTCGAGCTTTTCGGAAAAAAGATCGTTGTCATTAGAACGATTTGCATGTTGTCGCTGTAATGCGCCCTCTGCTGGCGGCGCGTCGGAGATGCAGCTTTCTGGCTTCACTGCTTGTACCTTTCCACGGGAGGTCATGCAGGCACGGTCACCTCTGGTGCTGTTCTGGGATGGGTTCCGTGTTCTTCCCAGGCCTGGGGCAATTTCCAAGGGTTTCTCCCCTCCTCTTTTTGCCGGAGTTAGAATTAATGTTGCAAACTTCAGCCCCAGTGCTTTCTTGGTAAGCCTTTATGTGGCCAGACACCTGTCGGGCCACGTGAAACCAGAGTTAGGAGGCTGTCGCTGACCCTGTCCTGACGTGACCGTGGTGGCGGGGTCTCAGCTGTTCCTGGCCTCTGTCCCCAGAGAAGGAGGCCCCGAGGGAAGCTGCTTTTAGAAAATACCAGCGTGGCTCTCCATGCTACCCCTTCCCTATCCGCCCTACAGGGCTACTGCTCCGTCACCCTTGCCCCAATTTAGTCTTATTGTATTCCTCCCTCGGCGGCCGACTGCTGTTTGGTTCAGCCCTCCCAGCTGCCCGGTCCCGCCCACCAACCTTCCGGGGCTCGGCCACCTGCCCCCCAGTCTGCCTGCTGTTCTCGGCCCCCACGCCCCGTGCCGAGCGCTTTGTTTACCTTTCCATCTTTGTTGAATGGGGATGACCTGGTCTCCAGCCTACAGGTCCTTCTCGGGGCCTCCCTCCTCGGGATCCAGTGGCGCAGAGCAGACTGTCTCGTAGTCCGGGTAGGGATTGTTGAAGGAACGCTCTTCCATCTCGGACACGCCCCCAAACTGCAGCTTCAGCCTCTTGGACATGTTCTCTCCCATCACACGGTGTGCCGGCGGGGACAGAATAAGAAACGCGCTGCCAGCACGGCGGGGAAGAATCAACAATGAGCCTCCTTGCGCTGTACCGGTGTGATGGCTAGAGAACGCTGGCCTCCGTCGCCGTCTTAACTCCAAAGGAGAAAACCTAAATCCTGTCTCTCTAGCGGCTCGAGCTACCCAGCTAACGAGCTCTGAGAGAAGCCGAGGAGAGAGGTGCGAGCTCGCGCAGGGTGCACCCCTGCGAACCCCTTCAGAAAAGGGGGTGGTGATGAACAGAGTGTCTGAATTAAGCAGACCACTCTTACCCAGTCCAAAGATCAGGGCTTGATCCATCACCGTTATTTAGCTCACTGCCCCATCCCAGCTCAGAACCTGGCTATATGCAAATTAGTCTGTCCCTGGCCCAGTGCATCATGGGAACAGGGCAGACCAAACTACCAAGCCAATTCTTCACCAGAAAGGATACAAGCTACCGGGGACCGGTTTCTGGCATTTCAGCCTCGTCGGCCCGGCTTGCTTGAATCCTGATGGAGCAGTGAGCAAGGGACTCATGTCTGAGTATACCCTGCCACACCTATAGTGGCCAAAAACGATTCAGAAAAGGGGGTGGTGATGAACCCCATCACCTACAGAGACAGGAGCCTCGCGAGGAGCAGGCAGGCTGGGGATGAGGGGGGATCTGCCACTACAGCCTACCTGTGCTGCAAACATGCCTGGGACATGAGGCGTGTGCGGGGCTGGCAGCCATGCATACCCCAGGTGAGTGTTAGTGCTGCGTCCACTCTCACTGCAGCTTGTGTGGTCACGCTGCACGGGGTCAGCACTGCAAAGCTTCAATGAGCCGCGGATATCCAGATGTTTCCAGAGGTATCAGGTGCAGTGGCACTGGGTCCCACGGGCTCTGTGTGTGTGGCTCTGTGTGTGGCTCTGTGTGTGTGTGGCTCTGTGTGTGTGTGGCTGTGTGTGTGTGTGGCTCTGTACCTCTGTGTGTGTGGCTCTGTGCCTCTTTGTGTGGATCTGTGTGTGTGGCTCTGTGTGTGTGTCTCTGCGTGTGTGTGGCGCTCTGCGTGTGTGTGGCGCTCTGTGTGTGTGTGGCGCTCGGTGTGTGTGTGTGTGTGGTGCTCTGTGTGTGTGTGTGTGGCGATCTGTGTTTGTGTGTGGCTCTGTGTTTGTGTGTGGCTCTGTGTTTGTGTGTGGCTCTGTGTTTGTGTGTGGCTCTGTGTTTGTGTGTGGCTCTGTGTGTGTGTGGCTCTGTGTGTGTGTGTGTGTGTGGCTCTGTGTGTGCGTGGCTCTGTGTGTGTGCGCGCGTGGCCCTATGCGTGTGTGTGGCTGTGTGTGTGGCTCTGTGTGTGTGGGTGCAAATGCAATAGGTCTTGCATTTGCGAGAGATTAAGCTATTGGCATTGTAAATGACAATGCCATTTATTTATCTGTTTTCAAAACCAACACATAAATAAAAATGTTGTCATTTACAATGCCAATAGCTCTAACTTTTGCAAAGGCGAGACCGTTGCATTGTAAATGCTTGTTTGATGATCTCATAGGGACCCTTCCATTCGGGTCAGGCTTTGGACAGAGAGGAGGGCAATAACACTAGTACCTAGTCGTGTACATTTAGGTGGCACATCTTTTTTCCCCCTTCTCATAAAAAGACTGCTGTCGTATTTTTTTTATTTTTTTTTTAGATTGGCATCTGCGAACTCTCGCAGCTTGCGTATTCGAGTTCGTAAGCTCTGAGTGTAGTCCAGGAAAGACTTAGTCTCATCAGGTGTCTCATTTTCCCAGGCCTCCTTTGTCATGTCTAGCAATGTGCGGGGCCTTCTCCCATAGAGGAGCTCAAATGGGGAGCAACCCAGACTACTCTGTACGTCGAAGAACGCTAGGGGAAGGCGCATATCCCAGTCTTTCCCCTCCACTGTTAGCTTCTTTCTTAGTTGTTAGTTTGAGTGTAGCATTGTACCTTTCACATAAGCCATTAGTCTGTGGATTGTAAACAGAGGTTTTTATGTGTGTGATACTCTAAGATTTGTATATTTGGTCGCCAATGACACTTAACTCCTGTTCACGTGTGACAAAGGGGCGAGCTTTCGTGGAATGGAGATAAACAAATGTCTAACTGATGTCTTCTCTTGGATGCAACTTAACCAACTTAAGTGTAACCCAGAAAAATCCGAAATTATTATTTTTGGTTGCCCCCCATGCGCTGACTGGAGTCGATTAGTGGCCTCGCGATATGTCCCCTCCTTCGGCCCCAGTCAGCACAGTAAAAAATTTGGGAGATAAGTTGGACACTAGTCTAGCGATGAAGTCCCAAATCCAAACTGTTGCTGGCACCTGTTTTGGATTGATAAGAATGGTAAAAAACTTTCTTGCTCTACTCACCGTGGAATCTCGTAAGATCATAGTGCAAGCCCTAATTACATCTAGGTTGGACTACGTAAATATCATGTATCTGGGGCCGCCAGAGTATTTGCTTAATCGGCTGCAGGTTGTCCAGAACGCCGCAGCCAGAGCTATTCTTATGGTTAAACACAGAATGCGCATGTCGCCCCACTTGAAGGCGCTGCACTGGCTCCGCGTGAGAAAGAGGATCCAGTTTAATGCCTTGATGCTTGCTTATCGAGCGTTCCATCATATGGGTGCGGTTTACCTGAGAAGTAGGATCCAACGCTATCAGCCTCCACGGGTCTTAAGGTCCTCTGGACAAACCTCTATGGTGATTCCCAAGATCACTCGCTCCCGGATAGGAGGACGTTTGTTTCAGGCTGAAGCGGCTCGCCTGTGGAACAACTTGCCTCTACATCTCAGATTGACTCAGGATTTGTTGTTTTTTGGAAAACAACTTAAAACATGGTTGCTCCAACAATAACACTATGGCTGGTGGGATGGGGTTCTTCTGTTAGGGTTTTGGGATTAGCTCAGGGACACTCTTTGTGAGTATCCGCGTGCTTTATAAATACCCCATTTCATTTCAATTTCATAGGCGGGATAGGAATGGGGTACCCTGGTCTGTTAAAATTTTCTTTAGGAAACCTACTCGGGAAAATAGCTCAATGAGTTTATCGCTAATGTTTGTGGTAGTAGTGGCCCTTAATGGAAAAGCCTCAGGATATCGGGTTGCATAATCCACCACAACCAAGGCATATAGGTTACCTCTCTTGGACTTTGGTAATGGACCTATCAGGTCCATTCAGAGCCTCTCTAACGGTTTCCCAATTATCGGAAGTGGTTGGAGGGGAACAGGGGGAGGTCTTCTTCCATTGGCACACATCACACTCTTGGCAGAACTTGGTTACGTGCGAAATATACCCGGCCAGTAAATTTGTTGTAGGATAGTTTGGGTGGTTTTCTCGGCTCCCCTGTACCCGGCCAACAAGTGGGAGTGTGCAAAGGAGAATACTTGGTCTCTAAAAGCTTAAGGCACTAGTAGCTGAGGGGGATCGCTAGATTTCCTTGTTCTATAGAAGAGATCATTTTTAATATGGAAAAAGGGTAGGTAGGGTGAGGGGTAGAGCGATTACTTTTAGCTTGGGTCCAGGCTCCTTGGAGAGTGGGGTCGTGGGTCTGTGCATATCGAAAACATTTGTCTGTCAGCCATGGAGCTTGAGTGATAGGGTTGTTGCTCCTGATACTTGTTCATCACTGTGGTCTACATTACCCCTAAGGAGGTTCAGGAACAATGGGCTGTCTATAGGATATCTCTTTACGCCCCCATGGACTCAACGCATGGGTATGTTCTCCCCCACCAGACCTTGTAACTGTTTTTATTAAGGAGTCTTGTATAACTGACAGGTGACAACCAGAATCCAGCAGGGTTTTTATGGGGTCCCAATTCACCAGCAAACTTATATAGAAACAAGATCCCAGTTCTTCTGTATAGAGGACAGGCATAGGTAGGAAACTGAAATCCATAGGTTCTTCTCGGGCTATGTGGTTCAAAATCGGGCTATGTGGCCCCATCCCCCACAGTCAAAGCATTGGGGTCCTTTTGTTGGTACGGCCTCGGCTCTAGGTCCTCTAACACTTGGTGGCTCTGGTATAGGTTTGGGTTGTTTCTTTTCGTTTCTAAGGGGTCCCGTTATGGGGCAGGAGGTTATTTCGGTGTCCCAGTGGATGGATTCCAGTTATTGCTCCAGATATATAAGAAAAATAATCTCCTCCTTGGTGTTTTCTTGTGGTTTGAGACACTTGTCCGCAGCAGACTTAAATTTGTAAAGCAGGGTCTTTGGATTGTCCCCAGCAGCACCTCTTTCTTTCCTAAACTTCACTCTATGGGTCTCCTGGTCCATACCGAGGTGGTCCAATATAATGTCCTTTATTTTGTAATAGGGTGTGTTCCCGGTAGAATTAGTGACCCGATAAGCTGCTTGCGCCTCCCCTGTTAATAAAGGGGCCAAGAAGAATGGCCAATTTGGTTCAGCCATCCGGAGGCCCGGGCAGCTCTCTCAGAATTTATAAAAATGCATGCAGGTCCTTGCCCGGGATGTATTTTTGTAGACCATTTTGGGACTTCCTGACTGGGCGCCGTGTCTCGTATATAGCTGTGAAGTCAATTGAAGTTGATTGGCCACTTTATGAATACAGTCCACCTGGTGGTTCATGGAGTCCTTAAATAGCTCCCTATCCGCTTGGGCGGATGTCTTCTGCCTCTCCTGTTCCCATTCTAGCTTCTCCTGGTTATGTATCAATTGCTGAAGCAGGTTCTCCATATTGACTGTCTATGGAGCAAGTGTCTGCATTCTCCACCAAGTGTGGCACTGGACTAACGACAGGAGTGCTACTAAACACTTTTTAACTTGTGTTTTATTTTGTATGATGGTGCATAGACAAAGTTCCTCCCCTTCTTCTAAAATACGGCTCCTCAAGGGCTGGTCCTCTTAGATGTCTTCCTTCAGGGGTGCCCTCAAAAAGAGAAGAGAATGCCCTTGTGAGGAATACGTCCTGTTATTTTGAGGGTTGTAGGGACTTTGGGGATGAATGGAGGTTCCTAATACACCTGTTCAAATCATTACCAGTGTTGCGCTATATGCGAGAGTTGAATAAACGGGCGGTGACCTGTTCCCCTGCTACAGTGCTCTATTGGTACCCTCCTGAATGCAGCGCTTTGGGTTGCTCCCTCCCTTTCCAACTTGAGAGGTACTATGGGCATCGGCTTGAAAGATGATGCTGAAGCGAGCATGTACCTTAGACATCCACGCTCCTCCTGGAACGTGGCGGGACAGCTCGTTGTGCCGGATGGGGTCCGGCTCCCTTCTCGGCTGTGCGAAGACGCCTCCTCCATGGACGGTCTCCCGACGGTCTTCTCTTCAATCCTCAGGGTTTTCTTTGGCCAAAGTACGGTTCCTGCATTTCTCCGGGACGTCGTACTCCGAGTCTTCCTCCAGTCTCCAGTCGTTGCCGACGCCATCAAGGGACAGACTGCCTATCAAGGCGGCCGCTGTCTCTGTGTGGCTCCTGATTAGCTCTCGTGTCCAGGTCACATGGGTTGCCCGGGCATCCAGGAAGTACTCATTGTTAAAGGGACAGTGCTGGTATTGAATACTCTTGTTCGGTGGGGACGGTAAATAAAGCAGAAGGACACGTGAGAGGGAAATATTTCGTCATCCTCCTCGCAGGTCATGGAACATCCAGGTACGTCGCGACAAAAGGACATTTTAATAATGGTATTGATGCGCTCCGGGGTCAACCTCCTACCCTTCTTTGACAGTAGGTGACCCAAATAGGTGACCTCCTGTCGACAATAATGACATTTGAGAAGAGAAACTTTATGTCCATGATGTGCCAGATGCAACAATAACTTAACTGTACTGTGCCTACAACCTTGTTCTGTATCCGAATCGATGAGCAATTCATCAACGTACTGCACCAATACATTACCTGGGCGAAGTGAAAGGGAATCCAATTGAATCTTTAATGCTAGACAATAAATACTCGGACTTTCTGTATAGCCCTGAGGAGCTCGACAGAATCTAAAGCTTTTACTAGCTGGAGTAAAACCAAACAAATACCTTCTATCTGGATGAATAGGAATACTGAAGAATGCGTTTTTTAAATCAATGATAGAGAAAAATTTAGCAGTACTAGAAATCCTTGTCAAAAGATTAGTAATATCCGGTACCAATGGAATCTGAGGGGGGACGATTTTATTTACTTTGCGCAAATCAATCACAAAACGATAAACATCTTCATGGTCATCAGAAGAACCTCTGGGAGTCCTTTTAAGAATCGGAAGAATGGGGCTATTACAAATGTTAGCAGTTGACTCCTCAACCACACCCTTCCCAATCAAATCCTTTTAATAATACAATAAAGCTCGCTCTCCTGTCTGTGGTATTTTATACTGAGGTGTAGGAGGCAGAATATCACCATCATTAATCTGTATTGAAACCAGCGATGTCTGCAACAATCCCACATCTGTGTCGCCTGTCGCCCACAGAGTGGGTGGCACATCTTTAAACTCAACAGGAAGGGGAGCATCTTTAGACAAACACTGCTTAGCACATGCTACATCTGGACCCATTGTCATATAGACGCCTGCCGGAGAACAATAAATTGTGGCATGCAATTTCTTTAACATATACAAACCCATCAAATTATAACCACAATTGGATGTCAACAAAAAAGGCGAATCCACGGTAAAAGGAAGAGGTTTTGAAATGGAGCTTACAACCGGTACACCAGAGAAACCAACCAACAAATTCTTATGGCCAGACACAGCCGCCCTATGGACCATATTTCGAGAAACAGAACTGGTCTACAGGTATCTGAACTGGTCCTTCACTCTGTCCTGACTGTCCTAGCTGTAAGACATTCCTGTCGCTTTATCCATTTCGTAATCATCATGGTAGTACTGTCCATCTCAATGGTCATCAAAATAATTATCAGAACAACCCTGTGAGGCTGCAGCACTCTGTTCCCTATCAGCCCCACCAGCTCCACGACCCCGTCCACGAGAACCTCGTCCTTTAGGGGCTGCCAGCTTCTGCAAAAGCACCGGACACTCGCTACGCCAGTGACCCTCCTCCTTACAATACGCACACTAATTTGGCCGTAAAGGCGTAGTATTCGGCTGCCTACTACTGCGTGGAAGCTGTCGGGCAGGACCACCACATACTCTGCTGTTACCTCTGAAAGCCTGCTGCAACACCTTTGTCTTCAAATCCTTATGCCTCTTCTCTTCTCTGTCCTCTCCTTCTCCTCATTATCCCTATGCTCATAATATTGTGCCATATTCAAAATAACAAAGGGAGAGGAGGTGGACCTGGAACTCTCAGAAGCTTGCATTCGTGTCGCAGTTTCAGGAAGAAAATTAGAAACAAATCTATTAACGAACAACCGAACACCTCCCTCGATAGACAAATCCTGTCTGCTATGATCTAAAAATGTACCTTCAAATCGAGTGAAAAAAATCAGACACGCACTAATCTTTCTTCTGCCAACAAGCTGACAATTTATCCCAGTCCACCTTTCTCGGGGGAATAAGAGAATGCATGTATGTAATGATGCGGCCTGGCAAAGCAAGTATCTCTGCCCGCAGCTTCTCACCTAGCTTTCTTTCCTGGTTGTGCCTTAATTTGATCCCCATCCAACTCTGGAACATGGTCTTGAGTACGGACCTGCCTCCAAATATCAACCGGAAGAAGAAGTTCAAAAAACATTTCAATATTGGCAAGAGTCATTAACATCGAGGGAGCAGCTTCAGTCACTTCTTTATAATAAGCAGTAGGAATCTTTCTAGGGTCCCGCAAATGTGTTTTAAGAGTTAAAACCTCACTTCTTTTCCATGGAGTATACACCCATTGCGTCTGAAACCGGGCTGCTACTGCCGCTCGAGTCACATCTGTTAACTCTTGTATCTCTGTGTGATATATAGGATAAACCTCTCTCAAAGGGAACTAAGACACTGACCTGGGACTTTTCTCATGTTAATCTTCCACTATAAGCTATGATTGTTCCAACATTAGAAAACACCTGTCCTGGCCCCAATTCACTAATATACAACCGATCTCGAATGTCATATACAATTTGAGACGCTTCCGCTTCAAAACACTGCTGCCAAAGACCAATTAAAGCTGCCCACATATGTTTAAGGGTATGTTGTTGTATGAAAGGCTCAAAATCTCTCTATATCGCCCGGACGTCCTCTACACTATAAATGGGATTACGGGCCCACTGTGCAGCCTGATTAGCTATTTTCTTTTTCTCATCACCCCCCACATCAGATCGCACTAACGGTCCCATATGTTCTCTAAACTTCGTCCAATCTCTATCCTCAAGCCCACGCATCGGCGTCTCACTACTTGCTAATGCCTTAGCGCTTAGAGACCCCCGGGTGATAACACGCTATATAAACTGAAATAAATAAATAAATGCCGGAGGATGAAAAATCATAGAAGAAGCAACAGAAGTAACAGGCACTATCGTCGCTGATGGTTGCGTTGCAGGACAAAGAGCTGCCGAGAGGGATGCTGAGACACTCGGTGTGGCAGGAGTACCAACAGTCATAGTCGTCACTGAAGGCAAAGAAACGTAAGAAAAAGGAGCAGGAGCCGAAGCCACAGCCATTGACGTGACAACAGTGGACACAGGGACAGAGACGCAACTGTAACGTGCAGGTGCGAGGGCACCAGAACAGTAGGATATATTCTCTGTGGGGCATATGGAGGTGGGGGTCGGGCATACAATAGTTCTTTCACAAAAACATAATCTTCCTCCTGAGCCACATATGATTTGTCAATATGTAATCGATACCTTCTGTCTTCACATTCAATACCTGTTTCCTGATTTTTCCCTGTCATATGCTACAGCCTTCTGAGTCCATGTCTGCATTCTCCTTTTCTGGACCTACTCCTCTGCTTTCATTCGTCTCTGTTTGGCTGCTTTTTGCCACGTACTAAGGGAATTAAACATAAAATGCGTACTCCGTCTCTTAAACAACTGTTCTTGTAAATACTTGATCTTTTGTTCATCAAAAGTATCTGCCAATGGCCAATGTAACTCTGCATTGTCCCTCGTATATTTGGATCATAATGTACTAAACATAAAAGGGCCAAGACCATGCTTCACGTACATGTCAAAATTTGGGCTGCCTTCTGAAGGCACCAGTTGACTTTCTTCTAATCGAGCATCAGTAGTACAACAACGATAACACAAAGAAAATTATTTACTTAAATTAGACCTTTTTAAAGAAAACAAGTTCACTATTTTATGCCTAGTTAAACTATTGCGATCACTTTTATCCAAGAGACGGTCTTTAGACCATACCAAATGCAAACCAAAATAGTACCATGTCCACAAAGAACCAAAACAAACTCACCTGATATATGCAGGTCAAAACAAATCTATTCTCCACTGCCGACTTTTCAGACCAAACTGTCAGATCCAAGGGTTATTCCGTTTAGGACTCCAGTCTGGGTGACCACTGGGCGAGGCACCTACCGGCCAGACAGAAGGGGCAGCTGCGAGCAATTATTGCTCCTCATATAGGGATCCCTGATCCGTCCGTCCGACCCTACGATAGCCTCGACCCCCCCACTCTCCCCTGTCCGCAGAAGGTTATGGGCCACTCACTGAAGGAGTCCCTGTTCAGGAGTAAACTGAAGGAAATGACCAGATTCGGGTCACCCGGGTCACTCACGACCACCTCGCTGCCTTCTACGAAATTAAGAATCAGTCCGACAGTAGAGAATACAAACTAATATTAGTTTATTCAAAGTTAGTTCCGAGCAGAGCCCTGTCTGCCCAGTTGCTAAGAGTGCTGCAAAGAGAGTCTGACTTCCACAAGTATAGCGATACATTATGTGCATTCCAGAATCAATGAAAACACTCCCACCAGGAAATTTTCCAGAAAACTGCAGCTGGACAGTAAATTACAAAGGAGTACGTTTCTGTTCTGAAGCGAGGCACACATCTATCAGTCAAGGTCATCCTGCCTGTGCCTGCCCCAAGACAAGTGGGAGAGGGTTTACATTTAAAGGAAAGGTGTGCGCTACTAAGAACAGTGCACTCATTAGTGTATCAAAGCTCAATTCCGAAGAACCGTAACCAAGAGAAGGCCGTGCCTCGGAAATGGCAAAAGTTTAGTTTTAGTCATGATACGAAATAGTGCCGGTACACAAAAAGGTGCAGCGAATGCTAACTCACTAAGAACAATACGTAAGCATGATTTTTATTTATTCTAACACTGTGGTGAATGTATGACATTGTTCTGCATTCTGTCCAACAATTATTCTTTTTGCTATGGAAACCGCACTTCATATAAAAATCTACTTGGAAAAGCAAATTTAAATTTTCCTGCTAATTCCTGAAACTGCCTGCTGTAGAAAACTGGATACTGGTAGCTATTAATATTGTAAATCCTTGCTCCAGGGCTTATTTAGAGGTCTGTTACAAGTCTCCTGCTGATCCACAGGTCTAAAGAGATCCTGGCCCCTCCAGAGAAAAGTTCCCATCCCCTTCGAACAGCCCACTTAGTGATGGGGGCTTCATAAGATCGTAAAACATAGGGCATTGTTACTTGTATGAAGTAAGGAGTGATTGTAGCAACACACCATTTATTGTTGCTTACAACCCCTGGTATCTAGTGGTGCTTTCTGCTCCACCCCTTTGAGTAGATAGATATTAGGTAAACCTCAGAATGTCCTCCCCAGAGGACAGAAAAACCTATCATGCCATACATAGGTTTCTGGTGGTTTCTACTGCTCAACTGCACCCGCATGTCCCCACCTATTTTGTAGGGTCAAAAAGAACCTTGGTGGTCTAGTGGGGACTCCAGCATCTTAACGTTCAGTAGTAGTGTCTGAGCTTGCTGATTTTTAAGCATAAAATATAGAGGGCTTCCCTACCCCAGCTACTCTGACATGCTTGACAAATCATTAGATTTTTAGTGGCAATTCTAAGGAAATGTCCAACACATCCTTAGGCATCTAGACAATAAAGCTTACTGTTACAAAGGTGTGACATAGCTACAGAAACTGGCCCCACATTACATTCTCATCTGAAACTTTCATTTAGCCTCAGTACACGTCATCCCACCATGCCAAATCACACACAGCAACAAGGGACAAGTACTGAACCCTATGTTGGAGCTTAGTCCCTTACTATTCTGGGAACATCTTTAAAATTATCTCTTCAATAAATCTTTTCTTTGAATCCACTTTTTGTGGTAATGCGCTCAAAGGATGTAGGTTGACTGTTTTCACTTTTTCCTGCTAGAGTTCAATGACAATTTATTGGCAGTTTGTTATGCATTCTCTTCCCTCTGTTCAAAAGCACTGTAAAGTTATTACAAAATGATAACCTATGCTTTACAAAATATGTATATAAATGAATGTATTTCCAGTGGAGAGAACTTCACGTCCGTATACATGAATGTTCAGATGCTCAGTATTCGGTGTAGTGCAATAGATGAATATTTACTACATGTTCTCAAGACTGCTGACTTTGGGAAATAATTACTGTTTGACTGTGCTCTGTATAATTTGGATGTTCATGGAATATGATTTTAAGTTGGCCTTGGTGAATGGGAAACGTCAGTTCCATTTCCATGTGTGGTTAAATTGCACCATTCTTAGTTTTCACTACTGAATTCCTTAGCTCTCAGTGTACAACCAATTGTTAACCATACTGTAAATAAAGTGGGCTTATGGCTGCCTCTTGCTCCTGATTCGATGGCTTTCTTGCCCGTTTCAGTTCCGTGCTTCTGATTTGATGGCTTTCATTTCTGTGTTTCTGCTGTCCAGAAGAATATTTTAGATGCATCATGTTTTGATTGAGATGTATTATTTCGCTGCTGAAACCTGGCACCCCTCTTACCATTTACTTGTTTGATTTTTAACACTCCAAAGAAGCACTTAGTTCTTTCCTTTTTAGGTCTCGCCTAGCAAACGGAGCACATGCGCTGCTATGCTTGGCGAGACTCTATTGTTGTGGGTTTGGTGAGCGAAGGGAGACAAACCATGTGGCGCACGGACAAGCGATGTGCGCACGCATGGCGTCTCATCTGCCACACACGCTCCCACCGCGCGCTCACACTACAAGGCAGACACGCGCTTTTTGCTTACTGAAAACTGTGACTTGAAGAAACGGTTCACAAACTCTCTTTCCTTCTTTCATTTAGTTGCTTCCCTGTGAAATGGATCCAAAAAAGAAAAACACTCTTGGGGGAAATGCCCTTTTTTAGAAATTTTTCAATTCCAAAGTACAGCCTCAGGGTGGAGATGAATAAAAGGTTTTAAATATGAAAATTAAATACATAACTAAATAAAGCAAGACAGAGTGGTTGCAAAGTGGCCAGATTGGTTTTATTCAGATCCGAACACATCAGCCTCACTCTACAGACTTTGTAGTGAAGCGCATCTTTTGTTTTTACGTCTTTCGTCTTTCTTTGAACAGCATTCCTGGATGTATTGCAATACCTGGTTGATGGGTGGATTGGAAAACAAAATGTGTACCATGGCTCTGTGTTTATGGACATGGTCTTTTAAAACCATACTGCTTACATTTTGTAAGGATATAAGCAATGGACATTGAAACGGTTCCCTTCAGGGCCCTGTATTCATGTCTTTAACTTTTCAGGTAAAACCACTCGCTGATTTCTGAATAGTGAGTGAGAGATCGTTAAGGTAAACATGTTGTTTCTGCTTACATTTCATGTGCTTTACTTAATCTTGCACTCCTTATGAGTGTTTGCTTTTACTTTTTTTATTTTTTTTTTAGGCAGGATATTACTCTTATCAAGTGCATAATTTGAATTGAGCCACATCCAAGTGTTTATAGCGGGCACAATTTGGTTGTAGTTGAAGGCAGTGCGAGTTTCTGTCAGTGGGGCAGTATGGTGTTCAGTGGGGAAGAGGATTTGGCACTATGGCCAGAGCTGTCAAATTTGGAACTGGGGAACTGGGTTCAGCCATCATGACCAGTCCACCAGACCACTCTACTGAGGGAGCATATTCCCATGCGTGACCTTTGAAGCCCGAAAGACCTTGGCAGGCCTGATGTCTTAGCACAGGCAGGTGTACCCTAGTGGTGTCAATTGTGGGTTAACCTTGAAGGCCTGTCCACCACAATCCATACTGAAGTTCATCTCCAGTCTTGCAGGCAGGCCTACGAAGCAGCACACCCTAGAGCAACAGTGATCCAGTCACTATGACTCTGTCTCTGAGGTCATATGAACCTTGAGCAGGTTAGGGCGGTGCGAACGATGTGAGCGCACTGAGTACCTATTTCAGGTGAGTGCGTAGTGTTTGCAAGTATATTATGGATTAACAAAAAAACTTACTGCTTCCTTCCTGGCCTCCAACAATTTTCACCAACAATAAAAATGTCATGATAACTTCGGTGATTAATGTTCTTCCTAGAGAGAGATCAGAGTTTTGTCTAGTGGAAGGGTTGACTCCTGGAAAGGTAGCACAGAGGGTTAATGTGCCTGCTGCAAAGAACATGCACCATGCAAATCACAAAGTGCACATATTGTTAACTAGGTTAGTAGGTTACTGCTTTTGTCAGAGAGATCCTTTTGTTACTTGCAGTCTATAAGTTAAAATCCTAACATATATCAGTCAGCTATTAAACTATACTGCCTACTAGTATGGTTGTCATGTGGCTTCTACACCTTGTAGTCCTTTGTCTTGTGTAACATTTCTTATACAGTGATTTACACACATATAAATGATTGTCTCTGTGTAGTGTGTGTGATGTGTAAAGATTGTCTCTGTGCAGTGTGTGTGATGTAAAGTGCTCTGACGCCGTACACTGGTATGAGTGATGCTGTAAATCAAATTAAATGCATCTGAGAAAGAGTGTGGTTATGGAGACTTGAGGGGGACTGTTAAAGGGTGGTAGTGAGGGAGTCCGAGGTGCAAGTGATCATTGGAGATACCAACAAACATTGTTGCACAGGGCGCCACCAGCCATAAAGCCGGCCCTGCTATCGAGGCCAGTCCGCCTCACCCATTGGTACCTCCATTGGCCTTGTTTCAGCAGTAGTAGCTGCAACTCAACAAGGATCGGCAATGCAGGATTTGCACACGCACCAACCTAAGTGTGCAAACTCCACAGTCTCTCTGCTTCATGCAAAGCACTTTTAACATTTCCTACCTGCTCTGGAGCCACTGGAATCATGCAGCAATGGGGGAGAAAATTATGCTTCAGTGTTGACTAAATTATGCAACAAAAAAAGGCTGGAGCGTAATGCAATATGTTTTCTTTTACTTTATTATTTAGACATTTTTACACATGTTAAGTCTCTGCAAGTATTCTGCCTCATCAGTACCAGTATAACATAAAATTGCAGCAGTGAGAAAGGTGAGCAGTCAACCTTTGCAAAGGGCCATCCACTTCGCAGAAACTCAAGTCCCGTTTTTTAGTAACTTTTTATTCGTTTGAGCTACAAAAATTATTAGTTAAAACTGTAAGATTATGCAGTGGATGATGTATTATGTTGCAAATATGGCAGAGCCATAATTATATAGAAAACATTTGCAAACTAGGATATTTTGCCATTCATGTTTGAACTGCTCTTGTGGAATAAGGGAGGACAAGTGCTAATAAGTGAAACTTCATGGCTTGGAGACAAATGGCTTGTGATTCCACTTTTAAGCGTATTTGGGACATTGGGTGATTGGAAATATATCCCACTTTGTGAATGTATTTAAATGACAATAACTCCTATTAAACCTTAAATAATCAAGTGTATCCATTGGGTGAATTAAATAACACAATAAGCTGTAACTGGTTGGGGGAATGCCCAAAAAATACTAAAAATTGGGATGTTTGGCACATTCTGGCCACACCTCTGACTCCGCCCACTGATTCAATCCATGGGTTATCCCCACCCTTAGGAGTCTCCGCCCACAGTTCCCCTTCTTTTTTCCCCCCACTTCGACTACTGCATACATGTAGTGACCCACATCAGCAGTAGAAAGCCCCATGTCATTACACAGGACCAGGGTGGAACATGAACCCCATTCTTTGGACGGCTTCACCCCGCGGTGTAAAGGTGCCCACCATGGGTGGTAAGGAAGTGCGAACCGTGCTCTTCGAACGGAAACAAGGTCCCAATGAAGGCGGTATTTACTTTGCTTTTGTTCTCTTAACACACAACAGTGCCATCTTCTGTAGCATTTGCTGCTCTGCCCAACCTCCTCCCTCCTCTCCCGCTCCACCATGCACTAAATGTACCACCTGCTATTGGTAAGCGGCACGCTTTATTATGCCCATTTGAAGGAGTTTCTATTATGGCACACAATTGCGCAGTAGTAAAACCATTTATGCCTGCTAAGTAGTCATTTGTTGAAAACTGAATGCCAAAAACACAGTAATTGTTGGATGTAAAAGTATGCTTACCAACACAAATGCCTTTGTAAATTGGTCCCCAAGTTGTTTTAGACCCCTGTACCCCAGAAAGTGAACATTCAGCATTTGCACCACTCAAGATCTTTGCCTGAGTGCAAAGACGGGGCTGGAATCAGAGCAGGTTGGCGCTGGGGCGCAGCTCCCCGGAATGTGTGCAGTCTTTGTGGGCCAGGCCTTTTCAGGCTACCTCTTGTATATGTATCTGAGCACAGATTTCTTCTTTTGCTTTCATGCTCTGTGAAAACGAAGATTCTTAGACTGCCTGCGCGTTACTAAAGCTTTGGTGCTCAATTGTTACCGCTCTCACATTTTTAATTAAAAGATTTATGACTCAAAGTAAAGTCACAACATCGTTTATTCGTCCTGGCTTAACCTGGGCAGCCTGCCACCCTGTGCATCCTTATTTTGCTGACCTACATCCGGTTGGAACTTTAGTTTGGAAGAGGGTAGGGGATGGGGGGTTGAGAGGTCATGCACTTCCTGCTGTAATTTGTATATTATCTGCAAGTCACTCGCTCCAATCCAAGTGTCTGATTAGTCATTTATTGCCTTTCATTTTAGAGCACTTAATAACGTGGCGTGGGCTTCAAAGAACTTTGAATAGTAACATTAGTTATTACCTACCGACATTGGTACCCTTTTTACTGGCCTTGGTAAGATGAGAGGTGCTGATGTGAGCCCAGCTTGGTTTTTTGAAGGGCTGGTGTCCCCCCACCCCCATCCTCGTTCTTTACATCCAAGGTAGCTTCCCCCAACTGCTTTAATGTGATAGATTAGTGAGCTGTTGTATCTATGTGTCACAAGCTGCAGTTGAAGCTGGACAGCCTTTCATCTTTTAGCTGTCGAGACATTGCGTACCATTCATTCTGTGATAGTGTTTTTCATCAAACGTTTTCTGAGACAATTCATCCTGTGATAACTGATATGAATGTTCAATAATATCAAGGCCCTTGTGAACAAAGCAGAGAGGCAGCCCCTCATTTTAGGTCGAGCCTGGGCAGCGCATGCGCTGCTCTGGGAGGCATGCTGTATTCAAGTATGGACCTGAAGCGCCGCCCACTCTCCGTCCATATTTTTCGTTGGCTTGTGTCATTGTCCACTGTGAACTGTGGCTTTTCATTGGTCAATAGGCTTAGTAGTACCCCCCCTTAGTACCGCTTTGTCTTATTTTGTAACCTCCCATTAGGACACCCCTGCTACGTTTGTTGTTACATGGTAGGCTTTAATTATAGCCTCTGAGCACTATTTTCTTAAATCGCTTTGTCCACAATCTGTCATATCTCTCCTACCACTTACAAAAAAATCTTTATAGCACGAGCGCTGAACGCATTTGCAATGCTGAAGATCTTGAATTTGCGAGAGTTTGAGCTATTGGCATTGTAAATGAGAATGCCTTTTATTTATCTGTTTTAAAAATAACACATAAATAAAAGACCTTGTCATTTACACTGCTAATAGCTCAAACTCTCGTAAAAGCGAGACCTATTGCATTGCAAATGCTTGTTTATTTTAGCTGCTCATTGTAGTTGGTTATCCTGCCATCTTGTTCCTCTCTTTGGCCCCTCCCTCTTTCTCTCATTATCGCTCTTTGATCTAGCCTGCCTCTGATATTCACACTGGGGTCTTATCTATCCTGCAGGCTCCTGCCTTATCTATCCTGCAGACTCCTGCCTCTTCATCCCCAATGCTCCACTGCTCCCACACCACCTTCTTTACTCTGGTTTTTCCTACTTCAGGTAATAACTTTGAAGAGACAAAACGTCTTTCTCCTGAATCCAGTAAAATATACTAGTCCGTCTTTAGAACACACATATCAATTCTTGTTGGAGCTGTGGGCATGTTATATGGCCACAGATTTGTTAGGCACTCGGTTTATATTCTGATTGATAGTGATTTGTTTGTCATTTGGTAGCCATTTGTTGCTTTTAATTGCTTGTTGGATGAAGGATATGGAATTTCCCGGAGAGTGCAGACTAAGTTATCACTGGTAGCAAATGTAGTAATAAGTCACACCTTTGCCTATTTTTATTTTGTTGCCAGCTGAAGTAGAAACGAAGGAGAAAGGATCCCCCATCTGACTGTGCAGTTATCTAGTTATCTTAATTTTCTGAACATGTAAACCGCATTTAAAGCATGCACCAGCCCAGTTCCAGTCTGATGAATGCAGAATCATTTAATGCCTGCACAGTTTCTGACTAAGTAAAAGATTGTCATGTCCTTCGGCAGAGATGAAATGACTGGCAATGTATTTTTGCCAGCATTTTGCATAATTATGCACACATCTCTCCCATCTGAGTTTTATAACCTGCCCTTTCCCCAGCATCTTCTTGTTCAACTCTTCCAGCCCCGTCTCATTTGTCCACTGACCAGTTTCTTTACCCTTATAGAACTTTTCAATTCCATTCGCCCTCATTTTAGTCTCATTGAGGACGTTCCAGGAGCAAGACCACCTGGTATTGGTTAAGTAGAGGCCGCGGGCTGCTCCAGTATGGAGTTCCCATTCTGCTGCCTGCTCAGCCATCTTGATCTGGACCGTTCCCTGAAATCCAACGCCCTCGTAGACAAATTGAACTACATAGGATTTGCACATCTTAGTGCTAGTCAAACAAAAGAAGCTACTGACTGAAGATTCCAGCTGGCTTCTGAGGCGTTTGCTGATAGATCCATTCTGGAAACAGGGGTTGTTCTTCACAACACCTCTTAACACCTGTCTGTTTCAATTCACCACCGATCCAATGTAGGTAATGAACTACTCATTAACTTGTAAGTTTTAACTTTTAGTTTATATTTTCTCTTTAGTTAATTCATGTTTGGCTATTATATATTTCATGTTTTAGTCCCTTTCATCCCTTTCCTTCCTATCACTTTTGATCTTAAAGTTTGGTCCCCATTCTCACTATTTTCATCCTCTGATGTGTAAATATTTTATTTTTTTGTATTCTAAAGCCATCACATCACCTCTGCATGCAGAATACCACTCAAGTCATGTCTTCCGATAGAAAACTTGCATCACTTCATCCTCCCACCTCGTACACCCTTTATAAAGTATTATGGGTTACTGGTTTGCCTTTGTCATATTTCCGTTCCTACGGCAGTATCATTCATCTCAACTACTCCTAGGGGTTTAGATATATAGACATTTCATTTTGTTTGCGTGCCCTGTCATCCTTACCTGATATGTCATTATTCTATTACCATGTTCTTCATTATCTGCCTGTATATCCTTGATATTCTCCAACCACACCCATCAAACCCTATGGCTTAAGTACTGCAGCCTCTTACAGCAACCACTTGTACCTGATTTCAGGGTCAACAACAAGAACAATAGCCGGCACAAAGGAACTCCAGTAATGGCCAAAGGTACTGCTAGCTGCATTGAGAAACAACTTCTTGCAGTTTTTAGAGCGCCTTGCCATTGCCTGTCGGATATGGTATGCACCAATTCTTTCAATTTTTCCATCTTTTTCTACTTTGGCGGATTGTGTAATGTGTTTGTGGTACTTTACTTCTTGGTGTCATGAATTTCATTAATGAGATTATCATCCATTTTAGATTGAACCTTAACTGCTAATTGCTGCTAGTGCTTGCATGAGATGTTAAAATCTCGACTCAATACTTTGCTAACAGTTGCCTTATTTTCCCTTCCTTTCCATGCAATCTGTTGCTTTGTTGCTTTACTTACCCAGTGTATAGGGAACACTCATCAGAAGGACTTAATTTGCATCCCTAGGAGTTACTTTGACCTGCATGCCTACAGAGTTAGTCAGGTGTTGTAGGTTGCAATGCATCATGAAACTCTTTCAAAACCTCTAATGAAAGTGCCATCCACAAGATAAGATTCGGACATCGTTGAAACCCTTAAACCACTTGAATAACCCTCTACCTCCCAATTTCTTCAAGTAGATCTTACCCTCAACATTCCCACTCTGGTCCAAGATTGCTAAAGACTCCCTCTTACAAGGGACTATACCGGATTGCCTAAAATCTGGTCCGGTATCCACTATTCTAAAAAAAAAATAATCAAACTGACTTAAACAACTTCCAACCCCTCTCTAGTATTCCTACCCTAGCGAAGCTCCTTGAAAAATGTGTTGACATCTAACTTTGTAAACACATTAAACAATTCCAACTACTAGACAAATTTCAATCCAGCTTTCACTCATGGCACAGCACTGTGACACATACAGTGGACGATACACTAAAAATGCTGGATCAGAACCAATCTTGTCCCTTAATCCTCCTCGACCTATCGTCCTCATTGGATACAGTTAGGCATGTCAGCCTACTAGAACTCTTGGAACTCTGCATGGGACTAACAGTAACCGTCCTTAACTGGTTCACCTCCTATCTGCAAAACAGGACTCAAAGAGTAAAGATTGATCATTCACTATCTGAGACCACGCCAGTCACATTAGGTGTCCCTCAGGGCTCCTCACTTTGCCCACTGTCTTCAACCTGTTCATGGAACCTTCAACGGAAAATCTGATCTCTTCAAATATCCACTACCACTTGTAAGCTGATGATACATGACTTTACTTAAAAGTTGCCTCGCCAGATGACAATGTATATCGTTGACAAATGTGAGCTGATTTTTGTAATACTTCTAATAAAAGTTAACCAAGTCCCAAATGGTATTTGAATTCTGAATTTAATTTTCTAGTCTCTATCTCCTTTTTTTCCAAAACAGAATATATTCTCTGCCTCCATGAGTTTGTATATTTTTAATGCTGTTGTTTTTCAGCAGATTGGGTCTGATAGTAATCTTGCTATTTTTTAAATTTTTTGAAGTTTTGTTAGCAAGGAGGCCTCTTCTATAGAGCCCCAATTGGGCTAGTCTGAATCACTAACTTGTAGCCAAAGCCTAACTCCCAGCATAATAAATGCCTTGTAGTAATTCTTAAGGCTTGGAAAATCAAATCCTCCTTGGGGTGTGGAGCATTCAGATGGCTAGTGGAACAATTTGATTTGCAGTTAG
This sequence comes from Lissotriton helveticus, assembly GCF_964261635.1. Classification (NCBI taxonomy): domain Eukaryota; kingdom Metazoa; phylum Chordata; class Amphibia; order Caudata; family Salamandridae; genus Lissotriton; species Lissotriton helveticus. Next base: position 803,444,523 of record NC_136057.1, on the reverse strand, counting down.
TACCTCAGCCAAAATCTAAGAATGTTTGTTTCAGTGGCTTGAGCTGTAAATAGTTGCAAGGTACACATATACCGCTTAATACCTACAAAATGTTCAGTTTATTAAGCTCAGCTCAAAGACATAGATTGCATGTATTCCACCTTGCAGTGTCTGCCAATTTGATATTTCAATCCATTAACATTTAATGCAATACATTTTTAGTACTCCTTGTTATTGCTAGGTATTTTGTTTCCCTTGGTTCCCAGCAAAATTGAAACCGTTCATACACTGACTTGGTAGTCATTTTCAAAATTGGCATTAAGCTAATTTGAAACATCTCACTAAACGTAATAGAGCTGGGATGGAAGTATCTGGTTCGGAACTTTCAGCTGCATATCATCTGCAAAGAACAAAGTTTATATTCATAACCACCAATAAGAACACCTTTAATTGCTGTTATTTCTAATATCAATGGTTAAAGTATCTTTCCTAAGGCCATGTCCTCTCATAGAAAACCATTAGCATTAGTGTGTGCTTTCGAGCCTTCATAGAAATTAGATTAGTGGTGAATAATTCTGCTAAAGCATTGTCATATGCTTTTTTGGTATGTAACTTAATCAATAAATGATGATCTAACCTATTTCTACAAAGGTCTTTATTTTTACAATAAAGGCTAAATTGATTTTCATGCATCACTTTTTAATTAATGAGTTACATGTAGATGCCCATATTTCCCAGAGAAGCATTGCACCAATTTGTTTAAAAATTAGTCTGTAACTTCCCCAGTTGAAGGGTTGATTGGACTGTTTTGAAAGTGAGATTATCTGTGATTCCTGTTGAAAATACTATAATTACTCCGCTAAGGGAGCTGTAATTCCTGCAATTTCTGACACACCTTTTGTTTATTCAATTGGGAAGCTAGCCTATCTAATGCAGGGGATTTTCCAATCTTGAGGTCTTCAATATGACGAGCAAATTCTGTTTAAGAAATTGGTTAATCAGATCACAGTTTTCATGTCTCAGTCTAGGGTAAATGATCGAAGAGCTCACAAGTTACTTCTTTAGAGATCTCAATTTTTTTATAAAACAATTTTGCATAGAAATGTCAACTGCTATTCTTCAGTTGTTACACTCAATGCCAGCTGTTAGAAATGGGGGTCATGGTAAGGGGGATACACTTGTAAAATAACCCCTGCTCACCCCCTTGGTAGCGTGGCACGAGCAGACAGGCTGATATCAGAGGCTGTGTGTGAAGCATTTGTGAACACATACAGTAATACAGTGAAAACACTACAAATGGACACCTCACCAGTTTAGAAAAATAAGTAATTTTTATTCACCCCAACACGACCAAATGGACAAAAATCCACAATACAGTAATAAATATGACTTTCAAGTGGTAAAAATAGTTAAGTTCAAAGCAAATTGCAGATGTGACACTTTTCACACAAAGTACCTTGGATGCGTCGTGCACATAACAAAAAGGTTTGCAGGGAAGGTGATGCTTCGGTTCCTTACACTCAGGGAATGAAATTAAATGAAATGAAAAAGATGATTTATAAAGCGCGGTAGCTGCCCTCAGGCATCCTAGCGCGGAATGTGATGCGTCAGTTCCTTGCCCTGGGGGAGGTTATGCATCAGTTCCTTACTGCTCTGCAGGGGTGGTGATGCGTCTGTTCCTTACCGGAGAAGAGGTGATGCGTCAGTTTCTTACTGCGTCCCCCTCCTGGTGTTTCCTCATGGAATCAACCAGGTCTTAAGACTGGGTTTCGGGCAGCTCGAGACACAGCCCCTCTCCCACTACTCCTCCTCTGAGACAGGAAATGGGACCCTACACACCTCGCATTACTCTGTTACCTATCTGGGCCACCACAACCTTCCCCTACCTCACTTGGTTGGGGAAAACCTGAGCCACCTCCTTCAGGATCACCCCCAGATGCTTCTTCACACCCTCTGGAATCCACCAAAAGATCTGCCTCCGGTGTGAGCTCCCTGGGGTCAGAGAACTCACACTCCACCAGGTGTTGGCATAGCTCTGAAAAACAGAACTTAAATTATGCTCTCCAACATTTGAATCACACAGCCCACCCTAGGTTTTAACCAAGCTACCCTTTGCCTCACCATACAGTGCCTCGCACAAGTACCCCACATCACTCTTCTGAGATTGGCAAGACAGTGTCTGACTGTCTCTGTCACTGAACCCACACTCTTCTGGGCTGTCTCCGCACTCACAGACCAGGACTTCTACCATGGGGGAACCACTCTGCCTGCACATCTCATTCAGAGTCAGTAGAGTGTCCCCCTCACCACTAGGTATATGATCCCCTGTGCCAGTTCCACAATCCACTTCAGGGACCTGGGCACCACTGGGGATACCTCATAAACCTGAACCCCCTGTTGTGTCAACCCAATCGGTCAAGTCAGCGCCACATCTCTGGGTGTGTGTGTACTGTTCAATCAGCACTAAATAGCACCTCTTTGCCGCCACCATCTGAGCTGGACTCCACCTACAGCCCAGCCAAGCTCACTTCATTAGCGACACACGTTTCCTTTACTTAGGTTAAGGCCCTCTTGCCTTCAGCCCTGTCAAGCTCCTCATCAAGCTCTCTCAGCCTCTGCTCACAAACTAGCAGTCAGTCCTCTTTTTCTCTTCCTTCCTCACTTTCAGAGACGTCCTCCTCCTCAGACTTAACTTGTAGTGTTGGTCCCTGCGGGGTAGCTCATACTGAAGTAGGGTTGTCTCTAGATCCTCCTTGGACCTCTACTTCACAGGCAGCCCCCTTTCTTTGCAGAACACAGATGGCTCCCTCAACGTATAGATAAACATGTGACAGAAGTCAATACTTCACAGGTGTAATAACTAACCAGAGTCTCAATATCAAAAAATACTTCCAGGAGGACACCAGAAAACAAAAAAAAAAGTACGTGGTTGCGTAATGGTCTGCACTATACTAGTTGTGTACACCATTTACTGTATATAAGGCACAAATGCAAGTCTGTATCCTCACCGCTGACCACCAATGTTATAAATGGGGGTCTCTAGTTGGCAGAGGTAGGTACCTTTGTCCAAGTAGGGAACCTTCTTCCTAGTCAGGGTAAGGGGGATACACTTCTAAAATAACCCCTGCTCCCTCACTTGGTAGTTTGGCATGAGTAGACAGGCTGATCTTAGAGGCAGTGTGTAAAGCATTTGTGAACACATACAGTAATACAGTGAAAACACTACAAATGGACACCACAGTAGTTTAGAAAAAGAAGTAAGTGACTTTCAAATGGTAGAAATAGTTCAGTTCAATGCAAACTGTAGATGCAACACTTTTCACAAAAAGTACCATGGATGCGTCTCACACACAACAAAAAGGGTCGCAGGGAATGTGATGCATCAGTTCCTTACACTCAGGGAATATGATGCGTTGGTTCCTTGCTCCGGGGGAAGTGATGAGTCGATTCCTTACTGCTGCGCAGGGGAGGTGATGCGTCGGTTACTTCCCGGAGAGGAGGTGATACGTCGGTTTCTTACTGCGTCCCCCAACGATGTGACAGACCTGGCGCCTCGATGCGATGGTATGATCTGGGACGATGTGTGGGTTCTTGCAGCCGCACAGCAGGGCTTGCATCAGAATCGGTTCTGTGATCTCGGACTTCGGAGATCGGTGCACTCGATAAGGCATGCTGCGATTTTTCTAGCCGCGAGCAGGCCCTGTGACGATTTCTTCGGCGATGCGTCGGAAACAGGTGCGGATGCATCGCTCTTTTTGAAGTTGTGTTAATTTTCCAGCTCCCAGTGGCAAACGGCCTTCGGGGGTCAAAAACAACAGCAGACACCTCTTAGCAGGTCAGAACTCCCAGCAAGGAAGTTCAGGGGAGCTGGGGGTGAAGTCTTAGTATCCCTTAGACTTCAGAACAGGAGGCAAGCTCTTCTTCAAGACCTTGGGGATCTTCCTTAAGCAGGGAAGACTGGAAACCGCAAAGTCCTTTTCCCTTTCTTTGGCAGAAAGTAGCCACTGCAGGCCAACCCCAGACTGCAAGTCCCACAGGGGCAGTATTCCTCCTCTATTTCTCTAGCTCTTCTCCTTGGTAAAGGTTCCTCTTGATTCCCAGAAGTGATCTAAAAGTCTGAGGACTGGGCCACTCTTTTGATACAGCAAATCTCTTTCTTCTGTAGTGCAGAGAATCTCTTTGCCCAGCCAAAACCAGTTCTGTACTCTCTGGTGCAGCTTCCTGGCAGGAGGTGGAGACAGCATTGTCCTTGGCAAACCAGACCCATTCTGGTGTGAAAGAAATCCCCTTCCCCCTACTCTGAAAAGGCAGGACACACCTCAACTCCCCAAGTGGCTGTCTGAACAGAACGCACTTCCCCAGTCCCTATTACTCCAAAGCCACACAAGTCAACACACAACCTAGCAGACGCACACTGGATGGTTAGGCACAAAAATGCCTACTTTCTAAAAGTGGTGTTTTCAAACCCAGAATGTAAAAATCACCCTCACTAAAAGATGCATTTTAACATGCTGAGTTCAGGCATATCAAACTTTATTTTCCTATCTTATTCCCAAGGGCAGTTATGCTTATAAGATGTTCTAAGCAAACTCCCTATTCTATCCTTGAAGACAGATAGCCTTTTAGCAGTGAAAAATAAAATTGACAGTATTTCACTATCGGGACTTGCCGCACACACCAGGGCATGTCCTACATTTCACATATACTGCACCCTTCCCACAGGGGTACTATGGGCCTTCCTTAGGGGTGACTAATACGTAAGAAAAGGGTAGGTTAGGGCCTGGCAAGTGGGTGCACTTGCCACGTTGACATGGTAGTACCAGACAGCACACAGGCTCTGCAATGGAAGGCTTGGGACCTTGTTGCAAGGCTGCTTGTGTAGGTGGCACAATCAGTGCTGCAAGCCTACTAGCAGCATTTGATTTACAGGCCCTGGGCATGTACAGTGCACTGTGCTAGGGACTGACTAGTAAATCAGATTTGCCAATCATGGAATCGCCAATCCATAATCACAATTTACAGAGGAGCAAAGTGCCAAAAGCATCTAGACCAGCAAAAACTAAGTCCACCACAACAAAATAACAGGAGGCTAAGTTAAAAATACAGGGGAAGCCCACACCAATGACACCAGGTCTAACACCAACAATTTGCTATGTCTATATTTCCCTGCACAAAATTTAGGTTTAGCTTATTACAGAAGAATTCAGCAGTCTGGGTATTGTTCCTATTAAAATAATGTGACATATTTTTGTAACCTTATTTTTTTTTTTTACCGGAACAAAAGCAGAACGTACAATAAGCCCACATTAATATGGAATACATAAAAATATATTCAGTTTGATCAGTCTTTTAGTCAGGTGATGGGGTACATGCTTGTCTTCCATCTACAACATGGCCGTCATGCCCCCCAAATCCTGTCCTGTTTTTGTGGAAATCCCCTTGCACTACAGACCGTTTTGTCAAGGATTGAGCCTTGTCTCTATTCTTGCGTTGTGGTGGATACTTTATCCTCTATTTCTTTGCTGTGTTCCTTTTTGCAACCAGGAGTCCTAGTCTAATAAGTATACAAGTTCCTCAAGTTTCACCAAGGTCATCCATATTTCCCAGTAGCGCTATTTTGGGTGTTTGGTTGACTGGCTGAACCACCACTTTGGCTTGGGTTTGCTTAATTAGTCGCCAGTCAGGTATGACGTTGGGGCAGGCCCAGATTGTATGTATTAGGGTACCCCTCGTGCAGTGACATCTAGTGCAGTTAGGGGAAATGCCTGCTTTGATGCTCCACCACCTTTCTGGGCTGTAGTAAATTCTGTGAAGATAAGTATATTGAATAAGCCTGAAGGATGATGAGATTGCCAACGTTCGGGAGGCATTCTGGTCTCTCTCCTTTCCTCATGATCTATCATGCCCGAAAATTCTTCCCAAGTAGCACCTAACTGTGCCTTTGATTCTCGGGTATTGTTGACCGAGGGATTGTATATTCAGGATATGACTCTTTTGCCCAATGCATCAAGCCTTAGGTTACCTTCCAGAGGTTTAAACTGTGGGAGGTGTATCAGTTGGTCTGGGAGTCGTTTAAACATATGTCCCAGTTAGAGGAATATAACAAATTTGAAAATATGCATTTTGTTTTCCCCGCTAAGATTGTCAGCTCAGGGATTTAATACCAACCTCTAAATTACAGTGACCTAGGAGTGGAACAGAGCCAATCTCTTGGATACAAGGAGATCTGCTACGTGTTTTTTTTGTTGCTTTTATGCCAGCCAGTTTAATGCTGTTCCGTACCATGCAGTTTGTTTCAATATTGTGACCATTGGGAGGGTGTTGGGGGTCTTGTATTGATACAGAAAGTTTAGGAGGCCATCATCCTGAAAGAAATCTATGTTCAAGGCATTTGTGGCTGTAGATACACATTCTGTACATGCTCCTGCCATCTAGTGTTTGGCCCGGATGTGTGCAAGTTTTTTTTCTTCAGAGAAGTCTTTGAGTCAATAACGTAGAGTAACTACCCCTCTTGGTGATAATTTGCATGGGCATTGTCTCCATTGTTAGATTGTTCTCTATCCACTGTCTGATACGGACGTGTGGTCAACTTCAACCCAGTTGCTGTGCTCTTTTTTTAGTTCACACAATATCTTCCTTCCATTGGTATTGTACTTCGATCACGTTCCACTTCTTTCCTGTGCAAATCGACATTCGAATACTTTGATCAAGTCAGGTGTGTATCCAGAGCGGCCCCTCCTGATCCTTACCTGTCAAGGCCTACTCCTTTCTCTATCTTGTGTTTCCACCATGCCTTTACAGTGATTGAACAGACACCCTTTTGGTATTATCCTCGCTGCTACACAAAATTCCTTCAGACCGATCTGCATTAGGTCTGTAATTTGTGTCTATCACCGGAACACAACTGGGATGATTATGACGCCTTCTGCTACTTCTGTACTAAGAATGCTCTTTGCGACCATTGACTCAATGTCACGGAGGAGCATAGAAGATACACCAGACCTTTTTTGACCCTGGCGACATAGAGGGAGAACAATACTATCATTGGCCGCAGATAAAGAGGTTTTATCCTGTGAAAGAAGCTCTAGCTCTGACCTGGATATTGACCTAGAGATTGAGGACCTTCCACCCACAGTCAGTGAGTATGGCACCTCCTCCCCTTTGACACTATCCTGAGCAGTCTGCAGCCAAGAAGCATACAGCTCCTCTGGAACATCAGAGACTATTGCTCAGTGCCCACCATGGCCAGAAGACAGGAGTGGCCCGAAAGCCTATTTGAACGCTCTGCCCGGCACCAAAGACACCTTCTAAACTGGGTGCTTTGGCTCCGACTACCCTGGTGCTAAGTTAAGCATTGGCAACAACTTCATCCACTTCAGCACCGGGCAGACTAATGCGCCAAAACAAAAGACATTTTCGGAACGGAAGACTGCAACATTGACCCCCAAGGCCACACCAGTACAATAGATTAGCCCATCCTCCATAAGCTCCAGGAACAACTTTAATCAGGACAAAAGCATCTGGTCATCCGCCCTCACACAGACTGCCTCCTTGTCCCCCCTTCAAGACCTGCTTCTCCACCTTCTAAACGGCAGCTATCCTTCCAGGAAGCTTTGGATGCTCCAGTGCCTACAAAACCGTGCTAGAAGGCAGCTAGCCCCTTGCTCCACCATCCCTTGCCCCCCCCCCTTGATATTAGATCTCAGGGGTCTCTACAGTCAGACACACGTGGCCATGGTGCGGGGGTAGACACATTCTATATTCCTCCACAAGGTGACCCATGGGAGCTATATGATAGAGGCCCACCAGCTGACATAGATCCAAACCTTTACCTTCCTGCCTCTCCCTACCTGATGACTCTACATCATTCCAAAAACTAATTTGTAGAGCTGCCTCCTTCCACAAAGTGGAACTCCACAAGGAGCCCTTCGAAGAGGATCTTCTTTCCAAAAACCTTTCCTCCACTCATAGTTCCACCCAGTATCTCCTGATGCTCAAGGTCATGCTTTGTCACACCCTTGGCATTTTTGAAGATGCTGTCAGAGCTTGGCTAATAACACCTAGGGTGGATAAAAAATATATAGCTTCACCATATGACCCTATATGTATTTGTGGTCCGCTCCCACTTGACGCACTAGTCTTCACCACTGCCCTTAAACGAGCAAACTCCCAGGCCACAGGAGATTCCCTTCCACTAGAACAAGGGGGCCCCTGAAGTTAAATGAGGGCGGAGACGTAGGGGAATAAAGGCAATACAATACAAGAAAAGTCTCCACCTGAAGTAATTCAAAATGTCGCTAATAAAGTCGCCAAGAGTTAGATCTCCCTCCCAGCAAGGAACAACCAAAAAACAAAGTTAGAACATATTCACATATTCATAGATTAGCTTTGATCAGCATTTATTTGTTTATTTACAATCAATTAAAGTTCATTAATGTAATATTACAAAAGGAAAAATTAAAAAAAAGATACACATCCCCACAACACAATCATTCAAACATTCAACACAACACATATTCCTCATCCACTCAATCTCATTCGTCCTGATCCTGAAGGATCTCTTAACATCTATAATGAATTAGCACCCTTCAGTGAGAATGTTTCTCTTTGGTCACGCTTCATAGATGATATTTTTCTAGTCTGGAAGGGTGACCAGGAAAACCTAAAAATTCATTCTGTGGATTAATCTGGCAGACTCCAACTTAAAGTTTACTGCACATACTAGCAATCACAAATTGTAATTCTTAGATGTCTGGATTGAACACCAGGATCATAAACTCTGTGTCCTTGTTTACCAAACCAACTGCAAGGAACACGTTACTACACTACAGTACTTTCCACCCCAGACATCACAAAGACTGAATTCTTTTTAGCCAATTTTTGCGCTTGCCTAGAAACTGCACCACTGTCAAAGACTTCACTACACATGCAGAGACCCTGAAGAGGAAATTATCTATGAGAGTTTATCGACCTAGAATCATCAAGCAATCATTCAAGAGCGCTAAATACTACATTTGTGAAAGTATGTTCCAACCTCGCCCTAAGGAGCGCACTGATCAGTTAGTTTGCGTCCTCAAACATTCTACATTCGATCAGAAGATCCGACAAATAATTAACTCCCAATGGCACTTACTTAATCTACTGACTGATCTTCGCCTTTAAAAGGAACAAAAATCTGAAAAACTTTTCAGAGCTAAGAACTCTACTGAAAACTGTCTTATCCAAAAGTCCATCACAGGTCCCCATCCCATCTCTGGCAACCACATGTGCGGGACATGTCAGGCGTGTCCCAATGCTATTGTTAACGATCAGATTACTATTAACAATCACACTATCATGCTCAAACAAATGACTAATTGTCGAACAGCCAATGTTCCAGTAGAAACTGGCAAGGAAGTCAGATTCCGAATGTGTGAACACAAATCTAAAATCAGGACCGGCAAGCTAACAGCCCCCCTGGTCTCTCACTGGTTAGATAAAAAACACAATGAATCTGACCTTCAATGGACTATACTTGAGAGAGTCCATACACATAAGGGGTCTGATATACAAGCTATATGTAACAAAAGAGCGGTCTTTTGGATCTAAACTCTGAATACCACAAAATGAGGGCCTCAATGAGCATCTTCCATGGGAGAATGCTATTATCTGATTCTTTTCCCTTATTCCTGGCCTTGCCTTTGATGGGGCTCCATCAGGCAACATTTGGTAATTGTTCCCTCTATATGATTAGAATCCTTTGCATATTAGACTCCAGTTTTTTATTGCTGACCCCTTATTGGGAGAATTTCGATCTGTTTTCAATGTGATCCTGCCCCCCTTGGTTATTCCGCCATTTGTATACTTTGACATTGAGCTCCCCGTATGGATAGGATCTCCTGTCTTTCCTTGATAGGTTGTTCTATTTATTTTTATTTATGTCTCTTTTATAAACTTTTTTCTTTATTTCTTATCAGACGTTTCTAGAGGCTCCCTTAGGTCCCCAGGCTGGCTGGCCCTTTAGGTTTCTATTCTTTTTTCATCTCCACGCTTATCTTTTTTATCATCCACTTGGTGTTTTTAGAGGATCCCTTACTTTCCTGTGTAATCATGGGGTTTGATGATTCATATTCCTGGAGAAGTGATGTTATGTCTTCTTCGATTAGATGATTTTGGTTCCTATCTGGTCTATTTTGTCTGTCTGTCAGTGGAAGAGATCTTATTGTTTATCGCTATGGAAGTATTTACTATCTTTCCGATGAGTTCTACTTCATTCTGAGTCTTCTTTGTGATATCACATAGTTTTACAATCCCGTTCGTGGAGTTTTGTATATCTTGTGCTAAGTTGCTGATTTGTGTTTGGATCTCGCAGATTTTTCTCATGACCTTGGTTGCCGTAGTGTGAATCCTCTGTAGGTTCCTATTTTCTTTATTTCTGTTCATGATTTTTCGTTTAGATTTGTGTATCATTGATTTTTTGCTCATTCCCTTTGGCCAATAGTTCTCTCTCTCCTTGATTTCTGGGTTAGCCGATCTGTCAAGTATTGTTGTACCATTGCTATACTTGTTGTTCTGTGTATTTTGTCTTCTCTCTGAATTATTCTCGATTGATGAGTTCCCAATTTCGTCTATGGCTCCAGGTTGAGGGCCTTGTTCCCGTGGGTTATTCGATGGGTTATTCTTATGTACAGGTTCCTGTTGTTCTCTGGTTGGAGTAATATTTATCAAGTCGGATTCGGCTATGCTTAAGTTGTCTGTTGGCGTGTCCTGGGGTTCTAATGGCCAGATGCCTTCTCTTTGCCTAGCTTGATCCAGTTCTAGTCGGACTTTTGTTGGGCCAGTATTTCTAGGGTTGTTGTCAGATGAGACTGGATTGTCCGACGACAGCTTCTGGCATTGTGGTGGCCTAGTGGCTTTTATTTGTGTGGCTTGTTTAATTTCCTGGTGGTCTCTTACTGTAGAGCTACTAGTAGTGGAATTGTCTGGTGGCCTAGTGTCTTTTCTTTTTGTGGCTTGATTCAGTTCCTGGTGGTCTCTAGCTGTTGAGCTACCTGTAGTGGAATTGTCAGGTGGGCCGGGGTTGTCTTCTTCTGGGCTACTCTGGTGGGGGAGTGGGCTGTGACCACAGTCTGATTTTGCAAACTGTTGTCTCCCTTTCCACTAGTACCAGATTGGATGCCCTTGAGCACCTGGGACCGGAGTATTCTTTATGAGCCTCCGACCCTCGCTTCTAACAAGTTTCTCATTGGGCCCGTCTTCATCGCTGCTTCCGCCCATGGTTTAAACTATTTCCGACCTCCATCCGACCGCCCGTAATTATACATGCATTTTCCGTGCCTTCTTTTATCCGTTTTATAATGCTTTGTCCCTCATGTCCCTTTTGTATTTACCCCCTTCATATATTGACATTTGCTTCTTAGTTTATCTTTTAAACCTAGTGGCCAGCCGCACCGCTTAACTCCCTTAGAGGCGACACCCTTGAAAACTATATATCTTTTGTCCTGACTGCCTTGGACTCCATTGTTATCTTGCATTGCCTTTTTAAAGCGTTTTGATCTTCTCCTAGCGGTAACACTTTGATTTTTGCATCTCCTTCTTTGGACTAGTCGTATCGCTTATTTTTTACTGTTTCACTTTTTAACCCTAATCTTTATTTATTATTTTCAGACTTATTGTGCTACTAAGTTGCTCGCATCTTGTACTTACTATTTTTGTGTGACCTGTAATTGCCCTAAAGGTATCGACTTTGACCATGATGCGTGTTTTCTTCTTTCTCCCTTTTTTATCCTATTTATTCTTTTGTTTTTATGTCATAATGATCACTGTATTTTCTAGTCCTCGTGCATTGTTTATTCCTGGATTTATTTTTATTTTTTTGGGGTTATGCTTCACCGGTTTTTGAGCACTGTTCCTTTTGTTTACTTATATGTGTTTGCACTATTCTAGTGGTCTTCAAGCCTTGCGTCTTCTATTCTGTCATACGTCTTTCACTATTATGCCCAGTACTTTTATCTTCATTTCGATATCGTGTCATGGATTGCCGTCCCTACCCAGTAGCTTTGCACTGTTTCATTCGTTTTGCACACTGGTTTCCGGGTATCCCATTAAAACAGTGGAAATTTTAAGTATCCTTATCTTGTATTATGATGATTATTATTTCCAGATACCCCCCACATTTGTCTCCACGGAGACAAGTGCCCTGAGGAAGGTGAGACCTGTAATAGGCCATACACCGAAACGTACGTCGGCACCACTACAAAAAGAAACCTGCGGATTAACCACATATGGCTATATCTTGTACCAATTGCCTTTGTTTATTTATTATCCTAAGTCTTGGTTAGACATTTTGGACTGTATAAATTCTATTGTATAAACTTTAGTTATATTTTTGAAAATTGTTTTTTTTGTAAACTTTCAGTGAAAAAGATATATATGTAGGAATGCTGTTTGTCTCTTAGGCCTACTATTTAGTACTGTGGTTTCTCCGCCTCTCTTAAAATAGTTTTAAATTTAGCTTGAATGATTGGATCCTTCAGGATCAGGACGAATGAGATTGAGTGGATGAGGAATATGTGTTGTGTTGAATGTTTGAATGATTGTGTTGTGGGGATATGTATCTTTTCTTTAATTTTTCCTTTTGTGATATTACATTAATGAACTTTATTTGATTGTATATACAAATAAATGCTAATCTATGAATATGTTCTAACTTTCTTTTTAGGTTGTTCCTTGCTGGGAGGGAGAGCTTACTCTTAGCGCCCTTTTGAATTACTTCAGGTGGAGACTTTTCTTGTATTGTATTGCACAGGAGATTTCCTGCCACCAGATAAGAGAGCAAACTCATAGATTCGGCAACGAAAAGGGTGGCAGTGTAATCATCCAACCACTGGCGTAGTGCAAATTCAACGGGCATCTTGGCAAGATATGACCGTGCCCACTGGGCCGAAATGGAGGAGCTTGTCCAATGCCTTGCTGAGGATCATAGGCAATTTGGCCAAGAAATAGTATCAGTGGAAAATTTCATTTCTAATGCTTCAATTTGCTGTAGCCTATTCTCAGCTGACACTGCAGCCAGCGAGTTAAATACTAGTATCCGCCTCCACAGACATGCATGGCTACATATTTATGGCTTTAAGCCTGAGTTTCAGCAAAATCTGCTTAACATGCCCATTGATGGGGTAAACCTTTTCGGCCCACAGGTGGACCAAACTCTAGAAAATATAAAGGATAGAGAGACGGTAAAAGCAATGGGAGCACTTCAAACTCCAGTTCCCCTTGCCAGCTTGGCTTTCACCACTCATCCTGCTGTGGAGGTTCAAAAGCCACCTCCTCTGAAGCCTGCACCTCTTACCAACGCACCCAGTGCCAGCAATCCTCTCCCAGTGGTTATTTTAGAAGGTTCTACAGTAGCAACAACTCCAAAGGCAGAGGCAGGGATAGCTTCCCAGAGCAGCTACACCCACAATCAAACCATGACTTGCCGCTTCTTCCTAACGACCACATAACATCTATCAGGGAAGTCTACAAGGGTTCTTTCCCACATTGCAAACCATCACCGCACACCAGTGGGTGCTGGTTATAATCCAACATGGTTTTTGTCAGGAGCTCACTTCCACGCCTCCAACCATTCCACCTCGCAAAAAGACTATAAGCAGAACCTCAAACACTACTCAAAGAGGAGGACATAGTCCTCTTTCTCAAAGGGGCTGTTGAACTTGTCCCAAATCATTGACAAAGAACAGGATTGCACTCTCTATACTTCTTCATTTCCAAAAAAGACTGATCTATCCGGCCCATTCTACACCTCAGGCACCTGAACGAATACATCCTATCAAAGCATTTTCACATGGTAACCCTTCAGGATATCATCCTGCTTCTTCAGCAAAGCGACTTTGTGGGTGCGGTAGACTTAAAGGATGCCTACATACATATTCTAATCCATCCAGCTCATCGCCGCTGTCTCAAGTGTGTGATGGAAGGCACTACCAATTCAAAGTCCTCCGCTTTGGTTGTCATAACTGCACTTTGGGCATTCACCAAATGCCTTGCGGTAGTTGCCGCCCTTCTCCGTAGACACAGCATTTACGTTTTCCCATATCTGCATTATTGGCTTATCTAAACTGCAACCTGCCAGCAGGGACAAAACCACAAGCAAGTCACAATAGATCTGCTTTATCAATTAGGGTTTACCATCAACGCAACCAAACCCTACAGATCCTGCCTAACCTAGGGGCTATTCTCAACACAGAGATCGGCTTAGCCTATCCTACTTCTGCACAGATCCAGTTTTTTCAAGTGCTAACTCCCATGTACCAACCATAATAATAATAATAATAATAGGGGCATTTATAGAGCGCTGAGTTACGCGCACCGGCGTGTCCCCGCGCTGACGATGAGATGGCATACAACAGAGAAATGAGGCTACTACGCGGGCCAGCTTATCTAACATAGAGGTGGGTTTTTAATTTAGCTCGGAACCTCGTTTCTGCTGGTTCCAAGCGGAGATCTACTGGAAGTTTATTCCAGTGGGTTGGTGCTAGGTGCCTGAAGGATCTGCCTCCCATGCGAGCCTTCTTCACCTTGGGGATCCTCAACAGTCCCCCGCCCGCAGATCTCAGCGCTCTGGCAGGTTCGTAAGCTTCGATCAAACTCTGCAGAGGTCGGGGTGCCCTGCCATTCAGAATCCGGTGGCAGGTGCAGAGAGCTTTATACTCGACTCTGCTCCTCACAGGCAGCCAGTGTAATTTTTGCAAGGCCTGCTTCAAGGGCGCCCTTTTGGGCAGCCTAAGGATCAAGCGTGCTGCCGCATTCTGCAGCACTTGAAGGCGTCCAACACCTTTACTCGGTGCCCCCAGATACAGCAGGTTCGCATAGTCCAACCTTGCGGTCACCAAAGCATGTACCAGGGTTTGGCGAGCTTCCAGCGGCAGTAAGTCAAGGACTTTCCTCAGTCTTTTCAAGATCCCAAAACATACGCCGACCACACGATTGATCTGGGGCCCGAAGGTAAGACCCGCGTCAAACCATACGCCAAGGTTTTTTGCCTCCTTACAGGGGGTGGGGATCGGCCCGAGACAGGATGGCCACCAGGCTGATGACCAGGCCAACTGGGCTCTCCCTACCACCAGCACCTCTGTCTTGCTGCCGTTAAGCTTCAAACAGTTCCTGGCCATCCAATCGGCAAGATCTTTCATGCACGATCGGAAGCCATCCGCAGCAAGACAGGGCGCGTGCGACAGGGAGATGACCAGTTGCGTATCATCAGCATATGATACCAGTTGGAGGCCATAACTCTCCACAATAGATGCAACAGGCGCCACATACAAGTTAAACAGGGTCGGGCTCAGGGACGAGCCCTGAGGCACGCCCTGGCCCAAAGGTACCCCACTGGAGTAACAATCACCCTGCCTCACTTGGAAACTCCTTCCCGTTAGGAAGGACTGGATCCACCTCAGCGCGGTGCCAGCGATGCCACCTTTGCTCAGACACTCTAGCAAGGTGGAATGTGCTACAGTGTCGAACGCCGCGCTGAGGTCGAGTAGGATTAAGGCCATAGTATGCCCCTCGTCTACACCCTGTCTCAGATGTTCTGTTGCCATGAGAAGGGCGGACTCAGTGGAGTGACGCGGTCTAAAACCGAACTGCGTATCGTGTAACAAACCCACCTCCTCTACATGATTCATAATTTGGGTGTTCACCACCTTCTCGTCCACTTTGGACAGAAAAGGTAGTAGTGAGATGGGCCTCAGATTTTCCAACACCTCAAAACCAATGTGAGCTTTCTTTCGGAGGGGGAGCACGACCACCTGTTTCCACCCCTCAGGTAATGTACCTGACTTGAGGGAAACATCCAGGACATGCCTTATGTAAGGCTCCAGGACTCCCAGGCTATCCCCCAGCCGCTTAGGAGAGACCGGGTCCAAAGGGGAGCCAGATTTTACTGAGAGACATGTCCTGACTAGCTCCTCGGAAGGAGGAGTGATGAAATTTGTGAGGAGCCCCGAAATCTCCATGCCATCGGATGTTACTTCAGGCTCAGTCCCCATGGAAAGAGGGTTGGGGAAGGTCGAGTAGATTTTCTCGACTTTGGTGGAGAAGTAGTTGGCGATGCGATCACATGTTTCGATCGAACAACTCTTCGGGTCTACAGACGAGTCAATAGTAGTCAGTGACTTATAGATACAGAAAAGCTCCTTAGCCGAGTTTTTCGCCCCTAGAATTTGCCCTGCATAAAAGGCCGCCTTCGACTTTTTAATCAGTCTGTGATGCAGTCGCCTTTTCTCTAAAAACCTTTCCATGGCCTGAGTGTCATAAGATACTCTCCAGGCTCGTTCAGCACGCTTACATTCTGCCTTAGTCCGCCGCAGCTCCCCATTGTGGAGAAGAGTCTTGCCGGTGGCAGTGGCAGGCTCTATCCGCTCGCGCTCTGTGTTCTGAAAGTACCACACTGTTTCTAGCGCTGATTCCTAGCGGTGCATTTTAACTTTTATTTTTAGCGACTTAGGCTAATTTTAAAGTGTTTTGTGTGCTGAAATTACTTGTGTGTAACTCACTTGCTTGCCGACTCCCGCCCCGGTCCGCCGCGTCCATTTCTGGGCGTTTGCTGCGGAGGGCGAGGAGGAGCCTACCACTTCCGGGCTCGGGCGGCAAAGTCAGCGTTCTAGTAGCGCTGTAGGAGGCGTGGGCATATATTCTGCTGCCTCTCACAGGCGCGCTGTGGAGAAGAGTCTTGCCGGTGGCAGTGGCAGGCTCTATCCGCTCGCGCTCTGTGTTCTGAAAGTACCACACTGTTTCTAGCGCTGATTCCTAGCGGTGCATTTTAACTTTTATTTTTAGCGACTTAGGCTAATTTTAAAGTGTTTTGTGTGCTGAAATTACTTGTGTGTAACTCACTTGCTTGCCGACTCCCGCCCCGGTCCGCCGCGTCCATTTCTGGGCGTTTGCTGCGGAGGGCGAGGAGGAGCCTACCACTTCCGGGCTCGGGCGGCAAAGTCAGCGTTCTAGTTTCCCCTACGGCCTATAAATGTGTGTTGGCCAGCGACCGCGTGCAGCGGGCGCGCCGGAAGCGCGCCGAAGTCGAGCCAAAGTCCAGCCCGTCTGCGCCCGTCCGCGGCCGGACGGGGCGCGGGGCCAGGGACCCTGATCTTACATCATCCCCCACTTTACGCTATGATAGAGAGGAGCTGCTTGCTCTGCGTCCTGAACTCTCCCTTAATTGCATGCACTCCATGGAGGTGCTATCAATACATGCTTGCCCGCATTGTGCTTTCAAACTCCTCAATCCTTTACTGGCCGCTCCTGTAAATAGGCAGGCCAAAGCAGGATTGATCAATTGCCGCTCGCTCGGCAAGCACAGTCTCCAAATCTACCATCTACTCGAGGACGAGGTACTCGATGTTCTGTTTCTTACCGAGACGTGGCTGGGTGAACTCTCCGATCCAGACATCATAGAGGCTCTGCCCCCTGGCTATTCCCTTGCTAGACTCGATAGGAAGGATGGCAGGGGGGGGGGGGTATTGCTATTGCCACGAGGGCTGCTATGCAATGCACCCTAACGCCTTTGAATATTGATCACTGTGAAGCTGGTGAATTCACGATAAACTTGGGACCGCAAACCTCCCTCT
The DNA here is from genome assembly GCF_964261635.1 of Lissotriton helveticus. Taxonomy (NCBI): domain Eukaryota; kingdom Metazoa; phylum Chordata; class Amphibia; order Caudata; family Salamandridae; genus Lissotriton; species Lissotriton helveticus. The sequence goes on along the minus strand of NC_136057.1, from coordinate 803,426,941 downwards.
CCGGCATCCTTGTGTACAGACCTCCGGGTAGGATGCATGATTTTATTGCCAGCTTGCTGGAGGTCACTGCTCACCATGCGATCAGGAAAAAGAGCTTCCTGGTGCTGGGCGATATGAATGCCCACTTTGATGATCCCTTAGATAGAGAGGCGAGCGACATTAGGGCCGCACTCCACTCTCTACAGCTTGATATCATAAATCAGGACCCCACTCACAGACAAGGTCACCTCCTGGACCCTATTTTCGGTAACCACGCTAGATTACAATCCTCTACACCGATCCCGGTCCCTTGGTCCGACCATTTCTTCATACCGTTTGCCATTCTGTTCTCTGAGGTTGACTCTAAGAAAGAATCTGAGCAGCGGTACCCGCGGCGGAAGTGGAAATCCTTCTCTCAGGCTGCCTTCAATGAACATCTCATAAGAGGCGGTCCGTTAGGAGGCACGGACTGTGACACTGCATACAGCCACCTACAATCCCGCATCTTAGGCGCCCTTGATAAAACCGCCCCCATCCGGAATGGCAATAATCCCAAAAAGATGAGGAAAACCTCTTCGTGGTACACTCCTGAACTCCAGACACTCAAATCTGCCTGTAAAAAGCTGGAGCGTGTATGGCGTGTTAATTTCTGCCCATTGATGAAGACAAAATATAAAAAAATGCAGAGGGAGTACTACAGAGAAGTTCGCCTCTCCAAAGCCACCTACTACAAAAATCGGATCGATGAGGCAGAGAACTCCTCGAGAGAGCTTTTTAAAATCTTTAAGGAGATTTCTGTACTTTCGTCTGAGAATACGTCTCCCAGTGACTCTGTAGACACCTGCAATCGGATTGCGAGAAACTTTGCGGGAAAGATCTCGGACATCTACGCAAGCTTCCCTGGTAACCTTACCACCACCCATGACCTCGGGGTAAATAGCGAGGTTAGCCCCACGGAGTTATGTTTGCACAGTTTCCTGGTCCCTCCTCCAGAGGTATTGGTAAACGTGTGCCAAAGTGTCAAATCGGGCTCTCCCCGTGACCCTGCTCCTCCTAAGGTTCTGATAGCCAGTCTGGAAGTACTCGAGCCCCATTTTAGGCACATCATCCAACTCTCGTTTTCTTCGGCTTCCCTTCCGGGAGACTGGAAGAAGGCCATAGTGTTGCCTATAAAAAAGAAACCTAACATTAGCCAGGACATACTAGAGAACCTAAGACCCATCTCCCTCTTGCCTTTCCTTGCTAAAGTGACCGAAAAACTGGCTAATATACAGCTCATGGACCATCTTGAGGCTAACCAGGCACTTCACAGCTCCCAATCTGGCTTTCGAAAGAACTACTCGACCGAGACGGCCCTCCTGCGAGCGACCGAGACTCTGCGGATTGGTGCAGATGAAGGGCACACTATGGCTCTCATTATGCTGGACCTCAGCGCTGCTTTCGACACTGTGGCTCACTCCATTCTGCTACAGTGTCTGAGCAGTGCTGGGGTCACCAAGGCGGCTTTGGGCTGGCTTAAGGCCTTCCTCTCTGACCGCAGTTTTCAGGTCCAGAGAGGCACGTTTCTCTCTGACAGCATAGCCTTAGAACAGGGGGTGCCCCAGGGCTCTGCCCTGAGCCCCACCCTGTTCAACCTTTATATGGCTCCATTAGCAGAGGTAGTCCAATCATACGGCATAGAATTAGTATCCTATGCCGATGATACCCAACTGCTCATCTCCCTATCACAGTCACCCACGTTAGCTGCGGCCAATTTTAAAGCCTGCATGCAGGCGCTTGCAGGCTGGATGAACCAACACTGCCTGAAGCTTAATGGCTCTAAAACTGAGGTGCTAGTGATAGGGGGAAAGGATGCCAGCTGGACTCAGGACTGGTGGCCCCCATGCCTTGGCCCTACGCCTATCCCTGGCAGGGAGGCTAAAAACCTGGGAGTCTGGGTGGATCCGAAACTATCCTTTGAGAGCCACGTCAACAAAATTGCAGGGAAGTGCTTTGGGATAATGAAGACCCTTAACCGCACCCTGGACCTCCTGCCCCTGGAGGCCAGACGGACCATGACCCAAGCATTAGTTACCTCCCGCATTGACTATGCGAATGTACTGCTATTGGGGACTACTGAGAAAAACATTAGGCGGCTCCAGGTGCTACAAAACACTGCAGCACGGCTAGTTCTCAGACTCCCCAAAAGAACGCCGTCAAAACCCACTCTGTCTGCCTTGCATTGGCTTCCTATAAAAAAAAGGATCCTGTTCAAGGCATTGCTATTCTGCTACAGGATTACCGTTTCAAAAGCCCCTGATTATCTGAAGGACTTAGCCATCCCCTACCAGCCCACCAGAGCACTTCGCTCCTTGGGCATGGGCCTTCTGAAAGTACCACGTATTAAGAAGGCCAGAATGGGTGGTCGCTCCTTCCGAGTGCTGGCAGCCAATCAATGGAACAGTCTTCCCATCGACATTAGGCTGGCCACGACCGAAACGGTATTTAGGAAGCTTTTAAAAACTCACCTGTTCACTCAGTAGCCTCGGATGTGGCTTGCTCCGTCACTCTCTCCACAGCGCGGGGACACGCCGGGATGGCGTCACCAGTGCGCTTTATAAACCCCTTTATTATTTATTATTATTATTATTATTGAACCATGGAGCAGATCTTTCCTTGCGGCCGCCTGCAGATGTACGGCAGAGTGGTGCTGTCTGATCTAGCGCCTCTATAATGCGCCTATTCAAGTTGAAGACAGCAGATTCAATGTCCTCACCTCCAGGCTGGCCTTCCCTTATCAGTGCTTCATTAAAAGCCTCCAAGGAGAATTTTGCCCACTTCCTTCTTAAATAGTTCAGGGGTGCCTGACTATGTTTTATAGGTTTGACGCTATTAATAGCAAATACCACCAAAAAGTGGTCTGTCCAGGGGATCGGCTCGACTGTGGAGACCTGAACCCCTCCCCAGTTTGCAAATACCGGGTCCAGCAGATGACCCTGACAACGCGTGGGAATTGAAAGCTTGAGTTCAAGCTGGAGGGCTTGAATGTCCCTACAGAACTCCTCCGCTCCTTTATCCTCTGGACTGTTCCATATCAACCACCTAGTGATGTGTGTGTTAAAGGGCATGATGGCTTCCTTCATAGCCATAGTACCTCATGCAAAACTTCACAGGCGTCCGTTGCAGGAATGTTTACCGCAACAGTGGTCTCAGAGACCGGGTCATTGGGGCGATCTAGACTTGATCGCCTGCTGCAGTCCACTCTCTGCAGTGGTGGAACACCAACAGCCTGTTGCAGGGGCAGCTGCTCTTCTACCATGTTCTGTAGACCATTGTTACAAACGGCACATCACTCTGGTTGGGGTGCACACTTACAGGATCTAACTGTTCAGGGTCTATGGGACACCAAATACTAGGGTCTCCACATCAACTACCTGGAGCTTTAACTGTTCACTTGACGTTCAAAGCCTTCCTGCCTTACCTGATAGGCATTGTTGTCCTCCTCCGGACAGACAGTATGACAGCGCAAATGCAAGTAACACTACTACTTAAAGCACTTTGAAATGGGGATATATATAGTATGAAGAGAGACACAAAAGGACAAGTTGTTACAGAGGCATTTTGCTAAGCTTTCTTTGTGGAATTACATGCTCTCTGTGCTCAATAACTAAATCAGAAGGGATTTAACCCAGAATTGGAACAGCTATCATCTTAATTGTAAAGACGTTTGCAGGAGAGATATGCTTTTCCTCTTGGTTAAGTTTATAACCTGGTTTTAATTCATCTGCATTCTATTTCTCACTCAATTTTTGGTTTTGCAATTTAGTGCACATATTAGTGACCTACATTACTATCAGAGTAAACCTATTGCAAAAAAAACCTTAGTTTCCAGCTCGTCCAGAGAGGCAGAGCACAGAAACCATTATGGAAAACTTTGTGTTGGTTCTAGGATCATATAGTTTCTCACCTTCTATAGCCATCCAACGTTCAGCCATAACCACAAAGGAAACATTCATCTGAATTAACCGACTTTTGGCTTTGCAATGGTTTTATTTTTTGTTCTTATTGCCAATCATGTTGAGCAACAAGCATTACCAAAGCAAAAAGGTCAGCTACTGAACTAAAGTCCTGCGCACTCAAAACAGAAAAAACAACAATGTGTAAGTAAAAAGTTCTGAAGATGAAGAAACCATCCAACGTCGGTAGTATAATCTGGAGTTAATGTTCTCCCTTTTTAATAGGTCATCAGGTACAGGTTTATATACAGCCAGCCGACACGTGTTTCATTGTAGAAAAGGCAAAATTCTACAAATCTTCAGGGCTTAGTGGCTGAATCCTAAGTAAGATCGGCCCAGTTCCGGTGATAATTCCAACCCGGAAGGGTAACCGAATTCTGAGTCAAAAGGGTAGCTGATCAAGGACAACTAGTGTTCGAGTAAAAGCATGTATTGCAATCTCATTTAAAGTATGAGGATGCCAGAATCCACGAGTCCAAATTAATAAACGCGTATTAAATCCTGCACCTATAAAGTAGAGTGGCCAGATACCTGGCCACTCTACTTTATAGGTGCAGGATTTAACACTACTTATCCTTGATCAGCTACCCTTTTGACTCAGAATTCAGTTACCCTTCCGGGTTGGAATTATCACCGGAACTGGGCCTATCTTACTTTGGATTCAGCCACTAAGCCCTGAAGATTTGTAGAATTTTGCCTTTTCTACAATGAAACATGTATCGGCTGGCTGTATATAAACCTATACCTGATGACCTATTAAAAAGGGAGAACATTAACTCCAGATTATACTACCGACGTTGGATGGTTTCTTCATCTTCAGAACTTTTTACTTACACATTGTTGTTTTTTCTGTTTTGAGTGCGCAGGACTTTAGTTCATTTGTGATTGTGTGGCGTGTGCCACACGGATAGAGGGGTTTGAGGGTCTCCCCTCCCTGTCATTACAAGTCCCAATACTGATACTTATTACGGAATATACGTTAATAGTGCCTGAGCGCCATTATTCCTGCCTACTAAAACCCGTTTCTTTCCTCTACATAAAGGTCAGCTACTGTATTTCAATGAAAGACCTTTTGGCTTTGCCATTGTTTTTTCTTTTTCTTTTGTAGGCACTGCTTTTTAGGACGAGCCTAGCACAGCGCGCATGCACTGCTCTATGGGAGGCTACTTGTGAGCACTCCTAACTTCTCAGTGTGAGTCTGACTCCTCCCACACTTTGGATTGGCCTTTTGGTTTGGCCTTTGTGTGTGTCTTTCAAGAATGAAAGCAGGCATATTGCCAAAGGCGGGTGCATGTCCCACCTCTTCTTTAAAGGTTCACTCCCACAGCGTTTTGCTCTCGGGAGCGAGCAGCGGCGTGCAGGGTGGCAGCTGCATTCAATCCACAGAGGGAGCCTTTAACAAGGCGATTTACGATTATCCAGTTTACGTACAACATGGACATCTCTGAGAGTGTAGCTCGTTTTAGGGATTTTGCTTGAATTTAACCAAGTTACAACCCCACCTATTCAAAGGAGCGATCAACAGCTAACGCCACACAACGCAGGTTGGCAGCGCATGGCGCAGTCATGCCAGAACTGGGACGATAACCTGATCGCACCTCGAGGACCTGGGATCAGCCACGCATCAAAGCGAAGCCGGTTACATAAGCACTCCTCGTAGAACTGGAAAGACTCGCACCTTTAACCCAGTTACCTGGGACTTCACCTGTAGGGGGGCATGAGATGATTTTATAATGCCCGCCTCACTGACAGCCTCTCAAAAGGGCGAGGAAAGCATTCCTTCCAGAATATTCACCAACGAAAACTAAACTCCCTCAGGGGAATGAGTAAATATAACATCCCTCATTTGCATTCGCACCACCCCGGCTGGCATGGCCCACTGTGCACCTCCCGGATTATTCACATGGTGCACGGCTGGGCCTGGGTGGGGAAAGCATGTGCCACGAGAGAGAGCATTCCAAGCGCTTGATGAGCACTGCACAGCACGCTCTTCAGCCAGAACAGCAATAATACTCCCGAACAGAGGCTGTGGAAGGTGCTGGAAGGCTGCCTGGGACCTCCTTCCGCTGCAGATTGCGTTCTGGGACTTGCAGTTCCCAGTTTAGGCATGCCAATCCTGGCCTGCAAACTGCTGATGGTTAAAATGACATGACAGGCTGAAGGTGTCACATGTGACACTTGACCACTAGGTGGTACACAAATTTTGTTGCTGACCTTTTTAGTTTGCACCTCATAATCTCTCTAATGTTTGTTCCGTTCCTAATTAAACAAGCAGCATAAATGTTGGCAAATCTGTTTCATTCCTTTTTCCAAGTTATGTATGGATCAGAATTTGTTTGTGCTAAAATGATATTACACACCAGAGTCGTTTCATAAACAGCTGTGTCATATGTTTGTTGCATTACTTTCTCCATTTTACCCTAATGGCCGGCAGCATAGTCTGATTAAAAAAACAAAACGCGAGGAGGAGCTTGGCGGGCATCCGAGATGGCCGCGTGAGCACAGCGCTCCCCGGACCCCCGCCGCTCCCGGCTTAATATCCTGATTTAATCCTGATTTTTGCGAGGATTCATATAGAGGACGTTGGGCTGATCTACCTGGACTTTTCATAAACGAATTTGGACATTGGGTGTCTGAATTATGCTCATTTGAACTTTTGGGCTCCGCCCTCGAAGTGCGCCCGGGACTGGGTGAGGTTCGGTGGCCGTCTTGGAGTTGAACAACAACGGCAGGGGGATTAGACGTGTGAGACCCCCTCTTAAGTTTCGGTTTTGTTTCTGCCTCGGACTGGGACATTGGTGAGAGGGCTGGACCAGAGCTGCGGCCGCTCTCCACGTAGGTTGTTTGGCCCTTGGCTGCACTGTTTCTGGAGTGGGCTGCATCTATCCTGGTGCTACATCTCTTGTAGTCCTTTGGTCTAGGGGCCTCCGTTTCTGGTGCTCGGCCTGTTGACCCTGGTGACATTGCTTGTGACGCATCTTCAAAATGGCGGGCAGAGGGGACCGAGAGACGCGCAAGACGAAGGCACCTCTGCGCGGGGGTCCGGTTCAATCTAATGTCATGGATCGTTATACCCACTCTAAGGGGTCCCCCGGAGCTGCCCTGCCCGGTCCCACTGCGTCGGACCAAGTACTAGATGCGTCGCCGGAGCCCTCCTTGCAAGACATCATGGGCGCCATTTCTGGCATGAGGGAATCCATAGGCCACCAGTATGAAACTTTGGCCCACAAACTGGACACTGTGGCGATTGAGGTCAATTTGATTCGAGCCGATCTCTCCAAGACGAACGAAAAGGTGAAATCGTTGGATATCAAATCTTCCAGCCTCACGACGGACGTCTCTGATATTCAGACGGAGATTGGCAATCTCCGCAGGGTGAACGATTTCATGACCCGGCGCTTGGAAGATTTTGAGAACAGGGCGCGTCGCTGTAATGTTCGCGTGGTTGGTGTGCCGGAGAATCCAGAACCCCACTCGGTTGATCTCCTGGTTGAAGATCTTATCCAGAATCACCTTTCACCGTCTGGCCTTAGTAAATTTTTCGCAGTGGAGCGCGCACATCGTGTTCCGGGGGGCCAGGGCAAGCCTGGCGCCCCGCCGAGACCTATTGTTGCCAAGCTTTTCCACTACAGAGATCGGGACGCTATCCTGCAGGCCTCGCGGGCGAAGGGCCCAGTAGCCTTTGAAAATGCCACGGTGAACTTTTATCCGGACTTTTCCCAACAGGTCCAGAGGCAGCGGATGGGATTTCGTGGTGCCAAGAAACGTCTTAGGGACTTGGGGATGCGTTACGCAATGCTCTTTCCGACCAGGCTGCGGGTGGAACATGATGATCGAACTTTCTTTTTTGATCGGCCAGAGGCTGTGAATGACTGGCTGGACTCCCTGCCTAATCGACCTCCTGAGACTGAGTCCGAAGCCCACCCGGGCGGTGCTGAAGGTGGTGTTGAGAGCTAAACGTTTCGTTTTTGACTGATGCCTTGTTTTGTATGACTTTTCCAGGGATGTAAGCCTATGTTCCTCTACCTCATATGTGTTTTGATGTATGGTCTTATTCTCGTTATGTATTGATCGGGGGGCGGGTGGGCCGGAGCCTTTCCTCCTCCGGGGTCTTCGTGTAGAATAGGGGTTCTTGGGCGACAGGCACACTTCAGGTTGGGGTGGCTTTTTAGCTTTTTGCAGGGGTGCACGGTGGGGGGTGTTTTCCTGTTATTTGGGGGGTGGGTGGTTGGGAAGTTCATTGTTTGTATGTTCTGTGTTCAAGGCGACTTTATTCTGTATTTGAATTGCTTTTTGTGGTCGTGCTCATTGATGGGGGGTTTGGGCTTTGTCGGGTGGGATGGGGGGTAGCGGGTTGAGATTTGTTTCGTGGAACGTTAATGGTCTGGGTGATCGTATCAAACGCAGTGTGGTGTTGAAATGTATACGACGATTATCTCCTGACGTTGTTTTCCTGCAGGAGACTCATTTGATAGGCAATGTCTGTCATGCAATGAATAGGTGGGGCTATCGCCTCGTAGCACATTCGGGGTTCACCTCGGGTTCCAGGGGTGTGGGTATCCTCGTTCGGGCTTCCCTCCCCCTGGCTATTGATGATGTTATACAGGATGACCGGGGGCGGTACGCTGTCCTTGTGGGTCGGTATGAAGGCCGTACCCTTTCCTTATTAACTGTTTATGTGCCCCCCGGCTTGCAGACTTCCACCTTTTCAGATTTGGGCCGTGTCTTGTTGGACCTTCCTGATAGTACTCTCTTTCTGGCTGGTGACTTCAATTCGGTAGTCTCTGGCATTCATGATCGCCACCCTCCTAGGGATACCCCGGCGGCTCAGCAGTGGTTGGGTGGCTTTTTGGATACCTTCGGCCTAGTGGACAGCTGGAGGCTTTTGCATCCTACGCAGCTGCAGTACACCTTTCACTCCGGGGCCCATGGGAGTTTGTCTCGGCTGGATTATTTCCTGATGCCTGCGGCTCAGTCTGCGGCTGTGCGTGAGATTCTGCACTTGCCCAGGGGTATCTCTGACCACTCTCCGCTCTGGCTTCGTTATGACGTTGGGGTCGAAGCGGCGGGCAGGGTGGCTCCCATTAATCCGTGGTATCTTACCTCCCCTGAGACCCGCACCCTTTTACTTAAGTCCCTCGACTCGTATTTTCTGGATAACGAGGGGTCGGTCTCCTCTGCTGTGTCCCTGTGGGAGGCCTTTAAGACTGTGATTCGTGGGCAGGCCCTCTCCCTTATTGCTGAGGCTAAGAGAGCGAGGAATAGAGAAGTGGTTGATCTTGAGGAGGAAATTTCTGTACTGGAGGAGGGCTTGGAATCTGGTGTCACGCCTGAGAAGCTCCATGCCCTGGGTCTGAAACAATTTGATTATAAGTCCTTGGTCACGGATGCCGCCAAAGTGATGTTTCGGGAGCAACAGGGACGTTTGTATGATGTGGGTGATAAAGCGGGTAAATTGCTGGCGTGGCTGGATAAGAAGGAGAGAGCTAATCGTGTGGTACCCGTGATTCAGTCTGCCTGTGGTGTGAGTGTAACGGACCCGATTGGGGTAGTTGACCGGTTTGCCGAGTACTTCCGTGTGGTGTATACCCCTGTGTCTGTGAGGGATGTGGTTGACTCTCGCCTTCTGTTGCGTGATATAGCCCTGCCCATTGTTTCTGATTCGGACCGTGTGGCGTTGGACTCCCCCTTTACGGTTGATGAGATAGCTACTGCCATCCGTTCCCTCCGTTCTGGCAAAGCATTGGGCCCGAACGGGTTGCCAATCGAATTGTACAAATTGCGTCTGGATAGGCTTGCTCCGTATCTCCGCGCCATGTTTCTGGAGTCCCGGGAACGGGGTATTCTCCCTTATGATCAGAGACTAGCCACGATAGTTGTCATCCCCAAGGAGGGCAAACCACGTGATCTTTGTTCCTCTTATAGACCCATATCCCTACTAAATGTTGAACCCAAGGTGTTAGCGAAACTCCTGGCCACCCGTCTCTTGACGGTCATTAGTGACTTGGTCCATCCGGATCAATCTGGATTTATCCCACATCGCAACACGGCTCTGAACCTACGTCGTCTTCATGGCGCGATCGCGAGGGCGGGGCTTCTGACGGAGCCGGCCATTTTGGCATCGTTGGATGCATCCATGGCCTTCGACACGGTGGAGTGGCCCTATCTTTGGGCGGCTCTTGAGAAATTTGGTTTTGGGCCTGATTTTATTGGTTGGGTCAAGTTGCTGTACGCGGCACCTCTGGCGCAAGTCGTGGTGAACGGTAGGGTCTCGGCTCCTTTCACCCTCGGCAGGGGTACCCGTCAGGGATGCCCCTTGTCTCCATTACTGTTTGCTCTCGCCTTGGAACCGTTGGCTGCCTGGCTCCGGTGGGAACCGTCTCTCAAGGGGATTCGCTGGTCTCCGGACTTTGAGGACCGCGTTTCGCTTTACGCGGACAATATCCTTTTATACCTCACCTCCCCGCGTAAATCTCTGTCTGTTCTGTTTGATGTTCTTGCTTCTTTTGGGGCCAACTCGGGCCTCGTTATTAATTGGGCCAAGTCCTGTGTATATGTTCTTTCGGGGGTTTTGCCCCCCTTGCCGAGTAGACTTCCCATTCAAGTGGTCCATTCGGGCTTCAAGTACTTAGGGATTTTTATTACGTTGGACCCGACGCTCCGCTTTGAGCATAATCTCCTCCCACCGTTGCTTAGACTGCGACTGGATGTGGCCCGTTGGCGCAAGCTTCCTTTATCACCGCTGGGCAGGGCGGCCCTGTTTAAAATGATGTCCTTGCCGCGATTCCTTTACGCGCTTCACAACTCTTATGACGCTATCCCTAAGACCTATTTCCAAGAGATTGAGAGTCTTCAACGGCAGTTGATATGGGATGGGCGACCCCGTATCGCACTCGCAAAGCTCACCATCCCCTGGTATGACGGGGTCATGGCGCTCCCCGATATCAAGCGATATTTTTGGGCTTCCCAGTTGTCTGCCATTAATCATGTGATGTTTTCCCCGGGTCGTAATCCTGCATTCGAGATGGACAGACTCCAGCTTCCTGGTGGGGACTTTACTAGAGCGCTTTATTCCCGATCGGCCGGGCGCCATCTTGTGGGCCCATCCAGGATTGCAGTAACGGTGTGGCGGGCTGCGAGTGTGAGTTTGGGGTGGGAGGATCGATTGACGTTAGCGACACCGCTTTATGCATCCGAACGTTTGGGCGGACTCTGGTCTACCAAGGGTTTCGACCGCTGGGATGTGATTGGGATCTGTAAGGTGGGTGACGTGTACTCGAATGGTTGTGTGAAGTCGTTCCAGGCCCTCCAGGCGGAATATGGTTTGAGTGGTAGGGAATTTTTTCGCTACCTGCAGGTCCGACATGCCCTCGTCTCAGTCTTGGTTCCTGATGTGGCCTTGCCTGACTCTTCCCCCCTCGAGGACCGTGTCCTTGATGGGCATCTTCCCGATAGTACTATTTCTCTGATTTACAAGAAGTTGATTAATAATCGGGTGGACTTACTGATCCGACTTCGGGAGGCTTGGGTTCGCGATGGGTTGGAACTGGACGACGAGGATTGGCAATCGGCGCTCTCTTCTCCCAAGGAGGTGGCCATTCCTGCCCGTCTCCGTTTGGTTCAGCTTAAGATTCTTCATCGAGTCTATGTCACTGGTCCGCGTCTGGTTACGATGGGCTTTTCTTCGGATGGGCTATGCAAGCGTGGATGTGGCTTGAGTGCGACTTTTTTGCATATCCTTTGGGAGTGCCCGGTTATAGCTGCTTATTGGACTGCTGTGCTTGAGGTGATGACTGCTGTTACGGAGGTGGCCCTGCGACCGGAGCCTCGCAGATGTCTGTTGAATGTATGGGAACCCACTGACTACTCTGTGGCCCACCAGATGGGCTACCCTTGGTTACATGATTGCGAAGCGGGATGTCGCGCAACTTTGGGGCGCTTCCAGGCCCCCTGAGGTCTCGAGGTGGGAGGACAATATGGACTGGTCCATGTTTCGTGAGAAGACGGTTTATGTGGCCAGGGGCAGACCCAGGGCATGGACGAAGGTTTGGGGCCAGTGGAATGATTATCGTGGGGATATTTGTACCCCTCCCCTTGCAAACACTGCTGAGATTGTCCTTTCTCCCTAGACTAGAGTTCCCGGAACCTTTCCGTAATGTTTTTTATACTTCCGGTTCTCCCCGCTGCTCCCCTCCCCCCCCTCCCCGACTTGATTGGAGCCTCCGGGCTCTGGATGTGTTCTCCTGATCGTGGAACCGTCCCCTCCGCTCTTTGGGCTGACCTTAATTATCGTCCATTCGCCTTTAGTGTTTATGTTTTCTTTTTGTAAAAATAAAAATACGAATTGTTCTGTGATGTCTATAGAGTAACGCTTTGTACTTGAGCTGTACCTATCCACGGGTGTATATTTTCTTACATGCATTTTGCCTTGTTATTAGCGGCCAGCCCGTGAGGTTGTAGGCCCATTCTTGTACTTTTCTATGCTTACTCCAATAAAGGTTTTGAAAAAAAAAAAAAAAACGCCAATGAGCTATTGCATAACATGCAAAAGTGGTGCAGATAAGCCTGATAATACTTCAATCCATGGCGAGACTGCACCCAGGATAATGTGCTGCATGCCTAACCACTTATAAGGTCCCAAAGGCGAGACCTATTGGCTATGCCAATGCTTGTTTCCTTTGAGTTTAAGCACTCTACCAGAATGTGTATTTTTTCAGTGGGCTCCCTCATGTCTTTTGGACCATTCTACCCTCCCTCCGTTGTTGCTTGCAACTCCCGCCTGCCCTCCCTCCATTGTTACATGCAACTGCCACATGCCCTCCCTCTATGGTTGCTTGCAACTGCCACACACCCTCCCTCTATTGTTGCTTGCAACCCCCAACATCCTCCCTCCATTCTTCCAACCAAAACCATTCTTCCTCTTTTCCTCTGTTGTTGCTTGCACCCCGCACAAACATTGCTACTTGCAACTCCCAAACGCCCTCCCTCCCTCTGGTTTTTGCTTGCTCGCCACCATAACAAAAAAAGCTATAAAACAGTCTTGTTGACTGTGTCATTCTGCTTTGTTTTTAAGTTTCAGCCATGCTGTGCAACAGCCACGCTGTAATACAACATTGCTAAAACATTGGCAAATCCAATATGTCATATAGGCGGAACCTATTGGCATTTCCAGTGCTTGTTTTTTGTGGCACAAGAACCTAGAACTCAAGTTCTCGCCACCCACTTGGCATGCCCTTGATGGACAGGGAAGCTATCCTGCAGGTAATGAGGTTGCGGTACGGTCAGTTTTCAAAGGCAAATTCTCTTTTTCGTGGACTTCCCACAGGCAGAGCAACAACAGGGTAGAAACTTTGATGTAAAGAAAGAATCTGAGAAGTCGAAATGTAAAATATGTGCCCGTTAGTATTTCCCTGCTCGTGCAAGGGTTGTAACTGAAGGAAAATCATGGCACTGCCTCTCTTCTGACAATTTCTTGGACTGGCTTGAGGGATGGGAGATAATAACAGGTCCAGGCCCTGCTCCATTTGAAGGTACTTCGAAGGACAATGTCACTACGGGATCAGATGTTGTGGATAGTTTGATCGTGGAGTGATGGTGATGCGAGCGGAGGTAAAGGAACAGCAAACTAGTGCATGGCTGCATAAAGAGTGATGTACTGTGTAAAGTCGGGCGCTAGGCACGCATGCTGGAGAAATGATGGTAACGCAGACACAGTGAGGTACTGGGTGTAACTGGCCCAGAGCACGTGCGCTCGGCCACTTTTATTTAGGCAGCGTCACCTGACCGGTGATGTCTGTGGTGGGTGGGTGTACAGTGTAGGGCATTTACAGAAACACTGGTGTGCTGACTGCACATCACTACATCCCTCCCAAACTTGGTGAAAAATCAAAACCCTGGACAAAGTCCGAAAACCTGTGGGCGGAAAATGAAACACAAAAGTACAACGGCGGAAACACCGCTAAGTCTCTCAGCTGCTTGCAGAATTGCTATGTAGGCAAACAGCGGCTTGTATGACCAATTTACGTTGGCACAGTTCAGGAGGGCTCGGTGGGTCCGGCCTCCACTTGCCTCTGTTGCCAGACTTTGCTCTGCCTTCCTGCTCCGCCTCGCTCTTGTGGTGACAACCATCAACTGGAGAGATGGTGGGCGGCAAGGTGTTGCTCTTCCGCCGTTCAGTCCTGGTTCTTTGCGCTGCCTTCGGGCAGGCTTCAACAGTGTCTCTTCGCAACTGAAAGGAGTAGGTCCAAACATCCCTCTCACTGGGATGCCTCTCTTGCCGGTATTCCTCTCTCACAGGATGGCCGGGAGGCCCTCTTTGCCAGGCTTCCAAGGGACTGGTGCTTTCGGTCGTGTTGCTCCACCATAGCCTTCGGGTCGTGAGTGGGACGCACTACGAGCCTCACCGTTTTGTCCTTCGTTCCACCTGAAGGGTGTGTTGTGTGGCTCCTGTCATTGCATGCAAGGTCTTCACCCTTCTGGGACCTGCAGATGTGCGGCTGTGGATCTATCTCTCGTCCGGGATCTTTCGATGCCAGAGTCCCTTGAGGCCTCTGCCCCATGGGTTTCCACGGGCTGGTGTGGAGTGGTCAGTTCCTTCGTTTCCGGATGTCTGAGCACTCTCGCCATCCAATCTTCCCCTCAACCCCAGAGGTAGGTGTTGCTAATAGTCCAGCCTGCTCCCACCTACAATCGCCTTGGGGATGGAGTCCTCGTCGGTAGATGTCTTTACTCCGTGCCGCTGATGTTCTTCCCAGGCCTTGTGCTCCGATGCGCTCTGATGTTCCAGCGCATGCCACCTTCCTCTTCCGGTGTGTATGTTGACTTGTCACACCTCTTTTCTCCTCCCTGGACATTGTTGTTTCTTGTGGCGCCATACCACTCAATTCCCTTCTTCTCTTTCTTTTCCTTTTGCGACGTGGTCGGTCCCTTCCTCTTATCTTCTTCATCCAGGCCATATCCATGTGGCGTGCACTCCACATGTGTCTCCCTGGTTGTTTCCTACCCCTAGTACAACGCTTGCCTGTCTCCTGCTGACCGGACCAGGCATCACACCTTTCTTCCTGTTGATATCTTCAGACTCTTTCTTGGTCGTGTTCATCGACCTCTTCACACGTTCCCAGTTGGTCTTCCTCCTTCTTTCCTTTTCCTTCTCTGCCGCGACATAACCTCGGGCGACCTCCTTGCATCTTTTCTGGCCGGGCTCCCTCGCGCAGCGCGCGCACTCTGTACGTCTTCCCGGTCTAGTCCTAGTCCTAGGACACTGTCTTCTTTTCACTCGAACCACCAGAGTTCGCATCGCGACCTTCCCTTCACTTTCGGTTTTGTTCTGCAAACTTATGATGTCGAAGTTCGTTGGTCCCTGTTCGCAGACCACGTCTTAGTTGAACTTCTTGGACCTCTTGCCAGTCCACTCTGCCGATCTCTGGCAGGCTACCTTCAGTCCACGCGTCGGACTTCTTGTTATGTGGATTCTCGCTGACCTCTGCTTCGGTCACCTCCTGTCGCAACCTTCCCGTGGGTTGGCTTCGTTGCTTGGGGCGACCATCTGGCTGGTCGGCTTCTTGGCTTGGGGCGACCATCTGGCTAGTCGGCTTCTTTGTTTGGGCGACCATCTGGCTGGTCGTCTTCTGGGTGCGATCATCGGGCTGGTCGGCTTCTGGGATGCGTCACGTCGCGTGACTGTCCGTGGTACCTGTCCTGCACGATGGCACTCCATGCTATCTTCTCCCTCCTTGCGGTGTCGTCTTGTCGCGACGTGGCGCGCATTCTGCGCTCGTCCGCTTCTGTTTCTTCGGATCCTTGCTGCGCACATCTTCAGTGCCTTCTTCGCTTTTGGCGTTGTCATGTACCATCCACGTCCGGGACACCTCTGCGCACTGTCCCTTTTGCGTCTTGCTTGTTCGCTCCGCTGGCTGTGGCGGCAGCACAATCCTTGCTGAGGTGGACACAGTTTGTCCACTTACTTCCTCCTTATGACTGTGGGACGTGCTTGTCTCCCTCTGGCACATCTGCGTGCTGTCCTTTGTTTCTTGCTCTGTGTTGCGTAATCCGTTGCAAGCTTCCCCTGACATGACGGCGGGCTTGCTGCCATTTTTAGTCTCTTTGCTGCAGTCCTTCCTACTGCTTTTCCTCTGGACGCTGCTGCGCTGTGCTCCTCTAATGCTATTCTCTTCACTGCGGTTGCGGTGATCACCTGTGGCCACATTTACTAGATTACTAGACCACCTCTAGTAATCCTTTCCTTGGCTTGTCTTGGGTTTGTTTACTACTTTTAGCGCAGTACCGCCCAGTGTCCACTAGACTGCAGGGGAGCTCTTTTGCAGGCATCGGCAGTCTTTCCCTTGTTCTGGATCCTTCCCTATTTCGTCAGTGCTTGGCTGTGTGCTGCGTGGTGTCCTGAAACTTCAGGGGTTTTGAGACTTAGATCGTGGGCTCCTGTTTCGTGTAATTATGCCCGGCAGCTCTCTACACCACTGCGGGCCGTTTTGTTGATGCTGCTTGTCCTCTCTCGTTGCTCTCCCTGCCCGCAGCATCCTCTCAGTTTACACGCTGGGCGCTGGGCGCTGGTGCTGGGCGCTGGTGCTGGGGCCAGCCTTTCCCGTCTCGGGCAGTCCGTTTCTTCCCCCCACGTCACTACTACTGCGGGGCTTTTGTACACTCTCTACTTCACCCTCCCCCACGCGGCAGCCACACACTTCATTTTGCTGCGTGCGCGGGTGGAGGGGGTCGCTGCTGGCAAACTGCGGGTGGGCTCCGCCTTACTGTTGTCCAAGGCAGTGTACTGTCGGCAGTTGCGGGTGGGCACTGCTCGTATAGGGGCTCTGCACACGCCCCTAGAATATCAGGGCATACAGTGCTTCGTCGTGGGGCTTTAAGGATCGGGGTGGGCACCCGCTACCCTCGCATCTCTGGGGTGCAGCTTCTCTCGTGCAGTTCCCCTGTCCTCGCCGGGCGCTCTGGCTCACCTTTGGCCGGCGGGCCTGTTCAAATACGCGGGTGGGCTTCGCGTTGGTCACCTCGGAGTGGAGCACTCTTTGCGGCCGACGCGGGTGGGCTCCACACGGCTCTCTCTTCACCCCACACAGGGGGGCTCACGCTGGGCTCAGAAGGTGCTGGGTAGGCTCCCGGTCACCTTCGTATTGCGATGCAGGCCCGGGGCTTGACTCACGCCCTGCGGGCCTCTCGCCGACCGGCGACGATCACGGGAGGGTGCTCTTGAGGCAGGCAGTTCCTTCCTCCTTTCCACGATGTTTTTTTTTGTCAGCTGTGGCACACGTGGGCACAGATACCCTCGTCGCCAGTGTAAAGTCGGGCGCTAGGCCCGCATGCTACAGAAATGATGGTAACACAGACACAGTCAGGTACTGTGTGCAACTGGCCCAGAGCACGTGCGCTCGCCCACTTTTATTTAGGCAGCGTCACCTGACCGGTGACGTCTGTGGTGGGTGGGTGTACAGTGTAGGGCATTTACAGAAACACTGGTGTGCTGACTGCACATCACTACATACTGTAGCCTAGCCTACCGAGGAAGTTTCGGAAGATCCCTGGACAATGGATGAACCACTACAGAAATTTCTAAACGGCCTGCATAATTGTAACAGCGTGGTACTTTTGAAATGTTAATGATCTAAAGTATATAACATAACAGTGACCCCACAAAAAAGATGTAGGTGTCATGTTTGATATGATGAGTACAATACATAATTAGTGCGGTGCAAGTGATTTCAATGGTCTGACCTCAAACCTCTCTAAATTCAAAAAAGGAGCGTAACTTGTTAGGAAAATTGCAGAACGGTTTTGAGAAAATATATTAAGTTATTCAGGAGTTGCTCAAGTAGAAAAGTTTTCCACGGAGGTATTATGCTATGCCAAATGTTTACAACCGCTAAAGCAGAAATTAGATGAGTGGAAAGGCAAGGCAGGGGAACTAACCCATCTACAGTCCTAAAAAAAAAAACCGGTATGAGAACGAGATACAAATCGTGTATTTTTTTTCTTCTGAATCAATTCCAAGCATAGAAAGAGATGCGCTGCATGTTGTTGTCGTGCACTTAAGTTTGTTTCTTCTTGAGCTCATTTAAAGTCATTACTACACTGCTACTGTGACATTCGCTTATTTGTGAATGTGTATGATGGGATTTTATTAGTGTGACTGAAGACCAGAAGTATTGAAAGTTAATATTTTGAGTCCCTCTTAAACAGTGGCAATGCTCCCGGGTATGAGCAAGTTTTCTTGGACGTTTGCTGCCTACATCATGTGATGTGTTGTAGTAATGTGCAGGTGGATGGAGGACTTCCATGTTTTCTGATAGTTATTTACATTTAATTGCGCCAGAGTGCTCCTGTAGTGAAGCGGCATGTGGACTTGCCTAGAAAGATCCTCTGTGTTTTAATTAAAGTGTTTCTGGTCGGATTTGGTGCTTGGTTAGAAATACTGTCTTTGTATAGTCAGATCTTGATCTTCTCTACTACCACTTAGTCTCTTAGTCTTGTTAAGCGTTTTGTATTGTTCAGTGTGATTTGATGTGTCCACTAGTGACAAATTGCAATGTTCTATTTTATATCTACTAACTAAATGCAGATAACATCATTTTTGTTTCCATTCAGCCAACCAAAGGGATTTTTATGAGTGTGTTCCTGATTGTTTTACCGTTGGAATCTATGGCTCATGGCCTCTTTCATGAATTGGGAAGTTGCCTTGGTGGAACATGTGTTGGATATGCTATTGTGATTCCCACCAACTTCTGCAGGTACTGTATTTACATATTTATTCCTGGGTGTTTTGTTTCACGCTGCACTTCAGCTTTTGCCAATTCAAAGCAATGTACTATTTAACAATGACTATACTTTGCGTTACTGTGGCCTGGAAGGGCCTTCCCCCAGAGGCTGCCAAGTTACAATCTTCACAAAGTGGCTGCTGATTTAAGATTATGCATGTGGGTGAGTGGATATCAACTATATGTATTATGTTGATAGGAACTCTAATTTGAATGTGATTCGAGGTACGCTTGTTTCTCCTTCTGTCCCTGTGACTTTCATGCCCAAAACCTATGATAGAACAGTGAAGATTTTGAGCATCTCATTGGACCGTCTAAAGTTGTACCCCTACTTATACTTACATTTGTTTATTAGGGATTAAAGTTTTTGCCACTAAGGACTTTAAATCTTCAGGCAGGTCACCGGTGGCTAAGGCCTTAGTTCCTCTGGTGGTAGACCACCCGTTGTGTTAAGAGGTTCCTGCTAGGCAAGGTGGAATCTTTGTGCATTGAGTGGAGCAGACGCTGTAATGACTATTGAAAGCAATAGCGGGTGCTGTGTTTGATGGATGTTTGAGGGACCTGCTCTGCAAAGTTTGTTGTTTTCTGAAAAAAGACCCCCCAGATCTTATTTTCAGAAAACGAAATGGCGGTAGCTCTGATGCACTGGGAAATTCATCCTTGCACATGACTGACGCACCTGAAATGGTATGGGAGAGTTAGACAGTGACCTAACCACCCAGTGGTAGATTGGCTGTCTGTCACAGGTTTACGCCGGCAGAGCCAGCTCAGTCTCTGCTACTGTTCATCCAACTCTACTTCTTACTCTCAACTAGAGGCAGGGAACCTTATGTTTGGCAAGTTGGGAGCACCACCACTCTGCCAAACACTAAGTGACCCCCTTAAACCAAAAGATTGGCCAAAAAGCTGTAGCACATTTAGATAGCTAGCTATATGCCAGTGGTGGAGTTTCTGTAATTGGCACATCCAGGATGAGTCGAGGAGCCTTAGTTATAACACTGAACATATGGTATCAGATGGAGGATTCCCCAATTTCTGTATGTCTATATTATTATGGGTCAAGACTGCTAGCTGATTGAGTTTAAATAGGAGCGTCCAGTTATGTAATCTTGGGGACATCACCTTACATGGTATCAAGATTTTAGAGATTCTTTTTTGAGTACTGAAAGCTCCACTGTATTGTGCTGATCACAAACCATGAAGGGTGCAATCAACTGTCCTTTCTCAATATTTATTGAAGGGCATTCTTTGGCAACTTGAAATGTTTCTAGCGCAGTCGTAACATAGGTACTGTAATTTGCTGGTGTGCCAATTGAAACTTATTTATGTAAATATATTTGGTATCAATCATTTCGCAGCCATCCATCTCATTCAAGACTAACTACCCTAACGTTGTGCCAATGCTTCTGTGGACCAATAAAGAATACTGGGTGGGCACTGAACCAAGAGTTGTCTCAACTGTATTTGTGCACTTCTTGAGCTTTAGTTACACGACAGTCTGAGGTGGGGAATGGAGGATGGAACTCAAAGGGGTTCTTGGATCATTGCATTGCTAAGTGGTTGTCATTAGTTCACGGCTTGCTCAAGTATTTTATTTTAGAGCTCTGCTATTGAGCTTGTAGTTTACCTTTTTTTCTGCTCTCAGACATGGAAGGGATAAAGTTGTCCAGAGCAGAGCCATGTACCTCCTCTGAGGGATCTGCCCTCATGCTGATATTTTCTGTACTTAGTTTTATGGATTGTACACTTGTGGCTTGAGCGATGTTTCGTCTAAAATGTGAAATAAGCTTCTGAACATCCTCTGATTTCTCTTTGCATGATGAAAGGACTTTTAATGTGAACCTCTATTGCCCGAGAACAAATACATAAAATGTACTGTTTATAAGGCACTAGCTTCAGACAGGAGCCAATTCACAGCTTTGCTGATATAGATAAGTTGTTAGTCTTTCTGACCCCGCCATAACTCTCACTTTTTAGTGTGTGACTAGGAGAGATCACGGACGTCCTGTGGGTATTAAAATCCAAGTCAGCTGATCATTTGTTATCTAATGTATGCAGTGCGGCCCACTCCATGCCTTTTTTGAATTCGGTAGAATAGTCATGGCGATACTGTGCTGTTAAAGAAAGGTCTCTTCATAGAGGCATATTTTTAGATAGTTTTTTCTTGAAGGCAGTCAGATTTTGTTGGGTGCTAATGACTGGGAGCATCTCATTCCAGAACTATGCTGCTGTCCTCTGTATCGATCTGCTTCCATTTGTCTTTCGATTGAATCTATCCTTAGTAATGACATTTGCGTTGCTGGATTTGTGGATATGACTGTGTCTATTATTCGGATGAAGTGCATGTTAGTATTTTTAAGTTTATTTCATGTATTTTCACCTCTTTAGAGGTGGACAGTGTATAGGTTCCGGATTATGCGCTTGTTAAAACTGGTCTATTAGATTTTTTTTGTGAGCTCGGAGTAGATTGTAGTAGTTAGGAACAACAGTGTTCAGAGCCCTGATTAACTTGAAGCAGAGATTGTCTTGCAGGAATGGTGGCAAGGTGCTCACCCGGGAGCTATGCCAAGGTGATAGCCATGTGAAGGTAATGCTGAACTTAAGTGTCGCCCAGTACTTGTACCCGTTGTTAGCCACTGTAACATAAGTTGTTAATTGATTCAGTGAAATATGTGATCCCTGGACTTTGTGGTACTAGCTTTCATGTATGTTGCCTCTGGGTGTCATCGACATACAGTTGATGGCAGTCCGGGTTACAAAAATTAAATAGCAAAGTTAGAAGATTGTACTGATGATCCAATCTGTATTTGTACACCGGTTCAGGCGGAGTGCTTTTCTCAACTCCAGTGCTGTCAGTGATTCCCATCCAATCTGATTTCACCAAAATGCAATTACCTGTTGTCAAGTTGCCTTGTGTTTACAGTGTCATTCCTGTTGCTTTCAGGGGTGAAAACCTGTGTGAAGCATTTTTAGGGCTCGCCTGTCGATAGGGGAGAATTTTAGTAGGCAAAATAATTGTCAAACCAACGGCGGATTTTCAACAGTTCACGTGAACAAGCACGCGCTTTTCCCCCACAGGCACCATCTGTGCGTCCACATCAAAGCAAAAATCAGCCTCCCTCCCACTGGCATCTGAAGCTTCCCCCAGCGTGCCCTCTGGCCTCAGGCAGGCATTTCTCCTCCCCTAATTATTCACTTCCCTTTCACGGACGCCAGGCCGTGCATTTCTCTTCACCCCCCTCCCCACAGCAATGCCAAGAGCTTGTTATTTATTTCCTCTTACTTGCCTCCCTGCTTGTTCCACTGTGTGCTGCTGTTTTACTTTCACTTTTAGCCGATCTTAGGTCTGCGTTCTTTGAACTGCATTTTCATAGCTCGGTGGGGGTCTTTCCAGTGCATGCTGCCATTCAAACACATTACTGCCTGGCTGTTAGTTTGTCGATTTAACCCTTTCTGAAACTAGTGTTTTTTTCTGTTTGGTTGCTGTTGAGCACAGTTGTGCATTGGTTGATTTAGCCGTGAACTCGCTCGGTTCGCGTCAAAGTGCAGTCTGCCAGCAGGCGCCATGAATTGATGGTTGCTACACTCTCCGAGCCTACCTTTGTTTGCCTTTGTTCAGTGTCCCCTCCTGAATGGCTTGAACATGTCGGCTGCAGGAAGCTGCGGCCTCCGTGACGTTTGGTTTTCATTGCTGACTCTGGGCTGTCATCACAACTTCGGAATCAGTCTTGTGAATCCCACATTCTGCCTTGTGACCCTGCGTGTTTGTTTCCCCGCTCCCTGCAGCTCTGAATCTGGTGTGCTACCTTTTCCACAGTACATTTTGACTTTGTAAGTTTAAATTCTGCTTGATATATGCTTTTATTTTTAGCGAATTATGCAAACTTTCTTTCCTCCTGGTAAGCCACTTCGTTATTCGCACTTCTTAACATCCGAGCGCTTCTTGGCATTCCTGTTCAGATATGGCTGCTTTCGGATATTACTTTTTGACGTATTGAGTCACGCTTAAACTACCCACTCCCTCTCCAAACATCTTAATAGTCATTGCGAGTCCAAGTTTTTAGGTGTGGCTAGAGTAAGCTTCAGCTGTTTGCCAATAGGTCTAACAAAACACTTATAAGGTCCCAAAGGCGAGACCTATTGGCTATGCCAATGCTTGTTTTATATTATGGATATTTTTTAGGTTTTCTGCTTCATCTAAAATAGGGCTATCCAGTTCACCAAAGAGAAAAAACTAATTCTGTCAGAGGGTACACGATTAGAGTAGTATGTGTTTTTATTAAAGAGAGGCTATGCATTCAGAATAAGCAATGTAAATTTTGCTTTGCATTTGGAAACGCATAGACACGTGAAATTTTCAGAAAGTTGACATACATACTGGAAGTAGGTTGTTATCAAACTATAGGGTTTTTGTTACTGATCAACGTTATGATAGTAAGCGTAAATCTGACAATTTTAAAGCTCTGCATAGTGGTTTGGGATTTGTCATGATGATGAAATCAATATTGCACCGGCAACCATAAAATATTTTCCTCATTTCACTGTTCCCTCTGATAAAAGGGTTTCGTACTTCTGCATTTTGTGCAATAAAACATTAAAAGCACCAAAACATATGCAAATTGTGTTGAACTCCAGCGTCACCTTGGTACATACACACATATACATGTTTTCTCGGTCTATGAATTACACGCAGTCCTGTGTCAATTTTTAGGAACTGAAGAATGTGTTGCGTTTCTGTCAAACTGACTTTTGTGAAAACCTATCACCGTCTGGAGTCTATTTTTTCTACTTGTGTATTACTAATAAAAGGGAGGACTGTTGTCATCCAGATCTGCTGTTTGTGGTGTGCTATATATCGAAAAGCAGTGATGCATCATTATTGCATATATATATATATATATCTATGCTCCACTCTCTGCAGGACACTCTCCCACTCACTAGCGGGTGCTTGGTGTACGAGGGCAGACTCGCGCAAGTATCCACGCTTCAAGAAATAATCACCAGCACTCACAGGAGGTAAATCCTTCTTTGGATTTAATGGCACACAAATGGACAAAACAAACGTGTTTCAGTGGTACGTCTTTCTCAGTGTTGGCGGCCTCCACGTTTGAACCTAGTCATATACACATCTTCAAACAAGGCTAATTGAAGGCCAGGCAAGGTATGCCATTACAACGCCAGGCTCTCCTGCTCACATTGCGTCCTATTACCATGGTAACCCATTGTTAACATTCGAAGTGGCACCACGCAAAAGCCATACATCGCATTGTTATCGCTCGCACACAGTACGTGTAGGACAGCTTGCATAAATACGCATCTGCTGCGGCAATCATTACAGATATAGATCTAGGTAACTAACACATATCAATGTGGTGTGATTACAGCCTGAATAGGCTCACTCCCTCTGGCGCTCAGCATTTCAATATTTTGACATTGTATAGTTATATAATACATCTCACATGCCGCACATTTATGCCCTGGATGGGCCATGAACCAATGTACTTCACCGATCCCTACATTGCAGTATCAATGTTGGTTAGTAGTGCGTCAGACGGGTCAGCACTCCCTAGTGGCCCTCCTTTTATATGAACCTCGTAACTACTGCTGCACGTACAGCAGTTGTGGCCAATATAGACCATGTATCCAAGATGCCCATCCACTTCATAACACACCCTTACTACGCCTGTTCTCCTTCAATTGCTGTACATATATACAAGTGGACCCCAAGTTCCTCCCCATATTCAATCCTAGCGGTGATTTGTTGCCATATCTAAAATATAGCGCGATTCAAGTCTCCGCAAGCGCTTCTCTCTGTCTCCTCCCCTCATGTCACAAGCCACATGATCAATACAGAAGTATTTAAGTAGTTGCCTATTGCTGTTACGGTGCGACTGAAAATGTCTCGCGACAAGGTAACTCACATTCTGATTCTGTATGGCCCTCTGGTGCTCTAAAATACAGACTTTGGCAGGATGGATAGGGCCCGGCGCCCCCATGGATCCAGGCAGATCCTAGGCATTAGGCCCCCGGCGCCGTTTGCGCTTGTTGCACTCCCAACCAGCATCGACCCCAGCCTCACCTGGATATGGGCACAACGTCAATACCGGCGCCTGAGGGTAATTGTGACCCACTTATCATTCCTGGTGTTCCCTATCACCGTGAGTGGCAGCCAGAGAAGGGTGAGGAGGACTGGGAGGGGTCTGGTGACCCTCTAACTGACTAATTTAGGAGCCGGACTGGCGAGAGGAGTTGGGTGAGGTCAGTGGTTTGGATACCTCCCCAGACCTTGGCATGGTGTCTCCCCCTACCGTGGCCATGGAGGAGCGAGGATCCGACGCTGTGGTGTTGCGTAGGGCGGCTGAGGCCTTGGGCCTTGAGCTTCCTACGGTGGCAGTCAGGACTAACATGACTGAGGTGCTTCAGCTGGCAGCGGTCTCTTCAGAGCCCCTGCTGCCGTTCAATGAGGCCCTCGCAGACATCATTCCGGGCACTTGGTCAAAGCCCAGCACAGGGGCTCCTGTGGATAGGATGATTGCCAGACGCCACCGCCCAGGCCCAGGCGACACCCTTTTCCTCTCCCAACACCCTACCCCAGAAAGCTTGTTAGTACAAGCCTCTACCTCCAAAGGCGCGTTCCCTACTGCTCCCCAGATAGGCAATCAAGAAGGTGGACCATCTTGGGAAGAAGATGTTGTCTTCCACCAGCTTAGGACTGCGGTTGGTGAACACCCCATGTCTCTTGGGCCGTTACAACCACTCTGTGTGGGACACGGACGCTCAAGTGCTGCCACAGTGCCCGGTGAAGGCACGAACCATACTCTCCCATGTAGTCGCAGAGGGTAGAGACGCAGCAAAGTTTGCCAGCCGATGTGGGCTGGATAGCACCGACTCGCTGGGTAGAACCATTTCTACGTCAGTAGCCCTGACGCACTACGCCTGGCTGAGATCCACTGGTTTCTCCCCTAGGGATGTCCAGTCGACCCTTTTGGACATGCTTTAGGATGGCCGTCGCCTGTTTGGCGACAAGGCGGACAATGCGCTCGAGCACTTCAAGTATTCTAGGGCTTAGGGCAGATCCTTGGGCCTCGCTGCCACAGCTCGTCCAGTGCAGTCTGCCTTTTGCGGCTGCGGTAGGGGTGCACCACCATGTTCCACCCAGCGCCACAGGACTGGGCAAGCTGCCCAGCCTCTGCACGGCTGGGGACGTGGGACCCAGCACTGTGGGTCTGGGGGCCAGCGGCTGGGCCAGTCCACCAATGCCCCCTCTGCAGCAGCCTCCAAACCTTCATAGTCCGACCTTTCAGGGACACCACTTTCCAGTGGGAGGCAGGATTCGCATCACCTCCCCCACTGGTGCACCATCATGTCAGACATGTGGGTTTTGCAAATAGTCCAAAGGGGCTACTCCCTCCCCTTCAAGACTACCCATCCCTCCATGCCACCTACACTCCTTCACATGTCAGAGGATCATTTGGCCTTTTCCGTCAGGAAGTTACCGCTCTCTTGGCTAAGGGTGCGATCGACCGTGTCCCTGTGCCATAAGTAGGTTGTGGTTGCTATTCCCACTGCTTTCTGGTACCCAAGAAGGACAAATGCCTGCGTACTATATTAGACCTCAGGGACATCAACCGCTTCCTCCGCAAGGAGAAGTTCCAAATACTGACTTTAGCTAAGGTCTTGTCTACCCTCGACCCAGGGAACTGAATGTTAGCGCTGGACATCCAGGACGCTTATTTTCACATCCCGCTCCTGCCTGCCCATCAGCGTTATCTACGGTTCATGGTAGGCCACAAGCATTTCCAGTTTACTGAGCTCCCCTTTGGTCTTACCAGTGCCCTTCGGGTATTTAGGAAAGTGATGGCGATGGTCGCAGCTCATCTGCGCAGATCAGGGATTCTGGTCTTCCCTTATCTCGATGACTGGCTGTTGAAGGCGGGCTAGCCCCAAGTTGTAGTCTCCCACCTGCATTCGCTAGGGTACGCTTTCAACATGCCGAAGTCGCACCCGATAACCTCTTAGAAGCTCCTTTTCATCGGAGCAGTCTGGATACAGCACAGTTTCTGGCCTGTCCTCCCGAGCAGCAAGTCTGTGATATTCGGGCTATGATAGCGATGTTTCAACCTCTATCCGGGTTTTGGTGAGAATTACCCTGAGGCTGCTGGGCCTCATGGCCTCCTGCATCCTGCTGCTAGATCATGCCAGATGGCATATTATGCGGGCTCTGCAGTGGGACCTGATGTTCCAGTGGCCGCAGCATCAGGGGAATCTTTCCGATGTCGTCCAGATCTCAGAGGGGGCTGCAAGTCAGTTGCTGTGGTGGCTCACGAACCAGGATTGGGTCAACAGCAGATCCCTCTCCCTTCCCCAACCCGACCCCACAGTAGTGACGGATGCATCACTCCTTGGTTTGGGTGGCCACATGGGGGAGGCGGAGATCAGAGGCCTCTGGTCTCCGGCGGAATGAGGTAGAGCGATTAACACGCCTTCACAAGAAACATATTAGAACAGAGCTCCATGGGTTCTTTCTCCTCCAACATTTGAAGGCAGGAACTATCCCTTGGGTACTGCAAGTGAAGAATATACCAGTGATATTTACCAAAGACGCAGAATATAAAAAGGGATTCAGTTTCATTAACACTAAGTGCAGTCAAGACCTTATGGTTCATACGATAGAGACTGCACAAAGAATTTGCAAAAAAGAAATAAGAGCTGGAAGAACTTACACAAGCTATTCGTGCTAACCAAACGGTCACAGAGGCAAAAGATTTATTGGATAAGATTGAGAAGGACATTCAGGTTTTTAAGGATACCACAATTAATAATAAGAGTGCTAAATTTGAAAAAGACTCAAAATAATGTAATATTGAAGTAGTGTACCCCTTTTTGAAGGAGGATTATTACACACAATTAGAATCTCAGAAAGCCCTTACTAGCTACCAAGGAAGGTCAAAAAATCGTTTCCTTTCCTTTTCTGATACACCTTCAGATTCCTCTGGGTCAGATACAAGAGGTAACAATACTAAAGAGCACGTGTCTTTTTTAGACAAGGGCCAGCAACAAAAAACTCAGTTCAAACTACCATGGGAAATGAGGACCAGGAACCGCTTTTACAAATCGTAAAAAATTCTACTGGGGTAAATTTATCTAATAAGATACTTTCTAAAGATGAGGAATCCCTTTTAAACCTTGGATTGAAATTTGTACCATGTAAACAAACGGATTACACCAAACTCAAATTGGAAGCAATGGAGTTGTGTAGAAAGATCAGGCTAAAAGCCTTTTTTGCCAACCAAGAACCTTCTATAGATAGGGAGGTTACTGCCGTTAGGAATAAATCAAAATTTGTTCCAATACAAAATATTTCTAAGCAAATAATTGCATTTGTACAAACATTGCTGTCATCAATTAGTAAATTGGAAAAAACAAAGACATATGTCCAAAGGAACATCAGTATCAAACAACAAGCAGCCATTGAGAGTCTTCAAGCAGATACATCTGTTATTATTAAGCAAGCAGACAAAGGTGGGGCGTGGTGATTTGGCCACGCGACATGTACCTCAGTTAGGGCAGGAACCAGGTTAATAACACAACTTGGTACCGACATGTTAAAGATGACCCGGTACAGTCAATCCAAGATTCAATACAGGGTATACTACAAGTGGGCATTGAGGAAGGGGTTTTGGGTCCAAAGGAGCATGACTTTTTGGTCAAGAAATTTCCCCGAACCCCTATTTTAGATTTTTTGCCCAAAATCCATGAAAATCTAGAGGAGCCCCCAGGGAGACCAATCGTCTCGGGCTGTGATTCAATATTAGAGCCCATCTCGAAGTATGTGGACTTCTTTTTAAAGCCATTCTTTAAAGATGTACATTCATACTTAAGAGACACAACAGATTTCCTCAATATAGTACAAGGAATGTCCTTTGATGAAGACACACAATTGATGGTCAGACTAGACATGACATCTTTGTATACACAGATCCCTCAAGAGGAGGCACTTGAGGTAATTGAGCTGTATCTAGAAAGGAGTGAACGACCACATAGAGTTCCAACTTCCTTTACTTTAAAACTTGCAGAAGTAGCTCTGAAAAAAACTATTAAAAATTTGAGGATCAATTCTTTGTGCAGGTGAAGGGAACTGCCATGGGATGTCCTTATGCCCCAGAAATGGCAGTTCTCTTCATGGCACAGTATGAAGAAAGATTCGTTGAAAACAACAATCCCTTTCAAGATAAGATTAAACAATGGGCTCCTTACATCGACGACATCTGGCTTCTGTGGCAGGGGAGATGAATGATTTTGAACATCATGCAAGAGAATTCTGTAAAGAAATGAATCAAAGGGGCTATCCGAGAAAATTGTTGAACCATTCTTTAAAGAGAGCAAAATTTACACCTAGAGAAACCCTTCTACAAGTGAAAGAGAAAAAAGCACTTGATAAACTTGTTTGTGTTACAACCTTTGGGCCTGACACAAACAAGTTTAAACAGATAGTACTTAGGAATTGGCACCTCCTTGAGAATCTAGAATGTCCTTTTCAAAAACCAATATTCGCGATGAAGAAGAATCCCAGTATCGGCCAGCAAATAGTCGGGGCAGACATTTTTTTGCGGAAACCGCAAAGTGATTTGTTGTCCCAAGGGAATCTGAAGCCTGTGGTAGGCCATCGCAATTGTGGAAATTGCGTGGCTTGTACGAACACGATTGAAGGCACAGAATTTAACCACCAGGGAGTCGTGTGGAAAAATTCTGGTTTTACAAAGTGCAGGACCAGAAATGTAATTTACGCAATACTCTGTCCCTGCACGAAGCTATATATAGGGAAAACTAACCAGCAGGTGGATGCACGGATTACACAACACAGATTGAGGCTTAAAAGGAAAGTATTGACTGCCCCAATGGTGGAACATTTCATTGAAAAGGCACACGCAGAGAATGATTTCAAATGGAAAGTTCTTACCAGTATCAATGTAACTAAACGTTCATTGGATGTTGAAAAAACACTTTTGCAAAAAGAAGCGTACGTAATTCTAAAGTTCAATAGTGCTCTGACTGGATTAAATAGTATGTCTGAGATCACTAGAATATAAAGATTCTGAAATGCCTGCTGAATTAAAACTAATGCTAAAAAGGCATACAGGTGCCTGATAGATAAAAGCTAGATTTTTGCCTAAATATCTGCAGGAGAAAATTAGCAAATTCACTCTCTCACTGAAGGCGATATACTGGTGAGGTTCGTTTTAGGAATGCTGTGCCAGAAAATGTTAACATGCCTTAATATCTTGCAATAACAGCTACTGGAGGAATAGTAAAGTCGATACTTTGGCATGTCAGTATTAAGTAACTACATATCCCATAATGCAATGCGAGCGCGAGATCACGCGAGAAATGACATGGCTTAATTGACAAACATAATACCCTGAATTAGGATGGCTGCCGTTACAAAGAGGCAAGCGCGAAAGAGTGATACTGCATCTGTGAAATAAGGTAACCAAGATTGAACCCCACACACTTGTGTACAACTGTAAGCCTAGCTTGGGAAGTGTAGACATACTTAACACTCGATCTGTGTTGTAGGATCTGAAATAACCACTGAGATTAATAAGAGGCGAGGAGCGAACCGAACTCGCAAGATTCAAGGTAGGTGCCCGACTGCGACAAGTTACAACCAGGGCCGGACTGGGAACCACAACCGGCCCTGGCAAAGTGCTCGGCCGGCCACCCCATCCCACACAGGGGTGTTGGAGGTGCCGCCGAGCTCTTTGCCGGGGCCGGTTTTCGGCCGATTTTGTTACAGGGCCGATTTTGCAGCCCTGTAACAAAAACGGCCCCCAGGGGCCCCAAACCGGCCTCCACCGTGCGGCGCACCGGGGGATTGCCCGGTGCCCGCTATGGCCAGTCCGGGCCTGGTTACAACTGCTTGAAACAAAGTTGCCGAAATTACGATCTTTGATTGCATGTTTTGCCATCATGTTTCAGAAGGACAAATACCGCCAGGTGGCGTCCTCTATGAACATGACGGAGTTTGCGTGAATAGAGCAAACTTTAAGGTATGATTTTAACTCGAATGAGTTTAAAATAAAAATAAACACTTAAAACGAGTACAGAATGTAAAACGAACCTGTCTTTCGCCTCAGAAAGTCGAGTGTGCCCTGAAATAAAGGAAGATGAAATAAAGAGTGGGAAAGGCTTCATTGCTGTCAGAAACAGGAGTCCACTTCTAATTAGAGAACTCAGCAGGTATGCTTTAGAATAAGATGAGATTCCGATACAAATGAGCGTCTGTGTTTATATCACTGATAATGATTCTCTGTGTTTTTAAACAGAGAATCTTCAATTGAAAAGACCATCTTCACCAAAATGGGAAACCGAGAGACAGTGAATAACCCATTCAGGTATAAAAAGAGTGCAATGAGAGGAGAGCAGTAGTAGATCAGAGAAAGATTCCTTCTTTTTACTTAAACATTTTTTTATTTATTTTTTCCACACTTTGTGTACAGAGAGACAGAGATCCCTGATGAGAATCCAGATATTGATTATCTCTGATTAGAAATGCGTGGGCAAAAGAGCATAGAAGAACAAAGGATTTCTTCCTACTTTCATGACCTAAATAATTAATGTCTATATGCCCTTCTAGTGACATAGATATTTGATCTAAAATCTATGTTTGTTTGATTTATACACTGCACAAACTGCACTTTAATTCACTAACTTGCTTTTCATGGCATTTGTATATAGCTGTATGTATTGTGTTGGAGTATGTATAATAAGTAGTATGTAAATGTATTTGTAATATATGTAACGTTGCACTTATTTTTCCTTTTCACTACCTTTAAAAAGTTAATAAGAAAGTAATTCTTTAAAAAAAAGTACAAATAAAACAGAGGTACAAACATAAAGAAATGTGTTTGGCTTATGAGCTAAAAGGAATAAGAGCTCTAAAATAGCAGAGAGACCTGCACATTGTATTTTTTTAGATCATGCCAGATGGCATATTATGCGGGCTCTGAAGTGGGACCTGAAGTTCCATTGGCCGCAGCATCAGGGGAATCTTTCCGATGTCGTCCAGATCTCAGAGGGGGCTGCAAGTCAGTTGCTGTGGTTGGCTCACGAACCAGGATTGGGTCAACGGCAGATCCCTCTCCCTTCCCCAACCCGGTGTCTAGCAGCATTTCTCCAGTTGGGAGAGAGCATGGGTCAAGAGATAGGGGCAAGGGGGGGCACAGTCCCCAGTGGAAGGGCCAGTGGGTCAGGGGTTGCCAGCTCTGAGGTCAGAGCACCCCAGGACTGACCCTGGTGAGGCCACTTCTGGCCTGGGAAGTCTTCATGCTCTGTTAGGTGTACAGGAGGCTGGAGACCTGTGACAGGCAGACTCCTGCACATCTCTAGAGGAGTGTGTTTCCCTTGGGGGTCGGAGGGTTGGGGTACTCCCCCAGAAGGCCTGGGTTGTCCGGCACAGGTCCAGCCTAAGGGTACAGACCCTGGGATTGAAGGCCAGGTTCAGGGTGTCACCCCTGATCTGGAGGGAGGGGCGACTGCTAACAGTGCCCCTACTGGTTTGTCTTCTGGGGCACCGCTTCTGGGAGGCTGCAGGGCCCCAGTTGGGGGGCGGGGAGAGTGCAGTCTCACTCCTGACCCCTACCCTGTCTAAGGGTAAAGACCCTAGGCTAAGATCCCAGTTGCTGGATAGAACCCCTGAACTGATGGGCGAATTGTGCAGGACACCTGCCTCAGGTGCCCTGATAATTCTGGAAGGAGGTACCACTCCAGGTGGGAGGGTGCAGTGCCCCAAAGGGGGAGGACCACTTGTGGGAGAGCCCACCCCAGTCCCCTGTCCAGACTCTGGGTACAGACACTGGGCGGGTGGGTGGGTCAGTGTCAGGATGTCATCACTGACCTGACAGGAGGGAGAGTGGACAAAGGGTGCCAGGCTCCTGCAACTACTGCCTCCCACTCGCTGACACCACCGAAGTTGGAGAACTATGAACGGCCTGGGGCTTGGGTCTCATCATGAAAAGCTGTCCGTGGCCACCGTCGTTTGCTGTCCTGGTGAACAGAGTTGCCCCTTGGATGGGGACAGAAGTCGCACCCCTGGGGGTGGACTGGGCCCCACCACTGTGTTGGCCATATGGGTACTATCTGCCTGCTGGGAGACACCTGTGAGCAAGTTAACGTTCTCTTCCAGTGGATTTTCATCAATGGTCAGAAGCATTTGAATATTCCCACCCAAGTGCGGGGACCCCGGAAAGTATATAAAAAATGATATATGAAAACATGTATATACAGCGATATATAATTTTTAAAAACAATCCATGCAGCCTCTTAGAAAAACAAACGCATAAAAGGCTAAGCTATACTGTGAGACCATGTCTTTGCACATAAGCAAACAAACCAGGAGGACCAAGAGGCACTTGAACTGCCTTTAATGAATAGCAGAGAAGTAGTCTCGCAAAGACACAGGCAGACATTGTTAGCCCATAGCCTGCATTGGAACTTCAATAGCACAGAAATGAAAGCAAATGTAGTACATCAAAAACTGGCACTGTGCATTTAAGGCAGCCATGATCTCTAGCTTCCCATCATGCCTCAGGGGTGATAGGTCAGTTGTTCTTTCCGGCTCCTTCAGTCAGGACTCTGATTACTTGGCTCCACAGATTTTTTGACTTTTTTTGTCAGAAAAGATATATTTTTTTCACTAAACTTCATTTACTTTGACATTCAACACCTGTTTGAGTTAGAAACCACACTTTTTCTGGCTAGTTTGGCATTTTTTTCCTCTCAGTTTGATTCTTCCCCTTCCTGTGGCAAAAAGAAGGCTAAAAAAGACTCTCACTCTGTTTGTATTCTCTGCCTTTCTGATTCTCATGTTCCTGAGACCTTCCAACACTGCCAAAATTGGTCAAGAAGCACTCTCAAGAAGAGAGAGAGGATTCATCTTCATGGTCTCTCTGAGAAAAAGAAACCGAAGTAAATTCCTGGTCTGTTCTCCTTCGGCATCTGGCTCAACGTCGAAAATGCCTCCACCGGTGAAGAAACCGACAATGACAACCCCTTGGACGGCGGCATTGCCATTGAGAGAAACATCGGAGTATTGGTCGTCTTCGAAAACTTCGAAACACAGAGGTATGTCAAATTCAACATGAATCCTCCACCACCATCAACTCGGTGACGGTCAGCGTCGAGGAGCCGTTCTTAGTTTGAGCCGGTCTATCGCCCAGCGTCGAGACATCGCTCTCCGTCGCCGTTGTTACGGCATTTGACGTCGAAGCGCAGCCCTCCATTGCAGTCAACCAGGTGGCGGTTAGTGTCAAAGCCTAGATCATCTGTAACTTCGAGAAGGGATTCGACGTCGAAGCAGACCCCTCTGTTGCAGTTCCTGAGACGGTGCTAATCGGATTCTACTTATCTTATCTTTCTGAAGTCTGGATGTTTGCATTGCCCTTTGTATAGCAGGATCTGGTGGTGGCTATGCTCAAACGCCATCTAGCAGCTCTGTCTATATTCATGTGCATTACTGATCACCTGTCCCTGGTTATATTGCCACTAGTGGTGCTTTTTCTGAAAGACTTGCCATATTTGTTCACTCACACTCTGTGTGTGCTCTGTGCAGTTTGAACCTTGTTCGAATTTCTTGATGGTATCTTCTTTAGAGCTGATGCACAGTTGCCTGGTTCAGCTTCTAACTCTTTCTAGAAACAGTTCAGGTTTTGACAATTACTACTGCTTAAAGGTCCTTTCATGTCACCCACCATTGACTGTTTTCCCTTCTCATAAGTTGGTTCCTTGAACATGACCATCCTTATTCGCCATGGTGGTTTCAGCCTTTTATTGCCCACCCTTCCAACTTTCTTTCCTCCTCCATATCAGCCAAGGAGGAAGAATGACTGCATAGATAAGATCACAGGTGTGTGGTATCCGACCATGTTTACTGCGTTTAACAGGACCCAGTCAGTAGATGATCATTTCTTTTTGGACTTTGCTGGAGCCAAGAAGAGAGCTGAGAAAAAGGCCAAATGCACCATTTCACATTGGGGTATCTTATGTATCAAATATTCTATGTCCTGGCTAAGAAACTCCATCATGAGGGAGTTTGTGCTAATTCCTGAAGACCCATTGCTGCCTCAACAGGTCTTTCAAGAGGTGTCCCAGTTGCTGATATCTGCCTGGCAAGTATGTAGCTTTCCTTGCAAATGTTTGGAAAACATTACCGCCTCACACTGCAGGCAAGCAGTGATGGGTACCTTGCCCGAACTGTGATTCTATGTTATTTAGGTAATTAGCATTACTCAGCCCTACATCCCTTGCCTGTATTGTATTTGGATTTGTTCATAAGGTAAAGCAGCAGGAAGATAAATCTGCCTGCAGAATAAGGTGCTTGCTTTTGATAATGATATCTTTGTAGCACATGTGGCACTAGATACTCCTGCTTACCATACTCCATACTTTGCATACTCCTGCCGTCAAGTGGTGGACTCAGTGCGCATGGTCTTAAACTTCATGTTAGATTGTTTTTTCTCCCATCAGGTTCGGATATGCTCCATGTGTCCTGATCATGTTTTCGGTGGCTCTGTTCAGTTACCTTCATTCCCATCATGCCGGATCCGATCAAGCTCCAGTACCTTCATCTCTCCGATGCACAGATACTTTCGGCAGCAACAAATACGATTGCTACCCCATAGCATTGAAAGATTCATAGAGAATGCTCCATGGGTGACAGAATTGATACTCTTTTAGAACTGCACATGCTGCCCCTTGAAATATCCCTAGGCCAACCATCACGAGGAGTGACAACGCCTCTTGTCCATTGTTCCTCACCTTCTTATCCAATGGACGTTCTAGTATTGAAGGGAACGCCTCCTGACACATGAGGATGCCTCAGAGGGACATCTAAACAGCAGGCATTTCCAGTGAAGATTCCCTCTGTGCTGAAGAACAGGAAAAGACCCCCCTGCCTGGTTTTCCGGCTGCACAACCGACATCCACTCCAGAGATTTTGTTGTACGAAGTCTGATAACCAGGAGATGGAGCCATCGACCCTGCCGACAACTGGCCCTTGCCCAGGGCTTTAGATCATTGGCCTCTGAGCCCCATATCACCAAGCTGGGACTACAAAAGAAGTCACACGCTGAGATAGAGCCCTGCTGCTGAGGAAGTCAGCTGTCTGATCCTGAGCACGAATGCCACTGGTTCTTTGACCTCCATGAACCATTCGAACTGCTCAAAGGGCTCAGAACAACATCCCACCCAAAACCGACACCAAAGGCTCCATCGATTCTGGTGCAAAAGACCCGATTAATAGTGAAACCTACCTGTAAGTTGAAGCCCTCCTTAACGCCAAAGCGGACCTAGAGATCTCCATCGACGTCTGGGCTCCAACAAGATCACAATGCCAGACATAAGTGCCAGTTCGCCCACCCAGTCACAGGCAAAATAATTACAAAACTGTTGACTGCCGCCTCTGGAACCTCTTGCTAGTAAGAGGAGACTGGCATTCAAAGCGGAACCTTCAACCAGCCAGTACCAAAAAAGTACACGGGCACAGCCCATCTCTACTACCACAGAACACTGCTCCACCACCGCCACCATGACTACCTGGCCAATGCACACCTGCCATGCTGTCTCCAGCAGAGTCACTAAGGGGGTCCTCTTTCGTATTCAGAGCCTAGTAGTTCCTGTGGCTCATTTCACCCTTATGACCAGCTGTCAGCCCAGGACCCACTAATGATCCCTGGAATTACTACACTGTGGATCTCCCCCAGGTGAGCCCAATTTAGGACATTACCCCCCAACTACACCACTGCCTATCATGAGGTCATTTAGATGGCTACAGCCTTTCACAAGGTTGGCCTCCATTTTATTTATTTATTTATTTATTTTGAAAGTTTTATATAGCGCGAACAAGATCTTTGCAGATATCAGAGCGCTTTACAGAGCAGGGAATACCAAACCAGAGAATGAATACGTGAGGGAGCATAATAGTACAGGTAAATCAATAATGCAAGTAAATAGTCAGGTAAGTGAAACAATAATACAGGTACAACACATATTCGTAGGGATCTAGCAGAATAATACAGGAAAAACACATAGTCGTCGGGATCGAGCTGGGTAATAAAGATCGGTGCAGATCCATGTCACCCAGGCAGAGGATGACTTGTAGAGATGCACTCCAAGTCTGAATATACCGTCTGTTAGACCTGGCATCTTTGGTGTGGTTTCCCCTGTCTTTTTGCCTCTGCCTCCTGTATTTTTGACGCTGTGCTGGATTTCGTTTTTGCTGGTTTAGATGCTTTGGGCACTTTTTCCACTGCTGATCAGTGTCAAAGTGCAAGTGCTCCCTGTGTAAATTGTTATTGTAATTGGTTATCCATGATTGGCATATTTGTATTACCAAGAAGTCCCTAGTAAAGTGCACGGAGTGTGCCATGGCTGGTGATAAAAATGCTACTAGTGGGCCTGCAGCACTGATTGTGCCACCCACATTAGTAGCCCTAAAATGGTGTCTCAGGCCTGCCACCGCAGTGCCTGTGCGCAGTCTGTGAACTGCCATGTCCTCCTGGTCAGTGTCCCCACTGACCAGGCCTAACCCTTCCCTTTCTGTACACATTGGCCACCCCTAAGGAAGGCCCAAGGTACCCCCTTGGGCAGGGTGC
Organism: Lissotriton helveticus; assembly: GCF_964261635.1. Classification (NCBI taxonomy): domain Eukaryota; kingdom Metazoa; phylum Chordata; class Amphibia; order Caudata; family Salamandridae; genus Lissotriton; species Lissotriton helveticus. Next base: position 803,389,540 of record NC_136057.1, on the reverse strand, counting down.
AGTGTATGTGAAAGGTAGAGCATGTACTATTGCAGGTGACATGCTCTGGTAGTGAATGACAGACATTTTCGTTTTTCACTATTGTAAGGCTACCTTGCCCATAGGCTATCATGGGGAATACTGGCTACAGTGGCTACCAGCTTATCTTCCCATAGAAGCAAGGTAGTACATAAAAGTCTGGTATCCCTGAACTAATAATAATAAATCATTTGTAAAGCGCCTGACTACACAGAGAATAGTGTGTCCCCGCGCTAACTACTGATAAATTATTCAGAGGGCCGATGTTACCAGCCAGGGGGTTTACAAAATGGGAAACATGAATGTTTTTAATTTCCTCCGGAATCTTATTTCAGACGGCTCCATCCTAAGGTGCAGCGGCAGTGCATTCCAGTGTTTGGAGGCTAAGTACCTAAATGAGCGTCCGCCCATTCTGGCCCTGAGAATACGGGGCGTTTTAAACAGCATCGCGCCAGAAGATCTTAAGTTCCGAGTAGGGCGATGTATAATAAGGAGGTTCTTTAGATAGTCCGGACCTTTGTCCTGGGCAATGCGATGCCCGTAGCAGAGGGCTTTAAATTTAATTTGCTCCCTAATAGGAAGCCAATGGAGCTTGGCCAGGGCGGACTTCCCTGAAGCTCTGCGCGGGAGGCCAAGCACTAGACGTGCGGCAGCATTCTGCACGCACTGCAGTTGATGAAGTGCTTTTTGACTTAGCCCTATCAACATGGCGTTTCCATAATCAAGGTGCGGAGTCACTAGGGCGTGGACAATAGTTTTTATAGCTCCGGCGGGAAGAAGATCTAAGACCTTACGGAGAACCCTAAGTAAACCAAAACACCTCCCCGTGACCTTGTTGACATGGGTCTTATACGAGAGGTCGGTGTCCAGCATTACGCCGAGATTTCTTACCGACTCCATCGGAATGGGGGGCTCCCTAGTTCAATAGGCCACCATAGCCGCGACCATGCTGATGTCGCTCTCCCGACCACCAGTAACTCAGTTTTTTCGCCATTAAGGCGCAGGCAGTTGTCGTTCATCCATACTGCCACTGCTGACATACAGTTCGAAAAGTTAATGGCGTCTTCACTGCGGTCGGGTGTGAGCTTAAACACCAGCTGTGTGTCGTCAGCGTAGCTAACAATGTCCACCCCAAATACCTCCACCACGCGAGCCAGGGGTTCCATATAGATATTAAACAAGGTAGGGCTCAAACTTGAGCCCTGGGGAACCCCGTGGCTTACCTTTCGTAGGGAAGATCTGAAGGGTGGACAGTGCAGCTGAAAGCTTCTGTCGGTTAAGAAGGATTGTAGCCAGGCAAGCGCTGACCCTGTCACCCCCATCTCCATCAAGCGAGACAGCAGCATTGAGTGCAGCACGGTGTCAAACGCTGCACTCAGATCTAATAAAACCAATGCTGCTGTCTCGCCTTCATCCACTATTTGCCTAATGCGCTCAGTGGAATACAGAACGGCCGACTCCGTAGAGTAGCCAGCTCTGAATCCCGATTGTGATGAGTGGAGGAGGGCTTCCTCCTCTAGATGTTTCATGAGCTGCCTATTGGCAATCTTTTCCACAATTTTTGCACAAAAGGAGAGAAGGGAGATGGGGCGGAGATTTTGGAGTTGTGAAGTGGGGGTGTTGGGTTTCTTCTTTAGAGGAATAACCTGTGCAGTTTTCCACGCTTCAGGTATGTGACATTCCTGGAAAGATAAGGTGACCATGTGGCTAATATGGTTGAGTAGCATGCTCTCCATAACTCCCTTGCACCGCGCCACTGGGCACGCGTCAGACGGAGATCCGGATTGTATGCTCTTAACAATTCCTAGTAGTTCATATCTTTCAGGCTTTTTAAATCATGTAAGCTGAGATTTTTGTGTGGAGATAGCTCCAGTAACCCCCGGGCTGGTTAACATATTGTTACCAGCTGTAAAAGTGTCATGAATTTTGTCCACCTTATCCACAAAAAAATCGGCTACAAGATCACATAACTCAGTAGAGTAGATATCTTGAGCTTCAAGCCTGGATGAAGTCATGAGTTCTCTGTAAATACTAAAGAGTTCTTTGGTGGGGTTGCCTGCTGACTCAATTCTATTTTTAAAATAGAAGCCCTTTTCTAATCTTACCAATTTCTGGTATTTTTTTATCTCTGTCTTATAGCATACTTTGAGCTCAGGGGCATAGTTCTGCCTCCACCTCCGCTCCACCGTTTTACATTTGGCTTTAGCCAGTCTAAGTTTTTCAGAGAACCACGGAGCAGTTCTGGATTGCCTCGTCGGTGGTTTAATCACCCAGGGTGCTACCTCATCCAGGGCCTTAGACATCCAGTTCTCATAACTGTTCCAAGTTTCCTGAAGTGTGTTACCTGGGGACAGAGGATGGTTTAATAAGGCGCGTTCGATTAGTTCAGGGGAAAATTTCTTCCAGACCCTGCGCTTTTGTGGTAAAGATCCTTTAAATTTAATTCGCGGGGAGTCATCTTCTATTTCGAACGGGACGATGCTGTGGTCCGACCAGATCAACTGGACCGGGGGTAAGACCTTAACACCTTCCCAATTAGAAAAAAATGGGGTCCAGGGTATGACCCAGCTGATGTGTGGGGGCTGTAGATAACAGCCTAACCCCTACGGAGTTCAGTGCTGCAATCACGGTTTGTGCCTCTTTACAATCTTTGTCTTCACAATGGAGATTTAGATCTCCCGAAGCAAGACACTTTTTACATCTAATTACTGGTTGACTTACTAGGTCTAAAAGTTGGTTTCCAAATTGAGCCACACTCCCTGGGGGGCGATATATCAGTTATCCGTTTACCATGTTTTTGGGATCTACTTTTAGGGTGAAGAGGCCACACTCAGTGTTAGGTATGGTGGCTTTTATTAGCGTACATTCTAGTTCTGATTTAAAAATTAGAGCTAGTCCCCCCACCTCGTTGTTTTTGTCTGTCTAGTCTCAACAGACTGTACCCAGGGGGGACCACTTCAAGAACCTCCGGGGAAGATGTTTCATCCAGCCAGGTTTCCGTAAGAAACAAGGCATCCGGTTCCCTATTTAGCAATAAATCATATATCTCGACTTTGTTTCCTCATAGACCTGCAGTTCAATAATAGCAGCTTTAACTTGGCTACTTCCCTTACCTTCCCTCTAGACAGTGGCAATGTCAGATTACACGTATTGCAGTAGGAGGGTAGTGAATCAGCCAGTAAAGTATGGAAACAGCTACTGTCCGATTTCTGACTAACTGATAGCAGATCCATTTTGGTGTAACATAGTCGGTGTTTGGACTTGTCCTGCAATACCTCTGGCTCTGAAGGATCAGGGGGTCCAGCCCCATGCCCCGGTCGACCGCGGACGGGTGCAGACGGGCAGGACTCTGTCTTGACTCAGAATTTAATAACACATCTTTTAAGAAAGGTTATTTATAAATCCTGTGTTTGAGAACAGCACTTTTAGAAAATGGCTGTTCTCTTGTCTGACCTTTCTCTGTGCCTTGGCCTGTTTGTGAATTGACTGTCTGGTTTGAGAATGACAGGGGCTGGGGAGCCCCCAGGAGGCTGGCTGAGTCAGCCCTAGGCTGAATGACTGCATCTGCATCTTGAGTGTTGGGAGGGGATAGCACCTGGGCCTGAATAGGGCTGTGCCTGCATTCCACAATGTGGGCTCCACCTCCTGCTGAGCGGCTGACGACCCTGCCCCTCTCTCTGAAAGGAAAGGAGAAGCCAGGAAAACAAAGTGCTCAAGGAACACCCAGAACTGATTCAGTCCGGGCTTGGAGCCTTCCTGCACAAAGGGAACAAAGACTTTTAGGGGTATAAGTACAGGGCCCCTGACTACAGAAAATTAGATCATCCTGGAATCAAGAAGGAACCTCTGCCAAGGAGAAAGCTGGAAGACTGAAGAAGGAAGACTGTCCAAGGAAGACTGTCCTGCTGTTGCTTTGCTGAACTGACCTGCAGTTGCTTTGCTGCCAAGGAGAGGAGAAGGACTTTGCTTTGTGCTGTGTACCCTTGCTTGAAGGAATCTCCAAGGGCCTGAAAAGAGCTGGCTCCCTGTTAAGAAGTCCCAGGAACAAAAGGACTTCACCCTCAGCTTCCCTGAACTCTGCTGAGAGAGTTCTGTCCTTCCTAGAGTGCTTGGGCCAGTTGTGGTGCCTCTGGAAGTTGTACCTGTGTTGGAAAGCTGGAAACCAAGATCTTAAAGACTTTCTGCAAGTTTTATCGCATAGCTCGCTTGCAGAGCACATCCCCGTCAGTGCGAGGAAATTCCTGCCGCTACGAAGGCCGAAACCGTCGCAGCGCCTGTTGCTGCTGCCAGAGTCGTTGCATCCTTCGTTTGCGGGACGCACCAGTCCGGTGTGGGAAGATTACCATCGCTGCGAGTATCGTCGCAGAGCCTGTCGTCACTGGGTGAGATTGTCGCACCGCTTGCTTGCGGACCGCATCACGTCTCTGCGAGAGTCGTTGCAGAGGCATCGCATCGAGGGGCTGCGAGAGGAGAAGATCGACGCTTAGCCGTGCATCGTCGCCGCACCGGAGATCGTCGCCGCCCCCGAAGATTGTCGCATTGTACTTTTTGCGAGCCGCTTCCACCGAAACCTGTGCACCGGAATCCTCGCAAGGTATCGCATCCCTCCCCATACAGACCGAAGTCACCGCAACACGCCCGCTGCGTCCAGCGGGGTTGTCGCATAGCCTCCCAGGGTCTCAGGAGTGACGCATCGCTTGCTTTTCAACGCTACAGCTTTCACTTGGAACTTCTGTTGCATCTAAAGGTACTGTTGGCTAAAACGTGACACAACTGTGGATTATTTTAACGCAACCTTAAGAACTCTTTTGAAACCATATTCTTCAACTGTGTATGTTGGATTTTTGTTGTTTTGATCTTGTGTAGTTTAGATTAAAATACCTTTATTTTCCTAAACTGTTGTGGAGTCAGTTTGTGGTGTTGTTACTGTGAGTGTACAAATACTTTACACATTGCCTTTGATAAGCCTGACTGCTCGTGCCAAGCTACCAAGGGGGTGTGCAGGGGTTATCTAAAGAATGTATCCTCCTTACCCTGACTAGAAGCAAGGGTCCCTATTTGGACAGTGGCACCTAACTCTGCCAACTAGAGACCCCCAGTTCTAACACTGTCCAACTCCTTCTCATTCTCAATGGCAGGCTAAAATCTGCTCCTAACCATTTCAAGGTGGCTATTAAGGCTAGGGTATTTACCCCGAGGGTTGAAATTAAAAATACATTCAAACACTCTCCTAGCAGCCCAACAAATATTAAGCGGCGGGTTAAACCTAACTCTGTAGGTGAATACCACCCATGAGCACACCTCCACCCAGCCCACCTGTGATGTTCCTCCTACAGACATGGAGCGCAAGAAGATAGACGAAGTAGGCAAGAGAGTTGCAGTTATAGTGGCAGTTCACTGGCTGATATGCAGTTTGGTGGCACTCTTCTCATGCTATAACAGGAGAGGTGAATCAAGACTTCCTTATGCACCTCCTGGAGTCTGTCAGCAAATTCATCCCTAACACCATCATAGGGCTACATGTTGGTACCCCTAGAGATGCAGCATTCATATGTTTACAATAACTTTCATCTATCAGCAAGGTTTTCTCAAAGGTCTATGGATTAGGTCCATTAACTCCAGAATCTAGCTCCGATGCCCAGATGAGGCGATTATGGTCTGACAATATCCTGGGGAGTTTTGTTATCCGGCATTTGGCTTTAATGGAGTTAGACACCAAGAAATAGTCTAGCCTAGCATGTGTAAGATGTGGATTGGAAAAATATGTGAACCCTAGGATCCCCCGGGTTTGCTGTCTGCCAGCCGTCCATAAGCCCGTGAGTCAAGCACAGGTGTTTTAGTGCCCTGAATACCTTAGGTTTACGCCCCGCGGAGAGGCACTCCTCCTTCACCGACCAGTTGTGGGGTAGATTGATATTTAAATCCCCCCAGATCACCAGAGGCAGAGGCCAGTGTGCTAATTCGTTTGAGATTTCCTCAATAGTAGAGGGCTCATCAATGTTGCTACTATAAATGGTGCACAGGGTCAATTTCTGACTTCCATTGAGTAAACATTCTGTTATTGCCCAACGGCCAAACTTGTCAGTTTTTGAGCGATTAAACATCAAGCCCTTACCTTTTGCTACAATAGCAACCCCCTTCACCCATGCGCCCTGTGAAGTGGCACAGATTAGCTGATACCCTAGCGAGTTCAACAAATGCTTCTGTGACCCTTCTTCATGCGTTTAGGCAAACAATATTTGTGCCCCAATTTTGCAAAGCAACCATCACCATTTGTCATTTTTTTACGTCATTCAGGCCACACATATTCATTGACAGAATTCTCAATAGACCCATCACATTTCTTTATGATTTTTCTACCCCTTATATAGATGCCAGTTTACAACACCAGCAAATTGTTCTGGTTTTTTTTGTCTGGTTTTTCCCCCTTTTATATCCTGTCTGCCTAGACACCCTTGTCCACCTCCCCCTCCCCACCCCCCACCACCTTTGGAGGTTACCTGGCCAAGCCAGGGGTGTGACATCCGACTGCAGAGCCCCGCGCGCCGTCTGAGCCCCCCTCCATCTTGAGAGTTTCAACATAAGCATAAAACCACTAAACCTATCGTGCCAAAGCCAAACTGAAGATCAAACAAATACATAAAGGAGAACAAAACCCCACAGTGCCCCCAAGCCTACCCCTGTTTCACCAACTATATTTAAACTGACTAACCTAATGAACCAGCTAGATTCGGGAGCCAAGACCCTGTTTCCAGCTCTACTACACACCTCACACAATTATTAATTCCCCCCCCCCCCCCCCCCGAAAGTTCCTCCAAATACTTCTGTGCCTGTATTTCAGAGACAAAACTGCAAACAGCCCCCTTGAAAACAATTTTTAGTCTTGCCGGGTTTTGCAAATACACTATGGCCCCAATTTTTTGGAAAGGTTCGAAAAGCTGGCATAGCCTCCATCTGCGTTCTACGGTGGCATGCGCAAAATCAGGTCTTGTAAAGAACGTAACCCCCACGAATGTCCGTGGTTTAGTTGGCCTGGCTAAGTCAAACAAGGCTTGCCTAAGGAGAAAGTTGCCGAAGAGTAGCAGCATGGCACGGGGGTGTTGTGAGGCTGACGCATGTTTGCCAGGAACCAGGGGTAACCGATGAGCTCTTTGCACTTCTTTCTCCAGATCCCAAGACTGCAACTCTGGGCAAGCTCCTCTTATTAGGTTGATCATGAATTGTCTTGGGTCGTCTTTTTCTGCCCCCTCTGGAATCCCTAAGAAGCGGAGATTGTTTCGCCTCTGGCGATTTTCCTGTTCCTCTAACTTCCACATTAGGTCTTTTACCAACCCATCGTGCTCCTTATGCTGTACTTGTAAAGTATTTACATCCTTCTCCAGTTGTTCCGTTCTTCCCTCCACCATGGTCATTTGATCCGCAATGTCAGCGCAAGTCCTACCCAATTTTTCTAACTGCTCCTTGCAGTTTTTTCACCGCCAAACGAGCTCTTCGACTATCCGCCGTGACTTCGTCTTGGAAGCTTTTAATGGATTGCAAAACCACTGCCAGGGAGGAGTCCGTTTTGTTACCATCCGTACCTATACTTGTTGGATTTTTGTCCGTGAGTTAGGAGTGTAAGAGAGGTATCATTATAGTCCCATTTCATTTCTCTAGCACTCATTTTCAGACATGGTATTGCCTCTTTGGATTTATAACTCTATGCACCTGTACCACTGCTAGCCAGTTTTAACATGCTTGTGCTCTCTCCCTAAAGCACTGTACAATTACTCTAGACCTATTTGGCACATTTAATTTACTTTTAACTCCCTAGTAAATGGTACTACTTGTACTCCGGCCTGAAAATGTAATTCTATTAATGGGCCTGCAGCACTCGTGCCACCCAATAAAGAAGCATGATAACACATATATCTTGTTTGCCACTGCAGCTTGCAGTGCAGTTTTAAACTGCCATTTAAACCTGGCTCAATAAACCGTTTGCCATTTAATAAGTGAAGTTTGTAGATAGGTAAATGATGTTTACACAAATGAATTGTATTTTAAATTCCTTTTTGATAATAAAATCGTATTTTAAGTCACAATTCTGAAAATACCACTTTTAGAAAGGTGGCATAGCCATCTGTGCCTTCCTGGGTCAGATGACTCAACAGTGGACTCCATTATGGGCAGGATGGCGGGGGTTGGGAGAAGAGCAGTGCCTTGTCTACTTATACTTCAAAGGTCTTACCTCCAGTGCACACAAAGGAACCTGACACTAGTCACCCCAGACTTCTTGGATCCTTGACAGGGAGAGGAAAAAACTTTCAAAAACAGGCTGGGGGGCAGTATATGGAATCTCCCCACTTCAAAGGCTGATTTAAATATTAGACCTCCTGAGCCACTCATCAGACCACTTCGGAAGCTGTGGAAGACTGAGAAGTCGGACTGCCCTGCCACTGGCAGGACTGTGTTTCCACTGAAAGAATTATCTTTCTATCTGAGGAAAGAAGATTGGTCCTGCTTACTGAAACTTGTACCACCAGAGTAACCCCAAGGGCTAATTGGCTGGCTTTCTGTATGAGCTTTAGGGACACAACAAGCTCCAAAGACCTATACTGTATCTGCCAAGCTGACCAGACTCAACTGGACCTGCCTGTGCCCAGCTGGTGTACAAAAGGGGGTGGTGATGGACGGAGCATCTGAACCAATCAAACACTCACACCCAGTCAACAGATCTGGGTTTAATCCATCACCGTTCTTTAGCCCACTCTGCCACCCCAGTTCAGACATGTCCATATGCAAATCAGTCTGACCCTGTGCCTCATGGGAACAGTCCAGCCCGAACTGCCAAGCCATGCCTTCCCTGGGCCGGAAACAAGCTTCCTAGGACCGGTTTCTGGCATTTCAGCCATCTCCAGCCAGGCTTGCTTGAATCCAGTGGCAAAGTGAGCGAGGGACTCACGTCTGAGCATACCCTGCCAGCTGTTGGCAGGAGACCGGATCCCCATGAGGTGAGCTCCTGGGTACTAAACCTTTCATTGGCATCAAAGTGTACTCCTCTTCGCCTGGTCAGCAACTTCGTTGAAGCCAACCGCCGCAAACCGACACGGGACCTCGCATTGCAGTTTGACACCAGACTTTGCTTTGTGGCTGCTGATCAACAGCTTCAACAGACCCTATACAGCACAACACAGCTCTACACAGCACCTTCCATTACAGCTCCTGCTTAGCGGCCTCCTTAAAACCTACATAGTTTGACACCAGATATCGCCTCGCAGCTCTCGATTGGAACCAACACAAGTCGACCTCGCATCGAGGACACAAGGTACAACTCTCAGTGGGACTAACCTAGTCCCTGTATCCGGGCTGCGCCCCTTAGCGGTTGGCCTAGGCTTTGTCCCAGTCTGGCACAACCAGATAACCACAGTTGGCGCTTTGTACTTTTTGACATTGCCTTTACTTTATACTTTGAAAGTGCACATCTTCGTCTCTACTAATTAGATTTTGCTAGTTTTGCTGTCTTCTTTTAAGAAAAATTTACTCTATTTTGTTTGTAGTGTGTTTTCACTTTTTTGCATAAATTCCTTTAAATGGTGCCTTTACATAAGCCAGACATCTTTATTCCAAGCTACCAGAGGGTTAAGGACAGGTTACGTTAGTGACTTTTATGGTTCATCTTGACAAGATTGTGTTTATTATTTGACTGGGACTGCCTATAAGTGTATTTCAAATCCAGTCTTCATGTTAAGGCTTCAACTAGAAGCCTTACGCAATCGGAGTAATTTGGAAGAGGATGTATTTCTGTGTGTGTTTGTGTTTCTGAATAAGAACAAGTTTGTGTGTGTGTGTGTGAAAGAAAGATTAACAATATATTTTCTCTTCTTCTTATACTATAGTCCAGAAGGCCAGCCTACCCTTCTTCCACCTGACCATGTGCAAGAATTGAACTGGAGATCTACAGGCATGCTGAATTGTATTCAGAGGTTTTTTGCTCATCACATGATAGAGACTTATGGTTGTGACTATTCGACAAGTGGGCTTTCGTTGGACACCCTTCATTCTAAGCTTAAATCCTTCTTGGAACTCCGTACAGTAGATGGACCTAGACATGATACCTATATTCTATACTACAGTGGACACTCCCACAGTAGTGGAGAATGGGCATTAACAGGTAAGCAGTTAGAGGTGCAATTAATTTCGAAAACACTTCTTATTTAAAGAGTAAATCTGTTTCATACCAGTACAACTGCAAGTAATTCTGCACAACTCCAAAAATGTTTTCGCTCTCTCACTCTAGCTAGTTATTTATTGATATGTATGTTGGTCTCTTTACTTGAAGAAAGCAGCTAGTATTCTAATGCGGCAGTGGCCGTATGTCTTTCAACTTAATTAAATTTTTTAAGTCTGAGATTTACAAGCGGAGGTGTGAGTGACTTGTGCTGATCGAGGAATTAAATCATTGTATAATACTACTAGTAAATTCAATATGCCGCATCACAATTTCTGTAGTGCTTTAGATGACCGTAGTTTGACCTTCTAACAATCCGTGCTCGACTTTCCATACTAGAATCTTTTTTGGTATTGTTTGGCACTGTGTGCTACTTCACAATAACCTGCCTCTGGATTATTTGGTACCCTACACAGTATAGGGTTACCCTGTGGTCTTCAGAACCTTGGTAAAGTATAGAACATATATATAAATGTGTTCTATTGGATCAGCTCACAAATAAAATTCACTCAGTACATTTTAATAAATATACTCCCACTGAGCCAAAGTAGTTCCTACAACTTTCACATAAACACAGACAAATGTTTTTTTTTTTTAATGAAGTGCTCATGCAAGGAAGTGCGTATGCTATAACAATTGTTTATATACAATTGATCTCAGCATATATGACAATCTGTCCATAGTACAATTTACAGCACTTAGGGCTGTGACTGCTATGATCTCCTCTTTTATTTTATTTTAATATTTTTTATTACATGACTGTCTATGTATTTGTGACAGTAGGAGGCGCCGTTTTGTCTCATTGGGAAGGTATTATTAAATTATTCAATTACTTTTGTAATGCGCGCAGCTACACAAAAAGGGTTTCCCGGCGCCTAGCACACAAATTGCTAGAAAAGGAGCAGTCAAGAACCATTTCCTACTAAAAGAGCCAAGTTTTAAGATTTCTCGAAAGCTGAGATAGGAGAGGTCATTCTTCAAGGACACCGGGAGAGAATTCCAGATTTTGGGGCCAAGACAAGAAAAGGAACGGCCTCCCATTCTTGCAAGTTTAAATCTAGGAATCACGAAGTCTCCGTGGGCTGTAGAGCGCAGGGGACGAGAAGGAATGTAAGGATGGATGAGTTCTTGCAGATACGCTGGTGCCACACCTTGTTTGATTTTAAAGATGTAGCACAGGGTTTTAAATTTAATTCTTTAATCAATTCGAAGCCAGTGAAGGTCACCTAAATACGGCGAGATGGAAGCCTGTCTAAGAACTTGACAAATAAGGTGTACTGCAGAGTTCCGAACTACCTGTAGCTTTCTCAGTACCGTTTGGCAGCTACCGAGATAAAGAACATTGCCGTAATCGAGTCGACAGGTGATGAGTGCCTGGACTACCGTGCGTTGAGGCAGGAAGCATCCAAATGATCTTACAAAGCCACCTCAAGATCGTGAAACAGATGGCAGCAACACTCACCACCTGTTGTCTCATAGAGAGACTATTATTGATAATGATGCCCAGATTACGGACATGGGTGACGGGTAGGGGAAAAGAACCCATTTCCTGAGGCCAACGGTGAGGGCCAGATAGATCCTTGTGCTTGCCCAGGATAAGGACCTCAGTCTTATCCCCATTTAACTTCAAAAAGTTAAGGCGCATCCACAGGTGTCGTAGCGTCTTTAGTGGTGGAAAGCGAAAAGACAATCTGCGTATCATTTGCATACGAATATAGGGAAAGACCCGCCTCTTCCACAATCTCTGCCAGAGGTCTGACATAGATGTTGAAGAGCAGAGAGCTTAAAATTGATCCCTGTGGGATTCCATGTGCTGATACGCAGATCTTAGATGATGCCTTAGCAGGAAAGACTTGAAAAGTGCGACCATCAAGGAATGAAGCAAACCAGGATAGGGCAGTGCCGTCCAGCCCAAGAGACCTAAGGGCGTTAAGCAGGATGTTATGCGACACAGTGACGAATGCGGCACTCAAATCTAATAGAATGAGTTCCGCAGTTTCCCCTTGATCTAAATGCTGGCGCAGTTTCTTAGTAACCCCAAGCAGAGCGGTTTCAGTTGAAAAGTTGGCTCTGAACCCGGATTGTGAATAATTAACAAAGCCAACTTTGTCTGTGTTGTGTCAGTTGAGTATTGATATGTTTCTCCACAATTTTGGAGAAAGCCGGAAACCGAGATATTAGTCTAAAGTTAGCTAGTACAGAAGGATATGCTCCGGCCTTTTTAGGGCTCGGACTCCTCCCCACTGAAAGTGGGAGGAGCTTCGAGAACTAATGTTAAAGAAGAAAAAAAAGAAGTATCTCCTAGGGCTTTGGCCGAGAAAAATTCCACACATTCCTTTGCGTGTTCTGTCATCTGGCCAGTGATTCGTCTTCGTTGTGTTGTCGTTTTAATAGGCTTGAAGTGATAGGGTAAATGTAGTTTTGTTCCGCCATCTTGGGCATATTTCGTTCGTGCTCGCGCAAAGAAGTACATTAATTATAATTAGGAGCTGTCAGGGTGGCCGTGTAATGCATTCCAGATGGTGTGCGCGCGTTCACCATCTAGCAGTGTGTTTGTCTGGCGCGCGTCCTCCTCACGTGCACACAGGCATAGACGCCGTGTGCGGCTCCTTCCTGCCGGCCCGGGGAGCTGCTCTGCCGCTCTCTGGCTCACCCCCCGTCTCCCCGCCTGATTTAGTGTGAAGTTTATGGGCACGTGCCAGGAGCAGTATATGTGCTGCGGTGCTCTCTGCAGTTTATGGGGACGTGCAAGTGGCAGCAGCAGCGCCGCTGTGCTCCCGTATGGCCCCCGAGCCCATCCGCACTGGGTAATGGGCACGCGCAGGGCAGCGGCAGCAGAAGCACCGAACTGCGAGGCGCTCTAGTCTGCACCGGTTTGCCAAGCTGAAATTGTAAAGCATCACAATGCGAGGAGCGCCTGTGTAAACACAAAACAGCACACGGATCCAAGCTGTTCGTGATTTGCGCTGCCAAAACTCCATCAATCTTTAAGAAGGTGGGATACAAGGATTATGTATTCTTATAACACACTATTTCGAGCAGGAACACTCTTATCTTGCCAAAACACGGGCCAAAAGGAGTTCGCGGATTATGTAAAAAAGGCCAGGACATTTCTAGAGGGGATTACAAGGAAAAAATGCTTTAAGTCGGAGCACGTAAATATGCGTTATAGCAGCTCACACCGAGCACCTGTGAAAACTAATAACTACAACAAATCTTTTCACTGAGAAACGCACCAGGCACTATAAACGGATGAAAACTATGGCTCAGATCAGCTAAAAAAACACCAAAGAAATAATGCAAAGCCCATTGGGTTGAGAGTGCTCCAGTTCCCCCCCCCCTCCTCCCCCCTCAACCCCCCCTCCAACCTCCCCCTCCCCCTTCCCCCCTCTCCTGTCACCTGGGGTAGGCCAAGCTGACCGGGCTGCGGCTGCATGAAACACAGAAAACTGGATATTTGCATAATGAACGAGACCAACTATGTTTCTAACGGTGGCGAGATGAAATGCTGATTATCATTAAAGTAGAGTTGGGAAAACTAAAACACAGACCAAGACCAATAGCATTGACTGCAGATGCAGAACTGGAAAGCCGGACGAAGACCGGATGTAGGTGTTATCGACAAGGATCTTGCACAAGAACATCCCTTCTCCGCACTAGAACAAATATGCAGCGACGAACAAATAACCTGTGAGGTTTGGCGGGGAGAATCACTTTCAACAACAAATGGATAACCAAAATTTGAAAAGCCGGCTAGGCGAGACAATGAGATGGGAGACAATGCTGCAGAATGCAGTGCAGCATGACACAGCACAAGACATACAGTGAGCTACACTGCTGCCTAGGCTAGAACAAACTGTTACACAATGAATGTAGAGGTGACACGCTTCCTTCCAGCGCCTATTCATGGCACGGCAGAACGGACGCAAGCAGATCTAGGCACTTGTACGCAGCACATAAAGGACACAGGGCAATAACCCAGGCCCTGGGCCAGGGAGGGGATGTGCACCTGTGCACTTTAGTGCGGGTCAAATGGCAATGGAGGGCTCAGAGGTCATACAGGGCACTGCAGAGCAGAACACTTCAAAACGTAGTTTGAATACAGTAGTTTGTAAGCACTAACATGCATAATGTACAGCAAGATGTCTCACTGAGTTAAACTCTTGCTGCGAACATCGGTTTTGATAGGAAGAACAAGCAAAGCCAACGTAAATGTCCATCCTTCCTATGTATGTAAACTGCGTACCAATTCATTGGTTAACTGTAACATCTTTTGTTGCAGCGCTTTCAAGTCGTAAGTGTTGTGAGATGTGAGATGTGAGTGCAGAGTAGTGTGTAGAGTAGTGAGTAGTGAGTAGAGTAGTGAGTAGAGTAGTGAGTAGAGTAGTGAGTAGAGTAGAGAGTAGAGTAGAGAGTAGAGTAGTGAGTAGAGTAGTAGAGTAGTGAGTAGAGTAGTAGAGTAGTGAGTAGAGTAGTAGAGTAGTGAGTAGTGAGTAGAGTAGTGAGTAGTGAGTGCAGAGTAGTGAGTAGGGTAGTGAGAAGTGAGTAGAGTAGTGAGTAGTGAGTGCAGAGTAGTGAGTAGAGTAGTGAGTAGTGAGTAGAGTAGTGAGTAGTGAGTAGTGAATAGAGTAGTGAGGTGAGTAGTGAGTAGTGAGTGCAGAGTAGTGAGTAGTGAGTAGAGTAGTGAGGTGAGTAGAGTAGAGTAGTGAGTAAAGTAGTGAGTGCAGAGTAGTGAGTAGTGAGAAGAGAGTAGTGAGTAGTGTAGTGAGGTGAGTAGTGAGTAGTGAGTGCAGAGTAGTGAGTAGAGTAGTGAGTTGAGTAGTTAGTAGTGAGTAGAGTAGTGAGTAGAGTAGTGAGGTGAGTAGAGTAGAGTAGTGAGTAAAGTAGTGAGTGCAGAGTAATGAGTAGTGAGTAGAGTAGTGAGTAGTGAGTGGAGAGTAGTGAGTAGTGAGTAGTGAGTGCAGAGTAGTGAGTAGTGAGTAGACTAGTGAGTAGAGTAGTCAGTAGAGTAGTGAGTAGAGTAGTGAGTCGTGAGTAGAGTAGTGAGTGCAGAGTAGTGACTAGAGTAGTTAGTAGTGAGTGCAGAGTAGTGAGTAGTGAGTGCAGAGTAGTGAGTAGAGTAGAGTAGTGAGTAGTACATCACAGGCAGCAGCTGTGCAAGCATCTTACACTCACAAGGAGACCACAGGCAGCTGAGGTGCAAGCTTCTCCCACTCACAAGAAGGACATCACAAGCAGCAGCGGTGCAAGCTTCTCACACTCACAAGAACGACATCACAGGCAGCAGCAGTGCAAGCTTCTTACACTCACGAGGAGACCACAAGCAGCAGAGGTACAAGCTTCTCACACTCGCAAGAAATACATCACAAGCAGCAGTGGTGCAAGCTTCCCTTACACACTGACAGCAGGTACTGTGCCAAGGCAGCAGCAGCAACAGAGCAAGAGTCCCTTACAAAGAACAGGAACAGCACAGAGATGCACAATGCAATCTTCTCATACTCACAGGCAGCAGCGGTGCAAGTTTCTCACACTCACAAGAAGGACATCACAGGCAGCAGCTGTGCAAGCTTCTTACACTCACAAGGAGACCACAGGCAGCTGAGGTGCAAGCTTCTCCCACTCACAAGAAGGACATCACAAGCAGCAGCGGTGCAAGCTTCTCATACTCACAAGAACGACATCACAGGCAGCAGCAGTGCAAGCTTCTTACACTCACAAGGAGGCCACAGGCAGCAGAGGTGCAAGCTTCTCACACTCGCAAGAACGACATCACAAGCAGCAGTGGTGCAAGCTTCCCTTACACACTCACAGCAGGTACTGTGCCAAGGCAGCAGCAGCAACAGAGCAAGAGTCCCTTACAAAGAACAGGCACAGCACAGAGATGCTCAATGCAATCTTTCTCATACTCACAGGCAGCAGCGGTGCAAGCTTCTCACACTCGCACGAAGGACATCACAGGCAGCAGCTGTGCAAGCTTCTTACACTCACAAGGAGACCACAGGCAGCTGAGGTGCAAGCTTCTCCCACTCACAAGGACATCACAAGCAGCAGTGGTGCAAGCTTCTCACACTCACAAGAACGACATCACAGGCAGCAGCAGTGCAATCTTCTTGCACTCACAAGGAGACCACAGGCAGCAGAGGTGCAAGCTCCTCACACTCACAAGAAGGACATCACAGGCAGTAACGGTGCAATATTCTCACACTCACAAGGAGATCACTGGCAGTACACACCACATGAACACATTCCATAACACAGAGCAACAATACATTGGCATTTACAATGCCATTAGCTCAAACTCAAATAAATCCGAGCCCGATTGCATTTCTAATGCTTGTTTAACAAAGGGATGACTGTGGCTCGCTTCCACCTGGGGGGGTACCAAGGCCTCCCGCATAGAGGCGTTAAGAAGATCGATAAGGACGCCTTTAGATGTGGCAGAGAGATGACAAAGGCTGTTAATAGGCAAAGGATCAAGAGGAGTCCCAGATTTAATACAGTTTAAACAATTTTGGAAAGACGCCTCTTCAAATGGGTGCCAAAAAGAAATCTTGGCACTCGGGTCACAATTATTGTGATATGTAGGCAGGGATGTGGAATTCCTATAGCCCGACGCCCAGGACATATTGTATGGGGTCAAGGGCAACAAGTTTTAATGTGTATTTTGTCCTTGGGACAAGTAGGCCCAACCCCCTGCAGCACACACCCTTTGGCTGCCAGTTTGCAGAGCCACATTAAGGGTCAGGGAAGGGCACTGTCTGCAGTTAAGTTAATATTTGTGTGCATATGTTAATGCTGTCAAACTTGTATTTATGGTTCATTAATTTAAAGCCTTTATTATTAGGGTGAGCACTCTCAGTAAATGTAAATTCTGACTGCATTACTGACAGGGGTTCCAGTATAAAAATGTGTACACACGGTTTCAAAGTTTAGCTATATGAGGCTATGCAGAATGGTCCCAGAATGCTCTTTGATTAGATGCAAATATTTGCAGAAGCTTGAAAGCAAGATTAATGATTATTTGCTTTTAATATAAAATTTTCCTAAAAAATTAAAGTAGGCGAAAAAAACATTTTGCCAAACTACCGTAAAATTTCAGGTTCCATTTCATTGCTGCATCATTTAGTAAAATGCTACTATTTCTCAAAAATATTCATATCTGAAAATCACTGTAACCAGTTTCAATAAGATTAATGGAAACATAAAAATAAACAAGCTTTAGCAAATCCAGTTGGTCTGAAATTGGTGGTCAGCTTTTTAGTTTTGGCAATGCGGGACTTGTTTTGGCATCGTTTTTGGAAAACCTTATTGATGGGAGAGCTGCCGGACCCTCACCATTATAACAAACATTGGCAAAAGCAAAAATAGTTTTTTGTCTCAATAAAGCACACACTACCACATTAGTTATTGGCACCGAACACAACTACTTTGTGTGCCGATATGCTCCTTGTGAAAGAGCAGAATGCGATCACTCACAGTGAGGGAGAGTGCAGCTATATGGCTTTTGTGAATTTACAGAAGTAGGGCAAGAAATTGTACTCCTATAAAATATTTGTGAACTGCATTTTAGCATGAGCAAATACGCATGTGTAGATTTGCTCATGCAAAAACCTAAGTGTTTGCAAGTTCATTTTCCCTCCAACCACTTTTTTCCCAACTCTGGAAGAAGGTGTACGTCTGCCATTATCAAGAGTACATTTCCAACATTTCTCAGTATGGGAAAAGATTAGAGAAGAGTTGTTGAAAACCCTTAAACATGCAAGTTAGTAGATTTGCACAGACTCAAAAGGGCATTTCAACCCTGGAACTTTTGCTTACCACTACCTTCAGTCCCGGTATGTAGATCTGCCGACACGTGGCAACATAAAGGGATTGCTAGTATTCAAACACTACTATGGTATGAGCCCTAGCATAATCAGAGAGGCTATATAACAGCTCTTATATAATGAGATTGCTGCCATACTTTGTCACCGCACTACATGGCACCCAAGGGACAAGTGGATTTTGTTACAGGACAAGTAGATTTATGAGGCAACCTGTCCCATGGACAAGTAGATATTTTAATAAATTCCACACCCCTGGTAGGGTCAAATGCAGAAGCCATACTACACAAGGAATGGGAAGGAGCAGAGAGTGACTTGTAAATAAGTCCAACCTTCTGAATAAAGAAGTCAGCAATGTTGTTACATTGATTTTCATCAAGGACAGGAGGAGGGGGGATGGTATTAGAGCCAGTTAACTTCTTCACTACCGAAAATAGAGCCCGAGGACGATTAGATGCCTTAGTTATTGTATTAGCAACGTAAAAAATGCGTGCCTCTTTACGCGCTGAATGATAACTTTTAAGAGCAGCTTTGTAAGCATCTTTACAAGTTAAAGAGTACGATCTCCTCCATCTTCTTTCTAGTGCTTTACATTTAGGCTTAATAACTACGAGATCATTTGTAAACCATGGGGCAGGAGGGTGATGAGTAAAGTATGTATTCTGCACTCACATAAAGGGAATTATGTTTGAAAGTTGATCTTATAAAACCACTCTAGATATGTTCAGCAGGATTGGCAGGCCTTGCGAAACACATTTTTTGCTTTTTAAGATGCGGGGACCTTGGAGTTTCTATCTCTCTATCTATCTATCTCCCCCTATCTCCCCCTATCTCCCCCTATCTCCCCCTATCTCCCCTTATCTCCCCTTATCTCCCCTTATCTCCCCTTATCTCCCTTTATCTCTCTTTATCTCTCTTTATCTCCCTATATCCGGATTAAACACCTTGCCTAAACCCTGAAAGACGTGTAGGACTTAGGATTTGTGAGCCACAATGCATCTGTGAGAGGAGGTTAGAAGTCTGTCACACAACAGGTTTGATCATGAAAGACTAGTATGGCTGTTTGAAATTCATCACGCCTGATGAGTGACTCTGAAATGGTAGTTCTGCTAGGCATAATTACTCCAGTACTATACAATAATGAGTAAAACCTCATGGAATGGTGATTTGCCTTATTCGGCCGGTCCCCACTACCATTCTGTTCGATCCACTGTATAACCGCACGGAATCTCCTGTCCCATCTGATTTTACCACCTGCGTTGAGCAGGTGATAAACGTATGCAGGGGCTGGTGTGTGGAATGGGTGTGAGGGAAGGGGGTGTGGGGTGTAAGGAAGGCAAGAGGAAGTGTTTTTAGCAGGGGAAGCATTCTATGTTCGTTCTCCCTGTTACAAACAAAAATAAGGGCTTGGCTGCAGCATGTTTTTTTAAGGTTTTTTTTTATTTCCCTTTGATTTTTACCTATGCATATAGCAGGAGTAAACCGTGATACAGCTCAAAATAACTTCGTATTTGAAACACTTCAACTTCTAATATGACTTGTTATGCCTTTTGCACAGTATAGTCAGGTCAGCAGAGTGCATGCGCTGACTAATGAACAAGTATGTGCTTTTACACTGATTAGAGAGGAGCACCTGTGCGCACTGATGATTCAGTGTAGAAATCTCAGAAATGTGCCTCTACCTGTGCTAATGAAGTATGCAAACAGGTTTGTGCAAAAGAGCATTTTGTTTGTGATACATTCATAGGGCTGTATCGCGATCAAGTGCACAGGTTCAAGGCAGAGCCAAGCACCAGTTTTCATGCGCCTAAGTCATCTAAAGTCCCTACATGTACCTCAAAATGTCTCTGAGTTAAGGCATGAAGTTTAGGCCGAACAAGGCAGAAATGGTGATCAGAGATTGCCTTCTGTTAACAACTTATTCTATCTAAGGTTACATTTATGAACTTCAAGCGCAAAAAAGAGGTGATCAGCTCTGCACTGAGCCAACTCAGTTCATCATGAAATGGCCCCAGTTTGAAACAGTGCACACACACAATTGTGTTCACTTAACACCTTAACTGAAGAGACATTTCCACCACAGTGCTGAGCCCTTTTTTAGCTATTAGGGTTAGTTTGCGCTGAGGACTCCATAACATTTTTTTCCCACTTAAGGTGTCCACGCCAAATTTTCATCCGTTGTAAATATTTTATTTGTTGAATCATTACAATCAATAAAAAAAACATACATGAACAATAAAAAACGACATTATGACTTCAAATTCACACAAAAAAAAAGACTTGTCCAATTCCTGTTTTTTAGCGGCCACAACGTAAAGTTTGATAAGGTTAACATTTACAAAATTATTGTGTGCACAAATAATCCACTTAAGCCGGTTAATTTAGCAACAGTAGGAAGCATGAGCAGTGAGCAATGTTCATGGCAACAGTTCTTAACAGATAAAATATATATTACATAAACCTGCAAATTAGATGATATCAATAAAGTTGACAATTGAGGTAAATGGCAAATCGTAAAGTGCATTTGTGCTGACATTACAATCACAATATAATCCGACTAAAATTCAAGCATCTTTATTCTCTAGATATACTTATAACCACATTAACCCCTTCCCTGCTGCCGACGGCCGTTGGCCGTCACAAGCATTACCTTTGTAGTGCTGCACATGTCCAACGGCCGACGCGGCCCCACTTGCGCAAGAGAATGCCTGCACCGCGGCAGAATTACCGCCGCGGTTAACGGGTTAATGGTGTATGTACCTATTTTATTAGACCGCGTCATCACAAGATGATAGTTTTTTTTTCCAGCTATAAAAATAAACTTAACGAAAAGTCATTTGTGGCGATACTCCAGTGAGACGTGATGGTGCCATTTCTACAGATCTTACTCCCAATTCATTAAAAATGGAATTTAATAGGAATTTCCGCTCATCTAATAATTGGGGACACAAAGTTACAATATGAACTAGTGTTTCATCACATAATCCACACAGCCTACATACTTTGGAAGGCCATTTTTTTCCCATTTTGGAAATCCATCCTTAGATGGGTATCGCCTAAACCGCATTAACATAAATCTATTTTTAAAAAACGGTTTTAGCTAGGACAACAAATATGGTTGTGGTTCCAATTTTCCAACTGACTATGAATGGTTCTTTTTCCTAAGCTCATCATTGTCAGTTATGGTCGACAGTAAATTAACAGATTGATTTATTGATCTTTTAAATGACTGTTTACTTCTAACTTCGTCTTCTAAATTTGGGCATTCAAAGTTAAGTAAGCACTCATTTAAAAATGATCTCCAACTGCTTGCATGATCACTTCTCAGAATCTCATGCCAACACTGACATGAGAGAGAACCTTTTTTTGATCGTGATAATGATAGTAAAGATTTTAAATAAGTAGATTGCCGAGCCAAAATGTGTCTTTTTAGTCCAAATTCTAATCTTACGTTGGCACGGACTATAAATCTGGGAATCCTATAAACTGATTTATAAACTTTTATCTGAATGTCATCTAAGATTTTTGCATCTTTGCCACAGAAGATCATCGAACCGTATTCCAGGGATGGAATCAGTTTAGCTTTCATGACATTCAGCAAGTGCTCATAATTTAGGCATAATAACTTATCCCTTAACTTTCTAAATGCAAATGATAGCGATGTTGCCTTTGCCTCAAGGTTCCTGAAATGCTGCCCAAATGACATGTTCTCATCAAATGTACTTCCCAGATATTTGTACAATGTTACTGATTCAATAAACAACCCATTAATGTTCCATACTTTTGAACCTAATTTCTTTCCTTCTATAGTCATAAATTTTGTCTTTTTAATATTTACTTTAAGACCGCTCAGAGTCATATATTGATTAAAAGAATCAACTATTCTTTATAAACCTACGGCCGTGTGACTTTTTTCAAGTGAAGCAGCTGGTTGGTAAACCATCGTGACTTTTTTTGTTCTCATGGTCGCACCTTTCGATGTTTTCGGGGGAGGAAAATGATCCAGGACGGCTGAACAGAGACGTGGCCAGGACCATAGATTTTCCTTCTGCTATTTCCTCTTGAGCATTATTGATTAACGAAGATAAAGCTTTCAATATTTCTTTTTCATTTCTCTGGTTCCATTCCAGCCGTCTCAAATTAAACGATGTTGGGATAGTTTCAATTATTTTCACTTCCGGTAAATGATCCAACTGAAGTTCCAATGAAATTATTTGCGGATTATGATCACTTTCTATTCTCGACATTACGCGATAGCTGCAAAGTGAATTTATTAGCACATTTGAAATTATTGTATAATCAATAGTAGTTGGGTTACCTAATTTTTTAAGTGTAGGAGTTTGACCATCAGCCAGTAAACACTTAAGGTTGAATTTTATAAATTGAGAATTAATGAGCCTTGACAACAATCTCGTTGGTATATTAGGGGTGTTGCGAGTAAAAAAGTGCATGTTAAAATCTCCAGAGAGGATTATCATTGAATCCAGATGTTCATAATACAAGACTTTTACTATTTCCCAGAAACTTGAGAATTGGGTAGCCTTATCCAAATTTTTTGCACTTATATAAATATTTAAGAAAATAATAGATTGATTAAATACCAACTTAATACACTGTAGCCATGCCACTTGAAAATCAATTTAAAAATGTTTAACATCCAAGCTTAAAGAAATATAAGTGGAGAGACCTCCACTTGCATGACCAACGGCAGCCTTACTACGAGCAGTATTTAGATATTCATAATAATCAATTAGCTGTTCACATTCCATATTCCAAGTTTCCTGGAACATTAATATATCAAAATCCCAAAGAAAGATTATTTCATCAGGATCCTCTACGAGGGTGTTAAGACCATTTACGTTCCAAGAACATATATTAAGTGTTTTTAACTCTTTGTTAATGGAATTTAGGCATCAATCATGCTTTATTGGACTCCCTTTGACCAATATTTTTGGAAGCGAATTCCAATCGTCAGAAAAAGGATTTTCAATCTTTAACTCTTCGCAAGTTCGAATGCCCGGTTTACCACTCATGATCTTAATCCCAGATGACAGATCTAATTTTGATGAAGGCCCTATGGCTCCTTTCAGAGCTATGACTTGTGGTCCTAGTTTTAATTTGCGTACACTAGACTTTGGGGCTGGACTATAAGATGTTGTCATCGGGATGATTAATGTCGGGTATTGGGAGTCTCGGATTCTCCAGATTGTAATGCCCCACTTCTCAAATTGATTAATATTAGCTAAGATGTTACTAATAGTGACCTCATGATGCCAGGTCGTTATTGTTATTTCATTGTTAGGGTAGATCTGGTCTTTCCTAAACTCAACGGAGTCTAAATCATCTGACGTTACATCCTTCAAATCAGCAATTGCATTCAGTAATTTTAAAATATTGCCCGATTCAATATGTCATGAGAACCTCTAGTAGTGTATTGTGGACAGAAAACTACTGTTCTTGACTCACTCAAAGTATCACGTGCCATTAATTTATCATTATTTATATTACTAGTTGTATCGCTCTTCCTTGCGTCGGGTATTGATGCCTGAATATACACTTTTCCCGTCACAGGCTCATCAGTTGTCATTTGCTCGGGAGTAATTTTCTCTTCAATAATGTGATCATTAAGATTTTCATGATTGAAATTATTTGTGGTATTCTGAACAATAGAGTTTAGCTCAGCACACTGTTTATCAACTCCATTAAATGCCTTGTCTTGTCCGTTAACCCCTAAACTCGATGTTACGGTGATTTTGCGCCATATACTAACATTGGACGCATCGGAGGCTGGGATTCCGGTGACTTGACCCTTTGACTCAGGTGACAATTTGAATACATGTGCTTCTGAGGGTCTGAAGATCGGATATAGCTCTTTTTATTCGGAGCAACATCACTTATGTGTTTTTTTTTGGTTTTAGTTCATTTATTATGAGTTTTCCTCAATCTTTTTCTCGCTCTTTTCGATAGGCCTTTTTTAGTTGTAATAGAAGTTTGATCTGCATTATTTTGTATTCGACTTCATTCATCAATCAATATTTCATCCGTAGATTTTTCTCTTTAATGCCATCTTGTGATGTATCATCGTTTAAGAGGCGTTCTTTTTCTCCTGTGGCAGTAGTTTTTATTTGAATTATATTTTGTTGCTGTGTTTTGCACTTGAAGAGTTATTGTGGTTATTTCTTCTCTATTCACGTTTTGCTGTTGGATCCGTAACTCTTCTGATGAGTTTAAGGAAGTTTAAGGACTTTGTTGCCAGGGATGAATCAACTAATCTATCGTTCAATGTTGTTTTCTTTTGGACCATTCTGCTCGACATCAATTTAACTTCTTCAACCATAGAGCTAACGATAAGCGATAAATCCGAAATTTTATCAATCAATTGCTCACAAGTGCAGGTTATTGATTCTCCTTGTTGGATTGAACTTTAGTTATCAAATTAGACAATTGGAGAATTTTTGCATCTATTCCAACTACGTGGGCGGACAATATATTTAATAAATCAACTTGGGTATTTAATTTATCTGAGTGGAAATTGAGGGCATTAGTAATATTGTCCATTGTATTTAATAGACTCTCCCATACACCACAATCTAGATTATTGAGTTTTTTTCCTTTACATTTGGTCCGTTACAATGATTTCCTCCAAATTTGTCGAGTAGTGATAGGTCTACAGAGCTAAACAGATTATTTGAAGCTGCTGCTTGAGTAGATTTACTTTGCTCCATTGAAATATACGCCTTTTCAGATCCAACTTTCCCAGGAGTAAGTAATCACTTCTTATCAGTATTAGTGGGACTATTTTCCAGCATTATACTCGATTGGTCCAGGTTAAATAACCTTATGCTTCTATTTAGGCCATTAGGGCTAGATATTTCTAATATTGGTGAATTGCCCCCTTAGCGCATTCTGCCTCAAATGGGTCGGAGTCTATCAAAAAAACCTCATCTATTGAATTTTGATCCATGACGGGGGAATTTTAATTGGTGCACCATTTGAGTCATGACTACAGGCCCGCGGCTTATAGATCACCTTTCGAGCAGTCAGAGTTGCAGAAAGGGCTACATCAGCCATGGGTACCATTGACGCCAGAATGTGCATGAACTTGAGCATGAACTTGGGCTTTTGTCTGTATCATACAAGGCGGTTTTAAAGGCGGGTTCAAAATCGCAGCCGATGAACAGAGCCCAGAGATTTTTACTTTCATTGACGTAGTTCACCGCCTCCATGTCATGCCTGCTTGCAGGGAGCGGGCGCAGCGCTCGTAACTGGAGACGTGATTGGCAAAGAAGAAGTGGTTGGCAAAAGCTCACCATAAGATTGCGTGCGCATTGCGCATGCGCATGGTAGTTCCTGGTGCATTTAGGACCGCCTTTCCATTCCGGAAGCGCTTCGCGTCTACCTAGTGTCATTGGTTCGTTCCGGGTCACTGGGGGAAGCCGTCCGAGGAGTCAGCGGTTGGCGTCTCTCCACCATCGGCGTTTACGGCGGTATTCGTGAGTTCAGGAAGATTCCTGAGATAGCGTCTCTCCTTGAATTATTGTTTGTTGCTTATTATTACCTTTGGTTTAGAGCCGGCTGGCTTACAAGGATTTCACTCCGCTGTGGTAACAGCGGGTGCAGTATTATTGTTCTGACTCAAGGGTAGTCAGATTACTAAGTGTTGTCTCTGAGTTGTGTTGCAAGTCGAGTCCCTAGTTTTGTTGGGACTTTGTTTTATCGTACCTTGTGCCGGTTAACAAGGGGATTGGATGCTTGGAGCACTTATAGGTGTATCCTCTGATGTCAAGAGGTACAGTGCCTGTACAGAGAAACAGTATAGAAGTCTAGAAACCCTCTCATGTTTTCTTGTTTATAGGATAACATATACATACATAAGAATCAAGACTTTATACGGGGGGAAAAAGCTAAGCACACAACATTCCATAGGTATATATATATATATATTCTGGGCTATAAGAACACACGCTCAGGAAAGCTGGAACAGAACTGTAATAATCATCTGCTTTGTCTTGTAGATACAAACCTGGTGAAGCCTACACCTGTCCCGTTAGACGATTGCTGGTTGCAGTGTCTTCCCCTCCTTTCCTTGTTGTGTTCCCCCGTTTTCCCCCGCGTCACCGCTTATGTGTTAGTGATTATACCTGGCACAGGGAGGTGATAAGGGGCGAAGTTGGGGGCTTAGCATCGAGCTCCGTGGCACTCCTGCGACAATTGGAACCGAGCACGACAGAACGCGAAGCCCATAGTCTATTTGTCTCCCGAGTGCCATGGATCTATCACTTGCAGATGTAGCCAACATGATAGGCAATCTCCAGTTGGAGACCCAAGCCCTTTCAAGTAAGGTAGAAGCCTTACAACGAGATAGAGAAGGAGGGACCAGAGCTAGCTCCTCCACCCCTGTAGTACAAGTGGTTACTCCTCATACTATACCTTTGGCTCCGCCTGAGCGATTTTATGGAGACCCTAATAAATGTGCCGCATTCCTTACTCCATGCCAGCTCCATTTTCTGTGCAAGGCAGCTTGTTTCCCGAATGACCAGGCTAAAGTCGCATTCGTCCTTTCTTATCTAGGAGGTTCTGCTGCTAATTGGACGATTCCTTTAATTGAAAAGGATGATCCCCTCCTCTTAGATTACGATCTGTTCAGACGAGAATTAAGAAAGATGTTTGATAAACATACCTTCACTCATGCAGCAGATACAGAACTTTTGCACCTTAAACAGGGAAACAAGGATCTTATAACGTATATCTCAACATTCAACAGATTGGTTGTAGAGGCTGATTGGCCCCCAGAAAAGCGCAGTGCACTTTTTTATAAAGGATTAAGGGAGGAGTTAAAAGACGCTCTAGCTCATGTTGTGGACCCCCCTGATTCTTGCCCTGAATTAATAGATTTGGTTGTGAAGCTTGATCATCGGTTAAATGAAAGAAGAAAGGATAAGGGTAGATATGAATATCCTCGAGTAGGTATGAGGGAAAAGAAACCAGAGATAGAATCCAAAATCGAAGAACCAGAACCTATGCAGATAGGTAGCATTAAGGGTCCCCTGACAGAAACCGAGAAACAAAGGAGAAGAGACAATAAATTATGTCTCTATTGTGGTAAAGCGGGGCATTTCCTCAGAGAATGTCCTGTAAAACCTAAACAGTCACGCCGAGCGGAAAACTAGCAGACCCGAGACCGAACGAGACTACTCTCTCGGGTCCTATGAAACATATGGTCTCCTCTGTCATGGTTAACAAGGGTCATTTTTATGTCCCTGCTCAGCTTACATGGATGGGAAACAAACTAGATGTTCCTATTATGGTAGATTCGGGAGCCTCAGGGAATTTTATGGATACGCAATGGGCAATGGAGCATTCTGTTCCAGAAATAAGGAAAACCCTTATTGAAGAAGTGTATACTATTGATGGCAGTCCTTTGAAATCCGGACCCATCACACATACTTCCATTATGATTGAACTCCCGATCAGTTCCACTCATTGGGAAGAAATTGCTTTTGACTTGATAGATTCCCCCCAGTTTCCAGTGGTATTAGGGTTGCCCTGGCTACGCTTACATAATCCCCAGATAGATTGGGAACATTCAAATCTTACCTTTAGTTTAAGATGTACCTCCCATAAAAAAGCTGAGATTGCTCCTATCACACTTGAGAATACGACAGGGTCAGAAGATCCTAGTCCACAAGAAGAGGAAGCAGAAAAGAAAGTCAATTCCATAACACCTTTCACAGACTCACTCCTTACGGTGGAACAACCTGATGTAGAATTACCTGCGGAATATGGAGAATACCAATCAGTGTTTGATAAGAAACAGGCCACCATACTGCCCCCGCATAGGGTATATAATTGCCGAATAGAGTTACAACCTGGAGCCAAAATACCTACAAGTAGAGTATATTCTCTCACAGAAAAGGAGAATATATACCTCAGAGAATACCTTGATAATATGCTGGAGTTGGGATTTATACGAGTCTCTAGATCCCCTGCTTCCTCAGCTCTTTTTTTTATTCCTAAAAGGGAAGGTGGATTGCGCTGTTGCATTGATTATCGCTCTCTCAATTCTATTACAATCAAGAATAAATATCCCCTTCCCCTCATATCTGTTCTTCTGGACCAAATAAAGGACGCCAAATGGTCTACCAAATTAGATCTTCGTGGTGCATATCATCTGGTCAGGGTCCAGGACGGAGATGAATGGAAAACGGCCTTTTGTACTAAATATGGGTTGTATGAGTATTTAGTAATGCCCTTTGGGCTTTGTAA
Organism: Lissotriton helveticus; assembly: GCF_964261635.1. NCBI lineage: Eukaryota > Metazoa > Chordata > Amphibia > Caudata > Salamandridae > Lissotriton > Lissotriton helveticus. The sequence continues at coordinate 803,361,226 of NC_136057.1, read as the reverse complement.
TGCTCCCTCTGCATTTCAGTACTTCATTAATGAAGTACTGAAAGAACATCTTGATATCAGTGTAATAGCTTACATCGACGATATACTAATTTATTCCAAGACTTACAGTGAACATATTCAACATGTACAGGAGGTACTCCAAAAACTACAAACAAATCAGTTGTTTTGCAAATTAGACAAATGCTTTTTTCACAGACACCAAGTAGCCTTTTTGGGTTTTTTGATTTCGGAACAAGGTTTACAAATGCACCCGCATTAAGTGTCTGCTGTGATGAATTGGCCTCCCCCTAGAACTGTCAAAGAAGTGCAACAGTTCATAGGGTTCGCCAACTTCTACAGGCGCTTTATCCATCACTTTTGTGACGTCGTGGCCCCTATTACTAAGTTGTTGCGTAAAGGGGTGTCTTTTGAGTGGTCTATGGAGGCCGATAATGCCTTTCAGGTACTGAAGTCTGCTTTTACTCAGGCCCCCATTTTGAAACATCCTGATCTCAATAGCCCATTTATTGTGGAGGTGGATGCCTCCCAGGTAGCAGTGGGGGGAGTCCTTTCACAAGCTGATCTTACTACGGGAGAAATACATCCAGTGGCCTACTACTCCCACAAACTCACGCCTGCAGAATCCAACTATGCCGTGGGGGAGAAAGAGCTTCTTGCAATTAAGAAAGTGCTAGAAGAGAGTGGCATCAATATCTTCTGGGCACACATCACACAGTCACAATACTAACTGACCATAGAAACTTGCAGTATTTACAAACAGCACGAGCATTATCCATGAGGCAAATGAGGTGGACACAGTTCTTTAGTTTTTTTTTTGTTTTGTTTTTTTTTGTCCTCATCTCACCTTTCCAGCCTCTGCGGGTCTTATGAAGCCGCCTTCGTAATCTGTGGCCCCCCACGGCTTACCGCACTCGCTTGGGTCGTCCGACCGGTCCCCATATTTGTAAGGGACCCTGGTGTAATCATTGGACCATTTATATTAAGTTAGACTTAAATTCTTACCCCAGTTCACAAAGGGGTGCCAGATGTTCAATGTCTTGTCCTCCACAACATCATAGTCTAAGCGAGCCATAGAAAATGCAGCCTTGAGCCAATCCTCTCTTTGCGGCGGTAGAGGGTCCCTCCACTTCCTGCACATCTCCCTTCTGGCCAGCAGGATCAAGTAAAGTAATAGCCCTCTGGCCTTCTGGGGGAGGGTTTGACTAAGGCCGCCGTCATCCCCGAAAAACACTAATGTCATGTTAATCACAATGTTGATGTTAAAAATATCTCGAATGTTATCCCACACCTCATTCCAAAATTTTTCAAGAGATGGACACTCAAAAAAAATGTGTAGGTCATTTGCGAGAGGGGTTCCACATCTAGGGCATTTGGGAGCTGGATCTGGGGCGAATTTTGCGATTTTCGCTGGGGTATAATAGAGTCTATTAATCACAAAGAAATGATTTTTCTTTAAACAAGCAGGCTTAATGTATTTGTATAGGGTCAATAGAGATGGCTCGTACAATGACTCTATTGACTGTCCGAGGGGGGTTCCCACCCATACCAACGCTGAGGGGGGCATCTCGTGGTCCTCCATCTCCAACATATTTTTATACCAAACAGAGATTTCTTTATTTATTGGGAGAGTGGATTTCCACAAGGCTTCGATCTCTCTATTCCCTCTGATCTCCCCCTTTGCTGCCTCATACCAAGATGTTAGCTGTATATATTCAAATCTTGAGAGCCCTGGCCCGATCTTTGCCCTCAGGTACTCCCATAGATGTATCCCCCCGGAGTCTAACAGTTCAGACCATACTGTGATGCCTGCCCTTCTTATCGGCAATGCCAAACTGTCCCGTAGGCAGTCTGGCGTTCCCGGCGCATCCCAAACCGGAGCATTGTCAGAATAGTACCCAATGCCCCAGCACCTTCTAAGTCTATACCATAGCTCCAAAGCTGCCCTCAATACCTTCAGGCGCACCCGCTTGAAGAATCTGGGCGAGCCAAATTTGTACAGAAAAGCCTCACCGTCTCCACCCCCTACTACTCGCACCATTTCACCCAGCAGCCTCCCCCAGGCTGACTCACCCGGCTTAACCAGAAGCGTCCGTATGCTTTTAAAATGAAATGCTGCAGCATATAGCCTTAATTGCAAACACAACAGTGATGGACAGAATGTGGATCAATGTCACACATTCACCCCAGTCCAAAGATCTGGGCCCAAATCCATCGTTTTTCCACTCCACACCACCCTGGGTTAGACAATGGCGATATGCAAATCAGCGCTGACCCTGTGCCCCATGGGAACAGTCCAGTCCGAACTACAAAAGCCATGTCCTTCCCAGAACGGAAACAAGCATCCGAGGACCGGCCCGGTTTCGAGGTAACACCTCTCATCAGCCCGGCTAGCTTGATTCCAGTGGTGTGGAGTGCCTGGGACTCACGTCTGAGCATCCCCAGTACACTTAGAGCGGTAATTGCAAACACAACAGTGATGGACAGAATGTGGATCAATGTCACACATTCACCCCAGTCCAAAGATCTGGGCCCAAATCCATAGTTTTTCCACTCCACACCACCCTGGGTTAGACAATGGCGATATGCAAATCAGCGCTGACCCTGTGCCCCATGGGAACAGTCCAGTCCGAACTACAAAAGCCATGTCCTTCCCAGAACGGAAACAAGCATCCGAGGACCGGCCCGGTTTCGAGGTAACACCTCTCATCAGCCCGGCTAGCTTGATTCCAGTGGTGTGGAGTGCCTGGGACTCACGTCTGAGCATCCCCAGTACACTTAGAGCGGTAATTGCAAACACAACAGTGATGGACAGAATGTGGATCAATGTCACACATTCACCCCAGTCCAAAGATCTGGGCCCAAATCCATCGTTTTTCCACTCCACACCACCCTGGGTTAGACAATGGCGATATGCAAATCAGCGCTGACCCTGTGCCCCATGGGAACAGTCCAGTCCGAACTACAAAAGCCATGTCCTTCCCAGAACGGAAACAAGCATCCGAGGACCGGCCCGGTTTCGAGGTAACACCTCTCATCAGCCCGGCTAGCTTGATTCCAGTGGTGTGGAGTGCCTGGGACTCACGTCTGAGCATCCCCAGTACATTTAGAGCGGTAATTGCAAACACAACAGTGATGGACAGAATGTGGATCAATGTCACACATTCACCCCAGTCCAAAGATCTGGGCCCAAATCCATCGTTTTTCCACTCCACACCACCCTGGGTTAGACAATGGCGATATGCAAATCAGCGCTGACCCTGTGCCCCATGGGAACAGTCCAGTCCGAACTACAAAAGCCATGTCCTTCCCAGAACGGAAACAAGCATCCGAGGACTGGCCCGGTTTCGAGGTAACACCTCTCATCAGCCCGGCTAGCTTGATTCCAGTGGTGTGGAGTGCCTGGGACTCACGTCTGAGCATCCCCAGTACACTTAGAGCGGTAATTGCAAACACAACAGTGATGGACAGAATGTGGATCAATGTCACACATTCACCCCAGTCCAAAGATCTGGGCCCAAATCCATCGTTTTTCCACTCCACACCACCCTGGGTTAGACAATGGCGATATGCAAATCAGCGCTGACCCTGTGCCCCATGGGAACAGTCCAGTCCGAACTACAAAAGCCATGTCCTTCCCAGAACGGAAACAAGCATCCGAGGACCGGCCCGGTTTCGAGGTAACACCTCTCATCAGCCCGGCTAGCTTGATTCCAGTGGTGTGGAGTGCCTGGGACTCACGTCTGAGCATCCCCAGTACACTTAGAGCGGTAATTGCAAACACAACAGTGATGGACAGAATGTGGATCAATGTCACACATTCACCCCAGTCCAAAGATCTGGGCCCAAATCCATTGTTTTTCCACTCCACACCACCCTGGGTTAGACAATGGCGATATGCAAATCAGCGCTGACCCTGTGCCCCATGGGAACAGTCCAGTCCGAACTACAAAAGCCATGTCCTTCCCAGAACGGAAACAAGCATCCGAGGACCGGCCCGGTTTCGAGGTAACACCTCTCATCAGCCCGGCTAGCTTGATTCCAGTGGTGTGGAGTGCCTGGGACTCACGTCTGAGCATCCCCAGTACACTTAGAGCGGTAATTGCAAACACAACAGTGATGGACAGAATGTGGATCAATGTCACACATTCACCCCAGTCCAAAGATCTGGGCCCAAATCCATCGTTTTTCCACTCCACACCACCCTGGGTTAGACAATGGCGATATGCAAATCAGCGCTGACCCTGTGCCCCATGGGAACAGTCCAGTCCGAACTACAAAAGCCATGTCCTTCCCAGAACGGAAACAAGCATCCGAGGACCGGCCCGGTTTCGAGGTAACACCTCTCATCAGCCCGGCTAGCTTGATTCCAGTGGTGTGGAGTGCCTGGGACTCACGTCTGAGCATCCCCAGTACACTTAGAGCGGTAATTGCAAACACAACAGTGATGGACAGAATGTGGATCAATGTCACACATTCACCCCAGTCCAAAGATCTGGGCCCAAATCCATTGTTTTTCCACTCCACACCACCCTGGGTTAGACAATGGCGATATGCAAATCAGCGCTGACCCTGTGCCCCATGGGAACAGTCCAGTCCGAACTACAAAAGCCATGTCCTTCCCAGAACGGAAACAAGCATCCGAGGACCGGCCCGGTTTCGAGGTAACACCTCTCATCAGCCCGGCTAGCTTGATTCCAGTGGTGTGGAATGCCTGGGACTCACGTCTGAGCATCCCCAGTACACTTAGAGCGGTAATTGCAAACACAACAGTGATGGACAGAATGTGGATCAATGTCACACATTCACCCCAGTCCAAAGATCTGGGCCCAAATCCATCGTTTTTCCACTCCACACCACCCTGGGTTAGACAATGGCGATATGCAAATCAGCGCTGACCCTGTGCCCCATGGGAACAGTCCAGTCCGAACTACAAAAGCCATGTCCTTCCCAGAACGGAAACAAGCATCCGAGGACCGGCCCGGTTTCGAGGTAACACCTCTCATCAGCCCGGCTAGCTTGATTCCAGTGGTGTGGAGTGCCTGGGACTCACGTCTGAGCATCCCCAGTACACTTAGAGCGGTAATTGCAAACACAACAGTGACGGACAGAATGTGGATCAATGTCACACATTCACCCCAGTCCAAAGATATGGGCCCAAATCCATCGTTTTTCCACTCCACACCACCCTGGGTTAGACAATGGCGATATGCAAATCAGCGCTGACCCTGTGCCCCATGGGAACAGTCCAGTCCGAACTACAAAAGCCATGTCCTTCCCAGAACGGAAACAAGCATCCGAGGACCGGCCCGGTTTCGAGGTAACACCTCTCATCAGCCCGGCTAGCTTGATTCCAGTGGTGTGGAGTGCCTGGGACTCACGTCTGAGCATCCCCAGTACACTTAGAGCGGTAATTGCAAACACAACAGTGATGGACAGAATGTGGATCAATGTCACACATTCACCCCAGTCCAAAGATCTGGGCCCAAATCCATCGTTTTTCCACTCCACACCACCCTGGGTTAGACAATGGCGATATGCAAATCAGCGCTGACCCTGTGCCCCATGGGAACAGTCCAGTCCGAACTACAAAAGTCATGTCCTTCCCAGAACGGAAACAAGCATCCGAGGACCGGCCCGGTTTCGAGGTAACACCTCTCATCAGCCCGGCTAGCTTGATTCCAGTGGTGTGGAGTGCCTGGGACTCACGTCTGAGCATCCCCAGTACACTTAGAGCGGTAATTGCAAACACAACAGTGATGGACAGAATGTGGATCAATGTCACACATTCACCCCAGTCCAAAGATCTGGGCCCAAATCCATCGTTTTTCCACTCCACACCACCCTGGGTTAGACAATGGCGATATGCAAATCAGCGCTGACCCTGTGCCCCATGGGAACAGTCCAGTCCGAACTACAAAAGCCATGTCCTTCCCAGAACGGAAACAAGCATCCGAGGACCGGCCCGGTTTCGAGGTAACACCTCTCATCAGCCCGGCTAGCTTGATTCCAGTGGTGTGGAGTGCCTGGGACTCACGTCTGAGCATCCCCAGTACACTTAGAGCGGTAATTGCAAACACAACAGTGATGGACAGAATGTGGATCAATAGGCATATAGCCTAACATCAGGTAGGGCTAACCCGCCTTTTTTTAACATGCGTCTTAATTTTTTCCACGCCAGACGGACTCCCTTATTACCCCAAATGAAGCTCCCGGTTTTACTCTGAATCTTCATTAAACTTTTGTTATGAAATGTTAAGGGTATAGAGGAGAAAAGGTATGTCAGCTTGGGTAGAATGACCATCTTTACCAGGTTGGTTTTTCCGTAAATAGTCAAGGGGAGGTTCCTCCATCTACTGAAGAGACTATCGATCTCCTTCGCCACCCTGTTTAAATTGAGCTCAGGTATCTTCTCCAATTCCTTTACTACACAAATCCCTAGGTATCTCAGTTCTTTACTTACTCTTCCTGACCACTCTAAATTCCAACTCATCACCTCTGTCTTGGTCTTATTGACAAGGAACCCGGATAAGGACCCAAACTCACTCAAATCGTCAAGAGATACTTCAAACCAATAGCCAGCGCGTTTCGTCCGTAACCGGACTTCTTCAGGGCTTGTTTAGAGTTCTCTATCGTAAAGCTTCACAATGATCTTCTGGAACCAGACGACCGCATGATTCACTAGACGCCGAAACTCTGTTCGCGGCTTTCACAATTTTAATACTTCAAAAAAGGGGGAAACTTGGTACACCTTGGAATTAGGATAACTTATTGATATTTGAAAATACTCAAGTCTCAAGCTTAAAGATCATTGTGAAGCTTTACTATATAGAGAACTCTAAACAAGCCCTGAAGAAGTCCGGTTACGGACGAAACGCGTTGGCTATTGGTTTTAAGTATCTCTTGTGAATAAAGAATTTGTCGACTAAAGAAATCTGACTTTGGAATTCTTGGGAGAACGACTGGAAAGTTAATGGAACAATATGTACAACATTATTGATACTGTTTTATTCACTGTTGAAGTGTGCGGGGTCACTTTGGGCAATTTGATTTGTAAAACAAGTTTCTTGTTTTCTATTATTGGGATCTAGGGGATTGTATCCCAGACCACCTGCACCTATACACACGCACATCATAGGGATTTTTGTCACCAGTGCGGGTTAAATAGCCTTAATCTCCTGTTCTGGCTTGAATTTTGTGGCTAATTTGGGAGTGTCTGCGGAGATCTTGCAGCTCCTGTGATCCCCCGGAGAAAAGCACTCCCCGAAGAAAAGCACTCTTGCAGCTCCGCTACTGCAGCGGCTCCTGGGGATTCATTTGGGAGCCTCTTCGGAGACCTTGCAGCTCCTGTGATGCCCCGGAGAAAAGCACTCTTGCAGCCTCACAGCCCCGCACACAGTGAGCCGAACCGCAGTGAGCTCCGGCATCTGTCACATCCGCTACCCCTGTTCCTCCCCGCCTGCCCCCCACAACATGATGGGAGTCTAAAGATACCCAGGGTTGGTGGATTTTGTTGCAGGGGACAGAGAAAAAAGCCAAAATAAGTTTCGGGAAAAATGCTCTGCCAAAACGTCTTTTTGTTTTTTTTGCTAATAACTGCATTACCACAAGGTTTGGTATGCTATAATCGCCATTTTCCCAGCTTTCAGGAGCATGTGGAGCTATATCAAACATATTTGTAAGATCTTTTGGCATTTTTCTAAGAGCCCATTTTTTCTGAGTATTTGTGCTTTCAGCCTACTTTCAGTTTGTGTTGGAAATAGAGGTGAACCCATGGATGACAATACTTAATTCAGTAAGAGGCCATTTGTGTAGATCCCTCAAGGTTTTCCCACATAAACCAACTGTTGAAATAAAAAAAAAAGCAGGAAAAGTGAGCAGGAAAAAACATCCATTTGTGACAACATTTTCATCTGTAACTTCTTGTCACAACGAGCGATTTACAAAAGAAATGCACTAGGTCGCCCCCTAGGTCGTTTTTGTCGTGGGGATATATATACAGTTTGTAGATTCCCCAAGAACCAGAGGTACCCAGCAAAAACAACAGAGGTGCACGTCACAATGATTTTCCATTGTGTACTGAGAATAGAGCAGCTTCATTGGTAATATATAAAGGGTGAAAATGGGTGTAAAGAAACCCATGTGTTTTTGAACCATACACCAGATGCTGAGGTTTAGTAGCAGTGGTTATTTGTACATCTCTGAATTTATGGGTGCCCATACTAGCATGTGATTCAGAGGACACTTTGCAAAATGTCTTCTTTCTTATACACTGGCTTACAGTTGGAAGCCAGACATGCAGAGAAATCCAGTTGGTAATAACAAATGTTCTTTGCTGTGTTCCCACACATTTCCCATACAATAATGGTAATCCACATTTGTGGCTAGGCCTAGCACCTGCGACCCAATGCACCCAAAAATGCAACCTGGAGACAACCTATTTTACCAGCAGAAACTATGCTTTCCCTGCAGTGTGTTAAGCTGTGGATTTGGGGACCAAGCTCAGCTGGCACTTAGGGAAACCTACTAACCCGCACATTTATGAAAATGAGACAACTGGAAGAGTCCAGGGTGGCGTGACCAGTGGTGTACCGTTGTCATTGGGTGACATGTGGTAACTGCTTGTGGTAGGAAATTTGTGGATCCTACCGATTCCAAAACTTTCTAGCACAGAAATGTGTGAAAAATCTGGGTTTTTGTTTTAGCCAAGGTTTGTAAGGGCTTTTGGATCAGAAAACCTTGAGAGGTCCATGCAAGCCACTACACTGTGGGGGCCCCTTGTTGCCCAGTTATTACAAATGTTCAGGTTTGAAAGGTTTCCCTGGGTGGCAGCACATATAAGCCCCAAAATCCAGAGCTACCCACATTGCTTTCAGTGGAAAAATTTGATTTGTCTATGTGGCTTTTTGTGCCCTATTCTATCACTGGAGCTAGACCCCCAACACATATGTGGTACCATTTTTATGTAGAGACATGTGGAAACTCCTAGTGGTTGAGAATTTCTTGATCACAACAGATTTCAGAAATTTCCATTACAACATGTAAATAAAGAAGTGATCTTACCCATGAACACAAATTTTCACGTTTTGCAGGGCAATGTGGGAAAGTAAATGTGATCAATGCAAGTTACACTACCCTGGACAACTCTGGGTATTCAGTTCTCAAAAATGTGAGGGGTTGTTACTGTACTTTCAAAGTAAAACCACCACTTACACAGGTTGCTTTTGGCATCTGCAACAGTGCTAGCTTGAAAGAGCAAATACTAATCACAGTATCAGAATTGTGAACCCAAGACGAGTGAAGGTTTTCCATAAAGCCACAACAAGGCAACACCCACTTTATGGACCATTCGCACGCCATTAACACGCCACACACAGGATTTTAATACTACTAACCACAGGCCCAATCCCCCACAACAGTACACTAATATCAACATACCGTCACATTCATTGCACTTGTGCTCATGATGGAACCATTCCGTCATGAGCACAAAATGGGTTAAATATATATAACAAGGTGTATTGATGAATCAGTGGCTGTATGAGTGCCTGTATGGATGATTCAGTGGGTGCATGACTGACCGAATAAGTGAATGATGAGCTGTCTCAGTGAATGTATGGGGGAGTAACTAGGTTTTAGGAACATCTCTATCATTCTGTCAGATGGTATCTAAGTGGCTGAATGGGCTGGGAGTGGCTGGATGGGTGATTGATTGGGTGTATGAGTGTCTGCATGGCTGGGTGAGAGGGTGTATGACTGCCTGCATGGATGAGTGAGTGGGCGAGTCAGTGGCTGTATGGGTTAGTGAGTGTGTAAGTGAGAGGCTGTTTAGCTGACTTTGTGTATGGGTGTGTTGGAGATTGAATGAATGTGTCATTGGTATATGGGTGAGTAACTGGATATGTAAAAAGCAGTATAGATGAGTGTTGGAGTATATGAGTGACTGTATGAGAGAGGGATTGTGATAGCTGTACATGTGAGTGTGTGATTGTGTCAGTGACTGTATAGGCCAGTGAGTATGTTAGTATCTGTATGAACAAGTGAGTAAGTGCATATAACTGCAAAGGTGAGTACATGACTGTGAGTGACTCTCTAGGTGAGTGAGTAGGTATATGAGTGACTGACACCTACTTGCTTTTTTTCTTACACCTGGCTGCCCTAGAATTTATTGCAGATGTCTGGTAACATGATATACTTTACAGTCCAGTTCTATTAGCTATATAGCATTTAGAGCTAAGTTTTGGCATGTCTCCAATCCTATGAGATAAGAAGCTGCTGAACCAGTAAATACTCACCAGGGCAAGTACTTGCTGTGTTTCTACTCCATGTTTCAGCTAAACGTATACCCTGCATGTGTGATGCAGATTTTACAGAATGTTGATGGATAGTTCTAGTGTACTTTTTGAATGTCAAGTTTGAGTAAAGTCCAAAAGGGCAAAGAACAAAAATATTTTGAGTTGACCTAACAAAGTAAACCAGTCAAGTCTGAATGGTTGTTACATGTCATGGTTTCCATCTGATTGACAAGTGAAACGGTCTGTTTAGTAAAAGTTTGTTTTTCCTCTGCAGGTGGTGAGACGTTCCGTCTGGACACACTTTTGGAATGGTGGAGGGAAAAGAATGGCATTTTTTGTTCTCGACTAATAATTGTTCTTGATTGTGAAAATTCTCAACCGTGGGTAAAAGACGTTAAAAAAGTTAGTAACCTTTACATTGCTGTGCAAGGAGCAGAAATGACAAAAATTGTAGATGTTGAGGATGCAGATTTTCCTCAAATAGGAGATTTCACTAAAGAATGGGTGGAATACAACTGTAACCCAGAAAATAACATCAGCTGGTCTGAAAAAGGGCGTATGGTGAAAGCAGTGTATGGGGTGTCAAGACACTGGAGTGATTATTCTCTACATTTACCAACAGAAAGCGACATTGCCAAGCACTGGATGATTTATTTCCCACGAATTACATATCCATTGGTACATTTAGCAAACTGGTTTTGTGGTCTAAATCTTTTCTGGGTTTGCAAGACCTGCTACAAATGCATGAAACGATTAAAAATGAATTGGTTTCTACCTGCTGTGCTGGACACAGGGCAAGGCTTTAAGCTTGTGAAATCCCATCTGAAATCCAGAGCAACTTGATAGACCTCAAATGTTTTGCTTGAAAGCCTTTGTTCTTATTTTTCCATGAATGGTTAAACAAGGTTCTCTTAAATGGCAAAGCTACTGCGGTAGCCAAGTCCCTTTTTCATCTTAGGCAGCACTCCAGAAGACTTGTTAAATATTTTACTGCACAAAGTGGTACCATTGTATGTAAACTTTGTTACTGAATTGTATATAAATATGTAAAACATGTAAATTAAAGATACTTTTGAAGAAAAAAATGTTTTCATTGTGCATCTGCACGAGTTTGCATTTATTCCACTAATGTGACTTTGAAATGTATTTCTGGCACTGGGTTAGGGTTTCTTGTGGATGCTTAAGTGTGTGTCTGAAATAAAAATGTCCCTGTTTTGTCATTGTTCCCATTCAAAGTTGCATGTCTGTTATTAGCTTTGTAATGTGTCTATAGGGGTATAAAAATAGAAGACGTTTTAAGATCTTCATAAAACGTAAGAAGTTTCAAGAAGGGAGAGCGTTATCTGAAGGTTGAACATGACTGTCAAATCAGTTGATGATATTGAACGGTTATTAAAGTATTCGGCTAATGCAGCAGTCAGTGCAAAAAGAGTCAAGTCACAAATAAACCTACTTTGTGCACCATCGTTTAATAGAGAAGTATAATTAATATGAAAAACATAGGTCCTTAGCCTGAAAGTCCAAGAACGATGGCATGTGTGTTCCCCTATTATTGGCGGGTAATAACTGGTTCTTTAAGAACACTATTGGTTAATAATGAATAATTTAGTTTCTCCAGAATTGATCGGTCATACAATATTGTATTGCCACTATTATTATAAGAAAATCTTGATCAGTAGAATAAGAACACCTAGAAGAAACGTCCAGAGTAGACAGATGTAGCAATCCCATAAATGAAAATACGTTGTCTGAATATATTAGATGCCTTTATGAAACTCTGATGAATGCTGTATTGATTATTATCAGAATATCATCCTATTGCAAATATTGATACCTCAGGGTCACATTGTATTCATCGCAGACATAGGCAAAGCTTTAAAGTGTCTGACTTGAAGAGTTGACAGAGTGACATCCTAAGAAGCTGATAATGTATGATGTTTAACATTATTACATTTTTTACTTCATATTGACATGAAAATGGATTTGAATCCTGGCAGAAGAAAGACAGAATAATCCCTATATTCAAGAATGGATAGAGGAGTGACCCAGGCAATTACTGTCTCATTTTAATGTTAATTCTCCTAGGATTCTATTTTTGAAATTGTAAAGTTGATCTGAAGTTTAGGAATCTGCCTTTGTGATGCCATATTACAACAGTAGCCTTGTAGTGTAGTTCTTATATCCCTGATAGGCTCTGCGCATTGGAATAATATACAATATAGTTGTGGCATAGGACTGAGGTCAGTATGCCTCTATCTAGTACATTAAACTTAATTACATGTGCGTGCCAGCTAACTAGGAGGTCACTAGAAACATCTCAAATAAACAAGAAGGGATTTGTTTCTGAAAACCGCATAAACATGACAACTTTGTTTCCCTTTAGAATCGGAACAGTCTCAGAATCGTGGAAACAATAGACAACAGTTTCACTCAGTCAATCGTGCATGCTTTGTTTCTACAGAGTTTACACAGAAATAGTTAGACGGGTGTTTCAATCAAAAGGGTTTATTGAACAGTCTTCTTTTTCGTGCGAGAGATATGAACTGCTACAATCGTAAGACAGAATGCGAAGTATAATACGTACAGCGTTAGCAGTAAGATAAAATAATACTACAATAGCATGTTTTGTAGCTATGACATATATTCATAAAAATGCATACATAAATAACAGGCTAAAATGTGAATACTCATCTGGTGCTTCTAGCTAGTTCTACCCCAGTGTACCTAACCTTAGTGTAGTACGAGGTAAGAAGTAGGAGCTGTTTTTCTATAGTCTAGTTTAGCTATAGTTAGTATTGGTGTTGCCAAGATTTGCCGAAAGTCCCTCTAGGTTCTAGTCTGCTCCATACCTTAGAATGAGAGAGGTGGGAATCTCTTTCTGGGTCTCGATCTCTAACACCTCTCTAACACCTCGCAAGGGGAGTCAGAGACACTGGAGCTGGATTCTCTGCGAGGAGGATAACAGCGTCTGGTCAGTGCGTCAGGTGGGGACTCAACTTCCTTCCGAACTTGCCGTGGCGAGCCACGCAAGTATGCAGCCGTGACTTGCCATGGCAAGTGAAGGTATATTTACACCTTGAGGTGTTTAGGAATGCCAGTATTGACGGAAAAGTCGGGCAGGGGAACGTCATGAATGAACCCCTAAGGAATAGATGTTCATGCATAATAAATAAGTTCTTGGAGAAATAAATAATCCAAGCAAGGGGAAGTCCTAAAGGCTTAAGAGTCTGGTTTTCCAAGAACTCGTTGTGACGTGGATGGACGGATGGATGTGTCCATGCCTGTATTTGGTTAGCATGGATAATGCCTAAATAAGGATTGGATTTCTATGCCTAAATAAGGGCAAAGTGGATTGTGCCTAAGGGCATAAGTCAGGAAACCTATATACGGTATCTAAATCGACACACAACAGCCTTGCTGGGTGCTCCCAAGTCCTGGCTGGTTCATATTCTTTCATAATTACATCTAAATACATGTACAGTTCTAAAACCTGATACTTATTTTAATGAATCCAATAAAATCAATTTTTCCATGGGTGATGTGGCAAGATTGTCTCCTCTCACCATATTTATTTAGTACCTTTGAAAGTAGTCTTTAGGCCTAGATTGCATAAATCCACAACCCTGAACCCAATCATAGTACCAATCTTATTTTGTGCTGCTGATATGTTAGTTAGGTAATACACCTATTGTCTTACAGCTTTACGTTAAAGTTGGCAAAAGTTAAATACTTTCCTTTGGTAAGCAAGCATTTAAGGTTTATTGAAAAATCAGCATAACCTGTCCCCAGACTTAGAATTTAAATATTTATGCATTTTATTATTTCAGGAGATCTTTTAGCAGCCGTTCCTTGCTGCCGAAAAAATGTCTGTTCAGACTGTTTCAAATGATCTATTACAGTTCAACAACCACTTTAAGGGTTGAGGATGAACTCATTATTAGGGACATTGTTAGAGGGCTACTTTTGATTAAATTTTTTGTGTCTTATTCAGGGTATTTCACCTGTGGCCATCGGAATGAAATTGTGTCTACTGTCCAGATGGTCTTAGACTGTTGTGGGTCATTGCATTATGCCACCATGAATAGTTTTGTAACTAGTCAGGAACTGGTGTCTTTAAAAGTAGGTCCCTTGGCAGGATATAGTGAGTGCTATACGTCCCAATTTCAAGCGGTGTATGCATTCGAGGAAGCAATATAGTCAATAAAATTATGTGTCCCCTGAAGCCACCAAACTCGTACATGGTTTGAGTGGAAATAACCATTTTGAAGTTCCTGAGTGGAAGTCCCTCATAATCTAGATAGTTCTTTCCAAGCAATCAGTATACATTTTTTCAGAAGACAGGACATTGTTTCCACCGTTATGAAAACCCTTCGAAACATTTTGTGATCGTCTCTGGAATCAATGGAAGTCTGAATTTAGAGCAGACTTCTCAGGAATCCATTCTTATTTGTGGAAAAACTCCTAGTACAGTTTAAAAACTATCCTTTAAGATTTATATACTCATATTTTCTTGCACAACATATTGTCTAAAGGTATGATTTAGTTTGGAAAAGGGATTGCTTTTGAATCAGGGAGTGTATTCTCATAAAATAAGGTACCAGCAATAAGATAGTCAAATACTTTTAATATTTGTTTCATTGATAATATTTAGATTCAGCATTCCAGCAGAACCTAGAGAGCTGGAAATCGAAATTCTGAATGTGTATCATATGCAACCGAAAGTATTAGCCATAGTTGCATGAGAGGAATACAAAATCGCACATCTTTTCTTGCCTATAGATTTTATCACTTAAACCTTTGTACCCTGCCAGGTAACTACATTCAGATCCTACAAACAGACTTTGGGGACCTACGACCTGTCACAGTACTCTTAGGGCCTGATTACGAATTTGACAGTGAAGGAACTGCCATCGAAACAGCATTGGACTCCCAGCTGCCTAGTTGGTGGTTCGCCCGCCTTATGACTATGTTGGCTGTTTGCAGAATGAAATGCCACTGCCAGACATACGCTGATCGCCTCAATGGCGGCATGGGGAAACCATCTACCAGAGGGCGGTACAGACCATGATTCTGTCGTCCAACTTACTTAGTGGCTTTCTGTTGACCCGAATATGCAGAGAGACCGCCTGCTTCAAGTCAGTAGAAACTGAGAAAATGGGGTGCAAACTCCAGGTAATTTCTTTCTCCCTTTGCTCTCATTGACTGGACTGGTCACATATAGTCCAGACTCCAGCAATGTTAAAGTGCTTGTACAAAATATGTTTTCACATGTATCATACATATGTGTACATGTCACACACCTGCATTGACACATATATATTGTGAATTGCTGACCGCGTCCTGCATGGGTCCCCCGCTGTCCGGGACAATGCCGCTGAGACTCAGCCAGCCCATCGGGAACATTGTAATCTGCTCTGCGGTATTACCACCAAGACAGTAGTCGCAGAGTGCTCTCAAATGTTAACAGCCACAACATCATAATACAGCGGGCGGGAAGGCCTTCAGCGCGGCAGAGTTGTTAGTCTCTCGTTAGAACAGCGGTAAGACCACCAAACTCCTAATCGGGCCCTTAATTGTTACTTACGTTCATATCCCAAAGTTATTCCTATACAAACTATAGAGCCTCTTTGGGAGATCAGAAAAGTTCATATTTCTAAATCAGTATTGGTTCCTTTTACTATGTAACCCTATGACGTTTCGAGGTGACCAAAACAAAGAAGCCTTTGTTTCGTCATATTTAAAGAGTAATACTGCTAATATTATTTAATTTCTCTACGAACAGATTTGAAGTCACAAACTCTTTCTCAGGATAATGCGTTATTAAATTTGAAACATCACCATCTGTGGTTTAGACTGGTTTGCGTGAACAGAAAAGAGCATCATTATTTAATCACGAGCTAGAAAGTGAGTTTAAAGACTTACGTGTATAGGCTTACTTTGCTCCTGAATGTGTGGACCTCATAGATATGGTATCATAGTTAGATCATGGGAGAAAACTAAAGCTGAGGCTAAGGTATTAGTTCAATAATGATTTTAGATAAGAGTTGAATTTCCGAGGTTCCGGTACCTGTGCAGGTAGGGGGTATAAAAGGCCATATTTGTAAAGGAGGAAACTTTAAGATGTCCATGAAAAGTATGCCTGTATGGTGGTAGGTCAACTGATTATATTTATACTGGGGAAGTAAACGTAAGATAGAACAAAAATCAAGCATCAATAACTTCACATGCAGAAAAAATGATGTCAGTGGAAATTCGGAAAGCTGCCTTGTCAACAAAAATTGTAGATTTCAAGCTGGGCAGTGAATAGTATGCAGTCCAAGAGGACCTATGTGGATATTAAATGTACTTACATTTTACAGGTCATGAGTGATATAATATAAGCCCTGCATGGTAGGGTTGCAAGTTCTAGTTAGCTCACTGGACTATAACTGATGAATTAACATTATTTCTGACATTAATACACATGGCAAGTCTGGTGTGAGTGTCTTATGGCATAGTGATTACAATTGGTTTGGTGCTCACACACTATTCCACATCAGTTGCCACAATGTGTTTTGGCAATTCCCATACAGCCCCTTAACCCTAGCCCAAACAATGGCACAAATTTGATAGTGGAGTGAAAAAAATTGTTACAAGTACATTGTAATTTGATGTCAGTCGGATATGTCCCAAAATTGATAGTGGAGTACTCGCTGTATGTATGAACCGATTAATTCGTAAAAATGACAGTCTATTCACTAGCAATGCAACGAATATATGAAACTTACCAATCCTTGCTTATTACTTTAACAATCAAAAGTCCAGACTTCATGTAACGTGATAAGTGGTTTGGATTGTCCAACCCCCCTGAAATCAAATGCTGCATATTACTGACGGTTTGACGCCAACCTGCTAAATCATGGTGCGCTCTAAGACTTCTCAAGTTCCGAGGCATTTGACCTCGATTGCGGATTACTTGGACACTCTCTTCTTTGGATCTGATCTCTTCTTACATGAGACAGATCATTGGCAGTATTTGATTTCAGAGGAAACAGACCAATCCGAAAATCTAGAGCGTTTTTGTCTCATATTAGGAGGTTTACTCATGACGCTCAGTGACTTGTCCGGTTAAAAGGCAGGAAAATCATGTTTGTAACATGTCTGTTCTGTTCCAAGTATAATTTAGTCTATTTTTCAAAAGAATCTTGGTCATCTACTTCTTACTACTTTGTCTGGTATTTCAATACCCTCCCTGATATAGCTTTGAAGACGTTCACAGGTGGGACATCACATGTTTCGGCTGAATCATCTGTAACTATTATTACTGGCTGAATCTATAGCATGTAATATCCGGAACAACAGTATTGAATGTGTGGCTGTATCAAGAAGTAATACAAAACACTTACCACGTTACATGAAGTCTGGACATTTGAGTCCGGGCTCCTTCGGCAAGATGGCCGCTGCTAGATTGTAGCGCTAAGTCGCAAATCCCTCCTTCTCCCTCCCTGACCTAGGATGGAGCTTTGAGTTGGATGCTGTCCACCCCTGGAGGCTCGGAATTACAGACGGCAGCGAGGCAAAAGGATCCCAGGACCGCAAGCTGGTTAGCGTACCCAACAGCCTCATTAATAGCAATCATCAAAATCGGCTTTATAAGGATGTCCGCATTTCTCTCGAACGAGAGCAACAACCACAATGCCCTCGCACGCCCCCAAGCAGGTGAAAGAGCAAAAGGAACCGGGGAACCACTATGAGAAAATAACAAGTAAAGACACACCAGCCCGATTGCTGCTCAGCTTACTTCAGGCACACGGAGGGCTCCGAGCACGATTTAGAAGAAGAATGGCAATGAGCGCAGAAATGCAAGCGAGGCCTCGGCTTGTGACAATGCCCGAAACACCTCTCTACAAAAGCCTCAAAGAGACAGTGGCAAACTTAAGGAATCCTTATTGAGGCAGCCTACTGTGGTTGAAGCCTTCACCGCCAAACTGCCGGAGCTGTCAGACGCTGACGTGGGGAAAGGGAAAAGTGAAAGCGGCGTCATCCTCGAGTACGCCGAAAGTATGATTGCCAAGCAACGCACTGACTCAGCAGTGCGAGCTCCACTTTTTGAGCAGTGGAGCAGCACGGCAGGCAATGAAAAGGTCGGAGGTGCCCAGAAGGTGCTCGCTGACAACAGCAGAACTCCGGTCACATGTTTTGCGGGAAACAAGACGAACTCAGAGTGCAGTCCGTGGATAGAGCTGCATTTAACTCACCATGCCAAACTGAGTAGGTGGGGAAGTGACCGCCTCCTGGCAAGTCAGGATGATGCGAAGGCTCTGCAACAGTTACCAGAGAGAGGGGGGGGGGGGGTTCACCGGAGGGGGACTGTTTTTTCTCTAAATGAGGATTCAGTCTATAGTTTCTAGCGAAGCTAGCTCAGATGCGGACTCCGTCTCAGGGACCAGTGCTTCTGATGGAAAGAGCACGCAGAGGAAGCGAAAATCTAAAATAAGAGTCAACCGTCTGGGAGCCCCTCAGATACTGCTAAGAAATTAGTCCGGCACTACTCAGCTACTTCACAAATGTACCATGATGGTACTAATCCACTCAGCGCAGAAGGAGAGCTTGCATCCAACACCCTCCCCCCCCCAGCCTCAGCCTGCCTCATTGGAGCTACTGTTTAGCACCTTAAAACAGATGCAGGGGAAGCAAGGATGGAGAGCCACAGGGCTAGGCAGGCAACAAAAAAGATACAAATTTTTCTGAGGAAAATGAACAAATTGTATGAGGAAGTGGCGGACAGAGTGGCACATGTTGAGGAAAGAACAGGGAAGTTGGAGGACGACGTTAGCAGCTGGCAGACTTTTAAACAAACACAAGAAAAGATGGCGGAGGACGTTCAGTGGAAGATGGAGGATTTTGAGGACCGGCAGCGGCAGAACAATATAAGTCTACTGGGTGTGCCCAAGGGGCAAGATGTCAGGTTATTTGTTCTCAATTTGCTGAAGGGTGCTTTCCCAGAATTACCATCCTGGCAGTGGGAGAACGAAGTTCAGAGAGCGCACCGGTTTCCATTCACGCTGAGGAAAGGGCGTGGGGGATCACAGGAGGATAGGCCCAGGGCAATCTTGATCTACGTGGATAACTACCTGCCTAGACAAATTATGGACAAGGCAAAGCCGGAATCTAAGCACTCATTTAAAGACATTACTTTTTTTGCCAGACCCGACTTTTGGCACTCTACTGTGGAGAGAAGATGGAGGCTTAGGCAGTTAATAGCTCCCTTCCAGGCCCTAGGGTCGGAGGCTTACCTAATATATCCCGCCAGGCTCAAGGTGATTACAAAGGGACAGGTTAAAATGTTCTTCTCAGAAATTAAAGCGCAACAGTACATGGAGGAATTAAAAGGAACAGAAGGGGGGTTGAATTGCTCAAGGCGAGGCAATGGGCTAGGGATTCTGGGCTACACAGGGGCTTTTGAGGCTGGGTAATAAGTTGGTCGTGCTGGGGGGAGGTTTTCTTTCTTTTCCAGGGGTCAGGGGGTATCCACAATGAGGTTTGACTGGCATTTGGGAGGGAGAAGGATGCAATGGCGGCAATCTAAAAGCGGTCACTCATAGGTCATGTCTGACCTATTTGCCTGTAAGGAGGGGCTCGGGGGGCTCTGGGGGAAGGGCTGTCGGAAGGGGTTGGAGGGGTGGGGGGCTGGCGGAGGGAGAGGGATTAAGGGGGGAATACACAGCACACGCTTTTAGATCTCTCAGGGCACGGTTGGGAAAGGCAGGACAGCAACATGATGTATTCTAATGAGTATCCGGATCTCATCAGTAAATGTATGCGGTCTCAATGATGGCAAAAAAGGCAGCGGGTTGAAGCGCTCCTTAGGTCAATGCATTTAGCTCTAGCTTGCCTACTGGAGACACACATAGAAGGAACAAAAGGCTACCTCCTGGAGCAGTTGGGATTCTCTGTGTTGGCACATACTAATCAAGGGTCCAAAATTCGGGGAGTGGCTGTACTTGCTAAAAGAGGGGACGCAATAGTCAAGAGAAAGAAGGAGGTTCAATGGGGGAGATCGGTCCTACTCAAATGCACTACTAAGGAGGATACATTCACCTTAGTATCAATCTTTGGGTCTACTGAAGATGACCCAGATATTTTTGAGTTTTTGGATTCAGAATTACCCTTATGGCCGGAACCTATCATTTGTTGTGGGGATTTCAACATTAATGGCCTGACTGGTCTGGGCACAGAGGTGAGGCAGATATACACTGGCCGTAAAAAAAAGACATGTTTCGAAATAGTTAAATTGGCATATCATAACTCACTAACAGACCTTTGGGCTCGGTTTAATCCGGGAGGCACTGGTAGTACATTTTATTCAGCACCACACAGGATCTCCGTGAGATTGTATTACTTCTTAGTATCTAACTCCCTAGTTGCAAGAACCCGGATAGAAAAACAACCACAAATAATCTCCGATCATAATCCTCTAATAATCACCCCTTAAGCTAGGGAGAGTCGCTAGCAGGGAGAACAACTGGACTTTTGAGAGGACACTATTAAAAGATGAGGAATATGTTAACCATATGAAGGAGTGGATTAGAGCATACTGGGAGATAGAGGAAGTAACTCCTCCGGTATTGCTTGGGACGCCTTCAAAGCAGGGGTACGAGGGGAGACCTTGAGCTACACAATATATAAGAACAAACAGGAAAGGGAAAGAGTTGAAAAGCTTATTAAAATGTTGACCGAGGCAGAGGAGGAGTTGAATGTAGCTATACTGCAGAAAGGGCCCCTGGATCAAATCCTTAACTAAGAAGGAGGAATATTGGAACCAGTTAAAGAATAAAAATATACATTGATTGGTGAAAGCAGCAGACTGGGCAAAAAGTGATGATGTATTCTACAATGTTAAGAATGTTGAACGGGTCTCATGGGTGGGCACACAAGTCAAAATGGAGTTGGGTGACTATCGTAGTACATTTTAAAAATAAGTCTTTAGTTCATTATCTTATGGTTATGACACCTCAAGATGTTTGTGAGCCTTTTTTGGAGCATTGCGGGTCTGTCCAATAAATTAAAATCTGAACAATGGGTTGCTTTTATCCAAAAGTATAGCATTGTGTGCCTACAATAAACTTGGCTGAGAGAGCCTGCACATATTAATGGCTATGTTTCTATTCATTTCATTTAAGCATCTTTATTTGATTCACAGAATCATCAAAGTAAAAAAAACACTTTTACATAAAAAACAAACAATTATCCTCTTTCCATATAATTTCTAAAACTCTAGTTTGTTAGCAGCAAAAGGGATACATATTCTAAAATACACAGATTTTTATAAAAATAGCTAACAGTCATAATGTTAAAAAGAATTTCCCACTATCTTAATATACAAATTCAAGTGTGTAAAAATTATATTCATGAAAAAGGCAAGTTATGATAATTCATTAAATGCTTTACATATCAGAACCTAAGGCCTCGCTTTGTTCTAATAAAATTAACAGCCAGTAAAAATCTGCTCATTCCAAAAACAACCAGTCTGGAGGTATCTGACTTAAGAATGCGCAACATCTCAATATATTTTCTGATGCCGAGATTTCTGCCCAGAGGTTTAATCCACTTTTTCCTGGGAATTTCATATCATTTACATAAACATGGATTTTATAGTACTATGGGGGGCGACTTTAATTGTAAATTATGTCCCCTGTCAACATTGTCTGTACGCCATTTAATAGATGGGGGTAGAGATGGTGGTTGTCATTTTTATCATAACCCCTGTGAAGACATTTTTATTTCAATATTGTTGACATTTTCTCTTTTCCTTACACTTGATCTTACCCAATCGGATGGTATGGAATTAATCTCATATGTTGAGAGAGGCCAAGGGACCTTCATTCATTTTATTGCTTTATCTAATTATTTTAAACCTCAATCTGTGATTTTCACTAAACAAAAGGTTTGTTTTAGTGACTATTACCCATTATCACTGGAAATTGGAGATTCAAGCTGATGATCACACTATACCTACCAAATCATGTCCAATAACGTATGTCAAAAATAAGGGGCAATTGCAAAAATGGTCTACTATAAATCCTGATCTTGTCTTACATCAGAACCTAATATCTGATGAGACAAGTCCTAGATTGCCTGAAAGATAGCATAAATCCTTCATCCATGCTAACATCCTATGCGACATTAACTAAAACTATCAATGCCGCCTTAACTGGTAACCACAAAATAATACCTCGGAGTGAAAAAAAGTGGTTTAATAGTAACTGTACACACTTACATAATACATTTATCAAGACATTGAAGAAAAAACCTCGAGATAAATTGGAGGCAAAACAGTCACGTTTTGAATATAAACAGGCATTAGGGAGACATAAATTACACATAAGACAAGAAGCTTGGGAGCAACTCCACTTAGCTTGCCAGAGGACAGATTCTAGACTATTCTGGCAAACTGTTAATCAGGATTATTTTAATAGCTCCAACAATAACATTGACGTCACAATCATGCCTGAAATCTGGGTAGAATATTTTTCTGGTTTATATACCACTTCTAGTGAGCCACACTCCATTGTAATTTTAATCATGGGGCATCAGCTTTGGCACACCCGACATTAGATGAGGTAGAAAGGGCTTTAAATCATATTGTGAAGTACAAGACCTCAGGGCTCGATGGCATTCCAGTGGATCTGTTTTTAGCTAATCCACCATAATGGCTACTACTGTTAACAAGCATTTTAAGTTGGTATGCGGCCCAGGGTCCTCCTGACTCATGAAGAACCGTGATAATAGTCCCTATTTTAAAAAAAGAGGACAGGTCTGAGCTAAATGTTATCGGCCCATCTGCTTAATTGACTGTACCTGTAAATTAATGGGCAGGGTAATATTAGAGCGGTTGGAGACCTGGGTAACCGACAGTGGGAAGTTCTCAGATATCCAATATGGTTTTAGGAGATGCCTGGACACGGTAGAACAATGCCTCAATCTGCACCTGGTCATAGGCAAATATACACTAGACAAGAATGGATCCCTTTACCTTGGTTTCATGGACCTGACGTCTGCTTTTGTCTGGGTGCAGAGAGGAAGCCTGTGGGAAAAGATACTGAATATGGGCATTGAACCATCTATTGTTCATTTTTTAGCAGCCATGCATCAAGATGTGGCGGGGAGAGTCCGATATAGAGTAGGTGGCGAATTTATGGCCCCAATAAAAATGAATTGAGGGGTTCGCCACGGTTGCGTTCTCGCATCTTTTTTATTTTGTTTATATATAAATGATTTAGAAAATTATATTAAACATGGGAGTGTGGACGTGCCCGCGATAGGCCGCAGTTGCTACCTGTATTACTTTATGCAGATGATTGCGTCCTAATGTCTAGAACTGGGTGGGGTTACAGAGGCTCCTAACCAGGTTTAACGATTTTATGAATGACCTTGGCCTGAAGAATAATGTAAGGAAATCTCACACTATGGTGGTGGGTAAATCCCCCAACATTTTAAAATCTTGTTTCATAAATAATGAAAAATTGTCTTATGTTCCCACCTTCTTCTATTTGGGAATTCTTTTTGATCAAAAAAGTACGGGCATCGTTTAGTAGAATCAAGTACTAGTAGTTTCAACCAAAACCTGGAGGCGATTTTTAGATTTACTAAAAAGTTAGGCTCTAAACCAATTAGCACAATTATTAAGATCTTAAAAGCCCATTTGTTAGAAGCTGGCGTTCCCGCGCCCACCGTTGTTGTCAAGTGTGTGACCCGGACCCACCCGCTCCCATGTTAGGCCAAAAAAGGACATTGTTCGAGACAGCCCTGCTCACCCCCTTAGTAGCTTGACACAAGCAGCCAGGCTTATCTCCATGGCACGAGTGTTCAGTATGTGCAACCACGCCCACAGCAATCTCAATGATGTCAACACAAATGGACTCCACTCGAGTTTGTATAAAATGAGTATACTTTATATAGAAAGATATACAAAATGACCACACAATACAACTTCCGTATATGTACAATGGGTAATATTGTTTCCGGTAGGTTGAGTGGTTCCAATCCCCAACCACCCCTTCTAACCAACAGTTACGCTGACTTTTAACCATTCTCAACAGGTTAAGTACGTTGTATCACTAGAATCACACACGTTGCAAAATACAAGAAATACTGCACTACGTAACAATGGGTTCCTGTACAGTGCCACAGTGAAACAATCAATGCGTAGCGTCACAATCATGTATTGAGTTAGCACAAGATAACGCAACTCGATTCGCTACCAGCATGCCCTGTTCAAGAAAGAAATACAGCAATGTGTCACACTGCAATTATGTACAGTGCGATAGGAAGACAATGCACTGCATATCGCCACCAGCATGCCCTGTGCCAGGAAGGAATAAGGTAATGCATCACAGTGCAATTCAGTACAGTGCAGCAAACAACCAATGTAGTGCGCTACGCTAGGATCCTGTATCCTGCAAGAGAAACATAACAGTGCGTTTGTTAAGCATCACTAGTGTCAGACGTTGTCCAATAGTTCGATAGATTGTTAGCAGCAAATATGCAAAGTGGTATACAACTGTTTTTAGAAGTTATGTGACTGGTTGCCCCCAACAGGAATCAACGATGACACCCCAGTTCCACTCCAGGCCCTGGCCCCTGTACTGCCACATCCAGGACCAGCACTGGCAGAGAGCTGGGCAGAAGCAACAGGCGCACCCAGCTGCCAGCAGCGAGTGGCAGAGAGAGTGTCCCTTCAGGCCCACACCCCACCCCAGGCGATGATCCACTTTACCTGGGGGGCGCAACCCCACTCTCCTCTCCTGCAGCAGCTGGTTGACCTCACTCCAGTCCCTTGTCACCACGGGCATGGCCCATTTGTGCCTGTAGTTCAGCTCCTGCGGGGCTGCCTGTCCGGGCCGCCAACGTTCAGCACAAACTCCTTTCATGAAGCCTTCCACACAACACTGGTGCCACCCCACACTGCCTTCGAGGGCCCGATCACTTGGCCCTCCTATCCAGCTCTGTTATGACTTCTTCGCTCCCCAGTGCTCACCACTCCCCGGTACTACTCACCAGCACCTCCGGTGGCACCTTTGACACGCACCCCCGGTGTGTTCGAGACTTGCTCCTCCTCCGGCCTCAGATGACCAGGCACACCTCACTACGCCTCAAACCCAGATCAGTTGACTGGGGGTGAGTGCTTGCAATGTTCAATACTCCGTCCATCATTGGTTTTGCTTTGTTCGCCCTAAGTTGGCAGGGTATGCCCAGACGTGGGTCCCTTGCTCACTTTGCCACTGGATTCAAGCTAGTCTGGCTGATGACGGCTGATTAGCCAGAAACCAGTCCCAGGATGCTTGTTTCTGGTCCAGGGAAGACATGGCTTTTGGCAGTTCGGACTGGACTGTTCTCATGAGGCACAGGGTCAGACTGATTTGCATATGGCCATGTCTGAACTGGGGTGGTGGAGAGAGCTAAAGAATGATGATGGATTCAACCCAGATCAGTTGACTGGGGGTGAGTGCTTGCAAACGCTTTGGTTTTGCTCAGCTGCCACCTTGACACGCACCCTGCGCGTCCGAGTCTCGCTCCGTCTTTGGGTGCACACAATCATCATGGCACTCTCCTCTAGTGCCGCAACTGTACCCCCACACGCACCCTGCATGCTGGAGACCCACCTCATTTCTTGGTGCACACAATGACCCAGGCGCTCTCCACTAATGCCCTGGTCGCACCGCGGCATGCACACTGCACGTCTGAGTCTCACCGCCCCTCCTGGTGCACACAATGTACCAGGCGCTCTCCACTAACGCCCTGGCTGCACCACTACACGCTGACCCACGTGTTTGAGAATCACTCCTTCTTAGTGCCCCGATGTCCCGGTACTCGTCACTAGTGCCTAGACTGCACTGCGACACGCACCCTGCACGTCCCGAATCTCGTCTCTCTTCAAAATGCCCACAATCCACAAGCGCTCCAACACCTGTAGCCGCACCAACACATGCACCCTGCGCGTCAGAGACTTGATTCGCTCCGGGTGCCCACGATCACCTTAGGCACCCCTTAGGAGGTCTCAGGCTGCCACGACACGGTCCCACCACTGTGCCACTTGAGACTTTCTGGAAATTGTTATGTTCCTGTGTTTCCGTAAAAAGGGAGCCAGCTCACCTTGGGCCCTTGGGGTACAGGATGCAGCACACAGCAAAGTCCTGCTCAGGAAGAAGGGGGGACACGACCCACTTCAGTGCCCCTTCAGTCTCTCCTCGGTCAAGAGCTACAAACTGCTCAAAATCCCCAGATCACAAAGCAAGGTTTAAGTGTCTCCCGCATCCTATTTAGCAACTCTTCCTGAGGCTGAGGTTTTCTTCCCGATCGCTGACAGGTCAAAGCCGCCAAAGACTTGAACAGTCCAAGGCGTCTTCGAAGCGCTTCTAGCACTTCTCTGAATGAAACCGAGACCGCTATTGATGACATCATCAACATAACCAAAGTCTTGGGGTTACAGTTCTGTCAGTTACACCCCTCATTGTCTTTGAAGTTTCCTTGTGCTCAAGGGTCCCCAACCCCTCCCTAAATCAGTCTTGCGTATCTCCCCCTCCCTCCCAGTGTCACCGTCCTCTCTTTGATCCTGGGGGCCTGAATCTTTAATTACTCAGAGGGAGATGGGTCTATTGATTTATGGCTCTGACCCAGGCCTCTTCACCTTCCAACGCCTCTCCTGCTCCCCGCTCCAGGTGCAGGGCAGCCTGGTGCTGTCTCCACCCCTCCCCGGGGGCATGACCTCCCTCTGCCTTTCTCACCTCTCCCAGATCCAGGCAGGCAATTCAAATTCTGCTAAGATACACAAAAAGGTCTAAAGCACAAACTCTGCCATTTTCTTAAACGGCGGTTTCTGGACACACAGCGACAAAACCATCTACCCAAAAAGATGCGTTATGATGCTGTGAGTTCAGACATGCCAAACTTCACTGTTCTGTTTCCAATTCTTGGGAAACTAGGCTAACAATACTACACCCAGCCTCCCCCATCCTGGCCTTTCACCAGGGAAAATGAAATGGAGTATTTTCCACTGTCAGGGCACAGCACCCACACTGGCACCAGTCCTGTCTTTTACCTACACTGCATCCTGCCGAGGGGTTACCCAGGACGTTCTACAGGGGTGCCCCATGTGTATGCAAAAGGGAAAGTCAGGCCTGATACGTGTACTTGTCAGGACAACATGCTAATTTAGCATAATGTTTGCAGGCCCTACACTGATAACCTATGTTCCCTCTCTGTGCATTTCTTTAGTACTAGCCCTGGCACACACAGAGCACATCACTTAGGGATCTTGCTAGTAAGGCAAACATACCAACCAGAGACAACCAATCACCATTAAAATGAACATCTGTACTTGCACACTGATTAGCAATGGCAAGTACCTATAGCATCTAACTTCACAGAAGTCAAAGGCAAACAGTTTGGGGTAATCACGCCAAGCTATGCCAGGTCTAACACCATTAATGTGCTGTCACGTTCTATGGTGCTGAAGTTTGGGGTTCTTGTAATTTAGGGGGCCTACAAAGAGCCAAGAATAGGTTTATGAAACGCTTGTTGACAGTTCCTAAAAGTACTATTGCCACCATCTGTCACAGCGAACTTGGCTTGGTTCCCTTGACTTTTTGCATCCAGCTGGCCCGATACTACTGTGGCACACTATTTAGGCAAAGGAAGAACCAGCCCTAAATCGTGCTATTATTTTAGATTGCCTTAAACTGGAGTGCATGACAAAAATACCCTGGTTTAGTTATATAAAAAGTCAGTTAGAGACCATGGGGTTGGTGGATTGTTTCTAAAATCCAGCTAGTATCGCTAAGTTACCAAAAGTGAAGTTAAAAAGATATCTTTTAACGCATTTATATTTTACTGGAGGAAGCTTAGAGATGGTTAAAAAGAGTGTTGTAGAACATTCATTGTTAGTCTGCACTCCAGGTATTGAGATCTAGCTTTCTTTTCATTGTAGTCATGGAATGGAATGGAATGGAATGGAATGAGGATTTGTAAAGCGCGATGGCTACCCGAAGGCGTCCCAGCGCTGTAGACAAACTGGGGGGTTGTGCTATAGGAAAGGGAGTGCGGGAGGCAGAGGAGCAGGTTAAGTGTGGGATTTATTAAAGAGCCAAGTTTTTAAGAGTTTTCGAAAGGTGAGCAGGTTGGGTTCTGACCTAATTGCGAGGGGAAGAGAGTTCCAGATCCTGGCCAGGTTGTATGCAAGCGAGCGGCCTCCGGATCTGCTCTTCTGATGCGTGGTACGGAGGTTAGGCAGGAGGTCGCGGATCTGAGGACCCGGGAAGGACGGTAGGCTTCCACCAAGCGGTGATTTATGGCGGGGCCTTTTCCCCAGTAGGAGCGGTGCGCGACGCACATGCTCTTGAATTTTATTCTGGCTTTCACAGGGAGCCAGTGAAGGTCCTTCAATCTGGCTATGACTGGGGATCGGCGAGGAAGGTTCAAGAGGATTCTTGCCGCGCAGTTTTGGATGACTTGTAGTTTGGACAGTGTGGACTGTGGAGCGCCTAGATATAGGGCGTTACCGCAGTCGAGGCGCGACAGGATTAGTCCTTGGACCACGATCCGTCTAGAGTGAAATGGGAGAAGGGGAAGAATCTTGCGGAGCAATCTCATCAGTCCAAAGCAGATAGCGGCTAGTTTGGTGGCTTGGTAGTTGAAGGTGAGATTGTGATCGAGCCAGATCCCAAGGCTCTTAATTTGATCCTTAGGTTGTGGGGGGCTACCTAGACAGAGGGGCCAGATGGTGTCGATGGATTTTGAGATGTTATTTCCAAGGAGCATTACCTCTGTTTTGTCCCCGTTAAGTTTTAGATGGGAGGCCGACATCCAGGACGCAACAGCTTTCAGGCAATTGTGTAAGCTGTGGTTAGGGTTGAGAGGAGGGTCCAGAGCTACCACCAGCTGAGTGTCGTCCGCGTAGGTGACAATTTTCACCCCCAAAGGGCGAACGACATCAGCTAGGGGTCTAAGGTAAACATTAAAAAGGGTAGGACTCAGGGAGGAGCCCTGAGGCACTCCACAGTTAAGAGGTTTACTAGAGGAGGTAAACTCCTTTTCGAATACCTGGAAGGATCTGTCTGTAAGAAATGATTCCATCCAGGTGAGTGCTATGCCTGACACTCCAATCATACTAAGGCGATGAAGTAAGATGCTGTGATTTACGGTGTCGAAGGCGGCACTCAGGTCAAGTAGGACGATGGCCGTAGAACCGCCACCGTCCAAGATCCTTCTTGCCTCCTCCGTCACTGCAATCAGAGCAGTCTCAGTTCCGTGACGGGGCCTAAAACCAGTCTGGGTGGGGTCCAGTGTGTTATTGGATTCTAGAAAGTCTGTCAGACCTGAGTTGACATGTTTTTCCAGAATTTTACTGAGCCAGGGTAGAAGGGATATAGGTCGGTAGTTAGAGGGGTTGGATTGGTCGAGGGTAGGTTTCTTTAATAGCGCTTTGACCATGGCTCTCTTCCATAAGGGTGGGACAATGCCAGTGTCAAGGGAGGAATTGAGCAGGTCTTGAATGGTGGGTGATATCTGGCTGGTTATTTGGGTGAGAGCCCTAGGAGGAGCTGGGTCAGTCGGGGATCCATATTTGACCTTTCTCATATACTATTCCAGATTGGTTTTGTCCAGAGCTGGAAAGTTGTTAAGAACACTGAATGGGGCTACCATAGGGTCAGTGTTGGTGGGGTCTCTGGGCGTGGTAGCTGTGTGAGGGAAGGAGGAGTTGATCGATTCAATTTTGTGATGGAAAAATTCCGCTATTTCCTCGCAATGGATCTGGGTGTTATTGTGGACTTTAGGAGTCTCAGGGAGTCGCAGGAGGGATTTGGCTATACGGTAAATCTCATTGGGTTTGGACGCAGCATTGTCAATTTTTTGTTCATAAAATGTGGCCTGAGCTCGTTGGATATCTGCTTTATAATTTTTACTAGCTGCTCTGTAACTGACTTTGTCTGCTGGGCAGTAGTCAAGGCGCCATTTTCTTTCCATTTGCTTGCAGGCGCGTTTGTCCTTCCGTAGGTCGTCTGTGTACCATGGGGCTGTTGGGTTGCCCCGCTTGGGACGAAGACTTTTCATAGGGAGTACCAGGTTTAAAGAGTTGGTGATCCACCTATTGTAGTTATCGTTCCCCTGGATAGGATTCGATACGTTAGAGGATTTTGTACCTTGTAAGGTGGTTTGCCATTCGGATAGAGGGATTTTTGCCAATTCCGTGACAGCAAAGTCGTCGGGGGCTTTAGAGGAGGGAGATGGGGGGTCCAGGTGAAAGGGATAAGAAAATGGTCAGACCATGGTAGTGGGGAGGGGTTGTTAGTAAGAAGATTGAAACAGTTACTGAAAATGGGGTCTAAAAGATGCCCTTTTTGATGTGTGGGCCCAAGGACAAGTTGATGTAAATCCAGGGCTTGTAAGCTCGATATAAGTTCTCTAGCAGAGGGGTCGGTCAGATCATCCAGATGGGTGTTGATATCACCCAGGATTGTATAGTTAGCAGAGCTGAGTGCCAAATTTGCAACAGTCGGTGCAAGATTTGCAAGGAAAGGACCATGGGGTCCTGGTGGGCGGTATATGAGTATACCAGAAAAGGTATGAATAGGACTGAATTTTATAGAAAAAGAGAGACATTCACTGTCTGGGAGGTGCACCGGGGTGCTAGTGACTTCATAAATTGCTTTATGGATTACTGCTAGGCCACCTCCAGTTCCCTTTTTGCGGTCAAGGCGACATATTTGATATTCAGGCGGGAGAGCTTGTACCAGATCAGGTTCCGAATGTTCCTGTAGCCACGTCTCTGTGGCAGAGAAAATATCTAGATTGATTTCCTCTAGCATTAGGTGGATTTCCATAGAATGTTTGGGAAGTGAACGGCAGTTGAGCAGAAGCATAGAGAATGTTTTTGGTTTCATAGGGGGGTGAGGGGAAAAACAAAAGCCGCAGTTGCTGCATGCAGAATGTTTTATTGACGGATCCCATGTGTGTAAGCAGGATGGCTCAGAAGGCTGATATAATTGCCGAAGGGAGTGTGAGCTATAGGCAATGGTTTGGCTCGAAAAATTGGCAGGGGGGATGGCCTCTGGCCTCGTGCGGTCGCGGACGGGCGCAGACGGGCTTGCCTTAGGCGCGCCTTCGGCGCGCAAACGTCGTGCCCGCTGCGCTCGTCCGCTGCGCGTCCGGAACATGCACATAATTTATGCTGCTTCTGGTAGGGCCCGTGGGGACGTGGCCTCGGAAGGGGGCGTGGCCTCCGGTTTTAGCGCGATAGCGCCAAAGAGTGTTCTGGGCGGTATCGCTACAGCAATAGATCGGCTGCTTAGTACAACTAGATTCCCCAGAAGCGTGAGTATTTTAAAAGCACAAGTTATTCTGTGACACACAATTTTAAAAAAACGATGCCTCGCTCCCGGCTTCCGCCTCAGGAGCACAACAACCAGTCAATTACCTGGTGCCCTAGATCGGCGTCTTAAGTTGAGGAAAATGAAATTTTACATGACCAATATGTCCCCTGCGTGTACCCTATGTTTAATGTAAGTGCATGTCATACATGCATTGTCCCTTAAGTGGCCTAAATCACAAGGCCTCTGCATTACGTCCTGCATTAGGATGCCAGTCATCAAGTCTCCCATGTAAGAAATATTAAGTTAGCATTTAAGGCCCATGTATTTGCATTGTGCACTTTTAAATAAGTCACGATGAACCCGTTTTGTGGTTCAGCCTGAGCCCGTCTCTGAATTAAGGGTTTTCATGGCTCAGACACTCTGAGAGCTGCAGTTACGTATCCCTGACCTTGCATACCTCTGGCTCAGCCGAGGCTCAGCACGGGGTGCCAAGACAGTGTTTTGCAAAATAGTTATCTGCTTGTTGTACAGAATGACATTCCTGCCCATTGAAGAAGGTAAACAGAACCCGTCTGCAGAGATAGGGCCTAGCCTTTCTGTCTCGTTTAAGTAAATTACAGAGCTTGCATCCGTAGAAAGCCCACGGCCCCCATGCAATGCACGAAGAAATATATGCCCTCTCTGGCTCTTAGTGATGAGCGACCTTTGCTTCAGATAAAACATCCCCGGACTCAAGATATCAGATAGTATCAGATAGTACAAGACGTGCTGGTCGCCCTGACACTAAAGGCCTCTTTACTAGACTGAATGTCAGCTTTCCCCCCAGTCACACGTCAGCTGCACGTCATGATCATGTTGCACGCACAAGTAGGGCAAAGTTCCAGCCTGCCATGCAACCCCCCTCCATGTATCCACCCACCTATGACTCACCTATGACTCATCAAGTGTACACCCTCATGCACGCCCACATGCTCTTATCTTCTTTTCTCTCCTATGTACAAGATTGCACGTATAAATATGTAATCAGAAAATAATGTTTTAGAAGACCCTTCCTGAACCTTAGAGGTGATGGAACAGATTCTCCCTTAACTCGAGTTATTGGAATAAAGCCCTTTCACTCGGATACCACGGACTCTGCCTCTCATTTACTGCATGATGCATTGTTTATGTATGGAAATTATGACAGGGTAATATTTTATTTACCACAAAGTAAAGGTTGATGGGGGGCGTGGCCTCGGAAGGGGGCGTGGCCTCCGGTTTTAGCGCGATGGCGCCAAAGAGTGTTCTGGGCGATATCGCTACAGCAATAGATCGGCTGCTAGTACAACTAGATTCCCCAGAAGCGTGAGTATTTTAAAAGCACAAGTTATTCTGTGACACACAATTTTAAAAAAACAATGCCTCGCTCCCGGCTTCCGCCTCAGGAGCACAACAACCAGTCAAATAGTCATGCCACATTGTTTTATCTCATAAGATTCAGGTTTGGCATTTCACGTTTCTTGGTCTCTTATACAGGTAAAGTTTATTGTGATGCCAAACTGAACCTGTGTCCATGTGACTCTAAGTCTGTTCAGAGTACTTTACATTTCATGATTTTTTTGTAAACTTTACATTATACCAAGGCGTGCTTTTATTATTTTTCTTTTAAACTTAGAAAGTGTTAGGCAGCATTATATCACCTCCAGCTTTTAAAATGTGAATTTACTTGTCTAATTATCTACAGATATATTTCTTCGGCTGTTCAGTTACGGGATATTGTTGGTAAATGATTCTATGGGACTACTAAGAGATGGGGCCGAAGCCTCTAACAAAAAAGGGAGGAAAAAATGTTTTAAAACAGGCCCGCCATAAAGAAGCT
The DNA here is from genome assembly GCF_964261635.1 of Lissotriton helveticus. Classification (NCBI taxonomy): domain Eukaryota; kingdom Metazoa; phylum Chordata; class Amphibia; order Caudata; family Salamandridae; genus Lissotriton; species Lissotriton helveticus. Next base: position 803,327,726 of record NC_136057.1, on the reverse strand, counting down.
ATCAATACAGAAGGGGTGCGCTGGTCAACAGCCCAAAGAGGAACTGACATCTTCTAATTTGTCTAATGTGAACATGGTTCCGGTTCTCTCACACATTGACAGGCTTATTCACTTGTTAAAGGCGGGTGTATTTAAGTATGTTAAATCTGGTTTAGCTCGTGTGATGGATAGGTTAACTACAATAGAGTCCAAACTTGATGACCTCAGTGTGGGAGGGAGTCTGGTTCACAAAGTAAAAATCGCGGGTAATAGACCAGGTGAAGCTGAGGTGGGCAGGAGTTCACAAACATCTCGTATCACGATTCCCGATGATGACGGGGTACCGACTCCGACTCCCTTGGGGCCTTTCAATAATTATGATGTATGTAATGGCCCAACAGGCCGTATCGCTAATGGAGTTATAAGCACTACCCAGCGGAAGTCCAATATACCATCTCAAACCTAACATCCTCAGGTGCCCTTGCCAAATAAGTAGGGCTGAATCTGCCACCAGAGGCCACTTCTCTAATGGCGGTCTTAGTAGGGGTACCTCCTCTTAAAGGCAATTGTACTGAGACAACTGCAAAGTTATGTTTTGGTGCAGTAGGGCTTCTGAGGGGGTCTTAAGAGCATCTAAACAAATAATGGCTAGGCGGGTAGGCTGGGTGTGAAGCTGCCCCAAAACGGAAGAGGGGGATTGCATAGTGATCAATTTTGATCTGATGGATGTAGCTGGTTGGCTCCTTCACGGGAGCTCTAAATGGGCCTGGGGAGGGATTACAGCTTTACCCTTGGGCTTCTTTTACCCCCCTGACCTAGGTGCTAGGGGCAGAGACCATTGATTATATTTTTATTAGTGTAGCTCTGACCTCTTGGGTGATATGTTACACCACTATGTGGTCTCAGTATAGTGACCACAATCCTATAAGTTTGATACTGGCAGAAGGTCTTAAGAAACCTCAAACATCAAATAGATCTGCTTGTATCCCTAATATATGACCCAAAGACCAGGCCCGCAGACTCAAATGGTGTGCTGTAGTGCCGGGGGACTTACAGGCGAACTTGTCGCTTAGTGTTGGTAGGGAGATGAATCTCTGGTTAGATGACAACTCAAGGGAAAAAGAGGTCCTTGTGGCATATACGAAAATTTGTACCCAGCTGGCCTCTGATCTTAAACAGCCTTGTAAGGAACATCCAAATAAAGGGGAGAGGGGGTTTGATCGTAATTGTTCAGCTGCCCACCAAAATTTGCTAGAGGCCTTAAAATCTAAACCACAAGACAAAGACGCAATAGCAGCTATAAGGAAAACATATAAATTGGCAATAAACAAACGTAAAAATGAGATTAAACATGAGGCATGGAACGATCTTTTGTCTATTGATGTTATCAAAAATAGTGCCAATTTTTGGAAAATTGTTAATGAAACCCTTTTTTCAAGAATTTATGGTTTCTCCGCTTGATTGTAATATACAGGAGCAGGACTGGCATAATCATTTTAAATCTATATATGGCAATCAGGATATTCAAGGACCCTCAGGCACCACTTTTGAAGTTGAGGCATACACCTTGACATTTACGGAGTTAGAAGTAGGGGATGCCATAACCCAAATGACTAGCAATAAAGCCCCTGGACCAGACGGCGTTCCAGCCGACCTTTTTAAATTTGATATAATGCTTTGGTTAAAAATATTGGCCAATGTTTTTAACATAGCTTGTAAATTCGACTTACCTAGATCATGGTCAGACTCAGTGATTGTCCCGATTTTTAAAAAGGTTAATAGAGGAGACCCAAGCTGCTGTAGACCAATCTCATTCATTGACTCTGCCGTAAAGGTGCTTGGAAGGGTGGTACTTAGTAAACTTACAGCCTGGTTAACTGAATCCAATACCCTCTCAAATCTGCAATACGGCTTCAGGAAAGGAGGAGGCACTAATGACCAGTGTCTCAATCTGCACCTAATAATTGAGAAGTACACCATTGCCAAGAAGGGAACACTCTAACTGGTATTTATGGACCTTTCCTCGGCCTTTGACCGAGTGAATAGGTCCAAATTATTGGTTATACTTCTCAGCTAGGTGTGGATAGAAATATCGTTTATTTCCTTGCAGACTTGCATAGGGATCTGACTGCTACAGTGAGGTACGATCAAAGGGGGAATTGTACCCAGGGAATATGTATCGCCAATGGTGTCAGGCAGGGGTGTATTCTGCCCCCCTTGCTTTTCACCCTTTACATTAACAACCTGGATCACGTTTTAGGGGAAGCCAGTAAAGATATTCTGCGTGTGGGGGAAGCGACTGATCCCGGCTCTCCTATACGCGGATGATGCTGTCCTTCTAGCAAGAACAGCGGTTGGTTTACAACTTCTTTTTAACTCCTTTGCCACTTTTATGAAATCCTTGGATTTAAGTGTTAATTTTTCAAAATCCCACACAATGATAATTGGCTCCAAGCCTAAAAGGTTTAAAACCCTCCACTGTGAGGGTAATGTGATCACTAGGGCCACCACTTTCCCTTACCTAGGCGTTTTATTTGATGATCAAGGTACATGGATCCTGCAATTACATGCAAAGATCTACATCTGCAGTTTTAGGGTTTGCACGTAGGTTAGGGGCCAAACCAATGCAGGCTTTGCTAAAAATATATGAAGCAAAATGTATCTTTATTGCAACTTATGGTACGGATATATGGGGTTTTAGAGAGGCAAGGAAAATCCAGGTAGTCGAAAAAAAAATTTTAGGTAATCTGTCCCACAATCCACGTCAACGTATATAATCCATCAAGAGACTGGGACTGGTTTTGTGGAGGATTTAATTGTAATAGCACCCCTCTTGAAATGGATTTTAATCTGGTTAAACTCCGAACTAGAACTGAATCGTGAAGTTATGTGAGATTGTTTGGCTCTAGATCAAGCGAGTCGTATTCCCTGGTTGAGTCATGTCCAAAGGCTGGCAGTAAAACTGGGACGGCCAGAGCTATTTATTTCTCCAGATAAACTAGTAAAGGGTGATATGCAATGGGTAAAGAAATCTTATCTATATATTGCTTCAATGGAAAGAGAAGAAAGGGAGTAGGTAAAACCAACTGTACATGCTCATCAGTTGCTAAAAATGTCTTGTGCAATGGAACCCTACTTGATTGTGGTATCTAATCCTAACCACTGTTTTCTCCTGGTAAGATTTAGGCTCAATCAGCTAAATTTTTTTCTTGCTGACCCTCCGGATGGAGAAAGGTGGAGGACCTGGGTGTATGTTCATGTGATAACGTTTCCGCCCAGGACACATTGCACTTTATTTTCTTTTGGGAGCACTTTTTGAAAATTCGGAAGCGTTTCATCCTCCCAATTTTAGAGGACAAAGGCTTTTTACAAGTTAAACCAGCACTTATGTATTTACAGCTGCTATCCAATGTCTGGGAGATTTTTAGTACAGCAAGTTTTCTTACTGTGGCAGTTAGAATAAGGAGGAAAAAATTAGAGTGATTTTTATGATCTAGCTCATACTAATTAATTTTAACAAATTGAGGTTCTTTTTTATAATGTCACATTTTAGATTGTTTTGTCCCCGATTATCCAATTTTTACAATTAATGTAATATCTTTGCTGCTAACTAGTGTTTTATCAATTTAAATGTTGTGTATAGAATGCTTTTATGGTTTAATTAACCGAATAAAGTACTTTTGACTGACTGATTCTATGAATTTACTTATATCCCGGTTTTAAATTTTCAAGATGTTATTTGTGGAAATTACTATTTAAAATATTGATATTCTGATAATGAAATTGCGATCATCATGGAATTATCTGTTGTTCATATTTTATTTATTTGATGTAAATGTCTTTTTATGATGTTTTCTCTTATGGCTGATACTTAGCCGAATAAAGATTTTTGACTGACTGACATAAAAGATATCACTGCTCTAAATTATTTAAATTTGTATTAAATAACACTATGCACATTCAGCAGACTTCATCCAATATGTTATTTCATAAAAAGTAATAACTTTCATTTGCAATTAAACAAAGAGGTTCTATATTATAAAATACATTTTAAAACCAGTCTACAGCTTTGAGTTTTAATTTTCCTTTTAGAGGTAGTAGATCATAGGATGTTTATTGAGCACTTACCTCCTTCAGTGTGTTAGAGTCAGGCTCACACTCACATACAACCAACAAGAACACGGGCAGCTGCAATAATGACAGTCGCTCATTGTGACGAAACACTGAAAAAATATCGATCAGAAAACTATCGAGGTTCGAAAAACATTGTGACAGAAATATCAAAGGCAAGAATATCGACATCCTATCTACATCATGGTAAGTACAAAAATATAGTGGAAAAAATTATCGATGTAAAAAATATAGTTGTACAAAATTTTGTTTTTTAAAACGTTAAAGAAATATTGTAAAAAAAGTAAATATTACATATAATTAAAAGAAACATTGTTAAAAATATTTTTAAATGTTTTTAAAATAATAACTAATTCATATAGGGGCCGATTCTGATTCGGGTCGGAAGGGCTACGAACCATGTTTGGACCCTTCGGAAGGAATTGGTCAGTGCCGGCCAGATTCGATTCCGACCGAGCCATTCCGATTTGGATTTCCGAATGGCCTACGACGGGCTTGGAGAGACTGTCTGCCATCCGGAAATCCTTCAGTACTCCCCCGGTAGCCTCTTTACGACCGAGGGAGTACGATGGCAGTTTATCAATGCCTTTTCGTGCCGGTCTGTCCGGCACGAAAAAGCAGTCGGAAACTGTCTTTGGGGGCCCTCAGCAGGGCCCCCATGGGTGCAAGGCTGCCGAATGGCAGCCTGGGGGCACCTATGGTGCCCCTCTGTGGATCCCTGCACCCGGTGGCAGGCACCTTGGGGTGCCGGCCTCAGGGTGCAGGGATGAACTGCACCCCTGCTTTTCTCAATGCAGTCATGCATTCCGCTCGGAATGCATGCCTGCGTTGTGAAGTATACCCTGTTCGTATTAGCAGGGCCGTAACCCACGACAGCAGGTTGGTGGGTTGCTGCTCCTGACTGATGTTGAACGGACCTGAGTCCGTCCGACATCGAAATAGGCACCTAAATGTTAAAATAATTGAAACATATGCATATAAAATATAATATATATACTTGCTTAATACTATTCATAAATAATTACTTTAATAACATAAATTGTTAAAAACATTTGATAAATTATAAATACATGTATACACATACAAAAATAATATTAAAAAAATGTAAAAAATATATTTAACAAATTAAAAAACTATAATATTATACACAACATTAACTAAAACAATACAGAAAAATATTGGATAGCGGAGAGAAAAAAATTACTATTCCCGCTCCAAAGAGTGCAACTGCATGGAAAGTGTTGGATAGCATAGGGGTAAAAATTACTATTCCCACTCCAGAGAGTGCAACAGTAGGGAAAGTGTTGGATAGCGAAAGGGTTAAAATTACTATTCCCACTCCAGAGAGTGCAACAGTAGGGAAATTGTTGGATAGCGTAGGGGTAAAAATTACTATTTACAACTCCAGAGAGTGCAACAGTAGGGAAAGTGTTGGATAGCATAAGAGTAAAAATTACTATTCCCACTCCAGAGAGTGCAACAGTGGGGAAAGTGTTGGATAGCGTAGGGGTAAACTTTACTATTCCCACTCCAGAGAGTACAACAGTAGGGAAAGTTTTGAATAGCAAAAGGGTTAAAATTACTATTCCCACTCCAGTGAGTTCAACAGTAGGAAAAGTGATGGATATCGTAGGGGTTAAAAAAAACATACTTATTAATTAAATATTTTTTTTATTGAATAATGATTTATTGATAAATTAACAATAAATTAATTAAAAATACCAATACACTAAAATTACTAATTACTTTAATAACATTAAATTACTTCCCACCCTATTCACCAATAAACACACAGCCCACTCCACATAACATTTAACACAATATAATTATCAATGAATAAAAATGAATTACCAATTAATTAACCATAAATTCAATATCAATAGCAATACAACAATTTAATAAAAATTACCAATTAATAATTAACAATAAATTATCAACATCAATAAATATTAATAAATATTTACTTAATTATAATAAATTACTTCCCACCCTATTCCCCTCTAAACACACAACTCACTCCTAAACTAAATTAATACAAATAATATATTTATCAATAAATTAATAAAAATATTCAGTACCAATTAATAATTAATAAACAATAAATTAATTATCAATACCAGAAATAAAAATGAGTAATTAATGTATTATAATTCATTTACCTCCCATCCTATTCCCCTATGAACCCACAACCTGCCCCAATTAAAAATTAATACAATTAATCAACTAAATAAAACGTAATTACCAAGAAATAATTAATTAAAAATAAATTATCAATACTAATAAATAAAAAATAATAATTACTTAATTACAATTAAATTACTACCCACCCTTATCCCCTATAAACCCACAACACGCTCCAATAAACAATTAATACAATTAATATAACTATCAATTAACAAAAATTCTTTACCAATTAATAACTAATTCAAAAGAAAGTAATTATAAATACCAATAAATAAAAATGTATAATTACTTAATTATAACTAAATTACTTCCCATCTTATTCCCCTATAAACCCACAATGTGCTACAGAACTAAAATGCTAAATTTAATAAAAAATAATTAATAATTTCTAATAAATTATGAGTTAGTTTACTATAATTATTTTACTTCCCACCCTATTCCCCTATAAACCAACAACCCGCTCCGGTACTAAAGCGGAAAATGTACTTAAAAAAAAAGTGGTATACACACATATAAAATACATGCTAAAATACATAACACTAACATAAACATCGATATTATTAACATTGATATTTTTGCTATCGATATTACTAACTTCGATATTTTAAAAAAAACTATATTTCTTACCTTCCGGTCGATATTCTGGTCACCGATATTCTGCATCTCGATATTCTGTCCCTATGATATTTAAAATGTAGGTTAATATAAAAAACTCTATATTTTGTCTATGCACCCATTGAGACCTTGCCAGGTTTTCCTCTTTCATTGTGCCTTTAATCAGGCTACCGATCCCTGCTGTCTGAAGCAGCCTCAGTCCTCTCTCAAAGTCCAACTGTTACACTCAGGCTGAAATGATCATTAGAACATTGGAGTGTTGGGAGCTCCATTGAAAACAATGGAGTGCTCTGGGCTTATAATGGCTGGTATAAGCCTGGAGCTCCAACATTCCAATGTTTCTTTGCTCACAGCTCTGGCTGTGAACAAAGGCTTCAGGGAACCTGAGGGGATTCCAATCCCCTTACGCTCCCAAAAGGCTTTATTTTTTTTGTTAGAACATTCTGTCCTCTAGTGACAGAATGTTCTAATAGCCTTATAGCCCTTCGTAGATGGGCTATACTGCTATTAAAGTCCCTCTCCCTTGTTAAAGGCCCGCTGGAGAGGGCCTTTAATAGCCGGTATAGCCCTCTACGGCGGGCTATAAGGCTATAGTAAAGACCACAGGGTACCTGCAGTTATTATAATAGACTCACTCTCAGCTGGTGCATGCTCTGCAATTCCATGGCTCACGTAAGGCAAGTCCTCAAGCTCTGGAGTTCACATTTGCCCATGTACTTACTCTTCATCAGTACTTAACTGTGCCAGCCTGCACAGACTGGCTGTGCAGACTTAAGCGATACTCCGCTCCATCTGAGCATGTCATTTGCGTAACATAGGTAAGCACTTCGGAACGTCACAGAATGTGCTTTGCAGACCAAATTCCATGTTTACTGAAGAGTTAGGCTTAGTGCTTGAGTGTTAGAGAGGCACGTGCGGACTTTCCAGCCGATAAGCACTTTGGAATTCCGTACAGCACAGCACGATTAGTTAAGGTGTCAACAATTTTGCAATCCGAAGACACATCATTCTACCTCCTTAAAGCATGTGCGGTGTATAAAAAGTTAGCCAAAAGCAGGAAGGGAGGAGCGAGTGTTCACAGCTGTTTATAAGAAGAGACAGACAGCCAGAAGGACCCTAAGGCTGCGCTGCTCAGACAGGAGGAGGGGGATGGGCCATAGCGCACTGTGCCAGGCGGAAGCGTGGGTGATGGCCAACAAAACCAGATGGGAGGATGGAGGAGAGGCCATCACACACTGTACAGTGTGATCACCAACCAAAATATTCTCTTAATGAATCGCTGGGGGGGGAGGGGACTCAGCACACAAAGGAGGGACATGTACACAAATGCACCAATAACAACCCAGCATTTCTGAATGGTATTTTTATTTACGTATTTAATGCGATTTTATATAGCGTGACCATTACCCAAAAGTGTCAGAGCGCTTTACAAAAGAACCAGTTGCGTCACATAAGGACTTTTGATTATATGAGTTACATTAAAAAAAAAATAATTGCAAATGTACAAGTGGAGCGAAAGGAGGGAAAAATTGGAAATGTACAAGTTGTGTTGTCACTCAGGGTAGAGGGTACATGAGTTACATAAAAGATACAGACAGAACAACTCTAAAATCGCAAGAGAACAGTAGTCCGTACATACACCTACTACAGATACTTGAGGTTAGAGTTGCATATATACAAGTTGTAGATTAATAAGTAAATACGTCTACTATAGATTCTAGTGGTTAGAATTACATATGTACAAATTGCAAAACCCTCAAGATTACATTTAAAAAGTGATTAGGGTTGGACAATTATATGTTACAAATTTACAGGGCATGGCATTTACAAGAAAAGTACATAGGGACAGGAAAGAGAGAGAGAAAACGGAGATCAGACCATAAGTATGAACAATAGTCACAAACAGGGAACAGATCCCTGGAGAAGGAGGACGATTGATAGGCCACCCAGCTGGAGACCAGCGGGACAGAGGGACAGACCAGTTCACAAGATGGCGGACCAAGGACAAGAGCGACAACAGGAGACGGTCACAAAATGGCGGGGGGCACATGAGATCCAGTCCAAAAGTTAGGAGGTCCGGGTCTGAAGAAAATCAGGGAGCCGACCCAACAGAGGAGGAACAAGAAGGGGAAAGGAGCCAGATAGTCAAAAAAAGACAGGCGGTGTCCGAAGCACAACTGTGCCGTCCATGTCCATCTCAATGCCAGCGTCAGCCAAGGCCAGTGCGGCGCAGGACACGCCTGCAAGCAGGGCACAGCTTCGATCTAGCACTAGGACCAACACCTTGATCTGCGCTCACGGCTAGCTTCCAAGGCATACAGCTGCCTCCAGGTTCTCCTGCAGGGTCAGGGCCAGGTCTCACTCCGGGCTGCCCGTGCCCGCTGCGTGGGTGAAGGGTCGCAGCGAGCGTCCTCAGCGTGAAAAGGGAGCCCATCAGAAGTTGCTTTTCAAGCAACAGCCGCGCTGCGCAGAGGCAGCGTCTCGCTGATCCAGCATCTGTTTACAATTGTTGGAGCGGTAGCTACCAGCACTAAGGCCGGACCTGGGCACCCTATCAGGTGACTGCAGTCTGGATGAGTGATGCTGCACAAGTACAAATAACAACAAATGGCAATCAGCGGGTGTGCCAAAAGGCCCCAGAAGAGATGCACCAGGTCTTGCAGACAGCGCAAGGGCTATCGAGGCTCGACTTAAAAATGACTAAATCCCATTGTGTCAGAACTCCAGCGTGACCAACATGCTTCAAGTATCTGACCTTTGGTTTAATAACAGTGCCTACAACTTCAGTGGAGGCCCACTCAAGGAGGATTTTTCTTCTCAAAAAGTGGCAAAGTCCCTTTCTGCGTTGGCACTTAGAAGGGGTGTTATGGCTTTTTCTTTGAAAAGAAAGTGACAGAGTACCTTTCTGGAGTGGTAATTAGAAACTTGTTCAAACTTTTTGACTTCCAGACTTTCACCAGGACCAATACATTTCTTGAATTCGACCAGGACTCCATTGCAGTTGGCCTCAAATTGCACCTAGGTCCCGGACTACCTTTTCCTAGACTATAATTGGTGTGTGATTTTTAGTCCTAGTTTTACCTAAATCTTTAAAAATGTATTCACTTATGGGGCGTGGCTAGCAGCCTAAGATGGTGGCAGCCTAGAGGGCGAGCTCCGCGGTTGAAGCGGCCTCCAGATCTATCCGACTAGCAATCCGACACTAAATTTCGCCCTACGGGTAGGGACTGAAGCCCGGGGCCGGGCGGCACGCCCGACAGCAATCAAATCTAAAATCCGACGGCGGGAAGTGAAGTTGCCCGCTCTGGCCTTGGGGAGGAGCCGGAGCCCGGGGTCCGCCTGGAGAGTCCGAGCCGACGGGAAGTGCTGCGGCCGCGGCGTAGAGGAGCCGGAAGCGGGCGCTCGGACGGAGCGCCGGGGCCGAGTGTGACTTGCGGCCTGGCGAAACAACCGGCGCCTTTGTGACCAGCGGGAAGGAGGCTGACCGATACCGCCTGCGCAGGGTGCGCTCCAGAACGCCGCACAGAGGCGGCCGGACCTGCGCTGAGCCAGGGACCGCCATCTTGAAGATTCGCCGGAGGTACCGGAGCTCTGCATTGCGGGGGTGCCGAGCCTGCCGATCTGAGGGCTGCAACGGCCGCCATCCGGACTGCGGGGGAACTGGCAGGGGGGGCGCTGATTCTTGTGGAGAGACACCGGGGCTGCCACTAACGCGCCGAAGCGCGACTACACAGTGCATTCAGCCGGGCAGATAGCGTATCGGCTCAGAACGGCCTGGACACAATCGCCCCCCCCCTTGGTGTCCGCATTAATAGATTTGACTGCTGAGGGACGGCCCTGCCAAAACTCCGACGCCACAGAAAAGGGAACTGGTCCGCGGTGGGCACAGAGGTGTCCTCGCTGCTCCAAAGATCGGTGGGCGCCCCCCCTGGGTGAGACTGGCACGTACCCGGCTGGGGCCTGGTGACATCAGGGTCTCCATCAGGCATTCGGAGACCGCGGGTGGGCCGATTCAGGCGCCCCCCCGAGCCAACGGACTACCACTCCGCCTTGAACACGGGCTGTCTCCACCTCCTCAGTGGCAAGGGCCGACGGGCCCGACGAACAACGCGGCGTCTCGACCTCGCCCGCTGGCCCCACCAGGCGACGGGGACAACGTTATTGGCGCCTACAGCCCCACAGCACTTGTGGACTGCAGAAGCAGCGGAGGTCCGCTAATAGGGCTCTCCCTGGTGAGTCCTAGCTCCCTGTAATACCCTGCTCACCGCGGACATTTTAGTGCCACTACAGCTGCCATGGCGGGCAAGGGACCGAAGGGCGGAAATGCACAGTCACGACTCTAGAGGTATGCCTATGACAGATCGCCCGCCTCCCCGCCAGATGCCAAAACACAGGCCGGCAAGACGACCGACACGGCGGGAGGGAAGAAAGCAACCCTGGAAGACGTCATGCGAGCTCTGTCGCAGGTACAGGCTACGGTGGGGTCAATCTCAACGGAAATAACATTGATTAGGGCCGACTTCCACAAGATGTCGGAAAAAGTTTCATCGATGGAGGTGGTGACCAAATCTTTGGTGGAGGATGTATCGGAGCTCCAGATAAGTGTTGAACGAATCTCAAAAGAGAACAAAGACCTGCGTGCAAAGCTGGACGAGCAGGAAGGGCGCTCGAGGCGGAACAACATCCGCATTATAGGGGTTCTGGAATCGGAGGACACGAGAGCGATGGACCTCTATGTGGAAAAACTGATCGACCAAGAACTCAAACCCAAGGGTCTATCCGCCTTCTTCTCCGTAGAAAGAGCACACCGAGTCCCGGGGGGTCGTCCGAAGCAAGGAGTGGCACCACGACCGATCGTTGCACGCCTCTTCAATTTTAGAGACAGAGATGCGATCTTGCAGGCGGCGAGAAATTCTCCCCCAGTCAGGATTCAAAACTCCACAGTGGCGTTCTTTCCAGATTACACGGCAGAGGTCGCGCGACGGAGGAGAACTTTCTTTGAAGTCAAAAAAGAATTGAGGGCGAGAGAACTTCCCTATGCCATGCTCTTCTCAGCCAGGTTGAGAGTAGTGGCTGAAAACAAAACGTGGTTCTTCGATACTCCGAAGGCTGCGCACGACTGGCTGGAGGGATGGAGACAGACGGGGCTACCTCGCCGGTCCACAAGAACCGTACTACTGGCTCCCGATCTGGCTCCCAGGTATCCGGAGGAGACGTGGATCCACACTCCCCACTGAGCGAGGCACCTGAAACTGAGCACAACGACGAACAGTGAATTCCCGAACTTCCTATCCTAGTGCAAGAATAGCATTGGCCGGGCGGGCCGTCAAGGACACCGGGCGGAGGTCCTCCGTGGACATGGAGGGAGGCCGCCGACTCCGGAGAGTCCCTCACCCCAGCGAGCAAGTACTGTGTTTGGGGTTTGGATCAGGCACTCTGCTAAGTTGGGGGGGGCGGGCAGTTCAGGGTCCGTCTAGCAGGGGGGCAGGGAGGGGGGGAGTTGGGGAGGGGGGGTGTTTGATTGTTTTAAGTTACTTTGCAGGTGTAGATTGGAACCATGAGGCACACACATTACCTATGGCGGGCTCATGTCGAGTTCTTAGATCGCAATTTTTATTGTACTTAGACTTTCTCAACCACAGATGCAATGGCACACACCACACGGAGTGACATCGGGAGGGGGGAGCGCGGGGCAGGGTGCATGACACCTCTGCAACTTATGTCCTGGAACGTGAGAGGTCTGGGGGACAAAGTCAAACGAGGCTTGGTGCTCCACAGTATAAAAAGGTCCAACCCAGCCCTAGTCCTGCTGCAGGAGACACATCTCACAGGCACAGCCACACACGCTTTAGACAGGAAGGGCTACCGTATGATCGCTCATTCGGAATTCACAAGGGGATCCCGTGGGACGGGAATACTGATGCACCGATCCTCCCGCTTTATACTTCAGTCCACAAAGGTAGATACACAGGGCCGCTTCGCAGCAGCGCTCGGACAATGGGAAGGGAGACAGTTGAATATAGTTTCGGTATACGTTCCACCGGCACTACACACGATAGTTCTCCCAGAGCTTGGAAAATTTCTGTTGGAACTCCCGGACGGGGACCTCATTGTAGGGGGGGATTTCAATGCAGTGGCACATAATACACTAGATAGGTTCCCGACACGAACGCAGGCTCCAGGGCCCTCCCGGCTACATGACTTCCTAGAGGCGCAAGGCCTAATAGATCTTTGGAGGCGCTTACACCCTACTGACCAGCACTACACCTACCACTCAGCGGTCCATGACAGTCTATCACGAATCGACTATTTCCTGGCACCGGGGCATGGGCGGCTCACTGTCGAAGACGTACAAATTAAACCGAGGGGTGTCTCGGACCACTCCCCGTTGACGCTCACCCTTTCCAACCCGGAACGGTCCCGAGAACGCATATACCCGATATTCCCGGGATACCTTAGGGTCCCACAAGTGACCAAGGCTCTCAAATCGGCGACAACATGCTACCTCACGGAGAATACTGGCTCGGTCTCATCCCCATCGGTCCTATGGGAAGCATATAAAACGGTCCTCCGAGGCCAAGCCATCTCCACAATAACGAGTTATAAGCGCTCCCAGAAAAAGGAACTACTAGACCTAGAGGGCAGACTAGCCAAGGCAAACGAGGTTCATATGGCTGACCCGACCGGGGACACGCTCCACGCACTACGGTTATGTCAGCAACGTCATACTGATTTTCTACGCAATAGAGTGATTGAACACATGACGGCCATTACCAATAGGATCTACGACGTAGGGGATAAGGCAAGTAAGCTCCTAGCCTGGCTGGAGAAAAAGCGGGAGGGACAGAGGTCTATCTTACAACTGAAGGACTCTGTAGGGGCGATGCATACCCGCACTGCCCGGATAGTCGAACTCCTGGCTGATCACTTCCAAACGGTGTATACCTCTGACATAGAGGTTACCCGGGAAATGGCGGAGACGGCGCTCGTGGGAGTGCCCACCCGCACACTACTGCAAAACAGCGTTGAGGACCTCGAGTCTGATTTGTCGGCTGAGGAGATAGGGTCGGCTATTGCGGCATTGCACCCGGGAAAAGCCATGGGCCCCAACGGAATCCCGATTGAATGGTACAAGACCATGTCGGAAACGCTCGCAACGCCGCTACTCAATATGTACGTAGACAGTTTAGAACGAGGACGCTTGCCACCTGATCAGTGCATGGCCACTATAGTGGCGATTCCGAAACCTGGCAAGCCCCCAGAGGACTGCGGCTCCTACCGGCCAATTTCCCTCCTCAATGCAGAATGCAAAATCCTGGCGAAATTATTGGCCAGCAGGCTGCTGCCTCACCTTAGCCACCTCATACATCCGGACCAGTCGGGATTCATGCCGCACAGAAATACGGCGCTGAATCTCAGGCGCCTGCATGGTGTTATGGCGAGAGCCCCGTTGTTGACAACCGATTCGGCGATCCTCTCACTGGACGCCACAATGGCGTTCGACTTGGTAGAGTGGCAGTACCTCTTCGCAGTCCTGCACCATATGGGCTTCGGCCCGAAATTCATAGGATGGGTCAGGCTACTGTACGAACAACCGGTGGCTCGGGTGACTGCAAACGGACATGTCTCGAGAGTCATTTCATTAGCAAGGGGCACGAGACAAGGCTGCCCGCTCTCGCCACTACTGTTTGCCCTGGTACTGGAACCATTGGCGACTATCATTAGGACCACGCCACTGCTGCGGGGCATCGACTGGGGTGATGGCTGGGAGGACAGAGTGTCCTTATATGCTGATGATATGCTAATATACCTGACTGACCCGGCAGAAGGGATTCCAATTTTGCTGGCGTTGTGTGAGCGGCAGGGTGTTGCATCGGGTTACAAGATTAACTGGAGGAAATCGGTGCTCTACATGCTGCGCGGCACCCCGCCACGTCTGGAGGTGGATTGCCCCTTGGCGGTGGAGGAAGTTTCCTTCAAATATTTAGGAATTCAGATCACCCGCGATCATGTGACCTTTCAGGAAATGAATCTGAAACCACTGCTCGACAGACTGAAAGCGGACGTGCGCCACTGGAAGACACTCCCGCTGACATTATTGGGCAGAGCGGCGCTTTTCAAAATGATGGCGCTGCCCCGGTTCCTCTATGTTTTGGAGAATACACCGACACTGGTTCCGCCTTCCTTCTTCAAACAGATATCGGGGCAACTGTCAGGACTGTTGTGGGGAGATAACCCGGCGAGGATAGCACAGGTGAAACTGATTAGAGATTGGTACGGTGGAGGGATTGCACTCCCAAACCTGGAATTATACTATTGGGCGGCTCACCTCAAGGTGATTAACCAGTGGTTACACGCACCGCAGGAGGACCCGGCGTACTTAGCGGACAGACGGCAGCTTGGCACTTATACACTTCTGGCCCCGCTCTACAACAAAGGCCTGATGGCGAAACTGGTCGGCCCAACTAAACACACCGTGACGCTCTGGCATAGGGCTCAATCCCGACTGAAGTGGGGGGGGGGTGATTACACAACTCACACCCTTGTGGGACTCTATGGCGCTAGGAAACTTGAGACGCAGTAAAGGATTTGACCGCTGGGACGCAATAGGGATTTCCACGGTAGGAGATCTATGGACAAGGGAGGGGGTGGTTCCGTTTGCTACTCTGAGAGAACAGTATGAGCTGCACACCACTGAGACATATCGATACATACAGATTAGACATGCATTACTGGGCGCACTGACACCAGGTACTCAGGTCCCGGAATCGGCCCCTTTAGAGGACCGACTACTCACTGATTTCATGGAAGCTAGCGCTACATCCCTCACGTATCGTAAACTAGTGAATAATTTGCCTGACCCATTACAGAAATTGAAAGAGAAATGGGAGGATGATGTGGGTGCACTGGATGAGG
This sequence comes from Lissotriton helveticus, assembly GCF_964261635.1. NCBI lineage: Eukaryota > Metazoa > Chordata > Amphibia > Caudata > Salamandridae > Lissotriton > Lissotriton helveticus. Next base: position 803,311,901 of record NC_136057.1, on the reverse strand, counting down.
CAGAATGGAATGCCGCAATGGCATCGCCTAGAGAGGCGAGAATATCAGCAAGGTTCCGATTGGTACAGGTCAAGGTATTGCACCGAGTGTACTACACACGCACTACATTACACAAAATCCAGAGGGCAGATCACCCATACTGTCTACGGAATTGTGGGGAGGAGGGAACGCTGTTCCATACCCTTTGGTCATGTCCGACCATACTAGACTACTGGAAGCGTGTGGCACGCACGATCGCCCAGACGCTGCAGCTCCCGTTCACTCCTGACCCTAGAATTTGCTTGTTGAATGTATGGGGCTCGAACGATCTGACATCATACGGGCGGAAATGGGTGGTCACGGGGGTGATGTTAGCGAAGCGAGACATAGCGCAAAGATGGGGGGCATCAGAGACACCGACCTTGACACAGTGGTGTAAAAATATGGATATGCTCATGATGGTGGAACGGGCAGTGTATCAGCAGAGGGCTAATCCACGTAAATGGAACAAACTATGGCTGCCATGGAATCTTTACAGGGGGGAGCCTTGTGAACCTCTACAGGAAGAAGAAGACATCGATAGTTCGGAGGAGGAGGATGATGTAGCGTAAAAATGGGACTGCGGGTGGGATGGGGTGGCAGGGGCGCGGATTGCCTAGATACTGTCTCGCCCTTCTGGCGCAAGGGATGTTAAGGGTACGTGTGGGGGATGAGGACCGGCTGCCGGCCTGGCACAACTAGAAAGCTTGCATATACCTACCATGCTTCTGTGAGACCAAGATATACACCTGAATGTTGTTTGCTGTTTAATGTTAGAGCACAAGAAATGTTGCGATCCGAATTGATTATGGCGGAATGTTGACACCACATATCTGAATGCTTGAACCAGTACATATGCTGACATGGTGCAACAATAAAAATAATTAAAAAAAAAAAAAAAAAATGTATTCACTTCTCTAGTTCCCCTTATTGGATTTTGTCATTTGGTGGCATTTTGCTTATTGAAATGTTCTCCATCTTTTTTTATTTCAATTGGATTTTTATTGTGTTGTGCCTTTGACTTTTTAACTGTTTTGGTACTTCTTAAATGCTTTACGCATATTTTTTGACTTAAGTATGTTTGTTCTGTACCATAGATACTAGGCGCATCAAGCCATTCTGACGCAAAACAGGACCACCTGCCATATGTGCGGCGGCCCCATGGGTCAGATTAAGATGCGCCCACCACACTGGCAGGCGCATCACGTATTTTTTACATTGCGGTGGGCGGTGCATTCAGTAGCACCCGCCGCAAGGGTAAAAATGCATGTTGTGCATTTGCATGCACAAAGTGGCAGGCACCGAGCAGTGCCTGCCGCATTGTGCATTCAAATACAGGGGGTGCCATAGGTACCACATATGCACCCCTCACCCCGACTTCCGGCGGACAGTCTTTCTGTCCGCAGGGGTACCCCCGCCATACTAATATGGTGGAGGGAAATGGGTGGCGGGCAGGGTAGGATGTAGGGCGGACAACCACCACCCGCATGGTGGTGGTGATCCGCCCTACATCTTAATGGCCCCTAGGGGTGAACATAGGTTTTAACTATTGAAGATTTCGACTGGACCTCACAGGTTATTGACTTCATTACTTGGAGTGGACTACCATCCACTCCCAATTATTAATTCACTGTTTTATAGTGTTCACAATTGTACAGTGTACATAAGTGCCCCTCACAGTACAATGTTATTGTCTTTTTACACTATATGTCAGAGTGGCTAGCAACTGCACAAAAATATATCTGTCAGCATAAATGCTAAGTCCTTGCTGAACCTGCATTTTTATCATTTCCAATAAGAAAATCCCCAGCGGATATATTATTCTGCAAATCATTGTATTCTACTCCCTGAAGCGAACCTTAACTAGAATATGATTATGCTCTGATTAGAAATTGGGTCTTACATAAAGGAATTCCACAAGGCATTATCGTCCCATCCTTCCCATCTGATTATGCAGTCTAATTTTAGAATGTACTGTACAGTCAGGCAGTAACTGCATCGTTTCATCCTTGTGACTGCACCCTGGCTAACCAAGCTGCCCTTTCTTCTAGCCCTGCTGCAGTGCACAACATACATTTAGATTCTCCAGGGAGTCTTTATTTAATATCAACGGCTTTCTGTTTCATTCTGCTCCTAATACCACCCCATCAGCACATTACTGCACTTCATAGTCTTGTCTTTGAAATGAGCTTCAGAATTTAATTTGCAGCGAAACATTGGTTTTATTTACCTCCCTCAGCAAGAGTCAACGGAGGTGACTGGTGATCAGAAGTGAATAAATACAATGCCAGTCAATGACAAAGACAAAAGGTTTGGCCCTTATGTAGGCAATAATGGAGAAGCAGGCAACATAAAAGAGGTGATGCTGCACCATGCATCGTAATAATAGAAAGCACAATCAGTGGATATTTTTTTTACTTTCACTTTTGATGCATCTCAGTGGAACAGTACCCGTTAACATGCAAAATGATTAAAACGTAGAAACAATATGTAAACATTGTTATGTGCAAATTGTATTGTTATATATTTAAAGTTAGTGCTCATGTGGTCGTTTGCAGTGGAAATAATATGTTGATGTTAGTATTAAAAGGATGTTCTCAATCTGGAGTCGTATACAGAATCACTGAAACAGGGGTAACAGCAGCAGAAGTTTTTTTTGTTGCACATGGGTAATGTTTCACTGCTGCTGCACACCTCGGCCCAGATTTATCAAACTATAATGCAAAGCAGCAAGACACCTTGTGTGAAAGGGAGAGGGCAGGAATGCGCCATATTTAACATTATATAAATGGCACGTTCCTGTCCTCTCCTTGTGCTAGAGCACAATGTGCTGCCTTGTGCCAATGCAGGCACCCCTGCGCCATATGAAAAGGTGCCTGCTTTGTAGGCAGGATTGTTTTTGTGCAGGAAGGAACACCTTCCTGCAAAAAACTATCCTCTGAGGCTTTTTATCTCGTTCTACTTGTGAATGCAGCACATGTAGAAAGTGGGAACTTTTTGGAGAAATAAACATATTTCTACCTATTACCCTCCCCTGGGAGGCCCAGTATTTTCACACATTCCCAGGTCTACAATTCATAGTAAGTCTGGGAAGGTGCCAAAATCCATGGGTAGATGCATGGGAACACCAATGCTCCACCCATGGAATGCCTCCTTAGCGCAGGGTAACGCAAGGCAGTGAGTTGCCCTGCCCTGTGTTATTCAGGTTTACCAAGCACCTCAAGTCAATGCAAGGTGGCCATGGGTTGCTTGGTAAATCTTAATTTAGTGTTTCGTTACCTCCCGTGATGCAAGAGCAAACCAACACTATGATAAATCAATAAAGATTTGCCAAATTGTGTCTTTCAAGGTGCAATGGGTAGTATTTATTCTACGCTTTTAAACCATATGCCAGAAAGCAAGTTTTTAGAGACAGGTTCTGCCTGGGTAGATTGAATTCATGATCCAGCAATATCTCAAGGTGATTTCTAAATTTAAACTCTCCATACATCAAGATTGGCATCAGTTCAGTATATATTATTCACTATACTGCTGCATGAACAGTTCATCGAATGCATGGTTAAAAGTGGAGTCGTTCTGCATTATATATCGTAGGTTAGATGAAAGGCAGAGTGATTCATTCTATTCAAAGCACAAACTGGAAATGTTGTTGTTTTAGCAAAGTGATGAGTAAGTTGTTAATTACACAACTGCACTGTCGCATGGATCGGTGAGTGGACCGACCATGAAAATAGGGTGAAGTGATATTTCAAACACTGAGGTTGCAATGCCATCATCAGAGTGAGCGAATGGTCTTTTTTTTGTATGAAGACTACTGCTTGGTAGTGAGAAGTTGTAGAATTGACCCAGAGATAGAAAAATCCCCTTGTAAGAGACGGTGCATATTGATTCATTGACTCTAAATGGTGTTAGATTGAAAAAGGCCTTGTTTTTCCGTAACATAGGGGTCTATTAAGATGGCGGTCGGAAAACTACCCCGACCACCATGACAGCGGAAATCAACTGTCCGCCGGTACTGTGGAAAACCCGACGGTCCTATTTGGATCCACCGCCAAAATAATCTGACGTGGCATTCATGGCGGAAACACACCAAACCGCAGCCAGGACAGCTGAGAGACCGCACGGAAAATTAGGATATCCCGATGTGACCACGGTACATTCTGCTGTTTCCGACCGCCCCGGTCGTTAACAGTGATGAATGGGAGGTCCGGTGGAAGGGCTGCAGCATAGCCATAGCTGCGGACGCTCTGTGAAAAAATGGCGGCAGACTAAAAAACAATCACAACAAGGCCACCAAGTGCACACAGCAAACTAGCCCTGCCCCCAAAAACACCTAACACATCCCAAAGAGACACCCCCATGGCAAATTCAAAAAGCACCATTCTCAGGACAACCCACACAACACACTTGACAGCAATACTCCATCTTGCTACACCCACATAGCTTAGCATAAAACAAGACCCTTCCCTGACCAGAATCCTTTGCAATACTCCACAACTGAAGGGCTCAACACCAGAGGACAAAGGAGAGGCAAACCTACCCACCAGCACAACAGCACACTCACTCATCACCCCCACAACGGCACCCCAAAACATTACACACCATGGCACCACAGAAAATGTCCAAATTCACAGAGCGGTAGTTGTCAGCCATGGTAGATGAGATAATCAGAGTAGAACCACAATTGTTTGGTAACCTGGTCCAACAGATACCATTAGCCACCAGAAACCACATGTGAGTAAGGATAGTTGACAAGGTCAATGCAGTAGGGACCACCCCACGCAACAAACAGGAAATCATGAAGCGGTGGCATGACCTGAAGAGTGTTGTGAAAAAGAAGAGGAACAACAACCATGAGCTGGCTCAGAGGACTGGCGGTGGCCCTCTCATTCCACCAAGAACATTCACTGCATGGGATGAGAAAGTGCTTGCCATACAGCATCCAGAGAGTCTCACAGGAATAGCCGGGGGAGTGCAGGCTGGTAAGTATCTGCTGTTGAAGTAGTTTAAGTACTTTATTAGAAGTACAGAGAAAAGCTGGTGTTCCCATTAAAGGCTCAGGAGCAACTGACAATAAGAGAACACTAGAGCACTAAGTTGTAAGGTGACATCAGTAGATATAGAATGTTCTATTTAAAGGGAAGATGTGGAATAAGAGAATACAACATATCCTCCTTCCTTCCAGATAAAAATAAAAGGAGTAAACCAAAGAAAAAAAACGAAACACACAGGATATATGCCCATACTTTCCACAACTGTATTAATGACAGACAAAATCCTGAAGATAACTGGGTTGCTTCCTGATCCTTTGAGGCAAAGTGTAAGGGTCACTACCAGAGGTGTCTCCATTTTCTTCCATTCGCTCTGGAACTGGATGTGACTGTAGACCTGGATGTGACTGTAAACCATCAGAATTGACATTGTTTGCCTTCTTGTAGAGAGCAACCCTCCTTAAATTCCAATGTTCTCCATTGTAAAGTGTCACAAATTTGTCATGGACTGACTTAATTTTGAAAGGACCTCTGAACTTGGTAAGACCCTGACCTACACGACCAGGTTTAACATTCACCCAATCATTTGCTGCTAATTTTCCCTCATTCAATCCATCACAAACCTTAGATGAACTATCACTCAAATCCGCTAACCCAATGTACTCTTTCAACCAAGCTGGAACAAGTTTGATACCAGCCATCCGTCCCCTCATCATGTTAAACAGAACTCTACTGGTAACACCATTCTCCGTTGTCCTGTACGCCCATACTAAGTCGTTGACCATGTCTCTCACACACCCACCAGAACTCACGGCCATTTGGATAGCACCCTTCACCATTCTGTTAGCCCTCTCAACGATACCATTCCCTTGTGGATTGTACAGAGAGGTCCTGGTGTGAACAATACCACAAGCATTCAGAAAGTTGACCATGTCTTCAGAGACCAATTGGGTTCCATTGTCAGTAACGAGTTTAACAGGGTAACCCTCCTCTCTGAAGACCTCAGATAATAAGTAGATTGTGGATTTTGTTGTTATCTCTTTAGTGAATTTCACTACCAACCACTTGGAAGTGACATCGATCATGACAAACCCAAATTTCATGTCTTGACTCAAAGAATGAAATGGGCCAATAAAGTCAAGGCAAACAGTATGCCAGGGCAAATTCGGATTATCAATCTTCCCTACATTACCCTGACATACCGCTCTCAAAACACTCCACACATTTCTCAACCCACTCAGAAACCTGCCGGTCCATTCCCGGCCACCAAAAGAACTCTCTGATTCTCTTCTTCGTAAGTGATTGTCCAAGGTGTCCCTCATGTGCCAATTTAAACAAGACGAACCTTAATTCGTGAGGAGGAATGAACTTATCGTCCTTCATGATGACATTTCCATCAATATCCAAAATCGATAGATCCTCTAAAATCTTCAGATAGGGGCGAACACTTAAAGGTAGGGTACTCTCCCTCCTAGAACCTTTCACAATCAAATGCTTCACACATCTCAACTCCTCATCATTGGCCATACAAGCATTCCATTTACTCTTGTTAATAGCGCCAGTACACATATCTACCAGTTCATCAATGGCTGCCACGGATCCTTCAGATTGCATAGCCTCAACACCCAACTTGTCTACAACCTCCCAAGGTAAGGGAAGTCTAGATAGGCCGTCAGCTTGAGAATTCTTCCACCCAGGAATATACTCCACTTTATACATAAATTCTTGAAGCCTAGCAGCTAATCGAGCCAACCTCGCTGACCCTTTTCCTGCACCAACCGGGAAAGCAATTTGAGTAATGGTTTATGGTCTGTCAGCAACCTAAACTCAAACCCCCACAAGTACATTCTGAAGTACTCGCAACCCCATGCGGCTGCTAACGCCTCACGTTCTATAATAGAATAATTTCTTTCTGAACTGGTAAGTGTCCTTGACGCAAAAGCTACTGTCTTCAAACCTGAGTCATGTTCCTGCGTCAACACTGCACCTATACCAACAGCACTGGCATCAACGGTCAACACTGACTTCAACTTAGTATCAAATGGAGTTAGGATTTTTGCGTCACATATTGCCTTCTTAATATCAACAAAACACTCAACCTGCTCATCAGCCCACACACACTTACACCCCTTCCTTAGTAACAATTTGATCTTCTCAGTCCTCGCCGCAAAATTTTCCAAAAATTTGGCATAGTATTCAATAAGACCAAGAAATGATCTTAATTGATCCTTGTCACATGGTGCAGGTGCCTTTCTTATTGACTCTAGAAGATCCCTCTTAGGCCGCACACCAGATGCAGAGAGAGTGTAACCTAGATACTCCACTTCCTCTACAGCAAATTTGCATTTTTCTTTCCTTAAGGTTAGACCTGACTGCTCCATCCTGATCAGAACCTCCTTCAAAATCTGATTGTGCTGCTTCATCGTCTCTCCGAACAAGAGAACATCATCCTGAAAATACACTACGTTACTTATCCCTTTTAAAACCGATCGCATCATCCTCTGAAAAACCCCTGCTGCAGACGCTAGACCAAAGGGCATACGGGTAAACTAGTAAACTCCCTCAGTAGTGATAAATGCAGTCAACGCCTTTGAGTCCTTGTGCAACCTTATCTGATGGTACGCACTCCGTAGGTCTAGTTTGGAGAAAAACCTACCACCCTTCAATGACAAGATTAATTCGTTGATATTAGGAAGTGGGAAGTTGTCTACAACAATATTCTGGTTAAGTGTGCGAAGGTCCACACAGAACCTAAACTTGCCATCGGATTTGGTCGTAATCACAACTGGTGAAACCCAAGGTGAAATCTCAATCTGTTCAATCACACCGTGCTCAAGCATATCATCTAACATTCTCCTAACCTCTTGTCTAGCTATAAAAGGCACTTTCCTTACTTTGTGTTGCATCGGAACTGCATTCTCCTTGAGTACAATCTTATGTACATATCCTTTCAATTCACCTATACGTTCAGCAAACAAGTCTGATCGTATCCTACGCGGATGACACCCAGCTCCTCTTCTCGTGTACGAGAGGAGGCGACTTTGATGGGGAGAGTATTCGGGATTGCCTTGGGGCTGTTTTTCATTGGTTCCATCTAAACAGCCTTAAGTGCAATTCCGACAAGTCCGAAGTACTGTTCTTTGGGTGTGACACCGAACCTGTCTGGCAGACTTGGTGGCCACGGGATATGTTCCCTCCATCCTGTTCCTCTCAGGTTGCAAAGAATTTAGGGGTGAAGTTGGATAACAGGTTAACCCTGAAATCTCAGATCCTAGGGGTGTCGGGCATGTGCTTTGGCATCCTTAGGATGCTGCGGAGGTTTCTTCCTCTGTTATCCGTGGAACATAGGACGCTGACAGTTCAGGCTCTGATTGGGTCCAGGTTGGATTATTCCAACATTCTCTACCTGGGCCTTCCAGAGTACTTGCTGCAGCGCCTTCAAGTGGTGCAGAACGCCGCGGCCAGGGCAATCTTCGGCCTTAGTAGGCGCTCTAGTGCCTCGGGCTTGCTGGTAACGTTACATTGGTTGCCCATCCGCAAGAGGATCGCCTTTAAGGCTCTGACCTTGGTCTATAAAGCTCTTCACAAGGGGGGAGCTAAGTACCTTCAAAAGAGACTGGTCTTTTATCATCCGACCAGGTCTCTGAGGTCGGAATCCCTGCACCTTGCTGTTGTCCCTCGGGTAAAGAAAGCGCGCCTTGGTGGGCGCTCTTTTGGATTGCTGGCATCTCAGCTATGGAACTCTTTGCCGCTGGCCCTGCGGGGAGCCACTAGCTTGCTGGTTTTTAGGAAAGGCCTTAAAACGTGGCTTTTTACTCAGTAGCCGTTCTCTCTTGAATTCCGGGCTCACTGCTCTTTTAGTCTTTCTTTTGGTGTTATGTTATTATGTTGCAGCTTCTTTGCCTTCTCCAATAAAAGCGCCGGGACACTCTTTTTGAGTAGCCGTGCGCTATAAAAATGAACTAATAACATAACATAACATAACATAACATAACATAACATAACATAACATGCCTTCAACTATCATTTCAGCAGTCATTTCAGTAACAACCATCACCTGCTGTGTTGCTCTGGGATCAATGACAATGTGAAGGTCATATTGATAGCCCCAACCTAAAATTGCTGGCCCAGAACGAGCAACGTACACTTTCCCTTTGGTAGATCGTCCCTGAAACCTAATCTCAGCCTCCATGTACCCTAACAAATCAATACACTCCCCTTGGTATCCACAAGGATTAATGTCCTTAGGTAACAAAACAGTTCCCACCCAATTCTCCTTGAACAAGGATTCTGGAACTATTGTCCAAAACGAACCCGGGTCAACCATGAGTTCAACTTCTTTCTCGTTGATGTTGAAGTTAGCTTTAGGCCTATTTCTTCTACCAGGTTCCATTCGTAGAGCATTTGCCTCATCTAAACACAATATTTTATCCGCACCTTCCACATTCTCTTGCACATTCATCTCACGCCTTACTTCAACAATCGCTACTTTGTCACTATTTGACGTTTTGCACATCCTAGAGAAGTGACCCTTCTTTCCACACTTCCTGCACTCTTTATCAATGGCAAAGCAATGCTTATAATCTGCACCATGATAGGTGCTACCACATCTGCTGCACATCCTCATTTGATATCTCCCTCTCTCCCCACTGTTATATCCTCCGGAACTTCTTTTTTCAATTTTCACATTTGCCTCAAACCCCTTTCTGTTCAATGCGGCAACTTCAGTTTGTGCGATACTCGAAACCGACCCATTCCCGCTCTCCCTGAAAGTCTCTTTCTTCTCCATCTCTTTCACACACGCAGTGGATTCCTCAACAATCTTGGCAATGTCTATTGCTGCTTGTAGAGTGGGATTTTTTGCCGCCCAAAGTTTCTCTTGCATTTTCTTGTTCTTACATTGAACGATCATTTGATCCCTTATCATTTCGTCTCTCATCTCCCCGAAATTACATTTTAAAGACAGCTCTCGTAATCTAGTAACAAACTGGTCAACAGATTCTTCAGTTCGCTGCGGTTGAGTGTAGAACTTGTGCCTTGCCATAACAATATTTACTTCTTTAGAATATTGTTTTTTCATTCTCGCCTTTGCCTCAGTATAAACATTGTTAATAGCTCTACCATCCTGACTCAAACCTAGTGGTAAATATTTGAAAGCATGTTGACCTTCTTTTCCAAGTACACTTAAAAGTAAAGCTTTCTTTCTTGTGGCGCTAAAGTCTTTACCATCAAGAGCTTCTATATAGTTTTCAAAAATGTCAATCCAATCATCCCACTCTATGGGCGGTTCTCCACTTTGTTGAAGAAACATAGGTGGTGCAATTACACTTGGATTCTCCATAGTATTCCCCAAATAATGTTTCTGATTGTTTCAGTCCTTATTGAATAATAAATAAATTTCACAAACTTCAAACAAAAGTGTATTCCACAGTGAGTTTTCTGGTTGTGGTAATCCCATAAAGATAAGGCATGAATAAAACAAAAGTGAACCAGGACACGGTACACAAGAGTACTTCTAATTACTTGAGATAGATTCAATAAACTATCACATTTAGATATAACTTCTAAATGTACTCCATCCACTTGAAAGTAGTGAAAAGTGAAAAGCGCGATGATTTTTTTTCACAAAAAAAAAAGGTTTCCTACCTCACGTTAGCTCATCCGACTGGTCTGGTTGCTAAGTAACGAGAAGTTGCATCCAAAATGGCTGCCCGTACGTTCCTACGTAGGCAACGCGTATTTGACGTTGTACACGCTAGTTATCCTGCGCATGCGTGTCAGCACGAGAAGAGAGGAACAATGGACGCACGCTATCAGTAGCTGAGACGGTCGGAGCTCGTGAGTAGGTTTACTTTAAAAAAAATACATGTTGACTTTCATCCGGTTGGTGAATGTAGATCAAGTATTCACTTTTAAGCACAAATCTCACGGTGACTTCGTACTGACGTTGATATCAATATGAATTTTGCAAATTACAAAAGAATATAACAGTCACGATACCAGTCAATTAAAATGCTCACCGCGAGATGGTTGTTGGAAAGCTCTTGTCTTTCTTCTTAAGAACCAGGTTTCTTTCAAAGGTCTTGTTATGAGATGAGGGTCATTATTCCATTTTCTTAAATGGCAGCTACCAAATCCTTTTCACTGACGAAAGGGTATTCTTTTTCTTCACGCGTTTTTTTTCGGTTCTTTTCTCACCAGTCGAGTTTTCTGTAAATTACTCACTCTGTACTTCGTTTGCTCCACAAGCCAATCGTCGCCAATCTGTTGTAATCGATGTTATAGAGTCAATGAAGCTGTTGAAGTAGTTTAAGTACTTTATTAGAAGTACAGAGAAAAGCTGGTGTTCCCATTAAAGGCTCAGGAGCAACTGACAATAAGAGAACACTAGAGCACTAAGTTGTAAGGTGACATCAGTAGATATAGAATGTTCTATTTAAAGGGAAGATGTGGAATAAGAGAATACAACAGTATACCATTACACTGCTATGTACTGTCTTGCACAACTACAAAGCTACATCTCCGAGGACCAAGTAAATTTCATATGCACCACAATACCCAGCACAGGTCTCACAGATGTAACATTTACTCCATCTGAATCACCCAAAATTAGCCAACATTTACAGGTTCATATGTGTCCAGGCAACCAGTACTACAACCCCAACCATGTCCCCTGCCCCACCCCTGAGCAGGGTGTAGCACTCCACACCCACCAGAAGCAGTCATCAGCCATTGTATGGTTCACCCTCACCTAACAGGTAGATAGCCATCTTCCAAGGGAGGGCTGTTTGGGGGTGGGAGGCCTGCACTACAACTCCCACCATGCCCCCCTGGCCCACCCCTGAGCAGGATAGAGCACTCCACAGCCACCCAGAGGCAGTTGTCAGCCATTGTATGGTTCACCCTCACCTAACAAGTAGGTAGCCATCTTCTCAGGGAGTGTTGTGTGGTGGTGGGAGGCTTGAACTACAACTTCCACCATACCCTCCTGCCCCACCCCTGAGCAGGATGGAGCACTCCATACCCACCCAGAAGCAGTTGTCAGCCATTGTATGGTTCACCCTCACATAACAGGTAGGTAGCCATCTTCCCAGGGAGGGCTGTGTGGGGGTGGGAGGCCTGCACTACAACTCCCACCATGCCCCCTTTTTCTCCAGCTCATCAAGATGGAGCACTCCCTCCCACCCATATGCATGAGTCGGCCGTTGCATTGTACACTCCTAACTAACAGGTAGGTAACCATTTTACAAGGCTGTACTGTTTGTGGGTGGGAGGCCTGCACTACTACTCCCACCATGCCCCCTTGTTCCCCAGCTCATCAAGATGGAGCACTCCCTCACCCAGATGCATGTGTCGGCCTATGCATTGTACACTCCAAACTAACAGGTAGGCAGCTATCTCATGCTCTCTTGTCCCATCCCTGAGCAGGATGGAGCCTTCCACCACACACAGAAAGATGTGTCACAAAATCAACCTAAATGTGACAACAGAACAGGTAAGTAGACAATGCATGCATCCAGCCATTCCCCGCCAAAAACATGATGCCATATGACAACACCAGCCCTTTCATCCTACAAAAATGAAAACAAAGTTCGTTCCCGAGCAATCAGATACAGTATTTAGAAACAAATTTCAGTCCAATGAAGAATTCTCTAGATTGTACCATTCAAAAGTAAAAGTCTTTATTTTCTTTATGTGTAGATTTGAAGTAACAGATTCCAACAGATGATCCTGTGTGGTTCGAATTCATCCAATGTAGCCAGACAGACAAACAGCCAATAGCCAACATGTGTTTTGTCTTGGCGACAAATCACCCAATGACTTCCTCAGGGCCAGTAGTTTCTATAATAATCTCATCAAAATGGCTTCAGTGTATCTGTAAATGGTCCCATATCATAATGGTCTAAAATGTTTGAATTCTGTCGTGTGTGTAACACTCCAAGTTACATCTAAGACAAGGCAAATTTGGAATTTCTTGAATTGGACTAGTAGTTCATGTCCAATCAGATTATCGGGTCGAAGTTCGCTTTGGTCTTAAGTGGACTGGAAACATGGGTCCAAAAGGTTTTAAGGTGAAGTGATTAATCCTAGATTAGGTCCCGGAGAGTACTCCCGCCATCATTAGAACGCCGTCACTTACTTACTAACAGTAATTTTGTATCATAAACATCTTGAATCGTAAGACTACTAAATAAAGGTTTATTAGCCGTTGTTTTGTTACTGCTATCATGTCTAGCGAAATGTTTTTTCAATTTGAGTAGTCTCGAGAATTTATACAAGTCAATTTTCACTAAAAACCAATCAATGCAAGTCGTGGGGCAGTATCCCAAACCTTTCTTTAATACAGATATCATATTTTCTGATAAATCAATGGAAGAAAGGTTGACAAGGTTGACATCATTTTTTTTATATACATTTTTAATAGGAGACTAAATGAAGGGTTTGCTTTAAAATAACAAACTTTAATTGCAACCGTTAGAGACATAGCATGTTCCGTTTAAATTGAAGCCGCAAATGTGTTAATAGTAATGTGTAAATCACCATTGCAATATGGCGATCGTTTTCTTTGCTCATTTCGGATGTAGTTACTTAAACAATATGGCGCCTGAGGAACACGCCAGTTACCGCTGTGGATAATGGAGAATGCGTACATGCAGTAGGAGTGAGGTAAATATCCTACGAAGGGGCAGCCAAATACTTATCTTAACTTGAAATTTTGTATAGTTTATTGACCTGGGCCATTTGTTTACTAGCAGATTGGCGCGTACTCGTGGTAGTGATCGTGGCTCATAGAAGATCAGTTTAACGCTATAGAAGAATTGGAAGTTGATATTGGTACGATAATCACCTTAATTGAGGTGAGTCGAACTTTGTATTACAACATGATTCTTAGACTTAGTCATTATAGTACATAGAACCTTATTTGGGTTATGTTTATTACAGAGGATACGTGTTACCCAGGAGATGAATATGTTAGCAGTTTTGTGGATCTGACAATGGTTTAACCACTCGAATGACATATGCATATATCTTACTTGGATCAGTAGAGTGAGTAAAACTCTTTATGTTTGATTTATTGGTGCACTGTGGGTCCGCGAGGGATGCGAGAGTAAGGATGGTTTCATATCGTTTCAGAGCCCCATCCTGTTGCATTTACCGAGGAATTAATAGTTTGCCAAGGTTACAAATCTTGTTCTTTGGTAAAGTCGATTTTAATACATATGAACCTTGCTTTTTCTTGGCTTTGAATACAGAATTGTTTATCAGAGACACCCCGGGTTGCACTGTTTTATTTCGGTGTTTCTCTTTTTGAATACAACCACTTATGGACTATGTTTTTCCTCACATAGAGGGTGACTTGATTAAATGTAAATTTTCTTTACTTTTGAATAGCTATTTGTACATTTTTCAATATTGCTAATACATCTTCTTGGCTTGCAGCCCTGAAGAAGTCGGTATGGCATGATATTAATGCCTGACGAAACACGTGTTGGCTGCTAAAAATCCCTTTTATTGATTGGAAGGAGTGTGAATAAATTGGAGTTGAAATCTACGACGAACCTTGGTGTCTGAGCTGAAGTGGCTATTGAACATTATTGTGATATTATTGACTATATTTTCTACATTCGATATTGTGGACTATCTAACTATTGGAGATTTGGAGTGATACTCCAAGAGACACATCATCTAGGAATTGGAGAGCTCAGCAAGGAATTATTAAACAGGTAAGCGAATGTAACTGTCACAGCATCCAAAGTGTCACTCACTAATTCATATGTTGAATAAAGTCTGTGCACAGTCATGCACAGCACTGAATGCCATGTGTAAGTGCCATGTGGGTAGAGCATCAAGGACCATATGAAAACAAAGTAAGCATGGTCTGTAGTACACATTGAGATATGCACCTGACATGACAAAGGTATGCATGACATAACATTGGCTATTTCATGCTCAGATGAAATGTCTGCCAGGCAGAGTAAGCTACAAAGATGTTTCACATAAAGTCATTGTGGTCTAGTCATCAGATGACAACATGTCCTTGTAATCACAAAATATGCACATGGTGCATGGTATGTATTGACATGTCACACCAAGGACAAGTAATGCATGTACCTCCACATCATGTCAGGATGCACAGTAGTGTGCAGACAAACAATGTGATAGCTAGTAAACTGTGTGTTGTATAACCTATGAAAAAGATACATTTAATACCAAGCTTGAGGGGTGCACTTCAGTGACTATTTCCACTCTGTCTCACAGGTGGCCAAGAACTGACTGCAGAGGATGACAACAGCAATCTGCAGAGCCAGTCCCCCCCTCAGAACATGGACTCTCGGATGAGACTCCCAGGAACCTTGGGACGCGGAGCTCGAAGCCGGCCCATCTGGTGTGCCAGGGTGCAACAGGTCCCAGGACCCCATTGTCCCCCCACCACATCTGCAGCAATACCAACATCTACGCAGACTCCTGCTGTAACGGCCTGTGCGGCCTCCACCACCACCAGCCCCAGTGCTGCCTGCAACAGTCTCCCTGCCCCAGAGGATGACCACCCCACACCAAAAACTGAGGATGGCAGGGAGAGGATGCGGTTGCCAACAGTGTTGAGGCAACAGGTCCGTGGCAGCAGGACAGGTGGGAGGGCAAGGGTTAGTCACAGACAACCAGACACTGGGACTGAAGCCCTGGACAACATCAACTGAGTCCTTGCGGCCTACGAACGGGCCCAGGGACGAACGGGCCGGGCTGAGGAAGATTCTTGTGAGCTCCTTCTGCTGATGAGGTCCATGGACACCCGCATGGGCCAAATAGTGGACCTCTTGGGGAAGCTAGTGGCGGTCCTGAGGGACAGGCCCCCACCACAACCAACACCTCCACCTCCCTCTGATGGCCCGCAGGATGACAGTTCATCATCCTCCCCTGCGGCCACAGAGTGGGGGAGTGCTCAGGCCCAACTGGCCCCACAGCAGATCCCCCCCCCCCGTGCCAAATGATCAAGGGGCTGTCCGGAGAAATCCCAGGGAGGATCCCATGGCAAAGTACCTGCCAAATGCCAGCCACGGAGCCAGCCATGATGGCAACACTCTTCACTATTATATCGACTTTTTGGACTGTCCTTACCCACACTGCCTTGTGAATGGCATCCGTCTGTTGGACTGGGTCACCACATCAATGTGGTGACTACTCGATTGTCTCATGTACCATCACTGGCTTCACTAATCACCTTATTGTAAATATTCACCCCTGTCACATGTCCCCATTGTAAATAAACACTCCTTACACACATGTTGTTGTGTCTGCTCCGTGTTTATTCCACGATGTGCAGTCTTCACCATGATTACAATGTACCTGGAGTATGGAATGTATGTAGGTAAGGAGAGGCTGAAGGGACCTAGGAAAACGCAACAGAACATTATTCACTAGTCAGGTGTTGGCATCACAGCCATCACACAACATTTGTCATCAAGGTACTCCAATCTTCACACATTACAATGAGCAACAGTACCGATATCTACATCCTGGGGATTTGCCAAACTACCCTGTCCCAGAAAGATTTGCACCCAGCACTGAGTCAACAACAGGCTGCAGTCACAAAGCTCACATCCACCTTGCCAATAACATCAGCAGGCAATGGCTCGGTTGTACATTGTCACTCACCTTCAGGTGAAGTAGCGGTTGATGAGCTGTTGACGCAGGTCGACACCTTCCTCCTCTCCAGTATCCTCGTCACTGGACATGTGTTGGTTTGCAGGTGGTGGCCGCAGCTGCTCACCAGCATCCAGGAGCAGGGGTGTCTCCTTGTGCAAGGCCAGGTTATGGAGCATGCAGCATGCAACTACAATCTGATACACCTTTTTGGGCACGTACATCAGTGCACCTCCAGTCTTGTCCAGGCAACGGAAACGTGACTTCAGGAGACCAAATGTACGTTCCACCATACCACGTGTCCTCCCATGGGTTTCATTGTAGCGTACATCACTTGCGGTCCTGAGATTCTGCAGTGGGCTCAGCAAACAAGGTTGGGATATGCTGAATCACCTAGGTGTGAGATACACTGAGCAACTTTGTAATGTAACTGTGGCAGAGGACAGCATGTCACACACACAGCATGCTACTGGACTATCCTTACTCACCCACAATCCAAACACGCTCCGGAAGCAGATTATCCATTAGTTGTGGCACAATGGTTTTACACAGGATATACGAGTCATGGGCCTATCCTGGGAATTTGGCACATACGTGTCAGATGATCATGTCCGCCTGGCACACCACTTGCACATTGATGAAATGGAAATGCTTCATGTTCCTGTAGATGTGCTTGTGGTGGAACCAGGCCAACATATGTGCAGTCAATGGCACCAACAACATGGGGATGGGCCCGAGTGCATCCACATCTCCCCTCACAGCCGCCAATATATGCCTCCTGGGGAAATGGATATATCTGTCCTTGTAGATCATCATAGCGGACAGGACATCACGTAGCACCATGCTGAACATAGGTTGCGACATCCCACCTGCGCTGGACACCATGCACTGAAAAGATCCTGAAGCAAAAAAATGCAGTGCCGCCATCACCACTGTTGTGTTCGATTATAGATTCAGAATGAATTTCCAGATTCATGCCCTTCTATAGGTATAATTCACATTGCCTTTATATAGGCATGGAAATGCAGTCCTTATTTAGGCATAGCCCATGCTACCCAAATACAGGCATGGCTACTTCCATCCGTTCATCTACGTCACAGCGATTTCTTGGAAAACCAAACTCTTAAGCCGTTAGGGACTTCCTCTTGCCTGGATATTGATTTCTCCAAGAAACTCATTATTATGCATGAACAACTATTCCTTAGTGGTTCATTCATGATGTTCATATGCCCGACGTTTACGTTAATACTGGCATTCCTAAACACCTTCAATGTATAAATATGCCTTCACTTGCTATGGTAAAGCACGGTGTGGTTCGGTGCAGTTCGACTACCTACTTGCACGACGCAGCTCGCTACAGCAAGTGCCAAAGGAAGCCAACTCTCCAGCTGACACACTGACAAGAAGCTGACATCCTCCTGCCGAGAATCAAGCTCCAGTGTTTCGGACTCCCCTTGCGGGGTGTTGGGAAATCGAGTCTCGTGAAAGAGATTCCAACCTCTCTCATTCTAAGGTATGGAGCTGATTAGAACCTTGAGAAACCTTTGGCAATTCTTGGCAGAACTAAACTATAACTAAAGACATCACCTACTTCTTCCCTGGTACTAGACCTAGGTTAGGCGTATTTTAGAAGCACCAGTTGAGTATTTTAGCCTGTGTTTTTTATGTATGTTTTTTTATATGTCATAGCAACAGACAATGCTATTACAGTATTATTTTATATTACTGTTTACTGTTCACGTTGTACGCATCATACTTCGCAATCTGTCTAACGATTGTAGCAGTTCATATCTCTTGCATGAGAAATAGGACTGTTCAATAAACCCTTTTATTGAAACGCCCGGCTCTCTATTTCTCTGCAGCTCTGTAGAAACGAAGCATGCACGATTGACTGAGTGAAATATTTATCTATTTTTTCCACGACTCTGAAGATAATGTTCCGGTTCTAGGGGAAACACAGTTGTAATGTTTATGCGGTTGTTTATGTGGTTGTCAGAGACTAATCCCTTCTTGTTTATTCGAGAAAGTTTCTAGTGACCTCTGAGTTAGCTGGCACACACACACAATTAAGTTTAGTATACTTGCTAGAGACATACTGACTTCAGTCCTATGTCAAATCTATAGTGTATAATATTCCAATGCGCAGACCCTATTGGGAATATAGGAACTACACTACAAGACGTTGGTGTGAAAGCACCCGGATATGTCCTGCGAGGCTGCAGGCGGGTCTCCAACATAGCACATAGGTCTTGGAGGGTTGCTTGATCCAGAAGGAATTTCCATATGACCTCCTCATTCTCCATGTCTGCCAGCACTGTGAAGCGACGATTCACATTTATCCTTCTCCTAGGTGAGATTAAAGTGGACAATAGTCAATGCAATTCACCATGAGATGTGTCTAACATCTTACGTTTTGACACACGCAACCAAAACAATGACTAGCATCAAAGTTCCGCTTACGGTACAACTTACATGTAGGGACATCCTTAGCTACACCATCCATACACCTATCCACTTTTCACACAGCTAGCGCCTCACAAACAATGTCTGACTATGTGAATGCACAAAGGGATATGGCCACATCTTGCATTGGCAGCCCTAACAGTAATAACAACTGCATATGTGTGAGACTGCCACACTACTGTCTCCTATCTAGCTGCTGTACCTGCCACACCTTCTTGCGTAAGTTGAACCGTTCACACATCAACAACACAATGAGCCCAGTCTGTGCTTATACAACAAGCCTGTGCATGAGCCACGACAAGTAGACAGTCAAAAATGCACAATGGCTAGTCAGACATTCATCACTGCGAGTTGCTCTGCCCTTTCACACATTAATATGTGTACCCATTGTAGAGTCCATCACAACACTGTTCTGTGTACATGCCCAACAAAATCACTAGTGACATGTGAGGAAGTTCATGCCATTGTTCAAAATCAAATACACAAGCAGCAAAGGGTGGCGCTTTGACACTTATTGGTTAAACGGGCTGTGGCAATGTCCCAGGGGGTCCAACAAATTGCTGCTTACGATTGGTTGGGTAGCAGAAATGGACAAATGCATGATTGCAGAGAAAGAGGTCTACAAGAGGAGAGGCTGCCCTAAGAAGTGGGATAAAAATGGGGCGGTTGGAACGCCTTTAGGGGGGAAATATGTACATCTCCCACAGAAGATATGGCAATGAGACGGACTAGAATTGAGAACCCATAATTCCTTAATTTATGATGTGTTCAACACCAATTTACTGTACTGCATAAGTGATTTACCCCACAAATGTACTGTACCAATGATTTTGTGCTTTAACTTTAATAAAAAGTTTATTCAAACAAAATCATATACACAAACCTGGCATGTGTAGTCATCAGTGGGGTAAATGTTACATTGGCATTGTGTGCACAATCATGTTCCATTAATCATGTGGCCACTGTGCACTGTTGAGAACTGCCCATTGGCCATTTACATGGCATGATGTGTCCACAGGTGCTGTCAAAGTACTCCGCCACCCAGATCAGGGTCATTCTAAGCAATGTGAGGCACCCATATTGCGGTAGCTACTGCCTGGCCCAATGGTGTGTCACTGCCAATGCCAAAACCACACACGCTGTAGTGATAGGCATATCCCCATGGTCAAATGGCAGTTGGCATGCTCCGCCACCCAGATCACGGTCATTCTTGGCAATGAATGCCACCCATATCACGGAAGCTACCGCTTGGCCCCAGCAGTGTGTCACTGCCAACGCCCAAGCCACACCAGCTGTAGTGATATGTGTTTGGCCAAATGGCAGTTGGCATGCTCTGCCACCCAGATCTTGGTCACTCACAGCAATGTGTGGCACCCACATCGCGGAAGCTACCGCCTGGCCCCTGCGGTGTGTCACTGCCAATGCTCAAACCACACTCGCGGTAGTGATAGTGATATGTGTTTCGTCAAATGGCAGTTGGCATGCTCCGCCACCCAGATCACGGTCACTCACAGCAATGTGTGGCACCCATATCGCGGAAGCTACCACTTGGCCCCTGCGGTGTGTCACTGCCAATGCCCAAGCCACACTTGTGGTAGTGATAGGCATATACCCATGGTCAAATGGCGGTTTGCATGCTCCCCCAGCCAGATCATTGTCATAGTTGGCAATGTATGGCACCCATCTCGCGGAAGCTACCACGTGGCCCCTGCGGTGTTTCACTGCCAATGCCCAAGCCACACTTGCGTTAGTGATAGTGATATGTTTTTGGCCAAATGGCGGTTGACATGCTCCTCCACCCAGATGCATGTGTCACTCACAGCAATGTATGGCACTCATATAACAGAAGCTACCACCCGGCCCCTGCGGTGTGTCACTGCCAATGCCAATGCCAATGCCAATGCCAAAGCCACACTCGCGGTAGTATAGCCATTTACCCATGGTCAAATGGAGGTTGGCATGCTCTGCCACCCAGATCATGGTCATTCTTGGCAATGTATAGCACCCATATCGCGGAAGCTACCGCCTAGCCTCTCCGGTGTGTCAACCCCAATACCCATGCCCTTACAGCCAATGGGAACCGCAATCTTGGTAGACTATTGTAATTTTGAAAATTGCTGTAGTCGTGCTCCACCACCGCGGAGCAGGTCATTGGATGCATTTGAAAAAGGCTGGAGCACCAATTGCAGCAGCTTAACACCACTGAAACTGCCCCAGGGGGCTATATATGTGTGGGAGAGAGCCTCACATTTCCACAGCTTCCAGACCCTGCTGCCTGAGACCCCTCACCACCAACTGCTGCTGCTTCTGTCTCCTGGACCCAGCAATGTCGAGGACTGAGAAGATCCTTACCCGTCCCTTCAGCACGAGGAGCTGGAGATCCTGGTGGACGAAGGTGCTCGCACAGTATGGGAGGCTATATGGTGCTCCAAATGTTGTGGTAAGTGTCTCAGAATGGAAGTGAGAGTGCAGGGAGTGCACACATGACATTGCTCTGCTGCAGTATGTGCCTGTGAGTATGGGGTTGTGTCATGCACTGCCTAGCTTGCTGTCTCCAGGTGAAAGGAGTTTGTAGCCTATTCCACACATTTCCCTGCATGCACATCTGAATGGGAGGGACATTTATTGTTTCTGCAGCCATACAATGATGCAGCCAGTTGGTGATCCAGGAGTCAGAACTGAAATTGCCTGTGTGAATGGATGTGTGTAACCCTGATGTTCTTCACAGGCTCATCTGTGGCCTTAGCAAGTGTTCACATCCAGAGGATGCTGATGGAATTGTGTCTGAGTCAACATTTGCATCATGTATAGGTGAGCACTATGCTCAGTACTTTGATACCAGAGGGGAAAACTCTTGGTGGCAAATCACCTATGACACAGAAGATTGTATTACTTTGTTGTTCATCCCCTTCCATTTCCCCCAACATGTGTACTGAATCGCACTGTTTGTGATTTCAATTTCTACCTTCATGTGACATTTCTGATGCCCCACGTTGGACCTCAGTGTGAGCCCACCTGGCCTGCATTGTCACTGCCCAATCTGACAAGGACACATCACTGAATGTACAGAGTGAAACGTGTGTTGTTTGCTAGACTATCCATCAAAGAGCCATCTCGGCCCTGTAGATTGCACAAAACAGTCTTTGTGAGAGGGTGTGAGTTTGTAAGGTCCCTCAATGTGACTTCCATGACACAGTGAGCCATTCACAGAGCAAGGACATTGATGGCTGCGCAGTGTTGGGCACAGTGAGTCTGCCCATACACATGAATACCAATGTGATGTATGTCTTGCTCACCCACAAACTGGATAGTAGTTGTGGGCAGCCTACACACTGCTTTCTGTGCTGGCATCCTGCATGTGTATGAGATGGGCAGGAACTGTGTCCACCCTCCTACCTCCATGAATTTTCATATTATTCTCCCATGCTAATGTACTATGTGAGATGCTGTATTGTCTCTGCTAGATATATATGTGAAGTAGTGCTGAGTAAGTATCATGCTTCTGTACTGATAGATAGTGGTACATAACCCAGTGCCACTGATTTTTGCCCTCTTATCTCCCATGCCTGCAGCTCAGAGTACACCAGCGTAAGGCTGTATGGAGGGCCATTGCACTCAAGGTGCGGGCTCTGGGTGTCACCAACCGACAGCGCACACACTGTCACAAGAGGTGGGATGACATCTGCCAGCTGAGCAAAAATGTGGCAGAGATGATGCTGTTGATGCTGCTCCCTCGGACTGGCAGGTTGGCGCGCAGGAGCATGACGCCACTAATTGGCCGTATCTTAGCTGTGACTCAGCCTGAGCTGGATGCATGTCTGAAGGAGCATCAGCAGAAAGCTGGCGGTGAGTATTCTGGGATGGGTGACTTTGGATGCGAGTGACTGCATGTGCTCCACGTCTGGGCCAGTGCTGAGCTCTGTGATGTTGGTAGTGTGGTGCAATGGCGTGTAAGTGGCCTCTGTGTTGGGTGCAGTTGACATGCATTTTCACTACCTGTACTTTCTCATGTTGTTGGAGTAATGGCCCTTGATAATGTATTCTGAGTCGTGGCCTTCTGGCATTGTCTGCATTGGGCTAGTCAGGGACATCCCGTGGAAGGGTACGTCAGTGTGCATCATCTGAGTGTGTTTTCATCAATATGTACATTGCCTGACATCCAAATTGAGGGGACTACACATCTGGCACCAATGTGCAACAGCAGTTGTGGTCCACAGAATGACATGGTGGCTGGCATGCGCTCATGGGCATTGTGGACTGTTATGTTGGAGTCTGTATCTGTGTTGTCCACTTCTGCTGCCTCACGATGTGACAGTGGCAATATGTTTGGAGGTACATATGTTCTCCCCCAGGGCCCTAGGTGTGCTCAGAGTGATCTGTGTGTCAGGTTACACTGAGCCACCGGCAGGCTATTTGGCTGTGTGATCATCACATGGGTCACTTATGCCAGGTTTGCATGATAAAGCACAAAATTCGACTTTTGAATTGAGGTTGCGGTATGTTGCTGCACAGGGTGGTGTGCAAGGTGGGGATATCATTGTCCTTTTTAGTGCTTTGCTTGCATATGATGTTTGTGTTAATGCCACTGAACTAACCCTACATCTCTGTCTCAGCAGCACCTTCCGTGCGATCGAAGGACAGGGGACAGACACCAGTGGTGAGGCATCAAGCACGACTGCTACACACGAGCATAGTGACACTGATGTGACCAGCGCATCGGACGGGGACAGGAGTCTGCTTGAGGAATCAGAGCCAGAGACACCAACCTCAACGTCATCTGACACCAGCGGTGACGCATCTATCTTGGCGGGGACAGGGAGCGGGGACTCTGCCTCCTCTTCCACCACACAGCGTCCAGTGCCCACCCTCTCACCTACTTCCAGTAGTGCTGCCCGTGTTTTCACCAGTAAGAAGGGAAGAGTGTCCTTCACCCCAGGCACCGCTGCCCCCTGCTCCTGTCTCACCGCGGCAGGCAAGAAATGGGCTTTGTTTGGCCATACTAATATGGCGGGCGTGAGGACCACTGCTCGCGTGCAGAAAATGGCATTTTCCGCCAGCACCGTGGTGGTGCTTCCGCCTGCCATCATCGGTGTTGAGGCTGTGGACCTTTTGCGCCAGCTGTGTGTGGGTCAGACAACTCTCCTTAATGCCTTCCTAGACCACGACAAAAAGTTGGCACAGGTAGTTGCCTTCATGGAGGGCATTCATTCAAATGTGGGTGGGCTACACCGGACTGTCCAGTCTTTGTCCTCTGCAGTGACGGCAGCCATTCAACAGTCACAATCTCAGAGTCCACCTCCAGTCCCTTTGGCCACCCCCTGCCAGTGGCCACATCTGACGATAGTGACCACACACCACAGGCATCAGGCTCAAGATACAGCACACGCAGCATACAACAGCAGCGGCCCAAGCAGTCCAAAGTGCAGACACCATCCCCCCAAAAACCAAAGCCACCCCAGAGCTCAAAGGCAACATTCCTTCAGGCGACACTCAGGGGCATAAAGCCAAGAAGCAGGCCTCAGGCTCACATGCCTCAGAGGCATCCCCTGCCAAGGACTCTCCTGTCCCAAAAGTATCTCGCAAAGACAAGCAGACAGTTGCCCTGCACGCTGAGAAGCTGGTGCCTGCAAGGGTCCACATAAAAACAGCTCCAAGGCAGATTCACCCACAACCTCAACTCCAGTCCATACCCCTGTGAAGCAGGGAAAGGAGGGGACTGTAGGGGGTACACCTGGTAAACAGGGAATGGAGGCGCAAAGGCAAGGCCAGGCCAAGCATCCTGCTGGATCCAGCATCTCCCCAGAGGGAGGGCCACAACTGCACCTGATGCAGCTTTGGTGGTGAGTGTGCCTGTTGTGTCTGCCCCAGCTCCCACTCCTACCAAGATTGTAAATCTATTTTGAATCCCCACCCACACTGTATCTCAGGGCAGCATGTCTCCATCTCCACATGCCACCACACCACCCGGTCCAAGCAGCCCTCCGGCTTCCAAAGGCACTGATACCTCTACCTCAGCTGTGCCTCTCTTGCCCCGGTCCAGTCCTCCATCTGGCCCGACACTCAGCCACCTCCCAGTCCGACTGACAGCCAAGTCTTTGTCACAGTTTCCCTAACACACCTGTCTTTCCCACTGCGGTGCCTGGACTGCCCATTGTCATCCCCCTAACTGTGTTGCTGGCCACGGCAGGGTAAAGTCTCACTCATTCCCTGTGCAGGATCTCATGTACTTACTCTGCACCTTGGACTGGCCACTGGCCTTGATGTACACTGCTGTTTGCCCCTTCCCTGTGCAGCTTCTCGTGTACTTACTCTGCACCTTGTACTGGCCACTGGGCGTGATCTTCAATGCTGTTTGTCCCTTCCCTGTGCAGGATCTCATATACCTCACTGTACTTCGTACTGGGCACTGGCCTTGATGTTCACTGCTGTTTGGCCCTTCCTTGTGCAGGATCTCATGTACCTCACTGCACTTTGTACAGGCCACTGGCCTTGATCTTGTCTACTTTTGGTGCCTATCTGATGTGATGTTGTGTGATTGTTCCTATTCATTGTGAGTGTTCATTTTGTGGTTGTACTCAGTTTGCTTG
The DNA here is from genome assembly GCF_964261635.1 of Lissotriton helveticus. NCBI lineage: Eukaryota > Metazoa > Chordata > Amphibia > Caudata > Salamandridae > Lissotriton > Lissotriton helveticus. The sequence goes on along the minus strand of NC_136057.1, from coordinate 803,286,199 downwards.
CCATGAGTGTAGTGTGGGTGTGGGGTTGCCCTGGCCCTGTTCTTATGTGCTGTGTGTTCCGGTGCAGCAGCACCTGCTGTGACTGTCTCCCTGGTTGTTTGGTGTGTGTTGCTGGGTGTATGTCCACCTGGCTGGTTGTTGTGCATGGGGATGCACAGGAGGGGCACATAGCATGTCCCATAATGGGGAGCCTGGTGTGTGGAGGGTGGAGGGGTGTCCCTATGATCTTTGTGGACAGCCCATGCCTGGCGCTGGCCCTGCCTTCTACATTGTGGGCATGCTTTCCTGCGTATTCACCGCTGCGGTGACGTGACCGGGACATTGCATTGATATCGCGGTTGCTGGGTGACATGGATGCGGGGGGGGGGGGTAGTTTGGTGACAGGTAGGACATGTGTGGGTACAGTTGTAGATGTGTTCCTGTCCACACCAGGGTGTCTGGTGTGGACAGGAACAGTATGTCATCCCATGGGTTGTGTGTTGTGGTTGTGTGCGTAGTTGTATGATTGCGTACCTGCGGTCTCATCTGTGATGGTGCATAACTTGCTGGTAGTGTATCAGGTACAGCACCGGGAACATGTGTGGAGCTGGATCATCCATTGCGGTGCGGTCTGGACTGGACCGGGTGGTGTGGACCGGGAATCAGGTTTGGCGCTCTGCAGTCGTGTTTCCGCTGTCTCTGGTTCGGCAGTTTCTCTGTTGCGGTGTGACTGGCTGCTTGGCTCATCCTGATTTGTACAGCGGTCGGGACGTCATTCCGCACAGCGGTGGGTCTACATTGGCTCCCACCGTCGCAGTGGAGGGTGCATTTTGACGGCAGTTTGCCTCGCACCGCGGCGGGCAAGAAATTAGACTTTGTTTGGCCATACTAATATGGCGGGCGTGAGGACCACTGCTCGCATGCGGAAAATGGCATTTTCCGCCAGCACAGCGGTGGTGCCTCCGCCTGCCATCATAATGGGCCCCATAGTCATGAAAACCTAACAAGGAAACCAACTATGATTCTACTCTCTAAACATATCACACTTGATACCACAAGGGCTCTCGTGCCACTCAATAAGGAAATGACTTACCAAACGCTGAACTGCTGACATTGACGGACCATCGCTGCTTGAGGTGGAGAAACTGTGCAGGCTGCCCTTTATCCCTCTGCTGAGGGTTACCGCCGCTTCCGCGCTACAGCTCGCAGCACACGCTTCGCGGGTGCCGCATTGCGGTTAGCGGTGAGGGGCCGACGCTGCTTGGGAAATCAGCTGAGGAGCAAAGACCGGAGGAGCCTGGGAGGCGGAGCGTGAGCAGGGACTCAATACACCAAGAGTCCCTGCGGTGATCAGGTGTTGCTGGACGCGCCCCCTGGGAGACACGCCCCACGCTTGCAACGCCGCCACAAAAAGGTTAACCCAACGCTTAGCGGGACGCGAGCGGGACGCCCGAGGCGAAGCCCGGGCAAAGGGCGGGCCCTCTACGGCCCTCCGCGGCCAGAAGAGGCTGGGCTGGGGCACCCCCCTTTAAGCCATCGAGAGAAAAGGTAATTGTGCATACAGTATATTAGACCGACTAGCTAAACTTATTACTCTGTGTTGTCACTGGTGTGGGAGCAACCTATCATGAGGAAGCTGGCAAAAAGCACAAGGATGCCTACACTAAGGTCGAGCACTAAACAAAAAATGGACACCCCTCAATCAGTACCAACTTTAACTGCCATTGACAAAATGCTACAGCAGACAATAGGGGTTGTAGCTGATGCAATAGCAAATACGGAGAGAAGGATGTCCCTACCACCGACTATTATCGTTCGAGACACACAGGAGGGGGACATGGATATTTCTGTAGCTACTTTGGAGGCTTTAGACGGCCCGGATATCAGTTTTGGAGTCACTTCTTCCTCTTTTGTGGACCTCCCGTGCGCTCAGGCTGTTACTGAGAATAATAAGGAGACAACAAACATAAACACAAAAAAGGCAAAACACAAAGGGAAAAGGACCCAAAGATCACTCAAATCATGAGGGGAAAAAAGGTCAAAGTAAGACTACAAACCATAATTTGGTGGCACCCATAAACCCGCCCACATCGGGAATCCCTTGCTGGATCACTAATATGGTGGATGACCTGAAAGCTGATCTAGAAGATACCATCACAATGCTAATTAAACCCCTTATGTCAAAAATAGACAGATTAACCTCTCTGGTAAACAATAAGGGAGTTGGTACAGCAAGACAATTAGTACAGGACGGTACCGCGGTAAAAGCGAGACAGGATGGGGGTTCACCCAAAACAAATTTAAAAGATAAGGTAACATCAACCACTGAACTGGCATCAAGTAAACCAACGAGAGAAAAACAAATGAACGCTCAAGATGCACAAAAATTACCAATACCTCTAAATCCTGGCAGCACTAATGAGATAACACAGGCCCAAACTAAACAACAACATCAAGGAATTGCTCAAGTATTAAATGGAAACAAAGCTCAAACTTCAAAAGATAATCCTAAGTCAAATACCACCTCGTTAGCGAACGCCCCGGAAAACAAAATTACATCGACCCGCTTTAGGACAATTAATCTTCCCCCTGAAGCTTTGCCCTTTGTAGTTGTGTTGACAGGAGTTCCACCACTAAGAGAGGGTAAAAGGGAAACACATTTGGAACTAAAGAACAAATGTGTACAGTGGTTGCAGTTAAATCGACCCCTACCCCATAATATCTGTGGCGAAATCCTCACAGTAAGGAGGGGGGATTGGATTGGGAAAGGAACTAAAACAATAGGAGGGGATATAATAACAGTTAACTTTAGAGACATTGCAGCAGTTAATTATATATGCAATGCATCCCCTAGTACATCTCAAACCCAAATCCATCCCGTACACTTATCATACTTTTATCCATATACACCACAAAGACCTGCACAGAGAATTAGAATCCCGATGAATAGGGCCCATCAGATGGAATTCCAGCCCAGACCGGCCCAATGGCAAATGCCACACCAAGCAACCCCAATCTATGATCACTTCTTATCCCAGTATGCGCACTGGAATAGGTTTAGCGCACTTGAAGAGGTCGATTGACATGTACAGGCTAAATCTTGTGCTCTTGACACCCCCATAGGATCTGAGGAGGAAGGGTCAAGTGCAATAGATCTAGGAACCCCCAGTACTATGGGATATAATAATGTTAAGGGACCCAGTAAAAAGAGTTTTAAGTCAAAAAAAGGGAGAAATAAAATAAAGGAATATTTAATTCATAAAAAAACCCTGTGCCGAACAGACAGGCTAGTGACATCAGCCCTGAAGTCTGTACCTATATATCAACTATAGAGGTAGACCAGGAGGAACAGTCTTTAAGGGGTCCAAATAACAATGTACGGGGGATAATTACGAAAACTTCCGAATTATATCCTGGAAGATTGCTGGACTAGCAGCCAAATTTGATTCCCAGGAATGGCATAATTACATTACTAAATTTCAAATCATATGCCTACAAGAAACATAGGCTGTTGATCCCAATCCATAAAGTTTAGAAGGGTACAAATGCTTTGCTGTTCCGGCAATAAATTCACCATCGGGGAGAGCAAGGGGAGGACTAATAATGTATGTAAACCTTCAAATTCAGGGTGTATGGTCCAGTTATAACTGGGACTCACACAATATACAAGTTGTCGGATTTCATTTTAAAAGTTTCAATCTTATTTTTCTAAATTGGTATAATGCCGTTGGTACGACGGGAAAGGGGTCCGTTGTTAAGGAACTGGACTCCTGCTTAGAAAAGTTGAGTTTTGCGAATGAGACACCAAACCCCCCAAATATAATACTCTTGGGGGATTTTAATTGTCATCTCTGTGATAATTTAAAACCGTTCAACAGAGATTGGTCAAGATGCACTATTTTGAAAGGGCCACATTTTGCTCATGTAACGGAGGGATGGGAGCTAGAGAAACTAACGAAAAGGTATAATTTGGTCCACACTTTGGACCTCGTTAAGTTGGGTGAAAAGGGAGACCTCAACCCAACTTTTAGAGGTAGAGGCTGCCAGTCTTATATTGACTTCATTCTAGTTTCAACCCTACTAAAGAAAAACATTAGTAACATGGCCATAGACACTAGCATCTTTAGTGACCATAACCCTCTGACTATTGTGTTAAAAGGGTTTGTTTTTAAAAAATCTACCAAGAGATTAGACATCACGGAAAAGGCAGTGGATCAGGGAAGAAGGATCAAGTGGGCTAAGATTGATGGAGACAGATTTTATAAAAAACTGATAACAGAGGGTCTAAACGCCATAAATGTATGCCTTGATCCCCTAGTGGAAGGAGCACTAGTGGTTAGCGCATTTGAAGAAATCGCACGTTACGTAGATAATCTTCTGAGGACATCAAAAAATAACAAAGTGCCTTCCACTCCACGGTGGTTTGATTCTGTTTGCACTAAGGCGCACAAAAAATTGAAACTTAACCTTCATGCTAGACCCAGAGACAAGTTGACAATAGCACAAAACAGAATTGAATACAAAAAAATACTGAATAAACGGAAAAAGAGTCTACAAAATCAAGCCTGGGAGGATTTAAGGGAGGCTGCAGAAAGGCGAGACATTTCAGCTTTTTGGAAAGTCATTAATACTCCATGTTTCCAGGACCCAGGAGCCCCAAAAATAATGAATACTATCTTACCTGAACAATGGCAGACTCACTTCCAGAGTCTTTATAACTATACAGGACATCTAATCCAAGGGGAAGGACCAAGGTTAATAAAACACCCAAAATTGGACTTTTCCCTGGAAGAAGTAACATCGGCTATAGCTGGGCTCAGCAAGAATAAAGCACCCGGCCCTGATGGAATACCCCCTGATCTGTACTTGAGCAATATAGATCTTTGGGCACCGCTGCTCACGAGGGTTCTGAAAGAGGCAGTGGTGGCAGGACTGCCTCGCTCTTGGTCAACAGCAACTATAGTGCCGATCTATAAAAAGGGGAATCGTGATGACCCACAATGCTATCGCCCCATATCCTTTATAGATGTGACGGCGAAAGTTTTGGGATGTGTCATTTTACGCCGTTTGCAGGAATGGGCTGAGAAGTACCAGGTCCTATCAGATGTTCAATATGGTTTTAGGGAGGGTAGATCCACCACTGATCGATGCTTGAACCTGTACCTACTGGCAGCAAAATATACCATCGCTGGTAGTGGGAATATATATATGGGGTTTATGGACCTCTCCGCGGCCTTTGATCGCGTAAACAGAGAAAAACTTTGGTCATTATTGCTACATCTAGGAGTGGATCAACCCCTTGTAGATGTCCTAAAAAATCTACACTGGAATACGTCTGCAAGCGTGAGATATAACCAAGAGGGAAGTAAGACCGATCCTTTTGTATGCACCAGTGGAGTGAGGCAGGGCTGCATTTTAGCGCCCTTCTTTTTCTCTATATATATAAACCTCCTGGAAAAAGAACTTCTTAAGTTACAGGTAGATTCGCCCCAAATTGGCCATCGTGCGGTGCCGGTATTATTATATGCCGACGACGCAGTACTGTTAGCCAGAACCCCCCTGGGGCTGCAGAAGTTGATTGACGGTTTTGTTGATTTTATGGCCAAACTTGATCTATCAACAAACCTGGAAAAATCTTATATTATGTCAACAGGACCCAAGGAAAAAGGGAAAATTACTTATCATATTGGTTCACATAAAATTGGGCAGGTTAAGACTTTTTCTTATCTTGGTGTACTGTTTGACAATCAACTGACTTTTAAACCCCTGGTGGAGAAACACGCAACTAAACTGGCGGCGTCATCTGGCGCTATTATGGGGTTCGGGAGAAGACTGGGTAGATGGTCCCCAGAACAAATATTAAATCTATATAGATCAATATGCTGTGCCAAGGTTACTTATGGTGCTGAAGTTTGGGGTTTTATTGATAAAAAATTACAACTGATACAGGTGGAAGAAAAATAGTTCTTCAGAAGAATCCTGAAAGTGCCACAGAGTGTACCGGCCTTTATCATTCATGAGGAAGTTGGAGAGTCGTACATCGAAGATCGGGTTAGAAGCAAACCTCTTTTAGCCTGGGTCAAAATCTGGACTAATCCCGATGCGTCCTTCACAAGGCAAATTATAAAAGACTGCCTCAAACGGGATAAATGGGCTCATGTACCTTGGCTGAAGTACATTAAGGACTCTATGGAGGACATTGATTGTAAAAATGTCTTTACAGACCCAGAATCCCTACCTACTGAGAATAAAACAATGGTTAAAAAACTTTTCTCGGAACGGTTAAGTATGATCAGGGCGGAGAGGGAAAGACAAAAGCCCACTGTCTTATCTTACTGCCAACTAACAGTGAAGCAGGGAATGGAACCATACCTGAGGGTCATGTATAATGCCCAGGATCGTTATCATATGACCCGTTTTAGACTGAATATGCTCCACCACTTATTTTCGGTCCCCCCTGGGTTCACTCTTACAGTGGAGGCGAAGGGTACCTGCGGCTGCGACGCTAGGTCTCCGCAGGATACCCTTCACTTTGTTCTGCTATGCCCCTTTTACTCTGCCCCAAGGCGCAAGTTTTTAGTAGGGATTCGGAAAGAAACAAAACTCAGACAAGCAAAAATGGCCTTGCAATTCCTACAGGAAGCCCCAGATGCCCATACACTGTTCTGTATTGTGAACTTTATCCGAGTTGCATTACGGTTAAGGAACACAAGAGAAAATTGACTGTAATACTGAGAGAGCACAAATCTGAAAAATGTATAAGTACACCATATTTACAAGCACGTAGTGTTAGTTTAAATTGTATTGCACAAGAGTGTCAACTTATATAAGAGAAAATATATGAGTGTTTGTTTTAATTAGAATAGATGCATATATAAGAGTGGAAAACTAATGTAGAGGTTGTAGAAATGTTAAAATGCTGCTGGAGTCACACGTTAAATGAATAAGTGAAAACGAAATGTAATTCTGCAAACCATGAAAATGTGTAGGCCACATGGCATTTCACAGGAAACGAAAGATGCTGCTACACTTTTAGTGACGTGGATTTTAAAGTCATTAGAGTGCAAATGTATTATTAGGCCTAGTATTGAAGTATATGTTTTATAGATGTGTTGCATTATAGAAATGTGTGCTATTTAGAGAATACTGTTTAAACCGAGTTAAATGTTTTCAGAGTGCAGGGACCCGCTTCATGTAAATCAAGTAGGCCTGAACAGATAATGTCGTTTCTTTGATCTGCAATGTGCTCGTTAGAGAAGAGGTCGAGAGGCTCCAAGTACAGAGTTTTACACGTGTTTTATGGCCTATAGATATGGTGGAGTCTGGAATTTGAGGCCCACTGTAGGATGGTCTGAATGCAGGTGCGAGGGGTCCTAATCAGTTGTAATGAATGGAGCTTTGTTCAGCGACGCCTGGCGCAGGCCTGGAGGAGGTTTCAGGAATTTCAGGGGGTACCAGCGAACTGGAGAAGAAGCCTGGGAACCAAGGTCACCTTTAACGAGGGTCCCGAAGAGTATCATCATGGAGTTTTGCCGCTGAAATCGGTACCACGTGAGGGGCGTCCCGAGGGGCGTTCCTATCGGAAATGTGATTTTGTATTAGGGAAAGCGACCCGAGGGAGAGAGAGAGCAGATGATTTTGGGAGCCTAAGACAGCGGTTGGGTAGGCAGATAGGCTGATCACGAGAGACCGATTTACAGAAGAGACTAAGAGAAGTGCGTGATCTTCTTAGGAAGTCACCACGGCTGACACCTTTTTAGGTAAAGATCTTGTTAAGTAGGGATGTCACTTAGTCTAGTGTAGGGACAGACTAAACCTGTATTTTTCCTTTCTGTAAATGACTCTCAGGTTGCAACTCACGGCGATTCTTGGAACGCTCATGCTCTTTGAAGTAGTTTTGATAATTTCCTTTTGTCGTTTGAGGATATTCAGAGAGTATCTTTTTGTACTAATACCTGTATACCTTTTGAATCTTATTCTGAGATGTTTGTATCTTCAGATACTTTTGACTTTGAATTAAACTTTTAACCTTTCCCAGTGGTAAGTGATTCTTTAGAGTGGTGTAAGTTCTTAATTGACTAACCTAGTAGTAGATTATCTTTTACTCAATGACAGGTACCAACGATTCAGTCGACATGATTTGGGATCTGGTAAGGTAAATAGAGACCAGAAACCCCGCGTTAACAGTTGGTAGCAGTTTAGGATGGTTATCTTCTTGAGGAAGGTAATCTAGATTAGGTTAGTTTACCCCAAGGCCCCTAGACATCGAGAGACGAGCAGCGGAAGAATCGTGCGCCGAAGGTGCAGACGGGGCGAGAAAAGCAGCAGTATCGGAGGAGAGTGAGTATAACAAGGGTCATGTGTGAACAGATTGCGGTGTTTTGTGTTGTATTTGTATTGTAATGTCTTGCGGAGTTGAATGCCTGTAGCGTGATTGTGAGAAGGTTGTGAGCGCGCGCAACCTGGTAAATTGGTTACCTGGTAAACGGGTGAACCGGTGAATCTTAAGTTCAGGCCAGAGCTTAAGTGGTTTTGGGTGTATCGAACATCCAGAGTAGTTGTCGACCATAGTACGGAAGTCATGAGGTACCATTGACCGCCGTGGGACCGAGATAGGGGGAGTGTAAGAGTGAGCGTATGAGTAACGGACGCTGGTCGAAAGTTACTGTGTGTGAGTAACCTATCAGAGAAGGCGATTGTCTGGAAGTAAACGGAAAGACATTTCGTCAAGTTAAGGGGACAACTACAGAAAGACTGTGGGCGTACAGTCAAGAAAGGTGATCACTTGGACAGAAGTAATCATTTTTCAGAGTATGAATGGGATGCACGCATGACCGAGGAGACGAGCTGAAAAAGGAGGGGAACTGCTGCGAAGGGGGACGAGTGACGTCAGAAAGAGCCGCGCTGAGATAGGGTGGCGAGTGAAGAGCCGCAACGCGATAGGACGGTTGGTGTGACGTCGGCAAGAGCCGCGACGCGATTGGGCGGCTGGTACGACGTCAGTGAGAAGTCGCGATCGGATAGGCCAGTTAGCAAGAACAGCGCGGTGATTGGTAGATTGTCATCAGGAAGTACACAAACGCGGAGAAAAGAGAAATCATGAAGTGCTTTAAGTGTTTGAAAGGGATTTTTAAAAGAAAAAGAAGTGAACATTATTACGGGGAAGAGGCACCGCCGGAGGGTACACCAGCTCATTATATGGCAGCGAATGTGGGGCTGCATACAATATTATGGATTGGGGCTTGCAATAAGCTTACGGAAGGAAATGAAGAAATGCAGTTCCCTAAGTATGGGACGTTTAAGTTAGAAGTGTTACATCGGTTAAAAGCAACCATGTCCTCGTTGAAACCCCCGCCTAGACCAACCCAGTTTGAGGCCCTTAATGCATGGATTACGGCGGCGCACGACAGGAATTTGAACAGGCGTCAACAAAGATTGACTCGATCGGTAAGAGCGGTGCGAGATTCTAAATGGGACGAGGAGGCAAAGAGATGGAGGGTACAGGCTATTGAGGTAGAGAAGTTGTATCCAATGAGGGAGGTGGTAGGTGGGAGGAACCTCATGGAAGAGGATGAGGAGAGCGATTCGGAGGACAATGTGATAAACAGATTGTTGATAGACAGACCACCTCCGAGAGTTGGGGAAATTGAAGATAGAGGACTAGCAAGGGAAGATGGGACTGCCATAGAGGGGTTTACACCACTCCCTATATCGGAATGGACACCTATCAAAGGCGAGGAGACACCTCAAAACAACACTATACAGAGTGTAGTGGGAAGGTTTGTGGTACAAAAGACGCCAATCACCGAAAAGGCTGAGTCTTTTGGATTACCGGATGCTCTTCAAGTACCTGTTACCATAGGACCTATAGTGTCGATTTACAATCCAGATCATGGGAGAGGGGAAGAGCAGGCACGGTTAGATAGAGAGAGGATGCAGATGGAAAGGAGGAATAACACGACAAATGCATGGAAGCAATTGCCAGGATCGGTAACGTGGAACACCCCATTCGATACGACTGTGGGTCCCAACACTGGACAGGGAGGTCAGAGAGGACCGATGGACCTGAGGGGACCTCGGCCGAAATCTTATACAGAATTAAGAGCAGACTTGAGAGAATGGGATGGGTCCACGGTAACTCCGAGTAATAGGTCAAGAACAGAACCCGAGTGGGAAAACCGAGGTAACGGGACTGTATCTCATTGCGGGGCTAGCGAAAGCAGTCAGGGGCGAGAGGTTCAAAGTCAGGAGAATAGAGGAGTTACACGTCCTATGAATGGGAGGGAACAGCAGGAGCAGAATGGTAGGAGTATGGAGTGTGAGGAGATGTCTCGCCTCATGCAAAACGAGGGAGACCAAAGAACACAAGAGTACAGAGATAGGTTTAGGTGCACTCATCACGAACCTGGGGAAGATGTACAACACTGGCAAAGAGGGAACAGTGAAAGATCACGTCATACATCAAGGGATCAGAGGTCACAGATGCAGGGAGAAGAAAGAGGGAGTAACGGAATGCCTTACCATGCATCCCGAGAACCTAGACAGGATGGGGAATGCGGGGCTATGAGGCGCGAAGGAGTGTTTCACCATACACCCGAGAAGATGGAAAGGCGTGGGACCTAGAGAGATGGGAGCATGGGAGGACTCCACATAACACACCAGAGCCTAGACGTAGAACTAGGAGCTGGGATGAGAGAGAGGCTGAAGGAGCACCGAGAGCCGAAGTACTGAAAGCAGCTATAAAGGTTAAAAGGCTTGATGTCTCCAGCCTAAAATCCGATCTAGACGAGATTATAGAAGGGACGGTGTCTTTAGAAAGGATTGATTTGTACGAACAAGATGAACTGCTATTTATAGCAAAGGATATTACTAGAAAGGCCAGAGCAATTCATGAGAAACTGTCTAACCTGGCAGACAGGTACATGGTAGATTTGTCCAGAACAAAGACGTTACAGAGTAACCATAGGTTGCAGTACTCAGACCAAGACCTAGACGAGAAGAGAACTACAGGATTAAAAACACACGTAAGAGAGTTGATATCGGGAATAAGGGTGTGGAGAGATCTGGACAAATGGGAGGAGAGATGGTCCAAAAGGGGTACAGTTAGACGGAGTACAAGTGTGATGTCTCAAGAGGGAAGGGTAATGCAGATGGAGGCGTTCCCTTTGCGAGAAATATCGAACGGAAATTATGTACATGTGCCCTGGAGTAGAGGAGATTTAGCTGCATTTACCAACTCATTTCCGAAGTTAAGGGAGAATCCAGTTGAGTGGTATAAGCAGGTAGAGAGGTTTGTAAAGATCTCCAAAGTATTGTGGATTGATTTGAACACCTTGTTTGACATTGTGGTTCCAGGGGATTTGTGGGTAACCTGCAAGATTAGTGTCCAGTGGCCAAATGTAGAACCTGAGAGGAATGCTAGAACTAATGGACCGTCGGACAGTGTCATGGAGAAATATGAAAGAGTAATAGCCTGGCTAAAGGATAAAGTGCCTCCACAAGATATAGATTGGGTAAAAATAGACAGAACGAGACAGGAACCCAAAGAGACAGTTCATGAATTTTATGAAAGATTACTGAAAATATTCAAACAATATAGTGGACTCGATGTAATGGATCCCAAAGACATAGGACAGTTTGTGTCAAAGTTCGTTTTGGGGCTGAGACCGGATATTTGTTTGATGATTCAACAACATTTAATCTGTTGGCAAAACAAACCGCTAGATGAGATCCTGCGATATGCAAGATACTGCAGTGACGAAATAGATTCTAAAAAGAAAAATCTAAAGGAGAAGCTGATGGTGGTGCAAATGCAGTCAGCCGGAAAGGGCGGACAACAGAAACAGGGGATGGGACGAAAGTCGAATGGTCAGAACAAGGATAATGAAGAAGGGCAGAGACCTAGAGTAGACTTTGCCACTTTAAAGAAGACGACAAAGTGCCACCAGTGTCACCAGGTGGGACATTGGAGACGCGAGTGTCCCTTTAACCCTGAAAATGGAGAGCTAGAATTAGAAGAGCAAGTTCAAGAGGTTCCAGCTCAAAGGGCGACAGTCCCAGGAAGCAAGGTGGTCAAAGGGGGGACTTCGGCTCCAAGAGCTCAGTTTCCACAGCCACCGAAAATCGCGACAGGGGGAAAGGTCTTTAAACAGATGCCTCTTTTTATTGAGGAAGAAAAGTGTTATTATATTGATCCATTGACAGGACAGCGTGTGAGTAGGGAAGAGGACTGTACCCTCGGGGCAGTCCTAGAGGTGGATCAAAGGGGGCCATTTGTTGAGGCTGAAGTGGCAGGATGTCCTACAACGTTCTTGGTGGATACTGGAGCTACTCGATCAACTCTGAGATCAGTGGTGGTTCCAGATTTACCGATGTCAGGGGAAACAATTCAAGTGGTAGGAGTTGCAAACAAAAGGATGACTAGTCCCTTGACTGAACCAGTATCCGTGAAAATAGGAAATCATATGAATGAACATCAGTTTGTAGTATGTGATTCGAGTCCTGTATGTCTGTTAGGAAGGGATTTGTTATGCAAATTGAACTGCACAATATACTGCACCCCGCAAGGAGTGGAGGTACAGACTACAGACGATGACGCTACCTTCAAGGTAGCCAATTCAAAATCCTGCATAGAACTATATCCTACTCTGACTGTAGAAGATCTTCCCCAGGACCTACGAGATGCTGTGGCGTCGGGGGTATGGGATTTCACAGGCGAGGAAATAGGATTGATCAAGGGGGTAGAACCAGTGAAAATAATGGTAAAGCCAAATGCCGAGTATCCCAGAACGCCTCAATACAAATTGTCCCAGGAAACGATTGCAGGAATAAAACCTGTGATCGAGTCAATGATTCAACAGGGAATACTACAAGAAATCGTGGGAAGTCCTTGTAACTCCCCGATTATGGGTTTGCAGAAACCTAGTAGGAAATTCAGAATAGTTCAGGACCTTCGAAAAATTAACAATATAGTTGTTTCATGGTGTCCAGTGGTACCGAATCCATCAGTGATACTGTTTCAGAAACCATGCCAAGCAGAATGGTTCACAGTGATAGATCTTTGCCAGGCCTTCTTTTCAATCCCATTGGATGAAGAAAGCAGGTACCTTTTCGCTTTTAAAATGGAAAATCGCGTCTTAACATGGTGTCGAATCCCACAAGGATTCACAGACAGCCCATCAATCTTCAACCAGTTGTTGAAGAAGAATCTCGAAAATCTAGTACTGCCGCAGAATTCGGTTCTGGTTCAGTACATAGATGACCTACTTGTTGCGTCAGAGACCGAGGAAGCTTGTAAAACAGATTCCATTGCCTTGTTGAACCATTTAGCTGAAAATGGACATAAGGTATCTCCGAGCAAGTTACAGTACTGTTTGACAGAAGTACAGTATTTGGGGCACCGGTTAGAAAAGGGAAAGCGAAAGGTGTCTCCAGATAGGATTGAGGCGATAATGAAGATGAATGCGCCTACGACACAGAGAGAAGTTAGGATGTTCTCAGGAATGGTTGGTTATTGTCGACAGTGGATAGTTAACTTTTCACTGAAAGCAAAGCCCTTACAGAAACTGACGCACAAGGAGGTGAGTGATCCGGTACCATGGGACGATGAATGCCTAGTGGCATTCCTGCAGTTGAGAGACGACTTGTGTCGTGCTCCGGCTCTGGGGATGCCCGATTACGAGAAATCTTTTTCACTTTACTGCTGTGAGAGAGAGGGATGTGCTTTGTCAGTCTTGGCACAGACCCATGGAAATGCCCGTAGACCAGTTGCCTACTTTTCGGCTACATTAGATCCGGTAGCCGCAGCGTTGCCCGGATGTCTCAAATCCGTTGCTGCAACGGGTGTCAGCATTGAAAGGTGTGAGAGTATTGTCATGGGACACCAGCTAGTGGTGTATGTACCACATTCAGTAGAATTGTTAATGACCAGGACCAAGACGCAGCATCTGACCAATAGTAGGCTCACGCGCTACGAGCAAGTTATCCTTGCTGCGGAGAACGTGACCCTTAAGAGATGCTCTGTTTTGAATCCTGCTACATTGATGCCACTACCTACTGTAATAGAAGGCGAAGAATGTGAAGACCACGATTGCCTTGATGTGACTGAACTATGCACGAAGCCCAGACCAGATATTGTGGATGAGCCGTTGTCTGACCCTGATGAGATTTACTTTGTCGATGGCTCATGTTTAAGAGATGATACTGGTCGGTTGAGAGCAGCTTATGCTGTTTGCACCATTACTGGAGTTGTGGAAGTCGCTTGCCTGGAAGGAGTACATTCCGCACAGGTAGCAGAAATCATTGCATTAACTCGTACCTGTATAGCAGGTAGCGGAAGGAGAGTCACCATATACACTGACAGCCAATATGGTTTCGGTGTGGTTCACGATTTCGGGCAATTGTGGTCTCAGAGAGGTTACATGACCTCTTCTGGTTCGCCCATTCGAAATGGAGAATTTGTGCGACTGTTGTTGGAAGCATTACAAGGTCCAGCTGCCATTGCTATTGTAAAGTGTGTAGCTCACACTAAGAATACAGATTTTGTGTCACAAGGTAACCGTTATGCAGACGAAGTCGCCCGCTATTGTGCGGAGCAGGACTATTCCTTCACAAAGGTAGAAATAGAAGGGGCGGAAGAGAAGACAGAATTGAGCATGATGTTGGAAACAGTAGACACTTGGGAGGATTTAAGAGTGATGCAGGAGAACGCACCTGAAACAGAGAAAAAGGCATGGGAGATAGCAGGTTGCGTGAGAAGCGAGATGGATTTTTGGATTTCAGCAGATGGGAGGGCAGTGTTACCTGAGGAACTAGCGAATCCAATGGCAAGACAAATACATGGTCCAGTACACCTAGGAAGAGATGCTATGCTGAGAGTGTTTAGGCAGACTTGGTATTGCCCTAAATTTAGGATAGCGGCAGAATCAGTATGCAAGCGATGTGTTACCTGCCAACAGTTAAACATAGGGAAAAGAACACCAGTTACACTGAGTCACATTGGGAGGTCTGGGGGGCCTTTCAATAGAATGCAATTGGACTTTATTGAAATGCCAAAAATCAACCGCCTTAGGTATGTTTTGGTGGTTGTATGCATATTTTCCAGATGGGTTGAAGCATACCCTACACGCAGGTGCGATACACTCACAGTAGCCAAACTATTGCTCAGGGAGTTGATACCACGCTTCGGGGTGCCTGCCTCTCTGGAATCGGACAGAGGAACACATTTTAACAGCGAAATTGTGAAGATGTTGTGCTCTGCATTAAAGATCGATCAAAAACTGCATTGTAGTTATCGACCAGAAGCCTCAGGGATCGTGGAACAAGTAAATGGCACCCTGAAGAGTCGACTAGCTAAAGTCTGTTCATCCACATCTTTGAGTTGGCCAGATGCTCTTCCTTTAGTACTCATGAGCATGCGTAGCACACCTGACAGGAGGACAGGTCTCTCTCCACACGAGGTTCTGATGGGGAGGGCCATGAGACTTCCCACTGTTCCAACTGCTGCCTTATTGAACATTACGGATGATCTGATCTTGGATTACTTTAAGGGACTGTCTGACGCCATCCATTCTGTGTCCCTTCAGGTGCAGGCGGCTGAAGTTCCATCATCAAGGAACCTGTGTCATGATCTGTGCCTAGGGGACTGGGTGCTGGTCAAGAAGCACGTCCGGAAGAACTGCCTAGATGTACGTTGGCGTGGGCCCTTTCAGGTAATCCTGATCACGAATACCGCGGTGAAGTGCGGAGGGCTGCCAAATTGGATCCATGCATCCCATACTCGGAGAGTTTCAGCACCTCTAGAAGAAACAGCTCCTCTCCCAGACGAAAGTCCAGTCGTGGAAGAAGAATCCCAAGAGGGGACCAGATCAGCTGTGGGGGTGTCGGAAGGAGTTGGGAACACATCTGATCCTGAAGAGGAAGGAAGGCAGGACGGCAGTGAGACCGAAGACGCAACTGAAGGAGAGAGCTGCAGTGAATACGACTCAGACACAGATCAGTACCAGAGTGATCAAGAACCGAGTGTGAGGACGAGAAATAGGAGAACAAGGCGTGGAGCAGCCACCTGGCCGGAAAGAAGGAGGAGGCTAAGCTTAAGGTCAGCTCGGGAAGAAACGCTTGCTCCTATATCTGAAGACTCGGATCCGGAAGAAGATACCCAGGATCAAGTCCAGGAAGGTCCAAGAAGATCAAGGAGGGTGCGAGTACCTAACAGAAGATACTCTACTCCTGATTGGACCTACCTCGTCGCAGATGTCCGTGGGTCACAGAACCGGGAGGGTCAGGGAAGTGAGCCTGATCAGAATTGAACCAATTATCACAGTGCAATTAAGGTTCCTGCTACCAGGAGTGGAGGCCGAAAGATTGCTGACACTCAACATCGCCTATCCTCCTCTCCTGAGCGGAATCAGAAAATTGATTTTAGAGACAGTTGATTTTCCGGTTTGTTGTTCACAATATCCAATATTGGAGGGAACACTTCTTCGTTTGGAAATGCTTGAACGAGTAGTGGAAGTTCTTGGAACACTCATTGTCTTGGATTAATACCTTGTTGCGGATGTCTTCAAAGGGGCGCAGAACTGGGAAGGTGAAGAAAGTGATCTTGGTCAGAACGGACCCCTTTGTTACTGTGGATGTAGAGTTGATAGTACCAGGAGTGGAGATTGAAAAAACATTAACTCTTAATTTCATTTGTCCTCTTGTCCTGAGTGAAATAAGAAGAAGAATCCTAGAGACAGTCGAATTTCCATGTTGTTGTATGAACTGCCCGATACTTGAGGGAATCCTTCTTCGTATGGACATTTATGAGGATGTGGTGGCACTTCTTGGAACACTTATAGTTTCAGATTGATAAAAGACTTTGAAAAGAACTTTGTAAATATTGCTGCAAGATAACCTAGCGCCGAGTGGAAGAAGAAAATGGTAGGGACTTCCTTTTAGCGGACGGAGAAGGGCTACGGTTGTCTATTTCTACAGGACTCTAATGTTGTTTGCGGAGTAAACTGTCAGCTTCCAGGTGTTCAAAAGAGAAACGCTGTTCGAAAGAGAGACTTTGTTCGGAGAGAAGGAGAAACTGGTGCTAGAAGAACACCCAAAACTACACTGTTTGAAAACATGGAGGCCGGCAACCCGAACCGCAGGGCAAAATGTATAGTTGGCACACTTTTAGGGGTAGGGATTTCTCTTATAGTTTTAGTAGTTACTGTATCATATATAGTGGGACATGAAAATGAAACAAAGACAAGATTAGAAACAAAGAAAGCATCAACACAAAAGCCTATCACTGTTGCTGAGGTAAAAGGAGAAAACACTGAGAAAGAAAAGGCTTTGTTAGATGCTGAGATCAAAAGATTACATGTTGACGAATCAAAGGGGAACTTTAGGTCAAATGCTTATGCCAAGTTGCTTTACGAATACATTGATGTCATGGAGGCGAAGAATTGCTACGTTTGTATGCAATTACCAGCTTCGGTGGATGAGGGTATCAGATACCATCATCTTCCATTGACATATGGAATCACATGTAGTTTGTTGTTAAGCATATTCTATGGACGAGAGGGGTTCGAGTATTATTTCTCGAATTTTGACTCGACATTGCCAGAGGTCCCAAATTACAAGCATCTGAACAAGTGGGACTATTACAAGAGCGAAGACAGATTACAGAAATGGTTCATTCCATGGAAAACGTTAGATACTTCACATACCAGAAGAAATAATCTGACTTGTCAAGAGTCAGAAATCGAGAAAAAGTTTATAGGGCAGGTGGATACTAGATACAGGAGGCAGAAGATTCTAAAGGCTTCAGGACAATGGGAAACAGATTGGACCAAGGAAGAAAGGATACAGCAAAGAAAGGGTAGCTTTGGTCCAATTGCTTTAGACAAGGAGAAACGGGGGAAACTGTGCATTCACAGGAGTTACTCCTATTATGAGAATCTGTATGTAGGTCAAGTCAGTTGTGAACATGCTTTCCAATTGGAGTACTACTCCAAAGATTTTTTGAAAGAGATGCAAGCAATTCCAAATGTATATTTTATATGTGGAAGAAATGCATATGTGAAGCTACCAGATAATTGGTACGGATCATGCTATCTAGCAATTGTCTTCCCCAAAATATACCATGTTGAGAATTTAGAAACGACAAAGAGAGGAATACCAACAAGAGGGAGGAGAGGTGTAGGTGCTGAAGAGGTAATTGGGGATGTATTTGGTGCTGCATTCCCTATCTTGGGATTGATACTGAATGACATCAAAATTAGAAGATTGGCTACAGTCGTTGATAGATTATCTGCCAGTACTGCTAGATCTTTAATGCTGGTGGAGGGAGAGATGCAATCGATAAGAGCAATGGTTCTTCAGAACCGACTTGCTTTAGATGTTCTGTTAGCCAAGGAGGGCGGAGTCTGTAAGGCTTTGAAGGTCCAGGAATGTTGCACTTACATTCCAGACAATTCAAAACCTCTAGAGAAGTACATACGAAACATTACTGCAATTCACCACGAAATTGAGGATCTGACAAAGGTAAATGTGTGGGAAAAAGTAGGTCATGGAATGGGTAAAGTTAGAGGTTGGTTTGCCAACCTAGGAAAGGCTATCGTTTGGTACATATTGAAACCCATCATCATAATTGTGATTTGTGTAATCACTTTGTGGGGATTGGTGCAATTGTATCAATGGTATAGAGCAAACAGGTTGCAGAGATCTATGAGAGAACAGGAGAAAAGATTAACGGCGATGCAAGATACACAATATAAGAGTCTGAAGGCATTGGAGACAATGAAAAGAAGTGGTACTGCCATGACTTCACTTTGAAGGGTCCTACATTTTAGAGATGGTGTTTTGATGGTGATGACTCCTGAAAGTCATCAAAGGGGGGACTGAGAGAGCACAAATCTGAAAAATGTATAAGTACACCATATTTACAAGCACGTAGTGTTAGTTTAAATTGTATTGCACAAGAGTGTCAACTTATATAAGAGAAAATATATGAGTGTTTGTTTTAATTAGAATAGATGCATATATAAGAGTGGAAAACTAATGTAGAGGTTGTAGAAATGTTAAAATGCTGCTGGAGTCACACGTTAAATGAATAAGTGAAAACGAAATGTAATTCTGCAAACCATGAAAATGTGTAGGCCACATGGCATTTCACAGGAAACGAAAGATGCTGCTACACTTTTAGTGACGTGGATTTTAAAGTCATTAGAGTGCAAATGTATTATTAGGCCTAGTATTGAAGTATATGTTTTATAGATGTGTTGCATTATAGAAATGTGTGCTAGTTAGAGAATACTGTTTAAACCGAGTTAAATGTTTTCAGAGTGCAGGGACCCGCTTCATGTAAATCAAGTAGGCCTGAACAGATAATGTCGTTTCTTTGATCTGCAATGTGCTCGTTAGAGAAGAGGTCGAGAGGCTCCAAGTACAGAGTTTTACACGTGTTTTATGGCCTATAGATATGGTGGAGTCTGGAATTTGAGGCCCACTGTAGGATGGTCTGAATGCAGGTGCGAGGGGTCCTAATCAGTTGTAATGAATGGAGCTTTGTTCAGCGACGCCTGGCGCAGGCCTGGAGGAGGTTTCAGGAATTTCAGGGGGTACCAGCGAACTGGAGAAGAAGCCTGGGAACCAAGGTCAACTTTAACGAGGGTCCGGAAGAGTATCATCATGGAGTTTTGCCGCTGAAATCGGTACCACGTGAGGGGCGTCCCGAGGGGCGTTCCTATCGGAAATGTGATTTTGTATTAGGGAAAGCGACCCGAGGGAGAGAGAGAGCAGATGATTTTGGGAGCCTAAGACAGCGGTTGGGTAGGCAGATAGGCTGATCACGAGAGACCGATTTACAGAAGAGACTAAGAGAAGTGCGTGATCTTCTTAGGAAGTCACCACGGCTGACACCTTTTTAGGTAAAGATCTTGTTAAGTAGGGATGTCACTTAGTCTAGTGTAGGGACAGACTAAACCTGTATTTTTCCTTTCTGTAAATGACTCTCAGGTTGCAACTCATGGCGATTCTTGCAACGCTCATGCTCTTTGAAGTAGTTTTGATAATTTCCTTTTGTCGTTTGAGGATATTCAGAGAGTATCTTTTTGTACTAATACCTGTATACCTTTTGAATCTTATTCTGAGATGTTTGTATCTTCAGATACTTTTGACTTTGAATTAAACTTTTAACCTTTCCCAGTGGTAAGTGATTCTTTAGAGTGGTGTAAGTTCTTAATTGACTAACCTAGTAGTAGATTATCTTTTACTCAATGACAGGTACCAACGATTCAGTCGACATGATTTGGGATCTGGTAAGGTAAATAGAGACCAGAAACCCCGCGTTAACAATACCATTTAAACCTGTATGGATAACTCCTTTTCCTAAGCTTAATGAAATACGTGTTTTTAGTTTAAAAATATTTTTTTTAATGTGTATATTGTGTATGTGCTTTTATGGTGTCTTTTTAAGAACCGAATAATGATTAATAAATTTGAATTTGACTTACCAAATCAAGTGTAATGTCTCCTAGGAACAATAAAATGCTATAAATCGATAATTGCCCTAACATTGTTCCAGCCTGGGTGAGTAAGCTTTTCTCTAATTAAAAATGTCTGTATAGGAATCACGCGGCTCATATTTGAAAAATTTCAAACTCCTCACTCCCTTCATGGCACAGAATTCTATAACTTGTTAAAAATGACGGCTAAAATATCAAAGTTAAGTAACCTTAAAAGCCCCTACCTCCCAGTTCTACTTAATAAGCTACATCTCAACTTACAGCATCATCAACTGATTATCATGCATAAATAAATCGCAGTCCCTGCATCAACCTTAACAGATAACATTTTCCAGACCAAATCTGGTGTATAACTATTGATAAAACATTAAAATATAAACTTATCCAAACCTTGTTCCAGTGTAACTTTTTCTCTTTTCACCATGCGAAGTCATTTGCAACTTCCTGCATTCTACAACTCTCGGCTTGTGATAGGAGACTTAAGGATCTCTTACTAACGATTACCACAAATCTCATCTTGATAGAATGGCAATCTGTCTGTCCAATATCTGTACAACTGGTGTGCCTGTGCTACCGACATTCGGGGAGCACTCGATTCATACCTTAAGCCGACTGACATTTCTACGAATGCTTCCAATATATGGAAATCTCTGGACAAGTTTCTACAGAAGCTTCATCCCTTTTAATTCTGCATACATTCAACTTTGCACTTGTGCAATATTACAACAGTCACCAGAAAATAATATAAGTAGCCCTACTACTATTTCTTGCCCTCCATTTCCTTCCCTTTCGGTCTCTTACTAATTATCTTCTTTCCTCCATTGCTTTTCATGCCTTTTCTTTCCTCTCCCGCTACTTTTTTTTTATATAGTGTCAGTGTATTTACCGGTTACACAGGCTAATATAACAGTGTCACAAACACGTTACAGACTACAAACACATTCATACCTTCATATACAGAGGCAGATTTACAAGCCCCCTGCGCTACTAGTACGTCACCTTTCGTGACATACTGGTGGCGCATGGGACTCCTCCATATTTACAAGGACAGGAAAAGCCACCCTGCGTGACTTTTCCTCTCCTTGTAAATATGGCCCCTTCACATGCAGCCCTTTGTGTTGAAGGAGCGTTCCACAGGTGATGGTGTGGGTGTTCCCACACAACACCCATGGAACAAGACACATCTCCAGATTTAAGAGAAATCGTAAATCTGGAGATGCGTCTGAATGCTAAGCCACCCGAGGCTTTCATTTCTCCTAGTTCTTTCCTCTTTCAATGCGTGCTGCATTCTACAGCATGCATTGAAAGAGGAAAATGCCTGTAGTGATTGTTTTTGTGCAGGAAGGTGTCCTTCCTGCACAAAAACAATCTCCCCACGATGCAGGCATCCTTGCACCATGGTGCAAGGGTGCCTGTGCCAGCGCATGGCTGCAGTTTGGGCGCCAGCGCAAGGGGAAGCACAGAGATGCAACATATTCTTGTAAATATGTTGAATCCCTGTGCTTCGGAAGTGCCGCAGCGTGGCGCAGCCAAAGGACTGCGGCACTTCCTTGTAGATCTACCCCTTCGCGTTTGCAACATGTAAGCTTTATGTATCTTATGCATATTGCTCTCTTTTTCTCACAAATGATGCCATATGTACTACAGTGTAATCCACTTCTAACGTTGCTTTATTACACTGCTACAATTTTTCAATAAAGAATTTTGAAATAAAAAAAAATATCACTCAATTAGAACTTTATTGTCTAATAAATGTAGATGCATGGTGAAGTTCAGAAATTCTTCAAGAAACGTGCTGTTATATTCTTGGGGGTCTGTAGATTGTTGCCGCAAAGAAAGATGGGTTGGCATTGACTGTGTCACAGATGGATACAGTTTCGAAAGAAACATTTATGAAGACAGAAAGTTTCCACCATTTTATCAATATATGAAGACAGTTAGCCACTTTCCAACCACTACTTGTGGTTCTGTTTTTTATATATTGAGTGGGCAGCTTATTGGTGAATATGGAAAAATTATCAGAAAAAACAAGTTGCAGTGATGTCTAAAAGATTAAAATTCTCATTTTCTAGAATGTTCTGTTTTACAACTGCAATTGCGTTGCTATTAAGTAGCTGTAATGACATTCTGTTGGCATACATAGTGATAGATAGATCAGGCTCTAAATGAAAACATATAGCAACAACAGACAGGATATTAAATACGCTGTGTGGTAGCTCAGCTCCTGTAGGCATCACCTACAGCACAATGGGTCAAGATAGTTCAGAAAAGAGTTTCAAATAAGTGAGAGTTCTGTGGATACAGTTTTAATGGCCTAAAAGTTCCTAAAAATGCCCATCTTTTCCTATGATAGATATTGATTGTAGAGTATCTGATGGAGGGCTTGGGAAGATTCAGGTTTGCATATTTATGTCATGCATCTACCTCCTCTTATGCACAACTGAGTGTTTAAAGTGGAGGTGGGTAAGGCTAAAGCAAACTTAAAAATAACCTGTGCTCACCATCTGGTGGCTTGGCACAGAGCAGTCAGGCTTAACTTGAAGGCAATTTTAAAGTATTTGTGCAATACTTTATAGAGGAAAACAGTAAAAATACCACACAAAAAGTTCCTACATCAGGTTTAGAAAAATAAAGCTTAGTTTCATAAATAACATAAGACCAAAAAAGCAAAACTCCAATCAGTAAAACCAGAGATATTGAATTACAAAATTTTAAGTTGAAATAGCACCAAAAAGCACAAAGCGCCAACAAGAGATGTCTGTACGCGCCAGACTTGGACAAAGTCACAAGTTTAGGCTGACCACGATGGAGCACAGGCTTGCTACAGGGACCTAGTTAGGCCAGCTAAACAAAGTACCTCAAATCCTGGTTGCGGAGCTTTGCTTGGATCTGGGTCGAAGAAGTGCCGTGCAATCAAGGCAATGTGTTGGTTCCAAGATACGGTAAGGCCTCAGTGTGAAGTCCTGTTGTTTCGTCGTCGAGGATCCCATTGATTGGGGCTTCAGATGCAAAGTCTTGGAACTGGAGATGCGGCGCGCAGCTGGGTATGCATTGGTTCCGAACTGTTAGGGCAATGTGGGCCTTCTATGTCAGGTCCAATCCATGCGCAGCAGCGCTGAATCGGTTCGACTCAGGGAGGCACCACTCAGCAAAGCAGATGAGTCGGTTCTGCTGGTAAGCACCTTTGGCCCACTTCCAAGGTTCCAGGACTAGGATGACACCACGTTGATAGGTAGACACATAGAAGGCAGTGTCCAAGTGCAGATGCAAGGTTGTTTGAAACATGTTATGTCCCTGAGGCTTCAGATCAGGAGGTCAGCCAACTAGCTCTGGAGTCACTTTGGGTTCTAGGGTCAAGAGATGCAGGTCCAGTCATTCACGTCCAGGCAAGAGGACAGCAGGAAGCATGTCAGCACAGCAAAGCAGGAGCCCAGCAGAGTAGCAGTCCAGTAGAGTGGCAGTCCAGCAGAGTGGCAGTCCATTCAGCAGCACAGCAGTACTTCTACCTCGCAGAGCATGCATAGATACAGAAGTGTACTGACCTGGTGGTGCCAAAGGACCTTCTTTTATACACAGTTGTGCCTTTGAAGTGGTGAGAAGCTTCTAGTGCAAAGATGCCCCACCCCACCCTACCAGTCCAGGCTCCAGACTAACTACAGGGTGCATGCATCCCTTTGTGTGTGGACAGTACACAGCCTATTCCAGTGGAAGTGAGGCTGTGCCAAGCTTCTCCCTCGAATCCTTCTAGGATGGCCCATCAAGTCACATTTAAGCTCTCATTGTGTGTGACTGCTAACTACGTCCATTCATGTGACAGGAGACAGGCTGCAGGCACCAAATGGCGAAGGCAAGAAAATGCCAACTTTCTAAAAGTCTTTTGTAGAAATGGGGTTATCCTGTATACCCTTGTAGATCTGGGTAATTGAAAGTGTCAAGTAAAAGTGCGTACAAGGGATATTGTCTAACCATCAATTACATTTCTTTGGACAATGTTAATGAATGCCCTCATATTAGCATACTGGCAAATACATGTTCAACTTAAATACTGTAACTTTTTAATGAATTAATCTTTCAGAATAAAAGAAACAAAGCAGGGTGTATTTCTTTTTTTTAATACATTTATATTCTTATAATACAAATCAATTGAAGGGTACATAAATATCTCATAGATAGAAAGGTGATAGAGACAGAAGTTTGTGAATCAATTTATTCTCATTAAAACATATAAGTTCCCTTGTAGATTCCACTAAATGGGATGAGGCGCCACGTACAAAGGAAGTGATCCGCTTGGGGCCCCCCGGGTCTCCTCGGACCACCTCTCAGCCTTCCATACCAAATGAAGCATCGGAAGAACAGTGGAGAATATACCAATAATTGTTTTATTCAGATTCACTCGGAGTGGAGCTCCGTCTGCACAGTCTCAAAGAGTGGTACAGAGGGAATTAAAATCAACAAGCATAGATATACATTATGTACATTTCATAGTTTGGCAAAGAAACGCCTACAGTGGAATTTTCCAGGCAGATGCAGCTGGGCAATGAATAAAGAAAAAATAGGTTTTGGTTCTGGTATCTCACATAACCGAGCACAGTCCAAGATCATTTCAACCTGCGCCCGCCACCAGACAAGTGGGAGAGGGCCTCTATCTAGTGAGAAAGGTATGTGCTAATATGAACAGTCTATTCATTTCTAAGACAAGACTTCAGCATTTCAGAAACAAGGCTTTTTCTCGGTAACGATAAAAGGATTAGTTTCAATCATCATTCAAAATGGCTTCTTAACAGAAAACGGTGCAGCTAATGCTAACTTATATAGAGCACTATGTAAGCAACCTCGGATCTATACTAACACGTAGACACGTCGATCTAGGACAGCGATCCAAAAAGCAATAATATATTTCAATGTTATTCAACACAGAGATCATTCATACAACTCCTGGGCGATAACACACTTGGAACAATCAAGTTCAATCGATTCAGGCAACAACAATTAACAATACTACTGACTGAAATTGTACCAGAGGGTCTGTGTTCGTCATATGAATTGCAATGTCCCAAAAATGGTCTTTAAGATGAATTATGCAAAAGACCGAAACGTCGATACACCAACCCCATATTTTCAATCTACCAAGGAATCTATATGCTTATGAAAATGATGTCCCATGTACAGGCTATTTTCATCAGGATTACATTTGAAATTGGGTTTATTATATCGGTGATGAGGAAAAATTTGTTCTCAAACATCTGTTTCTATCATCCTTGTATCTATGGGATATTTATGTTCCCTTTGATTTGTATTGTAAGAATATACATTTATACAAAAAAAGAAATATACACTACTTTGTTTCTTTTATTCTGAAAGATGTTTTCATTATTAAGTTACTGTATTTAAGTTGGAATTGCAATTTAAAATCCGCCTTCACCATAATTTAGGATTTTAAAGACACCAATCATGAACCAGTTATATCTTCTCTTTCGGATATTACATGTATAAAATACAAAAAGGCAACTCCAATGTTATCCAATGGGAGATATAGGCATTGCAGTAGTGGAAAATTAATGTAAGAGTTTTTCACTACCAGGAAGAAATTAAAAGTAGATGTCCAACTTTCTAAATACAATGCACCCTGACCTTGGGACTGTCAAGAGCCTACCTTAGGAGTGATTGATATGTATTAAAAAAAGGAAGGTTTGAGCCTGACAAAAGGTTTATTTTCATAACTAACTGGAGATCTGTTGCACTGTTGGGTGTACTGATGTCAGAGTAAGCGGTCATGCTGCCGGTCATGGAGCTGTACCATTGGAGATTGATATGTTTTATTTGTTGAACTGTGTGTATATTATTGTTTTACGTTTGGTTTTCAAATTTGATTACTTCACACAGTATAGTTTGGCACAGGGCATTTTATTTATGGTAAAAGAGCAGACACATTCAGTATCAAATACTTTGTTGTTTATATATTTTCAACACAAGATTTTATGGTTTAAACTGGCACGAATTTTGTGATGTAATTTTTTGTATTGGTGGTGATTTCTGTTTATTCACTTCATAGACTTCAAGTTAAATAGGGTTTAATAGTTAACTCATGTTTATGGCAATAAGATAATTGTTTGTCACTGATGGATCTTTCTTTACACTACAGTTACCCCTGATGAAGGGCTTTCTGCCGGAAATGCATTGGGTCAATATCTGTATGGTCACCCAGGATGAGATGTGAATTCTAACGTGCTGCAGAAAAAAGCCTAGATGGGCATTTCTTTAGCATTTAAAGTTTGTAGTCACACTGCTTCTAAGTGAACTTTGAAAGTACTGAACAATATTGGAATAAACATGGATTACTTTTGGTTACTTGGATACAAATTGGATGCTTGTTTCTTGAATCTTGCGGCTAATTCCTATATGGCGGTGCAGCTTGAGGCTGGTGCATGACCATGCACCAGTTAGTTATGATATTCAAGTTCCATGCTACTAGGTGAGAGCACGAGTTGAGCTTGCACACCAACACCTTGTCAATGAGCATGCTTATAATTATTGTTCACTATGAGTGAAAGAAGATGTGCATTCTATCATGTTGCTTTGATAAAAAAGATTATTTTGCCAGGTTAACTGGCAGTGTATACTGCACACATAGGCTCTGCAATGGCAGGCCTGGGACTTGGTTAAAGGGCTACATAAGTGGTTGGCACAATCAGAGCTGCAGGCCCAATAAAAGCATTTAATTTACAGGCCCCGGGAACAAGAAGTACCACTTTACTCGGAACTAATAAGTACTTTGAATTTGCCAATTGGAGATGAACCAATTTTACCATGGATTTAAGGAGAGAGCACAAGCACTTTTGCACACTTACCAATAGTAAAATGCACAGAGTTCTAAAACTAACAAAAAGGAATTCAACAAAAAGGAGAGGAAGAATGCAAACATTTTAGGGAGGACACTGAAGAAAGGGCCATTTCCAACAATTATCATGTGTCTTTGCGAGGAATGGGAAGCATTAAACAGGGTCAGTCTCCCTGATATAAACTGAAAGGTTTTCTTTCTAGTTGATATTCAATATGTTAGCTGATGTGAATGGCAGAAGATCTATGTTATGTTATGTTATGTTAAATACATTTATTGAGCGCGGCTAACACCATTAGGTTTCTTGGCGCTTGTGCTGAGGGAGCAAGGAAAAAAGCGTAGGAATTTAACAGCTAAGGATAAGACTCAGTAAAAAGGAAAGTTTTGAGGAGGGATCTGAACCTGGCGTAAGGAGAAGGCAGCCTGAGAGGGAGAGGAAGGGAATTCCAAAAAGACGGGGCTAGAAATGAGAACCTTAGGCCACCATGCTTCTTCCTCTTAAACCTGGGAACTGATAACAAGGCCATCTGAGATGACCTAAGATTGCGAGAAGGAACATACGGGTGAAGAAGGGAAGAAATGAAAAGAGGACTGTGGCCAGCAAGAGATTTAAAGATAGTGCAGCCAAGCTTGAATTTACAGCGGGCAGATACCGGGAGCCAGTGGAGACTTTTTAAAAGAGGGCGAACGTGTTGATCTCTGGGTTGGTGATAAATCAGGCGGGCGGCCTGATTTTGGATCAACTGAAGTCTCTTGAGTTGATAATCAGGGATGCCTACATACAATGTGTTTGCGTAGTCAAGCCTAGACAAGACTAACGCAAGCAAAGCCAAAGTAAGGGCTTCGGTAGTAAGTAGGCGAGAGATTTTACTAATTTTCCTGAGTTGGAAATGGGTAGAGGACACTACCGCGCTAATCTGGGGCGTCATGGAAAGGTCGTTACTAATGGCGACTACCAGACTTTTAGCTGAATTGACAGGACAAGGAGGACTGCCCAGGCTTGCAGGCCAGAAAGAAGATTGCCAGGGATTGGAAGGTCCCCCGACAAGAACCAACTCGGTCTTGTCGGGGTTGAGCTTCAGATGGTTTGAGCTCATCCAATTACTAATGAAGCAGAGCGTGTTTTGAAAGGTATGTTGAATCCAAGATGTCCGCCGTCCCTGAATGGTTCAGTTGGGAGGTTAGTTCAGAAGTTGTTGGCAGTAACGCAACTGAATGCTTACGGTTGGTAGTTGTTCTTTTTAAGTTAGAGGGGCTTGCATTTGTTCTCTGAGTGGACTGTGCTCCAACCACCCACTTTACTTACATTCATTATTGAAGAAATTACAACTGATGTCCTGGGACGGGAGATTCACAAGTCGGACGGTGAAGGGGCTTCATCGCAACGGCGAGGATTGTGCTTGAATTAGGCTCAGGTGTACTCATCTAGCAGGCTGAGGAAATTTAGTTAAGGCTGCATCATGGATATCAAGATAGGGAGAAGGCAGGTTGACAGGTAAGTGACCAAGGACACAATTAATTAATTTTCCTGATCCATTGTAAATTTGGTTGGTCTAATGTGGTCTCCAGTTACAGAGGTGCGACGTTTCATGATAAAAATGTGTTTGTTAGCTGGTGATAAACTGATAATTGATGAAATAGGTGCTCAATGCTATTTGTATACTTGAAGATAAGAGGGGCGAATTTCAAGCCTCGTGGCCTGAAATGTGGCAGATGTCCTAAATCTATGAGGAAAGTCACCCTTTTTAACAAGCTATTTAAATTAGCTCTCTGCTATAATGCGGCCTTATTGTATCTTTCTTCTGTTCTTTAGTCACCAGTGGACAATTTCATTAGAGCTGATCAGATCCCATGTGAGAAACTGCTTCATTTAATAGAACTGTGAACAAACTATGTAATGTTTGAAGTCTGTGAGGGGTTTTAAAAGAACACATTTGTTTTCCTCCTCATTTTCTCTTATAATCAGTTACCAGTAAAGAGAAAAACTAAAAAGTATATTGTTAGGAGATATTTAAGCTAGGAGGATTATCTTAAAAGGTAGCAGCGGAGAAAATTATTGTTTCGATGTAGTTGAGGGCAAAGTGTTGTTTACTTCATCGAACATACAACACAAGTCTTTTACAGTGCAATTTGTAGTTTTCCTTTTAGAGGAAAAATTAGTCTAGTTTCCACACTCAAAAAGATGAGTGAACCTTGTAGTCTATTTTCTATATTAATGACACTTGACAAGCACCGAGGATGAAAGCATCCTAAAGGGAGGTGAGTCAGTCAAGTTTGCTCAACAATCTGCTATCAGCATATTCCATGCAGTATGTCTTTGACTTGCAACACAATTAAATTAATGAGAATGCTACTTTTTCTTCAATTTTCTTCTCAGTCATAATCCATTAGGAGAATAGAAAGCCTCAGTGTCATTTCTAGGAATGTTGTATGGTTGAAATAATTATTGTAAGTGGTAGCAAGACTGAAGACCATTGTTTTCTTTATTTGAGTTTGGGGGCAAGACAGTTTGGCTTCACAGACCAAATAGGGTAAACATTTTGCTACAATTGGAAAGAGAGAGTTGCAACTATGAGGATCAGGCTTCAATTCTTCAGGACCAAAACATATGTATATGTAATATAAGTTGCAATCTACACTAAGAGGCTGATAATGAGGTGTGATAACCTAGACATTACAAGTCTGTTGGCACCAGTTGGGTGTGGTGTCCGTAGGTGCGGTAGCCAATCTAAATATTATTCAAGAGTGACCTCATCGGTTGGTGGCATCGTGGGGTAGTTGCATTCTTGCAATCGTAGATCCTAACATTCAATGTGAGGAGGCAACTTGGCCTTTAGATTGCCAAAGATGGTCAACAGTGCTTGATGATCTATCACAAGCATGAAAGGCTTGACATATAAGAGGACGAGGAAATCCTCACAAGCCCACACCACTGCTAAACTTTCTTTCACAGATTGTGAATAAGCACTTTCAGTTTGGGACAAACAACTGCTTGCATATGCCACAATATGTCATTGAGCATGTGGGTGTTCGCTGTCCTGTGCAAGGATAGCACATAACCCGACTGGGTTAGCATCAACAACAACCTTTGTATGAAGCTCTGGATCAAAGAATGCCATCTCAGTAGCATTCTCAATATCTTGTTTTATCTTCTTGAAGCTCTGCTTGTACTCATGTGACCAATGAAATGAAACGCCCTTTTTTGCCAAGTCTCTCAACGGAGCACTTAGGGTGGCAAAGTCTTGTATGTATCTAGAGCAGTAGCTGGCCATGCCAAGGAATGAACATAACATGGAAACATCTTGTGGGGGACTGGCAGTTGACAATGCTTGCACTTTAGCTGGATCGGGTGTCATGCCCCCATCAGAAAAGATATGGCCAAAGAATTTTAGCTTTGTCTTATGGAACTCACATTTGCCGGCATTCAAAGTCACACCAGAATCCACAAGTAAACAACACACTTGCCAGAGCGCTTTATCATGCTCCTTCTATGTAACTCCGAAAACAAATGTCATCACTATAATTAAACACATTCATGACAGACTGTATAATACGTTGAATGACATCTTGAAACAGTTCTGCAGCTGTTTGCACACTGAAACGTAGTCTTTTGTATCGGAACAGACCAATAGGTATAGAAAATGTTGTAATGTACCTGTTACTCTCCTCAAGTTCCTGATGATATCCGTTATTCAAATCAAGGTGAGCGAAGACCTCCACATCATTTAAGTGGGTTATCATGTCGGCGATGTGTGTACCTGGATGTCATTCTCGTTCAATTGCCTTGTTCGTTTGGTGCATGTCAATGCAAATACTTCAAAACTTCAAAAATACTTTATTTCAGCTACATGCCATAAAAGTTACACTCAATCACAACTCGTCATAAATTACCATAAAATGTGTTTTTCTTGTTAGTTGTTTAAAATAGTCCAATTATCTTTGAGAAGTTAAAACCCATTAAAATAGAACACACCTAAGCTTAAAACAAATTTGAATACATTAAAAAAAAACATGTAATACATAATTATAACATCTTTGTAGTACAAATTAAATAATCAGTCTCTATAGGTTACCAATAAAACTTCAAGGCCTTCCGGCCAGCGCTCTTTGCCTAATGAGCCACATGTGGCCAAGAAACTTGGAGACGGCGCTGGCAAGCAATGGTTTAGCATCCAATTCAAGGATTCTCATGACCACCTGGTAATCTTGTGTTCCCATTTGCCTACAAATAGGTTTTAGCCCCTACGATCTAGGCCACGCGTAAGCCCGACATATGAACATAACATGAGGCTTGGATTCTGTGTGGGAGTTACATCCAGGGCAATTTCTTGGTACTAGTGTGTTGTTATGCCACCCACTTTGGAAGACATGAACAGGGAGACAACAACCACAGAGAAGGCAGCGGCGGCCCCTGGAGACCCGTGCTGTCGACGAGTTTCGGCTTCGTCTCTTCAGCTTGAGTGCTATCTCTGCTGCTACTGACGTCTCCATCTCAGCGTCAAGGCCGCCGAAGCAGAAATATTGCGGATACATCAAAGAGTTCCCCCCCCCCCCTCTCCTCAGTAACCTCCAGGAAAAGAAGATGCATCAAGGATTGTCAGAACATATCTAGTTCTAATAGTCGGTACCAGGACGCGATCGGCAGTCCGCTGACAGAGTGAAACCACGGGGAAGGAGGTGCCTTGATTAATACGAGGGGCCCTTAAATGAAACAAGTGACCTACATCGATCAGAGCATATAAAATAGTCAGCGATTGAAGAAAAAAAGAGAAAAAGAAACAAAAAAGAAAAGATCTACTTTCTCTTTCTCGTTTTAAGCAAAACGATTCAATATCAAGTCGGCAGAGCAACTTGATCTGTCTATCGCAGTGTATGGCTGAAAGTGAAGATTAACCAACACAAAGACTGGAATAATTAGAATCCTTAAATAAGAGAAAGGATACCGGTCTAATGAACCAGATGACCCTAAGCTAATCGATTTTGTCCTGATGAAGGTGTGACCACATCTGCGGGTCCAAACACCGAAATGCGTCGACGCATTTTTGCAACAATAGAATTCAAATAAAGCCCAAAGGACTCTAGATATATTGTATTCTGTATAAAGGCTATTGAATCTGATAATCTGTAGCAATAATAGATGCTCTATTTACAGTAGGGGTTATCGTTTCTTTTATTTGTTTATATACTTGTAATTGACTGTATGACTATTTCTGATGATTTATAGAATGTATTTTCTCTTTTTCTAATATGCTGTACAAATGTAATTTTATTGTGTTTTTTAAATAATCTTTTTTATATATTATGAGATGTTTTAATGCTAAATGTTTTCTTTAGAATCCGATTGATTCTATACTGAAATTTTAAACACACGTCTAAATAAAAAGACTGCAAACGTTATACTCTAGTTCGTGACCAGTGAATTGAGCAACAGATTGAGTACATGTTGTGAGTGAGTGAGATAGGAATATTGTAAGTTGGATGATAGTACTCTGTCATATAAACCTTTCCAGGGATAGCCCTTTGACTTTGCAGGGAGGGAGGTGAACCTAAACTGAATGTACAGCTTTCTGTCAAGAGGTATTAGGATTGAATCTAAATAGGGCTCCAAGTAGCCGGTTTGCTTGTGGATTCTGAATTCTGCTATTAGCCTCCCCCAAGAATATTTCTGGCAGGCTATCTGTGTGACCCAATCTCAATAGTGTTGTTTAATTATGCTTCTTTGCAGCAGGGATATTCTAGGGTTGTCCCAAACTTTCTGTAGCCCTATATCTGGTGGAAGCCTTCTTATATTATGCAACCGGATGATCTCATTGTTTTTGTTGAGGCAGGTTACTTCTATCAAAGCGTTTGCTTAAGAGAAAGTTCTGGGACTGCTCTAATTCTAACCCAGAACAACAACCGGCGGTGCTTAGCGATATCATTAATCGGTCTCCTTCCCATATCCAACATTAAAGAGTGAAGTGGAGTGTTCTGAGGAAGCGATATCAGGTTCCTCAGAAATTTGTGTTTTGACAATTTAGAGGACCTCACCAGATTGGTGAGGTCCTCTAAATTGTCAAAACGCCACAATTCAGACCCGTACAAGGCAGGATTAACTGCCTTTGCATCATAGACTTTTAGCTGCAGCTACTGGTTTGCTTGTTGACAAAGGATGTTCCTTCCATTGTGCCCCTATTATTTCTTTATGTTTCAGGGCTGTCTTTTGGACATGGAATATCCAGGACATTTTCTCAGACAATTTAATGCCTAAATATTCCAACATGTTTACGCTTTCTAACGGAACCGCTCCCAGTGATGGTCTGCCCCTATACGATTTGTGGGGGTTTGGGGTCATGAGTTTAGTTTTGGTGGTATTTATCATTAGGCCCCACATACCACAAAAGCATTTAAATCTGTCTAGGAGTAGCTGGAGCCCAGTCAGGATCTTGGACACCAGCAGGGTATCATCTGCGAAAAGAATGGTCACAATCTTTTCTCTTGCTGGAGTTGGGGCATCGGCAGGCTTCAGGTAAAGACATTGTACTATGTAGCTCATGTAACGTGAGAAGAGCGTGGGCGCTAGAACACATCCCTGCCGTACTCACCTACTGACAAGCATTGGATCAGTGAGTTGTCCCTGTGTACCCCACCTCACTCTGGCAAAGTTGTCTTCTTGTAGCCTTATGACTAAGTTAAGAATTTCAGTTGGGATTCCCATATCTCAAGTATCTGCCACAGCTTCTGTCTTGGGACTAGGTCAAACGCTGTCTTCAGATCGATAAAGTCTATATACAAGCTAACCTTACCATTGGTCACTGTTTTCCAATAAAGGAGAAGACAGAACACCTGGTCGACTGTCCCATTTTTTTCCCCAGAAACCAGCTTGAAAAGGGGTTAGAATGGCATTTTCATCAGCTGTATTTTCTGTGAAAGTGCTAGGCAAAATACTTTTTGTATTGCATCAATTAGGCTGATGGGCCTATAGTTGTAGGGGAGTTCTCAATTCCCTTTTTCATAAATGGGGACCACCTCCACCCCACGCCATGAATTTGAGATTGGAGCACCTTTTCCTATGACATTCAAGAGCAGTAGAATGTAATAGGACCAACTCACCCTATTGGATTAAAAGAGGTTCCCTGGTATGGCATCGGGCCTGAGGCTTTTGACTGGACTATTCTGCCAGTGGAGGCTTCAATGTCCTTCCTTGAAAAAAGTTTGCTGCTTTGTGGCTCTGCAGTTGTGAAAGCTTCCCTGGGTAGTAGTGATGCATCATTATCTTGATGGAGTTGGTGGAAGTGTTCATACCAGGCAGATGCCGAAATGTAGTTTGGGGGAGATGACGCTCCTGCTTTATTGCCGAATACAATTAGTGCCCAAAACTTCTTTGAGTCCCTTGCTTAACAGGTGTCCTTGATTTGCTGCCAGCATGATTCATCCCACTCTCTTTTGGCTTTTTGTAAGGATGTCTTATATTTCTTCCTCGCAGCTCTGATGTCCCCTCTATCTTTAGATTTAATTGCTTTAGATAGATGGATTCACAAGGTTTTACACTCTTTGTTGAAGCAAGTTATAGAGTCCCTTTTGGTGTTCCTGGGAGCTGGCTGATGCCTAGCTACAGTAAAATGTGAGCCTAGTTGCTTGAAGAGGTCTATGTAGGTGTTAGTTACCTCGGATGACCCTCCTGTTTGCTTGTGATGTATTCCTATAGGTTCTGTATCGATCCCCCTATTCCTGACCCTGTTCTGGTTAATAATTAACTAGCAGCCATCCCACGGTACAAAAAACCGTTATCTGATTAAGCCACACCACGGCACAGGAACGCGTTATCTGATTAGGTCATAACGCTTGCCATCTAATTAGGCTAGCACTATTCCTCCAGCCCCTGATCAGGCATACGGAGTTCTCAAAACAAATCAAACCTATGACAACCTGGGAAAATCCCTGCGGCCATTGTTTTGATTTCACCGAGAACTTCAGCAAAAGAATGTGCGAACAAGCCCGTTCGTATGACATCCTTATTGACGTATCCATGTCCATCCTTACGTCAATCTCGGCACCTTACAGGTATAAATATTACCGACATTGCCTTAAGCAAACACACGCGGTGGTGACGAGATCGGAGCAGCGGGACGTGCTGAGGAGCCCAGCAGAGAGCGAAGCCCACACGCGCTGCCCCGCCTTCCTTACGCGCTGAGAACGAGACGCTGCTTTTCTCCTACCGAGAAATCCAGCTCCGGCGCTTCCAAGCAGCCCTCGCAGGCAGCTGGAATATCAAGACCAGAGACGAGAGATACCAGCCCTCAATCATTCTAGACCTCAGGTACAGAACTGAACAACCCCTTGCAGAGAATTCTTGAGTCAGTCCCTTGGCAAAACAAACTTAACTTAAACTGCTACTTATCTACTCCCGCCCACGTATTAGGCTTAGGTCAGGTACACTGGGGTAGGCGTGGTTAGAAGCACCAGTTGAGTACGATTAGTCAAATGTATATATGTATGTATCTATTTTATCAGTTTTAACTATCATATGGCTTAGAAACCATATCAATGCTTCTGCAGTATTATTTTATACTCCTGCTTTTATTGTATGCACTTTACTTAACCATAAGTATCGCAATAATATCGATTCATTTCTCTTGTACGAGAAAAGAGACTGATCAATAAATACCATCTTTTATTGAACACGCCCGTCTCTTCCTTTTCTCTACAATCTGGTGAAACTAAGAATGCACGTACTGACTGAGTGAAATAAGTTGTCTTTTGTTTTCACCCGACTCTAGAGATACACTCTTGATTAGGGGAGAGCAAAGTTGTCATGTTCTATGGTTGTCAGAAACTAAATCCCTTCTTGTCTATCCAGGGAGGTTAAACTCCTCCTTGCCTATTCGAGAAAGTTTCTAGTGAACTCTGAGCTAGCTGGCAAAACCAAAAACTTTAAGTCTAATATCGTCAGTAGAAGACCTAGTTAACCTCTGCCCTAGGTCTATACTATTAAAGATATTATTCCAATGCGCAGAGCCTATTGGGATAATAGGAACTACACTACATGGCACCCAAACGTTTGGATAGGCGATAAAACTAACGCAAGACATTAGAGTAACTCAGTCGTGCTTTTTCACACAGAACCCCTTTTTTCCCATAATACTCCAAAGACGTCTGGAGTGGGTGAAAGGTTATATCCGCCAAACCTCGCAGGAGGAGACTCCTATGTATGGTTCTTGGTTTAGTCAACGTTGAAGGATACACTGTTCCAAAATATTGTGCATCTAATCTTTGTTTCCATAGAAACCTGATCTGCAAACAAACAGAATAACCTTCCTGTCGGTAAAATGATAGACAGTGATAAAGAAAGGGAGACAGTTAGACTAGCAGCTGAACTCCTAGTAGCAGACAATACTCTGCTGGAAAATGACCCAAATGCAATACTCATCCCGGTCAACATAAGGAAATCTATAACCTTAAAACTTATAGAAAATGGACTGACATCGAGAGGTGGTACAGTCATATTCGTAATTGAGGCACACGAATATCGGCAGACAGAGGTATTCTATTCATGGATAAACTTTCCAGCAGCAAACGCTGTAACAAAAGAGTTCCACTATTATAAAATAGAGGAACCACCGGATACCTACACTCCTTTCGAGGAGGTGGAAGTACCACTCAAATTCCAAGAGCACCTGCTCTTGTTTAAAGGCGCCCTAAAACATAATAATCACATCACCAGGCTCGGTCCACTAGGTAGACCAGGAGCAACGTGGCCGGTCCTAGCCGGATATACACCACATCCAGACATTGAAGAAATGCCTGCACCAGATCTTTTAATACAGCTAAAACAACTAATCAAAATACATAGACAATTAGTCCAATATGTAATGCGGACTTCAACAGTCCAACCAGCAAGTAAAATTCACAGCTGAACCCTCATCAGGGTAACACAAATAAAATTACACCACAGAACATACAGTCCTGTCTGGGTAAAGTACCCGCAAAACGGGAACAAATACCCTTCTGGCTAGCACAAAAAATCACTCAAATAGAGGCGGTGTTTCCAGACACCACCCCGGTAGAAAAACACAGGATTCTGACTATCTGTCTTCCAATGGGAATCGCACCACATGTGGAGGACTGTGACACTTGGGGTACAGTCTTTGCTTCCATATACACAAAAACACATGGTGTACCATCCATGTCAGTAATACCAGATGTGCTAAAACAGATTCAAGATGAATATGGTCCAGAACCCGCTTTAACTCTTGGTATGAAATTACTGAAAGACTTCAAGCAGGTCTCGGCTATATTATTAGCCAACATAAAGGGAGAAGCAGCAAACGTGGCGATCCGCCAAAGGTTAAAAGAGACAGACATAGCAGACCAACCAACTGAAATTGCCAGAATCATAGAGAAATCCTATGAAGAACTAGGAAGGGATAGTCTGGGTGGAATACCGGTAAAACCTCAACTGATTGAAAGTCCTGAAAAGGCATTTATTAAAAATAATTTAAACACTCAAAAAAAGAGCTGGGATGGAAACAAACGATCCAATCCTAAAGAAAAAAGATTCCAGTCCAGAGGAAGGTCTCCTCGGCGGAGAGAAAGATCTCCGAACCAAGGACGCAGGTCTCCCCAAAGTGAGCCCTCTGGGAAAAAATACAACCTTAGAAATAGGGATAATCTGAAGAAACCTGATAGATATCAAGATAATGATACACGTCACTCTCAATCTTTTCAGACTTCCTCGCAGAAATCGGAAAGAAGAGGACGATCAGAACACAGGGAAGAGCACGTCAAGTCCAAAGACAAGGAACCTGCTCATCCAAATAAAAAGTTACAATTTCTAAAAAAGAAGGTAGCCAGTATTAAAGTAATCAAAGATGCCGAGAATACTGAGAACACAGCTGAAAAACGGAGAATGGGCTCAGACAATGCTAGACAGCGCAGCAGAAGTGAGCATAGCTCGCAAAGTCCTTATGAATCATCTGGAGACAGTGGACACGAATGAATACATTCAGGTGGAAACTGCAGATACCAGAGTTAGCAAACCTCATAAAATATATGAAATAACATTACGTATGGAAGGGGATAAGACTAGAAAAATAAGGGGACTATTTTGGGATAATCTCTCCCAGGGCTATGACATCCTTCTAGCTGAGAAAGACTGGCCATCAGAGTTTGTCAGGGAGTGTCCTCATGGCGAAGAAATAATTATGCCTGCCTTCTCAAATCATATTCCAATTCATAAAAAATATACACTTGCTAGAAAGTGGGCAGTAGCTCAAGCTCCTGCTTTATATAAAAATCATGTAGGATGGGATGAGGACTCTCCTCCTCACAAAATCCAGTTAAAATCACAACCTACTGCACAGAGGCAGTACCCAATTAAGCAAGAAGCTAAAAAACAGGTAAAAGAGATCCTAGATCAACTTGAATACCAGGGGGTTATTGAAACTTGCACCTCACAAATGAACAATCCTTTGTTTCCTGTCTCCAAACCAGGCAACTCATATCGTCTAGTTTTGGATTACAGACACCTTAACTCATGTTGCAAAACCTTTGCAGTGCAAAACTCGCATAGTGCTGCACTAATGAATAACATAGTGCGCAAAAAATACAAAACAACATTAGACATCTCTAATGGATTCTTTTGTCAAAATATAGCACCAGAGAGCAGATATTTGACTGCGTTCTCGGTAAATGGCTCGCAAAAAAGTTTCTGCCGTTTACCCCAGGGGCACAAGAACAGCCCAGGATTTTTCTCAAAGAGAGTAACAGAATTACTACAAACATACGATGACGAGGCATTATCATATGTCGACGACATTTACCTAACAGATGATGACTTGGATACTCACTTGAAGAGAGTGAACACCATAATACTTGGGTTCGCAGCAGAGGGTTACAAATTCAACTTTAAAAAATCAAGAATTGCCCATCTAACAGTCCTGTTTTTAGGATATGAATTATCAAGTGAAGGCAAAAGCCTGGCTGACAATTTCCTAGAGAAATGTGCTGTACTCCGAGCTCCTAGAACACAAAAAAATTTACAATCAATTCTAGGCTTCCTAAACTTCGGAAGAACATACATTGCAAATTACGCAGAAAGGGTTAAACCCCTTTATGATCTAATAAAACCAGATTTTAAAAGAATCAATTGGACTCAAAACACACAGAAATTTTGAGATCTTTACAAACAGACATGTTAATTAAAACAAAATTAGAAACACGTGACAACACATGCAATCTTGTGATTCGAGTCATCCCAGGAAGATGCGGATTCACATACCTGACCTCTAATGAGGGAGAAAAGGTACCAATTGCATACAAATCACACTTGTACACAGAAGCTGAAAAGAAGTTCAGTATTAAAGACAACATTGTTCATGCAGTTCAAACGGCTATAGCAAAAGAAAAAGACAAGGCTGACGGTAGACGTATCACAGTCAGAACAGCGGAGTAGGCCTTTGAGGCATTAACAACCCCATGTAATTTACCAACAACAGCGTTGAATCCAGAATGGATACAATGAGTGAATTCAATTACAACGGACAGAGTAAAATACTACTTTGATCCAGAATTAAAGGAATTAAGATATCTAGAATATGAAATGACATACCCTCTGCCAATCGACATTCTGCCTTTACGACAGTACGCCTGTGTAATACATACAGACGGGCATGCTCAACCCTCAGTTTGGGGAGAGCTGGCTTACAAGGCCACATGCGAAATTATAAAAGAAGTGTGGCGCGGAGGTAAATTAACACCTCTACTTACAAAAACACACTCAGTGGAAAATAATTCAGAACAACAAACGGAAATAATAGCGTTAAAAATGGCGCTAGATAATGCCGATCGCGAATTCCCGACACTTATTGTGTGCGATTCGTATTACTGCGTCAAATCATACAATAACGATTTACAGAAATGGATTCAAAACGGTTACAAAGATGACACAGGTGCAACAATAAACCAAAAAGTGCTTTGGGAACAAGTAGTTCATTTGCAAAAAGAACTACCAAAGACTCACGTGATACATACACTGAGTCATCAACGTGATGGCGTTCACGTTGCAGGGAATTAATTGGCTGAGAAAGCCACAACGGCAGCAACTGAATCGGCTTCCGTAGTCAAGAAAAAGCGTGCAGTAAAACACATTGACGGTGAAACTATGCTGGCGGTGAAAACGTCATCGAAAAGCGACTGCTCAGCACTACCAATCAACTATCCACTCAATTATACATACATAATCGATGCAAACTCAGTCCCTTTTGCTCGAATCCCTGGAGTGGGGGATAGAGTGATTCCAAACACGGACAGGAGAGGCTTGTTAATAGCAGACGCACATATGGGTGAAGGTCTCAGACACCTTAAACAAAAAGATTCTCTGGAAAAATTACAATCAGTGTACTGGTGGCCAGGCATGAGCCTGCATCATCAGATTTTTGTAAAAAACTGCCCAGACTGCAATAGAGATCGCAGTGGCGAGCGAGGAGGACTATTACCATGGCACATCGCTCCAGAAAAACAACAACAATAATAATATACCTATCACGAAAAAGCGTTATATTAACATAAAAAGACTAATTTCCACTTATGAAGTAAGACCCCAGCACTCGGCTGACGTCTGGACTGTTATAAAAAGATTTGCGAGTCTATAATGGCATATACGCTAGAGGCATGCTACGTCTGGCTGAATGTTTTTTCTTCTTGCCCTAAAGCGTATGAAAAAACATGGCCAAATGAGCATAGCATAGCGGGACTCTTCTCACTTCCTACCTGAGGGAACGGGATGGTGTAAAGAAAAAACCAAAGGCATAAAGCAATCTATAACAGCGAAGGTATTAGGTTCGGGAGCTGGGTGGGTCAAACATCTAATAAGTGTCCAACGTAGTCTAAATAACCTGCCAAGAAATTCTCTGAGGGGATTCAGTCCGTACGAATTATTGTTTGGAACTAGAATGATGATCTTAGATCTTGACAGTCAGACTTCAGTGGTTAAAGAAAAAAGCTTTGATATCAAAGATCGTTTGGCTATTTTACAGGACTTAAACGAAACAAGGAAAGACCTGAGCAACATAAAGTTGAAACAACAGCCAACGACCACTGAAGAAAAACCACCTGTCCCAGCAAGACCTGTGTGGATTCCAAAAGTCGGGGATCTAGTCAGAGAAAAGATTGCGGTAAAGAAGGAATTTGGGCCTTCTTACAGAAAAGCAGTTCCTGTCTTGTCTATCAACGGGACAAGATCAGTAGTACTACCGCCCCTTGCTGGTAAAAAGGAGAACAGGGTTGTATCAATCGACCTGATAAAACCACAGTCATGTGGCCGATAACAAACAGTAGGCCAAGTGGACTCCCGATAAGTAGCAGAATACCAAGGTTTGCTACAAACATAGAGGTTCAATCTAAGAGGCTACTCACATTTGAAATGCCAACAGAACAACAACAAGGACTATGCAACAATGCTATGGAACTTAAACCTCTAAAAACCCAAATAAAAACATTTAGCAGAGACACACCAATCTACAATGAAGTAACAAATGACTATGCTGCTGCAACAAAACACACTAATAAAGCAAACAGCAATCCTGAAACAATAGGAACAATAGACAGAACGGCATCCGGTTACTTCATCAACTTCAGTGATTCATCTGAAGACCTGAGTGAATCAAAGGAACAAACATCAACAAAAACCTTTAAAGATAAAGCTAAGGAACGTTTTCAACATCTGAAAGAAACCTATCTGATTTCTCCATGGATTGAATTCTGGGTGGCCTTAGGTGCAATAATCCTCATACTTTGGCTCATCATGGTGCTATGTTTGGGACACTTCATTGAGGGAAAATATGCTAAAATGGACACAGCAAGCCAGAAAATCAACTTGGTCCTCAAACCACACACGTCTTCACACGTCGAGAAAAGAGAACTTTCTTCAGTCAACTTCACAGCCAATCCTATACCCGGTGGGGTAGCATGGGACAATACTGATTATGAAATCTATGGTCCGGTTGAAATCCTGAAGTATCCACATCAAATCAAGATCTCATTGAGTGACTTTGTAAAACCAAGCTCAGTGGCTGATGATTGGGACGTTGAAAGCATTAATAATATGATGTCTGACCTAGTGATGTCTGCTAAATTTTCAAAACATGATTATTTGCAGGGTTCGTCTAATTATGATAAAATGTTCTGCTATAATCACTATAGTAATCATTATCTGCATAAATCTGCACAACCTAGAAATGTTTTAAATTATAATCAATGGGAACACTGTGCAACCCCTCCAAAAGGTAGCTCAAGAACTTTTTATGACAAATA
Source organism: Lissotriton helveticus (assembly GCF_964261635.1). NCBI lineage: Eukaryota > Metazoa > Chordata > Amphibia > Caudata > Salamandridae > Lissotriton > Lissotriton helveticus. The sequence goes on along the minus strand of NC_136057.1, from coordinate 803,243,590 downwards.
TTCATATTTTTCAGGGTTCAACACAAGTAATGCAGAAACATTTTATTTCAAATTATCAAATAAGACAGGTACAAAGACCATGCTTACAAACACTAAATTGATATATTCAGACTCGTTTTTTGAGCAAATGAGTACATTTGGGTTTGATTACTGGGACAAAAATGTTGAAGTAAAAAGTGTTTGGGGTACAAAGGAATGGCAAGTACAAGGTATATAATCATTGTTTAGAGCCTGCATGATCCCAGAACAAATTATATTTTTGAATGACACTGTTCAACAAACTACCTGTCTTGGCCTAGCCAAAATCAAAGACTTAAACAAACCGTCTATTCCAAAGCCATCAATGAACAGTAATAGCTCTATAGATGTTGAGATAGACGTAAACTATATATTAAGCCAAAACAGAACACATCCTGATTGGAAAAAGTGGTTGATCTGGCCCACAGATACAAATAACTGTCAAGACAGATTCCTGAACAAAATCCAAGGGTTCACATTGACAAGGCCAGACCCTAGATATTCCCAAAGACAACACCCAGGGATAATTACCACGTACAGTGTGGGCAAGCTCTGCCTTCAATGGCTACAAACATCCACACTGGCAGAAATTAAGCAACACCTGACTTTACTTACTGATGGTGCTGACTTGCGTGATTTCATTATGGGACCGCGCAAACAGCGTCAAAAACGCTTCATAGCAGCCTCTGTATATGCAGCTTATAACGAAGCCTGGAAAATAACTCAAATTGAAACATCAGAGAGAATACGGGAAATTGACCGTATTAATTTGGAAAAATCACTTTCTGTAGTGGACAATGGGTTAATGACTCTGTCCTCCAGAATATACTCTTTGGACAGCATTGTGTCTTCAGCAATCGACATAATATCGCAAGACTTACTGTTGTTACAACACAGTCAGTCTCAATTGCGTTCTATTGTACAACTTGGCTGGACGTTACAAAATCTGCGTTCAGGCTATGTGCCTTGGCGTTTAATCAACACAACGTCACTGTTCAATATCTTTAACCTTACTGATAAACAAATCAGTATGGCACAGAAGGGTGCTGATTATACAATCCTGAGCATTGAGAAACTCGAGAGATTACCATTGACAATGTCAGAACGACCTGTCAGTGAATGGATAATACATGGAATAATTAATATTCCAATATCTACTTTCAGGTTTCAATATTGCCAAAAATATATACAGGCTGGCATGTACGAAAAATTGGGTAAAGGGTACATTAAGTCAACATGGAACTTGCCCTATTCACATGCTTGTGTCAGTAATAAAGGCCGGAAAGTGTTTCTTAGTGGCAATAATTGTGCCATGTCACTAAGCGGTACACTTCTGTGTAATGGTATTAGTTTACACGGAGCCTGTGAAGGGTCCTCAAATAACCTTTCATGTCACCAGCTAGGCACACCTGCGACACAAATAGAACCATTCTTTAGGAGACTATCGAACGGGAGTTACATTATAATCGTAGACCGCAGATGTTGTAGCTTGGTGCCCGGAATAGCTTATCTCATAACTACGACTGCGAAGGTTATGTGCTGTGAACGAGTATTGTTCCCCAGCGCAATGCCAGACAGGGAGGCAAGGTTATGGCCGAATTTGAAAATTGCTTCCATTCGAGTTTATACTTTAAGCAGAATGAAAACAGTGCTCCTTCAGACGCCGACCAGGCTCACGTCATCAAAAGAAACGTATGATCTCCAAGTTGCAAGGACAACGGCAGAGATTCATTCATTGTTATCAACTAATTCCCCCATACATTTCGCAGAAATCCTGAACGAAATCTTAAATATTTCTGATACCAGTGGAGTCTCAAATGTATTTAAGACAGTGTTTTCGGGGGCTTTAACACCATTTAAAGCCATTCTGGGTATTTTTCCGGACTTTGTCCATTCCATCTTTGGTGGACTTCCTCTCCTTTTGGGACTAGTGGCAGGAATCCTATTTTTGATTCTGTTATTTCGCTATGGCAAACCGTGTCACAGACAAAACACCTGCGACAAGGGAAGAAACAATCCTAGCCATTGGATACCGGGACCGGATATCTAAAATCCTTGGAATGTCCCGGCTTAGAGACCTAAACATGACTTGGTTTCTTTCATTTAGACCAATGTGGCAAAGCTGTGTTTTACCTGTATTAAGGTGCTTGCTATGCGGAGAAGAATGCGTGTTGGACACCTGTCTGACGCTACAATCGGATGCGCCAATGGATGCAGAAACTTTGTTGGGTCCGGTCACGGCTCATGCATTGTGCTGTCCCCTGCGGCTACCAATCCTGATGACGGCATTCGTGGAGACTTCACCACTACGTTTGAGGGGTAGTGAGGTTCAAGATGAAAGCAGCATCGATCAGGTACGACCTTCTGTCAGTTATGCTGATCAAAACATCAATGAAGGCAATCATGCTCATGAATGCATGGTAACATCTTTTTCCGAGTTAATGGAACTTTCGCAGGAAGCTGTTGACAGTTTTTTCGAGAGTCTAAATGATATGATGTTCTCACCAGAGCAGAAATAATGACTTTTGAGCAGGCTAGCACACGGCGTTCCCAACACCCTGAATTTGGCCTTCAACTCTGATAATAAAGTATCATGAACAATTTTTCCAGTTTACGGACAGCGGAACATAATTTTTTCAGCGGCCCCAAAATATTTGCAGTTTTTCGGGACACTTATCTTCTGCTTAAAGTAGAAACTATTCTTAGGGAACTAAATTTCTATTTTAGGAACTTTAGAGACATTAGCTGCCCTCTGGCATGTTCATAAATATTTTATTTTGTGATGAAATGGTCTCGCATTTTTTTTTTCTCTTCTGTATTAAGAGCCATTTCATGTGTTATTTTTCAATATTTTATTAATAATGATGTATGAATATGCGTGATTAATTTAGCATTTTCTACTGCTTGAGTGCATATAATGCATATATTTATCTTTTAGTATACTTCATGGTTTCAAAATGCATATGAATGTATTTTGGGGTGGTACGGTATACACATGCTCTACTAGTATATTTACCATGCCTAGATTTGTAAATATGGACATAGTCTGCGTGGAGTGGGTGTGATGTATTCCTATAGGTTCTGTATCGATCCCCCTATTCCTGACCCTGTTCTGGTTAATAATTAACTAGCAGCCATCCCACGGTACAAAAAACCGTTATCTGATTAAGCCACACCACGGCACAGGAACGCGTTATCTGATTAGGTCATAACGCTTGCCATCTAATTAGGCAAGCACTATTCCTCCAGCCCCTGATCAGGCATACGGAGTTCTCAAAACAAATCAAACCTATGACAACCTGGGAAAATCCCTGCGGCCATTGTTTTGATTTCACCGAGAACTTCAGCAAAAGAATGTGCGAACAAGCCCGTTCGTATGACATCCTTATTGACATATCCATGTCCATCCTTACGTCAATCTCGGCACCTTACAGGTATAAATATTACCGACATTGCCTTAAGCAAACACACGCGGTGGTGACGAGATCGGAGCAGCGAGACGTGCTGAGGAGCCCAGCAGAGAGCGAAGCCCACACGCGCTGCCCCGCCTTCCTGACGCGCTGAGAACGAGACGCTGCTTTTCTCCTACCGAGAAATCCAGCTCCGGCGCTTCCAAGCAGCCCTCGCAGGCAGCTGGAATGTCAAGACCAGAGACGAGAGATACCAGCCCTCAATCATTCTAGACCTCAGGTACAGAACTGAACAACCCCTTGCAGAGAATTCTTGAGTCAGTCCCTTGGCAAAACAAACTTAACTTAAACTGCTACTTATCTACTCCCGCCCACGTATTAGGCTTAGGTCAGGTACACTGGGGTAGGCGTGGTTAGAAGCACCAGTTGAGTACGATTAGTCAAATGTATATATGTATGTATCTATTTTATCAGTTTTAACTATCATATGGCTTAGAAACCATATCAATGCTTCTGCAGTATTATTTTATACTCCTGCTTTTATTGTATGCACTTTACTTAACCATAAGTATCGCAATAATATCGATTCATTTCTCTTGTACGAGAAAAGAGACTGATCAATAAATACCATCTTTTATTGAACACGCCCGTCTCTTCCTTTTCTCTACAATCTGGTGAAACTAAGAATGCACGTACTGACTGAGTGAAATAAGTTGTCTTTTGTTTTCACACGACTCTAGAGATACACTCTTGATTAGGGGAGAGCAAAGTTGTCATGTTCTATGGTTGTCAGAAACTAAATCCCTTCTTGTCTATCCAGGGAGGTTAAACTCCTCCTTGCCTATTCGAGAAAGTTTCTAGTGAACTCTGAGCTAGCTGGCAAAACCAAAAACTTTAAGTCTAATATCGTCAGTAGAAGACCTAGTTAACCTCTGCCCTAGGTCTATACTATTGAAGATAGTATTCCAATGCGCAGAGCCTATTGGGATAATAGGAACTACACTACATGCTCATATAACTGCTCTAATTTAGTCATGCCTTCCAGCAGGTCTTTGTGCAGCCCATAAAGTTTGCAGATGAATACCACTCCTTCACTATCCTTTTTTGATACTACCACTGTTGGAAGCCGGAGTCCCTGTTAGATCTGGCACCATTGACGTGGGTCTCCCTTCCATTTTTGCTGTTGCCTCATGTATTTTTGCTGGTGTTAGATGATTTGGGCACTGTGCCACTGCTATCCAGTGCCACAGTTCAAGTGCTCCCTATTGTAAATTGATGTATTAATCAGTGGTTCCATGTTTGGCTATTTGGTTTACTTGTCAGACCCTAGTCTAGTGCACTGAGTGTGCCCAGGGCGTGTAAATCCAAATGCTGCTGGTGGGCTTGCAGCACTGGTTGTGCCACCCACAGAAGCAGCCTTGTAAAATGTATCTAAGGTGTGCCATTGCAGAGCCTGCGTGCAACTGGTACTGTCATGCTGACTGGGCTAGTGCACCCACTTGCCAGTCCCTAAACCTTCCCTTTTCTTCATATCAGTCACCCCTATGGTAGGCCCAAGTGCAGGGTGAATTGTAAGTATAAGGTAGGACAAGCCCTGATGTGTGTGGCATGTCCTAATAGTGAATTACAGCCATTTTTGTTTTTCACTATTGCAAGGCTACCTGTTCTCCATAGGCCAGAATGGGCTGTTAGATTATTAAATATTATAATCCTAACTGTCTCAGAGAACATGGTAGAATGTCGAGCTTAGAATGCCTAAACTCAGAATGATAACATACATATTTTAGTGAAGTTGGTTTTAACATTCTGTGTTTGCATATACCACTTTTAGAAAGTAGGTATTTGCTTGCCTAACCTTTCAAACCTGCCTCTGCTAGGTTGTGTATTCCTTTGTCTGGCTTTGTGAGTGACATGGCTGGGGGATTCCAAGAGACAGGATGAGTCAGCCCAGTGGTGAATAGAGAGATATGCATCTAGATAGGAGGGAGGAGTTGCACCTGAACCCTGAATAGGGCTGTGCCTGCCTTCCAAAATGCTGGCTCCACCTCCTGGGGAGCAGGTGATGTCTCTGCCCTGCATACTGAAAAAAGAGAAGGAGTTCTGTCAACAAAGTGCTCCAGGACTGTAGTTGCCTTCCTCAATGCTGGCTCCACCTCCTGTGGGGCGTCGGATGTGCCTGCCCTACACTGTGAAAGGAAAGGAGAAGTCTAGTAAACAAAGTGCTACAGAACTGGTTTGGACTGGGAAAAGGCCCCTCTCTCCTCAGAGAACAAAGGATTTTGGGGTATAAATGGGACCCTGATCCCATGAAATTAGATCACTTTTAGACTACAAGTAGAAACCTTTACTGAGGAGAGGAACCTGAGGAAACTGAGGAGAGACTTTTCCCAAGCTGAAGTGCTGCTTGGGGGATTGGCCTGCAGTGGTTGCCTGACTGCCAAAGGAAGGTGAAAGGAACTTTGTGTACTTTGCTTTCAACTTGTGAAGGATCTTCAAGGGCTTGGAAGTGCCTGCTGCTGTTTTGGGCCTTCTGAGGAACTGCGTTTCGCAAGGAGCTGGAAGAGCGACTCATCGAAGAAGAAGGGTGTTGCCGTGGCTGCTGCTGCTGTCGCATCGTGGATGTCGGCGCTGTAGTTGTCGCACTGCACCACATCGAGAGAAGTGTGCCGCAACGAAGAGGAAGCGTGTTGCCGTTGCTGCTGCCGTCGCAACTCCGAAGGAGGGTGTTGCCGCTGTAGCTGTCGCATTGCACCGCATCGAGTGAAGAGTCTCGCAACGAGGTCAGAGCGTGACGCCATCACTGAGCCTGCCGTCGCAACTCCGAAGGCGGGTGTCGCCGCTGGAACTGTCGCACTGCACCACATCGAAGAAAAGCACCTCACATCCCCGAGAAGCGTGCCGCTGTTGGAGCTGCTGCCGTCGCATCGTGGAAGTCGCTGTTGTAGTTGTCGCATCGTGCGGAAGCTTCAAGTATCGTGGGAGAAGAGTGTCGCAGGTGGAGCTGCTGCCGTCGCATCGCGGAACAAGGGTGTCGCCACTGCAGTCCAAGCATTGAACCAAGAACTTCTCGCATCCCCGGAGAAGCGTGCCGCATCTGGAAGATCTTCACGTCTTTATTTCTTTGCACCTGAACTTTGCCGCATTTCCCTCGCTGCGACATTGCTTGTCGTGGAAGCGCATCGCAACCTAAGGTACATTGACGCAAAGTGTTGCATCTTAAGAACTGAACTGAACTAAGCTAAATCTACCATCTTAAAGTAACCGTATTGTGTACTTTTGTCGTTTATGGTCTTGTGGTAAATCTATCTACAGTATACTTATTTTTTATATAAAACCTTGTGTGGTGTCCATCTGTAGTGTTGTCACTGGGTTACTGTATGTGGTCACTAATGCTTTACACACTGCCTCTGAGATAAGCCTGTCTGCTCGTGCCAAGCTACCAGGGGGGTGAGCAGGGGTTATTTTAGGAGTGTAACCCCCTTATCCTGACTAGAGGCAAGGGTCCCTATTTGTCACAAGTACCTACCTGTGCCAACTAGAGACCCCTAAATCTAACAGTCCTCATCCCACACCACTGTCACCAAGTGTGAGGCCCAGGACTCCCCACTCAACGTTAGGCCAAGTAAGGACACCGTTTGAGATAGCCCTGCTCACCCCCTTAGTAGCTTGGCACGAGCAGCCAGGCCTATCTCCAAGGCACGAGTGTACAGTATGTGCAACCACCACCACAGAAACCCACTGGTGACATCACAAATGGACTACACACGAGTTTGATTAAATGAGTATAAACTTTATAGAAAAAGATATATGATCAGACCACACGATACAAAAGTCAACATATAATAAAGGGTAATATTCGTTCCGGCTCGTTGGTAGGTTCAAATCCCAACCACTGCTTTCAAAATGCTATGCTGGTCGCAATGCTAGAATCACACACGTTGCAATGGACAAACAATAATGCACTGCGTAACAATACAATCCTGTGCTGGGCAAAGGAGAAATAATACAATGCGTAACGATACACCCCGGTACCTTGCAATGGGAGAAATAATGAAAGCGTACCGCTACAATCATGTACTGCGCAATGAAGGAATAATGGAATTTGTCACACCCCAATCACGTACTCTACAATGAAGAAATAATGCAATGCTCTCCGCTGCAATTCCTGTACTTTGCAGTGGAGAAATAATGCAATGCGTAGACCTACAATTGTGTACTTCATTATGCAGAAATAATGTCAGGCGGCATACGACAGTCCGGCAGTTTGTTAACAGCGATATTGGCAAAGTATATTACAACAATCAGCCTCTTTGATAACAGTTGCCCCCACACGTATTCACGATGACATAAAGTGCAGCTTCTCACTCTGGCCCCAGTACTGCCACTCTGTTGGCCAGTATGGGCCCCAATCTGAGCCGAAGCAAAGGCTCACATCGCCAGAAGGACTGAGAGGCCAAGAGAGTGTCCCTCCGAGCCCGCACCCCGCCCAGGTAGTTATCCACGTTACCTGGGGCCGTGACCCAACTCTCCTCTCCTTCAGCGGACTGGACCTTCCATGCAGATCTTTCTCAATGGGCCTCAACGGCTTGGCCTGGCAGCTTAGCTCCTCCGGGGCTGTCGGTCCGGGCCCCGACTGTTAGGAAGGTCTCAGGCGGCCGCAGGGCACATGTACGCCACGCCCCTGAGATTACGTTACACCAGGTGCACTTTCACCACAGCACCCTCGGGGCCTCCTCTGGCACACAGCCACACACAAAACGCTGATGGGACTTCACGTCGACTCGTTCACCAGGCACTCCTTCCTACGGTCTCAGTTGGCACCAAGACAGGCACACCGCGCTGCAGAGACTCACTTTCTTCCGGTGCAGACGATGATCAGCCGATCACCTCGACAGTCTCAGGTTGCACCAAAGCACGTGCACTGCTTCACTGAGACTTACTTCAACTCCGGTACCCCGATATCCAGGTGCTTTACACCAACACCTCCGGCTGCACACGACACGCTCACCGAGCCTCATTTCTCCTCTGGTGCACTCGAAGTTCAGACGCTCTTCACCAGCGCCTCCGGTGCACCCCGACACGCACCCTGTGCATCAGAGACTCACTCCACTTCCAATGCACACGTTGACCAGGTGCCACTCACCAACGCCTCCTGTGCACCACAACACGCACCTTGCGTGTCCGAGACTCACTCCACCGCCGATGCACATGCCAACCAGGCGCTCGTCATCAGCACCTGTGTTGCACCACGACACGCACCCAGCACATCCGTGTCTCACTTCACTTCCGATAGGAAACTAGGCTAACAAACACAACACCCAGCCTCCCCCATTATGTCCTATAGGCAGGATGGCCTTTCAGCAGTGAAAAACGAAATGGAGTGTTTTTCACTGTCAGGGCATAACACAAATCTTAGTATATGTCCTGCCTTTTACTTAGACTGCACCTTGCCCAGGGGCTACCCGTGACTTGCCATGGGGTGCCCACTGTGTACACAAAAGAGAAAGTAAGGCCTGACAAGTGGTTGCACTTGTCAGGACAACATGCTAACTTAGCAAACTGCTCGCAGGCCCTACACTGCAGGCCTGAGTTCCCTTCTCCGCGCACCATTGCATTACTAGCTCTGACACACACAGTGCACATCACTAGGGACTTTACTAGTAAGGCAAACATACCAATCATGGCCAACCAATTACCATTATACTTTACACAGGGAACACTTGTACTTTGACACTGATCAGCAGTGGCAAGGTACCCAAAGCATCTAAATTTGGAAACTCTATGTCAGGAAAACGGTCTAGGGGGAAAGCGAAAATGTTAGGGAACTTTAGCCAAAAAGGCCAAGTCCTTCAACCACTATGGGAGAACCCTAAGGTGTTGGACCAGTGGAACTTTCAATGATATCAGGTTTGAGCAATGATTCAAGTTATTTTTCAACAGCTTCCCATAGATTAAATGCAGTTTGTCTGTGTCTTTGAGCAATAGGATGGACACCCTTATTAATGTGTAATTGTACTTTCATAGTCTTGAGTTTTCCTAAACCATGAAATAACAAAAGGACCTGACTTACTATTTCGTGATGAGCATTCATGTTATAGTTCACTGATATCAGTCCCATATCAGCTGTGCTAAAGTTGAGCAAACAAAGCAAACACAAGGAGATGATGGAGGGAGTGCTGAAACCTTTCAGACACTCTCCCCTAGTCCCAGATCTGGGTTGAATCCATCATTGTTCTTTGGTTCACTTCGCCACCCCAGTTCAGACCCAGCTATATGCAAATAAGTATTTTATTAAAACAAATATTTTTATTTGCATTTTCAACCAATACAGAACAACTAACATGTCACAAGTAGTCATTCTCGTGCCCAAATACCCTCCCAACCCCCCACCCGCAACCCATAGTAGCATCTCCATGTCATGTACCCTAAGGAAATCAGGCTCCTCTGCAGGCGACAAATTTGGTAAACTACTCCCCTCTCCACTGAAACACCCCCAGGGTCCAAAACACATGCCCAATAACACTCCATCGCTAAACATATTAAAATTCGAAAGGACCCATATTGTGCTATTCAGGTTCCAAACCCCCATTCAGTCCATGATACTTCCTCCATTTCCCCCATACTTTACGGAACTTCCAGGGGTATCCTCTCGCTTTGTATGTGACCCTTTCTGCTGTCATATACATGTCCATTCCCCTCCTCCATTCTGCTAGCTGAGGGTGAAGTGATGCCCCCCATGCCCTTGCCACATCTCTTTTCGCCACCACTAGTACCAATATTGCAAAAATAATTTGTGGGCGGCTCAGGTCAATGTCATGGGATATCCCCAGCAATACGAATTTAGGGTCTAGGGGAAGTGTGACCTCCAGCACCATACTCAAATCTCCCAGTATCTGTGCTCAGTATGTGTGAATGGCAGGGCAGTCCCAGGTGACATGGTAGAAGTCCCCCTGCAGAAGTCTACATCGCAGACAGTTTGGATCACTGGCCCGGCCTATTCGGTGGAGTTGAACACTATCGAAGTGTACCCTGTGTAATATTTTGTATTGGATAAGTCGGAGGCGGGATTTAATTGCCACTTTCCTATAATGCATCAGGCCGCCTCCCAATCTACTGTGTCCATCGTGCCCAGGTTCTGCTCCCATGTTTATTTCAATTTCCCCAGTCTGTCTGGCGTGTTATTGTTCAAGGTTCTATATGTTAGAGAGACTGTCTTGTTGGCTATCTGCTCTTGCAATAAGCGACCCTCCAACGGAGCATATTCCAGCAGGGCAGCGGAGAGCAAGCTCTCAGCCCTCCATGCATGTCGCAGTTGCGCGTATTTAAAAAATGGGGTGGGGTGCAGCCCAAACTCCAATGCCAAAGTCCTAAAGGGTTTAAGGTCCCCCTCTGCCACCACACCCCCCAGCGTAGAGATTCCAATGTCGTCCCAGACCCCAAAGCCCTTGAGTTTGTGGAGTTCCCTCAACCAGGTACAATTCTATATCAGTGTCTGTTTTGTCGGTTTACGTGTCCAACCCAAGATCTTAGTCACCCTAACCCAGACCCCAATGGTTATTTGCGTGGCCGGCAGTAGGCGTCTCCTACCTAGACACCCATATAAGTAAAATAGGCAGGAGCGACGTGCCATGGTGTCCCTTTCTAATCTGTAGTTGGGGTGATCAGCCGGGGCATGGAGCCATTCATTTACCGGCGCCAGATGCTCTGCCCAGTAGTAGGCCACGATGTCCGGCAGGGATATCCCTCCATTATTTTGGTTTCACTGCAATGTACTCAGGGCAATCCTTGGTTGTTTCCCCAGCCACAGCAGGGAACGTATTTCTGCATCTATCGTCCAAAACGTCTGTCGAGGAAGAGGGAAGTACTCATTTTGGAGGGCATACAAAAAGCAGGTCAATGTAATCATTTTAAACATGGCGGCTCGGCCAAGTATCGTAAGGGGAAGGGTTTTCCAGCGTAGGGCGTCCGCTGCAAAATTCGTTATGACTCGCTGAATGTTTTTTTGGTAGGAGAGATTTCTATCTGTGGTTATATAGATCCCGAGATACGTGAATCCCGCCTGCGTAACCTGCAGAGCCCCTTGGAGAGGGGGACACAATTCCTCAGGTCGTGGGCTATACAGAACTGATTTATGCCAGTTAATCGCATAGCCGAGAAGGAGCCATACCTGCCCAGGAGCCTGAACAGTGCAAGGACCGTGACTGCCGGTTGTGTAACATACAACAGGATATCGTCCCCATATAGCGAGATCTTTTTTTCCTCTAGATCAGTCTGTGTAATTTGGAACCCCCGTATCTCCTTTGTCTGTCTGACCTCACAGGCCACTATTTCAATGGTGAGGGCGTATAGTATAGGGGACAGAGGGCACCCCTGTCGGGTTCCCTTTCTAATAGGGAAGTCCTCAGACAATAACCCATTTACTTTAACTTGCACTCTTGGGTCCGCATATAAGAGTCCCACCCATTGTCTAAATTTGGGACCGATGCAGAACTTGACCAAAACCACCTCTAAAAAGGGCCAGTGGACAGCGTCAAATGCTTTTTCTCCGTCCAAAGAGAGAAACATGTGTGGATCATTCCGATCCTGTACCACCATAAGACAGTTGTGGGTCCGCTGTAAGTTCTGTCTGGTTGCCCGATCCGGTAAGAAGCCTGTTTGATCTCGGTGCACCAGGCCCGAGATTACTTGGCGTGAACAGACGGCCAGTATGGTCACCAGGAGTTTAACCTCTATGTTGAGGAGGGAGATTTGGCAGTAAGACGCACAGTCCTCGGGGTTTTTTCCTGGTTTATGGATGGGGATGATCGTGGCTAATCTAAGGTCCAGAGGGAAGGAGCCCTCTTGAGCCGCGTCCCTGAACAGTGCTAACAAGTGCACTGCCAGGAGGTCTGCCCCTTTTTTATAAAATTCCGCTGGGAGTCCATTCGGGCCTGGGGACTTCCCGGGGCGCAATTTAGTTATTGCCTCTTCAAGTTCGGTCACCGATATGTCTGCTTCAAGTTCCTCCACATCCTCAGCCGCTAAGCTTGGGGTTTGAACAGTTGCTAGATATGCTAGAATTTCCTCCGTGGCAGCCAGTTCCCTGGCCTCATAGAAATCCTTAAAATAGGAGGCAAATGCCTGTACTATTTGTGTGTCTCCCTTTTGCGTCTGCCCTTGGTAGTCCACTATACTTTCTATCCAGTGGGCATCCAATTCCTTACGGCTGAGCCAGAGAAGGAGCTTACCAGATTCATCCCCAACATCATATACCCTACGGAGGGTCGCCTGCGCCTGCGCTTTAGCCTCTTCAATTACTAGGGCTCTATAACGTAGTTGAGTGTCAGTCAGGTGCCAAAGTACCTGTGAGTCAAGTCCCACAAGATAGCATTGTTCCAGCGCCAGAATTTGGGTTTTCAAAGAAGTGAGCTCCTCTTGTGCTGTCCGCTTCTCCCAGGCTATTCGGTTTTGGGCCCTATCACGGAGCACAGTCTTATATGTCTCCCACACTATAACGCCTGATTGCACCAAACCTACATTTTCCGCAAAATACGCTGTTGTGTCGGCCCGAAGACCCTGCAATATATCAGTGTTCTGCAGGTCCCAAACCATCAACCTCCAGTTTCCACTCCTCGCCCTGGGCTTCCCTCCTGTCCTAACGATCAGCGGGGAGTGATCAGAGATCCCACGTGCCATGTACTCCACCTTACAGTCAGTACCCGTGGCCAGCCACGGGAGAAAGACATAGTCCAGTCGGGAGCGCACCTTGTGTGTGCCAGAATAGTATGAGTAACTTCTAGTGTCCGGGTGGAGGTATTGCCAAACGTCTATCAGCTCCAAAGTGTCTGTCACCCTGGCCAAGTGCGTAGTCGGGGAGGTGTCGGTACGGTTCCCTGAGCGGTCCATAGGGATGGACATGACGTCGTTAAAGTCTCCCCCTATAATATGTAGTGTGTCCAGGATATCGAGCAGGATATCAGTCAATCCACGTAGAGTCCTGGCCTGTAACTTCGGGGGGGCATAAACCGAAACTATTGTGACCTTCCGTCTACACCACGCCCCCATCACTCTCACATAAGTACCCTGTGGGTCTGTCCATGTCCGAGTTATCTTGAAAGGGGGAGATTTTTTAAGTAGGATTGCCACCCCCGGGAGCCGGCAGTGTATCCCGCGTGTGCTAATACTGTGTAGGCTCCTCTCGCTAGAAACCCACACTTTCTGCCCTTGAGGTGGGTCTCCTGCAATAGAACTACATCTGGGTGAACCCGTTTTATGTATGTGGACACCAGCCCTCTCTTAATTTTATCCCCTAGGCCACAGCTTTCTAAACTGTGTGGCGCGACACATTACTGTGTCGCACCCCAGCCGTAGGTGTGTCGCGGGATGAGATGAGATGAGATGACTTCTGCCGGCAATCGGCAGAGTCGGGCTGCAGGGGCTCTTAGAAGGGGTGAAACAACAATAAAGCCCTGTTATCATGCACAAGGTCTTTAATGACCTGTGAAGTGCTCGGGTGCGGCTGTGAGCGGTCCCGGGATGCCACACATGACGGGGGGGGGAGGGCATTGCATCATCTGCATTATTTGTCGATCCTGCTCTCTCTTTCCGTTTATTATAGTTCCTACAGGCAAGTTGAATTATAATTGTAATACAATGCATTATTATTAATGTGATTTTGTCCAACATTCCACCTTATCTTTTGAATATCCCCTCTCTATGACTTTGCTCCTACGGTACCTATTTTCCTCCCCTCCCAACTATTGCCAGTGGGACTTTAAATCATCTTTAGCACTTCCTGCCAAATTCCTGTTGTAGTTTAGGGTTGAGTAATTTTGAGGACCCGGGGTCATCCTGAGGCATTCTATTGTAACCTTGCACCTCCTCCATAGCATCCTTCCTCCTGTGTTGTCTTTAGATATAAGGTTCCCAATTATTATTTTCAAATTGGCAACTTCTTCCATTAGTACATCTCGTCTCTGCACTAGCACTGCTATCAGCTGAGTTTTGTTAATATTTTGTGCCCTTTCAGCCAATGGTTCATTCTCGCTAAGAGAACCGGGGTTTGTTTTTATTTGAGCTTGTTGGTTAATGTTGTGGGCGCAAAATTTGGTTAGGAGTTTGAGATAAAAATGGAATGCTTCCATCATCTAACAATGTTGCAGAGGCTGGTGGTGAATACTTATTTGAACACGTTATTGTCGGTGTACCCTCCTTGCCCCAGACACTACAGTTTGAGCCCTCTACAGCTATTTGGTTTAATTCCTGTAACATTTCTGGCTCTTATGTTTACTATTCAATAGTGACTCGACTTCTTCTATCAAGTCATCAATCTTTTCTAGAGTGCAATTCTCAGCTGCATTTTTCCTTATTGTTGGTGATTTCCCCTTTTCCGGGCCCTCTGTGGCTTTCCGCGTGCCCATTGTAGCAAAACTAGAGCTGAAATTTCAAAAACAATGAATACTTTCTTTCTTCTTTAAACACTCTGGCCCGTTTAAAACAACCTCAGTCATACATGGTTCGCCAGTCAAGATTTAGAGTTTGTCCGTGGCCTCACTGAATACAGAGGTTTTAAAATGGACTCGCACCACCCGACTGCACCGTGTTTTGGTTCCACGTCTATTGCAGTTTTTAAGAAGCAGACAGAGTTCAGTTTATGACTACAAGCTGGACACTTTAATCATTGTCTGGCTCCGGCCATGGAAAACGGATGAGAAGTAAAGGAAGTAGGGCAGTGCTTAATTTGAGCAGGAGCTCTTCTAAGAAAGCAATTATGTTGATAAATAATGGTAGAAAACATCCTTTACGCTTTACCATGCAGCTTTTGCCAAACTTGTTTTGTTGAGCAAACTAGAGCCAAAGGTATCAGAGCGCTTTACATGAGCACCAGTTGTGTTACAGACGGACACTTGAATTTTTGTGTGTGTGTGGAGTTGTGTGTGGGGGGTGTGTGTGGGGTTTGTGTGTGTGGGGGGTGTTTGTGTGGAGTGTGTGTGTGTGTGGGTGTGTGTGGGGTGGGGTATGTGTGTGTGGGGCCTGAACCCACCATAGGTGGTTCGGGCTCGCTCGCTGCGCTTCCTCGCGTTACCGTGTCCCTGAAACTTTTTTCACAAAAAGGTGTGTCCCCAACATGAAAAGTTTGGAAAGCTGTGCCCTAGGCCATTCACATTCCATGTGAGTATCTTGTAGGGGTCAGTCTCCATCCCATCAGCGGGGAGTCTTCGTTCATTCAAGGGGGCCATAGAAGTGACTGATCAAAGTACATCCCGGGTGAGGGCAGCAGGTGAGCGTTCGCCTCTGAGTGACCATGTGACTGCTTGTTCAAAACAAACTTAAAGAACCCAACTATAGAACTATTGTACCACCCCAGCCCCCCTCCCCCACTCCATCTCCCCCTCTCCATGTCGCATCCCCAGCCAGTCGCTGGAGAGTGAACGCTAGGGTGGTGAAGGTCTGTCGCCTTCTCAGTCCCAACTCACGCCACAAGTTCCAACTCTCGCAGCAGTCCCAAAATCCTTCAGAAAGAACAGGAAAGAGGAGAAGAAACAGAGGGAAAGACGGAGCCAAGGAAAACCACAACTGCCAAAGCGAGGGAACTGCCAAGAGTCCAAGTCTGTAGCCACTCCAGGGCTATTGCCTACGGCTCCGCGGGTGTCCTCTAGATCTCCGTGGCCTTCGGCAGAAGTAACAAAGAACGAAAAGAAAAGAAGGAATAGATAGAAAAGGGGGTGAGTATCCAGCTTGCATGCTCCGAAATGTCAATCTAGTCCACGGCCAACCGTGCAGGCCTCCGTTCACGAGTGTGAATCCGGCAGGCCTCCCTGGGTAGCAGCGGCATCCGCCGTTGCGTCCTGTTCCATCGCCAGTATTTCAGCTGCCAAGGGGTGCATGGAGGGGCCCTTAGTCGCCTCCTCACCAGATGAAGAGTCTCTGGTTTAATTCTCGATGTCCGGTTGAGGGCGATCAGGGAGGCGAAGCGTGTGCGAGCCCGCCGAGATCCGAGAGTCCAGGGAACATCCGCTGCATCATCTGAATCTGCCAGTGTCTTTTGGGCATATGGAGTTGCCTCCAGGGTTCTTCCCCTACGGGCCTGTTTAGGTCTTAATGATCTCTGTGGGCCCGGGGACTGTCTGGTGCCCCCTCCCGAAGACACATCGCCATGCGTCAGCGCTTCCCATAAACAGTACTTTCAGTTTCGCAGGAAAAAGTAACATATATTGAATCTTATGTTCTCGCAACTTGGCTTTTACGGAGTCGAATATACGTCTTTGCTTCTGCACCTCCCTACTGTGGTCTGGGAAAATCATTATGCGTGTGTTCTCATGTCGGATCTCTCCGAGCTTTCTGGCTTCTCTGAGGATCATGTCTCTGTCTAGAAAGTTCAGAAAACGTGCTATCACAAGTCATGGCTGCGCTCCTGCGGGCGGTCAAATGGGGCGGGCGGTCAAGCCATCAATGCCCTGTGAACCCTCTCTATGACAAAGCAGGAAGAAAATGTGTCTTTCGGGAAAGTGTGTAATAGCCATGAATGTAGGAACTCAGGCATGTTTGTTCCCTCAATTCCTTTTCTAAAGCCCACAAAGCAGAGGTTATTGCAGTGTGCTCCATTTTCCGCATTGTCCCCCCGCCATAGTAGATCTTTGTGGGAGGATTGTAGGTGTGCTATTCCTTTGCGCAGGTCTTGCAGCGAGTCTTCCGCGTCACCCAGCCTAGTCTCCGTCTCCGTGACCCTATCCGCCAAATTACTGAGGTCCTGCCGCAGGAGCGACACCTCCGTGCCCACTGCACCGATCTTCCCCTTTAGCACCTCTTTGGGTGCATTGATCTCCTGAAGGAGGGTGTTCGTGTCTGAGCGGGGGGTCGAACGATCCTTGGGGAGGGGGGCAATGACCTTCGCATATTGCTCCATCTTGCCCTGTTGCGGCGGCCTTGGTTCCCGATCTTTGCCCATAATAAATGATGTTGAACCGGGGTATGCAGAGGGTTCTCGCACTGAATTATATTGTTCCAAGCCAGTGCACAGCTTTAGCCAGTAGCCTCACCTTATGGTGAATAGCCCGTTGCTATCGCCTCAGAGACAGTGTATGACAATGTATATGTATGTATGTATAAACCATTTTATAGCGCGCTCCGTTACTGGAGAGTATCCTGGCGCGGGAAGAAAAAAAAAGCAGACAGCAGAACATGGGAAAGAATCTTAGATTGCACTATTAAACAGATATGTTTTCAAATGTTTTTTGAAGGCAGCTACTGTAGGTGTGGAGCGCAGATGAAAAGGAAGAGCGTTCCAGGCGCGAGCCACAACCACCGAGATCGACTGGCCGCCAAGTCTGGCACGTTTAAAGCGGGGAAGGGACAGTTTAAACGAAGTGGAGGATCTCAGGGTGCGTGCAGGGGCATAGCTAGTAAATCTTTTCCTCAAATACTGGGGACCCTGATTATGGGTAGCACGAAACGCCAGAACCAGAGATTTAAACAAGATGCGCTGTGCAACAGGGAGCCAGTGGAGTGTGCGCATCTCAGCGCGAACGCTCTTCCATCTAGGGATATTAAATAATAGACGGACAGCCGCGTTCTGGATAATTTGCAGGCGTTTTACCAAGTAGGAAGGGATACCACTGAACAATGCATTTGCATAGTCCAGCCTGGCCAGTATGAGCGCTCGAGCAACAGACTCCCTGGCCTCTCTTGGGAGCAGGGGAAAGAATTTGCGGAGCATTTTTAAAGTAGCAAAACAGGTGCCAGTAAGTTTTTTAATGTGATGTTCGAATCTTAAATCCTCTGCGAACCAGATGCCAAGATTTTTGGCAGGTCTCCCCATCTCTTTCGGGCTGGGAATGTCAGGAGGCCATAAAGTGCTCATGAACGAGGGGGGAAAGGAACCATAAAAAAGCACTTCAGATTTGTCCTCGTTGCACTTCAACTGTGCCTTCGCCAGCCAGCGAAATACAGAGGACAAACACAAATGGACTATAGATGTGTCAAGGTTATCATCTGGCCAGGTGAACAGCAGTTGGGTATCATCTGCATACCCTATGATCTTAGCCCCGAACTGATCCGCTAGATAAACCAGGGGGGTGATGTAAACATTGAACAGTAAGGGGCTAAGAGTTGATCCCTGCGGGACACCTGTAAGCAGAGGTTTGGGCTCGGAGGCATGGGGAGGCAACCAGACCTGCTGAGTCCTGTCAGAAAGGAAGGAGGACAGCCAGTCTAGCACAATCCCCCCAATGCCTATGTCAGCCAGCCGGCCAAGGAGAAGCTCATGAGGAACGGCATCGAACGCGGCAGAGAGGTCCAATAGGATTAGGACCGCTCTGCCACCTCCGTCTAAGCAGTCCCGAATGGCCTCGCTCATCTCTAACAGGGCCGTCTCGGTGCTGTAAGCAGCCCTAAAGCCCGATTGAGCAGGGTGGAGGGCGTTAGAGGTTTCAACAAAGCTCTCTAATTGTTGAAATGCCACCTTCTCACAGATTTTCGTGAGTGCCGGTAAAAGGGAAATGGGTCGATAATTCCCAGGAGCCGTCCAGTCCAGTCCTGGTTTCTTCAGAAGCGGCAGAAGCTTAGCCTGCTTCCATACAGGAGGAACCTCGCCCGTAGCCAGAGAGAGGTTCACTATCTGCGTGATCTCAGTGCAGACTATTTCTGCTACCTCCGAAAGCACCCGGGCTGGGCACGGATCGGCTGGAGAGCCAGATTTCAGGGACTGGAGTAGAGGGAGAGTAATATCCTCCGCAATTTGCTCAAAGTTCATGAACTGCTGTTCAGAACTGGGGCATAGGGAGGGACACAGGCCAGCTGTTAAGCAGTCGGCGGAAAGAGCCGCTGAGAGGTCTTGCTGGATCCTCGTTATTTTGGTAATAAAAAAGGAGGACAACTCCTCGCACCATTGCATCGAAGATGGGTGGGAGACGGCCTCAGCGACGGGTGCCACAAAGCTTTTAACAATAGCAAAGATCTCTCTGCTGTTATTGTCTGCCTTGGCGATGCGCCCAGCATAGTAGTTCCCCTTAGCAACCTTAATGGCTGTATAATAATCTTTTTGGGCAAGCCGTAAAGTGGATTTAGCCTCAGGGCTATAATCACGTCTCCACGCACGTTCATGCTTTTTACACCCCAGTTTCAGTTCCCTCAATTCTGGGGAAAACCAAGGTTGGGAAGGGGAGCGTCTGGATCTGGTCAGCGTGGTCTGCTTAGTGGAGGCGGTAGCCGCCTGCTGTACCCACACATTAAATTCGCAGACCGCATCGACCAGAGGCAACTTAAATTTAGGGCGAGTTTTAACCAGAGCCTGTCTAAACGCAGGTAAATTGATCTTTTGAGAGTGACAAATAGGTGGCGGGGGACAAAGCTCCGCAATCTCCCACTTAAATCTGACCAGAGCATGGTCGGACCAGGTCGTTTTTTCAACAGCCACGGACTGGATGAGGAAATTAGAGCATACCAGATCAAGCAGATGGCCACCCGTATGCGTCGGGGCAGTCACCCATTGCTTGAGCTGAGCGAGCTCCAGGATTTCACCAAGCCTGTAGGCTTCAGGGGAGTCAGGAACATCCATGTGAATATTTAGGTCCCCGACCAATAGAAACTTAGGAAAACCTAGGGCCCTCGGGACTAAATATTCTTCTAGGGAGTCCAAAAAGTGGGTAGCCAGACCCGGGGGTCTGTAGATCAAAGATCCCCCTAAGGTAAAATGGGGAGAAGTTTTGATAGAAAAGTGGAGAATCTCACCCCCTACATCCGCAATCGGAGGCTCAGAAGCAAAGCTCCACTCTTCCTTGAAAACAACTGCTAATCCACCCCCTCTACCCAGGGGTCGGTCCACCCTAACGATCTTAAACCCCCTGGGGACAGCAAGTTCTATGCTAGGTGCGGAGGTGCTGGTCATCCATGTCTCCGTGAGGAACAGCACCTCCAGCTGGCCGTCCACCAGTAGTTCAAAGATCTCAGCGGCATGCCTAGCCGCAGATCTAGCGTTGATCAGTCCCGCCCGAATGTTAGTAACAGAGGCGTTAGTAACAGAGCGGGGGAGGGGGGAGGGTTGGGGGAGAAAACCACAGGTGGGGCATTTGAGCATATCACAGTTCAAATCCGCACGTGTGCAAGGCACACTATTGGCTGGGGGAGCAAGTCTCCAGAGGTCATGGCGTGAGTACTTGCGTGTCTCTGATATGGCCATCCCCAGAGATCGTCGAGCAGAGTGGCTGGCCCTGGGCCCGTCCGAGGCACGGACGGGCACAGACGGGCCCTCCTTTGGCGCTCCTTCAGCGCGCAGACGGCGCACCCGCTGCGCGCGACCGCTGCGCGTCCTAGGAGGCATCCCCATTTAATGCACAAGCCCCTCCCCGAGCTGGAGCGCTAACTCCGTTCCAGTAGGGGTCCGGGACTCCCAAGATGGCGCCCGACCTGTCCCTCCACACAATCGGCACTGGCAAGCCGCGGTGGACCGGGGAGCAGGGGGACCAGCAAGCAACAGTTAGGTAAGTTTAAAAAACACACAAGTTATAGCAACACTACACAATTATCAAATCAATTGAGTGAGTGAAAACGAACTCGTTATTAAAAAGGATTAAAATCGTTAAGAGCGCCTGCTGCGCTAGTACTGTGCAGACAAGGAGGGCAGAAGAGATTCACTCGCAGTCTGCTCGCCTTAATTTTTCCAAGCGCTATCGCAAGGCGCTGCCACACCTCGCTCAAACGCCCAGGACTGCCAGAACTAATCCTATTTAATGCACAAGCCCCTCCCTGAGCTGGAGCGCTAACTCCGTTCCAGTAGGGGTCCGGGACTCCCAAGATGGCGCCCGACCTGTCCCTCCACACAATCGGCACTGGCAAGCCGTGGTGGACCGGGGAGCAGGGGGACCAGCAAGCAACAGTTAGGTAAGTTTAAAAAACACACAAGTTATAGCAACACTACATAATTATCAAATCAATTGAGTGAGTGAAAACGAACTCGTTATTAAAAAGGATTAAAATGGTTAAGAGCGCCTGCTGCGTTAGTACTGTGCAGACAAGGAGGGCAGAAGAGATTCACTCGCAGTCTGCTCGCCTTAATTTTTCCAAGCGCTATCGCAAGGCGCTGCCACCACCTCGCTCAAACGCCCAGGACTGCCAGAACTAACCCTATTTAATGCACAAGCCCCTCCCCGAGCTGGAGCGCTAACTCCGTTCCAGTAGGGGTCCGGGACTCCCAAGATGGCGCCCGACCTGTCCCTCCACACAATCGGCACTGGCAAGCCGCGGTGGACCGGGGAGCAGGGGGACCAGCAAGCAACAGTTAGGTAAGTTTAAAAAACACACACGTTATAGCAACACTACACAATTATCAAATCAATTGAGTGAGTGAAAACGAACTCGTTATTAAAAAGGATTAAAATGGTTAAGAGCGCCTGCTGCGCTAGTACTGTGCAGACAAGGAGGGCAGAAGAGATTCACTCGCAGTCTGCTCGCCTTAATTTTTCCAAGCGCTATCGCAAGGCGCTGCCACCACCTCGCTCAAACGCCCAGGACTGCCAGAACTATCCTATTTAATGCACAAGCCCCTCCCCGAGCTGGAGCGCTAACTCCGTTCCAGTAGGGGTCCGGGACTCCCAAGATGGCGCCCGACCTGTCCCTCCACACAATCGGCACTGGCAAGCCGCGGTGGACCGGGGAGCAGGGGGACCAGCAAGCAACAGTTAGGTAAGTTTAAAAAACACACAAGTTATAGCAACACTACACAATTATCAAATCAATTGAGTGAGTGAAAACGAACTCGTTATTAAAAAGGATTAAAATGGTTAAGAGCGCCTGCTGCGCTAGTACTGTGCAGACAAGGAGGGCAGAAGAGATTCACTCGCAGTCTGCTCGCCTTAATTTTTCCAAGCGCTATCGCAAGGCGCTGCCACCACCTCGCTCAAACGCCCAGGACTGCCAGAACTAATCCTATTTAATGCACAAGCCCCTCCCCGAGCTGGAGCGCTAACTCCGTTCCAGTAGGGGTCCCGGACTCCCAAGATGGCGCCCGACCTGTCCCTCCACACAATCGGCACTGGCAAGCCGCGGTGGACCGGGGAGCAGGGGGACCAGCAAGCAACAGTTAGGTAAGTTTAAAAAACACACAAGTTATAGCAACACTACACAATTATCAAATCAATTGAGTGAGTGAAAACGAACTCGTTATTAAAAAGGATTAAAATGGTTAAGAGCGCCTGCTGCGCTAGTACTGTGCAGACAAGGAGGGCAGAAGAGATTCACTCGCAGTCTGCTCGCCTTAATTTTTCCAAGCGCTATCGCAAGGCGCTGCCACCACCTCGCTCAAACAATCAATATCATCTGTGGGCCTCGCAAGTCCCAGCACCTGGCGGAGGCCTCCTCCAGCCTCAATCTCTGCGTGAGGGCTCACGCACCGCCTCCAGGTAAGTTGTGGCCTCCCCAGTCCCCCAGCACAGGAAGGAACTGCCAGCCCCTCCGGGGCCACTCACCGCCGAGCCGTCCGACCATGTAGTTTGGGTGCCGCCGGTCCTTCTCAGCTGTCTCGTGTCGCAGACGCGGGGGCGAGAACCGCCACTCCGGCAGTTTCCTCCTGGCCTCACCACCCCGCCCCGATCACCCGCTCACCAGCCACCGCTCCTCACCGGTACCTGTGCCGCCTGACAGTCCTCGGGGGCCAGGACTCTCCCAGCGATCGCCTCCTCAAATGGCCGCACGCCCTCGATCTCCAGGCTCCTCACCTCGCCCGACCGGTGCGGTCGCGCCAGACGGATGCTCCGGTTACCTCCGCTCTTGGGCAGCCTCCTCAGGAGTCACAGATCCTCTCCCGGACACCAGGCCAGCAGGACTCTGTCAGTCTCCGCCATCCGTCCTATTCCGCGGCTTCAGCCGCAGGGTGTCTGATCCTCGCCGCAGTCTGACACACTCGCGGAGAGGGAGGGGGACTTGCTCGTCCGCGGTACCATACGGCCTCCGAGCCCGCCCTCTGGGACCCCACACCGCTCGGGCCATCTCAGGCAGGGACGGGAGGGCAGCTCATCTCGCCGGCTCCAGTCTCCTGTAGCCCCCGGTCTCTCAAATCGCCTCACGAATGGCCCAGCCTCTCCATGGCGCCATCTTGGATTCATTTCTTGGTGGCGAGTCGAGCCGATGTTTTAGCCCACGCATTTTATTCAGGGCATTCAGCGCCACAACTCCGGAGGTAAGCTAGGTCTCTCAGGTTTGCATATCCAGTGTTCTCCGGGTCTGCAGGTTGCAGGAATCTATGACGGATCAGGCTTTCAGACGGATCTCGGCGAAAGAACTTCTTACTCAGCTATGCTGCTGGCCACGCCGCCCTATGCAAATCAGTCTTGACTCTGTGCCTCATGGAAAAAGTCCAGCCCGAACTGCCAAGCCAGGTCTTCCCTGGACCAGAAACAAGCACCCTGGGTCTGGTTTCAGGGTAACACTCCTCATCAGCCAGGTTAGCTTGAATCAAGTGAGGAAGGGACCCATGTCTGGGCATACCCTGCCAAGCTGAGCAAACAGGCACTTGACGCCCCACCTTGAAGTCCATGAATAGGTGCTTGTACTTTCGTTTGCTTGTCTTTCATTGCTGCTTCACCCTTGAATTTTTAATGGCATTGATGCAGCCCAGGGATACATTTTAGTTTTCAATGGCTTAAGTCGGGGCAATGGAGATTTGTACTTCTCCTCAGGTATTATATTTATTGATGCACCACTGTCGATCATAAAAGGTATTGGGCAACCATTTACCTTTGGTGCAATTGTCGGACAATGTTTGAATGACTGTTGCTTTTTCATGTCGACTTTTCTTTGACCTGTATTTTTTTTCACAAGCAGTCAGTCCAACATGCGTGCATTTTCCTGAGGTAAATATCGACATTGCACAACCATTGACTACACTTTCACTTGACTTAAGAACTCTTTGACGATGATTTAGATAATCGACTTCGTTTGGTGTTGATTTACCTTAATTGGTATCGTCGCTTGGCCTTGTGTGCGTGCGTCAACGGTCGCTTCTGAAGCGTTCGGATGCCCATTTTGTTTTTGCGCAATGACGCAATTCTTTTTTCCATCATCTTGCAAGCCATTACAAAATGGTTCTTCTTCCCACAGTTTTTGCAAATCTGGGACATTTATGGTCACATGGAAATGAAAATCCTCACCTGAAGCACAACTTTTTCTTCCGTGGAGACATCAATCTGAGTCCCTCCGCTTTGTGTTTTGGCTTACTTTTCATGTTTATGATTGACTCACTCTGGGCACCTCCGGCATCTATGTTAGCAGCTTGTCGATCGGAATGCTCTTCAGCTCACGGTCTTCAACAGCAACATCAAGGATTCCAGCAACAACACCAAGGACCTTTTTTAGCCAGAGGCCAAACAAAACAACGTGGAAAGACAAGGAACATCCCCCAACCATGGGAGATGTCGACGAGACGGCAAAACTACAAGAACTGACTCCCTCGCCAATATTTAATCTGTCTGACAAAATACTTACAAAAGATGAAGAGTCAATTTTGAGAAAAGGACTCACGTTTGTTCCATCGAAACATACGGATTTCGTCAAACTCAAGACAGAAGTGATCGAATTTTGTCGAACAGTTAGACTAAAATCATTCTTTGCAGACAACATTTATCAGCCTGCACTAGAAACAATAGGATTACGCAACAAATCATTGTTTTGTCCCCCAACCAACAAAGTCCCCAAAGAGGTAATCACGTTTGAACGCACTTTATTATCTGCCGTGACTGAAATGGAAGATAAGAGGAAATGGATTAAATATAATATATCCAAAGCAGAGTCAACAGCTTTATCTAATCTAAAAGCAGACACTTCGGTCATTATAAAACAGGCCGATAAAGGCGGGTCAACTGTCATCTGGGATAAGGAGCTATATATTCAAGAGGTACGGAGACAATTAGGTGATGAAACTTGCTATCGCAAAATTAATAAAGATCCAACATCTGACTTGAAGAATGAACTGTTTGCCATAATTGACTAACGTTTCGAACAAGGGTTTCTGGGCAAAAAGGAGTTGGATTTTCTTAAAACCAAATACCCAAGAACCCCCCCTATTATATGTATTGCCAAAAATACATAAAAACGAAACATCACATCCTGGTCGCCCAAGAGTTTCGGGCTGCGGATCCTTATTGGAACCAATTTCCAAGTTTGTTGATTTTTTTCTAAAACCGTTTCTCCATCAGGTTAGATCTTTTGTACAGGATACAACCGATTTCATCAATAAACTCACCTCAATTGAGTTTGACAAAAATATTCATTTAATGGTTACGATGGACATCACGTCCTTATACACTCAAATACCTCAGGACGAAGGAATTAATGTCCTTGAATTATATTTGGAAGAGCGTGAGAGACCACACAAGGTACCAACCGCATTCATTAAAAAACTAGCAGAATTTGCTTTAAAGAGAAATTATTTTAATTTCAATGGAGAATTCTTCTTCCAAATAGGAGGTGTAGCCATGGGATGTCCTTTTGCCCCACAACTGGCAGTGCTGTTCATGGCTAAATATGAGGAAACATTAGTCTATAATAACAACCCCTTTGCACAATGGATAACACACTGTTATCGATTTATAGACGATATTTTTTTCGTGTGGACTGGTTCAGAAGAGAATTTGAAAAATGTCCATGAATGGATAAACAACAGAATGCCCACAATTAAATGCAGCATGGAACAGTCCAAAGACAAAATGCCGTTTTTGGATGTTGAGGTTTATCCTTCCAGTGGAGGTCTAGTGACAACTTTGTACAAAAAACCAACGGATCGAAACAAAGCCTTGCATTTTGGAAGCAATCATCCACGTAGCCTGAAGGACAATCTCCCTTATGGGCAATATCTCAGGATTCGGCGCAATTGTACAGAGAAGGAAGAATATTTAAGACATGCAGAAAAACTCACTTTCAACCTCAAACAACGTGGTTACCCAAAAAAATTGCTTAAAAAATCACTCAAGAGAGCTTGGTGGACACCGAGGGAGAGCCTACTGGAAAGAAGACCTAAAAAGGAGACTGAAAGAATGGTATTCGTATCTACTTTCTGTCCAAATTCAAACACTTTGAAAAAGGTGGCATTTGTTAAAAAATTTGGACCCATCTTTCAAGAATGAACCCCTTTTTGCATTTTGAAAAAACTATAGTATCGCTAATCAACTAGTGAGAGCAGCTGTACCACAAGCAAAGAATCCAAACTTGCGCACTATGTTAGGTTTACCCCCTGTTCAAGGCCACCACAAGTGCGGCACATGTTCATGTTGTGATTTAACAAAGGAAGGAACAGTCTTCACACATAATCAGACGAATTGGAAACATGAGGCCGTCTCTAATTGCAAAACCCGATATGTGGTATATGGAATTATATGCCCGTGTAATCTTCTATACATCGGTAAAACCAACCAAGAGGTACTTTTAAGGATACAGCAACATAAATCAAGAATAAAAAACAATGTTGCCACTGCACCTTTGGTAAACCATTGGCAAGAAAAAAATCACAAAGAGTCTGAGATGGTATGGACAGTAATTTCAAAGGTGGAAAATGATGCACGAGGTGGCGATTTGGACGCCAAACTCATAAGAAGAGAAGCTATGTTAATAGTCACGTTCAACACAGCATTATCAGGACTGAATGAATTGTCCGAAATGTTCAAACTATGACCACATTCATTACAGCCATCTGTAAAAACCTGATCCACATGTTTTGGGCTTGTATGCAACAATATGGAGCGACTTGCCCAACAATTTTGATCCTCAATTATAGCACATAGTTGTAGGCAGCTAAGAATTGTTCTAAAATGTTCAAACTATGACTACATTCATCACAGCCATCTGCAAAATCTGATCCATATGTCTTGGGCGTGTATGCAATAACATGTAGCGACTTGTCCAACCCTTTCGGTCCTCAGTAACACGAATATGATAACACTTAAGATCCAGAAACCAAGAGGCGAATTAAAATATCACCAATCGAAAACTGAACGTACGTTTATGACACGTGCATTTGCTGCGCACTAAAATACCAACTTCAAGTAAACACAAGAGGACGAGCCTGCACAAGAAGAGACCAGAAAAACTACAAATCCCGATGTACCACGGCTAGAAATTGCGGCAAGAACATCAATATAGCAAACCCGACTGTTTTTCATCAACGTGTTTGAAAGACACAACAAATTCGACAAATAGAACAAACAAAGTGCGAATGTTTAAGAAAAAGCATCTTCAAACACATGAAATCATCGTATAAAGATCGTAACGCGATCAGACTACACTTCCCATGATCCTATGCGGACCAGGAAGTGAATGCGAGTGAAGAGCATTTCCAAGCGGTTTGAACACGGCACAGCGGGTCCCGTCTGACTAAAGTAAGCGAAATCCTCAAAAATACATGCAGCGACCACACATCGAGAAACAGTTCCCAATGGAATAGATCAATCAAGCTGACTGAGCCACTCCTTTTGCCCCCTTGTTCTTTAGAATGCTGAGAGTCAGGCAGCCTAAACACGAGATTGAAACAACAAGTAAGTGTTTGTGGACATACTTGTGACAGAAAGTTGGAGTATGTGGTTTGAATTGGTTTTTGATTATGGTTTCCTGCATTTATTGTAGTGTGACGTCGTGGACATTCCAGTTATACTCTGATGAGCGAGAGGTAGGTGTGGAGACTTGTAGTTTTGGGGAAAGGCAGCGTAGAGGCAACAACTTGAATCCTAAAAAGCCATTTTTGTTCTCCATTACAGATATTGGTCCTGATGAGAACTCCCAATTGATGCGAGTTCGAAACGCGTAGACTTTAAGAAACAAGCCAAAATCAAAAAATTAGAAAGTGATAAGAATCAATAAATTGTATATATATTGTTTTTGTTTAAAAACACATATTGGCTTTTGTTGTGAATATTTAGATTCCAGCATATATCGAAAAAATGATGTATCTTTGTTTTGTTTGTATTGGCATGATTGATGAATGATTGAGGTTTGAATGTACAAATTGAATGCATTTTTGCAAATAGGAAAGTTGTTTTTGATAAAAAGAGTGTCATTTTCTGTTGTGTACACAAGGTTTTAAAATGTGTACAACAATTTGATAAATCACATATTCAAATAGAAATGGAAATTATAAAATAAGAAACAAATAAAGTAATTGGAATTAAAACCAACAAACATATTGTTTTGATCATATGTTTTGACCAAATAGTTGTCATGTTTATTTGGTAGCGGCACGTGCACCTATTTTGTTCGTTATAAGCTTGTGGCAAGCTGTGCCGTTGGGAGCCCAGAACCAGCGGTGGTTTTTCGTCTTCAGCTCACGTAGCCATGAGAACTCACTCCAGACTAAGAGTTTCACGCAGCATTCATTGTCTGAATAGATCTGACAGGCATCCGTCAATAACTCTGAGGCGTATGGCTTCCTCAACCTTAAATTCATTGAACTTACAGTGTTCGATGAGCGTATCTAGTCTCTCAACAAATTTATCTGCAGTTTCACCATCTTTCTGACATTCTTAACTAAAAATGTACTTTTCATAACCTACATTCGGAACTGGATTGAACTTATGGTTAAAGGCTTCTTTAATTTAACGGTATGTAATTTTGTCAACACACTGCATTTTCTTAATGGCTTCTATTACGCCATAATCCGTTAGATTATTAAGGTATTTGATAATCTTCTTGTTATCTGTTTATTCTAGCGCATCAATAAAATTCATGAAATGTCTCTATCAAAGCAGTCCATCTATTATGCGTTATGTTATAAAGAGCTTATATCGCGCACAAATACTCTCGAGTGTCCTGGCGCGTAAGTGAGCTGTGGTGGAGCAGGCAAGAACCATTTAAATGAGCTGACTGAACAGATGCGTTTTAAGACGTTTTTTAAAAAGGCAAAAATCCTGAGTTTGCTGTAAATCCACAGAGAGAGCATTCCAGGCAGCTGCTGTTTTGACAGAGAGAGAGACTGGCCCCCCAGACGTGATCTGTGAAACCGCGGAATAACCATCCGACATTGAGAAGCAGATCGCAAGGATCGGCTAGGCACATAAAGAGCAAAGCGCCTCCTAAGATACACATACCCTTGAACGTGGAGGGCCCTGTGAGATAAGGTAAGGGCTTTGAATTGCAACCGCTGGGCCACAGGCAGCAAGTGTAAATCCCGCAGATGCTGCCGCATACTAGATCTCCTAGAGATGTTGGAACAGAAGTCTGGCTACGGCGTTCTGTATAATTTTAAGTTTTTTCAACAAATAACCAAGAATGCCAATGAACAGAGCATTGGCATAATCGAGGCGGGAAAGGATAAGGGCACGGGCTACCATCTCTTTAGCCTCTCTTAGAAGCAGGGGAAAAAAACCTTCTTAAGGCCTTAAGGGTGCCAAAGCACACTCCGGTGAGTTTTTGAACATGATCTGAGAACCGGAGATCTTCACTAAACCACACCCCTAAGTTCTTTGCCGGGCCTCCCTCTGAATTAGGACAAGGGAAATCTGGGGGGCACAGAGATTCTCTGAAGGCCGGGGGGAACTGGCCATACAGGAGAACCTCTGACTTGTCCTCATTGCACTTCAAATGAGCATGCGCAAGCCAGCGAAATACGGACGCAAGACACGTCTGAGCAATATTAGTGTCCAAGTCAGAGCCCTTCCAGGTGAATAGCAGCTGGGTGTCGTCTGCACACGCTATAATTTTTGCTCCCAGTTCCACTGCCAGAAAAATCAAAGGGGTCAGATATATATTGAAAAGCAAAGGGCTCAATGTAGAGCCCTGAGGGTCCGCGTTGAAAGTTTCCTGACCGAGGATGAGAAGGGAGACATCCAGACCTGCTGAGTGCGTTCATCCAGGAAGGATTTTATCCAATCCCATGCTGGACCGGCGATACCAATAGATGACAACTGGGCAAGGAGTAGATGGTGGGGCACTGTATCGAAGGCGGCAGAGAGGTCCAGTAAAATCAAGGCCGCCCTGCCGCCCCCATCCAGGCACTCCCTGTTCGCCTCCGACATCCCCACCAACGCAGTATCCGTACTAAAGGCGGTTCTAAACCCAGATTGGGCAGGGTGAAGGGCACTAGACACTTCAACAAAGGCCTCAAGCTGCCGGAAAACGACCTTCTCGCACACTTTAGCCAGAGCTGGTAAGAGAGAAATAGGCCGGGAGTTAGTTGGAACCGAAGGGTCTAAAGAAGGTTTCTTGAGAAGGGGTAAGAGTTTAGCCTGTTTCCAGCACACAGGAACAGTGGCGGTCCAAAGAGAAAAATTAACAATCACCACTACCTCTGAACAGACCTCCTCAGCTACCCCTGCTAACACTCGGGCCGGACCGGGATCTATGGGAGAGCCCGACTTAAGAGATCTAAGGATGGCCAAAATGTCAGGCTCAGCTGCGGGCATAAATAGGGTAAACCGGGGGGTGGATACGCTGGGAATTAGAGGAGACACCAGAGGAGGAATCCTTTGTTCTAAGGAATGTATTCCCAAGCTGTCCTGAATCTTCGTTATATTCTCGATAAAAAAGGAGGACAGCTCCTCGCACCATTGTTGTGAAACAAGAAAAATCCTTTGCTCCGCACAAGCTCTTAACAATGGCAAAAATCTCCTTGCTGTTGTTCTTTGCCATCGCAATCCGCCCAGCATAGTAGTCGCTTTTAGCTTTCCTGATAGCAGTATAATAATCCCTCTGTGCTATACGAAGAGCAGACTTAGCGGAAGGGCAATACTCCTGGCGCCAACAGAGCTCCAGTTTTTTACACCCCAATTTCATGTCCATAAGAGCATTCGAAAACGAAGGCTTTGAGGGAGGAGAGCTCTGTTTTCTGTTGCAAGCTGGTTTGGCACAGGAACTAACCCCCGGCCAATCCAGGAGTCAAAGCTATCCATCACCCCATCAAGATCAGGGGCAGGAACCGGGCGTGCCTGACGCAAAGCCTCCAAGATTGCCGGTAAATTAGTCTCCCAGGGTAGGAATCAGGGGGCAAAGCAGGAGTGTGATGAAAGTTCCCCATGAGCCACGAGAACCTGATCAGGTAGTGGTCAGACCAAGTAACTTGTTCCGGTACCCTTACAGATATATCAAAATGAGTGCAAACCAAGTCAATTAGGCGGCATGGCCAACTGCAGGGCATGGAGGACATGAGCTGAAAGAGCTCCGTCCCATAACCTGACAATTCGCAAATTATCCTGACCTTACCTGGACCTGCAGAGCTGGGACACCCGCCCTTCATTAGCGGAGCCCTCCTGGGACCGATGGCTGTGTTTCCAGCCCCATAGACGTGGCGGATCTGGCTCATCTCCGTGCTGCTCTTGAGCGCTGCCGGGGCCGTGAGGTGGCGGTGGGCGGAGCCGCGTCTACTGCATGGGACTCCCGCTGACCATCGCAGCTCCTGCCGTAGCTGTGGCGGGTGTGTGCGGCGTCGTTGTAGAAGATGCGGGCACTGATCCTGGTGCATAATAACTGATGTGGCGTCTGAAGCAGATGGTTGTGCGCCCGATCTGGTAGGCGACAACAACAACCGTGTGACGAGACCAAGATGGTGGGCGCGATCGGCAGTCTCTAGAAACAGCAAGACCACCGGTGGGTGCGGGAGATTGCCTGCTGATTGAAGTACCCGCTGTCATCACGGAGCGCGAGGGCTGCGGGCGCCTCCCCCCTCCTACTTGTGGAAAATCCTGGCGAGTTCGCTAAGAGCTTGTGGGGGGGAACATATTGTGTGAGCTCGTGTGGAGGGTCCTCTGCTCCTCGGCCAAACGCTGCCATCCACCAGCTGCCTACAGAGGACATAACTTGCAAGCTGACGCCCTGGGATGCACTGCACATATTACATTTGCCTCTCTGCATGGATTCTATAACGCTGCTGAGACTGGAGTGCTGTCTTAGAGTGGGAGCCACTTCTGAGAGATGTTCCTCCCTGCCCCCATGGATAATGATCCCATGCACTGACTGAGGTACAGTTTCCTATCTGCTCCCTGCCCTGGCTATAGTGGAGTGCCCTTGACCAATCTGGGGAAGCGTCAATAACGCCACCACTGGGATTGATTCACTGATCGGTGGCTGTGTGTGGACTGGCATTTCTGACGGTACTCACGGAAAGTACAAGATCGGTGTGTGAGATTGTGCCACATGGCTACCAGCATAGTCTGTTCGCACCTCTGATCGGAACTTCCCTGTGCATATTTACTTGCTAAGTGTCTTGCCCTTGTGGCTCCCCAAGTCAACATACTGGAACAGAGACGGACGGACGGACGGACGCCGTGGAGCTATGGGACGCATTAAAAACAAACAGGTAGACGCGGCCGCCGGCGATGATTTGCAGCTTACATTTAGCAGTGACCCCTCCAACGCTTTGGACAGTGGTGTGATATCCCCCACCGGGATGGATCCTCACAAGGCTAAGCTGGAATTAATCCTGAAAGAGATACGCGACTCCCGAACGGCGCTGGAGGAGCGAATGGGAACAATGTCCACCAACCTCAGTTTACTACAAGCGGATCACAAAAAACTTGCTGATATGGTCAAATCAAATAAATTGGCGTTGGACGATCTTGTACCCCAGCAGACTGTGCATTCTACCCAGCTCGAACAATTCCAACGTCAACTGAAGGGATTGCAGGACAGAGTGGATGATACGGAAGGGAGGTCAGCTGTAATAATGTTTGCATACTTGGAATTCCGGAGCGCAGCGAGGGATCCAACCTCACACAGTTTGTGGAGGACTGGCTGAGGGATCATGTGGCGAAGAAGGGCCTAACATCTATGTACAGTGTGGCGCGAGCGCACCGAGTGCCTCCCAGACCTCCTTGACCGGGTGCGCCGCCTCGCCCGCTGATAGCACGCATATTACACTACAAGGATCGCGACACGATTCTGTGAGCCGTTAGAGAGAATGCACCCATACGTTTTGAGAATAAGACAATTTCTCTCTATCCAGATTTTACACCGGCAGTTCAGAAAGCTAAAGCTACTTTTCAAAACATCAAAAAGAGCCTACGTGCAGGCAACTTGAAATATGCACTGCTTTTACCAGCTCGACTGAAGGTTGTCTACGGACAAAAGTCGATCTTCTTTGAAAGCCCAGAGGAGGCGGCAGACTGGCTCGAAAAAACTTTTACACCGGAGACTTCACAGGCCTCACTTCCATCGGGACAACTGTGTCGTGCCTCCCCACTACGAACAGCTGGGCTACTAGGGCCGGGACATGGTAATAATGTGAACACTATGGACGCTGGTCCGTCCGCGGAACAGATTACGAACAGCCAGAAAGATACTCTACTGACGGCGTTGGCTGCTCATGATGCCTGGACTGTGGCGACTTCGGTGCCCTCGTAGGATGCGCCACGGTGTGCTCAGAGTCAGAGACTAGCATAACACTGTTCCCCTCGATCACAGCTCAAATGGCCAGAGACTTCTAATGATGTGTTCTGAGATGGTCAGAGTGGTAACGTACACAGATGCTATACAATTTATATTACTGTTGGTGCTGTCTTAGGGGGTCTAGTGTAACTAAGCTGTATAGGGTAGTGTGCTACCATAACCAACACAGTTTTATATGGGCACAGTGATGTTTGTATGTACTGTCGCAGTTTCCGCCTTCACCCCCCAGGCGATTTATTGTTTAGAGTCCATGCTGGACTTTTGTTTCAAGTTTGATCCTCTGCTGTTCTATGGGGGAACCCAGTGTTGGGAAGTTTTTATGTTGATGCAGGCTCGGCTCGTACATATCACATGTCTGAAGGGAGGTGGTCTCCACATGTCACATTACAAATACGCTATCTGCACCACAATGGCATTACATAATAAGTACACCTACTGTACCTGGAATGTGAGGGGCATGGGCTCAGTTCATAAAAGACACTGTGTCCTGGCGCAACTCAACAGAAGGAAAGTGGCTATAGGTTACTTGCAAGAAACTCACCTTAATGCTGCTGAGGCCACCAAGTTGCAGAAGAAATGGAGAGGGCAACTGTTCGCCACGTCATACTCGGCCTTTCCAGGGGGGTGGCGGTATGGGTGCGGAATACTGTACCTTTCAGGCTTCTGGAGCAGAAAATAGACCCCATCGGCAGGTATGTGTTACTTCATGGCTTGTTGGACGGGGCTCATTTGGTTATGGCCTGTATATATGCACCAAACATCGACCAGGATAAGTATTTAACCACACTAGGTGCAGCCCTGACGGGATGGGCCGAATATCCCTGGGTGTTGGGGGCGACTTCAATGCTGTGTTGAACGTTGACCTAGACAGGTCTCACCCCCCATTACACGCTACAGAAAGCAAAAAGCAAGCTGTGGCGCCTTAAACGGTGGACAGAAGGGTGGGAACTTCATGACGTGTGGTGGGCAAAACATTCAGAGCACAGAGAATATTCCTTTTATTCGCCACCACACAAACTGCACACTCGGATAGATAGGTTCCTGTGTTCCGGCACCCTGCTGAACTCTGTTAATTCTGTGCTCCATATGGGCAAGACCCTGTTGGATCATAATCCAGTAGAATTAACACTACGATGGGGCAGGATTCCGACTCCGATACCGACCTGGAAACTACAGACTACGTTGCTGGAGGACCAGGTCTTCCGCCATGCCCTCTCGGAGGCGATTGCCTATTACTTCTCGGATAACGCAGGGTCCGCTGGCACTCGTCAGATAGAGTGGGATGCCTTTAAAATGGTTATCAGAGGCCTGGCAATTAGCACTAAAAGAGGAGTTAGGCTTGCCCTGATAGAGAGGCTTACTGACCTTGAGGGTAAATTGGCTGCGCTGGAGGGGGAAGCCGCCGGGACGAATGAACAATTGACACAGCTAACATACAGTATGCAGAGCTCCTTGAGGAGCTCCGTGTTGTGGATCACCGATTACATACACAGAAACAACACACATAGGCAGACAGGTCTGGGCCCCTCCTAGCACAACTGGTTCAAAACGCTCCCTCGCCCACTCCTATATTGGAAATCCGAGATAACGAGGATGTTGTAGTTAACACGCACATAGACATTAACACTGCATTTAGAGAATACTATGAGCACCTCTACAGCCCCTTAGCTGGACATACTGACACAGACTTTGAACGCTTCTTTGCCAGATTAGGCTTACCACAGCTAACACAACAGCAGCGCGACGACTTACCACAACCGATAACAGGGGTGGAAATCCGACAGGCGAATAAAGCTCTACCACGTAATAAAATCCCCGGGAATAATGTCCTGCCGGTTGGATTTTACACGGTATATGCCGACTTACTGATTCCTCGTTTACAGTGCATATATCATGAGTCATTAGAAGGAACTGGGCTCCCCACTACTACACTGCAGGCACTGGTGGTTTCCTTACTGAAGCCTGGGAGGGATGGATTGGACATTTCCAGTTATAGACCTTTATCACTCCTTAACATGGACTATAAAATCCTGAGTGAATTGTTGGCCAACCGCCTCTGTCAGTTTATCCCCACATTGATACACACTGATCAATGTGGGTTTGTACCTGGTGGGAATATGGCGCTTAACATCAGGCGCCTACACCAAATTATGTTGGGTACACTTGACACGGGAACCAAAGAAGGCTGCATATCACTCGATTTAAGGCAGGCATTCGACTCCTTGCACTGGGACTATATGTTCTATACCTTCGCACGATTCGGTATCCCTGACAAATATATTGCATGGGTGCGCTTACTATACACGAACCCCACTGCGCGAGCACCCACGGGTCAACATATCTCGAGGCAATATACGGTGGCTCTGGGTACCCAACAATGGTGCCCCTTGTCGCCTTTGTTGTTTATACTAGCACTGGAACCACTCCTACACAGGCTTCGTTCATTCGCGAGTTGCAAGGGGATAACGCGAGGTTGTGCAACTCACAGTGTCTCAGCATACGTGGATGATCTCATTCTTTATATTAAAGACATGGATGTGGACCCACATCCAATGCCCTCGGTCTTTGCGTCCTTCCAAGAGCTATCGGGCCCGGCTATTAATGCTGCCATGTCGTACGCCTATTTCTTCGATAACTCTACGAGGAGCGGTCAGTTTACATTCGGCCATTGGACCTTCCACGTGGCACCCGAAATGTTTAAATATCTTGGAATACAGATCTACCGTTATGCCACGGATCTCCTGGATGGCAACCTAATGTGCGCAATTACTGCTCTCAAATCTCAGATCCACTTCTGGATCTGAGGCTGCTTTATTATTTCACCTATCTACCTATACATGTACCCTGAAGAATTTTTAAAGTATTGAACTCCTTACTGGTGGAGCTATTCTGGGGAGTGGGCGCCGACATATTGGACTGGCGAAATTACAGTTACCCACAAACCAAGGGGGGATGGGAGTACCAGACCTACGCGCATACTGCTACGCTAGCCAACTGCAGTTGCTGGCATATTGGCTTGCAGGACGTAATCTACACGAATTGGATATGTCTCTGCGAGATAGGGACAAATGGGTCATCCACAAACTCTTACTGTCCCAGGCCTTCCTACCGGCATCAACACCCACCTGCTACGGATAGCCATTTCTTACTGGAGGAGCGCAGTGAAGTACACTAGATGGACACCTCCGTATGCTCCCACTCTTCCGCTGAGGTTCCGGGTTTTTAGGAACCCGGTGGTGCCAGGGGATAACACCCGAAGACCTCTGAGTTCTCCCTTGTTCCGGACCACAGAAACACTGAGTCTTCTAGTCGCAGTCAGAGATCAAGTTTTATTGGCAGCTACCAAGTAACAGGTGTCCTAGAAGCACGACAAGCACGGGTCATGTGTTCTCAGGAGACTGTTCGTTTTTACAGAACCAGCCTTCTCCTTATATACAAAAATAATAGCTGCAAGCAAGAATTCTTGAGTTTATGATATGGCTATACACATATTTCTACAATAATACAAAAGAGCGAAGTCATGTAGGCAAGCCCGTATTTTAGATGTCCAATTCGTGATAGATTACCTAGCCAGGCCCGGAACTCCCATCAGATATCGGTGAAACCCCAATAAAAGAAGGCACCTCCTAGTCATAAAACTGGCCATAAACAGGGAGCGTGGACAGGTGTGTATGTGTGTAGAAAACATGATCTGTAAGGGGTGAATGGTTTGTGGTATGTTGTGCATTGATGTTATCGTGTTTGGCCACTGGGCGAGGAGCTGCCCAAACAGGTTTGGCTGGAGGCAAGGGAGTCAGTTGGGACAGGTCAGGGGGAAGTCAGGGAAGGTGGACGTGTCCTTTTAGATCAAGCTCGACCTTTAATTGACTTATCATGAGGGCAAGACACAAGATGGATACCGTTTACAAAATGGAGTCTGAGGGGTCGGGACGGAAACTACGATTCGGGGTGTTAGCATGTCTCGATCATGATGCAAATGCATAGGAATGATGTCCTAATCATTATCGGTTCGTCGATACCAAATTCGTCATGGTACGTTGATGTTTCGGGATACGGGTATCGGACCTCGATACCGGGACAACAGTAGGGTCCAGAATTTCAGAACCACAGACCCTCCTTTTGCCCTCATATAAGGCAATAATTCGTGTTAATCCGAGTCTAAGTCTGTATGAAGGAATTCGTGGAGATGCTGCCGTAGCATCATTCTGTTGCTCAGTTCGTCCCTTGACACAGGCTTCCGTACACATGAGGTAGCACAGAGGCCACATAGTGCAGGAGCGCACTGTACACACAGGCAGAACATAAACAGAAGTGCTAAGATCATCCCAATGAAGATCAGTGTTTTCCATCCCCAGGTGGCGATCAGTCCCCAGAACCACCCTAGTAAGGACCAGTCCCCTTTTTCTACGTGAAGGGAACCAGATATCTCGTGTAACTTAGAGATGGCCTGGTACACTGTTGGTGCGTTATCAGGGATGAAAATGCAACAACTGGATTGGATCACTCTGCACACACCACCACGATCGGCGAGTATGACATCTAGGGCAACTCGGTTCTGAAGGGTCATAAGTCGATCCGACTGAAGTTCGGTCGTCAAGTTGCCAAGAGCTCCGGCCGTTGTAATCACGGCGGATTCAACTATCCTCGATAACTGGCGAATATTCCCGCTGTTCACCATAGGCCCCCAAAATGGCATAAAACCCTTTGCGAAGTCAGCGAATTCCTGACCCGCGGTGTCGTCTTTACTCACGACACCTCTAGCTGTCCTTGTCCGATGGTAATCTGCTCTGGCCGTGTAGGTGGGAGGCAGCAGAAATGCGATAAAGCATGTAACTGAGAAGTCAGGGGGCAACCAGGTGTGAGCTTGGTCATGGCAGACGAAATACGTGCCTTTGGCTGCTAATAGTATAGGGGAAGTTCGGGAAGCGAACACATAGGTTTCCGTGCATATACTCTTTCCTAATTGTGCTTTGGGATCCCTGCCGATACCCTGTAAACATAAGTGACCTCGGTTGGGTACTATCCAAACTGGGCGGGATTTCTTTGCTGTCTGGCTCTTACTCAGGTAAACCCCATGTTTAGTTACGTTCCAACGAGTGTACGGGGTGAGTTCATCTTTGGGAATCGTAAGATAGGTGTCGAACTCTCTACTCATATTTCTTATCCCTGCTATTAGTGCCTTGTTACTGGAATCACTTTCAGTAGAACGGGTCGGGTATGGTTCTAGGGCGAATAGGAACATGGTCTGGAAAGCCCACAGAGAACCATAATAACTGAAAGGCAGGATGAAGTATGGGATACCCTTATCCGTTGTGTGTGGCATGAGTCCACATATCCAACAGTTCGATGTGTTCATTATGGACTGGTGTTGGTGTAGGAGTTGAATGAATGAGTTATTTACAAATTCGAGTCTTCTGGCAGACTCGTGTTCAGGTAGAGGGTGAAAGTAGTGTGGAGAGATAGTAGGAGGAGGCTGTGGCCGGGTGTTATTTGAAAAAGTAACTTGGAATACGAATAGAGTATAACCAGTTAAAAACATCGTTATGCTACACAACATTAAAATACATGTTATCAAAAACCTTCTTTTGGCCAGTACAGTGCATAATTGTCTTTCAAAGTTTGGGAATTTGGCAGGTCTCTTTACCCTAGGAAACTCCATCCTCTAGTTGCTGCCCGCGGTGGTAGGTTGGTTCTGCCAGGGGGTGCGCTCTGTTCAGTCCGGGGTAACTCCCTTGGACCAACCAGAACCGTTGACCTAGACGTCCCCAGTTGCACTCCCCAGCCTTCAACCGCGACCCTAGCAGCAGAACCGGATGGCGGTTCGAAAATCAAAAATGAGCAAGTTTCCTGAGAGTGAGAGAGAGAGCTGAAAAATCAAAAATAGTTCTTGGGGGTAGGGAAAATCACATTCGTTTTTTTTTTTTTATTAGTCTCTTTGTCTTGACCTTAGATTATATTGTTGTTTCCCAGGTACGGTGTGGTCTTCAAACAATATCTCAGGTTCGGTAGTGTCCAACTGCATAGACGGTGGCACAAGTCCTTGTAAAATGTGATCACTTTCCTTTTCGGTACCAGTTTCTTTTAAACGTGCATCGCTGAAAGGGATGAAGCGAGGTATGGATTCTGTCTCGGAGTCGGCAATTCCTTTGTTGACCCACCGGTCGTATGGAAGGGGCAGAGGGACCCGTTTACAATGGGTCCCGTGCACCCAGTTCTTTTTGCCTTCCACCCGAACCGCTGATCTCGTGGAAAGAAGTACCAGGTAAGGTCCGGTCCACCTCGGCTGTCCGTTGTTTGTGCGCTGGAAATTCCGCACCAAGACCCACGTGCCGGGTGTGATGGAGTGACCTGGATCGTCAGAGGCTGGTGGAGAGGAACTGTGAACCTGTTGGTGTAAAACACGCAATTTAGTTGTCAATTCGCACAAATAGTCAAGCAGTACGGGGTGCTCTATTTCGCTGAGTTTCTTTGGCCTTGGTACGCCCCAGACGTTGGCTGGGAGGCCAAACACTATTTCGTGGGGGCTAAGTCCTAATCTGGAATGGACGGTCATTCTGGTTGACAAGAGTGCCAGGGGCAAGGCGTCAGGCCATTTAAGACCTGTACAGGCTTGGATCTTGGCTAATTTGAGCTTTAAAGTGCCATTGTAGCACTCTACCAATCCAGCTGATTGGGGGTGATTCGCAGAGTGGAATCTTTGTTGGATGCCTAAACACTCACACACTCTCTTCATCACGCGTCCTACGAATTCACTTCCATTATCACTCCAGACGATTCTAGGCATGCCGAATCTCGGGAAGAACTCTTTGACAAGAGCTTTGGCAGTTGATAAGGCAGTATTGTCCTTAAGGGGGTACGCTTCCACCCACCTGGAGAAAGCGCAAACAACAACGAGCACATACTTCAGATTGTTGCATCTCTCCATGTGAATGAAATCGAGCTGCAAAACCTCGAACGGATACGTTGGAGGCGCAAAATGACCAGCTGGAGTTGGGGTTCCCCTACCGGGATTGTACTTCAAACATACCATACAGTTTCTGACCACATTCTCTGCATATTTCGGGATATTGCTGTTTTGCCACACTGGGGCCAATACTTTACAGATTCCTTTCG
Organism: Lissotriton helveticus; assembly: GCF_964261635.1. Taxonomy (NCBI): domain Eukaryota; kingdom Metazoa; phylum Chordata; class Amphibia; order Caudata; family Salamandridae; genus Lissotriton; species Lissotriton helveticus. The sequence continues at coordinate 803,202,719 of NC_136057.1, read as the reverse complement.
AACTGATGTGCGCAAATCCATGAGCCATTGTTACTACTGCAAGTACATATGCGTTAGGTAATAGCCATCGCTGGTGTTCTGACAATTCGACCCAACAACCACTCGCATCTAACCTACCCTTACTTCCTCTCCATTCATTCACCTCTTTCTCAGTTGCCTCGGCTTGTATAGATTTCACGCTTTCGATGGTGTCCTCACACATTCCTACATCAGTAATCCATCTAGCGGGACCTACAACATACATTCGACTCATTGTGTTCCTTGCAGTCTCTTTTGCAACCTCGTCTGCAAATGCATTCCCGCGGCCAACATCATCCTGAATCTTTTTGTGTGCACTGCATTTTACAATGGCGACTTGTAGTGGCAAGGTCAGTGACTGGAGGAGCTCATTAACTAGCTGACCATGTTGTATCTTTGCACCATGTGACGTAAGAAATCCACGTTCACGCCACAATCTCCCAAAACTGTGAGCCACACCAAAGGCGTATTGGCTGTCAGTGTACACATTCACTCGCTTTCCTTTCGCTAACACACATGCTCTGGTAAGCGCAATTAGCTCTGCAGCTTGTGCAGAATTATGGGAAATGCGCGCGGTCTCTATAATGGTGTGTAATGTCGTTACGGCATATGCGGCAGTCGTATCACCATTCGGCAGCTTGAAACATGAACCATCAACCCATAAAGTATTGTTGCATTCAGGCAGGGGAGTGTCCTGTAAGTCTACTCTCCCTTTTGTCTCTTCTTCTGTCCTAAAACAGCAGTCATGGTTATCAATCTTGTCTGTTTCTGTCGGAATGGGTAATAACGTTGCGGGATTCAGTGTATCGCACCTCTTTATGTGGATGTGACTTGCTAGCAGCGTAAGTTCGTAACTGGATAGTCGAGCGCTGGTAAGGTGTTGTGTCTTCGTCCTGTTTAATAAAATGTCTACTGCATGTGGAACCATAACGATCAGAGTATTATTCATGACTAATCCAGCAGATTGCCAGATGCAGACAGCTGCTGCGGCGGTAGCCCTCAGACAACTTGGTAGGGCTTTAGCCACAGGGTCTAGAGTTGCCGAAAAATACGCGCATGGGCGCTGTCTGTCCCCAAAATGTTATGTTAAAACTGATAATGCACAACCTTCCTTCTCATGGACATATAATGTAAAAGGCTTACTGTAGTTGGGGTTTCCCAACACAGGAGCCGAACACAATGCATCACGCAACTCGTGGAAACTCGTCTGGCAATCTTCAGACCAAGGCATAGGATTTGGCGTGTCTTTGCAGAGTAGTGCCAGCAAGGGTTTAGCTAGTAGTGAGAAGTTCGGTATCCATTGTCTACAGTACGATGTTATGCCCAAGAAAGCTCGAACATCTCTCTGTGTTCTTGGGGCACTCAGTTCTGCAATTGCCTGTATTCTTTTTGGTGTCAGTCTCCTTCCCTCCTTCGACAAGATGTGACCTAGGTAGGTTACTTCTTGTCGGCAAAATTGTAGTTTGGAGAGAGAGACTTTGTGCTTCATATCACATAAGTGATGCAATAATGATAACGTAGCTTTCTTGCAAATCTCTTCAGTGTCTGCAGCGATCAGCAGATCGTCTACGTACTGAATCAGAGTTGAACCATTCGGTAGAACAATCGTGTCTAGTTGTGTTTTCAGGGCCTGACTGAATATTGAAGGGCTTTCGCAGTAGCCTTGGGGAGCGCACTTGAAGCGGAAACTTCGTCCTCCTAAATTAAATCCGAAAATATCTCTACTCTCCTCAGCAATCGGGATGCTGAATAAAGCGTTCTTCAGGTCGATCACCGAAAACCAATTTGCTGAAGCTGGAACCATCGTCAATAAAGCAGTAATGTCGGGGACAACTGGAAACTGTGGGATAACTATCTTGTTCACTTCTCTGAGGTCGATCACGAACCTGTACACAGGTGGCTGTGAAGGATCGGTACGCTTTAAAACCGGTAAGACTGGACTGTTACAAACATTTCCTGTTGTTTCTTCGATGACGTCTTTATCAATCAGGTCATAAACAATCGTCAATAACGCCCTTTCACATTCGCTGGATATTTTATATTGGGCAATACGTGGCAACCTAACGTTGGCTTTCAACGTTATGACATACGGTGCTATCTCCAAACGACCTACATCATTAGAACCATTAGCCCAGAGTACATCAGGAAGACACGACAATTCAGTTGCAATATTTTCTTTTGACACATACATTGGAGAAACGACTTTCTTACCTAAAGTAAGCTGTACTCCCAAGGGAGAACAGTACAAAGTCGCATACAACCTCTTTAGTAAATCCAAACCTAACAAATTTTCACCGCAACCTGTTGTAAGAATGAGGGGTGCTTCTAATTCGCATGGGCCAACAGAAAGGGACATGGGACTAGAGATCGGGTTTCTAACAGGGGCGCCAGAGAAACCTACTGAGACATTCATTTCGCCAGACAAAGGTGCGCCAGGAAGTTTCGAGTGCATGATAGAACTTTTTGTAGCACCAGTATCCAGCAGAAATGGCTCTGACACTCCTGAGGCAATCACCTCGACATAAGGTCCATTCTGATCTACTGGAACTGAAACAACTCCCTCTCTTTGTCCATGGCTGTCCTAGCAATCATTACCCTCATTTTCGTGTTCGGTGTAATAGTCGTCAGCATAGTACTGAGCTGACCTGAATGATGCATTATTCTGTTGGTCAAAGCTGTTCATCGAATTCTGAGGCGGAAAAGAAGTGGTATTCTGGGTGAAATTTCCACGGCCCCTACCTCTAGGGGCCTGTTGAACACCTCTTCCCCTTAAACCTGAAGCACCGCTCAGACGTCGCGCAAGAGCCGGACAATTACATTTAAAGTGACCCTCTTCCTTGCAATACGCACATTGATTCGGGCCATACGCAATACGCTGATGGGAAAACTCGTTTCCTTGCGCGTTTCTCGAATACTGCTGTTGTTGATAATTGGGCTGACTAGCCGTACGAGGCGGATAAGCTTGCTGGAGAAGAACTTTAGTTTTTAAATCTTTTGTCTTTTTGTCGACTTTGTCTAGCTCGTCTTGCGCCTATTTTCATAGTACTGGGCTTTAGCTAAAATTTGAGCTGACGTAGAGACAGCCCAAGCACTCTCTGAATCTTTCAGTTTTGTACACAGTTCAGGAATTAAATTATGTACGAATTTGTCTACAAACAATCTTTGACCACCCTCGGTAGCCATATCCTGACCACTATGATCGGTGAAAGTCTCCTCAAATCTTGTGAAAAAGTCAGACACATTCTCATCTTTCTTCTGCTTGCACGCAGATAGCTTGTCCCCGTTTACGCGTACCTCGGGCATTATCGTTTTCATGTACGCGATAATTCTACCAGGAAGTTCAGCTATTAACGGCTCAGGTTTAGAACCACCAATTTGTCTAGCATCTATGGCGGCAATGTTCGCCCATGAGTCACCTAGTTCTTGGTCATGGTTCGTATGACGGATTTTGCTCCATAAAGGATGTGGAACAACATTCCCGAACAACATATCTATATCCGCTAAATTCATTATACATGAGCTTGCAGTTTGCGATAACTCCTTATAATACCCAGTCGGGTTTTTACGAGGATCAGGCAGTGTTTGTTTGAGTGCTAAGACTTCAGATCGTTTCCAGGGGACATGTACCCATACACGCTGGAAATGAGGCAGAATTGGCGGTACTACATTCGCGTCGCCTTCCCTCCAAACCGGAGGAACCTCTCTCATGGGGTACTGTCTCGCTCTTTTCCCGCCTGGTGCATCGTCTTCGTGACATGATCTAGAGACGTTTCCCTTACTCCTATAAGAGAGCAATAACTCTATTGCTTTCTCAACATCTGCACCTACAATCATACCTTCATAGAACTTAAAGCGTGTACGCCATAGTTCGTTCATTGTGTATGTGGGATCATTTGTCTTCACATCTTCGCCCAGATATACACACATTTCTTCGAATACGTATCTCTGAGTGGGTGCATTCCATTGACGGAAAACTTCCATAACAGACTGAACATCATATCTAACAGTATCCGTAATCCATTTACGGGCTAGTTCATTCAGCACTTTTCTTTCCTCGTAATCAGGCAGTTGACTACGCAACTGTCTATGTTCTGTTTTAGGGGTCGTTTTAGGTGACCCGAAGAAAGGTGAAAGCAGACCAGTGACGGTACCTGTCACTCTTTGTCTAATAGAAGGAGAACCTTGCGGAGGAGCAAGTGCATCGGAAAAAACAGGCTGAGGCAAAGAAGAAATGGAGGCCATAGCAGAGGAAGTTGAAACAGTGACAGACGTAGTATCATAGGGAACAGTTGGAGCTGTAGGCAAAGTGGTAGAAGTAGATGGAGTATGTAGCAAAGATGGCGGCCTTTGAGAAGGCTGCGCCGGAGAAGTAGAAACCAGCTGAAGAGGAGCTGGTGTTCGTGCAAGAGCAGTGTTACGTGCGCCGGGGCGCGGTATAGTAAAATGCTTTGGTGGTGCGGTAGCGTCTAACGCATACGGTGGAGGTGAGCTTAATAAGTGGGACATTAATGGATCTTTCTCGGATCTCTCCTCTTGATCTTGTCCCTTATTTGGTAACATCGGGTAGCATTTATCTACTGCTAGTTTCTTGCTCCTAAGCAATTGTTCGCTTTCTTGCTCTTCCTCGTTATCCCTGTATGCAACGGCAGCTTGCACCATTGACATACCTCTTTTATTCCTTTTTGCTAATTTTATTTCTTTCTGTTTGGCTTCTTTGCGCCATAAGCGGAAAGAGTCAAACATCGCCGGCCGGGCTTTTCTCTTAAATAATTTGACCTCTAAGTTATCTAATATTTCTGAGTCGAAACTACCATATTGGGGCCATTTTAAAACACCATCCTTGCGGGTGTATTTTATCCACACTTCATTATATGTGATAGGACCTACGCCGTGCTTTACATAGAGCTCGTATGTTGGAGTTCCAATCGGAGGAACCGGACAGGAATCCTCTAATCGGGAGTCCTTACTACAACCAAGACAAAACAAGTTTCCAAGTCTGCTAAAACCAGGCATCTTTGCTCACTAGTCTAGCTTCAAACTTCAAAGGATTATCTGTTACGATATTTCTCGTGAATACACAAGTCCTTCGGCTTTGGGGCTTGCAAGTACCAAATCAAAGCGTATCTCAAGGATACCAAAAACTAAGGACAAACTAAGGACTGGGAGACGCTCCACTTATACTTAACTGAAGTATTTGAAGATCGGTGACGTCGCTAGAAGACTCGTCTATCGTTTCGCTCTACCAAGGTTCACTGGGTCCAAAACAAGGCGATAGTCAGGGCAGCAGTCCTTCGTAGCCGTCGGGACGCGGGGAACCTCGCAGCAAAGACCTTCGGAACCACGTCGACATACAGGGGTCGCTGAAGTGGCTGGCCGTCCTCCGGAATTTTCACACGAAGCTCCTCACGAACATCTGGCTTGGACCGTCGCCGATTGATACCGCCCCACGTGGGGCGCCAACTGAGGTTCCGGGTTTTTAGGAACCCGGTGGTGCCAGGGGATAACACCCGAAGACCTCTGAGTTCTCCCTTGTTCCGGACCACAGAAACACTGAGTCTTCTAGTCGCAGTCAGAGATCAAGTTTTATTGGCAGCTACCAAGTAACAGGTGTCCTAGAAGCACGACAAGCACGGGTCATGTGTTCTCAGGAGACTGTTCGTTTTTACAGAACCAGCCTTCTCCTTATATACAAAAATAATAGCTGCAAGCAAGAATTCTTGAGTTTATGATATGGCTATACACATATTTCTACAATAATACAAAAGAGCGAAGTCATGTAGGCAAGCCCGTATTTTAAATGGCCAATTCGTGATAGATTACCTAGCCAGGCCCGGAACTCCCATCAGATATCGGTGAAACCCCAATAAAAGAAGGCACCTCCTAGTCATAAAACTGGCCATAAACAGGGAGCGTGGACAGGTGTGTATGTGTGTAGAAAACATGATCTGTAAGGGGTGAATGGTTTGTGGTATGTTGTGCATTGATGTTATCGTGTTTGGCCACTGGGCGAGGAGCTGCCCAAACAGGTTTGGCTGGAGGCAAGGGAGTCAGTTGGGACAGGTCAGGGAAGGTGGACGTGTCCTTTTAGATCAAACTCGACCTTTAATTGACTTATCATGAGGGCAAGACACAAGATGGATACCGTTTACAAAATGGAGTCTGAGGGGTCGGGACGGAAACTACGATTCGGGGGGTGTTAGCATGTCTCGATCATGATGCAAATGCATAGGAATGATGTCCTAATCATTATCGGTTCGTCGATACCAAATTCGTCATGGTACGTTGATGTTCGGGATACGGGTATCGGACCTCGATACCGGGACAACAGTAGGGTCCAGAATTTCAGAACCACACCGCTGCTAGGTATACCCACACGAACAGGACTGGTCACTATCTGCGCTTTACAGGCATGGGCTGATGAGGGCATTGCCACAGTAGGAGACTTCTTTTCTGACGGTGTAATAATGTCACATGCCATGTTTGTACGCGTACATGGTGCACCCATTACACTGTTCCTATTACATGTACATATTTCCAGATAAATACGCACTACATGGTCACCGGAGGGTACTGAACCAGCCACGAACACGCTTCTTACCATGCAATACCTGATGGGAAATGGGGCACACCTGACGAAATGGATGACTCACGGGATTCGGACTGAAATGGCAATCTCATTGCGACCACTACTCGACTAAAGGGAGGAGGATGTAGGCCGTGCATTTACAGACAAGGAATGGGATACTGTACTAGGGCACCCCAAAAAAGTGTCTTGCAACCCTAAATTCAAATGTATTCAATTAATGTTACTTCACAGAGCTTATTTAACCCCACGCAGATTGTGTGCTATGTTTTCGGGAGCAAGTGATACCTGTCCGCGCTGCTGTGCACCCAACGCAGGCCTAATACACATGGTGTGGGACTGCCCTAGACTGGGACACTACTGGAAGACAGTATGCAAAATATTGACAGATATAGCTCCGGTGCGTCATAACAACACACTAGAATACTGTATATTGGGACTAGGACCCCACGGGAAGAAGGGTAATCCCACCTGTCGTTTTTCTAATCTTGCGCTCCTTCTAGCTAAAAGAGCCATAACCACACGGTGGAAAGCCGCTAGGGCTCCGTCTCTGCAGGATTGGCATACAGAGGTGTTGGGATGGGGTAGGGAGGAGGGAGCTGAACTAAAGAGAGAGGAGTATAGAGGCCTGCGGAAAACACCGATATCGCCGAGCTGGAATACAATCATGGAAGAATATGCAGCGATAGATATATTATCCTACTAGGGAGTCGCGACACCATCTACTGAGGTCATCGACCAACGGCAGTAGGACACATCAGCTCCTCAGATTCAGTGGGTTTTATTACTTATTACCTATAATTGCAGAACTGCACAGTACATTTGGGACAGTCTGTGTAACCTAGATACACTCATGCTTCAGATCTAGACATGTGAAAATGATTGTATGGACACTTGTTGTCGAGCCTGTGAAGGGGAGGGAGGGTTGGGAGAATTTTGTTTTGTATGGAATAGATGTGATAGGTCTTGTTAGATTTGATTAAAAATGGCATGATATGCTGGTCTTTTGATGTAGGCGAATCTGTTGTGTATTACCAGCAATGGACTACTGTGAGAGACTCGTGCAACAATTTATGACTTTATGCAATGTTCAATAGGGTATCTATTTGGCCCTTTGCAATATGAATATGTACTCTTAATCTGAATGTCAACATCTGCAACTAAGCCATGTATCAATGTGTTTCTGTATCGCTTTATCATGACTGGATATTTGCTGTAAAATTAATTAAAACAAATTAAAACAAAACAAAACAAAAAGTCAAATAAATGTCCACCCGAATGTGATGGCATCTTGACCCACTGTGTCAGCTGAGCCAGATTTAGTGAATCCAAAAGAGCCGCAGAATCAGGCGCTTCAGGAACGTCCAGGTGAATATTAAAATCCCCCAGAAGTAAAAACTTAGAGAAGCGGAGGGCAAGAACAATCAACTTTTTGGTGGTATTGAATGGTGGTGGTGGTTTCAGGAAGGCGGCAGCATTTGTATTATTGGCGGACACTGATAGGGGCGGTCTGTCCGACACTGTCTGCTGTCATCTAGGACATGCTTCATTCATACCATCTCATAGGCCCTGTGCTTTTCTGGCCTCTGGGTCATCTTGGACAATCAATGGAACTGTGACCTCCCTCTTGGTCTCCATGGGCACCCTTCAGTTTTCTGGAGATCTCTGGAGTTGTTCCGAGCCAAAACCCAGCAGCTTTGATTGCTTGCCGATTCGTGTATGGACAACTTCATAAACACAACGTCTTCTGGGGCCACTCCACCCAACACAGTGGTATGATGACTCTCTTTACTCAGTCCTGGTAAGCAAGAATGGTGCTTGTATCTGTCTTGCTTTGTTTTTAAGCGTCTCTTTTACTCTGACGTCGCGTTGATATCTGACTTTCAGCGCTTCTGATCGCAGTGTGCTCTTTCAAAACTTTGTTGTATCCACCTTTTGCGTTCTCACTCTGTAGGATGTATAGCTTTAGGTTGCGTAGCTGCACTGTACCTCTCTTTACGGTCTTTCCAGTAGGTTCTTGGCCAAAGATGTGTAGACTTCCAGTGAAGCTCTCGTTATCTTCAAATGCTTTACACAGGCTGGAGTTGCGCTTTGACTTCACATACGATAAGCTTCGATTCTGCACTTCAACAGAGGCAAACGTGGCATGCATGCGCAGATTGCTGGACCACATCAAACATTCTGGCAGAGCACTGTCAATCTCCGGGTTACTTATCCCCTATCTCGTCGCTAGTTGTAACAACCCCCCCTCCTGGGGACCCGCTAATGACTACGCTACACATGGAGCTTAATATAACACGTCTTTATTCTTCTGCGTGTAAGCGGGACCTAATCATTCTAAACCTGCATTCACTTTGCTATGCTCTAGCGCTTGCGTCACAGTCCCCAGGAGTCCATCACAAGTCACAAGGGTTCCATCATTGCTAACTAACACAACACTATGTGATCCTCTCCAGAGTCCGCCCAGAACAGCAAGGGTCCTAGAGTGCATAACATCAATATGCTACCAGGGCCAGTTCTAGGATTTGCGAGGCACTGGGCCAAAAGGAAATGTGCGAGGCCCCTCTAATTTACACAAGTGACCCCTTGCAAAGAGACCATTCAGAGACATTATGGGAGGCCCATTGTCCAGCATTTTAGTGCCCTCACAGTATTAACTTTCAGCCCACAAGCAATTCTCACACATTCCGCCCGATAGGTGTGAAAATCGCTTGTGGGCTGAAAGTTAAAACTGTGGGACGATAAAATGCTGGACACTGGGCCTTCCGCAGTGTCTCTGAATGGTCTCCTTGCAATTGGGACAAGAGGAAGTGTCTCCCTGCCCTAGGCCTCCAGACACCATCCCTGAGAGGCACGGGGAGAGAACCTCTCCCATAGACCCTAATTGTAAGGAGTCACCTTTCTTTTAGTGTTTCGGCAGGGAAACAACAGGACACACCACCAGTGCAAGCCCCATGCTGGTAGGCTGAGTGAGAGGCCCTGAGCAGCTGCCCATGCCTAGCGTCGGCCCTGTATGTTACACGTGTGACCATGCCCATTATAAATTCGTTCTTTTGGCTTAAACAGTCAGTAGAACCCCCTAACCCTTAATGTCTGCTAAATAAACGGTTTCAATAATAAATTTTTTCAATTTTCAATATTGCACTTGATGAATAAAACGTATAGTTTTTTAGATAAAGAGTGGCAAATTCACAATCATGTTTTAGATGTAGGTAAAATGTGTGCATTATTTGGGTTTGCTTTGCTTGAAGGTGGTATGGGTGTACTTAATGTCTGACAATTTTTGTTTTAATTGCAGCAAGGCCTAATGTTCTCCTCATCCTTGCTGTTCTGGAAGGTCTACACTTCGGACGTTTCCAGAGTCAGTTGCATTTTTGCAACGCGCTTTTTTTCCTGAAAAAAGGCTGCTCCGTGTGCCGCTCGGATATCATTCTGGATGATTTTCTGACAGAAAAGCTGAGTGGGGGAGGGGCGGGCAGTTGTTGCACAAGGTTACAGAAACAATAGTTCCTGATTTTAGCAAAGCGCGATTACGAGCTGTCACCATTCTTCGATTTACCCTGTCTCCGTCGGTCGTCTCCTCTGACGCCTATTTATTGGGCTTGGTCAACCACCTACCAGTAAATAGCATTATATATACATGACAATTGACCGAGCCAAAATCCGCCTTGGAGACAGAGGTCCCTTACATTTTCAATTGGCTCAGACCCTTCACCGTTTCCGCCCAGCTTCCTAGTGTTGCAGCCTATGAGCGTTGTTTTAACAAGTGACGTAATACGTGCCGGAAGCCCCGGCGCTGCTCTGTGGAGGAGGAGTGGTCTCAGCACCCTGAACCATGGAGCGGGCCGCACAACCTCAATCCACCTGGGGCTCTTGTAGTACAGGGCCCCCTGCTGCATGGGCAGATGCTCCTCCTCATCGACAACGAAAGCTGGAGCAGGAGAAGCTATCCGGGGTAGTAAAGAGTGTCCACCGCCGTCTGCGCAAGAAATACCGTGAAGGTAAGGAGGTGGGACTGTGATCAGGAGATTGTGACTAAGAATTAGCGGAGAAGAGTTGGTGGATCTGGAGGCAGTGAGCGAAGAGGTTGATGTTACTAGATCTGATGAGAACATATTGTTTCTGAGGGTCAGGGGAGGAGATGTCTGGGTTAGAGGAAGTGAGCGACATATATATATATGGATAGGCAGGACCAGTAGTAGGGAAATATGCTGAACTTTATTGTACGCAACAACCAAGGTAGTGTCCCCTTAGGCTAGCCCAGCCGTAACTCCCTATAGGAACATTTCACAGTATATATGTCTGATATCAAGCAGACTTTTGGTGAGGTTCTATACAAGTCAAAGCTACAACAACATGTTGTATTAGTGTCCTAACACTATGCGTGTGTTTAAAGGTGGTTGATGGGGAGAATGTAATTTCCCGAGGCGCTTCACAGTGGTGTATGGAGGAAGTGTTGTCGCAGGTTTCATATCCTACCCCTTTTCCCCGCTTAATAGAGTACAGGCAGATTTCTACCGAAAAGTGAGACAACTGCACAATACACCATACATAAAATATGGATCTGCACGTATGTACAAAATATTATTAATATCTAAAAACCAGACATACAATTTTGAAGTGTCGGAGCACCCGATTTTTCTTATTGTACTTTTAATTTCATCAATAAAGTCACCTTTTTCTGTATTATGGACAGTTTTGCAAGTCTAGATTTATCGTTGTCATGGCATAATTTTCCTCCGCCTATTGTGCTACCGCTGAGGTTTTAAGATGGATTAAGTTGTATTTTTTGGGTGAATGCCACATTTTTAGGATTGTATGGTAAAAGTGTATGCATGTATCATTAAATAGGTAGAGTATAGTTTATTAGCACATGTTTTTTATTTATAAAATAATTACTGCAAAAGTCAAAGGTTAAAGTGAAGTTGTAGTTGGGTTAGGAAATAATAAAACAAATAATGTTAAAAATACAGAAAAACACTGAACTTCACCAGTTATACTTTACTGACCTAATTATGATTTATGCCCCCACCGTGCACTGCTTATAACCTCAAATGTTACGCCACTCATGACTTGTTTAGGTTACATCATTGATGACATCATCCAAGCTACTGCTCAGCAAATAGAAACAGTTTAGTACTGGAGTCAAGTCTACTGCATTCAGTATGGTATATGTTACAAGATACACATTTTACCTACCAGTGACATTTTGAGTGCAACCAGTACTTCACTAAAGCAAGGTAGATGCGGAGCACATCTAGTGTGAGTCGCAGTTGTACTTGTCAAATAGGTAGTGCCTTAATTCTTAGGCCTGTTACTAAATTATGCAAGAAAAACGAAAGCTTCTCCATTCAATACGTCAATCTCCTGTCTGCTGATGTTAAAGAGTTGTCATGTAGTACTATGGGATATTTCTATTAAAATTGGAGTTGTATAAAGTACAGATATATATTTTCAAAAGTTAAGTGAAAAACCTGAACTCTTGATGTGTATATATAATGTATGGGTCCGTCTCACAGTATGATTGTAAGCTTTGTTAAAATGGTGTACACTATTCTGCTAATTTCAGCAACATGTGCAATTTTTTTTTTTACATACTATGGAAGGTCGTCCATAAATAGCCTGGAAGTCTATGCCTTATAATTGACTAATATATTAAAGTGAAGTTGTTGCCTTAAAATTTGATGTGAGATGAGATACTTCACGTTCCATTAAAGTAAATATGAACCAAACTGTGTTTTTGAACTGTATTTAAGTTGCTGATATCATTAATGTCTACAGAGCCACTACATTTCTTATGTACCACAATATCAGTAAAAAAGGGCATAATATCAATTAATCACGGATATGCTTAATTTTCTGCTTATTCCCCTTGTTGTGAAATGATAAACCCATTAGTACTACAGATGGTATGGAAAAGTGGGTCTTGATGAATAGATTCCAATATGAAAAGCTTGTAGCAAACGGTTATGTCCTTTGGATAATGTGATCAGTGATGTTCCATGAGTATATCATTTAACATTTCATGAATGAATGTCTGAGGTTTTTGATCATATTCACCCAACTCCCTCACTGAGCATAGCTCTCTGCGGTGTGTGAGGTTTGCTGCAGGGCCTGGCCATCAGCAATGCGGCCAATCCCTCTAGGACAGCCAACCCCCACCGTGCTTGGACAACCCACTGCAGGTAGCCAACAACCCACTGACCTCACCACAGATTTTTAATGTTTCTAAAATGTTTGGTACTGCGGTACCAAAGTCCTGAAATGGTGTCAGCAGTATATTTATGTTCCTGTTGTGTCCAGCCAATCAGACTGCTCTGTCCCGTGAATATTGATTAGGCTACACTAGATTTTGGCTCGCGGGGCGGGGGGGGCTTTGGTTCTATGATGGAAAATGTGCCCTTTTTGTAGGGTCTCCTTGGATTTGTTTTGCCTTTTGCGGAACCCTATTTTTGATGGCTAAAGAATCCTGCATTTACCCCTTTTAATCACTAGTAAGTGTTCTTGCCCCTCCTTCTGACATGATGAAATTGCTATGCACTTGATTGGTTTATTTAATGTACCTATATATCCATAGTATATGGTACCAAGGTATACCCAGGGCCTGTAAGTTAAATGTCACAAGTTGACTGCAGCACCCTTTGTGCCATCCTCTTACCGTGCCAAATGCAGTCTTGCCACCGGTAGCTTGGCTTTGCAGGTTTTAACTGCGAACAGGACCTGTCAAATTAAATTCCTTTGATAGGCCTAAAACCCACCTTTTAAATATTTTTAAGTCCCACGTAGGGCTGCCATTAAGACAGTAAAAGTAGGACATGTAAATGTTTAATGCTAAAGATGTCTTTACAGTGAAAATGCCCTCAAAGCTATTTTCACTAGAAGGATTGGGTGTTTGATCCACAGGAAAGCATAAGCATGCAGTATTAGGTTTAATAGGGGTTATCTCCATGTAGGAAATAGCTACTAGTTTAATTTTTCAACTTTTTGAAATATTTATTACAAGCACAATTCACTGGTGAAGTCAACATTTTAATACATATTTTGGAAGGATGACTTTTAAAAAAGTCACATTCACCCTTCCTGAATTTTGCTCTCTCCCCTCTACCAGCCAGTAATCAGAATTTTAAGTGGGCGTGAATGAGGTGTGAACATGCTCCCAGGGCAGAGACAAAAGGCCTTGGATGTCGGGAGGTGGTGTTGTGCCCTTGACATGATGGCTTGTGGTTGGACCCAAGGACTTGATTAATTTCAAAGAGGTCTACCCTGTCACAAGCATTGGTAGGTAACACCCATGCATGCACCCTTTTATTGTCTCCTCCCACCGCCTCACGGCCTCCATCATGGGGGGGCTTTTGCTGACATCACAGTGTCATATCCTGCTGGAGTGTCAAGACCTGCTTAACAGGTCCGCAGGTTTTTTTCATATGACATTGGGGGCAAACTTCATATTTGCATCTACAGTTCCCCCATATTGAATTTTTATCATTTAGGTGTCATTTTGTTTTTTAAATGTTACTCCATTTTTCTAAATTTGTTTTAAGATTTTTTTTGATTTGCATTCCAACTTTATTACTGTTCTAATATAGCATAACAACTGTACATATTGCCTCTAAGTTAAGCCTGTCTGTTGTGTGCCATTGCTACCAGGGGGTTGAGCTCAGACTTATTTAGGGTACTTTAGTGGTTCACCCTAACAGATTTTGGTTTTTACCTGAAGTGGGCAATTGTCACCCCTCAACCAATACTTTCATTTCATGCAATATATAGATAGTTCCCACAGAATCAGTAGTGCTGTATAGGAAGTGGTGTCTGTAAAACAATATTACTGTAGCTATTCTTTAAATCTATTTTTCCCTTGTTCATCTTAAAATGTCCCTAACCCACACCTTTACAAATTAATTCAGTATGCAGTATGTAAAAAGTGCACCACATGTTCTTAGAGTATATATTTTTCCCTCTATCCCACTTTTTATGTTTCGCCTGCATAGGCTGCGCATGCGCAGTCTCGCTGGCGTGATCTAATGATCTTGAGGAGCTTTCACTAGCGAGCTTTAAGCTCCGCCCCTCTTTCCCATTGGCCGGCGTCACCGTTTATGCTAAACGGTGGCCAGCCATTGGGAAAAAGCATCCTCTGACATACACTTTTCTCTCTTTCTGCCGTCCCACTTGGACAGACTGACCTGCTTTCCTTCTGCTGCAAAAGGTTTTTTATCTTTATGGCGGTCAAACAGATGGCCCCATAAAGATAATAATAAACCTTTTGCAGCTGAAGGAAAGCATGCCGAGGCCGTCCAAGTGGGACAGAACAAAAAGAGGAACGTCTACGCGAGTGCTTGTCTGTTCTTGTTCTGCTGTTGGAGCTCACAGAGCCTAGTCTGTCAGTGGCGCAAACCTTGCACCAGTGGTGTGCGCGACCAAACAATATGCCGTATTCTCCAGTATCGGACTTCTGTGGCACTGTACCCTCTGTGTTAGGACACTTGCGGAGGAGCGGCGTACTGGGTGCGTTTGGTTACTCAACACTTGTAGATCAGGTTTTTTTTTTTCTTGGCTTCTAAAAATGCTTCAGTTTGTTTCTGGTCGTGTTTAAATGCAAGATGCATGTGTCGTGGCACTAACATGGTTGTGAACAAGTGCATAGAGGCTATGTAACTTGCAGCGTGTAAAATGTAATGTTCCTAAAATGTAAAGTTATTCTTTGGGGTATGGTGTACAGCTCCCAGAAGGCCTTCGGTTGCGCTTGCATGCCTGAGGGCGGAACCCTGCCCTCACCAGCCATGCGCCATCTCGATGAAGTGATCAGGACAGTCTCTCCCGTGAGTGTGTCCCGGCTGGAGACCTGTCAGCCCTGCAGTGTCCGCGGCTCCCGTGCAGCTGTCCTGTCTCCGACACAGACGTCCAAGCCCCCACCCCACTCCCTTCCAACAACTAAATAGATTATTGTTCTCTGTGAAGATCTTATCGGCGCAGTCTGCTTCAGTGAGCCTGTCCGGGCTGCCCAGTCTTCCTGTCCTTTGTAGCCTGTTGCTGGGCCTTTGAAGTGATGCTTGGCTGGATAAAGTACACAGGAGACTGCCGGTGGAGGGTTTAGTGCTGTTCATCCGTCAGTTCGTGGTTGCAGGATCATTTCCAGTGCACCTCAATTTTGGGTCTTGCCTTTTTTTATTTAACTCGTATGTTGTGCATTCCTTTACATCTTTAAAATGTAAACATGTTTTTTTTTTATATAAACGTACACGTGTCAAACGTATTTCCTCTGTATGCATTAACACCAAGAACAAATACAAGTATAGTTCCCAGCTCAATTAATCTGTGCGCCTAAATAAGAGGCTCTCCCTCCATTAAACTTGTTTCCTACTATTATTCTGTTAAAGAAAGAGTTTGGGGGGCTCTCATACATCATGTATGTTACAGGCGGCCTCCATAGTAGCATAAATAAAGTGCCAGTGCATGACTGGATTTTGATAAGACGGAGTTTAACGTTTTCCGAGAATCCCTTGTATGTTGGGGCCTGCTTTCCCACTGGAGATACATAAAGCGCCGCAATACCACACCAGAGGACCACTGTGCGCTTAATAAATGGCAAGGAACGAGTTACTGTAAACGTGGCTTGACTGCCTCAGTGGCAGTAATGTTGCAACAGAGGCCTTCTCTAAACCTCATTGCCATCACTGGTCAGGTTTGTGTTGCTGTTAGTGCAGAAGAGATCGCTTCGTCTCAGAAAGTGCCCAGTGCAAACAAACTTTCTCCGCTGCTGCTTACAATAAGCTCAGTGCGCCCAGTTACAGTCAACAAGCCGCCTCTGCGTCCAAAGGGTTTTCTCCTGGCGTCATCTTTTTGGGTCTAGGTTTCTTTACACTGTCAAAGAATTACTGTGCATTTTGTTTTTGGGTGTCCTGCGTGAAGCCCCCTGGCCGTAGCAGAAATTCAGATAACTGCAATAAATGTAGAGGCCTGAACTGTAGAGTTGGCAGCTCCCCTTATCATGCACAGGAATTCATGAGTTGTAATCAAAGCAGCATTCCTCGGGGCCCAGAGTAACCACACAACACTGACAACTGTTCCCTGCTCTATCTGCCATGGTGCCCCCAGCCGGGCACGAAGTATAAAATAACGTGAAGACCATGCACGCGCTCGGAGACGCGTATGCGTGTGTGTGTATGTGTAACTCTGAGGCCTGCAGGTGTCTTAACTGATGTGGTTCATGCTCAGAAAGTTAAACGAAATCAAGTGTGCGCCTTGTGAGGCGAAGCACCTCTCCACTGTAGAGACAGATGTTGATTTGTTTTATTTTTGTTTCCCACACCGTGTAGTGGAGTCGTCTGTTATTGCCTCTGTTGTAGGAAGAACTCTTGTGTTCCTCACACAAGAGCTGCTTTTTGCTGCCCCTATGGACTGCAAGCTCTCAACAGGTTGTGTGTGTATGTGAGACTCTCACAGATGTCTGGTGCAGGTGCTCACACATGCCCCAAGCAGACAGAGCTGGGCATTGTACGGCTCTGCGCCGACGTCATCTGGGCAGCACATGTCCGTAAACCCTCCAAAGAATGCCAGGCCAAGTGTTAGCAGTGTGCATGCTGGACTGTATGTGACCACACTGTCCAGCTCGCAAGCTGGGCTGCATCCTTGAGTTGGGCAGGCCGCTTGCCTGTCCCCATAAATATGCACAACAATGTAGAAAAGACTGGGTCAAGTGGGCGGGGAGTGTCAGTCCGCTGATTGCTCTGCGAAGCCCGCCCATATGTCATTAAAGCACAAAGGCAGGTCAGCCTAGCCAAACAGTAGCCCCCGCAACAATGCAAGTGTGTAAAACGGTAGCATCCTGGGAGGCATGAGGATTGTAAACAGCTGCCCGAGGGCCCTGCTGCAGTGAACTCCTGACCCTTGTCTTTTGTGAGAGGAGGCTCAGGGGCTACCAAGCACCAAGTGACTGGTCCAAGACTGTTGGCTGTGCCCTGCTGGCTTTGCCAGATAGAATAAGCCGTTTATTTAGGACGTTCAGTACACTTGCATATTTTCTATTAAGTATGTTGCCAGTTCCAATGGTGTGCTGGACCTTTAAGGTTCTTTTGTGGTCAGGCAGCGTTCACGAAGCCGGCACGCTCCCGCCTTTGTGACACGTACATATGTCACGTTAGACGCAGTCCTTGACGTGCTTGTATGCTCAAGACAGCGTGGACGTGCTTCTGGCCTTCTTGAAAATGGTGTTCCCGTTTGTAGAGCGGCCTTGTTTTGATCGCTGTTTGGGAGTGTGTAGAAGAATGTCATGCCAATAGAAGTGCTTCTTGCCGCCTTCCTACCTTGTTTGTTCGGGTTTCATTAGTCTCCACTGTTTCGTTGCGTTATTTTGCAGAGCCCCCATCCGAGCCCAGTGCTAGGGGACCGCGGCTTAGTTTAACATTAGAAAGCTGGTACAAGCATGACAAATTAACTGTGCATCAATGGATGGGGCATAGATTGGTGTTAAGAAACTTATTTGCATGAATCTGGTCTCTCAACCATGGCACATATGTTTTAGAACTGCATTATCCTTCACGTCCAAGTTCTTTTTTCTGTTCACTACATATTTTCTGTTGCTGAGAGGGGGTTTGGGAGACTAATTGTAATTGACTACATGTGCTAAATGAACACCTTGCCCTCCAGACCAAACTAATAAGAATAAACCTGCTTGAATGTCTTCTGCATTCTTCTTATTCGAGCACAAAATCTGAAATGAAGCTGTCAAAACTGACCTTAATGCAGCAAGATGCACATTAAGGTCCTTCACCATCAAGGTTCACTAACCTGCTGTGTACACCACAACATTATGCTACAAAATAGTAGTGTCATAGCCTAGCAAGATCGACTTGAATAGGCTAATAATTAAACACCATAAGCTCCTGGATGGAGGGGTGGAGGCACAGTTCACCTGTTGTAGCTTACACTCCAGTTTAGCTTCTGCCGTTCAACATGACCAGAAATGAACCGCCACCAAGATAAAAGGCTCACTGGAGGCTAACTTTTTAACTTATTTCTTAGCCTGCTTAGGTGGCATCTTCATTTGTCTTGTTCCCATTGCGGTGGAAGTTGTAAATTATAAAATGTTTTGTGTCATGCCACCAGAAATGGTGATGGGCCTGGATGAAAGCTAGCTAACAGATAGCAAACCTGTATTTGAGAGGCATGCTTTTAAGAATAATTGGTTTGACCATTTTGGGTCGGTGCAGAGTGAACGATCCATACATAGAATGCAAGTTGACAGACATCCTAAATGTAAGCAGAACATATGCAAGAATACATTAATGAAAGATTGCATGCTCCCCAGCTGAAGAGGTTTTTTGTACATTTACTTTGAAGGCATGGCGATCTACACTGAACATTGATTAGCACAAATGTGTGATCAAATCTCAAGCCTGAGGCAGCCAAGAGGCCAACCCTATGAATGTCGGATTTGTATTTACACTCAAATATGTAACTTGCGTGTTGAACTTGAGATATAGCCTCTCCAAACAATAGCATTTCTAAATGTTTTATCAAATTCAGAAAAAATATGACACTATGCTTTGGGAAACTAGATGTTTCAGATTTTTTGTTCACTAAAATAATAAACTCAACAGCGGGACACTTTTCTTGAAAGGAGTGACGTGATTTTTTAGTAAACAAACATTGTGATAAGCAAACCAAGCAGTAACGGGGAGGTAGACATTTGATGCAAGGGAAATTTTCTTGCACACCTTAAATGCACTAAAGTTTTTTTCCCCAAATATTTTCCCCAAAAGAGAACACTGCATGTTTTAATGAGTATCTGCAGCTATTCACAGGGTCTTTTAAATTTCCCTACCAGGCGTAGATATACTGTAGCTGCCACAGATTAGTGGACATTCAACCTCTAAAATGTTACCAATTTAGGAATCTATCAGTCTTTTCTAGTGCAGAAATGAAACCAGCATTAAAAATGCAACAGGTCTCGCCTTTCATTAAGTTAAAGCCTTTTACTTTGCTATACAATACCATTAGCAAAGCAAATAGCTTTAACTTAATAAAAGGCGAGACCTATTGCTTTTTAAATGCTTGTTTGTCATTTATATCTAAGATTGTGGCACTTGTGAAACAATTGTCCCTGAAACCTTATATAATTACCTTTCCATTCCATACAAGTGGGGTGATGTTTATTTTTCCAGTGTGGGAGCTGGAGGGATGTTTTCAAATCTTTTTACTCCAGATATGAGTCGAGCGGCCATGTTCAGCATTGCCCTTAGTGGGGCTAGGTGAGCTTTTGGAGACCCTGTTAGAATGGCGTTCCCGTAGTCAATTGTAGAGAGCTAGGGATTGGACTACTGTCTTGAGGTCATCATGGGGAAGAAAAGGTTTCAATTGTAGCTCATTGCATTCATATTCATTAGGTTGATACCTGTTACAGCTGTTTTCCTAATGAACTTATTTACAGTATTTCTCTGTTGCTTTACATCCATTTACATCATTGACCAGAAGCTTCTCAGCATAGGACATTCATTGAAAATATGTTCCCATAAATTTGGCATGAAGAGCATCTTTCGCTGGAATGGGGTAAGCCTTATGAATTATCTCTGGCTTCCAATATTTTTTTGTTTGTTTCAAGTTGGATCCAGTTAAAGCTTTATGTGTTAATTGGTAAACCTGCCCCCTTATCTGAGCTTGTCTCTCGACCTTCCAGCCTTTAGCCATTTTCCTCATCTGCTTCATAGGCATAGAGATGTAAACTAAGCTAAACTGTGGTACAAATTGGAAATATAGTTTATCGTTCTTTTCTAATAACATTATCCTTTAGGAATTTTAACTAATCCCTAATCCTCAGCATGGTCCCCCCCCCCCACCGACTTCGTAGATGGAGATGTTTAAAAAACAAAAAAGCGCTTAAAGGGATGCTGTAATCAACTTCCAGCTCATCGATTGATTTAAACTTTCCTCCCCGTATTGGTTGACCCAAAGTCACTATGCTGCTTTCAATTCAAGGCTGCAATGCCATGCTTGTAATTTGTTTTGGGAATTCAGGATTTTTCTGTAATTATGTGTGTATGTCTATTGCACAGGCAGCTTTTAGCATTCTCCCTGAAAGCTTCCCATATTTTACAGAGATGCACCACCACATTAAATTAGGAGTATTTGTTTTAACAAACCGTAACATTCTGAAATGTAAGTAAAAAACCTTGCAGTTTGTATTCTCCTTCCATTCATTTTACCCAACTGTTTTCATGCCTAGTAGCTGGCCTGGGTAGTAGCAGTTGCTGAAAATGCCTTCCTGGATCCACAAAACAGTATCATTCAAAATCTGGCAGTGCAGATCTTCCTTCTGCCAGAGAGTGACTTAGTTGTAATTTACTGATTTAGGGGACTTACCACCCCAGTTTAATCTTTCTGCCATTGTGTATGTGTATACATGTATTACAAGAAAAGGAATGTTGGTAAGACTGACTGACTGACACCTTAAGAAGATTAATAATTCCCACAATTATGAGAGGTAGTCTCCTCCAGGAGTACAACTGTTTTTTAGTCTTTTGGGTTGCGTTGTGGTCTAAAATTTAAATCATACAGTTTAGCGTGATCTGTTGAGAGAATTGAGAGAATCACTCACAGGTATTTAAATACTCCGAAACACGTGTCCTTTTTGAAAGACCATAGGAAGTTAGGTGTTCTGCTTGGTCTAGTAATATATTTTTCTTACAGACTATTTTATTAAACAGTAATGCTAGATACAATGCAAATTCAAGTACATTGTCATTACTCCTGAAAATAAGTTCAATTTACATCAGTACAGTAACTTTGACAATGAGGAATATTGTGTCAATCAACTTTCATTAGTTTTTATAAACCCAAACACCCCATTTCCCCTGCCCCCAAACTGTCCCATGGAGAAAAAATCATGAATAAAGGAAGAAAAAGCACATTAGTGTGATTGCTTCTTTCTGGACCATTCAGTACCTTAGACACTTAATGTTTACCACAGTTCTGGATTGTCCCTTCTATTCTGGTAAACTGTCTAGTTGGATGCGCCGTGTTTTTGAAGGGACTACACTATAACTAGCCTTAGTATTTATTGCTTTTTCTAAGTTAATTTGATTTGGGTCCAAGTATAACACCAAGTCCTCGTCATAGATACCGATCTTGGCTGTGCCTGGGGTTCATCGTGGACTCTTGACTTCTTTTTTCTCTAGCATCATCATGGCCAATGGTCTATAAACAAAGTGAAGAGAAGAAACGACAATTGGCAGCTTTGTCTGGTACTTCTAGCAATGCATAGTTCTTCTGAGGCCAACACATACATGTACACAACTGCCAACACTCCTTCATACGGAACAGCTTTTGCTGTGGTGAACTGGGCAGATAGTCCAGAATTATCCAATGCCTCTCATGAGAACTTCAAGTTCTTCCAGATTAAGTATCTTCTAAATGTCCCCAAAATTGCAGTCATCTGTCTTATTTTCAGTTGTTGCAACCAGCCCAAAAGTAATTTCATTTATTAACTATTGAGAAGGGTGATATCTTGCCTCATCCGCTGTGTCTGATTGGTTCGTTTGCTCCACCAGCTATAGTCTGTAAAAGGTCCTCTTGTGATGTTTATTCATCTCATTAAGTGGTTATGGAACTTTCCATGGAGCGCACTGTTCCTCTTTGCTGAGGCCACATATGTTATTCTCCCCTTCTCCTCTCTGGCCGGCCAGGCCCCCTCTCTTTCTATGAATTGTGCATCTGCGTATAGCATTTCCGTTGGACCTCAGCTTCTACCTCCTCCTTTTTTTCCTTGGTCTAACAGAGACATTCGGCATCTGTTTTCCAAGGTGTGCCAAGGTTTTTTCTGACTAATTGGATATGCTTCAGTGCTACTTCAATGCAAACGAAATAATGGTATAATTCAAACCAACAATGAAGGATATAAGTGGTTAAATAACAAGATGCATCTAATGCTATCACCATAAACTCAAGTTTCTAGCCACCATAATGATTACAGTAATCATTTATCACGTTCATTCAAAAGGTAATTACAGGAAACCATAATCACCATATCATTCTCAATAAAAACATGTGGACAGTGAACCAGAAAAGTACTTTTCCAATGTATAAAATATGATTAGGTAATTTGTTACCAAATCACATTTTGCATTTGAGATTCATTATTTGGAAGGGGCTTGTTTAAGGGTGTCCCACCCAAATATTAAATAGGTATGGTATGTATTATTGTTTTGTGCCTGCCTTCCGGTCGCAAAACTGTAATACTTTACCACCAGTTTAGAATTGGTGTAACCCATTTGCAAAAGAAAATGGGTCCCTAAGGGGCCTCTTTCACTTGTGAATATAAATATTAATATTTTTTAAGAGCAGGCAGTGAGGTCCCACTGACGATTGACTACTCTGAAAAAATGAAACTTCAAGGTTTCAATATTTCTTTTTCAATGTATCCCGTGTTCCTTTAAGGAAAACGGGCCGCATTTACCCATCAGAAAAAAAGATGCCTTTTATTAAAAAGTAATCATAGGAATGGTGGTCTGCTTACCTGAGCAGGCCACCATCCCTGTGATGTTAGTTAATGTTTAATACTTTTATAAAGCGCACTATTACCCGGAGGAGTCCTGGTGCTAGCACCAAAGAATCAGGAAACAGAGGGAGGGGCCTAGTTGCTGAATAGCCATGTTTTCAGACTTCTGGTTGAGAGCAGGCCACGAGCAGAACAAATGAAGAGAGTCAGCTTATTCCATGCCTTGGCTGTGCCAATGATAAAAATTATTCCTTCCCAATTCGACTTTTTAAAATCTAGGAACATTCAAGGTTCTTGTGCTAGAAGACTGGAGAGGTCTACTGGGAATGCACCACATGAATTTCTGTCTAAAATGAGCAGGGCCAGTATTATAAGGAACCTTGAAGGCTGTACACAAAGATTTGAACCTAATCCTCTTCCTGACCGATAGCCAGTGAAGTTCTTGGATTACAATTTAACAGAGAAGAATTTAGAAGTAACAGAGAGGAGTGTAGCTGCAGCATTTTGAAGCACATGTAGCTCATTGAGATGTTGCTGCTGCTGCATGTAAAGATGCAGACTGTTTCAATAATCCAGCCTTGATAGGGTAAGAGAGGAACCAATGTTTTTGGGATTCTACAGGAATACATGGTAGGATCTTTTTGATCATCCTAAGAATGAAAAAAGTAGAGGTTGTCAGGGAATCGACTAGGTCTCCAAAGGAAAATGTATTGTCCTTGATAACTCCCAGGTTTTTAGCTTTCTTAACATGAGTGAAAATTGGACCCAATTCTGCTGGCCACCAAGACTGGGACCTAAAGAAGGGATCATTGCCAAATAAAATAACTTAAGTTTTGTCAGAATTACATTTTAGGCAGTTGTTGCTCATCCATGAGGTGATGGCCAGCATTCAGTTATGAAAATTACTGCCAATGTTATTATCTTGGTTTGACACTGAGACGTCGATCTGAGTGTTTTCAGTGTATTATTTCAGGGTGAACCCAAAGGATCTAATTTGAGGTGCCAGCACTGTAACATAAATATTAAACAGTATCAGCTGATAGAGGAGCCCTGTGGGACCCCACAAGGAAGAGAAAAAAGCTCATAAACAAGGGATTCCAGTGTCACAGACTGTGTCCTCTGTGAGAGGAAAGCGCACATCAGGGTGAGGGCTACCTCCTGTACTCCTATCGATGATGAGCAGTCCAGCAGGAGGTTATGGTGGACCGCATCGAAGGCCGTGGAGAGATCCAATAAGATCAGGGAAGCTTTACCTCCAGATTCTAAAGCCTCTCGGATTTCTTCAACTGATTTAATTAGGCTGATTCGATGCTGTGGCCTCCTCTGAAGCCGTATTGCGCTACAGCTAACCAAATATTGTCCTGGATAAAAGAGGAGAGTTGGAGATTTATGGTTTTCGACCATTTCTGCTGACCAAGCAAGCCGGGAAATAGGCTAGAAATGTTTAGGGTCGTTAGGGTTAAGATTGGGATTCTTAAGCAAAGGTAGTATTAATGCTGTTTTCCTTGCCTTCGGAAAACACCCAGTTTGGAACATAGTGTTGTGAGCTATTAGTTCAGGCACCAATTTAAAGATAGATACTGGGCATGGATCCAGTGGGGATGCAGGCTTACCTGTGAGGATGCAGTCCGTGACCTGGTTAGAGGAAAGAGGGACAAAATTAAAGAACGTAGGCTGGAGATGAAAGGAGGTCATCATCACCTGATCCTGTTCGGCTTGGGGGGACTCCGGATGAATGGCCGTAAACACCAAAGTAAATACGTTCTACTTTATTCTGGAAATGCATAGCAATAATATCGCACAATGACTGATTGCTGGAGACTTTGGTCGTTCTAGGAATTGGTCATTTCCTTACTGTGTTAAACAGTTCTTTAGAAGACTGTTTAGCCCTCTGTATTTGTTTGGTAAAATATGAAGATTTTTCCATTACTAAAAAGGCCTTGTAGGTAACTAGGCACGTTTTTATATCTGGCTTTCTCTAGTCTGTCATAGGCTTTGCATCAAAGCGCCCTTGCCACGTACAACTTTTTTTTGTATTAGAAGGTCCTCGGAGTACCGTGGTGCCGAGGGGAGAAGGCAACGAGAATATTTAATTGTCTCTGGTGTGACTGCAGTACCCGCTGCGTGAAGCCAACCCGTAAAGGTTGTGGTGGCAGTCGTAACATCGTCAGAGTAAACAGGCTATGAAGAGGCAAGATGCTCCTGAAAAAGAAGAGGGTCGATTTTGTTCCAATACCGAGACTTGATTGGCTTGGAAATTATGTTATTTGTGGATGGGTTGGGAGGAAGGGCCAGGTTTAACCGAACCGCAGCGTGATCGGACCTCGTAAGAGGCAATTATCCTTGAAAAGTGAGGAGCTGGTGATTTCAAAATATGCCATCGGACGTGTGGCCTGCATCATGACTGGGTCACTGTACCAGTTGTGTTAAACCTGAACTGTTTATCACGTCTAGGAGACGCACAGAATCCGAGTCTGTTATTGCTTCCAGATGGAAATTAAAATAGCCCAACAGGGTGAAATTGCTTGTACACATCCCATCTTCCAGGACAGAACCTACATTAGTGACAAAAGGGGACCTTGTGCCTGGGAGCGTTATAACAGAATCCCCTTGTAGGTTGAACATTAAATAACAAAGCTTCACAGACCAAAGAGGGTGCAGCTAGGAAGGAGGTAGCGAATAAATTGCGGTATATGATGGCCAAACCCACCTCCCTTTTTGAATGGTCTATCAAGTGATTGAAGAACAAAGCAGGGGGGATGGGTTCTATCAGGTTAGGAACTGAGGCAGCGTCAGTCCAAGTCTCGATTACAAACAGAATGTCCAAATGATGTCTGTGATTCCTAATGGATCGCAAACTGCGACCTGCCTCATGAACATTCAAAAGATAGGTCGATTCGCTGCCCACAAGGAATCCCTAAATGAAACTCGATGAGTTTTCATACATAAGAAATACCAGTTTCCTAATTGTGTTTTGGAGAGAATCGCAATTCGGAAATCATTATTCCTAATGTTTGTACATCTGGCCTTAAGTCTATTTTAGTTTCTTCTTTAGTGGCCTGGATTACTTTTGTGGGGAAAAAGGCTTAAGCACTCCATAACTGAAGAAAAGCCTCAGAGGCTAAAGGGTTAATAGGTAATATTGATACCCGTATTTATTTTTAGATGAAAAACCGTACTGTGTTCCGTATTTTAATTGATAGTTTATTGATTATGGAAGTAATGTAGATCTGTTGGAAATGCACATTTGCTCAAAATTTATATACTGTCTCTTTTTTAGTGGGAGATTTTGACACGATCTGGCGGGAGCACTGCAATGATGAAGAAACTCTTTCCGAATATGCAGTTGCAATGAAGAACCTGGCAGATAATCACTGGGCGAAGACTTGTGAAGGCGAAGGTCGTATTGAATGGTGTCGCAGGTAATACATTGTAAATGAAAAACCTTCTTTTTGTATTGAAGAGATTGGCAGCGACTGTAGTGGCTCGGCAGTGCTCACCTTTAACACCCCATCCTTTTTAAAAAAAAAATGTATTGATCTATTTAGGAATGTTTTTGTCCCTAACTAGAAGGCATTCTTTCCCTCTCTTAAAACTAATGCTCGTCTACCCACCTTTTGAACCCATTCACAAATCAAATCCCTTCCATTTGTTATGGAAATTCTTTCTAACTAGCCAAATGCGGACAGAAGGTTCAAGTGAGCTTGTAGCTTTGTGCACCAAATAAACCTACAAGCTGTTGTATTGCAGCAAAGTATTCTCGAGCACTCATCAAGTGAAACTGTCTCTCTTTATACAGCTCCTTTTCCAGTGAAAAGGGTTCAAAGAGTTCTGATGTACTGCATTGATATGATAAAAAAACGTAACACATTACTACAGGTATTTGTCAACTGTGGGATTGTTTGCACTGTTATGCTTTCTACAAATCAGACCACAACAGGAGTATTAGTGTTCTGCATCATTACAATGTATCAGAAAACAAATGGACCTTAACGGTAACCCCGATGTCCATTCTCCCAAAGGCAAGGTAGCTACTGCTGCTATCTTGTGGAATGTCTCCTTCCAGACATCTAGAACTTTTGCGGATTTTGATACCAGGAGACATACACTCGTGGATCAAGCATCTTTTGTAACCAATGAGTTTGATTTAATGTACCTTTCCTTTTATGCTTTTGGATTCCACATGAAAACAATGGCTGCTTTAGCTGATTACACTATTCTACTGTTTATTAATGTGAAGGGTGTGCTTTATGTACCGAGTATAATAAAAGGAAGGAGGACCCCTCGCAGAATTTTTTAGGGACTGGGGGGAAAACAGTAGTTTAAGAACAAAGAATGTCCCAAGTTACTGGACAATGTCGTCCTATATGTGTGTCAATATTGAGAGACAGCATACCATACTCACGGTAGGAAAGACAAAATTGTGTGTACTAATTCTAACAACCAGTGGCATACATAGACAGTAACAAAAAATTCACATGAAGGTAATTCTTAGAGGCGAAAGAGATTAATAAAACTAATCAAAACCATGTTTTGGTAAACAAATTAAGTGGGATTTATTACACAATTTAATAACAATTCATATAAAAAATAATTTAAAAACACATCACATGAGTTAAAAAAATTTCTTCAAATACATAGTAAAACAAGAAGAATCAAACGAGGTCGACGCGGCGTTTCGGCTTTCTTTTAGTATGCCTTCATCAGGACTGATTCTAAACAGGTAAAACAATTAAGAACACAAAGATACCAACCATTTTGGATTTGAACAAGTTCAGCCTCTTTTTATACAAGCACAATAAAATGAAATCATGGTTTTCCCCATCGTTGTACTATTTTTACAAGACATTATGGCACTGGTTGTATAGGGTTTTATGTTTTTCTACATATACAGGTGTTCAAGTTCTATTTTATTTAAAGACAACTACATATCACAGTGTATTTTATATACAATGATATTCATTTGCCTCTCCCTTGGATATAGATCCAATACTGTACCCTTACAATATTGACACTATTACATAGTCCTGATGAAGGCATACTAAAAGAAAGCCGAAACGCCGCGTCAACCTCGTTTGATTCTTCTTGTTTTACTATGTATTTGAAGAAATTTTTTTAACTCATGTGATGTGTTTTTAAATTATTTTTTATATGAATTGTTATTAAATTGTGTAATAAATCCCACTTAATTTGTTTACCAAAACATGGTTTTGATTAGTTTTATTAATCTCTTTCGCCTCTAAGAATTACCTTCATGTGAATTTTTTGTTACTGTCTATGTATGCCACTGGTTGTTAGAATTAGTACACACAATTTTGTCTTTCCTACCGTGAGTATGGTATGCTGTCTCTCAATATTGACACACATATAGGACGACATTGTCCAGTAACTTGGGACATTCTTTGTTCTTAAACTACTTTATGTACCGAGCTCACTGTGCATGGCAGCAATTACTTTTCAAATGGCCATTAGATGGGTTGCTCATAACGGGTCTAAGTGAATCTACTGAGCAGTCTAGATTGCGCGTTGGAAGTAAGTGGAATAGAGGCTTGGAGTACAGGGTTTGGCCATTAGCCTGGCCATGAACGCCAGCCTGCTGAGCATGACCAGAGTAGACCCTGACCTTTTAATTCATTTCTACTCTGTGGTGGGCTAAGGTAAAGCACAGACTAGCTACCCTGAGACCAATAGGCACAGAGGAAATGGTCTCTGCCGTCTGCTTCCTTTGCCACCTTTTTGCAGAGCCATGCCGAATTCCAGTACCTGCATGGAAGGTGTCGGATTTTGACCAATGGCCGCGAGCTGTAATGCCATTTTATGACTTAATTGATGTCATCTATGAGGGTAGTGGTGATGTGCGGTCACTGACGTCATTTATGATGCCACCTGGGACATCCTGTGTAAGTTCGTGAGCAGTACATAAGGAAGTTGTGGTTGTGCAATTCTCCTTAATTTATGAATTTCTTTGGTTTTTAGGTTTACATCATCAACACAACTTCATGTCAACTAAGCCTTTATAGAGGTATTTCAATAATTATTTTATAACAAATGTAATGGGTTTGTAATAATGTACTTTAGCCCCTAGTGAAACTCTAAACCACTGGGCACGCATTCAATCAGGCACAAGTTTTGCTTTCAGCCCAGTGTTGCCGCGTGCTTGGCGTGGACTTTGACCAAGTATTGTACCCAGCTCCTGTGGTCTCAAAACCAACTGTGCGCAGTTTCTGCTAAATGCCGTTGTTTCTGGGTGCAACGTAGGGCTAGAGCATTGCCATTCGCTCAGCTTACTTTCTCCAAAAACCTGCTGTGTATATAGGCTCTGGCTATTTGCAGGAGACTTTGTTTTTAAGACATGGCGTTTAGCATGGTTCCATTTTAGGTCTCGCCTATGCAGCGCGCTCGCGCTACATAGGAGACCTTTAGCTGGCGTCCATCTCTTTTTCGAAGCACATACTTGTGCTTGTGGCGGCATACACCTTGCGGGAGCGCGTAGGGGCGCGCCACAAGCACAAGTATGTGCTTCAAAAAAGAGCAGACCGCGCGCACACACACAAACAGCTGCTGCTTCTTAGCGCGATCGCTTTCACTTTCGCAGCTGCGTCACTTTCACGGCCACGTGGCCAATGCTTCTTTGTAGAGGCCCTTGTGAATGGCCTCTGCATACGGGACGTGGCTTCTTATGGAATTCTTTCGAAGCCAGAATAAATGTGTTTTACATATATTTTTAGGGCTTTTTAAACATTTAAAAAATAAATGGGAATAAAGTGTGGGGCATGGATAATTAGAAAAAAAGCAGCTTCGGTAGTGGGACTGAGAATTGTAAAGAAGCAGGTTTGAGCACAAAACAAACTGGTGGTACCTGCTGGTACGTTGCCAGGAATCCATTTTCATGAGTAGTCTCCCTCTTAATGATTGCTATCTACAATGTAGAATACTTTACATGTTTAGAGAGTCATTCGACTTCTCATGCATTTGTCCATCAGCTCAGTTATTGGCTCTCAAACATCATCTTCAACTGCATGGGACATTAATGCTTCAGTGTCCGATATGTCATGCTATTTTCCTTGGCATTCTTCCTGTTATTCAATGAACTTCTTATCCTGGTTATGTGTCTTTACTTAGTCGGACAGTATTGTTGACTCAACGAATATTATACTTTATTTGTTACATTTTAGAGGGTCGTTAAACACATACATTCGTTGACGTGCATGTGCATTAGTAACTTGTTTGGCAAACATATATACACTTCCAAGAATGTGATTGAGTATCATACATATTCAAGACTAGCAAGGTGCATTGCGCCAGTCCCATGCACAGTAATGAGCAGCGATTCTCAAGCATATTTAAGGAATCACACATTACGTTCCAGGGCACACATGCATTTTACTCAAGCTTGCATCTACATTGAAGAACAGTGTATGAGCATGTTTGAGAATTCTTTGGCATCCTAGTGAACCATTAGCAGAATTCATGATGCGCATTACTCAAAGGCAAGTTTCAGAGCAACAATAATTCTATTTTATTCCTGTTAGTGTGCATATGGAGTATGTAAAGTACACCTCTTCTAATATTTTGAGATTTTTGTAGCAAGTGGAATATCTTCAGAAAAACAATGTAGGTAGACATATGTGTATGTTAAGTAAACGGTTTCTCATTATCTTCCTGCTTCACTTGTTCATGCTTCACCTTTTGCAAATCCAATGAGTCAAGACGTTTCTGAAGAGGACAGTGTGTTTGGAGGTCACATCATCAAACCCACAACTATCTCTTGTTTCTCATCTACCCTTTTACTGTATGTACCGGCAACTGTGCATGGTGTTTCTGACTGTTTCCTGACTGATTGTTCTGATAAAGGTGTTGGGGGCATTCCAGTGTAGTGTAGCTCCTATCTTCCCAATAGGCTCTGCGCATTGGAATAGTACCAACAGCAGTAAAGGCCTAGGCCAGACGTTAACTAGGTCTACTACTGTCGATGCTAGACTTAATTTTTGGGTTTGCCAGCTAAGCTCAGAGTTCGCTAGAAACTTTCTCGAATGTTCAAGGAAGGATTAACTTCCCTGATTAGACAAGAAGGGATTTAGTTTCTGACAACCATAGAACATGACAACTTTGCTCTCCCCTAATCAAGAGTCAATCTCAAGAGTCGTGTGAGCACAAGGCAATTATTTTACTCAGTCAGTACGTGCATTCTTAGTCTCATCAGAATGTAGAGAAAAGGAAGAGACGGGCGTGTTCAATAAAAGGTGTTATTTATTGATCAGTCTCTTTTCTCGTACAAGAGAAATGGATCGATATTATTGCAATACTTATAGTTAAGTAAAGTGCATACATTAAAAGCAATAGTATAAAATAATACTGTAAAAACATTGATATGGTTTCTGAGCCATATGATGTTTAAAATGATTAAAATATATTTACATACACATATACATTTGACTAAACGTACTCAACTGGTGTTTCTAAATACGCCTACCCCGTGTACCTGACCTCAGTCTAATGCGTGGGCGGGAATAGAAAGTTACAGTTTAAGTTAAGTTTGTTTTTGCCAAGTGAATAACTAAAGAATTCTCTGTGAGGGGTTATTCAGTTCTGTACCTGGAATTTAGGATGAATGAGGAATGGTATCTCTTTCTCTGCTCTCGATATTCCAGGCTGCCTGCGAGGGCTGCCCAGAAGCGCCGGTGCTGGGTCTCTCGGCTTGAGATAGCAGCGCGTCTCTCAGCGCGTCAGGAAGGCGGGGCTGCTGCCAGCGGGGTCTGCTTCTGCTCTCGGCTTCGGCAAGTATGGCTGCTCCGTCTTGTCACCACGCGTGTGTTTGCATAGGGCAAGGTCGGCAATATTTATACCTTAAAGGTGCCGAGATTGACGTAAGGATGGACATAGGTACGTCAATAAAGATGTCATACGACTTGCTCGTTAGCACATTCTTTTGCAAAAGTTCTCTGTGAAATCAAAACAATGGCCGCACGGATTTTCCAGGTTGTCATAGGTTTGATTTGTTATGAGAACGTCGTATGCCTTATCAGGGGCTGGAGGAATGTCGCTTGTCTAATTAGATCTCAAGCGTTATGACCTAATCAGATAACACGTTCCTGTGCCGTAGTGTGACTGCGTCAGATAACGGTATCTGCATCATGGGGGATTTCTTGCCTCATGGGCTGACTGTTAGTTAACTAGCTAGGTAGTTTAACCAGAATAGGGTCAGGAATAGGGGGATCGATTCAGGACCTATAGAAATACACGACACCCACTCCACGCTAACTATGGTCATATCTACTAATCTATGCATAGTATAACATAGTACAACATACTATAGAGTATAGTGTATACCTTACCACCCCAAAATACATAAATGCATTTCGAAATTTTCAAATATACTGAAAAATTGCAGTCATATATATTGTATGCACTTAAGCTATGAATTAAATGCAAAGGTAAACACGCATTGTAATGCATTATTGCTTTTGATATATGAGAAATACACATGAAATGGCTCTTAATATAGCTATACAGAAAGGAAGGTCGAGACCATTTCATCACATAATAAAATATTTGTGAACATACCAGCGGGCAGCTAAAGTCTATATAAAGTATCTAAAATAGAAATCTTAGTTCTCTAGGAATAGTTTCTTACTTTAAGCAGAAGATCAGTGTCCCGGGGAAAAAAATATATAGAAAAATATTTTAAGGGCTTGCTGAAAAAAGTTGCTGTCCGTGAACTGGATTGTAATTGTTCATGTGACTTTATTTTTAAAGGTTGAAGGCCGAATTCAGGGAACGCCGTGTGCGAGTTTACTCAAAAGTCTCTATTTCTGTTCCGGAGAGAACATCATATCATTCAGGCTTTCGAAAAAACTGTCAACAGCTTCATGGGAAAGTTCCACTAAGTCGGAAATAGGGGTAACCATGCATTCGTGCGCATGATTGTCTCCATTGACATTCTGATTTGCATTGCTGACAGAAGGTCGTACCTGTTCGATGCTGCTTTCATCTCGAATTTCACTACTCTTCAATCGTAGTGGTGAAGATTCCAGGAATGCCGTCATCAGAATTGGCAGCCTTTGAGGGCAGCACAAAGCGTGAACCTTGGTAGGAACCAACAGTGTATCTGCATCCACCGGCGCATCCGATTGTAGCGTCAGACAGGTGTCTAACACGCATTCTTCTCCGCATAGCAGACACCTTAGTACAGGTAAAACACACCTTTGCCACAAGGTTGAAGGCCGAATTCAGGGAACGCCGTGTGCGAGTTTACTCAAAAGTCTCTATTTCTGTTCCGGAGAGAACATCATATCATTCAGGCTTTCGAAAAAACTGTCAACAGCTTCATGGGAAAGTTCCACTAAGTCGGAAATAGGGGTAACCATGCATTCGTGCGCATGATTGTCTCCATTGACATTCTGATTTGCATTGCTGACAGAAGGTCGTACCTGTTCGATGCTGCTTTCATCTCGAATTTCACTACTCTTCAATCGTAGTGGTGAAGATTCCAGGAATGCCGTCATCAGAATTGGCAGCCTTTGAGGGCAGCACAAAGCGTGAACCTTGGTAGGAACCAACAGTGTATCTGCATCCACCGGCGCATCCGATTGTAGCGTCAGACAGGTGTCTAACACGCATTCTTCTCCGCATAGCAGACACCTTAGTACAGGTAAAACACACCTTTGCCACATTGGTCGAAATGATAGAAACCAAGTCATGTTTAGGTCTCTAAGCCGGGAGAGTCCCAGGATTTTTGATATCCGGTCCCGGTATCCAATGGCTAGGATCGTATCTTCCATTGTCGCGAGAGTTTGATCTGTGACATGGGTTGCCATAACGAAAAATAAGGACTAGGAATAGGATTCCTGCAATTAGTCCCAGGATCAGGGGAAGTCCGCCAAAAATCGAATGGACGAAATCTGGAAAAATACCCAGTATGGCTTTGAATGGTGTTAATGCCATCGAAAATACTGTCTTAAATACCTTTGAGACCCCAGTGGTATCAGAAATATTTAAGATTTCGCTCAGGATTTCCGCGAAATGTACGGGGGAATTAGTTGATAATAATGTATGTATCTCTGCAGTCGTCCTTGCGACTTGTAGATCATACGTTTCTTTAGATGACGTGAGCCTTGTAGGCGTCTGAAGAAGCACTGTTTTCATTCTGCTTAAAGTGTCTATTCGAATAGAAGTAATTTTCAAACCGGGCCATGCCCTTGCCTCCCTGTCTGGTAAGGAGCTGGGGAACAAAGAACGTCCACAGCACTTGACCTTCGCCGTCGTGGTGACGAGATAAGGAGTCCCGGGCATAAGACTACAACATCTGCGGTCTACAATAAGAATGTAACTCCCATTATAGAGTCTTTGAAAGAATGGTTCTATTTCAGTTGCAGGTGCGCCTTGCTGGTGACATGAAAGGTTGTATGAATTCCCTTCACAGGCTCCGTGCAAACTAATACCGTTACACAGAAGCGTGCCGCTTAGTGACATAGCACAATTGTTGCCACTAAGAAACACTTTCTGTCCTTTGTTACTGACACATGCATGTGAATAGGGCAGGTTCCAAGTTGTTTTAAGGTACCCCTTTCCCAATTTCTCGTACATGCCAGCCTGTATATATTTTTGGCAGTATTGAAACCTGAAGGTTGAGATTGGAATATTTATGATTCCGTGGATTATCCATTCACTGACAGGTCGTTCTGACATTGTCATTGGTAATCTTTCTAGTTTTTCAATGCTCAAGATTGTATAATCAGCACCCTTCTGCGCCATACCGATTTGTCTATCAGTAAGGTTAAAGATTTGGAATAGTGACGTTGTGTTGATTAAACGCCAAGGCACATAGCCTGAACGCAGATTTTGTAACGTCCAGCCAAGCTGTACAATAGAGCGCAATTGTGACTGACCATGTTGTAATAACAGTAAGTCTTGCGATAATATATCGATTGCTGAAGACACAATGCTGTCCAATGAAAATATTCTGGAGGACAGAGTCATTAACCCATTGTCCACTACAGAAAGTGATTTTTCCAAATTAATACGGTCAATTTCCCGTATTCTTTCTGCTGTCTCAATTTGAGTAACCTTCCAGGCCTCATTGTATGCTGCATATACAGAGGCTGCTATGAAACGCTTTTGACGCTGTTTGCGTGGTCCCAGTATGAAATCACGCAAGTCAGCACCATCAGTAAGTAAAGTTAGGTGTTGCTTAATTTCAGGCAGTGTGGAAGACTGTAGCCATTGAAGGCATAATTTGCCCACACTGTAGGTTGTTATTATCCCTGGGTGATGTCTTTGAGGATATCTAGGGTCTGGCCTGGTCATTTTAAAACCCTGTGTTTTATTCAGGAATCTATCTTGACAGTGATTTGTATCTGTGGGCCAGATCAACCATTGTTTCCAATCAGGATGTGTTCTGTTTTGGTTAAGTATATGGTTTATGTCTATTCCTTCATCTGTATCAGAGTTATTGTTAAACATTGTTGGCTTTGGAATAGACAGGTTATTTAAATCTTTGATTTTGGCTAAGCCAAGACAGGTGGTTTGTTGAACAGTGTCATTTAGAAATATCATTTGTTCTGGGATCATGCAGGCTCTAAACAAAGCTTCTATACCCTGTACTTGCCATTCTTTTGTACCCCAAACACTTTTCAAATCAACATTTTTGTCCCAATAATCAAATCCAAATGTATTCATTTTTTCAAAGAATGAATCTGAATATATCAATTTTGTGTTGGTTATCATGGTTTTCATCCCTGTCTTGTTTGACAATTTGTAATAAAATGTTTCAGCATTAGTTATGTTAAAACCTGAAAAATATGAATATTTGTCATAAACGGTTCTAGAGCTCCCTTTTGGAGGTGTAGCACAATGTTCCCATTGATTATAATTTAAAACATTTCTAGGTTGTGCAGATTTATGCAAGAAATGGTTACCATAATGGTTATAGCAATACATACTATCATAATTTGTAGAACCTTGCAAATAATCATGTTTTGTAAATTTAGCAGACATTACTAAGTCAGACATCATATTGTTTATACTCTCGAAGTCCCAATCATCAGCAAATGAGTTTGGTTTTGCAAAGTCACTCAAGGAGATCTTGATTTGGTGTGGATATTTCAGGATCTCGACCGGACCATAAATTTCATAGTCAGTGTTGTCCCAGGCTACCCCACCAGGTATTGGAATTGCTGTGAAGTTGGCTGAAGAAAGTTCTGAAGAAAGTTCTCGTTTCTCGACGTGTGAAGATGTGTGTGGTTTGAGGACCAAGTTGATGTTCTGACTTGCTGTGTCCATTTTAGCATATTTTCCCTCAATGAAGCGTCCCAAGGTAAATACCATGATGAGCCAAAGTATGAGGATAAATGCACCAAAACCCACCCAAAATTCAATCCATGGAGTAGCCAGATATGTTTCTTTCAGTTGTTTCAAAAGTTCCTTAGCTTTGTCTTTAAAGGATTTTGATGATGGCTGTGTCTTTTGTTCGCTGAAACCTTCAGAGGAATCATCGAAGTTGATGAAGTAACCAGATGCAGTTCTGTCAATTGTTCCAATTGGTTCAGGATTTTTGTTTCTTGCATTTTCACTTGGAACTTCATTGTAGATTGGTGTGTCTCTGCTAAATGTCTTTATTTGGGTTTTCAGAGGTCTGAGTTCTATTGCATTGTTGCATAGTCCCTGTTGTTCTTCTTTAGGCGTTTCGAATGTGATGAGCCTCTTTGTTAGGACCTCTGTACTGGTAGCAAACCTTGGTGTTCTGCTACTTATTGGGAGTCCACTTGGCCTACTGTTTGTTATCGGCCACATGTTGTGGTTTTACCAGGTCGATGGATACAACTCGGTTCTCCTTTTTACCAGCAAGTGGCGGTAGTACAACTGATCTTGTCCCGTTGACAGACCAGACAGGAACTGCTTTTCTGTAAGAAGGCCCAAATTCCTTCTTTACCGCGATCTTCTCCCTGACTAGATCCCCGATTTTTGGAATCCAGACAGGTCTTGCTGGGACAGGTGGTGAATCTTCAGTGGTTGTTGGCTGTTGTTTCAACTGTATGTTGCTCAGGTCTTTTCTTGTTTTGTTTAAGTCCTGCAAAATAGCCAAACGGTCTTTGACATCAAAGGTTTTTTCTATTACCACTGAAGTCTGACTATCAAGGTCAGAGATCAACATCCTAGTTCCGAATAATAATTCGTACGGACTGAATCCCTTCAGAGAATTTCTTGGCAAGTTATTTAGACTACGTTGGACACTTATTAGATGTTTGACCCACCCAGCTCCTGAACCTAATGTCCTTTCCATTATAGATTGCTTTCTGCCTTGGTTTTTTCTTTACACCATCCCATACCCTCAGGAAGGAAGTGAGAAGATTCCCGCTGGGCTGTGCTCATTTGGCCATTCTTTCCCCCCCCAGGCTGGATTGCCTGAGTGAAAAAAAATGGTCGAACGTAGCATGCTCTTAGCGTATATGCCATTTAGACTCGCAAATCTTGTATAACAGTCCGGACGTCAGCCGAGTGCTGTGGATCTACATTATAAGTGGAACTAGCCTGTGTATGTTAATCGCAAGCCATTCTTTTTGTTGGTAATATTATCTGCCTTGATACGACGAGGTATTAAACTGCTTCTCTCCCCACTGCGATCTCTGTTGCAGTTTGGGCAGTTTTTTACAAACATGGTGTAGTGCAGGCTCATGCCTGGCCACCAGTACCGTGATTGTAATTCTTCCAGAGAATCTTTTAATTTAAGGTGTCTGAGACCCTCGCCCATGTGTGCGTCTGCGATTAACAAGTGTCTCCTGTCCATGTTTGGAATCACTCTATCCCCCACTCCAGGGATTCGAGCAAAAGGGACGGAGTTTGCATCGATTATGTATGTATAATTGAGTGGATAGTTGATCGGTAACGCTGAGCAGTCGCCTTTTGATGACGTTTTCACCGCCAGCATTGTTTCACCGTCAATGTATTTTAATGTACGCTTTTTTCGATCTACGGGAGCCGGTTTACTGGCTGCCGCTGCGGCTGTTTCAGCCAATGAATTCCCTACAACGTGAACGCCATCACGCTGATGACTCAGTGAGTGAGTCACGTGAGTCTTTGGTAGTTCTTTTTTCAAAAGAGCTACTTGTTCCCAGAGAAATCTCTGCTTTATTGGTGCATCTGTGTCATCTTTGTAACCGTTCTGAATCCATGTCTGCAAATCCGTGTTATATGCTTTGACGCAGAAATATGAATCTGACACTATAAGTGTCGGGAATTCGCGATCCGCATTTTCTAGCGCCATTTTCAAAGCTATTATTTCAGTTTGTAGTTCTGAATTAGTTTCTACTGAGTGTGATTTTGTTAATAGAGGTCTTAGTTTACCTCCGCGCCACACTTCTTTTGTGATCTCACATGTGGGATTGTATGCATGTTCTCCCCAAACGGAGGGTTGAGCATGTCCGTCTGTATAGATCACACAGGCGTAATGTCGTAGAGGCAGAATGTCGATTGGCAGAGGATACGTCTTTTCATATTTTAGATTTCTTAATTCTTCTAGTTCTGGATCAAAGTAGTAGTATACTTTGTCCGTTGTGATTGAATTCACCCATTGTATCCATTCTGGATCCAATGTTGTTGATGGTAAATTACACGGTGTTGTTAATGCCTCAAAAGCTGATTCAGCTGTTCTGACTGTGATATGTCTACCCTCAGCTATGTCTTTTTCTCTAGCTATTGCGGTTTGAACTGCTTGAACAATTTTTCCTTTGTTGCTGAATCTCTGTTCAGCTTTTGTGTACAAGTGTGATTTGAATGCAATTGGTACCTTTTCTCCCTCATTAGAGGTCAGGTATGTGAATCCGCATCTCCCTGGGATGACTCGGATCACAAGGTTGCGTGTATTATCACGGGTTTCTAATTTTGTCTTAATTAGCATGTCTGTTTGTAAGGATCTCAAAATTTCTGTGTGTGTTTGAGTCCAACTGGATCTTTTAAAGTCTGGTTTAATTAGATCATAAAGGGGTTTGACCCTTTCTGCGTAATTTGCAATGTATGTTCTTCCGAAATTTAGGAAGCCTAGAATTGACTGTAGGTTTTTTAGTGTTTTAGGAGCTTGGATTACGGCACATTTCTCTAGGAAATTGTCTGCCAGGCTTTTACCTTCACTTGATAACTCATATCCTAAGAATAGGACCGTCAGATGGGCAATTCTGGATTTTTTGAAGTTGAATTTGTAACCCTCTGCAGCGAAACCAAGTATTATGGTGTTCACTCTTTTCAAGTGAGTCTCCAAGTCATCATCTGTTAAGTAAATGTCATCGACATAAGATAATGCTTCATCATCATATAGTTGTAGTAATTCTGTTACTCTCGCTGAGAATACCCCCGGGCTGTGGTATTGTACCCCTGGGCTAACCGACAGAATTGTTTTTGAGTGCCATTTACTGAGAAAGCTGTTAAATATCTGCTCTCTGGTGCTATATTTTGACAAAAGAATCCATTGGAGATGTCCAAGGTTGTTTTGTATTTTTTGCGCACTATGTTATTCATTAGTGCAGCACTGTGTGAGTTTTGCACTGCAAAAGTTTTGCAACATGTGTTAAGGTGTCGGTAATCCAAAACTAGACGGTACGAATTGTCTGGTTTGGAGACCGGAAACAAAGGATTGTTCATTTGTGAGGTGCAAGTTTCAATCACCCCCTGGTATTCTAGCTGATCTAGTATTTCATTTACTTGTTTTTTAGCTTCTTGCTTAATTGGGTACTGCCTTTGTGCAGTTGGTTGTGATTTTAACTGGATTTTGTGAGGAGGAGAATCCTCATCCCATCCTACATGATTTTTATATAAAGCAGGTGCTAAGGCCACTGCCCACTTTCTAGCAAGTGTATATTTTTTATGAATCGGGATTTGATTCGAGAAGGCAGGCATAATTACTTCTTCGCCATGAGGGCACTCCCTGACAAACTCTGGTGGCCAGTCTTTTTCAGCTAGAAGGATGTCATAGCCCTTGGATAGGTTATCCCAAAATAGTCCCCTTATTTTCCTAGTCTTATCTCCCTCTATACGTAATGTTATCTCGTATATTTTGTGGGGCTTGCTAACTCTGGTATCTGCAGTTTCCACTTGAAGGTATTCATTCGTGTCCACTGTCTCCAGATGATTCATAAGGACTTTGCGAGCTATGCTCACCTCTGCTGCGCTGTCTAGCATTGTCTGAGCCCACTCTCCGTTTTTCAGTTGTGTCCTCAGTATTCTCGGCATTGTAAACTACCTTGATACTGGCTACCTTCTTTTTTGGAAATTGTGATTTCTTTTTCAGTTGAGCAGGTTCCTTGTCTTTGGACTTGGCGTGCTCTTCTGATCGTCCTCTTCTTTCCGATTTCTGCGAGGAATTCTGAAAAGATTGAGAGGGACGTGTATCAATGTCTTGATATCTATCAGGTTTTTTAATATTATCCCTATTTCTAAGGTTATATCTATTCCCAGAGGGGTCACTCTGCGGTGACCTGTCTTTGGTTTGGAGATTTCTCTCTTCGCCTAGGAGACCTTCCTCTGGACTGGAACTTCTTTTCTTTAGGATTGGATTGTTTGTTCCCATCCCAGTTCTTTTTTGGTGAATTATTATTATTAAAAAATATTTTTTCTGGACTTGTAGTCAGTTGCGGTTTTACTGGTATTCCACCTAGACTATCTCTGCCTAGTTCTTCATAGGATTTTTCTATGATTCTGGCAATTTCAGCTGGTTGGTCTGCTATATCTGTCTCTTTTAACCTCTGGCGGATCGCCACGTTTGCTGCTTCACCTTTTATGTTGGCTAATAATATAGCCGAGACCTGCTTGAAGTCTTTCAGTAATTTCATTCCAAGAGTTAAAGCTGGTTCTGGACCGTATTCATCTTGAATTTGTTTTAGCACATCTGGTATTACCGAAATGGATGGAACACCGTGCGTTTTTGTGTAGATTGAAGCAAAGACTGTACCCCAAGTGTCACAGTCCTCTATGTGTGGTGCGATTCCCATTGGGAGACATATAGTCAGAATCCTGTGTTTTTCTAATGGGGTGGTGTCAGGAAACACCGCCTCTATTTGGGTAATTTTCTGTGCCAACCAGAATGGTATTTGTTCCCGTTTAGCTGGAACTTTACCTAGGCAGGATTGGATGTTCTGTGGTGTAATTTTATTTGTGTTCCCCTGGTGAGGGGTCAGCTGTGGTAGTTTAATCGCTGGCTGAATTGTTGAAGTCCGCATTACATACTGAACTAATTGTCTATGAATTTTTAGTAGTTGTTTTAGCTGTATTAACAGCTCTGCTGCAGGCATTCTTTCGATGTCTGGATGTGGTGTGTATCCGGCTAAGACCGGCCACGTTGCTCCTGGTCTACCTAAAGGACCGAGCCTTGTAATGTGATTGTTATGTATTAGGGCGCCATCAAATAAGAGCAAATGCTCTTGGAATTTGAGTGGTACTTCCACCTCCTCGAAAGGAGTGTACGTTTCAGGAGGTTCCTCTACTTTGTAATAGTGGAAGTACTTTGTTACAGCATTTGCTGCTGGAAAATGTATCCATGTATAGTATACCTCTGTCTACCGATATTCGTGTGCCTCGATTACGAATATGACTGTGCCACCTCTAGGTGTCAGTCCATTTTCTATAAGTTTTAAGGTTATAGATCTCCTTTTAATGACCGGAATGAGTGTTATATTCGGGTCTGCTGCTTGCATGGTAGCATCAGCATCTGCTATTTCAGTAGCTAATCTAATTGCCTCTCTTTCCTCCTCATTGTCAGACATTTTACTGTCAATAAGGTTATTTTGTTTGTTTGCAGATCAGGTTTCTTTATGGAAACAGAGATTAGATGCACAATATTCTGGAACTGTTTAATCCTTCAACGTTGACTAGACCAAGAACCTTACATAGGAGTTCCCTCCTGCGAGGTTTTGGAGGATATAATAACCTTTCACCCACTCCAGACGTCTTTGGAGTATTTGGGAAAAGGGGTCTGAGTGAGAAAGCACGACTGAGTTACTCTAAATGTCTTACGTTAGTTTTATCGCCCTTTCCAAACACGTTGGCCGCCATGTAGTGTAGCTCCTATCTTCCCAATAGGCTCTGCGCATTGGAATAGTACCTACAGCAGTAAAGGCCTAGGCCAGACGTTAACTAGGTCTACTACTGTCGATGCTAGACTTAATTTTTGGGTTTGCCAGCTAAGCTCAGAGTTCGCTAGAAACTTTCTCGAATGTTCAAGGAAGGATTAACTTCCCTGATTAGACAAGAAGGGATTTAGTTTCTGACAACCATAGAACATGACAACTTTGCTCTCCCCTAATCAAGAGTCAATCTCAAGAGTCGTGTGAGCACAAGGCAATTATTTTACTCAGTCAGTACGTGCATTCTTAGTCTCATCAGAATGTAGAGAAAAGGAAGAGACGGGCGTGTTCAATAAAAGATGTTATTTATTGATCAGTCTCTTTTCTCGTACAAGAGAAATGGATCGATATTATTGCAATACTTATAGTTAAGTGCATACATTAAAAGCAATAGTATAAAATAATACTGTAAAAACATTGATATGGTTTCTGAGCCATATGATGTTTAAAATGATTAAAATATATTTACATACACATATACATTTGACTAAACGTACTCAACTGGTGTTTCTAAATACGCCTACCTCGTGTACCTGACCTAAGTCTAATGCGTGGGCGGGAATAGAAAGTTACAGTTTAAGTTAAGTTTGTTTTTGCCAAGTGAATAACTAAAGAATTCTCTGTGAGGGGTTATTCAGTTCTGTACCTGGAATTTAGGATGAATGAGGAATGGTATCTCTTTCTCTGCTCTCGATATTCCAGGCTGCCTGCGAGGGCTGCCCAGAAGCGCCGGTGCTGGGTCTCTCGGCTTGAGATAGCAGCGCGTCTCTCAGCGCGTCAGGAAGGCGGGGCTGCTGCCAGCGGGGTCTGCTTCTGCTCTCGGCTTCGGCAAGTATGGCTGCTCCGTCTTGTCACCACGCGTGTGTTTGCATAGGGCAAGGTCGGCAATATTTATACCTTAAAGGTGCCGAGATTGACGTAAGGATGGACATAGGTACGTCAATAAAGATGTCATACGACTTGCTCGTTAGCACATTCTTTTGCAAAAGTTCTCTGTGAAATCAAAACAATGGCCGCACGGATTTTCCAGGTTGTCATAGGTTTGATTTGTTATGAGAACGTCGTATGCCTTATCAGGGGCTGGAGGAATGTCGCTTGTCTAATTAGATCTCAAGCGTTATGACCTAATCAGATAACACGTTCCTGTGCCGTAGTGTGACTGCGTCAGATAACGGTATCTGCATCATGGGGGATTTCTTGCCTCATGGGCTGACTGTTAGTTAACTAGCTAGGTAGTTTAACCAGAATAGGGGGATGGATTCAGGACCTATAGAAATACACGACACCAGCATGAGTTAAAGTGGTTCTCAATTTTACCTTGTTAGTGATGCATTAAAAAAATTATTCCCACATTCAGTTACCTCAAAAAATAAGATCTATCATGTGGGCCGCTATCTCTACCCTTTGAATATTCATCTACATGAATACTGTGCTGTATCTTTTTTGTTTTGATTAGCAGAGAGGTAAGCCTGTTTGGTGTCTTTGTAAAGGAGCATCTTCAGATGCTTTGACTAACCTGTTTTTTTGTGAGGAAAGTGTTGGGCTAAGACCCTGGGGGACAGGTAGTATTTGTTCTTTTTGGTTTTGTTAGGGTTTTAGTCGTCAGTGCTTTACAGTGCTTTCAGGATGACATTGACACTGCTTGTAACTTGCATGGTCTTTTGCCTGAACTTCCAAGCCAAATGGGCAATTAAATGTGAAGATTAAACACCATATCTGAAGTCTTGTCGAATAATACCAAGTGGTTAAGAGAGAGTGACAGGTGCATAACCCCTAAGGGGTGGAAAAGCTCAAAATCTGCCATAATATGTATTCTTTATGTTCCAGTGTTTGCAGATGTGCAAATATTTGCGACCTTAAATAGATGGGAAATTGAAAGAAGTGTTTAAGGTCCTTTTGGTTACAGTAGAGATGTATTCAAAATGGTCTGGCATTTTACATGTAGCACTGCTTGGTAGCTTACACATATATATCATTAAACAGGCCTAGATATTTATTGTGAATAATCCTATTAACAAACATTAATGATTACAGTTTGTAATTGATTATCTGAAACTGGCTAGTTCTGGTTGCCACCACAGCTTTAATCATCATGAAACTGAAATCAGAAGCACAAATGTGATGCTTGGGGGTGTGTGTGTGTTGGGGGGGGCTGGGCTGGGGAATCCAAGGGCCAGAAGTATCAAAGTGTTTTGCGCCTTCTGTGTCTATGGGAATATGCATTCATGCATATGGCCCCAAATGTCTA
Source organism: Lissotriton helveticus (assembly GCF_964261635.1). NCBI lineage: Eukaryota > Metazoa > Chordata > Amphibia > Caudata > Salamandridae > Lissotriton > Lissotriton helveticus. The sequence goes on along the minus strand of NC_136057.1, from coordinate 803,158,272 downwards.
ATTTAATAGCTATTCCAATCTTCCTGACAACTCTTTAGGCGTAGCCTGAAGGTTGATGTTCACTGATGAAAGCTCAGATTTGCGGTTTGCTCTCAAATTAGTCTGGTAGCTTCACAGATTTAATTTTATGCATATGTTACTGTCTTTGTTGAAGTACACCAGATCAGGGGTTGACTTGAATGAGCAAATATTGGATTGGCTTAAATGGCTGTTTTTAGGTCTCGCCCAGCGCAGCGTGCATGCGTTGCTCTAGGAGAGGGCCTCTTGCAATAACTCCAGACCGTCACTCGTGCGTGTGGCGGCCTGCAGCTTGCGGGAGTGAGCAGGGGCGCGCAGGGTACCATCTGTTCTGTTTCAGGGTAGCTTTCCCTTTTGGGGCTGCTTGGACGCGCTTGCTTGACTTTGATTTCATTCACTCGCTTGACTTTGCTACACTAGAGTGTGATGAGAATCTAGTGCTTTTCTAATCTATTTCCTGCTTATATATTGAAGACTTGTGGAAAACTACTTCGCAGACAAAGTCAAACTTTATCAATGATAAACCAGATTCTGCTCGATGAATTGCAATGGGCAGCAGAACTTAAAAATAAAAAATAAGGGGGCGTGGCTAGCAGCCGAGCATGGCGGCAGCTTACTAGCGGAGCTCCGTGAGAGAGGCGATATCCCCCGTTGATCCGCCGCACTGATCCGTTTCAATTATTCACCCCGGTGGGGCTGACCGGGTCCGGAGCCGGGCGGAATCCCGCAGAGGCGTCTGACGGGCTGACGAACACCCGCGACTGACGGAGGACGATCCGGCGCGGTGGGGCCTGCGTGAGGTGGAGAGCCGCGGCCTGCCCTGGAACTGTAGACCGGGCGGAAGTGAGGTGTAGGCGGGGCTCGGGAGCAGGAAGTGGTCGGTGCCCGGGACCTGGGGACGCCGCAGCGGAAGGAGGTAGCGGCGATACACAGGCGCCCAGCGCCGGGCGCGGAAGACATACCGGCGCCCCGCCGGGACCTCGGGGAAGCCCCCGGACTGAGGCTGCGACGCCCGACTCTCCAGTCACACCAAGAGCAAACAGAAAGAGAGCCGGCGAGCAACGTACGGTAGGGAGTGAAGGGCAGCACTGGGGGCCCCCCCTTCCCCCCCCCCCCGCAGGATACCTGGAGCAAGGTGGTGGAGGCCAGGCACAATCAGAAGGGCCCCCCTGACGAGGATCAATAAGCTGCCGGAATCACACGTGGGCATCTAGCATACACAGTCTGCACCCCCTGGCGGCGGGGCCCCCCCACAGCGAGACACTGGCGGTGTGAGGCGGAGTGTGGGGACAGCCAAGTGGGACGGAGGCTGCTAGAACTACGCAGGGGCACCCCAATAACCTGTGCACTGGGGCAGCTCAGGACTTAGTGCCGGAGGCGCTGCTTACACCGCCGGGATCCTGGCTGCCTCCCCCCCCTTGAAGTGATCCTGACCTTAAGTGACCACGGGACAGTTGCAGCCGGATAGCAATTTTTGGAGGCTGGGAGGGGGGCCGTCGCTTGCACCTGGCGGACAGAGCCTGAGGACACGACGACCACACGATCCAGAAGTGGGGCAGCCACGAGACGGGCCATGTCAGGGAGAGGCCCCAAAAGCAACGCAGTTCAGGCAAAACTGGACAAGTTTGCATACGATAAAGGCGCCCAGCCACCGGTGGAGTCCCGTACTTCGTCGGGCGGGCCTCGAGAGGGGGAGGGCACGAAGAAACCGACGCTGGAGGATGTGATGCGTGCCTTAGCACAGGTGCAGACCACTGTGGGCTCCACTGCTACGGAAGTCACCCTGATCAGAGCCGACCTTCACAAGATGTCTGAAAGAGTAAAGCAGGTGGAGGTGGTGACGAAGTCCCTGGTGGAGGATGTTTCTGAATTACAGCTCGCAATGGAGAAAATGGCGGCCGAAAACAAATTCCTCAGAGACAAGATGGACGATCAGGAAGGGCGCTCGAGGAGGAACAACGTCCGCATTTTGGGAGTGCCGGAGTCGGAAGGGAAGGGGGCAACCGACCTATTTGTGGAGGACCTGATCAAGACACACCTGCAGCCGAAGGGCCTCTCTAGCTTCTTTTCGGTGGAGAGGGCCCATAGAGTGCCTGGTGGAACGCCCAAACCGGGGGCGACCCCTCGGCCTATCCTTGCAAGACTATTCAACTTCCGAGACAGGGACGCCATCCTGCAGGCGGCGAGAGTTTCCCCACCTGTCCGTATTCAAGACTCGTCTATCGCCTTCTTCCCGGATTACACTGCTGAGGTGGCACGCAGAAGGAAGACCTTCTTGGAAGTCAAGAAAGCACTGAGGGCGAAGGAACTGCCGTACTCCATGATCTTCCCGGCGCGTCTCCGAGTGGAAGCAGAGGGCAAGGCCTGGTTCTTTGAGTCGCCGGAGGCAGCGCAGGACTGGTTGGAGGGTTGGAGATCCACGAATCACTCTCGTCGCACGAAGAGACAGGACCGGACACACAGAAACGACAGGCCTCCTGAATCACGGTCACCCGGCAGGGAAGGAAGGAATACCTCACCGGCATTGAACAGTCAAGGCGCTGAAGGAGGGGTGGAAAGCTAATTCTACATGAGACGCTGGTTAATTGCCCGTTAAGATGTACTCTAGCGGGAGGACAAGCCTGAGAGCTGGGCCTGGAGGACTGGGGGGCAGGGATGTCGCCTGCTCCGGAAGATTCTCCACCCCAGCACGCAAGTACACTGTTGATGGGATGGGTTAAGCACTCTGCTAAGTTGGGGAGGCGGGCGGTTGTAAGTCCGTTAGGCAGGGAAGCAGGGAGGAAGGTGGGGGGTAGGGGTTGTTCACATGTTATAGTAGTTCCGCGAGCAAGGTCTAATGTTCCACTGGTACAGATACACACCCTGGGTCTGACACTGGGCGGGCGCACCCTGTGCCGAGGGCCCGGCTCCTACGCCTCGTATCACACAACACACAATGCAGGCCATACAATCACGAGCAGCTGAGGAGGTGACGCAGCGAGCCCAAGTAACGCTGCTCAAGCTCATGTCCTGGAATGTGCGAGGGTTGGGGGACAAGATCAAAAGGGGGTTGGTGCTGAATGCGGTGAGGAGAATGGGGCCAGCTTTGGTGCTCCTCCAGGAGACGCACCTTACAGGGTCTGCGACAAAGGCGCTTGATAGAAAAGGTTACAGGATGGTGACACACTCAGAGTTCTCCACAGGTTCGAGGGGAGTGGGCATTCTGTTGAAGAAGTCAGCTCAGTTTATTACACTTAGCACCAAGGTGGATGCGCAGGGATGCTTCGCGGCGCTCCAGGGCCAATGGGAGGGGAGGCTATTGAACGTGGTCTCCGTGTATATCCCTCCGGCACTACACTCGGTCATGCTTCCGGAGCTGGGTAAATTCCTGCTGCGTCTGCCTGAGGGAGACACGATAATAGGGGGAGACTTCAACGCAATACTCGATCCCACTACAGACAGAATGCCCGTGATGGCACGTGCGGCCGGTCCCTCCCAGTTGCAGAAATATATGACGGCGCTGGGACTGATCGACATATGGCGATATCTGCGAGGCAATACACTTACCATTCCACGGTACACAACAGTCTGACACGGATTGACTACTTCATGGCGCTGGGTGGGGGTATACCACATATTGAAACTGCTGAGATACACCCTAGAGGGATATCAGACCACTCACCCATCACTATCGAGCTCTCGACGCAGGAACGGAATCGTAAAAGAATATACCCAATACACGCTTCGTACCTTGCCATCCCTAAGGTTAGTAAGACACTCAAAACAGCGACATCTCACTACTTTCGGGAGAACACTGAGTCAGTGGAGTCAGCGGCCACCCTCTGGGAAGCATATAAGACGGTGCTGCGGGGACAGGCCATTGCCGCTATAACAGGGCACATTAGGGAAAAGCATCGGGAACGGTCGGAACTGGAGTTGGCACTGCAGGAGGCAACAGACACACACGAGGCAGATCCCACGCCGGACACCGCCCAGACGGTTCACCTGCACCAACAAAAGCTTAGGGAACATATTAAATTGCAGACGATGTCACAGATCACCGACACGGCCCATAGAATATACGACATAGGGGACAAGGCGGGGAGAATGTTGGCATGGCTAGACAAGAGGGGAGGCAGTGCCAGAGGAATACAACGCATTCGTGATGAACAAGGGCGGTTAAGCGCATGCCCGGAGGAAATAGTCGAGACACTAGCTGACTACTTTGAAGGGGTGTACACGCAAGCAGATACAGTGACAGCGGATATGGCGAGGGCGGCACTGGAGAATATCCCCATGCCCACGCTCTCCCCGGAGGAGGGAGCGGAACTAGAAGCGGCTATCACAAAGGAGGAGGTTCAAAGGGCGATTCACGCAGTCAGGCCGGGGAAGGCGACGGGACCTAATGGCGTCCCGATAGAGTGGTTCCAGTCCGCAGCGGATGGGCTTGGTGGGCCCTTGCTGGATATGTACCACGACAGCCTAGAACGGGCCTTGCTACCGGTGGATCAGAGGGTGGCGGCCATAATCGCAATACCTAAGCCCGGTAAGGCACCGGAGGAGTGCGGGTCGTACCGCCCCATCTCCCTGATTAACGCCGAACTTAAGATCTTGGCCAAACTCCTCGCCACGCGGTTGATGGCCGTCCTGCCCCACCTAATACACCCAGACCAGTCGGGCTTCATGCCCCACAGGAACACCGCTCTCAACCTACGTAGGGTACATAATGTGCTGGCGAAGGCTGACACACTGACAGAAAAGGCGGTGATCCTGGCACTGGACGCTAAAATGGCGTTTGATATGGTGGAGTGGGAGTATCTGTTCGAAGTCCTGGGGCGTATGGGGGTTGGCCCGAAATTCGTGGCCTGGATCCGTCTGCTATATACCGAGCCATTGGCACACGTGGTCGCCAACGGCCATATCTCCCGGACGTTCCGATTGGGTCGAGGCACTCGTCAAGGCTGCCCGCTCTCGCCATTGCTTTTCGCAATAGCATTGGAACCCCTAGCGACCCTGATAAGAACCACACCATTGCTAAGGGGGATTGTTTGGGCGGAGGGTTGGGAGGACAGACTGTCTCTGTACGCAGACGACATGTTGGTGTATTTATCGGAGCCAGAAAGGGGAGTGCCGGCATTACTGCACATCTGTGACGAGCAGGGGAAGGTGTCGGGGTATACTCTGAATTGGAACAAGTCGGAGCTGTATGTACTGCAGGGCCCGTCCCCCGATCTGGGAGACATGTGCCCTCTCAAACTGGCGGGATCTTCGTTCCGTTACCTGGGGATCCATGTCACGAGGGATCCGGTGGAATTCTTTCGTAAGAATTTATCGCCACCCCTTGACCGCCTTAAACAGGATGTTAAATTCTGGGCGGCGCTACCGCTGACATTGCTGGGTAGAGCGGCACTCTACAAGATGATGTCGCTGCCCCGGTTCCTGTACATTCTGGAGAATACCCCGTACCCGGTCCACGATAGGTATTTCAGGACGGTGGCCGCGGTGGTCGGTGGTCTGATGTGGAGTAACCGCCCGGCGAGGATAGCTCAGGCCAAACTGCATAGGGGGTGGTATGATGGAGGGATAGCGCTACCAAACCTGCAGCTCTATTATTGGGCCGCCCACTTGAAATCCATTAACCAGTGGTTGCATGCTCCCCAGAACGACCCGGCATACCGGGCGGACAGATTACAGCTGGGTACCAACACCATCCTGGCCCCACTTTATGACCTGCGTAAGGCGCGTACACTCATCGGACCCACGAGGCTCGCTGTGTCGCTGTGGCATAGGGCACAGGCGAAACTGGGATGGAAAGGGACGATCACAAGACTGACCCCTTTATGGGACGCGAGGGCACTGGGTAATTTGAGGAGTAGCAAGGGCTTTGCAGCGTGGGACACCATAGGCATATCCACAGTGGGCGATTTGTGGGAGGGGGGTAATGTGATCCCCTTCGACCAACTGCGACAGCAATATGAGATGGGACCCACGGAGCAATATCGGTATATACAGGTGAGGCATGCTTTACTAACCGCCATTCCCGGAGGTACGACACCACCGGAAGCATCTCCCTTAGAGGATAGGCTGCTCACGGACTTCATGCAGGAGAGAGCGACCTCCCTCACGTATCGTAAACTAGTCAATAACCTGCCGGACCCGACCATAGCGCTAAAAGCCAAGTGGGTGGAGGAAGTGGGGGACATGAACGAGTCGGAATGGAATGAGGCGTTGGCGGCACCCAGGGAGGTGGCCATTTCAGCGAGATTCCGCCTTGTGCAACTTAAAATTTTGCACAGGGTGTACTACACACGTACGCTGCTACACGCAATCCACAGAACACAAAATCCGTACTGCCTGCGCGGTTGCGGGGAGGAAGGGACACTATACCACACTCTATGGGACTGCCCCCGCATTCAGGAGTTTTGGAGACAGGTCATGAGGACCATTTCACAGGCTTTGGAGGTATCCCTGACTCCGGCCCCTCGGAGATGTCTACTCAACGTATGGGAACCCACAGACCTCACCAGACACGGGCGGCAATGGGCCACATTGGGTATGGTGATCGCCAAAAGGGACATAGCACAGAAGTGGGGGGCGGAAACCACCCCGACGCTAACACAGTGGTGCGCGACCATGGACAGGGTCATGTTGGTGGAGAGAACGATATACACCCTTAGAGCCTGCCCGCGTAAGTGGAACAAGTTGTGGCTCCCATGGAATACATTTAGGGGGGACCTGTGTGCACCACTGGAAGAGGAGGAGTCACTGACTTCCGATGAGGAGGAAGAGGATGACCCATTGGAGTAAGGGGAGGGGAGACAGGTCGCATTCCGCAGGAGGGAGGGTACACAAGCAGCTGGGAGGAGCGGAGGGGGGTACATATGACAGCGAGGGCAAGGGGGAGGACACTGCGCATGGAGGGGGGATCAGAATACCCACAGACATTGGGCGGGCGCACGGGGGCACGGGGGGGCCTGTTCAGGACCAAACGGGGACACACTTCATATAGACAGGAGCATAAGGGACCGAAAGTGGTAACTACTAGTTGGTTAAGAGTTCAATGTTTTCAGAGAAAATAGACCTCAGTGATTCGGAATGAGCGGTAGTCAAACCCACAGGGGTGACAGGAACCTGCCGCCGCGCCCCAGGGATGGCGGCTGAAAGGCTGTGTTAAAACTTGAGCAAAGTGTCTGATCACTTAATGGCGGCCTGCCCCGGGGTTGTCGGCTGAACGCTGTGTATTGTGTTTGTTTTGGACAATAAAGGTCTTAAAAAAAAAAAAAAAAAACATTGACTGTGTTATGCTTTGAAAATGGTAAAGCAGGACTCTATTCTATTAAATCGGTCTACTAAACGAGCAACTAGGGGTGGCAAATTATGCTTAGTTAAAAATAAAAAGTGCAGTGTCCTAAAGCTTATCTTTAGAGGACATTGCCCACGTCTGCTACTGCTCACTACCTGAAATAAGTCTCTCAAAACCTTCAGTGCTCTCACTAGTCACACCAACAAGTTGTTTAGTTGCAGCAGGATCCAGGGGACTTGAGATGGGGTGATTTCATTTTTAGTTTTAAATTTTAAATATTGTGGTGCCCATTCACGTCACAGATGACAAACATTATCTGACAGAATGTATCAAAAGGCTGCAGGCAGCCTTCAGTTAAGTACATTGAGCACATTTATCCTGCTAAATAAGTGGAAGCAGATGACGTTTGAAAGGGATGTGACCTAATACCTGACCTGAGCTGCAAGGATTGCATGAAGTAAATTAGCTCCCACACTCCGATAGATTTGGTCAAAATTGGGTCAAATATTGAATTCTGCAACATCACTTCACACATTTGCTAAAAGCCATGAGCTCTGAAGGCACTCTTAAATATTTCAGTACTTCGTGGTGCGCCAAGCAAGCCTAACCCTGCCCTGATGGGTTCCTGATATCCCTGCTGGTGGATAGATATCAGAAAAAGGTGGCACAATTATTCTGTTTTCACACAATTTCCCAACAAAATGTTTGGGAAGCCAAAGACTCAAGCCGTTGAGAAAATGTAATTTCTCATGTACTGCAATCCACACTTTTTTTTTATATTTCTATCCCGCCCCTTCTAGCTGGATTTTCAGTCATGTTATGAACGAGAATATCCATGTAAAGGTGAGGGTTGGACAGTTTTAAAAATGTAGATAAGCCTTGTAATCTCAGCCTGTACAACGGAGCTGGACTTATTTTACAGGCTAATTCGATAGTGCTGTTGCTAGGTTAAGGAGAGTTTACAGATTCAGACAGCCGATCTGTTACATATATGGGGTTCACACCGCGGTAGAGATGATCACTGAAATAAGCATTTAAATATATACTTATAAATGCAATCATTTTGTCTCCAAACCTAAGCCTGTTAGTATTTTTTTTAAAAAGTCACATTTGGCCATCAAATATCTTTTGGTTCTGGAACTATAAACCCATTTCACCCAAACAAATGTTTACTCTATTTTTGTAAAGAACTTTTCCTGAGATGCATATATATTTTTTTACTATTAATAAGTACTTTTGATACCAAAATACCAAGTTTTCTTTTGCATGCAGTATTCATATGTATGATTGCCGCACATGGATAGACTCTGCCTTTCTTGCCATGTACCACTTGTATGCTAGGGCGGGCAACTTTCCAAGGATGAACATCATTGTGCTAGGGCTATCTGTAATAAACCAGGAAATGCCAGCGTTTTACTGGGGTGTGCATCGCCATGCCATAGATGCTTGCAATATGTCTAGCATTGCTACCACAATGCCAGGACCAGTATGAGACCAACGATGGGCTTCATGCCTTGGTTATCCAGAGTGGATAAATTGCTACCTTTCTGCTGGCATGGTGTATGGTTCCCACTCCAATAGCATTATCTACGTAACTGGGTGCTAGATGGGATGTCCACAAGGGTACGTGTGCATCGCCATGCCATAGATGCTTGCAATATGTCTAGCATTGCTACCACAATGCCAGGACCAGTATGAGACCAACGATGGGCTTCATGCCTTGGTTATCCAGAGTGGATAAATTGCTACCTTTCTGCTGGCATGGTGTATGGTTCCCACTCCAATAGCATTATCTACGTAACTGGGTGCTAGATGGGATGTCCACAAGGGTACGTGAGTGGGTAGGCGTATTGGCAGGGCAGAACTCTCACAGAGGAGCTCAACAAATTCAATGAGCTCCATAGAGTCAGTGGGTCAGGTTCTGAAAAGAAGTGAAAGATGCCCACTGACTGACTCTCACTGACTGAATGACTGACTCTCTCACTCTCTCTCACTGACTGACTCTCACTGACTGATTGACTCTCTCTCTCTCTCTCACTCACTGACTGACTGACTCTCTCTCCTTGACTGACTTTCTCACTGACTCTTGCTCTCTCTCTCACTGACTGACTCTCTCTTTGACTGACTCTCTCTTTGACTGACTCTCACTGACTGGCTCTCACTGACTCACTCTCTCACTCGCTCACTGACTGACTCTCTCACTCTCACTGACTGACTCTCTCACTGACTGACTCTCACTGACTGACTCTCACTGTCTGACTCTCACTGTCTGACTCTCACTGTCTGACTCTCACTGTCTGACTCTCACTGTCTGACTCTCACTGTCTGACTCTCACTGTCTGACTCTCACTGACTGACTCTCACTGACTGACTCTCACTGACTGACTCTCACTGACTGACTCTCACTGACTGACTCTCACTGACTGACTCTCACTGACTGACTCTCACTGACTGACTCTCACTGACTGACTCTCACTGACTGACTCTCACTGACTGACTCTCACTGACTGACTCTCACTGACTGACTCTCACTGACTGACTCTCACTGACTGACTCTCACTGACTGACTCTCACTGACTGACTCTCACTGACTGACTCTCACTGACTCTCACTGACTCTCACTGACTCTCACTGACTCTCACTGACTCTCACTGACTCTCACTGACTCTCACTGACTCTCACTGACTCTCACTGACTCTCACTGACTCTCACTGACTCTCACTGACTCTCACTGACTCTCACTGACTCTCACTGACTCTCACTGACTCTCACTGACTGACTCACTGTCTGACTCACTGTCTGACTCTCTCTATCACTGACTGACTCTTTGACTCACTCTCTCACTGACTCTCACTCTCTCACTCTCTCTCATTGACTCTCACTAACTCACTCTCTCACTCTCTCTCTCTAACTCTCTCTCACTCTCTCTCTCTAACTCTCTCTCTCACTGACTCTCACTCTCTCTCACTGACTCTTTCACTCTCTCTCACTGACTCTCACTCTCTCTCACTGACTCTCACTCTCTCTCACTGACTCTTTCACTCTCTCTCACTGACTCTTTCACTCTCTCTCACTGACTTTCACTCTCTCTCACTGACTCTTTCACTCTCTCTCACTGACTCTTTCACTCTCTCTCACTGACTCTTTCACTCTCTCTCACTGACTCTTTCACTCTCTCTCACTGACTCTTTCACTCTCTCACTGACTGTCTCTCTCACTGACTGTCTCTCTCACTGACTGTCTCTCTCACTGACTGTCTCTCTCACTGACTGTCTCTCTCACTGACTGTCTCTCTCACTGACTGTCTCTCTCACTGACTGTCTCGCTCACTGACTGTCTCGCTCACTGACTGTCTCGCTCACTGACTGTCTCGCTCACTGACTGTCTCGCTCACTGACTGTCTCGCTCACTGACTGTCTCGCTCACTGACTGTCTCGCTCACTGACTGTCTCGCTCACTGACTGTCTCGCTCACTGACTGTCTCGCTCACTGACTGTCTCGCTCACTGACTGTCTCGCTCACTGACTGTCTCGCTCACTGACTGTCTCGCTCACTGACTGTCTCGCTCACTGACTGTCTCGCTCACTGACTGTCTCGCTCACTGACTGTCTCTCTCACTGACTGTCTCTCTCACTGACTCTCTCACTGACTGACTGACTCTCTCACTGACTGACTCTCTCACTGACTCTCTCACTGACTGCCTGACTCTCTCACTGACTGACTGACTCTCTCACTGACTGACTGACTCTCTCACTGACTGCCTGACTCTCTCACTGACTGACTGACTCTCTCACTGACTGACTGACTCTCTCACTGACTGACTGACTCTCTCACTGACTGACTGACTCTCTCACTGACTGACTGACTCTCTCACTGACTGACTGACTCTCTCACTGACTGACTGACTCTCTCACTGACTGACTGACTCTCTCACTGACTGACTGACTCTCTCACTGACTGACTGACTCTCTCACTGACTGACTCTCTCACTGACTGACTCTCTCACTGACTGACTCTCTCACTGACTGACTCTCTCACTGACTGACTCTTACTGACTGACTCTTACTGACTGACTCTCGCTCTCTCTCGCTCTCTCACTCTCTCTCGCTCTCTCGCTCACTCGCTGACTCGCTGACTCACTCACGCACTGACTAACTGACTCTCTCACTCACGCACTGACTAACTGACTCTCTCACTCACTCACTGACTAACTGACTCTCTCACTCACTCACTGACTAACTGACTCTCTCACTCACTGACTAACTGACTCTCTCACTCACTGACTAACTGACTCTCACTCACTGACTAACTGACTCACTCACTGACTAACTGACTCACTCACTGACTAACTGACTCACTCACTGACTAACTGACTCTCACTCACTGACTAACTGACTCTCTCACTCACTCACTGACTAACTGACTCTCTCACTCACTCACTGACTAACTGACTCTCTCACTCACTCACTGACTAACTGACTCTCTCACTCACTGACTAACTGACTCTCTCACTCACTGACTAACTGACTCTCACTCACTGACTAACTGACTCACTCACTGACTAACTGACTCACTCACTGACTAACTGACTCACTCACTGACTAACTGACTCACTCACTGACTAACTGACTCACTCACTGACTAACTGACTCTCACTCACTGACTAACTGACTCTCTCACTCACTCACTGACTAACTGACTCTCTCACTCACTCACTGACTAACTGACTCTCTCACTCACTGACTAACTGACTCTCTCACTCACTGACTAACTGACTCTCACTCACTGACTAACTGACTCACTCACTGACTAACTGACTCACTCACTGACTAACTGACTCACTCACTGACTAACTGACTCTCACTCACTGACTAACTGACTCTCTCACTCACTCACTGACTAACTGACTCTCACTGAATCTCTGACTAACTCTCTCTCTGATTAACTAACTAACTCTCTCACTGACTGAAAAATATGTAACAAGCAATCAATGGGACAGGCAGATAGAGGTTGCCAGCATTGAAAGGACAAAAAAACTCAAGGCATTATTTATTGTTAATACTTTTTTAATATGGTCGTTCAGTTGTACATAATGCTTTCTTGGTCATATATAAGGTAACAAAAATGCATCGGACACTACTTTATTATAACTTTTCAGCATGCTGCAGACTTCTGTACAGCAGAGTTGAAAGACATAAGGCAAAGCCAATATCCCCGGCTAAACACTTATAAGGTCCCAAAGGCGAAACCTATTTGCTATGCCAATGCTTATTCTTGTTATGCAAGTGGTTCACAAAGTATTTGAGAACCCCTGCAATTTGATTTGTATCAAAGAATGGAAGATTAATTCCAATGACCAGTACGCTACACCAGAGGACCAAGACCTGTTCTGAAATTCACGTCTTGGGGAAACACTGTGAGCCAAGTGGTGCAAGAAAGGCACAACTCAACAGTCATCAGACATTTTCCAGAATAGTGAAAAAATTGATTTTATCTGGCAAAGAGTAGTTTAAATCTGAATTCTACTTTTAGAACCCTAAAATTGTGGTCAAAACTTGTTTAACATCAGAAAAGTGGATAGCGCATTACCTCTCACATGATATTACAGTTACCATCACAGTTGAATCATTGTTACTAGATAGATATCTGTAAGGAATCCAGGCCAGATGGTCCCTGGCTCAAAATGTTTGAACTTTTCTAACGCTGATTATTACTTATTACCCTGCGATTGAGGATGAGCTTAGGGTCTACCTTCCCCCTGTTTCTTTTTTAAGGCGTCTTTGCAACATCTAGGACATATTCCTCTGTCAGGGCTCCTGGTAAAATTGTTAGTTTTGGGTCTTCCTCAGCAGCACTCCATGGCCCTCAAGGCATGTTACACTCGCTACCTTCACTCCTCAGCATTCAAGACTTCAGGAAGCCTGCAGGGCATTTTTGTGTCCAGCAGGAGGCAGGAGATTCCCCCACAAGGTTAGCTCACAGAATTTCCGGAAGAAACCATCTCCTACAGAGTCTCCAGCAAAAAAAGCACCTTCTAATGCTGCCAAGAGAGGATGAGGAGGTCAGTGCCCCAGGCCGTAGAGCACCGGTCCAAGTCAGTATGAGTTCGAAGTGTCCCACCAGTCCAGACAAGGGTCCATCCAAGCAGATCTATCCATCCTTGTCTTCTGCAGCTTTCAGTGCTTCTCATAGTGCTTCCCTTGTGTAAGGGTTTAAACTTGGAGGTGGAAAGTTCTCTGCTTAGCTCAGAGATGCACCATCATACTCCTCCCTTGATCCATCACCCTGCACAGAATGTTTGGATTTTTCAAAATGGCGAAAGTCAAGCTTTGGTCCAGTCGCAGGTCTTCAGGTGCTTTTAGCTCCATCCCTAACTAGCACAACAGGCTGGTTCATTCCCCCCAAAAAGGTCAAAAGGAAGCCCCCCCCCCCTTTTTTTAAATGGTGTCATACAACAGACTGCCTTCCATTGTTTTTCTTGAGTACGGCATGACTAAACTTGGCAGCAAGTGTGAGTAATTTGCTCATGCAGACATGTCTCTCGCCTTCTTCCTTTAGCACAAGCAGGCTGTTACTCCCCTAATTATCCTGTTGTCAAGGAAAGTGCCCCTTTTTGAATGGTTACCCCCAATTTTTGCCTGACATCTGATACATTTTGACTTTGTGTCCTGGGTCCCTGCCAATCAAGTTCCCAGAGCCTGCGTTCTGTCCCAAAACTGTACCTTTGTACCCACAATTGGAACATCTCTGGCCACAGGTAAGCTCCTTTTAAAATGTACCATGGGTATCAAAGGCATTGTTACCAGGGAAGGCATCTAAAGGCTTCGGCACCTATTGTGCCACCCTTAGGGACCCTGCACCCTAACACTGCCATTGCAGGTTTTGTTTTTTGGTGCAGAGGAAAGTGAGGAGTCGACATGGCACACACCCTGTGTGCCATGCTTGCATCCCTCTACCTAGGGCCTACGTAATCCACCCCGCTAGCAGGGTGCACTAGCCCCCACGTGAGGGTACAGTACCCCTACAGTGATAAAGTCCATTCTTATGCCTTGTAAGTTCAGTAATGCCTTAAAGAGTATATGGTCTTGGAGGTGTTCATTAAGAACTCCACAGCTCCATTAGGGCTTGACTGAAACCTGGGACGTTTGGTAGCAAAGTTCTCAGCACATTTAAATCCACACTGATGCCTGTGTGGGATTTAATGTAAAATGAACTCAGAGGGCATCTTAAAGATGCTCTCTGAAATACGATCACCCCTGGTGTGGTTCCTGAATGGCTCCCTGCCATTTGCCACCACCAGACAGTTTTCTGGACCCCTAGGTAGAGAGTCTCCACTCTCTGGTTACAGAAACAAAGCCCATCTGGGGCAGAGCTGTCATATCTCCTCCCCCAGGATGGGCTGGGTGCACTAAAGGGCCTGCCGCCTTTGTAAGCTGTCCATTCCCTTTGCTGCTCCCAGCAACCAGCTCCCAACGGTTCTACCCTCACTTTGGGCAGGAAAATGAGTGGGAAAACCGAGTTAGGAGAGAGGTGTGCCTACCTTTGCCAACCTCAGGTGCGGGAGGCGAGGTGAAGCACACATCTCAGTCCCCTCCATCTTGAAGATGAGGGGGCCCAGCCAAGTAGGGTGAAGCTCATGCCCCCCTCCCACTAGAGGGTGAAATAATAGGGGGTGTACCTGCCAAAAAGAAGTGACCGATTGGTCCCGACCTGCACACCTCTTTAAATGCCACTAATTTAGTATTTAGGGGCGACCCTGAACCTTGCCTCTTCAGATTCGAGAAAGAAAGAAGAAGGACCCAAGAGCCTTGCTGAACCAGGAAGAAGAGGACAACAACTGCTTTGGCCCCAGCCCTACCAGCCTGTCACAACTGCGACCTGACTACAACAGAAACCCCGGCGTGTCTAGCAACCAGCAGCCCCCTAGAGGACGTGCCCTGCACTCAACTTAAAGACTCTCTCGCCTGTGAGCACCGGATTTGCTCAGCAAAGAATTTCAACACAGAAGCCGGATCCAGACGGCTCCACGGTTCTGCACCCCTCTGCATCCAATGCCCACGGCCCGAGTTCGAGTGGCCCAACACCATGAGGAGGCAGCCCAGTGATTCTGATTTGGGATCTGGTGATCCCCGACCTACCTCGAGCTTCAAGCCAACACCTGCAGCCTCAACCTGAAGCCCCCCCCCCGACTGCGACTGAAGCTGGTAAGAAAATCTGACACCCCTGCTTACGCGCCCCATGGCCTTAAGTGGCCCAATTAAGAGTGTCCAGACATCCCCCAAAAACCCAACTTACTTCTCCAGCTGGTGGTTGCCATTGCAACCCACTGGGATCCCTACGTCTCTTTGGCACACTGCATCCGGCCGCCTCATTGCCTCTTGTGATGCAGTTCCTGTGCTGATTGTTGGCCCCGGCAGTGCTGATCCTAACCCCAGGAGCTTTGCTCTCACAACTGAGTGGCTTGCTTCTAAGTAGTCCCTGACCAAAGGCCCCCTTAGCCCCATTGGCTAACATTGGGCCCTTGCGCTCTGCATTCTGCCGTCCCAGTGCCAATGGTGGTGCAATTTGAGTGCCTAACTGGACCTTGAGGAACATTGGTCCAAACCCTCCAAAAGCCATACTTATAAGTCTTTTACTTACCTGTAAACTGTCAACACTCGTTTTCCGATAGGAGCCAATGTTACAAGTTTTATGTTCGTAAAAATGTCTGTGTTGACCTGTGTTTTGTATGGGGAAAAAAGTAACTATCTTCAAACAGAAAAAGTCGTACTTATCTTGTATTGTAGGATCCACGGTGTGATATCTAGGCATATCACCCCGAGTAGTCGATGTAATCAAAAATAATTTCGATGTAATTTAAACTTTTTAAAGCATATACAAACCTGTACCGATTGCAAATCCCCTCGAATCTGGGGAACCGGGTTCGCGTCTCAGCAATGACCATAAACATCCTGTGATTCTGAGCAAATCACTTGGATCTCCCCGTGCCTTACAAAAATGAATGTGTCCTTGTGTAACGTAACTGGTGCTATGAAAAGCGCTCTGATACCTGATTCGGGTCAAGTTCGCGCTATATAAAACTCCTGTTAAAAAAAAAAAACTCAATTTCTAATTGTCTAATTGCATTTCTGTGTAACTCTTTACAATTGAAAATACATTTTACCTACCTGTACCAAGTCTACTTGTTTACTGAAATAACACAAAAGTATACCTTTATTATACTTACCCAAATTGTCCGGATTCTGTCTGAGTGTGTGTAATCAGTCCTTGATTTAATGAATACAATAAATGCTTAACACGCCCTCCTGATAAGCCTAACTTCTCGCCCGCACTACCACAAAGAGAGCTGTTGGTGATTATCTAATTTACTTAATATCAAAGGAGAATGAATAGTGTGTCCTGTGTATTTCCAGGGTCTTGAGTTCTCATTGTTTAAAAACCCTCATTCACAATGAACCTGCAGTGCGGTATATCTTGGTTCTCCGCCTTATAGGTTATGTGAAACTCCTCATCATTGGGTCTTTTTTTTCTTTAGTGTTCAGTTCTCAAAGTCAAATGCTTTCCTCCACCTGGAGGGAGACCAACTGTTTTTTTTTAACATCCGTTGTGATCAGAAAAAGCGAGGGTGTGATTAAGATTACCTCCGTCTCTCAATGTCATTTTTAATTTCTTGAGGATGGGGTAAGATTAAAAAAAGTAGGCGGTGCTAGGTAGAACAGTCACTGTTCCGTAGCACCTAGTTAATTTCGTGACTGATCGGCATGTTTCGGCCCTTTCATGCCCCGATGAGTCTGCGGGCCTTATTCAGGACCAAGTAGGGACACACTACCTTGCGGTCGCGAGTTAGGAATAAGCAGTGCACTTACCCTTCTTCAGAAATGAGCCCGCTTGCTCATCTTCTCACTTGAGTTATAGATGCATCTTTTGTCTAAAACTTGTTTTGGAGATAATTGTACTCTGTCATGGACACTCTGCAGGACTATCTCTTCGCTAAGTCCTTTCTGCAACTTGTGCTGACTCCGTCTTGCGTGCCCGAGGTCGCATGTGAATACTTGGTCCTGAATGAGGCCCGCAGACTCGTAGGGGCACCAAAGGGCCGAAACATGTCGACCAGTCGCAACCTTCACTAGGTGCTATGGAACAGTAACTCTTCTACCCAGCACCGCCTCCTCTTTTAATCCTGCCCCATCCTCAAGAAATTAAAAACCACATTGAGAGACGGAGGTAATCTTAATCACACTTCAATCACACACTCACTTTTTCTGATCACAACTGATGTATAAAAAAAACTGTTGGTCTCCCTCCAGGTGGAGGAAAGCATGTCCCTTTGATATCCGAACACTAAAGTGAAAAAAAAGACCCAATGATGATACTTTTCACGTAACCTATAAGGCGGAGAACCAAGATATACCGCACCGAGGTTTATTGTGAATGAGGGTTTTTAAACAATGAGAACTCAAGACCCTGGAACTACACAGGACATGTGATTAATTCTCCTTTGATATTAAGTATACCTGACGGAAGCCAAATTAATCTCCGCTTCTCCCTCCCTCTCTTGATTAAAAGATTATCTAATTTAGCCTCTGCTATACCTCTAGGGATTCCCATGACTCTATGCACGCTATACCTTACTTTGGTATAGTATATAGAGAGCCATCTTCCTACAGGAAGACTTTGATCTTCCCTCAAGTAGCAAAGTAATAACTTGTCAAAACAGGAAAGGTCAAAGACCTAATCTCATTAGGAACTGACTCGGGGAAACTACTGTAACACCTATGGGGCATTACGGAGTGCAAATATGCCCAAATGAATATTATATTATATTTGCACTCTGAATCTTTTTTAACTTATAGAAAGATAAACGTATCTAGGCTGAGCCAATGTAAAATTGATGTTCTGGTGCAGCTTTCTACAGTGTAAATGCACTAAAGCACTACAGACGTTTAATGAAGCACTGCAGACTGACACTATAGCCTGAAAGAAATGGAATGCCCAATTAAATTGTAAGGCCTGTAGATTTCATAACTACTTTATTCAAGATTCCATCTGCGACTAGCTTCCTGTGTGCCAGTACAGGGCTAAGTGAGACAGTAGTCCCATTCACTGACCCTGCACACAGGTAACCAACACAGCTTCTTACCCCAGTTGTGCAGCAGTGGACCCTATTTTAAGAGACCGGTACTGGTTTTTAGAACAATTTAACAGAGCATACAGGGAGTGAAACTTGATTAGTGAGACTCCGCAGAGATCCAAAAACCAGGTGATATATCAGAAAATGTAGAGGTTTAAAGCGGGTCAGAAAACATTTCATCACTGTATCTATGTCCTGTAATTCCTATTATACAAGTATGATAAATTATTTAAATTTTATTGAACATAATTTCATAATGTGATTGTTACAAAATGTTGAATTTTGAAAGCAATTTGTTGTATTTCTTTTCTAAGTGTTTGCCAGGAATATTTTTTGAATGGTGGCAAAAGAAAAGCACTTGAAAAAGATGAGAGAAGAGCGGAACGTGCTGCTCTGGCCTTAAACGGTCAACAGTCTGCAAAATGTGATGGAGTTGTACCCAATAATTTGATCATTTCGAACCTCCGATCATTAGAGTAAGTGCTTAACTTCTTGTCGTCGTAATTTTCCAGATTAATGTAAGTTTTCATTGCAAATCCACAGTTGGCAATTTGGCAACTAACTGCAGCTGCATTTACAGCTTGTTTCTTGAAGAATTAACCCTCAGCTATATGTTAGATTAGAGCTCATGACTTTCAAAATGGGATAAACATTCATCCACATATTTAGGGAAAAATGATTTAGTGACAGCACAGAGGCAAAAAAAGAAACCTATCAAATTCTATAAGGAATGTTAGGAGTTATTCCATTGTAAATAGACTTCAATTTTAAATTGATTGTTTAGGTAAGTCTTACTTTTTGACACTTGGATAGCTCCGATATTGGTACCACTTAACTAAGGTAATCGAAGTGCTGTTTCTCATATATATTTCAGTTGATTCTTCACCTTATAAATTATACTTCCATGCTTCAGACTGGATCAAAAAGCTTTTTCCTAGCAATAGCTCACCAGCAGTGACCGGTTTCACCATATGGCTCCAACTGTGACACCTCCAGAGTATGTTGCGCACAAACAAGCACATTGGTTTCGGATCCTCTTTTTTTCTGCCTCAATAGCATAGTTCCACAACTCTCTCCCTGTAGCTCAGCATTCAGCGTTGACAAGGCCCTATGTCTGCTCCAAAACGTTCACGTTTCAAGCCTTGTCACTGATGTCCTAATATGATATTCCTTTCGGATCCCTATGCCAGCTGTGTGCTTGATCACCATCATTTCAGCTTGGAAACGCCGTGTTTTTGGGCACTGTTCAAACTAGGAAGACTGAGAAGGAAAACCTTTGATTTCTCTGGTACACATGTTGTTGCAACTGCATGGGTAGATGACCTTGTATAGATCAGTCTTAGAAGGAAGAAAGGAAAAGTAGCATTAGCTCCTGCAGCTACTGTGCGTTGGTGCAAAATGGCATTGTTTACTCATTTTTTAAACAAAACAGGAGCTGATAGCGATTGGCCCTCCTTGCATCAAACACATCATTAGTAATAAAGGCAAATATAGTACCAGTGCAGGATTCCGGTAAGACACAGACCAATGCCGAGAGGAGATGTTGAAGGGCTGAATTCCGAATGCTGAGCCAATAACAGCATGATATATGCGAGAAAACTACACATTCCTTGGCATAGTTAAGACTTATTAAACCAATGCAGCCCTATATGTTGGATTGCTGACAACATAAAAACAATTTGGGCAGGGACTAGAGCAGGTTAAGGATATGTGATGAAATATGATTGAGCCTATCTAAATTGCACCCTCCTATAATCATAGTGACGCACATGTTTTTTAGATAAACCCTGTAAAATAAATGATCATATAAAAGCGAAAATCCTACCACGGTGTTCATACTGATTTGGGATCCAAGGGTAACCGATTTGTCTGCCCCATAACACTTCCTGGCTAGCAGATCAGATGTCGTTAGAGAGGCGGTGAGAGACACCTGCCAGTTCTTCTTTTCTTCAAAAGGATGCATTTTGGGGTTAATGATATTTACCAAATATGGTGGGTCCTAGCACCTAAGGGACTGGAGCCATCAAAAGAAGTTACACGCATAACACTACTACCTTATGTCAGGAACTCAGTGATGCACTTATTTCAATGTTTCCCTTGGCTAACTGGCAGCACTCCATCTCGCCTTCCTTGGATGTATTGCTTTGGGACTCATTCGTAAGGTGAATAATCTTTGGGAAGATGCAACTATCAGAAGTAGTTATTTTAACGATATGTCTGTTGGATACTTACTAATCCTGCAGATTCCACACTGCCAGCCCCCTTCTCCTGAGATTTTAGCGTTGCCACTTATCCCAGGCTATGCAAGCATGCTAAATGCTGCATTTTTGTGCTGATGTTGCTCTCTCAATTCATTTTCGCACACCTCCGTGGAGCTCAGAATACGTTTTTAAGAACTCGTACCAGTTCTGTACGTGCCTTGAGGTGGAGTGACAAGCCGTGGAGAGCTATTGCTTGAGAAAATAAATCTTTCCAGACCATTTTTAAGCCTGGAAACGCAATTTATATGCTGATAATTAGCGGGAAGATTATGTAATTTCTAGAAATGTTACTTCCAAAAGTATGAAACTCCTACTAACAGATAGATATAAAGATCTCATTTACTTGCCCTCGTATTAGTCATGATTTCAATAGAGGTCTTGGAGGCTGATTGTGCTCATTGTATGTCTGCTACATCATATATAACTTTTACATTTTGTTTTGGACATCTTGTTGGGCTCTTCTTCTTGAGCCCATTGGTTTTTCCTCTTTTAATGAAAAATACTTGGTTGATGGAAGTATTTTTTCTCGCCTGCAATGTGTCTTTATTGTGCAATGAATTTTTTCGCATCTAAATAGTGTTTTACAAAGTTTTTTACTTTTTTGCTGCTGAGGTGAATTTTGTGGCTTAAAATTCTTAATTGCATCTATACTCGTTTTATTAACCTTGTCCCTCAGTCTCGCAGTGAAAGCTCCATAACCTTCACGAACTGCCATAAAGCACATTTGCGATGCAAAATTAGCAAATCAGAAGAAAGAAGTCCAATCTCCTAGGAGACTGTAAAACTAATAGCACATTCCTATAATGTGGCGAAATTGTCCATGGTTGAATGTCCAATCTATGAACTTTGCTGCTTCACTAGAATATTTTCTGTGGTAAAAATAGATCTGTTTGCACATCACAAAGCATATATGTTTGAAGTTGAACACCAGTGCTGATGCAAGGTTTGGCAGAGCAGTTATGCAGAACAGTTTCATAAAACTATACAATTGCTGTGTTTGGTAGATTGCAAGTAGTAAAGTGATGTTAATACTGTCATGTGCAAAACAATTTGAGCTAATAATCTTGAAATATATATATATATATATATATCACTCCAACCGGTTGTAGTGCACCGAAACTTCCAAAGCACTTTCGCCAGTGCGCAGACACAGAATAACGGTCCAAAGCCAGTCTTCAGGTGATTTTTGTTTTTATTTTCAAATCATAAGGTGCAGGGGTACACAGAAGAGAACGACGAACAGACGCGTTTCGGGCGTGGCCGCCCTTGCATATATACTGTGCGTTAATGTGATTTATATTAATTTGATATTAAGTATGACCTTTTATTCTACCATGTTCCGTGCTCTTTTGTCTTTGTGTTGCCCTTGGAAATAGGATTATGGGTTGAGTATCCTGTACCTTTAACCTATCTAGACATAAACATCTACCTAGAGTCTCTGTTCAATTTAAGAATGGTTTTCTCACAATCAAGCTGCAAAACATATTGCATTTTTTTTAAAGTGATTTATGGGCAAATATTAGTTCACGTCGTGTGCTCTCTTTTATCTCTTCACAAATTGATTTGCCTTTGCAAAATATGTTGCTGTATCTTAAATGATGAAATATGAACCTTCATCCTCTCTAATGGAGATCTTAAACTCTCTGATTGTGCTTTTGATTAAGCGTGTTAGATGGTATCAATCATTTGCAGAGACAGTGGCTTTCAGATGGAAAATATTAACTTGCATACATACAGTTTCCCTTAGAAAGAATGCTGACATTAAAACTAGATTATGGGAACTGTGGACTTGAAAAATTTTGATGCTATATTCCTGTTCTTGAACTTGAATTAAAACCTATTTGTTGAGCGCTGTCTCACACTTTTCTTTCTCTAAGCCACACCCATCTCACTCTTCTCCTCCTCCGTACGTAAGTTTTTTTTGCCTGTTTCTTTCTACTAACTTCTTCCCCATTATTTTCACTTTTTATCGGTCCTTACTCCTAGATTGTTCTGACTATTGTTCAATTGAGGATCTTTTCTAATGTTCATGACCACTGTACAGCTCTGTCTCCATGGCATTCTGGAACAAAAGAAAAACTGTTCCTAAAGCCTCTAATTCACATAAATGTAACTATTGCTGCCTGAATTACCATTTTCTTTCAATTACCTTTAACATTCTTCTGGAATTTAAGGGACGATTACAATGTCGGGCAGATCGCCACCGCCCGCATGACGGTGGCGATCCCCCTGACAGAATCTCCCGCCCGCCTCCCATTTACCCCCCGCCTTATTGCTTTTCTGACCGGGCGGAAAAGGGTTGAATATGGTGGCGTTGTTTGCTATATACCGCCATCCATATTACAATGGCTGCGGGAACAGCTATTCTGTAAAAGGCATACGGTTTTTGCAGTTGGGGGCCATTGCGGGCCCCCAGGATGTTGGGGTGAGTGGGGGGGGCGCATGGGGGTACCTATGGTACCCCCCTGCATCTGCATGCGCCACGTTGTGCATGCAAATGCACAGATGCCTTTTTTTGCATTGTGGCGGGTGGTGCTGACAGCACCGCCTGCCGTAATGCAAAAAATGCCGGATGCGCCCACCAGTGTGGCGGGCGCATCCCAATTGTACTTGCGGGCCCACCACACACATAGCGGGCAGTCCCATCTCCCGGTGCGCCAGCCATCGTAATAGACCCCAAAGTGTTTTGAACCCTTGAAATTATTTAAAATGCATTTCCTACGCTCTTTTTAAGGAGCATCAAATGAAAGGCAACCCCACCTCTGCCAGAGGTGATCATAAATGATGTAGCACGAGAACATTTTAATGATTTTACAGGGGTGTGGAATTTAATGAAGTATGTACTTGTCCAAGGGACAAGTAGCTTCATAAATCTACTTGTCCTGTAACAAAACCCACTTGTCCCTTTGGTGCCACATAGTGCGCCGTAAAATAATGGCAGCCATCTCAATATAGAAGAGCTTTGATAGTAGCCTCTCTGGTTAATGTCAGGCTAATACTATAAAAGGATTTGACTTTTGGGGGTTTTCACTAGCTTTTCTCTAATCTTTTCCCATACTGAGAAAGGTTGGAAATTTACTTCCCCTGACAATGACCGAAGTAAAGTTTCTTCCAGGGCTGGGAAAAATGTGGTTCGAGGAAAAGTGAACTTGTAAACACTCAGATTTCCACTGGGGCACATTCATCTTTGCTCATGCTAAAATGCAATTCACAAATGTTTTCTAGAATTACGGTTTCCTGGCCTACTTAAGGAAATTCATGTGAATTCATGAAAAACGTAAATCTGCATTAATATAAGGACATATATCCTGGGTGCACTTTTGTGACTTTCTTTAACATTTGAGCCCCTTATTCAATCTGAGTTAACCAAGACTTTTTGTTTTTATTTAAATGCTTTCTCATCCTATCTATCGGCTGGCTTGATTGTGTGTGACAACATTCTGCTATTTTACAAAGTAGTTTTGTTCAGTACCAGGAATTTCTATGGCACTGAGGTCTTTATGAGACCAAAAACTGGCTGTCTAGTAGGAACGTGCTGGCGAACAGCACCACACCTACCTGATAATCCCCAGGTAGAGAAAGGAGCATAGTGCAGGCCAAGTGAGTAACCAGAAAATTGAAATACCCCCCACTTTGATCCAAAGCTCTTATGCCACCAAGCAAGCGAAAAAAGTCACTAGAGTCCTCTCCAGAATTGCTCCGTCTCTTCCATCTAAGCATCCATCCATTCATCCATTCATCCTTTCACCCACTGATATCTAGCATTTCATCTTTACATGGTCATCCATTCATTATTTCATCCATTAGCCTTTCACCAATGTGTTCGTCCATCTGTGGATTTGTCAGTCCATCCGCTCATTAATATCCAAACCTACCCATCCATCTCCAAACCTAACCATTTCAGCCATCTGTCCATCCTTTTGCTCATCCATACAGCCACCCTTTCCCTCCATCCATCTATCCATCCATCCTTTCACTTATCCATCCATCCTTTCACTCATCCATCCACCCTTTCACTCATCCACCCACCCATCTACCAATCCATCAATCCATCCTTCCCCTCAGCCATTTATCCTTTACACTCATCCATCCTTTCGCTCCCTAATCCATACACCCTGTAACCCATCCATCCATCTTTTCCTTCATTATAACATCCTTTGTCCATCCACTATCCCCGTCCCTTAACCATCCCTGTCACTCATTCATCCATGCATTTAGCCAGCAACACTTACACTCACTCATCCTTTCACCCACACATTCATCCATCCTTTCACTCACACCCACCCTTTCACATTAATTATGAGCCTTTGTCTGTCGAGCTGCAGACAGAAGAGGCCCATCAAGAGCTCCACCTCTACAGTAGCTGCTAAAGTGGGGTGTTCACGAAGCCCCTGTTCATTCCTATCCTTCCATCTCCAAACCTATCTACCAAACTCATCCATCCCGCCTTCCTTTCACTCATCCATCCTTTTGCGCATCCATCCTTTCACCCCACACATCCTCCTTTTCGCTCATATTCATCCACCCTTTCACTCATCCCTCCACCATCCTTTTGCTCATACATACATCCTCCTTTTCACTCGTATATCCTTCCACCCTTTCACTTCCTCCATTTACGCTTTAGCTCATCCATCCACCCTTTTACCCCATCCATCTTCCATTTCGCTCATATATCCATCCACCCACCCTTTCACTAATCCCTCCATCCACCCTTTCACTAATCCCTCCATCCACCCTTTCACTAATCCCTCCATCCACCTTTACACTCAACTATCCACCCATCCATCCACCCTTCCACCCAGTTAGCGACCTACCCACCCACCGATTCACCCAGCCATCCATCCATTTATCTACTCTCTCTCAACCATTAATCCCCCTTTCATTCAGCCATCCATCCTTTCACTCATCCATCCACTTTCACCCCATCCATCCACTTTCACCCCATCCATCCACTCAGCCATCCATCCTTTCACCCTTGCCCATCCATTCTTTCACGCATCCTTCCTTACATCCATCATTTCACTCATTCATTCATCTATCCATCCACCCTCACTCCACCCATTCATCCATGCACCTATCCATCCAACCTTTCACTCATTCATACATGCATCTATCCATCCACACTTTCACTCATTAATGTATTCATCTATCATCCACTCTTTCACTTATTCATCCATGCATCTATACATCCACCCTCTCACTTATTCTTCCATGCATCTATCCATCCACCCTTTCACTCATTCATCCATGCATCTATCCATCCACCCTTTCACTCCACTCATTCATCCATGGACCTATCCATCCAGCCTTTACTCGTTCATCTATGCATCTATCTATCAGCCTTTCACTCATTAATGTATGCATCTATCATCCACTCTTTCACTTATTCATCCATCCACCCTTTCACTCATTCATCCATGCATCTATTCATCCACCCTATCACTCATCCACCCACCCCTTTCAAATCCATTATGGGCCTTTGTGTGCGGACCTGCAGACTGAAGAGGCCCATCAAGAACTCCACAGCTGCTGTAGTTGCTATGGCAGTGTGTTCAAAATGCCCCTAGTGTATGCACAAAGTGAGATGAGAGGCCTAGTGCAAGGACAGAAATTGGGGTGGCCTTAGGCCTGCGTGAAAGCCTCATGGAGAAACTTATGAGCTTTAATGTAAGCCCTGAATGACTAAGAAAACGAGAGGCCAAGGGGAGCAGGTCCGGGGTGTCAAGGTTTAGGCACCGGGTGAAACATAAAGTGTACAGGAAAGGCAAAGTGCAAAGAAGGGGGTGCACGAGGTGCGAAGGGAAAGCGCTGCTCTTGGGGCCGTATGAGGCCCAAGAGTGGAGCAGAGATTAAAACGCAGGGGTCATAGAGTTCAAGTCAGAGCAAGGGGCCAAGAGGCAGATAAGGCAGCCTCTTACATGCCATTGCTGCGAGTGTTCTGGAGCTGCAGAAGCACGATGTTTGTCTCCTGCTCAAAGAAAATAAAAGGAACAGGGGCGGGCCTGGGGGGCACACAAGCTTATGGAGCTGGCTGCAACTTTGAGCTCTGCTATATCTCTGTTGTTGTTCTGCTCTTGGGAAATTAAAGTGCAGGCCCCAGCACCATTAAACTGTCTACTTGTCCTTTGGACAAAATGCAAATTAAAACCTCTTGCCCTCCTAAGAAATCTAGATGTTTCGGGCGTCGGGAGATAGGAATTCCCCACCCCTGATTTTAATAATTCCCCCTCCCCTCCCCCACCCCAGTGGTCAAGGCATTGGTGGGTCTCTGATCTGCTTCTCCTATCACAGGAACCACAAGCTAGAACGTGGTATCTCTGACCTTAATAGCATAGCTGCCAAATTTATCCAGCATGAGCATCGGAATATGCCTCTAGAATCTATGAATATCCTAAAAGTGGTAAAATGGATGTGGTGGAGGACTTTGTATGCATTTAAGATGAAATGTGCCTGCCTGTGGTTTATTGAGGAAAGTGAATCGAACATTATGTGAAGAAGGTGTCGTCTTTGACTTCCATATTTGGCTAAATCTCGTTTGAATTTTGCGTACAGAGATGGTGGATTCTTGTGTAGATTCATCAGATGGAACCAAAGTTATTAGGCAAACCAAAAACTGTTCATATTGAAACTTTGACCTAACTATAGTGTTGTTCCAAAGAGGTTCTAGCAAGAATGATTGCACTTCAAATGTTCTATCCCTAGGGTTTGTCAAAGGGATAACCAACACCAAAATCTTCCCTACAAAGGTAATCAGTGAGAGTTAATGTAACAAAATACCCGACTGCTCGCTTTAACATGGCACAGAAACAACTCACTTTTAAAGGTCTGTTGGCTTTAACATGTGTCGCATAGATTCTAAGTTAGGCCTACTGCCTTTGCCATAACTTTACATAGTAAACCGATAAGATCTATGGCTTCTGAAATACATTTTCATAGGGAACTAATCATGCCTTTAGCTGTTATCATTGTTTGTCACCACAGCCAGCTCAGGCTTACAGTATAAAGCGTATGCCTTTCACAAGACCGCCATTGACCACACAATCTTAAAATAACAAAAGAGACAACATTACAGGTGGCAAACCAGGATTATTACAGTGCAGTTCTTCTATAACCACGGTTTGTCAAAGGAGGAAACTAACACTATAACCATTGCCTTCTATGCTAATCTGTGAGATTCCAAATACCAAAATAATCATCTATAGGCATTATTACAAAGTAATAACAATCCACTCTTAAATGTCTATTGACTTTAAAGGAGTTTCTTTGACCAACCTTTTTTCAACTCTCTTCCCAAGACTTAACAGGTTATTTAGTAAGGGACTTAATTAATGAGACTCCAAAACCTGATGACCTTTGGCAAACCCCATCTTTCCAGACTAAAAGACTTCACCTCATATGTATTTTGTGGTATGCTGAAAAAGTGCTTTGAGACGTGTTTTGTTGTCCTCAACTAACACTTTGTTTTTAAGCTATTCATTCTCAATGACCTCATATACTCGAACACTCGGGGCCTGATTATGAGTTTGACAGTGCGCGAGCAGACCGCCATGCCGGCAGCCGGTTCCCTCACTGCCAAACCAGTGTGCGCACCGTCCGCCAGATTACGAGTTTCCACATGTCTGCCGGGCTTCTTTTGACTGTCCAACAGCGGTGTCTCTGAATATGGGCACCGCAGTATGAACGTCAAAAACAGTTCATGCACAGCATGGATGGTGAAGTCCGTGCCGTGCTGGAACTGGAGTACTGGCACATAGGGCGGGCACATGCTGTGCCCCTCTGCGTACACCCCCTTGCACATAGGCAACAGAGTCCCTGTAGGGCCCCCTTAGTTTCAGCATCGCCAGCCTTTTTTATGGAGTGCTGGCGGTCATGAAGCTCGTAATATGCATGTCAGTGCCGCAGCGGCACCACCAGCATATGGCTGAGCCCCTGACTGCAGCGCCACTGCCAGGGACCGGCTGTTCCCTGGATGTTGTGGGGGTGCAATGGCGGTCCGACTGCTAAAGTTTTAATTGGGTGGTCAGACTACCGGTGCGGTGGTGGCTAAACCGCCGCACTCCTGTTAGTCTGGAGGTCCGAGGACTCCCATACTCGTAATTAGGCCCTTAGTGTCTCGGGCATGCTTGCTCTCCTATTGACTTTCATTCTGTAAATGACAGATTTGCTTATATGCACACACTCTTATTCAGACACTCAGAAGTGCATAAATATATTACTGTCTTTAACATCAACCCACTTGTAAACTCACAAGCTGCACTTCTCACTCGTGTTCTTTCACGCACACATTCAGTAATGTACACTCACACCTATCCCGTTCCTTCCTTACTCAGTGAAATTCAATATGCATACTCTCCCACTCATTAAAGATATCTTTGCATAGTATTGTGTATTTTAAACTCAATTATGCATCAGTTTTATAATAGTTCTGGTAATTTAGGGCACTCTGAGTAACCGAAAACAGTGGGAATAGTTTTTAGGTCTCGCATAAGGCAGCGCAATTTGTGCTGCCTCTACGAGGCATTAAGTAATTAATATGTTAGGTGAAATTCCGTGTTATTTCTGTTGCTGCTTGCCATTAGTTAAAGTGTGTCATTGATTTTGTTAGATGTTTTTACTGGCTGTTGATGCGATGTTGACTTCCGTTTAGTCCGTAAGCAGCAGAGCTTAACTACTGTTTTCCTCCGCCAGATCGCACTCTGTTTAGCAGCTGCCTCCTGCTTTTCAAACGCAGGCTTTCACTTTTAAAACGCGAGCGTGCATTGTTAACAATGGCGCCCGTGCTTGTTTTAAAATCCCGGAATCAGGTGTGCAATCGGGATTTCCATTTATAACTTGGGGTCGGTGATGGACCAAGAATCTGAAAGTGAAGACGTCAGAGACGGGGTTACCCCTTCCCCTCGTTTCAGGGGCCTGGGCATCTGTGACGGGTGGCTCTGGGGCGCTACAAACACGACCCCTATCTTCGGTGGTACGTGCTCCTGTGAAGGACGGCGTTGGGGCGGTCTGAATAACAACTCTGGAACCTGGGACGGTTCAGTCGTCAGCCTTCTCGGGGGCCACTGCGTCTTTGAGGGGGCGCGGGAGACTGGCCAGGTCGCCCCCTCATGTTGACAGTCTTTGAACAGCAGCACAGCGCCTGCACCTCTGCGTTACTGGGACAATTCTGTGCAATTAATGTTCGAAAGTATTTTAAGAATGTTTCTCGAAAGATACATATCAACTAACTGTCTTCGTAGGACATTAATATTTGCGTTATGCAGGGTCAAGAAGTGGCGTTAAGATCAGAGTTGCCGACTTTGGAGCTGGGAGCCAGGTACGAGTCTCCGCATCGGCTTCACATCCTATGATTTTGGGCAACTCACCTAATCTCACCGTGCCTAAAAAATAATGTGACCTTGTGTAATGTGGCTGGTGCTCGTGCACAGTGCCCCGATAACTTTGCGTTGGGTTGAGTTTGCTTATAAAACTGCAAACAGTGCACGCTGCTATGAATGTCCCACATTGTGCAGAAGCCCTGCTGCCTCACTGCCTATTCTTGGCATCCCACACTGCCCCAGCCGTAGCTCGAACACCACCCAATGCCCCTCGCTGAATCCGAGCACCTTCTTTCTGTCCTGGTGACTCTGACCCGCTAGGCCTGTGTTTGACCTCTTGCCTGTGCCAGAAGGCCATAAGACCTGTTTGCGGGCACGTAGTGCTTGTTAGCGTCAGTCTTATGCAAATGAGGTCTTTCACCGGCTCAGGGCAGAATGTATTTTGGAGGGCCCTGTTGGGAATTTATAATCCAATGTCAGCTCTTTCGTGCCCTCTTTGGCAAGGTTACATACACTTCACAGAGCATTCATCCAAATTCTAAAGTTGTTATATCAAATATTCGGGGACAGTGACTTGTGTTTCAATATTGCAACACAGTAGCAGCTCACTAATATCACTGCAATTAATCTATGTAACTCCCTCCTATTTCTCATATGTGACACCCTATTTTGATCTAAAGGAAACTTTTTTATGGATGTTGCATGCAACATAAACACATTTCTTTGCAAAATGTCAGCAATAGACTCACTAACATTAGACATTAATTAAAGACGAAAAATGATTTAAAACAATCTGTTTGTGAACTATGCAACGTCATCAGGGCAAGACTATTTGCAGTACAGAGCTGGCTATATTAGGAGACCCCCGGATGACTAGGGCCCTGGGCCGGTGCCCTTTGCCCGTGCCTTAAAACGTCTCTGCGTGCCAAGCCTCTCTGTCTCACCCTGTGATCCTGGGCGTTCACACCTCCATACCGGCCCCAGCCCTCGTCGTCCACTTGGTCTTATGTGGTCAACATGTCCACAGCATTCCACGTGACCCTTCATCCCACCACAGGTCCTGTATTGCCCCTTTCTGCCTGCTTCGGTGTCTTCAGGGTTGGGTGGCCTATTGGGCAGTCTGGCGATGGGGAAAGGTCGGCTCTGACAGGTCGGTGTATGGGCTGTTTATGGGCTTGTTTTAAAGTGTGCTGGGCCAGATTGTACTTTTTATTTCCATGGTATTCCCTCAAACATCGCCTGCAGCAAACACGAATGATTGCATTTTGTGTCTACGTTTCCAAAACTGTCCCTATGTGCAAACGTGGGGCACCTTTTCAACTGATTCGCTAATGGGGCCACATTTATTTCGGTGGCCGGTGTATTTTCTGTCCCAGTCCGATCCTGAATGTCTCTGACCCTACAAGACTTGAATCGGTACACCTTCTGCCTCCGACCCAAGGCCTGTTTGCAACCTCCTGTGCCTTACGCCTGCATCTGTCCCGGTCACCAGCGCCTGCATGGCTTTAATGCAGGCACATTCTGCATGTTCAGAGGCGGCACTCTGATCCCACAAGGCCTTTGTCGGAACTCCTTATGCCCGCCTGGGCGTCTCTAGTGCTTTAAATGTACAGACACCTCGGGCACCGAGTACCTGCTCCCTTTTCATTTGAACGGAAGAGTGCCGGCGCTTCTCGGCACTGCTGGTGCAATGGTTTTGAAGGGAGCGTCCTGCCACTTTTCAGAAGCAGGCATGTGCTCTGGGGTAGCGAGTTTTTTAGATTTCCATTTAAAGTACTTGGTGTCTCTGACATTACAAGGCTGTATCCGGGGGCCTCTCCTGCCCACACTGGACCCACAGTGTCGCCACTACAGGTACAAGGGGAGCCCCCACTCTTTACAGACACACGTTGTTGCATTGTGCATTGTATCCTTTCTGCTCTGTATATAATTATTTATTTCCTGGGACCAGATTGTAGTACCTGCGTGTGCTTTCCTGATTCTAGGTTCCAGGTTCTATAAGTGTCAGTTGTATCTTTTCGCCTGACCTGATGGTTGCTCTGTGCCTTCTTATTAAATATAGAGCCATCATTTCATCACTACGTTTTTCTTGGATTCATTATCTTACACACGTGTGTACATTTGATGTGCTCGGCCAGTTATGGGGCGTCACCCTCCTTTGAGTGCACACAGAGTCGGAGTACCTCTGAACGTCTCCTGCTGGTTGTGGGAGCCTTCCATCTGAGGAGACAAGTGCCCATTGGGCCCACCCTGGGTGCAGAGCGCTAATACAGCAACAGCGCACAGGCCTCCATTGGTCCAGCAGGTGCAGTGGCCCCTGGGCCGAGAGGTCTGAGGGCCCCACTAAACCCCGACTGAGGCTGTATTTCACAGATCAGACAGGGGCCAGGGGTCCCATTTCCTTCCTTGTACCAGGGCCCGAGACACCTCGGCCACGCCACTGGCCCTGAACACATAATCAAGGTCGAATTGCACTGGGAGGGTACAGGGGGCGGTGGGTGTTAACAGTGCCGTGCCTCTATTTAGGACTTTTCTGAAATTCCCGAGCGCAGTATTGTCAGTACTTTTCTAGTAGTGATGGAGAATGGACTGTGCCAGACTATTGCACGCGAGGCTAACTGCATTTTGGTGATTATTAACATATGTTTTCTTGAGGAAATGGATTACATTTCCTGCCTCTGTGGAACCGCTATTATTTCCCGTGAATTTGGGAAGCAACTATTCTGACTCTCGTTCGATTACTGATAAATATAAGATCCAGTGAGAGTCCTGGAGAAACGAGCCATCCAAATATACACATCTCACAGAGCTGCACACGTAAATACACTACAAACGCTAACAGATACAGAAAGCAGCACCACAGACACGTACGGCTGCACACGAGCACACCAAAATACATGGCAAAAAAAGCACACGAGTAGAAAATGCGCGCACTCCGAACAGAGACACACAGGCAAAATACACACAGGGAGGTTGCTCGCACGCACATCAGAAACATGCATACACCACGCGCCCCAAAATATACATGCACACACACTCACATAGGTGAAAGCATACATTCACACACCGGACACAACAAAAACTAATATCCAGAAACACTGACTTGCACACATACTGAAGTACACATACACTCCAGATGGATGCATAATTAAATATAGAGGCACTACAGGTGCACACATACAAACATCCAAATAAATGCACAGGTAAAGATGATCACTCTTCCACCAAACATATGCAGACATGGCTACCAATGGCACCAGGGCCCACGTGCAAGGGGTGCCCACTGGACGCAGGGGTTTGTTCGAGGAATAGAGTCAGTATTTGTGGCTATGCACACTATCTTCCTTCCGAGGCCCTTCAGGTGCTTCCTTAGAGGAAAAGTTACCGACACTTGTATGTTATATACGTTTCTGCTTAAACGAATTAATTGTTTTTACATCACCGTATCACATTTATTTGTAATAATCCAAAATGTATACATACTAGATCGAAATGCGAATGTTTTGGCTCACTGCCCATTGATCGCTTTTCTAGCGTAAAATGATAATTGTCTTTGATATCTTTTACTTTTTTGCCAATCATTTTTTAAAAACACTGTTTCGACTTGGTCTTTCTTGCCTGTTGTATTTAATTTTTAATAGCTGTTGCACTGTGGTGCAGTAGCGGCTGGTGTGCAGGTGGAGTGATGGGGCAGGAGTAGACGACGGAGAAAACACACAAAAAAGGGGGAAAAATAAGTTTTGCCACTTCTGCCCTGAGTACTCAATGCAGCACAGGCTTCCAGATTTCCCTGCAGCCAATCCAGATGATGCTCTCATGCTACTGACAGCATAAAGCAGTGTCAGAATTGGCCTGAGCACCCTGAATTTGCGCTCCCAGAGAGACTGGGAGTCTGTACTTGTTGTCTACAACCCAGGAACACCGCTCTAGTTGGAGACAGCCCAGTGCACATGTTGGTTTGGCTGTTCTGAGATGACTAGCCAAACTGACATGCACACTGATAGCGGTGCCCACCACTCCCCCTCAAGACTGCCCCAGCAATGGCCCCGCCCCCAAAACTCTGCCCAGCCCGTAGAACTTGAACAAGCATTTGCAATGCAATACACTGCCTCGCTTTTTTAAAGCACAGTGTAAATGAATCAATCTCTAACTTTCTAAAGAGCCTTGGCTACTTCTCAATGAATTAACCTGGATGTGAAGAAATTTCGACAACGTCCTTGGTTTTCCTGGCAAAAGCATGATGTTTCTCTCGTGATTCACATTTATTTGCTAGGTTTTTGCTCCTAACTTCGCCACCTTCAGGAAATTGATATGCGAGTTCATAATTGTTTTACATTTGGTTGTTGAGGTTGGTATTTTCTCTAAGAGGGTTGTGTATTGTAAAAATAGCTTTTGTGCTTGTATTACAAGTGTTATTTCATACATTCTGGGAGTTCCAAAGATTTTGCAAATGCTAAGCCCAGAAGAATGTCTTTGGGCATGCAAGTATTGAGCTAATCGACAGCCTCATTACCCTAGTTTTCAGTGTAACACCACCCACCTCTTGCTTGAAAGCCCTATTCAAACCAATTTGTCAAATGTTTAATTTAGTGTTGAATTGTGCGTCCTCCCCATTTGTTCACTTTCCATCCACTGAGAGACAATTACAGGTTTGACATCGGAGGTGTGTACCATGTTTAGCACAATGCCTCCCAACTACTGCAAGGGCTAACCAGTTCGGGCCCTGTGGTCCCCTGCATCCACAGGGCCAGAACAGGTGGCAGATCCTTCTCCTACATTGCGGCCAAGACCAGGAACAAAGTCACCCTCAGCATCAGACGAAGCCCGACACTACACCTATTCAGAAAGGATCTTAAGACCTGGCTCTTCGGATGACCGTGGAGCTGACCCCCTCCCCGCCCATCCCCCAATCAGAGCCTTGAGACCCTCGCAGGTGAGTAGTACGCTATATAAATCCCTGATTGATTGATTGGCCCCGAACTCACTAAAAGCTCTCCAAGCCCTCTGCTACATCCTTCATCTTCTCTACTTATCAATCATTTACAACACAAGTTACAAATGTGGGAATACCCATATTGGAACTGATTAATCTTATCTGCATTGGTAGCATAAGTAATGAGTAGAAAACATTCTGATGTTCGCAGTCTTTATTGCTTTGAAGAAGTCAAAAGAAAAACACTTTTTCTTGCAACTTTAACTACCAGTCTACTTGACAGCAGTTCACACACCTTGATCCTTCTTACATTATAAGTATGGTCGTCTCCTTTGCCTCTGCTTAGTAGTGGGGGGTCTTTTCCTGTTTAGGAATGTTCCCATCTCACTTGCATCATGTGGGATTTGGATCTGTTAGAGTGAAAACATACATTTATTAAAAAATATTCACTTTGTGCTACCACCCCCACCAACCATAACTTGCTCCTTCCCCGCACCGGCAGGATCAAAATCTTTCTAGACAAAGATAATTTTCGTGTTACTTAAGAAGGCCTTCAGACCTATCTCCAATTTCAGTGATGCAAGTGCTTCTACAAGACATTTTTCTTTTGGGTGTCGCCTAGGCAGCGCTTCCGCTGTCTCTTGTAGACATGCTGTATTCAGGATATGTGCATAAAGAGCCACCCTCTTTCTGACCATCTTTTTAATTGGCTCCTGTCCTCTGTAAATGGTGGCTTTTTATTGGTCAATAGTCTTAGTAGTCCCTCCTTAGCAACCACCTTGTTTCTTCTTGGAACCTTCCATAACGACAACCCCTGTTACATGTCTTGTTACTCCATATGTCTTAATTACAGCCTCAAGGGACTCTTTTCTTAAGATGCTTCGGGCAGGACACACACTTGGTCCTAAGCTAGGTTGACTGTGCTTCACTCACAAGAACATCTCACATTTATATGAGACCGTCTATTAATTTCCCTTCATCCGCTCCACACAGAGGAGAGCCTAATTCAGAATTAATATAGTAATTCTTTTGTCACATTTCAAAGCTACTAATTTTATCTATGGACATAGCTAGTTGAATGTACTCATGGTACTGTCTTGCATGCACTGTATTATGGGTAGGGTAGATTTACCATATCTTCTGCAGGTTGTAGTACCATATGTGGGCAAAAGAAGTTCCCTGGGACCTCTTTTGGCCACATATGGTACTGCACTTCGCAAAATGTCTAGCTAAAAAAAAAAAGCCATTTATAATGCCAGTAACTCCAACAAATGCAAGACCAGTTGCATTTGCAATGCAATAGGACTCAAATTGGTTCAAGTTAGACCTGTTGGTGTTGAAAATTAGTGTGTTTTTTACTTTTGATTTTTTTATACCATTGGCAATAGTGCAAAGCAAATATAATAATTTCACTGCAAATAAAAACAAAACTAAACGTTCTGCCCCATTTTTTTTATTGGCTCCTGTTCCTGTCCTTTGTAAATGGTGGCTTTCATTGGTCAGTAGGCTTAGTAGCTCCTCCTTAGTATCGCCTTGTCTCTTCTTGTAACCTCCCATGAGAACCAACATAGAATCCTCTGACTTCCTCGTTTTATGAATTGATCTTTTCTCCCTGATAGCCCCCCGCACCTCATCACCACACCTCTGCACTGCATCCCCCCCAAGTGCCCACCCCCTTCTTACCACCCCGCCCAACTCCCACTACACCCTCACCCTTCCCCTTAAGCGAGGCCATAGGATCTAAGTCCGTGAGTTGGAAAGCTCCCATGCTACCCGGTGTACACCCCCTCAATTCGTATACCCTACCTAATTCAATAGCTCCAGCCTCCAGATCTAGTTATTAAATTATTCCCAAAATGAAGAATAAAGAAGACAAAAAAAAATGATCTTTAAAGTATCTAAACGATGAAAAGGAATATTGGTAATACTAAGGTGCAAATTCCTACATATGAAAGAGCACCTACAATGAATCCAAATATTCCTTCGCTTGCACCTCTGAAGTGAAAAAGCGCGTCTGCTCTTTATAAACTATTTTTCGCGTTGCAGGATTTAACAAAAATGCCTGTGCCCCCTGGCTTCAAAAAGTGCAATTAGTTGGCAAAGTTGCCAGCGTTTTTCCACCGTTTAGTGGTTAAAATCAGGCCTAACAAAAAACTGAGAGCCCTTCCCTACATTCTTCCTATCCGGACGGGTTAAATCATATACAGCCTTATGAGCCAAAAAGTTGTTTAAGCAGATCAAAATAGCCCTAGACTCAAGAGCGGGTTGCCCCGCTCTAGCGGATTGCAGTTTAAACGGAAATCAGTGTGCTCGCTGGAATTCTTGGTCCCGGTTCCAAATCGATAGATCCGGAGAGGCCTCAGTAAATAGGTCCCCCACAAATTTCCGAATGTCCTACCCCTCGCTTACCTCCGGTATGCCCAAAATTCTTAAGTTATTTCGCAGAAGACTGTTCTCAAGATCGCCAAGTTTCCACTGCGTGTCCTCCTTGTGTGCCCGTATGGCCTCAGTTATAGATCTATAGGCTGCCAGATCATCCTCGAGGGTCGATATCTGCGCTTCCGCTTCATGAATCCTTTCCGCAAATTTGGTACAAGACTTGTCAATCCGCCTAACTGTGTTCTGCAGTTTCCGACAGGCACCCTGTGTCTTCTTGCTTTCAATGCAATTCTCGGTTCTGTGGTCCATGATACCTTGATGAATCACAGCCAGGGAAATCTCTTCATCACGTTTTTCCAATGGAACTTTCCCAGTAGCATTAGAGGTTGCCCCATTATCGAGCGCCAACACCAATGGAAGAGAGTGATCCCATTGTATCCTCTGTTTGTCCCATTATTTCTATTGGTGCCTGGCTTTTACATACAGTCATCGGACTGGTATCCAAATTGCCACTGACATCCTCTTCAAGCTGCATACTACTCTGCTCGCTGCCGCCACTACCTGGCGATTCACCTCCTCAGTGTGTTCTAGAGCCCACATCAACCTCATCGTCTGACAAATCAGAAGGGTCAGAAAGAAATGTCGGGAAAGAAAATCACTTTCTGTCCCGACATCGTGTGGATTACCAGAAGAGTTTGCCCCTCCCCTGTTAGCCTTTGATGTTCTTCCACATGCAGATAAACTCTGAGGAAGTCTCGATTGTACATCAATTATTGGTTCCAGGGGCTCGGCATGTCACTTGGAGATGTAATTAATGCTTCCAGGGTATGGGGAAGCTATACTTTGATTTTCCACCAATCCCGACATACTGCCTAACCCCCCTCTTCCTTCCCCTCCACCCCCCATTTCTTGGAGTTCCAGTTGGGTTTGCTTTAACTGGGCTTCTCCGATATTCACGGACCCTCCTGAGCTAAACTGTCAGCTTGCAATATTTTTACCAAAGAGTAATCGCTACTCTGAGCTTGTAAGAATAACTCAGGCTGTTTCCAATATGCCCGTATTGATTCCTGAGAAAGCATTGATTTCCTGCTATAGGCGGGCACAAGCAACGCAGGGATTTGTCCTACCACCCCACCCCCCTGCTCACCATCATGCAGTTTATTCACTTTGTCAGTTTTTCCGGGTACTCTAATTTGCAAACCCGCACCGTTGCACTGCACTCCGAGCCCCGAGACACCTCTGCTTAGTCCAGCCACATCTGAGGCTGCACTCGATTTTCCTCCTCTGGCTGATTTGGGCTGCATAATGAGAAAGGGCTCGTCCAAGAATGTAGCGGCCACACCTCCACCAGAAAACAGCAACAGACACCGGAGCCGCGAGCGAGAGACCACTCCAGTCAAATCTCCCAAAATCAGGATGGGGATAATCACCAGCCTCCTCGGAAGCCTCCAGAAACACACAGTAGTAGAGCATGGGAGCAGGTATTGTACAAAAACGCACTCCGAGCCGTATTAACTTATGAAGGGGGGGAAGCTGGGAGCTCCTGCTTATACGTCCGACCCATCGGACACCATCTTGCCTCCCAGAGCACTGCTTTCTTAAAGAGTTTACAGACAAAACACAAACTTTGTCCTCTGTAGGGCTGGCAGTGGTTACTTTACTCACTAGCACATCTCACATTTATATGAGACCTTCTATTAATTCCCCTTCATCAGCTCCACACATGGTAGAATCCAATCTAGAATTAATATAATAATTATTGTGTCCCATTTCGAAGCTATTAATTTTATATATGGACATTGCTAGTTGAAAACTTGTGGTACTGTCTTGCATGCAATGCATTAAGGGTAGGGTGGATTTAACACATCTTCTGCAGGGTGCAGTACCATATGTGGCCAAAAGAGGTCCCCTGGGACCCCTATCGGCCACATATGGTACTGCACGCTGTAACATGGCTACATAAAACAAATTGGCCTTTATAATGCCAGTAACTCCAACTTTGCAGGATGCAGTACTATATGTGGCCAAAAGAGGGCCCATGGGACCTCTTTTGGCCAAATATGGTACTGCACCCTGCAACATGGGTAGGTAAAACAAGCATTTGCAATGTAATATGTCTCGCATTTACTCGAGTTTGAGCTATTGGCATTGTAAATGACAATGCCTTTTATTTATATTTTGGTTTTTAAAATATAAATTAATGGGGGCGTTGCTAAGATGGCGGCGGAGTAGGACGTGTTTCCCTGTCCCTCTGGCACCACATGCAATAAGCGTTGGCTATCTGCCGTCCTGTTGCCCATCCGTGCTGAACATTGAACGCGGCTGTGTCTGCTGACCCTTCGCACTGGCGGAGCACATATTGCTGTGATTGGTGGCGGTTCCCTTGGCTATCTCGGCTGTCCGGCCCCGGCCTTGCTGCGGCCCGGCGGGCCTAGTGGAAGGTGCCGCTACCTGGGATTTTGGCCCCGCATTGCCTCTGATTAACCCGGGAGGTGTCTGACGGCTGCCTGGGAGTGGTGGCAGGGCAGGCAGCCTGGAAGTCTGATTTACGGAGCAGCCGGGAGCGGGTGCATTCGGAGGGATTGCTCCCTGGCCGTGAGGACTGTGACGGAGGGCTGGCTGTGTCCCGTAGGAGCCAGGATTAGGTGAAGCCCAGCAGCGAGTGGAGAAGGCAACCCTCTCACGGCAACTTGACAGCAAGCAGACCCCCCCTGGTGAGCAGCTGTTCACTCCAGCTTTGTGGCTGCATGGGTCCGCGGCGCCCGGGGTCCGGGAGTGCTACGGTGAGGTGTGGAGGGTCAGCGGAGACCCGGGAAGGCTGTCTTTGCCAGTGCCGTCCGGCCCGGCCGCGGCCCGGCGATCCTGGTTGCAGGGTGCTGCCGTCGGGGACCTCGACTCGGCGGAGTTCTGGGGAGAGCAGGCGTCTTCCAATTTTTCTGACGGTCGAGCGAGCTGGGAATACGCCCTAGTACAAGGCTGGGAGTGCGGAGATCCTGCGGCTGACCACTGACTGCCATTTTGTGCGCATGAGAGGAGGAGCGGCCTGTGTCTGTCGGAGCCGGGGGCGGCCTGGAGGTGTATGGATCGGGCACCCCCCTTCCGATGAGAGTGCTGCAGGTGGAGGTCCCGGGCGTATAGCAATTTATCTTCCCCCTGTGCCTGTGGGGCTCTGTCGTGCCTGGGGCCTGTAAGCGCTGAGAGGTGGAGTGGAGAAGGCCCACGCGCAGACAAGTAAGGTGAAGGGGGCAGCGGACCTGGGACTGCGGGTTTCGGTCCGTATATCGACGGACGGTGTGCTCCTGCCCAGCTGGGGGGAGCAGAGGCCCTGGGCGGCCGTGGCAGGCTTGCTGTGACTCCCGCGCCCTGCAGCATTTAACAGCGTGGCCTAGTGGTGTGCCCAGTACCCCTCCTAGCGGCGGTTGCTGGTCGGTGGCTCGGCGGTCCCTGCGATTGCGGCCAGGGGTGAATGCCCTCCGCTGTGAGGCTTGCTTACCTGCCCCCTGGATGTTCTGATCGGTCCGACGGTGCAGCGAGGCGTGGTGGTGTGCTGGCGGGGGTGGAGGCCTCGTCCTGGATCTGGCATTGTGCATTGCGACAGCCAGAGTGTCCCCCCGTGAAATGGTGGCTGGGAGTGGGTCCAGTGCCCGGGGTGGCCCTCGCAGTGGGGATGTCCGAGGAGCTGCAGGTGTGGTGGACAGCCCCCCAGAGGGATTGACCGTGTTTGGCCTTGTAGAGGGACTGAAGGCTGGGCGACTTCTACTGTTAGGTGCAGGGGGCCTACTTTCGGCCCGTGAGTTGACGGGCGGTGGGGCTCTGCGCTGTTCTGTGCTTTATGCTGCCTGCGGAGATGAAAGGGAGTGTTGAGTTGCTCTTCGGTCTTGCTTGAAGTCCAGCGGCACTGCGCCTTGGGAGAGCGGTGAGGTGTGGCAGTTGGTAGTGGACGGGCGCCTACCTCCCCCGTGCGGTGACAACTGGGCCGAACATGTGGCGAGGCCTCGACAAGGAGAATTCTGGTAGCGGAAGAGGTCGTGAGGGCGCCTTCTTCGCCCTGACTGTATGCCTCACACTACATGTAGGGCTCTGGCTTCTCTACGTCCTGATTGCCAAGTGGACTGCCTGCTGTTGACCTCTGGGGTCTTGCTGTTTTGTCCTTCTCCTGGGTCTGGG
This sequence comes from Lissotriton helveticus, assembly GCF_964261635.1. Taxonomy (NCBI): domain Eukaryota; kingdom Metazoa; phylum Chordata; class Amphibia; order Caudata; family Salamandridae; genus Lissotriton; species Lissotriton helveticus. The sequence continues at coordinate 803,116,787 of NC_136057.1, read as the reverse complement.
CCCTGCCTGGAGTGGACATTGATAAGGTTACCTGGTGGGCTGCTATCCCCTCTGTCTGAGCCCTACATCTCGGTGTGCAGGCCTGTGCATTAGCTGTCATGTCTTCTTCCAGGAACAGGAAAGACAAGCCTTTAAAGGACCTCCTACAGAAATCGACAGGACAGTCCACTTCTCACACAGATGCTAAATCTCTGCAGCCGGAGGATAACGACGACCAAAGCTTTTATGCTTGAGTTATTCTCAGCTTTAAAAGAAGATCATCGGATCGGCTTACCAAGAGGCGCTAAGGCTCCCCATTCGGTCATTCTCGCATGTGTACACGACTTCCAGCTCAAGGAGCGAATCTTTCGCGAGGCCCGTGAACTCAACCCTGTGCAGTTTCGGGGGCATCTGCTAGCGCTCTTCCAGGATCTAGCGGCATCCACTCTTGTTAAGCGATGAAAATTTAAGCCTTACCAACTACCTGCGTGAGAAAGGCATCCTCTACTTATGGGGCCACCCATTCCGCCTTATCTTAAAACATCAAGGCAAGCTTCTGCAGATTCGTTCTTTGACCGCCGCATATGATGTCCCGCGATTGGAGCGGCCCTCTCCTCAGCCGGGGCCCGCGGGATCCCCTCTGAGACGGCGCAGGCGCTCCACTGAGTGGCAGCTGGTTGGGAGGCCTCCTCAGCCTTTAACACCAGATTTGTCCACTAGCCTGATGGAGAGAGAAGCGGCTGTTACATCCGTGGCGCAAGTGACTGATAACAGTGCTCCTTGAGATACGTTCGGATGGCAGCAGGGGGGCTTTTTGTCGGCGCCGGAGGTGGGAACTGTTCTGTTGAAAAGTGGTACCATCCCTCAACTCTTGTACGGTGGATATGCTCTGTATGAGGTACAGTACGTTTCTTGGAATGGTGCCTGGTCCCCCTTATCGTTTGATTCACACGTCAGACTGTTGTCCTTGGACAAGACTTTTGATCTTCGTTATTTTTTCTGTTCTTCTGCACTATGATTTAGGGAAGGGGTTTTGGGGTCCGCATCAGTTCTCCGGCAGGTATGGCAGATGGATGGTTTGTGGCAGCAGATCTCTTGCCCTTCACCTGCCTCTGAACTTGGGTGACTAGTTAGCTGCTACTCATTCCCTGGGCATTATGGGTAGAGAATTAAAGGTTGTGAGTCTGAATGTCAAGGGATTGAATAGTCCGGTCAAACGCTCGGCAATCCTTTCCCTCTTGTAGAATGCAGGGGGCGATGTGTGTTTGCTTCAGGAGACGCATCTTCTCCCTAAGGATACTAAGCGGATGAGGGACAAGCGCTTCCCCGTACAATTGTGGTCCTCCCGTCCGGCTAAGAAACATGGGGTGGCAATTCTTTTTAGCGCGCGTGCACATTGCAAGGTGCTTACTCAAGTGGCTGATATTGAGGGTAGGTTCTTGGCGGTCCGGGTTCATTGGGCGGACACGCAGTTTACATTAGGGTCAATATATGCCCCGAACGAACGACAAGAGCCCTTTCTACGAGTGGCCCTTTCCGAGGTTCTGACATCTCCGGATGCCTCGATTCTGGTGGGTGGGGATCTGAATGTGGTGATGGATCCTGGGAAGGACGGGTCTGAGCAGCGATTGCATCTGGCGGGTGCGCTGTCGCAGGGGGGTAGGCAATGGCTGCTTGAAGGTGGATTGCTTGATGTGTGGCATGTCCAACACCCTGATGAGCGTGACTACACTTATTACTCTGCAGCACATTAAACCTATGCTCGCCTTGACCACTTTTTAGCCACAACCTCTCTCCTCCCCTACTTATCTGCGGCGACTATTACCCCGTGCTCACTCTCGGACCATGCCCTCATCTCGGTTCAGCTTTCCTTTTGTAGGGAACGCCCACCGCCCCCTGGCTGGCGTCTCCGCGACTCCCTACTGCACTCTGAATCTGTTGTCGCCCGCATACGGGACACTATCACCAATTACCTTGCAGAAAATGACCAGGAGGGTACATCGTTGGCGTCGGTGTGGGAAGCCTTGAAGCTAGTGGTGAGGTGGGAGTTTATTGTGCTGACAGCATCATATGCACGGTTGCGCAAAGCTAAACATGCTGAATTAGAAGGGGAGGAGGCAGCGCACAAGCGGACGGGGGCTCCGCGAGTTTGGAGGGAGCTGGAGACGAAACGACGCATGCTCACACACTTGGACTTAGATCGAGCGGAGCATGCCCTCTTGCGCTTGCGCCACAAATTTTACCTTAGTGGGGATAAGTGGGGGAAGGATGTTGGCCCATAGGCTGCGAGCACGGGCGCAGCTATCGGCTATTCAGTCTGTTAGAGATTCACAGGCGGTTGAGCACACTACGGTTGCCCTTATTGTGGATTCCTTCCGGCACTTTTATCAGTGCCTGTATAGTGGGGAGGCATCAAGTTCGGGAGGGAAGAGGGGGGTACCTCGAGTCCTGTAACATCCAGCCGCTGGTTAAGTCATCGGCTGATACTTTAGATGCTGCCATCCGCATAGAGGAGGTCATATCAGTAATAGCTCGTCTAAAGCTAGCCAAATCCCCGGGGCCGGATGGCTTCTCGGCTCTGTTTTTTTAAACTTACTGTGTGTAGCTGGCTCCTCTTTTAACGCGTCTTTTCAACTCGTTCCTTGATACTGGAGAGGAAACTCCCTTCATGGCGAATACGGTCATTCTTTTGCCTGGGAAGGATCTGAAAGAATGTGGTTCCTATCGGCCGATTTCCCTCCTAAACAGTGACGCAAAACTCTTTGCGAGCATCCTTGCGGCGCATCTTAGCCCCCTGATGGATGGTATCATTGATTCAGACCAATCCGGATTTATTCCAACGCGGCAGGGAGGGGACAATACCAAGCGAATTCTTCATTTTATAGACCTTGTCCACCGTTCTCAAGCCCAGGTCTTTCTCCTCTCCATTGACGCGGAGAAGGCCTTTGAACATCTGTTCACGGTTTTGTTGGCCTATGGTATCGGGGATAACTTTGTTCGCTGGGTTCAATGTCTCTATGCGGCCCCTAAGGCGGCGGTGAGAGTTAACGGGTGTAGATCTGCCCTTTTCCCCATCTCCAGAGGGATGCGGCAGGGGTGTCCATTGTCCCCGTTACTCTTTGCGCGCTCTATATGGAGCCTTTTTGCTTAGCGCATTCCAACAAATCCAGATATAGTGGGAATTAAATTTGGCGCTGACGTACACAAAATAAGTCTATATGCCGGTGACGTTATTCTATCGCTGACTCAACCCCACTCCACGCAGCGGTATCTGGCGACAGAACTTCTTGAATTCGGGAAGGTGGCGGGGTTTAAAGTGAACTTCTCGAAATCGCAGATTCTTTTTTTTTTAACTTAAGATTTTATTGAACAAAAAACAGTAATTAAATCAGTCCCAATCAAGGCAGTACATTGAAATCGAGGTACGAATCAAGCAAAAAATAATCATCATACAATTCGTCCTACGGGACCAGCTCGGGCCATGGCCAGCTCAGTTGTTGTACAGTCACAAAGTTCACCTCGATACTTGTTCCAGTGTCCCCACTTCTTGTCCCATTTCTTGGGGCAGCCTCTTATTTTATACACTGTCTTTTCGGCAATCATGCAGCGGTCCATTTCAGCCACCCAGCCCACCACTAACAGCTTCTCTTGGGAGCCCCAGCGCATTGCGATGGATCGCTTAGCCAGAAGAAAACCCAACGCCGCCCACTGCAATTCCAATTCAATCAGGTCCGTGGCCCCCCATATATTAAGAACACATTCTTTTGGCGTCGGTAGGAGTGGCTTACCCAGAGAACTGCACATTTTATTAATCACTCCTACCCAGAAGTGTTGCACTACCGGACATTCCCATAAGAGGTGAAAGAAGGTGCCGGGAAGGCTGCATCCCCGCAGACTCAAAATATCAGTGCGTCAACCTATTTTGTCCAATGTTGGGGCAGACATGTAGGCTCTATGTAGAACCTTCAATTGGATTAGTCTGAACCTATGGCAGATACCCGATTCTCTAGGGGACATCAGGGCCGCCCGCCAGTCCTCATCAGCTGGGGACCCAGGTCTCCCTCCCATTTGTTCCGCAAGGATTGGAAGGGATCAGGGAGATTATTACAGAGCTTGAGATAAGTATAAGAGATGGCTTTCTCAGGGAGGGGCTCTGATAGTAATCTATCCTCCAAGGGGGAAATCTCAGGTCTAGAGGTAAAGTCTGGAATGGCGGCCAGGAGTGCGTGTTTGATTTGTAAATACCGGAAGAATTCCGTCCCTGCAAGAGAGTATTTGGCCTGAAGATCTGTAAATGTCAGTAACTTACCCTTATGAACAAGGTCTCCCACCGTAGAAATCCCTATCGTGTCCCATTTATCGAATCCCCGAAGGAAGCGGAGGGAACCCAGGCGTTGTGACGACCATAGGGGTGTTCCCGCAGTGAATTTATCTGACCACCCCAAACTCTTGTTAGCTCTATGCCATACAGCAACCGTGAGTGCCATGGGTCCGAGGTATCTGTTTCTGGTTGGTTTGCTATAGAGGGCCCACAGGTAGTCCCCCCGTCCAGTCTGACATCAATCAAGAAGGAAAGCCGTATCCTGGGGCGAACCATGGATCCAATGATTGACTGCCACTAGTTGCGACGCCCAACTAGTAGAGGCGAAGATTGGGCAAGGCAATGCCTCCGTCGTACCAACCTTGGAAGAGTTTGTGAAGTGCTATACGGGCTGCCCCGCCATCCCACAGGAGAAGACGGAGTTCACTTTCCACCGCACTAAAATAGGAATCAGGTATCAGAAAGGGACAATTTTGCAGGGCGTATAAAAAGCGCGGGAGCGCCAACATTTTAAATAGAGCCGCTCTGCCGGGCAGGGATAGTGGGAGGGACCGCCAGTGGGCCACGTCACTGCGTAGTCTGCACAGGGGACCGAGTAGATTGCGAGCATGGAATACCTTGGGATCAGACGTGACGTAAATACAGAGGTATTTAAATCCATCCGAAACCACAGTGATGGAAAATCCTCGGGGCAAACCGGGCGGCGAACCATGCAGCATGTATAATGTTGATTTGGACCAGTTAATCGAGTAACCCGAATACTTCTCAAAATTTGTGAGAACATGGAATAAACTATTAATAGAAGACCGGGGGGAAGCAACGTAGACCAGGATATCATCAGCATAGAGAGAAATATTGTCCACTATCTCGTCATTCCAGTGGAGGCCTCTGATGGAGACATCAGTGCGGACCCAATGAGCTAGGGGTTCGAGGGTGAGGGCAAATAATAGCGGCGACAAGGGGCAACCCTGACGGGTCCCTCTGTAGAGGCGAAACTGCCGAGACGTGTGTTTGTTGACTTGGACTTGGCCTAGTTGGTCTGTGTACAGAAGCCGCACCCAGCTGATAAAATTAGGACCAAAGCCAAATCGGAGCAGGACCTCAAAGATATGGCCATTCGATCGAGTCGAATGCCATCATGGCGTCAAGGGATAAAATGGCGGCATCGTGTTGTAGAACGGGTTGTCTGCTCAGAACATTATGAACCCTCCGCAGATTCAATGCGGTATTTCTTCCCGGGAGAAAACCGGACTGATCATCATGTATTAGGGAGGGGAGCACTAGAAGAAGACGGCTCGCCAGGAGTTTCGCCAGGACCTTAGCCTCCGCGCTTATCAAGGAGATCGGCCGATAAGAGCTGCAGTCAGTAGGCGATTTATTCGGCTTGAGGAGGACCACGATGGAGGCTAGTCTTTGATCTAGTGGGAGACTGGCACGGCTTTCTTCGAACATGTTCTTGAGATGGGGAACAATTCCCGGAACCATGCCCTTCAGGAATTCTATGGGAACTCCGTCGGGGCCCATAGCTTTGCCGGAGTTAACGGCAAAGATTGCTGTAGTGAGCTCCTCCGCCGTGATGTCAGCGTCTAGGGTCTCCTTATCAGCAGCTGAAATGGTAGGAAGGCGCATCTCGTCGAGAAGTTGTCTGGACTCCTCTGGAGAATAGCATGCTCCGGCGGTGTATATACGTTCCAGATGGCCGGCAAAGACCTCCGCTATTTCCTGTGGATCCGCCACCTCGAGTCCGTCCGGTCGTACAATGGACGACACCCACCTAGACCCTTGGTCGCGTCGTTCCAGCCAAGCGAGCATCTTGCCCGCGTTGGCCCTGAATTCATACACGCGATGGCGGGTATGGAGCAATCGAGCTTGCGCCTTTTCCTGTGCTAACGCTTTGTAGGCCAGTTGCTGAGTGCGGAGGCGGCGAGCCGTGTCCTCAGAGGGGGCCTCGTTATGGGACGTTTCGAGGCTAGTAAGGTCTGCTTCAGCCTGCAGGATCAGATCATTATGTCTACGTAGATGCCCCATCTTGAGAGCCAGTGCCTCGCCCTTGACCACCGCCAAGTATGCTGCCCAAAGTGTGACAACCGATTTCACAGAACCGACGTTCTCCGCAAAATAAAAGTCAGTTCGTTCAATCAAACTATCTTTGATGTCTGGGATCTGCATGAGCCAGGGGTTAATAATAATACGGCCGCGTGTAAATTGGCAGTGATAAGTTAGTTCAACACTAAGGGGTGAATGGTCAGAGATGCCTCGGGGGAGCCCCTTCGGGCGGATAAAACGGCCAATGTCTGTGGTGGGACAAAACAGGTAGTCGATTGGGGACATGCTGGCGTGTGCGTTAGAATAATGAGTAAAATAAGGTGTGTCCGGGTAATGGTATCGCCAGATGTCCTCCAGCCCCATAGCATGCGCAAAATCGGACAGATCCGTACTCTGCCGATGAGAACCGCGCTTAGGTCTGCGGTCTACGTCATCTCTCATAGTCATGTTGAAGTCCCCTCCAAGTAGGAGTGTACCCGCGGGGAGGCCCAGCAGTCGGGCTCCCAGCTCCTTGAGTGATTCTCGAACCAAGGTTGGTGGAAGGTAGGCAGAAACAATGTTTAAAGGGCGTCCCTCCCAAACAGCCTCAACCAGTGCAAAGCGGCCCAGAGGGTCAGCCCATAATTTCGTGTGTGTAAGCGCGAGATTCTTTTTAACAAGAATCCCCGTGCCATGTGATCCGGAGGTGAACCCCGCGTGTACTAATAACTTGTAGCCGCCTTTCTGAAGAGCATGGCAAGTATTGCCCACCAGATGTGTCTCTTGCAGCAAAACGATGTCTGGGGAGTGGCGCCGAAAGAATTGAAGGACTATGCCTAGTTTTATTTTATGCCCCAGCCCATTAACATTCCAGGACATGATCGTAGGGGTTCTAGTGGTGGGACGTGTCATGATGGTGGACAATATGGGATCTATGGAAGGCGTGATGCAGGGGAGGCCTCTCTGGCCGCCGGTCTATCGAGGCAGGAAGTGACCCAGGATCAGGAGGCCTCTGGTCCTCTCTGGGACAGGGTAGTACCTGTGGTGGCCAGCGCGCCGTATGTGGACCCTGAAGGACCAATGAAGTGTGACAAGGAAAGACTCTGCTGAAAACACAAGAAAAAACCACTAAAACCAAAACACAACATCTCTGAACCCCCGTCCCTCCCATTCCAACCCCCCACCCAGCCCCCCCGCCCGCGGACTTGAAACTATCCACTCCCCAACTAGGCAGGTGCCTGTCGTCCTCCCAAACATGTATGGGGTGTGTGGAGAGCCTTGAGTGCCCCCGCCCAAAACAGCCAGATAGTTGAGCCTAGTGCCGCATGAATAAACACGTATAAACAATAATATTCTCATAGTACATTAAGCAATGACACAACCTGGACGCCTCCTGGCGTCGGAACTGCAGAGAAGAGTAGACATGCCAGCCGGAGCAAACGCAAATCTATTATGTCCCCGACTCGTCAGGGTCGGAGGACCGCAAACGTATCACTCGAGTTCTAGGACAGCATCCCGGTCAATGACAAAAAGTGGTAATTTCACAAGTCCTTTCGATTGTCGTCTGAGAACAGATCCTGACTTTCAGGGGGCAGTCCAGTGTCGGCATGTACATTCAATTCACGGCGATGGTGCTGAGTGGCGCCTGATTGACGCCATCCCTCGAGCCAGCCCCACGCCTCAGCAGGTGACCGAAAGAATCAAGTTTTCCCCTCCGCCTCCACTTGTAACTTGGCCGGAAACAGCATAGCGTACTTAATGTCTTTGGCACGGAGTGCCTTCTTAACCTCAAGGAAGCTGCGCCTACGAGCCTGAACCTTCACCGTGAAATCGGGAAAGAATGTGATCTGGGCGTTCTTCAGCCGTAGGGGTGGTCCAGTATGTGCCGTTTGAAGGATAACATCCCGGTCTCTAAAATTGAATACCCGGGCATTTATGGGTCGGGGGCGCCCACCTTTGGTCTACCCCCAGAAACTCTATGCGCTCGCTCAATGGAGAAGTAATTGGATAGCTGTTTCGGCTGGAGGTGCTTTAGGATTAGATTTTCGACAAAGAGGTCTGCTGCCGGCCCCTCCACCCGCTCCGGAACTCCTAGGATGTGGAGGTTTTTGCGTCGAGCGCGCCCTTCATAATCGTCCAGGAGCTCTCCCATCTGCGCCTGCTGTGCTTGTAGTTGGGACACCTGTTGCTGGAGAGTGGAGGTGTCATCTATGAGCGCCGCGGTCTTGACCTCTATATCTCGCACTTATCCGGGTCTCCAGCGACAAGCGAACTCCGGCAATCGCCTGCATCACATCGTCCAGTGTGAGGGCACGTGCTGCCGGGGGGGGGGGGTTCGCAGTCTTAGGCGCAGTATCTGAGTTCGCCTCCTTGGGCTCTCCTTTAGAGCCCCACGAGAGTTTGTTGGTCTGTCTCTGGTGAGACGGTCGGCCGCCTTTACTGCATGCCATGGTGAGGCACCAAGAAACCCAGCGTAGTCCGTTGGCGCAGGTCTAGAAACAAGCGATGGAAGTAAATTATCATCCTCTTGAGCCTGGTGAGCCGTCTCACCCTTCTCCAGGTCGGGAACACCGGGATGTATACAACCTAGGTGGAGGCCGAGTAGAAGAGGCAGAGCGCCACCCGTAGACCGTGGATGTTAGAGGCGGCACTCATCCAGCAGGAGATCCCAGGTCCCGCCAGACAGCTCCCAGCGTACCCAGGGGCCCGGGCAGGAGTGCGATCCAATCAGAGGAAAGGGGGGACGCCCCTAGAGTCCGGCCATCTCGTGGGTCCAAGGCGGCACCAGTGATTCTGTTGCTGCTATAGTGCCGTACCTGGAAGCTGGATAGCGGCCCACCCTTGTGACACAGGATGGACTGTGAGACCGCAGTTGTTTGTGCCAATTTAGCAGCTTGGAGCCGGTGTCCCCGTGACAGCTGGGGCCAGCCCCCCACAGATCAGCACCCCTCACCTCGCCGTTGCGGATCAGGCGGCCAATGGCCGAACACGTGAGACCAAAGTGCCCAGTCGCAGGAACACCCCCAGCGAGGCAAATGTATGTGGCAGAACGCCCCGGTTTGTCGCAAGCAGGGCGGTTCGACGGGGCCCCTCACCACGCCACTAAGGTCCCCTCTCTCCACAGAGAGGTCGATGGTTGGGCAGGGGCGGCAGGACGGCAGGCAGTATCCAGCGGGGGCCGCCGGTAAGGGCGCATGAGATGTGGAGCGGTCCCCGGCGGTAGGCCCAAAGCCGCGGACTCGCGTAGGCACCACGGCGGGCACCGGGGGGGGGGCACTTTCGGCAAGATTACCCCGGCGCCAAGCACTTCCTCGATGCAGAGGCCGCATGTAGGGACAGGCAGTCGGGTCCCCAATCCACGACACTGGCAAGTCCTGGCTGCTGAGGCCCCCAGATCCCAGAATCCGCTCCGGAGTCAGCCTCGGCGGTCCTCAAAGGTCCCGGCTGCCATTTTAGGCCAGCGAAGCAGCCAGGCCGCAGGAGTCTGCAACGCCAACGGGGGCTCAGAGGCGGCTAGGGAGCAGGAGGAAGCGACCAGGCAGGTCTGCAATAGATTCCCCTTTAGATATGGGGTTTCTCCAGCATCGGCAATAACACAAAGTCTTTCTTCAGGGCGAGGGCCGAGGAGCCGGTTCAGAACACGCCCATTTCTCTCGGCTGCTAGCCATGCCCCGAAATCGCAGATTCTTAATGTTTCAATCCCTGACAATGAGGTCCGGGATCTCCAGCAGGACTTTGCCTTTCAGTGGGTGCACTCCGATATTACATATCTGGGTATTCGATTGACTTCTATTGCCAAAACGGTTTCCCTCAATTATAGATATTGGTAGACCAAACTGCCAAAGCGCTTTCCGACTGGTCCCGTCTCAACTTGGCCTGGTACGGGAGGTTAGCGGCGGTGAAGACGACTGTGCTGCCGCGTATTCTCTACCTATTTCAGATGCTCCCGTTGAGTCCGCCGCCGGGTGTTCTCCGGAAATTGCAAGGGCGTCTTAATAAGTTCTTGTGAAGCAACAAGAGACTGAGGCTTGCGCTGGCCCTTATCACCGCGCCGAAGGCAGTGGACGGGATGGGCTTCCCCCTGTTGAGTGCTTATCATCAAGCGACTTGTCTCCAAAATATCACAGAGTGGAATAGGTTCTTGTCCAGTAAACACTGGAATTTTATGGATCAGACAGAGGCTGGCTGCAATATTTGGCGGGAACTTTGGCTTCCGCGCAAACACAGAGCATGGGGCCTCAATCCGTCGCCTGTTACCTCGCTGACTCTTAAGGCGTGGGATCAGTTGGCTCTGCGCAGGGGCTGGACCACGTTTCCCTCCCCTATGACTCCTGTTTTAGATAATCCAGAGTTTCTGCTGGGGTGTGCATCCGCTGTTTTTCATCGTTGTAGAGAGGAAGGTTGTAAGAGAGTGGGCTCCCTATTTGACCTAGATGGCTTGATCCCCTTCTCCCAATTGAGCAAGGAATATTTTAACTTACCGGAGTCAGACGTTTTTCACTACTTGCAGCTCTCACATTGGGTAACCCAGCCTGGCAACTTCGCCCTGATGTCCCGCCCTTTAACCACTTTAGAAAAATGGCTAGTTTGCAAGAAGGATGACCGTAAGCTCATATCTGAACTGTACGCAATGATCCATCTCGCACCTTGGAGTCCATTTTTCGGAGGTCTGCTCGTAGTAGGGTGACTTCCATATTGACCGAGTCTATCCGGGTCTCCAGCGACAAGCGAACTCCGGCAATCGCCTGCATCACATCGTCCAGTGTGAGGGCACGTGCTGCCGGGGGGGGGGGTGTCGCAGTCATAGGCGCAGTATCTGAGTTCGCCTCCTTGGGCTCTCCTTTAGAGCCCCACGAGAGTTTGTTGGTCTGTCTCTGGTGAGACGGTCGGCCGCCTTTACTGCATGCCATGGTGAGGCACCAAGAAACCCAACGTAGTCCGTTGGCGCACGTCTAGAAACAAGCGATGGAAGTAAATTATCAACCTCTTGAGCCTGGTGAGCCGTCGCACCCTTCGCCAGGTCGGGAACACCAGGTGTATACAACCTAGGTGGAGGCCGAGGAGAAGAGGCAGAGCGCCACCCATAGACCGTGGATGTTAGAGGCGGCACTCATCCAGCAGGAGATCCCAGGTCCCGCCACACAGCTCCCAGCGTACCCAGGGGCCCGGGCAGGAGTGCGATCCAATCAGAGGAAAGGGGGGACGCCCCTAGAGTCCGGCATCTCGTGGGTCCAAGGCGGCACCAGTGATTCTGTTGCTGCTATAGTGCCGTACCTGGAAGCTGGATAGCGGCCCGCCCTTGTGACACAGGATGGACTGTGAGACCGCAGTTGTTTGCGCCAATTTAGCAGCTTGGAGCCGGTGTCCCCGTGGCAGCTGGGGCCAGCCCCCCACAGATCAGCACCCCTCACCTCGCCATTGCGGATCAGGCGGCCAATGGCCGGACACGTGAGACCAAAGTGCCCAGTCGCAGGAACACCCCCAGCGAGGCAAAGGTATGTGGCAGAACGCCCCGGTTTGTCGCAAGCAGGGCGGTTCTACGGGGCCCCTCACCACGCCACTAAGGTCCCCTCTCTCCACAGAGAGGTCGATGGTTGTGCAGGGGCGGCAGGACAGCAGGCAGTATCCAGCAGGGGCCGCCGGTAAGGGCGCAGGAGATGTGGAGCCGCCCCCGGCGGTAGGCCTACGAAGCAGCGGAAGAAAGCCCAGGTGCGGGGGGAGACTGAGCTGGGGCGTCCTCTGACACCCAAAGAATGGGAACACTTTTACTCTAGAGCACATCACACGGCCTCTAATACTGCGGGTGCGGAATCAGCCTATAAGATAGCCGCTTATTGGTACTATACGCCGGCGCGCATCAAGTCTTGGGATAGCACTAAGTCAGACCTCTGTTGGGGGGGGATGTGGCCTTCCTGGCACCCTGGTACACCTGTATGGCATTGCCCGAAACTGGTGCGATATTGGACTGTGGTTCTTGATGACTTTGATGAAGCAGTCCAAATTACACTGCCTCGGACCCCTGAGCACACACTGCTGGGTCTTCCCCAACCCAAATTCTTCCCTTTGCGCTCGCTGAGGGGTAGAAGTATAGCGTTAGCATTGCTTGCGGTGCAACAGGTCCTTTTAGCACAGTGGGGCTCCTCGGATGCCCCTAATGCTTGCGACTGGATCTGGAGACTTTGGCATATCCTAGCAATGGAGCGCCTTTCACTTTGTATGGATGGGACGTGAAGCTATGTGGGCCATTCCTGCAGCTCCTATTCAAGGAGCTGAGGGAGGTCACTTGCCTAAAATACCTACAAATGCTACACCTTATTCCACTGAAACAAGTTGGGGCCATAACCATAGTTCGAACTACTTTGCGTGGTAGCTGACGGCCATGGGAGGTTTGGGCGGGAGAGTAGAGACTGATGCGGATGGGGTGGAAAGGGAAGGTTTTTTTTGGGGGTGGAGGGAGTGGGTGTTTCTGTTTTCTTGTTCCTTTTTTATTTCTATAAAAATGGTATCCTAGTGATCGTTTGCCATGAACACTATGGACTGAAGGTCTTCTATGCGGGGTCGCCCTCTGGGCGGTAGGCCTATACGCTGTGTACTGCAACTCTCTGCCAGCCAGTGGATGTAGGCAGATGAGCTGTGATTTTGATCTGATACCATATAATAAAAATTATTGATTCTAAAATATAAATAAAAGGCATTGTCATTTACAATGCCAATATCTTAAACTTGCGTTAATGCGAGACCTATTTCATTGCAAATGCTTGTGTTAAAAAGAAATAAGTCTGAAGAGTGGTGACTAATCTAGACCGCTACCTTGAAAAAACGAATCTCTGGATGGTCTACCACCAAGAAATACTGCTGCTCATACAGGAGGGGGAGCACATAGCATTGTTTGGTTTGCAGGATTCATACTTTCATATCCTAGTACAATCGAGGCACAGGAAGTACAGCCACTTTGAAGTAGCAGATTGCTACTACCAGTTCGTAGTTCTGTTTTCAAGATTAAAATCTTCCACTTGCATCTTTTCAAAGTGTATGCCTCTTGAGATGGCTTTGCTCCGATGATTGGCTTATAAGGGAGATCACTTTCCCAAGCAACATCCTCCACCAACGCTTGACTGCTGCTTTTCCAAAGACTCCCACTGGCTCCAAGTCCAACATAGCCCTCTTTTTCAAGCTAATCTAATAAAATTCTTGGGTGCCGTTTTGAATACCAAGGAAGACAGGGCTTTACCTTTGGACGAACACATACCTCTCGTCCAAAACACCTCCTGTTTCTTTCAGCACATACAGAAAACCTGGAGTCTTAAGCTGGGTACAGTGTTGTCATGATTTTCTGAAATACATTAGGGCCTCCAGAAGAAGAATTAGATGTACAATGGGTGCAATGTTGAGAGTCCTTCAAAGTAAATGGAACAGCATGCAAGAAGTTGTTTCTTTGGTGGTGTAACAACAGAATCAACATCGCTAAAGATCTGCCCTTCACTCTACAGCCATTTAATTTCACAGTGATCAACGGACTGTTACCTGGATGGCTGAGGTGCAGTTTCAGGAACTCGTCATATGTGGGAAATGAACCAAAGCAACTACAAATGTACATACATGTGGTGAAGCACAGTGGCGTATGCAAGGGCCCTGCCTCATTGCTCCCCATGAAAAATACCAGTGCCAGAAATGTGTTTCAATTAAAGATTCAAATATATATGCCAGGATAGGAAACAGGTGTTCATAACACACTCGGGAACCCCCCCAGGATCAAAGTATATACTCTGTTAAACTTGCTGGTCCGCCTAAACTGATATCCATTTATGCGATATACACTCAGTACTATCCCTGTCACATCACAAGACACCCATCAGATCTTAGACTGAGCAACAAGACATGGAATACTGTAAGTAGAAGCACACAGTGAAAATGTTGCAACAATTGAAGGCTATGCAGGCTTCCAGAACTTAGTGTGCTATCATGTTGGCTGCACGTGTCTGGGGAGGAGGGTATACGCTCCAGACAGCAGCATTTCTTTTCAGTTTTTAATTGATCTAAAATAGGCCTCTTCAATTGTGAGCAACAGTTCCATTAAGAACATAACATTACACATGTTTTCCTTATTATTGTACCCTTTTGGCAATAGATCTTTTTTTTTCTGCCAAATGTTCCTGCATTTGGAAAGTTCAGTTTTCCATTGAAATGTTATTTAATCTTTCTGTATTCCAGTTTGTTCATGTACCTAGTACATAATATGCAGGGAAGGAGATTCTTGCTCTTTAAGTCTACATTCTGTGCAGAAATATATCTGTACAAATATCATCATTTTTAATGTCATCTTACTGTTTTTCAAAACAAAAAAAACCTTGCCAGTAGTATATCCTTATTAGGTTAACTAAATTCAAGATTGTTAAACATGACCACATGGTTTGAAAATTATGCATTTCCATAGTAAATATTTGATAATTTCAAGATTACATGTTTCCTTTTGCTTATTTTTGTATAATGAAAATACTTTTAATCTGTTTTTCCCTTGGATGTTGTTATTTGTAACATCACCATGGTTAAATTGAGTATGACCTAATCAAATACACCATAACTGCACAATTAAAAGTATATGTATGTTTATTTTTAGCTTGACACACCTTCCAGGCAAAATCCGATTAATAGATGTTGGAAGCTGCTTTAATCCATTTTTGAAGTTTGATGAATTCTTAACAGTTGGAATTGACATTGTACCTGCTGTTGAGGTAAGGAAGCATTTTGTTGTTGTTTCCTATTGTACCTTTCTATATAGGATAAAGAACCATAATTGACCCCAACCCCTGAAGCAGCAGTCCAATCATTTACAGTCACTTGATAAACCTACTTAAAGAAGGGATTAGGTACAAAACGATGTATGTCATCTGAGTGGTTGTCTGAGTGGCTGTTCAATTAAGTGACTGGCTGTCTCAGTAGCTGTTTTACTGAGGGAGTGGGTTTCTGTGTAGCCAAATGGGTAAAGTATACGTGTGAGTAGTTCTATGTGTGAGTGAATGGTTTTCTTAGTAGGTGCAGTGAGTGACTTAGTGCCTCTATGACTGAGGGAGTGGCTGTGTGAGTTAGAGGATGTGTCAGTATCTGTATGGGTGAGTTAGTGGGTATGTCTGACTATATGCATGAGTGAATATGTCAGTGATTTTATGGGTGAGTGTGTACTTGTATCAGTGACTGTATAGAAGAGCGAGTTTATGTGTTAGTTTATATGACTGAGTGGGTGTGTGAGTAAGTGGCGGAGTGACTGGTTGAGTTTGTTGTACGGGTGAGTGAGTGGGTGTACTAGTAGTTGTATGGGTAAATGACTCATTGTTTGGGTGGCTGTATTGCTGAGTAAGTGAGTGTAGGAGTGGGTGTGTGTAGCTCAGTCAGTGCCGGTATATGAGAATAAATGAAGATTGTATTAGCTGTGTAGGTGGCTGTGTAGCTGTTCGAATGGCTTTACATGTGTATAAGTCAGTGTATGAGTAATTGCATGGCAATGTGAGTGGTTGTGTGACTGGCGTTATGAGTACGCAAATAGGTGTGTGCATTTTTTTAATGATTGAGTTTCTGTGTATTTGTATTGGTGTGTGAATGGGTAAGTGAGTAGTTGTGTGAGTGGGTGTGTGAGGTTTGTATGGGCTTGTGAATGGGGTGTGAATCTTTAGGTGGATGATGTCATCAGTGATGTTGCTGACCATGTCATGAGTGATGTAATATGTGAGATCATAAGCAGTGCATTGCGGGGGCGTAAGCTGTAGTTGGGGCTGGTAACTATAATGGCTGAATTTCTATACCTTTGTGCAAGTGAATTCAGTATGTAATTATAAAGTCCTTGTAACCTTGTTTTTTTTAATTGAATTTGTAAGTTTTTTACATTTTATTTCCTAACTATAACAGCCCTGCAACCGTTATTTTTGTGTGAATAAAAGGTGTGTGTGTGTGTGTGTGTGTGTGTGTGTGTGTATATATATATATATATATATATATATATATATATATATGTATATATATATATATATGTGTGTGTATATGTATATTCACTGAAAAAACCATAGGTTATAGACCATATATAGTTAGGAATTAGCATTTAAAAAACCTTATTTTACTCACACAAAACCATTGAAATTCCATATATAGTTAGTTGCACTAACTATATATTGCGCACCCGCAATCCACTGCTGATGATGTCACATATTACATCATTCATGACATGGTCAGTGACATCACTGATGACATCACTGATGACATCTCAAATGACATCACTGATGACATCACTGATGACAACATCCAGTGACTATGTTTCTGTAAAGTTAAAATATGTCTTACATATTGAAGAATGAGTGGATGTATAAGTGTCTGGACGAAGGATTTAGTAGGTGCATGACTGAATGTATGAGTGAGTGATTAAATGTGTCTCACTGAGTGCATGGGTTAGTGACTAAAGTGTCTTAATTTGTGCATCATTATGTCTGTTGTTCTGTAAACTGCTGCATGTGTTGATCAGTAGCTATATGAGTAACTATATGGGTTATTGATTGATTGCCCAAGTATTTGCATGGGAGACTGAGTGTGTGTGTGGCTGGCTGGGAGGTGTGTGACTCTGTACAGATCAATGTGTACTTGTATCAATGATTGTATAAGAGAGTAAGTATGTGTTAGTATATGGTTGAAAACGTAAGGTGCTCTATGTTTAACTGTATAGAGTAGAAAATGGAAGTGTGATTGATTCTTTACAGGACTGACTAGGTGTGTGAGTAACTCCATGGATGAGTGGCAGAGTGTGAGTGTCTGTATAGGTGTATGAGTGCATATGATAGTGTTGTAAACATGAGTGATTGTATGTATGAATGATTGTATGGGTGAATGAGTGAATGTGTGTGTAGACGTAGGAATCAGTGAGTACGTATGTAGTAACTAGTATTGGTGTGTCAATGGTTTCAAAAATTATACTCTGTTTTTAACACTGGGTGAAACAGAGGTTATATTAAAATGTGAGGAGATGCATTGTATTGTCACATGAATGATATCATCAGTGATGTGGTCATTGATGTCAAATGAGATGTCATCAGTGATGTCATCAGTGATGTCATTTGAGATGTCATCAGTGATGTCATCAGTGATGTCACTGACCATGTCATGAATGATGTAATATGTGACATCATCAGCAGTGGATTGCGGGTGCGCAATATATAGTTAGTGCAACTAACTATATATGGAATTTCAATGGTTTTGTGTGAGTAAAATAAGGTTTTTTAAATGCTAATTCCTAACTATATATGGTCTATAACCTATGGTTTTTTCAGTGAATTTTCAAGGTTTTGTAAATGCTAATTCCTAACTATATATGGTCTATAACCTATGGTTTTTTCAGTGAATTTCAATGGTTTTTTAATAGCAAATATCATAAGCTGTCGAATGTCAAGTACGTGGTAAGTGAAAACATTTTCGTGTTTATGCACACTGATCTGCTTTGAATGGTGCCCCCCCCCTCATTTCTATTAGGAGTACTCTCTCTTTGCAGATAGTGAAAGGTAGTTAACGCAGGCCTTTGCCCCCGTTGTAATCCGTCGTGCCTGCTTCTCTCTCCATTTGATTGATTGTTATCCAAGTATTTACTGTTTTAGAATTAGTTCTCTTTGGTTCATTCTCTATTTACAAACAAACACAGAGTCGCAATACTCTGTTTAGTCTTTGCAGATAACGAAAAATCGTGTAAAAAAAAAAGAAAAGGAATCGAGTAAAATCAGTAGGCCACTAATGGGATCTCTTTTTGACCTCGCTAAAATAGAAACATTAGGAACACCCCCTCATGACAAATACAAAACTAGTGAGATGAACTGAACTCCACACAATGATGGCTGCAAAACAGCTCGGCTCCGCCACCCACCCCGCCCAAAATAACGATAAAGAGCGGCTGCCATGATTGGTTGCGGAATGGCCACAACGGAGCTACGAAATGGTGGTGCTCTCATGCTAACCCCAGCTTCAGTCTGAAACATCCAGAAACACTGTAGACTACCAATTCGATCAGTTCCGGTAGCGCCCCAATGTAACCCGGTAGAGAAGACCTAGCCCTCCCCTCTTTGACTGATGGTTCTTGTTGCCTGTCCCTTCTGTTGTCATTTAACAGAACTATTTAGCCTGCTGAAAGGGGTTGTGTTTCGACCGCTGGTTGGTGGAGACATTTTGACTATATTCTGGACCTGCGTTGTCGCGTAATGCGTCATATGACGCGCCGCGTTAGCGCATCCGGAAGTCATCCGGGGCGCGCAGCGCGTAACGTAAGCATAACAAGTCATGTGACTTGTTAATAAAACTTTTCATTGGTTCATTTTACTTTTCTTATTCTAATGATGAAAGCCGTGCTCATATCACCTAAAAATTACGCTTTTAATTACTTCCGAACATTATTTTTTCTTAAATATATGTTATAATGTTCCAGGCTAATGTACTTTCCCGGAAATTTTACAACTGTCCTGCAAGTAAAATATATTCTTTTTTCGAGAAAAAGAGCGTTTCTTCGTCCCATGACGGAGCCGTTGAGCAAAAGAGGGTCGACCTGCTGTCTTAGTCGCCGATACGCCTGAATATGAGATTCTTATCGATCACTTTATGTTGCAGGAATAGAAAACACAACAGCCCTTGACCATTTATCTTTACTGCGTTCCTTCGTATTATACCTTTTACCCTTCATGTAATTGGTCTGCTTTATTTCACTTGCCTTTTAATGATTCTAAAACAGTGACTATTATTAAAAACTTTACCAATGTATATACTACTACCATTGTTTTCTTTTAAAAACCTTTATTGTGAAAATTTCATTATACAAATACGAGCCTATAACCACGTGGGCCTGCCACGGAGCAAACTGTAATCGTATATGATGAATAGACATTTACACTGTAGAGGAACGTAACGGGCGGGCCATTAGGTTGCAAGAACTAAGGTGTCTAACAGTTACGGAATCGGTGGACGTACATTTTATAATTAAAATACGACAGGGCCAGTTACAATAAAATTATCTAGATATACATTTGCGGGCAAGTACCATGGGTGACGTTAATTCGAATTTTCAACAGCACAGTAATCAATAACACATCAGAACTTAATATCAATAGGGATGTCGAAATATTCAATCAATTCTCGTCCCCGCCCGCCATGTGCTTCAAAACTGCATACGTATCTCGTGATTTCAAGGTTCTGCAACCAGTACACAACAAGGAGTTACGAGTCCCATTTATTCCGGCGCCATTTTGGGCGAGGACGGGCAGGTCCAGAATATACTCAAAATGTCTCTACCAACCATCGACTATGATGATGTTCATATGCTGTATTTATTAGAGTAACACTCATCTGTCCACATGAAATTAATTTACCACAATCTAAACATGTCATTTTAATCTTTCCAAAGTTCTTCTAAATATTTGGGACCGTTTCCCTTGCCTCTGAAGCTCTCAGTGCCACTTCTTTGATGAATGTACTAGCAGGTCAGGGGTTCTCCTCCAAATCTCTCTTTTATGCAGCACTATAATTAATTGGTGCCACCTCTCCATATGACGATGCATGGTATAGTTACCACAACTATATATTTTTTTGGTTCCTCTGGAGAGTTCATCGTGGCAGATGAAGCGTGTAACGTACCGGGCATTTACCTTTTTTTGCATGTACAGGAAAGGAAAAAAAATCGAGCGTCCGAGTTCTAAGGTGTACCAGGGCCATTTTAGTGGACCAGGCCCAAATACAAAGAACAGGCCGCCATTTTGAGAGTCCTCTTGCAGCCGCCTGTCGCTGTAGCATCAAGAGCAGCCGAAACTCAGCTGAATGGCAACTGAAACGGTAAATGGGCGCCCCACTACATTTCAGCATTGTAGGATGACCACACCAGTACAGCAACTTGCTAGACATCACCTCGGTGCCATCCGGATCTCGGCGCCCCACTGCAGATGAAGTGCCTCTCAACTATGAAACCACCACGGTGACATCCGGATCTTGGCGCGTTGTGCTGCCTTCGGCCTATTCGCACATCGGTCCGCTACTGACGCCATCTCATAGGCTAATGGGGTGACCCACGCCGAGTTTCAGCATTGTAGGATGACCACACCAACTTGCTAGACATCACCTCGGTGCCATCCGAATCTTGGCATCTCAACGCCTAGTGGTATCTTCCATACAGAAAATCTTGTTACGCTGCCTTTGGCCCCATTCGCACATCAGTCCGCAACTTAGACATCACCTCGGTGCCATCCGGATCTTGGCATCTCAGCGCCTTGTGGTGTCAGTCAGAAAATATTGTTGCGCTGCCTTTGGCCCCATTCGCACATCAGTCCGCTACTGACACCATCTCACAGGCCAATAGAGCGCCCCACGCCGACTTTTACCATTGTACGATGGCCACACCAGTGGCACAACTTGCTAGACATCACCTCGGTGCCATCCGAATCTTGGCATCTCAACGCCTAGTGGTATCTTCCATACAGAAAATCTTGTTACGCTACCTTTGGCCCCATTCGCACATCGGTCCGCAACTTAGACATCACCTCGGTGCCATCCGGATCTTGGCATCTCAGCGCCTTGTGGTGTCTTCTACTCCGAAAATATAGTAGAAAATATTGTTGCGCTGCCTTTGGCCCCATTCACACATCAGTCCGCTACTGACACCATCTCACAGGCCAACAGGGCGCCCCACGCCGACTTTTACCATTGTACGATGGCCACACCAGTGCCACAACTTGCTAGACACCACCTCGGTGCCATCCGGATCTTGGCATCTCAGCGCCTTGTGGTGTCTTCAAATCAGAAAATATTGTTGCGCTGCCTTTGGCCCCATTCGCACATCGGTCCGCTACTGACGCCATCTCACAGGCCAACGGGGCGCCCCACGCCGACTTTCAACATTGTAGGATGGCCACAGAAGTGCGACAACTTACTAGACACCACCTCGGTGCCATCCGGATCTTGGCGCGTTGTGCTGCCTTCGGCCTATTCGCACATCGGTCCGCTACTGACGCAAACTCACAGGCCAACGGGGCGCCCCACGCCGACTTTCAGCATTGTAGGATGGCCACACCAGTGCGGCAACTTGCTACACACCACCTCGGTGCCATCCGGATCTTGGCATCTCAGCGCCTAGTGGTGTCTTCTATTCCGAAAATATTGTTGCGCTGCCTTCGGCCCCATTCACACATCGGTCCGCTACTGACGCCATCTCACAGGCCAACGGGGCGCCCCACGCCGACTTTCAGCATTGTAGGATGGCCACACCAGTGCGGCAACTTACTAGACACCACCTCGGTGCCATCCGGATCTTGGCGCGTTGTGCTGCCTTCGGCCTATTCGCACATCGGTCCGCTACTGACGCCATCTCACAGGCTAATGGGGTGACCCACGCCGAGTTTCAGCATTGTAGGATGACCACACCAACTTGCTAGACATCACCTCGGTGCCATCCGAATCTTGGCATCTCAACGCCTAGTGGTATCTTCCATACAGAAAATCTTGTTACGCTGCCTTTGGCCCCATTCGCACATCAGTCCGCAACTTAGACATCACCTCGGTGCCATCCGGATCTTGGCATCTCAGCGCCTTGTGGTGTCAGTCAGAAAATATTGTTGCGCTGCCTTTGGCCCCATTCGCACATCAGTCCGCTACTGACACCATCTCACAGGCCAATAGGGCGCCCCACGCCGACTTTTACCATTGTACGATGGCCACACCAGTGGCACAACTTGCTAGACATCACCTCGGTGCCATCCGAATCTTGGCATCTCAACGCCTAGTGGTATCTTCCATACAGAAAATCTTGTTACGCTACCTTTGGCCCCATTCGCACATCGGTCCGCAACTTAGACATCACCTCGGTGCCATCCGGATCTTGGCATCTCAGCGCCTTGTGGTGTCTTCTACTCCGAAAATATAGTAGAAAATATTGTTGCGCTGCCTTTGGCCCCATTCACACATCAGTCCGCTACTGACACCATCTCACAGGCCAACAGGGCGCCCCACGCCGACTTTTACCATTGTACGATGGCCACACCAGTGCCACAACTTGCTAGACACCACCTCGGTGCCATCCGGATCTTGGCATCTCAGCGCCTTGTGGTGTCTTCAAATCAGAAAATATTGTTGCGCTGCCTTTGGCCCCATTCGCACATCGGTCCGCTACTGACGCCATCTCACAGGCCAACGGGGCGCCCCACGCCGACTTTCAACATTGTAGGATGGCCACAGAAGTGCGACAACTTACTAGACACCACCTCGGTGCCATCCGGATCTTGGCGCGTTGTGCTGCCTTCGGCCTATTCGCACATCGGTCCGCTACTGACGCAAACTCACAGGCCAACGGGGCGCCCCACGCCGACTTTCAGCATTGTAGGATGGCCACACCAGTGCGGCAACTTGCTACACACCACCTCGGTGCCATCCGGATCTTGGCATCTCAGCGCCTAGTGGTGTCTTCTATTCCGAAAATATTGTTGCGCTGCCTTCGGCCCCATTCACACATCGGTCCGCTACTGACGCCATCTCACAGGCCAACGGGGCGCCCCACGCCGACTTTCAGCATTGTAGGATGGCCACACCAGTGCGGCAACTTACTAGACACCACCTCGGTGCCATCCGGATCTTGGCGCGTTGTGCTGCCTTCGGCCTATTCGCACATCGGTCCGCTACTGACGCAAACTCACAGGCCAACGGGGCGCCCCACGCCGACTTTCAGCATTGTAGGATGGCCACACCAGTGCTGCAACTTGCTGGACACCACCTCGGTGCCATCCGGATCTTGGCGCGTTGTATTGCCTTCGGCCTATTCGCACATCGGTCCGCTACTGACGCCGCCTCACGTACCAACGTATTTTCTCCGCATTTTACACCCTATGCCGCATAACAGGTCATGTGACTTGTTTATAAAACTTTTCATTGGTTCATTTTACTTTTGGTTTCCTAATGATGGAAGGCTTGATCATGTGACCTAAAAACAACACTTTTCATTGGATGAAAACTTTTTTTTTTTCCCAAACGATGAAAGCCGCACCTTGTTTCTGGATGTTTCAGACTGAAGCTGGCATCAGCATGAGAGCACCACCATCTCGTAGCTCAGTCGTGGTCATTCCGCGAGCAATCATGGCAGCCGCTCCTCACCAGAAGCCTGCAGGAGTCGGAGCCCCCAAAACTTTTGATGAATTCTCAAGGCGGAGGGGACGCTTTCGAGAATGGGGTCCAAGACCTAGCAGACAAGCGTCCGATTTCCAAGGTGTCCCAGGGCCATTTCAGTGGACCAGGCCCAAAAAGGAAAGAGCCTGCCGCCATTTTGAGACTCCTGTGACAGCCGCCTATCGCTGCACCGCAAGAGTGGGCGCAACTCAGCTGAATTGCGGCATTTGACACAGTGGACCAAAAACGGACGGAATGGCAACTGAAACGGTAAAGGGGCGCCCCACTACAACAGATGACACTCCACCTGGAGAGGCCCGTTCACACCGCCTCCCCCGGGGCGCCCCACGCCGTTATTCGGAGCAGCATTGTAGGATACCAAAACCAGTGCGGCAACTTACTGGACATCACCTTGGTGCCATCGTTCTGCTGCCTTGGAACTATTCGCGCAACAGTTTGCTACTGATGACCCACCCCCCGCGACGCCCCATGCCGTTATTTGCTGGGTGGCAACTTACTAGACATCACTTTCGTGTCATCTAGATTTCGGCGCGTTCTGCTGCCTTGGAACTATTCGCACAACAGTTTGCTACTGATGACCCACCCCCCGCGACGCCCCACGCCGGAAATCTGGACGTTGTGCTGCGTTGGGACTATTCGCACAGCCGACCGCTACTTCGTTGTTTTTCCCTAAAAATGTTTATATGTTATTACTATTTTTGTTTTCTTGTATATATTTATAAATTATTAAAGTTTTATAATCTTACTACTTTGTCGGAGTGCTATATATATTTAATGTGACACATAATTGTAAAAACGTTGATGTACAAAGAGTCATCCCTGGAATCTTCCGCTTCAGGCTCGGTCCCCTCCCCAATCACAATACAGGATGCTTTTCAGATAATAGCAACGCTTCTGCTGTGCCGGATCTCATCGAGTGTGGGCCTTGATCTACTATAACTCCTTTCAAGAGGGGTGATTCTTTACAGCTGTGGCCATAAACTACATCTGCAGGGCTAGCTGATACCCTAGGACCAGCCTGGACAATCGGACACAGAGGAAAAGGAGTGTCAGAGGGTGCGGTAGTGAATAGGGCGAAAGGGAGGTGTCGGGCGGGCACAGGGTGTGATTCTCAGGGAAGAGCAGCGCAGATGGGGGGAGGTTTATTACCCATGCATAAGACAGAGAGCGGGGGTGACCACTGCCTGGGGGAGATGCTTGCGAGGGTGGGGAGCCATGCTAAGGATCGACAGCGTGCACAGAGTGGGTCTGGTCAAGGCATCTAAAATGGCTGCCGTGCACGACAAAAGTGTGGCATTTGAAAAAAGACAAGATGGCGCAGACAATGTTTTTCAACACTTCCTGATTTCCTTCGAATCGAACGTTAACAGACGTTGGGGCATATTACCAAAGTTAAGCGATATTTATCCCTAACGATGCTTAGCAACGATTTTTTTACCGTCAGAAATTATCGCAGATAAACCTTGCTATTATCAAGGTTTATCGGAAATACGATAAAAAACGACCGCAATGCATTAATATCGCTGAAAACTCAGAGATATTCATGCATTACCGAGCTAATGCTCTTAGCCATGTTATCCACCTCCCATTGGATAACATGGCTAAGAACTGCTCAGGGCAGGTGGTAGCTTTTGGAGATATTCGCGCTTATCTCGAATATTTCCAAAAGTTGATAATAGGAGATAGCGATGTTAGCGACTGTTTCCAGTCGCTAACATCTTGGCATGCCCACTTTCCATGTCATTAGTGATAAATATCACTCACATGCAAAGTGGGGCCCAAGATGGTCGCTATCTTCTACTAGCCGTCGCTAACTGGTGTTAGCAACAGCTAGGTAATACACATATAATTTTATCTCCGCGAAGCGGAGCGCTGTTACAGATATATATCTTGTTTTTGAACGTTAATTTCTCAAAATGCACTGAAGCACATATATTGAGACCTAGCAAAGGCACATCGGGCTACCAGTCCCTACAATTTTGCCAAGTTTCGTGCAAATCCATTCAGCTGTTCGATCCTACCGAGAGACAAGATGGCGGCCGCTACGGACTGTTTGGAATGTTTACAGACACCGGAGAGCCAATCAGCTTCGCTTCGCAAAGCTCCGTTACGCGAAGCGGTGCGGTGTTACAGATATATATCTTTTTTTGAACGTTAATTTCTCAAAATCCACTGGAGCACATATATTGAGACCTAGCAAAGGCACATCGGGCTACCAGTCCCTAATATTTTACCAAGTTTCGTGCAAATCCATTCAGCCGTTTTATTATTATTATTTTTTTTTTTTTGCCCCGCGGGGCCCTTTTAAAACCTCCACATCAAACCTAGGGGGTCAGCGAGGATCTACTATTCCCCCTTATGGTCATTTGCCCCTTCGCTTTCGCCTCCTCTTGTCTCTCGATCCTACCGAGAGACAAGATGGCGGCCGCTACGGACTGTTTGGAATGTTGACAGATGCCGGAGAACCAATCAGCTTCGCTTCACAAAGCTCCGTTGCGCGAAAAGTACGCGTCCCGGGCCGCTGCCCAGTCCGCTGTTACAGATATATATCTTTTTTTAAACGTTAATTTCTCAAAATCCACTGGAGCACATATATTGAGACCTACAAAAGGCACATCGGGCTACCAGTCCCTACAATTTTGCCAAGTTTCGTGCAAATCCATTCAGCCGTTCGCGCTAAAAGTGAGGCCAACCGCCCTATGGAAATTAACATGGGAAAAACGCGTTTTGGGACCCCCCTTTTTTCTCGGCCCCCCCTTGACGAACCCCCCCAAAATTTTCAGGGGCTGCTCAGAAACAAAATGTTCCATTTTCCTGAAAATTTCAGCCAATTCCGTCCACAAACGCCAAAGTTATTAGACATAGAATTTTCAAAAAACCCATAGAGAAAAAATCCTAACTATATATACCTACCGGCGACCGCCAGTAGGTAATATATATGTGTATATATGTGTGTGTGTATATATATATATATATATATATATATATATATATATATATATATATATATATACTCACACACTATTGAATGTGTATTTCCCCTATTGGATGTTTAGTTCAAGCAGCAAATGTGTATACTTGTATACTTTCTCAAGTACCCACCGCATATCCCAATGTTTAACTTGAGGCAGTCGTTTTTGGCCATGAGGACTTATTTTTTCTTCGCAATACTTTCACCCAGAACAAGAGAGAGCAAAAAAAAAAGCAGTAAAAGAAGGTGACGGAAAAAGTACAGTGAGTTTAAAAGCCAGAGAGTGTCTGGTGATGGATTAACGCTCCATGAGAGGGAATCAAGACCACACAGCCTTGGTATCGGGCACCACAACCGTCAGCACCTTCTGAGGAAAAATTATGTGGTCCTAATTATATTCATATTTTTCTCATTTTGCCACGTTCTGTATTTTTGATGTGCAGTTTTATGCACATTGCATTTGATACAGAACTGTGCTGGAGGGTGGCGTCCCTATGACTTGGGTAAAGTTTTTTTCTTGGTTGCATGTGCATGAAATCAGGTTTCCTAGATTTTCTGAAGGAAACGACAGGAGTAGAAACCTGCTGGATGGCAGAGTACAGGGCAGCACTGAGAAGGAAGGAAAGTCAAGGAGCAGGCACCCACAAAACGGGGCTAAGAGTCTGGAGATAGCGGTGAGAAGGATGGGACAGACAGGCAGCAGACATGCACAAACCGGGGCTGAGAGCCCAGAGAAAGCAGTTAGGAGGGACAGGCAGGCACTCGCACAACTGAGATAAGAGCCCAGAAAAAGCAGTAAGAAGGAGGGAGGGACAGACAGACAGGCAGGCAGCAGCCATGCATACAGCGGGGTTGTGAGTCCATGAAAAGCAATACGGAGGGACAGGCAGGTACGGACAAACAGGGCTGAGAGCCAGGTGAAAGCGGTGAGGAGGAGGTTCAAGCAGATACGCTCAAACCGGTGCAGAGAGCACCGTGAAAGCATTGAGAAGGAGGGACAGGCAGGCAATAGCGTAAATTAACAGGCTGAGAGCCCGGCGAAAGTGGCGAGAAGGAGGGGCTGGCGAAATCAGGCATGCACACAACTGGGCTGTGAGCCCGGGGAAAGCAGTGGGATGGAGGGATAGGCAGGCAGCAGACATGTACAAACCAGAGCGGATAGCCCGGAGAAAACAGCAAGAAGGAAGTACAGGCAGGCAGAAAGCACTTCTACAATCTGGCTGAGAGCCCATAGAAAGGAGGGGCAGGCAGGCCTGCACATAACTGGGCTGAGGGCCCGAGGAAAGCGGTTAGGAGGAGCGACAGGCAGGCAACAGGCACGTACCCAACAGGCTGAGAGCCTAGAGAAAGCGGTGAGAAGGAGGGACAGGCAGGCAGCATGCATGCACACAACAGGCTGAGAGGCCAGGGAAAGTGGTAAGAAGGAGGGGCAGACAGGCACGCACAAACCGTGGCTGAGAGCCTGGAAAAAGCAGTAAAACGGAGAGGCAGGCAGCAGGAGCACGCACAACTGGGCTAAGAGCCTGGAGAAAGCGGCGAGATAGAGGGACAGGCAGACAGCAGGCATGCACACAACAGGGCTTAGAGGCCAGGGAAACGGTGAGAAGGTGGGACAGGCAGGCATGCAGACAACAGGGCTGAGAGCCCCTGGAAAACGTTGAGAAGGAGGGACAGGCGGGCACAAACCGGGGTTGCGAGCCGAGGTTATGCAACTGGAAGGAGGGACAGGCAGACAGCATGCACGCACAAACCAGTGCTGTGAGCCGTGAGATAGCGGTAAGAAGGAGGGACAGACAGGCAGCAGGCACGCACACAGTGGGCTGAGGGCACGGGGAAGTGGACAAAGGAGGGACAGGGAGGCACACACACAACGGGGCTGAGACTCCAGAGAAAGCGATGAGGAGGGACAAAGAGGCACGCTAACAACTGGGCTTAGAGCCCGGAAAAAGCAGTGAGCAGGAGGGACAGGCAGGCAGCCAGCCGGCACTCACACAATGGGTCTGAGAACCTTGAGAAAGCCGCAAAAAGAGGGGATTAGCAGACACTTGCAAACTGGGGCTGAGAGCCCAGGGAAAGTGGTGACGTTGACTTCACAGCCTCACTCTTTCTCTGCTGCTAACAAGGAGCATCAGTAGTTTCCTCTCCGCTCGTGAGCTTGGAGCTTCTATTCCCTTACAAAACAATTATTGCTCCATTTTTTAAATTGATTTCATAGTTTCCTTGCCACGTTATGCCTTGTAGGTCTCTAATATAACACGAGGGTGAACGCAAGTCACCTTCACCATTTGTCTCCAGACTCCTGCCTAATTAAGCCGCTTGTTTTGTCTGGGGGTCGGTTCACAAGCACGCTTGATATGCATGCTAAAAAAGTTTAAATAAGATATTTCGGAGAAAGCAGAAACAAAATGTCATACAGGATGAGACGAACAGAGAGCAGTCTCTAAATGCATGCAGCTAGGGAAAGTAAACGGTATGGAGGTTAACCAAAAGAAAAAAGTTTGAACCACCGACACGGATGGGAATGAGTAGTTAGGCCTCGCGAAACTGATAGGAGAGACCGAGAAGGGAGAACAGGCTACAATTAACAGAAACGTGAAAGCAAACTGATAAGCACACGGACCAATAAGAACTGAAGTACCTTTTAAGATACAGTAAAAACAATAGATTTCACAAGCACAGTACAAGTGCTGTGCAGACAAGACTTAAAAAGGAAGTAAAAATCGCCACTAGCACAATTTGTCAATAAAAGAATTCTCGTTTATTCGTTACACATACTTTGGACAACATTAATAACGGAAATGTTTTCTATGGCAAAGGAACTGTTATTTTTTGTCTTCCACTAATTTTTTCTTCCCTTCATGCACCATCCTTGAGCAAAACTTTACTGCCAGCTATTCCTATAACTCAGGAGATATGAAAGCATTAGTTGGCGGGCACCTCCAAGCAGCAAGGAGCAACATCACTCACTCATTCAAGGCAAATGAGGACCGAGAGAAGGTAGATCTCCAAAACCAGAATACCAATTTCTTTCAGATATGTCACTCGACCCCTCACCATGAAAGCAGGTGTTCGAGGCATATGACCTGCAGATTGCACACTGTGCATAGATCGCCACCTAGTGTTGGGCCCGGATGTTTGCAGTTTGTTGTTGTCCTGAAAAGTTCTTTGGAAGTCACGAGATAGGTGACTCCTCCTTTGGACCACATTGCGCATGGGCATCGGCTCCATCTTCAGATTGTTTTTTTCCGCCATCGAGCTCGGATGCGTTTCCTGCGCTCCGGTTTGGAACCGAATTTCCTTTGGCGCACAATCCTCACCAGTTTAACGGTATTGTTTCGATCGCGTTCCACATCAACGCGATTCTTCACCACTTCGAAGTCTTCGATTCCGGTCGTCGACGAAGGCCTTCGGGCCTACCCAGGCCTTACTTTCTGGCTCATGTTAAGGTCTCCATTCAAGAAGTGTCCTCTATGTGGGTCGACGTTTCCCCACACCGACCTACATGAGGTGTGCAACCTTTGCCTCTCACTGGAGTACGAGGCCAAAGACTGTTCCGCTTGTGCCTTATTCCTCTCCAAGAAAACTATTCGCGACCAACGAGCTCGAAGAACTATGGCTCGCTCGTCAGCTTCGATCCCCGACGACATCTTCGAAGAGGGCGTCGGCATGCCAGAACACCAGCACGCCGAAGAGAGTACCAGCTCCTCAGACGCCGAAAACTCCGACGTCGGTGAGATCACTCTAGCTCAATGGGTCGTAAGTAAGACAGTCGACCTCAACCCTTCCTCGACACCCTCAAGAAAGGCTTTGGTAACACCCTCACCTTCGGGTGCACACCGAGAGACTGCTTCCTATGCCCCGCTTCGGGCCCTGCAAAGAAGCCTACTAAGCCTTCAGGCGGCTCGGGCTCGAGCCAGCCTATTCCCAGTGCCGATTCTATACCGACACCGAAGAAGAAGCCATCTTCCTCAACCACGCTGACAGTTGCTCCGACACCTTAGCACATGGCGCCGAAGACTGGCAGCGGCTCATCGATGCCAAAACCGCATTCTGAGCCGAGTAAAAAAACACCTAAAGCTCCAGATTCACACGCTTCGGAGCTGAAAAAACACCCGGAACTGAAAAAATAGGTTCCGGTTATAGACATTTCAAAAGGGCACACTTCTACACCAAAAGACCCAAGTCCAGCTACCGACTCTGTGCAGAAAAAACCTACGTAGCCGAAAACTTCAACGCCGAAGGATCTGCCCTACTCAGAAGAACTTTTCACACCAGATCCTAATCAGAAAACTCTTGTAAAGGATCCTAAGACTGGTCAATTGACTCTTTGCTCCAAGAAAAGACCACTTGAGGTGCCAGCACCACTTCCTCCTCCAAAGAAGAGAGACATTGCAACATCTCCATTAAGGGTCCCTTCTCCACCACCTCCCCATACTGTTCCCCCTCCTCCACCACATCATTCACCTACACCATCCACTAATCCAGACGATGATGTAGACACAGACTCTGATGACACAGGTGGGGGTGCACATGACCCAGCAGGGACCAATAGTCCCCCCTCAGTCGCCTAATCCATGGGATGATTACAACACCCCTGATGTGCCTTACGTCCCACAAGACGACGTATACCCTTCCAGACCTTCCCCACGAGAGGACACTATAGGTTTTAACCTACTAGTCCAAAGAGGTGCCCAGTATCACGGGGTGGATTTACACACTGATGCGGTGGAGGAAGATTTCCTATTAGACACTTTTGATAACACACAAAGGTCTACTGCCATTTTGCCAATGCTTAAAGGTGTCATCAAGCATGCAACAGAGGTTTTTAAGGATCCTGTCAGGGCTAGGGTCCTCAACCCTCGCATTGAGAAAAAATATAAAGCTGCCCCTACAGATCCAGTTTACATTAAAGGTCCAGCACCATTTGATTCTTTAGTCGTGTCTAATGCACGTAAACGTGCTAATTCTCAGACATCAGGTGAGGCCTCACCACCAGACAAAGAATCTAAGCTTCTTGACGCCTCCGGTCAACGAACAGAGCCACAAGCAGCTAACATCTGGCGCGTTGCTGGCAAGATATGACAGGGCACATTATGATGAACTAGAGTCCATAATGCAGAATCTACCAGACAAATACAAGAATAGGTCCAATGAACTTATACAGGAAGGTAAAAAATATTACTAATACTTCCATTCGTTGTGCCCTAGATGCTGCAGACACCGCCTCAAGGGCAATCCATACCAGCACCCTTCCACGTAGACATGCCTGGCTACGTATTTCAGGTTTTAAACCAGAGGTACAAAACTCCATCCTTAATCAGCCATTTGATGAGACCCATTTATTTGGCTCAAATGTTGACGTGTCTTTATTAAAAATGAAAAAAGACACTGATACAGCAAAATCTATGGGAGCCTTGCAGCAACAAGCTCCCAGACATTCTTTCCGTCGATCATCATACAGAAGCAACATATGAGGCTACTCCTCGGAAAGTCCCTCCATTTCTTACAAAACACCTAGCCAATCCACATTCACTAAGGGCTACCAGAGAGGGGGTTACAGGGGTAACAACAACAAAGGCAGAGGCAAGACTAACCACTCCCGCTCTGCCTCCACCCCTACCCAATGACTTTCCTCCCCTTCCCCCCCATTCCACTCCTGTGGGGTGAAGACTGCAACAATTCCTTCCTGCCTGGACCAACATCACATCAGACAGGTGGGTGCAACAAATTATTCAGTCAGGTTAATTTCTAACATACCACCCAATCAGCGTTCAATGTCAATAGAACATCTTTTACTGTTAAAGCAAGAAGTAGTATCTCTGCTAGAAAAAAGTGCAATAGAACCAGTTCCTCTGCACCAACAAAAAAAGGGGGTTTACTCTCTATATTTTCTAATTCCAAAGAAGGACGGCTCTCTAAGGCCTATTCTGGACCTCAGACCGCTAAACCTATAAATACAGTCAGACCATTTTCACATGGTCGCACTCCAAGTCCTTCCGCTCCTGTTACAAAACGACTTCCTTGCTACTCTAGATCTCAAGGACGCATACTTTCACATTCCCATTCTCGAGGCTCACAGGAAGTATCTCAGATTTGTAATAGACAGGCAGCACTATCAATTCAAAGTACTCCCATTCGTTGTCACAACAGCACCAAGAGTATACACCAAGTGCGTAGCAGTAGTGGCAGCGCATTTACGAAGACAGCACATCCATTTCTTCCCTTACCTTGACGACTGGCTCATAAAAGCCAGCTCATAAAACCAATGTGTGGAACACACTCATGCCACAATCCAACTGCTCCACAACTCTGGGTTCACAGTAAACCGCATCGAGTCTCATCTACAACCATCCAAAGTACAACACTACCTCGGTGCCACAATAAACACCTCAACAGCGCTCGCTTATCCCACTCCAGCAAGGATAGCCAGCATTCAAATTCTTCTGTTAAAGTTTCAACCACAACACTCCCTTCCAGCACGAGTGTTCATGCAACTCATAGGGATGATGGCCTCTTGCATTTTCACAGTGCCCCATGCAAGACTTCAGATGCGTCCTCTACAAGAGTGTTTATCACGTCAATGGAACCAGGCTCAAGGTCAATTAACTGACCTAGTGTTGGTAGATGGTCGGACTCATCGCTCTCTGCAGTAGTCGAACACCAAAAACCTTTCCAAGGGACGACCGTTCCTAGAGCCAGTTCCTCAGATAATGTTGACTGCGCATCGCTCTCCGGCTGCGGGGCTCACCTACTGCAACACTCCATGCAAGGCAGGTGGACACCGCAACAAAAGTTCCTCCACAAAAATCATCTGGAGTTACTAGTAATATTCCTAGCACTAAAAGCTTTCCATAAGCAAGTATCAAACAAAGCTGTGTTAGTCTGCACGGACAACATGACAGCCATGTATTGCATACAGAAGCAGGGAGGCACACACTCCCTGCAACTGTCTCAACTAGCTCAGGACATATGGCGGTGGACTATAACTCAAAACATATTCCTTCTAGCCCAGCATGTTCCGGGAGTACAAAATACCATAGCGGATCTTTTAAGTCGTCAAACACAACAGACCCATGAGTGGGAACTTCATATGCAAGTTCTTCAACCATTTTTCAGATGTGGGGACAACCTCAGATAGACCCCTTTGCCACCCACGAAAACGCCAAATGCCTAAGCTTCGCCGCCAGATATCCACACTCACTGTCCAAAGGCAATGCGATATGGATGAATTGGTCAAACCGATTTGTGTACGCTTTTCCACCTCTACCACTCATGCCACTAGTAGTACGCAAACTACAGCAGCATTCTCTGACCCTCATCCTAGTTGCTCCAACGTGGGCCAGACAGCCGTGGTAAACCACACTGCTACAACTGTCTGCAGTACCGCACCAAAAATTGCACCTGTCTCCACACCTCTTAACACAGAACCGTGGGGAAATCAGACACCCGGACCCAGCTCAGCTCAACCTTGCGAACTGGCTCCTGAAATCCTAGAATTTGGATATCTGAACCTTCCCCAGACTCCATGAATGTCATAAAATAAGCTAGACGTCCAACCACTAGGGCATGTTATGCAGCCAAGTGGAAACGCTTTGTAATATATTGTCACAACAACAATATTAATCCTCTAGACGTGTGTATTCAACACATCATAGGATACTTACTGCATCTCCAAAGATGTAACTTAGCCTACACGTCTATTAGGCTACATCTTGCTGCAATAGCAGCATATCTGCAAAACAGACATCTATCTCTGTTCAGTGTGCCTGCTATTAAGGCCTTTATGGAAGGCCTTAAAAGAATAATTCCTCCCAGAGTACCACCTTCACCTGTGTGGAATTTAAACGTTGTTCTTACACGGTTAATGGGACCTCCCTTCGAACCCTTGCACAAATGTGAACTACAATTTTTAACGTGGAAAGTTGCGTTCCTAGTAGCTATTACTTCTCTGCGGAAAGTTAGTGAACTACAAGCACTAACCATTCAAGAACCCTTCTTGCAAATGCATCATAATGAGGTAGTTCTACGTACTAATCCAAAATTCCTGCCCAAAGTCATTTCTCCCTTCCATCTCAATCAATCTGTGGAACTGCCCGTTTTCTTCTCGCAACCACAGACCGTAGCAGAAAGAGCTCTTCACACTTTAGATGTCAAAAGAGCATTGCTATACTACATCAAGAGGACACAACCCTTTCGTAAAACAAAACAACTTTTTGTGTCTTTCTCACCACCACACAAGGTAATCCCATTTCAAAATCTGGGATAGCTAGATGGATTGTCAAATGCATACAGATTTATTACCACAAAGCTAAACGTTCGTTATCTGTTCCTCCTAAAGCCCACTCTACAAGAAAGATCGGGGCTTCAATGGCATTTTTAGGGAACATTCCCCTAGATGACATCTGCAGAGCAGCTACATGGTCTACACCGCACACATTCACAAAACACTATTGTGTAGATGTGCAAACCAAACAACAAGCTAATGTGGGCCATGCTGTTCTCAAAACATTATTCCAAACTACTGCAACAGATAGGGGTGGTCGCTACTAAGAGTGGGTACTGCTATACAATCTATGCACAGTGTGCAATCTGCAGCTCATGTGCCTCGAACGGAAAATGCTACTTACCAGTATGCATCTGTTACTGCACCACATGCAGAGATTATTTGTAATTTATTGGTCCCAAGTTTCAATCATCTTCCTTTATAAAAGTGTGTTAATGTACCAGTTCTGATAAAGTAGCTCCATTCCACCTCTGCACTGCAATAGAAGCTCTGTATCAGGGCAAAGGGGTTAAAATGAGTGAACTTGAAAAATAAATGAAAATGTTCAAAATTGTATCATTTCACTCCCCAGACCACCTCAAGCTGCCCGAACTCTAGACATGTTTTTGCAATTAAAAATGATTTTAAAAAGCTATTAACTTGTCTGTTGTGGTCCAATTAAGTTTAGGTGGTAAGTAGGGCAAGTGGATTTCTCTAAAGGGCATGTAGATTTCTGAATCATGTTGCCCTTTGGGCAAGCAGATTTTAAAATAATGACACACCCCTGCTGTAGACAGGCATTTTTTACACAGAATTTCACAGATGACTGTAGCAGGCAAGGGTGTTTTGTTGATTACTTCCCTCTGCCAAACCCCATTGGCAGATGTGCACTTTGA
Organism: Lissotriton helveticus; assembly: GCF_964261635.1. Classification (NCBI taxonomy): domain Eukaryota; kingdom Metazoa; phylum Chordata; class Amphibia; order Caudata; family Salamandridae; genus Lissotriton; species Lissotriton helveticus. The sequence continues at coordinate 803,081,160 of NC_136057.1, read as the reverse complement.
TTATCATGTGAGGGTCTATGTATTATTTTGCTAACTAACTTCTTAAAAAATTGTAGTTGTAAGACTGTGTATTCTTGATGGATTCCTTGTGGGAAAGCTCATGCTCAACTCAATGTGTGTTGAGTTTTAACTGTGACAAGGCAGTGATAAAGGCGATAAGCCTAATTGTTTTATTGGGAAGAGTTATGTCATATGCCACAGGCCTGATTTGTTTGTCATGAAACGTTATGACCAAGTCAGTTAACCTGACCTTTTTCTTGTGAAAATCATATGTTAAGGCCTTTAGGAGTGAATTGTTAGTACACTGCGTTAAAGCCTCTTGAAAGTTATTTTGTTCTATAGAAGTTCCCATATTACCATAGGGAGCCAAGAGATTTGAGCTTCCCCTCTCACAAAGTATGGGTGAAGTAGAATGGGAATAGGGCAGTGTTAGCCCACTTCAACCATTGGTTCTCTTGCTGTTTAAGTGACCACATTTAGCCGAATAGCATGATTCCATCGACCTGAAATGGAGTGTTCTTCAGTGCCTACTCCTGGCGCACCACCCTTGTAGTTTTCTATGTACTCCTTTTGCAGGTGCCCTTTCCCTTCTTTTAATTTTGTTTTAATAAATCACCAGCAGATTCCACAAGGATGCTACCAGGCCACTTGCTTGCTCCTCACATAATCTGCAGGGCACTGCATCACAGGCAGTTTATATTTCTAAACGAGGTAGCAATCTTGGAATGGTATTGCTCATGCTGTTTCATTGTTTTTCCATTCCTCTGTGGCCACCAGATTTAGTAGCAACATGTTGGTGACCTTGGATTTGAACAACAATGATGCACTATGCACAATTCCATTTCAAGATGGCCACCCTGTGTGATATTTACTGAGCAGCTGGTTACTGTAGCTGGGGGACTCCAGGTCCCGGAACACTCAGGGGCAGGTGAAGGAGCCCCGTTCCATTGCTGACAGCTGTTGCTAGTTGAGCGCATGTTACTCTGACCCGCGATGCAGGACATGCATAGACAAAGCCTGGTGCAGTCTTGTGCCCTAAAGAGCCAGGGAAGTGCCACCCCCTTTGTACTTGTGTTGTCACAAAAGCAAAAAATCTAGTGGTGTTTTTGATAGTCAGTACGGCATTTAGGGCACTATGATAAGTCCCTAATTTATCCCCGATCTGTCGTCCAAAGAAACCGTCACCTCCCGTCTCCGCTATCGTATCATAGTGTCCTAGATGCCATACTGACTATTGACAACGTCACTAGGAATTTTGCTTTTTACATAGCCCTTGTATACAATCCTTTTTGAGGATAGGTCTTTTTGAAATAATTAACTGGATCGGAGATCGATGAGGAATAAGACATTATTACAGCTAAACTCTGAATGCTGATTTACAGGGATCTCTTCGATTATGTCAGTTAAGCTGTCCAACTTCCTAGTGTAAATTTTGAAAACTTGGAGCCTTGAGAAAGTCACGTGGTGACGAAACGCGTGTTTGCAGTTTTGTGTGTTCTTCACAAGAAGGACTGGAATACAACTCGCATCATGAAAAAACGTATATGAGTGTTATAATAAACTGTCATGTTCTAGTCCTTGCAACTTTTTGTGTTATGAAATACATTTATGAATGATTAGTTGATAGTATCTTCTGCATTTCCTGTATTAGGAGGAATCCCTCCTCTTTCTTTGTGCTTTTCGTTAGATGGACAAATTATTGTTTTCAATCTAATTTTAAATATTGTGAGTGCCAGGGTCTCTGCAAACGTTTCACAAGTCACTTTTGTTTCTTGTATCATCGATACTTTAGGTAGTGGGGTATCTTAACCTGAGTGGCACCAAACCTACTTGTTTGTGTGTAGGTTACTTTGCAACACCCACTATGTAAGCCCATTTATCCAGCGATTTTGAGGTGCGACCCTGTATCCACCACTACCTCTCTTGTGTTTTCTGCACCTTCCCTCAGCTCTTCCAGGGATCTTTTTTAAATCATAGATTCCCTGTCCTCCCCTCAGGGAGCCGATCCTATAGTGGAATCTCAAGATCTGTGTGATAACATCTCGGTCTTCTTCCACTCTAAGATCGTGGGTATCTATAGCTCCCTTGAATTATCTAATCAGAGTATGATTCCTTCTGACACTCTGGCTTCACCCAGAGCTCCGAGCACATCTGTTGGATCCCTGTCCAGTCTCCTGTCCTTCCCCTTACTCACTCCTGAGCTGAAAATTCAGCTCTTGGACAACATCAAATCAGGGTCCCCTTTGGATCCCTGTCCGCTTAAAGTTCTCAAATCCTGCCGGGATGCTGTGACTCTCCCCCCTCATGAATGTCATGAATCGTGCTATTTCTTAGGTAGTATTTCCATCCTCCTGGAAATTGGCGGTCGTTAAACTCCTACTTAAGAAGTCCACTCTAGACCCAGGGGTCTTGAAAAACTTCCGCCCCATTTCACTCCTCCCTGCCCAGGCTAAGATGTTGGAATCCCATCTTAATCGACATCTTAGCTCTTTTCTTCAGGACTCGGCCCTTCTTGATTTATTTATTTATTTATTTAAGAGTTTTATATAGCGCAACTAGACCCGGAGGTATCGGAGCGCTTTACATGAGGAATTTAGCATTTAGCATATTACAAACTTTACAGAATTTACATGAAAGATCGTTGCGAGGAAGAGGAAAAACAAGGTTATAAAAATACATCTAATGATTAGATCATTACAAAAACAGAAGATATTAAGGAGCAATGGGAGCGATGGAAAAAAGGGGTAGGGGAAAAGAGGGAGCAGGGAAACGTGGGAATGAGTGGGAGCAGGGAGAAAGGAACTGACAAAGGACGGAACAAGACGGCAGGTCAGGATCAGAGAAGAGGGTGAGAAGGAAGATGGGGACAAGAAAAGGGGTTCTGAGAGAGGGAGAGGAGGTCATCGGAGGAAGATATAAAGAGACAGCAGCGAAAGGACGAGGAGTGCCATGCACCAATGTCCGGCTGGGTAGGTGACGGCCGCGGGCGCCAGACTCCTCTATAGCCGAACCAAGCGGCTCCACCGGGCATCGGCCATGTCGTCTCAACGTCTTTACATAAGTTTCCACAAAATTATAGAATTACACCAGTTACAAGTTACATGAGGAATTTAGCATTTAGCATATTACAAACGTTACAAAATTTACATGAAAGATCGTTGCGAGGAAGAGGAAAAACAAGGTTATACAGATACATCTAATGATTAGATCATTACAAAAACAAAAGATATTAAGGTGCAATGGGAGCGAGGGAAAATAGGGGTCAGGGAAAAGGGGGAGAAGAGCAGGGAAACGTGGGAATAAGTGGGAGCAGGGAGAAAGGAATGGACAAAGGACGGAACAAGATGGTAGGTCAGGATCAGAGGAGAGGGTGAGAAGGAAGATGGGGACAAGAAAAGGGATTCTGAGAGAGGGAGAAGAGGTCCTCGGAGGAAGATATAAAGAGACAGCAGTGAAAGGACGAGGAGTGCCATGCACCAATGTCCGGCTGGGTAGGTGACGGCCGCGGGCGCCAGACTCCTCTATAGCCGAACCAAGCGGCTCCACAACACACCACATTATGCCACTGCCCCACGTCACTGCACTGGACACCAAGTTTGCAGTACGGAGCACAGCAGCCACACTGCTCTACAACATACCTTAGAAACATTGCCAAAAGCCAATAGCTCTTGCTAAAGACTTATAAGGACCCAAAGGTGAGACCTATTGGCTACGCCAACGCTTGTTTAATTCTGCTGATACTTTATCGTGTTACATGCTGTTTGGTGTATGATTCACGGCAAACATTGTCTGCCCTTGTTTTAAAAATGTACAAGGAAAAGAGATACAAAGTTTCACTGAGGCTTCTGGTTGTCGTGGGAACAGGTGAGAGGGTCATTGTGAAGAAGAATCTTTGGAATGTTGGTTTTTAAACTGTGGATGACAATTGAGGGGGAGGGGTGCTCACACTAGCCTCAGCTCCACTCCTCTCGTGTAGAGACGTCGATAGAGACTAAAGAGCGGGAAGAGCCTCTGTGTGAAGGGGGCCTGCGGGAAGGAGTAGAGAAGCTCCATGGAGTCAGCATTGTAAAGGGACAGCATTGATATCTCCCAACACGGTTTCAGGAGCTCCCATAGTACTGAGACGGCCCTAACGGCAGTGGTTAACAACATCCGTTCTCAAGTCGATAAAGGCCACACCACCCTTCTGGTCCTATTAGACCTGACAGCGGCCTTTGACACCCTATCTCCCTCTATTTTGATGTCTCGCCTTAGGGAGATTGGGGCTGGAGGCCCTGCCCTAAGCCTCCTGTCTTCCTTTCTCACTGAAAGAGACCAGAGAGTGAAGCTGGGCCAGTTCCTTTCCACCCCGAAGCCTGTACATTGTGGGGTCCCTCAGGGCTCCTCGTTGATCCCTACCTTATTTAATATCTATGAGACCCCACTTGCCAGGATAGTTAGATCGTTCGGGCTGCAAGTATTATCATATGCGGATGACACCCAAATAATGGTCTCTCTTTCGCAGCCTGTTAAGGACTCGGCTTCGAACTTCAGGAACTGAATGGCGGCGGTGTCTCAGTGGATGATTCAGAACTTCCTGAATCTGAACGGGGAGAAGACTGGGGTGTTGATCTTCGGGAGCTGTCAGGATGTCTGGTCCAATGACTGGTGGCCGGCTTCTCTCGGGGATTGCCCTCCCCCTCCCCCCCGTCAGTTTGCCAAGAACCTAGGGGTTCTAATGGACTCCGCACTCTCCTTTGACCGTCAAGTCAGCAGGACTGTCTCCACCTGTTGTGGCATCATCAAGGTCCTCAGAAAAATTGCTCACTATCTGTCCCCCGATGCCCGGAAACTGGCCACTGTGGCCTTAGTCTCTTCAAAACTTGAATTACTGTAATGCCCTCTACGTGGGCATTAATAAGCGTCTTTATCTATCGCCTTCAGATGGTTTAGAACGCGGCTGCAAAGATGGTTCTTGACCTCCCTAGACGTGCCTAGGCATCGGCAGCCCGTAAAAGCCTACATTGGCTTCCTATTCAATCTAGGATTTCCTTTAAGATTCTTTGCCTTGCCCAGGGGACTCTCCATGGTACAGGTGCTGAGGGTCTTAGGTCACTCATACATCCGTATGCTCATTGTCGATCTCTTCGCTCCTCTAGCAAAAATCTTCTTGAGGTACCTAAGTTCAATAAGGCCAAATGTGGAGGTAGAGCGTTTATCATGGTTGCACCTATATTACGGAACCCCCCCCCCCCCCTCATCCCGAGCTCTTGAGGCAACCCTCTATTGCACTGTTTTGCAGAGCACTGAAAACCTGTTTTTTCTCTGAAGCGTATCTGTAAGATCTCCCCTGGTTTACTATTCTCTACCTGACCTGCTTATGCACCTTGACGCCCTTGGGCTAAGTTGCGCGTTAGAAGACTCCATTCATTCATTCATTCATTCATTCATTCATGTGGAATCTCTCATTAGAGAGAGCAAATGGCAAAAAGCAGCTATCAATATTTCCCGCTTTTTTAATAAGTTTGATAAAGGCTCTTTCTCAGCTTTACCTTCCAGATGTACATTGATTCCTCCCCCAAAAGGTACTCTTAATAGTGCATTGGCTCCTACTGCCTCAACTCCTGTAATTAATGCAGGCCCGCACTTATCAGTTCTCCAGTCATATGTATCAATAGATATGCAACTTATCAAGAGCTAGAGGTTGACCACGGTACAGACCACCTAAATCCCCCCTAAATCGGGCAGTAATCTTGCACTCCTTATTGTTGACCATTTCTCAGTACAAAAACATCTAGACACCATGCAGATGTTTAACGATGAGATATCGAACCTAAAATCTATGGTTTTGAGATTACCCTCGACAGACCAGGTCAAATCCATTAGGCTTGCTTCGAATGAATGGTGTTGTCATGTCTAACCATAGTTCCTGTCAGTCATCTCTGGCTACTTGTTTGCCACAGCCTACTTTTTTATTTATTATTTTACAGGAGTTTTATACAGCGCAAACTTGACCCAAATTGGGTATCAGAGCGCTTTACATAGCACCAGTCACGTTACACTTCTACAACTGAATTAGTTTACATAACTTTACCTCAAGCTTGTCCTACTAGATTTCCAAATCTGCAGCATAGTAGCTAGAGCTTTTCACTCCCCAGAGCTCATAGTCCTGCCAGTAAAGAATTATTGCAATCTGACTTACCCTTTTCTCAGTCCAACCTGGGTGTGCCACTGGTTAGGACATTTGTTGTGAAGACCCACTCTTCATTTCATATGCGCAATCATTGTCCATTGACACATAAACCTAATCCAACCCAGCACAACTGTCCAGGACATAAGGTACATGATCAACGTGCCACAGATGGGTTCGAGGTCCTTTGAAAACAACAATTTGCTTATTAATAAGGTAATTTATTGGCTTTATACCCAGTCTTTCTGTTATTCGCCCAGACGTCATTAGGGAGCACAGGATGCCAATGAGAAACTCTTCCCTGGATTGCAGTTGCCTGGGTCTTGGCAGTGAATGTCTTATCTAGAGCTTGATTAGCATGGACTCCCAATCAATAGTTCCCATGGGATCCTTAATACAATTCAAACTTGAACATTTCCCATAATGCTAGGTTAGATCACCAACCACTCCCCTCGACTTCTAGTTGCTCATTTTCACTGTGGTTTCCAGCTGTGGCCCTTTATAGTCTGGCACCTGTGTTTAACCACTTAATCCCATCTCAATGTCCAAACATTAATCCGCATCATAAAATGATCAGTCATTGCCGAGCTACCTATTTGATCTCCTACTCAAACCCAAATAGTTCCCTTAATTCCATAGATTAACTACCTCGAACTAAGCCCTCTGCACACTCAGTTTGTTTTTTCTCTACTCCACTTGAAACTATTGTTGATTCCTCCTAATGAAATGTTAACATTTGATGTACAGATCTCGATTAAACCGATTCAAGTGCTCTCTTGTAAAGTAGCTGGGATCGCTTATAAAATCATGGACCGTGCTTGGAATGGTTTTTTGGATTCTTTTCACTTCATCCTAATCCAGGAATTTTGTGCGGCATCTCCACTTCATAGAAGAGGTTCTCCTTATGTAATAACGTCTTACCATCTTCCAAAGGTAGACTCTCGGAAGGATTGATTATATTGATACAAATTTCGCTCCATTGTCAATGCAAAATGTTGCACATATTATCTCCCAATGTTTTAGGCCTTAATAGCCCCTGTAAAGGGCATTCTATCAATGATTGAATATCTGTAATCATACAACCCCTAATAATAAGGAATCGCCAACTCTTGTCATTGTGGATAACTTACTCTCTTCGCAACCTAATTCTGAGTTTACGTTCTTATTGGGCAATGTCAGTACCACTTTCGAGCCTAAACATTTTGTAACATCAATTATTGAAATCGAAGATGAAGCCTTGGGAATTCCATCTCTGGAAGTAGGCCCCCTAAAAGTTTGGTCTACTTCTGCCCTACAGTTAGCTTCTTTGATATTCTCTTATGGGCTTAGAGCTTACAAGTGAATATTTGGGTTTGATAAAGCTTGAGCTTTTACCTTCAAGGAGGGTAATATGAAATAACATATTGATTGCCTTGTTATTGACACCAGACTCTTAGTGATTTCAAGGTTCCGTCTAGGGATGAGTGACCACAACGCCCTAGAACTAATACTGACTAGTGACTTCCTTTGTGATCTTTAACTCCCTTCAGCTCAGTTTTCACCTTTTCTGTTTCTAATAACAGGAGGGCCTTTAAATTGCCTACTATTGCAACAACTCCAACCTTTTGCCGGAACGTGTACTCTTTTTCTTGGCCAAGTTTGCTAATGATGACTTTCTATCTTGTCCTAAAAGTGATTCTAGCTAATCATTTTTCTTTTATTAGTCTCTTAAAGATTTTTTTCTTTTTAAACTCTCCAAATCCCTCCAGAATAAACCTTCTACATTGTCTCGTTGGTATGAAAAAGACTGCCGTAGTGCTAAGACATACCCTTTAAGGACGATTAAAGATCAAAGCATAGTTTCTGTCCTTGCTGCTCTCCAATCCTACTAGAGATCCTCAAAGCTAAACAATTCAAATGGGATGAATAGGTGTGGTAAGACCTCCTTGATGCTGCCCAGGGTACGCAAGATGCGTTAATCCTGCGGATAATTGCGCATGGTCATGTTGGTTCTACCACCCAGACCGATCATTTCATACCATCAACAGTCTGGACCGAGCACCTCTCAACCATTTATTCTGATCCCCTTAATGGCCATGCTCTTGTTTCTTTACAGGTGTAAATACCTGTCCTTTTCTCTGTCTGATTCAAAGCTGGCATTTAATAATTTACCACGAGGGAAGGCCAGAACATGATGTCATTACATCCAACCTTTTTAAATCCAAGGTCGACATTTGGACTCCCTATTCAACTCCTTATGAAAGGAAATTCTTAAAGGGGCTGACCTTCAACTTGGGCCAGGGGGCATGTTAACCCCATATTAAAAAAGGGAGACCGTGGCGCTGTTTGATCTGGTACCCAGGTGTACTCTCTGGGTGGTCCTTGGTGATTTAGGCGTTCCCTCTGATATCTTAAACATCATCAGGCTTCACCAAACAAACTTTGTTGGGCCCTGAGTGCGAACTGACAGATAATATTCCCATTAGAAGGGGCGTGTACCAGGGGTGCGTACTCGCACCCACTCTGTTCTCTTTATTCATCTATGGGTTGTCTACTATCTCGATGTTGAGAGGGCAGATGTCCCAAAGCTGAGCAGAATTAAGATCCCTGCGCTCCTCTTCGTGGATGACACCCTCCTTCTCAATAGTACTCAATTTGGCCTCCAAATTGTTCTAACCATATTCGAGGACTTCTGTATGTCAAGGAGTTTGGAAATTAGCACGCAGACGATCAAGCTGATCGCTTTCAGACCTAATAGAACTATTAGTTACCTGCTCACCCTCGGCCAAACTCCTTTGCAGTCGGGTTCCACCTTCAACTACCTTGGGGTAAGGATCACTAGCTCCCTTTCTCGCCCCAGTTTCTCTTTCTGTGCAGTTAAGTAGATGGAGATGAGGCATTGACCTAATAGAAATCTGGCAGGCATTTGATTGTGGCTGGAGAGCAGTAACTGCATTGCACACGCTTGGCTTCCCAAGTGTTTTGAAGTTGCACTCTTGCTCGGAGGGTGTCAAATTACTCTGGAAAAGCAGGATTTTTGCGCTAGGAGTTAAAGTTGCAGTGGCGAGTAACTGTTGCTTTATTAGTTAAGTAACTTATCTAGATTGGGTTTAAGTAGCTGATGGCCGCACAATTTATTTTTTTGGCTGATTAAATGCATAAGAATTCTAATAAGGACAGTGACTAAAGTTTTTTTTCTTCTTTTATCCTAGAGCGTCTACAAATGCGATTTCCTAAATCTGCAGCTGCAGCAGCCTCTTCAACTTGCACAAGATGCTGTCGATGCTTTTCTCAAACAATTGAAAAATCCCATTGATTCCCTTCCTGGAGAACTTTTTCATGTGGTTGTGTTTTCCTTGCTTCTTTCTTACTTTCCAGCACCTTACCAACGTTGGATTTGCTGTAAAAAGGCACATGAACTTCTTGCACTTAACGGATTGCTACTTATAATAACTCCTGATTCCGCCAACCAGAACCGCCATGCAGTGATGATGAAAAGCTGGAAGATTGCAATAGAGTCCCTTGGATTTAAGCGTCTCAAATATTCGAAATTTTCTCATATGCATTTATTGGCATTTAGAAAAGTATCCCTGAAAACCATTAATGATTTGGTCAGTAGGAACTATCCAGAGATGTTGTATATCCCTCAGGACTTCAACAACATCGAAGATGAAGCATACAGTGAAATGCCCTGCTACTCCCGCTCGGACATGGAAGATGAACAGCTAGCTTACACTTTCATGGAGCTACCAGACACTCCGTATGATTCGGACTCGGGAGAAAGCCAAGCTAGCTCAGTACCTTTTTATGAGCTTGAAGATCCTATATTACTTTTTAGTTGAAATTGGTTTAATTATTCACGAAGCCTGAACTACTATATTGCCAAACGAATTCCCCTACTTAACATATCATTAGATGAACTTTAGTTATGCTTAGGGAATTGTGAAACTTTATAATTTGCTGTTTTTTGCTGCCTGTACAATTTAAAGTTTCACCTTGTAAAAAAGCTAAAATACTGTCCGATCAAATATCACCATAGAGCCTGTTATACGGAGCAGTTTCCTAGAATACAGTATGTAATGCTAAAATTTTCCAGAAAAGGTGCTCGTTTAATGTTTGCTACTGTGCATTGAGCGCTAATGCATAGTTCAATTTCTGTGTGTGTGCTGTTAGAGTACATTTCAGACTACTGTAATGTTGTACTGCAGATCAGAAGTCAAGTCGTTACAGTTGGTGTCCTTCTTACCAAAGTAACCACGATCCTGCCATTTTTTTTACCTCTTAAGAAGTTTGTACACTGCTAGAAATTGTGCAGATGAACGTGATAGAGGTCATTCTAAAAAGCTGCCAACGATATAAGACGATGTATATTTTTCTTAAGTATTCACAGTTCATTTTTGTTGCAAAAACAGTTTCTTTTGCAAACGTTTAGCTCCTTTCTAAAGAACATTCATGATATATTTTTATAAATAGCGTGCGTTTTATACCACACGAGTTAGATGCAAGAAACAAATGAATGGATCAAGAGGAGCCCTTTTTCAAAGTATTCAAATTGCACGATGGTATTCACATTTTTGTGCTGTGTACCAGAGTGCATATTATGCTACTTTTTGCAAGTGTTTCATTTGTTTGGCGAATGTCAAATATGAATGGACTGACCACTAGAGGAGTGAATATGATTTTCGCCTTGGAATAAGAATTGCATTTGTTCATTATTTAGTCCATCATTGAAATAGGATTGCTACCACTTTATATCAGTTGATCTTATATTAACTATATGCATCAGACTGATCAATTTATTGTCCTATTAACTTTTTGACAAAAGTAAATTAATCTTGAATGAATTATTAACCATGATTCCTAGTCAATATTTTAAACTTGCATCATTTGAGTTAATAGTCCTGTTTGAAACGTACCCAAACCGTGCCAAAATTGATTATGTGGTGTTCAGCCACGAGCTTCCAAGTAAAGGGCCGTTGCAGAATTGCACAGTGTGAAATTATTTCAAGTGGCTATTATGCTTAGCAAATAATAAAATGTTGCCTCATAATGAGGTTTTACACTAATATTTGTCAGTTTCATTTGTACACATAATGTCTATTTGGGAAAGATATTTTTGAGAAATTGATTTCCATTGATACACATTTAATTTTGGAAGTCATTATGTTCACTTGATTTAATCTAATACTTTATGAAACACAATGCTATGAACCTGTAGTGCCATTGTTTTGTGGTCAAAGATGACAATTCTCTTGCGCTTTTTCAACAGATCATGCACTTTTCTGATACCTTTGAGCAGGTAAAACTGAAAAAAGTTCAGCATGCTGGAAGAAAGTTAAAACTTAATGTATGTGAGACCTGTAGGCTGGGCAGATTACACATGTCCCTTTAATGCATTAAGCTATGTGCAGTTCATTCACGTATTCACCTCCAATTTCTAAAGTTTTGGCTTATAAGTACTTGCTCAGCCAGTGCTAGAAATATGCGTGCATGAGTTTCCCTTGTCAGAGAAGAATATTCCTTTAGATGCTTACATGTTGCTCGTTAGTAGCGGTAGTGAAGTACCAAACAAAGATTTGGGCAATCCCCTTTGGCTCAGACAATGATTGACAGCCCCTCTGCTGGGAAAAGCGCATTAACATTTTACAAGGGTGGTTTACATATTGTTGGATTTGTTACACTGATCCTCGAACTGCATTATGGTGTAAGGCATTCAATTAGTTAATTTTACTCTTTATTTCAGAAATTTTAGTGTCTTGTAGTTTCAAAAAATTCATAGGATTGGCGCGTTTAGACAACATAAACTAAGGGATTTGTTCCCAGACAGATTCCATACACCCCCAAAGGATATGTTAGCCTTTAGACCAGCTAGCTCACAGTGCCACTGTAAGTACCTCAACCTTACCTAGGAGCAAGTAGTTCTTGGCAACTATCGGACATGACAACCCTTGATCCTTCAGGGATCGTGGAAACAGTACAGTGCTTTTTGCTCAGTCACTCATGCTCACATCTCAGAGAGATATTCAGAATAAACGATGGGAACGTTTTCAATAAGCATTTATTGAATCAACGCCATTCTAGTATAAAATACATGTGTTACGACAACCATTAGACAGAAACGGATATATATAATTGCAAATACCAACTGAGTAAATAAAAGGGAGATTTCTACCGTGGTGCAAAACAGTGAATATATGCAGGCATATAGATACATGACAATAATCAAACATACTCCTAAGATATGAACCCTAGCTAAGTGTACCCCATTACCTAATGGTAAAGAACGAAAGACACCGTCTTGGTCTCGAGTTGGACACCCCGTAAGGGATGTCAGACCACAGAGTGCTGGGGGTTCTGTGTGTAGAGACTCCAATGTCTCGTGTCAGCATGAATGTTTCTCCTCTGGTTTGCCCGGTGAAGATGTGATGCTTATATACCCAAAAGGTACCCTCAGGGGGTCTACTTAAAATGGTACTGTGGGTATGTCGTTAAAGGATGACGATAGTGGTGACTTTTGTACAGAGTTATTATACAGAAGATGGTAATCCTGCTGTGTGATACTAAGAATTCTCATGAATAATGAATGAGGCTGGTTTTTGAAGAAAACCACACAACATTTATTCGGCACATAACTAGTAAAAGGTCAGCGCCAGAACTGTTATGTAGAGTAAGGTAGTATAAATGTAGGTAAAAGGGTGTGTAACTACCTAGGCCTACATTGCGGCTCATAACACCCACTCCTCGTCCGAAGGACGATATGATAAATGGATGATAAAATATGCCTGTCTAAGAAGCATAAAACCATTAAAAACCTTAAATGTAAAAAAGATCTTAAAACATGATATATATATATAAAAAAAATTCAAAGAAAGCTCTAGAAGTCCTCTAAAAGGTCAATATACTGTTTAGAACAACTGAGCACATCGAAAGCCATGGTGCTCAGTGAGAGCAAAGAGAAAAATAAAACAAAATGATGTTTCCGAATTCCAATTTGGCTTGTTTTCGAAAAAGGCAGAATTGTTCCCATCACACCACGCCAGATGTTTGTGTCTTGTGTGGAAGACGCAACAAAACTGTTGCTTGCCTTCGCAGACGACAGTCCCTGTAACACCTCTTGGATCAGGTCAGTGGGGCAAATGTTATTGTCTCTGGTTCCCACAGCAGTCGCTGAGGAAGCACTCGACACCTGTGAGCCTGTCGCAGAGCCGGTGTCCATTCCACCAGGATACAATACAACAGAAAACGGGTGAATGAGGATAATTTGCGCTGGAAAGAAATAATTATTGATAAAGTGCAATATTCGGTAAGCTCAAAAGGATCAGATTCTGGTCACCCAACCAGGATCAAACAAACTGCGACTCCAAAGGGGCCACGGTTACACACTTATAACACGAACATTAGATCCTGAGCTAAAGAAGAGTTAGTCAATTTAAAATATCAAGTCCAGAGTTTCAAGTATTCTTCGTTTATATTCTTCATTTATTTTTCATTCTTTAGTAGAGTCCAATCTTCACACGTAAAAGAATAAACAACCGCTGCCAACACGTGTTTCGTCTAGGTCGTCAAGACCAAAAGACTTCGTCAGGGCTGTAAACATTACACTAGATATAATCATAATTACATTCCACTCAGAACGGGTTATCATAAAGCAGATAACATTCTATTTACATTTAAGTAAACAAAGTGGCAACTGTTCAAACATTGAAGCTGGGCTGGTTATAAAAGCTAGGAACAAGGTATAAATGGATAGCACAAAACACTCCTCTAAGTTAGCTTAGACCTTATATTCTTAAACAAGAACGTTAAAAATATAATTACCAACTAAGGCAAAAATATAATTGAAATAATAAAAGACACTCCAGAAGAAGTTGGATAGAAAGGTAAGTTAGAAGAGATAAACCAGAGCAGAAGGGCCCAAACTATAAATTGTACCGTGATAGATTGACCAAACTCCCAACAAGTGAAGCGGATGATGTGTTTTTAGTCAGAGAGTGGTACATCTCACATATAATTAGTTTGTAGTTCCCCTAAACTCACAATAAGTTAAAATGAGTTCTATATTTGTTCAGAAAGGGTGAAAAACACATATCACAAAAAAGGTGAAAAAGTGAAATGAAAAAATATATATTCTGATGGTGCACATATCACAATCCGAGCCCATAATTGTTCCAACAAGCATGTAATAATGTGAAGACAAAAAAGTGTTTCGCTCACCATGTAAATCTCACGAAACCGTCATATGAGTGCAAAGAAAAAGTGGTGTTCTAATCCAAAGCCTGCAACAGTACTGTAAATAAAATTCATATGGGGTCACTATTCTGTTCCTAAATGAGTTATTGCAATAAAAGTCTTTTAAATCAATATATCATGCATGGTGACAAGTAAATAATACACTCACTTAGATCCAAAGAGCATACAGCTCAAAGAGCATGTCCAATTCAAACGGGCGTCCTGTCCTTCCAAGGGTTAATTCGTGTCCACAAAATCCAGGGACTGAGTCGTATTTAATCTCACAATTGAGTTATTATCATAGGAGCCAAAAACGATATAACTATAATTATTAATCTCCCTCAAGTGTAAAACGGGTACTACACCTCAAAAGAAAAGTCTTAACCTATTACACGCTTTTACTATTTCCAAACTCGAAAACCAGATTATCGTCAGTGAGAAAGTCAACACATGTTAAAACGAACTACAGGCTAATAGTATGCCCATATCAAAGAAATCACTATCCATTTATACCTTGTTCCTAGCTTTTATAACCAGCCCAGCTTCAATGTTTGAACAGTTGCCCCTTTGTTTACTTAATGTTATCTGCTTTATGATAACCCGTTCTGAGTGGAATGTAATTATGATTATATCTAGTGTAATGTTTACAGCCCTGACGAAGTCTTTTGGTCTTGACGACCTAGACGAAACACGTGTTGGCAGCGGTTGTTTATTCTTTTACGTGTGAAGATTGGGCTCTACTAAAGAATGAAAAATAAATGAAGAATATAAACGAAGAATACTTGAAACTCTGGACTTGATATTTTAAATTGACTAACTCTTCTTTAGCTCAGGACCATTCCACCAGGAGCTGAAGCATCCAGTGGTGGCTCTAAGAATGCCGACATCAATATGGGAGGACGCTGAGGAGACTGTAATATGTGGGATGTTGAGGGGTCCAGAAGTAAGTCTACGTCTTGTGACGCAACTGTTGGAAGTGTTAGGCATATGTCCAACAGTCATCCATATCCACAGAATAGGCAGTGGAGCACAGGCAACATGCAGTCTGATGCAGACTGCATCTTGCCTGTGCAGTCTGATGCAGACTGATCTGACCGGAACCAATGCTCGCTTAGCTCCTGAAGCACAGGTGTGCCCAGATGGAGTACCATGTGTTTACAGCATTGTCGCACTAGGAGTGCTTTTTCCATCTGTTTAGAAACTGGGACGTCCATTGCGTAGCAGGAAAATTAAAACCAGGATACCCACTATAAGTAGTAGGACCAGCGGAAGCCTTCCAAAAACGCTTTTCAACACAGAGTGTATGCATTTTGGAATTACTCCAAAAATCGTCTGAAAGGTGCTCAATAGTCCAGAGCCTATGATCTTAAGTAGGTGCACTATCCCACTCGTATCAGACATGTTAAAGATACAATGAACAATTTCCGCGAAATGGAGCGGGAAGTTTGTTCAGACTAATGCCTGTATCTCAGCTGAAGACCTTGCACCCTGGAGATCAAAAGTCTCGCGGGCTGAGGTTAACGCCCCATTGTTCTGTAAAAGCATGACTCTCAGTCTGCTGAGAGAATGAAACTGTATAAGGGAAACATTCAATGAAGGCCATACCCGCGCCTCCCTGACTATAAGTCGGTGGAAACAATACTTGCATACAACAAGTAACCCTGAAACTTACTGTGATCATATATGCGATGCCTAGCAGCATCCCAAAACAGCCTTGATCGGTCAACATCAAATAACTCCCATTTGAGAGAAGTTTGAACACCGGATGAATCCGTGCCGCAGGGGACCCTTTCAAGTGACACAATAGGTTTGCAACTGAAGCATTACATGCTCCATGAAGCATAATATCCTGACAAATTAGACACTCACTTAAAGAACTCTCCCTGTCTGAACCGCTGAGAAAAACTTCAGTGTCCCCATTCCTTCATCTAAATCTGTACGGTAATTCCCAAGAGTCATGTATGTAGCTAACCCCCCACGTTGAATTCCTGCTTACCTTGTGATACTGTAGATAGTACTGAAACTGGAAGGTCATGACTGGCAATGTAATATGGCCATGGATTAACCATTCTCTGGAGGGTGACTCAACCACAGTAAAAGGTAATTGGTCCAATTTTTCAGTGTGCAGCCTTGTGTACTTTGCATTGCGATTGCCCATGTTGAAGAATAGACCAATCCTGTTCTAATTTATCTGTCACAGAAGACACAATGTTGCCCAGTGAATAAATCCTGGATGTCAGTCGTCATACCATTGTCGACCACTGCCAAAGCCTTTTTTCTAGGTTAACCCTTTCAAGTTCATGTAATCTCTCAACAGCCTCATGCTGGGAGATTTTTCAAATCTAGTTGTAAATAGCGTAAAGGAAGTGCTTCTGGTGTACATCTGGGGACCTAGCAAGAATCGGAGAGTAAGAACAAGTGTTGTTTTACCTGGGACTTGTGTTGAGGTTTCTAATCACTCTAGGCATAACTTCCGAACACTGTAAGGTGTCTCCACCCCTGAGTGTTCCGTTTGTATGTAGCGTAGGTCAGGCCTATGGATACTAAACCCTTTGGTGGTACCCTTGAATCTTGACTGACACCTATTTGTGTCGATACCTTCCTGTTGGGGTCTGATGAACGGTATGAACCATTATGTATTGAACATACCGTTTTATTGCTCACAGAGGTAGTGAATGTTTACTTTTGAATTTCCTTTGGTATAACTTGATTATCTTTTTTTCAGATAGTTCTTTGCTGTGAGAATTTTCCTGAATCAAGTCAAGTGTGATTCGTTGAAAATTTTCCGAAGCAAGCCAATTTGTTGTATTTCATTGCAGCTACAAGATGAAGATATCTAGTTGTTATGGAGTTATATACTGTTTCTGAAAGTTCTCGAAAGAAATATTTTATTTATGTTGTAGTGTATATTTTTTAAAGCGCTGCATGGTGGGGCAGCAATAAAAGGTTAGCTTCCGTTGTCTTTAATGAAATAAAGATTCTCTCTGTAAGGTAATTGGAGAATCACCATCCTTTGCAGTGTCCTAACGGGCACCTGTTTTCTCTTTTTATGTCCTGGCTAAATGTACCTTTTTTGTTTTTATTGTCATCTGTGATCACTTCTGCAGGTGCATTCAGTTTCAATGCCATGTTTTGCATAATAATGTGCACTGAATTCTCCTCAACTGGAAAAATCAATGAAGAGAGGATAGGAAAGAATAAAGGGTCTCCCAATATGCTTCCCAAAATAATATCTCCAACCATCAAGAGGAGTGGGAGAACACAGTGTCAAAGGAAAGAGTCTCTCTAGAAAACATCTGGACCCTCAACAGCTAGTTTTGGTCAATGGCATGTTATCCACACTGATGTCCTAATAACCGATAGCATCCTCATTGAGTCTGTCCTCTACCGGAAGGAAGAGACTCAAAGTGTTGAGACGATGTGGGATCCTTCTCCTTCCTCGCGGCCAAAGCATGGAATGCCCTTCCGCTCCACCTCAGACAGACAACATCGCTCCCCATCTTCGCAAGAAACCTCAAAACCTGGCTCTTCGACAGACCCCCTCCTTGATGGAATGGAACCTGCACCCCCCCAACCCCCCCCCCCACCCCTAGCGCCTTGAGACCCTTACGGGTGAGTAGTCGTGCTTTAACAAACTCCTGATTGATTGATTGATTGATCCTTGACACAAGATACTCCTCTACTGTACCATGAAGTGGGGCATCTAGCTAAATTAGTGTCTTACAGAATTGTAAGACACTGAACAACTCCCTTGTTTGTAGCATGTGTGACTGTACATACACATGCTTTTCATAATCTTGCTATTTAATGTTGCGTTTTGACATTACAAGTTTTTTTCTTCAAGGATCTTTGATCCATGGTATATTGTGACTCCTCTCTTAGTCCACTATGTGCATTGACACTGACGCCACCTTAGATTGTTTTACCCAGCACCGGGTTTGGATACATTTAGTTATGGCTCAGAGGCTGACATGTTTTATTTCAGAGACTTCTAGTCTAGCTATAACTCCATGGCTCCGATCATGACCGATCAACTTAATGCCTGGGTGGATGGCACCTGGCCTTTGATGGCTCCAGCCCTCTAAGCTCGCCAAGGTCTTTGTCCTGAACGTTGGCAGATGCAATACACACCTTCCTAATTTTAAATTTTCGTCCTCTGAATGCCATCCTCTGGAAGGGCAAATTCAAGATGTTCAGTTTTTTTTACCTTGGATCCAGGCAACTGTATGGAAGCTCTTGACCTGCAGGATACATATTTTCATATTCCCATCCTGCAGTCCCACAGACGTTCTCTACATTTCAGGGTAGGCCAGACACATTTCCAATTTACTGTGCTCTCCTTTCCCCTTACCAGTGCCCCTTGGGTTTTCACAAAAGTGTTGATGGGGGTCGCACCACATCTTCAGAGATCAGGGATTGCGGTTTACCTCAGTGACTGGCTGTTTAAGGCTTTCTCGACACAGCCAGTCATGGACCCTCTGCATATGACTGTGAACCTCCTGACATTGTTGGGTCTCCATCACATGCCAAAGCGATCCGAACAGCCGCAATCCCTCAGACGCCATCTGAAGTGAGGAGCTTTTTGGGAATGGCGAACTACTGTGGCTGATTTATTCCGTGGCTAGATACCATCTCGGAACCACTAAGGCAACTCACCAAGAAGGACACAGGGTGGCAGTGGACAGACAAGGAGGCTCAAGCATTTGCTGACGTCAAGAGATTTGCTAAAAGGGGCCACGGTGGCACACTTTCAGCCGGGAGCGGCGACGGAACTGATTGTGGATGCCAGCCCGGTCGGGTTTGGGGCTGTACTCCTACAGCGATCTGACCAGGGTGAGGTCCCCATCTCCTATGCCAGCAGGGCGCTCACAGCGGTGGAGACCTGATTTGAGCAGATGGAGAGGGAGGCCCTGGCCATCCGCTGGGCATGTCAAAATTTTCATATATATCTGTGTGGGCACTCATCCACCGTAGTGACGGACCACAAGCCACTGGTACCCCTATTTGCGGGAACAGCAAGAAATAGGCCCCTGCAAATTGAGAGGTGGGCTGTTCTGATCCAGCAGTACTGGTTTGAGGTGGTGTATCGTCCAGGGGCGAGTAACCCTGCCGACTATTTTTTGCGGCACCCGATGGCTCCGAGCGGAGTTCAAGGGTCGGAAGTAGATGATGGCTCTGAAGGCTTTGTGAAAAAGTTGCAGGAAGAAGCCCGACCCCAGGCTTTGCGGCTGGAAGACATCAGGAAGGCGTCACAAGAAGATGGATGTTTACAGGCCGCTGCCTGCACGCTGCGTGATCTCCAGTGGAAGTGTTCCTCAGCCGGAACAACTGAAGGTCTGTCGAAGATAAGGAGTACTGGGAAAGTGTGTGGAGATGTCGAGGGGAACGGAGTGCGGAGGGGGATGGCATTATCCTGCGAGGATCAAGGATAGTGATACCGGCTGCCCTCTGTGACTGCACAAGACTTGGCACACCAAGGGCACTAGGGAATAGAGAACACCGAAGCACGCCTGAGGACAAAGGTATGTTTCCCGGGGATGGACAGGCTCGTGGTAGACAAATTGAGAGTGCCAGGCGTGTATCATTACAGGGGCTGACCACCCAGAAGCACCTATCATCACGGATGGTCCCTGCATTTCGCCGTGGGAGAGAGTAAGCTTGGACTTTGGGAGCTTCCCGGACGGCAGACAAATGGCGGTGTTGGTGGACAGCCACTCGAAAAATAGTGGAGTTAGTGTCGTCGACAGCTTTTGAACACCTGCAACTGGCCCTGGAAAATACCTTTGCCTTGCTGGGGCTGCCGGGGGAACTCCGGACGGACAAAGGGCCACCATTCCAGGGGTAAGAGTTTCATGAATTTCTAGAGCAGTATGGTGTAAAGCATTGGAAGATAATACAGCAGTGGCCGCAAGCAAACAGCGATGTAGAACAATTTATGAGGATACTGAACCAAGCCCTGCAAATTGGAGAAGCTCAGGGGGTCAATCTGGAAAATTGAGTACACCAGTTTCTGAGAGCTTACTGGGAAACACCTCATTGCACGACTAAGTGTGCGCCACACAATCTTTTACTGAAACAAGCTGTGCGTGAGGGCATACCAAGTAGTGATGCCTGGACCCCTGCCGTCTGGATGTGGAGCAGTCTCCAGTCCGCCGACATAAGAACAATGATCGGGCCAGCCAGAAAAGAGGAGCCAGGCTGGTAGACATCTAGGTGGGAGATTATGTGGTGGGGAAAGACACATGGCCATGTCTGAACACCCTGGATCCAAGTTTCGTACACCATTTGAGCCTGATCCGTGGAAGGTGGTGAGAATCCAAGGAACTCTTGTGGTGGCCGAAAAAGTGAATCAGCGTATAGCTCGCATCATGTTCTGTTTCAAGAAATGGCCGAGGCCTAGCGAGGCCGCCATGGAGCCTGAGAGGAGCCTCTGGGAAGATGACGCAGTAGGGGTGTCTGGGGAAGGTAGCCACCCAGCGGAGGTGACTCTGGACAGAGATGGATCGAGTGGGGTTGCTGGGCAAGGAGGGTCTAGCTCCAGCCGCACCAGTGACCAACGAGTGCAGAGGGTGGAGAGGATCGTGGCTGACACCATCGCTATGATTTCCGCAACAACCATACTCCAAGCACTTGGCTGAGGCACTTTGTACGTTGACATCACCCGGAGAAAGCATGGCCAGGGAAGCATCCGACGGAAGGTACTTGAGCTGAGTGGGGACTTGTTGAAAGACTGAGACTGTTTGTTGGGTGAACAATTTTTGTTTGTGTTTTTTTCTTTTGTTCGAATCCCGAGGTTGGATGGGATGTGGTGAGCCACCCAGCCACTGCAATACATTGTGTACACGCAACTCCCTGGGCCGGGCACGGACCGGGGAGTATTTAATAAAGGGTGACGTCGGGGCATGTGACCGACGACACAGAGTACACAAGTGGTTGTGCCTCTTATGCTGTTCCGCTGTATTTCTAATCTACATTGTGGTGGGTGCCTCGAGTTACCCCCCTTAGCTTTATCCTGCAGATCTACGAGTACCCCTCTGTTAACCGGGTACCACATGACTGACCAGTGGGGCGTCGCTCCTCCGCCATTATTGAGGAGCCACTCCTGCTATTATCCCATACAGGAAATGACCATTAAAGTAGCCTATCTGTAAATAGGTACAAAAGGGGGTGGTGATGGACGGAGCATCAGAACCAATCAAACACTCACACCCAGTCAAAAGATCTGGGTTTGATCCATCACCGTTCTTTAGCCCACTCTGCCACCCCAGTTCAGACATCTCGGGCTGGACTGTTCCCATGAGGCACAGGGTCAGACTGATTTGCATATAGCCATGTCTGAACTGGGGTGGCAGAGTGGGCTAAAGAACGGTGATGGATCAAACCCAGATCTTTTGACTGGGTGTGAGTATTTGATTGGCTCAGATGCTCCGTCCATCACCACCCCCTTTTGTACCGCTTTGGCCGCCATAAGTGTGGCAGGGTATGCTCAGACGTGAGACCCTTGCTCACTTTGCCACTGGATTCAAGCAAGCCGGGCTGAAAACAGCTGGAATGCCAGAAACCGGTCCTTTGGAAGCTTGTTTCCGGTCCAGGGAAGACATGGCTTGGCAGTTCGGGCTGGACTGTTCCCATGAGGCACAGGGTCAGACTGATTTGCATATAGCCATGTCTGAACTGGGGTGGCAGAGTGGGCTAAAGAACGGTGATGGATCAAACCCAGATCTTTTGACTGGGAGTGAGTGTTTGATTGGCTCAGATGCTCCGTCCATCACCACCCCCTTTTGTACCTATCTGTAAATAGGGGCATTCACGTTTAGCTTTCTCTTTTCTTACTGTTGAAACTATGTTTGCATGCGCTGTAGTTTACAAACTTGGCATTTGGAGAAACAAGTGTGGTGTTTCTTTGCACCACATGGGGTGAACATCTGAGGATTCCATAGTGGGTTACTATGTTGCATATAGTTGCGATGTGGATACTTTACATGATACCCACCACCAGTGTTCCCTGTAAGGTGCATGCTCAACCCATGTTATCTTTAGCCGGCAGTGATATGTGTGAAACTTCAATGGACGTCAGAGACTGTTGTCGTGCCAGACTTTTAAAAATCGAGCGGCGCAAGAACTGTCATTTGCTTGTTGAGGGGGAGCAGCAGTAGCGATGTCGGTGGAGCGGAAAGTAAGCCTTCCTCTTCCACAGCAATCAGCAAGTGTTTCCTGCACATGCCACTTGCTGCATTCCTATCCGTAATAGGAGCGCAGCTGCGGGGGCTTGTGAGACTTTTTAAATGCATTAGTGATCATGAAAGCATGCGTCAATCTGTGAGATGGAGCTGTTATCTCGCTTTCAAAATCAATAATATCTCTATCTCTTTAGTCAAAGTGTATCTGAGATATTCAACTGAATTTTGAAACAGTTTGCATTTGCTCTTTTTGAGAGTTAAGTCCATATTCTTTGAGAATGGAACAAACTTCCTTCAAGTGCTTTGCATGAGTTTCTTTATCAGGCGAGTAGATAAGGATATCATCCTGGAAACATTTTACACACAACTGCATATTTTTTTTAAGATGGCACATGGATCTTTGGAATACGGATGCCGCAGATGCAAATCCAAATGGCATCCTTTTGAATTGGAAAAGCCCTTGGGGAGTGATGAATGAAGTCATGTGACGTGACTCTTCAGCTAACTCAATTTGATGATACGCAGGCCTAAGGTCTAAAGTGGAGAACACAGTGGCACCACCTAACATGCTTACTACTTCATTAATATTTGGCAATGGATGGCAATCAACTAAAATATTAGCATTAAGAGCCCTGAGGTCAATGCACAACCTCAGACTTGCCAGGTCTGCGTGCTAACACAACCGGAGATACCCACTCAGACGATTCCACTTCTTCAATAACACCCTCATCCAACATTCCTTTCAAAACCTCACTAAGTTCTTCCCTTACATTAATTGGCACATTTCTGAGTTTTTGTTTGACAGGAAGTGCTCCTTGTTTTAGTTTAATAAGGGGTGAAACCTTTGAGCCTTCCAAGATTATCAGAAAACCCGTCAGGGAACTCTTTTTCAATGTCACCACAAGTTTTAGCTTCTTCCACTAACATGACCGGTTCTTTAATACAAGGGTTAAGTATGATTCCTAACTTCCACTGATCCCGCCAACCTAATAAGTTGACTCCTTTCTTAGCTACATGTACCTTAATGAATGCAGATCTCTCTTTGACATGGACATCTGAAGCCATGTATCCTAACATGTCATCAGCCAGGCTGGCTTGAATCCAGTGGCAGCGTGAGCAAGGGACTCACATCTGGGCATACCCTGCCAACCTAGGGCAAACAAAGCAAAACCATAGGGGATGATGGACGGAGTGTTGAACATTGCAAGCACTCACCCCAGTCAACTGATCTGGGTTTAATCCATCATCCTTGTTCAGCTCACTCCGCCACCCCAGTTCAGACATGGCCATGTGCAAATCAGTCTGACCCTGTGCCTCATAGGAACAGTCCAGCCCAAACTGCCAAGCCATATCTTTCCTAGACCGGAAACAAGCATCCTGGGACCGGTTTCTGCCTAATCAGCCGTCATCAGCCAGGCTAGCTTGAATCCAGTGGTAAAGTGAGCAAGAGACCCACGTCTGGGCATACCCTTCTAACCTAGAGCGAACAAAGCAAAACCAAAGGGGATGATGGACGGTGTGTTGAACATTGCAAGCACTCACCCCCAGTCAACTGATCTGGGTTTAATCCATCATCATTCTTTAGCTCAATCCACCACCCCAGTTCAGACATGGCCATATGCAACTCAGTCTGACCCTGTGCCTCATGGGAAAAGTCCAGCCTGAACTGCTAAGCCATATCTTCACTGGACTGGACACAAGCATCCTGGGACCGGTTTCTGGCTAATCAGCCGTCAGCAGCCAGGCTAGTTTGAATCCAGTAGCAAAATGAGCAAGGGACCCACGTCTGAGCATACCCTGCCAACCTAGGGCGAACAAGGCAAAACCAAAGGGGATGATGGACGGAGTGTTGAACATTGCAAGCACTCACCCCCAGTCAACTGATCTGGGTTTAATCCATCATCATTCTTTAGCTCACTACGCCACCCCAGTTCAGACATGGCCATATGCATTTGTCACCCTGAGTGGTACGGGTATGCCCAGACATGGATCCCGTGCTCTCCATGCCACTGGAATCAAGCTATCCTGGCTGAAGAGGGTTGAAACCCCAGAACGGGTCCTAGGTTGCTTGTTTCCAGTCCAGGAAGCACCTGGCTTGGCAGTTCGGGCTGGACTGTTCCCATGAGGCTCAGGGTCAAGACTGATTTGCATATGGCTGGGTTCAAAATGGTATGGCATGGTGAGCAAAAAAACGATGGATTTAGGCCCAGATCTCTGTACTGGGGTGAATGTATGACATTGTTTTGCATTCCGTACATCAACTGTTGCTTTTGCATTTGTCACCCTGAGTGGTACGGGTATGCCCAGGCATGGGTCCCGTGCTCTCCATGCCACTGAAATCAAGCTATCTTGGCAGAAGTGGGTTGAAACCCCGAAACCGGTCCTAGGATGCTTGTTTCCAGTCCAGGGAGGATCTGGCTTGGCAGTTTGGGCTGGACTGTTTCCATGAGGCACAGGGTCAAGACTGTTAGTTTTTTTTTATTGTATAGTTAATAAAAACCATTACAAAAAGTAAAAATACATCAGTTAATATGCGTACAAAATTTAAATATAAAAATACTGATAGAATACATGTTGGAGAGATTATCACTGAACTGCATAATCCGACTTTGTGATAGTTCTAAGCATAAAATGTCACTTTTTTCACAGACTTATTCTAGATTTAAATAGATCCCTTATCTGGCTTCTTGAGTGATTGTGGGTACAAAGTTCTTGTTACTTCTTTTTATTACCTTATAATCTTCTTACATGGTTGCATATGTCGAGTTCTTATAGCTTCGTTATGTTACAGACTTGTCAGAATTTTCAGGCTCTACCGTGACACTTCTTTTTGTTCTCGAACTTCAGAACAAACCTAACTGATCTACAGATTAATTGTTGATCTGCTGTACACAGGACTTGTATAATGGCTGAGCGACAAGTACATATTCCATGTTCATTATACTTTGCCTTTAACCAGTGACGACGTTCCTGGTCCAGCGCTGGACAAATGCAAAATAGGTGGATGAAGTCTTGTTTTGCGGCCCCGCATAATTCACACTCCTTGGAGTCTAATTTCCTCCAGTCTGGTTGTTCTGCATTTGTTGGCAGGTTACCCATCCTTAAGCTGAGGTATTTCAGTTTGACATATGGTGAAAAGGAGAAGCCAAGGTAGGGTGCAGGTTTGGACGTGTTATATGATTGAATTATCATCCAGGCATGCGCACGGTGACTTAGAATTGACTTGTCGTTGATCAGCGAGTGCCTGTTTGCCACCTTTTTGACAACTTGCTTGAATGAAGGTACGGGGAGTTTAGTTTGCCATAACGAAGCGAGTTCAGTAGTGGCAAGGGATAATTTCAAAAACTTGGTGTACTGGGAGTTGGGACTGTTTTGCATGGCCTCCCACGTGGCAGAGTTGATTTCTGTTTCCCTGTGCATCCAGACGTTGTACCAGAATTTAATGGTCTCGTATTTTTTTTGCAGTTCTTGAGATTGTAGACCAAACTCTAGTCGGACTTGTGCCGGAGAGGCATTATCCGGTAAACTGAATAGCCGCTTGTAGACTCTAGTTTGGATTTTGTCTAAAAGCTGTGCACTTTTCCCATGGTGTAACACACTGCCGTAGGCTATAGTAGGGAGAAGCTTGGCTTTAATAACTGTCAGAAGTGGATTAAACAGGGGGCCTTTTAGCTGCTTGGAAATGCTATTAAATGCATGTAACAGGGCCGTTCCCTTTTTTTGATGGCATCGAAATGCTGGGAGAAGTTAAGGCGTCTGTCCAGTTGTATTCCCAGGTACTTATAGCTATCCACTACTTCCAGTTTCTTGTTGTCTAGGAAAAAAAGCGGTGGTGCTTTGCGTTGATGAGTTATTACCATGATCTTTGCTTTTTGGGTGTTTATTTCGAGAAGGTTCAGCCTTGTATATTCAGCCAGTTCATACAGGAGGCGTTGCAGACCTATTTTTGTCTGACTTAAGAGCACCACATCGTCGGCATTGGAAAGATGTGTCAGCCGTAGGGTTCCTAGCCTCAGTGGGTGGGCGTTGATCCCATCAAGCCTTGTGGTTAGGTCTGCCATAAACAGGTTAAAGAGATGAGGGGCCAGTACGCAGCCTTGTTTCAATCCATTATGTGTATTGATCTTCCGTGTTAGCCGTTGCCCATTGGCGATCTTTACCTGCATCCAGGTGTCTGTGTATAAATCCATTATAGGATTTAAAATTCTGTCCGGCAGACCCTGCTGCTTTAATTTAGACCAGAGTAGTTGACGGCTGACGCGGTCAAAGGCCGCCTTGAAGTCAACAAAGCAGGAGTACTGTGCTTGCTGGCTTTGAATGCTCTTTTCGGCGATTATACTTATTGCCATGGCATTAGCCATGGTGCCGGTACCCCTGCGAAACCCTGTCTGATTTTCCGGAATCTTCTTGTTTTCTTCTGACCATTTTATAAGGTCAATCAACACCAGGGATGCGTAGTACTTTGCTTCGGCATCGATAAGTGCAATCAGACGGTAGTTAGCTGGGTTTTTGCGGTCTCCTCCTTTGTAGATGGGATTTATGATCGCCCCTCTCCAGCTTTCTGGGAGCCGACTTGTGTTGCTCATTGATTTAAATAAGGTATTTAACTTGCCTGCCCAATATTGGGGGTCCTCCTTGTAGATAGCCTGGGGAAGTCTGGATGGGTCTGCCCGGTGGTGAGTGTGAGATCAGCATGAGTGATGTGTGGGAGGAGTGCACCTGGGTCCTTGATGGGCTGGGGTTTTCCTCACACAATGCTGGCTCCGCCCCCCTGTGGTTTGTCTAACGACCCAAGCCTCCCCAGTGAATGAAAGGGGTGGTTGGGCCATCAAGGGTACTCCCAAGCCAGCTGCAACTGGTTTCCCCCCACCCTGCACCCTGAAACAAAGGATTTCACAGTATAAGAAGGGGCTGTGTCCCCTTACAATTTGTTCTGCTTTTGGATCCTTGCCAGAGGGGGCTGTTGCTGCTGCTGGGGCCAGGAGGACCGCCACTTGGCTTGTCTCCCTGCCTGGAGACCCAGTGTGCTGGCTCTGGCCCTGCTCTTGCCCCCCCTGCCTGCCTCCAGACCTTACTGGGGCTATACTTTTGCCAAAGCGCCTGGAAGCGCTTTCATTTGACTTATAGCGCTAGGAGCGCTTTAATTTCCTCCCTGGCGCTGGGAGCACTTTTATTTGACTTGCAGCGCTTTAGTTTGGCCCCAGCGGTCAGTAGCGCTTGATTTTGCCTTTAGAGTGCTTTGGAACGCTCTAGTTGTCCAGCCGGTGCCCACCCGGCGTTTGCCCGAATTTGCGGCCGAGCGAGTGCCTACCTCGCTTTATATTTGGTTTGGAAGCCGGTGCCCACCCGGCATTGCCCCGTCCTTGGAGATTTCAATCATCACGAGGGAGCTCACTCCTCGGATGCTGAGAGCCCGCCTGCCTGCCTGATACGCGCCGCCGCGCTGCCCGCGGCGACCCGGAAGTGGTTGCGTGTCCGGCCAATCACAGCGCGGCCCGGGAGAGGCCGACCGGAAGTCCCGCCCCCGCAGCGGAGCAGAGTAGCAAACGGCCGTCTGGGTCCGAAGCTCCCTCGAGGAAGAGGAGCCCCGCCCGCGGCCCCCGCCGAGCCGTCCAGGAAGCAGAGAGCCGGTGAGTGGGGCCGGGAAGAGCGAGTGAAGGGAGGAGGGCGTCGGGGCACATTGCCGGTGCCCGCCCCTCCCCTTTAGTGTGCTGACCGGGCCTGAGAGAGGCCCATTGGTGTTAGAGCCCCGTGAGGCTCTTGGGGCATTAGGTGATTCCTGAGTCCCCCGTGAGGGACTCCAACGACTGCCCTAATCATATTTACGAGCCCCGAGGCTCGAGGGGGCATTTGTTGTTTGAGCCCACGAGGCTCCACGCCTATATTTGCTTTCAGAGCCTACAAGGCTCTGGGGCCATTTTTATTGTTTTAGAGCATAGAAGCTCCTAATCGCCCACATTGTTATTTAGAGCCCAGCGAGGCTCTTGAGAGGCCATTTCTATTTACGAGCCCCGAGGCTCGAGGGGACAGTTCTTGGTTCAGAGCCCGCAGAAGGCTCACAGCGCCCACATTGGTTTTAGAACCTCAGAGAAGGCTCTTGGGCGCCATCCTGTGTTCTTGAGCCCACGAGGCTCCAACGTTGCCCAGCATTATTTACAACTGTCCAGCACTTAGTGGACAGTTGCTACGTTTAGGCTTTGTGTGCTGGCTGCCTGCGCAGCCTTCCCTGACATTGAGACTCAGGGCATTCAGCCCCTTGCGAGGCCAGTTGGCCTGGGGGACAGTTCTAGTGTTGTGCTTCATGCACCCTGCGCAATTTGTGATTTACTTGTGAATTTGATTCCTGCGCAAATGTTCTACCTGCACCTCTGAATGTGTTTTAATGTTTCATGTGCCATTGTTTGTTATTACCTTTGCTAAAAGTGACCTGCTTAGGTGATTCTTTATGTGTTATTCCCCTTTGCTAAAAGTGACCTGCTTAGAGGAATGGTCGTTGTTACCTTTGCTAAAAGTGACCTGCTTAGGTGATTCTTTATGTGTTGTTCCCCTTTGCTAAAAGTGACCTGCTTAGAGGAATGTTTGTTGTTACCTTTGCTAAAAGTGACCTGCTTAGGTAATTGTTTGTTTTATCCCCTTTGCTAAAAGTGACCTGCTTAGAGGATTGTTTATGATATTACCTTTGCTAAAAGTGACCTGCTTAGGTGATTCCTTATGCTTTTATTTCCCTTTGCTAAAAGTGACCTGCTTAGAGGAATGTTGATGTTTTATTGCCTTTGCTAAATGTGACTTGCTTAGGTGATTATTTTAGGTTTCCTTCCCTTTGCTAAATGTGACTTGCTTAGGTGATAGGTTTTCCTTCCATAGGTCCTGATGATAAGGTCCTAGTTCCCTGCGTGATTTCCCTACAGTGTTTAGGGTGGCGTAGGAGGTATTTACCCTTTACCAGTAGTTACTGGTTGTATGCTACATTTACTATTTCTGTGTTACAGTCATTATATGTTTATGTGCTAAGTGTTATACCTATAAGTATTATTTCTAAAAAGTGCATACCCCTGACAGTGGTCCAGGTGGCCCTGTCCTGTACATAATCCCTTGTAAATCTTGCCCGTGCCTGTTGGCACATTGTAAAGTGTGTGTGTTATCTAATGTGTTTTTATTATTATAATACAAAGGCTATTTTTGATATAACCTTGTGTGGAGTTTCCTTTGTGGTGGGCCTAGGGTGTTGTCGCTGGGGTGCGCGCGCAAACGCTTTACACATCGCCTCTGAGATTAGCCTTGCTGCTCGCGTCACGTTACCTAGAGGGTGAGCAGGGGTTATCTTGGTGTGTGACTCCCTTGCCCTGACTTAGAAATGGTGATCTCTGACTGACTTTGGCGTGAGCCTTGGCCGCCCGGGTGTCCCGTTTCTAACACATAAAAAGAGAAAAGAGTACAGTTTTGAAAAGTTGAATAAAGATGGGACTTGGTATGGTATGGTATTTTATGATGGAGCAGGGTTTCGCGCAAAGGAAACCTGCTCGAATCTATACCCTCAAAATACGTACTAACTGTAAATAGACGTAGTAAAAACTAACGTGCACCAACATAAACCCTAGGGCACTGCTTTGCGCATGCCTGAACTAATACGTAATTACATAGTATGTTGATAACGTTGTGATTGGATAGAAATGAAGTACCTGCACGAAATAGGCCGCATGTGTATCAGTATTTGCATGTTGTATCCTGCTTTAAAGTAATGCTTAATGCTGCTTGCACATTAAGCTTATGCTAGGTAACATTAATGAGGTATAGTAAATTGTGGGTGGTAAACAGTGAAGGTTTCAATATCACATAATTAATAAATGTTCATTTGTTATCTACTTTAGTGTGCTAGATGGAACCTCCATTTTTCCTAAATTGTCCTAGGTGGGAGGGGGAAAGCTCGAAGGAGTGATTCTGTTCTGTCACAAGGAAGGCAAGATCTGCTGTGCACCGCAGATGACATGAAAAGGTGAAGGACAGTTGAAGGACAGGTGAAGGACAGTGTGTCAGTCTCCTGCCAACTACTTTATTCGAGAGTGGGCCCGGAGATGTTCTCAACGAATGACTTTAATTCATAAATAAAGAATGTACATTTTGTAACTTATGTGGGGAACGTGCGAAATGCTGAGATTCAGACCATGGGAACTGTCTTACACATTAAAGCTGTTGAATAAAGGAGAAGTCATGGTGGCATGACAACGCCACGTCCCCAGCCCACCAATCCCTGTTCGAGTTAGAGGGTAAAATGCAGCATTTGAGGGATGGACATGTCAATTTTAGACTATAACTCGGGTACCTTTAGGGGGGTGTTTATTTTTTTGCTTAGGCTGACAGGAGAGAAGAGGGGAGATGCGTTGCTGACCGTCGGTTTGTAGAGAGGCCTAGCTGTTCCTGCCCGATCCTGTTCCTGTCCTTATTACTTTTGTTCCCTGATTCCTTTTTGGGGAACCTCCATCATCTCCTGGGTCCAGGGGTGGTTTTTCTTACAGACCGATAAGTTTGTATTTCGCCTATATCGGTCTCAGAATCTCATTATTAATGTATTTGTTTCTGAATCTTTTGTCTCTCCACCTATCAACTCCATCAATCGTATATGGATAACCATTATTTTTAGATGAACCTATTGTCTCTTTATCTATCCCTCCATTAGGTATATTATGTTTGGCATTATTATTTGCTGAAACTATTGTCTCATCCTATCCACTCCTTCATTGCATAATGTCATTGTGTAATGAGTCAGTATGATATATATAATTTCTCCTTTCATGCAATTTGATGTTTGTTATTGTAACCTAATGCAATTGAGCATTGACCTTTAAGATTGAGATAAAAATTCATTATTAACCTTATCGAGAGTCTGTCATTAATTGACTAAATGGTTGGTCAGTAATTATCATTGCCATCAACTATTCAACTAATTGGTCCATCGACCAAATAGAAGGACACTTGATGAAATGAACAAATTGATCCCAGCGCATCAGGGATACTGGGTGAATGTGTATGGGCCATTGTAGTGATGTTGTTGAGTTTCAATCCCTGATCAATTATTGTTATTGGCGCTGGATCACTAACATGTAAGAAAAGAGAAGGTTAGGGCCTGCAAGTTGGTGCACTTGCCAAGTCAATATGGCAGTACCAGACTGCACACATGCTCTGCAATGGCAGGTCTGAGTTACATTTACAGACTGCTTATGTGGGTGGCACAATCAGTACTGCAGGTCCACTAGCAGCATTTGATTTCCAGGCCATCGGCACACAGTGCACTGTACTAGGGACTGACTAGTAAATCAAATAAGCCAATTATGGAAACACCAATCCATAACAATAATTTAAAAAGGGAGTACCTGCACTTTGGCACTGAACAGCAGGTTCAGTGCAAAAGTGCCCAAAGCATCTAGACAAGCAAAACAAAGTCCAACACACACCAAAAACACAGGAGGCAAACGCAGAAATGCAGGGGAAACCCACGCCAATTATGCAAGGTCTAACCATCACCACAAAAATATATAAATATCTTGCTTCTTGGATGTTTATATTTGCAGGAAATTCATTCTCTCGCTGCATCATTTCTTTTTTTTTTTCAAATAAAATAGTGTTTTTGCACTTTTTGTTTTGAGGATTTGCTGGTAAAACATTCTTTCACTTTATATTACATTGTATCTCTTTATATGCCTTTTGATCTGGAAGTCCGACGATTTGTTACAGCAGCAAAGGTGCAAAGTTAAATACTGCATTTCTTTTTTCCCATGAACATGTGATATAAGGGATACATTACCCCCTACCAAGCTTTATAAGGAAATTGCAATTCACCGAGGAGTTTCATCAATAAGTTCCTTTAGAAGGTTTTGGCATTCCAATACGACTAGCAATGTCCTTATCATGTATGGCAGGGGGTACTTTAACCCATATAAAACATGGTCACATCATCATCTTTCCCACAAACCACTTCTTGGTGCTTAGCTGTTTCATAGGAAAGAAAGAGCATGTTTGCAAACATGAAGAATAATGATAGAACCTCTTGAGCAAAATTAAATGCATTTAAAGAAAATGGTAGATATTTGTTGCAAAAAGATATTAGAAACAGTTCAATTCAAGTCAGTCAAAAAAGAAAATGCTGCAGTAACTTGAATGTGTAGAAACTTGCATAAAGATTCTAATTTTCTATAATTATCTAAGAAGTGCAAAAAAATAAACCTTTTCTTTCTGCTTGTCTCTGCAAGCTAGAAAAATAAAGAGCAGAAGAAAGAAAAGCAACTTTCATAGAAAAATAGAGCAGAAGAAAGAAAAGCAACTTTTATTTTCCTTGCTTTGAACAGCTGCTCCGTCTGGGCAAGATGGCCGCTGACTGAGCTCACCGCAAGCAGCGCTGACCTTTCTCTCCTGCTCTGAGACCCGAGGATGCCAGATTGATTCTCTCCCCCACTTTGGACCGATGTGAGGATTGGTGTCTTTGATCTGCTGGATTTTGCTTAACCTGTGTCTGGGCTTGATTTGTGTCGGGTTTGCCATATGCTGGGTTTTGTTCGGACTCTGTTGGCCTCTGCCGGTGCTGGCTCCCCCGGGGGGGACTCGAGTAGCTGGCGTCTGTCATCAGTGGGTCAGCAGCATCTGTGGAGTCAGCATACCTCCGGCCATCTGCTTGGGGAGTTTCTCGGCAGTGTGCACCACCGCCCCCGGCTTTTGCTGGTTCTTCACGGGATAGCAGTGTCTGCAAAACGCTGGTGGCGGTCTGCCATGGCGCCAAAACCAAGTAAGCCGATGAAGGAGCAGACCATTGGGAACGCCGCCCTGGATGGCAGAGATAAGGGAGACAAGGGAGACGCTAAGGAGGTCACTAAGCAGGTGGCCCAAGAGACGAGAGAAAAATGGTAGAAACGAGAGAAAAAAGAGAAAAAATACCTTTTGCGAGGGTCCGATTCCGGTGGGAAAATCGGGCAGATATGGCGTGGGGCCCCAAAAAAGAAAATGTGAGGAGACCAGGGGACCCGAATCTGGAGTGGCTGGTGGGACAAGACTGCGAACGGCCGCTGCCGGGGAATGCATGATGCGCCAGATGTCAGTAGTGGAAGCATTCGGGGGCTCCAATGTTACTGGTGCTACTAATATTATGTCAACATCAATGCCAGTAAGTGATTTGAGTATTACGCCTGAAGTAGCTCCCCCCCCTGGATTTATCGGTGGATTTAACTGCAACCACCGGGGCACAAGAGCCCTTACAGATGGAAAGTCCTATAAGCGTTATCCAGGTGCCTGGCCCCTTCATATCTGAACTGGTGCATTCTGGGGCAGGTAGTCCCAGTCGCTTGATGCTTTCCCAGGGAACTGAATATTTTGAGGGGGAACCCGAATCAAGTAGTGGGAAAGACTGTCTGGAGAAAGAGGGGGGTGATCCTAACGATATAATAGTCGCCACAAAGAATGATTGGGGGGACACTATGCTTGGAAAAGGAGATGATACAGACTACCTCTTTGCAGGTCGCAGAAGGTAGAAGCATGACTGATCGTGATCTTCCTGATAATGATGATACAACAGCAATGAATGCAGAAGAGGGGGTGGTACCCCCAAAGGCACCAGGACAGATGAACTTGTCTGTTATTGCTTATCCAGATGCGGGGGTTGTGGTACCCCAAACTGGAAACACAGGTACTATCTCCTTTGGTCAGAAGGATAGGGGGTGATCTCGACATGGGCAAGTGTTCCCCTGCTCTCTCCGGACGCGGATTCATTTTTCTCAGTAAACGAAGAAGCGGATATAACGCAGTGGAGTGAAATTGAAACAACGCAGAAGAGTGCATCAGAAGTTGAATCAGAAGAAGAGTCCCCAACCACTCAGAAGAGACACAATAGCAACGCAGGGGCCACTAGACGCCGGGCCAGGATCAGGGGCAGATCGTCGGAATCCCCTAATAGGTGGCTGGAGTGGGACCACTCAGCGTCAACATTGTCTGCCTGTACTACTAACGGTCCTGGGGCAGAGGACGCAAGTGTGGGTGTAGGTGGAATTAACAGGGCAGGAAGCACCCCTCCTGCGCCAACACTGGAATTGTTATACGCGACCCTTATACAAATGCAGGGGGAGGCCAGGCAGGAAAGCAAGAGGTCAGAATTGGCGACCAAGAAACTCCAGGGTGCCATTAGGAAAACAATTAAGCTTTGCTCTGATATGGCTGACCGAATTACGCATATAGAAGAACAAACAGTCGCAGTTGAGGAAGAGGTTGAGAAACTACAGGCTATTAAGGCTACCCAAGAGAAACACTCTCGTGACATAGATTGGAAGCTCAAGAATTTCGAGAACCGGCAGCGCCGCAATAATGTCCGTCTTCTTGGATTAGAGGAGAACGTGGAGGGGGACAATACTCTCCTCTTCGTGGTAAAGCTATTGTAGGGCTCTTTTCCAGACCTGGCCCATTGGAATTGAGAGACAGAAATACAACAAGCACATCGCTTCTCAATGGTGCAGAGAACGCAGCCAAAAAATCAAGAAGGGCGAACCAGAGCTATTTTGATTTTTGTCTGTCATTTTTTGCTAAGGAAGACCAGACTCTAAAAAAACTTATGAGGGACACACATTCTTCGTTCGACCAGATTTTTGCAACACAACTAACGAGGGGGGATGACGGCTGCGCCAGATGATTAATTCCTTTCAAACTATGGGCTGCGGAGCCTTTTTGCTTTTTCCTGCTCGTCTTAAGGTTATTCACAGAGGGAAGATCAGGATGTTTTTTTCCGAGATTAAAGCCCAGGACTTTCTTACAGAAATTACTGAATCACGAGGGGACGGCCTCTGGGTATTGCAGTGGGAAAGGGAACCACAGGAAAGGATTGATTCTGTTTGAAATGTTCATGGAAAGCTAGAAGTTAATTTCATGGTATTATGGGTTGGGGGGACCGGGTATCAGATGGATATCAGATGTGAGATTCTGAGGTCATCCCATTGGTGAATTTTGGTTTTGGTTCGGGTAATGCAGTGACAGGGTTTTCTTGGGGAGGGTTACTATATAAAGAAGAAGGGTTCACTGCGGGGGGGTTGAGGCTGGCGCTGGAGTGGAGCAAACTTAGTGGTCATACCTAGGTCATGCTTGACCTAATTGCCTGTACGGGGGTGGGGGTGGGGGGTGGTAAAGGGGAGGTTTCTAAGGGACTTGGTAAGGCATCGGCACAGCAGGACATATATCAAGTTGCAAGGCTATTGGAGGAATGTTATTTATGGGTTCAAGTCAGTTTTATTTGGCTGTTTAGTGTGTTCTGTTCTATTAGTATAAATGGAAACTTGAGGGATGAGAAATCGATGTTGGATAGGTATAAGCATAGGGAACTTAATAATTTCACAAAATGAGCTTACGTATCTTGACAGTTAATATACGTGGGCTTAATGATCAGCATAAGAGAAATAAGGTAGCATCTTGGTTGAAAACTTTTTGGCTAGATTCCCTCTGTGTCCAGGAGATGCATATAGAGGGCTGTGGGGCACGCATTATAGAACAACTTGGGTTCAAACTCTTGGCATACACAACACAGGGTTCCCGAACCCGGAGGGTGGCAATCCTTACTTGGAGGAACGATGCTAGGGTTTCGAAAAAATCAGTAGAGCAATGGGGAGGCTGGGCCATGATTGAATGTCAGGTAAATAACCAGAAGTGTACACTTTGTACAGTGTATGGCTCATCACTTGATGATCCAGAGCTGTTAGAATATTTAGATTCTACCTTAGCGATCTGGCCGGCTCCAATAATTATATGTGGGGATTTTAACGTAAATGGACTAGGGGTACAATGGGGTGTTTCAGGAAGGAATTATTCAGGGAAAAAAAGCAAGGTGGGATCTGCGCTTTCTAATTTAGATGAATGTATGGGCTCACCTGAAACCTGTGGAAGCAGGTAGCACTTTTTTTCTTTTCCACATAAGCTTATTTCTCGTTTGGATTATTTTTTTGTGTCCAACTAATTAAACAACAATTTAGGTATTGAGAAGCACCCACATATCCTTTCTGATCGCAACCCATTACTTTTGACTGTTAATCTTCTGAAGATGGAAAGAAGGAATATTGGATGGGCGTTTGAACGAATGCTGTTGTTTGACCCTGACTATGTTATATATATGAAGGGATGGATCAAGGAATTTTGGGATTTTAATCTGGGGAGCACAAGGTTGGGATTGTTTGGGATGCTTTTAAGGTGGGGGTGAGAGGGGAGACATTAAGTTATAGTTTGCGTCGTCAAAAGAGGGAGCCAGTGAAGGAACAGGAAGCGAGAGAGGAACTAAACAATCTGGAGGAAGCACTAGCCATTGTCGTTGATGCCGGGGAAGAGGCAGACTGGGTATACTATTGCAGCTGGCTCTGAAAAAGGCGGAGGCAGTAGATCATTTTGCTAAGAAGGCCGCTGAGATATATCTATCTAAAAGAGAGCATTGCTATCAATTTAAAGAGCGGGTGGGGCACACTTTAGCCGTAAGAGCCAGGCAAAAAACATCAGCTGGGGAGATCACTGAAATTTACGATGCTGGAAGGAAAATTATCACAGAATCATCAGAAATATGTGGAACTTTCAGGCTTTTTTTTACCAACAGCTATATGCTGCAGGTTCAGCTTTAGCGCCAGATGGGGTCTGTGATTATTTGGATATGGTACCTAACAAGAAAGTGGACCCTATATATAGGGAGGAACTTGAGAGGATTTTCACTCAGAATGGGGGCCCTGCAGAATCTGCCCTCTGGGAAAGCAGCTGGCCCAGAACAGATCCCGCTGGAGTTCTATAAGATCTTTAGAGTTTCTATTGAATCTGACCTCATAGAGGTAATGATGTTAGCCCAGAAAGGTGGACCTACTCCTGAATCTGTTGGCGCAGGAGGGGTGTTTAATCCATCACCGTTCTTTAGCCCACTCTGCCACCCCAGTTCAGACATGGCCATATGCAAATCAGTCTGACCCTGTGCCTCATGGGAGCAGTCCAGCCCGAACTGCCAAGCCATGCCTTCCCTGGACCGGAAACAAGCTTCCGAGGACCGGTTTCTGGCATTTCAGCCGTCTCCAGCCCGGCTTGCTTGAATCCAGTGGCAAAGTGAGCAAGGGACTCACGTCTGAGCATACCCTGCCAATTTATGGCCAACAAAGTGGTACAAAAGGGGGTGGTGATGGACGGAGCATCTGAACCAATCAAACACTCACACCCAGTCAACAGATCTGGGTTTAATCCATCACTGTTCTTTAGCCCACTCTGCCACCCCAGTTCAGACATGGCCATATGCAAATCAGTCTGACCCTGTGCCTCATGGGAACAGTCCAGCCCGACCTGCCACGCCATGCCTTCCCTGGACCGGAAACAAGCTTGGACCTTCAATCAGAGGCTGCTCTGCACAACCCACCTGTCGGCCCTGGGAATACTTTTTTTGCCTCCGCCTAACCATTCCCGCCATGCCACAGGCTGTAGTTCTTCATCAGCCTACTTGGACTAACAGTGTTTTAAATCATGGCTGATATGAAGGAGAAAGACCTAAGCAGGGAGCACAAAGCAATGATGGAACTGAGGGAGCAAAAATCTGTTCAAAGTGCTCTAAATTCGACCCTCGAACCCAGTGAAGGGGAAACAAGTGTAACAGTCTAGAGACTACAGCAGCTCAACTCCTTACAGGCTCTAACCCAATCAACAATAACTAACAAGGAAAGACTTCAGCCAGGTCATGAGGCTCTTCCTGAAGGTGTGCAGAGTGGGAGAGCATCTGATGTTGATCGGGAGCTCGTTCCAGGCTTTTGCTGTGATGTAGGAGAAGGCTCTTCCACCCGCTTTGGTTCTGCTGATGCACGGGGTTTCGACGAGGTCAGCGGAGTGGAGATTTCTCCTGGGTACATGGAAGGAGACTCTTTCGTTGAGGTATTTGTGTACGGTGTTGTGGAAGGATTTGTAGGCAAGGGTGAGTAGCTTGAAAGTTACTCTCTTCTCGACAGGGAGGCAGTGGAGATCTCTCAGGTGTTGGTTATGTGTTCATGTCATGGGATGCTGAGGACGAGTCTGGTGTTCTGGATGGTCAGGAGTGTGCGTATCGGGGATTTGTTGATTCCAGTGTAGAGGGAGTTTCCGTAGTCCAGTCTGCTTCTTATGAGTGCGTGGGTGATGGTCTTTCTGGATTCGGGAGAGATCCATTTGAAGGTCTTCCGAAGGATGCGGAGGGTGTTGAAGCAGGTGGAGGTGGCTGCGTTGATTTGGCGGGTCATGGTGAGGGAGGAGTTGAGTATGATGCAGAGGTTCCGGGTGTGGTCTGTGGGGGTGGGGGGTTGCTGGAGGCGGTGGACCACCAGATTTTGTCCCAAGTTGAGTGGGTGGGTCCGAGGGGAGAGCTTGTCTGCGCAGTTTGTGATCCATCGGTGTAGTTCTTTGGCTGCAGCGTTGGCATGGGTCAAGGAGGAAGGGGGATTGTGGTTGAGGGTGGAGGTGAGGTGCTCCTCTGTGACCTTGCTCCAGTTCCTTCACAGTGGCCATGGTGTGGGTTTTTGAGCAGTGGCATTGTTGAAGGAGAAGTGTATGTAGGGGTGGACCATCCAGGGGGGTTGGGTGATGTGGCTGAACTGGATGTTGTTCCCTCCTGAGCAGATGGGGTTGAGGATGTGTCCTGCCTTGTGGGTAGGGGTGGTGATGAGCTGTTTCAGGTTGAGGTTGGCAAGGTTTTCCAGGAGTGTGGGGGAGTTGGGGTTGGTGAGCTTGTTGAGATGCAAGTTGAGGTCTCCGTAGAGTATGTAGTCCATGGAGGCGAAGTGTCACCTGTGTTCACATCACTGCTGATCGTCTCAACATACATACCTAAATAGATTTCTCCTTTGCTCTATTCCCCAACATGTATTGGCCTTTTGCAATCATTAAAATGCAACTCACCCTCCCATTCCTTGCCATTGAAATAATATTCTCTCCCAATGAGAACTGAAAGCAGAGTGATTGTTCATCTCTTTAGCTCTGTTACCATTTGAAGCATGTATTTAAACAGTTCTAGAAAGTCATCCTATTGCACTGTTCACCACCAATTTTTGCTGAATGATACTGCTGGTAACTGACTGTGACTGTACCCTGGGCTATGCTATGCAGGCCCAGAGCCAGTACTATGTTTAATAAGGTACATGTAATAGAGTAAACTTACAATTGACAATGACAAACCCTATATGACCCTGATAGATAATAGGAATGTAATTCTACCTATACGTCCCTAGTATATAATAGAGCATAGAAGTTTAGAGGACCAGCAGATTACCTGCACTTCCATGTGGGCACTACTGAGGGCCTGCTGTCATGTTAAAGGCAGCCATGCTTTGCAGACTGCCTTTAAAAGTAAAATTGTATGCAAATTCGACTTTAGTGGTATAAACACTTTAAAAGTGATAATCTACCTTATGTATACATTTTAGCCCCCCCCCCCGAAGTCTCCTCTAGGTGTCCTAGGGGTCTGGACCATGTAACTATTAGCTGAGGCCTTATAAAAGATGTCTTATGTACCCTGGTGAGGGAAAAGTTGACCATTTCATTTTTCCCCATTGTAGATACTTAGCTTCATAGACTTACATTACAATATTCTATTTAGATATAACTATGTTACAAAAGTAGTAAATATCATTCAAAGACTTAAAAGATTGGTATTGATAAATCCAACAACTTGCCACTGTCGTATTAATAGTACAGCAGAAAAGTTCTGGAACTTTCTCTTATGTAAGCCAACATCTAGCCTTCTAGTGATCTCTGCTGATTGGTCAGCCTTAACAGGTTTAGCCAGGTTGCTTTGATTAGGTAGTAAGTGGCCTGGATGGAGCAGAGGTTATCTGACGGAGAGAGCTCTGAAGCTGAGGGGGATATGTCATGAGGAGGGGGTGGGTAAATCAAACTGAGCTCCAAGAGAGAGCAGATCAATAAGGAAAGCCAGGCATACTTGCCCCAACATCCAAGGCCCCTGCCAGATGGCAGCCTTAGAACAGGAATTAGCAGAATTCCTCTCTCTCTCTCTCAACAGAGGCTTCCCAATACTCCCCATACAGAAGGGATCTCTACCCCCTCTGTCATTAGACACAGAGCCTGAAAAGAAATCGAGACGTCACTTCTGCGAGTGAAGCGGAAGCTCTTGCTTCCTCGTACAACAATCTTATTACTGCCGACCCCCAACCCAAAATACAGGTGATCACTGGACTGGGAAGAGAACAGGCCCCCCTGAAATCCCCTAGACCCACAGCCACACGCACTATCATCCACACAGTCCCCCAAATGATAAAACACACAACAGAGACGTCCCCCACAAACTGCATGCTCATAAACTGCAGATCCGCCACGAAGCATGTCACAGAGCTAGCGGAATCCATCCTCGCCCACTACATAGACATAGCATTCATCCCTGAGACATGGCTAAATGACTCCTCATTTTCACTCATGGATACTCTTGTCCCCCCTGGCTTTGTTATCACCAACAAATATAGAACATATCAAAGAGGTGGAGGAATAGCCATCATCCACAAAAACAATATTTCTGTGACGGAAATAGACTCCTTCACCTACAACACCTTTCAATACCTAACCACCAACATCAATACTAGCAACAATAAAACACGTATTTGCCACCTCATTTACCACCCCCCAGGCAACACCACCACATTCACCGAACACCTGTCCGACCTGATTGCCTACTGCTCTCTCAGACATATTAACAACCTAATTCTGGGCGACCCTAATCTTCACTGGAATGAAGAAAGCAACCTGATAATCCAGAACCTGAAGGAGCTGCTTCACAGCAACAACCTTACCCAACACTGCTTAGAGGAATTATCGCCCAGCACGACACTGTCATGATAGACCTTATCCTGCCCGAGGCCTGGTCCGACCACCACTTAATCCTTTTACACCTCACCCAGCCTATCACACCTAAACCCCCCCATCAAAGACCCTCCAACATGGACTAGAAACTTCACCCAGATTAACATGACTGACCTAGAGGGAAGGGTTAAATCTGTCCTCAATGCTTCCAATGACAATCTATCCACAACAGAACTCACTACCCACTACAACACAAACATGACATCCATTCTAGATCAAGTAGCCCCCTTAAAACTAAAAAGAAAACAGGAACATCCCATCCAGATCTTGGTTCAACACAGACATTAACAACAGAGAAGACATCTAAGAGCTTCAGAAAGACTATGGAGGAGCATCCCCTCCTCAAGTCTACTCAAACAACTCAAAGCAGCCCAAAGGAAATACAAAAAACACATCAGCAGCGAACACTCCAACTTCTTCTGCACCACCATGGACAACACAAAAAACAGGCCCAATGAACTGTTCAAAATCACCAAACAACAAACCTCTAAATCCCCGGAATCCTCCCTATAGGCCTCCAAAGACTTGTGTAAAAACTTTGCCAACTTCTTTGAAGAAAGAATCACCAAGATTGAGATCTCACTGGATATCAACGTCGACCTTGTCTGCAAAAACCTTCCTCCAGTGACAGTAGATAGCTCGCCCAAGCACCACACAAAAACCTGGAAGTCCTTCAACCCCATCCCGGAAACTGAGATCCTCAATCTGATCTCCACCTCCAAACCAGCCTCTCATGTCCTTGACCCGATTCCCACAGAACTGACCAAAAAATTGAGTCTCTCCATAGCCCCATTCTGGTGCAAGATCATTATCAGCTCCCTGAGAACCAGCATCATACCTGAATGCCTCAAAGTTGGCCAAGTCACCCCACTACTAAAAGAAACAGGCCTTGACTCCAAGGAACTGAATAACTTCAGACCCGTCTCCAATCTCCCCCTCCTATTCAAAATCCTGGAAAAATGCGTCCTCCAACAACTGACTCAGCACTTGGATAACATCAACCTTCTTGACCCCCACCAATCGGGTTTCAGAAAAGGCTACAGCACCGAGACGCCGATCCTTAACACCACAGACGACTTCCACAAATCCCTCGATACCGACCAATGCTGCCTCCTCATTCTCCTAGACCTATCGCCAGCCTTTGACACGGTTGATCACCAACTTCTCATCAAGGC
This sequence comes from Lissotriton helveticus, assembly GCF_964261635.1. Lineage (NCBI taxonomy): Eukaryota > Metazoa > Chordata > Amphibia > Caudata > Salamandridae > Lissotriton > Lissotriton helveticus. The sequence continues at coordinate 803,038,564 of NC_136057.1, read as the reverse complement.
TTTAGAAGAAAGGTTAGGAGCTGATGAGGAGGTCCTATGCTGGTTCTCCTCCTTCTTACACAGCTGCTCACAAAGGATAAAAAAAAAAAACTTTACCTCCGACCTACACCCTGTCAACTGAGGCGTCCCCCAAGGTTCAGTGCTCTCACCTCAACTGATCAACATATACATGGAACCCCTCACCACCCTACTCAAAAAGGCTAACATCCCTTTCCACCTCTATGCAGATGACACTCAAATCTATCTTGAAACCTCCTCCATTGATGACATTCACAGACTAAATGTCACCCTAAAAGAAATCCAACATTGGCTGTCACTTTACCACTTAAAACTCAACCAACACACACCCGAAATACTCCTCATCTCCAACAAAGAGGAGAACCCTCATATTTCAGAATGGCTATAAGCTTTGGATGCTCTAAAGCCAATCAAAATCTGACCCATTCTGTTAAATCATTAGGAATTATCCTAGACTCAAAACTCGACACGGCCAATCACATCAAGAACTCCGCAGCGAATGCCTTCGTCAACCTGAAGTTACTTAAACAAAATAAAACCATTCATCCCAACCAACGACCTCAAACAAGCCACCCAATCACTGGTGCTATCCAGACTCGACTATGGTAATTATTATTATGGAGATTTCTAAAGTGCCTTGTTACGCTCACCGGCGTGTCCCCGCGCTGTGGTGAGAGACAGTGAACGGGACAGTAAGCCATTAATCATGTGTAGAAAAGAACAAATGGGTTTTTAGAGCTCTCCGGAACTTAGCCTCCGAAGGTTCAAGACGCAGTTCCATAGGGAGCCTGTTCCAGCTCTTAGCTGCAAGATGTCGAAAAGATCTGCCTCCCATTCGCGCTTTCTTGATTTTGAGAACAGCTACTAAGCCAACACCAGTGGATCTAAGTACCCGACTAGGCCTGTACGGTGTGATGAGGCTCAGCAGAGGAGTGGGTGCCTTGCCCCCAATAATGCGGTGACATATGCATAGCGCCTTAAAAGCAATCCTCTCCCTGACAGGAAGCCAGTGGAGAGCCTTCAAGGCGGCTTTGGAGGCTGCTCTTTTAGGGAGCCTCAGTACCAGCCGTGCTGCGGCATTCTGTAACACCTGCAAGCGATTCAGACCTTTAGCCGTGGTCCCCAGATAAAGAAGGTTGGCATAGTCTAGCCGTGAAGTCACCAATGCGTGCACCAGCGTCCGTCTCGCACCGACCAGAAGCAAATCCAAAGTCTTCCGCAGGTTTTTGAGAACGCCAACACACGTCCCAACCACACGACTAATCTGGGGAGTGAATGCAACTTCTGAGTCAAACATTACCCCAAGATTTTTTGCCTGCTGACAAGGTACAGGAGTGTTGTCTAGGCATGCCGGCCACCAAGCCGATGACCACACAGACGGGTCGCCCCCCACCACGAGCACCTCAGTTTTGGTACCATTCAACTTCAGGCAGTTGTTAGACATCCAGGAAGCAAGCTCCTGCATGCAAGCACTGAAGTTGGATGCCGCAACCTTGGGCGCTCGCGACAGCGAGACGACCAGTTGAGTGTCATCGGCATATGACACAATTTGCAGGCCATGACTCTCCACGATGTTTGCTACGGAGGCCACATAAAGGTTGAACAGGGTTGGACTCAAGGCAGAGCCCTGCGGCACTCCTTGATCCAAGTTGATCATACGGGAGTAATACTCCCCCTTTTTAACCTGAAAGCCCCTATTGGACAGAAAAGATTGGATCCACTTCAGCGCAGTCCCCATAACTCCACCCTTGTTCAGACACTGTAGCAGGGTGGAATGAGCTACAGTGTCGAACCCTGCACTCAGGTCGAGTAAGATGAGGGCCATTGTGTGCCCCTCATCTACTCCTTGTCTGATGGATTCAGTGGCCATCAGCAGTGCTGACTCAGTGGAGTGACGGGAGCGAAAGCCAAACTGAGTTGGATGAAGCAGGCTTGTCTTCTCCACATGAGCCATCAGCTGCAGATTAGCCACCTTCTCTGCTACTTTGGCAAAATAGGGAAAGAGAGAAATAGGGCGGATATTTTCCAGTTTTTCCCAACTCACATTTAGCTTTTTTTGAAGCGGAAGTACCACTGCTTGCTTCCATCTGTCAGGTACAGTATGAGTGCTAAACGATATATCCAGGACATCCCTAATATAGGGCTCCAGGATCTCAATATTCCTCGCGAGCAGCTTGGGTGAAGCCGGATCTCGGGGGGACCTTGACTTAATGGAGCGGCATATCTGTATCAGGCTTTCATGCGGTGGCGTGAGAAAGCTCATTAGCCTATTTTCATCCACAGCATCCAGTTCTGTCTCTCTGAAATCAGAACCCCTTCTATCACCTCCCGAAAAGGCGGAGTATATAGCAGCCACCTTATCAGAGAAAAAGGTGGCGATGCGATTACATGATTCCTCTGAAACGCTAGACGGATCAGCACGTGGCCCATGGAAAGAAATTTCTTTGTATATTTTAAATAGCTCCTTGCTAGAGTTTTCAGATTCCCCTATTCTTCCCGTGAAATATTTGGCCTTGGAGCGTCTGATTAAATTATGGTAAACTCTCCGTTTAATCATATATTCTTGTTTGGCCTGATCCAGAAGGGCAATCCTCTAACGCCTTTTGAGTTGTTTGCATTCCGCCTTAGCTCGACGGAGCTCGCCGCTAAACCAGGGGGCGGATTTCTGAGGTCTGCTGCCAGGGTTTTTTGAATGCAGTGGGGCAGTTGCATCCAATGCATCGTTGATACGCTCTTCCAGTCTATCGGATGCAGAGTTAGCATCCTGACCTCCAGGTCTACCTCCTTTGATCAGGGCAGTGTCAAACTTGGCTTTGGAAAAAGTAGTCCATTTCCGACTGGGATATTTAGGATTGACCCGCTCTTGGGTATTTGTTATCGGCACACCAATAGTAAAGGGTACTAAAAAGTGATCAGACCAAGGAATCAGTATAGGGGTTCTTACTTTGATCTCCTCCCAGTTCGCAAAGATAGGGTCCAATAGGTGGCCCTTATGATGCGTAGGGGCCTGGGATCTAAGATGAAGTTGAAGAGCGTGCAATCCCTGACAGAAGTCAGTGGCTCCCTTATCCTGTGGATCGTCCAAATGTAGGTTAAGGTCGCCTAGTAGCAAAAACGTATCCCTGTGTAGGGCCTCTTCAGTCATGCCTTCGAACAAGCTGGTGGTAAAACGAGCGAAAGGGCCAGGTGGACGATAAATCAAGAGACCCTTCACTGTGTTACCTGCATTAACCTTTATAGAGAAGGCTCCTGCTTCGCTATCCGCAGTGGTGAGTGGTGCCAGTTGACAGCATAGCGGGGTTTTAGAGATTATCGCTATTCCACCACCTCTACCCACAGGTCTATCCAGCCTAACCATGGTATAGCCATCCGGAAGGGAGGTGACTACGTCTGGCTCAGAGTTGGAATCGAGCCATGTCTTGGTGAGAAATAGAAGGTCGAAATTCATCTCCATGAGTAGATCACAGATGTCCAGTTTATGCTTAACCATAGACCTAACATTCAGTAGTCCACACATCAGCCTTAGGTCTTCAGTCTTCCTAATTCGACTGGTACTCCACGTGTATTTACACACTTTGCAGGCGTTGTCCTCCTCAGCCCTCAAGCTATGAAGGCAGGCCTTAGCGTTATCGGGACACAGTGCGCGGAGTTGACAGGGACTCCACCGTATTATTGCCCCATTTTGTCCAGGGGTTCTGGCCCCTAACCCCGTTCGGCCGCGGACGGGCGCAGACGGGCTTGCCTTTGGCGCGCGTCCGCTGCGCGGCCGGGAGGGCATCTGCCTTAAATACCCCGCAGCCCGTCAGCGTGAGGAGCACTAGAGCGCTGATCGGACTCCCGCGCACCGTAAGTGGCTGTCTCACCTTCCACGCCCTCCGCACAAAGGTGCTAGCCACCGCGTCGGACTGGGGCGGGAAGGAAGGATGACAGAACAGCCCCCCCAGTGTGTGACCCCAATCAGGTAGGTGTTTCAGATAAGAGATAGATTCTGCGCTAAGGGGGGCGCCTGACCGGGAAGCCTCACTCGCTATCCCTCGTAATGCCACCCTCACTGGTACAACACAATCTCACCTAGGCTCCCTCAAAACTACTCTCAATGCAGCAGCTAGAATGGTCACTGGAATCAGGGAGTAAGATCACATCTCACCAGCACTCAGAGAACTAAAATGGCTCCCAATCAAACTGCGTGCCAGATACAGAACTGCCTGCCCCAAACATAAAGCCCTGCACACAGGAAAACCTGAGTATTTGGCTGCCAAACTCAAGAGGACTGGTCAGACAAGGAACCTCAGAAGCTCCAGTACCCTCCTACTCATTCCCATGAAAACAAGCAAACAAAAAACTGCTGCACGGTCCTTCGCCAGAAATGCACTCAAAATCTGGAACGCCATCCCAGTCGGTATCAGGACTATCCCGTCCTTCAGAAAATTAAAAAAACAACTTAAAGTCCTTTTCCTCAACCGCTCCCTCCCGAATGGCCATCAAAACGCTATTCCCTGCTTGTCGTCTCTTCCTGACATTGTAGCTCTAAGACTTACCTCCTCCCTGCTATTCGATCCCCCAACTGCTCCCCCCAATTGGTTGAACCCCAAGACAATGTGCACTCTATGGGGTTATCTCAGGACTCACGGACTACTTCAATGCTGCTCAGCGCACTTGGATTTCCGAACCGATTATGTCGATTCCTGCTTTAATGTATCAACCCCAAGACAACGTACACTCTATGAGGTTATCTCCGGACTCACGTACTACCTCAATGCTACTCAGCACATTTGGACTGCCGAACCTATATGTAGAATACTGCTTATTGTGTGAATCTTGCTCAAAAGCTGTTGTGAAGAGCTCCGATACCCTCGGGTCAGGCTAGCGCTATCTAAAACTCCTTAATAAATAAATAAATAAATACATTGCAGAAGTCATGGGGAGGAGAGCTAATGAAAATGAGCCATACTGTGGTTGGTTTTGTCAGCTTTTACTCCTCTGGAGAGAAATCATCCATGTTGTATTTTAGATGTGAAATGCTTTGTGGGACAAGAAGATGCCACACTTTGGAAAAAGTTGTCAGGCTTTTGGGTGGCACCCAACATCTTATTGGACAGAGGTGCCCCTTTGGTTCTCACCCCAGAACACTGAATACATATGTGAGAGAGGCATAGTCTCTCAGAACTGCTGCCTGAAACTACATGGAGAAGAAGGACTGCCCTGCTGGAATCCTTATCTGCACCCAAAGGGCAGCACAGTGAGTGATTGTTCCTGCTGCACAATCCGGAGATAAGGCACTGGGGACTGTGCTTTGCTTTAAGGAGGTTTGCAAGCTACAGGTTAACAGAGCCCACCTGCATCATCTCCACCAAAAGTCCCCATCTTGGAGCCTGTCTAGTAGACTTTTAAGGATTTTAGCCAGGTGCATAGTGGGGATGGTAGTCCAGACATCCCAAAGAGCATCTAGGAGATTCCTGGCCTTTGTATTGGTGATTTGGACACTTTGAACCTACAAGTAGACCTTCAGGAAGCACCTCCTGAAGTTTGAAGACATTTTGTGAAAATGCTCAGTGAGGTGACCGACCCGACGTCGAGTCAAGCTGACTACCTTCAACCATGACCCAGCCAGAATTTCAGGTTTGTCCCGCTGAAAGCTCTGGCGCTCCAGACTTCCAGGATGTTACTGGGGACTTTACAGAAAGTCAAGCTGGCGAACCGTCCCCGAATCTGGCCTGCTGAGGAGGGTCGAGCGATGTCATAAGAAAAAAAAGCTACAGAAACTCTTCTAAGTGTGAGAGTAACATTTTGACTGGGGCCTCCCGTTTAGTGTATCTGAACAGAGCTCCATTGTGGCAGGCCTCAAACTTTGATTTTGTCTCAGTCAAGCACGACCAGATGTCCCAGAGTGGCACTATATGTTTGTGAACTCTATAAAATGTTTAATCTTTAAAAAATCATATCTCTGGTTCCCTACATTGGATTTTATATTGGTTTGGTGTCTATTAGTTCATAAAAATATTTCACACCAATAATAAATTGGTGTGTAATTTTTATTGTGTGTTATGTCTTGCTTTTTTGAAGTATTGCTGTTTTTAAATGCTTTACACTCCTGTCTGCTAAGTTAGGCCTGACTGCTCGTTATCATCTAACAAGGGTTGAGCAAGGGGCTAATTTACTAAGACCTTTACTGGACCTTATACCATGCTGGTGGCCTATTTACTAGTGGTAGGTGCATACTTACTCCTACAATAACCCACTTTCCAGCAAGCAGGTGAAAGGCACGTGTTCTGTTCCAGATGCACTGTTGGTGTTGCTGCATGGGCAAAGCACAGATAGTTAACAACTTTCTTGTAGGAAAGGATATGCATAGATTTGTTTTAGTTTACAAAACACCTTGCACCCAAGCTGTGGGCATCTGTCACATTGTACCATTTATTACAAATCTAAGGCACAAATAATGAAAATGTTTGATTCTTGATCAGATCACAGTAGAAAATGTGATCTATATATACCTAGTCCAAAATGGCCAAATACTCAGGAACTTCATGTGTGTTATTTGCACTCACATTCCCCTCTTGAACATTTGGTCTGGTGTATATATTTTTCCATAGTTGAGAGATTTTAAAGTGACATATTGCTTCAGTGTCTTGTATAAAGGTAAAATGGGAAATCATTTGTGATAAACACTTTTGTATGTCTTTTAACTAACCCCTGCCATCATGGTACCTTTCAGCCGGCACTGGTTTTTAGCCCTATATTGCTAAGTATGCAGGTACTTGAACATTGGCTGGAAAGTCACCTTCATGACTTCAGAAAAGTTGACAGCTGTACTAGAAGTAGACAGTTTTTCTTAAAAGCAGAAATTGTTTGGCTTATTTTGAGGTTACTATTATGAGCTTCAATTTAATCAGTGGTCCGGAGTTGTAAAATCATGCTCTGCTATTGCCCAACATAGGTCAGAAATAAATGGCTCCATTCGTTACATTTAGCATCAGTGTTTGTGTACCTGGGGGCGTGGCTTGGAGGCCGATGGGGCAGGCTGCGTGAGTGCTAAGCTCCGCATGGATCCCCGCATTAATCCTGGCATATACCGACCCACCTGGCAGCACCATGTGCGTTGGGAACAGTGCGGGCCTGAGCTGGCGCGGTCCCGTCACTTTTTCTGGTGCCAATCGGGAGTTTTGGGCGGCTTCCCAGACCGAGGCCACTGTAGGCGATAGCTGCAAAATGGCGGCGGCATGAAGGCTCTGAACCCTGAACCTGGGAAAAAGTAAGATCGGCGCTGCTGCCCGAGGGGCACACTCATTAGTGGATCAGCGGGACCAGAGCGGCGGAGGTCTCCTCGCGATCCGAATCGGGACGGCGTACGAGAGGTTTGTGGATTGCCTCTCCTTCCCTGTGGCGGCCCAGCCTGTGATCAGCCGGCAGCAAGGGCGGTGCGGAGACTGGAGACGCAGGCCCGGAGGCTCCGACCCCCCAGGAGCGGCGCTGCGAGATCTGTGTAGTATGTCAATGAGGGAGGTGCTCATTATCCCTTTATTAAAACCTGTGCAAGAGGGTACAGACACGACTGTCTACAGGCTATTATCGATGTTATCTACTGACTATAAGATCCTGAGTCGAATATTGGCGTCCTGTCTCCTGCAGCATATGACTGGTTTGATACATTGCGATCAGGCTGGGTTTATTCCATCTTGGAACACAGATACAAATGTGCGAAGGTTGCTGAGGATTCCGGGGGAAGCTCACCAGGACTCGTCTACGCCCACGATACTTTCAGTGGACATAGAGAAGGCCTTTGATAGTTTGGAATGGCTGTATTTGTAAAATACACTGGGGCGTTTTGGATTGAGTGATGCGTTTGTAGGCTGGACTAAGGTGTTATATACCTCTGCAGTGGCCAGAGTGCGAATAGGGGCGTTAGTCTCACCCCGATACTGAGTTTCTCGCGGGATGAGACAGACTGCCCACTTTCTCCGCTATTGTTTTCCCTGGCAATAGAACCTTTGTTGGTGAAAGCTAGGTTGGGGCGGAGCTATGAGGGTCTGGAGTTCAGAGGAGATCTGCAGTATATTTCGCTATACGCGGATGATCTATTGATGTTTCTGGCGGATGCAGAGGGAGCACTAGAGGGGGCCGCCGACTTGTTATCGGAGTTTGGCGACACCTCAGGGCTGCGGGTGAATTGGACTAAGACGTGTCTGTTCCCGGTGAAGCCTGGCGGATTACTACCTATGATATCTCGGGCGGTATGTCGGGAGTCAACATGTTTGACATACCTAGGGGTCCGTATTTATCATGAGGCCAATGATGTGCTGGAGGGGAACATAGGGAGATGCGTGAGAGCTCTGAAAGGTAGCATGACATTTTGGTCGACGCTGCCACTGTCTGTGATGGGACGGATAGCTTTATTAAAAATGGTGGCACTGCCTAGGCTGCTGTATTTCTTTAGAACATTGCCCATCTGGGTTCCGGGCTCGGTGTTCAAATTACTGAAATCCATGATAGTGGGGTTCCTCTGGGGGTCTGGCAGACAGAGGGTGGCCCAAACAACACTGGTGAGGCCAAAGGCTGAAGGTGGACTAGCGGTTCCTGATTTCGAGCTTTATTATTTGGCAGCTCAACTCCAGGTGTTAACACAGGCAGTCGCAATGGAGTTTAGAAGCCCTGAGTACTTGAGAGGTAAGGGGATTCCAAGGCACATTCTGTCATTTATAGTCCTTCAGCAAAAAGCTTAACCTTAGAGATCTCTCGTTAGAAAAGAAAACGTTGAGATTATGCTGGAACTGTAGCCAGTGTAGAGCCGGAGTACTACATCCCTATGCACCTGAAATTCCGTTGGGGATGGTAACAGCGTTACCCCACGGTGGAGACTGGACGCCTTTAATGGAGTGGGAGCAGGCAGGGATCCAGGTAATTGTAGACCTATACGAGGAGGGTGAATTGCTGTCCTATCAGGCGCTGCAGGAGAGATATAATCTCCCTGGGGGGGGATTTTTGACACACGCCGCTCTGATGTCTGCAATTCGGAAACATTGGAGGGAGGGATTAGTGCAGCCCAAGACGACGATGGCATGTCAGTATGTAGTAATGGCGGCAGAGACCTTCAAGGCGGTTATGTGCCTTTATTCAAGGATGCTAAACGAGGGACTAGCACTACTGGATACCCTACGATTAAGATGGGAGGCAGGCATTGAGAAGCCCATACCGGAGGCCACAAGGGGACATATCCTACGCAGGGCTTGGAAAAGCACCAGGAACGCACGGTTTCAACTGGTGCACTTCTTTATACTGCACAGGGCATATTTAACACCGGGTAAGATCCGGAAATACTTTCAGGTTGAGGATGCAGCATGCCCTTGATGTGCAAAAGAAGGGGTGGAACTGGAACACATGCTGTGGGAGTGCCCAAAGCTGAGGGATTATTGGGACGAAGTGGGAGACCTGTTGAATATAGTCACCGAGCGACACTTAGATTTTGATATGGCTACGTGCATACTACATTGGTTCCCTCACACTTCTAAAACAAAGGTGACAAGTAAATTTGTAGATATGGGGTTATTACTAGCAAAGAGGGAAATAACGATGCACTGGAAGTCAAAGGAAGGTCCCAACAGTAAGAGATGGAGGGCTGAACTAAATAAATGGGCTAGTAGTGAGAGTGTTATCAGATTTCAACAGGCGTGACGCTCAAATAATGAGAAAGCATTGGACTCGGCAACAGCATGGGAGACCCTGGTGCAATCTTTGTCTGATCATCAATCAGAGGAGGGATAAATAGAGGTCGATGTCATTAAAGGTGGCCCCTTGCATGGCCATCATGGGAACACTTGGATTACAGTTAGATCACGAAATGTGTTTTATATTTTGTCATCATCATTTAATCTTTATTTCGGCTCATTCGGCCATAAAAGATACATAAACAACAATAATACATTTTCCACACTGGATACAACATACCAGTGGGAAGCAGAAAATATACAATTCATCAATTAATATGATAAAATCATCCAGAGTAAAATAAGCGTGAAAAGAAAAGGATTATATTAAACAATAAATAACTATAAAACAGGTATTTTGAATAGTACCACCATCAGCCAAGATCAGGGCAACCTAACCTACATACAAAGTGCACCCATTTTGTATCTACAAATCAAGGGCCAAGTATTTGCGGGTGTGACTAACACTCAATAGGAATCTACTGACACAAAATACTGTAAGGCGACCTGTGTCTGTTTTAATGATCCTATAAGCTTCCAGGTGTGATCGTATACCTAGAGCTTTACCCAAGGGTTTGATCCATCTTCTCCTTGCTAGATCGTAGGCAGTGCAAAAGAACAATATGTGGTTATCATGCTCTCTTTGATTTAACTGACAACATGTACAATTTGCACTTTTTGTTTGCCCTATTGACTTGTCCCATCTAGCTAATACTGAATTTGATTTGAGTATACCGTATCTAAATTTTAAGTATAAGCTTTTTGCAAGGGGTGGTTGAATCTCATTTAAGAAATCTTCAAAAAGTGGAGAGTCCTTAAAATCAAGAAAGCTACGTGTAATGGATCCACATGGCTGATCGTTTAGGTAATTATGTGTTATATAAAACCAAAATCTTGCCTTGACCAGAATCTTGCATCTTTGTCTCAAGCACGCTGGATCGTCCCAGAAATGAGCAAGGCCTATCCGGTGGAACCAATTTTTATCATGCTTTAGCCAAGGGTTGGTATTATAAACATCAAGGTTCCTAACTTCTAAGATTCCTTGTTTGTAATCTGTAATTTCAAGGGTACTCCAAAGCCTGGCCCAAAACAAAAGAGGCCTAAGTAATACGATATGATCCGTTCGTTTCATGTTTAAGTCCAAAAATAATGGTACAAGTGGGGTACGTTTGGGCAACCTCAAAAGCCTTCTATAGAAGATGTTTTCACTAGTCTTAAAAATATTACCCGCATTTGTTCCCCAAATTTCTGCTCCATATAAAACACCAGATTGTACCTTAAATTTAAAAACCTCTAGTGCTTGCGAAATGGACTTGCTTAAACTTGCCCCATGACGCTTTATAATAGGTAGGGTACTCTGGTTAAAGATGGTTTTGCTTTTTTCAATTTGCGTTCTCCATGAGGTTGTTGAGTCTAAGGAGACACCAAGGTACGAACAATTTGAAACAAGTTCAAGTCTTTGGCTATTTAGGAAGAATTGCCCCTTAAACGATTTATGGGGATTTATTGACATACATTTGGTTTTTTTCGTATTTATTTCTAGGCCTTTAGAATCACAGTACATTTTGAAGGAATTTAAAAGGGTTTGTAGACCAGCGGGCGTTTGTGAGATCAGGATCGTATCGTCCGCAAATAGGAGTGAGGGGACCCTCACACCATTCAGCTTTGGGGAATCATTATTGCACCTATCTAATTAGTCTGGAATGTCGTTGACAAATAAAGAAAGAAGTGTGGGGGCCAACACACATCCTTGACGGACTCCCCGTCTGATAGGTACAGGTTCTGTTAATTCCCCTTTTGGTCCCCAGCGTACTCTGGCAAAGTTATTATCATGTAATCGTCTAATCTGCTGGAGTATACAAGTAGGTACTCCCAGTGCAAACAAACAATCCCATAAACGATCCCTCAAAACTAAATCAAAAGCTGCCCTAAGGTCAACAAAAGCTACATAAATGTGTCCTTTTAATAAAAAAACATATTTCCAACAAATGCAACAAAACCTAAAAACCTGATCTATTGTACTCGTGTTCCGTCTAAAGCCTGCTTGAAACTTTGTAAAGATCTCGTTCTCATCTATCCATGAACCCATTCGATTTAAAAGGTGCCTTGAAAACATTTTTTGTAAAATGTCTACAAGACAAATAGGACGATAATTAGAGGGATCATATCTATCACCCTTCTTAAAAACTAAGATAATTTCAGCACCCCGCCAGCTATCTGGTAAATTTCCACCTGCAACTAATATGTTAAAGAGCTTGTTGATATAAGGCGCCCATACACTGATCTCATGCTTATACAAGTCCCCAGGTATTTTATCTAAGCCTGGGGCTTTACCGTTTTTCACAGCAATAATTGCTTGCTCGGTTTCCTCGAGGCTAAACTCTATATTGTTTGTAGCTGGTACCAGCCATGGGCTATTTCCAACAGCTATCACATCACTAACTGGGGCTTCATACAAATGGGTGAAATGATTGACCCAAGTTTGTTCATCAATGAACACATCATCCGGTGACCTACCTCCAGTTTCCTCGTTGGCAACTAGTTTCCAGAAACCCACATTGTCTTTCGCTTTAACAGCTATTAGCATATTCTCCCAACATTCCTCATCCCAGTTAATTCTAGCCTTTTTCTGCACCCTCCTATATTCTTGCCTTAAAGTCCTAATTGCATCAGTTTTTTTGCTCTTAATTGCCTCTAAGAGTGAACCCTTACAGTTTCGAAAATCCTTATTGTACCAGGGTTTAGTACCAATGGAATTAATTTTTTGCAGCCTTTTTTTATTTGGCATTTTCGACACAAATGGTACTAGGGCTTTAAAAAACTTCAATATGCAAGTCGGTAAAAACCTTGCCCTCGACTGGTTGAAGCAGATGTTTTGCAAAAACATCTGCAAGTAGTAGGTAAATACTGGATAATGCCTCCTTATTACTCAATAAGCTTGCCCATTTAAGGGAACGCCTATTGTTACTCATTATAGGGGCATCAGTTGTTAAGTTATCCAATATGCAATAATCCATCGGAATCCTAGTACTAGGGACTAATCTATGGTCTATTGACAGGTGCAACGGCCGATGGTCACTTTCATACCTGGAGTCAATTACAAAGTCAGATAAGAAGGACCAAATATCGAAAGATACCAGGATATAATCAATCCAACTATGAGACTTATTTTTGACAAAGGTTGGTGCTTTTGGAGAGTCTGATGGGAAACGGCCATTGCAGGCCCTCAAACCATGTACTGATGCCAATCTCATTATCTGTGTTGCTAGGGTCGTACAGCCCACTCCCTCCGTATATGATAGGGAAGGGATGTTATTGGCCCTATCCTCATCTGAAAAAACGTCTCCAAACCCTATAATCGGCTCAAAATTGCAATTAAAATCACCGCCTACTAATATACTACTTGGCGTATCTATAAGATCAGTAAGGAGGTTATCCAATTTATCAATAATTACAGATTCTTTCGATAACCCACAGGGACGATTATAAACGTTAAACACAACAATACGCCTACCATCCTTCAGATTAACTACAAGTCCTAGTATATCTGCTGAATCTGTATTTAGTTGTGTAATTTTTACCTCTAATGACACTCTGATCCATACCATAAGCCCCCCTGATGGTCTACCTCTGACTGATGGAACTGCCTCGATATTAAAAGTCCTATATCCCACCCTATGTGGTATTTCAAGGGTCCAGGTTTCTTGGAGCAGACAAATATCACAGGAGTCTATGTAATTAGACCAATCAGGGTCAGAAAGATTTTTTGTCAAACCAGCAATGTTCCAAGATATCAAGGTAATTTTACGTTGCATGGTTGATCTTTCCCCTGATAGTATTGCCCCCTTTTTCAAGGCCATAATATTACCAGCCCCTAATATAGGGCTTGCTACTGGGGGGACCGAGGCATCACACACTTGCCTTGTATTCAAGACACCTCCTACATCAGTGTCAGCTCCCCCTTGGTTGGACCTAGTTAACATCAGATCTTGAGCCACTTGTTCTACAACAGGAATAGACTTGAATATTTTATCACACTTATCCCTATGTGTAGCAGGTTCTAAAGTCATTGGTGTAACCGTTGCTATGCTCTCCAACACTAATTGTTGTGTTTTTTCATTCGATTTACAGCCACCACCAGTTTTCTCTATTTGCATTTTGTTTGTTTGACCAGTCGTACAGTGGTCATTCTGTGATCTTCAATCACAGTTGTCCAAACCTGTTTGCTGTCTCCAGGGGTGTGAAAGGTCTCAGATGTTCCATCCTCCCTTTAGGATTCCTGATAGACCTGAAGGGTACCGTGTTCCACCCAAAAGGGTCAACAGCATGGTGATAATGTGGAGGTTCTGGTGGAATCCAATATTATAGGACATTAGGGGAACAGTCTGGTTAGATATCTGAGCGCCAGTGTGGGCAGGAGGAAACACCAAGGATCTAGGATAGAAATAGGTCAGGGGGCGCGGAACAATAGAGTTACTGCCTCCACCCTGGGACCAATTTAATGTATAGGTGACTGCTTGTGGGTCTCTGAAGTTTATAACAACTAAATCTCCATCGATATCCTTGGCCCTACTACCCAACCAGGGGAGTCGTCTAACATGCACAATTTCGCCATCAATGTTGTTTGTTAATGGTCTAAATTGAACAAGCCAGTGCATGATTTTATTTTTAAGTTGGAAAAACCCCTCCCTCTTGTTTAGTGGCAAGCTGGGAACCCCCGTCAGAACAACCACATACGGGGTGGCTTCGGGGGGCAGTTCTGCTTGGGGGATTCTTCATGGCCTGGTATGTCTGATGGGACCCCTTGTAGTCTGTTGTGAGATCCCCACAGAGGGTTTTCCAGGTCCCGTCGCAGCTACACTTACTGGTATTGGGACTGAGCTGATATTCTGTTTAGGGGAGGGAACCTTCTGGTGCTTGGGATTAGTTGGTTTAACTGATTGATAAGTGCCTTTTGAGACGCCGGAGGTGCTGGTAGGCACCGCGGCTGGAGGTACTGGATCCCCACTCACCACTACCTTAGATGGTCCCTGGTGATTAATAACTGCAGCCTCAATCACTTCAAGCTTTTTCTCCACCCTCCTCAGCCTCTCTATAATGGGTAAAATGAAAGACCTAATTAGGTGTTCCATGTTATCCACTGAGGTGACAGTGGAAACATCCATTTGGGATGGGTCATCCAAAATGTCGATTGAAGCAATAGTATTCACAGATTGTACAGCTGGTGCCAAGGGTGGCAAGGGAGCCAGGATTGGCATGTTAGGTTGAGCAACAACAGGGTTCAGAGCAGTTTTAATGATAGGTTTAGGAGGTTTTCCAAAGTCCGAGTGACTGATTTTTGGTTTTTGCAGAACCCCCCCCCCTTCCGTCTTCTTTTTGCAGGCGGTGGACCGTGACTTTTTACCAGTGCTGGTTTTTCCAATTTTTTTGAAGCATATTTAGGCTGGGCCAGGGTCCGAGTAGTCAAGTCAACATCAGACAATATCGAACTAGAAGGAGGGATGTGATTTACGGGCTGGTCTATATGACCCAAGGGTGTAGGAGTGCAGTCTCGTAGCAAGAGGGGAAAGCTTTCCAAGGATAAAGGGTCTTCATTAGAAGAAGTACATCCAAGGGTAAGCGAAAGGGCAATGGGCGGGGAAACAGCAAAAACCTTATTCTTTATGCTTTCGACAGAGCGACGCCGGTCTGCCCTACGCTCTGCCAGGGTTTTCTCCCTATCTTGATCATTGGGAGCCTTTGTAAAATAGTTATCAAGAGGGCCGTTAAAACTACACCCAGCCTTCTCAGACTGTAATTGGCCCGGACTTTGAGCCATCGGTGAACCAGATAACTATGTGTGTCAGTAAATGGAAGAGGGTAGGCCCTGCCCGGCCTCACTCGGTCTCTGAGGGCCTCAGAGGGCCCGCCCTTGTCCCGGGCTTTGCCCGGGGCACACCCGCGCACGTCCCGCGTGCGCGGGTGTGGCTAAAGTAGGGAGAAGGAACGAAAGGAGGCGGGTCGGGAAGAGGAGCCAGGTGCGGCCGGTCTCTCGCCGCAAAGCAACCTGGCCCTCGCAGTCCCACTGTGCTGTCCAGTCTTCTGCCCCCAAATCGCGTTGGTACTCACAGCTCCCAAAAGCGGCAACAGGAAAATCCCAGCGAGTCAATAGCCTCGAGCGGCACTTGTACTTAATGTGATACACACCAGTGGAAAGGGAGGGGGTGGGACTTAGCTGGGGTTAGGAGTAGTTTAGTAAGTTGTGTGAGGTTCATTTCAAGGTATGTATAAGGGTCACAAATGGACCACCATGCCACTATGGAATTGGGGAACTGATGCAATATTTGATTGCTTGTGAACTGATGTAACAAAGAAGTTCTAGAACTTGACTCAGAGAATTATGGCTGTACCCTGTACAATATTTTGCACTTTTGTCATCATGCAACCAATAAAATATGTTTAAAAAAACCAAACAGTGTTTGTGTACCTTTACTTCATTTGGATAACCTGAACATTTGGCATCAATGTGACTGTTTCGGAGCTATGCTATATAACGCTCTCCAATAAAAACAATCAGGACCTATGCTTTTTCTATAAGTGATCTGACACATTCTGCTCACAGATGGTATGGTTTTGGCATAGGTGAGCTCAAAGTACAAGATGCTTATGTTACCATTTTGGTTTACAATGAAATCACCTTAAATCCTTTGCCTTAAATATGACAATTACATATCGAACAATCAAACAGAATTTATAAAGCACTGCTATTCACCATCAAGGGTATACAGGTGCTGTGGGCCAAGCTGCTAGGGTGGATCAGTTGAATTACCAGGTCTTGAATTTCCCTCTGAATTCCTGAAGAGAAGGGGCGGTTCAGAGTTATATACCGTTCCAGGCCTTCACGGCGAAGAAGGAGAAGGAGCTCCACTGTTGCTTTGGTGGATGCGGGGGTGTGAGCTAGGGCAAGGGAGGTAGAATGCAGGTGTCTGGAGGGTTAGTTGAATCTCAGGCAGAGGTTGTTGTATGCTGGTCCTTGTAAATGAACTGAAATGAAAATAGTATTTGTACAGCGTAGCTAATGCCCTGGTGCATCTAGGCACTCACTACTGAGGTGTCAATAGAAAAGAAAGAGCCTAACAATTACTGTTTAAACAACCAGGTTTTTAGATCTTTTTCTGAATTCCATCAGGTTCTGCTTGTTCTTAACCGCATGCGCGCTAGCGGTTATCCCGCTGCGCGCTGCGTTTTCGAAATTACCGCGTTACATGACGAGCTCAGCTTGTCATCAGCGTAGGGCACGTTACGCTCATGACGAGCTGAGCTCATCATCCGCCCCGAAGGGGTTAATCATGGGGTAAAGAATTCCATAACCTGGGGGTGCTGGAGACACAACTCTTTTCACCCCATCTGACAGTTTTGGATTTAGGGATGACAAGATTGCCACTCAATGAAGAGCAGAGAGATCTGGATGGGCCAACGGGTAGAAAAAATAGTGTTAGTTGAGCTGTGCCAAGGCCATGTGTAGACTTGAAGGCAATACACAAGGCATTAAGCGTAATCCGCTTTTCGACCGACAGCCAATGTAGCAGGACTAAAGCCTGAGCGACAGATTTATGTCTTGGAATTCCTAGAGAAGATGAGCAGATGTGTTCGGAAGAATTTGCAGCTTATTTAAGCCTCTTTTTTCGGGAGCTTGTGAAAAAGGGCATTGCAGTAATGAGTCTAGATGATGTAAGTGTTATAATTATGGTTTTCTGCAAAGCCAATGGGATTTAGGGACGGACCTTCTTGAGAACTTTTAGGATATAGAAACCTGAGGAGGTTAGTGTAGCTGATCTGTCCCTCAATGTGTCGAAAATCACACCCAGGTTTTTAGCTTTGACACTTGGGGTTGGCAGGGGTCCAAGTTCAGGTGGCAACTACTTAGAAGACCAAAAGGATGGATTATGAGGAATAGAATCTCCGTCATTGATAAGTTCAATTGTATACAATTGTCCCTCATCCAGGAGCCTATGTGAAGCATACAGTTGTGGAACCAAGTCACTGTTGTATATAGGTTACCTGTTGCAGACACAATGATTTGAGTGTCATTAGCGTATGATACCTGAGAAAAACCATAAGATCTGATAAGGCCAGCATGTGGGCTATCATACAAATTGAAAAGGGTGAAGCTTAAAGAAGACCCCTTTGGTACCCCACTGTAGTAACCACGCTCACAGTGGTTTGCGGTTTTATCTCCTTTAATGACAGGAACATCTTTTTAATACATCAGTAACCGCCAGCTTACTGCCAGCAACCGCCTTCTCCTAGAACTTCCAAGATTCCCCATCCCATTTACCTCATCAGGCCCTAGTAACATTCTATTATGTAGTGAATCTCCACACATCTACCCGCATCCATAAACAACACAATTTCTATACCGAAATTCATAACGTGCCCTCATAGAACTATAAACAAATTTAGAATATGACGTAAACATCACTGCTGCCTATTCGCCCATATCCGGAGCCTTAAATTTGAATAAATTTGCCATACTCCATTCTCCCCCATCATCTAGTCTAACAACAGATTTCATCACTTTAACCACTCTACATGGCTGGGAGAATTAGCTTTCTCCTTTCTTTACATGACCCATTCTCCTCACTGCTACCCAATCACCACATCTCATACCCACAACTTTGACTCCTTTTCTGTTGTCATAATTCATCTTAAATTGTTTCAGGGACTCTGTCACTCTTGCTGCTATACATTCACAATCCACCCAAACTTGATCCTTCTTCTTCAACCACATGGGAGATTCTTTTGTTGCAGGTTCTCTGCCTTTAAGAGCAACATTGAGTATACACCAGTAACAGAACGAGGGGTAACTCTGTGGGCCCACACTATTCTATTAAATTCTTTCTTCCATACTAGACCATTATCTAAAGATAGCTGAATATTATCCATTATGATGCGATTGACCCTCTCTACCAGTCCATTTGCTTGCAGTCTGAACACTGTCACCACATCATGTCTGATCTGCAACTTCTCAAGAAATGTTGTCACGGCAGTAGAAACCAATTGCAGACTTTTATCCATGACCAATATCTTAGGAATCCCCTCTTCCAAAAATGCTTCCTTTAAGAATTCCATTACCTTCGTGGTCGTGATTTACTCCATGAACTTGACTATAAACCAATTGCTGTTGTCAACCACGAGTACAACTAAATACCTGTTCCTCAAGATGAATCTTTCTATACGACCCAAAAGATCCATTAGTAACTTCTCCCAGGTCCAAACCTTAGGCACCCTAAAGGTGGTTGATGAACCACCCTGCTCTTGTTGCTGTTACTATAAGCACAACAATGCCTTACATTCTCTTCCACCTCCTTGTCCATTTCTGGCCACCAAAAGAACTGTCTTAATCTCCTCTTTGTCATGCTTCTCCCTAAATGTCATTCATGCACAATTTCGACTAACCTCCCTCTCAGCACATTAGGTGGCACTATTTGACTACAACTCAACATCTTATCTGCTTGAATGCCCAACTCATCCGTTACCTTTTATACTGTCTCAAACCTTCACTCAAACGCCTGCCTCTTGCCAACCATTGCTTATAAGAATCCTCAACTTCTGGTGTTCTTTATCACTTCACAATGCATCCATCCACTCCTCTTATCTCAAGGTGAGTTCGCCATCAATAAAAGCTGTAAATGATTCTACTTTAGTTGTAAAAGAAACCTCTTCCTCCTCCTTTGCAGGCATATGTGATTAGCAGTCAGGTATCATATTTATTTTCCCTCTGACAAATTCAATTACAAAATTAACGTTCTTCACCGACATCAACCACCTAGAGATTTGTGGTGTCACATTGCCCTCAAGACCCCTGCCACCTTAGAAAACATGTAGTAAGGGCCTGTGGTCTCTTCTAATTACAAAAGGCAATCCCCATAAACAAAATCTAAAATGATTCATCCCCCAACAATAAGCCAACGCTACCTAATCAATAGCAGAATATTATTGTTCTGCCCCTTGCAATCGTCACAATGCAAATTCAGTTATTTTCTCCCCATCGTCCACTCTCTGGGTTAATACCGCACCCACCCCCACATTGCTCACATCCGTCATTACTACAGTTTTCTTATTAATATCAAAATGATCCAATGCCAGTGCACAAGCCAGTGACCGCTTAATACCATTAAATCCTGTTCCTCATTCAAACACCACCTCCTTTTTCACCAATGCTCTCATAGGTTCTACCACATCAGAAAAATTTGAAGCAAATTAAGAACAGTTTTCTGGAAGGCCCAGAAATTATTTCAATTGTTCCTTATCGCCAGGATGTGGAGCATCTACAATTGCTTTGACAATGCTCTTTTTTGGCCATCCTCATACATATGCTAAACTACTAGCTCTTAGACTGGAGTAAGTACTCCCCTCTCCTATATGTCCACCCCAGACTGTTTTTGTAAAGGAAAGATTGGCTGCAGACAATATTCGAAGCTTCTGTCATGTGATAGAAAAAGCTTAACTGGTCCCTTCTCCCCCATGGCCATGGCCTTCGATGTGGAGAAGTCCTTTAACAAAGTCTCATGGATTTTCCTCAGGCTGCCCTGGAAAAATGTAATCTAGAGGACGGATTAATACGCATGGCCATGGTGATCTACCACAAATCTTCAGCTTGCATCAAACTTAACTGTCATCCATCAGATAAATGTGTCTTAGCGCAGGGTACCAGACAAGGTTGCCCTCTATCTCCCCTTTTATTTGCTCTCAATAGAATTACTTCTCCATTCTATCAGAGAAAACAATAATATAAAGTGTATCCCCTGTACCACTGGCACTCAAAAATTGTCGGCATACTCTGAGGATGTCCTAGTTCATTCAGCAGATGCAGTCTTCACAGTCCCTAAGGTTCTCGACATGATTTCCAAATATGCCTCAGTCTGAGGCTACTCCTTAAACAAGGGAAAAACAGAAATATTTTCTTTAAACATGATTAACGTACCCACTATAGCTACTCATGCTAATCTAAAATGGCAACCCTCTAGCAGTCTTTAAACATTTTATATACACACTGATTTACATGTATGATTCAATGTCTCTATATGTATGTGTGATGTAAAGTGCTCTGACATCCTACAATGGTATGAGAGATGCTATAAAACAAATGAAATACATGTGACTATTACTTCAATATAAAATACTAAGTGCCAGATGTACGATCTGTTTTTATATGCGCGAACGGGTTTGCATGCAAAAACCTGTTGAGCCATGTACATATCCTATTTCGCGAGTCACAATTTGTTTGCAACTCGCTAAATAGGTTTTGCAACTTGCTATTTGGAAGGGGCATTCCCTTCCAAATAGGGAGTCTCAAAACTATGTATAAATGTTTTGCGATCGCAAAACAGTCGCAATTACTACCTACTTCAAGTAGATGGTAATGCATTCGCAAATGGGAAGGGGTCCCCACGGGACCCCTCCCCCTTTGCAAATGCATTCAAAATTATTTTTTAAGGGCAGGCAGTGGTCCCAGGGACCTCTGCCTGCCCTTAGAAAATGAAACAAAAACGTTTCATTTTCTTTTTATTTTAAATGCATGGTAAACAGGCTGCATTTTTTTTTAAAAACTGCTTTATTTCAAAACAGTCCGAGACATGGTGGCCTGCAGAGCCCAGCAGGCCACCATCCCTGGGAGGGCTGGCATTCCCAATGGGCTCGCAAATTGCGAGAGGCTCATTAATATTAATGAACCTCTCAATTTGCGACCCCATTGGGAATCCCAAACAGTGTTAAACACACTGTTGTACATTTCATTTAGCGACTTGCAATTTCCCACTCGCAATGTGTCGCCAATTGCGAGGCGCTAAATGAAATGGTCGTACATCTGGCCCCAAAATCCTTAGTACTTTGAGTATTTGTTTTGTGTGCACATGTGTGTATTTTTTTCGAATTACTGTTTTAATTTTGAAATTTAACTCATACAAATTGCTTGGGGGTCCCCGGCTTCCAGTGGTGACTCCATGGGGGTCCTCAGGAGTCAAAAGTTTGGGAACCACTGCTCTAGACTAAATATCTAGTGATAGGCATTACATTTGCTGATACAATTGAAGGCACCAGACTACATATAGAAGATTCTTTACTGACTTAGATAGTGATATGTGGTCTTTTTAATTCATTACATGGGGGAATCGCATAGAAATGGTTAAGATGAAGTTCGCCCTGCAAGTGTTTCTCCAGTTAAGCTCTCTACCTCCTTTTATTTCTTCTGTTAATAGGCTATTGTCTTTTATCTGGGACAATAGGAGAGCAAGGATCTTGATTTGGAAACTCCAAACAAACAAATTTAATGGTGGCCTTAGCATTCCAAAGTTTAAAAAGTATCAAGTCACCTTTCTGGCCAGTCAAACTACTTAGGGGCCGATTCCGATCTCGTTCGGAAAGGCACCGAACGTGATCCGGCCGGAAAAAGTACAAGCCGTACGCGTGTTTTCCACCGACTCGTACAGCCGTACGAGCGAGCAAGTACAATTCGAGCAACGGGAAATTCACCGACCGAGTCGTTTCCGGGTCCGAACCGCTCCGTACGTCTCGTTCGCAAGCAAACCGTGCCATGCAACGGATGCGGATTACGACCCAGCCAGTACGATGCATGCGTCAGACATCCGGTGCGAGTGGAAGTTTCCGGCTCACAAAACATCCGGGAAGTTGCCTTTGGGGGTCCGCGTTGGACCCCCTGTCACCCGCAGCCTTACGACTCCGTTATAGGGGGAGACCCAAGGGTCTCCCCAACACAGGCATGTACGGTGTGGATGGCACTGATGCGTACCCACTGTAGGGGGGCCCTTGTGCGAGACGTACCCATTCAGTCAATGGGAGCCCATGTATGCGTCGTACGACCAGCTCCCATTGACTTCTATGGGAGTCCGACTGAACCGAGTCCGGCAGCATGCGGCTGCATCGTACTCTCTCGGTCAGACTGCAGGATTCCGGCTTGGTCGGAAAGCACTCCAGATCCGACTCGGTCGGAGAGCTTTCCTACCCGATCGGAATCGGCCCCTTAGTGCTGAAAATCCAAAATTCCTTATTTGACCTGCAATGGTAGACATTGAGATTGAACTAGTAAGTCCTCTTTCTATTCTTAGTACCCTTGCAATCAAACAACTCAGGATCCCTCTCTTCTTTCAAATCATTAATGATTCAATACTGATGATAAAAACTCTAGATAGATGCTTTATTCATAAAATAAAAGACTCAGAATTTGCCTCATTGTGGTTCAATAGCACCATCAAAACAGATTTTACTCTAACCTTCTGGAAGGAATGGGCTGCTCTTTGTCTGCCCTACATTACAAATCTTGAAGATTCTAGTAATCCTCTCCGCATTGCTATGCTATGCTGCATTGCTATGCTGTCTGAGAGGTTCATCTTGCAGTCTTCAAATTTTTCACAACTTTCTGATAGTTAAAGCTGCTCGGTGCGAAACAAGCACTCTCACACTGCGTACTGCCTACACTCCCTTGAAAAAATATCGTCCAAATCACATACCACGTTCCAGATTTATAGAAACATGTAAAATAACTCTTAGCGTAATGCTGCACACACTCAACAGGTATGGGAAGACTCCAGCTGTAAATAAAACATTGAACCCATTTCCTCCACCTCTTGGGAGAAAATGTGGGGCTCCATCCTGCCTCCCAAATTACTTCCCATAATCATTCAGTACAAATATTGGACTTCTCATACATCTTTCTGGTCTTCTGCACGACAGTGTAAACACGGCTTATCAGAATCAGATGCTTGCTGGGATTGTGATCTCCCCTCAGGTGAGCTTGATCATCTTCTCTTTTATTGCATACATGTTAACCCTTTTTAGAGAGAAATCAGGAAGCCCCTTAATATTATTTCTGACATCAACCTCACCCTAAATAACTATATCAAATCACTAAAAATCATGGCCTTTTCTGATGTTTCGCTATTAGACTCACTAAACAATTGGGACACTTCCAGAGTTATATTTTACTTGCTATCAGTGTAAAACTATCCTAAACAACTGAATAAACTTCAATAACATCTCCTACCATACATGGGTGGCTTGGGTATGTTTAATGAGAAGCATAGACAACAGCTTACACAATTTTGAAGCAATACATCTACCAGCTTATTTTAGTCTAAACTAGATTTATACTTGGAAAAAGTTATATCTCCTTGAATAACTCCCTCTCTCAGCTTAGCTTCTTTGTTCTTCATTCTTTTATTGTTTCTTTTTCTTTTCATGTCAACACATACTATTATACAACTTCTCTTTTCCCTTCTTTCATCTCTTCTCCTACTTTCTTACTCTCCCTTTCTATTTTCGCTATTGAGCTCAAGCTCAGTATTTACTCAATTGTTAGCTGCACAACGCTTGTACATTTGCACATGTATAACTCCTTTTGTATTGTCATTTGCTGAATTTCTCAAATAAAAACTTCTTGACATACAATAGAATACTTATAATCACCTCTAAAGTAGGCCCTACATGCCCAGAGGGCAGGGTGCATGGTATTTGAAAAGTAGGGCATGTTTTACATGTCTTGGCAGTGACAAATTTCCAAAGTTGTTTTTCACTGTTGCTAGGTTGGCTCTCCCATAGGAAACCACTGGGTTACATTATAACACATTATAATGCCTAACTTCTGTTTCGGAATAGCTAGAAAAATGATCCAAGGGCTCTTTTTAATGGTGAATTAAAATCCAACTTAATGGTCATGACAGGTTTTAGTCATTATTTTGACAATCACACTTTTACAAAGTTCTAACAAATGCATATATTGAGCAGCAGACATAGATGAACAGCAGCTCCCCTTTATCCCAACAACAATACACTCAGGAAATGATGTGCACACTCTATGAGTATCTGCTGCTCTAGGATACTGTGCAAAGCAGGATATACAGAAAAACAAATATAGTGGTGCACCAACAAGAAATGTTAAAAAAAGTCCAATCACATTTTTGACTGTTCCATGACTTCTAAATTTTAGTTTCAAGGCAGTCATAAGATTTCGGAATTCAAAACTTTACAGCCAGAAATAGATCCAAAATATTTTGTTCACCACTATGGACTTCTTCAGGGCTGTAATATGACAAACAAGTATACATAACTAATGATACACAATATGAATACACAAGTAAACACAAATTAACCCACATGAAGTGCTCCTAAACGATCCACCCATATTTATACAAAATGGACAACCATCCACCCAACTCACTTTATTGGGAGAGGTGTGGCACAGCCGCCAGAGCAGCTGACTCCAGAGCGCGGGGCTCAGGGTGCGACAACTCAGCTCAGCATCATGTGACTCTGGGCAATAGCTCACTCATCTCCCAGATGGCCCCCATCGCCTTGAAACTTTAAGGGGTGATATGTTTGCGCTTTACAAATATGGGTTATTATTATTATTACAGTTCAGTTGCAAATTGCCACTATCTGCAATTGGAGATTTTAGAAATGGGTTTTCTGGCTGAGAAGGGTTTGCACCTAAGCTAGGCAGACTCTGCCACTGTAGTCAGGATAAGGGGATTACACGTCTAGAATAACCCCTCCTCATCTCCTAGGTAGCTTGGCACAAGCAGTCAGGCTTCAGCAGAGGTCGGTCCCGGACGTCGGTGCAAGAGTCCTCAGTCCCTTGAAGTCACACGTGTTGCAGGTAGAACTCCGTGAGTATGACATCAGGAGCGCCGGCAGGCATGGGGGCTGCGGTGTGAAGCGGAGTGGTGGGACGTGCGGTGCTCTCAGGTCCCGGTGCATACATCGCCTCGGTGACATTGTCCAGCAGTGTCTGTGACCAGTGCTGTGGTGCAAAGTGGGGCGGTGCTCGTGGCGGTGCTGGCAGGTCATGGTGTAGACAGCAGCGATGTCATTGCTGAAGCGCTGTCGTCGGTAGACCCAAACTGTGGTGTGAGACAGAGCAATGTGGTGTGCGGGCCCACAGGTCGAGGTGCAGGCAGCAGCGTCGGTTGACGAACTGGAGTCAATGGAGTTGGTGTCGGTGCACCAAAGTTGCGGTGTGGGATGGGGTGGTGCGTCAAGTAACCTATGAGCAGTGCCCCCAAACCACAGTGCCGATAGCGGCATCGATGTCAGCTTGGAGCATCATCGTCGGTGAGACCAGGGCTGCGGTGTGAAGCTTGACAAACACTCTGTTTTCTCCACAAGTGTTGTCCACAGGTCACTGTGCAGGCAGCGACGTCGGTGACGGCATCATGGTGTTGTCAGAGATACCAAGACTGGGAGGTGTGTAATGAGGCTGTGCCCACAGGTCACGATGCAAGTAGCTGTTCGTTGGCAGCGGCCATGAGACCAGGGTTGTAAAGTGAAGTGTGGCAGTGCCCTTGGGTCACGGAGCCGGCAGCAGCATCATTGACGATGTCAGGTTACACTTTTCCTCTGTGGCGGCTGACACATCCAGTTCCAGAGGCTGGTAACCAAAAGGAGTTAACATCTTTGATGAGTTCTCTGAAACTTCCAAAAGGAGGCAAGCTCTACATCAAGCCCTTGGAGATACTTAGGATGCAGAAAGCACAATCCAGTCCATTCCCAGCCCAAGACAGAAGCAGCAACTGCAGGCCAACCCAGCAAAGCACACAGCAAAGTGGTAGTCTTTCCTCACAGTCTCTTCCAGCTCTTCTTCCTGGCAGGTTACTTAGTCCAGCAGTAACCTAAAGTTCTGGTGTCAAGGCCCCAATATTTATACCACATTTTCCTTTGAAGTTGGTACGAACAAAGTTCCTCTGGTACACATAAAACAGTTCAGCCTGACTCATGCCTGTTTCACAACAGGAGGTGGAGAAATTGTTGTGAGAGGCATCCACAGTCTATTTAGGTGTGAGCAACAACTCCTCCCACTACTCTAAATGCAGCCAGGTCTTTTCAGCCTGGCTATAAGTCAACCAGGAAAGGCAGAACACACCTCCCCCCCCTTGTGTCTGTCTAGTGTGAATGCACATCCCATGCTCCTGTCACTCTAAACCCAGGCATGGAATATCAAAAGGCAGAGGCACACAGAATGGTTAGACAAGAAAATACCCACTTTTTAAAAGTGGTATTTTCAAACACATAATATAAAATTATAATTATTAAAATATGCAATTTTAAATCCTGAGTTCAAGCATGCTAAACTCTATTTTTCTATCAGCTCCCACTGGCAAGTTACCTTAGTACAGTGTTAACAAGCAGCTCCCATGTTAACCTATGGGAGAGATAGCCTTTCAACAACAAAAACTAAATACACACTATTTCACTATTAGGACATGCAAAAATACACCACTACAGGTACTACCTTTTAAATATGCTGCACACTGCCCATTGGGCTACCTTGGGCCTACCTCAGGTGTGACTTAGAGGTCAGAAAAGGGAAGGGCCTGGCAAGTGGGGGCACTTGGCAGGTCGCCATTGCAGTTAAAAACTGTGTGCAGACACTGCAGTGGCAGGGCCAAGATACCTTTGAACAGCTACTTATGTGGGCCCACTAGTAGCATTTGATTTACAGGCCCTCTGCATACACAGTGCACAGTACTAGGGACTTAGTAGTAAATCAAATAAGCCAATTATGGAAACACCAATCCATAAACAAAATTTCCATGGAGAGCATATGCACTCTAGCACTGAACAGCAGTGGCAAAGTGCCCAGAGTCCTGAAACCAACAAAAACGAGGTCAAAAACAGGAGGGCAAAAAGCAAGAAGACTGGGGGTAAACTTGCTGAAAAAACTAAGTCTAACAGTCTAACAGAGGCCATTAAGGGAATGGTGATCTGCTGGATTCAGCAGACCGCCATGTCTGTGGTCGCTAAATAAAGTTAAAAAAGATTTAAACACAGCCGTTTCCTTTGGAGGAAAAGGGCTTCATTGTAACAAAAAATGTTTTTTTTTGTTTTTTGAGAGTTTGCGACAGTTCCATGGACCACTTTCTATTCCTCTTCAAACACTTTTTTTTTTACTTCACAAAGAGGAAGGGTCTCAAGTGGACTCCTCACCTCTTGAGAATGGGTTACTAATTCCTTTGAAGTTTCAGTAACATTTCAGTGTTTTGCGACCAGATTTCAGTTGCAAAACGTTGATACATGCTGAATCGGTATTTAGAAGGGAAGCTGACAGCATGCCCCTTCCTCATACCAAATCGGTATCCCTTCGCAAACTTATTGGAGTTGGAGAAACTTTGCTGACTCTTAAAATGAGATCAGTATATGTAAAAAAGGATGTTTACAGTCACAAATGCCGAATCAGAGCTTTTGAGAGAGTGAAAATGCTTACTCCATGTGGCCCTAATTTTCATGCTTGAAGGCAGTAGTTGTATGTCAACTACATTATTCGTGGGCTGTTTCGTTTCTGTTTTTGGTCTCCATCTCGATTGTGTAATTTGTGAAAACTTCACATGAATTAGATTTGACTTCTACCGCACCATGTGATCCCCTATGTTTGCAAACTATAAGTCCATCACAGGCAACTTAAATTGGCCGGTATTTGTCGAATTATTAGACTATTACTTCAGAATGAATGTATATTCTCAAACTGGAACAGTTCAACTGTACTACCTTCCTCCTGCCATCATTCAATCCAAGCTTAGAAACTTGAGCACAATAGGGCTGCGTACACTAGAATGTTTTGCAACAACACCATTGTAAAAATTAAGCTGTTTTGAGACACTTTACAGGCATCATGGGTAGGATGTCCTCGCTCTTAACGTATTGTGGCTGTGAAATACCTATTGCGAGCTTACCAAGACCTTACAGGGGCCTACAACCTGCTCATTGGTTACACAATACCAAGGCTGGCTGTAATGACACTCTTGTTTGTTTGCTTCTTATCTGATCTGTTTCCTTGTCCCATCTTGTCCATCTGGTGTTTGTTCTTCTCTTGCAGCACAGCCGCTTTACTATCTCTTTTATTGGCTGACTTATATCCTTTCATTTTTCACTTTTAGGCAACTTTTTTTCCTTTTACGTTCAACACTTCATGAGAGCCCATGCGTTTTCCAGCTGTTTCCCTCATGTGCCCCTGCAGATCCTTGCCCCTATGTTAAGTGCTGCACTTGCGTGTGTGCTGCTCGCTCTCATTTTTTTTTTTTTTAAATGTATTGAAAGTTTTTGGTACAAAAAATATATATACAATTCATTATTCATAATCACACCAACATTGTCGTTCTAATTCAAAAATGTACATGATTTATAAAAGTCAGAATCCTATAGTAAAAAGATAAAACTAGTATTGCATCATTTCTTAGCTTCATACCTAAATAATACATTAATAATAGGTTATACACAAACACTATTATGAAGGTATAAAACAATATTGAATACACACCAACACCGTTCGTATTTTAGGTTCTTGAATTTCTTTTTTTTTTTTTACCCTTTTACTCATACAAACACGCTTCTATATTATGCATTCCCATCAATCTGGCAAGCCACATTTGAAAAGATGGAGCTAAGGTATCCTTCCATCCAGCAGAAATAAGAATCCTGAGTACCGCAACCGAAATAAAAACCAGAGCTTTTACGTCTTTTGCCAGTTCCAGCTTGGCATCCGTGCCTAATGACATCAAAGTCGGGGATAGATTGATTTTAGGAGCTAACACACCCTTCCAGAATTTCATGATTTCCCTGCGTATTGGAGCTAACTTATCGCAGTGATAAAATATGTGCGATATATCCGCAGGGCCCTGATTGCACTTGGGGAATTTATCATCTTCCCTTACCCCCCAAGCAAAGAGCTTTGCTGGGGTATAATATAGATTAAACAGTGTCTTGTAATGCTGTGCCCTCAGGTTTGAAGAACGGAATAGCTTCTTGTTTAAAAGTAGAGCTTTATCAAAGTCGACATCTGGGTCACCTAATTTTACCGCAAAAGATACTTCGGTTTTCTCCATATCATCCTGTATTCCTGATAAAAGATAGCTGTATACTATTTTGATCCTTTTGCCGCCCTTTGATAAGTAATCAATCATTGTATTACCCATTCCCAAAGAGATCCGAGGTCTAACGGCTGCCAAGGTACGAGCTATCTGGGCATACAGAAACCATTGATTGGAGAGAATACCATACTTCTGCTGAATAGTTTCGAACCCCAGAATAGATTCCCCTATCTTTATGTCACCCAAAGTCATTACTCCCTTCTCCTTCCAGATCAGGCAATTCCTATCTATGCCAAGTTGATGAAGAAGGCTAGAGTTCCACAGATGGAGGTAGGAATTTATCTTTGGAATATTCAGCAACTTTTGGATCGCGTTCCAAGCCCCCAAGCCCCTTCCACCAACTTATACCGTGATCTTTTATAATAGCGGCGATCTACTTCAGACATCAATAAACCTAGAGCCTTTCTCCGCAATAGTAGCTCAAAAATAGAAGGTGGAGGCAAATTGCTTTCATTTACACTGTCTGAGTTCACACCTGATTGAAAAAGTAGGGTCATTTGGGTCAGCAAGCATGTCCAGTGGTAGAGCCTAAGATTCGGCATAGCCAACCCACCTTTTTCCCGGGGTAGTGACATTTATTTTATAGAGCGCCTGATATTACAATACTGCCATATAAACCTTAGGAATATTGATTCCAGACTTTTCATCAGTCTATCTTCTATAAGAAGAGGAATAGCCCGGAACAGGTATAATACTTTAGGGAACATTGCCATTTTTAACACATTTACCCTACCTATCAGGGATAAATGTAACACATCGATTCTTTTCAGTTCAGCCTCTATAGTCCTCATAAGAGGCAGATAATTATCTGCAATAATCTTATCAACAGAGGTATTTACTCTCACCCCGAGGTATACCGCCGAATCAACAAATCTAGCATCTGTCTTAATAATGTCTTTGGTACAAATTATTTGCGTCTTTCCTTCATTCAATAGGTACCCAGACCGAGTGCCAAACTCCTTTGCTAATTGAACCAAAACTGTCAGCGCCTGTTCGGGATCAGGGGTTATAACTGCCAAATCATCGGCATAGGCCAAAAGTTTATTTTCATAGCCATTAAACACTACTGGGCTAACCTGCGCACTACAAAGAATCTTCTGAATCAAAGGATCTATGTATAATGAGAAAAGAATCGGGGAGCAGGGACACACTTGGCGCGTCCCCCTCCTAATTATGATTTTATCCTCGCTCTCATTTATTTTTATGCTGTTAAGTTAGTTTTGCAAATTTGTCCATGCCCCAGTAAAATTTGTAGTAGAAAAATTTTTTTCACAAAGGCAAACTGCACACCTTATTCTCAATAGATTACTATTTTAAGTATAGACTGCAGCATCACTAAGTCCCATCATCCTTTGTATGTATCAGGACCCCATCTGCTACTACCAGCCTTCATTTCCAGATGATGTGTATATTAGTAATTATTACGTAGGGTATGGTAAAATAAATGGTGTTTTCAAAACCGGACAAAGGTTAATTAACTTTGCTGCAGCTGAGCTTACAATAAAGAAACTACTCAATTAGCATCAATGAATATAAAAAAATCCCCCAAGTGTACATTGCCTCATCGAACAAAGGACATTTCACCTAAAAAAAACAAAGCGCAAACCATAAAAATTTGTATTTTGTTTAAAATTAATAATATAGTTCTTTCTTGACTAATTTGCAATCAATTTTTAACCACAAATAGGAAACAAGTTCTATAAAAATCAATTAGATTTTTGTGACATTGCATTATCAACATTACATTCATAGGTGTATGCAGTACATTTAGGTCTTACTTTCTTGATATAGGTTTCTAAAATTACAATACTACCTGCACTCAATGTACACACTGTACAGCATTTTTGGTATAGTTCTACTCATTGTGTTAACCTCACAGACGCCTGAACAAGTGAAAATATTTTTCTACTCCTATTATCCAAAAGTACTTTGTAGAGATTCGGTCAGGACAGTTAATCAAGAAATGATTTAATTGCAACGAAATACTTAACTAAAATAAATACGTCTTATATTTACTTGGTTTGTCCTCAAGCATTTCCGTATATAATCATGCATATACATGGCTGAGAAAATGATCACTAGAGCCTTATCATTTATAGCTAAACGTCCTAAGGCTTGCAGGGAACCACACGATGGAAGACAAAAATGAAAGCTAATTCAGGCAGAAAGTTTACATTAGCTTTATATTAACCTAAAAGAGGGGGGGCCCACACCAAAACCTCTGAATTACCCTCCCACCTATTTCGTCATCGTTTTTTGTTGGGATGTGGCTTGATATTCAAGTTTTTTCACATGTGGTTTATGATTGAGGACCTTTTCTACATTCCGGCTTATCCAGTTTCGCATTAAGCTCCATTTAATTACATAGGGTTTGGGCCTTTAGCCAGTCACTATGTCATGATGAACAAAGGTATGGAAAATAACATTCTGAAGAAAGTCTGTCTGTCATTCAACTTAGTCATTATACCTCCGCTCCTCTCTCCCTACCAAGGACTCTGTACAAGAATAGCATATTCAGTGGAGAGACAGGTCACTTGTATCACCTGGACTTCTAGCATCTGCAATTATCCATTTCCCAGTGACTAATATTTGATCGGGGCGTTTAAGAGTTTATCAGTGTGGTCAGTTCGATGGCCACGTGTGTGGTATATGCTGCAGCCATTGTTTGTTTTCCCCACAATATTACTGCCATGTCAATGATTGTTTGATGTGAAGTTCAAGGCAGCAAAAAGGACATCTGTCCACTGGATAAATAAACACTTTTCAATAGTCCAGGATGATTAGACACTTCCACGTTGTTTTGTTCCACAGGATCACCTGGAATGGAGCAGATGTGATGAACGCATCTGTAAGTATGGAGTGGTGCAGATGGTTTATGGGAAATAGCTGTTCCCTTGTATGCCGCTGTTTATTTATCTTGTTACTGTTTCATCCTCAATGAATTTCAGATTAGAATTTGAACAAACACTAACACGAGATACGGGTACATACTCTGTCAGGGGTAGTCTTAATGAGACTCCAGTACTCAATTAACATAACTCATTAGATATTTTATACACTTAATATTCAAAAGATTATGCTCTTTTGTGAGCGAGAGAGACATTACATATTGTGCGCGCTTTTTCGGGCATCCTCGGTTAATACTCTCAAATGGTTATTTTCTGTTTGACTAACGAGTGCCTGTGGTCCGTACAGAAACCCTGTGTTGAAAGCTTTGATTCATTAACTTTGTTGTAATCAGCTGGATTCTGGTGCCTCGGTGTAGAGCATCATTAAACACAGCATGCGCAGCAGTAGCCAAGCTGCAAAACACCCACAAATCATTCTCACAGAATGAGAGCCGAATTCAAAACTGTAACTTTTGAGTTATAAAATCATAAATATACAGCATTTCTGGCGGATCATATAAAATCTCACAACAAACATGATCTATTCAGGTCGCCTTACAAAGAGTATGAATAGTTGTACTTTCCATAACACAAAAGGTGTGCACAATATATAAATGTCTCACTCGCCTACAACAGACCATAATGATTTGATCAGTAAGTGTGTAGAATATTTAATGATATACATGCATGCCATGGCAGTAAAATTAAAGGTGGGCCCAATAACTCGTTATTTAGAGTACCTGTGTGTGTTAATAAAGACAAATATACTTATTTATTACTAAGTGCAAAGGTCAAATTCAGGTTTATTACCACAGTGCAGCTAAATTGACAGGAGAAAAACTATTTTTACTGCTTCACAAATTGCATCAAACAATTGCTTTACAGAGGGAAATCGTTTTTCTAACTGTCACAAAATATCAACAGTGTGATTTTATCTTGCTGCACAAATGTATCCCCTTGCATCCTATGCACATCCTATGCGCATCCTTCCAGATCCAGACCAGCCCCAGAACCACGCTTCGCGGCACCCTTGCACAGACCCCCCCCCGCACCTTGCGCTTTGTTCGCCACTACCGTCGCTGACCTCATCACACCCCACACCATCTCCTCCATGGACTACATGCTCACCGGAGACATGAACTTCCACCTTGACAATTCTAGTGACCCCAACTCTGGACAACCTCACCAACATCGGACTGAAACTGCTCGTCAGCATCCCTACACACAAGGCAGTACACACCCTCAACCCCAGCTTTGCAGGGGGGAACAAGATCCGCTTCAGCCACACCACGTGACCCCCGTAGACGGACCTCAACTGTGTAACCTTCCTCGTCAACAAACCCACACCGCGCAAACCTGCACCTCACCCTCCGCAAAGAAACTGGAGCAAGGTCACTGAAGATAAGCACAACTCCACCCTCCCCGCGATGCCCACACCACCTCGACCAACACTAACCATGGAGCCAAAGAACTCCAAAGATGGATCACCAGCTTCGCAGACGAGCTCGCTTCCATCTGAAAATCAAGGGCCTCTATGACAATTTCAATGACCAGACACCGGACTCTGAAACCACTCCCTCCTCCAGCAAGGCCGGGCAGCCCACCATCTCCTCCTGGACCCCAGTCACCACCGAAGCACCACATCGACCATGAAAGGCATCCACTCTGGAGCCCCCACGGACCCCTGCCCCGCACATCTTCCACAGAACCACTGCCACCATTGCTCCGGAACTACGATGCACCATCAATGCCATCAACACCACCTTCGAAACCAGGATCTTTCCCGAAGACTGGTAATGTTCAGAATTCAGACCCCCTACTCGTGAAGCCCTCAGCCGATCCCACTGACCTCAAGAACTACGACCCATCTCCCTTCTCCCCTTCGCTGCCAAAGTCACAGAGAGGCCCATCAATGTCCAACTAGCAAAATTCACCAAAGAAAACTCCATCCTTGACCCCTCCCAATCTGGATTCTGCAGCAACTACAGCACCGAGATTGCTCTACCCACCACCACAGTCGACATCCGCACCCTCCTCGACCATGGACACACCGCAGCCCTGATCCTAGTTGACCTCTCTGCAGCCTTCGACACTGTCTCCCACTGCACTCTCACCGTCAGACTCCACGACCCCGGCATACAGGGAACCGCACTCGACTGGCTCAGCTCCTTCCTCACCGGCAGAACCCAAAGAATCAGACTACCACCCTTCCTCTCTGAACCCACAGAAATCAACTGCAGAGTACCTCAAGGATCGTCACTCAGCCCCACGCTCTTCAACATCTACATGCCCCCCTCACCGCCATTGTCAAACTGCATGGACTCAGCATAGTATCCTGTGCCAACAGCACACAGCTAATCCTCTCCCTCACCAAGGACCCCATCACCACCAGACTCAACTTCCAGGAATGAATGAAGGACATCGCATTGTTAACCTCACGTCCAGAAAATTATCAGAGGACGAAGAACAGGTTTTACGACTGGGACTAAACTTCTGCCCAGATAAGAATTCAGAATACACCCAATTAAGGAATGACCTCTTCAAGTTCTGTAGAAAGATAAAACTGCTCAAATACTTTAAAGGCAAGACACGCCTTGATAAACCTATATCTCCTGTTGAGGAAATACCAGCTTTAACCGCGGGCGATATTGATGCACTTGCGGTTATGAAGGATTGAGCTGAAGAAGGAGATCCTAAGGCAATCATACCATCACAAAACAGGATGTGGGCTGGGGTGACACAAATTAAACCAGACAGTCCTTTCAGACCGAAATCACGATTCTGTCCTATGATGCCGGCTGATGCGATTGACACTTTCTCAGATGTGATGACCAAAGATCTTTGGAGCCATTGCAATGAAACAAGAAAGAAGAAATTTGGCAATGGGAATATAACACAACAGCAAAGGAAAGCAATAATGGATCTGAGTAAGGATGACAAAATTGTGTGCAAACCGTCCGACAAAGGTGGAAATGTCGTTTTGATGACCAGGGATTTCTATGTCAAGGAAGCCCTATCCCAATTGGAGGACCAAAGAAATTACATCAGAGTAACTAAAAAGACATTTGATGAGAGTGTCCTCGTTCCCTACTCAACAAGTGGTATCATAAGGGGATGCTAAGTAAAGAGGAATTTGCTTTCCTGGAATGTAAGCAACCGAAGGTACCAACTTTTTACCATTTGCCCAAGCTGCACAAGCATGCAACATGTCCACCAGGACGTCCGATTATTTTGTCTGTGGGGAGCCTGACGGAGCATTTGTCGAGGTTCGTGGACTACTTTCTTTACGACTTTGTGACAATGTTAAAATCATATTTGAAGGACACAACTGACTTTCTCTGTAAAATTGACAATTTAAACTGGACTAGCGATTTGGTAATGATGACACTCGATATCTCGAGCCTTTACACCAGTATAAATCATCTCCAAGGGGCAGAGACAGTAAAATGGTACTTGGAGACACGGCCCATAAACCTGACGGCACATAATCATATGCTACTTGAGTTTATATCATTCTGCCTAAGTAATAACATTTTTCCGTTCCAGGATCAACTCTACAAACCGATCTGTGGTACCGCGATGGGCACCTGCTTCGCCCCCAGCTACACGAATCTCTTCATCGGCTGGTGGGAGGAGCAGGTGGCCTGGGCGGCTAATAATGCCGCATGAACAGAGAGGGTAGTATCTTGGTACAGATACATAGACTATCTGTTTATCGTCTTTAAAGGCTCGATAGAATGTGCCAAGAAATATGTCGAGGTACTAAATGAGAATGACCTTAATCTCAGATTCAGTGGGGAAATTAGCACAGAAACCGTAAACTTTTTGGACCTTAAAGTGTTCATAGCTGAGGGTAAAATTTGTACAGCATTGCATAGAAAACAGACAGCTGGGAATTCTGTGCTCCACGCAATGAGTTGCCATTCGGGGAAAACCATATCTAGTATACCCTATGGTGAACTACTGAGAATTAAGAGGAATTGTACACGACAAGATGATTTTGAGAAGGCGGCTAGTGAAAGTATGTTGAGGTTCAGAATGAGAGGATATACCAAGGAGGTATTACAGGAGGCCAAAATGAAAGCTGACAAGAAATTGAGATCTGATTTAATCTCAAAGGAAAGCCCAATGTCACCCTAGAGACAGGAGAATAATCATAACAGTATGAGGATGATTATGAACTACTCTACCGATGCCCAGGATATCAGAAAAAAGTGTGTGAAGAATTGGCACATACTTAGATCTGACCCGGTCATCGGTAAGGATTTACCTAAGTCTCCATTAATAACGTTTAGGAGAGATAGGTCATTGGGATCGAACATTGTACAAAGCCACTGTAAGAAAGAGGAAAAACCTCCACCATTTGGGAAATTGACAGGATTCTATCCTTGCCTCAAATTCAAGGCATGTAAAAACAGTAGAAAGGTGACTAGTTACCAAATACCAGGGATGAAGGAGCCCAAAAGGATCACCAGCTTAATGAATTGTAACACAAGCCACACGGTGTACTGTCTTGCATGTCTGTGTGGCCTGCGTCATATTGGGAGTACCACTCACCCAACGAAAATTAGGATCTTAGAACACTTGAAGGCCATACAAAATAAAGATCCCACATATCCAGTGGCGAAGCACTTCGAAGTGTCTCACCTAAGCAACCGAGAACTCCTTAGCTTTTACTGCATGGACCAAGTACCGGCAGACATAAGGGGAGGAAATAGGCTGCTTCAGCTACGCAGGCTAGAGTCTCGCCATATCATTGAGAACCAGACCAAGAAACCAGGTGGCCTGAACGCTGAGGAGGAGTTGGCAGTCCATTTATGAGTCTTACATTGATTTTTCTGCATTGTTGGTGCTTAATTTGAAAAATAGTCATTATTTGTGTGTTTAATAGCCCATCCAGGGCACAATTTTGTCAGTGATATTAACTGAATTCACACCACTTAGAAATGGTGGTTGGTAATGCACAATACATGTCCTTTCTTTATTTTGTTGTATTTTGCTGTATTTAAACCTTGCCTGAGGGTGGCGCCGGCCTCTAATTGAGAAAGGGGGTGGCCCAAACTCGTCTTGTAAGAGTGTTTGTCTAATAAACCATATTGGAACAGTCCCCCCGTGAGTGCTGCGTGCTTTTGCATCAGAGCTTTGTCTGACCGCGACCAGCGTGGTACCGTCTCCCGCCATTGAAAGCACCCAGCCGCGAGTGAAGGAGAGCAGGCGGATCAGTGAGCCTTGAGATACATATATATATATATATATATATATATATATATATATATATATATATATATATATATATATATATATATATATATATATATATATATTCAATAGAACACAACTCCAAACTTCCTCCAGCTAGCAGGAACTGACGAAGAAGGGGATGGACCACAGAGATTTGGCGAGATGGTATTTATTCGACTCAAATTGTTACAGCAGTGACGTGTTTCGAGCCCAAGAGCCCTTGTTCACACTTTAAATCACGGTTAACAGAGATAAATCTCAAATATAAAATAATGCTCATAGATGCAATTAGAAAATACATATATAAAGGTACGAACTGTATAAATACATTTCATTATTAAATAAACATAGCAGCAAGTGGACCTCTTAATGCGGGTTCGTTGTAGTCATTCTATCTGTATAAATACATGAGTGATAGGGAAGTCTTTTTCAAAATATATACTGTTAAGAATATATTTTCTTTCTTTTACTTCCACCTACTGCAAAAAAACCAGTCTTTTCCACGTTCTGTAGATATATGGGTAAATCCTATAGCCAAGCCACTAACCAAATATCAGCCAACCTAATACATCTATATAAATCTCATAATTTCATCAGAATCCTATGGTTTTAAAAAAGTCATTAAAGTGCAAAAAGCAAAGCAGTAATCATTTCACTGTGCAAAACTGTGCAAAATAGAGCAAATATTAAATAAAGTGCCTACCGTAAGATTGAATAAATATATAAATATTGTTAACAATAAAAGAACCATTTCTGGGTAATATTGTTGAAATCATATAAATACATTTTTTTTAAAATTCATCATATCGGTAAATAGTGCATAAAAGAGGTGGTGAATTATTTTGTTTTCATATAGCAAGCATTAGAGTTTTTCAAGTTTTATCAGGCAAAAAATCGATTTCAGATTGTACTTAATAATAGAGAACCTATTTATTAAGACAGAACAGTAAACAACAATTACCTTGATGTACTACATCAAGAGGAACACAGATTGTTTCATGATTTGATCAGGTGGATGTGTACCGTTATAATGGGGAACTAGAGAGATTAAAGAAAGTTGTACATATCCTCTGTATCGTTTAACCCATTAGGCCATTTGCTGTCGAACTTCAGAATCATTTTAGTTTTGAGTTGTCTCAGCTGGCGTTCCCGGTTTCCACCCCTATGGGATTTTGGAACTGACCCCACCACAAAATATTTTAAACATGCAACGTCATTATTATGGGTTCTCTTGAAATGACGTGCTACCGGGTAAGAGGGGTCACTATGTAGAAGTACACGAAGATGCTGTAAAATCCTGACATGCACCTGCAGCTTTGTGCTACCAATGTCGTTTAGGCCACAAGTGCATGTCAGGACATACACCGCAAATTCAGTTTTGCAATTGAAACCCCCTGAAATAGCCACATCTCGTGTACTAAATGGAGTTTGGTAGTGGGTTGTATTAGTTCCAAATTTACACGCTCTACAACTCGAACATTTACGGAATCCATGTGCAGGTTGAAGCCACAATGTATTCTGTCTAGCTTCAGGGCTATTTTCATCTAGGACAGCACCCATGCTCTTAGCTCTCCTAAATGTAATTGTGGGAGTGCTGGGCAATCTTGAGCTTAATACTACATCTGTTATTATTTTGGGCCAATTTTTCTTCACAATGGCCCTGATCTTTCTTTCTTCACTTCTGTATGTAGTTATTAGCCTAGGACTTTCGTTTTTGATAGTTTCCTCCCTTGTGGCCTCCTTAACTCCAGCACCCAAATCAATGGGTTCCTTTGATTTAAATAGGCTCTCTCTGGGTCATAAGCTGGCCTTGTTAACAGCTTGTTGTAGTGTAGTGTTGGTATACCCTTGTGCTTTTAGTCTTATGATCATGTCTTTTAGGT
This sequence comes from Lissotriton helveticus, assembly GCF_964261635.1. Lineage (NCBI taxonomy): Eukaryota > Metazoa > Chordata > Amphibia > Caudata > Salamandridae > Lissotriton > Lissotriton helveticus. The sequence continues at coordinate 802,998,917 of NC_136057.1, read as the reverse complement.
ATTGATCAAAATCCAAGGTCAGACTGCATATCCTTTTCAATCTCAGTATCTCACCATAGGGAATGCTGGCTAGTAAATGCTTGGGATGGAGACTGGTGGCATGAAGTATTGCATTCCCGGCGGTGGGTTTCCTAAACAGAGTGGTTTCGATCCTTTCATTTTTTTATATAACCCTTCACATCTAAAAATTCTGTACTAATTTTATTGATCTGTGATGTGATGTGGAGATTAAGGGAGTTACAATTGATAGCCTCAACAAAGTTTAGGGCCTCTAGTTGATCTCCTTGCCGCAAGATGAAAATATCATCTATGTACCTAAGATAACATATTCTCTTTTCATTGACCCATACTCTGTGTTCTATTTTTAGGACCTGTTCCTCCCACCAGCCAACGTGTAAACACGCATAGCTGGGGGAGAAACAGGAACCCATCGCCACTCCTCTGAGTTGTCTGTACAGCTCCTTCCTAAAAAGAAAGAAATTGTTATTCAAAGACCACTCAATGAGATTAACATTAACCTTATTGTGCTCGTGATACTCATACGTTCTTTTAGCCAAAAAATGTTTGACTGCAGCCACTCCTTGTACATGGTTTATGCTCGTATATAGAGACTCCACGTCTAAAGTCATTAGCACCATATCATCATTCCAATATAGGTCTTTGATCTTTTCCAAAAAATCACTGGTATCCCTTACATAGCTGGGTTGATCTTTGACAATATCTTGTAGAAAGAAGTCAATATATTGGCCCACTTGTTCCCCAGCACTTTTGATGGCCGATATTATTGGTCTACCGGGTATAGGTGTTACGCCTTTGTGAATTTTAGGAATTAGATACAAAACAGGGAGAACCGGAAATTCATTGTTCATATATTTGAATTATTCAGACGAGATTAGTCCTTCCCTGCGCCATTGTGATTGCTGTTTGTAGAGAGTCTCTTTGGCTTTAGCATATTCCTTGTGTGTGGTTTTCTCATAACAATTGCCATCACTCAATTGTCTATTGGCCTCTTTTACGTAGTCATTCTTAGGCCAGATGACCAGGTTACCGCCTTTGTCAGAGTTTTTTATCACGATTTCATTATTTTCACTTAGTTTTTTCATAAGGTTAGCATATTCTTGTTTCTTATGTTGGATTTTGTTTCTTTTCTTGCCTTTGACGTGACTGTACAGTTTTTTGATATCATTGATCACACATTCATGAAAAGTATCTACGGGGTCCTTTGGCATCAATCGGATAAAATTGGACTTAACTTTGAATGGGCTAATTCCAGCACCTTTTTACGACATGTTATTTTACTGAGTCTCATTTGTGTCGCTAGATCTGAGTCAGGGCCTAAAGGTTGAGAACCTGTGGCATCATTGAGATCATGCAAGGTCAGAAGGGTGGAAACATCTGAGGACAATAATCTGTTATCTTCATTATTGTTTTCTCTAGTGCATACATCAGATTCAGTTGTTTCTTTGAGTGTTTTCAGTGCAACTAATTTCTTTAGCTTTAGTTTCCTAATAAAACATAAGATATCTATGTGAGTGGTGACATAGTTAAAACATAGACTGGGACAATAGTTCATGCCAAGCGCTAATATTTGTTCTTCGCTTCGGTGAAAGTGTCAGTGGACAAATTAATGATAGAATTATCCATTATTGCCGCATCCTTTGCCAATTGTTTTTTTTCTTTTTCTCTCTCATCTCCGTTTATTCCTTCTTTTCCTATTTGTTTCTTTTGCTCTCTTGGTCTCAGTGTTTGCAGTCTCTCCTCCACTAAAAAATCCAATTCATGTTCTAGATTCAATTTAGTTGGTACTTGCTGTTTGGTGGAATCTGAATCAAAGCTAGACTCACTAGTTAAAGAAATCGTTTCCACACTTGAAAGCTCATTATTAACATTTTGTCTTGTGTTTGAGGATGATGGCGGTTGAGGAGCTATTCTTTTGCCCTTATTGCTGTATTCTTTTGGCTGTATTGTACTTTCGGGCAAAAGTAAAGATTTGACCATTACTGTAGTCTGCCTGGTCCCGGGCAAACTTGTGCGCCTTCCTGATTTTTATTTTATCTTCATGTTTGCGGAGTTGCTCATTCATGGCATCTTTCATTTTTTTAATAATATCAGATTCTTCCATTTTGTCGATTTCACCATTCAACCAGTAAATTTCCTCTAGGATTCCTACTCGATCGGTAGCAGCATATTTTATTAAAATATCAACTAAATTCATCGAAACTGCCAGGTTGCTTTCCCCCCATTCTTTTAGCATGGAGGGATTGGGTTTATCAAAGCTGGGAGCCAATAGAATTCACAACCCCCGAGGGACTGTCCCTACTTCCGCGTATTTGGTTAGCGATCGGTGTTCGGTGTTCTCTTTGTGATTTCCAATCTTTTGTTTTTCTCCAGGTCCTTAAGTAATGTTTTGATACTTTGTTCTCCTCCGTTGCTGTTACAGGGAGGATTTTCAAGGTTTGCCGCCATTGCAGGCACATTGCCAAATAACTCTTCAGCTGCCGCCTCTCGTTCGCGGACAGTTTCCGCTGACATGCTGAAACCTTATGGGTGTCTTTTTGTGTAGTGTAGCCCAGATTGTTGCCGTCAAGTCTCTGAACGCCAATCTTAAGATCTCCCCACCTTTGCATATGCCTATTGACTCACCGCATCAGAGAAAACGATCCACAACAGGTCCTCCGACCCAGTCGTCGGTCGTTTTCCGTTCCGGTTTCCACAGTCTTCCTGCTGCAATAGGGGGCGGCTGCCAAAGTTCCACCACAGATTTGCAAGAGATGGTTTGAGGGCAGCCGCAGTCTTCCAGGGAGGGGGTCCGTTACCAGAAGAAAACCAACTTCCACAGTAATATTCAGCAGAACACAACTCCAAACGACCTCCAGCAAGCAGGAACTGGCGAAGAAGGAGACGGACCACAGAGATTTGGCGAGATGGTATTTATTCAACCCAAATTGTTACAGCAGTGACGCGTTTCGAGCCCAAGAGCCCTTGGTCACAGCGAATATGATTCTTTTTAAATGCTTTAAGGTGCACACCCACAACCTATACGTGTTTAGTCAGGTGACCATAAAAAGTGAAGAAATACTAACAATTCTTTTTCGGGAGCTTTAAGACATTTTACATCATGTTTACAGAGATGAATCTCAAATATAAAATAATGCTCATAGATGCAATTAGAAAATACATGTATAAAGGTATGAACTGTATAAATACATTTCATTATTATATAAACATATCAGCAAGTGGACCTCTTAATGCGGGTTCGTTTTAGTCATATATATATATATATATTTACCAGGAACTGATCACACAGGATTTGAAAAACCATTATGTCACCACTAACAAGAAACAATCCGCCATTTACAAACAGAACCAATGTTACAGAAACATGATTAAAAAATTGGATTCCGACCAAAATGTTATTGTGAGACAGGCGGACATGGGTGGGAACATTGTCCTCTGGCCTCGCAGTTTGTACATTAAAGAAGCAGAATTGCAACTGGGGGATCCGTCATGTTATAGGAAAAGTAACATTATGGTGATTAAAATGGCATGGGCTGAGCAAAATTCTAAGTTAATGGCATGGAGAAGTGGTGGCTTAATTTCTAATGATGAATTTCGTTTTTTGAAAAAAGAACATCCTGTAATTCAAACATTTTATTTAATTCCAAAGATCCATAAAAGCACTGAGGTGCTGCCTGGTAGGCCTATAATATCAGCCATTGACAGTTCAGCGGAAAATATCTCCAAGTATATTGACTTTTTTTTTGCAAGATTGGGTAAAGAATTTGAATTCCTATGTAAGGGAAACTACGGACTTGGGGGTTGATTAGGATAGCGGTTTTTCCGCATCCTCCGGGCCGGCGGTGGCTTCCGCCGGCCCGGAGGATGCGGAAAAACCGCAGCGGACCCACCAAAGACCCACCGCCACATTAGGATGGCTGGTGGGTCCTGGTTTCCGTCCGCAGCTTTTCCGCCGCGGTTGGCTTACAACCGCGGCCGAAAAGCACTAATATGGTGACGGTGTCTCTCAGACACCGTCAGCCATATTAGGATGCCCAAAAAGAAATGCTTTTCCACGGCGGGTTTTCCGCCGAGGAAAAGCATACAGAGCTTCACTGCGGGGGCCCGTTGTGGGCCCCCTGGGTGAAGGGGGGATGGGGGTGCACATGGGGGGTACGTATGGTACCCCCCTGCATTTGTATGCGTAATCGGCAGGCACTGTTTTCTTTTCACATCGTTACCATGCCAATATGGCCGCCATCTTTTTTGATTAAAGTAATATGTAGTCCTTTGTTAATGTTAGCAACTTTAGGTATTTGTACATTCAAATGAGGATGCTACAATGACGTTTTGTATCGGTACCAAGTTTCGGACGAGCCAAAACGCGTGGATCACGTACTTTGCAGATTAAATACTTCCAAACTACAACTTGAGTGCTGATTCCTTCCTTGTAAGAGTGAGAGGTGATTACATACATATATATATATATATATAAAATTCAATGAAAAAACACACAAGTTATAGGGAAATTATAGTTAGAAATTAGCATTTAAAAAACCTCAGAAATTCACTGAAAAAAACACAGGTTTCATGGACATCATAGTTAGTTGGACATTTCACTAGTACAAAACAAGAGAAATTCTGCCGTTATAGTTAGTTGTGCCAACTATAACTCGCGCCCCTGCAATGCACTGCTGGTGACGTCACATATTACATCACTCATGACATGGTCAGTGACATCACTGATGACATCACTGATGACATCATCCACGTGATAATCTGATGCAACTCCTCACACCCTAAAATGCAGACTACCATTCTTGAAACCATAGACACACCTATACTAGTACAGCTCCAATATTCTGTGCACTATGCATGCAGACCTCTAACCAGCTACATACTATTGATACGCTCTTCTAAATACCCAGTTAGCACCTATGCAGTCTTGGAATTCTTCTGTCTGTCCCATGCACTTCTCCATTCACCCATCTAGCACTATCTACGTATCCTATCACTCCACCAATACCTAAGCACTTATAAATTCAGCACGCACTTTCTTTGCAAAACTGAAATTACTCCAGTTATTAGTTGTATACTTAAGGAATGGCGTAGTCACGTTCACAAGTGCAGGTACAGTATTTTGTACACTATGCATGCATACCTCTAACCAGCTACAAACTATTGATCTGCTCTTCTAAATACCCAGTTAGTACTCATGCAGTGTAGGAATCTTCCCGTCTGTCCCATGCATTCCTCCAATCACCCATCCAGCACTATCTACTTATCCTATTACTCCACCAATACCTAAGCACTTATAAGTTCACTATGCACTCTGTTTGTAATACTGTAATTATTCTAGTTACTAGTCATGAACTTATGGAATAGCCTAGCTACTAACACAAGTACAGCTACAATATTATGTGCACTATCCAAGCAAACCTCTAACTAGCTACATACTATTGATAGACTCTTCTAAATACCCAGTTAGTACTCATGCAGTGTAGGAATCATCCAGTCTGTCCCATGCACTTCTTTAATCACTTATCTACCACTTTCTACTTATCCTATCACTCCACCAAAACGTAAGCACTTTAAATTAAGTGTTCACTCTGTTTCCAGCACTGTCATCATTCTAGTTATTAGTGGTATTCTTATAAAATGACCTAGGCACCAACACAAGTACACATAAAATATTCTGTGCATAATCTCTACAAATCTCTAAGCAGATACATACTATTGGTCCACTCGATTAAATACTGAACTAGTACCCATGCAGCGTAGAATACCTGCTGTCAGTCTCATGCAATTCTTCAATTGCTCGAGAAAGGTGAATTCTGGCCTAATGTCCATTGCAGGTGTTCCTGAGAAGGCTCCAGACGTACTTGCCACAGCAGGTGAGGGGTTCAAAGCAGCTCGTCTCATTTCCTCCCGCCGAGCAAGATTTAGAGGATGTGTGGTCCGGCGATGCTTGTACATAGAAGTCGTGCCACAAGAGTATTTTTTTCCACTGCCTCTTTACAGGACTCGGTCACAAATTTTGCACGTCACCCTTCTCGCATTTACTTTCTTCTATCCAGGTGGAAAAGTTAAGAGTTTCCACACGACAGATTCCGGTCTCTGTGGACGTGGTGCCTCCTGCAAGAATTCTTCTTCAGAAGATACTTCCTCCTGCTGCTGCTGCTGTCCAGATGCCATTTTGTTTGATATTTAAAAAAAAAAAAAGCAAGCAAAATAGTTCTTGTAGGAAAAGAGATGTCTCTCTAGAGATGCTCCACAAGAATGATTCAAATGGTTGGGGTCCTTCAATAGTTACAGTGGGAAATGTTATGAACCAATTAAATCTTTTTTTTTGAGGTTACATGGGATCCGCACACTCTGCGCTCACGAAGCACACACCTGACGCGACTTCGCGAAAATATATTTAAAAATAATATAAGTTTATTATAAGTACAAATATATTATTTTTATGAATATCTTAGATAATCTCTTGCCCTAATATGTATATTAAAGACATATACATATCATTTTAGAATAAAAAATTATTTTTGCGGGAGTCCCGCACCTAGCGCACCCCAGCACGTATATGACATCACGCGGTACCCGCCAACGCACAATCGTCGCGTACCGTAATGCGCATGTGTTGCAAATACGCGGAAGCAGGAGTTGTGGACTGGTCGCATACAAATCGCGCACATCACGTAATATCAAATGTATATGATGTAACTGAAAAACACACAGCCGTGGCACACCGTAAGTGTCCTTCACGACTTTTCTAAAATGGCAGCTAGAATCCGCGACTCCAAAATGTTTTTGGAAAATAATATAGATATATTAAAAGAAAAAAAGAAAAGAAAAAAATTAAACAATATTTCAGTTTGAATGTTTTAAAAAAATTATTTTTTGTGAAAAATATATAATGTTATATAATGAATAAAATATTTATAAATACGCAGTTAAAAAACTGTAGAAAATCAGTACAAAAAACAGGTATAAGTACTATTACACCTAAAAATGTGCATTTAAAACACCTATGAAATTCACTGAAAAAAACATAGGTTTCAGAGACGTTATAGTTAGAAATTAGCATTTAAAAAAGCTTTGAAATTCACTGAAAAAACATAGATTTCAGAGACTTTATAGTTAGAAATTAGCATTTAAAAAACCTTAGAAATTTACAGAAAAAAACATAGTTTTCAGGGGTGTTATAGTTACTTGGACATTTGGACAAAACCATAGAAATTCCCCCATTATAGTTAGTTCAACTAACTATAACTCGCGCGCTCAAAATGCACTTCTGATGACGTCACAAATGACATCACTCATGACATGGTCAGTGACATCACTGATGACATTACTGATGACATCTTAAATGACATCATGGATGATATTACTGATTACATCATCCTTGTGATAGAGTGGCAGACCTCCTCTCACTCTAATATAACCTTTGATACACACACTCAAAAATAGAAACTAATATTTTCTTTCTAAACAATGGACATACCAATACTACTTACAACACACCTATTCAGTAATTTCAAGATCTACACACACATCCACTCATTCAACAACAGTCCTATACAGTCACTCATACATGTACTCACTCATCATATGTACTCAAACACCTATACATCATGTTACACACCAACTCTAATCCATATAGTTACACACACACATAGTCACACATGCAAACAAAGTATCAAACATCCATTTACTTGCATATACAGTTATACACACACCACCACACTTCCTTCTACAGAAACTTACACATACTCTCTTAAACAATCACTTATAGAAACACATACTTATTAAGACAAAAACTCTTCCAATCTCTCACTCTCACATATAACAATACTCACATATACTAGTCTAAAACATATGTAGTTACTCAATAAGACACTATTGAGACAGTCATTCACTCACTAACACACCCATACACACACTCATCCACCCATACAGTCCTGCACACATGCTGTTTTCAACTCATACAGTGAGTACTCATTCATGCATCTATGCACTAAGTAATACTCCTCAGCCGAACAATACAGATACTCAGACACTCATAATGATACTCAAAAAACCAACTAATAACCCATATAGACACTCATGTAGCTACTCACCAACCCATGCAGCCACTTATACACAAAGTGAGAGACTGATACAGATATTTACATATTTAAACATTACTCACTAACCCATGTATTCACTAAGATACACTTAATCAGTCAGTTATACAATCAATTTTAGAAAAAAAAATCATCCATTTAGACACTATATACCTATTTATTCTTCCATCGATCCTGAGATATATATATATATAAAACATATTAATTTTCAGAAAAACACACATTCACTGGATGATGTCATCAGTGATGTCATTTGAGATGTCATCAGTGATGTCATGAGTGATGTCACTGACCATGCCATGAGTGATGTAATATGTGACGTCATCAGCAGTGCATTGTGGGCGCGCAATTTATAGTTAGCTGAGCTAACTATAACGGGGGAATTACTATGGTTTTGTACGAGTGAAATGTTCAACTAACTATAACGCTCCTGAAACCTATGGTTTTTTCTGTGAAAACATATATATATATATATTTATATATATATATATATATTGAAAGAGTTGCACTCAACGAGGTTGCACTCATCAACATGATTATGCCTCTTTATTCACAACAACATAACAAGGCACTGAAAAAACGAATCAGGCCTTACACATTTGGAACATCACAGTTCTTGTTCACAGCCAAATGCAGAACGAAGCAGCAAAAACATTTCAGACACCTGACTACCTCAAATACTGCTACCCCCACAGTGGGCTTCAGGTGCGTTCAGCAAGTGCATTGTGGTGACGGTAGTTCTTGGTGAAAGCCCTATTCCGAAGTGGGTTTGCCTTTGCTCCACATCCACATAAAATAAAATCAAAGCCATCCAGTGGGCTTATCCAATTACGCATTCCTGGATTTGCTGGAAATAAAACAGAGGCTGTTGTTAAAGTGCGGACTGCATGTCATAGTCACTTCGGACTTGCTGATGTGCACAGTGGTGCATTCTCATGGCTGTACCCGCTGTTTTAAATGAAAGAAAGAAGTTGCCCTCGACGAGGTTGCACTCATGAACAGGATCATGCCACTTTATTCAGAAGAGCTAAACCAGAAAATAGCCATTGAATAAACTGGTCTGGCTTTACGCGTTTCAAACTTCACAGTTCTTGTTTACAGGCCAAATGCAGAAGAAGGCAGCAAAAACATTTCAGACACCTGACTACCTCAAATACTGTTCCGTCCCTAGTGGGCCCTAGGTTGTTATTGTTATTGTTAATATGGATTTATATAGCGCCGGGTCACCTACAGGTCTCAGGGCGCTTTGACCACAGAACATAACATCCGAGAAAAAGAAAGGGTGGAGTGCCTAAGCTGGACTGAGTGCTGTTCGGAACAAATTGGTCTTCAAGGCTTTCCTGAAGCGGAGTAGATTCTCCTCCTTCCGGAGTGTTTCAGGCAGGGCATTCCAAAGCTTCGGTAATAGAACCGAAAAAGATCTCAACAAGTGCATTATGGTGACGGTAGTTCTTGGTCAAAGTTCTTTCCCCAGGTAGGTTTGCCTTCGCTCGACATCCACGTAAAATAAAATACATTCTCTCCGGTGGGCTTATCGAATTACACACCCCTGGGTTTGCTGGAAGTAAAACAGAGCCTATCGTTCCGAAGGTGACTGCGGGTCAAAGTGACTTCGGACCTCCTGATTTACGCAGTGGTGCATCTCCTCGGCTGGACAGGTCATTTTAAATGAAAGAATGAAGTAGCCCTCGACAAGGATGCACTCACGAATAAGATTATGCCTCTTTATTCACAACAACAAAACCAGAAAATAGACATTGAATAAATTAGTCAGGCCTTTTGCATTTCAAGCTTCAAAGTTCTCCTTCACAGGCCAAATGCAGAATAAGGTAGCAAAAACATTTCAGACACCTGACTACCATGAATCCTGCTCCGCCACAGTGGGCCTCAAAAAAGTTCAGCTAGTGCATTATGGTGACAGTAGTTCTTGGTCAAAGCCCTTTGCCCCAAGTGGGTATACCTTCATGCAAAACACATCATAGAACAGACTTTACCCGAAGGTATTGGAGCGCTTTACATGAGCATGGGAAGATTAAGTGATTTGCCCACAATTACAGGAATCAAAATGATACAAAAACTCGAACAAGGGGCCATATTATCAAGGATCGGCGTTAAAATTATCGTAGCTTTAGCAGCAGGAAACTGCCACTAAAGCAGCGATAATGGGCTTGATAATATGCCCTTGAGAATTCCAATAAAAGCCCATGTTCTGGGGTTAACATGGGCGTCTATTGGAATTCTCTACGGCATATTATCAAGCCCATTATCGCCGTTTTAGCAGTAGTTTCCTGCCGCTAAAGTGGCGATCATTTTAACGCCGATCCTTGATAATATGCCCCTAGTTCCCCAGTTGCAAAGTCTGCAGCTGTGGCTGTAATGACACATTCTCTCCCCTAATTGTAACATATAAGCAAGTAATCAACTGGATAAAAAAATTAAGTGAGCAAATAATTTAAAAGTGCTTTATTGCGATTTTAGAACTCAGAAAATATGGCCTCATTTCAGTTTTTTAGAGCAGTAACCATAATTTCTATGGAATAACACCCTCTCATTTTTATAATTTCTAAAGGACATGCTTTAGGTATTACAGTTTTGATTACATCAAGACGTCAGTCGTGCCACACTTTTGTTATAAATATAGAAAGTTAGCAATCTAATTGTTCATTAGAATACTGTGAGGAGGCAGAGGTCAGGGGCACAGACTCAGAAAATTGAGGGCAGGGAGGAGGGTGCAGAGACAACAAATTGACCATGCTGGGCAGGCGGGAGGGGCAATGGCAGCACAACGGAACATGGAGGGAAGGGGAAAGGAGTTAGAGGCAACAAACCAACCCTAAAGGACAGGCAAGAGAGGCTGTGTCAATATACCAGACCGTTCAGGGTAGAAGAAAGAAGCAATAGCAGTACAGCCATACATGCCAACAGACCCGATTCACACAGGAGACTCCTGATGTTGTTAAGCACAAAAGGGCTTTATTTTATCAGTCTCCTGCCTGGAATCTCCTCTTTTTGAATGTAAATCAATGGAGAAAATCAATTTCCAGGATTTTTTTCAAAATCTCCTTCTTATCAAGTTCAACATGTTGGCAAGTATGGTATATTGGATCACAGAGGGCAGGAGGAATGGGGTACCACACGTGCTGCCACTAATTCTCCCACTTGCCATGCATGGTCTTCTGTGCTGCCAAAGCCCTCCCACCTGCCTCCCCCTGTGTGGTCAGCTTGCTGCCCATGACTCCCTCCTTCCCACCTTCCTTCCTGTGTCTGTGTATGCCATTATAGCCTCAATGTTGCTCTCCATGATGTGTTGTGCTTCCAGTGGCCATCCCACCTGTCCTCCATGGCCAGCTTGCTGCTCCTGCCCTGCCCCGTTTGCCCCCTGCTCACCATTTTCTATGTGCATGTCCCTATCCACTCCCTCCTGCCTTGTCTGGTCTGTTTTCGTCGCCCTGCCCCCTCCCTCCTGTCCTTCATGACACATTATGCTGCAATATTCCCTCCTGTCTGTCCAGTATGGTCAGCTTGCAGCCCTTGCCTCTTTCCACTCTGCTCTCTGTTGTCCATTTGAGCGGCCTATTGCTTTCCATGGTCTGTTGTGCTGTACTGCTGTCCCACTTGCCCTGTATGGTGTATTGTGCTGCTGCAATCCCTGATGCCTGCTCTGTAAGGTCAGTTTAGTGCCCCTACTCAACGTCCTCCTACCCTCTGTTATCCCTCCTCTGTGACGGACATGTTCTGATTTGTATCATTCCATGGTAATCAGCCCCTTTACTTTAAAAACAATTTTGTTGCCGTGACTCACCCCCTGCCACTTTGCAGTCCATGACTTCTGGGGCCACCCTCGCATTCCTGTTCATGCCTTTTTGCCCACCTGCACTCCTGTTTTAAATGCAATAGGACTTGTGTAAATGTGAGTTCTATTGCATTGCAAGTGCAAGTGCAATGAAAGCGTGAGCGCGCACAGCGCGCTCAATATAAACACAGCACGTTGTCCTGCCCGAAGTAGGACAACACTTCCTGTTTTTCCAGACTTTTGGTGTGCATGCATACTATGTAAGGCATCGCGCACATATAACATGTTAATTACTGTTTATATTGAGCTCTCTGTGCGGGCTTTCGCTTTCAATACTTCTGGGATACTCAACAAGTTCGTTAATCGCCATCCTGGGCCGGCGACGCCACGGGCTGTGGGGACACAGGTGCTGGTTGCTCCTCCTGGCAGTGCTGGGGCTCGGGTGGGGGCTACTGGTGTTTATACGAAGGGGGGGGGGTAGCAGGGCACCAAGGAAGAGGCAAGCATGAACCAGCACCAGACCAATACCTACCTGAGCCAGCGCATATTTATTTATTTATTTATTTTATTTATTAAAGTTTTGTATAGCGCTAGCTGGACCCGAGGGTATCAGAGCGCTTCACAACAAGTACAGAGGCATCAGACAGACATTGAGGACGGAAAACATGGCAAGGGACAACATGGGCGAGTACAGTCTGTACAATAGTAGCCAAGCGCAAAACAGGGCAGAAAGTCATAAGCAAGTCAACCAGCTCTGGGGTCACAGAGATAATGGAACTTCAAAGTCCAGGTGGAGTTCTAGTATGCTCCAGAACACTCGAAGGAAGAGGACTTTGAGTAACTTCTTGAATTTCGGGAAGGATGCGGTCATTCTGATGTGTGGGGGGATGGAGTTCCAAATCTTGGGAGCATTACCCGCAAAGGATTTGCTAGATGTTGTGTGTTTCTGGGATTTCAGAGGAATGAGTAGGAGCGTGTTGGAGATTCTGAGGCTTCTAGACTGACCGGCCCTTTTGAGCTTGTTGGCCAGGTATTCAGGTTTGCCTGTATGCAGGGCTTTGTATGTGAGGCAGGCTGTACGGAAGCTGGCTCGTTGGTCAATAGGGAGCCACTTCAGAACCTTAAGAGCTGGGGTGATGTGCTCATATTTCTTTGTTCCCGTGACCATTCTTGCTGCGGCGTTTAGGGTAGAGGTCAGAGGTCCCAGGTGCAATTAGGCTGTTCCAGTCAGAGTAGCAATGCCGTAGTCAATTCTGGAGAGTACCAGAGCCTGCGTGGCCTGTTTCAGGTCTTTCGTGGGGTGGAATGGTTTCAATTTGTAGAGAAGTTTCAGGTTCAGGAAAGCACTTTTGGCAGTTTTTGAGATGTGTTCTTTCATGACCAGTTTGGGGTCAAGGGTGATCCCTAGGGATTTTATGGAGTTCGATGGAACAAGAGGAACATTCAGGGCATTTAAGGCTTTGAGCCATTCTAGAATTTGGGGGTTTTCATCTTTGTTTGAGATGAGGAGCACTTCTGTTTTTTCTTCATTGAGTTTGAGGTGGTTGGATGAGAGCCAGAGTTGAACTTCAGTAAGTGTGCGGTTCAGTCTGTGGATGTCTGTGATCGACGTGGTTTCCAGATAGAGTTGTGTGTCATCCGCATAGAGGTGGAAGGGGATGTTGGCTTTCCTTAGAATTGAGGTGAGGGGCTCCATGTAGATGTTGAAGAGTTGTAGAGAGAGTACTGACCCTTATGGGACTCCTCTACTGATGGGAAGAATGTCCGATTCGCAGCTTTTCATTTACAAGAATATGAGATGTCTGAGGTGGAGGCCATGATGGGGCCAGGTAGCTCTAGGCAGGGGCGGGAGAGCTGGAGCTAGCGTGGGGGGCAGGGGATGGTGCCCCTGAAGGTCTCCTCAGGTCGTGGCATCGGGCTAGCGCAGCGGGGTCCCAAATGGAGTAGTTGGAGAGAGGAAACTCCTTATTCGCCTTTGCAGGTTTAAGAGAAGTCCGAGGTGGCGGCCATATTGGGGCCAGGCAGCCCTAGGTAGGGGTGAACAGAACTGGAGCTTGCGTGGGGGGGCAGAGTAGGGTGTCCCTGTAGATAGGCAATGGTCGACAGGCTCATGCAGCGGGGTCCCAGCTGGAGTTGTTAGGTGGGGAATCTCTTTCGTCTTCTGTAGATTTGTGGGGTGTCCGAGGGGGCGGCCATCTTGTGGCCAGGCAGCCCTGTGCAGAGGAGCAACGATCTTGAGCAGGCGGTGGGGGGGGGCAGAGTATGGTGCCCTAGAAGATTGGCACCTGTATTGATTGAAGCGTGGCGCGGCGGGGGCCCAAATGGAGCAGTAAAAGTCACAAATCACCTTTTATTGTCTTTGGTTTTGAAGGCAGGCCGCCATCTTGGAAGCAGGCAGCCCGGGTTGGACAATCACCTTTTTTGTCTTTAGATTTGGAGGCGGGCCGCCATCTTGGAAGCAGGCCGGGTTGGACGTCGGACGTCGCATCTCTTGGACCGGGGCGGGGGCCACGACCTCCCCGAAATGGGCCTTTCTTGCGTCTCATATGCGCGGAGCAGCGTCACTGCTGCAGTTCCTGGCACCTTGCTCCTCTCGGCGTGGTACCTCGCTGCTTCTTCGGGGCCGTGAACCTGGCCTCGCCGCAACCGGTAAGTGCGGACAGATTACCGGAGGGGGTGGCTGCGGGTGAAGGGGGGGCGCGAGCGACAGCACTGGCCCGGGAAGGGCGGGGGTCGCGGTACCTCCTCTCGTGGCGGTCTCCTCGCTCCGTGTTAATCTCGTGGACGCTTTCAGGGGCACAGGGCGCCAGCCGGTTCCGAGGTGGATCGCCGGGAGCGTTGTTAGGCAGTCCTTCCAGTGAGGGGGGATTCGGTGGGGTCTCTCCAGTCGGGATTAGCATCAAAAGTGATCCCTTGACCGGAGCTCATCCCAGTTACTCCCTCCTTGCGGCCATCTTGCTCACCTTATCTCTGTAAGCATATCCCTTCACCTGTGCCTGCCCGAACACTGAAACCCTCTGTGAGTGTTGGGGTAGGGAGGGCCGGGTAGCCGCTAACCAAAGGGGGAGGAAACAAAAAGGCTGTTGTGCAATGGAAGAGACAAATGGGCGTCTGCACTTTAGCATGCCTGGCCCAACCTGCCATACCCCTCCCCCCCAAAAGCCCACTTAACATAGTAGACCTGTCTTTCTTAGGCCTTTTAGGGGTAATCCTTCAGTTTCCCATCACTTTGAGCTTTGTTGCCACTATCCTTGGCCTTGATTTATATTTCTTTTTCATGTGTGGGACTCTCAGTGCTTCTGCTCTCTATCTCTTTGGTGCTCACCGACGTGTGTTGTTACTATGCCCTCTTGTTTCTCTCTCCTTTTTTACCCATCCCTCCTTTCATTCCCCGATGTTCTCATTATGCCTTTGTCACCCCTTTCAACCTAACCTTGCCTTTTTAACTCTTCTCTTACGTTTCTTCCCCCACTGTTCTGCCTTTAGCTCCGGCTTCTGTGTCAGCTGATGCATTCTCTTTCCTACCACTCCTTCACTGCTGGTTTACCTCGTTCTATACTGTTGCTCTCCTCCGCTATTACCTCACTGTATCAGTCACTCTTGTTTTTCTCTCTGTCCTTTTTGCTGCTCTCCCCCAGCTGTTTCTGCCCTCCCCATTTGCCTCTCCTTTTGCTCCCCCATTCCTGTTTCTCTGTCTTTCCCTCGATCCATGACTAGCGGTTTATCTCACCTTTAATCTCGAAAGCCACATCAACTCTACTCTCCCCACCCCCTCTACTGTTCACCTACCTGCACTGTCAACCCATCCCACTCTACGTTTCCCCGACCTCTGCTCGGCATACCCACCTCTCTATTCCTATTTTTCACCCATCTTTCTGTACAGCTAGCCCACCCATTGCTAAAGTCCATCTACCTCTCCCTACTGTCCATGCATTCCTCCATGCTTTCCCCAGATTTCACTTCCATTTTCCCATCTCTCTATGCTGGCCACCTATTCTTCTCTGTTGTCCACCTACCCCCTGTACAGTCAGCTCATCCATTACTACTGTCCACCTATCCTACCCTATAGTCCATTCACCTCTCTCTACTGTCCATCCTTTCCTCTTTGCTGTCTACAAACCTCTCTGCTTTCCACCCATATCTTAAAAATATCCACTAGTTCCTCTCTGGTATCCACCCATTCCACTCTACTGCCCTAAACCTCTCTTCAAACCTACCCATCTCTCTATGCTGTCCACCTATTCCTCTCTGGTGGCCACCCATACCATTTTGCTGCCCCAAACCTCTCTTCTGTTTGGAGGTTGAACTATGACACAGAGGGACAGACTCCAAAAAATGGTTTATGGAGAGATACAAAACCATGCAGACAAAAACTTTGAATGCAAATAACAATAACTTGAAAACGGATTGTGCTGACCGTTTAGTTAGCTTTTGGGTACTTCATTTATTTTCTTTTATTGCTGGTGAATATAGACTTTCTGGGCACCATAATGCAGGCAATCATCGTGATTCTAAAAAAAATATAAAGTGCTATTTTTTGCCTTGGAAAATAGTTCAGTTTCCCAGTACTTGCAGTGTAGCAAACAGCAGAGAATAAGGAGTGCTCAGCCGACAGTACAGTAATGGGTGATTAAGCAGATGGGTTTAGTATGTAGTGGAAAACAGATCTCTTTATGGCAAAGTAGAGCAAAATACAAGAATGCATCTCCAAATTTCTTTAATTGGAGAATAAATGGGGTAGCTATGTGGTGGTAGGCTATTGCAGAGTTTGAACATACACCATAGACTTATTTGTGAACGTTTATCGTGCATAACCTCCATTAATGTCTATTAATAGTGTTCACTGCCCAGCACTGAAAGAAGCTAGAAATACATATTTGCTTCCTTTAATATAAACATTTACGTTGGACTCTCCTCAGGATTTGATGGACTTGCTGCAAAACCTACCAAATACATTTGCATGTTTTGTAGTGTGCACATTAAAAAACAATCACCTGTTTATTGAATGGATGTAATATTATTTGGACTTATGAATGATAAGGAACATTTTATGTATTTTGATTGCCAATCTTTTTAATATGCTGATTGTAGACCACAGGGTATGTCAAAATCAATAAAAAAATAAACTTGAAACTTCATTTTGACAAGCAGAGGAAACATGAGGTGGATTAGTGCGAGTGGAGGACCTCTGCTAGTTGAAAGTTTCCTTATATGAAAAGAAAGGGCACTACATGGACAGGGATGCTGGTCTTCGGTGTGCTGGAGAGACCAGAAGAGAGCAGCAAGTGGGAGCTTTGTGGGTCCTCCTAAGTGTGCCATTTAATTGTTAGGAAAAGGCTTGAGGGTGTATTGTGTTTTCTTTACGTTGGTGTAGGCGTTTAGTTGAGGAGGAGTGGCAAGGGAAGTGCTACTGGCTGTGTGTGTACTCGGACTAGTAGTTGGGCTACTGTGTTGCTTGTTTGTGTGATGCTCTGTGTAAGGCTCAACAGAGTCTGTGTACGAGCAGGTGGTGGAGAAAGTTTTGGAACTCCATGCAAATCACGCAGGGTGGTGCTTATTTTCCCTCCATGTTAAAGAACAGTAGATGTTACAGCACACAGGCAAATGTGCTGCAAAGCTAAATGCATATAAGGTTCGAAATGCGAGACTGATTGCATTGCAAATGCTTGTTATAATTTCTAAAGGAAATGCTTTAGGTATTACAGTTTTGATTACATCAAGACGTAAGGCGTGCCATACTTTTTATATAAATATAGAAAGTTAACAATCTAGTAGTTCATCAGAATAATGTGAAGAAGCAGAGGTAGGGGCACAGACTCGGAAAATCGAGGGCAAGGAAGAGGGTCCAGAGGCAAAAAGTTGACCATTTTGGGCAGGCGGGAGGGACATGGATGTAAGGGAAAAGTGGGGTAGGGGCAACAAACCAACCATGCAGGACTGGCAAGAGAGGATGTGGCAATAGAACAGACGATTGAGGGCAGAAGGAAGAAGCAGTAGCAGTACAACCAAACATGCCAACAGACCAATTCAGACAGGAGACTCCCAATGTTTTGAAACCCAAAAGGGCTTTATTTTATCTGTCTCCTGCCTAAAATCTCCTATTTTTGAAAGTAACTGGTTGGAGAAAATCAATTTCTCAAGCTTTTTTTTCAAAATATTCCTCTAACAAATTCAAAATGTTGGCAAGATTGGTGTATTGGAACATGGAGGGCAGGAGGAGTGGCATAGATATATGGACTTGGATAACAGAGGGCAGGAGGTAGATGGACAGGGTCACCAAATTGGCCTTACAGTGCAGGCGTCAGCAGCACAATACACCACACAGTGCAAGTGGGACGGCAGTGCAGGACAACGGACCATGGAAAGCAATGAAGAAGGGGCAGGGCCATGCACATGGACAAATGCTGGCAGAGGGGAAGAGAAAAAAGCAGCAAGCTGGCCATACCAGATAGACAGGAGAGAGAGAGTTGCAGAACAACAGACCATGAAGGGCAGGAAGGGTTGGGGTGGCACGACAATGGACAAGACAAGGCAGGAAGGGTGAGATAGGACCCTGCACATGGAAAACAGAGGGCAAAGCACACAGGGAGCAGAGCAGGATCAGTAAGCTGACCATGGAAGGCAGGCAGGCAGGATGGCCACTGGAAGCACAACACATCATGGAGAGCAACAGTGAGACTATAATGGCTGACCATACAGTGCAGTTAGGAGGGGCTGTGGCAGCAAAGAAGACCATGCATGGCAAGCGGGAGGATTAGTGGCAGCACAATGCCCATAGTGGACAAGAGGGAGGGGGCAGGGGAAGGCACAAAGGAGAATGAAGGACAAAAGGAAGGGGTAGGAGCTGGACACAGACAAGAGAGGACATTGAAGGGGCAGGCAGGAGTAGCACTTCCAGAACAACTGAGCACAAAGGGCAGAAAAATTGACCATGTAGGGCAGGAGGGAGAAGATAAAGGCATGGAAATAAGACAGGCAATGGGTTTCTTATTTAACATTAAAAAGAAACTAGGAATTCACTAAAAACACAAAGGTTACAAGGATGTTATAGCTAGGTTCAGATTTTACACAAACAAAACCATAGAAATTCAGCTGCTATTGTTAGAGATATTAAATATAACTTGTGATCTAAGGTAACCATAACTCGAGCCCTCGCCATGCACTGCTATTTAACTCAGATATTACATCACATATGACATCTTCTATCACATTATTGATTTAAAAAAAAAAATATTTTTATTCACTTTTTGTCAATGAAACAGCTCTCACGATACATCATATTGCTGTTGGAGATGTTACAACATTACAAACATGCCTATAGGAAGCATACAATATTCCGAGGCTGCATGGAGTAGGGGCATGGGTCCGCTAATAGGGGTAGTGGAACAGGGGACTGTGCGTGGAAAGAGGAAGATTGGTAACGGGAGCAGTGTTACTGTGAGGGAGAGGGGAGAACCCCCCCCCCGAAGGGGAGAGAAACAACCGGGGAAGACAAGGGGGGGAGAGGGGCGAAGACTGAGCCTAGGGAGTAGGGCTAAGCAAATTGTACAGGGCACATCTGTAGAAAAGAGGGGTGAGGGATGGGGGAAGTAGGGAGAGACGGAGGGGGTGGAAGTGAAAAGAAGCGGGGCGGAAGCCGGTGCTACGGGCCAAGGCATGGGGGGCTATGTTATGTGCACCCTATTGAGGTAGTAATGTGGCCTGGGGTGTGGTGGCAGGTTGAGAGGTACTCAGGGTGTCTCGCTTGTGAGCTGACAGAAACTGGTGGGACAGTGTGGCCCATTCTAGAGATATAGGGCGTTTGTGCTGGCCCTTCGCTTCCTCCTCCCTCAGGGCGTCTTCCTCTGCTGCGGCCCACTTCCTCACCGCCCCCACCCATGTCTCGAAAGAGGGTCCGGCCATCGCTCGCCATTGCATGGCTATGTTCCTCTTGGCTAAAAGCAAGGATAGAGCAGCGTATCTGACCTGCACCTTGTGTGTCTTCGTTCTATCACATTATTGATAATATCACTGTAACATTTGCAGTAAAATTATTGATGACAAAACCGTGCATGGAGCGGGTGTTATAGTTCCCTTACAGCACAAGTTATAATTATTTGAAATAGCTCTAACTTTATCTGCTGAATTTCTATGGTTTTGTGTGTGCAAAATCTGAAACTAACTATAATGTCCCTGTAACCTTTAGTTGTATATATATATATATATAGTGATATAGATATAGATAAATAGTTAGGACCTAGTTTCCATGGAAAGGTCATATTACATTTTCTGGGGAGACAGCCATTACAACGCGGGCTTTACACCGCGCTACCATTACGACGCAGCCATCAAAATGCAAGTCGTTACAATGACTTGCGCTGGATGGCGCTATATACTAAGGAATATTATGATTTACTATTCCAACACCTTCCCTACTGTTACGTAGGCTGGAGTTGGAATAGTAAATCATACTATTCCTAAATCCAGCACCTACAGCGCAAGTCATAATGACTTGAGTTGTGATGGATGCGTTGTAATGGAAGCGCGCTGTTAAGCCCGCGTTGTCAAGACATACATCCCATTTTCTGTTAACTTTGGTGCCATTTGATGAATCTTCATGAAATTTCCAAAACTGATACGACGCTCACTTCAGCTGCTGCCTTGAAAGCTTTGGGGTGATCCGTCAAGCAGGAACCGAGAACCAGTGAATACTTAAAAGTGCGTTTCCCCCATGTTAATTCCCATATGACCTTTATACACGGCTACAGCCCGAACTGCTGAACAAAATGACACTAATTTTGGCAGGAAGGTAGCTGTTGGTCCAAGGAAGTGCGTTTTGTGATTTGGTGTAAATCCAATCAGTAGTCACAGAGTTATTTAAAGGTTTTTCAGATATATAACTTGGGATGCGGAAGATCCGCGACCCGATCAAGATCTCGTACTGAGATCTGATTGGCTTCCAACATTTCAAATCAGGTGTGTTGGCAGCCATCCTGTGACTGAGTTGAACCGAGTCACAGGAAAAAACATTACAAACAAAGAAAAGGAATAAGGGTAGAAACACCCTGACCCCCTAGGCCTCTTAGGAAGTCCCACAGGGGCGGAAAATCAATTTGAAAAGGACCCTCAAGAGCCAAGGGGACTTTATCCCCCATCAAGTAGTGCACCAGGAGGCATTTTGCAGAATAGTTTGATAAAGAGGGCGTGCCATCCAAAAACCTCTCAGCAATCCAGCTGTGTGGGACTTGCTGGAGGTAACAGGAGGGGTAGTTGGCCCCCAAGGACCCACAAGAGCTAAAGTGACTTCTTCCCCCTACTAGTAGTGTACCAGGAGGCATGTTTGCAGAGTGGTGGAGAAAGAGGGCATGGCCTCCGACAGCAATCCTGTTGTGTGGGACTTACTGAAGGTAAGATGAGGAGTAGTTGGCCTCCAAGGAGTTCCTTGGAAGCCAACTACCCCTCCTGTTACATAAAATAAGTCCCATACCGGAGGATGGCTAAGAGGTCTTCACCTCTTTTCTCCAGATGCCACACCTCCTTTCTCCACCACTCTGCAAACACACCTCCTGGCACATCACTTGTTGGGAGATG
Organism: Lissotriton helveticus; assembly: GCF_964261635.1. Taxonomy (NCBI): domain Eukaryota; kingdom Metazoa; phylum Chordata; class Amphibia; order Caudata; family Salamandridae; genus Lissotriton; species Lissotriton helveticus. The sequence goes on along the minus strand of NC_136057.1, from coordinate 802,977,431 downwards.
AAGCCCCCTGTACCCCTGAGGTACCTTGGGGACCAAGAAGTCCTCCTGGCCAATGGAGCATAATTTTGTCTCCACTTTCTCTTATATTTTCTTTGTTCAGCTTTATTTTTTATTTTTCTATCAGCTTTTTTTACTGTTTACACTATGTAAGTGAAATAGTGGCACTAAACCAGCATTTATGTCAAACGTGGCACATTTTAGGAGCTTTCTGCACCCAGACATGTCTAGCATAATCATAGCAGCTAGGTGTTAATTTACCTATGAAGTATACCCTTTAAAACAGTGACTATGGCATCCTACATTTGTGAGCAAAGTACATCCAATGTGAAATTATACACTTCAAAATGGCTCCGTTATTGTAAACATTTGGTTGTCCATTGTTTATGTTGAAGTACCTGTTGAGATAGGAAATGCTCTAGAGCACAGACATCGTGATAAAGGCTTTGTATGCCAAAATGCGTCTGACGCTACACAGGTTATTTGTTCTGCCCAGCTGATTAAATCAACGTAACCCTACTTGGAGTGCAGTTTCATGATTTCATAGTTTGCGGAAGTACCAGGATTTGTAAACGCCCAGGCGTGGGCGTTCTACAAGCACCCTTGTGCTGAATGGATATATATATATATATATATATATATATATAACACACCCCTCCGTAGGAAGAATCAGAGGCTGCCACGGGGAAGCTGGAGGGAAAACACTTTATTGCTGAATAGGCATAATGCATTTCGGCCTGGCAAAGGCCTTCCTCAGATGCCGTCTTAAAATTGCTGGCGACTATGCTGCTCGCTTAAATAATGCCTGCCTCAGTCCCATTGGTTACGGGGCGCCACACCTTCAGGTGGAGTGAAGTCACACAGCCTGCTGTTCGTGGGAACTGCAGGCCCCACAATGCATCAAATCAGGTAAGAATTGCTGTCGGTGTCGGTGTCGGTATATATATATATACCTACTGGCAATAGCCAGTAGGTATATATAGTTAGGATTGTTTTCCATAGGGAAATCGCAACATTCTATTGGGAATAACTTTGGCGCCGGTTGAGGAATCGTCCTGAAATTTTCCTTAGCTTTGCCTCGCGGCGCTCCGCTCCTTCCCTGAAAGTTTGGGGGGGATTCGTCAAGCGGGGGCCGAGATAAAAGGGGGGTCCCAAAATGTGTTTTCCCCATGTTAATTTCCATAGGGCGGTTATACTCACTTTTAGCCCGAACGGCTGAATGGTTTTCCACCAAACTTGGCAAAATTGTAGGGACTGGTAGCCCGATGTGCCCTTGCTATGTCTCAAGATATGTGCTCCAGTGGTTTTCACAAAAATTAACTTTGAAAAAATATATATTGGGCTATATATATGTTAGAGCCCGAATGTAGCCCAATGTAGCCAATGTAGCCCAATGTAGCCCAAAGATGGCCACCAGAGATAAAAAAAAACAAATGTAGCCCAAATATCAGCCAGATGTAGCCCAACTATAGCCCAATGACAGAATGTCCCAGAGTGTTCTAAAGAACAACTAGAGCGCTAACAGTCTTACTTATGACAAAAGTATGGCACACCTGAAGTCATCTTGATTGGAATAAAGTGTTAACACTTAAAACATTTAATTTGCAAAGGAACAAAATGAGGGGGTTCATTTTGCCATAGAAATATGATTAGTGCTGAAGAAAGAAAAATTAGGGCACATTTTGAGTGACTTCTCAAATCCTCTTATATTTCATTAAACACATTCTGATATGCAGTCTCCCAAGATTGCCACCAGAGACAAAAGAGCCCAAATGTAGCCCAAATATCAGCCAGATGTAGCCCAACTATAGCCCAATGACAGAATGTCCCAGAGCGTTCTAAAGAACAACTAGAACGCTAACAGTCTTACTTATGACAAAAGTATGGCACACCTGAAGTCATCTTGATTGGAATAAAGTGGTAACACTTAATACATTTAATTTGAAAAGGAACAAAATGAGGGGTTTCATTTTGCCATAGGAATTGTATATATATATATATTCACTGAAAAAACCATAGGTTACACACCAGTTATAGTGAGGAATTAGCATTTAAAAAACCTTTGAAATTCACTGAAAAAACCATAGGTTTCAGGCCTTATATAGTTAGGAATTAGCATTTAAAAAAACCTTTGAAATTCACTGAAAAAACCATAGGTTTCAGGCCTTATATAGTTAGGAATTAGCATTTAAAAAAACCTTTGAAATTCACTGAAAAAAACCATAGGTTTCAAGAGTTATATAGTTAGGAATTAGTTTTTAAAAAACCTTTGAAATTCACTCAAAAAACTATAAGTGTTAGTGGTGTTATAGTTAGCTGGACATTTTACTCATACAAAACCAATGAAATTGCTCCTATATAGTTAGTTGTACTAACTATATTTCGCGCACCCGCAATCCACTGCTGATGATGTCACATATTAGATCATTCATGACATGGTCAGTGACATCACTGATGACATCTCAAATGACATCACTGATGACATCACTGATGACATCATCCACGTGACAATCACATACACCTTTTCATACACTATTACAATTTTTCATCACTGTTTGTAAAATACAGAGTATCATATTTAAATCCATTGTCACAGCAATACAAGTATCTAAAAATCCACTCAGTGATTCATAGATGTATACACACATCTAATCACTTACCTATGGATTCACTCATACATGCTGTCAATGAACAATAGAACACTATCAAAAATACTTATACATCTATATCGACATTAAACAACAGCACGCATCCTATTCACATATGAAGTCATCCTACTCACTTATGCAAACAATGGATCATACTTACATATTTACTTAGCAAAACACATATACAAACACCACTTCTTCTATTCATTTAGATAGTAAGTCATACTTAGTGAATTATAAAATCATTATTACAAGTATACAGTTATCCATACAGTCACTCACACAATCATTGTGTCTTATGTATACTTATTTTTATACAACAACTGACACATACACTGCCTTTTATTTTTCTAGTCTGTTGGACCTGAACCTTTGAGAAATATATTTGCTCATCACCACACCCATAAAGAGATTCCCTCACCCAAACTGTTAGAACATGTAGTTTTAACTTCATATATCTACTGAATCAACTATTCACACATCTTTGGACAGTCACACACCCCCCACCGAACCACACACACTTTCACACTCCCATACAAATACTCAGTTAACTAATCAATAACTAATATAGACTTTCACATAGCTAGTAACCAACTGTAGAATCAGTTTACACAACAACTGACAAAGTGATACAGATATTCACACAGTTTAGTCACTATCTACTATATTTAGTGAGACATTATAAATTGGTCAAGTAAACAGTCAATTACACTGCTACTAAATCCTCCATCCAAATATTTATTTATATATATCCACTCATTCTTCAATGTAAATTGCTATATATATAATGCATATTTAAATAACGAAGCAAACCACATTCACTGGATGATACGGAGGAAGTAGTATTGTGCCAAAACGCCATATTTATTCAATTAAGCATAGTCCCGCCCCAATGGGTGACAGCAGTGTTGTATTATGGTGATGATAGTCTGACTGCTCCAGGACTTGCATACCCGATGACCCCTGTGGGTGTTGCTCTCACCGTGCACAATTCCAACCAAGTGGTAAGTGAAATTGTTCATAAAATCCAAATGGTAGTGAGAACTTGGAGCAAATACTGTTCTGCTCACCAAAGTGGTCTGGAGGCCAGGCCCCCTCCACTCCAATGAGCGCCTGCGGTAGCGGGCACTCAGAACCGCTTGATAAGCGGCGGGACCTCTCTGCGGCCGGGCCAGCCGCTAAACACAGAAAGCACCAGGTTGCCCCAATGGAGAGATTACTCGTGGAAGGGTAAACACACACAGCCTCCTGTAGCAGCAGCTTCAGCATGCCTTCGTCACTCACTTTGCAAACAGCCAAACACGTTTCGAGCCTTGATTGTCTCTTGATCACTCGCATGCACCAGATACGGAGTAAGCAGTATTGTGCCAAATCACCATATTTATTCAGTTAAGCATGGTCCTGCCCCAATGGGCGACATCAGTGTTGCATTATGGTGATGGTAGTCCGACTGCTCCAGGACTTGAATACCCCATGACCCCCGTGAGTGTTGCTCCCTCCGTGCACAATACCAACCAATTAGTAAGTGTAAATGTTCATAAAATCCAAGTGGTAGCGAGAACTTGGAGCAAATACTGTTCTGCTCACCAATGTGATCCGGAGGTCAGGCTCCCTCCACTCCAATGAGCACCTGCGGTAGCGGGCACTCAGAACCGCTTGATAAGCGGCGGGACCTCTCTGAGGCCAGACCAGCCGCTAAACAAAGAAAACACCAGTTTACCCCAATGGAGAGATCACTCGTGGAAGGGTAAACGCACACAGCCTCCGGTAGCTGCAGCTTCAGCATGCCTTCGTCACTCACTTTGCAAACTGCCAAACGCGCTTCGAGCCCTGATTGGCTCTTGATCACTGGCATGCAAAAGATACGGAGGAAGCAGTATTGTGCCAAATCGACATATTTATTCAATTAAGCATAATCCCACCCCAATGGGCGACAGCAGTGTTGCATTATGGTGGTGGTAGTCCGACTGCTCCAGGACTTAAATACCCAATGACCCCTGTGGGTGTTGCTCCCTCCGTACACAATTCCAACCAAGTGGTAAGTGTAGATGGTCATAAAATCCAAGTGGTAGCAAGAACTTGGAGCAAATACTGTTCTGCTCACCGATGTGATCCGGAGGCCAGGTCCCCTCCACTCCAACGAGCACCTGTGTAGCGGGCACTCAGAACCGCTTGATAAGCGGTGGGACCTCTCCACGGCCGGACCAGCCTCTAAACACAGAAAACACCAGGTTGCCCCAATGGAGAGATCACTCGTTGCCAGTAGGTTGTTATAGTTAGGACCTTGTTTCTATTCAAAAAGCATTTTTTTAAATGCCCATATCCTTGGCGTAGTTTGACAAATCTTCATGAAATTTTCAAAACTAATGGCCCACTCACTTTAGCTGCGGATCACGGAGTGATTCATCAAGCGGGGGCTGAGAAGGAGGGGGGTACAAAACATTTTTCTCCATGTTAATTTCCTCAGGAAACTGTTGATGTACCTACAGCCTGAATTGCTGAACGGAATTACACTAAATTCTGCAGAGAGTTAGCTCATGGTCCAGAGTGCACTCTTTTTGTAAAATAGTGTAAATATGTTCAGTAGTTCCTGAGAAGTATATACGTTTCTCAGATATACAAACATGGCCAAAGAGGATGCACAAACCCTCCCAATCTCGAGCCTGCAATCTGATTTGCTTACAACACTTCAAACCAGGAAGTGTTGGCTGCCATCTTGTGACTCGGTTGAACAGAGTCACAAGAAAAAAGATCCAAAATTGAAACAAATTAAGGAAAGGGGTCAGGGTAGAAACACCCTGACCCCCTAAGCCTGCTCATGGGGTCCCACAGGGACCCCAAGGAGCCAAAAAAGCATTTAAATTTACACAAATTCACATTTGATTCGCGAATCCAGCAAAAATTGTAAAAAAAAACAAAGCTTGGGCCTCTGCGCTTCTTTTTCTTTAAGCTCCCGGGTGGGCCAGGTCCCAAGGGCAATGAAATAATGCGATGTGGGTGCCCACATGGGCCCCTCCATGCCCCAGGGACCGCCACCTCCCCAGGGCTTATGGATCAAATGCAGGGGGCTACACAGCCCCCTGGCAGCCCCGTGGACCTCCACCTCCCTGGGGCTGAATTCTAAAAGATGCATTGGAGGCTCCTGCCCCCCACAGAGCCCTGAGGACTGACCCCGCCCTGGGGCTAGTGTTAAAATGAAAGTGTGGGGGGGGCTTGAACCCCCACACAGCCCCGATGACCACCACCACCCGGGGCTTAAATATTGTTGGAGGGGGTCATGCAGCCGCCTTCCAGGAGCCCTCCATGGTCCTGGGACTCACCCACCCCCAGGGCCGGCTTCAGCAATGTCCAAGGGTGCCCACCCTGGGACATTGCAGTTTGCTATGCCAAGCCATAGTAAACTCTGCTTCACTTCATGGAAGTGAGAGCATTGAAAATGCTCTTGCTTCCATGAGGCAAAGCTGAATTGTTTTTGGACAGAGGGAGGTGCATGTTTGCAGCTCCCTCTGCCCAAAAGCATTGCTGGCTCCCACAGGAGTCAGGGAGCCGACAGGGACAGTGGGGGCCATGAGACGCCCACCAAGGTCCCCAAGGTTGTGGCCAAGCACCAAGGGATTGGGTCCCTGGGGCTGAAAATGGCCTGGAGGAGGGGGGCCAATCTGCCTCCTCCCTTTAAACTTAAATAAACAACTAAGAAAATGGTTGGGCCCTGGGCGAGGGGGTCCCTGGGGCCAAATTCGGCCTGGGAAGGGGGGCCCTCCTCTTTAAAAAAATAGATACAAAGGCCAAGCCCCGGGTCATGGGGCCCCGGGGCTTATATGAGCCTTGGGAAGAGTGCCGTGTGGCTTCCCTCCCGTTTTATTTTAATTTTAAAATAAAAAATGGGTGAGGCCCCAGGGAAAGGGTCAAGGGAGGGGAAGGGGGCCCATCTGGAGGGGGCCCACCTAGCCTCCTTTGTAATACAACCCCCCAAAATAATCGCTGGAGGCCCCACCCCCTTTCTCCACTACTCTGCAAACTCGCCTCCTGGCGTGCTCTTGGTTGGGGGATGAAGTCCCCTTCACTCCTTAGGGTCCTTAGGGGACAACTAGACCACCTGTTACCTCCAGTAATCCCCACACAGTGGGATTGCTGAGAGGTGGTTGGAGGCCACGCCCCTTTTTCTACCACTCTGCAAACGGGCCTCTCGGCACACTGCTGGTGGGGCAATGAGGTCCCCTTGCATCCTGAGGGCCTCAGGACTAAAGTGGACTTCATCCCCCAAGCAGCAGTGTTCCGGTAGGCATGTTTGCAGAGTGGTGCAGAAAGGGGGTGTGCCCTCTGACCACCTCTCAGCAATCCAGTTGTATGGGGCTTTCCGGAGGTAACAGGAGGGCTAGTTAGCCCCCAGAGACCCTAAAGAGGCAAGGGGACTTTATCCCCCAGAGCGACTGGGGGTGAGTGTTTGTACTGTCAACGATCCGTCCATCACCACCATTGGTTTTTCTTGGTTCGCCCTAAGTTGGCAGGGTATGCTCAGACGTGAGTCCCTTGCTCACTTTGCCACTGGAGTCAAGCAAGCCCGGCTGAAGACGGCTGTAATGCCAGAAACCGGTTCTGGGAAGCTTGATTCCGGTCCAGGGAAGACATGGCTTGGCAGTTCGGGCTGGACTGTTCCCATGAGGCACAGGGTCAGACTGATTTGCATATGGCCATGTCTGAACTGGGGTGGCGGAGTGAGCTAAAGAACGGTGATGGATTAAACCCAGATCAGTTGACTGGCGGTGAGTGTTTGTACTGTCAACGCTCCGTCCATCACCACCTTTGGTTTTTCTTGGTTCGCCCTAAGTTGGCAGGGTATGCTCAGACGTGAGTCCCTTGCTCACTTTGCCACTGGAGTCAAGCAAGCCCGGCTGAAGACGGCTGTAATGCCAGAAACCGGTTCTGGGAAGCTTGATTCCGGTCCAGGGAAGACATGGCTTGGCAGTTCGGGCTGGACTGTTCCCATGAGGCACAGGGTCAGACTGATTTGCATATGGCCATGTCTGAACTGGGGTGGCGGAGTGAGCTAAAGAACGGTGATGGATTAAACCCAGATCAGTTGACTGGGGGTGAGTGTTTGTACTGTCAACGCTCCGTCCATCACCACCTTTGGTTTTTCTTGGTTCGCCCTAAGTTGGCAGGGTATGCTCAGACGTGAATCTCTTGCTCACTTTGCCACTGGAGTCAAGCAAGCCCAGCTGAAGACGGCTGTAATGCCAGAAGCCGGTTCTGGGAAGCTTGATTCCGGTCCAGGGAAGACATGGCTTGGCAGTTCGGGCTGAACTGTTCCCATGAGGCACAGGGTCAGACTGATTTGCATATGGCCATGTCTGAACTGGGGTGGCGGAGTGAGCTAAAGAACGGTGATGGATTAAACCCAGATCAGTTGACTGGGGGTGAGTGTTTGTACTGTCAACGCTCCGTCCATCACCACCTTTGGTTTTTCTTGGTTCGCCCTAAGTTGGCAGGGTATGCTCGGACGTGAGTCCCTTGCTCACTTGGCCACTGGAGTCAAGCAAGCCCGGCTGAAGACGGCTGTAATGCCAGAAACCGGTTCTGGGAAGCTTGATTCCGGTCCAGGGAAGACATGGCTTGGCAGTTTGGGCTGGACTGTTCCCATGAGGCACAGGGTCAGACTGATTTGCATATGGCCATGTCTGAACTGGGGTGGTGGAGTGAGCTAAAGAACGGTGATGGATTAAACCCAGATCAGTTGACTGGGGGTGAGTGTTTGTACTGTCAACGCTCCGTCCATCACCACCTTTGGTTTTTCTTGACTTTATCCCCCATCCAAGTAAATAGTTTGTGCTTCAGAGGAAACACTTTATCTACCACACAGTCAAAATATTATTTTTGTTTGAGTGCTGCTCTTCATGGCTTAGTGATCCATATATTTTGTACCAATTTCTGTATTATTTCTAAACATACTTATTTCTTTAAATTGTTTCCACCTCCTTGTCAAAGGACATGATTGTTTAATAGCATTTTTTAATTTTATCTGACTTACTCCTGGTCCATTACATATTTGGAGAGGTAAAGTAAATATACAGCAGCAGTGTAAGTAATGGGTAAGTTACTATAGTAGTTATTCAAAGTTCAAGTTTCTGTGTGTTGCTGCATTTGTAAATAGTTAAATAAGTTACGTTATGTTATGTTTGTTTGTTAATTGTTTGGTTTTAATTGAATTCTAATATGTTAATAAAATGTACTTGTAATGTTATAAATATATTTATTATTGATTTAAATTAAGAGTCACAAACACACCCATACAGGTCCTCATACATGACTCACATATCTATGCAGTCATTCACACAGGTACTGACGCACGCACACACTGTCACACACCCACTTAAAAATGGGATTTACTCCTGCCTTCGAAATAAATAAATCTCTGAACATGTTAATGGGTCGTCAAATATTCTGTGAATTCACACAATCGTGTTAGTATTTTCGTTTTCGAAAAACTTCAATGGAATTCCCACCATGGAAACCATGTTCCCCACCCACTAAATAGATTTTCTATCATGGAAACTTCCGAGTATATTAATCCCTTTACGAGTGTAGTTTTGCTCCTGTATAAAGGTCTATTTGCATAAATGGTGGGCAGGTGAGTGTGCTTCGTCCAGGTCAGTGTGCGTGTACTATATAAAAGTATTACCTTTTATCTTTGTGGTTATTTACTGCTTCTAACTATTGCTTTAAATGGCAGGCAGCTGCTATCTTTACTCCAAGTCAACACACACATTCCTATGATTAATGTGTTTTAATGTAATTTGCAAGCTCTATTAATTAAGGTTCCTTATTCTACAGTAACTTGGTCAATTCCTTTAGATTTACCCTCAGTATTTTTATTTTTACTCATTTACATCTATTTCTGAACCACTCTAATGTTCCTATCTTGTTTACTTTCTTTGTACAGTAAGAGTATTAAAATACACGTTTCTAGTCACCATGAAAACACGATTATTTGTATCAGTGGTTTTGAAATTGCTTTGCAACACTCCTCTCGAATTTGTTTGAGATCGCGTTTCCTCGAAAAAACTCTCCAAACAAAAAACTATCATGTGTTGGACTTATAATCGGGTTGTTATTAACACTAAGTATTACACGCTACCATGAGTTCAATATCTGTACACCCTGTCACTATGTGCACAATGATTTGCAGCAATATACAAGACTCTCGGAGTTTGCCCTTTGCCATGTAAAGTGTTCTTCTTTGTAAAAGTCACTAATATGCTAATTTTAGTTTTTCTTTTCGGTTGTTATTGTGTGATCGATTCCTTGCTGATATAATGAACCACCAAAGGAGCCCTGACAAATGTTTCACTGTTGAATTCACTGACATTGACAAATGGCATTTCATAAATGTATCCCTCAGATGATTCTAAATTTAGCAGCCTGGTTGTGGAGATCCTTCAAAAGCCGGGAAAGCAGTTTCTACAGAGGCTATAATGGTGTGTAGGTTTTACCCATTTTCACGAAGCAGCATCACAGTGGCCCCCAGGGAGAGTCAAGTTTGATTCTCTCTTCCTGCTAATTTAGGAGTTAGTCTCGTGAGTCACACCAGTCATGGTGGATCCCATTGCCTACAATTAGGAAATATGTTAATTCTTTGAAATAGTATTTGTAAAATATTCAGAAGTCAGCTTAATGCATAGAAACACCAGTATTGTTACCCAGCCGTTAGTATTCAGTAGATTCTTACTCTGCCATGTGCATAAATAGATTAAATGAGCTAGGTCGGATGTTTAGTATTCAGATGTGTAAAGATTAATAACCACTCGGCAACTGCAATATAACATGGTAGCATTTAATAGTCGTTTATTTAAGACAGCTGCAATCCAATTCAAATGTGCAATAACCTGCAAGAACTTTTTCTGAACATTATAAGGATTCAAAATCGCACTATAGGATGAATGAATTTACACAAGAGTAATTCTCTTATGGAGGGTTGTAGTGGGTCTGCTAGGCCATGCTATATGTAAAGGGGCCTCTGTCACGCTAAATTTCATAAAGCAGAGGTACTGCATCTTTTTCAGAGATGTTGCTCCGTTTACTTTCCTCTGCTTAGACAATAAATAAAGCTAGAAACTTATGAAGCAGTTTGACAAATCAACATGAAACTGTCCAAAATAAAGTTCATCCACCTCAGGCCCTTCCTGGAAAGTTTCTTATCAATGTGCCAAGTGGGGCCAAGAAAAGGTGGCATCCCAAAAGGGTTGATTTCCAAGTTTATCACCTTAGTCTGCTCTGCTCTCAACACAGAAAGAACGACCGTATGGAGTTACAGCAAACAGCAGAACATTTTACACAGTGTGATTTTTTGGTGTAAATGAACTCAGCTGTTTTAGAGAAGTTCCTGTTTAAGTAGGTGCTTAAGGTGGTCAGGATGGGGTTAAAAAGTTCGGAATATCTGGCCAGTTCGTTCTATGGGAGCCCTGTGGTATAGAAAATGTAAATACCATGGCCTACCGATTGGGGGCTTTTTCTCCCGCTTGCAGTTTTGGTATTGTTGACCCTGTTCTGGTTCCACACAATCTAACTGGCGGACTACAACTCAGAGAAAAGTGGACGTCATTACAGGGCTTGGAGACTTGTTTTCCTTGTCCTATATTAGCTTTTAGAAAGTAGTATAAGAGGGCAGGGACAATCTAACCACCTGGGGCACTTCTGGGGGTGACCCATTGGGACTCCACAGGTGCCCCAAAAAAAAAAGAATTGTGCCACGGCACGGTGGTACTCCATAAGGACCCAGTACGGCCCTAACATGAGGTGCCACAGAACTTTGAAGGGGCCGTCACTCAAGCTTCACCCCATGATACCACAGGACTATCAAGTTTCTATGGGGGAAGATTGAACTGTACCACTGTACTATGGGAGTGAAGCATGAATGTCAGTAAAATGGGAGTACCATGGTAATGGCAAAAAAGTAATTAAATGAGCGTTGGGGATGTCCAGGGAGATATGTGTCCATGGAGGATTGGGGGAAGGACCTGGCCCCAATTCCCTCTCTAAGATCTTCAATGATCCATGAGATCCCAGCCACCAGGGCCTGACACAACCAGGATGGACTTTGGACCCATTTTTCTGGGATCAAAGGAGGGAGTAGACTGGGTGCTATCCCCACCCCTGTGCCCTTGTCTTGATCAGTGGTATACCCAGCATCAAGGTTACTGTTACAGCCAGAAAAGAGGGAACTGCCTATTTTTGGTGACACCTGCATTAAAGCAGGCAGGAGAAGAGGCATGGACCCGGCTCCTGCCTGCACTCAGGACGGGTGTCCTGAAACTGGGGAAGAAGGCAGGGGCTTAAGGGGCCTTTGGGCTCCCCACACAGCTCCCAACAGAGAGAATGGCTGTGAGTGCCTCAAGTGGAATCGGGGCACTGGTAAAAAAAAGTTAAGAGTGTGACCCAATGCTACAGTTCAGTTAACACAAAAAGCCACAATTTCAATAATCAAGTGTGACCTGATCAATTGGGACCAAGGTGCGTCCAATAAGCCCTTGCAAGGATGTCAATTGTGTAACTCAGCTTTTGTCATGCCTCAGGAAAGGTAGGGACACAACCAACAAATTAAAAACCATGTTTAGGTACTGTCAGAGGTATAGCAGCACCACCCCCTCCCCAGGTGTGTTGCTTAAAGGTCACTTTAATCTTTCTGGATACATTTTCAATGTTTTAAAGCACTCCCAGAGGTTATTCTTTTGTACATGAGGTCTGGAGTGAGGATCCCCCTGTTGGCTGGTCCTCAATCTGCAGTAACAACACATTAAAATAGAAATGAGTCTCCTAGAAAAGTATTATTAAAAGTATAATTATTTAATGTCTATAAAGTTATTGACAATGGAAGGCTATATGTTTTAATGATCATTAGTGAAAGATGGTACTATCACCAATGTTTTCAATTATGTTATATTAGAGAATGTTAATATTTTTGCTTTTTTATCAATGTGATGACATACTAACGAAGCCAGTAGGCTTGCCTTTTTGACAATGACACCTCCCCCCATATACTGTTTTAACTATAGGTGGGGTTATTGTGATTACATGGTAAAGTGCTTACTGGTGATGTGAACTGTTATAAGGGTGTCATAAAATTTATTTCAATCTACTAAATTGTATAAATTTGTAATGTAGTATTAGGTAGTGCATGCATAATAAAGAACTGTCCTTTTTTTGTAAGAGAAATCACAGAAAAATCACTGACTGGGCAATGATTTATTGAGTGTTGTTATTGGAAGCCAGGACAATGCGGTCGGTCCTTTCGTTATCTAGCTCCTCGTGCCTGGAATGACCTTCCGATTTCTCTAAGACAGGCTTCTAGCCTGATGTCCTTCCGAAAGGCCCTTAAAACATGGCTTTTCCCTTAGACCGCTGCTGTTCTTTTTTTTCTTTCATGCGTGTGTTACAATTCCCTTCAGTGTTATGTTTCTCCCTCTTTTAGTGGGTACCTTCGAAAAAGCGCCGGGATGCTCCAACTGGAGTGGCCGTGCGCTATAGAAGCTCAAAAATAACATAACATAACAATGCGGTACTAGCGCACACTACCTCTCCTGAGTAGGCCATGGACTTTTCTGCTTCCCTGGGAAAGCCAAGTGCTACATTGGGGTACTTGGTTAACATTAAAAGGGTCACATCCTTTATAACTAATTATTCAATTACTTTATACTAGCATTATACAATGAAAAAAAACTGAGTTTAAAGGGACATTACACGAAGGTGAAAATGTCAGTTAAAACATCTAAGTACACAAAACCACTGAAATTCACCAGCTATAGTTATCTCCAGTAATAATAACTCAAGCCCTAAAGTAACTATAACTCGCACTCTCAAAATGCCCACGTTTTTTTCTTCTCACTCCTGCTGATCTCAGAAATAGTATTAACTCCCCCAAGCCTAGAGGGAAATGGCATCTCTACCCCTCCCTTAATATGTTTTTTTCTTTTTTATTCAGGACAGGGATCTGAGTCCCCTAGTACTAGAATGGCAGCCATCACATCATTGTTGATGTGGTTGCAGCCAATCAGCTTTTATCAAGAGATCTGTCAGCTCTGCAGATCATCCTCAGCGTAAATTACTTATACATTTCCAACCCTAATCTTTAATTACTGAACAAAATGACACCAAATTACGAAAAGATAATTTTTGGGAGTATGTTTTGGCCTTCTGCCAAGTTTGAGGTAACTCTATTCAGCCATTTTAGCTGTAGCTGTGTCTAATTTCCTATGAAAAAAATGAATGGGGAAAACTAACTTTGAAAGAGCTATCTATTTCCACTAGAACTTTTGTTGTCTGCTACGACTGAACAGAATTACACAAAATACTTTCATGTTCAAATAAATTTGACAAGTAAATGCCTCTTGAAATAGCCAATATTGTTGTCAAAATCCTCAGTCATAGATATTAAATTCAAAATGAGCCTGATCGTAACCAGCCATACTATCATCAATAATCATATATTGACACATTTTATAATAGAGTAATGACCTCATTTAGTAGATGTTGTTTGCCTGTTATCTTACCCATTTGTACCAACATCTTGTTCAATATAACACAATTGTGTTTTCATATTTCAATTTAAGACTTACAGTGATGCACTGGAGACCAGCTCATTCTGAACGGTTGACCCGGTTAAAGATTTTACCTTTGCACTTAGTCTTTTCTCTGGATGTAGAAATCCTCCAACAGGGAAAGGTTGAAGTCTACATCTGCAAAAGTCCTCTCAAAGTCGAATACTATTTTGACAAGGGCCTGCTGAAGTCTTAGATTTGGACAGGAAAGTTCCAAGTGGGAAAATTAAAAATTCACACTTGCTGAAGTATTCTCATTGATAAAATACCTGCTGCACCTTCGACTGGTCAAGGTTTCTAGTCTGTGACTTAGTCTCTTTTTTGGGTTTTTAAAATCTCCACTGAGACAAGTTATGAAGCTGTAGCCATTCAATATAAACAAAAGCCAGATACTGTAACATTAAGGATTCTCTAAAGTGTTCTTTCTGGCATCAAAATGCTCTGAGCGTGACCAACTTGATTTATTTGCACGGAGAGGTCAAGCCTTTGCTGGGTTGCTTTGGTGGTTAGTCCCATTCCTTTGGAGATCTAAAACTTTTTACATCCCATGTTTTTCTTTCTTTGAAGCAGTTCTTCCATGCCCCTTCAAGACTTCCATGACCTCAGGTACATCACTTAGAGACCAGAGCTCACTCAAGCAGACACCACACCACCCTCACAGTCCTGTCAAGGTCCACTTGTTACTGATCACTTCCAGTAAAACGTCTCTTGTCATTTTTTGTGTCCTTGTAGCTACTGAGAAGGACATTCAGTTCAGTTCATAAACTTTATTTGGTTGAAAGAAAACAACCATAAAAGTACATAGATAAAACCCGCACAAATATATAAATACAAATATAAAAACCCCCAATCTCATCATCCAAAGCCCCAGAATGTTTAGTACATAAAACATAGTATGGTATACAATCAACTCTTCTAGTTCATATATACAATTAATTGATCACATATGAGCAGCAGTCAGTAAATTAAATCTAAGATAAAAAATCTGATAAAAGGGAATAAAAGCTGCATAAATATAATTTCCTGGTATAGTTTGATTTTCTTAATTTCATAGCAAAAGTGCAATAAAATAACACAACGACGGTCGCCTAGTGTCACCAAAAATTTCATTGCGACATTATAGGATCTAATATTCTGGGGAACAAACATAGGTATGACATAGAGTAACCTAGGATTCCGATACAATTTGAAAAAAAATAAAAAGTGCATGGTGGTTTGTTTACTTTGTCCATCACAGAGACAGAGATATGTATCGGAGGGGCAGGACCTCATATGGAGGAAAGCAACAAGATGATGCACATCTCAGCCTTATCAGCACAAATTGGTGCTACATATTGGTTACATATGCTAGGTAATCACTGTCCCCATCCTCCTAGTTCAAGGACTTATAAAATAATACTGACAATTTATTCCTCTCATCTCCCTCACGTTTGTCCAGCCTTGGTTTGAAAGAATACGTTTTTGTCCTACTCTTGGATAGTAATGTAAACCGGGTAGGGTCAGACCAGATTGATAGGTTATACATTTTACCAAGTCAAGTGTTAATGTCGGCTAGCCACAGTATATTTATGGCCTTATCCAGGGCTAGGTAATCAAAAATAATATGTTTTAGTAAAACTAAGCTCTTCCTTTGCCCAGAGTGATGTCCATAACAGCATGGGTCTCAGCAAAAGGTGGTCTTTTAAAAACTGCAAGCCTACCTCACTGTGAACTATAGAGTTGGATGCACAAAGTGGCAAGCAAAAAACTGTTTTAGAAATTTGTTTTCCTCAATTTGTAGGGTATAACCATTAGCATGGCCTCCAAGGCCTGAACCGTATATGGCAGTAGTCACACCCTTAGCTTTATATATAGCTACCATTTCCCTGATGGGTGTACTACCCAGTTTGTAGGCAAACTTAAAGATCCCCTGGGCGACCCTACTCATTTTGGCTGGGGTATTCAGTATATGATGTGTCTATGTGCCATTGCCTATGAATAAAATGCCCAAATAGCAGAAGGAGGTAGCTGAGACTATTGGTGTATTATCACTAAATAAGTTCTGCATGGTTTCCGCTCCTGTCCACAGACCATTGTAAATGTTTTGGTTACATTTATGACCATTTTTTTAGAAGCCGTTTATGCGCCAAAAGCGTTCATCAATTTCTGCAGGCAACTGGTGTTCTAGCTAAAAGTACTGCGTAGTCCGCATAAAGCAGCACTGGTATTGAGTGCCCTGCAGCCATGGGAGCATCAGCCTGTAGTGTCTGTAAATGGCTATTCACCCCTAAGAAGAGCAGTGGTGCCAGGACACAGCCCTGGCAGATGCCTGCCATACTTTAAAGTTTGGTGTGCATTCCCCTTGGGGACCGAAACAAACTTGACTGGATAATTTCTCATGAAGATGTGAGAGGTCAGGTACTGTTGTGACTTTTGCTTTTAGCGCGCCGTATTTCAGCGCTGTGATTTTAATATTTGCATTTCTGTTGGCGTTTGCCAGCGCGTAACTTTTCTTTCATTTGACTCCTGCTCTACCTGGGGAAAGGGGTTCCACCTTCCTCTTACCTGCACTTAAAGGATAATCGCACCGCCGCTTTGGTGGGTCCGGGTCCCGAGGGTGGCTCATTTCATCGGCATCAGGCGCCATCTTTGATTGGGGCTTCGGCGCTTTTGGCGGGCGCCATCTTTGAGCGTACTGATGCTCGCTCGGGTCCAGGGGACGCCTACTTAAAGTCGTCCTCTCCGCGCAGCGGGAACGCGCAGTGGGACGCCGTCGCTTAGCCGGAGTCGTGCCTGAGTCCTGCCCGTCTGCGCCCGTCTGCGCCCGTCCGCGCTAAGGACGCGCAGGACTCGGGCTAGGCCTTGCTAGTGTGGAGTGTGGGCTGCCACCTCAGCCATGTTGGTGTATACCAGCGAAATTCTGCGGGACTTGGGACGCCGGAGTGTAAGCTGCTGCCTTCCCCCTTTACATCCTTTAGCTGGCCCCCACCATTGTGCCGGCTGCCGGTGGACTCTGGATCGTTCTACCACCATTGTATCCATGCACCCGGTGGCGGACGCTTGTAGCAACCAACCTGAGCATGCCCTCCGCATCTTCAGTCTCAATGCCAGGTCTCTGGTGCTTCATTATCAGGCCGTGTATGACCTGTTACAGGAAGAAGGCCCGGACATCGTGGCTATCACTGAGACATGGCTGAAAGATGACGATGCGGCCATTATCAATCTGGCATTCCCCTCTGACTTTACAGTCTTTACCCTTAATCGGTCTTCTAGGGGAGGGGGAATTGCTCTTGCTATTCGATCCAGCTTCACCTGCAGCTGGTCGGCCCTGACCATTGCGGGGTGTGAAAGTGCGGTGTTCAAGATTCTTGTCACCCCACATTTTTCACTCTCAGGGATGGTGGTTTATCGTCCCCCAGGGAGCGAAGTGGCGTTTCGCGCCGCCTTCCCTGATGTGGTTAGCTCCTTGGTCAGTGGCATTCTCGCGGATTTGGAGGCCCTTCAGCTGACGCAACTGGTTCAACTGGTTCAACTGCCCACTCACACCGGTGGCCATACGTTAGATCCTTTCTTTTCCAACTTGGCAGATGCTTCTGTCACTGCCGTCTCACCCCTTGGCTGGACAGATCACTCTTTGGTTGCCATCAGTACCCCATTGCCGGGAAGGATCATTATCCCCCCTGCAAAACTGGTCGTGAGGCGGCATTGGAGTAAATTACGGTTGGAGGATTTTCACCGTGTCCTCGCTGCAGAGCCATTAGATCCTTTTGTAACTGTTGATTCAGGTTACGATGGGTTCTGCGCTTGGATCTCCAAGGCGCTTGACGCGCTTATTCCTCTTACCGCCTGCAAGATCAGTTCTAGGGACTCTAGTCCGTGGTACGACGGCGCCTTACGTGCACTCAAGGGCAATTGTAGGCGAGCAGAGAGGGCTTGGCGGAAGGCGTACGATATGGGGAAAAAAGCTATCTATCTCGCCTCCGTCAAATCTTACCATCGGGCTGTTTGCCGAGCTCGGGCAATTTACTATACTGCCGAAGTTGGCAACAGCTCCAACCCCTCTAAAACCATCTTTAAATTGATGAAGGACCTATTAGCTAAACGCCCCGGTGCCCCGACGACTGGCTCCACCGCTCACTGTGAGGCCCTTGCTGTGTTCTTTCAGGACAAAGTCCAAAACATCTATAAGACCTTTCCATCTACAGGGCCCCCAGTGGAGTCTCCGATTAACATCTATGGAGATACCGCTTTGCACGCGCTGCCTCCGTTGACATCTGAAGGGTTTGACATCTTGGCGAAGCAGGTCAAATCTGGGTCCCCCGCTGACCCGCTTAGTTCGACTCTTTTCAGAGATCAGTCGTTCGTGGGACGGACCGTGGTGCACTCCTTGATCAACATCTCGTTGAAGTCTGGCACGGTTCCCCTTAGCTGGAAACGGGCGGTGGTTTCTCCCATCTTAAAGAAACCCTCACTGGACCCAGATAAGCCTGAAAATTATCGGCCTATCTCTTTGCTCCCTTGGCCTACCAAAGTGCTGGAGGCCCATGTCAACAAAGTTCTTTCGGCCCACCTTACCCAGGCTAACATCTTGGACCCCACCCAGAACGGCTTCCGTGCTGGCCACAGCACGGAGACCGCCCTTCTCTCCATGGCAGAACATCTCCGCACAGTGATGGATGCGGGGCAGACAGCGGCGCTCGTTTTATTAGACCTGAGCGCCGCGTTTGACACTGTGTCCCATCCTATCCTGTTGCATCGCCTGGAGGAGATTGGGCTGGGTGGCACTGCCCTCCAGTGGTTTCGCTCCTTCCTGGATGATCGTTTCTTTAGCGTTGCCCTGCCACCGTTCCAGTCCCAATTCCATCCTCTGAGACAGGGGGTCCCGCAAGGCTCCTCGCTGAGCCCCACGCTGTTCAATCTTTACGTGAGACCGCTGGCTGAGATCGTCAAGCAATGGGACATGACCATGGTCTCATATGCTGACGACACTCAGCTAGCGGTTACGATCAGCGGGGATGCGGACCGGGACGCCCCCAGGTTTCAGAGTGGTCTTAGGGCGGTGGCAAGCTGGATGAAGAACAACTGTCTCCAGCTCAACGCAAAGAAAACAGAGATCATGATCGTCGGTAGGAGGGCGGAACTGTGGGGGGACAAGTGGTGGCCCGTTGAACTGGGGCCGGTCCCCCGCCCGGTCACTGAACTAAAGAACTTGGGAGTATGGATGGACCCTGCTCTCAGTTTTGTGGGCCATTCGAAGAAAATCGTGGCCTGCTGTTTCGGTATCTTGCGGTCGCTGCGTCCCATTCTGAAGTTCTTTGACCATGGCACCAGGCAGCTGATAGTCCAGGCCACTGTGTTATCTCGCCTGGACTATGCAAGCTCTCTCCTGGTAGGGACTAATGTGGCTGAGACTACCCGCCTCCAACGCGTGCAGAACGCCGCGGCGAGAGCCATTGTTGGCTTACCTCGAACGAGCTCCGTCTCTGGTACTCTGAGATCGCTGCACTGGCTGCCCATCAAGTCACGTATCCAATTTAAAGTGCTGTGCCTGGCGTTTAAGATCTTGAGGGGAGGAGGTCCGCAAATTCTTGCAGATCTTTTGTCTTGGTATGCTCCTACCCGTTCTTTGAGATCTGGGGGCCAAGCTCTGGCCGTGATCCCTCGATACAGGCTGTGTCGGGTTGGTGGCCGATCCTTCCGGGTCAGGGCAGCCGAGCTTTGGAATTCCCTCCCAGTTGAACTGCGGCTATTAGACGATCTTTTAGCGTTTCGCAAAGCTTTGAAAACCTTTCTCTTTTAAATGTCCTCCTTGTTTTTATTTGTTGTGTTCTTGGTAGTTGTTGCACATTTCCTGCCATGCGCCAGGACGCCCCTTAGCTGGGGCAGCTGTGCGCAATACAAATGTGTGTAACATAACATAACATAACATAACATAACATAACAGAGAAACCCCACGATTGGCCTCAGTGTACCTATAGTGGACAGTGATGCCCATACATATTAGGATCTACCAGATCAAAGGCACTACTCAGATCCACAAAGCAAAAATATGAAGTTCCCTTTTTGGCCCTGGCGTGTTTCCCTATTAAGAGCTCAAAGTTACATACGTAGATACATTGTTCTACAGTCCCTAGCAGTTTCATAATACCGTACTGAACTGGGGTCAGGGTCGAATGTTCTAGTGCCCATTCCTCCAGCCTTAATAATAGGACTCCAATCATCACCTTCATCGAGGAGTCTAAGAGTGAAATTGGGCATTCATTTTTGGGATCTGCTCTTTCCCCCTTTTTAGGTCAAGCATTTGAGACCACTTGTATATACTTTAGTATATACTTATATGTGTATGTACTTTGTGGACTCTGAAGATCAGCCCTAGGGCTTGTCTGCTTTCGCTTAGGGACTTTTATTTTCTTTTAAACTGCCTTTATTTAACTGTCTTGATAGAAAACAACCAGTAGAGGTCAGTAAAATACCAGAATTGCCTTCTGCTTGTTTAATTGCCTATTTTTAACTGTCTTGATAGAAAACGACCAGTAGAGGT
Organism: Lissotriton helveticus; assembly: GCF_964261635.1. Classification (NCBI taxonomy): domain Eukaryota; kingdom Metazoa; phylum Chordata; class Amphibia; order Caudata; family Salamandridae; genus Lissotriton; species Lissotriton helveticus. Next base: position 802,956,675 of record NC_136057.1, on the reverse strand, counting down.
CAGTAAAATACCAGAATTGCCTTCTGCTGAGGGACTTTCTTTTTTACATTTTTCTGCCAACTGCCTCTATTAAACTTTCTTGATAGAAAACGACCAGCATAGGTCAGTAAAATACCAGTATCACTTTAGCATTCGCTAGATTCCAGTTCATAGAAATTGTCTTCCACGTGCACCCATAGTCAATAATATTTTTTCGAAATCTTGTATTTTCAGTGATATGACCCCCGAAGGCCCTGACTTTGTGCTAAAAACAGAGCTTTGGACTATACCATTGAAAGGTAATATTTCTCTCCATGTGTTCCCATACCTGGCATGTCATGCAGTTTGGTGCTTACTTTCCCTCCATGTTAAAGAACAGTATATGTTTCAGCACCCAGGCTAATGTGCTGCATAGCTAAATACATATAAGGTCCCAAAGGCGAGATCGATTGCATTGCAAATATTTGTTATATATTGGTATTATAATTGATGTCTCCCAGGAGAAGGGCAGTCAACTGGACCTTTGAAGCCACTTCTCAGCCCTGGGTGCATGTGGAAGGAGACCCAGCTCTTCAGGTCTGAACACAGGTCACAGACAGCAGACTTCTTCCTGTTCTGATTGTCCACAGGCCCAGTGGAGTTCTGAGGAGCTGTTGATGATCTGCCACTTCGGATCAGTGTACTAGTCAGTGTGTGGAAATGAATTATGGACACTACCTAACCAATGGGGAAATGTTCCCAAGGAAAACCTTTTCTGCACATTCTGTTTACCTTACTGAATACTATTCCACAGTACCTCCAGTGGTGTGGTCATATTGATGAGCAACCACCTCCATCCTATCCACACAAAACTAGTTCTGAAACCAGCCTCCTCAGTGAGCAATTTTAGGATGACTGGAGTGTACCCTGGGATCAAAATGGCCCTCTCAGCTGGTCTCACTTATCATTTAACTATGCATGGACAGACCTCACACTGGTCCCTTTCAATTACTGAAGTTCCTGGACCCTCCCAAATGGCAGTTCTGGAGATAATCTCACTCCCAAGCCATCCTCCAAAAGGCCCACGTCATTGTCTTTGCGTTGCAAGACGTATTCACATGTACTCAAAGTTGCAATGCTTGGCAGGGGGCTCAGCTGCAGGCAGGCTACTCCTAACTAGCCTACTGGAGCTTCAGGCAGGAAAATGTTGACTTTCTAAAAATCATCTTATCTGCAGATTGATCACACATTTGACTTTGCACTGAATTGGATTTGTAATATTTAAAACAGTGAGTGAATAGACTCAGCATTTTTTTTCAAAACCAAAGATACATAAATAGCACTTTAATAATATTTGAGCTTTTCTCACAGAACAAACCGCAGTACTTAAACAGTGAAAATAGCTTTTCTGGCTAGTCACTGTCGGAACATGTGAAACTTAAATTCTTACATGCTTCATTTTTAAATACCAGTTCCCCTGCCTTTTGGCTTGCAAGGCCTACTTAGGGGGTCACTTAATTTATATTTAAAAGTATATTTCCTTCTGTCAAAAAGGGTTGTTTTGAAAGGTCTGCCTGCAGGTTTAAAAGATACAGCAGTCAGGCTCCATATGTATCATGCTTCTAGTTCACAGGAGCCATTTAACTTCCCTGAACCTAATGTCCCGGTCTTACCAGAAAGTTCAAAATGCTAATTAGGGTTTAGACAATTCTGTCATGGCTTAAGGGTCAGAGTACATACACTGGGGGCTGGAGTTAAAAAAAAAACACCACTGGAAGTACATGGAGGAAATGAAACAAAAAGGCACTTCCTCAGACCGACAGACAGACAGACGGTAAGCATGGAATAAATTGCAATTACCATTGGATGTGCAGCCCCCAACTTTGAGATGTACTAACTCAAGGCCCAGACACAATTTGCACATCATTGGTATAATACAATTCAGCACTTCTTCATCATGACATTGAGGGGGGGCTGGCAGCTCATGTGCCCTGCACAAGGTGCTGTGGCAGGCCGCTGGTTGACAGAGCAGTGAGATACATATGGTGAGATGCATGAGCTGGGCATGGGATGGGTTTGCCAGGCTGGTGAGAATAGAAAGGCCATAGTCATCAAATTTACCACTGCTCAACAACCCTGCTTTGGCTTTGACTAGTGCTGGTGGTTAAGAAGTTGCGTGGCAAGTGCATGGTAACATTGAGGATGTTTTTGCAGAAAGAAATTCCTAAACCTGCCTGAATATTCACAAGCTCAAAAGAGTACAGCCATGGACCATGACCTCCGTAGTATTATGAAGGAGCTAATCTTGGGAATGCCAGAAGAACTGGCAGATTAGAAGTTGCTTATTTTGATCATCATTAACCAAGTCCCACTAAACTGATCACGCAAAGAATAACTGTATTGTGAATCATTCAAAGGCTGGAGTTCTGAATGTTAAAGCAAACCTGGAGCCGGATATGGTGCATGAAATTAATGAAGCAAAGTGTTTGTACTGAATTCAGCAAATTAGGAGTGTGTCTCCTGATGGAAAATATAGGTTAATCCATTCATAGAGCATACTTTTGCAGGAGAAGGATAACAGCCATTTCATATGTGAATTAGATCAGAGATCTTACTTCCTGCTGTGCGCAGTCTGATGTATATATTTCATTACTTCCATACAACTCTCATCCTAATGCCGTTTGGGATCCACTGAGAACATATGTAGTCAAGGAGGAGTAACAACTCTACATATGGGCTGCTATTATAAATGTGTGTACTCTGCTTTCTATTGTTGCTGATCTGCTATTCCCCATAATTATTTGTCATATCCATGCACTTCATTGTCGTTGTCTTCCTTTTATTGGTGGATAACACACTATTTCAGGAAATATGTATGCAACACAGTTGTGGCTACTGCACAACTCAATTGGGGGGTGGGGAGGGAGGCACGGGAAGGGGAATAAGGGAAGTAATTGGAATAAAAAATGTACCTGTTCTGCCACAGACATTGCTGTGCACCTCGGTGGTCTTCTTCTCTCCTGATAGTGTCCCAGCAGTCTCTGGGACACCAGCGCAGGCTGTCCACCCAATCCCGGCATTGCTCTCAATAGTATGACAGCAGCGCCAGGATTGGTCTGTGTAGTTCGGTTTGCCACTCAGAGAGTCTGTGCTGTTTCTCCAACCCGGCTGTGCAACACATCTGGGTAGGAGAAACCTAAGAGTGCATGATGATTTTGCCGGCCTAGGACGGCCAGCCAAACTGTCATGTGCACCTACAGTGATGCACTACTCCTCCCCTGCCGTCATCATGACCCTGCCCCGCCCAGACTTGGCTGGATCTAGCAAGAAAATAAACATAAAATGATAATAAATTTGTTTTATTATCATTACATTTTTCCAGTTCTCTCAGCAGGGGGCGACACTCCTCCCCATAGCGGAGTAGCCGCCGCTAATGCAACATTGCATTGTGTCGTAAATGTTGCCTGGTTTAATTTTAAAAAAAGTTAAATAAAAGTTTCAAATAAAAAGCTTGGTTTGTTTTGGGATGGAGGTTTCAAGAGGGCCTTGAACTGAGCCAGAGACAGGCATCTAATTTGATCCTGGCTCAGGATTTCATTGGCTTTCCCATCTTTAGAATGTCATGCTTGCATTTCTTTTATTCTTACTTACACAACTTATCCCTCTGTCACACTAGGATATGCTTTTGCTGTAGCGTTTACTGGACCCTTTTTACTTTGCTCTTCTTAACAACGGTAAAATGGCCCTTTGATATATATTGCTCTTTGCTGAAAGGTGTGGACTTTCAGGGAATGGACAGTTACCCAATGAGAACCAGGAATAGGATAACTCTATCTACAAACTCAAAATTAAACTCACATAGATATATCTTATCACTGCAAACCCAAATCTCCTAAAGAAACGTAGGCGAGCAAGAGCCATACAAACCAGGAGTTCCATTATGATTGATGTTGCTATTGTGTGCTTCTGTCGTCTGAACTCTTGCTTCAAGGAGTTTCTACATGTAGAGCATGCAGACTGTAGGTTAGAGTTTTGGTTATTAATTTACATGGGGTTTATATAGTGCTACATTGTGCATGAATGTCGCCCTAGAGTGCACTTGAGAAAAGTTAAAACAATATGTATAGCTTATGTGTGGTGACGAGGATGCTCTTCTGATCAGTATAGAGATTAATAATCAAAAGACCAGGCAAGTAGAGAGTGTTGTATTTTACCAAGCCGGTAGCATGAAATACTATGGTCCTTATCTTCTAGTGGGAACGCAGCAGGAGCTTGCTAAGTCTTCTTCTCACGATCACTTCAGCCCTCATGTGACTCAAGACATTGAACAATTTTAACAGACAAAGTGCTTCACCTAAAATACCAAGACAGGCTGAAGGGGTTGCTTATGAGCACTTGGCATGTATTTAGAATGAATTCCATGGGTTAAAAACAAAATCACAACTCTTAAAAAATATGTGATGATCGACAGCGAAGTAATGCGCAGCAAAATATGTAATAGTGTGCCACAAAATTTACAGTTTGGAGCCGCAACATTTCTAAATCCATGTCAAATATCCTAGGGGACATTATGTATATATGTGGTATGAATGGGGTTGACCACAGGGCCTCACCGCCGGCCGTGCAAATGGTGAATTTGGTGTTGCATATGGTAATAATATATTATATGATGTTAAAAAAAAAAAAAAAATTAACTGGAAAAAAAATTAAGGTTAAAGTGACCTAATAGTTAGGAATTGCAACTATATCTCAATTTAACCTTTGTTTTTTCAGTGAATTTCTAGCGATTTTTTTTTACCAGAAAGTAATATTTTGTTATCATATTTAAAGCTAACCTCATACTGTGTGTGGTCTGCGCTAGCGGCCTGTCCATGTGCCCCATCCCTATCAAAGCCCTACCTCCCGCAGCACACAGCCTTCTGGCATGCGCAGCATACAGTTGGTCTTGCAGATTCTGGATGCACTCAGGCAGATTTACTGACTTTTTTTTAAAGAGTCAAAACACCAAACTATAAAAGGTTGGCCAATTATCAAGAGGTGAACATATCAATATATATAAAACAGATCGATCGTCTTTGTCTGAAAATCGACAATATTTTTAATCAAATGCATATTTTAGTAATTCACACAATGCAATGTTTAATAATGATGATTGTTATAAAGATGTTTAATTAAGTTTAAATAAAACAATAGATTCAGCATGTCTGTGAGTCTTTCGTTTTACCTTCGTTTTTATGAATGCATTTTAAGCGCTGAAAAATGTTCAAAGAAAGACCCTGAGATTTAAAAAAAAATCAACATGTCTCTGAATATTTCTATTTACATTTTCAGCCCACAAAATGCAATCATAAAATCATTCACAAGTGGGCCTTGTACTCCAGCTGAGGAGCACAGAGCTCCAGCTAAGAGTTTTTGAAAAATATGGTAGGATCTCCTAGGGTCATGGATTTAATGACCCAGAAGACTTTCAATTCAATTCAAAATTCTTTATTCAGCAGAATAGACTAGGCAATAAAATTACATGATATCAAAATACAAATCCACAATATGACAATAGTAAGAATCCAATTTACATTGATTTAAAAGTATGAATATATCTCTGTATTTTAGGTCTCCGAGTTCATCATATAACCAAGTTTAAAAAATGCAAGCACAGACACAAACAGAAACACGAACACAGATACAAAATTATCAGGCTAGATAGGAGATAGAGTCCGCCATGTGCTTCTAGCTCATGCTAAAAGAATAAAAGAAAGACACCCAATCTAACGCCATCTAACTAAAGGGGCATTCAGTGAAAAGCAAGTTATCCATACATAGTTTTTCTGGCTGCTTCCAGAAAAACCCACACATTAAAAAAAATGGAGCAAGGCTACTCTACACTGTCGAAAACCTAGTTTGCATAGGAAAGGCTGGATGAGGTGCTTATGTGCTAGACTGTACAATTTGCTAAAGACCATAAAGTGCAAAAGTTATCAGCGTAGTAAGGGGGATTTTTAAAAAACAGTAACCAATGCATAGACCCGGCCCTAAGACCGAAAAGAAGAGATCTCTTCCATCTTGTGAGGTCTAAAGATAGATACACAGGAGATAAACTTGGTAAGAAGGCTCTCTAGTAAGTAAAAACTGAGGATTTTACCAACTCGGTTTTCATTCTTAGATCTTCACTATGCTTCATGTATGATGCTTTCACCTCTGTCTTTGCAGCTTAAGGAATACTGTTAGGTTCAGAGAACCAGGTTGATAAGCCCAGGGTTCCTAAAGTGTTCCGAATATAACTTAGCCAAGGGATAGGCATGACCTTTTCATGCGTGAGGCAATCAAGTATAATGTCCCTACGTCGCTTTTCTACTGGGCTCGTCCAGACGCTGACCCAAATTGGGAGTGGCGGCACACGCACTTTGTTTAATATATAGCTCCAGTTTATTTCTGAGTGTATAATGAAGTTGGATGTAGTCGGTGGTAAACTCAGCAACTGCAGAGAAAGTGGTTTTCCTCGGACTGAAGGCCAACACACTTTTTAAAACCCCATACACCCACGCTATAGATGGATGCACTAATGCACTGAGAATGATACAATTTCAGTGGAGGAAGAATAGTCCCTCTACACTCTGCTCTTGAAATATTGCAAACAGTCCCTACAGTTCTACAAAGCCTTTAAGGTCCTGCGCCAGGTGGGGGTTCCAGGACCCTGATGAACTAAAAGTTAGGCTTAGGTAGCAGAAGTTATCCACAGCCTTTAGGTCTTGCCCATTGAGACTGATTTTATTCTGCCAGATTGTCTCTCATAATGTGCAAATTTGTATAATTGGTTTTCAGATTCCGGTCAGACATAAAAGAGCAGAAAAGCTCCACCTGTAGCCTCAGTGCGGTCGGTTTAAGGACAAACAGCACCGCGTTGTCAGCATAGAGTAACACTGGAATTGGGGAGCCTGCTATTCTAAGGATATCTGAGGGGCGAGAAGTTAAATGTGCTGCTAGTCCTTTTATATATAAAATTAATAATAATGGGGCCAATATACATCCCTGCCGCACTCCACTCATCAAGGGGAAAACAGCAGAAAGCTCACCAGATGAACTTAAGCTCACTCTAGCCAACTGGTCTAAGTGTAGTGAAAATAGAAAATTGATCAATTGAGTCCACTCCTTGATCAGGAGCATTATCCATAGGTTAGTACTGTCCACTGAATCAAAAGCAGTGGACAGATCCATGACAGACCAAGGAGTGGACCCCTCATTGACCCAGGAGCATTATCCATAGCTTAGTTCTTTCCATTGAATCAAAAGCAGTGGACAGATCCATGAATGCAAGATACATGGAGGAGAGCCTGGCGTTAGTATACTTTGAAATTATTAAAGCCAGTTTCAAACAGTGTTCGTTTGTGCCTGATTTCAGGCAGAAGCCAAATTGGAAGCAGGAGAGAATACCCTTATCCGCTGCCCCATTTACTAGATGGTCACAGAAGACTCTGCCGATAATTTTGATTGTACTGTCAATATGTGATATGGGATGGTAACTCTTAGGGAACAGTCAATCACCCCTTTTGAATATCGAGGTGATTGTTGCAGAAGCCCAGGAAGGGGGAATATTTGTATTCCAATCCAATCCAAAAAATCTTTATTTCGACCTTTTAGGCCATAAGAGATGCATAAAAATATACACACATTTAAAATCCAAACAATTAGAATGCATACAGGGAACGAGTAGCAGCAATTCATAACATTTAAAATCAGTAATATAGATAGATAAAAAAAACAAGCAACAACATTTCCTGTCATTAAAAAAATGGAATAAACGGTGTGATAAAAAACGTTAACAGCAAGAGCCAAAAGGTTAACATGACACAGTGGTGTAGGCATTCATCCTATGATGATTTTGCCTTAATCAAATTGGACCTAATGCGCCACATAGCCAAGAGAAATTTTGCAACTGCGAAAACAATGTGGGGGGAGGAATCAGTTTTCAATATTCTGTAAGATGTAACACAGTTCCTTATTGCCATATTCCTACAAAGGGGCACCAGCCAGTATTTCCTGGGTGACTTGTAGGTAGGGCAAAAAAACAGAACATGGATTTCCTCCTCTTCGCAGGAATTACAGCCAGGGCATAATTTGTCCCCTCCATTAGTCCATTTACTAGTAAAAGATTTGATAGGTAGGGTGCCAAACCGCCACTGTATAAAAAGCTTCCTTGCCGTGATCGGATAGATAAAATCCATAAAAGTTTCAAACTTATAAGAATTTTTGGATTCAGTAAAACAATGAGTTAAAATGCCAATGCTGGGTGCAGTCATGTGGGAAACAAGATTTTGTTCCTTGCAAGCTTCCACAAGTCTTTTCCGGGGGACCCTATTACAGCCTATTTCCGGGACCTCCCACAGCTCATTAAAACCAAGCCGAAGCAGTTCTTTTTTAACAAAGGCTAGCCAAGGAATCTTATCATTGTGATTTAGATTCATAACATGCACAAGATCTTGCCTGTAGTGGCTGAGCTCCCCTGTTGACCATAGTCTATGCCAGAATCTTAAAGGTTTGGATTCAAGGTCCTCCCTGATGGACGGCAAACCCAAATCTAGACGTAAGGGAAACAGAGGAGTTGCAATTGGAAGGGCCGGGAGACGCCTCATGAAGTTGTTTTCGACACGTACCAACTCACTAGCAGCTTGATGTCCCCATAATTCACTACCGTAGAGTGCAGCTGATTTCGCTTGTGTTTTGTACATCTCAACTGCAGGGGCTATGGGTTTATAGGTTGAGGTGTTCGTAGCCTTTAAAAAGCCCCAGAAAGTTGAGAAAGCCTTATTCGCGCACTCGAAATCTGTGGACCCCAGGATAGGTTCTCTTGGAGGGTCACACCCAGGTACTGAAATGTTTTAACCCTCTCTAGAACCGTAGAGTTTAGGGATGGGTTAGGTCTAGTTGTGGGAGAGGGGTGAAAGATCATAAATTTGGTCTTCCCTGTGTTAATCTCAAGGCCATACTGCCTGCAGAAAAGACCAAATCCATCTAGGATTCGCTGAATTCCCATGGGTGATTTAGAGAGCAGGAGGGTGTCATCAGCAAACATTATTGCCGGCACCCTCCTGCCTGCCAAAACCGGGGCGTCGTTGTCCCTAACGTTAACTAAGTGTGAAATGACACTGTTCACGTAAAGACAAAAAAGGGTAGGGGCGAGGACGCATCCCTGCCTAACCCCCCGGGAGACAGGGAACCTTTTTGTCAATGCTCCACCCCGCCCACATCGTACCTGGGCAAAGTTACCCTGATGAAGTCTTATTATGGCCTGGAGCAGGTTAGTGGGCACTCCCATGTCCTTCAGGACTTCCCAGAGTTTATTCCGTGGTACCAAGTCGAATGCTGACTTCAGGTCTACGAACACCATGTACAATCTCCCTCCCTCGATGGTCACCGATTTCCAAAAAAGGAGGACGAGTCTGAAGATTTGGTCCATGGTGGACGTATTTTTCCTGAAGCCAGCCTGGAGGGGACTTAAAATTTCGTTTTCCTCCATCCAGTCCAAGAGTTGGTCCAGTAACAGTCGCGAATAAATCTTCTGGGGGACATCTATAAGGCTGATCGGCCTGTAGTTGGATGGGAGCAGAGGGCAGCCCTTCTTGAAGATTGGGACTATCTCTGCCCCCAGCCAAGTACAGGGGATCGCCATTCCACTTGCAAGTGAATTAAAAAGAATGTGAAGATAAGGCGCCCAGACCTCTGGGTGGGACCTAAAAAGGTCGCCTGGTAATTTATCAAGGCCGGGGGCCTTTCCCAACGCTAGACCCTCAATTGCGCTGGCCACTTCCCCTAGCGTAAACTCCAAGGTGTCTCCAGGAAGGGAAAGGAGTGATGCAACAACGGCATCAGTGTTCTCTAGGGTATCTGCGTAAAGTTTACTGAAATGGTCTTCCCATATATGTGCTGCTATATTGGGTTCCACTGCAGCTTTGGGTTCCCCTGAGCCAGTAGTGACTAGTGACCAGAATTTTCTTAAGTCCTTAGATATAAGGGCAGTTGAAAGATCATGCCATCTATCCCAGTCCCAGTCTGACCTCGCACGATCCATCGTGGCCTTATACTGACGCCGCAGATCGGCCACCCTGTTCCGAGCTACGCCCTCTTTGACTGCAGTAATAAGGTCAGATTTGGCCTTTCTGCAATCAGAGTTATACCAGGTGGAGGTTCTAGTCTTGTGTTTGGGCTTTGTCACCTCAGGGTAGAGAACCTCTCCTAGAGCTCCCACTAGGTCTTCATGAATTAAAGGTAGAATTTTATGTAAATCCTGGGGACTGGATTGACTGACTAGTTCATCCAGGGCCTCAAATTTAGGCAACACCAGATTGTAGATTTTCCCAATATTTTCTTCTGATTTGGAAAATTTCTGCCATCTCACCCTACGCCTGTTAGAGGATAGTACCAGGTTTCCCTGTTCATCTCTGTCCTCGAGTGGTAGTGATCCAGGATATACTGGAAGATAGGCCAGGAAGAGTAGGAGAGCGTCATGATCACTATCTGTGCGGGGGATTATTTTGAAATCCTCTACCTTTGGCCAAAGACTGGTATCCACAAAAATGTAGTCCAGTCGTGACTCATGATTTTTCCTGTTAAATGTACATTTTGAGGGAGTATCTGAGGGCGTACGTCCATTGCAAGCTCTTAACGCAAAATTAAGGGTTAATGACATAATTTGGACCGCGAGTGGAGACCAAGATCTGGGATGGGGCGATTGGCATACTGGGATACCCCAGAAGTCATCTTCTGCCGTAAGGGCCCCTTCCCTCAAGCCCTCTAAGGGCTCAAAGTGACAGTTAAAATCTCCGCCCATTACCACCTTGTAATCGGTCGGCAGCTGTCCCAAAAAGGACGCAAGATCTTCTAATGTAGTGGACTCCGCCGTTGGGCCAACTGGGCGGGAATAAACATTTATAATTGCCAACTTTTGGGCACCCAGCCAGTTTAATAAGACGCACTGGATGTCTTGAGAGGACGTGGCTATGGTTTCCGCAATGCAACCAATATGACACGCTATCCACACTGCCAAGCCACCCGAGGGCCTCCCCTTACCATTCCAGGAAGCCTGGATTTCGAATACCGCATAGCCATTTTTAGGGACAGGTTCCCTCGCCCATGTCTCTTGAAAGAGACAGATGTCACTATTTATTATTAAAGAGTCCCATTCTTCAGTGTATATCTTATTGGCAATGCCTGCAACATTCCATGACAGTACCCTCAGGGCTCTAGATGGAATGTGTAATGTAGTTCCCTGCCCCCCAGTAGTATCACCACCACTACATACATGTGAGATAGGAATCCCTGGAGGGGGAGATGGACTAAGGTTGGGTGAGACTAAAAGAGTTTGAGTCATGCCATGGGAATCACTTGGCATCTGAGGAGGAGAGTTTGCACCAGATGAGTAAGATTTAAACTCCTGTACGCCTGACCCCCTCTCTAATACAGAATGATCAGGAGAGAATCCCAGGCATCAATCACAGGAATCCAAACCAGAGAAAGCTTCGAATCTATTACTAACTTCCAGGGGAGTGAAAGGAAGCAAATGGTCCATTCCCCCTGTTCGAAAAGAATAGTCCGATCTCCTATGGTTTAAACCGTAGCCCCTTTGCGGAATGGATTCCCACCGATAAGCATTCTTTGAAACCATTGGGCCAGGCTGCAGGGAAAAGTGATGGTTATTTTGTTTTGGAGCAATAGGACCTGTCGGGGCCATAAAAGGCCAGGGGCATGACAGGGGAGCTACTAGGGCTCTGGGATAGAAGTAAGTGAGGTCGCACGGCATGATTGATTTGCCTAAGTTCCCTGGCATCCAGCTCAGGATGTGCCTAACAACTTCAGGATCCCTAAAGTTGATCACAATCAAGTCGCCCTCTATATCTTTCTCCCGCCCCCCCAACCAAGAGAGTCGACGCATGTGCACAATATCCCCAATAACATTCTCCGGTAGTGGCCTATTTTTAGACAGCCAGTACATAATTTTATTTTTAAGCTGCTGTGGGCCTTCTCGCTTGTCAGGGTCAAGGGTGGGAACACCCGTAAGCACCACTACATAGGGTAGTGCTTCCGGAGGAAGTTCAACCTGTGGAATTCTATGTTTAAATACTCTGGTTGGGGGTTCCCTCTCCCCAGCCGGCTGCATTGGTCTTGCGACCGTACTATTTCCACCCTTCTGGGTGGCACCATCCATGTGCATGGCAGGTCGGGAAGAAATGATAGGGGTTGTGATCCCTTGAGAATTGTGAGTCACTGTATTGGTAGAGACATTAGGCTTAGGGAGTAACACCGTTGTAGTGGTGTTAGATGTTGTATGAGCCACCTTAGCTGAATTATTAGATGTTGTATGAGCCACCTTGGCTGAGGTAGGTTTTGAGGAGTTAGGTAAACCGACCGCAGCCAATGCTGTATTAGGAATGGGAGGGGCTTTCTGCTTATCCGATTTGTTAAGAATAGCCTTTTCCAGGTTCCCTAGCCGTTGTTCAATAGCCGATAGTCTATCTACAATAGGAGAAGTAAGCGTCCTGAGCATTTGCCCAAGAAGCTCCAGGGTGGGGACGATCGGCTGAGTCTCCTCAGCGTTGGCACTTGTGGGGGTAGTGGCAAGTGTAAGTGGTGGTGTTTCTTGTGTAGTCACTATAGTGATAACAGGTGTAGTGTCCGCTGTTAATTTTGGGGCAGAGGCTACACCCCCCCCTTTCCCTTTGCCAAATTCAGAATGACTAATTTTGCCCTTTTGAATAGAGCCCCCCTTCCTCATTCTCTTTTTGGGCGGTGGACCGTGGGTTTTCGGGGCCTCTATCTTCCTCGGTTGGTTTTTAACGATGATTTTACCAATATGGAGGGGAGCTGGTGTTACTTCCTGACCTAGAGCAGAGTTACAAAGTGCTGAGGGAGCCGCAGTTGATGGGCTAAGTGGGGCCCTGGGAGAAGATGGTGTGGGAGATGTGTCCCTTAAAAGTACTGGAATTCCCTGGGACGTAAAAGGGTCTTCAGTGATAGGGGACACCCCTGAGCTAGATGTTAATATATGCGGGGGTGATGTCAAAGAGGGTCTGGCCTTATAACCCTCGATGGAGCGACGGCGCTCCACCCTTTTCTCCGCTAGGGCTTCTTCCCTTTCTATTTCCGAAATAGATTTTTTGAAATAATTGTCTAGTGTGCCCTTGTTAAGGTTTGCCCCCGCAGTCCCAGGTGAGGCCGTATCCATAATGCCAAAAGAGTGCACAACTATAGAAATTAGACTGGAATATCAGATCTAAAAATGGCCTAGCCAAGCAATACCAGTGGAATGAAAATTAGCGCAAACTATAAAAGGCAGTAACGCGCTACAAACATAGAAGAAATGTGAATATTATTATAGTCGTAGGGAACTCAGGTCTGGGGACAAACACATGGGAATAAAAGAAACGGGGCCCAGCCCAGCCTCTCCAGCCACCTAACGGCCACACAACGGCCCGCTCTTTGCCCGGTCTTCGCCCGCGCTTCGGTCCGCGCGCGTCCCGCGTACGCGTACGGAAGCTCGGCCAAGTAAGAGGAGGAGGGGGCGGGAAGAGGCACCAGGTGCGCGCGATTACCTGGCGCTAGCACTTCTGGGCCTCGCAGTCCCAATACAATATTTGTATTAAAACTAGAATTAAAAGTATTAATGATGAGGGTGCCCAAGATCCCTTGCTGTCCTTCTAGGGGGCTGCGTTTTCTAGCAGCTCCTAGTCCCGTTTATGAAGTTCCCTCTTCCTGTTTGAGAGCACAGTTTTATACTTATTCTGTGCCCAAGAGATCATGCTCCTGTCCTTGTGTTGCACGTTTAGGGCCTTCCTCAGCTTGCAGATTGCCTTTGACGATGTCTCATTGAACCATCTGGTGTCCCTTTTCATGAGTGGATTGGCTTAAGAATTGACTCTCTGATGGTCTCCTCTGTTAGCCTATGATAATGCAAAACAACCATCTCTTGCCCAGACTCAGCTAAACAGTTAAGAAGCACTCCTAAATTAGCTTTAAAAAGAATTGACAGAGCTTCTAGGGGCTTTCTCATGTGTCAGACCAGTCTTAGACCCTCGGAGGAGTGTTGTGTAATAGATATTAAGTTACCTTTTCGAACAAGCCCTTTAATTGGTAGAAGCATATGGAAGCATAGGGCATTGTGATCTCCCCACACAGTCAGTAGGGTCTCCCCTTTATGACACCAGGGCATAAAGTTGAACTTACAAACATGTAGTCAATTGTTGAAGCCCTCTCTGCCCTTTAAAAGTCAGGACTGTGTGATTTGCGCCTCCTAAAGTCTCAATTAGGTCAGCCAATCCAAAGGCATTAAGGTACTTATAAAACTCTGCCTCTCTTGCATCGTGGGTTGTTATATGCCCATCAGGGTCAATTTCTTGGGACCGTGATCCTCCAATAAGCTTTGCATTAAAATCCCCACAAATAAAGAAGACGGCTATTTTCACGCTTGGTTTGTATATCTGATAGAAAAGCTGTATTTGCCTTTGGGATACCAATTGATATTGCTAAAAAGGCGGGTGACTCAGAATTAGCCTGGAATACCTGTGCCTTAAGACTTAAATTCACCCAAATGGCCAGCCCTCCCCTATCCTGACCACGAGTTGAAGAGATGGCATTGCAGGAATATTAGGCGCAGCCCTAAATATGCTGTGCGGAGGTGAGCCATGTTTCTTGTAATGTAGTAATGTCAAACTTTACACAAACGCCCACCAGTCACTAATATTTAACTTCCCCTTTAGGTCTGCCACATTCTAACTCAATATAGTAAGAGAGCTGTACTTTGGGGACAGAGTGACAGAGGTATCTGTAGCGGGCTGTGGGACAGGTGCAGCCCTTGAAATTACTGGTGATATATCTGCCTAGGCTTTAGTAGAGGTGGCGGTAGAAAAGGTCTTGTTGCCCGCATGTCAGTCCAAGTCAGTTAGTACGTCATACATGTTAGATGCGGGTGTAGCACATGAGGTGCACTGTAAATGCAATGTGGCCTGCACACCGGCTGTAGCATTTCTGGAAGAGGTACTAGCTATACAAGGGGGATAAGGGTAACTGAATAAGGTTTTACAATCCCCCAATAAATAGGAGTACACATTTCAGGTGTACAGGAATGCTAGCCGCATGCGAGTGTGCATGACTGGGGCCATAAAAAAAGATGGGGTCTTAACAATGGTTAAGTGGGACCAGGGTAATAGAACTACTGGATTGAATGCTGCACCTAAAGTTACAAATCAAGTAGTATTCCAGGTTTGGGTTCTAAGATTTACCGCAATACAATCTCCCTGTTGGTCTGGGGGGGTTTGGTCCAATCCAATCATGTCTCCTTACATGTAAGATTTCTCCTGCATAGGAGAAAACCATGCTTCTGTGGCGGACCAGCCAATCTAGGGTTCTGTGACAGACCAGCCAATCTAGGGTTTTATTGAAGAGTTCTTCATAAGATTCAAGCTGGCTGTATCTTAAAGGAGGAACACCCACTAGATCAGCCACAAATGGGCAGGCATCTGGCAGAAGAGAAATGATCGGAAGTTGGTTGAGCAAGTGCGCAGGAGAAGTTCTACCGCCAACTCCTTTCGTGGCCGGGAGATGACCAGGGACTGAGGTAATAGTGTGATCTACATTTTGCCTAACTGATATAAGATTGCTATTTGATTGAATTGGTCCAGCTAACGAAATGTAAGATGCAGGGTTGACATTGAGCGGATATGATTCCACCAAGGGTGTGACAGATGATCTAGATATGGTTTCCTTGCCCATTAGATATACTACTGACGGGGATGGATAATGACTGCTACTAGGTAAGAAAGAGGCTAGTTTAGATTCTATGTTGTTCAAACATGCGGACAAGGGAGAAAATGCTGCACAAAACATTATGTGTAACTTTTCTGAAAGTGAGCAGGCAAGAGGTCATTAATACAACTAGAAAATCAAGTATTTTCATGCTGTAATGATGATAGTAGGATTCTTGGGCTAGTCCTTGCAGTTGGTGTTGGTGTATTCTCAAGACCATGCAGGATACCAGAAGTGGTTAGATGTGGACTACTGTCTGATTATGACCTTTGCCTCATTTGTTCTTCTTTGGCTGCTTCTGATGAGTGGCCCTTTTAGTTGTTACAGTGGCAGATATGGGCTCTGTGGGTGCAGTGTCCACACAAGTTGCAGTCGGACCTTGAGCAAGCGAAGATACTGGGCAATTAGATGGGAGGGTAAAAGAATCCAGAATGGAAGTCGGGAGGGGGGCTAAGTAGGACCTCGCTGTCATCTTCTGGATTCAAAGAAATTCTTTGCTCTGTACTGGTGATTTCACTACTGATGACATTGACTGCTTGCTCCAACATCCGGTTGGTTGGTTTTATTAAGGGGGTTGAGACAGAGCCCCCATCTCCTGCTTTTTTCCTCCCCATATTTAATCGCCAAAATCTTAAAACCAGAATTTGAAAAGTAAGTACTCAACCACAAACCCTATGTAGAGGTAGGGCCACGCATTAAACTGCATGTTAAAAGAGATTAAACTGTACCTCTATGATGTAGGTCTGATTCAAGGGATGCAGGCTCAGGTGACCTAGCTTAAGCTTCAGCTTTCTAGATTTGTAGTTGGAAATGGTGGAGTTGTGGCAGAGGGCGCAGACAGTGGACCCAGCCACGGCCAGCCATGGACGGACGCAGACGGGCCCGCTTTTGGATGCATTGGGAGCCCTAGTGTTGGAAGTAGCTGCCTCCGGTTCGCTTTGCAGGCGGCATGGGCGACGTCAGTCACAAAAGCTTCTGCAGCCTGTAATTCTCTGCCCCCCTCCTGAGTGCAAATGGTCATCCTGTGGAGACTTGTCAGTTTTTTATTGCTGCTTGGAGGCTTCTTCACCCCCTGCAGCCCCCTCAACATTAAACAAAAGCCTTGGTGGTCCCCTTGCCCCTTCTAGGAACATCACCAAGCGAACAAAAAGTGTAAATAGTCTTTGCATGACATTATGTGGCAATCCTTCAAGGCACAATGAATAATAAATGAGTGTGTCCTGAGGATAATTTATTATTCTCTTAAAAAAAAAAAATATATATATATATATATATATATATATATATATATATATATATATATATATAATTCAAAGTTGCTCCAGAGCAAGGGAAACGCTACTCCACGAAGATAGGAAAACATTCCTTTTTATTGCAAACAATCACGTTGGCAGCCCCAGTTCGAATCAGTTGCTTTTCCTTGACGCGTTTCGCTGCACCTGCAGCTTATTCCTAAGGAGAAGGGGACACAGGCAAGATTCGGTTGGTATTTAAAAGTTTACATTTTACCCATATTGCATCTGCTTCCAATAAAGATGTATGCTGGGATTTGAAGTCCAAAATAATCCCTTTCAATAGGGTCCGTTATTTTTGCCCAACTTTTTTTCAGCCCCATCATTTTGCACAATTGTTTATTGCCCTCCAGTGGGTTCCAAGGCTGCCCTCGTGATTTCATTCAGGCATATCTTCGCGCTGACCGGCTATGGTAAGACACAGCCTCACAGACCTGATTTCCAGTTTGCAGACGGTGCTTCTCCCGCGGCACGGAGCCTGCCGCATTAAATCATTCAAAGTTGCTCCAGAGCAAGGGAAACGCTACTCCACGAAGATAGGAAAACATTCCTTTTTATTGCACACAATCACGTTGGCAGCCCCAGTTCGAATCAGTTGCTTTTCCTTGACGCGTTTCGCTGCACCTGCAGCTTATTCCTAAGGAGAAGGGGACACAGGCAAGATTCGGTTGGTATTTAAAAGTTTACATTTTACCCATATTGCATCTGCTTCCAATAAAGATGTATGCTGGGATTTGAAGTCCAAAATAATCCCTTTCAATAGGGTCCGTTATTTTTGCCCAACTTTTTTTCAGCCCCATCATTTTGCACAATTGTTTATTGCCCTCCAGTGGGTTCCAAGGCTGCCCTCGTGATTTCATTCAGGCATATCTTCGCGCTGACCGGCTATGGTAAGACACAGCCTCACAGACCTGATTTCCAGTTTGCAGACGGTGCTTCTCCCGCGGCACGGAGCCTGCCGCATTAAATCATTCAAAGTTGCTCCAGAGCAAGGGAAACGCTACTCCACGAAGATAGGAAAACATTCCTTTTTATTGCACACAATCACGTTGGCAGCCCCAGTTCGAATCAGTTGCTTTTCCTTGACGCGTTTCGCTGCACCTGCAGCTTATTCCTAAGGAGAAGGGGACACAGGCAAGATTCGGTTGGTATTTAAAAGTTTACATTTTACCCATATTGCATCTGCTTCCAATAAAGATGTATGCTGGGATTTGAAGACCAAAATAATCCCTTTCAATAGGCTCCGTTATTTTTGGCCAACTTTTTTTCAGCCCCATCATTTTGCACAGAGGCTGTGTCTAACCATAGCCGGTCAGCGTTAAGATATGTCTGATTGAAATCACGAGGGCAGCCTTGGAACCCACTGGAGGGCAATAAACAATTGTGCAAAATGATGGGGCTGAAAAAAAGTTGGGCAAAAATAACGGACCCTATTGAAAGGGATTATTTTGGACTTCAAATCCCAGCATACATCTTTATTGGAAGCAGATGCAATATGGGTAAAATGTAAACTTTTAAATACCAACCGAATCTTGCCTGTGTCCCCTTCTCCTTAGGAATAAGCTGCAGGTGCAGCGAAACGCGTCAAGGAAAAGCAACTGATTCGAACTGGGGCTGCCAGCGTGATTGTGTGCAATAAAAAGGAATGTTTTCCTATCTTCGTGGAGTAGCGTTTCCCTTGCTCTGGAGCAACTTTGAATGATTTAATGCGGCAGGCTCCGTGCCGCGGGAGAAGCACCGTCTGCAAACTGGAAATCAGGTCTGTGAGGCTGTGTCTAACCATAGCCGGTCAGCGCGAAGATATGCCTGATTGAAATCACGAGGGCAGCCTTGGAACCCACTGGAGGGCAATAAACAATTGTGCAAAATGATGGGGCTGAAAAAAAGTTGGGCAAAAATAACGGACCCTATTGAAAGGGATTATTTTGGACTTCAAATCCCAGCATACATCTTTATTGGAAGCAGATGCAATATGGGTAAAATGTAAACTTTTAAATACCAACCGAATCTTGCCTGTGTCCCCTTCTCCTTAGGAATAAGCTGCAGGTGGAGGGAAACGCGTCAAGGAAAAGCAACTGATTCGAACTGGGGTTGCCAGCGTGATTGTGTGCAATAAAAAGGAATGTTTTCCTATCTTCGTGGAGAAGCGTTTCCCTTGCTCTGGAGCAACTTTGAATGATATATATATATATATATATTACCTACTGGCGGTCGCCAGTAGGTATATATAGTTAGGATTTTTTCTCTATGGGTTTTTTGAAAATTCTATGTCTAATAACTTTGGCGTTTGTGGACGGAATCGGCTGAAATTTTCAGGAAAATGGCACATTTTGTTTTTGAGCAGCCCTTGAAAATTTGGGGGGGGTTCGTCCAGTGGGGGCCGAGAAAAAAGGGGGGTCCCAAAACGTGTTTTTAACATTGAGTTTTCCATAGGGCGGTTGGCCTCACTTTTAGCCCGAACGGCTGAATGGATTTGCACGAAACTTGGCAAAATTGTAGGGACTGGTAGCCCGATGTGCCTTTTGTAGGTCTCAATATATGTGCTCCAGTGGATTTTGAGAAATTAACGTTTAAAAAAAGATATATATCTGTAACAGCGGACCGGTTAGCGCTCTGGTTCGCGGACTTTTCGCGCAACGGAGCTTTGTGAAGCGAAGCTGATTGGTTCTCCGGCGTCTGTCAACATTCCAAACAGTCCGTAGCGGCCGCCATCTTGTCTCTCGGTAGGATCGAGAGACAAGAGGAGGTCAAAACAAAGGGGGAAATAACTATAAGGGGGCATAGTAGATCCTCGCTGACCCCCTAGGTTTGATGTGGAGGTTTTAAAAGGGCCCCGCGGGGCAAAAATAAAAAATAAAAATAATAATCGAACGGCTGAATGGATTTGCACGAAACTTGGCAAAATATTAGGGACTGGTAGCCCGATGTGCCTTTGCTAGGTCTCAATATATGTGCTCCAGTGGATTTTGAGAAATTAACGTTCAAAAAAAGATATATATCTGTAACAGCGCTCCGCTTCGCGTAACGGAGGTTTGCGAAGCTGATTGGTCATTCTGTCACTGGGCTATAGTTGGGCTACATCTGGCTGATATTTGGGCTACATTTGTTTTTTTGTGTGTCTGGCGGCCATCTTTGGGCTACATTGGGCTACATTGGGCTTCATTGGGCTACATTCGGCTAATTAGCAAATAGCTCATCGCAAACTAGGAATGGTAAAGAATCGCTATTTATTCCTTAAAGTTCGCTATTTAGGAAATGCAAATAACTTTGATGATACATATGGCGGTTCATCTCTAACAAGATAAGAAGCATAGGGATAGATTTATGATGACTGGCGCATCACCAGGGATGTGTTAGTCATTCTGTGCCGCTGTTCCGTCACCTATGGTGTGCTGCATTTACAATGCGGCGCATCACGGGGCAAAAACAGCACAGATGCGTGATGTATCTGTGCCGTAAAGGTGGCGCATTGCTGGAGTTGTATCGCAAGTGTGATGAAGCTCCAGCAAGGGTCGGGGGTGCCCCTGTCGCAGGGTTTCTGTTCTCACACAGAACTGTGGACAGAGGATTGGAACCTCGGCGAATTAGGGTGTCCCAAAACTCACGTTAGTAATCAAAAACTATTTAGCAAGCTAGGTACAGTGTCACATTGGATATAACAAACTCTCAATGTTTAGACAATCCAGAATATGAACTTATAGTACCTCAGGATACGTGGAACTCATGAACAGTCGGTCGTTATATATTTCTTAGAAACCAGAACATGGAGTTAAGAAGAACACATGTGTATTTGAAATGTTTATTTACTAATGCCGTCTTCTCAGGCGTAGTACCTTAGATAATAAAAGTACACATATTATCAGTAGCAAAATTACCAGCATAGTTACTAGTACATAAAAAGTGAATGGTGATAGTATGTTAACATGCTGTAAATGAATAAGAGTTAGCAACACTTATAAGCAGCCGCGGGCCGTGGAGGGAGTTACGGTGAGGCAGGGAGGCGGGGAGGGGGAGAAGCAGGGTGGAGAATACAAGTACACATATTATCAGTAGCAAAATTACCAGCATAGTTACTAGTACATAAAAAGCGAATGGTGACAGTATGTTAACATGCTGTAAATGAATAAGAGTTAGCAACACTTATAAGCAGCCGCGGGCCGTGGAGGGAGTTACGGTGGGGCAGGGAGGCGGGGAGGGGGAGGGGCAAGGTAGAGAGGGCTCCACCCTGCTTCTCCCCCTCCCCGCCTCCCTGCCTCACCGTAACTCCCTCCACGGCCCGCGGCTGCTTATATCTCACCCTCCCTAATACACATATTATATTATTTGCTAAGAAGGTCTCTTTGTGTTGGTTTAGGGCGTGCCCATACTTTAGTGTCTTAGATTTGAAGGAATCACATCAGCATACACCAGCTCTCTCTTCATGTGAACCGCATCAACTGTTGTGTATGTGTGTTCGGCAAAGCAATATAAAACCCGCCTCATGCCCAGAATTGGCAGAAGTTGCACTTATGTTATGAGTATGAAGTCGTGGAGATCAGACCTCATAACAATTCTGTATCGTGTTGTTCTTGAAACTTTAGCACTCGCTGTACAGATATAGTTTAACAAGTAAAGCAGATAGTAGACCAATAACATATTATTCTCATGTAAACCACGATGAACTACTAGGTGGAAAGCTAAAGCAACAACTAAATGTCGTGTGCAGAAGTTGCAAAAAAGGAAAAATGGCGTTTAAACCGGTAATGAGCCCATGCTAACTTAACACGGTGTAAAGATATCCAGGACCTAGATGACACCTCCCCATGATCCGGAAACGAACTGAATAAGATAATAGAAGTGCCATCTCATGAGAGCAGATTGCAAGTTTATATGTGGACGGTCCGCAAGGTAAAGCATTAAAAACTAGGAAAATTCAATGCTAAAGAAAAATAAAACAGCCAAGTACTTTATCGAGTCTTAAGCCAATAGGCAAGGTAAATAATAAAAACTTGACAATTAAGTCAATGAATTGTCAATGAAATGCTAGTACTCAGCATATGAAACATGAAAAAGGTCTATGACATAACTGTGTATGCAAAATAAGCTGCAACAGCCTCCAACAGGAAGTCACCGTCTTCATCCGAAAACAGTTCAGCCATCCAATTTAAAAGCGGAAAAGAACATACGTGCTCTCCCAGCACCGGATCCTCTATCACCATCAGAGGACAGCTCGGTGGGTTTTCAAGAAAGCTGTGTTCCAAGAAAGACTGTGCTGCCGCCAGTAAATTCCAGGGACCAAGTAGTCCATGCATCAATGCCACAGCCATAATCCTTTCGCCAGGACAAACCAACTCGTGAGTAATGATAGGAGTCATCAGCTGATTAAAGTCGACGTCAGGAGAAACCGGTCCGCAGAGACACAAATCAATGGCCCAATCGAAATCACAGGTCAGGCAGTGAAATACAGGCTGGACACAGGTGAAGTAGGAGAACCGAAAAGATAATCCATATGCCGTGCTTAATATCGCCAACGGCATTGTGCCATAATATTCTAGCATGCGATTGCGGAACAGTGTCAGCAGCTGCAGGGTCGGAGGTTGCATAGGAGGGACATCCATATTTAAAAATGTAAAAAAGCACAAGAGCGTCCGCTGGTAATGCAAGTAAAAATGCAATCCACGAACCAGAGTGGAGAAAATGGAATGAAAGGGAGCAGGGATGACTCCAAAGATTTTCTCAAATGAAGTCACGAGACCACTGGTAACAACTTTAAAAAAGTGTGCCAGGGATTTTGTGGAGGATGCGTTAAAGATAGTCGGAAACATGTTGCTGAAATTGAAAGGCAAACCTGTGTACGGGTGTTCGCTATGTGAAGTACGAAAGTTTCACGGGCCGAACTCAAGGCCACCTCTCTCTGAGACAAAAGAGCTCTTATTCTTGTCATGCCGTTGAAACGTGTCCCAAGGTTGGTATTTGTGGCCAGATTGAAAACTCCCTATGTTCATGTGTGGGAGGAAATAGAACATTTCTGCAGCAAATAACCCGTTCACTTACTGTTACGATAAAAGGAATACTTTTAATTAACTCAGAACAATCTTCATTATTGAGCATCAAATAACTACCATTTTCCAACAACTTGAACGTGGGGATGATAGCAGGAACTGGCGTGCCTTGCAACACGCAAGCCATATTTGGTCGGTGTTTGTTGCATGAATCGTGTAACTGTATGTGCCTACACATTAGTGAATGATCTGGCGTCTCAGTGCATTCCTCTCCATTCAGATAAACTTCTTGATCATCTTTGAAACATCTGTATGTGTATGGAAGCGACCAGACCTCATGAACAAAAGCACTACCTAAAGGTTCATAAAGACCTATTGGTATATATTTCATACAATTTGAAAACTTATATAAAGCAAAAGGCAGCGTTATTAAACCGTGGATAAGGCATGTTGCCAAAAAACCCGCAATCCTCTGCTGATGATGTCACTGAGCATGTCATGAATGATGTAATATGTGACATCATCAGTAGTGGATTATGGGTAATAGTATCTCTAGTTTACTCCCCTATAGCTGTCTTTCTTTTAACATAAGTGTGTGTTTCCTTCCCTTATACTTACTGTTTTTGGTTCGCTTCCAGTTCGCGTACCAGCGAGCGAACTAGGAAGCGAACTAAGAGAAATAGAGGTTGGCACAGTTCCAAATATTGTACCAATTTTTTAATAACGGGGAGGTAGTTCTGAAAAGAACTTTTTTTTTTATTTTTCTGAACATTTTTTTAATGTTTTTGAATTTTTCGGAACAGTTTTATATTTTTTTGGGTTTTTCTTGGAGGGGGCAATGAAAACGATTCATTGTAAAGGGCTCAACAGGAGCAACAAAACAAAAAAAAGAAGTATTTATTATTTTGGGCGTTTCGGACAAACTTGCATATGATAGTCAATAGCTCTGTTGATCAGAGTGATGCTTCTTTCTCCGTAGGAAATGAATCCATCGCAAAATACGCAGGTGTGTTTTACTTCACCAAATCTCATTTGTATATTTGGCACCATCTCCCTGCCCTCTGGTCCCGTTACTTCCGGTACAACAGATCTTCTGGCCATAATAGGGAGATTATCTAGGTCGTTCCGAAACTGTGCAGCACTGTAGTTGTTAGGATGCCACCTAGTCATATGGCGATGCATTGTGTAGTTTCCGAAACTGTATTTTTTGTCGGTCCCTCTGGACAGTCTATCTTGACATATAAGGCAAGTTACGTATCTTGCATTTACTTTTTTCTGACCTTTGGGAATTTTAAAAAATTGCCAAATGAAGTTTTCTTTCCGGTGAGACGTCTTGGGCTGCTCAGGCAAAAACTGCCTCTCTTCGTGCTCGTCCTCCTGTTCCTCTTCTTCTTCTTCTTGTTGAATTACAACTTGAGCAGGTGGTCCTCTCTTCCTTGGAGGTGGTGGAGGTGGTGGGGAAGCACCAGCTGAAGCTACTAAAGAAGCCATTGCTCAGTGATCACAAAGGGTCTTTCTCTCACAATGATGAAAGTCAGAGTGAGGAAAGAAGGAGGGATTTTCATCATTTGGGAAAAACAAGAGTTCTCAACCAATCAAAAGTGTTCATTTTAGATTATATGACCTAGTCTTACATCATTAGGAAACCAAAAGTGAAATGAACCAATGAAAAGTGTTATTACCAAGTCACATGACTTGCTGTGTTTACGTTAAGCGCTTTGCAGGGCCTCCCGGTTTGCTTCCAGAAACCTGCGCTTTGGCACTCGCTTCGCGTACCAGTTCGCTAACGTAGCACGTCATATGACGTATCACGCGACAACGTGGAACGTCATGCGGACGGGAGGCGTCACGATGTTGTTTTCTAACGCGGCACTTGCGGTAAAGAAACGTTTACCGGCTCGCGGTCTATTTCGCGGCATCAAGGTCAGCTAACGGGAAGCTTCCCGATTCGCGAAGCGGGAACGAAGAAAAAAAAATATTTAAAAAAAAAATTATTCATAAACATATAAAATATATTTTTGGATTTAAAGAAGAATACATTTTACAGCTACAGATATTAGCTGTTAAAAAACCAATGAAATTCACAGAAAAAACCATAGGTTATAGACCATATATAGTTAGGAATTAGCATTTACAAAACCTTGAAAATTCACTGAAAAAACCATAGGTTATAGACCATATATAGTTAGGAATTAGCATTTAGAAAACCTTATTTTACTCACACAAAACCATTGAAATTCCATATATAGTTAGTTGCACTAACTATATATCGCGCACCCGCAATCCACTGCTGATGATGTCACATATTACATCATTCATGACATGGTCAGTGACATCACTGATGACATCACTGATGACATCTCAAATGACATCACTGATGACAACATCCAGTGACTGTATGTTTCTGTAAAGTTAAAATATGTCTTAGATATTGAAGAATGAGTGGATGTATAAGTGTCTGGATGAAGGATTTAGTAGGTGCGTGACTGACTGTATGAGTGAGTGATTAAATGTGTCTCACTGAATGCATGGGTTAGTGACTAAACTGTCTTAATTTGTGCATCATTATGTCTGTTGTGATGTAAACTGCTGCATGTGTTGATCATTAGCTATACGAGAGGCTATATGTGTTATTAATTGGTTGCCCAAGTATTTCTATGGGAGATTGAGTTTGTGTGGGGGTGGCTGGGAGGTGTGTGACTCTGTGCATAGATGTGTGAGCAGTTGATTCACTAGGTGTATGAGTTCAAGAGTGCATGTGGAAAAAGCTACATGGGCGGTTGACTGTGTGCATGAGTGTATTGATGAGTGAATGGATATCTCAATGCTACATGTCATAGTAAGTACATATGTAAAACACAGTACATGTGAGAGTTGGCATATATAAATAACTGTGCATGAGAGCCACTGAATGTGTGAGTGGCTGTATGGATCATTGTGAACTTGTATCAGGGATTGTATAAGAGAGTAAATATGTGTTAGTATATGTTTGAATAAGTAAGGTGTGTATAACTGTATAGTTGAGGAAATGGAGGTGAGATTGTTTCTTTGCATGACTGACTAGGTGTGTGAGTAACTCCATGGATGAGTGACAGTGTGTGAGTGTCTGTATACACTGAGTGTATCTAAGGTTATATTAGAGTCTGAAGAGGTTTATCGTATTAGCACAAGAATGATGTCAAATGAGATGTCATCAGTGATGTCATCAGTGATGTCATTTGAGATGTCATCAGTGATGTCATCAGTGATGTCACTGACCATGTCATGAATGATGTAATATGTGACATCATCAGCAGTGGATTGCGGGTGCGCGATATATAGTTAGTGCAACTAACTATATATGGAATTTCAATGGTTTTGTGTGAGTAAAATAAGGTTTTCTAAATGCTAATTCCTAACTATATATGGTCTATAACCTATGGTTTTTTCAGTGAATATATATATATATATTCCAACAGCCTCCCCACACGAGAGAGGAAATGAGTCGCAACCTCTGTCCGGTTTAAAAATGTATTTATTTTTCTTTTCAAAAGCGGCATTTTCTTGTTTGGCTGTAATGCATTTCGCTCACCACTGTGAGCTTCGTCAGAGAGGAGGCGCCGCAGGTTCAGGTTGTAACAGCTCACCCACACGACCATCAGTGTACCGGTGCTTCCGTTTTTTAACCCCTTGTTGGGTACCGCATTTCAGCTGTTCTTTGCAGTGCTGCATGTTGGGTCATGTAGTTCGCTGTCGCCTTCCATGCGTGCTACATTTGAATTTGCGCCTCTTGTGCCGGCCGGAAAACCCTGAGAATGTCCTTTTATAACATCTTCTGGGACCCTAACCATAGTCCAGTCTATGGGAGCACCTCACACCCTTCGTGTTTTGCACGTTCAACAAAAGGGTCCAGGTTCGGGTGTGAATGGCGCTCTTTAGCGGGCGGTGCGTTTCTCTTGGGCCGGACCTTGGCCACATTAATATTCCAACAGCCTCCCCACACGAGAGAGGAAATGAGTCGCAACCTCTGTCCGGTTTAAAAATGTATTTATTTTTCTTTTCAAAAGCGGCATTTTCTTGTTTGGCTCTAATGCATTTCGCTCACCACTGTGAGCTTCGTCAGAGAGGAGGCGCCGCAGGTTCAGGTTGTGACAGCTCACCCACACGACCATCAGTGTACCGGTGCTTCCGTTTTTTAACCCCTTGTTGGGTACCGCATTTCAGCTGTTCTTTGCAGTGCTGCATGTTGGGTCATGTAGTTCGCTGTCGCCTTCCATGCGTGCTACATTTGAATTTGCGCCTCTTGTGCTGGCCAGAAAACCCTGAGAATGTCCTTTTATAACATCTTCTGGGACCCTAACCATAGTCCAGTCTATGGGAGCACCTCACACCCTTCGTGTTTTGCACGTTCAACAAAAGGGTCCAGGTTCGGGTGTGAATGGCGCTCTTTAGCGGGCGGTGCGTTTCTCTTGGGCCGGACCTTGGCCACATGAATATTCCAACAGCCTCCCCACACGAGAGAGGAAATGAGTCGCAACCTCTGTCCGGTTTAAAAATGTATTTATTTTTCTTTTCAAAAGCGGCATTTTCTTGTTTGGCTCTAATGCATTTCGCTCACCACTGTGAGCTTCGTCAGAGAGGAGGCGCCGCAGGTTCAGGTTGTAACAGCTCACCCACACGACCATCAGTGTACCGGTGCTTCCGTTTTTTAACCCCTTGTTGGGTACCGCATTTCAGCTGTTCTTTGCAGTGCTGCATGTTGGGTCATGTAGTTCGCTGTCGCCTTCCATGCGTGCTACATTTGAATTTGCGCCTCTTGTGCCGGCCGGAAAACCCTGAGAATGTCCTTTTATAACATCTTCTGGGACCCTAACCATAGTCCAGTCTATGGGAGCACCTCACACCCTTCGTGTTTTGCACGTTCAACAAAAGGGTCCAGGTTCGGGTGTGAATGGCGCTCTTTAGCGGGCGGTGCGTTTCTCTTGGGCCGGACCTTGGCCACATTAATATTCCAACAGCCTCCCCACACGAGAGAGGAAATGAGTCGCAACCTCTGTCCGGTTTAAAAATGTATTTAATTTTCTTTTCAAAAGCGGCATTTTCTTGATTGGCTCTAATGCATTTCGCTCACCACTGTGAGCTTCGTCAGAGAGGAGGCGCCGCAGGTTCAGGTTGTAACAGCTCACCCACACGACCATCAGTGTACCGGTGCTTCCGTTTTTTAACCCCTTGTTGGGTACCGCATTTCAGCTGTTCTTTGCAGTGCTGCATGTTGGGTCATGTAGTTCGCTGTCGCCTTCCATGCGTGCTACATTTGAATTTGCGCCTCTTTATATAATAAATAATGTTGTTGGTGTCTCAGTGCCCACCAGGATACCCACCTTATAAATGTTGTTGGGGCTGCGGTGGGGGCCCCAAGGTCCCCACAGCCCCAGACAGCTCCCCAGCAGTCTTAAATAGTTGGTACCGGCGGAAGCCTGAATTCTTTTCTTAAGTGGGTCACCCACAGCTCACATTTTTAGAAGGGCTGCAGGAGAGCCCCATGGACCTCGTGGCTCCATGTGGCTCCCCCGGCAGAAGCAAGTCCTTTTAAAACATTTCTGATGGGTGCCTGGTTTTATGCTGCGTAGGGAGTCCTAGAGCCCGCATGGCCCCAGCCAACTCCTAGACCAGCACCATACTGAGTGCTGCCGAGAGCCAGTACTTTTCCTCTGCTCCGACCTTCGTGGGAGCAGCAACTTTTACTACTCCCACTGGGCTGGAGCAAAGTTGACTTCCCTGCCAGGAAGAGTGTGGGTTGGCTACGCTGCACTCTCCCTGGAAGAAACCAGAGTGTCATGAGGATTAGCTCTCTTACACACATTACAGAATCGGATCCCGGGGATGGAGTCCCTGGGACCGCTATGGACACTAGGAGGGGGGTACACGACCCCACTCCTGTTTTAAAATAAATTCAGCCCGGTGGATAGGGTCCCTTGGGCCTGAGGAGGCTCTAGGAGGGAGACCGCACACCTCCTCCCCTTCACATGTATATTGGCCCCAGGGGAAGGGTCCCTAAAGTCTCACTTAGGCTTGGAAAGGGAGGCCGCATATGCGCCTCCCATACTCATTGATTCAGCCCTGGTGATGGGGTCTTCGGGCCAGTAGAAGGCTTGGAGAAGGAGGCTGCCCCCTTCCCTTTGTATTTAATTTAGGACCCTGGCTCATTGAGACCCACCCACGCACACACCCCCTCTGCAAACAATTATATATATATTGACACCCCTGGGCTCTGGCCCACCCCAGGGATCGTATTCATTTGTAGGTCTCGCGACCTGCGTTGCACTGCGCAGCAGTGCAACGCAAGTCGCGTGAGCTTTAGTAGGTAAAAACGAGGAAATCAAGCTGACCTAGGAATCGCACACGCTTGTGCGTGTGCGTTTCCTTGTCAGCTCCCCCATTGGATTTTGCGTGCGTCTTATTGTTAAAGACTGCAGGCAATTGGCCCGAAGCACACTCATAGCTCCTCCCATGGCCTATTGGTGTCTATTACGCGCACTAAGCACGTAATAGACACCAATAGGCCATGGGAGGAGCTATGATTGTGCCCACACAGGTGTGACGTGTGCGCCCCTTGTTCACAAATGAATGTGTTCTTGTTTTTACAGCGCTAGGTTCTACAAATAAAACAGGGTCTCAAGTAAACACTGGGTTAAAACACACTAACTGTTTCCAGGCTAGACTCATGCACTCATGGTGTGCATCTGGTGACGTGTACCGTGGCTGCACGCGCAGCGCTTCAAGCAGCTGGGACACTTCCAGCCCGCGGAAGGCGAGCGGCGGTGTTCTACGCTTTCTCAGCTCGGAGCACTCAGACTGCAGAAGCCGTTATTGTGGCCTTGTTTAATACTTTTTAAATATTTACAAGCCCGTTCCGTCGCAGCATTATTCATCTTGCTGTTCAGAACAAGGACGGTGTAACGTCCTATTTCCAGACCCCGGGAGGAGCAGGCTGCGCTGCCAGAGAGCCTCGTCTCCTCACAGCCGGAGACAAGGCAAAGGCTGACACTGTGCGTGGAGTTTCAGGCCTACTGACCCATCCTCGCGCCCCCCGGGCGTAGAGGGAGGGAGTAACCCTCCCCTGAGAGCCGTTCAGTTGTTCACTCAAATACTGAGTGCTGCTGGCTATGTTTAAGCCTTCCTCATTTGACCCAAAATTGCCATTGTGTTATTTATGTGCCAACGTTGGAAGCAATATTAGGTGGGTTAAAGATCAAATTGTAAAAATCAAGAGTCTGCCAACAGAATCAAGTTAGTTGCCATGTATGTTGGTCCATGAATGCCAATTCACTAACATGGCAACCATTTGTTTTCCTCATCCAGCCTCTTTCATCCACTAGCTTGAGACGTTTTAGTCACATCTAGACTCAACCTAGCAGAGTATTTATCTCTTACTTAATGCTATTAGCTGTTTGGGTGTATCCTTCAACCTAATCTTTCACCTAATGCTATTGGCTGTTTGGGTGTATCCTTCCACCTCTACTCGAGTGCTTGCACTGAAGTGCATGTGGCAATGCTTCACAACTATAGCCCTTTTTGTCCACAACAGCCATGTTTCTTGCTCTGGTCCTCACTCTGTTCTCTTTTGTGACTCCCACGTTCCGCTGTGTCCACACAATTCTCCGCCCACCACACTCTCCTATTGTTCTCTGGCCCCTCCCTGCCCACCATGGTCTCATATCGCCTTGCTGCTCCTGCCACCCTTGTGTGCTCTGCTCCTTGTTCAGGCTACCCTCCATTGCCTCCTGGAGGCTTCTTTTCACAGAACTGAAAGGTGAGCTACACCAATAGCTTACTTGCTTTCAATACTTTCCTTGTTTAGTTTCTGTGTAAACAAGCATTTACAATGCAATAGGTCTCGCGTTACTCAAAGTTTGAGCTAGTGGCGTTGCTTTATTACTTGCAACACCAATAGCTCACACTTTCAGTAATGCGAGACCTATTGCATTGCAAATGCTTGTTTTAACAGCCAGCATTTTGTCTTCTTGTCGTGATCCTGCAAGATGCTCCTTCCCCTTCCTCAGCAATTCTAATAAATAACATATTTCTTTCTGCTCCTCTGATTATATGGCTTATGCTTCACAGGTATCTAATTAGACCACAATACAAGAGAATAAAGCCACACATTGAGATACAATCACAGAGGTTATACCTTGTGAGTATTAGCAGTTTTTTTCCTCTGTCAAATCATAATATGCACTCTGCGAGACATTAAGCCGTGTTTTCTCTTGTCAGTTATCCTGTACAGTAGTAATAAATATACACATTTACATTTGTACACTTGCTGCAAATTTAATGTGCTTTTGAGCAACATTTGTTTTCACTGCTATGGCATGAATGCGTATTTGTTAAATGATTGGATATGTTTAGTATATAAATGTACTAGTCTTAAAAAAACATATTTGAGGGCGAACCGTGAAATATAGAAAATATTTTCTAGGTACCTATGAAATATTGGTGTCAACATAGCCTCCAAACTGCTGTCCAGGGTTTATGCTGTCATTGCTGTTACAAACATGAGGCAATGGAAGCTGTATTTTCGCAGCAAGTTTATCTAAATCATGTTTAATGAAAAGGAATGTTATGTAGCACTGCGCTGCACATTCTCCGGCAGTATTATTTTAATCCATTTGACCTAGAAACAATTTTTTTTAATTGAAATCTGTACAGTATATCCATAATTAAGCAGTAAATGCCACAGCACAGAATCGTGTAATTCCACTGGCCAGACCATTTTTCGTTATTCCAGCAACAGCCTCATCATTAAAAATATACAAAACCTAAGCATTCTAATTCCCATTAGTGCTCATCGTTAGCTGCACCTTACAAAGAATAGCTTCAATAATCTCTCCATTTCACAGTGTTATTAACAATGAAAAGTGTGCTTTTTTTCTTAACTACACAATTAAGAATTGTTCTAATCGTTTTACTACAGACAACCAATGTAGCCCACTATTTCACTTGCTATTTTCAATAACCATTGGCCTAACCATTCTCCTGTTTTGAAAAAGCTCTATTTTCAAGCTAAATACTCAAAAAATAAATGTGTTAGAAAAAATTCATTAACAAGTACCACCTCCGTTTCTTGCTAAACTGCCATTGATTCACCAGAGGGCAAATTGCTCCCATGTTTACCCCTTCAACGCCCTTATTATTAACCCCTCAATTGTACAGTGCTATGCAGTTAGGGACACTATATATGAATTCTATACATTTATTTTATGTTGTTTTTCTTAGGCGCTCAGGCAACTGAAGGATGCCATAGATTGGCAGATAAACAAAGAGAATGGGAGGAGGACTACAACTGCTGGCCGTTGGTTTGGCCCAACGTCTACACCCGCTGTTGTGCGATCCGGCTTTGAAACCACATTGTTAAAAAAATAAATATATATATATATATATATATATATATATATTCACTGAAAAAACCATAGGTTATAGACCATATATAGTTAGGAATTAGCATTTACAAAACCTTGAAAATTCACTGAAAAAACCATAGGTTATAGACCATATATAGTTAGGAATTAGCATTTACAAAACCTTATTTTACTCACACAAAACCATTGAAATTCGCATATATAGTTAGTTGCACTAACTATATATCGCGCACCCGCAATCCACTGCTGATCATGTCACATATTACATCATTCATGACATGGTCAGTGACATCACTGATGACATCACTGATGACATCTCAAATGACATCACTGATGACATCACTGATGACATCTCAAATGACATCACTGATGACATCACTGATGACATCTCAAATGACATCACTGATGACATCACTGATGACATCACTGATGACATCTCAAATGATATCACTGATGACATCACTGATGACATCTCATTTGACATTACTGATCACATCACTGATGACATCATTCATGTGATAATACGATGAACCTCTTCAGACTCTAATATAACCTTAGATACACTCAGTGTAAACAGACACTCACAGACTGTCACTCATCCATGGAGTTACTCACACACCTAGTCAGTCATGCCAAGAATCAATCACACCTCCATTTCCTCAACTATACAGTTATACACACCTTACTTATTCAAATATATACTAACACATATTTACTCTCTTATACAAGCCCTGATACAAGTTCACAATGATCCATACAGCCACTCACACATTCACTGGCTCTTATGCACAGTTATTTATATATGTCAACTCTCACATGTACTGTGTTTTACATATGTACTTACTTTGATATGTAGCACTGAGATATCCATTCACTCACCAATACACTCATGCACACAGTCAACCGGCCATACAGCTGTTTCCACATGCACTTTTGAACCCATACATCTAGTGAATCAACTGCTCACACATCTATGCACAGAGTCATACACCTCCCAGCCACCCCCACACACACTCAGTCTCCCATACAAATACTTGGGCAACCAATCAATAACCCATATAGTTACTCATATAGCTACTGATCAACACATGCAGCAGTTTACAGAACAACAGACATAATGATGCACAAATAAAGACAGTTTAGTCACTAACCCATGCACTCAGTGAGACACATTTAATCACTCACTCATACAGTCAGTCATGCACCTACTAAATCCTTCATCCAGACACTTATACATCCACTCATTCTTCAATATGTAAGACATATTTTAACTTTACAGAAACATACAGTCACTGGATGTTGTCATCAGTGATGTCATCAGTGATGTCATTTGAGATGTCATCAGTGATGTCATCAGTGATGTCACTTACCATGTCATGAATGATGTAATATGTGACATGATCAGCAGTGGATTGCGGGTGCGCGATATATAGTTAGTGCAACTAACTATATATGCGAATTTCAATGGTTTTGTGTGAGTAAAATAAGGTTTTGTAAATGCTAATTCCTAACTATATATGGTCTATAACCTATGGTTTTTTCAGTGAATTTTCAAGGTTTTGTAAATGCTAATTCCTAACTATATATGGTCTATAACCTATGGTTTTTTCAGTGAATTTCAATGGTTTTTTAATAGCAAATATCAAAAGCTGTAAAATGTATTCTTCTTTTAAAGGAAAAATATATTTTATATGTATTTAATATACTTTTTTTATGTATATAAATTTTTTGAGGGAACGAATTTATCAACTATCATGCTGAAGAAGAGTGTGGGGAAAAAAAAACAAAGAGGAGGACTAAGAGGAAAGAACAATCAGTTCAAAAATACAATTGCTTTAAAGCATGAAGTGCTTTTCCACACATTTACATTTAAATAACCCATATTAGAAAATACAAAATATCTACAGAGGAGATGGTGTACATTGAATTTTAGACTCTTCATTGGTACCTACATGTTGGTACTTAAATCACCCACACAACACAACAACGGGGACGCTGTCACAGATATATATATTTTTTTGAACGTTAATTTCTCAAAATCCACTGGAGCACATATCTTGAGACCTAGCAAAGGCACATCGGGCAAACAGTCGCTACAATTTTGCCAAGTTTCATAGAAATCCATTGAGCCGTTCGAGCTAAAAGTGAGTCCAACCGCCCTATGGAAAACTCAATGTTAAAAACACGTTTTGGGACCCCCTTTTTTCTCAGCCCCCGCTTGACGAACCCCCCCCAAACTTTCAGGGGACGCTCAAAAACAAAATGTGCCATTTTCCTGAAAATTTCAGCCAATTCCGTCCATCAACGCCAAAGTTATTCAACATAGAATTTTCAGAAATCCCTATTCAAAAAAATCCTAACTATATATACCTACTGGCGACCGCCAGTAGGTAATATATATATATATATATAACATCTCTATGGCAAAATGAAACCCCTCATTTTGTTCCTTTTCAAATTAAATGTATTAAGTGTTACCACATTATTCCAATCAAGATGACTTCAGGTGTGCCATACTTTTGTCATAAGTAAGACTGTTAGCGTTCTAGTTGTTCTTTAGAACACTCTGGGACATTCTGTCATTGGGCTATAGTTGGGCTACATCTGGCTGATATTTGGGATACATTTTGTTTTTTTTTGTCTCTGGTGGCCATCTTTGGGCTACATTGGGCTACATTGGGCTACATTGGGCTACATTTGGGCTCTAACATATATATAGCCCAATGTAGCCCAATATATATTTTTCAAAGTTATTTTTCGTAAAAACCATTGGAGCATATATCTTGAGACATAGCAAAGGCACATCGGGCTACCAGTCCCTACAATTTTGCCAAGTTTTGTGGAAATCCATTCAGCCGTTCGAGCTAAAAGTGAATCCAACCGCCCTATGGAAAACTCAATGTTAAAAACACGTTTTGGGACCCCCCTTTTTTCTCGGCCCCCGCTTGACGAAACCCCCCCCCCCAACTTCGAGGGGACGCTCAGAAACAACATGTGCCATTTTCCTGAAAATTTCAGCCAATTCCATCCATCAACGCCAAAGTTATTTAACATAGAATTTTCAGAAATCCCTATTCAAAAAAATCCTAACTATATATACCTACTGGCGACTGCCAGTAGGTAATATATATATATATATATATATATATATATATATATATATATATATATATATATATATATATATATAACATTTCTATGGCAAAATGAAACCCCTCATTTTGTTCCTTTTCAAATTAAATGTATTAAGTGTTACCACTTTATTCCAATCAAGATGACTTCAGGTGTGCCATACTTTTGTCATAAGTAAGACTGTTAGCGCTCTAATTGTTCTTTAGAACACTCTGGGACATTCTGTCATTGGGCTACAGTTGGGCTACATCTGGCTGATATTTGGGCTACATTTGGTTTTTTTGGTCTCTGGTGGCCATCTTTGGGCTACATTGGGCTACATTGGGCTACATTTGGGCTCTAACATATATATAGCCCAATGTAGCCCAATATATATTTTTCAAAGTTAATTTTCGTAAAAACCACTGGAGCATATATCTTGAGACATAGCAAAGGCACATCGGGCTACCAGTCCCTACAATTTTGCCAAGTTTTGTGGAAATCCATTCAGCCGTTCGAGCTAAAAGTGAGTCCAACCGCCCTATGGAAAACTCAATGTTAAAAACACGTTTTGGGACCCCCCTTTTTCTCGGCCCCCGCTTGACGAAACCCCCCCAAACTTTCAGGGGATGCTCTGAAACAAAATGTGCCATTTTCCTGAAAATTTCAGCCAATTCCGTCCATCAACGCCAAAGTTATTCAACATAGAATTTTCAGAAATCCCTATTCAAAAAAATCCTAACTACATATACCTACTGGCAACTGCCAGTAGGTAATATATATATATATATATATATATATATATTGCGCTCCAATTCTTGCCAAGTATCGAAGAATTACCCACACTCACGGGGTTGCCGTTTTTCAAAAGGTTGCTTTATTACAGACAGACGCCCTCGCGTTTCGGCACTCCGCCTTTCTCGATGTCGGTGGCCACCAAACACCGGCAAGATTTTAAACAAAATTCCCACAATCAAGGAAGGACTACACACTAGTCGACTTTTGACTAGCGCCATATTGGAGTGGTGTATTATTTACAAGGTAAGATCTTATTCAATACATATCGTGATTATAACGAACATGTAAAACACTCCTAGTGTAAGTAATTTCGAATCATGAAATATACATGTATTGCATCCGTTTCAACATACATATTGTGTATTTAAACGAATTACTTCGACAACTAACAAATAATTCAGCCGTGGATCAGCCATTGTCCTCCCTTAAATGTTAATCAGGTCTGTTTTTTGTGTAAATAGAATCAACCATACTTTTCAACATTATGAAATCATTCTTATCAGTTTGATATGTGTCATAATTCAACACTCAAATTCTTATTACTCTCAGGGGGTGCACCAAATCATTTCTCAAGATTCACAATTAGTTCTAAAAATTCGAACTAATATTTACCAAAACCCAATTGTCATAAAATCAAATGAGTCAAATCAAAACAAAAGTTCTAATCCATTCGACAGTCCTACATCCTCTATATATCCATTTACATATGTACATACGAAAACACCTATATATATGCACAAGTAAGCTCTCTGAACTAAAGATGTCATCATCTCATCTTTGTAATTCATCTAGGAATATTTCATGAAATAGTGTGAATTTGAATACATATATACATATATACAGGCATACCTTCTGAATTAAGGATGTCATCACATCATCTTTGCAATTCATCTAAGAATGATGTCATGTACCAATGTGAACCATCAATTCTTCGCCATAATTCATACCCCATGGTGTTTTTGTGTGTAGGTCGATAATATATCTTGATTCGAGCCTACAGAGTTTTTTCAATCTGTCCCCACCTCTGACACTCTCAGGGACTGAATCTAATCCATAGCATAACAGCTTATTACGGTCGCTTTGATGTTTTTCCGCAAAATGTCTTGCGACCGGATAAGCTTGGTCTACTTTGTCTATCGCCCTCATGTGTTCCAAAATTCTAATTTTGAAAGGATGTACCGTGCTGTCTATATATTGCAGCCCACAGGGGCAGACAAGACAGTACACCACATATGGTGTGCTGCAAGTGATAAACTTGTTGATTTTTTTGACCATGCCAGTGTCTCGAATGGTATATGTAAGCGCTCTTCTGCTGTTACAACACGCTTTACATTTGTGACAGGGGAAGAAGCCTTTCATACTTCTCAGGGTATTAGACTTGGGTGGTATTTTCTCCAAATGGCTCCGTACCAATTGGTCACGAATGGACCTGGCCTTCTTAAATGTGACCAGTGGATAAATGTGAATGTCCTCACCTATGACATTATCTGCTTTTAAAATATGCCAGTTTCTTTTCAGCATTTGTTTCAGGTGGTTTGCTTCAGACGAATACGGGGTTATTAATCGAAATTTGCCTCCTTCATTTCTTTTACCCCTGCTATTCTCTAACAGACTTTCCCTGGTCAAGGCTTTCACTTTGCAAAGTGTTCTATTTAAGGTGATCGGATTGTAGCCTCTTATAGCAAATCTGGCTATACTTTCAGTGGCAGCTGTGTCAAAGTCACAATCGCGTGTACAGTTCCTCCTGAGTCTAAGCAGTTCCCCATAGGGGATACTTTGCACTAGTTTGGGGGGGTGACTGCTTGTTGCATGTAATATCGAATTACCTGCAGTCGGTTTTCGATATAACGAAGTTTCAATTCTACCCCCAACAATCTGCACTCTTAGGTCCAAGTAATCCACCGTAGTTGGACTAATTGTTCCAGTGAAATGCAGGTTGTGATCGTTATCATTCAGGTATGCGATATAGTGACGTGCAGTTTCTTCTGTACCCTGCCAGATGATAAATAAATCATCGATATATCGATGCCATTTTATCACAGAGCCACTGGATATGTCATCCCTATATGTTCTGGACACCTGCTCCTCCCACCAGCCAACGAATAAATTCGCATAGCTGGGAGCGAAGCAGGGGCCCATCGCCGTGCCAGACACTTGTTGATAATAGTCTTCTTCAAAAAGGAAAATGTTATTATACAAACAGAATTGCAGAAACTCGATCAACATACAGTTATGTTGCGCATATCTCAATTGTCTTTTTTTCAAATATGCAGTTACTGCTTCTATTCCTTTAGAATGTTCAATACAAGTGTATAGACTTGTTATATCAAGGACGACTAACAGATAGTCAGATTGTCATGGTACATTCTGGATTTTGGTTAAAACATCTTTGGTGTCCTTCACATGAGAAGATAGCTTAATTACCAAGCTTGCCAAAAAGAAGTCAAGAAACCTGGAAACATGTTCCGTCAGTCCTTGAACTGAAGAGACAATAGGTCTTCCAGGGGGGTGCAAATTGTCTTTGTGCAGTTTTGGAATGTGGTAAAATGTTGGGCAAATCGGGCTAGAGCTGCGCAGATAGTGGTATTCTTCACTTCCAAGCATTTTTCTGTTATACCACTTATTAATGAGTTCATCATATGCCTG
This sequence comes from Lissotriton helveticus, assembly GCF_964261635.1. Taxonomy (NCBI): domain Eukaryota; kingdom Metazoa; phylum Chordata; class Amphibia; order Caudata; family Salamandridae; genus Lissotriton; species Lissotriton helveticus. Next base: position 802,917,702 of record NC_136057.1, on the reverse strand, counting down.
GATACTTTGTTGATATAGTTTAAAAGTGGTTTTCTGATAACATCCCACATCCGATAGCTGTCTCATAGCCTCACGGTGATATTGTTCCCTTGATTGCACCACCACATTACCCCCCTTGTCCGAAGGTTTGATGATAATGGAATTATCATTAGCCAAGTCATTGAGTGCTTTCTTTTCTTCCTGCGATAAATTAAATCCACTGTTATTATAAACCCCTCAATTGTACAGTGCTATGCAGTTAGGTACACTATATATGAATTCTATACATTTATTTTATGTTGTTTTTCTTAGGCACTCAGGCAACTGAAGGATGCCATAGATTGGCAGATAAACAAAGAGAATGGGAGGAGGACTACAACTGCTGGCCGTTGGTTTGGCCCAACGTCTGCACCCGCTGTTGTGCGATCCGGCTTTGAAACCACACTGTTAAAAAAAAAAAATATATATATATATATATATATATATATATTAATTGATGCACTTTAATTTTCACATGGTGTGTGAATAAAATATCTTAAAAACTAACCTGTTGCAGTGCCGTGACTCCGTCCATGAAGACTTGTGGTGAGGAGAGACGAAGGGAATATATATATATATATATATATATATATATATGAGTCAGCAATGCGCCAAGCGCTTCAGGAGGGCTGCCCACGGCGCACCAAACCATCCAGCTTTCTTGTGCCCCAATCGATCTCACAGCCTCCCTCCAAACATTAAATCAGAAGTCCGACGCGTTTCGGGGCAGACACGCCCCTTCTTCATGGACGTGAAAAGATTGCACCAGACACTCACCACTTCGCTTCAAATGCATTTTATTTGAGGCGGGGCCGCCCTAAGTGGGCGTGGCTCATCACGCTGTGCTTCACAGGAAACCTGGTAGCTGTAGTCTTTAGTGGTGAGTGTAAAATTATCCCTTGAGTAGGTTGTGCAAAATTGTCAATTAGTCATCTGGATTATTTTTCCTCATTTGTTCGAGGTGGGGGGTGGGCTCTGGGATGATATTTGTTCACTGATGCGTCGCGCTGTATAAGCAAAGATAAGTATCTTCGCTCCAGTCCTCGTCATCTGTTTTGCTCCAGGCGACTGGCGAGGTGGAGCCCCTCCCACGGTCATGGCAGACCGGAGTTACTGTGAGTCAGCAATGCGCCAAGCGCTTCAGGAGGGCTGCCCACGGCGCACCAAACCATCCAGCTTTCTTGTGCCCCAATCGATCTCACAGCCTCCCTCCAAACATTAAATCAGAAGTCCGACGCGTTTCGGGGCAGACACGCCCCTTCTTCATGGACGTGAAAAGATTGCACCAGACACTCACCACTTCGCTTCAAATGCATTTTATTTGAGGCGGGGCCGCCCTAAGTGGGCGTGGCTCATCACGCTGTGCTTCACAGGAAACCTGGTAGCTGTAGTCTTTAGTGGTGAGTGTAAAATTATCCCTTGAGTAGGTTGTGCAAAATTGTCAATTAGTCATCTGGATTATTTTTCCTCATTTGTTCGAGGTGGGGGGTGGGCTCTGGGATGATATTTGTTCACTGATGCGTCGCGCTGTATAAGCAAAGATAAGTATCTTCGCTCCAGTCCTCGTCATCTGTTTTGCTCCAGGCGACTGGCGAGGTGGAGCCCCTCCCACGGTCATGGCAGACCGGAGTTAATGTGAGTCAGCAATGCGCCAAGCGCTTCAGGAGGGCTGCCCACGGCGCACCAAACCATCCAGCTTTCTTGTGCCCCAATCGATCTCACAGCCTCCCTCCAAACATTAAATCAGAAGTCCGACGCGTTTCGGGGCAGACACGCCCCTTCTTCATGGACGTGAAAAGATTGCACCAGACACTCACCACTTCGCTTCAAATGCATTTTATTTGAGGCGGGGCCGCCCTAAGTGGGCGTGGCTCATCACGCTGTGCTTCACAGGAAACCTGGTAGCTGTAGTCTTTAGTGGTGAGTGTAAAATTATCCCTTGAGTAGGTTGTGCAAAATTGTCAATTAGTCATCTGGATTATTTTTCCTCATTTGTTCGAGGTGGGGGGTGGGCTCTGGGATGATATTTGTTCACTGATGCGTCGCGCTGTATAAGCAAAGATAAGTATCTTCGCTCCAGTCCTCGTCATCTGTTTTGCTCCAGGCGACTGGCGAGGTGGAGCCCCTCCCACGGTCATGGCAGACCGGAGTTAATGTGAGTCAGCAATGCGCCAAGCGCTTCAGGAGGGCTGCCCACGGCGCACCAAACCATCCAGCTTTCTTGTGCCCCAATCGATCTCACAGCCTCCCTCCAAACATTAAATCAGAAGTCCGACGCGTTTCGGGGCAGACACGCCCCTTCTTCATGGACGTGAAAAGATTGCACCAGACACTCACCACTTCGCTTCAAATGCATTTTATTTGAGGCGGGGCCGCCCTAAGTGGGCGTGGCTCATCACGCTGTGCTTCATAGGAAACCTGGTAGCTGTAGTCTTTAGTGGTGAGTGTAAAATTATCCCTTGAGTAGGTTGTGCAAAATTGTCAATTAGTCATCTGGATTATTTTTCCTCATTTGTTCGAGGTGGGGGGTGGGCTCTGGGATGATATTTGTTCACTGATGCGTCGCGCTGTATAAGCAAAGATAAGTATCTTCGCTCCAGTCCTCGTCATCTGTTTTGCTCCAGGCGACTGGCGAGGTGGAGCCCCTCCCACGGTCATGGCAGACCGGAGTTAATGTGAGTCAGCAATGCGCCAAGCGCTTCAGGAGGGCTGCCCACGGCGCACCAAACCATCCAGCTTTCTTGTGCCCCAATCGATCTCACAGCCTCCCTCCAAACATTAAATCAGAAGTCCGACGCGTTTCGGGGCAGACACGCCCCTTCTTCATGGACGTGAAAAGATTGCACCAGACACTCACCACTTCGCTTCAAATGCATTTTATTTGAGGCGGGGCCTTTGTGCAGTTTTGGAATGTGGTAAAATGTTGGGCAAATCGGGCTAGAGCTGCGCAGATAGTGGTATTCTTCACTTCCAAGCATTTTTCTGTTATACCACTTATTAATGAGTTCGTCACATGCCTGGATACTTGTTGATATAGTTTAAAAGTGGTTTTCTGATAACATCCCACATCCGATAGCTGTCTCATAGCCTCACGGTGATATTGTTCCCTTGATTGCACCACCACATTACCCCCCTTGTCCGAAGGTTTGATGATAATGGAATTATCATTAGCCAAGTCATTGAGTGCTTTCTTTTCTTCCTGCGATAAATTAAATCCACTGTTATTATAAACCCCTCAATTGTACAGTGCTATGCAGTTAGGTACACTATATATGAATTCTATACATTTATTTTATGTTGTTTTTCTTAGGCGCTCAGGCAACTGAAGGATGCCATAGATTGGCAGATAAACAAAGAGAATGGGAGGAGGACTACAACTGCTGGCCGTTGGTTTGGCCCAACGTCTGCACCCGCTGTTGTGCGATCCGGCTTTGAAACCACACTGTTAAAAAAAAAAAAAATATATATATATATATATATATATATATATATATATATATATATATTAATTGATGCACTTTAATTTTCACATGGTGTGTGAATAAAATATCTTAAAAACTAACCTGTTGCAGTGCCGTGACTCCGTCCATGAAGACTTGTGGTGAGGAGAGACGAAGGGAATATATATATATATTAACTGCTCCAATCTTCATAGGCCAATATATATATCAAAGTATTTCACGCCTCCTCCAGCGCAGAAATCATGCCCACCAGCCGGACGTCAGAAGAAACCACTTTTATTCAGCAGGCAATGCATTACCGGTTTCGACCTCATCAGGTCTTAATCATATGCAACATGGAGGAAACAGGTACGCCTGGTTAAAGTGCATTTCAGTTTAACTCAACAGTGAAGAAGGACTTAAGGAACGGTTGCACAAATCAGTTCTTAAAGTAAGTTCTTTTATCTTTTCTCTTTCATGTTGTAATTATCCCCCGTGTATTTCACAACCTTTCTTGTGTGATTCCTGGCAACAATCCCGATATTTCAAAATGTTCGACGGTCTCACTCGGGTTTCAATTACAGGCACTTCTGGACTACAAGGTCCGTCATTCATTGCAAGCGTGAGTAAAATGCCCCACAAGTCACTTTTTCACAAATCTTCAGTTAATTTGGCTTTTTGCTAACCTTAGGCGCACTGTTCCTCCAAGTCCGCGCTGTCCAGATAAACAGTGTGGCGCCCTGCTGATTATATGTCCTCGCCGTCCGACCATGTAGGAGTACAATCTCCCACAAACCTTGACTGCTCACAAGTATGGCGGGATATCACTGGCCCGCAGACCTCCCAAGGATCGGTGGCAGCGCCTCCCGCATTCCTCAGTCGAGCCCACTCGGCTCTGTACATCCTTCCAATTTTGTATGCAGCCGGCGGGTTCCCCTGTAGAATGTGTCCATAAACGAAAACCAGGGTTTGACGAAGGGGGACCCAGCCTGCCAGGTCGGGGCTCATTGGCGACGTCACCGCCTTAATACAACAAAGTATTTCACGCCTCCTCCAGCGCAGAAATCAAGCTCACCTGCCGGACGTCAGAGGAAACCACTTTTATTCAGCAGGCAATGCATTACCGGTTTCGACCTCATCAGGTCTTAATCATATGCATCATGAGGGAAAAAGGTACGCCTGGTTTAAGTGCATATATATATATCAAACAAGGACCCCTCCAATAACAAGTAGTAAAAGGCCACATGGGGAATTACCATGTCGAAGTCTTTAATGGATTTCAGACATAATGCATTTTGACGATATTCCACCTTCCTCAGATGCCATAATGAGCATGGTTCGACTCCATCCCCACCTTTAAATCTCCTGCAGCTCTCCCATTGGTTGGCGAACTCCACCCCATTGTTCTCTTGATTCACGCCAGCTGCAGCACGATATTTTCACTGCAAGTCCCACAATCCACCTGGGTGGTGGCAGGCAGTGCACAGGGGAAATATTGTTAGAAATTCTATTCTTCAGGGAGGGTGAGTGTTAATCCGATTGTTTGGCCATGTTAAAAAGGCTGTCCCCAGACTTCGTCGGGTCCCCGCTTACGCTCCAGCCTCTCCTGGGTATTCAGAGCGGGCCACGAGTCAGGATACAGTGATTCTCGGCTCCTCATGCAGTGACAAGCTGCTCCAGGCAGAAGCTCTTTCTCTTCACCTCAGTCCGAGGTGGGCCGGAGCATACCAATCCATAGGTGTGTCAACAGCAGTGCCATAACGGCTCCGGCCTCTTGATGGAACGGGGACTTTTTAGCACGCAACTGGCAAGCGTGCAAAACATCAAACAGCGACCCCTCCAATAACGAGAAGTAAAAGGCCTCACTGGGAATTACCACGTCGAAGGCTTTAATGGATTTGAGGCATAATGCATTTCGGCGATATTCCGCCTTCCTCAGATGCCATAATGAGCATGGTTCGACTCCATCCCCACCTTTAACTCTCCTGCAGCTCTCCCATTGGTTGGTGAGCTCCACCCCATTGTTCTCTTGATTCTCACCAGCTGCAGCACGATATTTTCACTGCAAGTCCCACAATCCACCTGGGTGGTGGTAGGCAGCTCTTGGGGGGAATGCTGTTAGAAATTCTATTCTTCAGGTAGGGTAACTGTTAATCTGATGGTTTGGCCATGTTGAAAATGCTGTCCCCAGACTTCGTCACGTCCCCGCTTATGCTCCAGCCTCACCTGGGGATTCAGAGCGGGCCACGAGTCGGGATACAGTGATTCCCGGCTCTTCATGCAGTGACGAGCTGCTCCAGGCAGAAGCCCATTCTCTTCACCTCAGTCCAAGGTGTGCCAGAGCATACCAATCCCTTGGTGTATCAACAGCAGTGCCAGAACGTCTCCAGCCTCTTGATGGAATGGGGCTTTTTCAGCACGCAACTGGCAAGCGTGCAGAACATCAAACAGCGACCCCTCCAATAACGAGAAGTAAAAGGCCACACTGGGAATTACCACGTCAAAGTCTTTAAAGGATTTCAGGCATAATGCATTTTGGCGATATTCCGTCTTCCTCAGATGCCATAATGAGCATGGTTCAACTCCATCCCCACCTATAACTCTCCTGCAGCTCTCCCATTGGTTGGCGAGCTCCACCCCATATATATATATATGTATATATATATATATATATATATATATATATATATATATATATATATATATATATATATATATATATATATATATATATATATATATATATATATATATATATATTCACTGAAAAAACCATAGGTTATAGTTAGCTGAACATTTTACTCATACAAAACCATTGAAATTCCCACGTTATAGTTAGTTGGACTCACTATAACTTGCGCGCCCGCAATCCACTGCTGATGATGTCACATATTACATCATTCATGACATGGTCAGTGACATCACTGATGACATCACTGATGACATCTCAAATGACATCACTGATGACATCACTGATGACATCATCCAGTGAATGTGTGTTCCTGTAAAGTTAAAATATGTTTTACATATTGAAGAATGAGTGTATGCATGAGTTTCTGCATGAAGGATTTAGTAGGTGCGTAACTGACTGTATGAGTGAATGATTAAATGTGTCTCACTGAATGCATGGGTTAGTGACTAAACTGTCTGAATGTGTGCATCATTATGTCTGTTGTTGTGTAAGCTGATGCATGTGTTGATTAGTAGCTATATGACTGACTATATAGGTTATTGATTGGTTGGCCAAGTATTTGTATGTGAGGCTGAGTGTGTGTGGGAGTGGCTGGGAGGTGTGTGACTCTGTGCATAGATGTGTGAGCAGTTGATTCACTTGGTGTATGGGTTCAAGAGTACATTTGGAAACAGCTGTATGTGCGGTTGACTGTGTGCATGGGTGTGTTGGTGAGTGAATGGATATCTCAGTGCTACATGTCGTATCTACAGACCTGCTGTGTTGCTGAGGGGCGGGCTAAGCTCCGCTGTGTCTCCCTGGCCGGGCTTTGCTCCGCTGTGTCTCCCTGGCCGGGCTTGGCTCCGCCGACCCCCTGTTCCCCTGTGTGGCACCTGTGAGCCGGGCTTTGCTTTGCTCGCACTCTGGCCAGGCGTGGCTCCGCCGGGCCCCCTTGTACTACATAGCCCAGCAGCCTCATCGCGGCAAGGACACCACAGACGCGATTCGGAAGCGCCAGGAGGCGCATAAAGGCTCCCTTGGTTCGTCCCGCGGGACGCGCGCGGGCGTGCCCGGGAGAAGCCCGGGACAAGGACGGGGCCGTCTGCAGCCGTCGGAGGCTGGGCTGGGCCACGGTCCTTGGGTCTTTTTTTCGGGACATCTGAGAACCGTGAGTGTTTTTGTTGGGTGTTTACATCAAGTTGCTAAATGAGCCGGTCTGACATGGCTAAATTGCGTTCTTCCAAAACGCCATCATTAACAGGGCCGATAGATAACTACATGGTAAAAGTTGTGAGTAAAATCAACACAGCACGCCGTATGTCCCTAAGCCGAATCAGCCCGCCTGCCTCACCAACAAATGGATCATTACTACCAGAGTTTTGTGATCTAGTTCCAGGGGGTACTCAAAGTATTCAAATATCAGCGGACATAGACACATCTGCCATTTCAGTACCTACTGTGGCGATACTAGATAATTCATTGCCTTCTACAATCCAACCTTTACCAATATCGTACCCGGAACCCTTTCCAGTATATTCACAGGCGCGAAGAAAATCGAGAGCGAGAGCCTGTAGAGGGTCACAAAATAATCGGGGAGGGCACAAGAGAGTTAAGAAGGCAGCCATCATATTGAACGACGAAGTAGGAGTCCCCCATGACAAACCAAATAAGGGGGTTATGACCAAACTGAATAGTGATCAAATCGACTCCCTGATTGACATGTTCGTGTTGAAAATGGAGACTATGTTTAAACCATTGGCAGACAGAGTCGAACAGGTCACAAAAGAAGTATCCAGATTGGGTACTCTTCTAGCTTCCCACTTGGCTGCCTCACAAAATTCCCAAAATCCAAATGTTAACACTAAAGAACCTAAGGGTCCCGCTGTTTCCAGTAAAGGGGTTGTGGACAAAATGGACCAGGTCTCAAAAGAGGTTTCTAGGTTGGGAGTTCTCTTATCTGCACATTTGTCCTCATCTAAAACACCTAGGAACACTAATACGGGCACGGCGGTAAATGAGGGGGCTACAAGTTTCTGCAGTAGGGGACACAAGGCAACACACAGCATGTCAGCTGTAACACCTGTAACATCTGCTCAGCCCCCTAGCAATCAAACTGTTCCTCCACCCATTTTGAGGGCTAACTCGCAACCCATTGTTGCTGGGAACAATTCGGGTCTGAGTGTAGGCAAGCAAAGACCTCTAGTCAATCTCCCACCAGATTGCGCTCCGTATATAGTAGTGCTAACTAATGTTCCCAGGGTAGATTTGTGGTCAAATGACACAAGGGGTGAAACGATTGATTCCTTGAATTACAAAGTAGTAGCATGGCTGAGTAAATATTGTGGTTTCCCTGTCACATTTTGTAATGACATTATATCAACACGCAGAGTGAGCTGGATAGGTAATTCAAGAAAAACTATGAAGGGGGATTGCATCATTGTAAACTTTAAGCACCCACAGCATGTAGCTACTGTTCTGCTGAGGGCTGCTTCCTTACCAATTACAGATGATTTTATATGTGCACACCCCCTTGGGTTTTTCTACAATCACCTTAGCAACATCTCTAAACCCCACGCAGCTCAACAAAAACCACAAATATCTTTATCCATGCAGAGCACTGTGTCACACGCCCACCCTGGCTATCAAAACTCCCTGCCATTAGATTCTTACTGTTATAGTTTGTGTAGGCCAAACCTTCAATCTGAACAAATTCTTCCATTGTGTAATCGGTTCGCGCCTCTGGCATCTCTGGAGGAAAATGATTGACTGGTAAATAATTCAAGGTTTAACTCACAATCTTGCAGAATTATGACCTGGAACATTGCCGGGATTAGGGGTAAAGGTGAAAATGAAATATGGATTGACTTTTTAAAATCTTTTGACATTTTGGCATTCCAGGAGACCTGGGATATATTGAACAGCTTTTCTTTGGATGGTTACAGACATTTTTTCATTCCAGCCACAAGTAGCGTGGCAGGCAGATCCAAAGGTGGACTATTAAGTTTGTTCAAATTTGATTTAAAAGGAGTGTTAACCCAGCTTGAGTCAGGTTGTCAAAATTGTCTGATTGTTGAATTGAACTCGCCCGATTCACCGAATATTTTGTTTATTAATTTTTATAACGCAAATGCGAACTAAAGCACCAGGTATAATCTGGACTACCTCGATAATTTTTTGTCAGTCTACAGAACTAAAGTAAATTGCTTTGAGATAATTCTCTTAGGTGATTTTAATATTCATCCCTGTACTCAGCCCTGTGCCAACTCAGTAGAAGAGGGACCTCCCTGTTCTACAGGTACGCATTTTGAACACTCAAAAAGAGGGGCGGCCCTTGAGGACTTCCTGGCGGAGTGGAATTTGTATGAATCTGGATGCGGGGAGGGTGAAAGTAAGGTCCCTACTTTTAAAGGACTTGGTGATGGCACAATTATTGACTTTATTTTTTTGTCTTGTTATGTATTAGGTAAAGTTGTTAGATATAAAACAGTGGTCTCAGTTTTTAGTGACCACAACCCGGTCCTAGTAGAGGTATTGCCCAGGGATTTTTTAACTATGAAATCAGTGTTACATATGGGAGGCCAAAATGTGATTTCTACAGACCAAGGTCGCAGGTTAAAATGGTCGAATATTAATCCTGAAACTGTTTTACAGGATGTTTTGGCTAGGGCGGAGGACGATGTAGCTATATGCTTAGACACAGGGGCATTAGGTATCCAAGTAGTTATGTTGTTTGATAACATCTGTAAACAGATCAACCAAAGTTTAACTGGGGCAAAGCGGCCCCCCAAACATCACGTAAAGAGATGGTTTGATCACTCGTGCTCAAGGGCCCATGCTGATTTACTAAAGGCACTGAAAACTAGCCCAATAGATCGTGTCCAAATAGCTCTGTTGAGAGCACGTTACAAAACACTATACAAAATAGGAAGAACGAGTTAAAGGAAAAGGCCTGGTTAAAGCTACTTGAACCAGAGACATTAAAAAATAGTAGTAAATTCTGGGAAGTAGTAAACCAGCCACTTTTCTCAAACGAGGAGAATCATGCCCTTGAGTCCAATATTCCTGACGATGCATGGATTAAACATTTTGGGAATATATACTCCAGCTCTGCCCAGCAAGACCCCTTAAATGACACCACCGATAGCAAGGAGGGTTCCCGTATTACCTTTGAGGTGCTAGAAGTGGAAAGGGCGATTGACCAGACCCTGATAAACAAGGCACCTGGCCCCGATGGGGTCCCTGCCGATATCTTTAAATATGCCCCAAAACTGTGGTCGATGATTCTATGTAAGGTTTTTAATGCATTAAATCAAAATAATATCCCAGCATCGTGGAAATAATCCATTATCGTCCCAGTCTTTAAGAAGGGTAACAGAGTAGATCCAGCCTGTTACCGACCAATCTCCTTAATAGACTCATCCGTTAAAATTTTGGGATGGGTCATTTTGCACAAATTACAGGAGTGGCTTGACGATAAAGGGATATTGTCAAATGTGCACTATGGATTCAGATGCAGAAGAGGTACTATGGATCAGTGCCTTAACCTCCAATTGCTGGTCAATAAATATACTAAGGCCAAGGATGGGTCACTATTCCTGGGGTTTATGAACCTGTCCTCGGCCTTCGACCTTGTAAATCGTACAAAACTTTGGCAGATTTTAATTGATGTAGGTCTTGATCACGCTTTGGTAAACTTTTTAGGGGACCTACATTCCGGCCTCTTGGCTTCTGTTAGGGTGAACACAGAGGGACGTTGCTCTAGCCACGTCAAATCAGAAAGGGGGGTCAGACAGGGGTGTATTATGGCCCCCCTTCTCTTTACAGTTTACATAAATGCCCTTGAACCCGTGCTTAGGGAGGCCACGCTTGACATTCCGCATATAGGGGAACTCGGCATACCGGTTCTCCTGTATGCGGACGATGCGGTCCTCCTGGCACGGACTGGGGTTGGGCTCCAACGTTTGCTGGACGCTTTCGGCCTTTTTATGACTTCCCTGGACCTAAAAATAAATGTAAAGAAATCGCAAATCATGGTTATGGGTAGAAGTCCCAGAAAGAAAAATTTGAAAACTTTTTCTGTTGTGAGGAGGAACTTAGCAGAGTCCCTACATTCTCGTATTTGGGGATTACCTTCGAGGAGAAGGGAAACTGGGGACCACAGATTAAAAACAGAAATACTGCTTTTGCTAGAACCTCCTCAGCAATCATGGGTTTTAGCAAAAAACTGGGGGCTAGGCCCATCGTGGCTCTTTTGAACATTTATAAAGCCAAATGTCTGACGGTAGCCACGTATGGTAGCTCATTATGGGGTTATAGCACTATAGACTGTCTACAAGTCACTGAAAATAAATTTATGAGATCGATTTTATCAGTGCCACAGTCTACCCCATCCTATACGATTCACTCTGTGCTAGGGGCCGGTTTTAATACGGATATGATAAGAGTGGCCCCTTAATATTTTGGCTGAAGACCTGGTTGAATGATGAACTCTCCCTGAATCATGTTATTCTTAAAGATTGCCTCCTACTGGACAATGTAAATAAAATCAAGTGGTTATCTTATGTTAAACAGTGGTTTTACAAACTAGGGAGACCGGAGCTGTTTTTCTCACAAGATAAAATAACTCGTCAGGACATAACATTAATAAAGGGGGCTATGTTACAGATATTGTCCTTAAACAGAGAGGAAATCGAGCTCAGAAAACCCACTGTAAGGGCTAACCTCATTGTTGCCAATCCTTCAGGACCTGAACTTTACCTTGTTTTAGTCAATCGCTCTTACCACAGGTTTCTTTTAACACATTTTCATTTAAATATGATACACCTGACCTTAGGTTACTTTTCTGAATGGAGCAGTCCTGAACAGGCCACACCGTGTTCCTGTGATAATTTTTCAACGCAGGACACAATGCATTTCTTGATGTTTTGTGATCATTACACGTCTGTAAGGACAAAGTTCCTTGTTCCCATCCTTAAGGAGGTAGGGTTCTTTCAAGTTAAACCCGCTCTCCTATACCTACAACTATTAAACAGCCCTAGGGTTATTTTTCATGTCGCCAGTTATCTGGGGGGTGCTGTTAGGGTTAGGAACTAGAGAATGATAAACTGTAACTGATTGTATTTTTATATAGATGAATATTTCGTATTGTATATATTGTTCTTTTAATTGTGCAATGTAACATGGCAGCTAAATTTTACTGTAATTCTTATGAAATTTGTGGGATATTTTAAATATATGAACTGTAATTGTTTTTAATGTGTATTTGATTGTATACTATGCATCTCCGTCTTTATATGATATTGAATTATCGAAATAAAGTTTTTTGACTGACTGACTGTGTGCATGGGTGTGTTGGTGAGTGAATGGATGTCTCAGTGCTACATGTCCAAGTAAGTACATATGTAAAAAACAGTGCATGTGACAGTTGGCATATATCAATGACTATACATGAGAGCTTGTGATTTCCTAAGTGACTGTATGGATCAATGTGTACTTGTATCAGTGATTGTAAAAGAGAGTAAGTATGTGTTAGTATATGTTTGAATAAGTAAGGTTATGTGTGTATAACTGTATAAATGAGGAAATGGGAGTGTGATTGATTCTTTTCATTACTGAGTAGATTAGAGAGTAACTCCATGGATGACTGGCACTGTGTGAATGTCTGTATAGGTGTATGAGTGCATATGATAGCGTTCTATTGATGAGTGACTGTATGTATGAGTGATTGTATGGGTGAATGAGTGGATGTGTGTGTAGACTTATGAATTAGTGAGTGTGTATGTAGTAAGTGGTATTGCTGTGTCAATGGTTTCAGGAATGGTAGTCTGTATTCAACACTGGATGTATAAAAGGTTAGATTAGAGTGTGAGGATGTGCATTATATTATCACATGTCATCAGTGATATCATTTGAGATGTCATCAGTGATGTCATCAGTGATGTCACTGACCATGTCATGAATGATGTAATATGTGACATCATCAGCAGTGGATTGCGGGCGCGCGAGTTATAGTGAGTCCAACTAATTATAACGTGGGAATTTCAATGGTTTTGTATGACTAAAATGTTCAGCTAACTATAACTGGTGTGAAACCTATGTTTTTTTCAGTGAATTTCAAAGGTTTTTTAAATGCTAATTCCTAACTATAACGATTGTGAAACCTATGGTTTTTTGAGTGAATGTTAAAAAAATTTTTTGAAGTTAATTCCTTTGTATATCGTCTTTGTAACCTACGATTTTTTTTATTTTTATTAGCTGTTTTTTATAATTATTAATTATAATAATTATTAATTTTTTTTATTATTTGTTCACGGTATTATCCTTTTTTTTAATCATTTTTTCCTGGTGCGCTCAGGGTGCGCGCACCGGTAAGATTACCCGTACCATTTTGTCTTGGAGCGCTCAGGGTGCGCGCACCGGTAAGCTCTCCCGAGAACGCAGCGAGAGAGCTATTTCTGCATTTGTAAAAAAAAAATTATGAAAACTAAATAATAATGCAAGACATTTAGTACCATACTTATAAAAGTAGTATTTTTGATTTACCGAATGAAAATGATTTTGCATTTCTGTAAAGCTACCAAAAGTCACTAAGGCGCGCCGTGTAAGCGCCCCCGGAAGCGCCTACGTTTGCGCCGCGTAAGCGCCCCTGGAAGCGCTCCGGTGCGCGCAGCGTAAGAGTGTCAAGTCATGTGACCTTAAAATAACTCTTTTTATTGGTTGTTAACTGTTTTTTTTTACAACTAATGAAAACCCCACCCTTTTCCTTCACTTCTTCTTTCACTTTGGTGAGAGCAAGACTCTTTTTTTCTGTGCTAACAATTTGTGGATAGAATGGCTGCCAGAGCATCCAGCAGCAGTGAGGAGTCAGATGGTTTCATAGATGAAGAGCCTCCTCAGCCGAAGTTGAAAGAACATTTTATTTGGAAAAAAAATTCTATACCTGAGGGACTTAAAAAAGTAAATGCTCCAAAGGTGGAGTGTAAGATCTGCCATACTGTACTTTCCTGAGGAGACCCAAAAAGGAAGTACAGTTTTGGTAATTCAACTATAATTCGGCACGTCCAGAGGAGGCACCCCCAGAACTATGCCCGGGAGAGTGTCAGGGCTCTGGCACGAGAGGCTCAAGGGATGGTGCTTCTACTTCAACAGGAGGAGCAACTGTATCGATGAGGGGGCGACCAGAACAGCTGATCCCAAATATTCAGCCTGTTTTTAATGAAGCCACAATCAAATGCAAACATTGTGATGAACTACTTTGTTATGGTGAACAAAGTATTATGAACATTGTTCGAACAATAGAGAACCACCCCTGCCGTCCCCAGCCCTAATTTTGATTTTTTTTTTGCTCCTGTTGAGCAGTTTTCCATTCCCTGTTTTTTTTTTTTGAGAAAAAAAAGAAAAAAATAAAAAAAAGTTCTTTTAAGAACTACCTCCAATTCTCAAAAAAGAGCTGTATTCTTAAAAAAATGGAAAAGAGTAACTGAAGTAGAGTGCAGTGAGAGAGGGGAGGAAAATGGGTGAGAAAGCAAAGAAAGGGACGAGAGGGGAAGGGAAGTAAAGTAGGGGGACTGAAAGAAGGCGAGTGTGGGGAAGGAGAGTGAGGAGAAGGAGAGTGAACATGGGGAATGAGGATAAGTGAAGAAAATGTAGTAAAGGAACGGGGGTGTGGAAGGGTAAGAAAAGAGCAGTGATGTTTAGGAAAGAGTGGAGATAAATACTGGATAAAGGCAAGTGAGTGTGAGACAAGGTGAGTAAGAGACTGAAGAGACAGAGAAAGTGAAAGAAAAATTGAACGTAGAAGACTGAGGGCCTCATTTATGAGGCCATGCGTCACTTTTACGCCGCCGGTGCGTCACTTTTTGTGACGCACCAGTGGTGTAAAAAATGCGCCTTGTTGAGTCATATTTACAAAGTGACGCATCTAGGTAGACGCGTCACTTTGTAAACTCCTGCGCCACATTATACCTGCTCCAGGTATAATGTATGCAAAGGGGGCGTATTGACGCAAGGAAGGGTCGTAGAAGTGACGCAGTGAAATCTATGAGATTCCACTGCGTCACTTTTAGGACGCCGTTGCGTCAAAGTCTTGCGCCTGCCTCACAGCAGGTGTAAGACTAATGCAGGCCCTTTCACATGGGGCTTGCCCCATGTGAAAGGATGCATTGCTGGAGTTGCATCACTTTTGTGACACACTCCAGCAATGCGTCACTTTTGCGCTTACAGATACATCAGAAATACTGACGTGTCTGTAACTCCTTGCGACATGATGCGTCATACATTAAATATGACGCATCAGGAATGTCGCAAGGAGAGCGCACTGAGAAGTGACGCATCACTGCTTTCACGCAGTGATGCGTCATTTCTCATAAATGAGACCCTGAGTGAGGGAGGAAAGAAACATTAGTGAGGGAGTGTGGCTGTGTTATAGGGAGTGAGCGTGATAGAAGAGGAATGACAGACTAAGGGGTCAGAGAGAATGAGGCTAACAGAGAGAGAAAGAGGGAAGGGGAGTGTAGAACTAAGAGGACAGAGGGAGTAAGAGAAGGAGTTAGTGAAGTGGAGTAAGGAGAGTAAGGGAAGAGAAAAGAGTGAAGGAGCAAAAGAAGGAAAGAGACAGGAAGGAAAGTAAAGGTTAAGGTCTGAAAGAAGGTGAATGTGGGAGTATGGCTGAGTTATAGGGAGTGAGCGTGACAGAAGAGGAGTGAGAGACTAAAGGGACGGAGACAATGAGGCTAACAGAGAGAGAATGAGGGAAGGGGAGTGTAGAAGTAAGAGGACAGACGGAGTAAGATAAGGAATTAGGGAAGTGGAGTAAGGAGAGTAAGGGAAGGGAAAACAGTGAAGGTGTAAAGAAAGAGAAGTGAGAGGAAGGAAAGTGAAGGAGAAGGTCTGAAAGAAGGTGAGTGTGGAAGTATGGCTCAGTTATAGGGAGTGAGCATGATAGAAAAGGAGTGAGAGACTAAGAGGACGGAGAGAATGTGGGTAACAGAGAGAGAGTGAGAAAAGGGGAGTGAGTAAGTTAGAGGACAGAGGGATTGAGAGACGAAGTTACTGAAGTGGAGTAAGGGGAGTAAGAGAAGGGAAAAGAGTGAAGGAGCAAAGGATGGGAAGAGACAGAAAGGGAAGTAGAGGAGAAGGTTTCAAAGAAGGTGAGTGTGGGAGTATGGCTGAGTTATAGGGAGTGAGCGTTACAGAAGAGGAGTGAGAGACTAAAGGGACGGAGAGAATGAGGCTAACAGAGAGAGAATGAGGTAAGGGGAGTGTAGAAGTAGGAGGACAGAGGGAGTAAGACAAGGAATTAGTTAAGTGGAGTAAGGAGAGTAAGGGCAGGGAAAACAGTGAAAGAGCGAAGGATGGGAAGAGAGAGGAAGGAAAGTAAAGGAGAAGGTCTGAAAGAAGGTGAGTGTGAGAGTATGGCTCAGTTATAGGGAGTGAGCGTGATAGAAGAGGAGTGAGAGACTAAGAGGATGGAGAGAATGGGGGTAACAGAGAGAGAGCGAGAAAAGGGGAGTGAGTAAGTTAGAGGACAGAGGGATTGACAGAAGCAGTTACTGAAGTGCAGTAAGGGGAGTAAGGGAAGGGAAAAGAGTGAAGGAGTGAAGGATGGGAAGAGAGAGGAAGTAAAGTAAAGGAGAAGGTCTGAAAGAAGGTGAGTGTAGGAGTATGGCTGAGTTATAGGGAGTGAGCGTGATAGAAAAGGAGTGAGGGACTAAGAGGACAGAGAGAATGAGGCTAACAGAGAGAGAATGAGGGAAGGGGAGTGTACAAGTAAGAGGACAGAAGGAGTAAGAGAAGGAGTTAGTACAGTGGAATAAGAAAGTAAGGGAAGAGAAAAGAGTGAAGGAGCAAAGGAAAGAAAAAGAGAGAGGAAGCAAACTGAAGGAGAAGGTCTGACAGAAGGTGAGTGTGGGAGTATGGCTGAGTTATAGGCAGTGAGCGTGACAGAAGAGGAGTGAGAGACTAAGGGGATGGAGAGAATGAGGCTAACAGAAAGAGATTGAGGGAAGGGGAGTGTAGAAGTAAGAGGACAGAGAAAGAAAGAGAAGGAGTAAGTGAAGTGGAGTAAGGAGAGTAAAGGAAGGGAAAAAAGTAAAACAATGAGGTAAGAGAAGAGAGAGGAAAGAAAGTAAAGGAGAAGGTCTGAAAGAAGGTCAGTGTAAGAGAAGAGTGTGAAAAAGTGGAGTAAACGTGGGGTGTCTGAATAAGTGAGGCAGACCGCAATAAGGGAACAGAGGTGTGGGAGCATCAAAGAAGAGTAGTGAGGTTAAGGAAAACAGTATAGAGAAAATACATTTTGTTCATCAAACTTACCTTATAAGTAATGTAAACTTAATATCATATTTCCATTAAAATTTATATCTGTGAAAGACAAAACAAGTTAGAATATTTATAATATATATTTTACAATACAAGAGACAAAGTACGACATTAAAAGTCATAAAAGGTTAGTAAGAGATAAAGTAGAAGTGAAGTAGTCAGAACGAAAAAACAAAGGAATGGTGAAGGTCAGAGAGAGTTAAAAAGAAATAGAGAGAGAGCAAATTACTAAAAGGATAATGACATAGGTACATTCAGTGACAGTGAACAAGAGCAGGAGAGAGAAATAAACTGAAGGTGAGTAAGATCCTAAAGAAATATGTACTACGAAAACTAAAAGCAGAAAGGGGAGAAAAGAAAGGGGAGTGAGTGACAGAGAAGCAGTAGTGAATAACAGTGGATTAATGCCAATGAGGCATGGAATTTCAGTGAGGGTGAATGTAGGCTTGTAAGACAGTGAGGACACAATGGGAGTGAAGGTAACAGAGAGGGAGTGAGGGAAGACAAGTAAGAATATGAGAGAATAGAAGGAGTAAGACAAACAGTGAGTAAAGGGCAGTAAGGTGAGTAAGGGAAGGAGAATGACTGAGAGAGCAAAGGAAGGGAAGAAAGGGAAGAAAAGTGAAGCAAAGGGACTAGGAAAAGGTGAGTACGTGACGAAAGAAAGAAGAACGGTAGTTAAAGATGATGATTGAGGATAACTGAACGAACTGAAGTAAGGGAACAAGGATGAGGGAGGGTGAGTTCAGGAGAGTGAGGTAGATAAAAAAGGAAAATAAAAAGAGGATAAAAGCAAATGAGCTTGAGACAAAGGAAGTGAAAGAGTGAGAACATAGAGGTAGTGAAGGAAACACTGGCAGAAAGAACCTGAGTAAGAGAGCAAAGAAAGATAAGTACGGGAGTGTGGGTGAGTTTTAGGGAGTAAGGATGACGGAAGAGAAGGGAGAGAGTAAGAGGATCGAGAGACTGAAGCTAAGAGACAGGGAGTGAGGGAAAGGGAGTGAGAATCTGAGAGGACAGAGGAAGTGAGAGAAGGAGTGAGTGAAGTGTAATAAGGTGAGTGAGAGAAGGGGAATTATTGAGGAAACAAAGAAAGAAAACAAGGGGAAGGGGAGTGAAGTAGAGTGACTGACAGCTGGAAAGTAGTGAATGGGAGAGAGGGAAAGGGCAGTGAAGGAGTGGTTAATGAGAATAAGTGAGGAAAGTGGAATAAGGGAAGGGAGGTGAGGGAGAGTGAAAAAAGGCCAGTGAGGATGACTTAAGAGGAGTGATAGAGGGTGGAAATAGATAAGTGACCATAAGAGAATGGGAAAATAATATATATTTAATAATAATTGAAAATACAAAATAATTTCAACAACATGTTAAATGGTTTATTTTTGCTGTTCTCAGAATATATAGAATTTCACTTAAAACAGTGACTTCAATAGTACTCATCATATAACAGCGGGCAACAAAAACCACAATCAAAATGATTGTGTTTAAAAAAACCATAAAATAATTTCTTAAATAATGTAAAATTTTAAAAAACATATCTAAACTCACTTTTGATCCATCCACTTTTCCACAAGGACAAATAGTATATGGAAAGTCCTTTTCTATGGAAATTAGTCCAGAGTATTCTTAATGTCTCATTTACCCGACTTTCTGAAAGAAAAGCTCCAACATCTTTTACATTATGAAACAAGAGTTTTACTTCCACCTCTAGCTTACTTTTTATAAATAATTTGTATAATACTCACAGCACACACTATATGATATACATATACTATCTCTATGAGAACTACATGTTTTTATTATCTTCATCACTCTCATTCAGAAAGTAATTTTGAAGAGCAAACTAAGTTATATTAACTGCTGCAATCTTCATAGGCCAATTACCTTCCCTAAAATTTCGGTTGTCAGAACACTAGGTAAGAATTTAGTAAGTCAGAAGGCAAACGTTGTTTGAAAGTCAATTGAGTATCATTACAGAGCTTCCAGCCTTTTTGACATTTTAAATAACATGTGTAATGTCCTGATGTTGTTGAAGGACCATCATGGTAAATAATTGCTGCAGTTGTAAAGGTTCTTCCTGAAATTGATAATTGAGAAGCCACTAAATTTTTAATTAATGTTGTCAATTTAGTTCCATCAGGTCTACATCGTTGGAACATTAAAATAACATACTGTCCATATCTTAGTAAAAATAAAGTTGATAGCATTGCAGATTTACATTGACTACAGACCATGTTTTGATTTGCTTCTCTAACTAGATTATTAAAAGACACTGATTTGCAGTCTGGTAAAGTCAAATATATAAATCTTTCAGTGTCTACTGTAGTACTACTTGAAAAGGAGCAATTGTCACAGTCATGTTGCCATTTATAAGAAAGGCCAAAATGATTTTCTACATCTACACCTTCATCTTGCAAAACAACAAGCATATACATTAGAAATTCCTGACAATCTTGCTGAATATTCTGTGTAAATTGATTTAGACCAGAACATATGTCTAAAACCTTTCGAATTTCAGAAACACTTTGTATTTTTGTTCTATCACTGCTACATTTCGCTAATACAGAATTTAATAAACCACAAAGTGTTTGATCACGATTTTCAGCAATCTGTACTTGTACAGTTTGGAGAAAAAAAACAACATTAACCACCACATTAGCATAGCAGTTGACACCAGAACTATTTTCAAACTGAAATTCAACAACATCTTTAACTGAATACATTTAGTTTCTGCTTACAATTACTGGTTCATCTACTTTTTTTCTTTTTGCTACAACTTCACTACAATTTTTCTCATTTCTTCTTTTTCGGCCTACCACACGCTTTTCAAACAGAGGATATTGAGGTAAATTTGGAGCATACTCTCTTCTTAACCTATTATATTCTTTTACACAATTTAGATCTGCATTAATCTTTGTCTCATCAAAATCAATCAAGTACAATCCTGATAAAGTTCTGACTCGAGATAAAGCAACATATGCCATACCCTCCTTGAACACAGAATTTTCAAAATTCACCAAAGCACTATCAACACTTAAACCTTGAGATTTATGAATAGTTACAGCATATGCCAAAGAAACAGGAAACTGTTTTCTGCGGACATATAAATCTTTCACTAGCAAAAAACGAGCAGAACAACGACTGATTTGTTGTACTTCTTCAATACCATCAAATTTAATTTGTATAATTTCAATTCCATCTCTATTTCTGTAATTCACAAAATCCACAACATGACCCATTGCTCCATTTACTAAACCTCTTTCCACATGTAAATTACGTCGTAAAATTATACGACAATTTAAAGATGCATACAGAGTCTTTTCCATACCAGCAGTTTTAGATATTGTCTTCTCTAAAGAATCTAATTTTGATTTTAACTTTTCTGACAAAATAATAGTTGCTCCTTCATGTTCTATTTTATCAATAGCTTCCAGTTTCACAATCTCTTGATTTTCCAACTTTAACATTTTGGTGTTGAAGATTGAACATTCTTGTAGAGTTGGCATCAAGCATATGACAGATTTGTTTTCAGGAATTTTCTTAAAAATATTCTCGGGGTAATATTTTCCTTTGGAAACAAATTTGAAATTAATCGTCCATGTAAAGCTTCTTTGCCATGCTCAGTTAGTTTTCCAATTCTTACATCTTGTAGAATATTTTTATAATCTTCATCCTTTGACTGTCGCATATTTTCAAGTAGTTCTGCATATTTGAAATTTAACCATATGTTAACATTTCCAATGCTTCCTAAGCACTTCCTGGTATCTTCATGCGTAAGCATTTTAAACACTGGCTGTCCTTTCACTGGAGTTAGTTGCAGTAGATCTCCAAAAACAATGATGTGTTTGCCTCCAAATAATACATCATAGTCTGTTTTAAGAATTTCTTGCATTCTTAAATGCACAAAAGCAAGCATTACATTTGATAGCATGCTTACTTCATCAATGATAAGAAGTTTCATTTTCTTTAGGACTCTTGAAAACTTCACAACAAGCTTCTCCAGATAGCTTGTGGTATTGTAATTTGTTATCATGCTCCACTGGCAGCATCAATAAGCGATGTAAAGTAATCCCTTTAATGTTGTGTGCTGCCAACCCAGTTGGAGCAGTAACAACACAAGAGAGCGATGACTCCGTTGTTTTCTGCAAATATGTTGCAATCGCTTTAATCAGGAAACTTTTCCCAGTTCCTGCTTCTCCACTCACATACAGTCAGACAGGTACAAATGATGTACATGAGCACTCTTTTTTCTCATGAGATAAACCATGCTCAATTTGTTCTGTGACTTCGTCATATATTTGTGTCTGCTCAACGTTTAGTTCTTTTTCCAAATCTTCTAAGTCAACTCCACCCTCCTGAGCTTGTTCCATGGCTCTTTCAACTTCATCCATGGCAGTGGCAGCTTCATTTTGTATAATTGGTCCTCTTAGTGGATCCTAACTCAATGAAGCAGAACTCTGACTATCTTGAGAACTGTCTCTAGCAATCTCTGCTGCAATTGTAGCTTCTTGCTGTATTTCCTCGTTCAACATTTGCAGATAATTTGAAAAAACAGGACATTCTATTGTATCCTTGGTTGCATTGAATGAATCTTCATAAGTAAGAAAATCTCCAAGTAGTTCCTCTTCTCTACGCCACGGCTTAAAGAGTTGCAAAAGAGCTAAGTAATAAAATTCCTTTTTGTCTGGAGAATCACAACTCAATTTTCGATGATTAATCGAATGGCCTTTTCTTTGTTTTACTAGACAGCCTTCACAACCAATTACAGCATACACACCTTTATTGATGTCTGCTGTGATGTTCTTTTTAAAAATGTAGGTTTGCAGAACTTCATAGAGACAAGCGTTCTCAAGGTGAGTACTTCTATTTGGATAGTATGTATCCAACATGTTTGTTTTCAAAATATCTGTACTATCCGGTTCTTTCTCCGCCAAATACTCTATTTCTTGTACAGATTTCAAAACTCGGTTTCGTGTTGCAGCAAGACCTAGACTCACCCAAATGATGGTTCTAGATTTGGCATATAGACTTGCTGATGACACCCGATCAGAACATTCATATGCTCCAATTTCTCGATGCGACAACATCTTCAGACTGTAACTGTATAATTTCTTGCTTAGACTCTTTTCATGTGAAATTTCCTCCCACATTTCCTTCAGTTCCGTCTTTTCTGATTTTGTGATGTAAGACGTCACATATCGAGCCACAGCAATAGAGTTGTCAGCCACATATTGAATATCCATGTTAGCATTCCACATGGACAAAATGACTGGGTTGTAGTCATTTATGAATTTGGATTCCTCATTTCTTCTTAGGTTGTATGTATTTTTGGGTGATTTCCTTGTCACAGTATGTTGCAGCGAAGACATAAAATTGTTGACTCTTCCTTTCAATGTTACTGGACGTGGAAATGCAAAACAACATTTCGTGTAGAATTTGTCCTTGGATTTGTATTTTCGACGACAGTATTTCCCACAACGATGGCTTTGAAAGCGTAAAACTTGGTGTCTTAAATTGTTTTCTTCTGTACTTTTCGGAACAGCACATGTAGAATACTGCTCAATGAAACTCATCACTTTCTCATCTGAATCTGTTTCCAAATTTAGGTGCATCTTTAATCCATAGCAGCATATGTATATGAGGAGCACCCCTTGCTTGATACTCCTTTCTCCAAAATAAATTTTGTTTGTAATAAAAGACATCATAGCTTCAAACCTATGATTGAAATACCTGCATACATTAACTGGATCCAAAGAGCACAGTTCTCCAGGTGTCTTGTATTCAATATTTTCAATATTTTTATTTGCCTCTCGTAGAAATTCAAGTAAGTCTTCCCAAGCATACTCAGCACAGCTAAGAGTGAGGAACCATGTAGGAGTTCCTAAGTTTCTTAGCATTTATTTATTTTATTTTATTTATTTATTTTGAAAGTTTTATATAGCGCGAACAAGATCTTTGCAGATATCAGAGCGCTTTACAAAGCAGGGAATACCAAATAAGAGAATGAATAACAGGTCATTAGGTATATCGAAATTATAGGTAGTAGGAGAGATGGGTAGGTACGTGAGGGAGCATAATAGCACAGGTAAATCAATAATGCAAGTAGATAGTCAGGTAAGTGAAACAATAATACAGGTAAACACATATTCGTAGGGATCTAGCAGAATAATACAGGAAAAACACATAGTCGTAGCTGAGTAATACAGATCGATGCAGAGACTTTACAGATCCACGTTAATAGGTCAAGTGTATTTGGCCATGAGAATAGCTTTTACTTCATTCTTAAAAAGTGTGATGGAGGAGATGAGCCTGGTTTCAGGAGGAAGTGAGTTCCAGATCCTGGGTGCCATTCCTGAGAAAGAGCGCTTATAAGTTTTTTCCTTCCGGAATCTTCGAGGTTTTAGCAGAAGATTGTTTGTGCCTCTAGTGTATCTAGAGCCGCCAGAGATTGACAGCTTCTGAGTGAGGTATCCGGGAGAGCTCAGGTGTACAGCCTTGTGTGTCATGCAGGCGATTTTCAGATGTATTCTGGCTTCAAAAGGCAGCCAGTTCAGGGATTTCAAGTCAGGAGAAATATGCGAGTGTTTTTTTGACCCAGTGATGAGTCTCGCTGCAGCGTTTAGAGAGGCTCTTAGGGGTGCAGTAGTGGTTAACGGGAGACCGCAGAGGGAGATGCTGCCGTATTCAATTCGCGGGATTACTAGTGCTTGTACTGCAGTTTGGAAGTCTTTGGCTGGTAGGAAGGGTTTAAGTTTCCTCAGGGTATTGATTTGGAAGTTCGCTCCCTTAGTAGCCTTGCTGATATGATGCTGCATGTTGAGATTGGAGTCGAGAGTTATGCCTAGAGATTTTGCTGAGTCCACCATGGTGGGTAGGACATTGAGTGCAGTTAGCTGTTTAAGCCAGGTTTGAGTGGTAGAGATCTTCGCGGGAGGTGAGATCAAAAGGAACTCTGTTTTCAGAGCATTGAGTTTGAGATGATTATTGGCAAGCCAGGATTGGGTGCTTCTGATCGTTGAGTTCAGGAGTAAAATGTCATTGGGAGATTGTAGTTTGAGATATAATTGGGTGTCATCTGCGTACATGTGAAAAAGTACATTGGATGCTTGTAGCAAGGTGGTGAGAGGTTCCATAACTAGGTTGAACAAAGTTGGTGATTGTGAGGATCCTTGGGGGACACCTAACGAAACAGGTATTGGCGAGGACATCAGGTTGTTACTCTTGAATTTCTGCGACCTGTTGTGTAAGAAGGAGGTGAACCACTTGAGAACAGTCCCAGATAGACCCATTCTTGAGTTCAAAAGTTCGAGTAAGTTCTCATGTTTAACAGTGTCGAATGCTGAGGAGAGATCAAGAAGGATGAGGAGGCAGGTATCATTTTGATCTAGCATTTGTAGGGCGTCATCAATTATGTGAGTCATAGCAGTTTCAGTACTGTGTCCTGCTCGGAAGCCTGATTGATGAGCGTTGAGGAGATCAGACTGATCAATGTGTTTAGTCAGCTGTAGTTGTGCGCATTTTTCCAATAGTTTGGCGAGAGTGGGAATATTGGTAATGGGACGGTAGTTGTTTAGGTCGGATGGGTCGGCAGTAGGTTTCTTTAGTAAAGGTGTGACTTGTCCAACTTTGAGGGAGTCAGGGATGGATCCTTGTTGGAGCGAGCTGTTGATAATTTTAGTCCACAGTGGAAGGAGCCATGGGGTGAAGTCTTTGACAGCGTTGGCAGGGAGGGGATCCGTGAGGTGATTGGAAGGTTTCAAGGTGCTGAGCAGTTTGCCTATTTCTTCTTCGGAGTAGGTGTCAAAGGATGACCATGTAGCATTGTTTTTTAGTTCGGTGGGTGTTATGCAGTTGGGTGTGGTGTAGAGGCTTGCGTCAATGCTGAGATCACTCTTTATGTTGTCAGTTTTTTGGGTAAAGAAAGCGGCGAAGTCTTCACAGGAGGGTGCTTTGTCCAAAGAACTGATAGGTTGGGGTTGTTCCTTGGCTTGTGTTCTGATTAGCTCAAACAGTTTTCTTGGTCGGTTTTTTGCTTGGTCGAGCTGGAGGCTGAAGAAGTTTGCTTTTGAGCGCTTTATTTTCCTGAAGTAGGCGTTTCTCTTTTTCTTCAGCGTTTTCAGGTGCAGTGCAGAGGGAGATGTTCTCCAGGTGCGCTCTGCCATTCGCATGGCTCGTCTATCTTCATTGAGACTCCCGTCGTACCACGGATTGGATATTTTAGCGGAGACTCTTTTTAGCTGCATGGGAGCAGCCTCATTATTTATTGACGTCATGGCGTTGAGATAGTGGTCAGTCAAGTATTGGACATCTGTAGCGCCCGTAGGAGGGAGCAGTAGGTCGCGGCTGTTCGGGGGTAGGGAGTCTGGGTTGAGTTTTTCAGGTCTCTTTTCCATATTTTAGGTCTGGAGGATTGAGTCGTGTTGAGTTAGATTTTTTCATTGATGAAGAATGTGACGATATGATGGTCTGACCAGTCACAGGGTTGGATAGATTCAAGTTGAATAGCGTACTCTTTGGCGATGATGAGGTCGAGGATTGAACCTTTCTCATGGGTCGGGCTGTTGCATAATTGTGTGAGGTCCAGGGCTTTGAGGACATTTTTGAGACTATTTACCACCGCATCATTGTGATCGTTCCAGTGGAGGTTGAAGTCACCAAGGTATATTTGGGTGAGCTGTCGTCCGACGTTAGTTGAAATCATGTCCATGATTTGTTGGGCGAAGGTGAGGTTGTCTCTGGGTGGGTGGTAAATGCCGTGAAGAGAGCATATCGGTTTGCCTTCACTGATAATATCGAGGCAAATGTATTCGCAGGAAGTTGAGGAGGGTAGGGAAGGTGCGGAGACTTTCAGAACAGAAAGGTTGTTCCTGTATATGCATGCAATTCCACCACCTATTTTGCCAGACCTGTCAAGCCTAATGATGTGGTAGTTGGGGGGAACCAGAATGTCCATTATAGGTGTACAGGTGTAGGTGTAGGTGTATAGCATACATTTCAATTCCCCATGACGACGGTACCAATACTGACATGCCATGAGATTAATTAGCTGAGATTCCAAAACACTGTCTTGCAGTTTCACTTTATCCATAAAATCCCTTGCTGAAACATTTTGTAGATGTGCTCCACTTTTCAGTATATGGTTTACTGCATAGGAAAGTCCAGACAAGTCACTCTCAAACAGTAGATGGAACAAATATGGAATGCAGTGACGAAACCTTGGATCGTCTGCATATAATCTTGAAGTCCGGTATTCAGATGCAGGAATGTGAACAGGTCGGTCGTCATATTGTCCACCTTCACCTGTTGGAAATAACTGTGGAAAACAACGAGCTTCCAAACTTTCTTCCCATACACTAATGGGACTTCCTTCGGCTTTTTTCATCTGAAACAAGTCAATAGCATTCCCCATTACTTCTTTAGAATGCAATGGATGAACACTATAATGTTCATAAATTTCTTCTCTTCTAGAGACATCAACTTTTTCTATTTGCCCAGCACAGACATCAGTCGTCTTGTACAGTTGTTTCCTCTTCTCCCACATACACATTTTTATAGTACTGATTATTTTTTACCAAATACAACGTTGCCTTTTTGACTTTCCTAACATCTACTAATTCTTGCCAGATTTTCTTACTTTTTGTCGGAACACCATTAACTAGAATAACCAGAGGTTCCTCTTCTACTTTTTCAACTCCAATTGTATCAATATATTTCTTAAAATCTAGAGGCAAATAAACAACTCTTCCCTTTAATCCTCTCTGTAAATCTGAAGGAGGCAATTTCCCTGTCTTAGGCTCCATGCGAACAATAGCCTGAAAAGGATGCACACATTGAATCAGAATAGACTCATAGGTATTTAAATCCATCAATTCAGAAGGAATGTCTACCAACTCCATATTATTATGAACAGCTCTAGCAGGCATTTTTTTGTTTTCATTTAATTTATTATAGCAATATGTACAAATACGTTGATCAGAGCCCAAATCAAAACAATTTTCAACCAACAAATAAGTTGCAAAATCCTTCCACTCATTATTATTTATCTTTTCGCTTTTTACATATAAATCAACTAATCTAGTCTGATGCTTATAATGAGTTCGTCGACAAAAAACACAAGAAAAATTAGGCCTTTCACTTGAATTGACTTTAAACTTTATAATTTCATTTTCAAATTTTTCTGTACTTAAAATCTCTACATTCTCTTCTACATTACCTTCTATTACTGTATCACTTCCTGCACTGACCTCTTTTTCACCAAAGTAACAAAACTCAATTTCATCACAAATGTTTTTGACATCTAATTCAGTTCCATGCAAAAGAGCACTGTTTAACTGTTTTAGTTTAAGTGCTGGACTTTTTGCATAGTACAACCTTCTCACTAATTTCCTCACTTTATTATGATGCACTGCTAACATCC
Organism: Lissotriton helveticus; assembly: GCF_964261635.1. Classification (NCBI taxonomy): domain Eukaryota; kingdom Metazoa; phylum Chordata; class Amphibia; order Caudata; family Salamandridae; genus Lissotriton; species Lissotriton helveticus. Next base: position 802,889,843 of record NC_136057.1, on the reverse strand, counting down.
TAAAATGGTGAAAAACACTCTGACATACTTTTCTTGAAAGACAAGCCAGTGAATGCCCTTGCAAACCTGTTTTTTCTCTCACTCTACAAGGATCTAACTCTTGTAAAATTTTCTTTTTTTGTTTCACACTTTTTTTAGTATATGTCCGTAAGAAAGTGCGAAACAAATCAATTGATTCCATGTATACACTGGAGCCTTAGGACATCTCCCTAAAACTTCATCTGGTAACACCTCTTCTGTATTTCTAGGCACAATATCTTCTTTTTCAACCGGACAACCGTCCTTCACCTCATATGCTCGACCACTGGTGTCAACTGCATGCACCAAATCATTATCCTGAAAGTAACTTTCTTCATAAAAAATTGGCTCAGAACTTGAACTATGCTTCCATTCTCCACAAAAAACATCACAGAAATTAGTTCGATTAATTACTCTCCTCCACTTACATTTTTTTTTAACACATTGATTACCAAGTTTACGAATTCTATTCATTACTAAACTAAACAATTTATTTTTCACTTTAAATGCTTCATCCACAATAAATTCAGAATTCATGGCAAATGTGTGACACATCTGAATGCCTTCTTGATGGAACTAAAGTAAACAAGCATTGAAAATGCAATAGATCTCGCCCTCGGTGTCACACATACTGTTGGCAGAGACAGACATGGTACATTATATCTAAAATCCTATTAATCTGCCTAAGATCACACTGTAAGTGAAGCTTGATTCACCCATCATTGTAATCTTAGGCAGAGTCACACATACTGTTGGCAGAGACACACATGGTACATTATATCTAACATTCTGATCATGTGCCGAAGATCACACTGTGACTGAAGCTTGATTCACCCATCACTGGGATCTTAGGCAGAGTCACACATACTGTTGGCAGAGACAGACATGGTACATTATATCTAACATTGCGCACACAGATTGTAAATATGCCAATGAAACCATTACACTATCTCTGGACCAGCATTAATGTCAAACATTGCGCACGCGGCTTGTAAATATTCCAATGAAACCATTACACTATCTCTGGACCAGCATTAATGTCAAACATTGCGCACGCGGCTTGTAAATATGCCAATGAAACCATTACACTATCTCTGGACCAGCATTAATGTCAAACATTGCGCACGCGGTTTGTAAATATGCCAATGAAACCATTACACTATCTCTGGACCAGCATTAATGTCAAACATTGCGCACGCGGCTTGTAAATATGCAAATGAAACCATTACACTATCTCTGGACCAGCATTAATGTCAAACATTGCGCACGCGGCTTGTAAATATGCCAATGAAACCATTACACTATCTCTGGACCAACATTAATGTCAAAGATTGCGCACGCGGCTTGTAAATATGACAACGAAACCATTACACTATCTCTGGACCAGCATTAATGTCAAAGATTGCGCACGCGGCTTGTAAATATGCCAACGAAACCATTACACTATCTCTGGACCAGCATTAATGTCAAACATTGCGCACGCGGCTTGTAAATATGCCAACAAAACCATTACACTATCTCTGGACCAGCATTAATGTCAAACATTGCGCACGCGGCTTGTAAATATGCCAACAAAACCATTACACTATCTCTGGACCAGCATTAATGTCAAACATTGCGCACGCGGCTTGTAAATATGCCAACGATAACCATTACACTATCTCTGGACCAGCATTAATGTCAAACATTGCGCACGCGGCTTGTAAATATTCCAATGAAACCATTACACTATCTCTGGACCAGCATTAATGTCAAACATTGCGCACGCGGCTTGTAAATATGCCAATGAAACCATTACACTATCTCTGGACCAGCATTAATGTCAAATATTGCGCACGCGGCTTGTAAATATGCCAATGAAACCATTACACTATCTCTGGAACAGCATTAATGTCAAACATTGCGCACGCGGCTTGTAAATATGCCAACGAAACCATTACACTATCTCTGGACCAGCATTAATGTCAAACATTGCGCACGCGGCTTGTAAATATGCCAACGAAACCATTACACTATCTCTGGACCAGCATTAATGTCAAACATTGCGCACGCGGCTTGTAAATATGCCAACGAAACCATTACACTATCTCTGGACCAGCATTAATGTCAAACATTGCGCACGCGGCTTGTAAATATTCCAATGAAACCATTACACTATCTCTGGACCAGCATTAATGTCAAAGATTGCGCACGCGGCTTGTAAATATGCCAATGAAACCATTACACTATCTCTGGAACAGCATTAATGTCAAACATTGCGCACGCGGCTTGTAAATATGCCAATGAAACCATTACACTATCTCTGGAACAGCATTAATGTCAAACATTGCGCACGCGGCTTGTAAATATGCCTCTCTTCTTTTGTATATTCTATCTCAATTTATGCCATAAAAAAACCCTTTAAACATCTCTCACGGCATTTCATATTCTTGTCTGGGTGCCAATTTTATTACTCTGCATGCATTTTCTGCTTGCACCCATGTCAAACATTGCGCAAGAGTCTTGTAAATATGCCCCTCTTTATTTTATATTCCATCTCAATTGATACCATTACTGAAATACTTTATGCATCTCCCACACCATTTCAAATGGTTTTCTATCTGCTATTCCTATCCCTCTCCATACATTCACTGCTTCCACCCATGTTAAAGGTTGCACAGGCGCTTCAAAAAAAGGAGCATATTTACAAGTCCAATGAAACCATTACACAATTTCTAAACCAGCATTGAATCCAAGCATAAAAAACAATTTAAAAAGAAGTCTACCTTATAAACATACAGCTAACAATATGGAAAAAGGTAAAAATATAATTCCTTAATTCACACAGACACTCACTGTGATACTTGTTAAAAATCTTTAAGCTCTCAATCTTTTCTAAAAGAATCATTACTCACCTTTAAAAATGCTTTGGAAGATGTAAAACAGTGTCAGTCACAGTCAACAGATATTCTTAAACAGAATCTCTGAATAATGCTTCCTTCACTTGAACCAGAGAATAATGGCATAGATTCTGTCTCATTTCAGACCCATATTCTTGTACCTAACCAATTAAAATTGTTCCCACACAAATTCAAATCCAAACTGCACATTTTACTTGGTTGTACATTTCAAGACTTTGAAACTCACATAACATTCACCCATCCCCCCAGTGTCAGGTGTTGATCTGATGCGCCTACGCAACGTTCTTTGTGCGGACTACGTCTCCCGCATGCTTGGGAAAGTAGGGGAGGAGCTTAACTTATATAGGTCAGCATGAGTGCACAGGAAGTGCGCGTAATCCTGTCCCTACCGTGGAGTCAAGCTGCTTGGTGACTCCTATTCCGCTCTGTTCGTTGTACTCATGGTTGCTGGGGCAATCTCTTCATCCCTGTTTGGATTTCTGTTTTCTGCTGAGAGTTGCGCTGCTCTCCCTCGATGCCGCCCGGCTGGGCCATCTGTTTATTCAGCGCTACCTGTCTGGATCGAGCTCGGTCTTCCCACGTTGACGTAAGCGCTGGGGAGCACCAGTACTTTGTGTAAAGTCCGCGCTCTGAATTGCGCTAGGAAGACTTCGCCTCCCGCACTGACGTAAGCGCTAGGGAGCTCTGGTACTCTGTGTATAGTTCACGCGCTGGATAGCGCAAGTGGAACATTTTCACTTTGTGCGCTGATGTAAGTGCCAGGGAGATCCTATTCTTGTTGTGGATTCGCGCTGAGGTAAGCGCTGATCCTTTGGGAGTCTGATGACTTGTATGCTCTGTAAGGAAGCCGTCTTCCTATTGACTTTGGGTTTATTATTTTATTTCCTTGCTCATCATTTGAATCCCAGAAACTCATCCCTGCCTGGCCATTTGGATGCTGTGCTCCTTATTCGGATCTTGTTTGATAGCTGTCCCTATCCTGCTGTGTGGGGTGGCTTCCTGAGTTTTGTGGACCTTAAGGGTTGCTAGAGAGTATCCTGTTGTGGGTATGTATGAATGCAACACAGGAGATTATTGACTGTTTTGTGTGTGAAAGGGAGGTTAATCTTTTATGCCTTTCTGTTGTAGAGACATCGTTTATTTGGAGAGAAGTATCTCTGTAGATGACCACAAGTTGATTTCCTGGGGAGCAAAGTGTTCAGCAGCTAGAGTCCAGGTATTAGTTCCGCTCTAGTGAGACCTTACGAGAGTTGCAGGATTAGTGTGTTGTATTTACACTGTTTTCTTTTAGTTACAGGTCTCCCTCTCCCCGCGGACCCTTCCCTACACCCTTTTTTCCCTCACCTGATTGCCTCATTACTCTGTGTCACGTCCAGAGGTGGGGACGTCGGGAGGTGGACCCCTTTTGTGCATCATACCGAATCCAGGAAGCAGATGTGGATTTGACAGAATTACGTGCCCACGATAAACCGCTTCCTCCATTCTGTATGAGGCGTAAGAATGGCGTCCTTAGATGATGTCTTACAAGCTTTAGTGTTGGTGCAACAGGAATTGGCAGCCTCCAAGGCAGAAACAGCTGCACTTAGGGAAAGGGTAGACCGACAGTCTAGGAACCCATTTGATGCTTCACAAGCAACGTCTCAAATACAAGTGAATGTGCCTCCTCCAATTCCACTGGCTAGTGCTGGGAGGTTTTCAGGGGATCCCTTAAAGGTCCAAACCTTTTTGACACAAATCATGCTTCACTTCTCTTGTAAACCCGCCTCTTTTCCCACCAATCATTCCAGGGTGGCGTTTGCTATCTCATATATGACGGGTGATGCAGCCAATTGGGCTGTTCCGCTGGTCAAATATGATGACTCTCTCCTTACCCACTTTTTCAAGGGAATTCGAGAGGGTTTTCGATAGGAGAGCTACGACCTTATCTGCTGATCGTGAACTGTTGACGCTTAGGCAGGGGAAACAGGATTTGATTTCTTATTTTACTCAGTTCAACCGTTTGATAGCTGAAACTGCATGGCCAGAAGACAAGAGGATGTCTCTGTATTACCAGGGATTGAGGGACGACATGAAAGACGTGCTTGCCCAGATAGACCCGCAGCCCACAACATATACTGCTCTTATGAATCTAACTCTACGTTTGGACCATAGGTTAGCCGAAAGGAGGGGTGAAAGGTCTTATGCCCCTACAGAAAAGACCGAGAAAGGGAACAGAAATCCATCCGCTTCCTCAGAACAACAGTCAGAGCCCATGGAGGTGGGAGCCATACGAGCTCCTTTATCCCGGACGGAGAGGGAGAATCGTAGGATGCTGGGTCTTTGTATCTATTGTGGGAAAAAGGGACATTTTGTTAAGGACTGCCCCATTAAGCCCAAGAGACCAGGCAAGTTTGGCTTTATGAAAAAGGTGGCTGTTACCGCCATTCCCGTTCCTAGTCCAAGTATTGATGAGACTGTAGAGAACGAAGGCCGATCCCTTTCTCAGGGACTGCAGCTGCCTTCTTTGGCAGGAGTCAATGATGTGACTTCAGTGTCGCACATTGTGCTCCCCGTGTTTCTAACGGACCACCAACAGACACATCAAGTAGGGGTTATGGTGGGTTCCGGTGCCACCGGGAATTTTATAGACAGCGGTTTGGTCCAGCGTTTAGAACTAAACCGTATACCGCGAGAGACACCAGAAATGGTGTTGGCGGTAGACAGGAAACCCCTGAAATCTGGCCCTATCACAGAGATGACAGAGGAATTGGAGTTGGTAAAACCGGGGGAATTCATGAATCATGTTGAAAGACTTTCATTAAACATCATAGAGGCACCACAGTATGAGATAATCCTAGGTATGCCTTGGTTGTGGTACCATAACCCCACGGTAGACTGGACTGCGAAAGAGGTGGCATTTGAGTCTGAGCAATGTCGCACTTCCTGCAATCACTCCTCTAGCACTCATTTACTGGCTCTGTCACATAGTTATCATGTAGCCACTGCTGCAGAAAAAGAAACGGAAGTTCCACCTGAGTACGCCCAGTTCAGTGAGGTATTCAGTGAGAGTAAGGCGGAGAAACTGCCGCCTCACAGTAGTTATGATTGTCAAATAGACCTGATACCCGGGGCTGTACTGCCCTCATGTCGGGTTTATGCGCTATCAGAACCCGAAACACAACACCTTAGAGAGTACCTAGAACATTACGTAAAGATAGGGTTCATACGGCCGTCCCGATCTCCTGCGGCCTCGCCTTTGTTTTTCATCAAGAAGGCCAATGGGGAATTGAGGACGTGCATTGACTTTAGAGTGTTGAACAGGAATACAGTCCGGAATCGCTACCCTCTTCCACTCATTCCTGTCTTGCTGGACCAGGTTAGGGAGGCAGTCATTTACACCCGACTTGATTTGAGAGGGGCCTACCACCTGGTAAGGATGAGAGAGGGGGATGAGTGGAAGACGGCTTTTAAGACACGCTATGGGTTGTTCGAGTATCTTGAGATGCCGATCGGGCTGTGTAATGCCCCCGCGGCATTTCAGTTCTTTTTAAACGATGCTCTGAAGAATATGTAGACAAATTTGTGGTTGTCTACATAGACGACATTCTGATTTACTCGAAAAATCAGGAACTGCATGTCCGTCACGTGTCACTCATATTGCAGCGGTTGTTATAACATGGACTGTTTTGCAAATTGACCAAGTGTGTGTTTCACGTGTATGAGGTGGAATTCTTGGGAGTGATTCTGAGTCCAGCAGGGTTGAGTATGTCGGAAAGAAAGGTGTTGGCGGTGCAGGAATGGCCTATCCCTAAAAATGTGAGAGACGTGCAATGTTTTCTGGGGTTCTCCAATTATTACCGGAGGTTCATCTCTCACTTCTCCCAGTTGGTCTCACCTTTAACACGTCTACTGAGGAAGGGAAACACTTTTTGTTGGAATACAGAGGCCATGCACGCCTTTACGTACCTGAAAAGAGCCTTTACATCAGCACCTATTCTGCGTCATCTACAGAGCGAGGTGCCGTATATAGTAGAGGCAGACGCATCTGACATTGCAGTGGGGGTGGTTCTGTCTCAACGGGATCGACTGACTGGACAGCTCCATCCTTTAGCCTTCCTCTCCAAAAAACTGAGTCCTGCAGAACTCAATTATACAGTGGCAGAAAAAGAACTGTTGGCCATCAAGAAGGCTTTCCAAGAGTGGAGGCAGTATCTTTGGGGAGCTAGACATCCAGTAACAGTCTACACCGATCACCGGAATTTACAATACATGAAAACAGCTAGGCACCTCACCAAACGACAGATGAGGTGGATGCTGTTTTTTGCTGAGTTTGACTTTGTCGTCACGTTCAGGCCAGGGTCTGAGAACAGGAAGGCCGATGCCCTGTCTAGGCAGGAAGAAGATCATGAGGCTCGGCCTGTCACATCTGAGGCCATCATCTCACCCGAGAAGGTGTTGTGTACCATTACGATAGAGAACTTCCTGGAAGAAGTACAAACACATAAGGATCCAGAGAGGTGGAGAACGTGGGCGAATCAGGTCTCCCACAGGACCATCAAGCATGGAATCCCTTTTTATCAAAACCGTCTGTATCTGCCATCTTTGGAGCTTCGCCTGAAGGCATTCAAATGGTGTCATGACTCTGTATTAGCCGGTCAATCTGGATGTAACAAAACGCTCCGTTTGATGCAAAGACAGTTCTGGTGGGAACATATGAATAGAGATGTTTGTCTTTGGGTACAACAATGCGACATCTGTGCATGGGCCAAAAATGAACATTCCAGAGCAAAAGGCAAATTGGTTACCATGCCGACTCCCTCTCAGCCGTAGCACACCATCAGCATGGACGTTGTTCTGGGTCTGCCTTTGGACCAGGGTTGTGATGCCATCATGATGGTGGTTGACAGTCTCACAAAGATGGGCCATTTTATACCATGTAAGAATCTTCCCACGGCAGGACAGACCGCCCAACTGCTGCTGACCCATGTGATCAAGCTACATGGACTCCCAAGAGTCATCATCTCGGATCGGGGACTGCAGTTCATCGCGCGGTTCTGGAAGATGTGGTGTAAGACTCTTCAGATCGAGGCGGCTACATCGACCAGTTTCCATCCGCAGACGGATGGTCAGACGGAACGCCTGAACCAAACCCTAAAGACCTATTTGCGATGTTAAGCAAAGGAAGCGAGTGACTCCTGGGTTTCCTTGTTATGGTTGGCGGAGCTGTCGTATAACAAAGCCTGGCACAGTTCTATCAATGAGTCACCTTTCAGGGCCAACCATGGGTTCCATGCAAAATTCCTGCCCTTGTCAATACCTGGTGATGTGGTGGATCAGCCTACTGTGGCGTCTCAGATGGTGGTTCTTCAGGAGATGCACCGGAAGATTCAGAGTAGTCTACGGAAGGCTAAGGCTCAGGACAAGTCCTGGGCGGATCGTCATCGTCAAGAGGGTCCCACCTATGCAGCGGGAGATTGGGTGTAGTTGTCCACCAGGAACATCTGCTTCCGCTACCGTAGCATCTTTCATCCTAGGTTCATTGGGCCTTTTGAGGTGTTTCGTCCGGTCGGATCTGTGGCTTACAAATTGAAGTTGCCGGCTTCCCTGCGTATTCATCCGATTTTTCACTGCAGTTTGTTAAAGCCCGCAGGAAGAGCCAGGAGAGTGGCGGTTCCGCCGGTGGTCCGGGACGGTCAGCTGGAGTATGAGGTGCAGAAGGTGTTGGACTCCAGGATCCGTCGTGGGCGGTTGTGGTATCTCATCGCCTGGAAGGGCTATTCGGCTGAGGACGACTCCTGGGAACCCTCCGCGAACGTTCATGCTCCCAGGGCGGTGCGGGACTTCCACGCCCGTCACCCGGAGAAGCCTGGTTCTAGGAGGCGCTTGGGAGGTGGGCGTACTGTCAGGTGTTGATCTGATGCACCTACGCAACGTTCTTTGTGCGGACTACGTCTCCCAGCATGCTTGGGAAAGTAGGGGAGGAGCTTAACTTATATAGGTCAGCAAGAGTGCACAGGAAGTGCACGTAATCCTGTCCCTACCGTGGAGTCAAGCTGCTTGGTGACTCCTATTCCGCTCTGTTCAATGTACTCATGGTTGCTGGGGCAGTCTCTTCATTCCTGTTTGGATTTCTGTTTTCTGCTGAAAGTCGCGCTGCTATCCCTCGATGCCGCCCGGCTGGGCCATCTGTTTATTCAGCGCTACCTGTCTGGATTGAGCTCGGTCTTCCCGCGTTGACGTAAGCGCTGGGGAGCACCAGTACTTTGTGTAAAGTCCGCGCTCTGAATTGCACTACGAAGACTTTCGCCTCCCGCGCTGACGTAAGCGCTAGGGAGCTCTGGTACTCTGTGTGTAGTTCACGCGCTAGATAGCGCAAGGGGAACATTTTCGCTTTGTGCGCTGACATAAGCGCCAGAAGATCCTATTCTTGTTGTGGATTCGCGCTGAGGTAAGCGCTGATCCTTTGGGAGTCTGATGACTTGTATGCTCTGTAAGGAAGCCGTCTTCCTATTGACTTTGGGTTTATTATTTTATTTCCTTGCTCATCATTTGAATCCCAGAAACTCATCCCTGCCTGGCCATTTGGATGCTGTGTTGCTTATTCAGATCTTGTTTGATAGCTGTCCCTATCCTGCTGTGTGGGGTGGCTTCCTGAGTTTTGTGGACCTTAAGGGTTGCTAGAGAGTATCCTGTTGTGGGTATGTATGAATGCAACACAGGAGAATATTGACTGTTTTGTGTGTGAAAGGGAGGTTAATCTTTTATGCCTTTCTGTTGTAGAGACATCGTTTATTTGGAGAGAAGTATCTCTGTAGATGACCACAAGTTGATTTCCCTGGGAGCAAAGTGTTCAGCAGCTAGATTCCAGGTATTAGTTCCGCTCTAGTGAGACCTTACGAGAGTAGCAGGATTAGTGTGTTGTATTTACACTGTGTTCTTTTTGTTACAGGTCTCCCTCTCCCCGCGGACCCTTCCCTACACCCTTTTTTCCCTCACCTGATTGCCTCATTACTCTGTGTCACGTCCAGAGGTGGGGACGTCGGGAGGTGGACCCCTTTTGTGCATCATACCGAATCCAGGAAGCGGATGTGGATTTGACACCCAGTGCTCATTCACCAAGTAACCATGGTAACTCCCTCTTAAACCAGCACACAGTTCACAAGTTCATCATACTATGTTGCAAAAAAATCCATCAAGACTGTTTGACCTCTCAATCTACTAGCTAATCAAGTGCAAAGTTTGTTTAAATGACTTTTCTCGACCATTGAAATGACTTCTTACAAAAAAAAAGAGCATACACCCAATTTTCAGTGGAGATTTTTAAGAAAGCTCCAATCATTTCTGGTTATTCAACTGCACTGATTCTCAAACACTTTTTTTTCATAATCAAACTGCCATTTCATTTCCACAGCTCATCTGACTAGAAGTACATCTACCTTCAAAATGCCAAAAGTCTGGTTTGTGGGTCATAGCTATGTCCACTGGAGTCAAAATTACGCAGCTAACAGAGGTATTTACAACCTTGATTTACCAAATGTGGACATTGTGTGGATTGGACAGAGAGGATTAAGAAGTCACCAATTGATACCATTGATAACATCCTTTATGCATCTTCCACACCCTGACCTTATAATTGTGCACTGTGGTGGAAATGACCTGGGCACTTTGACTGGGGTAGGTCTGGAAATGCTTTTAAAGGACATCTTTGGGCAATTGATGTCACTTTTTCCAAAAACTGCCTTGGTATTTTCTAATATATGCCAAAGGCAAAAATGGAACTGGTCCAACCAATTTTGTCCACAGATTGAGAAAGCAAGGAAACATGTAAATAAAACTGTTTCTGCTTTCCTCAGAGACTATGGTATGGGTTCCATTTACCACAACAACTTGCGTTACAACATGCAAGGCATGTATAGGAGAGATGGTTTGCATTTTACAGATGAGGGGAATAGAGTTTTCCTCTTGAATATAAGACTCTGCATTGGTACCTACTTGTAGGTACAAAAAACACCCATATAACACAACAGCTCTTTTCAGAGCTAACTTACCTCTAAACACTCTACATTATTTTTTTACTCTATTTTTGTACACTGTTTTTCCCCGTGGTGCGCTCAGGGTGCGCGTACCCAGGAACGTACCCAGCGCTTACCCCGCGAAATTTAAAAAAAAAAAAACTTTTTCTGCCCTTCAGGGTCCTTCTAGGCCCCCCTCAGAAAACCTAGGGGGTCAGGGGGTGTCTACTCTGCCCCCTTTTAATTATATCCCCCTTTCTTTTTCACGTCAGGTGTCTCTTTTCTACCGAGACACAACATGGCGGACTCTCCGGACTGTTTAGAATGTTGACAGACACCAGACAGCCAATCAGCTTTCCTCTCGCGCACTCCCGTAGCGCGCCGGGTGCGCTCCCCGGTACGCGTACCGGTGAGCGCTCGGAGCGCGCCTATAGATATATATGTGTTTTTGAAGTTAATTTTCAAAAAAACCACTGGAGCAATTTCCACCAAATATAGCAAAGGCACATCTGCGTACCAGTCTCTACAATTTTGCCAAGTTTGGCGTAATTCCATTCAGAGGTTCGGACTGTAGAGTTGTCAGACCGTCCTATGGAAATTAACATGGGGAAAACACGTTTTGGGACCCCCCTTTTTTCTCAGCCCCCACTTCACAAATCCCCCCGAAACTTCCAGTGAAGGAGCGGAGCGGAGCTGGCCAAAATTTTGGAAAATTACACACACATTCCTCAACCGGCGCCAGAGTTATTCCCAATAGAATGTTGTGGATTTCCTATGGTAACCAATCCTAACTATAACTACCTACTGGTGACCGCCAGTAGGTAATATATATATATATATATATATATATATATATATATATATATATATATATATATATATATATATATATATATATATATATATATTATATATATATATAGTTATTGTTAGGACCTTTTTTCATAGGAAAAGCGTTTTTTGATTTGCCAACTTTGGCGTCATTTGATGTATGTTCGCCAAATTTTCAAAGCTAATGTAGCGGTCACAACAGTGGCTGTCTTGAAAATTTTGGAGTGATCCGTCAAGCAGAGACTGAGAAAAAAGGGGGGGTCCTAAAACACTTTTTCTCCATGTTAATCTCTATAGAAAACTTTAGACACGCCTACAGCCCGACGTGCTGAACGGAATTACACCAAATTTGGCATAAAGGTTGTTCTTCGTTCAGAAAGCGCTCTTTTTGTTAAATGGTGTAAATCCATTCAGGAGTGCCTGAGAAACGTAAAGATTTCTCAGATTTACAACTGTGGTCGTGGTGGAGCCGTGAACCTTCTCACTCTCTTGCTTGAGGGTGGAGAAGCGTGGCTCAGTGGTTAGAGGCGGCAGACCCGGAAGCTGAGATCGGCCGTGGACCAGGGTTCGATTCCCCGCCTCGGCGGGTCTCGGGCTCAAAATTCCACGGACTCGACAATTCTCGCTCCGGTGCCTACTCGACTCACGGGGTCACACTCTGCGACTCTGGGCAATAGCTTGCTTAATCTCCACTACGGCCCCTCGCGGCGGGATGCCTGGCTTTCACCTTGTGGATACCCTGCCGGGGTATCTCACAGGGGAATACCAGGACGGGTTCCCTAAGCAAGCGCCTTGAGACCCCTGGGTGATTTGTGCGCTATATAAATCGAAATACATTTACATTTACTTGAGAACTGATTGGCTGCCAACACTTCAAACCAGGAAGGGTTGGCATCCATCTTGTTACTCGGTTGAACCAAGTCACAAAAAAAGGTTAAAAAACAAGAAAAGGGGACAGGATAGAAACACCCTTACCCCCTAGGCCTGTTCAGAGGATTCCACAGGGCCACAAAAAACATTTTTTTTACATTTCTGGTGTGATTCATGGTGTATCTGCAAATCTGGCAGAATTTCTTTTTAAAAAGAAGCACAGGCACCTGTTCTTCATTTTCTTTAGGCCCGAGGGTGTACCGGGTCCGGGGGCAATAACTCATAAAGATGCAGGGGCCCGCATTAGCCTCCAATCCCCGGGGACCACCACCTTCCCGGTCCTAATACTTTGAAATGCAGAGGGGCCATGTGGCCCCTGCAGCCCCGGGGACCGCCACCTCCCCTGGGCTTTTTGAATTAAAATGATGCAGGCCCCTGGACTGCCACCTCCCCAGGGCTAATTACCTGAAATCTGGGGGGACACACAGCCCCAGGGATGGCCACCGCCGAAAGGCTATATTTACAATGATGTGTGGGGGCTCCAGCCTCCCCATGCAGCCCTGGGGACTGCCACCTCCCGGGGGCTATATTTAAAAATAAAGTGTAGGAGGCTCCAGCCCCCCCACAAAGCCCCAGTGACCACTACCCTCCCGGGTCTTAAATACTATGCGCCCCCCTCATGGAGCCTTAAATGCCCCGTTGGCCGCCACTCCCCAGGGCTGGCTCCAGCAAAGTCCCTGGATGCCCAATTCGGGACATTGCAGTTTGCTTTGTGATAGCGGGAGCACTGTTCACGCCATCCCATAGTGAAGAAGCGCTCCACTTTGAACAAGTGAGAGCATTTTGCTCCCAATTGTTCAAAGTGGAGCACTTTGCTTCTTACCCCCAGGGAGCTGTATCTTAGTAGCTCCTTTGTGGTAAAAAGCAATGATGGCTTCTGTAGGAGGCAGTAGCTGACCAGGACAGTGGAGGCCTTCATGCTCCCCACATGGTCCTAAAGGAGATAGCCATGCCCAGGGGGATGGGGTCCCTGAGCCACAAATGGTCTGGGAGGGGAGCCGCTTGTGCCCCCTCCTTTTTTAAAAATAACAAAAAGAATGGATGGGCCCCAGGGTTGGGGTCCCTGGGACCGAAATTGGCCTAGGGAGGAGGGGGATGTGTGCCCCTCTCCATTGACATTTTTTTCAAAGTAAAAGATATGGCCATGTCCTGGGGGATAGGGTCCCCAGGGCCATAATTGGCAAGGGGAAGGGGGCCGCCCTCCCCTTTAAAAATACAGAATAAGGCCAAGCCCCGGGGGAAAGGGTCCCGGAGCATATATTGGCCTCAGGAGTGGGGCCACGCAGCTCCCCTCCCATTTTATTTGAAGTAAAAACTAAAAAATGGGCTAGGCCCTGGTTGATGGGGTCCCAGTGCCCAAAAGGGTCATCAACGGCTAGCCCCCTTCCTAAAATATATTGAAAATTGCAGCCTGTGATGTCGTCAGTGTTGTCATTCGAGATGTAATCAGTCATGTCATTCGAGATGTCATCAGTAATGTCATCAGTAATGTCACTGACCATGTCATAAATGATGTGATGTGTGATGTCATCAGCAGTGCATTGCAGGGGTGTGAGTTATAGTTAGGTCAACTAACTATAACGGATGAATTTCTATGGGTTTGTAGGAGTGAAATGTCCAACGAACTATAACATCTCTGAAACGTATGTTTTTTTCAATGAATTTCAAAGGTTTTTTAAATGCTAATTTCTAATTATAACGTCCCTGAAACCTATGTTTTTTACAGTTAATTTCCAAGGTTTTTTAAATGCTAATTTCTAACCATGCCTACATTGGTAGGACATGTGCAGAAAGAGGAAGAAATGTGCAGAAAGAAGCAAGAGATAGGCAGAAAGAACCTACAGAGGTGCAGAAAGAGGCCTTGTTGCAAAGTCATCCTATGCCCATAACTGTTTGCTGACTGGTACTGGTGGTAACTGACTCTGACTAACCAGGCTCAGAGCCAGTGCTATGCTGAAAGATACGTAGAACACAGTGAACACACCTACATACACTAGAGTACACTATGGGTTTGGGTACCTCTGTGATTGGCATGACCTCCCCTGTAAGGCCCTAGTACATAATAGTGCAGGGGGATTAAAACTACCTCTAAGTCAGAGGTGCATAAAGAGGCAATAGAAGTACAGAAAAAAAACAACAAAGATGCCAAAAGAGGCATGAGAGGTACAGAAAGAAGCAAGTGAAGTGCGGAAAGAAGCAAGAGAGGTGCAGAAATAGGTAAGACGAGTGCAGAGAGAGAACAGGGGTGCAGAAAGAGACAACACAGGTGCAGAAAGAGACAAAAGGGGTGCAGAAAGAAGCAAGAGAGGTACAGAAAGAGGAAATAGAAGTGCAGAAAGAAGCAACAGAGGTGCAGAAAGTGGCAAGAAGGGTGCAGAAAGAGGAGAGAGAAGTGTAGAAAGAAGCAAAAGAGGTGCAGAAAGAGGCAAGAGTGGTGCCGAAAGAACCAAGAGATGTGCAGAATGAGGCAAGAGGGGTGCAAAAGCGTCAAGAGATGTGCAGAAAAAGGAAGAAGGATGCGGAAAGAGGAAACAGGGGTACAGAAAGGGGCAAGAGGGTTGTAGAAATTTGCAACAGAGGTGCAAAAAGAAGCAAGAGAGGTACAGAAAGAACCAACAGAGGTGCAAAAAGAGGCAAGAGGGGTGTAGAAATAGGTAGGAGAGGTGGACGAAGAGGCAAGAGGGATACAGAAAGAGTCCAGAGGGATAGATAAAGAAGGAAGATAAGTATGTATGTATGTATGTATTCCAATCTTGTATAGCGCAAAACACTGTCACCCAAAGGGTATCCTGGCGCTTTGAGAGACAGACTGGCACACAGTCACAGAAATCACGCTGCTTTAGGAAAGAGATATGTTTTTAAATTTCTCTTAAAGAGAGGGAATTCGCTTAGGCTCCTCAGTTGGAGCGGAAGAGAGTTCCAAAGACTGGCGGCAGCAAAGCTGAAAGAACGACCGCCCATTCTTGACCTCTGAAACCTGGGGACCGTAACCAGGCGAGCAGAGGAAGAGCGCAGGGTTCGTGAAACAGTGTACCAGGAGAAGAGATTCTGCAACAAGACAGGACCCTGTCCATGCAGCGCTCTAAAGACCAGACACGAGGCCTTAAAAAGAATCCGTTGTTGGACGGGTAGCCAGTGGAGATCACGCAGTGCTGCGGTGGATGAGGCGATACGCGGACGAGACAGGGCCAGCTTGGCTGCCATGTTTTGTATCCGTTGGAGCTTGCCAACCAGATTCTTGGGTGCACCCAGGAGCAATGCGTTGCAATAGTCCAACCTGCTCAGTATGATCCCTCGCACGGCTTCAGATCTGGCCGGGGCTGGGAGCATAGGAAGGACCTTGCGCAACATGCGGAGCAGTTCCATACAAGTGGCAATGGTCTTGTTGGCAAAACCATCCAGTTGAAGATTAGGACCAACCATAACTCCCAGGTTGCGCACAGAGTCCGCTGCTGTCACTGATCCAGAAAAGAAGGGAGGCCAGAATTTCTCTGGCAATGAGCGTGGAACACGATCAGTAGAGCAGTACAGCACCTCTGTTTTAGACCTATTAAACTGGAGTGAGTTGGAGCACAACCAGTCTGCTGTGGCTGACATACAGCGATGGAAGGTCTCTAAAGAAACCGCATCTCCGCCCTCCAGCGAAAAGATCAGTTGGGTATCATCGGCATAATTAAATACCGAGATACCAAAAGTACCGATAAATTGGATTAGAGGGCGAAGGTACAAATTAAACAGTATTGGGCTGATGGCTGAGCCCTGGGGCACCCCCTGCCCAACCTTCTGCACGCCTGATCTATATGGCGGCAGGGCCACCACTTGCTGCCTATTATGGAGATACGAGACTAGCCAGTCTCGAGCTCGCCCCGTTAATCCAACCTCTTCCAGCCTCCTGATGAGAATCGGATGGCTGACCGTGTCGAATGCGGCCGACATGTCGAGCAGCACCAAAAAGGCTGCTCGACCGGTGTCGACTTGCAAACGAAGTTTGTCCAACACGACCACCAGAGCCGACTCCGTCCCATGCGCTGGACGGAACCCAAACTGGGCCACGTCCAGACAGTTGTTATCTTCCAGGTATCTGGACAGAGACTGGGTAACCACCTTCTCCATGATTTTAACCGGAAAAGGGAGTAGTGAAATGGGCCTATAATTCTCCGGGCAAGTGGGGTCAAGGGTGGGCTTCTTCAGGAGGGGGGACACCACTGCTGTTTTCCAACAGTCCGGGACCAAAGCAGATTCAAAGGACTGGAGACAGATGGAGTACAGTGGGTAGAAAAGTTCCTTCTGAAAGAGCTTCCAGAATTTATGAGGAAGTGGGTCCATAGGGGAACCTGAAGACACCGTCAGAGCTAATCTGCAGAAGTCGTTGAAATTCGGGATAGAGAAACAGCTCAGCCGAGGCAGGGCCAGCAGATCTTCTGGGTCGGCCAGGGTAGATGGAAAAACCGGAGGTGGCCGAGACTGGGATTCCGATGGGGAAAGATCGCTCAATATGGTAGCTATTTTGGTTTCAAATGCGGCTGCCAAAGAGTCGCAAAGAGCCTGAGAAGCCGAGATGTTATTCGAGGCACAGGCAGGCTGGGAGAGATCATTAACAATCCTAAACAAGGCCTGTGACTTGTTAGGTGCTTGATTCAGAGTCTCCTCAAAATAGATAGCTTTCGCACGTTTAATCTGTGCTTTATATTCCATTAGAGCGAGCTTAAAGATGGTCTTATCAGGATGTAAATAGTGCTTCCTCCAAGCCCTTTCTGCCCGTTTACACCGTAGTTTCGACTGTCGAAGATCGCTGGAGTACCAAGGTTTAGCTTTTTCCTGCCTGTCCCTTGACCTACGGAAAGGTGCCACCAAATCCAAGGAGTTCGAGATTTGCTGACATAAATTGTTGTAACTATCTTCCGCATTAGCCCCCAGCGCGTAATCCCCAGGGAGTAGGCTGGGCAGGACCGCGGCCTTTACAAGCCTAGACCAAGGCCTACCGACCTTAAAAGGTTTCGGCCGTGCAGCATCTGAAAAGTCACCCGCAAGATGGAGGGAGAAAGAGACCAAAGCATGGTCCATCCAACATTGAGGGGAAATGCCTTGCACTGACACATGCAAGCTATCCGCAAAAACTAGGTCCAGAGTATGGCCCTTCAAATGCGTTGTGGAAAGTACCAGCTGTTGCAGCTGAATATTGCTGCAGGCCTGACATAGATCGTTGTAGGCAGAGTGTACAGGACCATTCGGCCACAAATTAAAGTCGCCCAGAATAAGTAACCTGGAGTGAGAGCTGTAGAGGTCATAGATGAGGTCAATGTAATGTTGCCCGGGGGTCTATAACATAGCACCCCAGACTGCAACACCCCTTTCTGTCCTGAAAAGGAGAAGCCCATCAATTCAAAGCCCTGCACCTCCTTGACCTCTAACTGAGTAAGAGATAAAGTTTCTCTAAAGATAAAACCCACTCCTCCGCCTCTGTTCTTCAATCGGGGAGAGTGCATAATTTTATAACCGACAAGACAGGCTAATCCTAATTCCACGTTGCTGTCTGCCCTTGTCCAAGTCTCCGTCATGAAGAGCACGTCCAGGCTAAGCGATTCAATAAAAACTATCTCGGTATGATGTTTGCAAAGGGACCTCACGTTCAGAAGACCGCATACAGGCGACTCCGGCCTACGGGCGGCTGAGTCATGCTGAGTCAACCTCAGCTGCCTGAGTTCAGAACTAGAATAAACAATACGATGGAAAGTATGAGAGGCAGCATTCCCGGCGCCCGGCGCGACCAGTGCGCGAACGGGTGCAAACGGGCTTACCTCTGGTGAACCTCCGGCGCACCCGCTGCGCGCCAACGCTGCGCGCTTGATCAGTGTCCATCTTAAATACCGGAGATCGCGAGAGTCCTGTGAGGGCAAGCCGCTGGCCCCTCACCTAAGATGGCGCCTATGGATGCTGACACCCAATGCCCAACCCAATATGGCCGCCAAACCACGGTGTCACGAAGCAGTTCCAAAAGGCCCCCCCGATGTCTCTCTGTCCCGCAAAATGCAGGTGCGAGCCGATTTGAGTGCAGGTAAGAACTACCTATGTTCCCCAAAAAAGCGTCAAAGCTAGTGCGCCTGCGGCCAAAGTACGAGCAGCGCGATGTTACCAAGTACCGATAAGTGCTTTTTAAAAAGTTAAAATTACTGCCAAAGCTAGAAAGCGGTAGCGCGTCACGTAGCGGGCAGCCAGTATGTCAATCTACCGGTCAGGGAAGAAATACCTGCTTAAATAGGCTCTTCCTGCGAGCGCGAGAGTCCTGTGAGGGCAAGCCGCTGGCCCCTCACCTAAGATGGCACCTATGGATGTTCACCCCCCAATCCCCAACCCAATATGGCAGCCAAACCACGGTGTCACATACCAGTTCCAAAAGGCCCCCGATGTCTCTCTGTCCCGCAAAATGCGGGTGCGAGCCGATTAGAGTGCAGGTAAGAACTACCTATGTTCCCCAAAAAAGCGGCAAAGCTAGTGCGTCGGCGGCCAAAGTACGCGCAGCGCGATGTTACCAAGTACCGATAAGTGCTTGTTAAAAAGTTAAAATTACTGCCAAAGCTAGAAAGCGATAGCGCGTCACGTAGCGCGCAGCCAGTATGTCAATAAGTGAAGAAAGAAGCAACAGAGGTGCTGAAAAAGGCGCTAAGGGTGCAGAAAGAGACAAGAAAAATGAAGAAATAAGCAACAGAGGTACAGAAAAAGGCCAGACAGGTGTAGAAACAGGCAGGAAATGTGCAGAAAGAGGGGTGCAGAAAGAGGGGAGAGTGGTTCAGCAAGAGGTGTGCAGAAACAAGCATGTGAGGTGTAGAAAAAGGGAACAGAGGTGCAGAAACAGGCAGGAAAGGTTCAGAAAGTGATAGCACGGGTTCAGAAAGAGGCAAGAGGGATACATAGGTTTGCAAAAGAGGTGCAGAAAGAAGCAAGAGCAGTGCAGAAAGAACCAACAGAGAGCAGAAAGTGGCAGGAGGAGTACAGAAAGAGGAAATATAAGTGCAGAAAGAAGCAACAGAGGTGCAGAAAGAGGCAAGAAGGGTGCAGAAAGAGGAGAGAGAAGTATAGAAAGAAACAAAAGAGGTACAGAAAGAGGCAAGAGTGGTGCAGAAAGAACCAAGAGATGTGCAGAATGAGGCAAGAGAGGTGCAGAAAGAGGCAAGAGAACTGCAGAAAGAGGCAAGAGAGTTGCAGAAACAGGCAAAAGGGGTGCAGAAAGAGGGAACAGGTGTGCAGACGGAGGGAAGAGAGCTGGAGAAAGAGGAAAGAGGGGTACAGAAAGGTGCGAGAGGGATGCAGAAATGTGCAACAGAGGTGCAAAAAGAAGTAAGAGAGGTGCAGAAAGAACCAACAGAGGTGCAAAAAGAGGCAAGAGGGGTGTAGAAATAGGTAGGAGAGGTGCACGAAGAGGCAAGAGTGATACATAAAGAGTCCAGTGGGGTAGATAAAGAAGGAAGATAAGTGAAGAAAGAAGCAACAGAGGTGCTGAAAAAGGTGCTAAGGGTGCGGAAAGAGGTAAGAAAAATGAAGAAAGAAGCTACAGAGGTACAGAAAAAGGCCAGACAGGTGTAGAAACAGGCAGGAAATGTGCAGAAAGAGGGGTGCAGAAAGAGGGCAGAGGGGTGCAGCAAGAGGTGTGCAGAAACAACAAGTGAGGTGTAGAAAGAGGGAACAGAGGTACAGAAACAGGCAGGAAAGTTTCAGAAAGTGATAGCACGGGTTCAGAAAGAGGCAAGAGGGATATATAAGTTTGCAAAAGAGGTGCAGAAAGAAGCAAGAGCAGTGCAGAAAGAACCAACAGAGGTGCAGAAAGTGGCAGGAGGAGTACAGAAAGAGGAAATATAAGTGCAGAAAGAAGCAACAGAGGTGCAGAAAGAGGCAAGAAGGGTGCAGAAAGAGGAGAGAGAAGTGTAGAAAGAAAAAAAAGAGGTACAGAAAGAGGCAAGAGTGGTGCAGAAAGTACCAAGAGATGTGCAGAATGAGGCAAGAGAGGTGCAGAAAGAGGCAAGAGAACTGCAGAAAGAGGCAAGAGAGTTGCAGACACAGGCAAAAGGGATGCAGAAAGAGGGAACAGGTGTGCAGAAGGAGGCAAGAGAGCTGGAGAAAGAGGGAAGAGGGGTACAGAAAGGTGCTAGAGGGATGCAGAAATGTGCAACAGAGGTACAAAAAGAAACAAGAGAGGTGCAGAATGAGGCAAGAGAGGTGCAGAAAGAGGCAAGAGAACTGCAGAAAGAGGCAAGCGAGTTGCAGAAACAGGCAAAAGGGGTGCAGAAAGAGGGAACAGGTGTGCAGACGGAGGCAAGAGAGCTGGAGAATGAGGGAAGAGGGGTACAGAAAGGTGCAAGAGGGATGCAGAAATGTGCAACATAGGTGCAGAAAGAACCAAGAGAGGTGCAGAATGAGGCAAGAGAGGTGCAGAAAGAGGCAAGAGAACTGCAGAAAGAGGCAAGAGAGTTGCAGAAACAGGCAAAAGGGGTGCAGAAAGAGGGAACAGGTGTGCAGACGGAGGCAAGAGAGCTGGAGAAAGAGGAAAGAGGGGTACAGAAAGGTGCAAGAGGGATGCAGAAATGTGCAACAGAGGTGCAAAAAGAAGTAAGAGGGGTGCAGAAAGAACCAACAGAGGTGCAAAAAGAGGCACAAGGGGTGTAGAAATAGGTAGGAGAGGTGCACGAAGAGGCAAGAGGGATACAGAAAGAGTCCAGTGGGGTATATAAAGAAGGAAGATAAGTGAAGAAAAAAGCAACAGAGGTGCTGAAAAAGGCGCTAAGGGTGCAGAAAGAGACCAGAAAAATGAAGAAAGAAGCAACAGAGGTACAGAAAAAGGCCAGACAGGTGTAGAAACAGGCAGGAAATATGCAGAAAGAGGGGTGCAGAAAGAGGGGAGAGGGGTGCAGCAAGAGGTGTGCAGAAACAAGCAAGTGAGGTATAGAAAGAGGGAACAGAGGTGCAGAAACAGGCAGGAAAGGTTCAGAAAGTGATAGCACGGGTTCAGAAAGAGGCAAGAGGGATACATAAATATGAAAAAGAGGTGCAGAGAGAAGCAAGAGCAGTGCAGAAAAAGCCAACAGAGGTGCAGAAAGTGGCAGGAGGGGTACAGAAAGAGGAAATATAAGTGCAGAAAGAAGCAACAGAGGTGCAGAAAGAGGCAAGAAGTGTGCAGAAAGAGGAGTGAGAAGTGTAGAAAGAAACAAAAGAGATACAGAAAGAGGCAAGAGTGGTGCAGAAAGAACCACGAGATGTGCAGAATGAGGCAAGAGAGGAGCAGAAAGAGGCAAGAGAACTGCAGAAAGAGGTAAGAGAGTTGCAGAAACAGGCAAAAGGGGTGCAGAATGAGGGGACAGGTGTGCAGACGGAGGCAAGAGAGCTGGAGGAAGAGGGAAGAGGGACACAGAAAGGTGCAAGAAGGATGCAGAAATGTGCAACAGAGGTGCAAAAAGAAGCAAGAGAGGTGCAGAAAGAACCAACAGAGGTGCAAAAAGAGGTAAGAGGGGTGTAGAAATAGGTAGGAGAGGTGCACAAAGAGGCAAGAGTGATACAGAAAGAGTCCAGTGGGGTAGATAAAGAAGGAAGATAAGTGAAGAAAGAAGCAACAGAGGTGCTGAAAAAGGTGCTAAGGGTGCGGAAAGAGGCAAGAAAAATGAAGAAAGAAGCAACAGAGGTACAGAAAAAGGCCAGACAGGTGTAGAAACACGCAGGAATTGTGCAGAAAGAGGGGTGCAGAAAGAGGGGAGAGGGGTGCAGCAAGCGGTGTGCAGAAACAAGCAAGTGAGGTGTAGAAAGAGGGAACAGAGGTGCAGAAACAGGCAGGGAAGGTTCAGAAAGTGATAGCACGGGTTCAGAAAGAGGCAAGAGGGATACATAAATTTGAAAAAGAGGTGCTGAAAGAAGCAAGAGCAGTACAGAAAGAACCAACAGAGGTGCAGAAAGTGGCAGAAGGGGTACAGAAAGAGGAAATATAAGTGCAGAAAGAAGCAACACAGGTGCAGAAAGAGGCAAGAAGGGTGCAGAAAGAGGAGAGAGAAGTGTAGAAAGAAACAAAAGAGGTTCAGAAAGAGGCAAAAGTGGTGCAGAAAGAACCAGGAGACGTGCAGAATGAGGCAAGAGAGGTGCAGAAAGAGGCAAGAGAACTGCAGAAAGAGGCAAGAGAGTTGCATAAACAGGCAAAAGGGGTGCAGAAAGAGGGAACAGGTGTGCAGACGGAGGCAAGAGGGCTGGAGAAAGAGGTAAGAGGGGTACAGAAAGGTGCAAGAGGGATGCAGAAATGTGCAAGAGGGATGCAGAAATGTGCAACAGAGGTGCAATAAGAAGTAAGAGAGGTGCAGAAACAACCAACAGAGGTGCAAAAAGAGGCAAGAGGGGTGTAGAAATATGTAGGAGAGGTGCACGAAGAGGCAAGAGGGATACAGAAAGAGTCCAGTGGGGTAGATAAAGAAGGAAGATAAGTGAAGAAAGAAGCAACAGAGGTGCTGAAAATGGCACTAAGGGTGCAGAAAGAGGCAAGAAAAATGAAGAAAGAAGCAACAGAGGTACAGAAAAAGGCCAGGCAGGTGTAGAAACAGGCAGGAAATGTGCAGAAAGAGGGGTGCAGAAAGAGGGGAGAGGGGTGCAACAAGGGGTGTGCAGAAACAAGCAAGTGAGGTGTAGAAAGAGGGAACAGAGGTACAGAAACAGGCAGGAAAGGTTCAGAAAGTGATAGCACGGGTTCAGAAAGAGGCAAGAGGGATACATAAATTTGAAAAAGAGGTGCTGAAAGAAGCAAGAGCAGTACAGAAAGAACCAACAGAGGTGCAGAAAGTGGCAGAAGGGGTACAGAAAGAGGAAATATAAGTGCAGAAAGAAGCAACACAGGTGCAGAAAGAGGCAAGAAGGGTGCAGAAAGAGGAGAGAGAATTGTAGAAAGAAACAAAAGAGGTTCAGAAAGAGGCAAAAGTGGTGCAGAAAGAACCAGGAGACGTGCAGAATGAGGCAAGAGAGGTGCAGAAAGAGGCAGGAGAACTGCAGAAAGAGGCAAGAGAGTTGCATAAACAGGCAAAAGGGGTGCAGAAAGAGGGAACAGGTGTGCAGATGGAGGCAAGAGGGCTGGAGAAAGAGGTAAGAGGGGTACAGAAAGGTGCAAGAGGGATGCAGAAATGTGCAAGAGAG
Source organism: Lissotriton helveticus (assembly GCF_964261635.1). Taxonomy (NCBI): domain Eukaryota; kingdom Metazoa; phylum Chordata; class Amphibia; order Caudata; family Salamandridae; genus Lissotriton; species Lissotriton helveticus. Next base: position 802,866,022 of record NC_136057.1, on the reverse strand, counting down.
ATGCAGAAATGTGCAACAAAGGTGCAAAAAGAAGTAAGAGAGGTGCAGAAACAACCAACAGAGGTGCAAAAAGAGGCAAGAGGGGTGTAGAAATATGTAGGAGAGGTGCACGAAGAGGCAAGAGGGATACAGAAAGAGTCCATTGGGGTAGATAAAGAAGGAAGATAAGTGAAGAAAGAAGCAACAGAGGTGCTGAAAATGGCACTAAGGGTGCAGAAAGAGGCAAGAAAAATGAAGAAAGAAGCAACAGAGGTACAGAAAAAGGCCAGGCTGGTGTAGAAACAGGCAGGAAATGTGCAGAAAGAGGGGTGCAGAAAGAGGGGAGAGGGGTGCAGCAAGGGGTGTGCAGAAACAAGCAAGTGAGGTGTCGAAAGAGGGAACAGAGGTACAGAAACAGGCAGGAAAGGTTCAGAAAGTGATAGCACGGGTTCAGAAAGAGGCAAGAGGGATACATAAAGTTGCAAAAGAGGTGCAGAAAGAAGCAAGAGCAGTGCGGAAAGAACCAACAGAGGTACAGAAAGTAGCATGAGGGGTACAGGAAGAAGCAAAAGAAGTGCAGAAAGAAGCAAAAGAGGTGCAGGAAGAGGCAAGAGAACTGCAGGAAAAAGGCAAGAGAGGTGCAGAAAGAGGAAAGAGAGGTGTATAAAGTGACAAGAGGGGTACACAAAGAGGCAAGAGGGCTGCGGAGGGAAGCAATAGAAGTGCAGAAAGAAGCAGCAGAGGTGCTGAAAGAGGCAAGAGGGGTACAGAAAAAGGAAATATAAGTGCAGAAAGAAGCAACAGAGGTGCAGAAAGAGGCAAGAAGGGTGCAGAAAGAGGAGAGAGAAATGTAGAAAGAAACAAAAGAGGTACAGAAAGAGGCGAGAGAGGTACAGAAAGGACCCAGAGATGTGCAGAATGAGGCAAGAGAGGTGCAGAAAGAGGCAAGAGAACTGCATAAAGAGGCAAGAGAGTTGCAGAAACAGGCAAGAGGGATGCAGAAAGAGGGAACAGGTGTGCAGACGGAGGCAAGAGAGTGGGAGAAAGAGGGAAGAGGGGTACAGAAAGGTGCAAGAGGGATGCAGAAATGTGCAACAGAGGTGCAAATAGAAGCAAGAGAGGTGCAGAAAGAACCAACAGAGGTGCAAAAAGAGGCAAGAGGGGTGTAGAAATAGGTAGGAGAGGTGCACGAAGAGGCAAGAGGGATACAGAAAGAGTCCAGTGGGGTATATAAAGAAGGAAGATAAGTGAAGAAAAAAGCAACAGAGGTGCTGAAAAAGGCGCTAAGGGTGCAGAAAGAGACCAGTAAAATAAAGAAAGAAGCAACAGAGGTACAAAAAAAGGCCAGACGGGTGTAGAAACAGGCAGGAAATGTGCAGAAAGAGGGGTGCAGAAAGAGGGGAGACGGGCGCTGCAAGAGGTGAGCAGAAACAAGCAAGTGAGGTGTAGAAAGAGGGAACAGAGGTGCAAAAACAGGCAGGAAAGGTTCAGAAAGTGATAGCACGGGTTCAGAAAGAGGCAAGAGGGATACATACATTTGCAAAAGAGGTGCAGAAAGAAGCAAGAGCAGTGCAGAAAGAACCAACAGAGGTGCAGAAAGTGGCAGGAAGGGTACAGAAAAAGGAAATATAAGTGCAGAAAGAAGCAACAGAGGTGCAGAAAGAGGCAAGAAGGGTGCAGAAAGAGGAGAGAGAAGTGTAGAAAGAAACAAAAGAGGTACAGAAAGAGGCAAGAGTGGTGCAGAAAGAACCAAGAGATGTGCAGAATGAGGCAAGAGAGGTGCAGAATGAGGCAAGAGAACTGCAGAACGAGGCAAGAGAGTTGCAGAAACAGGCAAAAGGGGTGCAGAAAGAGGGAACAGGTGTGCAGACGGAGGCAAGAGAGCTGCAGAAAGAGGAAAGAGGGGTACAGAAAGGTGCAAGAGGGATGCAGAAATGTGCAACAGAGATGCAAAAAGAAGTAAGAGAGGTTCAGAAAGAACCATCAGAGTTGCAAAAAGAGGCAAGAGCGGTGTAGAAATAGGTAGGAGAGGTACACGAAGAGGCAAGAGGGATACAGAAAGAGTCCAGTGGGGTAGATAAAGAAGGAAGATAAGTGAAGAAAGAAGCAACAGCGGTGCTGAAAAAGGCGCTAAGGGTGCAGAAAGAGGCCAGAAAAATGAAGAAAGAAGCAACAGAGGTACAGAAAAAGGCCAGACAGGTGTAGAAACAGGCAGGAAATGTGCAGAAAGAGGGGTGCAGAAAGAGGGGATGGGGTGCAGCAAGAGGTGTGCAGAAACAAGCAAGTGAGGTGTAGAAAGAGGGAACAGAGGTGCAGAAACAGGCAGGAAAGGTTCAGAAAGTGATAGCACGGGTTCAGAAAGAGGCAAGAGGGATACATAAATTTGAAAAAGAGGCGCAGAAAGAAGCAAGAGCAGTGCAGAAAGAACCAACAGAGGTGCAGAAAGTGGCAGGAGGGGTACAGAAAGAGGAAATATAAGTGCAGAAAGAAGCAACACAGGTGCAGAAAGAGGCAAGAAGGGTGCAGAAAGAGGAGAGAGAAGTGTAGAAAGAAACAAAAGAGGTACAGAAAGAGGCAAGAGTGGTGCAGAAAGAACCAAGAGATGTGCAGAATAAGGCAAGAGAGGTGCAGAAAGAGGCAAGAGAACTGCAGAAAGAGGCAAGAGAGTTGCAGAAACAGGCAAAAGGGGTGAAGAAAGAGGGAACAGGTGTGCAGACGGAGGCAAGAGAGCTGGAGAAAGAGGTAAGAGGGGTACAGAAAGGTGCAAGAGGGATGCAGAAATGTGCAACAGAGGTGTAAAAAAAGTAAGAGAGGTGCAGAAACAACCAACAGAGGTGCAAAAAGAGGCAAGAGGGGTGTAGAAATAGGTAGGAGAGGTTGACGAAGAGGCAAGAGGGATACAGAAAGAGTCCAGTGGGGTAGATAAAGAAGGAAGATAAGTGAAGAAAGAAGCAACAGAGGTGCTGAAAAAGGCGCTAAGGGTGCAGAAAGAGGCAAGAAAAATGAAGAAAGAAGCAACAGAGGTACAGAAAAAGGCCAGACAGGTGTAGAAACAGGCAGGAAATGTACAGAAAGAGGGGTGCAGAAAGAGGGGAGAGGGGTGCAGCAAGAGGTGTGCAGAAACAAGCAAGTGAAGTGTAGAAAGAGGGAACAGAGGTGCAGAAACAGGCAGGAAAGGTTCAGAAAGTGATAGCACGGGTTCAGAAAGAGGCAAGAGGGATACATAATTTTGCAAAAGAGGTGCAGAAAGAAGCAAGAGCAGTGCAGAAAGAACCAACAGAGGTGCAGAAAGTGGCAGAAGGGGTACAGAAAGAGGAAATATAAGTGCAGAAAGAAGCAACACAGGTGCAGAAAGAGGCAAGAAGGGTGCAGAAAGAGGAGAGAGAAGTGTAGAAAGAAACAAAAGAGGTTCAGAAAGAGGCAAAAGTGGTGCAGAAAGAACCAGGAGACGTGCAGAATGAGGCAAGAGAGGTGCAGAAAGAGGCAAGAGAACTGCAGAAAGAGGCAAGAGAGTTGCATAAACAGGCAAAAGGGGTGCAGAAAGAGGGAACAGGTGTGCAGACGGAGGCAAGAGGGCTGGAGAAAGAGGTAAGAGGGGTACAGAAAGGTGCAAGAGGGATGCAGAAATGTGCAAGAGGGATGCAGAAATGTGCAACAGAGGTGCAATAAGAAGTAAGAGAGGTGCAGAAACAACCAACAGAGGTGCAAAAAGAGGCAAGAGGGGTGTAGAAATATGTAGGAGAGGTGCACGAAGAGGCAAGAGGGATACAGAAAGAGTCCAGTGGGGTAGATAAAGAAGGAAGATAAGTGAAGAAAGAAGCAACAGAGGTGCTGAAAATGGCACTAAGGGTGCAGAAAGAGGCAAGAAAAATGAAGAAAGAAGCAACAGAGGTACAGAAAAAGGCCAGGCAGGTGTAGAAACAGGCAGGAAATGTGCAGAAAGAGGGGTGCAGAAAGAGGGGAGAGGGGTGCAACAAGGGGTGTGCAGAAACAAGCAAGTGAGGTGTAGAAAGAGGGAACAGAGGTACAGAAACAGGCAGGAAAGGTTCAGAAAGTGATAGCACGGGTTCAGAAAGAGGCAAGAGGGATACATAAATTTGAAAAAGAGGTGCTGAAAGAAGCAAGAGCAGTACAGAAAGAACCAACAGAGGTGCAGAAAGTGGCAGAAGGGGTACAGAAAGAGGAAATATAAGTGCAGAAAGAAGCAACACAGGTGCAGAAAGAGGCAAGAAGGGTGCAGAAAGAGGAGAGAGAATTGTAGAAAGAAACAAAAGAGGTTCAGAAAGAGGCAAAAGTGGTGCAGAAAGAACCAGGAGACGTGCAGAATGAGGCAAGAGAGGTGCAGAAAGAGGCAGGAGAACTGCAGAAAGAGGCAAGAGAGTTGCATAAACAGGCAAAAGGGGTGCAGAAAGAGGGAACAGGTGTGCAGATGGAGGCAAGAGGGCTGGAGAAAGAGGTAAGAGGGGTACAGAAAGGTGCAAGAGGGATGCAGAAATGTGCAAGAGAGATGCAGAAATGTGCAACAAAGGTGCAAAAAGAAGTAAGAGAGGTGCAGAAACAACCAACAGAGGTGCAAAAAGAGGCAAGAGGGGTGTAGAAATATGTAGGAGAGGTGCACGAAGAGGCAAGAGGGATACAGAAAGAGTCCATTGGGGTAGATAAAGAAGGAAGATAAGTGAAGAAAGAAGCAACAGAGGTGCTGAAAATGGCACTAAGGGTGCAGAAAGAGGCAAGAAAAATGAAGAAAGAAGCAACAGAGGTACAGAAAAAGGCCAGGCTGGTGTAGAAACAGGCAGGAAATGTGCAGAAAGAGGGGTGCAGAAAGAGGGGAGAGGGGTGCAGCAAGGGGTGTGCAGAAACAAGCAAGTGAGGTGTCGAAAGAGGGAACAGAGGTACAGAAACAGGCAGGAAAGGTTCAGAAAGTGATAGCACGGGTTCAGAAAGAGGCAAGAGGGATACATAAAGTTGCAAAAGAGGTGCAGAAAGAAGCAAGAGCAGTGCGGAAAGAACCAACAGAGGTACAGAAAGTAGCATGAGGGGTACAGGAAGAAGCAAAAGAAGTGCAGAAAGAAGCAAAAGAGGTGCAGGAAGAGGCAAGAGAACTGCAGGAAAAAGGCAAGAGAGGTGCAGAAAGAGGAAAGAGAGGTGTATAAAGTGACAAGAGGGGTACACAAAGAGGCAAGAGGGCTGCGGAGGGAAGCAATAGAAGTGCAGAAAGAAGCAGCAGAGGTGCTGAAAGAGGCAAGAGGGGTACAGAAAAAGGAAATATAAGTGCAGAAAGAAGCAACAGAGGTGCAGAAAGAGGCAAGAAGGGTGCAGAAAGAGGAGAGAGAAATGTAGAAAGAAACAAAAGAGGTACAGAAAGAGGCGAGAGAGGTACAGAAAGGACCCAGAGATGTGCAGAATGAGGCAAGAGAGGTGCAGAAAGAGGCAAGAGAACTGCATAAAGAGGCAAGAGAGTTGCAGAAACAGGCAAGAGGGATGCAGAAAGAGGGAACAGGTGTGCAGACGGAGGCAAGAGAGTGGGAGAAAGAGGGAAGAGGGGTACAGAAAGGTGCAAGAGGGATGCAGAAATGTGCAACAGAGGTGCAAATAGAAGCAAGAGAGGTGCAGAAAGAACCAACAGAGGTGCAAAAAGAGGCAAGAGGGGTGTAGAAATAGGTAGGAGAGGTGCACGAAGAGGCAAGAGGGATACAGAAAGAGTCCAGTGGGGTATATAAAGAAGGAAGATAAGTGAAGAAAAAAGCAACAGAGGTGCTGAAAAAGGCGCTAAGGGTGCAGAAAGAGACCAGTAAAATAAAGAAAGAAGCAACAGAGGTACAAAAAAAGGCCAGACGGGTGTAGAAACAGGCAGGAAATGTGCAGAAAGAGGGGTGCAGAAAGAGGGGAGACGGGCGCTGCAAGAGGTGAGCAGAAACAAGCAAGTGAGGTGTAGAAAGAGGGAACAGAGGTGCAAAAACAGGCAGGAAAGGTTCAGAAAGTGATAGCACGGGTTCAGAAAGAGGCAAGAGGGATACATACATTTGCAAAAGAGGTGCAGAAAGAAGCAAGAGCAGTGCAGAAAGAACCAACAGAGGTGCAGAAAGTGGCAGGAAGGGTACAGAAAAAGGAAATATAAGTGCAGAAAGAAGCAACAGAGGTGCAGAAAGAGGCAAGAAGGGTGCAGAAAGAGGAGAGAGAAGTGTAGAAAGAAACAAAAGAGGTACAGAAAGAGGCAAGAGTGGTGCAGAAAGAACCAAGAGATGTGCAGAATGAGGCAAGAGAGGTGCAGAATGAGGCAAGAGAACTGCAGAACGAGGCAAGAGAGTTGCAGAAACAGGCAAAAGGGGTGCAGAAAGAGGGAACAGGTGTGCAGACGGAGGCAAGAGAGCTGCAGAAAGAGGAAAGAGGGGTACAGAAAGGTGCAAGAGGGATGCAGAAATGTGCAACAGAGATGCAAAAAGAAGTAAGAGAGGTTCAGAAAGAACCATCAGAGTTGCAAAAAGAGGCAAGAGCGGTGTAGAAATAGGTAGGAGAGGTACACGAAGAGGCAAGAGGGATACAGAAAGAGTCCAGTGGGGTAGATAAAGAAGGAAGATAAGTGAAGAAAGAAGCAACAGCGGTGCTGAAAAAGGCGCTAAGGGTGCAGAAAGAGGCCAGAAAAATGAAGAAAGAAGCAACAGAGGTACAGAAAAAGGCCAGACAGGTGTAGAAACAGGCAGGAAATGTGCAGAAAGAGGGGTGCAGAAAGAGGGGATGGGGTGCAGCAAGAGGTGTGCAGAAACAAGCAAGTGAGGTGTAGAAAGAGGGAACAGAGGTGCAGAAACAGGCAGGAAAGGTTCAGAAAGTGATAGCACGGGTTCAGAAAGAGGCAAGAGGGATACATAAATTTGAAAAAGAGGCGCAGAAAGAAGCAAGAGCAGTGCAGAAAGAACCAACAGAGGTGCAGAAAGTGGCAGGAGGGGTACAGAAAGAGGAAATATAAGTGCAGAAAGAAGCAACACAGGTGCAGAAAGAGGCAAGAAGGGTGCAGAAAGAGGAGAGAGAAGTGTAGAAAGAAACAAAAGAGGTACAGAAAGAGGCAAGAGTGGTGCAGAAAGAACCAAGAGATGTGCAGAATAAGGCAAGAGAGGTGCAGAAAGAGGCAAGAGAACTGCAGAAAGAGGCAAGAGAGTTGCAGAAACAGGCAAAAGGGGTGAAGAAAGAGGGAACAGGTGTGCAGACGGAGGCAAGAGAGCTGGAGAAAGAGGTAAGAGGGGTACAGAAAGGTGCAAGAGGGATGCAGAAATGTGCAACAGAGGTGTAAAAAAAGTAAGAGAGGTGCAGAAACAACCAACAGAGGTGCAAAAAGAGGCAAGAGGGGTGTAGAAATAGCTAGGAGAGGTTGACGAAGAGGCAAGAGGGATACAGAAAGAGTCCAGTGGGGTAGATAAAGAAGGAAGATAAGTGAAGAAAGAAGCAACAGAGGTGCTGAAAAAGGCGCTAAGGGTGCAGAAAGAGGCAAGAAAAATGAAGAAAGAAGCAACAGAGGTACAGAAAAAGGCCAGACAGGTGTAGAAACAGGCAGGAAATGTACAGAAAGAGGGGTGCAGAAAGAGGGGAGAGGGGTGCAGCAAGAGGTGTGCAGAAACAAGCAAGTGAAGTGTAGAAAGAGGGAACAGAGGTGCAGAAACAGGCAGGAAAGGTTCAGAAAGTGATAGCACGGGTTCAGAAAGAGGCAAGAGGGATACATAATTTTGCAAAAGAGGTGCAGAAAGAAGCAAGAGCAGTGCAGAAAGAACCAACAGAGGTGCAGAAAGTGGCATGAGGGGTACAGGAAGAAGCAAAAGAAGTGCAGAAAGAAGCAAAAGAGGTGCAGGAAGAGGCAAGAGAACTGCAGGAAAAAGGCAAGAGAGGTGCAGAAAGAGGAAGGAGAGGTGTATAAAGTGGCAAGAGGGGTACAGAAAGAGGCAAGAGGGCTGCGGAGGGAAGCAATAGAAGTACAGAAAGAAGCAGCAGAGGTGCTGAAAGAGGCAAGAGGGGTACAGAAAGAGGCAATAGAGGTGCAGAAAGAGGCAAGAGAGGTGCATGAACAGGTATGAAAGGTACAGATAGAGGGCACAGGGGTGCAGAAAGAGGTAAGAGGGATATAGAAATTTGCAAAAGAGGTGTAGAAAAATGCAAGAGCAGTGCAGAAATAATCGTCAGAGGTGCAGAAAGAGGCAAGAGGGGTACAAAAAGAGGTAGGAGCGGTGCACAAAGAGGGGGATACAGAAAGAGGCAAGAGGGGTGCAGAAAGAAGGAAGAGAAGTGCAGAAAGGAGCAACAGAGGTGCTGAAAGATACATGAAGGGTGCAGAAAGAGGAAAGACGGGTGCAGAAAGAGGCAAGAGGGGTACAGAAAGAAGAAAGTGAGGTACAGAAAGAGGCAACAGAGGTGCAGAAAAATAAAGAAGTGTGCAGAAAGAGGGAAGAGAGGCGCAGAAGAAAGCACAAGTGGCTTGCACACCATTAGTACAGATTTAACACCCACATTTAGCAATAAGTTCTAGGTTTGCAAAGGGCCTTCCATCACACAGTAACACTGGTCGCTGCATTTTTGGTAACGTTTGAGCCGTTTGAGCCAGAAACAAGGCTTTTTTGTTCAGATCTGCAGATTAGGGAGCAGATGATGGATTATGAGGCTAATGCGGAAAATGTATAAATGTGCGAAAGTTGGTACAGCTAAACAGTTGCATAATTCTATTGGCCCTGCTCATACCTCTGACTAGGTCCACAAGTGCTCATCAGTGATTTCTTCTGTTTTTATGTCACTGAGTTCATAATTGAGCTTCTGTGGACACAAGGAAGACTAAACCTGAGGTTACCACTCAACAACAAAGACGACCATACCACACAATTACTCTTCATAACACATAATCCCACTCTACATAATTCCTATACACTAAATACCATATACTTTCTATCCACATAATTTCACTGCACAGCTCACCACATAATTCCAATACACACAACGTACATCCACTCCACTCCAAAAAACATTATTAAAACAACTTTTACATTTATAACACCAATAGCTCTAACTCTCACAAATGTGAAACCTATTGCATTGCAAACACTTCTTTAACTAGTAGACACATTTGCAGAGTGTTGAAGAAAGGGTGCTGGGCCTCCGACCAGCGCCCAGGAATTCCACTCTTATAGGTCTTAGAGGAGGTACCAGAAGGGCTTCTTGCCCCCAAAGTCCCTCAGGAGTAAAGTGGACATCATCCCCCATCCCTAGTCTGCTAGGAGACGCATTTCCAGAATGGTGGAGAAAGGGGGTGTGACCTCCAAAGACGTCTTAGCAGTCCCACTGTGTGGGACTTACTGGAAGTAATAGGAGGGGTATTTGACCCCCAAGGAAAACCTTGGGAGCCAAATACCCCTCCTATTAACTCCAGTAAGTCCCACACAGCAGGATTGCTAAGTTCTCATGGCAGGCCATGCCCCCTTTGCCTACCACTCAGCAAACACGCTCCCTGGCATGCTCTTGGATGGGGACTGAAGTCCCCTTTGCTGCTGGGGTTCCTTAAAGGGCCAACTAGCCTACCTCTTACCTCCAGTAAGCCCCACACAGTGGAATTGCTGAGAGGTGGACACAGGCTATGCCCCCTTTTTCCACCACTCTGCAAACTCGCCTCCTGGCCCGCTCTTGGTTGGGGGATGAAGTCCCCTTTTTTCCTCATGGTCCCTGGCAGCCAACTAGCCCTCCTTTTACCTCAGGTAAGCCCCATATAACTGGATTGCTGAGAGTACTCAAAGGCCACACACCCTTTTTAGACCACTCTGTAAATGCGACTCCTGGAGCACTGCTGCTCGGGGGATGAAGTCCAGTCCTGAGGTCCTCAAGACACAAGAAAACCTCATCGCCCCACCAGCTATGTGCCAAGAGGTGAGTTTGCAGAGTGGTGGAAAAAAAAGCGTGGCCTCAGGCTACCTCTCAGCAATCCGACTGGGTGGGGTTTACTGGAGGTACCTGGTGGGCTAGTTTGCCCGTAAGATCCCATAAGATGCTAGGAGACTTTACCCCCAACCCCAAACATGCCAGGAGGCACGTTTGTAAAGTGGTGCAGGGAGGGGATGAGGGCTCGGGCGAAATGCTGGCTTCTATTTTTTTTAGTTTTTTAGGAGGGGGCTGTGTGGCGCCCCTTATCTTAACATTTAAGGTTTTTTTTAAATGGGAAGGGGGGCACGTGACCTCCCTTCCCTGGGTCTCTATTGGTCCCAGGGACCATATCCCACAGGGCCTGGCCTTGTTTTTGTTGTTGTTTTTTTTGCAGGGAGGGGGGCTGCATGGTCCCCCTCGCCTGGGCCACTTCTGGCCCTGGGAACCCCATCCCCACGACCTTGCCATGTTTTTAAAATGTTTGCTGGGAGGGGAAGGCATGTGGCCTCCTCCCTGGGGCCATATCTGCCCCCAGGGACCAAGCCACCAGGGCCTGGCCAGCCAGGAATTTTTTGTGGAGTGGGCCACGTTGTCCCCTCCTAAGGACAATTATGGCCCACGGGAGCTGATATTGCTTTTGGGCAAGGGGAACTGCTAACATGCAGCACCCCTTGTCCAAAAGCAATACTGCTTTGCTTCATGGCCCCCTATCATAAAAAACAGCGATGTCCCGGGATGAGGACCCCAGGACATTGCAGTAGCCGGCCCTAGGGGGTGGTTGTCTCCAGGGCCATCTAGGGCTCCAGGAGGGGGGCCCGTAATGAGTATAAAGCCCCAGGGAGGAGGTGGTCCCCGGGGTCTGCAACGGACCCCCACCAGTAATTAAAGTTTGCCCCGGGAGGTGGTGGTCCACGGGCAGTGTGTGGAGGGGCTGGAGCCCCCACACAAAGTTTAATTATTTAAGCTCCGGGGAGGTGGCAGTCCCCGGGTCTTAGGGGGCCATGAGGCCCCCACGCCCTTAAAGAAAATGTGTGCCCCATGGAGCTGGTGGTCCCCAGGGCAGTGTGAGGAGGGCTAGGAGCCCCCACACTTTGATTTATTTCGAGCCCTGTGGAGGTGGTGGTCCTTGGGGCTTGGGGGCCCAGTGAGGACCCTCACCCATATTAAATTGAAGCCCCAAGGTGGTGGCAGTCCCCAAGGCAATGTGTGGGGCAGGAGCTCCCCCACATATTTTATAAGAAAAGCCCCAGGGAGATGGCGGTCCCTGGGGCTGCTGGGGCCCCCATGGGCCCCCACTAATTAACTGGGCATTGTCCCAGGGACCTGGCCCACCTGGGGCTTACAGAAAACGAAGTGCGAATTCGGCAGATGTTTAAAAAAATGCTTTTATTGGCCCTGAGGGGCCTTGAGGGGCCCCCTGAGCAGGCCTAGGGAGTCAGAGTGTTTCTAACCTGCCCCCTTTTCTTGTTTATCATATTTTTTTCACCCTTTTTCTTGTGACTTGGTTACCGAGTCAAAAGATGGCTGCCAACACTTCATGGTTTAGAGTGTTGATAGCCAATCAAAGTGAATCTCGTGCCGGGAGGGTTTGCAAATCCTCCTCGGTGTTCAGATATAATTATTTTTATTTTTTCAATTTCTCTGGAACTACTGAACAGATTTACACTATTTAAAGAAAAGTTCGCTTTCTGAACCAAGAGCTACCTTTTTGCCAATTTTGGTGTAATTCTGTTCAGCGGTTCTGGCTGTAGCTTGTTCCAAAATTCCTATGGAAATTAAAATGAGGAAAATGCGTTTTGGGACCCTACTTTTTTCTCGGCCCCTGCTTGACAAATCATCCCGAAACGTTCAAGAAAAGGAGCTGACCGGAGACGCCCATTTGTTTTGAAAATTTGGCGAAGTTTGGTCAAACGTCGCCAAATATATTAGCAAATCAGAAATGCTTTTCTTATGGAAACTAGGTTCTAACTATAACTACATACTGTTTTGTTAATATATATATATATATATATATATATATATATATATATATATATATATATATATATATATATATATATATATATATATATATATATATATATATATATAGAGTAGGTAGTTATAGTTAGGACCAAGTTTCCATAGGAAGACATTTTTCTTTGTTTTGCTTATAACTTTGGGGTCGTTTGATGAATCTTCATGAAATTTTCCAAACTAATACTTTGTTCATATCAGCTCCTATGTTGGAAGTTTGGGAGTTAATCGTCAAGGGGGGGCCGAGAAAAAAAGGTTGGTCCCAAAACTTGTTTTTTCCATGCAATTTCCATAGGAAACTTTAGACAATGCTACAGGTTGAACAGGTGAACGGAATTACCCCAAATTTGGCAGGGGGGAGGGTCTTTGTCTAGAAAGCACGCTTTTGTTTTTGGAGAAATATCGAAATTTACAGATATCGATCTTTAGGAATTCTGCCATCTGATTGGCTGAGGTGTTACGAGCACAAGCTTGCTGCTTATTGGCTGCGAGCGGTGCGAGCGGTTGCAACTAGGAAGTGTTGACAGCCATTATGTGATTCAGTTGAAGCGAGTAAGGGGGAAAAAGGGCAAAAAGGTAGGAAAGGGGAGGGTAGGAGCACTGTAACCTCTGTGTGGTGTTTAGGGTGTGCTATACAAGGGATGCGAAGCAAGCTACTCATATCTACCGGTCTGAAAGTGCTTGGCTACAGAAATTAAGTGAGGTATTGCCTAGAGTCTGATGCTGCTAAGATTAGCTGCTGCTGGACTCGGGGATTAAAGCGTGAGCCCAAACTATGTGTCTTTTGCTGTGAAGTCATATGCACTGGCTGCTCTACCACACCTCTGGAAGTAGTGTCAGCAAGTGTTTATACCTACTAGGATGAACTACTGACCCCTACTGGTCTGAAAGTCCTGGGGTATGGAAAATATGTGAGGTGTTGTCTAGAGTCTCATGCTGCTAAGCTGAGCTGCTGTCGGACTCGGGATGAAAGCCTAAATCCAAACTGTGTATCATATGCTGTGAAGTCAGGTGCTCTGGCCGCTGTGCCACATCTGTCCAAGTAGTGTCAGCATGTACTTGGAGGAACTTTTTTTTGAACATTGTAACTTGTGTATGGTGCTTAGGGGGTGTTATACAGGGAGTGCAAAAGTAAATTCAAGCGTATCAAATCAATTCGGTATTTGTAAAGTGCAAACTACTCACTCCCATGGGTCTGATGGTGCTGGGGACATAAGCTGAGCTGCAGCCGGTCTCGGGGATAAAACCTCTGAACTACTGACCCCTACCAGTCTGAAAATGCGGGGTACGAAAATTAAGTGAGGTATTGCCTAGAGTGTCATGCTGCTAAATTGAACAGCTGCTGGACTCGGGGATGAAATCGTGAGCCAAAACTGTGTGTCCTATGCTGTGGAGTCATGTGCTCTGGGCACTGTGCCACACCTGTCCAAGTAGTGTCAGCAATATTTTATACGTAGTAGGAGGAAGTTTTGTTTGGAACACTGTAACTTGTATATGGTGGTTAGTTGGTGTTATACAGGGAGTGCAAAGGTAAATCAATACGGCATTTGTAAAGCGGAAACTACTCACCTTTTGTGGGTCTGAAGGTCCTGGAGGCCGCGTGGAAATTATGTGAGCTATTAGGTAAGCTATAGCCCAGAGTCACATGGTGCTTAGCTGAGCTGCTGCCGGAACAGGGGATTAAACCGTGAGCCCTGTGCTCTGAACTCATGTTTTTTGGGCGATGCGGCACACCTGTTCAAGTAGTGTCAGCATGTGTGCATACGTACTAGGAGGAACGTTTGTTTTAAACAGTGTGATGTCTGTAGGGTGATTGAGGGGTGCTACAGAGGGAGTGTGAAGTTCAATTTTGCAGTTTCGAAATAATCTGGTATTTGTAAAGTGCAAACTACTCACTCGTATGGGTCTGCAGGCGCTGGGGACCGGTGTGGAAATTAAATGAGCTGTTGCCCAGAGTCATATGGTGCTTTCCTGAGCTGTTGCAAGAGCAGGTGATCAAAGCGAGAGCTCTGTGCTGCAAAGTGAGATGGTCTGGCCACTGAGCCACAGCTGTGTGGAGAATACATTTTGGTGAATGTCCGGGAGTTGCCGTTACCTGGCCATAAAATAGCTGTCCTAAGTTGTCAGTTATAGGGTGGCTCTAAAAGAGCCCTTGTGTTCATTAATTGGAGCTACATGTAGGTGCGGATGCAAAACTTCAGGTTATTCAGAAAAACTCTGCTTCCTTGATCTGTGAAGTGTACTCCATCACTTCTGTAGATATCAGTCATATCAAAACATATGTTGTTGCAGATCGACCCCATTCTATGTTCTCTCAGGTATACAGACACAGTTTTGTTGACATTGTTCCTAGATTTTTCAATCTAAGGACAAAATTGGTTTGACCATTTCCAGTTCTGTCTTTGGCATATATTGGAATATACAAAGACAGTTTGAGGCAAAAGTAACATAAATTGTCCAAAGGTGTCCTTCATTCGCATTTCCAAACCTACCTCAGTCAATGTGCCGAGGTCATTTCCACCACAATGCACAATCATGAGGTCAGGGTGTGGAAGATGCAAGGAGGTTTTAACCAAAGGTAGCAATTGGTGCCACTTCAATCCTCTCTGTGCAAACCATTTAATGTCCACATTTTGTAAACCTAGGTCTAAGTCAATATGTCTCTGTTCTGCATACCTCTTGAAACATAAAACATAGCTATGTCCTACAATCAACACTAACATTTTGAAGGTATGGCTTGAAACTTTTAACCCGCAGGTGCTGTTAAATGTTCGAGAATATGCTGGAAAAAAAACGTTACGTTAAAACAAATTATGAACTTTTAACCTGCAGGTGTCGTAGAATGTTCCAGAAAGTCTGTTGATAAAAAAGGTTGGACTTCTGACCTGTATGTGGTGTGGAATATGAAGAAGCTTTTCATAAGGAAAATTTAGAAATAACCAATGGAGATATGTTTTCGAATCTCGATGATGGAATGAAGTGTTCTGATTTGTTGTTTACATGTATTTATATGTGGAGCGACAGAGAAATTGTGCCATTACTGGTTTCATTCTTGATGAAAGTGGTGCATTACCTGTACTGTGTGACAAACAGATAATTGCATTCTTGTGTGACATTTGAAATCTGCATTTTCAACTACAAAGGTGAGGTAGAAATGAACAAGGTGTGTTATTTGTTCTGTAGTAGTGATTAAGTATTTGAGGTGATATCTTTAAGTTTGAAAGTATTTTTTATTTCAAAATAATGTACTGTTAGTAAAGTGTGGTGTTTCTTATTGGTTATAAAATATGCATAACGTTTGACCTGTTGTTAAATAAGTACTTTATATATGTTTAGGAATTTTTCACAAAGAAGAAGTGTAGTTTGTCATCTTTAAAGGACTGTATGGTTTTGAAAATGAGGTACAGCGTTAATTTGGGATTGCTAATGTATTCAGGCGAGATAAACAAAATGTCCCGCGTTTGCAAATTATACTTTTTGTGGAAATAGTGGGGAAGGGGTGTAGTGTAGTTCCTATATTCTCAATAGGCTCTGCGCATTGGAATAATATATCCTATAGATGTGACGTAGGACTGAGGTCAACTAGGTCTCTATCGAATATATTAGACTTCATTTTGAGTGCCAGCTAGCTCAGATGTCACTAGAAACTTTCTCGAATAAACAAGAAGGGATTAGATTCTGACAACCACATAAACATGACAACTTTGTTTCCCCAAGAATAAACTGATCTTCAGAGTCGTGGAAACAATAGAGAGATATTTCACTCAGTCAATTGTGCATTCTTCGTTTCACCGGAGGTGCAGAGAAATAGATAGACGGGCGTTTTCAATTAAAAGGTGTTATTGAACAGTCTTCTTTCTCAAACATAAGAAACTAACTGCTACAATCGTAAGACTGGTTACAAAATATAATGCATACAGTAAAAAGAGTATAATAAAATAATACTGTAAAAGCATTGTATGGTTCCTAAACCATAGCTAAATGCATACATAAATAACAGAGGCTAAAAGTACCCAACTGGTGCTTCTAAAATAAGCCTACCCCGATGTACCTAACCTAAGCTTAGTACGAGGGAAGAAGTAAGTGAGGTGTAGCATAAATGTAGTATTCTTTTGCCAAGAATCTGTCCAAGATTTCTCTTAGGGTCTAATCAGCTCTGTACCTTGATTTGGAATGAAGAAGGTCAGGCTCAGGACTCGATTAGCCAACAACCCGCAAGGGTAGCTTGGAAACACTGGAGCTGGATTTCTCGGCAGGAGAATAGACAGCGTCTCCCTCAGTGCGTCTGCTGGAGGGTCGGCTTCCTTCGGCACTTGCAATAGAAGGGCGCATCAGGCAAGTACATAGTCGAACTGCTCCAAACCACAGTGTGTTTGCTATGGCAAGTGTGGGCATATTTATACCTTGAAGGTACCGAGTTTGACGTAAAGGTGGACATAATAACGTCATCAAAAGAGTCTGAGTTCTTTGAAAACTCTATGAGTTCTTGGACAAGTCAGTTTTCAAGCAAGGGGAAGTCCCTAGCTGCTGAAGCCGAGTTTTCCAAGAAATCGTTGTAGATTTTCGGAACTAGTGGGAGAAGCCCTGCCGTATTTGGACTGCATGAGCTATGTCTAAATATGGTTGTGATTCTTATGCCTATATAAGGATATGGTGATTTATACATATATAAGGGCATGAATCGGGAAAATTATAATATGGTCCTAAAATGTTATACAACAGTGGGGGTAGGAGATGTATGTGTTATTAAGTTAAAAGCGATAAAACCAAACCCAGAAATGATATGTGGACAGGTTGTTGTCTAATTTTTTTCACTGAGAGGTAGATTTGAATATAAGTCGAGGTAGGTTGTTGTACTGTGAGGCCGTCTACAGTGTTTGGAGATTACATGGAGAGGAGATGGAGATAGTAAAGGTGATATGTTCCTTTTATATGTACGCATAGTTTGAATCATTTAATCATAGATTGAGATATAATATGAACATGGTTTCTGGTTTGCATTTGGGTATAGTTAAGAGTTTTAGTAGTTTCTGACTAGTCCATACTAATATTATAAAGAGAGAGCCCAAACCTTTGAGGCGGGTAATCTCAGTAACCACAGCACCAATCACAACACCCAATACAGCGTTGGAAAGGGCAGTTGCAGCAGAAGGACATAGGCTATGCAGACGGCCACCATATATATATATTTTTTTGCAGAGTTTTATATAGCGCAAACTTGACCCAAACTGAATCAGGTATCAGAGCGCTTTACATAGCACCAGTTACGTTACATGAGAACACACATTAATTTTTGTTAAGCACGGGGAGATTAAGTGATTTGCCCAGAATCACAGGATGTTTGGCGTCGTTACCAAGACTCGAACCCAGATCACCAGGTCCGAGGTCGAGCGCCTTAGCCATTAGGCCAACTCCTATATACATTTAAAAGGTAAGAGAACCGTGCCAGCAAAGTAGTCCCTTGTGGGGGTATCTGCATTGTGCTGTGGGCATGGGCTGGGGGCGTGACTAACGCTGGGGGCATGTGGTACGGCCATCACATCGTGGAATGTGGGCGTGTGCTGGGGGCGTGTCAAACGCTGGGGGCGTGACCATCACTGGGGGCGTGTGTCTGCCCTTCATGCCATGTGAGTCGTACATACAATTACATTGCTGCGCAACATCAAGGTGCACGCTGGGGGCATGACATGCTGGGGGCATCAGAAATGCTGGGGTGCGTGTGTCCGGCCTTCATGCCATGTGAACGTAATTGCGCCGCATCAAGGGGCACGCTGGGGGCGTGAGAAACGCTGGGGGTGTGTGCTACATTCTGCCCTTCATGCCATGTGGGTCGTACATTAATCAGAAGATCGTCTGCTGTGGCTGTGTGCTGGGGGCATGACAAACGCGTTCACCTGGAGGCCTGGTAAGTAACGTTACTGCAGCCTCTCTTGCGCGCTGTTACTGAACTCTCTCATTCAACGAAATTGCACGCGCCTGCTACCATTAACCAGGGCTCTAGCCGGGCTCAGGCGGCGGATCAGTACACTAACTACACGCGCCTGATAACATCAACCAGGGCTGCAGCTGGGCCTCAAGCGGGGAACATGCGCCTGCTAACATCAAACAGGCCTGCATCTGGGCCTCAAGCGGGGGAACACGCAAATGAGCGTGTCTGCGGGGACAATTACTGCAGCCTCTCCTACTCACTGTCACTCAACTCTCTCATTAAATGGATTTACCCGCGGCTGATAACTCTCTCATTCAACGACATTACATGCACCTGCTAACATCAACCAGGGCTGTTGCCGGGCTCAGGTGGCCGATCACTACACCAATTACATGCGCCTGCTAACATCAACCGGGGCTGCAGTTGGGCCTTCTCCGACCCTATTCGAATGAAACAAAAAATGTTGTCTACCGCGAGATTTTAAAATAAATTGCCCTTGCCAAATACACACATTACACACATTCTATTTCATACCGGGACAACGTCGGGACGGGCTGCTAGTGAATAATAAAAAAGTAGATAAAAATTATGGTAATAAACGTATTAATGATTGTCTGTTCTTATGAAATAGAAGTGGTTGGGTATTGTTTCTTTAGAAGAGATGTTTTATATATTGGTGATTAAAACACAGACTTTAGTAACATGCAGATGTGTAGCTACTGAAGGTGATGTAGTACCACTGGGACCATTTATAAAGCGTCCTATGGCATGGTATATTTTGTACCCGTAAATGTACATGTTTTAATACATTTTGCTGATCAGCGTTTTGGGAGACATCTGTTGAAATTAAGCCTCTGTATGGCTATAGTGGTGCTTCCAGGTTTGCTGGGGCTCTTTGTTTTACAGCATAAAGTTAAGCAAGGGCGAGCATGGAGGTGGTGTAGCGGCACTGGAACTATTTATAAACTGCCTTATGGTGTGGTGTATGTTTAACTTGCAAAATTGCAGGTTTTAATACCTGTTGCTAATGAGCGTTCCAGCAGACAGCTGTTAACATTAAGTCTATGTATGGCTATAGTGGCGCTAATGGGAGTGCTGGAGCTTATTGTTTGATTTTGTAAGTTTAAGCAAGGGCAGGGGTGGGGGTTGGGAATGTGGGTATGTTGCTGATTATAAGATGGACATTTGTAATGTGCACATGTGTAGCTAGTAAAGGTGATGTAGTGCCACTAGGTCCATTTATAAAGTGCTCTATGCCATGGTATATGTTTTATCGGGAAATTTGCATTTTTTAATACCATTTGTTGCTGAGCGTTTTGGCTAACACCTGTTGAAATTGAGTCTCTGTATTGCTATAGTGGCTCTGCCAGGTTTGCTGGGGCTGTTTCTTTGATTTCGTAAGGTTAAGCAAGGATGGGGATGAGGGTGGGGTCGTGGCAGTGTGCCCATTTATGAACCGTTTTATGGTATGGTAAATGTTTTACTCGCAAATTTGCATGTATTAATACCTTTTGGTGATGAGTGTTCCAGCAGACAGCTGCGCAAATCACACAACATTTCTGTGGATAATAAATCTTCATGCTGATAGACACTCTTGCACTGTGGTAGAAGGCTGCCAGCGTTGATGGCAAATTATGAAACTTGGTGCCATTGTAGATTTAAATGGAAGCTTGGACCATTTCTTTGTTACTATGGTGCAGTCAGGGCTTTAAGTGGGAAACTGGAGGTGCTCTAAAAGGTGCGGGCAAACCTCTTAAAGGGGTGTGGGCTATCCAAGTAGGGGCATGGTTTATATCAAGATAACTAGCATTGTGTGCTTAAGAAAATCCCCTCCAATTATCCTACCTTTCGAAAACACACTCTTTAAAGGAGTTCCCTTCCTGCTACAAAGTGGCTCACATAGCATGATGTCCCCACTTTTCAGTAGTGAGCAAAATGAGCATGCACACATTGATGTGCATGCTCTCACTTCAGTCCAAAAAAAAAATAGAAAAAGAAAACTGACTACCTTTGCGAGGGCCAAAAACAGAGCCCGATAGACATCTGTTTCGAGGCCCCCTGAAAAACAATGCCAGTGCTCAGACGCGGTCCACTTAAAGCCCTGCATCCATCCATCCTAAGCACTATGCCATCCAACCATCTTTCAATTCATCCATACATTCCTACCTACATACATACATACATCTGTCCCTGCACTTATCCTAAGCATCTGTCAGCCCACTCGCCTATGGTAAGCACTGTGCCATCCATCAAGCTATACGTCCATATATCCATACATATATCTGTCCAAGGTCCAATCCTAAGCATCTATCAGCACACCCATCTATCCTAAGTACTGGTCCATGCATCCATTCATCCTTCCATCCATCCATCCATCCATCCATCTAGCTATCCATTCATCCATCTGCCCATCCAGCCACTCGCCCTTTATTCAACTATCCATCCTTTTTTCCGTGCACCCACCAACCCCGATCTTAAATACCCCGTATTATACTTATCCACCCAGCCTCTTAATGTTGTGTGGCATTTTAAGCTCCGAGTGAATTTTCCAAATTCATGCCCATATATAGGCATAGAAATCAAGCCCTTATTTAGGCATAGCCCATGCTACACAAATACAGGCATGGCTACTTCCACCCGCACCAAACGTC
Organism: Lissotriton helveticus; assembly: GCF_964261635.1. Taxonomy (NCBI): domain Eukaryota; kingdom Metazoa; phylum Chordata; class Amphibia; order Caudata; family Salamandridae; genus Lissotriton; species Lissotriton helveticus. Next base: position 802,845,562 of record NC_136057.1, on the reverse strand, counting down.
ACAACGACTTCTTGGAAAACCAGCTTAAGCAGTCAGGGACTTCCCCGTGCTTGAATAATGATTTGTCCAAGAACTCAGTTACTTTACAAAGAACAACTATTCCCTAGAGGTTCTTTCCTGACGTTCATATGCCCAACTGTACATCAAACTATGGCATTCCTAAACACCTTCAAGGTATAAATATACCTTCACTTGCTCTAGCAAGATACGGTGGTTCGGAGAAGTTCAAAGAACTTCTTGTCCGATGCAGCTCGCTACAGCAAGTGCAGAAGGAAGCCGACTCTCCAACTGATGCACTGATCAGGAAGCTGCTCTTCTCCTGCCGAGCATCCAGCTCCATTGTTTCCGGCTCCCCTTGCGGGGTGTTGGGAAATCGAGTCCTGAGACAGAGATACCAGACCTCCTTCATTCTAAACAAGGTATGGAGCTGATTAGAACTTAGAGAAACCTTAGGTAGATTCTTGGCAAAAACTAAACCTATGCTACACAATACTTACTTCTTCCCTCGTACTAGACTTAGGTTAGGTACATTGGGGTAGGCGTATTTTAGAAGCACCTGTTGAGTATTTTAGTCAATGTTATTTATGTATTTCTTTTTATATGGCTTAGAAACCATACAATGCTCTTACAGTATTATTTCATATTACTGTTTACGCTATACGCATTATACTTTGCAGTCTGCATAACGATTGTAGCAGTTCACCTCTTTTGCATGAGAAAGAAGACTGTTCAATAAAACCTTTTTTATTGAAAACGCCCGGCTCACTATTTCTCTGCAACTCTGTAGAAAATTAGCATGCACGATTGACTGAGTGAAATACTTATCTATTGTTTCCGCGACTCTGAGAGATATATTCTTATTCTTGGGAAACAAAGTTGTCATGTTTATGTGGTTGTCAGAAACTAATCCCTTCTTGTGTATCGAGAAAGTTTCTAGTGATCTCTGAGTTAGCTGGCACACACACACAATTAAGTTTAGTATATTCGATAGAGACCTAGTTGACATCAGTCCTACGTCAAATCTATAGGATATATTATTCCAATGCACAGAGCCTATTGGGATTATAGGAACTACACTACATTAAGGGGCTGAAAAGGCTGGCGATAAGCATTGACAGACAGATGTTTCTGATAAAGAACAAGAAAGCATTGAGTTGCTCTTTGTGAACCATAGTTCACCACCCTCTCTGGTGATGTTTTAAACAAGCTGATCCAGCGAAAGAAATGTAAAGCAGCTTTTCAGTTTAAGACGTTAATTTAGAAACATAACGTTTTGTCCATTTCTATATATGAACATTGCTTTAAACCGCCGTGACTGACAGATACTGAATACCTGTAGTTCTTACATTTGAGAGAGTATACCAGACAGCTAATTTGGGGTGGTGAGAACATGCACTTCTATATTTATTATGTGAAGCACAGTTTAGGAAAGTAAAGGTAATTCCAACGCTACTATCTTCATATTAAAGAGGGGGGGTGTTTTCGTAGCACTAAAACAAGACACTGTGAAAGGTCAGAGCAGGGTCGTGCTGGAGTTGGCAGCCTGTGGTCGTCTCCAGAGGTGCAACCAGAGCGAAATTTAGGGGGAGGCTAATTCTTTCAGCAATAGGCAGAGTGGGGATGTAGGGGCTCTAAAAAGGGGTGAAAAAGAACAGGGCCTCATTTACATGCAAATGGTCTTTTGAAGACCTGTGAAGTACTCGGGTGCAGCTCTGTGTGTGTGCCCGGGAAGGCGTCTCAGGGAGTCTGGGGCAATGGGCGTTGGGTTCCTGGTGGTCTCTCTGCTAATCACCCCACGATGATGTTGCTCCTGTGCTGCAAAAAGAGAAGGGAAATCTTGAGAGAAAATGTCTCTCTTTAAATGATTTCCCTTCTCCTACAACACAACTCACCTGGCATGATGTCTCCACTTCTCAGTAGTGGACAATGTGCATGCTGTCACAGTCTCACTGCAAACCAATAATAAAAAAAAACCAACAAACTACCTTTGCGAGGCCCGAAAATAGAGTCCCATAGAGACCCGTTTCGAGGCCCCCAAAAATAAACAGCTGGTGCTCAGACCCCCACAGACCCCCCCACTTAAAACTTTGGGTGCAGTGTTATGTTTGTGAAGTTGTAGATACAATTTTTGTGTGTGCCGTTTGGTTGATAATATCATCCTAAGTACATAGATTACAATTTTTAAAAATACTATCTATAAAGTTGGCTGTGGTGGGTTGCAGAGGGAGTGCTGTGGGGTGGTGGGGTGCGGCAGAGAGGTGAAAAGTACGAGGTAGTGCAGTTACATATAAATTGTAAAGGTGTATGTAAATAATTAAATAAATACTTGCTGTATGTTCTATCGCACTACCAGTCATCCTACTGCTCTCCTGCCCTGCTCCATCACATTGCAGCACTGCCTTTTTCAGAAAATTATTTCGTTTGATTAAAATTTGAAAATGCCTAAAATACCTTTAAAAAAAAGGAAAGAGACATTTTTTTATATTTGAACAAAAGGAAAGATTTTCAATTAGAAAAAAATGAGAGTGCTGCACAAACAGTTTCTTCTAGTAAAAACACAAGACAATTTCTAAAAAAATATTACGAACATTTAATGAAAAGTACATCACACAAAGCAAAAGGAAGAATTTCTCAAATAAGGAGAAGCAGACTTCAACTTCAAATACCAGGAGAAGAAACATGATAAAGATATAGTATATGTTAACCGGAGACAAAAACTATTTCAAGAAATTCCCCAGAGACCTTTTTAAATTAGAGTGATTAAGAATTTAATGAAAATATGCTGCAAATATAAAAATACATTGCTGCAATTCAAACAGAAGCAGCATATTAAAAGTATAGTGGATACTGCTTTCAATTTAAAACAGAAGTTATTCATTGTGATTTTGAAGAGGATCAAGGTGTTGGATAAAATAATGAAAGTGTTGAAAGAGAAAAGTAGAAGAAAAAGACTTGTGAACAGAACCAACTTTTGCAAAATCTTTAGTGGACATTGGAAACATACTTCTACTAGTGAGCCTTTTTTAATGAGGAAAGTTCCTTCCAGGAAAATAGTTTACCATTTGCAGTTGACACTGGAGGTCGTTGTTACGAAGTTCAGGATGGTTGTCCCCTTCCAAAAAAGGCAATGATTGTTAAAACTGCAGAAGAGTTAATAGCTGAAGAAGTGCAATGGAAACATACACAAGCTCCTGTGTATAAGTGGGGTTGTAGCAGTATTTGTAGTATTCAACAGGAATCTATTGATATAATGTGGAATTTGCTACGAGAATATACACAGAAAAGTATTAAACAGAAGATTAAGTTGTTACAAGGACTATATCCATGTAATAAGAAAATATACTGAGAAGGTATGGGCATTCTCTGGCTTGTCTTTCAAGAAAAGTGTGCAAAAGTGTTTTTCATCACTTGAGGATGTTAGCAGTACACCATTCAGAAATGCTGAAGTTTGTAAGGAAACTGTACTATGTAAAAAGTCCTGCATTATGTTTAAGTGAACTGAATGCACGTCTTTTAATTGGTTCTTTATCAGATGTTCAAAAAAAGTGTGATTTTTTTTTTCTAAATCTTTTTTTGGGATTTTACATTTCATGCATTTCATACAAGCAGCAAATATAGGAGTGTTATAGTACTATCGATGCATTCCATTCTGCTGCCTGGCGGTGGCGGGGGATATCGTCTAACAGGTGACTCAGTCAACAGGGGGGGCTCCCCCTCGCCACTTTCGCCGTAAATGCCCGAGGAAATAACTAGACTATGCAGTGTTATGTGCACCGACGTTCTCTGAGGTATATGACTGTCTCTAGTTCAAAGTCCCTCGTGTTGGGCATCTTGAAATGGCTATCCAAATTCTCACTTCAACTTGGGGACTTACAAACGGGTGGGAGTGGGATCCGGGGAGGGAACGAGGGGAGGGCTTCGGTGTCATAGAGAAGTGGAGCTAGTGTGACCATGATCCGTGCCTATCCACAGACTTCCGACTCCTTGCTTCATGTCAGATGATGTCGTGGAACCAAGAGGGCCGTTTAGGATGGGGTTGGCGGGGTGGGTGGGGTGCCCATGGACCAGAGAGGGGGCGCCTGTGCCTGGTGTCGTTCGTGGGCTCTGCGCTGGGTCAATACCTGCGGGCTGTGCTTGTTGAAAGCTATGCAGAAGTATCGCCCATTCTAGGGATATGGGGTGTCAGCGTATGCCGCGGGCTTCTTCCTGGCGGATAAGATCTTCCACGGCTGCGGCCCATTTCTTTACCGCCCCCCACCAGGCCGCAATTGGGGGACCCTCAGTCGCACGCCAATGCATAGCTATGCTACGTTTCACTAAGAGTATAGCTAAGAGCGCAAACTTGGGTCTCCACTTTCTTTTTTTTATTGCATCTAAAGATACCCAGGGCGCAGGCTTCCCACGTGTGGAGCATTGTGAGGCCTGTGACTGTTTGCGTCCGGGGTTTTCCATCGGGGCATTCAAAGTGGGATGTCGGATAGAAGCGTTTAAGCCGTGCTGGTGTGAGGTAGGCGCGATGCAATATGTTGAACTGGACATTCTTGAATTGCTGGTTGCGGGACACTTTTTTATGATGTTCTAGGGCCGTCCCCCACTCCCCGTCATGGGGACTACGTCCGAAGTCCTCCTCCCATCGGAGTCGCAATCTCGACAATGACACTTGTGTACGTTCGATGATGGCTTTGTATATCCATGTGATATGGTGTCTACCCGCTCCCATACAAAGCAGCGCATGTACCACCGGTGAGTGGCAGGTTCCCCATCCCTGAGGTCCCAGGTCCACCCACAATCTGCTACTAATTGCCGATGTAGCAGAAATTGACCGGGCGGGAGCCCTCTCTCCTCGGTCAGGGCCGTGAACGAGGCTAGCTGACCGTCGTTAAACAGGGCCTCCGTTTCTGTGAGTTGGTGCTCAGTCCAGACCCGAAGGTCCCTTGCAGTGTAAAACTCCGTTCCCCTCGGGAGCCCTGCTAGAGGTAACAAGGATCCGCATCGCACAGGTCCTAGCCACTTTCACCAACAGTGGATGCGCTGGGTCGGGCTTAGTGCCCAGGAGTAGCATTCTGGTTAGTTCTGGGACTGCCAGCTGCCCGCCTTGGGTCATCGTTTCTCCCAGGTTATGTTGTGCGGTCCAACGTGACAGCCACTGTAGCTGTGCCGCCAAAAAGTAGGCTTCAAATGAGGGGGCGCCCATACCTCCCCCGTCGCAAGGTAGCTGCGTCAAAAGGGCCACTTGACAGCGGCCCGCCCCCAAATCAGGGATACCAGCAATGAGTTCAGCTTCTGAAAGAAGGACTGGGGGGACCACAGGGACATTTGCGAAGTAATAGTGGAGTCGGGGCACCATGATCATTTTCAATAATGCGACCCTGCCTATGGGGGCCAGGGGCAAAGTTCTCCAGAAACCAATTTGGCCTTTAAAGGCCCCGGAGTGCCCGGTAATGATTACCCTCCAAGAGGTCCCAGGGCTTGTGGTAGAGTCTGATTCCCAAATATCTTGGGGAATCCCTCGTCCAAGCCAGTGAGGCCTCTCCCAGGCGGATTTCCCTGTGTGGTGTTTTTGGGTGCAGGGGGTAGAGAGAGGATTTCTCCCAATTCACCCGTAGCCCCGTCGCCCTCTCAAAATCCGAGAGTGTGGTCCAGATGGTGGTAAGGTCCGCGGCGAAGTCCCTGACATAAATGAGGAGGTCATCCGCATAGAGGGAGACGCAGTGCATGCTCCCCCCCAACGGAATGCCCCAGCGCTGACCCACCTCCCGCAGTTGGGCCGCCAGCGGCTCCATTGCAAGGGCAAATATGACAGGCGACAGGGGACACCCCTGTCGGGTACCCCGCCGGATCGGAATGGGAGGGGAGACCGAATGACCTATCCTTACCCTTGTAGTGATGTCGGTATATAACAGCTGAGTGTGTGCAAGGAAGTGGGGTCACACACCCGCCTTTCGTAGCACCTGAAAAGATATTGCCACGCCAGGGTGTCGAACGCCTTCTCAAGGTCCAGGACGAGGCACGCCGCCCTTGGGAACCTACCCCGCGCCCCATCCTGGACTTGGAACAGCCTGCAGAGATTCTGAGAGGTATTCCTCCCGGGGATGAACCCGCTCTGATCTGGATGGATCAGCCGGGGGAGAACATCAGTAAGCCTGTCCGCCAGGATTCGCCCTAAAATTTTGCAGTCTGTGGTCAGCAGGTTTATTGGCCGGTAGGAAGGGAGAAGCAAAGAGTCCCGATCGGGTTTGGGGAACGTCACCAGTGTGGAAGCTCGCATTGACTGGGGTAGCAGGCCCACCTCTAAGGCTTCCCGAAAGACCATGTCGAGCTGTGGGGCCAGCTGCTGTACAAATGTGGTATAGAGTTCTTCCGGGAATCCGACATGACCCGGAGCTTTATTTGTAGCGAGTCGGCGAATGGCGAGTTTAACCTCTGCCACCGTTATCGGAGCATCGAGCGCTGTTCGTTCCTCGTCTGTGAGTTGGGCCAGAGCCTCTGTGTGTAGCATGTGTCGTATGTGGCCCCCCCTGTCTGGTGTTGTTTCCCTGTACAGTGTGGTGTAATAATCATAAAAGGCCAAGACTATATCCGCTTGCGCAAAGACCAGCTCTCACGCAGCACCCCGGATGCCAGTGATCGATTGTGTTTGTGTGTCCTGGCGGATGAGCCACACCAACAGGGTGCCGGCCCGGTTCCCTTCGCTGTGGGCTCTAGTGGTGTAGGTGCAGAAATTATAGCGCCGCAGATCCGCACGTGCCTCCTCGTATTTGGCCTCTGCTAGCCGTGCGGGGGAGACCGCTCACTGATCTGCCTCTTTAGATAACTGCGCTACTTGCTGTTCTGTAGTATGTACTGCCCTCTCCAGGGTCTCCTTCACCCCTGTGATCTGTCGGATACATGCGCCTCTTAAGACTACGTTAAATGCATCCCATTCCAGGGATCTAGTCGCTGCAGTGCCCCTGTTTTCTTCGAAGTAATGGCAGGTGGTGTCAGCTTGTTCATTCTCGAACACCGGGTCCTGAAGGCAGTCTTTGGGGAGACGCCATGTGGGGATCGGCGGTGTGGGTGGGCGCCATTCAAGGTATACTGTGTGCGTGTCGTGGTCCGAGACCACCCTGCCTAGGTAGTCTGAGTGGGTGGTGCGTGGCAGAAGAGATTGCATATATAAAAAGCGGTCTAGGCAGATGTGCAGATTGTGTGGGATCGAGTGGAAGGAATACATTTTGATGGCTGGGTTGATGTGGCGCCAGGCATCTGTGAGGGACCAATGGGCCGCCCAGGCCCGAAAAGCAGCAGTGTGCACGTGGGCTGGGGAGTGTTTGGGGGGTGGGACCGATCTAATGCTAGGTCCATGGAGCAATTATAATCCCCTCCCAGTATCCATGGGGAATGTGTGAAGCCTGCTAGGGTACTCGTCAACATCCCCCAGAATGGTGTTTGATCCATATTTGGGTCATAGATGCTGCCTACGAGGATATGCTGCCCGTCCAGTAACCCCTCCAGTAGTGCATACCGGCCCTCGGAATCTACTTTTCTGCCCAGTTCCCTGAAAGGTACTCCGGGACGAATCCAGATTAGTGCCCCTCTTGCAAAAGCTGAGTACGTGGTACCACAAAAAAGGCCCCTCCATTTCCTCTTCAGCCTACCCATTTCCTTCCTCGTGAGATGTGTTTCTTGAAGGGATATAATCTGCGCCTGTTGCCGCTTAATGTACCCATATATCTCATAGCGCTTTTTGGCCGTGTGCATCCCCCGCACATTTAGGGTTCAAAACCTGACATCTGTATGTGCCATGGTGGGTTCAATATCGTCTCCGGCTGGCCCCCGGTCTGTGTCCGAGTGGGTCTCCTATCCTGTGTTGTTGGGTGTCGTATATGAGGCTGTGCGACGTGGTATGTATATGCCCCTGCCCTACATATGGGGTGGAACTAGAGGTCATGGTGCATGGGGTGGGTGAACTGACAACTGGGGTCGGGAAACTCTCCCAATACAGGGGACCTACCGCCGGAGCGTCCAAACTAGCCCTCCAGAGAGTGGAGAGCGTCAACGAACAATTAATAACCATGGGGTGGTGGTGCGTGCATGCGAGTGGGTGGCCGGATGGGAGTGCACAGGATTAGTGTGCGTCATCTTATCCCTTTGAAGTGTGGAACCCTGGGCTGCGCAGGCCCGGAGTGGGCCTCGGGGGTGCAGTAGAGGTCCCTGGCCTACCCGAGTTAAGGGTCTCCTACGGACGGGTGCTGCCAGGGGTTGGGAACAATGCTACTCTGGCATACTGCAATGTGTGTCTCTACTCGCTCTTTAGTTTATGAGATCTGCCGTCTGTGGTGTAACTCTTGGCAAGGTGATCGAGTCCCCTTTGGATGATGATCCGTCGCCGTCGCCCTCCCCCGCGGAGGAGAACAACCGTGGGGCCCCATCCGTGTCTTCTGAGCGTGGCGAGGTCTGTAGTGATGAGACTGCTCGGAGGACTTCCCGGTGTTCTTGCATGATGAGTTCCAAATCCGGTGAGCTTGATGCGGGACTGCGCGTCATGGTGTTCCCACCCGTGCGCCCCCTGTTTTGGCTACGTTTCCTGGGTCGCTGTGGCCTGTGTCTTTGCCCCCGTTCAGGTTCGGGCCCGGGGAGTCGCAGACAGTGCATATCCGCCCAGTCCCGAGCCTCCTCTGCACAGGTGAAAAACAAGGTTGAATCCTTGTAGATGCTTCTAAGCCTTGCGGGGAATAACAGGGAGTATTGAATGTCATTTGCTTTCAACCTTCGTTTCACCTCCAGGAATAACGATCTTTGCTGCTGGACCGCTCAAGCATAGTACGGAAAGACCATCACTAGTTTGTCTTCCACCCGGAGTGGGCCGCATCGTCTCGCGGCTCTTAGTACTGCATCCCAGTCCCTGAAGTGGAGGAATTTCGCCAACATTGGTCGGGGTGGGGCTCCTGGTCGGGGCTTGCGCGTGGGAACTCGATGGGCGCGCTTGATGGAGAAGAACACCGACCGGTCGGTCTCCGGGGTGAAGGGGTGAATTTCTCTGGTTTTATATGCGTTAAATGTCCAACTAACTATAACGTCCCTGAAACCTATGGTTTTTTTGTGAATATATCCATATATATATATACATATATATGAAACCAGGATCGCAGTTAATGACTGCAGTGGGCCAAACAAGGGCACAGACTCCAGTTGAAGATACAATGAAGAAGTTTATTGCTTTAGCATGTCAGGATGATGCATTTCGACCACAAGCCTGTGCTCTTGATTTTATATATATTGCCTACTGGTGGTCGCCAGTAGGTAGTTATAGTTAGGACTTCGATTCTACTCAAAAAGCGTTTTTTCTTTTGCCAATATCTTTGGCGCCGTTTGACCAATCTTTGCGAAATTCGCAAAAGTAATGGTTCACTCAGGTCAGCTTCTGTCCTAAAAGTTTTGGGGTGATTCATCAAGTGGGGGCAGAGAAAAAAGAGGGGTCCCAAAATGTGTTTTCTCTGTGTTAATTTCCACAGGAACTTTAGACAAAGCTACAGCCCGAACTGCTGAACGGAATTACACCAAATTTGACCATAAGGTAGGTCTTGGTTCAGAAAGTATGCTTTTTGTAAATGGTGTCAATACTTTCAGTAGTTCCTGATTATTAAAAAATAAAAAACATTGATCTTTGGTGGCCGAGGAGAATTTGCAAATCCTGCTGAGCATGAGCTTCATTCTGACTGGCTGCCAACACTCCAAACCAAAATGCGTTGGCAGCCAGTCAGTCAGTCAAAATACTTTATTCGGTTCATAACAAAAACCACAAAAGTATACATGGGTCCAAAAAAGGGAAAGAACATTCAAATGCAATATGGTTAAATGACAGCACATCGAGTAAAGAAAGAAATGTGGCAGCCATTTTGTGATTCGGTTGAACCGAGTCACAAGAGAAAGGTAAAAAAGGTTATAAATTAAGTAAAGGGGCCGGGGTAAAATCACCCTGACCCCCTAGGCCTGGTCAGGGGGTCCCACAAAAACATTTTTTGTGGCTCTATCTTGCTGGGTGTGCAAATCCCGCGGAGAAAATAATAAAATGAAACGTGATCTTCCGTACTTTGTTTTAATGAGCCCCCAGGTGGGCCAGGTCCTGGTGGTATTTGTTAATATTGATGCGGGGGCCTGCAGAGGCCCCCACAGCCACAGAGACTGCCACCTCCCTTGGGCTTTTTTTTAATTAAAGGCGTGGGCACCTGCCGCCCATGTAGCTCCGAAGACCACCAACTCCACGGGCCATTGCTATTATATGTGGGGGCCTTGTGGGCCCCCTAAGCTCCAAGGACCTCCATCTCCCGGGGCTTCAATAATTGAAAAAATAAGTGTGGGGGGCTCCTACTCCCCCCACACTGCCCCAGGGACTACCACTTCCCCGGGGCATTTATACATTAAGTTTGTGGGTCTGTTACGGAACCTTGGCCCAGGAGACCACCACCTTCCTGGGGGTTTGCACACAAAGGGAGGGCGGCCGCAAGGCCCCCCTCCTGGAGCCCTACATGGCACCAGAGACCGCCACCCCGAGGGCCAGCTCCGGCAATGTCCGCCTGTCATTGCAAACTATGCTTTGCTTCATGGAAGCGAGAGCAGAAAACCTGCTCTCGCTTCCATGAAGCGAAGGATATTGATTTTGGACAAGTGGAGCTGCATGTCAACACCTCCCCTTGTCTAAAAGCAATGCTTGCTCCATGGAAGGTGGGGAGCTGGCTGGGACTGTGGGGGCTTTAGAGCTCTCCCTGCGGTCTCCAAAGTGTGGCCAGGCCCAGGGGGTGGGGTCCCCTGGGCCCCCTCTCCTTTTATAAAAAAAAAAGTGACAGAGCTAAAGCCCCAGGGGATGGGGTCCCTGAAGCGAATACTGAATAATGGAAGAGGTGCATTTTTTTTCTTTCTATTTTCGAGTCACAACCCCAAATCAGCTCTCAGTGTGGCCCTCCGTGTAATGTCACTTTGTAGTCGCTGATCCACCTTAAATAAATAATTTTGTAGTAGGAGGAGGAATCGCCATCATCCACAGGAACACCATCAGAATCTCAACAAGCACCAAAGACGTCCTCAGCATGGCTGTACATCTACACTTCCAGATCCACGTCAATACCAACACCACCCTCAGAAGAACCCTCATCTACAGATTCCTGGGACCCCGACCACAGTTCAGCAAATCTATCGCCAACCTCATCAGCATGCACGCCATCGCCTCCACAGGCTACATCCTCCTCGGAGACCTGAATTTCCACCTCGAGAACGACAATGACAACAACTCCACAACACTGATTGACAACCTCGCCAACCTCGGACTCAATCAACTCTTTACAACACCCACCCACTCTGCTGGACACACGCTCTACCCCATCATCACTGCCACCGACCACGTCACCTTCAGCCACACCACCGAACTCCACTGGACCGACCAGCACTGCATCCACTTCACCTTTGAGAATCCCACCGCACACATCCAACTGCAATGCATCCCTTACCGCAACTGGAAGAAAGTCACCAAAGACCAGCTCATCGCCACTCTCGCCCGAGCCCCTCCACCCGAACGCTCCGAGACCGACGCAGCAGCCCTCAACTACAGACAATGGATCAATGACTGCCCCAACACCCTTGCCCCGATCAAGAAACCCTCCAACAGGTGCACTGACTCAAGAGCCACCTGGTTCAACGCCGACCTCCAGAACTATAAGAACACCTGCAGAAGACTCAAGAAGCAATGGCACAAGGACAAGACACCAGACAGCCACGCAGCCCTTATGAACGCTAGATGCAAACACCACCAAGTCATCGAGAAGACCGCCAACAGACAACTGACCCTCTTCCTGGAGGATAACAATGTCCTGGACTCCTCCTAATCGAGCTTTCACAGCAACCACAGCACCGAGACCGCCCTCATAGCCGCCACTGACGACATCAGGACCATACTGGACAAGGGTGAAACCGCAGCACTCATCCTCCTGGACCTCTCGGCCGCCTTTAACACCGTCTGCCACCACACCCTATGCACACACCTCCACAACGCAGGGATCCGGGGAAAAACACTGGACTGGATCATCTCCTTCCTCACCAGCAGAACCCAGAGAGTCCGCCTCCCCTGTTCCGATCCGAAGCCACCAGGATCACCTGAGGCATACCCCAAGGTTCGTGCCTCAGCCCGATCCTTTTCTACATCTACATGGCACCGTTCACCAACATCGTCAGAGAGCACCACCTCAACATCGTCTCATAGGACAACAACACACAGCTGATCCTCTCCCTCACCAAAGACCCGGCCATTGCCAAATCCAAACTCCACGAGGGAATGAAGGCCGTTGCAGACTGGAGCAAGACTAGTCGACTAAAAATGAACTCAGACAAGACAGAGGTCCTCATCCTCAGCTCCACCCCTTCCGCATGAGGTGACTCCTGGTGACCTACCTTGCTGGGAGCTGCCCCGACACCCACTAATCAAGCACGCAATCTGGGGTTCATCCTGGACTCAACGCTCTCTATGACCCAGCAAGTCAACACCGTCTTCTCCTCCTGCTTCAACACCCTCCGAATGCTCCGCAAAGTCTACATATTGATCCCCACAGAAAGCAGGAGAACAGTCACCCAAGCACTCGTCAGCAGCATGCTGGACTACAGCAACACCCTCTATCCACGAACCACAACCACACTCCAGCAAAGACCCCAACGCATACAGAACGCCTCTGCCTGCCTCATCCTTGGACTCCCCCGCCACAGGCACATCACCACCCACCTAAGAGATCTGCATTGGCTCCCAATCAACAAGAGAATCAGCTTCAAGCTCCTCACCCACACTCACAAAGCACTGAACAACGCCGGGCCAGCATACATCAATGAATGACTGTCCTTCTACACCCCGAACCGCCAGCTCCGCTCCGCCAACCTCACCACTCTCCCATGCATTCGCCGATCGACCCCCGTGGCAGATCCTTCTCCCACCTTGCCGCAAAGACATGGAACACCCTCCCCGCCCATCTGCGGCAGACCCTGGACCTGCTGACCTTCAGGACATGTCTCAAGACTGACTGTTCGATCAATAGCTGCCCCCACCCCTTAGCACCTTAAGACCCTCACAGGTGAGTAGTGCGCTATACAAATGCCTTGATTGATTGATTGATTGAGTAGTATATAATTTAGAAGGTAGTGTGGCATTTGTGAAGTTGTTTTAAAGAGGTATTGTGATTGAAGTTAATGATAAGATTAAAATTGGTAGAGTTATTAAAACATATAAAATTAAAAACGAATTGTTAAACCTGAAAAGTGTATTGTGTTATAGTACATTGAATTCATGCTTTTGCAGATTCGCGATGGGTGCGCGAATGCACAATTTTTTTTAAAATAGTACGTTTGTGTTAAAAAATAGATTCACTATTGTGTTATAGGGTGGCTCTAAAAAGAGCTCTTGTTTTTATTATGAGTTTTTAGTAGCTACATGTAAGTGCGGATGCACAGCTTTAGGATGTTGAGAAACACTCTGTTTACATGATCTGTGAAGTGTACCCCATCACGTCTGTAGATGTCATCCATATCAAAACATAGATTGTTGTTATTGATGGAGCCCATCATATGGTCTCTGAGGTAAGCAGAAACAATTTTATTGACATTCTTTCTAGCTTTCTCAATCTGTGGACAGCATTGATTTGACCAATACTATTTCTGTCTTTGGTTAATATTAGAGTATGCAAAGACAGTTTGAGGCAAAAGCAACATCAATTGTGCAAAGGTGTCCTTCATTAGCATTTCCAGACTTACCTCAGTCAATGTGCCTAGGTCATTACCACCACAGTGCACAAGCATGAGGTCAGGGGGTTGGAGATGCAACAAGGCTTTAACGAAAGGTATCAATTGGTGCCACTTTAACCCTCTCTGTGAAATCCATTCAATATCCACATTTAGCTAGGCCTTTGTCAATACCTCTGCATTCAGCATGCCTTTTGCACCAGAAAACAGAGCTGTGCCCAACAATCCATACTGTAAGAATCTTGAAGGGATGTCTGGAAGAAATGAAAAGATGTCTGTAGCTGAGGTCGTCAGTTGATAAAATGGGTGGTATCTTAAATGGTGGACAAGATGCTGTTTTTAAAAAAGTAGATGATTGATTGGCTGTTTATGAACATTTTACACTCAAAATGGGGTGCATGTTACTTTCTTAAAAAAACATGTTTCTTATTGGTTATTAAAAAATGTTTGAAAGGTACAGCAGAAAGGATAAGGTAATATTTTGGTAAAGTCAACCCCACCTGCTGTTTGAATGTGTAACCTTGTGTGCAGAACTTAAAAACATGGTGAACTTGTGAACTGCCTGTTCAGTTGAATGTTGCAGAAACTGTTACTATGGAAACAGAGATTAAGCAGAATGGGGTAAGGGTTGAATCTTATCTGTGGTTTTAAAATATGCAATTGTAATTTATATATAAGTGATATGTTATTAAAGTAAGGTTGCCCAAGTCAGTACTATGTTTAGAAGTGGAGTGTTCCTTAAAAATAGTGCTATTATTATGAGTAATACATTTTTGAACTACTGTATGGATTTGCGGCTCCATCGCGATAGTGCACGGTGGAATCGCGACTCTAGAAAATTCCAGAAGTCAGTTAGTAAGGGTCGGTTCATATGTCTAACCAATAGAAATGTGTTTTACAATTTGAAAGTATGTAGGAATTAATGTAATTTGTTACTTACATTTATTTGTGTGGAGAAAGAGATGGAAAGTTTGCCATTACTGGTTATACCTTGTTAAAAGCAGTGCATTACATTGATTGTGTGCATAAGAAAAAAATATTTTATACGTTTCTGATATTTCATATTCTACAAATCTATTTGGACGGTGAGTTATAAATTTGTGAGGTGTATTATGTATTACCTTTAACGTCTTTGCTAGCTAGAAGGAGGTGCTGACAAGGAGCTGGTGAGCATCAGCGGCTCCCCCTCAGCCTGGGACGACTCCTGGTGACCGACCACACTGGGAGCAGCACCGACACTCACCGACCATGCACGCAACCTAGGATTTATCCTCAACTCCTCCCTCTCCATGTCTAAACAGGTCAACTCCGTCTCCTACTCCTGCTACAATACCCTCCGCATGCTCCGCAGGATCTACAAGTGGATCCCGACCGAAACAAGAAGAACGGTGACATAGGCCCTCGTCAGCAGCAGACTGGACTACGGCAACGCACTCTACCCAGGAATCCCAAACACCTATGACGACTACAAAGCATCCAAAACGCCTCCGCCCGACTGATCGTCAACTGCCCCCATCACAGCCCCATCACCCCCCTCCTGAGAGACCCATACTGGCTCCCCGTCAACAAGACGATCACCTTCAAGCACCTCACCCACGCACACAAAGCACTCCACAACGCCGGACCAGCCTACCTGAACAGCAGACTCAACTTCTACACCCCGACCCGCCACTCCGCTCCGCCAGCCTCGCCCTCGCCGATGTCCCCCGCATCCAATGAACAACCTGCGGCGGCAGATCTTTCTCCAGCTTGCCGCCAAGACCTGGAACACCCTCCCTACCCACCTACGGCAGACCCAAGACCTACTCGCCTTCAGAAGACTCCTCAAGACCTGGCTCTTCGAGCAGTAGCGGCACCCCCTCCCATCAGCGCCTTGAGAACCTCACAGGTAAGTAGAGTGCTTTACAAGTACTGTAATTGATTGATTGATTGATTGAGGGAGTGCTGCGCGGCGGTTGAGGGGCAGGATGAGGGTAGTAAACTCTGGCATACTGCCGAATGGAGGTAAGTAAAGAAATAAATAAATAAAACGAATTACATTGCGTGCGCTGCATTGCCATTTGGCGTTGTAGCGTGCACAATGTAATTTGTTTTATTTCTTTCTTTCCTTACCTCCGATTGGCTGTATGCTGGAGTTTACTAACATCCACCCTGCCCCTCCCCCGCCCAGCCGCACCACAGCACTCCCTCGAGGAGTAGCTATTGCCTGTCACTAAAGTTGCTAAATGGCACTGCAACAGAAAGTGTCTCAGCCTGGTTCTTTTTCATCCTAGGAGAACGGGTGTGTCCTCGTGCGCTCAAAATACCCCTTTGAAAACAACACGCATCTCTAATTTCTAAAGGACTCTGCGTTATACCCAACACAAATATTGCCATGATGTTCTTAAAGAAATGTATGTGCTGATGAGCTAGGATATTCTTAGCTGCTCGTCTCCCAATCTTGGTAATTTGTGGTATCATGTGTTGTTACCCCCTGGGCCATGTTGACATGCTAAGTCGTCAGGGCCGTTTCTAGGTGTTTTGCCGCCCTAGGCGAGAATTGAAAAATGCCGCCCCCTCCCTTTTACTACCATCACTCTCTCCCCCTGTCATACCGGCTTTTCAATATAAAAGTAAATAAATAAACAGCATATTTTTGTGGTGAAAATGAATTGAAGCAGAGCTCTATGAGGACTGATGCTGCTAGGGGACTGGGGCTCTAAGAGGTCTGGGACTGCTAGAGGATGAGAGTTGAAGGTGCCGAGGCAGCTAGTGGAAGGGAGGTCTGAGGGACCGGAAGCTCTGGGAAAGGAGCTAAGAATGCTGAGGGTTCTGGGGAAGGCCTGGGCTGCTAGGGGGTAGGGAGTTCTGATACGACTGGATCTGCTAGAATGTGGGACCTTTAACGGCTGGACAGAAGCTGTACAGACAAAAAACGGTTTTGAGAAGACCAGGACTGCTTGAAGACAGGAACTAAGAGGACGGGTCTGCAAGGAGACATAGGCTCCTCGGAGGACTGGGGGCGCAGCAGCCAGAGGAAGGGGTCAGTGAGAGGGCTGATGGTAGCTCCGAGAGACTCCCCCGGGGTACTGGTTGGTCCAAGGGGCAGGGGGCTGCTAGAGGCAGTGAGCTCCAAGAAGGCCAGAGCCACTAGGCAATGGGAGGTCTGAGAACACAGGCTGGGTGTTAAGGGGAGTCTCCCAATGTACCATGTCTCTGCCTCCCATGGGCTAAGATTTGAACTCTCAGTGCGGCCTAAGCCCTGTTACAGTTTTGAGAGTGCTTGTTCTCCAAGGAACCTGTCTCTACCTTCAAGGCCTTACTGCCGAGATGATGGACAGAATGCAGAATACATTAAAACATTCACCCCAGTCAAGAGATCTGGGTTAAATTTGACGTCCTTTTGCTCACCGTGCCACCCCAGTTTAGACCCACCCATATGCAAATCTGTCTTGACCCTGTTGGGAAAAGTCCAGCCCGAACTGCCAGGCCAGGTACTTCCAGGAACATAAACGTGAGCCCTGGGATGGGTTTCGGAGGCGAACTGATGGGGTAACAGTCAGAGACACTCAGGAAAAATATGGGGTAGATATGAAACCCGGAGTACAGGCCAAGGAGCAGGACATGGGGACAGATGGCCGTGGTGGGCTGTGGTGAGGGGGCCGGAGGTGTGTGCGAGTACCCCTTCTGTAGCATACCTTCATGGCAAATGCAACTAGAGGGCGACAAATGTTATTCGATGAGAGATAGGATCAGACTTTTAACACCTTCAATGCTAAAGCTATTCTCCCCTGGTGCTGAACTTTTCATATTTCCATTTTTCATGACGAGCTGAGCTCGTCATGAGCACACGAGCAGTGTACTGCATGACGAGCTGAGCTCATCATAAGCATGGAAGGGGTTAAAATCCGACCACTAACTTTGGGAAAAATAGAACGGCGACAATAAAATAATGACCAGGGAGTCTGTGTTTAGTTCTGGCTTGTCAACACAGCTGTCTCTACAACCATTGATAGTCATTCTTTAAAATACCCATACAGTAAGCTTCAGTCAGAGAAGTCTTTCTCTCAACTCATGCTATTGGCTGTTTGCAGTATCCTTCCCCTTCTATGTCATGTTTGCTTGGCAATGCATAAGAGACTATTTCACATCTCTGAATCATGTCACATTACATTATTTTTCTCCTAAATGCATTGTATACAAAAACCAATCGTTTTTTCTTTGTTTTGCACTACTATAGGCTTTTTAAAAATACATTCGTCAGGTTTCAAAATGCAAGCAACACCAATTGGCTTTGCCAATGCTTGCTTTATTAAGTAGGGAGGGGACTGTCTGTGTCTCATGGTAATGCTTTGGCGGAGTGGATTATAGAGTGAAACTCTGCATTGCTGCTATGTAATGTTCGCATCTGAGGAGGATCAGAGATTGTAGGGAAACGAGGGAGGCTGACAAAGGTTGTATGAGTCAAAAGGGGAGAACTGAAGACTCGGCAGAGAGAAGAAAAGATTCTAACGAGGGGGTAGTAATGGTGAAGGATTTGAGCTTTAAAGAGAAGCCAGAATAATCCT
The DNA here is from genome assembly GCF_964261635.1 of Lissotriton helveticus. Lineage (NCBI taxonomy): Eukaryota > Metazoa > Chordata > Amphibia > Caudata > Salamandridae > Lissotriton > Lissotriton helveticus. Next base: position 802,827,263 of record NC_136057.1, on the reverse strand, counting down.
TATCTGATTATGTGAATTAGACTCTCGCTCATTGTGAGGGTGGGGGGCACTGAGAGAATGATGGGACTGATGGCAGGTTAGGATTGTGCACGAAGATGAGCTCAGTCAATGAATGTGAGATCTATCTTGCTGGCTCGAGAGCTGCTGTGAGGCTGAGAAGAATAAACCAGCAGGCGGAAGATCTCTGTGGTGCCGGGTTATCTCGTCTTGCGCAGGAGGGAGTGGACTGATGATTAGATGGCATTAGTGCCCTTAGAGGCGAAGAGTGAGTGGAGTGAAGCGGTGGAGAAGGAGCAGGGGGTTCACAGTTTGGAGACGGTTGCCTAAATTAAGCATCCGCTAGTAGAAAGTAGGGATACCATTCCTCGTCATGCGTGTCTCCAAAAGTGACAGGTCTGTGTGTCCTTAAAAGTGACAGGTCTGTGTCCCCATAAGTGACAGGGTGTTCCTGTCCTTAAAAGTGACATGCATGTGTGTTTCCTTAAAAATGACAGGCCTGTGTCCCCAAAAGTGACAGGGTGTTCCTGTCCTTAAAAGTGACATGCATGTGTATGTCCTTAAAAATGACAGGCCTGTGTCCCCAAAAGTGACAGGGTGTTCCTGTGCTTAAAAGTGACAGATGGTGAGCAAAAAGTTTGGTGACATGAGGAATGTGTGGTCTCCCTAACTGGAGCTGGGCTGTGGGGGATGTAGCATAAGGGGGTGTGTCAGAGCACGAGACAGTGTTAAATGTTATGTTAGCCTAGCAGGGCATTTAGGTTAAGGGAAATGTGTGCGCAAAAAGTGAAAGGTCTGTGTGTCCTTAAAACTGACAGGTCACAGCCCTCTATGATGACTGTAGGTGTCCATTTGTCCCAAGGAGAGGTCTTCCAAAGGGCGGGGTTTATTTTGGGACCATCAGCGAACCAGAGTCCTATGACGTTTGTATGCCATTGTTATGGTGTAGAGGTGTACGCCCCTTTTAGAGACTGCTTAGGATACATATAAGACTTCCTTAAGAGCCTCGTAGAGCAAGCAGAAGCCTGAATACGAAAAGGTGCCCTCACCCCACATCAGAATGAAGAGATACAACCCATTCGTGAAAAGGCCAGTGTTAGGTGGCTCCCAGCCGACTATCAATAGATATTACCGCACTTTAACACCCCTGGTAATGGACGAGGATGCTCAACAAGAAACCCCTAGGGATATGGGCTGCGACGTTACTGGTTTTGGCAATGGCATATGTAGGCCTATGGAAGCTCGCCGTCTCAAGGATTGCGTATGTCGATGTCCTCGATTAAGGGAGACAGCAGTGAAAGCGAGGTCTCATGTAGTGGCAGCCTGCTTGCTGGCCTCAGTTCAATGGACCAGGAGGAAGCTGAAGAAGCTGTAGCACCGCCTAATACACCCGTCTATGAAGACATGGACCTTCAGGAGGATAAGGCTGCTGAGAAGGCCGATCTGCAACAGCCATCTACAAGCGTCGAAGATGATGGGGCATCACAGGACATTAGCGACTCTCAAGATTTCAGAGCCGCCGCAGATGACGATGAAAATGCGAAGGTTAGTAACATTTTTAAAAAGAGAATGTTATGAGCAGGCAATTACATAGCGGTGCATTTTATTTCTTCAATTAACAAACTGTCAATATTTTCTTCTTTTTGACCCTAGAGAGCAACTACAGTCGGATGCAATTACTTCATAAACTATGTTAAAAAAGATGTAGCACCTCCTAACACCCCCATCTATGTAGACATGGACCTTCAGGAGGATACGGATGTTGAGAAGGGTGTTCTGCAACAACCTGGTACAAGCGTCGAAGATGATGGGGCATCGCAGGACATTAGCGACTCTCAAGATTTCAGAGCCGCCGCAGAGAGCAGTGAATATGCAGAGGTTAGTAAGAAAATGTTATGCGCGGTCACCTACATTACGATGTATTTTATTTCCACCACGCCAGACAGATTTTGTTTGACTATCTTTAAACATTTGTGAAATGGACACTGTGCAGATACGGGACTTCTTAAGTAGGCACAAATACGCTAGGAAATATTTTTTAGGTGTTTTCCCTAGCGATGGGCTGCCTGCCGAAATAGGGTCAGAAAGACCACGCACCCTAGTCTTTAGCACCGATCCTCATTACGACTCATTACGACTCTCAGTTTGGCTTCCGTCCCCGACATTCGACGGAGTCAGCACTTCTTATGGCAGTAGAGGCTTTGCGACAGGGTGTGGATGAGGGCCAGACCATGGCCTTGATTCTACTGGACCTAAGCGCATCTTGCTACAGTGTCTGAATGAAGGAGGGGTATCAGGAGCAGCGCTTGGTTGGATTCAATCCTTCCTGACAGACAGATGTTTTCAAGTTCGTCTGGGTGACTGCTACTCTAGGGAGATCAGACTGTGCCAGGGCGTGCCTCAGGGCTCGTCCCTGAGCCCGACCTTATGTAATCTCTATGTCTCCCCTCTGGCGACAATTGTTGAAAGACACGGTTTGCGTTTAGTGTCCTATGCCGACGACACGCAGCTGGTCATCTCCCTCTCGCGTATGCCCGGTCTTGCGGCGGATATCTTCAGAGATTGCATGCAAGAACTGGCAACCTGGATGTCGGCCAACTGTTTGAAGCTTAACGGTAGCAAGACTGAGGTACTCGTAGTAGGGGGAGGGCCGTCTGCTTGGTCGTCGGCATGGTGGCCTCCCTGCCTGGGAGAAATTCCAGTCCCCTGTCAGGAGGCAAGGAATCTTGGAGTGTGGCTGGATGCGGACCTGGCCTTTGACCCCCAGATTGTCCGGGTGGCTGGGGTATGCTTCGGTGTTCTGTAAACATTAAAGAAGGTATTAGACCTCCTTCCTATTGCAGCTCGCCGAACGCTGGTGCATGCCCTGGTCACTTCACGCCTAGACTACGGCAATTTGCTGTATCTGGGGGCCACGGGAAAGGTCATAAGCCGCCTCCAGGTGCTGCAAAATGCAGCCGCTCGCTTAGTACTGAGGCTCCCCAAGAGATCTCCCTCTAAAGCAGCGCTCCAAGCACTACACTGGCTCCCTGTTGGGAGAAGGGTGGAGTTTAAAGCCCTCTCCACATGTCACCGCATTCTGAGCGGTAAAGCCCCTGCTCCGCTACAGAGCCTGGTGACCTAGTATGAACCCGCGCGCAATCTTCGCTGCTCCCGTACAGGGCTACTGAAGGTTCCAAGAGTAAGAAAGGCTCGAATGGCGGGGAGGTCTTTCAGATATTTGGCTGCCAAGCACTGGAATACCTTGCCTCTGGAGCTGCGCCTGGAACCTTCTGAGACCATTTTCAGGAAAAAACTTAAAACTCATCTATACAGTAGGTAGGCGTTTCTGAGGATGGCTTGGACTGTTACTCTCACTTACCATAGCGTGGGGACACGCCGGTGCACGTAACCAGGCGCTTTACAAACCTCCAAATAATTTACAAGGTTGGAACACACTGGGTTGGCATGTTTATAGATAGTGACAAGGTTACGGTGTTTGACAGTACATCAGAGTTCCCCGAACACAGTATCTATACAAAACCCATATTCAAGTTTGTGAAAAGAGCTGCGGCGAGGGTGGAGTATAACAAGCTACGGGTCCAGGATTCGCTAGCCATCACATGCGGGGAACACTGTATTTATTTTATCAGTAAAATGTCTGAGGGTACGTCGTTTAGAAATTTCTTAAATCTATATTCGAGTGACCTTGTTAACAATGACAGTATAGTTGTGAAATATGTAAAAGAAAACACAAAGGGTCTCGGTCCGGCCTGTGAAAACAGAATATAGCGTCTGTCAAAATTGTAAGGGATTGTAACAAATGTATGTTTAATGATGAACGTTTAAAATAAAGAATTTTTTTAAAGCACACATTCAGACTCTGTATTTCTATGCTGTCTCATACACCATAATTAAAATGTTTTAAAAAGACAAGTGAGAAGGGTTGAAAATTTATAAAAAGTGTTTATTACAAACATTATGTAGGTTACGCATTATATTGACAGTCATTACTAAAGAAATATATGAAGAAAAATCACTGTTATACACGTAGAAGGCCCAGTTATTCAAAAAGTCTGTAGAAACATTAAGGATTAATCCACGTGTGGGTCTTGGACATGTGTCTTTTTCGCCGTGCTGAAGGCCCCATGGGGTTGCTCCAAGAGGGGGATAGTAGGGGCCCGTCAGAGGCGGCAGGCGATGGCGGGAGGGGAGCCTTTAAACTTTCAAGCATACGGCGGTGGTCGTTATTACCCACGAGTGTGGAAGGGATGTTGAGTTCAGCGGCCGCTTGTAGAAACTGCTCCCAGCCTCTAGGAGCATTTTGATGCATTAGGATCTTGGGGTGAGTGAGACCTTTGACCAGATCGTACATGTGTGAACCAACAACCGGCTGGCCCTTGTAGAGAAATTCACCCCGGTCATTCCAAGCTGTTAGGTCTTTAGAAGCGGCTAGTTTACTCATCAACATTTGCGCGGCCCCCCTATGCCTCTGGCTTATATTTTTTAGGAGGTCATCAACAAAAATATCCGAAGGAGGGGTCTGGGAAGGCGGCGGCTGCGGCTGTTGGGGCGGCGTAGCATGCGCAGATGCTGCTAGCTGTTCAGAGTCCGGGGCATATAAAGTTAACTTTTTTTTTCGGTATCCCACTGTTTGTAGTAGCTTAGAAAAGTTTTAAGGGTGCTGGTGTAAAGGGTAGCTTTGTCGTAAGGGTTTAGATCCGTCCGGTTCAAAATGTCTTTAATTTCAGCATCCAGGCATAGAGTCTCATTACGACGTATATCCCAGGCATTGTCCGCAGTAGAGCCCAGTTTCTCCAATTGTTGCTTAGGAACCAGATACATCTTTGAGGCATGCTCCATCACAGTCCTGAGAGGAGGCTTGTAATTACGGGTATAGCTATGCCCAGCAATGAGCCTATAAAACCCCCAGACTGTTTCACCAGTTTCTTCTTGGTGATGAGTGAGGCCCTTTTATTACTGAGCTTCCTGATAAGATGTTGCTTCTTCTTCAACACTTGTAACTGGCTATTTGATATAGGGACGTTGCCTTTTAGGGTGTTTAGAGCTATTTCTGAAATGGCTGCCACTAAATCGTCGGAAGCTGCGCAGAGGATGGCCTTTCGGTGTTGGGGACTGGCTGTTACCAACATTTTCAGAAGGGCCAAATTGCGACGTAGGCGTTCAGACATTGTTAGCACCTGGGGGGTTATAAGGTCTGGCTACAAATGTCTCTAATGGTCTTCAGCGCTGCTTTTTATAGGCTCGGGACTTAGTCTTTGGGGTGTAAGCGACTGGGAGATCAGGGGGAAAAATATCCGCCCTTAGTCTGTAGTATTCTAGAGTATTATTTTTTAAGTCGACCAGCAGGTAGCCGTGGGGTTTTGATGTAGCGTCGTTAAAGGCCTCCATGAAGAAGTGTGTGTTCCCAGGGTACATCTGCTTAGCTATGATGGATATTTGCTGCTTGTCACAGGGATTTTTAAATAAAACAAGATATGAGGCATTGAGTGCTATAGAGCGGCTATTCTTACCCTTGTAAAACAAGTTCTGCACAATGTAACATATGCTTAGATTGCGGTGATGTGAATATTGAGTAAAATCTCGTTCTAGCTCAGGATGGTCACCACCTTCGCGCATAAGGTCATCGACAATCACCATGTTTACAAGGGTCGGGGGTAGCAGCACATCATTGTTGAGATTCTCAGGTATACCTTCTATAAATCTGATATGAGGGAAGCTGCGGGACAGGTCGGTATAAAGCTCTTGCCAGCACGAATAAAGCCATACAATGTTATTAGGTGTTTGGGATAAAGCACCTGCAGCATTTTCTAAGAGCTTTTTTATAAAGTAGCTTTTACCGCAGTTTGAGGGCCCTGCTAACACACAGGAGAATGGGTGCTGGAATCGGGTGTCCATTGTGCTGGTGGCGTCCTCTCTAATGCTCCTAATATCCGTACGGCAGTGTTTTATAATCAGTAGTCAGGACCCTTTTGTCAAAAACAACGCGTAAGGTTTTATGTAGGGGCTGTGTTGTAATTTCCCACTTCTTTTTGGATCTGACTATGCAGGGCTGGTTAACAACTATGGTTTTATCATTTTCATGATCGGCCGCTGCAGAGTATTCATGCACCTGAACTGTCAGACTGTCAAAATTAATTTTTAGGGTGTTGCTGACGTTTAATGTTATACCTTTGACCTTCATACACACTTTGTTGGTGTTCGTTTTGTACGAGTATGTCTTAGGCCCGGCTGAGGTATATTCTATTATGTACTCATCCTTATCGAGTTCGCTGGTCAAATTACCTAGATAATCCCCAAGTGGAGGATCTTCATCCCCCGGTTTACTCAGAAAAATCACTGAGTCGGTATCATGATACAGACAACGGTCCTGGAGTTTATCCATAACATCGTTAAGCTCTAGACGGGCGTGTGCAGTCGTGAAGCATGCTATAAAGATGTTTATGTTGTTACACGTTGTGGGATACTCTTTTGTGTATTTCCAGCACACAGCAGCGGTCTCGTCATCGATAAACTCACAGCTGGACACCTCGTAACAAGGTGCAAAAAGGTACTTAAACAGTTCGTCAGGATCTGTTATTAAGGGAGTATTTGACATGTTTGTACGCTGTGCGAATTTTCCCCATAAGGAGTTGAGACAGAGTTTGGCTAACTGTCGGCGGGCAGGGTTGACCTCTATTAAATGTGGCCGTAAACGTATACCCTCGTGCGTGTGGTAGTCATCGATGTATTTCTGCTTTGCAGCTTGACTAGTACACCATTCAGGATATCCGGAGGCCTCCTGTTTGTCTCTCAGAAACAAATTAATGTAGCGTGAAAAGAGACGTGTCGTGGTCCTCTTAAAATGCCACACCTCGTGTACTCTACCGAGTCTGTAGCCTTTGTCTAAGGCAGCTTGGACCTCGATGGTGCACCAGGTCCCTGTGAGCATCCTTTGTTCTTCGGTGTGACTGCAACCACTGACCTCTTTAAACACAGCGCATGTATGACAGAGGGGGAACATCAGCTTACCATCAACTCTGTATGGTAACACTGGAAAGTAAAGCTGCCTTGGAGGATAGATTTCACATTTGACTAGCCCGTAGTATTCGGAAAGGGGCTTAAAGTCTCTATATATGATGGTATGGTGCCCTAAGGGGTACACCTTCATTTTGTTTACAAACGGGTACAGACTGGTGAAATCATAATAGTGTATTTCCTCACCCTCCCCAGCGGCCCTGTACAGCTGTATGGCATTTGTACGCCCCCCGAATAAGGCATCGCGGGGTTCCAGAGGTTGTGGTAAATCACGACTCTGAAGGAAAGAACATAGCTCAGTGTTGGTTGCTATCATCTCTAACCACTTGTGCTCCCATAGTACCCACAGAGCAAAGCCACATTTTTCAACATACTGGGCCCTTATCATGGTACGTCTGTGTAAGTGTCCAAATTTGGCCCCCATCAGTCTGTTAAACTCATGGGGTTTGTAACACTGAGGACAGCCGTGGTAAAAACACCCGTTGTATTCAAAGGCAGTCGGCACGCCCTTAATTTCAGCGTATTCATCCAGGTAATAGGGACCCAGGCGGTATTCACCACCCTGTAAGGCATGCCGAATATCTATGTCTTCCTTCTCAGAGATGTACATGAGCCATTGGATAGAAGGGGTTGAATAACGTTTCTGTTTACCGTTATAGAGGTCTGGCGGCACTAGAGCGATACTTTCTGGTCTTAAAAACATGTGCTTGTAGATGGACATACACATGGAGGCCAAGGTGATGTTTTGAAAAGGGTCTATGTATTCAACCGACTTTGGCATTTGAGGTGTCTTGGGTTTCAAGACCCTGACTTTCTTAGTCATTTGAGGTGTTTTGTGTTTCATGACCCTAACTTTCTTAGTGATAGACACCACAACATCTCTGAAGAGGTTGCATGCCTGTCGCAGGATCATTACATCGGCCTTGCAATAGGCTTTCAATTCGTTTGAAAATTAAACTCCTTTTCATGGTTTTCAGAGTACCACTGTAGAAAACTCTCTTTCTCAGCAGGCATCATATAATCAACCCCGTAGCTGTCCGGAGGCGGCATGGGCCCCACATAATTCTGGTTCGCCCAAGTGTTAAAAAAGTGTGCAAAATAACCTTTACACCCGGGAAAACCAAAAGCTTTTGGTAGCTTGCTCAATTTCATGGGTAGGAAATTCAGGGTGTCTTATTTGTAACTGCCCAGCCATTAACAACATCAGCTTGGACCCTTGAGTGATGAGTTCTACTTGCACCTTTTCACGAATCATATTCTGTAAAATAAAGAATGAGTCGTATGCTTTAGAGTTGTGGGCAAGCATGGTATACACTTTGAATTTTGACTGAATGAACGTATTGAGGAAATCACCAACGCACGTTCGCCCCTCAAACTCCCAGCAGTCATCGGAAGTTAGATGGTGGGCGTAAATATAGTTAGGTTGGTGTACACCCGTCTCCTGTGTGCACTCTATATCAAAAACAATGTAATCTTCGGTTTTGGGCTGATGTCTGCCTTTAACCATGTAACACTGGTGTACAAATCCAGCCCGACATGGAATCTGACACCTTGGACATTTCATGCCTTTGCATTTGTGCTCTGTCGACACATATCGGCCACACTCTTGACAGTCCATTTTAGGGCTGCATTTAATAGCTTCACGGTGTATGCGCAAGCAGGCTTGCGAGCGACAAAACATTTTACAGGTGCGACACATCACCTTCAGGGCATCGTCTACAACGCAACCATCCCTCTGACACATCTTACAATGTATTTCACACTGATGCTGTGCCTTAGTGTTGTATATATGGTCGCAATGTGTGCACACGTACTTGACTCCCAGAAAACTTTTAAGGTTCAAGATACCGTAAAAATGATTCTCATGGTGAAGGACATATACAGTCTTGTTTTTCACACGCCCCCCGGTTGTAAAGTACTTTCAAGAACCGTTGTGATAAAGAACTTTCACCGTAACAGCGAAATAGTTCTCAAAAAGACCTATGTCGCCAAAGCCGACCATGCGGTCTGGAGGTATTTCAAGAACCTCATGGGCTTCAGCTGCTCTAGACATGATGACAGCGTCGGTGGTGTTGCGACCCATCAGCAATCCCACGATGCTGGCCGCCAGACATGTGTTGGCTGCTCCGTTGTTAAAGTTGAGCAGCCAACGTTGTTTCTTACCAATGATCTTACTGTACAGGACACTCTTTAAAGGCCTGGAAACACCCCCCTCACAACCCCTTACAATGAGGGCTATGACTCTGAAAGTGCCATAGGCGACTAGTTCAGCCTTACTCTGTAACAGCTTTGACAGGTTTTCTAAAAATTCCACAGCATCAAACACATCAAGGGCCCTTCTTTTGGTGAACAACGGACTGTCAAGGCCCTGCCCCTGGAAGCGGAGCTGGAAAAAATCATTAGGACCCACATCACGTATCAACCTATCAATGAGTGATTGCACAGCCTGCTGTATGACTAAATGCCCGTGCAGGGAGGACCTTATCCGGTGTAGGTTAATAAAACTAAACTCCTCGTAGTGCTGTGTAGCGTTAAATCTCTCTACAGTACGGCTGTAGGTTCTGACGCTCTCTAAGAACACTGTCTCTGAATCCTCATCTTGAGGAATCTGACTGGAGGGGGAGTTTGCTGCCGTATCACTTTGGGGATTCTGGTTTAGGCCGGGCTTGGGGGTCCTTTTAAGACGCCGTGTAGCGCATATTTTGGCTTTCTTTAATTTACTTATTAAAAGCCGGCGTTGCTTAGCGCTATTAGCCCACTAATGTTTTTTGCGGGACCATACTTTTCTAGGTAGCCGCCCCCCTCCTACCTGAACAGTATGGTTTGTGTCTGTGTGTGATGTGCTCATAAAGACCTCTGCTACAGCCCCAGCCCTAGGGCCTTCTGTGTGTACCTGGGATTGTCGTTTTGGAGCTCTACCCCGGGATCACTCCAACTGTACCGCCCAAGGGCGTTCCTCGCCTGAACTTGTGTAATGACTGGTGCATTGTACCGGTGTATGTGATTCAGGCGGTGCTTGTGAAAATATATAATCTTGCTTGAGGGGTTCCAAGTCCTTTTTACGGTTGAGGAAGCATAAGAAACGCAGGGACTTTGTCAGAACTGTGTGGACCCTGCTGCTATATTTAGATTTACGCTTACTTTTATTAACACCCAGGGCTTGTTGGGTCTTTAAGGGCCTACGTAGGCATAGTCAAGAGGGGATACTCCAAATATCGGCCACTGTTGTTTGGCACGTTTGTATCATAACCCTTTTACACTGGTCAACCATTTGTAGTATCTTTCGCTGCGCCTCCAGCCCCGATCTGTCGACGCTACCGCACACCCCTAGTTTTAAGGTGGCGGTGTTCACTTGTCGTTTTAACTTTCTGACCGCCAGTTGTATGTCTTTCACATGGGCCCCTAGTACCTCTTTTGGGTTTACAGAATCGTATTGCGGCAGATTAGGGATGAATACAGTGGCCGGTTGTACACCATGCTGCAACATCCCTGGACCCCCACTCGCACCATTCGCCGCAACACCATTCTGTAACTGAGGTACCGGAGGGTTCATAGAAAGAGGGTCCCAGTGTGAACACCCCGGGGCTGCCGTGAAAGGGTCCTCACTAGATATGTCCTCTAAACCATGATTTGACCAATCGTCCCAACCCGTACTATTATCGCCGCATATTGCTGATGGTGATGGGTGGCTTACACTGGGTGCGGGGCTGGTTGGGTCGTATGCTCCCGGTGGTGGAATAGGTGTCATAAGGGTTGGGGAGTGTAAATGACCGTCAAAACAATCGGGGTCCCTATCGGCTAAGGAATGGTCGTGGTTGTGATCGGGTGAATGTCTAACAGCCGTATACAAATACCTACTGTGCGTGCTGGAAGGGTCCTTGTGCGCTGCTTCTGAGGGGCTATCAAGCTTGGCGACCATACCTATCAATGCCTTGAGACCACCACTGGTAGCTTTGTAAGGGGTGCCTGGGGGTGAGCATTATCAGCCTCTAAGCTTCTAAGCCCCGCATGCATGATTATAGCCGGTTTTAGGGTTTGGTCTAGGGGGAACCCCTCTACAGAAGCTGCTAGTTTATTTAAAACTATAGAGGACTTCAAGGTATGGGTAGGAGATGGCGTCATAAGGGGTTTGATTAAGGGATCTGCCTGCACCCCTTGTTTCTTCTTAAGACAGGATCTTGAGAGGCGCCTCGCTTTAGGAGTTTGGGGATGTACCATATCTTCAGCGACTGTCGTTGAGGCTTTGAGAGGGTTCAGATACGCCACATCACTTTTACACTGAACAGGCCTAACTTTGTCGGGGCTTGTAAGTACGTCTTTGCTGTTGCCCTCCTCCTGGTGTAGAATAGACATTCCTGTAGGATTGTTCAACATGCTGGAGGAGGGATTGATCTGACATTTTGCAGCCGTGCCTGTTCTCTGTTGTATGTGCGTGTAGTATGTGCAGAGCTTGTCCTGGGGCGCACGCCTACTCACACCTTTTGCTGCAGGCTCTGCATTCTGAACGGTCGTTGTTATATCCCTTAACGGCTTCGCAGACCTCTTGACCTCACACGTATTTTCAGCTGTGTTCTTTTGAACGGCTCCTAGAATGTAAGATAAAATATATATATATTAGAAAAAATAAAGAACAGGTATAATGATGCTTACACTACCCATAGACACCCCACCACAATAATTTCTACACGTCCCCCCTTTATACAACCACTACAACACAGCGGCTGCCCCCCTTCTACCTGCTAGAATAAAACACAGAGAGTTATTTTTTTCGCACCCTTTTGTAAAAACACACCTTTTAGAGGTCTTTTCCCCGCTCCTTTCTTCGTCATCGGTTCCTTTCCATATGTTAAAGCTTTCCTCTTTAGCGGTCTTTCTTTTGATGGTGGTGCAGTCTCTTGCAAAGCAGCGTCGGTCGTGCTTGTCTCTGAGGAACCTGCAAAGAAAAAATAATCACATTTGTGGTATAAACAAGTCCTTAGCAGTCCCTTCTGAGAAGCCCTCCTACTGTACGCCCTTGGGGTTATTGGGCTAACAAAGTCTAAGTCTTAGACAGTTTAAAGAACCCTGGCATTTCTTTTTGATTTACCTGAAAGAACCCCATTATCCTGAATACGTTGCGACACGTCTTGAGCCCCCAGGTATAGCTCTAGATCATCAGAATCTAGTTGTAGAGCGGCGTCATAATCTATAAAAGCATACACACATGAGAAGCCCATTAGAAAAAAGCCGAACTTCTGAGACAAGGGTGTATAAAAACTACACATAACTATGCAACTCTAAATACATATACCTGCTTGTATGGTTAGCATTTCGTCGTCGGTGATGTCTATTACAGGGATGGCCTGTTTAGGGTTAGATTTAAAAAAAAAAAAAAAAAAAGTTTAAAACTACACCTCATAAACAAGGCCTTACAGTTTGTTATATACACCTTAGAAAATGCCAATCATAAATTCAAAATTGAAAACAGCCTTGTCTGGACATTTAATTTTTAATAAGATCCCCTCATACCTACACACAATCCCAACATAGGTACACCCCTAACCTGTGTGCATATCCATAGTATACAAACCTCAAGTTGTTCTTTATAGCCCTTTAATAAACATCGGGATCGGGTAGAATTTTTACTTATAAACGGCAAGTAACAAAAGGATATCTCCTAGGAAAAAAGCAGTCACAATCTCCACCTAAATACATTATGCGCATTACTGTCTACACTATATACACTCTTAGGGCTGCATTTAAAAGGTATGTCTGGTGGTAGAAAAAACATGCATTTTAAAAATGGGCTGACTGTATGTAAAGCAAAAACATGAGAAAAACAACCCTGCGCTACAGCCTATGCTTCTGGGCAAATCACTTAATTAATGTATTTATTTATTTATGCGTTTTTATATAGCACAGGCTTTACCCGAAGGTGTCAGAGCGCTTCATAATAGGAACAGTACTGATGCATGTGTCGTAAATTACAGGTGAACAAATTACAGAAGCAAACGTTTTGTTACATGAGGCAATAGTGACAATTGTGAGCAAACAAAATACCTGAGGTAGCAAAGGTACAGTACAGAAGGAAAAAAGTGGCATTTGTGCAAGTTACAAAAGCGAACAAAGTACAAGTAGAGGTATAATACTGTAATAAATGTCAGACACTCAAGCACAAGAACAAACATTGCGTAGGCATTGACGGCACTTTTGCAAGTATCTAAAGCAAACAAAATGTAAGAGATAGCAACCGGTTTGTTACATGGGGAAAAGTGACGTGTGCATGTTACAACAGAGAACCGACCACCGGTACAAGGGTAATACTGCAATAAATGGCCGACCTTCAGGTCGAGTTTGCGCTATATAAAATGACCCCAAAGCAAGAAATCTTGAAAGCGGCAGGACCGCTGCTACTCAGGTCCCTGCTGCTGCAAACACATTTTTTTCTTTTTCATTTTTATTTATTGCCCATACTCAGGGGCGTTGTCGCGCTAAATAAATATGCCCCATTTAAAAGGAAAAAAACCCAACAAAATCTTGAAAGCTGCAGGGCCGCTGCTAATCCGGTCCCTGCAGCAGTAAACACATTTTTTTAATTTGTATTTTAATGGTTGCCCTTGCACAGTCACGGTGGAGGAATCTCTGCCTGGAGCTTCCTCGACGTGTTTGCCCGGGCAGACACCGCCCCTCAGTGGTGTCAGGGGTGTCCCCGGTGACATCACGGTAGGGACGGGGCATGCCCTGGCATACGCTTCGAGGAAGCTCCCTGCTGCCCTGCCACCGTTTTTTAAAAACATTTATTTTATTTATTGGCAGTCTCCTTGGGGCTGTAATTGCCACAACAGCCCCAGCGGAGCCCCTAGCCTGGTGCTCCCTTGCTGTGGCTGCGGCGATAGGCCCCAGCCCCTTCCGTGACGTCTGGGGAGTCCCGGTGACATCACGGAAGAGGCTGGGGCCTATCGCACCAGCCAAGAAGAGGAAGCTCCATGCTTCCAAGTCTCCATGAAGACCCACGTGGGATCAATGAAAATGCCAAGCAACTGAAATAGCTCCCTCTTGACCTATAAATACATTTGTCATTGGAGTAATCTCTCAAACACAGGGCATATACCAACAATGTCTACACAGAATGTGAATTATTTTTCATTTTATTTAATTTTTCAGTAAACAAGTCAATTTTTTCATTTTTATCATAATTTCCAAGTATAACACTTATAAAAATATATACATATTGCAAAGAGGCTTCAGAAAGAGTTATTTTTCACCACATCAAAGCTATGCATATATGTCTATTTAAGTTCATGAAAACACAATTAAATATGTACAAAACAGGTAAAGAGCCACACACGCACAACACATACATACTACCTAAACATCCATCCCATCACAAAAGCAACAACAATTGTGTCCTATAGCATTGGATCTGGTGTCCACTACATGACCAAAGTCATGAGGTTTAAAATAAAAAAAAAGGGGGAGAAGGTCGACGCGTTTCGGTGGAAGTAGCAGGAGTACGCACTACCTTCTTCAGGACCAAAACAGATACAGTGCGGTATAGGACCTCTGAACCTGGAATGTAAATCTGAAACAATATACACAAAAATTATTTTTTCATATACTTATTCCCTGTAAAGCATAGTAAATACTTATATATATTTGGAACAACATAGATTACTCCAATGACAAATGTATTTATAGGTCAAGAGGGAGCTATTCAGCTATTTCAGTTGCTTGTTGTTCTTTTCCCCTCTACTCCCTGACCTGAAAGTAAATCCTAGAGGGGGTCCCCCTTCTTTCACTATTTAGTATCGCGGTTTTTGAACTGTGGGATTCGTTGTGTTAGCATTTGCATGTGCATTTGAAACAACTTTTTGGACCTAGTTAGTATATTGATGTGTGTGATGATTGTATTGTGATATATGTGGTGGTGGTTTCTGTTTTCTGAACTAAGTATCCCTCGTTCACCTTTAATTACGCTATCCTTAGTTTTTGATAACCTATGATGGAAGGAATGAAAACCTTCGGGTTTTCTGATGAAGACTTTACAGCACTGGTGGGCAGAGCCCTTCCCAGTGATAATGTGATCCCGGCACAACAGAGTGAGAATGCGGAATGGACAAACCTTCTCAATATGAGGAAGAGATTGAAGCGCATGGAGTCTCATGCACACTATATGCTTCAATATTTAAGATCTGGAGTCATCCCGTCTGACCTACGGGTCAGGAATGTTCCGGCCTTGTTCATCGAAGTCAGAAAGTTCCTGGAGCGGTGGTCGCTTATTGCCAGCCGCTGCTCCAGGGACTGGATGATGCTTATCATCGAGACGGCCAGGGACATGATGGAGGCCTTGAATAAGGAAATTATATCTTTGGAGGAAAAATTGAACTCCTCCACAGCACTTGAAGAGGCAAAGGCTAGATTGGAAAGGATCAATACCGAAGGATTTTGAAATATACCTTACGAACAAAAAAACTGATAAACTAAAAAAAAGATATCAGATGGTATACTCATGAGAAGGCATACCCATACCTACAGGCCACTTTTTACCAAGAATCTAATTACAATCAAGAACAACCAGGAAACTCCAATAGATACCGCAGGAGAGGCTTTAATTTTTCGGACACATTCTCAACCGACTCCGATAATGAGACAGGTTATGACAATGAAGAACACCAATATGAGGGACGACCACCTCGTGGTAGAGCAACGGGGCATCAGTCATACCGAGGGCAGTCATCTCCTTTTTTAGGGAGAGGTCAGTTTCGTGGGAGGAACAAACGTTGGGAACCAGACAGGAGGGAACCTCAGCAGGGAACCCCTCTACATCAACAGCCATATGTCAAAACCAGACACAACCAATACTGGCGTTGAATACTGAGGATATGACCTCATTAGATAGGAATGACGATTTACCAATATTTAATTTGTCATCCACACAGTTGAATAATGAGGAACGTTATTTACTTAGTAGAGGTCTCTCGTTTGTCCCTAGCACCCATCCTAACATTTTCAAACTATTCCAAGATCTGTTCTCTTTCTTCAGGAAAGTCAGTTTGAAGAAATTCTTTCAAGAACGCCCTGCAGTTACAAGTGAGACCAACCGCTCAAACTACAAACCCCCCTCGCAATTTACCCCAACTTTGGAAATGGTCGGCCCAGAGGTCCATGTCTTTGAACAAACTGTTCTAAAAGAAGTTGGCAGGTTAACTAAAAGATCACAATCTGTTCGTAATAACCTCACAATAACAGAGAACAAGGCCCTTCAGAGTTTAAAATCAAATAGAGAACTGATTGTGAAACCATGCGATAAAGGGGGAGGGATTGCCGTTCTTGATAAAGTGGATTACGATACAAGGATTAACGACATGTTATCAGTAACCCACCATTACAGAAGAGCACACCCAAGGGACCTCACGAAACTCACACAGACCATTGATGAGATAACTAGTAAGGCTTTGGAAAGAGGTGATATTTGCCAACAGGAGTTTAATTTTCTTAACAAATCTTGTCCTGTTACACCAGCCCTGTATGGACTCCCTAAAACTCACAAATGTGTGACCGATCCTCCCATGCGACCAATTATTTCTACCATCGGGTCTAGTACGGCGCCACTTTCAAAATTTGTGGACTCCTTTCTATGCCCATTGACTTGCACTTATACTTCCTTTATTCGCGACACTGGTGACATCATCTCGAAATTGGAGGGTACGGCATTCAATCCTCAGACTGAGATACTGGTAACGCTTGACATTGAGGCTTTATACACCAACATTCCTCAATGTCAAGCGTTGCAGTCAGTGGCCGACCTTTTGTCCAGGACTTCGGGTGACAGACCTGATGGTTTCATACTTGAATGCCTGGAAGTTGTTTTATTCAACAACTTTTTCGAGTTCAATGGGGCATTATTCCAGCAAATAAAGGGCACCAGTATGGGCGCTTCCTGTGCCCCGAGTGTTGCAAACATCTACATGGGGGAGTGGGAGAGGAGAAATGTCTTTAATGAAGTGGCTCCATTCTTTGACAATGTTGTCAGTGGAGACGCTTCATTGACGACATTTTTCTGATCTGGAGAGGTGATGAAGACTCCCTGAAAGAATATCTGTTATGGCTCAACGCTAGTGATTGTAATTTAACCTTCACCGCTAATTATAGCCCTCAAAGTGTGGAATTCCTGGATATTTGTATATCTGGGACCAACCTGGTCCTGGAGGTTAGTTTGTTTCGCAAACCAACAGCCAAAAATACAATTCTCCAATACCAAAGTTATCATCCTTGTATACAAAAAGACTCAATTCCGTTTGGAGAATTTCTTCGGATTCAAAGAAATTGTAGCACCATGTCTGAATTTCACAAACATGGGGATGCTCTCAAATTAAGACTACTAACTAGAGGTTACCCGAATCGGCTAGTCCGACATGCCTACAAGAGGGCAAAATATTATAATAGAGACGCCCTACTAGAAGGTAATCAACGTGCCAAGAAAGAACAAGTTGTCTGCGTGGTGAATCATTTCCCGTTCAATTTCAAACTTAAAAACATCATCCAGCGAAATTGGAAGATATTGAATATGGGAGATGAGGAGCCGATTTTGGAAGCACCCTTAGTAGCATTCGCAGGAATCGCAATCTACGTGACATGTTAGTCCATACTAGAATTCAGAATACAAACAGCGAACATAAATCCTCTATTCGAAACCATCGCACAGAAGCACCTCTGGTTAGACATTTTCTTGAAAAATGTCATTCCATAACTGACGTTCGTTGGTGCATTCTGGAAAAGGTAAAGGGGAGTGTTGGTACTCCCATGGACATCTCACGTAAACGACGTGAGTGTTTCTGGATATTCTTCTTAGACTCTATGAAACAGGGACTTAATGAAGAAATTCAGTGGATCATTACTAAACCCTGGTAGTTATCCAACACATAACATTTGGTTCAGGCCTTCCTGTCGTACCTTAGGCAAAAATGGGGTACTGTGTGGTCAGCTATGCCTATATGTACATCATGTCGCCTGGTAGAGGTGGAATTTTCACCTCTGGCAGGTTTAGATAGGGCCTGCCTGAATTGATACTCAGTATTGATTATGTGTATGTCAAACACCAATATCGACTAATATACATACACATATACCTGTGGAACAAAAAATAAAAAAGAAATATTAGTCTTTATTATCCATCTTCTGTTAGAATTTTGTGATAATATTTGATTCTTAATATAAGTAAGAACTTGTAAATAGACTGACAATACAGTCTTTAATTTAAGCATATCGTTATTAGGGGAGTCTTTTATTTGGGCGGCCCTTTGTCATTTTTTTCATATGTTCAACCCATAAATTATCGCAACACATGGGTTTGGCCAACTAATTCGTGACAATTTCTTGGTATTTCGACGATCACTGGTGGCCACATAATAGGTGACTGTGCTTGCCTTCAGTGTCGAGACAACCTCAAGATGGCGATATTTAGCTTAGTCCGTTATTTAGTTCTCCAACTTAAGACAGTCGCTGATTACGTAGAAAGAACGGGACGATGTAATCACAGCTGCAACATTTTACCAATCTGTTCGCGGGCTATTTAAGATGTGAGGTTCGCTTGCAACTCCGCAGCATCGTACAAATTGAGGACGATGGCGGCGGCGGTGGCGGCTCGTGAAGGGGATTAGAAATCTTGGACTCTTGAAACGTAAGTGCTTGCTGGGTTAATGTCCGTAAATAATTCTCTCAAGGCTAATATATGTTGTCACGTCCTGTACAGGGTGTGGACACATCTAATTAAATTAAAAACTGAATGATTGTGTATCGCTGTGGTCTGTAACTTGCCTAGACAAGCGTCGTAAACCAACCGTTAATAGTCGCGGGGCGGTCATATTTATATAATTAAAGGAGTAACTGAAAGATTGTTTAATGCTGTCGCTATGGCTTTCGACTTACTCAGACAGGCGCTGTAAACCAACTATAGTTAGTCGCGGCCACATCGCTATATAAAGGGTGAGGTTAATAGAACTTGTATATAGGTACGACCGCTCTAACACCCGGCTAAGCATATATGCTTCACTGCAAGTAGTGTACTTTTAATTTATGAGATCTCTTGGCGTGTTTGCAAATCCGGGTGCCATTGGTTAATGAGAGGAGTTTGTTGGTTAAGTTGCATTCAAGCATGCACTTGTAGGTTGCGTTGGTGGGCCCCCTTACATTCTGCTATTTTGGCAACTCGTGGGCAATATGGTTCCATGAGTAACTGTACTTGAGCGTCAGCTACCTGCCACACTTGTGAAGCCAAGATTTGTTGTGAATGTAAGGTTGTAGTCTTATAGGAGATGGTTCTCTCCTTTTCAACGAACATATGCCTCTCTTTTTTTAGGCGCCGGAATACTTTTATGACGATCAGGACATTCAAACTGCAAGTGAATAACACAGAAAAGTAAGTAGGCAGATGTGTGCTTTACATAAAGGTCTCACATACAATCTTGCAAGGATGCTGATGTCATGTACCTCTGATTACTTCTCTATAGAGGTGGCGTCCCCTCTACACCATTGAACAAAAGGAAAAATACCAAATCGATGGACTACAAATAGCCGCCCCCTGCCTCGTTCTGTCATTTTTCATACCGAACAGGTAAATAGCATGTTTTGTAGGCCAACATTTTTTCATCGCATCTAAGTCTGAGTGAGGTTTTACAACAAAATGTTTTTTTGTTGTTATATCTTTCAGCTGCTAGCTGCTTTTCTATTCTGACTAAAAATTATGTATATCTGATTGCGACAAACCGCCAGGTAATAAAGGATGATTAATTTGTATTGCATCATGAGCAAATGTTTAGGCTAATTTCATACATAGTAAGGATGAGTAATTTCTACGTCCTTCTTAATTCAGATTACGTGTCAGAGCGTTGCCATCCTTAAAAAACATTTCAACATATATGTTCATCTCTTGGGAAAGGTATTTATCAAACAAATCTTCAAATCTTTATATCTTATGACTTGACTTCAGCACCATCTGGGGCATTGAAAAGATCTTTCTTTCTCCTTCCAGCAACTGGGGATCACATTTTACTGAATGGGTTATAAGGTTCACCGGGTGGTGTCAAGGTTTGAGAATCCTAAGTGTGGGTTATGGTCCATTCTGTTGTTCCAAATGTATATAAGTATTTACTATGCTTTACAGGGCATAAGTATATGAAAAAATAATTTTTGTGTATATTGTTTCAGATTTACATTCCAGGTTCAGAGGTCCTATACCGCACTGTATCTGTTTTGGTCCTGAAGAAGGTGGTCCGTACTCCTGCTACTTCCACCGAAACGCGTCGACCTTCTCCCCCTTTTTTTTTTAAACCTCATGACTTTGGTCATGTAGTGGACACCAGATCCAATGCTATAGGACACAATTGTTGTTGCTTTTGTGATGGGATGGATGTTTAGGTAGTATGTATGTGTTGTGCGTGTGTGGCTCTTTACCTGTTTTGTACATATTTAATTGTGTTTTCATGAACTTAAATAGACATATATGCATAGCTTCGATGTGGTGAAAAATAACTCTTTCTGAAGCCTCTTTGCAATATGTATATATTTTTATAAGTGTTATACTTGGAAATTATGATAAAAATGAAAAAATTGACTTTTTTACTGAAAAATGAAATAAAATGAAAAACAATTCACATTCTGTGTAGACATTGTTGGTATATGCCCTGTGTTTGAGAGATTACTCCAATGACAAATGTATTTATAGGTCAAGAGGGAGCTATTTCAGTTGCGTGTTGTTCTTTTCCCCTCTACTCCCTGACCTGAAAGTAAATCCTAGAGGGGGTCCCCCTTCTTTCACTAATCAATGAAAATGCCGCCACAGCCCCCAGAGCACAGCCATCGGTAAGCAGGCTCTGGGAGGCTTCAATTTGAAAAAGGAGCCTCGAGCCCTCGTGCCGCTCAAAACCATCCCGCAATGCCCCGGATCCTGCCACAGGAGCCCCCAGAGCTGCACACGGTACCCAGCGGACTCTAGGGCATTTTTTTTTATAAAAGCGGGGCCTCAAACACCGCCCCACCACGCTGCCATCCAAAACCCAGAGCCCCGCCTGGCCCCAAGGACTCTGGGGATATTAATATGATAATTACAGGGACCTAGAGCCCCGCACCAGGAGGCCTTTATTTGTATAAGTGTGCTTGGAACCTACGCACCACACACTGGAGCACCGCAAGGACCGCAGCGTGCTCCGGGGGATTTATTTAAAATATGCTGGACTCTGTGACCCCACACCCCGCAGATAATGCCACACACACCTCAGAGACCTCCTGGTCCTCCGAGAGCTCTTGGCTGGCCCCAGAGGTTCGCTGCATATCCCACAGAGACCCCCCTTAATAAACTACTATAAATTCAACGGGTGTTTGTAACACCCCACACCCATGGACACCGCTGATGACCCTGCCTCAACCTGGAGCAAAGTGAACACTCCTTGTGCCCCAGGCCATCCTTGAAAACCCAATCGCATACCGATGTGTCCCTGCCACACCATGGTTCAGATTGGGAAACAGCTGTTTGAATATGTTTCTGCAGAGCCTCTACACATGTTGGTGAGTACCTATTTGCATTATTTATATTTTTTATTTTGTAACAGTGTAGAATATGTAGTGTACTCCGCATTGTTGTAGGTTTGTAGACAGTGTAAAAGCCTTGCGTTACAGGATTGTTGCACCTCTAATACCCTTAGCATTACCCTCCTTAAATACAGGCCCACAGATTTGTTAAAATACCTTTAACAGGTCCCCACACCACAAAAGCAGCATCCATAGATATCATAGCTACAGCGTAACACAGCAGTCATGTACAAACCCTAAAGCAGCCACCTTTATTCACATTACCATACAGTTCCCCCTTGCCCTTAGTGTCTTTTAAAAACTTAAAATGACAACCACCCCTTTACACATCCAGCATTATACACCTTAGGCACCAGACCACAACCCCCAGTATATATTATTTAAAACATTATGAACACAGTCCTACATTGCGATAGGTACCCTATTAAAATGCAACCTTATACACCTTAAAGGCCTTGCTCCCAATACTTTTAAATAAAGTCTTAAACATGCAACAATGCGCCAGCCCCCCTGTTTTACTTACATCCATAAATGTGTAGCATGCAGCATCAATCTGTGATAGGTTGTTCTGATCCATTATTCCTTGAAACTCCTGAATTGGGCCTGTGCAGCAAAACAATCCAAGTATGTCGTTCCCTCGGGTTTTTTGTTTGAATGGCTATATCTGCTGACCCCCCAGAGTATGCTTTTATACATGGCCTGACCTGATGATTAGGTCCGCACCCCTTATGGAGGTGGGGTTTAGAACCATGTAATGGGGGCCTTTGGTGGGAACATTTTCTGACCAATGTACATCTTCTGTTAGCCCCCCCTTTAATATCTGTTAATTAAACCTACTGTCTATAGTGGGGAGAGAGGTGCTCGTGACTCAATCTCTGGGGAAGATAAGCTCCTTCCGTAGTTTAGGGACATGGCGGATGCCCATGTTTTTCTAATCAAGGCTTTGTTTGTTAGATAGACTCTTAGTATTATGACAGCTTTTAAACCTATTGTTTGCTGAGGGGATGGATGTGTAATCATCAGTGCTTGGGACTCGTGACTCGTTCTCCGCAAACATTTAAACATGCCCGGACATCCCCCCTCTTACACGAAGCCATTTAAACATGCCCAGACATCCCCCTCTTACACGAAGCCACTTTTTGCGCACACATTTCCCTTAACCTAAATGCCCTGCTAGGCTAACATAACATTTAACACTGTCTCGTGCTCTGACACACCCCCTTATGCTACATCCCCCACAGCCCAGCTCCAGTTAGGGAGACCACACATTCCTCATGCCACCAAACTTTTTGCTCACCATCTGTCACTTTTAAGCACAGGAACACCCTGTCACTTTTGGGGACACAGGCCTGTCATTTTTAAGGACATACACATGCATGTCACTTTTAAGGACAGGAACACCCTGTCACTTTTGGGGACACAGGCCTGTCATTTTTTAAGGAAACACACATGCATGTCACTTTTAAGGACAGGAACACCCTGTCACTTATGGGGACACAGACCTGTCACTTTTAAGGACACACAGACCTGTCACTTTTGGGGACACGCATGACGAGGAATGGTATCCCTACTTTCTACTTCCGCTCTAAATATTACATCAAAATCACAACCATGACAAAGTTTGTTGCCTACTGTGTGACTGAACTGCATGTTAGGAGTGCAGGAAAAGGGAGCCGGCCTCCTGGTCTCTTATCAAATGTCAGCTGGTCTAATATGGCAGATTTGAATACCCCTTTTGCCAATGAACATCCCTCCCCCCCCACACCCAGGCTCTCTCCACAGGCCCTTTCAGGCACCAATATTTACAGCTGTTGGACAGCAGCGCACACTGGCTGAGGCGCTGTGCCCGCCTTTGTATGGGCTGTAAGAGAGGCCTGGGCAGCGCCCACCCTTCTGGGAACAGCTTGGCCCCTCTGGGTGCTGGGAAGAAGCTTGCGGTGATAGGCTGCTCTGCCCCCCCCCTCCCCTGACCCAGGCCCCCATTCAGGCCCATCTCTTCCTTCAGGTGATAAATCACTGACTGTGGGGTCTGCTGCTGTGTCTCATTCTGGCACAAACGTCGTTGCCCCTCAATGAAGTCCCTCATTTGAGCCATTCAAAGAAGGCGCAGCTTTATTTTACGCTGTCTTGTGCGAAGATCACACAAGCAGTCACATCGGAAGTCAGAAATGTCTCTGTGACCCCAGAGCCTATGGAGTCTTGGACCAAACTCATGCTTTTTGCCGCCCTCCCCCTTTTGCCGCCCTAGGCGGCTGCCTAGTCTTGCCTAATGGTAGAAACGGTGCTGGGAAGGGAATATGCAGGAGCGATGCAACTTCCAGTATCGGTGTTGCTCTCACTGATATTACTGCACCCAAATACTGGACTGTTTGGAACGACCGTCAATGGACAATGTCGTCTTGTAGCTCGTTAGCAATGCCTCAGCATTCAGTGGGCGAGCCACGAGCATCACCCATCATAGGTTTCTGAATGGCGAGTGGTGCTGATGGAACAGGCAGTTCTTTCAGGATAGCATCAATGTCACACACTGGCTGAGTCATAGAATTGGAGTGAAAACAACCCGTCCGTACATACTTCATTTGGAACGCACAGAAATGAATACGACCAAGTAATTAATTGTCATAAATTGAATATATCATTGGTGGGCTCATAGAGAAGCGGAATGAGAGTTCTGATTTAGTGGAAACCCAAGCCTGCCGTGTACAATACTAGATCATCATTTTACACAGGTTCTCGGTATCCTATCGCTAATTTCATCGTGATGAGGAGCCGTTTTCGCGGAAGGCCTCCACTCTAAATCTACCACAGAGCGTAAACACGTCTTCTTGGCTTTGAAACCTTTTGGATAGGCTGTCATTCGAGGGCTGGCTTGTAGCCTGTTTGGTAAATCAGAGACGTAATTGTTACAAGTATGCACCTCCCGGGACCCCTTTGATGGAGTGCTCATTATTTAAACAACGTGTTTACAAAGCTGGTCAGAAACCTCACTGAGTTAAGCCCGAGTAACTATACCTGACCTTAATGTCATAGGTTTGGAGCCCAGTGGGGCTGACTGAGTCTTTCATCTTGACAAAGTTGATAGCAAAACTGTAGCACTTCCTGTTGCTGCAGAACAGCAATAGCAGGTACGAAAAGTTATCAGTATGGTAGGTTGTACTGCCTTTTGTGTTTGAAATACCCCGAATAGTTCAGCTTCATGTCGTCAAAGTATCTTGTATGCTAGTAACCTATTTTTATAAAGCACGTTATACCACCATATTGTAATTTCTGAGCCCTGAAAAGAAAATAAGTAAGTACGATTCAGTTTAATTGTACTCCGAAAATCGACCTTGAAAGGATGACAGGACGAGTCATTGACATTTGACAATGTGACGTGTAGGCACATGGCAGTAAGTGTTAGAAGCTTACTGACGGGCTCGTGTGTTTAGAAATGCAGCTTTCCTTTTGAAATGGTGGGCTTTGGAATAAATATATATTGTTTACGGAATTCTTTAAAAGAATCGAGATGCAATTCTGGGAAGTTGGGACACTCACAGTTCTCCAGGATTAGTCGCAATCATAAGTATTTAAACAAATGCAATTGGAGATTGCGTATACTTTTGCCTGTGCCAATACAGAGGCATTTGATATCTTTTTCTGTTTTTCAACAAGTTTGTCGGTGTTTACAAACTTGCCCTGACATCCGCACCCTGCAACTCCCACTCCCCGTCCAAGGGGACCGATTTACTCCGACATAAAATTATATCATACTGATATAATTTCATATGTGGATAAATCAGTTTAGGAGTGTACATCTATGTCTTGTGACTTTCACGGCTAAATTATGCCTTTTGTGCGCCTATGCTGAATTTACGTGCACAAATGCCTTTGTGATTCGTGCCAGAAAACGTACAAGTCCCCCTAGCAATCGCATTACACTCATTGGAAAGGGATTAGATACTAATGGTTATTTTAAATATATATGTTCACCAGGCGCATAAACTAAAGACTTTGAAAAATTAATACGGGATTACAGTTCATTTGTATTTCATTAAATGGACATGTTAATTACGGAACACAAATACCGGATTGTATACTAATTTTGTTTTCTGGGAATAGAGCATAGAGAAGCTTAGTTGATGAAATTACATTTTCATCTCCATGTAACACTCTGTGCAGCTGTGATAGTTCAGTGTTTTGACACCAAGGCTAATTAATTTACTGTAGTGCACAATTTATGAAGGATTGTTAAATACGGTAGCCTCTGCTTTAAAGAATTCCATAGAGACATAAATCCTTGCACGGTGTAATCATTTGCAGTGATGGGTTCTACAATAAAGAGGATTAGGGCTGATAGGCGGTCGAGTATCTGTGACATATACTAGGGGTGCATGTTATTAAGCCTAAAAGCACAGAGACTTAGGTTTCAGCCCTAAAATAGATAAAGTGTGCGCTGAAAATGACCTCCTCGGGTGTCTAAGGTAAGCATTGGGGGCATGAATGGATATAATATCACAAATGACGATACACACGGAAAAATGTGTGTTTTTTTGTCTATACAGAGAGCAGCTAATCCCATCAGTAGCTTCAAGTGAAATTCATCTGTGACATCACAGACTCTGGTTCTGACACCTAGGTTTCCTCACTCTGGCACCCCCGGACTTTGGCGGCTTCCCAATGTCTGTATACACCCTGGCATGCATGTTCCATCATTTTACATCAGGTGTAGTGTGGACCTTTAGGTGCCTATCCTATACTTGGACCGATTTGATTTTGGTTTTGTAAAGCGCCCGATTGTGCTGAGGCATCTTGGCGCTGCTCTGTCATTAAGAGGGAAATGCCGAGGCTAGTTAATGAAGAGTCAGGTTTTTAAAGATTTTGTAAAAGACAACAGGATGGGACTGTTTTTCAGATGCTTGGGAAGGCGTTCCACAGTTTGACCATTTCTGAAATAAAACTTCTACTTCCTTAGGAGGCTTGTTTAGTTTTTGGAATCACCAAAAACTTGGCTGTTCATGATCTGTGTTTTCTTAGAGGGATGTACCAAATTAATCTGTCTTTTAAATAGCCAGGGCCAAAGCTGTGCAATGTCTTAAAGGCTTTGCAGATTGATTTAAGTTCAATGATTTTTCAACAGGAAGCCAGTGCAACTTGGCCAATCCTGAGAACACCAACTGATATCTGGGAATTCCCAGTAGTAGTAAACACAAATATATTTGAAGGGCGGGTCCAAGGGAAATTTTTTAAAGACCTGCAAGGATAATATCCCCCAAAAATTCAGAACTTCCACAAAAAATCCTTGGGACTAAAATTACAACGTGGGCATGTAGAGTGACAAACGAAGTATCACGCAACAAGCAGTGGAAAAATCCCTCACAGGACTAAATCCCTCACCCACCAAAGGTGGCTTGCTTCATCATCTGGGATTCTCCTCCTGGTGGGAATACCTAGTCCCGCCAAGGGCTTCAACTCCCTCTCCGAGGGGAAGGAGCTCAGGGACGTTTTTTGTATTCCTACTCTACTCAGGATATACTAAATCCACCAGATGAGAGGTGCTGAAAAGTGGTGAGGGTGCAGCACAACAGAAATATGAACCTGTGAAGGTGGTGAAGTTAAAACTGACAAACAGGAACAAAAATATATACTTTTAATGACGTGTTCCTGATGACAGGATTAAAAGACCGTGCACCTGCAGTATGGATTTAAACTGCATGTGTCGGACGAAGGGGTCTACATGTATCAGCCAAGTCACCCTGATTGGTGTCAAGGCTTTCGTCAGGACCTAGATGGATGCTGCTGCCAATAAACAGTGAAATAATAAGTGCTCTGATATCAAACCAGTAATCCTGCTATTTTCATTTTCCAGATTTACTGGTTGTACCTAATAGAGAAGAAAAACAAAAAGACAGTGGGAAAACAATGTGTCTGTCACTTTACACATGCTCACAATTTAGTAAATGAAGAGTAAATGTGGGATATTCTTAGCTCCCCATCTCTGCAATGCATTTTGAATATGTTCATGTTAGTGAATTTACTTACACATAGTGTATGGATAAGTAGCCTCACCTCAACCTGGCAACAGGTCAGGGAAGGGGGCCCGCTCGGTATAAAAGGGTATGTAAAGGTGTCAAGCATAACCATCATTATGTTGACACTACTCCTGACATAAAATGTTGACAAGGTAAAAACAGATCACTACACAACCGAGTTAATGAAAGCATTCACTCAATCATAAGTTGAAGGTACTGACTAAAAAACAAATTCCTTAGTATCAATCAGTTATGTAAAGATGTCAAGCATTCTGTTACTTTTGAGTAATCTGGTGTTTAATAGGATTGGCAGGCTACTACTGTTTCTGTGGACATTGTCTATGCCTTTCTATTGTTGGAAGTATCCCATCTGGTTTGCAAATGCTCTGAATCATTTTGATGTCATGCTCTCGTCTTGAACCTAGTGGTAATGTTTATCTTGAACCTATTTTTAATGTTTTGCTCTTGTCACACCTTGGTATTCTACCTACCTCAACTGTGAAGCGCTCTGATACCCTCCTGAGTCTTGTTCGCGCTATACAAAACTTTATAAATGAATAAATACAATAAATAAATAAGCATAACCATCATTATGTTGACACTACTCCTGACATAAAATGTTGACAAAGTAGAAACAGATGACTACAAAACCCGGTTAATGAAAGCATTCACTCAATCATAAGATGGGCATTGAAGCTAAGACTATCTTTCCTCTATAATGAAATTATAGGGAGATTAGCAAGTCCATGGTGGTCCCCTATCATTATTACAACAATTGATGCCCATTCACTCAACCGTTAGCAACATGATAGACTTCACTCTACTTAGTTTTGACCTGGCATTTTTTTCAGTATATGAACATCACGTTTGCTAGAAATATGTGTCTATCAGCAGTGTTCGTATAAGCATTGATGAAAAAACAAAAAAGAGTCCTCTCAGAATTTACAAAATAATATGCTAACCTTCCAAAACATGACTAAACCCAAGTGAACCTTTTGGTTACTGTTAGACCTGGCATCTTGGTGTGGGTTTCCCATCAATTTTTAGCTGTTGCATCATGTGTTTTTGCTGGTTATAGATGCTTTGGGCACTGTGCCACTGCTGTCCAGTGCCACAGTGCAAGTGCTACCTATGGTAAATACATGCATGGATAAGTGACTCCATGATTGTCTGGTTTGGTTTACTTGTCAGACCCTAGTACAGTGCACTGAGGGTGTCCAGGGCTTGTAAACCAAATGCTGCTGGTGAGCTTGCAGCACTGGTTGTGCCACCCACAGAATCAGCCTGTAAAAGTGTGTCTCTGGTCTGCCATTGCAGTTCCTGTGCGCACTCTGGTACTGCCATGCTGACTAGGCAATAGCACCCACTTGCCAGTCTCGAAACCTCCCCTTTTCTGCATATTAGTCGCCCCTATGGTAGGCCCAAGGGCAGGGTGCATTGTAGGTAAAAGGTAGGGCATGCCCAGATGTGTGTGGCATGTCCAAATAGTGAATTACAGCCATTTTAGTTTTTCACTATTGCAAGGCTACCTGTTCTCCATAAGCCAGAATGGGCAGATTGATTATTACATCTTATAATCCTAACTGACTCAAGGAACTAGGTAGATATTCAATTTAGTATGTCTGAACTCAGAATGATAAAATACATCTTTTAGTGAAGTTGGTTTTAACCTTCTGTGTTTGAAAATACCACTTTTAGAAAGTGGGTGTTTTCTTGCCTAACTATCCAAGCCTGCCTCTGCTAGGTTGTGTATTCCTTGTCTGGAGTTTGAGTGACATGGGCTGGGGGATTCAGGAGACAGGCTGAGTCAGCAGAGGCTGAATAGAGAGATCTGCATGCAGGTGGGAGGAAGGAGTTGCACCTGGGACCTGAATAGGGCTGTGTCTAACATCCAACGCTGGTTCCACCTCCAGTCGTGCGTCTGATGTCCCTGGCCTTCACTGTGAAAGGAAAGAAGGAGTCTTGTCAACAAAGTGCTTCAGGACTCTTTGCCTTCAGAGAACAAAAGCAAAATGAGTACAAAAGAGGGGACCCAGACCCCAGAACTTTAGATCACTTTTGGGAGACAAGAAGAAACCTTTGCTGAGGAGAGGAACCAGAGGAATTGAGGAAGAGACTATGCCTAAGCTGAGTGCTGTCTGGGGGATTGGCCTGCAGTGGTTGCCTGACTGCCAAGGAAAGGAGAAAGGAATTTGCGCTACTTTCATTCGACTTGTGAAGGATCACCAAGGGCTTGAGATAGAGCTTGCCTCATGCTGAAGTCTCAGGGACATCAGACTTCACCCACCCGCTCCCCAAGAGTTCTTTGGAAGTGCCTGCAGTTGTGTTGGGCTTTCTGAGGGACTGCATATCTCAAGGGGCTGGAAGCGCGACTCACAAAGAAGAAGCGCGTCACCACCACAGCTGCTGTCATCGCAACACTGAAAAAGGGCGTCGCCGCTGTCGCATCGCATTGCCGAAGTGTTTTGCATCACCGGAGCAGAGTGTCGCCATCGCATCAGACACAGTTGCATCACCAGAGAAGCGTGTCGCAGGGCCTGTCGGGGGCTCAGAAGAATCATTGAGTCACTTCACGGCCGTCGGGCGTGCACGCATAGTGTCGCAGCAAAAGGAAGATGCCATTTTTGTTCATTGCACCAGATCTTCATTGCATCATAGCGCTCCTGGTTGCATCGCCATGGAAGCGCACTAAGTAACTGAAACATCACCTCCCCATGCGGAGAAGAAACAACGCATCCCCTACGTACAGTATTGTAGATTTTGTCGTTTGTGGTCTTGTGTTAAGTCTATATAAAAATACTTATTTTTATACTACAACTTGCGTGGTGTTCATCTGCAGTGCTGTCACAGGGTTACAGTATGTGTTCACAAATGCTTTACACACTGCCTCTGAGCTAAGCCTGTCTGCTTTCAAGCTACCAAGAGGGTGAGCAGGGGTTACTTTAGAAGTGTATCTCCTTACCCTGACAAGGGTCCCTATTAAGTCAAAAATATCTACCTCTGCCAACAAGAGACCCCAAATCTAACAGTTACTAGCATTGGAAAGCTACAATTTTTTTTTAATAACCCTCACCCACCAAAAGGTCCCTTGGTGGCATGCATCATCATCGGGTTCTTCCCGCCCCGCTGCAGGACGGGCGTGCTACGACCGACGAATACGTGGGAGCACTTTGGAGTGAAGTAAACTATGTGTATTGATGAGAGAGTAGGAGGGTCAGAAATGTGTGAGTTTCAAAAATACTTGGCTTCATTTAAAAAACTAAACTTTAATGTTCCCTAAAGCTAGTATTTATAAAAAACGGGGAAAAATAGGAGGGAAAAAAGCTTTAATGAGGAGCTCCCTCGCTGGTCGACATGTTTCGAAGTCTACCCCTAAGCTTCTTCTTCAGGACCAAATATAATGATCCCTGTTACCACTCTGACTAATGCCTAGTGCTGTTAGCCTATTAGGTGTTTCAGATTAATATACTTCTGTGCAAGACATTCGTTCGATACCTACTTGGTAATATTCTTTAATAGAGTGAATATGCAATTTCCTCATCTTGACAATCTGGAAGGAGAGAAGCAAACATAATTAGTCTAGGTGCTCTTTGATATTATCATTACATATCTTCACCCTAATTGTGTGATGAAAAAATTGTGATATATTTTTTCTCTGTGAAATATTGTTTACTTCATGCACAATATCGCGTAAATCATGTGAATCGTACTGTACAGTGCTGTTTAACAAACATGACATACAAGACATAACTATATATATAAAATGTTTGCAAACACACTCTTGCATTTTCATCAGTTGTGCGGAGACCTTTGCCTTTTTAGACAACCCAACAGCCTAAAAATAGCAAGGCAGTGATGGGGGTTTTTCACTCCTCAATATTGATAACAGTAAATAGTGGAGAAAAGTACATTATAGGTTTCCTAATTAGACCCATGAGCATCAATATGGAGGGGAGGACCACTTGTAGTCAAACACTGTTGTTTTAAATGAAAAAGATTTGATTTAGAAACTAGGTACAATGTAATGATTATCTTTCCTGGTGTTGAGGTCAGTAGAACCCAACATTTTGGTGGCCTAAACTATCGGCTGTGCTGTACTTACTTCGGCAAAGCATCTCTCACCCATAGAACAATGCCTGCTCGTGGATCAGTTGAACACTGAAAGCTTGCAGAGACCCGGTATTTGCATCCGGAGCAAGCTGCAATCAGTGACAGGCAACTCTGTACAGCTGCGTGAGAGCCTTGCTTCCATGTGCTGTTGTCTACTAGAATGTAAACCTCCCCAAGATGGCTGCCTTCAAATGGACCCTTTTCCTGGTTGGAATATATTTTGGGAAGAGTGTTCATGGCTACTGTAGGAACACTATTGTGCCTTCCAATTACATTTCAGAAAATAAATGTAGCAGCATTTTTGTACATAAAATATAAAACAATTTATTATTATTGTGAATAACCTGTAATAATTTGTGTTAAAAAATATTTTGTCGCTGATAGGGAAAACAGGTTGTTAACCAATGCATCTTGCTCCCTATCTTACCCTGCTCATTCTTTTTAGTAGAACAGTTATTATCGCTAACAGGGAAAGGACAGGGTGTTGGTGGTTAAGGCAAAACCCTATCCTTGTGCATTACTCATTTGCCTGTTTTGTTTTTGGCCAGCATAATGTGTCCCTGAATACTAGTAGATAGCATTGTTGCTACATCTGTGTTCTCAAATATTTAAAATATTTAAAAAGGGGGAAATGTATGTCACGGATGATATGGTATCATTGTGAAACCATCGGGTATATATATCAGTTTGGGAGTGCACCTTTTGATAATAAATGGTGCTTCATTCATCTAAACTGAGACATAGTTGCACATTATTAATGTTAAAGCAGGCTGGTGCTATGAGATGCATTATCTGTAGTTATTATCCCTACTTGCGCATGAAGGCGTCATCTGCTTATTGTATGTGACTTTAGTGGTGAACCTAGGATACGTTACTTGGTACAGGTTTTGAGAGAATCATCGCATTTGTCCCCGCGGTATCTCATCATTAAGGCGCTTGGTCATCCCAATGTAATGAAGACGGCATGGGCAAGTGATCATGTAGATCACATTTTTGCTGTTGCTCTTAACTGGTGTTATTGTTAAAGATAATGGTTTTGCTTGTTCTTGTTAGGTGGCATACGCTGCACTGTCTCCAGGGGTGATGTCCTTTGAGTAGGGGTAGGAGCTTCGTAAAGTCTCTGTGTGCTATTTGTTTGTGTAGTCTTGTGTGAAACACTTAGTCCTGTACACTTTTCCATCTTCTTTGTGAGTGCATGGAATTGGGGAAATTCAAGTGTCCACAATTCAGTGTATGCCAGTGTTTATTTATTATTTTAATAACCTGATTGGAACAGGTATTGAGGGTTGTTATGCAAATAGGTCTGTCTTCTTTTGCTATTCGTTGTGTTGGGTCCAGTAAGGTGTCTCTGTTATTATTCCTTGCGCGTTTGAAGGCACTGTCCACCACTCTCGATGGATAATGTCTTTGGGCTAGCTTTCCCCGAAGTTCTTCTGCTTAGGTTTTATCATCCTTGACGTCAGAGCAATTTCTTCTCAATCTTAAAAATTACCATAGGGGAGATTGTCTCGTAAGTGATAGGGTGAAAGCTGTCATAGAGGAGGAGGCAGTTTTTTGCCTTAGCCTCGAAGTGTGTGGTGGTTTTTAAACTGCATTCACTGGGGAAGATGTTGAGGAGTAGGAAAACAAGTTCCTTGTTTGAGATGGTGTTGGTAAAGCTAAAAAATGGATTCTGGTTCTTTAGCCACACCATGAAATCATTTGCTGTCTCTTCATTCCCTTGCCAGATGACAAGCACGTCATCTATATAACATGTCCAAATTTTGATGTATCGTTGGTATGGAATATTCAGGTTGAGTATTTTCTATGACTCAATGTGATGGACGTACAAACCAGCTTTACTGGGAGCAAAGGTGCTTCCCATGCTAGTGCCGTGTTTTTGTAGGTAAATGGCGTGACCGTATCAGAAAAAGTTTTCTGTCAGAGCCAATCTGCCACAGTCCATGATTATGTTGCGTGGGGTCTGGTATTCTCATTCGATCTCAAAAAGGATGTCCTCTATGATACATAGGTTCTTATTGTGGGGAAGGCTGGTGTAGAGACTCTCTACATCATGTCCCATTAGTAATTCACTGGTGGGGTCGAAGGTCATGTCATTAAGAAGCCTCAGGACATCCTTGGTGTCCTTGAGGTAGGTGTCTGTTTGTTGTATCAAGGGACGGAGGAACGCATCAGCAAATTTGTATAAATGTTCAAAATTGACCCAATACCTGAGACAATAGGTCATCCAGGCGGTTGGGATAGGTTCTAGTGAGTTTTAGGTATTGTGTAGAAATACGGGGTAGTTGGTGATTTTGCTGTCAGGAAATCCCCTTCTTTTGTAGATATCCAATTGTGGGAGGTGGCTTCCTCAACCATGTGTGCAATTTTAATCCGGATCGATTCTGTGGGGTCCTCTGCTAAAATCTCATAGTTCCTTTGATCCAGCATGAAGTCCTGGCATACTTGATTGTATGATTTTGTACATTAAATTACTATGGCACCTCCTTTATCAGCCGGTTTTATCACAATGCCACTGTCGTTAGCCAAATCTCGTATTGCTTGTTTATGATCTGTAGTCGTGTTATGGAAGGTGTGGTGTTCAACCTGATCCATTTCTTGAATTTCTTTCATGATGGCCTTCTCAAAAGCTAACAACTCTACAGGTAGCAGGCTGTCTAGTGGGGTAAAGGTGGATTTGACTCTCAGGCCTGTGTCGCAATCCTTGTTGGTTTGAGGTTCTTTGTCCTTGAAGTAGGTCTGTAGGTTTAGTCTTCTTTTGAAATCTTTTATTTCTTTGAAAAGTTTGAATTTTTTCTAGCTTTTAAGTTGGAACAAAGCCCAATCCTTTCTCCAGGATTTCTTTGTGTGGCTGTGTTAAACCATGATCTGTGAGGTTCACCACCAAATGACCTATCTGCTAGTTCCTGGTTGGTTGTCTGTTGCTCCAGTCATGTTCTTGGTCGATACCCTTGCCGCTTCTTCCTCCATAGCCCAGTGGACCTGATTCCTCTTCTGATTTCGTCCCCTCCTGGGGCCTGTGCGTAATCCTAAAAAATGAGGAGGGTTTGGTTGATAGTATTGAAATTCTTGGGGGCACTCCAGTGATTGAAGGGTGCCATGGGACCCTGTGGTGGTGGTGGACCATAGGGATAGGGTAGATAAGGTGATAGTTGCTCCTTTCTTGTGGTCCTCTGTAATTCATCCTCCTGCCTTGGTTCCTTCTGCCTTGGTAGTGGGAACCACTGTGTCTGCTAGACACGAGCTGTTGGAGCCTGAGTCAGAAGTTTCAGCATCAGTGTTGTAGTCCTGATGGTTAGGTGATGGGACGCAGTCATCCCGTCTATAGGGACATACCCTCTTGTGGGAGAACCGACCAGTGTCCTTCTTTAGTTTCAGATATTTGTTCTGTTTTAAGGTGGCTTCAAATTCGTTCATGGTCTGCTTTAGTTCTTCAGGGTGTTTTTTTGAGGACGGTGACTGGTGTATAGCTTTTAAGACGTACCTCTATTGATTGGATTTCAATCTTTAGTTCTTGTGCAATGCAGGTGGCTATTTTTATTATTAGTATGAACCAGTCCCGTGTGCAGTGCCAAGATATGAGGGAGCAGTCTTTCTTGAAAACCTTGTCATTCTGAAAAATAAATTGTTCATTTCAAACAAGTAAACCTGGGGGACCTGCGTTGGCCTTACTATTTTTTGGCTGTTGGGTAGTTTAAAAAGGCAAAGGTCTCTGCACAACTGATGAAAATTATTAGACCTGTCAGCCCTTTGGGTGGTCCCTCCTATTATTTATTTATTTTTGTTCCCTTTCTGCCTCCTAACCTTTGTTTTTTTTTTCATGTTGTTAGATCTGGGGGTCTCTAGTTGGCAGAGGTAGGTACCACTGTCCAAATAGGGACCCTTGCTTCTAGTCAGGGCAAGGAGATAACCCTCTGAGATAATCCCTGCTCACCCTCTAGGTAGCTTGGCACGAGCAGTCTAGGCTAACCAGAGGCAATGCGTAAAGTATTTGTACCAACACTCACAGTAACACAGTGGAAACACCACAAACTGACTCCACAACAGTTTAGAAAAATAAAGGTATTTTTAATCTAAACTACACAAGACCAAAATGACAAAAATCCAACATACACAGTTCAAGAATATGGTTTCAAAAGAGTTCTTAAGGTTGCGTTAAAATTCTTTAGGTTGCGATAGAATTCTCTACGTTGCGATAGAATTCTCTACAGATGCGTGAAAAGTTCACAGTTGCATCACGTTTACTCACAGTACCTTTTAGTTGCAACAAAGTTCCAAAAGCAGAAGCTGGTGCGGTGGAAAACAAGCGATGCGTTGCTCCTGAGACCCTGGGGAGGCGTTTGCGACAGCCCCGCTGCAGCAGCGGGCGTGTTGCGACGAATCCGGTCTGTATGGGGAGGAAGGCCACTTGTATGGATTCCGGTGCGTAGGTTCCGTAGGAAGTCTGTTCTCGCAAAGGCACGATGCGACGATCTCATAGGGGCTGCGACAATCTCCGGGTCGACGATGCGCGATCCAGCGGTGATCCTCTCTCTCGCAGCTCCTCGATGCGATGGTTCTGCGACGATGCTCGCAGCGACGTGATGCGGTCCGCAAGCAAGCGGTGCAGCGTTCTCACCCAGCGACGACAGGCTCTGCGACGATACTCGCAGCGATGTTCGATTCTCCCGCACCGGTCTGGTGCGTCCCGCAAACGAAGGATGCGACGTCTCTGGCAGCGGCGTCAGGCGCTGCGACGATCTCGACCTCCGTAGCGGCGGGAAACTTCTCGCACTGTCGGGGATGCGCTCCGCAAGCGAGCGATGCGACACTTTTCAACTTCAAAAGTCACTCAAGCTTAGATTCAAGCTTCCCAGCCCAGATACAACTTCCAGAGGCCCCACAACTGGATGAAGCACTCTAGGAGGGACAGAACTCTCTCAGCAGAGTTCAGGGAAGCTGGGGGTGAAGTCCTTTTGTTCCTGGGACTTCAAAACAGGGAGCCAGCTCTTCTCAGGCCCTTGGAGATTCCTTCAAGACAGGGGACACAGCTCAGCAGCAAAGTCCTTCCCCTCTCCTTGGCAGCAAAGCAACAGGTCAGTCCAGCAGAGCAACAGCAGGACAGTCTTCCTTCTTCAGTTTCAGCTTTCTCCTTGGCAGAGGTTCCTTCTTGATTTCCAGGATGATCTAATTTTCTGTTGTCAGGGGTCCTGTACTTATACCCCTAAAGTCTTTGTTCTCTTGGTGCATGTGGGCCCTGAGCCCGGTCTGAACCAGTTTTGGGTGGATCCTGAGCACTTTGTTTTGCTGGCTGCATCTTTCCTTTCAGAGTGAGGGGCAGGGTCCTCAGCCGCCCAGCAGGGGGGTGGAGCCAGCATTGTGGAAGGCAGGCACAGCCCTATTCAGCCCAGGTGCTAACTCCTCCCACCACTCCAGTTGCAACTGCAGTCATTCAGCCTAGTGCTGACTCATCCATCCTGCTGGGGAATTCTCCAGCCCCTGTCACTCACAAACCAGACAGTCAATACACAAACAGGCCCAGGCACACAGAAGGGTCAGACAAGAGAACAGCAACTTTCTAAAAGTGCTGTTCTCAAACACAAGATTTAAAAACAACCTTTCCTAAAAGATGTGTTATTAAATTTTGAGTTCAGGGATACTAGATACTTATGTCCTATCTTGTTCCTATTGGAAGAAATGCTGTTAACCACTGTAGTCAGCGTCTCCCATGTTAATCTATGGAGCAAGATAGCCTTACAATAGTGAAAAACGAAAATGGCTGTAATTCACTACCAGAACATGTTACCTGCACCAGTACATGCTCTACCTTTCACATACACTGCACCCTGCCCAGGGGGGTACCTTGGGCCTTCCTTAGGAGTGACTGATGTGCACAAAAAGGGAAGGGTTAGGCCTGGTCAGTGGGGACACTGACCAGGAGGACATGGCAGTTCTAAACTGCACACAGGCACTGCAGTGGCAGGCCTGAGACACCATTTTAGGGCTACTCATGTGGGTGGCACAATCAGTGCTGCAGGCCCACTAGTAGCATTTGTCATCACCAGCCCTGGCACACCCAGTGCACTTTACTAGGGACTTCATGGTGATACAAATATGCCAAACATGTATATCCAATCAGAATAACAATTTACATAGAGAGCATATGCACTTTAGCACTGATCAGCAGTGGTAAAGTGCGCAGAGTCCTATTGCCAACAGCCACGGGTCAGGAAAAATAAGGGAGGAAGAAGCAAAAAGGTTTGGGGATGACTCTGCAAGAAGGGCCAGTTCCAACACAACCCCCTTCCAGCCTAAAGCCAGGGTAGACCAAACAATACCTCGATGGGATTCCCTGCTTAAGGCGATAGAACACGGAAACTGGCCCACACAGCAGGGCAGTCCTGTTCTACGCCGTCCTAAACCCAGTTGGATCACTCTATCCATACTCTCAGAGTCCACCATGCCAATCCATGTGGAAACCTTCTCTTCACCTGTGGACACCACTTGTACAGCACCTAACCTTAATTTACTCACAGGTATGTCCCAACAGACCGACAGCAAGCCACAGTGACCACCAACAGTGATCAGGGATGAGACCCAGGCCTCATGCCTCTCATGGCTCTCAAACCCCTGTGGCATCAGACGGTGGGGGGCAGTAGCCCCAGGTGCTTGGCACCCTTTGTCCACTCCCTCTCTTGTCAGGTCAGGTCTGACATCCTGGCACTGACCCACCAGTCCCGGACCAGTATCCGGCAGCTGGACAAGAGGTTGAGGTGGGCTCCCCCACACCAGGTCCTCCTCTTCCTTGGGGCTCTGTACCCTCCCACCTGGAGCGGTACCCCCTTCTAGAATAGCCAGGGCACCTGTGGCAGGTGTCCCGCACCATTCATCCACCAGTTCAGGGGTGCTATCCTGCAACTGGTTTTCCAGGTCAGGGGGGATACCCCGGGCCTGGCCCTCAAACCTAGGCTCCCAAGCCTCCAGGTCAGACAACACCTGAACCTGGCTTCCCCACCTAGGGTTTAACCCCTCAGGTTGTACCGGGGTCAGAGGCAAGGACTCCCTCCCTCTGTACCCCCTTCCAGAGCGCTGCACCCTCCCTACTGGAGGGGTACCTCTGGGAACCATGTTGGTCAGGACACAGGTTACAGATGTCCTTCCTTCCAGGTCAGGCAAATCCTGAACCTGGTCTCCCAACCCAGGGACCAAAACCTGCGGTTGTGCATTTGCCTGGCACGCCAGGACTTCTGGGGACTCACATAGTACCCCCTTGAGGGTGACACACAACTCATGTGTCCTGTGACAGTCTGCTTGGCGCAGATCTCCCGACCCCTGTCCACCTGACAGCGCGGGAAGATCCCCCAGGACAGAAGTGAGGTCACCATGGTCACTCACTGGGGACTCAGCCCTTCTGACTGGTCCCTGACCCACTGGTTCTCCCACTGGGGACTCCTTCCCCCTCTCACCCCTCAGTCTGGACTTCTGTACCCTCCCAAGTGGAGCGGCACTGCCAGACACCAGAACTGATGGAGGCCTGGTTACAGGCCCTCCCCGTTCCCCAGACACTAGGAGATCCTCCTCAAATGGCCTACAAGTACAGTCTAGGTCCCCAACCTCGTGTTCCCCTAAGGAACCCTCCAGGCCCTGAGACTGGGTTTCGGGCACCATGAGACACACCGTCCCACACTCATTCCTTCTCCACTGAGACCGGACATGAGCCCCTACACCCCTCACACTACACTGGGACCTACCTGGGCTACACTGAACCGCTTCCACCTCACAGGTCTGGAAGATATCTAAGCCACTCATTTTGGGATCACTCCCCAATGCCTCCTGAGACTCTCTGGAATCCACCAAGAGGTCTGCCTCCAACGCAAGCTCTCTGGGATCAGAGAACTCACACTCCACCGGGTGTTGGCATAGCTCTGGAAAACAGGGACTTAAAATATGCTCTCCAACAAATGAATCACACAGCCCCCCCACAGTTGTTAACCAAGCTACCCTTTGCCTCACCCTCCAGTGCCTCACACAAGTACCCCACACCACTCTCCTGAGACTGGCAAGACAGTATCTGACTGTCTCTGTCACACAACCCACACTCTTCTGGCTGGTCTTCACACACACACACCAAGGTTTCTACCATGGGGGAACCCTTCTCCATGTACCTCTCTTCTAGAGTCAGTAGAGTGTCCCTCCCACCACTGGGAATATGGTCCCCTGTGCCAGTCCCCCAATCTACTTCAGGGACACTGCACTCCACTGGAACTACATCATAAACCTGAACCCCTTGAAGTATGTCGACCCCCTCCCTCAAGTCAGGCGCCACATCTCTGGGTGTTTGTACCTCTCTCTCCGCACTAGATATCATAATCATGCTGCCACCATCTGAGCTGGACTCCACCTCCAACTCAGCAAAGCTCCTTCCTTGAGCATCCCATTTTTCTTTCTGGGCTAAGGCCCACCGGATCATACCTTCCTTGCTTAGCCGGTCTAATTCTCTGCACCTTTGCTCAGTAGCAAGGAGCCACTCCTCTTTCACTTCATCACGGTCAGAGAAGTCTTCCTCCTCAGAATCATCTGCTAATGTTGCTTCCCAAATTCTGGCCTCGTGGGAATACAGGCATGCCTCAAGATCCCTCCTTGTGGAACCTTTCTCCATGGGCAGCCCCCTCTTCTTGCAAAAGGCTGTTATCTCCTCCTCTGTGTAGATGCACAGGTGGAAAAAGTTGACTTCCATTTTGGCAGGATTTCACAGGTGCAACACTAGCCAGAGTCTCAATATCCAAGAATACTTCCAGGAGGACACCGGAAAAAAACAAACAGTATGTGGTGGCGTAGTGGTCTGCACTCACTAGTGATGTACACCAATTACTGTGGGTCAAGTATAAATACAAGTTCAAATCCCACCGCCTGACCACCAATGTTAGATCTGGGGGTCTCTAGTTGGCAGAGGTAGGTACCACTGTCCAAATAGGGACCCTTGCTTCTAGTCAGGGCAAGGAGATAACCCTCTGAGATAATCCCTGCTCACCCTCTAGGTAGCTTGGCACGAGCAGTCTAGGCTAACCAGAGGCAATGCGTAAAGTATTTGTACCAACACTCACAGTAACACAGTGAAAACACCACAAACTGACTCCACAACAGTTTAGAAAAATAAAGGTATTTTTAATCTAAACTACACAAGACCAAAACGACAAAAATCCAACATACACAGTTCAAGAATATGGTTTCAAAAGAGTTCTTAAGGTTGCGTTAAAATTCTTTAGGTTGCGATAGAATTCTCTACGTTGCGATAGAATTCTCTACAGATGCGTGAAAAGTTCACAGTTGCATCACGTTTACTCACAGTACCTTTTAGTTGCAACAAAGTTCCAAAAGCAGAAGCTGGTGCGGTGGAAAACAAGCGATGCGTTGCTCCTGAGACCCTGGGGAGGCGTTTGCGACAGCCCCGCTGCAGCAGCGGGCGTGTTGCGACGAATCCGGTCTGTATGGGGAGGAAGGCCACTTGTATGGATTCCGGTGCGTAGGTTCCGTAGGAAGTCTGTTCTCGCAAAGGCACGATGTGACGATCTCATAGGGGCTGCGACAATCTCCGGGTCGACGATGCGCGATCCAGCGGTGATCCTCTCTCTCGCAGCTCCTCGATGCGATGGTTCTGCGACGATGCTCGCAGCGACGTGATGCGGTCCGGAAGCAAGCGGTGCAGCGTTCTCACCCAGCGACGACAGGCTCTGCGACGATACTCGCAGCGATGTTCGATTCTCCCGCACCGGTCTGGTGCGTCCCGCAAACGAAGGATGCGACGTCGCTGCGACGATCTCGACCTCCATAGCGGCGGGAAACTTCTCGCACTGTCGGGGATGCGCTCCGCAAGCGAGCGATGCGACACTTTTCAAGTTCAAAAGTCACTCAAGCTTAGATTCAAGCTTCCCAGCCCAGGTACAACTTCCAGAGGCCCCACAACTGGATCAAGCACTCTAGGAGGGACAGAACGCTCTCAGCAGAGTTCAGGGAAGCTGGGGGTGAAGTCATTTTGTTCCTGGGACTTCAAAACAGGGAGCCAGCTCTACTCAGGCCCTTGGAGATTCCTTCAAGACAGGGGACACAGCTCAGCAGCAAAGTCCTTCCCCTCTCCTTGGCAGCAAAGCAACAGGTCAGTCCAGCAGAGCAACAGCAGGACAGTCTTCCTTCTTCAGTTTCAGCTTTCTCCTTGGCAGAGGTTCCTTCTTGATTTCCAGGATGATCTAATTTTCTGTTGTCAGGGGTCCTGTACTTATACCCCTAAAGTCTTTGTTCTCTTGGTGCATGTGGGCCCTGAGCCCGGTCTGAACCAGTTCTGGGTGGATCCTGAGCACTTTGTTTTGCTGGCTGCATCTTTCCTTTCAGAGTGAGGGGCAGGGTCCTCAGCCGCCCAGCAGGGGGGTGGAGCCAGCATTGTGGAAGGCAGGCACAGCCCTATTCAGCCACAGGTGCTAACTCCTCCCACCACTCCAGTTGCAACTGCAGTCATTCAGCCTAGTGCTGACTCATCCATCCTGCTGGGGAATTCCCCAGCCCCTGTCACTCACAAACCAGACAGTCAATACACAAACAGGCCCAGGCACACAGAAGGGTCAGACAAGAGAACAGCAACTTTCTAAAAGTGCTGTTCTCAAACACAAGATTTAAAAACAACCTTTCCTAAAAGATGTGTTATTAAATTTTGAGTTCAGGGATACTAGATACTTATGTCCTATCTTGTTCCTATGGGAAGAAATGCTGTTAACCACTGTAGCCAGCGTCCCCCATGTTAATCTATGGAGCAAGATAGCCTTACAATAGTGAAAAACGAAAATGGCTGTAATTCACTACCAGAACATGTTACCTGCACCAGTACATGCTCTACCTTTCACATACACTGCACCCTGCCCAGGGGGGTACCTTGGGCCTTCCTTAGGAGTGACTGATGTGCACAAAAAGGGAAGGGTTAGGCCTGGTCAGTGGGGACACTGACCAGGAGGACATGGCAGTTCTAAACTGCACACAGGCACTGCAGTGGCAGGCCTGAGACACCATTTTAGGGCTACTCATGTGGGTGGCACAATCAGTGCTGCAGGCCCACTAGTAGCATTTGTCATCACCAGCCCTGGCACACCCAGTGCACTTTACTAGGGACTTCATGGTGATACAAATATGCCAAACATGTATATCCAATCAGAATAACAATTTACATAGAGAGCATATGCACTTTAGCACTGATCAGTAGTGGTAAAGTGTGCAGAGTCCTATTGCCAACAGCCACGGGTCAGGAAAAATAAGGGAGGAAGAAGCAAAAAGGTTTGGGGATGACTCTGCAAGAAGGGCCAGTTCCAACACATGTCCACTGGAATTTTTAGGTGTTTTCCTAGGGGTTAGGTACTCCTTGACCTTATAATTTTTTTAGGCCTAGATGCCTCCCTTTTCTCATGAAAATTTAGTCCTACAAAATGGTGGCTGGTAACTGCAACAACTGATTACCTCAGGGACTGGCCCATAGACTCAAATGGGGAATCTAGAACCTTCTGGCCTGGCCTGGACACTTGGGGCAAGGGGTATAAAAGGCCAAATGTAGGGTGGCCATTTTGTCACACAGGGAGAGACAGCTGGAGTTCAGACTGTGGTATTAGGGGGACGGGGCGTTGAGGGGATTGACCTCTCTTAGGAGTTGCTGTCTTGCAGCTGTCGTTTCCCCCCCTACCTATAGATCTGGCCCCGCTTAGATAAGCTTCTTCAGAAACTGGCTCAGGTGTCACCACACTAAGGGAGAGGGACTGTCATATCCGTCTCTGAGCTGTAGTGGTGAGTGTAGCCTGGGGACACTGTCTGGTTGCATCTGATGAGTAGAGGCTGAGAAGATCCCCCGCCCTCTCTATCCAGCAAAATCTTGACTGATAGGGTTTCTATAAAGTTGTAACCCCGTTCACTTGCCCAGGATCACCGGTGCTGGGGAGCGCTGGGAGGTCATCCTGTCGCTGAACCCTGGGAACACCTCCGTAGGACCCCAGCTGGGGAGAGTAAATGTCGCCTGTGACAACGGGCCGGGGCATCCTCCTGTGAGGCCCTGTGCTTCCGCCTAGCGTAAGGGAAAATTGGCCACCCGGCAATCGCCTTGCTGAAGAGAATCTCGCTGTGGGGGCGTCGCCGAGGGTAGCGTTCCTCAAACTGCGCAAGTCAAGTGGAGGGATGGCCTCTCTCCCAGAGTAGGCGGTGCCGCACCGAAGTGTCCCCTTTCCTGC
This sequence comes from Lissotriton helveticus, assembly GCF_964261635.1. Taxonomy (NCBI): domain Eukaryota; kingdom Metazoa; phylum Chordata; class Amphibia; order Caudata; family Salamandridae; genus Lissotriton; species Lissotriton helveticus. The sequence continues at coordinate 802,783,333 of NC_136057.1, read as the reverse complement.
GCAATCTCAGAGAAGGCAGCGTCGTGCTGAAGTGACTTCCCTTCTGCGCAGATCCAGTGGTGGGGGCTTGGCTTCGTCGAGGAGACGCAGATCAACGACGGAACATCGCCTTGCGATCCGAAGAAGTTCCCCAGCCTCAGCCGACTCACCAAGTTGTCAACAGGGGCGGGCTCGCTTCTGTGAAGATCCAGTGTGTGGGCTTGTATTTCCGCCGGGAGTCTGACGGTGAGAACGGAGACTCCCTGTGGCAGTAAAAGAACAAGGAACAATTCTTCCAGCTACAAGTAAGCTGGGAATTGGGGCTCTTGCGGGACACAATCGTGGTGAGGTTACTAACGGGTCGAATGTCGATCTACCTCTCTGATCCCTGGTGATGAGGTAACGGGAGCCAGAGGTTCATAAACATTAAAAAGAACCATAGTTCAGAAGCAAGAGTCTGGTTAAGCTTATAACGACTGTTTGACCTTGGATACCACGGAACAGAAGCCAGGGAATTGTGGGTTATCTGCTCATGTACCAGAGTACTGGCCGTGAATAATACATGTTTTGTTTCACAGGGGATAACTGAATCTGGTTTCTATTGTATTAATGCCTGTACCAATCCCACTGAAAGGAACATGTGAGAATATTACATTGCTGGCAAAAGGCACCAACCTGTTCCACTAAAAAGAGGGATGCTAATGAATATTGTCAAAATTGCAAGGTATCTTCCCGGGAACTATAGTACTAAGTGACAATTGCTGGGATCATTTATCCTGGAAGAAAAAGCGTATCATCAAATGCAATGTTTTGTTAAGTTTTCTTTTTATTGATGCAAAGAGACTGATGGGGAAATACTTGATGTGAATAGTGACAAAACTGTCAGATGAAATAAGCGAGAGAATATACAGAATTCTTTTATAAAAGTGAACCGTATTTTCCTAAACTGGTGTAGCGTTATTTTATAATGGATGGACGCTGAGTTACTGTAGGGTGTGATGCAAGCTTTACACTTTTGCCTTTTGGTTTGACCTTGCTACTCTGTGCCAGGCTACCCTATGTGGTCTGGAGACCCCAGGTCCAACATAATTGGTGTTCAGCGGTGGGATAGAGCTTGTGCTTGCGTCCACTCAATAGTAACGTAGTGTACTCCACTGACCTACACCTGGAGTTTTCTCCTAGCGGTCTCCCTAATTATATTTTTGTTTTTCCAAATTTACTCCTGGTGGTGGGTGGAGGTAGCTTCTAATTACCCTCTTAACTAATTTCTTCCAAGAGGCTGTCCCTGACTCTCATTGGCAAAATGGAATTTGCTCTGGAAGAATTGGAGACCTATACTGGGGCCCAACTTAGAGAATTTTGCCAAAATATGGGAGTGTTCTTCAAGCGTGGTGCTAAAAAGGGGGAACTCCAAACCAGCTTGAGAGCATGGGTGGCAGCACACCCAGATGGGAAGGAGGAGGAAGAAGGGGATCTGGACACTGTCATCGGGGTGTATGGATTGTACCAACCTGAAGTGGGGAACCTACTAACGGGTCCTAGGACACTTTCAAGGGGGGGCAGCAGTGTCTCTGGAAGAAGCTTGACTGAAGCTGACCTACTAGAGGACAGGAGAGAAAAGACAGCTGAAGTGGGAGTTAGCTAGGTTGGAAAAGGAGAGGGAGGAGCTGAGGATGGCTCATGAGTTGAAACTCGGAGAGTTAGATCTCAAGGCCCTACAAGCAGGGACTCTCAGTACTCCTAATGGTGGCAATGAATCCAAAGACACAACCAGGGAACCCAGACCCTATTTACCAAAGGACGTAGTCGCCAGCTACAGCGCAGGGGATGACATCGCCAAGTGGCTGGCTGCCTATGAGGTCTCCTTAAGAGCCCATGGGATACTGGAGAAACACTGGGGGGGGGGGTGGCTTGTATAAATACATGTCTCCTGCAGGAAGGGATACACTATTGGCCCTAGAGCAGGGAGAGCAGACCTACTACCCCACCATCAAAGTGGCACTAATAAGAAAGTTTGGACTGACTCCAGAAAAATACAGACAGAAGTTTAGGGGTAGTCAAAAACTAGGCACACAGAAATGGGTGGATTTCTTGGACTACGCAAAGAAGGCATTAGAGGGTTGGGTACAAGGCAGCGAGGTAAGGGATTATGAGGGGTTGTATGACCTTATTCTCAAGGAGCACCTATTCTAGAAATGTTTTCCCGAGCTGCGACAACACCTGGTGGACAGCAAGCTGACCAGCCCCCGGAAGCTTGCTGAGGAGGCGCACATCTGGGCTAGTACCCGGGTGCCATCAAAGGGGACTGGAGGGGATTCCCAAAGGACCGGACAGGGCGCTCCCCAGAAGTAAGAGGGGGGAGATAAAAAAAGGGAGTTCTCAAAAGGCCCTCAAAACAGTTTCCAGGGAAAGGGAACAGGATTCAACCCTAAGGCTAACCTGCCCAGAAACCCTCATCCTGGCCAAAGTCAGCAGCCAAGGGTTGTCCACTGCTTTGAGTGTGGTGGCGTTGGACACTATAAGGGAGATGTCAAGTGCCCAAAGAGACCACCCCCTCCCACTGGAGGAAAAGCCCCGGTAGTACCTAGTGTAGTGCTCGGGGAGGAGTTGCCCTTAGATAAGGGGGGGAGTGGGCGGGTGTCACCTTAGTGTCCCTGGGAGATCGGGAGATGGTTCCTAAGATCCAGGTGCCCTCAAATACTACTAAGTATGGGCAGTGGGTCACCATCAATGGCCAAAGAGGGGAGGCTCTGAGAGACACAGGAGCCAGTATGTCTCCAGAGCAGGTGATTCCACATGTACTCCACCCCGCCGCGATGGCTGACGGCAGATTGGGCCACTACCCTGTGGCCGAGGTTCCATTTGAGTGGGAAGGGGTTGCAGGTTCACTTCGAGTTGCCGTAAGCCCTGCCGTGCCAGTTGATTGTCTGCTGGGGAATGATATGGAGCACAATGCTTGGAAGGAGGTGGAATACCGGACTCATTCTGAGATGCTGGGTACACCTGACTGGGCCTGTGCTAGCACAAGGTCCGCGACTACCCGGAGGGGGAGTTCGCTTGGGCTGGAGCCTGCAACAAAGGCACAGCCAGCTGCCAAAAACGGAAGGAACCGAGGACAGGAGAAGCCTTCCTCGGCATCCGCGCCCCGTGAGACAGATAGGTCACCTGCGGTGGTGGACCAGGAGTCCACGGAGGGGGATGTTGTCTCCCTGGAGAACTTACCTATCCCTGCTGAGTGGCATGTGGAAGGAGGGCCTACCAGGGAGGAGTTTTGTAAGGACCAGAAGGAGTGCCCTACCCTTGAGGGACTGAGGCGACAGGCCGAAGCCCAGGTAGCAGGGAACGTTACTGGGAATTACCATATTTACTTGGAGGATGGACTCCTCTACAGTGAACCTAAGGCACCCGTGCACGGTTCATCACGGGCCTTGGTTGTCCCTCAACGTTACCAAGCCTTCCTTTTAGAGTTGGCTCATGAGATACCCTTGGCAGGACACTTAGGGCAAACAAGACCTTTGCCCGGCTTGTCCCCCACTTTTATTGGCCTCAGATGAGGGTGGCATCCGACACGTACTGTCGGACATGTGTGTCTTGCCAAGCCAGTGGGAAAACAGGGGTGAAGCTGAAAGCTCCCCTGGAACCACTTCCTGTCGTTAGCACCCCCTTTGAAAGGGTGGGCATCGACATTGTGGGGCCATTGGATCCACCAACTTAAGCTGGTCACAGGTTTATCCTGGTTCTGGTGGATCCCGCCACACGGTACCCAGAGGCAATTCCTCTGAGGACCATTACTGCAACTGCAGTGGCTAGGGCCCTGATGGGGATCTTTACCCGAGTGGGTTTCCCCAAGGAGGTTGTGTCCGACAGGGGGACCAACTTCATGTCAGCATACATGCGGGCTATGTGGAAGGCGTGTGGAGTTACCTACCGGTTTACCACTCCTTATGACCCACAGACCAATGGTCTGGTGGAAAGGTTCAACAAGACCTTGAAAGGCATGATAAGAAGTCTGCCTGAGAGCCTGCGGAGGAAATGGGACGTCCTCCTACCCTGTTTGTTGTTTTCCTACAGGGAAGTGCCACAGAAGGGAGTGGGCTTCAGCCCCTTCGAGCTTCTGTACGGGCACCCTGTGCGTGGACCTCTCAGCCTGGTGAAAGATGGATGGGAAAAGACTCCCAGGAAGCTGCCCCAGGATGTGGTGAGCTACATGCTGGCCTTCCGGAGCCAAATGGCTAAGTTGCGGAAGCAAGCTTCAGACAACTTGGAAGCCAGCCAAACAGTGATGAAGGAGTGGTATGACCACAATGCTCACCCGGTGGAATTGTAGCCTGGCCAGAAAGTGTGGGTGATGGAACCTGGAGAGCTAAGTGCCCTCCAGGATCGCTGGACAGGCCCCTTTGAGGTGATGGAGAAGAAGGGTAAGGCCACTGACTTGGTGGATCTTAAGACCCCTCGACAACCCCTACGGGTGCTGCATGCCAATTGTCTCAAACCCCACCATGAGAGGCCCGAGGTCATCTTAATGATGGTGACTGATGGAGCAGAGGAAGCGGAAAGCGAGCCTCTCCCTGATCTCTTTTCGTCTCAGGAAAAGGATGGGTCGGTGGAAGGAGTGATTCTCTCACCATCCATGACTCCTGAACAGCGAGAGGACTGCCGCCAGGTCCTGGAGCAGTACTCCTCACTGTTCTCCCTTGTCCCGGGAAGGACCCCCCTCTGTACCCATGATGTGGACACAGGAGACAGCCCACCAGTGAAGTCTAAGACCTACCGGCTGTCAGACAAGGTGAAGGCCAGCATCCACAGTGAAGTTACTAAGATGCTGGATCTAGGAGTAATTGAGCCTTCTAGTAGCCCCTGGTCCAGTCTGGTGGTTCTGGTACCAAAAGCTGCCCCACCGGGCACCACTTCAGAACTAAGGTTCTGTGTGGATTACCGGGGACTGAATTCAGTGACCAAAACTGATGCACATCCGATCGCTAGGGCGGATGAACTTATTGACGGGCTGGGAGCTGCCCAATACTTGAGTACCTTTGACCTTACTTCAGGGTACTGGCAGATCTTCCTTACAGATGGAGCAAAGGAAAGGTCAGCCTTCTCCACGCCTGAGGGCCACTACCAGTTCTGCGTAATGCCCTTTGGGCTCAAGAACGCCCCTGCCACCTTTCAGCGGCTGGTGAACCAGGTCCTCTCTGGGATGGAGGCTTTCTCCGCTGCTTATCTGGATGACATTGCCGTCTTCAGCAGTAGTTGGGAGGACCATTTGTGTCACTTACAAGCTGTTCTTCAGGCCCTGAAACAGGCTGGCTTAACAATCAAGGCCAGTAAATGTCAGATCGGGCAGGGGTCGGTTGTGTACCTAGGCCACTTGGTGGGCTGGGGAACGGTGCAGCCCCTCCAGGCAAAGATTGAGGCTATCATGGCCTGGGAGCCCTCCAAGACCCAAACTGAGGTCCGAGCCTTCCTGGGCCTCACAGGTTACTACCGTCGCTTTGTGAAGGGGTATGGCACTATTGTGGCACCCTTGACTGACCTCACATCCAAGAAGCAACCACGACGGGTAGTCTGGACGGAGGCTTGCCAGCAAGCCTTTGATAAGTTGAAACAAGCAATGTGTGCAGCACCGGTCCTAAGGGCCCCAGATATTTCCAAAGAATTCATTGTTCAGACAGACGCATCAGAGCATGGCATTGGGGCGGTGCTATCGCAACTCAATGAAGAGGGTCTGGATCAACTGGTTGTCTTCCTATCCAGGAGACTGCTTCCAGGGGAACAGAAGTGGAGTGCAATTGAGCGGGAAGCCTTTTCTGTGATATGGGCTCTGAAGAAGTTGCGGCGATACCTGTTTGGCTCGCACTACCTGGTTCAGACCGACCATCGACCCCTTCGTTGGCTGATGCAAATGAAGGGGGAGAATCCCAGGCTGTTGAGATGGTCCATCTCCCTACAGGGAATGGAATTCCGGGTGGAACATCGGCCAGGAGTGGACCACGCCAACGCAGACGGTCTCTCCAGGTATTTCCGCCTTAGTGATATGGACTCCCAAGGGGTTGGGTAGCTCTCCCCACTTTCAGCTGGGGGGGACGCGTGTTAGACCTGTCAGCCCTTTGGGTGGTCCCTCCTATTATTTATTTATTTTTGTTCCCTTTCTGCCTCCTAACCTTTGTTTTTTTTTCATGTCCACTGGAATTTTTAGGTGTTGTCCTAGGGGTTAGGTACTCCTTAACCTTATAATTTTTTTAGGCCTAGATGCCTCCCTTTTCTCCAGAAAATGTAGTCCTACAAAATGGTGGCTGGTAACGGCCACAACTGATTACTTCAGGTACTGGCCCATAGACTCAAATTGGGAATCTAGAACCTTCTGGCCTAGCCTGGACACTTGGAGCAAGGGGTATAAAAGCCCAACTGTAGGGCGGCCATGTTGTCACACAGGGAGAGACAGCTGGAGTTCAGACTGTGGTATTAGGGGATAGGGGCGCTGAGGGGATTGACTTCTCTTAGGAGTTGCTGTCTTGTGGCTGCGGTTCCCCCCCTACCTATCGATCTGGCCCCGCTTAGATAAGCACCTGAGCCAGCTTCTTCAGAAACTGGCTCAGGTGTCACCACACTAAGGGAGAGGGACCGTCATATCCGTCTCTGAGCTCTAGTGGTGAGTGTAGCCTGGGGACACTGTCTGGTTGCATCTGATGAGTAGAGGCTGAGAAGATCCCCCGCCCTCTCTATCCAGCAAAATCTTGATTGATAGGGTTTCTATAAAGTTGTAACCCCGTTCACTTGCCCAGGATCACCGGTGCTGGGGAGCGCTGGGAGGTCATCCTGTCGCTGAACCCTGGGAACACCTCCGTAGGGGCCCCGCTGGGGAGAGTAAATGTCGCCTGTGACAACGGGCCGGGGCATCCTCCTGTGAGGCCCTGTGACTTCCGCCTAGCGTAAGGGGAAATTGGCAACCCGGCAATCACCTTGCTGAAGAGAATCTCGCTGTGGGGGCGTCGCCGAGGGTAGCGTTCCTCAAACTGCACAAGTCAAGTGGAGGGATGGCCTCTCTCCCAGAGTAGGCGGTGCCGCACCGAAGTGTCCCCTTTCCTGCGCAATCTCAGAGAAGGCAGCGTCGTGCTGAAGTGACTTCCCTTCTGCGCAGGTCCAGTGGGGGGGGGCTTGGCTTCATCGAGGAGACGCAGATCAACGACGGAACATCCCCTTGCGATCCGAAGAAGTTCCCCAGCCTCAGCCGACTCACCAAGTTGTCAACAGGGGCGGCCTCGCTTCTGTGAAGATCCAGTGTGTGGGCTTCTATTTCTGCCGGGAGTCTGACGGTGAGAACGGAGACTCCCTGTGGCAGTAAAAGAACAAGGAACAATTCTTCAAGCTACAAGTAAGCTGGCAATTGGGGCTCTTGCGGGACACAATCGTGGTGAGGTTACTAACGTGTCGAATGTCGATCTACCTCTCTGATCCCTGGTGATGAGGTAACAGGAGCCAGAGGTTCATAAACATTAAAAAGAACCATACTTCAGAAGCGAGAGTCTGGTTAAGCTTATAACGACTGTTTGACCTTGGATACCACGGAACAGAAGCCAGGGAATTGTGGGTTATCTGCTCAAGTACCAGAGTACTGGCCGTGAATAATACATGTTTTGTTTCACAGGGGATAACTGAATCTGGTTTCTATTGTATTAATGCCTGTACCAATCCTACTGAAAGGAACATGTGAGAATTTTACATTGCTGGGAAAAGGCACCAACCTGTTCCACTAAAAAGGGGGATGCTAATGAATATTGTCAAAATTGCAAGGTATCTTCCCGGGAACTATAGTACTAAGTGACAATTGCTGGGATCATTTATCCTGGAAGAAAAAGCGTATCATCAAATGCAATGTTTTGTTAAGTTTTCTTTTTATTGATGCAAAGAGACTGATGGGTAAATACTTGTTGTGAATAGTGACAAAACTGTCAGATGAAATAAGCGAGAGTATACAGAATTCTTTTATAAAAGTGAACCGTATTTTCCTAAACTGGTGTAGCGTTATTTTTTAATGGATGGACGCTGAGTTACTGTAGGGTGTGATGCAAGCTTTACACTTTTGCCTTTTGGTTTGACCTTCCTACTCTGTGCCAGGCTACCCTATGTGGTCTGGAGACCCCAGGTCCAACAAAAATTCAAGAGTGTGTGTTTGCTTAAATGTTATATGTATCGTTATGTCTTGTATGACATTTTTTTAAACAGAGGACAGCACAAATCACATAATTTACACGATACCGTTCACAAAGTTAAAAATATACCACAGAGAAAAAATATATCAAGTTTTTTGCTCACACAATTAGGGTGAAAATATGTCATGATAATATCAAAGAACACCTAGACTACTAATTATTTTTGCTTCTATCCTTCCAGATTGTCAAAATTAAGGAATTGTATATTTGCTCTATTAAAGAATATTACCAAGTAGGTATCGAACGAATGTCTTGCACAGAAGTATATTAATTCGAAACACCTAATAGGCCAGCAGCACTAGGCATTAGTCAGAGTGGTAACAGGGATCATTGTATTTGGTCCTGAAGAAGAAGCTTAGAGGTAGGCTTCAAAACATGTCGACCAGCGAGGGAGCTGCTCATTAAAGCTTTTTTTCCCTCCTTTTTCCCCCGTATTTGTTTTCAGTACCAGCTATAGGGAGCATTAAAGTAAAATGTTTCCATAAAGCCAGGTATTTTTTAAACTCACACATTCCTGACCCTTCCACTCTCACACCAATACACATAGTTTACTTCACTCCAAAGTGCTCCCAAGTATTCATCGGTTGTCTTGCACGTCCCGAAGTGCGGTGGGAAGAACACGATGATGATGAAGCATGCCACCAAATGATCTTTTGGTGGGTGAGGGTTATTTAAAAAAATTAAAAAAAGGTTATTGCTTTCCCATGCTAGTAACCAAACAGTTCACTGAGGCTAGACACTTTTTGGAAGGTTACCACTTTATTTAGCAAATTCTGAGTGGACTCTTTTTGTTTTTTCCTAACTTACAGAGGAGATTGAGTCCATGACTGATATATCTCTTTGCTTGCTTCTTTGTTTTTTGATCTGATGCGCATTTTTTTAACTATTACCTAAATAAGGGACTTTACCTGTTTCAGTATATTATTTTTATCTTGTATTCCCCTTTAGTAACTGATTCTGTGCCAAGACATGCACAATAAAGCTCAGCATGATCAAATTTTGATGAGGAGTTAGTCTCTGTACAGCAGGCATGTGCAGTGAATACAAACTCTGTTTGTACTACCTTACCCGACAGACATCTGCTAGATGAACCTCTTGAACATCCGTCTTAGATGCACGCATGCGCAGTGTTGACAACTCGATTTCATGTGTGCTTGCTGATGGTATATAAAGTGACCTGGAGAGCCCCAGCCGGTCACAGCTTACATACCGCCATGGGGTACCGATGGATAGGTGAGTGAAGGGCAGCGCGGCGCTCCGATTTGTGTTCCTTGTGAGTACATATGCCTGACATTCCAGCCGCTGTCACACATGGGCATGGGGCACTCCCGAATACTTGCCTTATGCCATTTTTAGTTTAATGGATCAGAACTGACATTCAAAAGTTTTGGGCACACATTTCCTCCCTTCCAATAGTAGATTATAGTGAACTGGGCACTTAAGGGTTCGGAGTGCGCATTGCCTCCCTTGCTTTCCTCACCTGCTGTGTCATCCATTGCGAGCCCATCTTTGGTTACGAGTGAAGACACAGTGTTCCAATGAAACTCGTGTAGACTGGACACTTCAGGAGCGAGATGTCAATATACCTCACCCGAGGCTTATTAGAAAGAGTTTTTTGACCTAATAATACGTGTTCCTGAGTATAGAGATTCTTACATTTTATTTTATATACTGATTTCAACACGATATTAAACCAAGACCTTTGCATACCTGAGTTGGATGATATGTTTAATCCATACGACCTTAGCATATCTGAGTTGGATGATATGTTTACTCCATGAGACACAAGAGAACTAGTTCCATGGGATACCACGTATAACTGTTTATACTTGCACACTTAGAGTATCTTTTACATTATGGCTGGCCAATACACCCAATGGCCTTCTTGCTCTATCATTCTGTTTCCTGGGGCATCCTATGATCACTGTTTAACTGATTGATACTAAGGAATTTGTTTTTTAGACAGTACCTTCAACTTATGATTGAGTGAATTCTTTCATTAACTCGGTTGTGTAGTGATCTGTTTTTACCTTGTCAACATTTTATGTCAGGAGTAGTGTCAACATAATGATGGTTATGCTTAACACCTTTACATGCCCTTTTTTACCGAGCAGGCCCCCTTCCCTGAGCTGTTGCCAGGTTGAGGTGAGGCTACTTTTGAATACACTTTGGGTAAGTGAATTCACAAACATTCTCATTTGCAAAATACATTGCAGAGATGGGGAGATAAGAATATCCCACATTTTCTCTTTATTGTGAGCATGTGTAGAGTGACAGACTCATTGTTTACCCACTGCCTTTTTGATTTTCTTCTCTATTAGGTACAACCAGTAAATCTGAAAAAAAATGCAGGATTACTGGTTTGCTATTAGAGCACTTATTATTTCACTGTTTGTTGGCAGCAGCATCCTTCTAGGTTCGACGAAAGCCTTGACACCACACGGGCAGCCGCGGGCCGTGGAGGGAGTTACGGTGGGGCAGGGAGGCGGGGAGGGGGCGGGGCAGGGTGGAGAGGGCTAAAAACCGGCACCTGGATAATTACAGCTAAGTAAACAATTTAAATAATAAAACGAATTTCGTAGCGCGCACTGCATCGCAAAATGCGATGCAGTGCGCACTACGAAATTCGTTTTATTAATCAAATTGTTTACTTACCTGTAATTATCCAGGTGCTGGTTTTTAGCCCTCTCCACCCTGCCCCTCCCTCTCCCCGCCTCCCTGCCCCACCGTAACTCCCTCCACGGCCCGCGGCTGCACACGGGTCGACTTGGCTGAAACATGTAGACCCCTTCATCCGACACATGCAGTTTAAATCCATACTGCAGGTGCTTTGTCTTTGACTCCTGTCAGCAGGAACAAGTCATTAAAAGTATATATTTTAGTTCCTGTTTGTCAGTTTTAAATTCACCACCATCATGGTTTGATATGTCTGTTGCGCTGCACCCTCACCACTACTTTTCAACAACTCTCATCTGGTGGATTTAGTATTTCCTGAGTAGAGTTGGAATACAAAAAACATCCCTGAGCTCCTTCCTCTCAAAGAGGGAGTTGTAGCCCTTGGTGGGACTAGGTATTCCCACCAGGAGGAGAATCCCAGATGATGAAGCAAGCCACCTTTGATGGGGTGAGGGATTTCGTTCTGTAAGGGATTTTCCCACAGCTTGTTGCGTGATATTTCGTTTGTCACTCTACATGCCCACGTCGTAATTTTAGATCCAATGATTTTTTGTGGTAATGCTCAGTAGTAGCCAGGCTGAAGCCTTCTGCAGCCTCTGTAACATCTGGAGAAGTCTTTTTCGATATTTCCAAATAGGGCATTGCCATAATCCAGTCTGGATAAGGCTAATGCTGTACAAACAGTTTTCTGGAGATTGGATGGAATAGAATGGTAGATCTTCCTAATGATCTTCAGAGTGTAAAAAACAGAAGACACAAGAGCATTGATCTGATCTTCGAAATGTAGTTTATTGTCGAGGACTATAGCCAAATTTCTCACTTTCTTTACAAGCCTGGGTAGAGAGCCCAATTCCGTAGGCCACCAATTTGGTGACCAAAACGAGATGTCATTTCCCAAAAGAACCACTTCCGTTTTATTGGAATTAAGCATTAAACAATTGACTTTCATCCAGTTGTCAATTTGCGCCATACAGAAGATGAAATGTACAGCATATTTGAGAACAGAGAAGCCAAAGGATCTCATAAATCTTACCAGTGGCGTCACATAAAGATTAAAACGGGTAGTGTTCAACAAAGAGGACTACCGTATCTTTCCTGGCAGACTAAACTGGTTGGAGGTAAATTCTGGCATCACAACGTGTTGTTCCCTTAATAAAAGGAAGGATTTAAATATCCTGAGGGCAGAGTGTCTAATACCAAGCTCCACAAGCCTATCAATCAAGATGTCAAGATTTACAATGTCGAAGGCTGCCAAGAGATCCAGTAGGGTCAGAGCAGCCATTCCATCTCCATCGAAAATGGACCTGAGTTCTTTCGATGCCACAATTAGAACTGTCTCAGTTCTGTGCGCACATTTAAAACCAAATTGTCTCGGGTATAGAAGCTTGTTGATATTAATAAAAGAGGCCAGTTCCATGTTGAGTGTCTTTTCTAAACCTTTGGATGGAAAGGGTAGTTGAGAAATGGTCCTATAACTACTAGCTCTTGTGGGTTAAGACTGGATATGTTGTATTAAAGGGAGGATGGCCGCATCTTCCAATATACTTGAAATTGTCCTGTTTTAATTATTTCATTAAAAATGATTGTCAGTAGACTGGGACAATTTCTGGTGCAATATGTAGAATCTTGGGTTTAGAACCTGCTCAGCACTAAAAGGGAGAATGATTCCAGCACTACAGGAGTTTAGGATCTGTCACTTACTTTCTCATTAGTTAGAAAAGGGTTGAAAAAGGGAAACATCCTTTTCAACACAACTTTTACCACGCAGTGCCTTTACGACGCAACTTTTACAATGCAAACCATTACAACGCATTGCGCTGGGGGGCGCTCTAGGATAGGGAATAAGTTTAATTTACTATCCAACACCTTCCCTAGTGTCCACGGGGACTGGAGTTGGAATAGTAAATTAAACTATTCACTATCCAGCACCCCAAAGCGCTATGTGTTGTAAAGGTTTGCGTTGTAAAAACCGCGTTGTAAAGGCATGCGTGGTAAAAGCATGCGTTGTAATGTCATACATCCGTTGAAAACATTTTTCAGTTTAGACAGGAAGAAATTTGACAGTGAATTGCAAAAAGTTTGACTATAGTTTTTGTTGATGGGAACAGGTACTTTTGCTTAGCTTTTTACTGTAGTGAATAGTTCTTTACTAGAGTTCTTAAATTGTAAGGTCAGATTGGAGAAGTAATTCATTTTTTCCTCCAATATTATTTTTTTGTAGTCTGCAGTTTATTGCACATAGATTTCCCAGCCTTGTGGGTCATAGTTAGATCTCTATATCCGCTCTTCCTCCCGCAGAGCTGTTTCTGTAATCTAAGCCTTTCAGAGAACCAAGGTTCTGAGGGAGTTTTTCTGCGGATGTAGAAAGTTTTTAATAGTGCAAGTTATTCTATTCCCGCACTAATCTAATTAGAGTAATTTTGTACTGCTGAATTGAAATCTATCATATAGCAAGGCATAGTGTTTGATAGTAATGACTGGAATTTTACAGGGTCAGTGTAGCGCCCGGCACGTCCTCTACTAATGGAGGGGATAGCCTCATTTCAGGGTTGTGAGTGGGGGATGCTAACTTTGAGCATCACTGCTTTGTGAACTTTCCAAATTAAACGTAGCCGGTCTGTAACCTGAGAAAATGAATTCCTCGAAAAAAAGCCATCTAATATGTGGCCTGCAGAATGTGTAGGGAAGTTTACCGTCTGTGTAGACCTAAGCTGGTCGAAGTATCTTTCAAGTAAGCTGTGTCTTGATATCAGTCTTCTCTGGGTGAAAATTAAAATCTCCCAACAGCAAGAAGTCTGAGGAAGTAGTACTAGATTCAAGGAATGGGCTTATGCTTTTGATGAAGGAGGTTCTGGTTCCTCGAGGGGGATAGACCAGAACACCTTTAAAGGTATAATTTAAAGCTATCATTTTTAGTGAGCTCTATTGAGAGGGTTTTGCACTCCAAACCGCTCCTGGATGAAGAGGCTGAGGCTCAGAGATTTTCCCTGAACACAATGGCCCGCCCTCCCTCGCTTTCCGATCTTATCATATCAAAGAATCGATTGACCTGGTGGAATAGCTTGGGCCAGTTCAGTGCCAGATGTTTGGTCCATCCAAGCATTAGTAACAAAAGTAATGTCAGGCAAATGTTCTCCTAAAAATACAGCGAAGTCCAGTTTGTGCTCAACTAACAATCTAGTGTTGAGCAGAGTACACCTGAATGTCTGATGTGAGGCAACTCAAGGGGCCGGATCAGGGCTCCCAGAGTTCCTGTCTTGGATAGTGTAATTTGTGAGGGTGAGAATACAAAAGGCCCAGTGGGCGGGACCAAGATGTGTTTTGAAGATAGTACAGCATGCACTCTTACCTGTGGTTTTAAGTGCTATCAGTTCCTTCGTAGAATACCTTAGTAATGGAGGCATTACAGGTGCAAAGCAAGAAGAGGTTCCAGTGCCTGGCATGATCCGGGCATGGACAGGCGCAGACAGGCTTGCCTAAGGCGCGACTGTGGCACGTCCACTGCGTGGATGCACAGAGTGGTTGATTAAATAGCCTGTCATCAGGGGGTGTGTCCAGGAGTGAAGGGAGAAGCGCTGCTCAGAGCACAAACCAATATATGTGTGGGCAAATGATAACTGAAACTAGGGTCCAGCAACCCCTCTGATTAATTACAGGCTCCCCTGAGGAGTACTGGTAACATAAAGTGCAATTAAAATAAGCTGGAGAAATGTTAAACAATAAAATGAATAAAACATAGAGTCTGCAGCCTTCTCGATATGGTGCAGAGAGCCAGACACCTCCAGTAAAAATGGCACACTTGTGCCTACAAGGAAAGTAAAAGAGCAGTAAGCTTTGCTTTAGTTCAAAGCGTCCAACCTAATGGCAGAAGCTGTCAAGACACACAGAGGCAGATTAAATAGCCTGTCATCAGGAGATCTGACCAGGATTGAAGGAAGGAGCACTGCTCAGCACACAAATGAAATCAGATGAGGGCAAATGAAAAATGAAACTCCGGTCCAGCAAACCTTCTGATTCATCAAAGGTTCCCCTGAAGAATAATCAGTACTGGTAGCCTAAAATGCAATTAAAATAAGTGGGAGAAATGTTAAACAATACAATTATTAAAGGACAGAGGCCTCAGCCTTCCCAGTATAGTGCCCGGAACCAGGTACCTTCAGTAAAAAAGGCACACTCATGCCCACAAGGAAAGTAAAAGAACAGCGAGCATTGCTTTAGTTCAAAGCTTCCAACCTAATGGCAAAAGTTGTGTGGATGCGCAGATTGGCAGGTTAATTTTCTTACCTGAGCAACTACTGTCCTTGCATACTCAAACTCTAAAAGGCCCTATCAATAGGGCCCCACAGCACACCCATTCTGCAGCTTCTATTAGCATTCATCTTCAGGCTCACAGATTCTTGTCCCAGGCACCTGGACTTTCTCTTTGAAGCTCCATCAGATCTGTGGCACCCCCTAAAATAACAACAAGTGCCCTCTTGTCAGGAAAATGCCAAACATGTCAGGAATCCTACAAAAAGCCATCTTTGGAGCTGAAAAGGAATTTAAGAATAATGAATTCAGCAATCAGCCTGCCACCCTTTCCAAATTAGTTTAATCTGATTTGAACAGAGCTAAATTCTCTCCTCAATTAGTTCCATGTGAACAGCTTTGTAATAAACTTAGTACATGTGTTCTGACTAAATTAAAAAAATCTGCACATCTCTGGCTGCAATCTATACCACAGCTTGATAGCAACTCTGTTAGACCTGACATCTTTGGCGTGGTTTCTTTGTGTCTTGTTTTTTGCTTTCTTACCTTCTGTTTTGCTAACTTCATTTTTGCTTGGTTTAGGATTCTGGGCACTTTACCACTACTGACCAGTGTTAAAGTGCACCTGCTCTGTCCCTAAAACATGGTACAATTGGCTTATCAACAAGTGGTATATTTAATTTACTTATAAGTCCCCGGGAAAGTGCACTACATGTCTCTAGGGCATGCATAATAAATGCTACTAGTCGGCCTGTAGCACTAATTGTGCCAACCACTTCAGTAGCCCTTTAAACATGTCTCAGGCTTGCCACTGCAGAACCTGTGTGTGCAGTTTTAAATTGGCATGTTGACCTGCAAGCTAACCCACGTGTCAGGCCCAAACCTTCCTTTTTAAAACACACAAGTCAACTTTCAGGTAGGCGCTAGGCAGACACAAGGGCAGGGTGCAGTGTATTCAAAAAGTTCCACATGTACATTTAAGTTTTACATGTCCAGGTAGTGAACATATCTTACATTAACTTTTCACTACTGTAATTCCTATCGTTGCCATAGGTTAACATTGGGATTACCATATCCATTTTATAAGTGTAATATCCAATTGGGACAAGATTGAAATTTGAAGTTTGGTGTCTCTGGACTCACAATTTAAAATCACAACTCATGGTGATGTTATAATTTAAATTTAAAGTCTGAAAATGTCACTTTTAGAAAGTTGTCATTTTCTTACTTTAACCATTCTGTGCCTCTGCCTGTCTATGAATACATGTCTGGGGTGGGTGACAGCTGGACTTTGTGTATTCCCTCTTGACAGTCACAAACTAAGCGAGATGGGGTGTGACATTCACATCTTAATGACCCATCACCAGGCTGATGGGTCTTCCTTGGCTAGGTGGGAGGGAGGAGTTGACACTTGCACCTGAATAGGGCTATGTCTGTCCCCACACAAAGAGCTGCACACCCCCTGTAGTAGTCTGGAGCCAGGCAGGTAGGGCAGGGACGTTGTTTTTTCAAAGGCCTCTTTGAAGTCTCCCCCACTTCAAAGGAACACATGGGTTTAAGTATTGGACCCCTGACACCACCAACCCAGTACTCTCTGGTCCTAAGGACAATCTACCAGGAAGAAATACTACCCTGCTACTGAAAGGACTATCACTCTGCTGTACTCTACCAGATTTGCTGGACTCCTGCTCTGCTGTGCCTGCCCGCCTGCTTGCTGCCCCTTGCCTGTTGATAAGAAGGACTGGACCTGACTCTCTATATCCCAAGAACCAAGTGACTCCAAGGGCTTGCCTACTGTTCTGAAGTCTGAGGGTCCTCATAGACTCCATTCAACTCTGCGTTAGCTGCTGGATTCTGCCAACTATGAGTCCTGCTTGGCCAATCAAGTCTTTGGTCTTCAAGAGGGGTTCTGTAGATGTTTTCTCTAAAAACCTATGCATTGCCTGCTTTGCACTGGTCGGCACCAATGTATTCGCCTTCGAGGAAGTACCGCTTCCGAGACTCCCTAGCATTGACAGCGGGGTTGGACAATGACACAGCACCTTCATCGTAATGAGCCAGACGACGACACAGGACTCCACTTGGTGACTCAATGATGTCACAATGTCTTCATAATAAAGAGTTCCATGACAATGCCGGAAGTGACTGCAAGGCTCATTGATGAAGCAGTGCCTTTATTGTAAAGGGGTTTGACAACAAATTGAGACCAACTGCATGACTCGGAACCAGCGCAGTTGTTTCTCAAGGTCGACACATGCTCCAGAAAGGTACTATTTCAGCTGCACCTGTGTGACTTCTGTATCCTACCCATGCTCCATCTTGTTCAGCATGACTTTTTAGATTTGACCCAGTGTATGTGACCTCAAGTAATCCTTAGGCGCTATTGATCTTTATGGACTATTTTTCAATGTAATCTTTAAAAATTCATAACTCTGGTTGTACTTATTGGTTTTATGTTGTTTTGGTCTTGTTTTGTTCATTAAAGCATATGCTTCTAACTTGGTGTGGAGTATTTTAGTGTGGTGTTTTTGACTGAATTTCTGTACTAAGTGTTACACAAATACTTTACACATTGCCTCTAAAGTTAATCCTGACTCCTCAGTGCAAACCTACCAGAGGGTGAGCACATGTTAATTTAGGGTGTGTTATATGACTTACCCTGACTATAGCGGGGGTCCCTTCTCGGACAGGGTGCATACTTCTGCCAACTAGAGACCCCATTTCTAACAAATTCCTTCTTGAATGATTCTTATTAAAGGTCAGCAGTATTTTCTCTCATTGAGAGACTGCTGTTGAAGATTTCCTCACACTGAGCTAAATGAAAAACTAATGACTCATTGGAGATATTACCCCTAGCTTTGCTGTTGAAACAACATGCTTTACTCTTTGCGCCTAACATAAGCTATCTTATCAGCCTGTTCATCGGGAGTCTTAAATGCCTCGCCACTCTGAAAGAAGGCCTACCTACACTTCTCTTGAAGAACAACAATCTTTTCATTTGGGAGGGGAGGAGAACAAGGTGACCAGCTAGAGGGCCCGTCGAGTGGGTTCTCTTTATGCGAGGCTGGAAGGGAGTTGTTGCAGTCTGACTTGAAGGTCAGAGTAGCAGACTAACCTGGTATTAATTAGATCCCAGTGTCATGCGTTGTGCAGTGAGTGCATGAAGGGTTTGGTTCCCCTACAACCCTCATGGACAAACGATGCAGGTTCCAATGAGGGGTAGGCTAACGCTGAGCAATGGCTGTGGGCCATGTTTCTATACATCCCTAGATAAGTTAATAAAACATTACTCCGGTGCTACCTTGGCATGGAACCACCAGCCCCCTGAGTATACAGCACTCATTAACATGTGCAGCGCCACCAGCACCCTGGGTAGACAACATTTTCAGCGCAGTCACTGAACGCATTAATTGCAAGAGCCTAGTTTTCTCCTTATTTGTAGCGTTAAACTAACTGGCACCCATGATAACTCAGGCGGAAGAATTATATTTCAAAACAGGAGTGTATCCTCTGCCATAAAGTAGACAGCGGTGAGCTACTACCCTCCGGCGGATGCGCATGTGCAGAACAGGAGACACTTCGCCCCTCGCCTGCACATGCACTTTGACCACACGCCGGCACTGTACTATCTGGCGTGCTCCGGGTCCAGCGGTCAAATCCAACTCACGGCCCGGATAGACCATATATGGGCAGCCCACTCCCTTCCGTTTTTCAGGCAATTAACGCTTAATAGATTCTACGATCGGATATATAAAGCGTGAAATTCAGTCCAACCTTCATTCACAGTGGAGCCACGTTGGGGCAACAAGGCATAGGAATTTCCCTCGTAACCGTGAGTACTAGAGCTGGTAACGACGTGCAGAATCTCAACTCTGTAAGTGAACGATCTGAGCGTTATTTCTTACTTTACAGGGTGCAGATTAGCACGACAGTCCCCCAACGATAGGAGGCTCATGAGGCATACCAGATTGTGGTAACAAGTATGAACTAAAGACAACTTTACTATTCTCCTCAAATTAACAGGTCCCCAGAGCTACAATGGTTAAACAAATAGAGCAAATAGAGCATGTGGTTTATGTTCTGTGTATTGTATGTCCTGTCTTCGTTCTTTTTTTTCAGGGTGCACCTTCACTATTAGGATGACAAAATTTGTCTAGTAGCTGCTGCCCACAAACCTTTTTCCCTAGGTCACTATACCAGGAGTAATGGAATATTATTTTTCTTTTTCTTGTGTTCTTTCCTCAGGTTCGCTAATTGAAGAAACCTTCATGACAAGTAATTTAGGCACATTTTAGCCTTGTCTTAAAACTATCAATTTTCTGTAAAATACAGTCTTTTTTGTAGGAAAACGTGAGTAAGGTGGGGATTTGTGCACCCCGTCCTGAAGAAGGAGTTCCATTCCGAAACATGTTGACGCACACATGAGGTGATGTACATTGCACTACATAAAAACTTCTAAAATCACCCTTTTAATAGCACCAGCCTGGGGGTCTATTAAACATTTTTTAGAGTCTACCCCACGAGCCAGGTACTTTTTAACCCTCACTTAAGTCACTTCGAACCCCACCACTCACTCAATTTCATAAATACCTCACATGCACCCCACATAGTCATTGTGCAAAAGTGCTCCCGCATAGTCATAGGTAGTAGCACGCCACACCCCGTAGAGGGGTGCGAAGACCCCAATGATGAAGCATGACACCAAGGGTCCTTTTGGTGTGTGAGGGGTATTTAAAGAACACTACGTGCTCCCCACCATTGTAGGGACCACCCACACCCACCTGTGGATTCTCTATTTTTATATAATTCTGCTAAGGGAGAACAAATCCACCCCGTCTCTATCTCTCTCTCTCTCCCCTTATGTTATTTTTGGTTGACTTTTAGAAGTTGGCATTTCTGTGTGCTATGTGTCTGCCTGCCTGATGTGAATTGCATGTCTGGCTTTTGAGTGACAAGGGCTGGTGTGGTGTGTGTGGCTCCCGGAGGGGCAGGGTGAGTCAGCGCTAGGCTGAGTGGGACATCTGCATTTGGAGTGGTGGGAAGAGAAGTCCATAGGCCCTAAATAGGGTGGTGCCTGCTGTAGTACATGCTGGCTCCGCCCTCTATGGTGTGTCCAATGATGAGCCCCCACCTGACAAAGGAGAAGAGGAGCCTTGTAAACAAAGTGCTCCAATTCCCCCTGAACCAGTTACATCTGGTTCCCCTAAAGCCATGTACTGCAGACAATGGAAAATGTACTATAAAAATAGGGGCTGTGACCCCATGGAAGTTTGTGGTTCCTGTGCTTAGGGGGCTTGCTGCTGCTGGGCCTCAGGAGGAACCGCCACAAGGGACTGCCTCCCTGCTGGAGGGTCCTGTGATCTGGCCAGCCTGGGCCCAGCCTTGTGCCCCCAAACTGTGGCTGCTAGCGCCTCGTGAGTACTATATCTTTATTACTGGAGCCCCTAGCGAGGAGGTCTCCAATCCTGCCAAGGAAAAGTGGAGCGCATGGGCCTGCAGCACTGGGCTGCAAAACAGCCTCAAGGGAATCCCGGCATGGGGATTCCCCCACACTGTCTCCAAGTGGAGTGGGAGCCCACCCTGCATAGTGAGCTGCTCTGCTTATTGCCAGCGGGTGCCCACCCCGCTTGTGTGCCGATTTTGAGTGGCGGGAGCCCACCCCGCCTTGTTGTTTGGTTGGTGGGAGCCCACTCCTTGTTTGCAAAGATCTAGGGAGCATCACCGCCGCGGCCCGAGCTCAACGTCAGGCTGACATTGCCTGTTTGTGGGCGTGGTGCAGAGCCTTGCCCCAGGAAGCGGAGAAGGGGGGCCGGAAGGGATGCGCCGGCCAGAAGAAAGGCGGTCTTGGGCCTGTGGTCCAGGAAGCACCGAAAACGGAGACCCAGGCGGGTGCCTACCTTGCTCTGGGATGTGCCCAGGAGTGAAGCGGGAGCCCACCCCCCGTTTCGCCACCAAGAATGACTGCCGCGATCCGGAGAGAAGGTAGCGCAGCCAACAGGAAGTCAGGCAAGCCACCTGACTGTGGGTGGGGCCTGCCGTCTGCCGTACGGAACCTCGCGGGCTCCAAGTCAAAGTCCAGAGTCAGCTGGAAGGTACGAGATAGCCCCGCACACACGCACTGCAGCGAGACCTGAAGAGGATTGAAGAAAGGTCCCGGGAGTGGGCCTGCCAGGCGGTCAGTGGAGGGCCTGCTTCAGCCCTCCTAGGAGAGTCCCAGTGAGTGGGGGGCAGAGCGAAGCCGTGTTGGTGCCCCCGGAGGCATTGTAGTACCTGTGCTGCATTCTTTTTGGGGCTTCCAAGGCACTGTGGTGCCTGTGTTTTTGTCATCCTCACAGCTGCGCCGCCATCACGGGCAGCTGCAACATTGGGACACACTTGTTCCGAGAGTCCCAGAGAGGGGGAAATAAGGCCAGGAGCGCCAGTGCCCATTTTATGCTTCAGTTGCGCCGCTGTAGCGGGCAATTGCAATGTGGGGGAAATTTTACTCAGAGTCCCAGAGGGCCCTAAGGGCACAGTTGTGCCAGGCCTCATTTTCACAGCTGTACAGCACTTAGGGGCCCATTATGATCGCGGACGGACTTGAGTCCGTCCGCGACCATAGAGAAGGAGGGAACCTCCGCATGGCATGCGGAGTTCCCTCCTGTCCAATTAGGATGTGACCGCCACCCTGGCGGTCACATCCTCTATTTTTACCATTGCGTCGGGTGCGACTTCAAGCTGCACCCGCCGCAATGGTAAAAATGCATATATTGCATTTGTATGCAGAAAGCGGCAGCCACCGTGCGGTGCCTGCCGATTTCTGCATACATAGGTACCCCCGATGTGCACCCCCCACCCCCTCTTCACCCAGGGGGCTGCAACGGGCCCCCGCAGTGAAGTTCCACATGCTTTTCCACAGCGGAAAACCAGCCGCGGAAAAGCATTTTTTAAAGCTCATCCTAATATGGCTGGCGGTGTCTGAGAGACACCGCCACCATATTAGAGCTTTTCCGCCGCGGTTGTAAGCCAACCGCGGCGGAAAAGCTGCGGATGGAAACCAGGACCCACCAGCCATCCTAATGTGGCGGTGGGTCTTTGGTGGGTCCGCTGCGGTTTTTCTGCATCCTCCGGGCCGGCCCGGAGGATGCGGAAACACCGCAATCGTAATAGGCCCCTTAGTGGCAGCTGCAATATTTAGGCCTGCGCAATTGAGCACTTTTTGGGATTCTGCTGCATTGGCAGCCAGCCCTGACATTTCTGGACAGAGAGCATTTTTAGCCCGATAGGAAGGCCAGTTGGACTGGGGTCATTTTGTATTGTATTGTATTTATTGTATTGTATTTATTTCTTATACCGCGCAACTGCCACCCTACGGGTATCCTGGCGCCTGATAAGGATGTAGTTCGATGAAGCAACAATACAGGGTTAATTATGTCAGATGAAAAGGACAACCGAACACTATTTGATGGAGCCTGGCAATTAAACTTTGGCGAAGAGCCATGTTTTTAGACTCTTTCTGAATCCTAGCAAGGTGTCGATTTGCCTAATATTCTGGGGTAGCTCATTCCACAGCCTTGATGCCGAAGTACAGAAGGCTTTACCTCCCATCCTTGACCTCCTAATCCTGGTGTTGCTACCAGCCCCAGGCTGGAGGAGCGCAGGGACCTGGTAGGTTTATACCAAGTGAGCCTTTCCTGCAGTGGGATGGGTCCCATACTGTGTAATGCTCTATAAACGATACATAGAGACTTGAATACCACTCTGCTACCAATTGGCAGCCAGTGTAAGTCTCTGAGCGCCAGTGTGGTAGAGGAGCTACGGGGTCTGTTAAGTGCCAACTTGGCCACTATAGACTGGACTCTCTGGAGCCCCTGTAAGATGTAAAGGGGGGCTCCCAGGTATAAGGAATTACAATAGTCCAGTCTAGCCAGGATCACACTTCTGACCACTAGCGGTCTAGTCTCATCTGGCAGAAGGGGCAGGATCTGTCTGAGCGCTTTCAACAAACAGTAGCAGACACTGATGGTTTTATTGGTCTGCGAGGTCATTTGGAGATCGGCATCAAACATTACTCCTAAATTGCGCACGGTCTTAACTGGGATGCAGGGCTCAGCTCCCGGCGCAAGCCTGATCTCACAGGACGGTTGCTGGCTCAGTTTGACTGACGGGCAGTAAACTACTTCCGTCTTCCCCTCATTGAATTGGAGGGAATTTATTTTCAGCCATCTAGAGACCTTACTCATGCAATTCTGGAAGGTCTCCATGTTTACTGCCTGCTTTCCTTCTAAGGAGAACACCAATTGGGTATCGTCGGCATGGTTTATTAAATCGATCCCATATGATTTTATCATAGGGATCAAGGGCTGCAGATATAAATTAAAAAGAATCGGGCTAATCGAAGAACCTTGCGGTACTCCATGACAGACCAAAGACTTTGGAGAAGTAAAGGGGGCCAGGGTCACGGCCTGCTGTCTACCCATCAGGTAGGATTGTAGCCACTTTAAAGCCTTGCCTTTCACGCCCAGTTTCTCCAGCCTGCTTAACAGAACTGCATGGCTAACTGTGTCGAATGCGGCCGACATATCCAACAGCACAAGTACTGAGGAGTTGCCACTGTTGGCTCGCATTCGAAGAGTGTCCGACATGGTTGCCAATGCAGTTTCTGTTCCGTGTCCTGGGCGGAAGCCAAATTGGTCCTTGTCCAATAGGCAGTTGTCTTCCAGGTAGCTTGACAAGGACCTACCGACTAGTTTTTCCACGATCTTTATCGGGTAGGGCAGGAGAGATATGGGTCTAAAGTGTGCCGGGATGGTGGGATCTAGTGAAGGCTTTTTTAGCAGGGGAGTAACCACCGCGTGCTTCCATGCCTCCGGTACTACGCCTTCCTCAAGGGACTGATGACAGATCTGATGCATCCAGCGGAACAGCTCTGGCCCGTATTCCTTCCAGATCTTATGTGGAAGGGGGTCTAAAGGGGACCCTGATGACACACTATGTGCCAGGCTAAGGAAGAGCTCCTCTGTCAAAGGGGTAAAACTTTCCAATGATGATAAAACTATTGGTGGTTCCTCCTCCGCTAGCAGATCTGCCAGGTCATTACTACTAGCTCTATCCTCCTCCAACCCCCCACAATTTTTGCAATTTTTTCCTAAAAAAAAAATGGCGATCTCATTACACAGTTCTTGGGTTGCGACCACATTATTGCTCATGCAGGTGGGGTGTGAGAGGTCCCTTATGACATTAAAAAGGGTTTTGGTACTGTTGGATGATTGGAGGATAGTGGTGGCATAGAAGAGTGCCTTAGTTTTAGCAATGGCCCCTTTGTATTTTGCCTGCTCCACTTTCAGCAGTTGTTTGTCTGACTCTAAATAGCGTCTTCGCCATTTTCTTTCCGTCTGACGGCATTGGTTACGCAGGGATTTCAGCTCCTCAGTGAACCATGGGGGCTGATGGTTTCCTTTTGTTCTTTACATTTTTCAAAGGGGCAAGTCTATCCAGGGTATTTGTGATAAAATTACAGTATTCCCGATAGGTTAGATCTATTGGCCCCTCTGGGTCGTGGGATATCTCACTTGTAAATATAGGCTTTGATTTGTCCGTTAGTAGTTTAGCCCAGTTTCTCCCCTTCCTGTAAGTTACGGGGCCCTTAATTCCGTTCCCTTCAATGGGTGCGGAGATCTGGAAGTGAATCAGGGAATGATCAGTCCAGCACTGAGGTAAGATATCAATCATCTTAGTTTCAGTCTGGTTAGCAAAGATCAGGTCCAGAATATTACCACCTAAATGAGTGGGTTTGTGTACCAGCTGATCAAGGCCCCAATTACCACAGATATCATGTAGATCCTTCAGATGATTCCCCAGGGACCCGTTGTCCCAAAGATTAAAATCTCCCAGAATCATCAATCTAGAATGGGTCAAAGCAAGGGCAGCAATGGTATCGAACAGCGCCTGATATTGTGTATCCGCACCGGGCGGCCTATAGCAGATTATACCAGTCAAAATTCTACCTTTGGGTTCTTGCAGAGAGAACCCCAGTATTTCTATCCCCACTATTCCATCAATGTGTAGAGGGGAAAAATTCCATTTATTCTTATAAATCACCCCGAGTCCCGCACCTCTTCCTTGCGGCCTAGGTTTATGGAACAGATTATACCCTTCCGGGCATGCAAAACCCAGCTCTACTGAGGTGTCTGCACAGGTCCACGTTTCCGTGATAAAAAGGGCATCTAGATCCATATCATTTAACAAACTTGACAGCTCCTGGTGATGTTTAACCAGGGATCTGCTGTTAATCATCCCGCAATATAGAGTTATGATATTTGATGGTTGAGCTATTAGAGGTATCCCCCCTGTCCTCTTTCCTATATTCAATAACTCTTCCTTAGAGTACTTTAGTACAGCAGCATTCATGGCCCTTGGCCCGTCCGGTGCCCGGACGGGCACAGACGGGCTTTCCTCTGGCGCTCCTCCGGCGCTCCGCTGCGCGCGTGCGCTGCGCGCCTGCATATTGGCCCCCTAAATAGTGTGTGGCAGTGAGAGCACGGCAACACTAGAGCGCTACCCCCCGAGACGTCCAGGGAGAGTCTCAGAGCACCCACACCTAAAATGGCGGTCGGGAGTAGGCGGCTGGGGATTCACCAAAGTGGTGAGTGATGCTGTTTTTAGCAAAATTAAGGTGCAGGTAGTGCGGACGTGTGGAGAGCAAGGGCAGTGAGTATTAAACAATATAACAACACAACGAGTCAATTTTTACCACAAGTCAATTTTTAAAAGTTTTGCAAAGTATTACGACGATTTAAAAAATAGGCAACGTCCAGATACAATTTCTCCCTGCAGCAGCAAGACAATCCTAATCAGTACTCGGCGTGAGCCCGACTAGTCCCCTAAATAGAGTTTGCCGAGGAGAGCACGGCAACACTAGAGCACTACCCCCCGAGACGTCCAGGGAGCGTCTCAGAGCACCCACACCTAAGATGGCGGTCGGGAGTTTTAGGGTGTGATTGGGGTATACTGTGTTTATGCTGATGATGCTTATCCCCTAATGTGATTTATATGCCCTGATTTAGGCCCTAATGTGATGCTTATGACACAATGTGTTTATGTTTAGGAGGTTTATGCATAATGTGTTTATGCTGGTAAGGTCTATTGCGTAATGTGTTTATGCTAATGAGGTTTGGGGCCTAATGTGTTTTATTCCTACTGCTTCTGTCTAATGTCATGCTATGATATTTTAGGATGGTGTCTAATGCTAATGTGATAATGCTTAGGTCCTTATTGTACCAGTAGTTACTGGTTGTGCTTTACATTTACTTACTTGTTCTAATGGTTCTGACCATGGCCCGATTAGCCTGGTCATGTATATAAACCCCTGTGAATATTGCCAGTGCCAGTTGGCACAGTGTATACTGTGTGTTTATGTTTATAACAATACAAAGGCTATTTTGGATATAACCTTAGGTGGAGTTTCTTTTGTGGTGTGCCTAGTGTGTTGCTGCTGTGTGTGTGTGTTGCGCAAACTCTTTACACATTGCCTCTGAGATAAGCCTGACTGCTCATGCCAAGCTACCAAGGGGGTGTGCAGGGGTTATCCTCAGTATGTAACTCCCTTGCCATGACTAAAGTGGTGGTTTCGGCCTGGCTATGGCGCAACCCTTAGCCAACCACAAATCACGGGGTATATTATCAAGGGGTTTTATCTCCGCTTTTTTGGCTTTAAAAGCCAAGAAAGCGGAGATAAAATTATCTCCCTATTACCAAGCTGTCGCTAACACCAGTTAGCGACAGCTAATAGGAGATAGCGACCATCATGGGCCCCACTTTGCATGTCAGTGATATTTATCACTAATGATATGCAAAGTGGGCGTGCCAAGATGTTAGCGACTGGAAACAGTCGCTAACATCGCTATCTCCTATTACCAACTTTTGGAGATATTTGCGCTAAGGGCGAATATCTCCAAAAGCTAACACCTGCCCTGAGCAGTTCTTAGCCATGTTATCCAATGGGAGGTGGATAACATGGCTAAGAGCATTTGCTCGATAATGCATGAATATCGCTGACTTTTCAGCGATATTCATGCATTGCGGGCCTTTTTTATCGCATTTGCGATAAACCTTGCTAATAGCAAGGTTTATCTGCGATAAAAATCGCCGATGTGCGGCGATAATTTTTGTCTCTAAACAAGTTAGAGACAAAAATTATCGCTAGTTGTTGATAATATACCCCCACATTTCTAACAGTACTCCACACAGTATCCTTAGAGCGTGGGCGAAAGTTTACATTAGGCACCCAAGGTTTTAAAGATGGAAAGGCCCACAGATATCAATAAGTCCACTGGCTGAGATCAATGAGAACTGGGGCAAAGACATTCAGAGGAACAGAAAGAAATGGCTGGAGTGGGGGGCAGACAATGAGACAATTGAAGAGACAGGACCCCCTACAAATATCTGTAATCCAGATCCAGAGAGTGTGTGCAAATCTATAATAAAATCTTGATTCTTTAGCTTAAGAACGCTGGCCTTAAAGGAAACAGTATCGGAACAAAAAGCTTCAATCCCAACTGATAGAGAGGAGATTAGGATTATAAAACGCAGGGAGAGAGAGCTCCCAGAGAAACCTGAGACATTACAGAATAGCGTAAGAAGAAATAATTTAAGAATCCTGAATGGGCCGGAGGGGGCTGAAGGGGAGGATACTAAAATGTTTATTGTGGTTTTACTCAAGGCAGGAGGAGTATTAGAAGACTCAGAGGAAGAACGTACAAGAGATACTCACAGGGTGCATTGAGACAATTCAGGAAACATCCTGAAAGAAGAAAGTCAATGAAGATTTTGGTGAACCTCCTCACATACTCTGTAAAAGAGCAAATTTTGGCTAGAGCTTTGAAGCAGAAATCCTTGGAAGGTAGTGGATTCACATTTGAGGTAAGACATGATCTTTCACATACCACTTTGAATAGAAAGAGGGAGTTGGGGAAGCGAATAGAAGAATTCAAGAATGTAGGTGCCACAGCCCAATTGAGATTTCCAGCTATACTACCAGTAATGCATAACAATAAGATGCCTACCATAAGGGAACATAGGTCAACAGATTACCTGATCAATTTGGTAATGAAGGGAATTCTTAGTTTACAATCTATTCAGTTTAGTATATTTTGGCATGGTAACGGGTATGCAGTTAGAAGCCATTAGGGGTCAATCTGCTAGTTATCTTCCTTCTTCAGACTCATTCTTTATTTCTCCATCTTTTTGTCTACCCAACGAGTACTCCAAGGGCTTCTTTAGGCCATGAGAGCATGAAAGCATGGGAGCATTCTCTGGGGAAGGGGTTTGAAGAGAGAGGGCTGGGTGCTGTAAATAGGGTGGTGCTCAAAGGGAAAAAGAAATAAAAGGTACTCAGACATCTCTTTCAAAGTCCACTGTTGTGCAAATTACAGCCCTGAGTAACACTATAGCTAATTATAAGTAGATTTTAGAATTTGGGCCGAGATAGTACCAATTCACATTCTACCATGGAATGGTGACGAACTTAAGATGGTCAAGTGATGAGCAAGATGAATCCAGTATTTAAGGGGTTCAACTACACATATTATCATCTTACATGAAACCCATTTAACTAGAAAGGAATGTCTGGAGTTGTTTAGTAAAAAGAAATGGGTTAGACAAGTAGTTGGTACTGATTGAAGCAGCCATACAAAAGAGGTAGCTATCTTAATAAAACAACGGACAGAGGTATTAAAAGTAGAGAATGAGACAGATAACATGGGCAGATGAGCTATTGCTAGTTTACAATTGTACAATAGAATATATACCTTGGTGGGATATTATTGGCCTAATGTGGAGAATATTGAATCCCTCAAAATGGTCTTCAAAAAATTCCTAGCATTTTTGGCCCTTAATCTAAGGCCATAATAGGCCATAGATTTTAATTTAATTATGGATAATAGCTTAGATGAATCAAATAATAGCAGGCTAAAATGTTTTCTAAAATGTAACTATACCCCAAGAAGATGATGACCCTGAAACCTTTAATAATAAAAAAGTATGGTCATTCAACCATGATAGATTGTGTTCTAGTTGACCAAGGGATATGCAACGATATTAAGGAGATTAAGCATGTAACAGCTCACCTATCTGACCATGCAATGGGTATCTTAGAGATGGAACCAATTGATAGATGATAATCACAGAGGTGAACCCTAGACCATTCTCGTCTGTTAGATGAGGAGGGCATTGACCATTTGAGAAAGGAACCGAAGAATATATGAATGTAAATGTAAGATCAGCCCCCTTCAGTGTAGTTTGGTATGCATTTAAGACATTTATGAGTGGGAAGTTCATTAGCAGAGCTGCCTAGAAGATCAAGAAATATAGTAGAGAGATTGAGGAACTAGAGGGGGGATGAGCCTGCCAGAGAGGCAACTATTGGGTCGGCAACAGATGGTCAACAATAAATCAATATTTGAGAGAAAAGTGCAGGAGAGGAAGGATTGGCTCTCGTTAATATTGGAGACAATGGGTAAAAGCAAGATAGGAGGCAAGTAGGATGGCACACTTTGAGTATGGGGAAAGTGCTGGGAAGCTGTTGGCTTGGAAAACCAAAATAGATCAAGTCAGTAATGTGGTGAAGGTGGAAAAGGATGACAGGACAGATTTATATGTCTGAAATGCCCAAGACATTGATAAACTGTTGTTAACTTCTTCAGGGAGCTATATACGGAGAACCAGATAACCACAAAGTAAAAGATTGATGAGTGATTGGAGAGAGACCAGTTAAACAAGCTTACTTAGGATCAGAAGGTAAAGTTAGATCAAGATATTGCGCAACATGAAATCTGGCAGGCAGTTATTTATAGTAGGAGAGGGAAACAGATGATTTTGCTAATGAGTTCTTTAAATTATTGGGAGACACAGGATTTCCTATTATGACTAGGCTGTTCAGGGAAATTCTAGAAAATGGGCATCATTGCTTGAATCATGGGGAAAAGCTGTTGTTACTTCCTAGTCATTGAGAGTCGTATATGCCCATATCACTTTTGAATAGTAATTACAACATTTTTGCCAACATCCTTGCCAAAAGGTTCACATTAGGTGGCGAGTAATTTAGTTCATAAGTATCACAAGAGCTTTATGAAGGGGAGCTAACTCATGGGCTTATATGCCTAATAGCGCTGGCTACCACTTTTAAAGTCCCACTTGCTGTCCTCACACTGGATGCCACCAAAGCCTTTGGTAGGGTTAATTGATCCTACTTGAACGAAATTCTAAAATTATATAACCTTGGAGATATTATTTAGAGAGTATTTTAGTTGATATATTCGAACCCCTCTGCCAGAATCCTCATAAATTTTAGACTAGCATCACAGTTCAAAATTACAATAGGAACAAAGCAGGTATGTCCCCTTTTCCTACTGTTGTTTAATTTGTACATCAAACTATTGGCGTGGAAGTTGAGGGGAGCGCATACGATAAGAGCTTTTAAGTATGATATATCGGAAAAAAAGGTTTCCCTGTATGCAGAAGGCTTGATGATTTACATAGCTGTCCTACAATCTGCTCTCCTAGGGATTGAATGACTGGTATCAGACTTTGGCAAGGTGTTGGGGTATGAAGTAAACACTTAGAAAATAGAAAGAATGGCCTGGAATATGGAGAGGATCACCCAAGCAGTCCAAAGTGAGATGAGACATCTAGGTATAAAAATCACGCAAGATGTGGCTAAAATTGCAGAAGTCAATTTAAAAAATGTAATGAAACACACAGGCGGCATGTTAAATAGTTGGTCCCACCTACCAGTAACAACCAGGCCAATTTGGTAAAATTGCATATCCTGCCAAAATTATTTTCTTTTCAATACAATTCTCTTATATTTTAGAAAAGAGTATTTGGGGAAGTTACAAGGTAATGTTAACGCATTTATTTGGGCATCAAAGGGAGCAAGAATTTCATGGAAAAAGTTGTGCAGAAGGCTAGATTTTGGAGGGGTCTCACTGCCAGACTTTCAGATTGATGCATGGGCTTTCCAGTTGAAAAACTGTAGGTGCTTACTGAAAAAAGCAGCTAGCTGTGAGAATCTTTCCAATCTTATTGTTGAAGGATATTAGAAGGGATGAATCCCACTTCTTTTTTTTATTTTTTATTTTTTATTGAGCGGAACAGAAACCAGGTACAGGACGGATAAAAACCAATCTTTAAAATAATGGAGAGAAGTCGCAAGAAAAATACAGCTTCTTCTAAAAACCACAAACAATCAAGCAGTCAATGTAGCTATTACTTCATAGACGAAAAGAGTGCAAAGTCCATATTTTGCTTTTCCAATCTAATGTGCAAGTATACAAACCATTAATACATTTTTCACTTTCTAAAGTGCAAATATAATACAGTACGATACAGTCCATCCAATAGCAGCAAGTTGCAAGATGAGTAAAAAACAGCCTCCTTTTAAGACCAAAAGCAATCAATATAGCTGTTAATTCACATACAAGAAATGTACACAATCCATTTTTTATTTTTCGATTCTAAAGTGCATGTGCAGAAACCATTCATTCATTTTCAATTTCTAAAGTGCTAATGCAATACAATACAGTACAGACCGTCGAGTGAAACTAAACCTCTACTATTTTAAAGTGCAGATGTAATACAGTACTATACTAACTTAGCAATCCCAAAATGCAAATGCTGAAAACCCCTAAAGTGCTTAATACCCCTAAGTGCTAGTGCATTACCACCCATTATATTCAGCTTTCCCCAGCCTCGAGACTGCTTAATCCTCCTAGTTTAAGTTCACAATTGAAACCCCCTTGCTTCCTCCAAATTCTCCAAATAGTACCAGTTCTTTTCAAATCTCCTAATGAATCCCACTTCTTGTATAAATTTGGGAAGTGAAATTTTACAAGGAAGTAAGACTGAAAGTGCCACAGGCAACGGGCTACCTCTGGTCACAGATAAGAAGGGCCACTAAGTTATCTCACTTTATCAGGTATGCATCAGTGGGGGTATCCCCATGTACATGATAGAAACAAGCGGAACCGCTTGCCCTCTACGCACTGTAGCAAAACCAAGTTGGGAAAAACTGATTAATGACTCAGTATAACAACTTTCAAACTAAACCTGATGTACTGAAACACATAAACTCCAGAAAATTCATTCAATGAAAATTTTTACTGGCATTATAGCATTATCATACGCGATATCCAATGCATTTAATACAGAAAGTTCATTACATAGAAATGTCTGTTATTCGAAAAACATTAAAAAAAATTTTGTCTCAAAAGTTGCCCTTGCCCAATGCATTTCGGGCCAGCCGGCCCTTCGTCAGGGGCGATATCTGAAAAACATAAACAAGGTGTACTATCACTCCATTGTAAGTGCTTCAACTACACAGTTGGAAGAATACCACAGCAATTAACTTCATATAGCAATGATATCAACAAATTCATATCGCATTGATGTCGAAAAAATTCAAATTTCCATTTGTGATAAAATGCAAGCGTGACACTAATCTAAAAAAAGGTTTTATTCGAAAGGAATAATGAACCTAAACTCACATGTTAAGTAATCAGGCGGACGAGGGTTGGATGTGTGTTCTTGCAATGTGCCCAGTCTGACATGTCACTGAAAAAACAAACGTGCCAACAATGAGAAAGTGTTGGAACGAATGGAAAATTGACGGAAAAGCTGAAATACTACACTCACTTATCAGAGAACGTGTAACGCTGTATCCCGTTGGCTTGTTGCTGGAATTTTGAGTTTAGCGCTACGATGTGCTGAAAGTGTAAAAAAAACGTGAGAGTTCTAGCTGTTAAGAGTGGATATAATAATGGATTACTGAGAGCATTAAACACAGCACTCACTGAAAATCGCAATTGACTGCTAGATGGGACCGGGAGCGTAAAAAGAATCCATGCACTCGGGATGCAGTGTTGCAACACCTAAAGGGATGGAAAGCGCAACTGCTTAATGGTACTAGCAATGTATAAATGTAAGCAACAGTAACCTTATGTAGTCTAAAGAGTAAACTGTAGTAAACGGTCAAGTTAATACATTTCCGTTTGAGAAAGTTTGAACTTTACCAACCTCTCGTAACTGAGAAGGTTTACGCCGAATGGCAAGCGCTCTCTTAATTCTTTCAACAGTAATCCGATAATCTGAAAAAGGAATTACAGAGAAGAGGCTTGAGTGAAGCTATAACGCAGGACCCGCTGCACCACCTTAGCTCTAACTACGTGACGTACCTTTTACTACAAAACGCGCTTAAGAAATCTTCCTCACTCTGTCAACATCCTACTGCTCCCGGTCACGAACGCCAGACCTTGAATAACGGTGCGAAACGCCAAACCTCAAACATGCACGGCAACCATGTTTATAGCGCGTTGCTTTCAGTTTAGTAAAAAGCGGACTGAAACGGGAGAAAAGAATGACGGACTAAAGGCGCCCTGTAGAACATCAGAAGATGTGTGGCGGACATGTTTAATGACGCAAATGAATATGTAGAGACATGAAAAACAGACGTATTGGTCAAGGAGAAATAATGAAAGGACATCCTAGTGTGATGGGCGGACTTGCGAACAGTATACTGATGTGTAAAAAAATGCCTGTTGAGAATGTAATACACATTTCTGAAAATAAAGAAAATAACTGAGTGATGAATAATAAATATAGATGTTCACAAATGTAAACAATATCATGCAATACAGTCCTTATGCGTACATATTTCGTGCAGATATCGTAGGAAACATCCTAAATCTACTCGATCATTGATCCCTTTGGGAGTCTTAGTCAAACTTTTTCCGGGTGTGGAAGTGACCACTTCTAGGATCTGGAATTTTAGTTGAGCTATCGTGTGTCTATTGTTTTCCCAATGTACTGCCAAACTGCTTTTGGTATTTTTATTCCGAATAGTGCTCTTGTGTTCGGATATGCGTGTCTTGATCTTTCTTTCCGTTTTGCCTATGTACAACAGTCCGCAGGGACATTTTATGGCGTATACCACGTTTGCAGTATTGCAATCAGCATTAGTCCTGATGGCAATGGATTCTCCTGTGTGGGGATGTTTAACTGTGTCAGTCACCATCACGTTGTTACAATGAACACAATTCTCACATTTTTTCATTCCTTTATAGATCCTTGTTTTCAAAACTGGGTTTGGTTTCAATAGTTCTTTGATATTCCTTGACCTTTTGTAAGCAAAAATTGGTCTATTTACAAACAGTTCTTTGAAATCAGCCTCATTGCTTAACAACTCCCAATGACGATTGATACTCTTTTTGATCTCCTTGGAACTTGTGGAGAATTTGGACACAAATACCTGGCGTTGACGTTGTTGTTTTACTTGCTTTGTCAACAATAATTCCCTGGGTGTTTTTAATGTTTTGTCTTTGGCTGTTTCCAATACAGTTGCAGGATATTTTTTGGATGCGTACTTAAAGATGATGGTATTAAGATTGGTTTGAAAAGTAGCTTCTTGTGAGCAGATTCTTTTGGCTCGCAACATTAGTGAGTATGGCAAATTTTCAACGAGATTCCTGGAATGGAAACTATTGTACATGAGAGCAGTGTTTTTATCTGTAGCCTTGTGATATACTTCAGTGTGGATAACATTGTCCTCAAATTTAACCATTACGTCTAGAAATGGAATAGCCTTATCGTCAATGTTATGGGTAAATTGAATGTTCTCATCATACGAATTCAGATGTAATATCTTTTCTTCCAACATCACTCTTGAGTTTTGCCATATCAAAAAATATCATCAATGTACCGGCAATATAAAATTATATTGTCTGTCCAATCTTTGTCTGTCAACAAGAACATATCTTCGTACCTAGCCATGTAGGTGTTGGCGTACGCCAGGGCTCCAGAAAAACCCATAGAGGTACCCTTGTTTTGTAAATAAAATTCATCGTTCCACTTGAAATAACTGTGATGTAAGCAAAAGTGCAAAAGTTCCAATAAAAAAAACTTATTGGCCAAAAGATCATCTTGTTTCAAAAGGGCCCATTCTACAGCCTCTATTCCAGCAACATCCCCATGTACACCCAAGTGCATAGGAGATAAATTAGTGACTCTAATTAGGGAGACGGAGATACATTTTTTGAATCCGCTACGATAAGATGGTGAACTTCTCCCAAGGGATGATTTACAAAGGGAGGCTCAGGGCAACATCTCTTTTTCCATTATCTTCAGTTAAAAAGTTGGACTCAAGCCTTGAGAACAAGGGATGGCATTTTGAATGAGCTTTAGCAGATACAAAAGGGTAGTTTGAAGAAGGGAGAGATTTCCCGGTGGTACTGGCCTATTCTGGACAGCATTGACGGAAACTTCATACTTCCAGAGAATTATGGGGAACGGGCTTGCCAAGGTGGCAGATCCAGGATTTATAGAAAGTATCAATGATCACACTTTATAGTACAGTAGAACCTGCTTATTTAAGAAGAAAGCATCTCTTCTCCCTTCACAGAGCTTTTTCGACCCCAAAACAAGATGGGAAAAGAGTCTTGAGGTTCTTTAGAAAATGCAATCTAGAAAAGGGCGATAATATTCACCTATTTATGGACTGCCCCAAGGTTCATCAGTACTGGAAAGACGTGAGCAGGAATATGAATGAGATGTGGATGAGATTCTTTGAATGGACATTAAGGTAAGCCTTGGTTTAATAATATTTGGGAAAACAGAAGAAGTAGAGAATCTGAGTAAAGACAGCAGTAAGTTGGTATTCAACTTGATGTTGTTGGCAAGAAGAGAGGGTATCAAATGTGTTCTCCATGGTAGCAGAGTGGTTGAACTCAGTAGTGCACACTCTAAAAATGGACACACATCCTAAGGCTTGAAGAGAATAATCCAATATCTGGGAACCCTTGGTTGCATGGCTTGGAGAGACTACAGAGCATGGGTTGATTCAATAGTCCTTTGATAACCCCAGACCTAGTTCCAAGATATGTGTGAAAAGAGAGAGGTACCCCTTAATCTAGTCAAGGGAAGTGGGGTTATCTAACCCAAAGTATGGAGAGGTTCCCTTGAGGTGAGTTACAAGCAGGATTATATCAATGCACAATATCGAGAAAATGAATCTTACATATATAACACAAACATATAGCAGTTAAAAAGTCATTTATTATAAATGCAAAGACATAACATTAAAACCAATTATTCTAACTAGCTAATCTAATCAGCTAATAAAAAAACATGGATACATCACAATCAATTATGACCTGCATAATTGAAAAGCAAGACAGAAGTGTAAAACATAAAATTGTTGGATACAGTTTGTACATTCGAACTCCTTTATGGATTCATCGATCTTATGTTACTATCGAATCTGTGAATCAACCATCGATGCTGGAATCTTGAATTGTACCAAGGATGGCGTCGACGCATTTCGGTGGAATAAACAGATGAAAACCACCTTTATCAAGACTTTCTGTATATCTGTTGTGATAGGGAATTAGTTGAATCTCCCTAAAATGTATATACACACAATTAGAGTAAAGTAATAGTCTGGTACATCTCTACACAGTAATACACAATAGGGACATAAGTACATGGTTGACGTCCCTATCTCAAACCTATTTCTTCAGTTTAGTTGTATTTTACCCATTTTGCAGTATCACACTCCTGAGGCGGAAAGCCAGGAGGTAGTTCTTTTTAAAATTGTTGTTTTCATTTGTGTGTTTTAATTGACCACTCACCCCCTGACATCCTCACGCTTGGGAAAAGCGGAAAAGCACTGTTGTCATCTGGCGTGGAACGCTTTCACTAGCGCCTCGCTCTGCCCGCAGGCCATGCCCCCCTTCGGAGGCCACGCCCCCGCCCAATACTACATAGGGACGCTGAATTACTAGCACCGCCATTTGCAGTATCACACTCCTGAGGCGGAAAGCCGGGAGGTAGTTCTTTTTAAAATTGTTGTTTTCATTTGTGTATTTTAATTGACCACTCACCCCCTGACATCCTCACGCTTGGGAAAAGCGGAAAAGCGCTGTTGTCATCTGGCGTGGAACGCTTTCACTAGCGCCTCGCTCTGCCCGCAGGCCACGCCCCCGCCCAATACTACATAGGGACGCTGAATTACTAGCGCCGCCATTTGCAGTATCACACTCCTGAGGCGGAAAGCCGGGAGGTAGTTCTTTTTAAAATTGTTGTTTTCATTTGTGTGTTTTAATTGACCACTCACCCCCTGACATCCTCACGCTTGGGAAAAGCGGAAAAGCGCTGTTGTCATCTGGCGTGGAACGCTTTCACTAGCGCCTCGCTCTGCCCGCAGGCCACGCCCCCTTCGGAGGCCACGCCCCCCGCCCAATACTACATAGGGACGCTGAATTACTAGCGCCGCCATTTGCAGTATCACACTCCTGAGGCGGAAAGCCGGGAAGTAGTTCTTTTTAAAATTGTTGTTTTCATTTGTGTGTTTTAATTGACCACTCACCCCCTGACATCCTCACGCTTGGGAAAAGCGGAAAAGCGCTGTTGTCATCTGGCGTGGAACGCTTTCACTAGCGCCTCGCTCTGCCCGCAGGCCACGCCCCCTTCGGAGGCCACGCCCCCAGCCAATACTACATAGGGACGCTGAATTACTAGCGCCGCCATTTGCAGTATCACACTCCTGAGGCGGAAAGCCGGGAGGTAGTTCTTTTTAAAATTGTTGTTTTCATTTGTGTGTTTTAATTGACCACTCACCCCCTGACATCCTCAAGCTTGGGAAAAGCGGAAAAGCGCTGGTGTCATCTGGCGTGGAATGCTTTCACTAGCGCCTCGCTCTGCCCGCAGGCCACGCCCCCGCCCAATACTACATAGGGACGCTGAATTACTAGCACCGCCATTTGCAGTATCACACTCCTGAGGCGGAAAGCCGGGAGGTAGTTCTTTTTAAAATTGTTGTTTTCATTTGTGTATTTTAATTGACCACTCACCCCCTGACATCCTCACGCTTGGGAAAAGCAGAAAAGCGCTGTTGTCATCTGGCGTGGAACGCTTTCACTAGCGCCTCGCTCTGCCCGCAGGCCACGCCCCCTTCGGAGGCCACGCACCCCGCCCAATACTACATAGGGACGCTGAATTACTAGCGCCGCCATTTGCAGTATCACACTCCTGAGGCGGAAAGCCGGGAGGTAGTTCTTTTTAAAATTGTTGTTTTCATTTGTGTGTTTTAATTGACCACTCACCCCCTGACATCCTCACGCTTGGGAAAAGCGGAAAAGCGCTGTTGTCATCTGGCGTGGAACGCTTTCACTAGCGCCTGGCTCTGCCCGCAGGCCACGCCCCCTTCGGAGGCCACGCCCCCCGCCCAATACTACATAGGGACGCTGAATTACTAGCGCCGCCATTTGCAGTATCACACTCCTGAGGCGGAAAGCCGGGAGGTAGTTCTTTTTAAAATTGTTGTTTTCATTTGTGTGTTTTAATTGACCACTCACCCCCTGACATCCTCACGCTTGGGAAAAGCGGAAAAGCGCTGTTGTCATCTGGCGTGGAACGCTTTCATTAGCGCCTCGCTCTGCCCGCAGGCCACGCCCCCTTCGGAGGCCACGCCCCCGCCCAATACTACATAGGGACGCTGAATTACTAGCGCCGCCATTTGCAGTATCACACTCCTGAGGCGGAAAGGCCGGAGGTAGTTCTTTTTAAAATTGTTGTTTTCATTTGTGTGTTTTAATTGACCACTCACCCCCTGACATCCTCACGCTTGGGAAAAGTGGAAAAGCGCTGGTGTCATCTGGCGTGGAACGCTTTCACTAGCGCCTGGCTCTGCCCGCAGGCCACGCCCCCTTCGGAGGCCACACCCCCTCCCAATACTACATAGGGACGCTGAATTACTAGCGCCGCCATTTGCAGTATCACACTCCTGAGGCGGAAAGCTGGGAGGTAGTTCTTTTTAAAATTGTTGTTTTCATTTGTGTGTTTTAATTGACCACTCACCCCCTGACATCCTCACGCTTGCGAAAAGCGGAAAAGCGTGTTGTCATCTGGGGTGGAACGCTTTCACTAGCGCCTCGCTCTGGCCGCAGGCCACGCCCCCTTCGGAGGCCACACCCCCGCCCAATACTACATAGGGACGCTGAATTACTAGCACCGCCATTTGCAGTATCACACTTCTGAGGCGGAAAGCCGGGAGGTAGTTCTTTTTAAAATTGTTGTTTTCATGTGTGTGTTTTAATTGACCACTCACCCCCTGACATCCTCACGCTTGGGAAAAGCGGAAAAGCGCTGTTGTCATCTGGCGTGGAACGCTTTCACTAGCGCCTCGCTCTGCCCGCAGGCCACGCCCCCTTCGGAGGCCACGCCCCCGCCCAATACTACATAGGGACGCTGAATTACTAGCGCCGCCATTTGCAGTATCACACTCCTGAGGCGGAAAGCCGGGAGGTAGTTCTTTTTAAAATTGTTGTTTTCATTTGTGTGTTTTAATTGACCACTCACCCCCTGACATCCTCACGCTTGGGAAAAGCGGAAAAGCGCTGTTGTCATCTGGCGTGGAACGCTTTCACTAGCGCCTCGCTCTGCCCGCAGGCCACGCCCCCTTTGGAGGCCACGCCCCCCGCCCTCTTGCCCACACTCCCATAAATCATGTGTTTCCCTCGGAAGCGCAGCGGACGAGCGCAGCGGGCGCGATGATTTGCGCGCCGAAGGTGCGCCTAAGGAAAGCCCGTCTGCGCCCGTCCGTGACCGACCGGGGCTAGGGGCTGGTCACTCTGCCTCTTTTATTCAATACTCATCTGTGCAGCTGACCGACTTCCAAGGCCCCTGGCCTCTTGATGACACGGTATCTACCCGTATCAGTAGGCTTGGTCTGTCCACTTCTCATGCCCCCTCCCATGCTAGCCTTCCACCCTGGCCTTCGGCCTATCGCCCCACTATCCCCTCACTCACTGGTCCTTCCTCTACGGCTCTCTCTGCGATGTACCTTAACACCAGATCGGCAGTTAAGCATCAACATGAACTCTTTACGCTATTGGACTCACATAAGCCTGACCTCCTATTTCTTACCGAGACCTGGTTTTCTGATAGTCCCCTCCCCTCTCTACTGGCAATGCTCCCCCCATCTTATTATGCCCTTAGAGCCGATCGCTCTCCCGGCAAATTAGGCGGGGGAGTTGCTCTGATTGCCCGTAAAGAAATTATTTTTCAACCTCTCGCATTTGCTCCTTTGGGTTCATCGGATTGCTTAGTGGCCCGCTCACTTTCCCTCACTCCCCCACTCACTTGTGTCCTTATTTACCGACCCCCGTCCTCCCCGCAATTATTTCTTTCAGGCTTTCAAGATCTGGTGGCTACCCTGGCAGTCAACCACTCGTCCATTGTTGTTCTTGGGGACTTTAACTTCTGGCCCTCTGACCCCGCACAATGTACAGCTTCTAAGGAGTTTTCAGAGTCGCTCCGCTCTCTTAATTTTACTTCCGCGGTACACGCCCCTACCCACAGTCTGGGCCAGATCCTCGACCAAATTTGGTGTCGAGATTACCCGGTTACCTCTCTATCCATTTCCCCCTGCACTTGGTCTGATCATTCTCTTATTTCCTTCTTCTTGTCCCTCTGTCCTGTCCCCAAGCCCCTCCCAGCTCATAACACCTGGGCGCGCTCCTGGAACCGCGTGGACGTAGCTTCCTTGTCTGCCACACTCTCCGCGTCCAGCCCGGATCTCTCAGGGCTGCCATCTCTTGGACAAGCGGAGTCCATCAATGCCTGGCTGCGGGCCGGCTGTGACTCAGTCGCCCCTCTAAAGCGCATATCATCTAAGCGCTCTAAAGATGCAAACCGCTGGTTCAACGACGAATTGAAGACCCAAAAACTTAATCTTCGCCGAGCGGAGCGCCTCTGGCGGCGGGACTACTGTCCCATCCTAAGAAATCACTACATCACCCTCTCGGCTAAATATAAGAAATCCATTTTGGAAATCAAGAAGGCTTATTTCTCCTCTAAAATTCAGTTGGCCGAAAATCGGCCCAGAGAAATCTTTGCCATCATTCAAGATCTAGCATATTCCGACAGGGCCACACTCAAACCCTCTCCCTCACAGCTC
This sequence comes from Lissotriton helveticus, assembly GCF_964261635.1. Lineage (NCBI taxonomy): Eukaryota > Metazoa > Chordata > Amphibia > Caudata > Salamandridae > Lissotriton > Lissotriton helveticus. The sequence goes on along the minus strand of NC_136057.1, from coordinate 802,742,233 downwards.
CTCGGTGATTCCCTCAACTTGTTTTTCTTTGACAAAATCACCATGATCAGAGCCAATATTCCCCTCCCGCGCCCCTCTGTTATTAATCCTCACTGTCCTCCAGCCGCAGTGCGTCTGGACGCTATTCCTCCTCTCACAGTTGACTCTTTCCTTTCCCTTCTTCCCCTGATTAAGTCTGGTTCCCCTCTGGATCCTTGCCCTGCTCATATTCTGAAACAGATTTATTCTTTCTGCCCCTCACCACCCGTTACGTTCCTTAACAGTTCACTCTCTCAGGGCATTGTCACCCCATCACTCAAATCGGCGGTAATTTTACCCATCCTAAAAAAACCTGGTGCAGACCCTTCTGTCTCAGCTAACTACTGCCCTATTTCACTCCTGCCTTTTCTGGCCAAGGTACTGGAACGCCATGTAGTAAGAACTATCAGCTCCTTCGTGGAAAGCAACAGTGTCTTGGCCCCCAGGCAGGCTGGATTCCGCCCTGCACACTCCACGGAGTCCGTGGTTTTATCGGTCTTGGACAATCTCAGGGAGGGTATGGACACTAGTCAGCCCCAGGCCTGGTCCTCCTCGATCTCTCCGCCGCATTCGACACGGTAGATCATGCCATCTTACTTTCCCGTGTCGAAGCGGCGGGAATCGGAGGTTCGGCCTTGGTCTGGCTGTCCTCCTTCCTGAGTGGCCGCACTCAAGCAGTCCGCTTGGGTGATTACTCAGCCGATTTTCGGCTTGTACAGTGCGGGGTTCCCCAAGGATCCTCCCTTTCCCCATTGTTATTTAATTTGTACATTGCCCCTCTTATTTTTGCCCTACAACAGCTGGAGGTCTCTGTTTACAATTATGCGGATGACCTCCAGCTCATTTTTTCTTTAGCCTCCTCCTCTGCTTCAATATCCAATTTTCAATCTGTTATGACCTTCATTCAGGACTGGATGAACCACAACCACCTGAAACTCAATCCCGACAAAACGGAATTGGTGTTGACGGGTGGTTGCTCCAGTCCATGGTCTCCTCTCTTTTGGCCCCCTTCTTTAGGTCCTCCACCCATTCCCTCCGCCTCTGTCAAAACTCTCGGCTTCAAACTCAATAATCAACTCTCCCTTCATTCCCAAGTTAGTGCGGCTGTATCTTCAGCTTTTCTCTCTCTCCGGACAATACGCAAAGTTTCCCGCTTCTTTTCCCCTTCTGCTCTCAAACTCATACTTCTGGCGATGGTGACGTCCCGCTTGGACTACGGCAATGCCCTTTATTGTGGCATGCCGGCGTACCTAGTGAGGCGTCTCCAGTTGGTCCAGAACCAGGCGGCCCACCTGGTTTTCAACTTATCTAAGTCACACCATGTCACGCCCCTTCTTAAATCCTTGCATTGGCTCCCCGTACAGCAACGTGCCCTGTTCAAGTTGGGCTGCATTATCTTCAATGCCCGGGCCGGTTCTGCCCCCGCATTCATCGGTTCAGCAATTTACGCTTACAACCCGCCTAGAGAGTTACGCTCAGCCACCCAACAACTTCTCGTGGTCCCCCGCTTTAAACGAAAAAAATGGGGTGGATCCAAGTTCTCTACTGTGGCTCCTGCCTTTTGGAACTCTCTCCCGCTCCACTTAAGATCCTGCCCGCAGTACTCCCTCTTCCGTAAAGCCCTTAAAACTTTCCTTTTTATTCAGGCATTCCCCTCTTAATGGCCCCCTTGGCTCCCTAGTTTTTTTTGTTCTTCGGGTCCTGTAGTACTGCATAGCGCCATGAAACAGCTGGGTGTATGTGCGCTCTAGAAATACTTTTAAATTCAAATTCAAGTTGTCATAGAACTAACATTTGTTTAAAAAAAAGCAGACATGTTGTTAATCGCTATGTTCCAACAATCTATTTTCCTGCCAGGTTCTGCCAAACCTTCTAAACAATGGTCAAATATTTTTGAACTATTCCTTCAGGAAGTGAATAGAGACATATAATTGCAAAAAAACAGCAAAATACTCGCAAAAGCTTAAATAGGTAGGCTTTTTACAATCTTCTATAACTCATAATATAGGTAGAAGTCACGTGTATGCATCTCTTTAACTAGTGTATACCCCCTTTTAGGAAAGAAAATCGACTGAATCCTAGTTTATCGTTGCAATATATACAAGATACAGATTTGGACATCAATAGACCAGCTGCCAGTCTCGCTAGGGTAAGCATCCCCCAAATTAATAACTTTGACGCCACCGTGAGCCCCAAAACAAAGGAATATAGTGGTTTAAAAATCACACTAGGATGTTATTATGTGGCTTTCCATGAAGTCTGTGATTGAACATAGGACTCTCTCGAGTATTTTATTTGTCTACCAATAGAAAATTGCCTATGTAATGTAAGACTCCAGGAGACCAATTGCGAGTGAGCACTTGATATTTTTATCTCATGTCTTGCTTAGCCACAGGATGAATTATGACTTTTGTTGTATATACAGTGTAGTGGCTTTATCATCTACATTATGTTATAGATTGCTAGAACATAGCGATTAACAACATGTCTGCTTTTTTTAACAAATGTTAGTTCTATGACAACTAAACTGAAGAAATAGGTTTGAGATAGGGAAGTCAACCATGTACTTATGTCCCTATTGTGTATTACTGTGTAGAGATGTACCAGACTATTACTTTACTCTAATTGAGTGTATATACATTTTAGGGAGGAGATTCAACTAATTCCCTATCACGACAGATGACAAGAAAGTCTTGATAAAGGTGGTTTTCATCTGTTTATTCCACCGAAACGCGTCAACGCCATCCTTGGTACAATTCAAGACTCCAGCATTGATGGTTGATTCACAGATTCGATAGTAACATAAGATCGATGAAACCATAAAGGAGTTCGTATGTACAAACTGTATCCAACAATTTTATGTTTTACACTTCTGTCTAGCTTTTCAATTATTTTTTATTAGCTGATTAGATTAGCTAGTTAGAATAATTGGTTTTAATATTATGTCTTTGCATTTATAATACATGACTTTTTAACTGCTATATGTTTGGGTTATATATGTAAGAATCATTTTCTCAATATTGTGCATTGATATAATCCAGTTCCAAGATACCCAGATGGTGTAGGTGAAGATCCTGCACATTTATTTATGAAGCTCCGGGGGTGGTGGTCCCCGGGGCTGGGGGACCCCTTTGGGCCCCCCACCCAAATCTAACATTGCCCCCGGCCCCACCCGGGGGTTGAATATTAACAAATAGCGCTTTATTATTTTTTTTATTGGCAGGATCCTTGCACCCTGCGTGGATTTTGCCAATTAAAAAAAAAGAAATTGGGGCCCTGGGAGTCCTTGTGGGACCCCCTAAGCAGCGTTTTTTTCTTAGGTTTCTTGTGCCTCGGATTTACCGAGGCACAAGATGGCTGCCAACACTTCCTGATTTGGAGTGTTGACAGCCATTTAGCATACAGCTCGTGCTCGGCAGGGTGTGCTTAAGGTGCGCGGATCCACCGCGGCCATAGATATATATGATTTTATTTTTGATTTTCACAGCAACTACTTTACTAACGGATTTACACAAATTAACAAAAAGGCACGACTCTGAACCAAGGGCTACCTTTTGCAAATTTGGTGTAATTCCCTTCAGCAGTTCGGGCTGTAGCTGCGACTAAAGGTTCCTATGGAAAATTGCATGGGGAAAACACTTTTTGGACCCCTCTTTTTTCTCACCCCCATCTTGACGAATCACCCCGAGACTTTCAGGATAGGAGCGGACCAGAGCGCACCACAAGTTTTGAAAATTTTGCAAAGATTCGTCAACCGGCACCAAAGTTATTGGGAATAGAATGTTGCAGATTTCCTATGGAAAATAGGTCTTAACTATAACTACTTACTGGTAGGTAATATATGTATATATATATATATATATATATATATATATATATATATATATATATATATATATATATATATATATATATATATATATGATGCTCAAACTTTTCCTCAGTTTAGTAAGAAAAGAAGCAGCACTCAAGGAGCTTGGAAATTTTCACGGTGATTTATTTCGGGGAAAAAAGCACAAGACGCGTTTCGGCGTGAGCCTTCGTCAGTGTGTCACTCGTGACATGCAAACAGCAAGTTAATAAAGTTTACTTTGCATTCATTGACAACAACATAGGACTTAACCCTCATGCGCCACTGTGGGCGCCATCTTGAAATGGTGTTATATCCATAAGAGGGTATTGTGATTATAAGGTGTCTTTAAATCATGACGTTAAATAAAGCCGTGGATCGGCTATTGTCCTATGTACAGTGTCTAATCATATTTTCTATACTGAGAAATAACAGTGCAGTTCATCGAAGACTATGACAAAATTATATAGATCATCAAAATTATCAAAACTGTCATAGTTCAAAAAGCTTGAAAACAATCAATGTGCTACTCAGAATATTACTCAAAGTGATAATGGCATATTGTACAAGCTATTTACATTTAGTCTGTCAATAAATTCCAGTCTATTCTGGTAAGCAAAATAGATCAAGCTCATATTATTCTTTCTTTCTTATTTACATAGATATTAGATGTGATCCATAAGCATAGTCACTTTCCCTTTTCCCCCAGATACTCAATATATACACATATACACATATCTATAACCCTGCAATAACTGCATTGGTGGTATATAAATGCAGGGCAAAAAGAAAAAGAGAAAAAAGAGAAAAGGAAAAGGGGAAAGACAGGTTAAGTGGAGAGAGATGCAGAATTCATGTGTGGCAGTCATACAATCTATAATTCATGACAGACTGCGGAGTTGATATTTGCAGGTTTCAGTATCATTTGCCTAGATGGAATGACAATTCCTCTCCACTGTTAAGTCCTCTCGGGTGTTTGGTGGAGAGGTCTACAATATATCTAGATTCCAACCTGCGTAGTCTTCTCAACCGATCGCCTCCTCTAATGTTGGGTGGGACAAGATCCAACCCAAAGAATTGGAGTTTGTGCTTCGGCGAAGTGTCGGGCAACCGGATAGGCGGTGTCTACCTTCTCGATTGCCCAAAGATGTTCTAGTATCCGCAGTTTGAGTTCCTTGATTGTACTGCCGTTGTAGCGAAGGCCACACGGGCAGAGCAAACAGTATACTACAAACTGAGAACTGCAGGTTATAAAATTCCTGATGGGCATCGTGTTCCCGTGTCGGGTATGGTGTACGATAGCACTCTTCTACTCCCGGCACAGGCCTTGCAGTGCCCACAGGGAAAAAACCCGGACATATGTTTCAGGGTGTTTGTTTTTGGTGTTGGTTTCTCCAGGTGACTGGAGACCAACATGTCACCCAATGATCTAACTCTGCTTAACGTTATTAGAGGGTGAGCTGGTAAATCCTCCTTTAATATGCCGTCTGTCTGTAATATATGCCAGTTCTTATTTAGCATGGTTCTTAGGTCGTTGGCACCTGATGAATAGGAGGTGATCAGCCTGAACTTTCCTTCGTTCGCACCGACCTTCTTCTCTTGGCCTGCAGCTTGATTTTCAGTGGCCAAGAGTGTTGTCCTTTGTACCCTTCTAACCTTCTTATGTGTGTTGTTCAGTAATTCCTTGCTATATCCCCTAACGGAGAAGCGCGCTAGACACTCTGAGGCAGCCGCCTCAAAGTTGGAATCCCTTGAGCAGTTCCTTCGGAGCCTAAGTAATTCTCCGTAAGGAATACTGTTCTTCAGCTGAGGGGGGTGGCTGCTGCTGGCAAAGAGTGTCCAATTGCCAGCAGTTTCTTTCCTATAGAGGGTAGTGTACAGATGGTCCCCCTCATCGAACACTCTAAGATCCAAGTAGTCCGCTGCCACCGGACTAATTGAACCTGTGAAGTGCAGGTTGAGGTCATTGGTGTTTAATACCTTGATAAATTCCTCTGCTGTGCTGATGCCACCGTTCCAGACAATAAACTAATCGTCAATGTAACGATGCCAGCATATAACATCCCCTGTGTCTTGACCCACTTTGCAGCTCCTGGGCACCCGCTCCTCCCACCAGCCAACGAACAAGTTCGCATAGCTGGGGGCGAAGCAGGTGCCCATCGCTGTCCCGGACCTTTGGATATATAACTGGTCTTCAAAGAGAAAGATATTGTGAGTTAGACAAAACTCTATGAATTCAACGATCATTTCATTGTGTCTAGCAAATCTCATCTGGCGCTGCTCAAGAAAATATTTAACGGCCTCCAGGCCTTGCTCGTGTTCTATACATGTGTATAGGCTGGTGATTGTTGGGGTTCAAGGGGGCCTGGTTCCTTCTGTCTAGTTCCCCGTTAGCGGTTCTTCTTAAAAGTGCCAAGTGCATATGCAAATTTATGGACGCTCCCTAGAGCTCGCTTTAAAAGGGGGCTGCCAACAGGAAACAGGTGCTTGGTTTCTTTATTGGTCCCTTGCCGTGTGTTTCCTGTTACTGTGGTTCTACCTTGTTTCCCTTCCTTCGAGCTCCGTTCCAGCGGTCTTTTCTAGTGCTGGGTTTTGACCCCCTTTTTTCCCTGCTCCCTTGTTTTCCTATTCCTTGGGCATTTCAGAACCCTTTATTGGGGACCTGTTTTTGATCTTCGGTGACGTTCTGGGATTCGCGGCTGCGTTTCCTTTGAGTTTTAACGTCCCGTTATTATCCCTTTTTTGTATCCAAACCATCTTGTTATACGCTGTGTTTGGGTGGTTTCACGAAGGAGCTGAATAACGGCCGTTTTTGTGCTACCTTCGTGTTCTTTTTTAGATTCCAGGTTTTTTATGGGTGTCTTTCGTATTCCCTTTGATACCATTTTTTCCCTGTCCTTTTTTGTCCTAAGAATTGTGAATTTCACCCCCTTTGTCATTCTCGGTGTTTCCCGAGGGGGCGTGGTTGGTCTGGGGTTACGCAAGAAACAACCAATACGATTGCAGTGGAAGAATTCCTGTTTCGTATCAAGCCACTCCCGTCTGTTATCTGGGGTAAGCAGGGAGGTCGGTGGTTCGTGTGTGTACTTGGCACTGGTAATAGTAGTAGGGGTGTGTTTAATCTTGTCTCCTTCTTTCATTTTAGCGGTCTCATCTGTGTCAAGCTGTCAGCTGCCAAGAAGCCAGAGGAGACGAGTTGTGTTCCCCAAGACCTTGGGTTCCCTTGTTTTGTTACCCACCTTCTCCCGGTGTCGTGTTCTCCACCATCCGTTTTGATTGCGGATGTTGGGGGTCACGGTGAGCATAGAGGATTGGGACGTTCTTCACTCCTGCGGTGTTGGGCCGGTCGGCATCGGAACAGAAAACCAAGCCCACGAATTAACACACCGCCCGAGTGAAGAATGGTTGGGGAGGCAGCAGGGGGGGCTTCTTCGATGCAGGAAATCATGCAGGCTTTAGCGCACATACAGGGTGAAGTCCAATCCCTGCGTCAGGAGAATCAGGAGTTACGGGGGACACTGAGTGAGGTGAAGGAAAGCACTAAAAGAAGAGGGAGGGATCCCTCAGTTAAGGCTAAGCCCCCATTGATTCAACCAGCCACATTTCTATATGAGAGGAGTGGGGGGCAGAGTGGGTCTCCTTCTCCTTTGTCCGTTACAGTGAACACTCCCGTGCCGGTGCCCCTAGCAGCTCCAGAGAGGTTTTCCGGGGATAGTAGCAGATATGCTATATTTATGAACCAGTGCCATTTGCACTTCATGTGTCGACCAACCGCTTTTCCTGACGACACTACTAAAGTAGCGTCTGTGATCTCATATCTTTCGGGTACTGCAGCTAGTTGGGCGGTCCCCTTAGTGGAAAACAATGACGCTGTGTTGAATAGTTTCCCGGCCTTTAAGAGCCAGATGCATAGTCTGTTTGCTAAGCATGCTTTTATGCAGGCAAGCGATGTTGAATTGTTAAAGCTCCGGCAGGGTAAGCAGGATCTTTTGGGTTATGTGGCTACTTTCAATCGCCTAGTAGCAGAAACACAATGGCCCATGGCAAAAAGAACCTCTTTGTTTTATCAGGGCTTGTGCGAGGACTTAAAAGATATAGTCTCTCAAATTGTAGACCCCCCTGAAGATTGTGTTGAGTTCATCGATTTGGTTGTCAAACTCAACCATCGTATGAGTGAAAGAAAAGGGGAAAAGATCAGGTTTCAACCCCGAAGGACAACTGTAACCAAGAGAGAAACATCTGAGAATGGGGGCGTGAAAACAGATCCTGAACCTATGCATTTGGGTGGGGTGCGGGGTCCCTTATCCAAGGAGGAAAAGGAGCGATGGCGCTTGTTGCAGTTGTGTTTGTGTTGTGGGATGGGTGGACACTTTGCTCGAGAGTGTCCAGTGAAACCGTCCCGGATCCTGGAGAATAAGGCTGTGGCTTTCGTGGGAAGGGATTGCGAGAGTCCTTTAGTCCATGAAAGAGGTTTTTGTAACCCATATTACGTACAAGGGGTGGTTCAAAGAGTCCCGCATCATTTCACGGTATCGGCTTGCTTCGCTTACTCATCTTGTGGTAGAGCTTCCTTGTCTGTATTATTGGATTGTGGGGCCACAGGGAACTTTATGGACATTGGGTTGGCCGAGTCGTTGATGGTTCCCTGTGTGATGAAGAAACAACCTGAACCCGTGAGGGCTATTGACGGCACGGAGCTAACCTCTGGGTCGATTGTACGACAAACCGAACCTTTGTTGATGACATTTGATAATGGGCATTCTGAGACGGTCTGTTTCGATGTGATTGCCGCACCAGCATTTGGGGTGGTACTCGGCGTACCCTGGTTACAGGCCCATAATCCCAGAATCGATTGGGCGTGGAGGCTGGTTACGCTTGATTCGGAGTATTGTCTTCGTCACTGTTATTGTGAGGCGACTGATAGGGTGTCTCCGTTGTCTTGTGCAGCGAGTGGTTGCGATCAGAACGGTTTGCCTCCTTCGTTTGTGGCATATAAGGAGGTGTTTGATAAGGATCAGGCGTGTGTATTGCCACCACACAGGGCTTTTGATTGCCGTATTGATTTGGTTCCGGGGGCCATTTTGCCCTGTAGTAGGGTTTATGCATTGTCGGAGCCGGAGGAGAAACATCTACGGCAGTATTTGGATGAGATGTTAAAGAATGGGTTTATTCGGCCTTCTTCTTCGCCTGTGTCTTCCTCCATATTTTTTATACCGAAGAAGGAAGGTGATCTTCGCGCTTGCGTGGACTACAGAGCATTGAATAAGGTCACAATAAAGAACAAGTACCCATTACCTCTTATACCGGTGTTGTTAGACCAGCTGCGACATGCCAAGGTGTTCACGAAGCTTGATTTAAGAGGCGCTTACCATCTCGTTCGCGTCCGCGAGGGCGACGGATGGAAAACGGCGTTCCGTACTAAGTTTGGTTTGTTTGAATATTGTGTTATGCCTTTTGGTTTGTGTAACTCCCCTGACGCTTTTCAGTTTTTTATAAATGAGGTTTTGCGTGAGTTTTTGGATGACAGTGTGATTGTTTACATTGATGATATTTTGGTTTTTTCCCCGTCCTTTGAGGAACATGATGCTCATGTTTCACAGGTTTTGTCTAAGTTGTTGGAACACCGTTTATTTGTCAAGCTGGATAAATGCACTTTCGGTGCGACACATGTTGAGTTTTTGGGATTCCTGATATCTGCGGATGGTATAAAGATGGATCCCCAGAAGATCAAAGCTATAGTTAACTGGCCCATACCCGCATGTGTTAAGGATATACAGGTGCTACTTGGTTTCGCCAACTTCTACAGGCGTTTTATCAGTCATTTCTCTGACATTGTTTCGCCTATGACTTCATTGTTGAAGAAGGGAGTGGTGTTTGAGGGGACGCCTGCGGCACAGTTGGCTTTGGAAAGATTGGGCTTTTTACATCTGCTATTGTGGTGATGCATCCTGATCCTGCTCTTCCGTTTTATGTAGAGGCGGATGCGTCCCAGCTGGCCGCTGGGGGCGTGTTGTCTCAGCGTGACAATGAATCTGGGTTGATGCATCCAATTGCGTACTTTTCAAAGAAATTACTACCTGCTGAGCAGAATTATACGATTGCCGAAAGGGAACTATTGGCCATAAAGCTGTCTTTTGAGGAATGGCGCCATTACCTTTGGGGGGCTCGTCACCCCATTACCATCTATACGGATCACAAGAACTTGGAGTTTTTCCGGTCCGCTAGGGCTTTAACTCCCAGACAGATGAGATGGGTGCTATTCTTCAATGAATATGATTTTACCATCACGTATAGGCCAGCTGCTCAACAGGGGAAATCTGACGCATTATCTCGGATTTATGTGGATCCGTCACAAGGAAACAAGACGGAGGAGTCCTGTTTTATGATTCCTGGTGATAAGATAGTTGGTTGTGCTTCCATGGACGATTTCATGGTTAAAGTGCAGGATGAAATGAAGCAGTTAGATCTGGCTCCGTGGCTGTCGGAACCTGGAATCACGTTAAAGGATGGGTTATTGTATCAGGCAAAGAAGTTGTTTGTGCCCCCCGAATTGCGTACACTGGTTCTTACATATTGTCATTCATCGTCCTTGGTTGGGCATCCGGGGGTCAATCAGACCAAAGAGCTGTGTATGCATTGGTTTTGGTGGAAGTCTCTGGCCCATGATGTACAGGTATTTGTGGCCTCATGCCCGGTGTGTGCTGTTAGTAAGTCCTCGCACATGTCTCCGTCTGGGTTGTTGCACCCGTTGCCAGTGCCTCCTTCCCCCTGGCATACGGTCAGTATGGACTTTGTGACTGATTTGCCGCTTGATTTAGGGTTTACGGCCATTTTAGTTGTTGTGGATTTATTCACAAAAATGGCTCACTTCGTTCCCTTGCCAGGGTTACCTACATCTAGAGAATTGGCTGATGTGTTTATGGCCCAAGTGATCCGACTGCATGGGGTTCCTACTGCCATCGTTTCAGATAGAGGGGCACAGTTTGTTTCACATTTTTGGACTGCCCTGTGTCGATCATTAAAGATGGAAGTACGTTTGTCAACAGCTTACCATCCACGAAGCGACGGGCAAACAGAACGTACCAATCAAGCCATGGAGCAGTATTTGCGCTGTTTGCTAACGTCACTGACGGGCAGTTGGGTAAAAGCCCTTCCTGTGGCTGAGTTTGTATATAATAACAGCATGCATTCAGCTTTAGGCATGTCACCGTTTTATTGTTCAATGGGGTTCCATCCTAAGACCATTTCTATTCAGCCATCTGAGAGGGTACCAGCAGTGGATTCCCTGAGTAGGGGTTTGATTAAAATCTGGAAGAAAGCCCAACAGCATTTATTTGAGTCCAAGAAAGCCATGAAAGCACAGGCAGATAGGCATAGACGGCCAGCTCCTCTGTATGCAGTTGGGGATAGGGTTTGGCTATCAACGAAGAATCTGAAGTTGCCAGGACCAAGAAAATTACAGCCTCGGTTTGTAGGTCCCTTTCCTGTCCAAAGGTGGTGAATCCAGTTGCGATCAGGTTGGCTTTACAGGCTGAGTATGGTATTCATCCTGTATTTCACACCTCTTTGTTGAAGCCATACGTCACCACTTCTCAAGAGTTGCCACCTCCTCCTCCCGTTTTAATAGATGATAACGTGGAGTATGAGGTTAAAACTGTTATGAATTCCAAGCGGATGAAGGGACGGCTGTATTACCTAATTGACTGGAAGGGTTATCCCCCAGAGGACCGTTCTTGAGTTCCGGCAAGTAGGGTTCATGCTGCCCGGTTAGTTCGTCTGTTTCATCGCTTGCACCCTGGGAAGCCAAGGCCTGTAGGGAGGCTTTCGGGAGGGGGTACTGTTGGGGTTCAAGGGGGCCTGGTTCCTTCTGTCTAGTTCCCCGTTAGCGGTTCTTCTTAAAAGTGCCAAGTGCCTATGCGAATTTATGGACGCTCCCTAGAGCTCGCTTTAAAAGGGGTCTGCCAACGGGAAACAGGTGCTTGGTTTCTTTATTGGTCCCTTGCCGTGTGTTTCCTGTTCCTGTGGTTCTACCTTGTTTCCCTTCCTTCGAGCTCCGTTCCAGCGGTCTTTTCTAGTGCTGGGTTTTGACCCCCTTTTTCCCCTGCTCCCTTGTTTTCCTATTCCCTTGGGCATTTCAGAACCCTTTATTGGGGACCTGTTTTTGATCTTCGGTGACGTTCTGGGATTCGCGGCTGCGTTTCCTTTGAGTTTTAACGTCCCGTTATTATCCCTTTTTTGTATCCAAACCATCTTGTTATACGCTGTGTTTGGGTGGTTTCACTAAGGAGCTGAATAACGGCCGTTTTTGTGCTACCTTCGTGTTCTTTTTTAGATTCCAGGTTTTTTTTGGGTGTCTTTCGTATTCCCTTTGATACCATTTTTTCCCTGTCCTTTTTTGTCCTAAGAATTGTGAATTCCACCCCCTTTGTCATTCTCGGTGTTTCCCGAGGGGGCGTGGTTGGTCTGGGGTTACGCAAGAAACAACCAATACGATTGCAGTGGAAGAATTCCTGTTTCGTATCAAGCCACTCCCGTCTGTTATCTGGGGTAAGCAGGGAGGTCGGTGGTTCGTGTGTGTACTTGGCACTGGTAATAGTAGTAGGGGTGTGTTTAATCTTGTCTCCTTCTTTCATTTTAGCGGTCTCGTCTGTGTCAAGCTGTCAGCTGCCAAGAAGCCAGAGGAGACGAGTTGTGTTCCCCAAGACCTTAGATTCCCTTGTTTTATTACCTACCTTCTCCCGGTGTCGTGTTCTCCACCATCCGTTTTGATTGCGGGTGTTGGGGGTCACGGTGAGGGTAGAGGATTGGGACGTTCTTCACTCCTGCGGTGTTGGGCCGGTCGGCATCGGAACAGTGATATACAGCACCATCAGCAGATATCCAGGGCTCCATGTTAACTCCTGGATCTTTATTAGAAAATCTTTGGTGTCCCGTATGTAAGATTTTAATTTCACCACCAAAGGAAACAGGATATTGTCTACGAAACATGACATGTTCTCTGATAAGCTGCCGATGGATGAGATGATTGGGCGGCCAGGGGGACGGTTCATGTTCTTATGTAATTTAGGGAGGTAGTAGAAGGTGGGTATCATAGGGGTGTTGTTTCTTAAGAAGAGATGTTCATCTTTCCCCAGCATCTTGAGGCTGTACCACTTCTGTATTAGTGTCTCATATTGTGTGATACTCTGTTGGTATGCTGCAGTTGTACATTCCATATAGAAGTTTTTATCAGCAAGTTGCCTCAGTGCTTCTTCTTTGTATTGGTCTCTGCTCATTATGACCACATTCCCCCCTTTGTCGGAGGGCTTGATCACCAGAGTTTTATCATTGGTCAGGTCCATCAATGCCGATCGCTGGCGTTCAGTGATGTTATGTGTTGAAGTGCGATGTTCCGCTCGCCTGTACTGCAAGAGGTCATTCTTCATTGCCTCTGTGAATACATCCACAGCGTCCCATGGCGATTGTGGCACAAACGTAGAGACAGGTTTGAACATACTTTCGTCCCTTTCTTACTCGACTCCTTGTAAGATATCTCGTTGTGCGATGTTCAAATTTCCAACATCTTGTTCTTGTTCCAATCGTAAATCTTCAAGGGTCTCAATAGCTGGTAAATCTCTACTACTGAGAGAGTCTGTTGCCGTTATTCTTGTGCCTTTTTATTGCGGTCTTTCAAATGGGGACGTAGTTTAAAATGTTTGTGGAGTTTGAGCTTCCTGGTGAAGCAGGACAAATCTATTCTTGTTTGTGTGTACTCAAGATCTTTGGTGGGGCAGAAAGTGAGGCCCAAGCTTAGTACTTCCGTTTCTGCACCAGTCAATATTTTCTTCGTCAGATTGACTACTGTCAGATTAGCTTGATTAACTTGATTAACCGGATCATGATCATCAGTATTTATTGTTGTTGTGTCTTCTTCGCATTGCGGTTGGACCAATGGGAGGTTCTTGCATTGCTTCTGCCTCTTATTCCCGCCGCCTGCCCTCCTCGTCCTCCTTCTTTTCTTGCTGTCGATATTGCTTCTGCATCTGGGGGTTTGTTCTTGCCATCGCGCAGCCAGGACTTTCTGATAATTTCGAACTCCTCCTGAAAAGGAGTCCTCTTTGGTCTGGCACCTTGTGTGACATAGACTGCGTTCTGATTGTTCCGGTCACCGAGCCCTTGTTGTTCATCTCCGGACTCATTTTCAGTGAGATCAGACTCTGAGGTGGCAGGCTCTGTTTCTGTTGCACTAACACTGGCACTAGCGCCAAGGCTTATTTCAGTTCCTTTCTGTAGAGCCTTTCGTGAAGCATCATATTTTCTGGCGTACGTCAGTACACGTCCCGTATGGTAATCATTGGCGTCGCGCTCATATTTCTCTTGCTTGCGCATTCTTATTTTCTGCTCATATTTAGTGAGCCTCGCCTTCATTTGATCTTTCATCTGGGTTATTAATGTTCTCTGTCCAGGGTCTACTTCTTTCTCCAGTTCATCATTAATCAGTGGAATTTCGGCCAACGCCTTCTCCTTGTCATTCCAGGCATATTTGACAAGAATTTTGAGGGTGCCTTCGCAGTAGGATGCAGTGTGCTCAAACCAGTCCGTTAGGAGTTGTGGATCGGGATGTTCATAGGAGGGTACTGTATGAACCCTTAGACCTCTTGGGACCCTCTGTTCTTCCACATAGTTGGTTAAGCTTGTGGCTTCCCACCATTTGCGCACTTTGCGCTCATGGAGTCTCTCCAGCTTTGTGAGTGTTTCTTTTAATTTACAGTTCTGTGGCGCTGCTTTCGGCGTCGTTGTTACTGCCTGTGAAGGCACTTCTCTCCGCTTAAACATGTCTTTAGCTGCATTGTTGCACTCAGTATCAGAGAACATGCTGTTCACTGCAAATGTTGCACTGTTTCTATCCCGGCAACTTTAAATGCGTATTCCCCAGTTTCGTGAAATTCGTCACTCCTTGGTCGTTCTGCCTTAATTATCCGCTATATATATATATATATATGTATACATGCAAATCAACTTCTCCTCCTTAACGGTGAAAGAAAGCGAAGGACACAGCGGATTTCGTAGGGGCTTGTTTATTTGGATTTAGCATAACTAGTTTCGGCATTCGCCTTCATCAGATGCTCCAAACTTGCGTGCTTCCAGTGTCTTTCATTTATGGGCTCCTGCTCCCGGTGGTTTTTGGAGCCCCGTCTCCGGCTTTGCTTGCTCGCGCCAATTACGGGGACTACCAGTCCCACATTGCTGCATAACAACCAGTCCGGTGCTTTCAGGATGCCGCTACGTTCTTTCAATCTTTGCTCTCTCTACCTCCATTCTCTCTTTCCTTGAGCTTCCTGGCATCCAAGGTGGGAGACACAAAACAAACTGTCCAGGTCTCACCTAGTTGTCTAGGTCCGCCGTCCTCCAGCAGCTTTATGGTACCAGGTACGTATTCAAGTCGGGTCACGGCTTTAGTCCAGTACCCTGAATACATTCAAATGATTACCCATGTATCCGTGTCCACTTTTCGTGAGAGGGTCCTCCGTACGCTCCATAGGCAGAGCGTTTAATATGCAAATCAACTTCTCCTCCTTAACGGTGAAAGAAAGCGAAGGACACAGCGGATTTCGTAGGGGCTTGTTTATTTGGATTTAGCATAACTAGTTTTGGCATTCGCATTCATCAGATGCTACAAACTTGTGTGCTTCCAGTGTCTTTCATTTATGGGCTCCTGCTCCCGGTGGTTTTTGGAGCCCCGCCTCCGGCTTTGCTTGCTCGCGCCAATCACGGGGACTACCAGTCTCACAATGCTGAATAACAACCAGTCCGGGGCTTTTAGGATGCCGCTACGTTCTTTCAATCTTTGCTCTCTCTACCTCCATTCTCTCTTGCCTTGAGCTTCCTGGCATCCAAGGTGGGAGACACAAAACAAACTGTCCAGGTCTCACCTAGTTGTGTAGGTCCGCCGTCCTCCAGCAGCTTTATGGTACCAGGTAAGTTTTCAAGGCGGGTCACGGCTTTAGTCCAGTACCCTGAATACATTCAAATGATTACCCATGTTTCTGTGTCCACTTTTCGTGAGAGGGTCCTCCGTACGCTCCATAGGCAGAGCGTTTAATATGCAAATCAACTTTTCCTCCTTAACGGTGAAAGAAAGCGAAGGACACATCGGATTTCGTAGGGCCTTGTTTATTTGGATTTAGCATAACTAGTTTCGGCATTCACCTTCATCAGATGCTCCAAACTTGCGTGCTTCCAGTGTCTTTCATTTATGGGCTCCTGCTCCCCGTGATTTTTGGAGCCCTGCCTCCGGCTTTGCTTGCTCGCGCCAATTACGGGGACTACCAGTCCCACAATGCTGCATAACAACCAGTCCGGTGCTTTCAGGATGCCGCTACGTTCTTTCAATCTTTGCTCTCTCTACCTCCATTCTCTCTTGCCTTGAGCTTCCTGGCATCCAAGGTGGGAGACACAAAACAAACTGTCCAGGTCTCACCTAGTTGTCTAGGTCCGCCGTCCTCCAGCAGCTTTATGGTACCAGGTAAGTATTCAAGGCGGGTCTCGGCTTCAGTCCAGTACCCTGAATACATTCAAAGGATTACCCATGTATCCGTGTCCACTTTTCGTGAGAGGGTCCTCCGTACGCTCCATAGGCAGAGCGTTTAATATGCAAATCAACTTCTCCTCCTTAACGGTGAAAGAAAGCGAAGGACACAGCGGATTTCGTAGGGGCTTGTTTATTTGGATTTAGCATAACTAGTTTTGGCATTCGCCTTCATCAGATGCTACAAACTTGTGTGCTTCCAGTGTCTTTCATTTATGGGCTCCTGCTCCCGGTGGTTTTTGGAGCCCCGCCTCCGGCTTTGCTTGCTCGCGCCAATCACGGGGACTACCAGTCTCACAATGCTGAATAACAACCAGTCCGGGGCTTTCAGGATGCCGCTACGTTCTTTCAATCTTTGCTCTCTCTACCTCCATTCTCTCTTGCCTTGAGCTTCCTGGCATCCAAGGTGGGAGCCACAAAACAAACTGTCCAGGTCTCACCTAGTTGTGTAGGTCCGCCGTCCTCCAGCAGCTTTATGGTACCAGGTAAGTATTCAAGGCGGGTCACGGCTTTAGTCCAGTACCCTGAATACATTCAAATGATTACCCATGTATCTGTGTCCACTTTTCGTGAGAGGGTCCTCCGTACGCTCCATAGGCAGAGCGTTTAATATGCAAATCAACTTTTCCTCCTTAACGGTGAAAGAAAGCGAAGGACACATCGGATTTCGTAGGGCCTTGTTTATTTGGATTTAGCATAACTAGTTTCGGCATTCACCTTCATCAGAAGCTCCAAACTTGCGTGCTTCCAGTGTCTTTCATTTATGGGCTCCTGCTCCCCGTGATTTTTGGAGCCCCGCCTCCGGCTTTGCTTGCTCGCGCCAATTACGGGGACTACCAGTCCCACAATGCTGCATAACAACCAGTCCGGTGCTTTCAGGATGCCGCTACGTTCTTTCAATCTTTGCTCTCTCTACCTCCATTCTCTCTTGCCTTGAGCTTCCTGGCATCCAAGGTGGGAGACACAAAACAAACTGTCCAGGTCTCACCTAGTTGTCTAGGTCCGCCGTCCTCCAGCAGCTTTATGGTACCAGGTAAGTATTCAAGGCGGGTCACGGCTTCAGTCCAGTACCCTGAATACATTCAAAGGATTACCCATGTATCCGTGTCCACTTTTCGTGAGAGGGTCCTCAGTACACTCCAGAGGCAGAGCGTTTAATATGCAAATCAACTTCTCCTTCTTAACGGTGAAAGAAAGCGAAGGACACAGCGGATTTCGTAGGGGCTTGTTTATTTGGATTTAGCATTTCATTTATGGGCTCCTGCTCCCGGTGGTTTTTGGAGCCCCGCCTCCGGCTTTGCTTGCTCGCGCCAATCACGGGGACTATCAGTCCCACAATGCTGAATAACAACCAGTCCGGGGCTTTCAGGATGCCGCTACGTTCTTTCAATCTTTGCTCTCTCTACCTCCATTCTCTCTTGCCTTGAGCTTCCTGGCATCCAAGGTGGGAGACACAAAACAAACTGTCCAGGTCTCACCTAGTTGTCTAGGTCCGCCGTCCTCCAGCAGCTTTATGGTACCAGGTAAGTATTCAAGGCGGGTCACGGCTTTAGTCCAGTACCCTGAATACATTCAAATGATTACCCATGTATCCGTGTCCACTTTTCGTGAGAGGGTCCTCCGTACGCTCCATAGGCAGAGCGTTTAATATGCAAATCAACTTCTCCTCCTTAACGGTGAAAGAAAGCGAAGGACACAGCGGATTTCGTAGGGGCTTGTTTATTTGGATTTAGCATAACTAGTTTCGGCATTCGCCTTCATCAGATGCTCCAAACTATCAGCTCCAGAAACTCCCCCAAACAAGAAGGAAGTGGGCGCACTCTTGTGGTAAGTTTTAGCAATTTTAGCAGTTTATTTGCACACAAACAGTTTCGGCATACGTGCCTTATTCCACTGTGTATATATATGACACAACCTTCTCCTCCTTTTACGAGCAGAACAAAGCAGACAGTGGGGCGCATTCAGTGGTTTATTTGAAAGATGAACAGTATGACCGGTTTCGGCGACAAGCATTTTTCAAAATGCCTCAGTTCAAAGCTGTGTTGCCTGATAGGTGTCCTTAATAAACTCCTTCTTGCCCAATAGCAAAAGGACTCATCTGCAACGCATAAGTCTGCAAACTTCTCAGCAGCCCCATTGTCAAGACTTCTGGTCCCATAATGCAGCATGTTGATCATGAAATGCGCTGCAGGAGGAAACTCGGCGAAATTTCAGGGAAATAATCGACATTCTGTCCCCTACTTCCAGCCTGCCCCAACCACAAAAAACAAGGCTGGAGACGTACGGACAGTGCCGGCGCCTCTCCAAACAGTGTCGGACCGCCCAATGACAGCAGCATCTCAGTCACCAGGTATGTAGGCGGCGGGTTGTGAGCATTCGAGCCCTCGGTAAAAAACAGTTCCACTTGCCCATGTTGTCGCAACCACTTTATGGAAGGGTCCTTTGTGCGCGCCACGGGAAAGCACGCTTCATATGACACAAACATCTCCTCCTTTTACAAGCAGAACAAAGGACACAGCAGGGCGCATTCAGTCGTATATTTGAAAGATGAACAGCATGACCGGTTTCAGCTACAAGCCTTTTTCAAAATGCCGCAGTTCAAAGCTGTGTTGCCTGATAGGTGTCCTTAATGAGCTCCTCTTTGCCCAATAGCAAAAGGGCTCACCTGCAACGCATCAGTCTGCAAACTTCTCAGCAGCCCCAATGTCAAGACTACTGGTCCCATAATAGAGATGTCATCAGTGATGTCATCAGTGATGTCACTGACCATGTCATGTGTGATGTAATATGTGAAGTCATCTCCAGTGCATTGTGGGTGCGCCAGTTATAGTTAGCTCGACTAACTATAACAGCCAAATTTCTCTGGTTTTATATGAGTCAAATGTTCAACTATCTATATAGTCCCTGAAAATATGTTTTTATAGTGAATTTCTAAGGTTTTTTAAATGCTAATTCCTAACTATAACATCTGTAAAACCTATGTTTTTTTCAGTGAATTTTGGAACTCTATTATGCATCTTTTTTAACTTTTAAATTATGTCATGTTCTATATCTTCCCAACAAAATGTGTATCTTTTTTTTGTAGGGAGAAACCTGCACTCCCATACCGGTAGCGTACCAAGCTCAATCACCACGAGAATCCGATCCACCATGAGGCTAAACTCGTAAATGATGCACATTTTGTATCCGACGGGTTTGTGGCACCGCGTCCCGCGTAACATAATATACGCATGAAGTCGCCCCAGCTGCTACTTTGGTATCTGATGGGTACGCAGTACCAAGCCATGCGTTACGTCATGTACGTATGGGGTCACGTCCGCAGCACGTTGCGTATGTGACGAGTGCACGCGGCCAGGCCCTGCATTACGTCACAGATGTATGGTGTCGTGCCGGGTACGCCATCCACTCTTTTTTTTTGTCTCAAAGTATATCTAAATAACTTTAAACAGTATATGAGAGCGAGCCATAATCTAAAATATTTAAAAATGTATATATTTCTAACTGTAATAAACTTATATTATGATGAATACATTTTCTCAAAATCGCGTCGGGTGGGGCCTTCTTGCACGCTCAGTGCGCGATTGCCATGTGACCTTAAAAAAAGCACTTGATTTCTTCATAACATTTCCCATTGTAACAGTTAGACTACTCCTCCCATTGTAGTCATTCTCTCTAGAGCGTTTGATGAGAGACACCTCTTCTGCTTAGAGAGCTTTTTAAAAAAGTTTTTTTTCATCAGCCACGGGCAGAATGCACATCCTAGATCACATGTTACAAACAGTAAACAGGAACAAAGGACACAAGAACCGTACAAAACACTCCGTGGCAAGAATCGTATCACCTGACCACAATGGATGTCATTGGGCTTTATACAAATATCAGCAATGAAATAGGAAAACAAGCTTGTAATTACTTCCTACAGGAGAGAAGAATGCAATACAGCGATCATAATGACATGCTGTTAAAATTGATATCTATCTGTCTGGATGAAAATGTATTTACCTTTGGAGAAGATCTGTTTCGTCAATGCAGTGGAACTGCGATGGGATTTTCTTTCAGTCCCAGTTATGCATGCTTAACTATGGGATGGTGGGAGCAGGAGATGGCATGGAGTGCGATAAATGATCAAGCTGTGAATAAAATCATCAGCTGGAAGAGATTTATCGATGATTTGCTAATAATTTGGGATGGCACGGCAACTGAGTTTCAGGAATATTTTGAAGTGATCAACAACAATACAAAAGATCTGAAATTCACATACAGTATAAGTAAGGAAAGAGTTATATTCCTGGACACAGAGATATATGCAAAGGATAATCAAGTCCATACAACACTGCATAGAAAGTCAACATCTTCGAATTCCACCCTTGAAGCAACCAGCTTCCATCAAAAGTCCTTGCTGTCCAGTATTCCCTATGGAGAATTCCTAAGGATTCGGCGAATCTACAGTGAACCTGAAGAATGGGAAGCACAAAGCAAAAAGACTGTGGAAAGATTTGTGAAAAGAAAATATAAACCAAAGGTAGTGAAGAAATGTTGGGAAAGAGCAAATCAGAAAACAAGAGAAGAATGTCTGATAAGGAAAGGAAATATAGCGACAAACCAGACAGAACAAATTAGAATGATAACTGACTTCTCTCAGGAAAGTAAACAGATAGAGAAAATCTTAGAGAAGAACTGGAAAATTCTCCAACTTGATACCACTGTTAAGGGCATAATGGGAAATCATCCGACAATGACATACAGAAGAGCAAAAAACCTTAAAGATCACATGATACAGAGCCACTTTCAAGGAAAAAAGAAAGCAGGTTAAAGATCAGATGATTCGTCAAGTGTCACTCATGTAAGATGTGCCAAATCGCAAAACCTACCAAGGAAATAATATTGGCAAACAATAAGAAGTGGGAAATACAACAAATAATTACTTGTAAAACACCATATACAGTGTACATAGTAGAATGTCCTTGCCCACAAAGGTATGTGGGAAGTACGATTTGTGAGCTGAAGAAAAGAATCATGGAACACGTGCGAGCCACAATTCATAAAGACCAAACCAATGCCATATCAAAGCATATGGAACAACATCACCAAGGAGATTGGCAACAACTGAAATTTTATGGAATTGAAACAATCCCAAAACGAGATCGTGGCAGAGACCGGAAGAGAAAGTTACGGCAGACAGAATCACGCAACATTTTAAATCTAAGGACCCTATATCCACATGGCCTGAACCAATCGGGAGAATTATACATTCATCTATAAACACAGGGATTTGAATTTGAAACAACAAGTCAGAATACAAAATGATGATATCCTATTGGCAGGTAGGATTGAAAGAATGGAAAAAATGAAGACGGACAATAAACTTTATTGAAAAAGCTTAAAAGAAATAAAAGATATGGCCTATTGGAAGGCGGTAATCGAATGAAAACAAATATCAAAATAAAGCTTTAATTAAAACAGGAATCGAACCAATGCAAACCCGGGAAAGCGGGGGTTAACGAAGTATTCTAAAAACATAAATGGAGTAGTCCCACTGGAGGGAAGAAATGTCGACTAAAAACCTGAGGTGTGCACTAGATTCTCGTGAAATAATGCAGATTCTTGTGAAAGAATAATAAAGGAAAATAAGAAAGGAATTGCAAGTTGTTTGAAAATGGAATTACAATACGAAAGATGAAACAGAACTACAAGGACCACAATTCCAGAGGCTGAACAGATGACAGGAAATGGTCATGAACTTTTTGCCAAATGTTTTAAATTGTGAGCCAATGGGGGGGCTCATTGATCGTGAGCAAGTTGTGGTGGAACACCGAAGAGCGTTGATCAGAGCGCTATCAGCCCCTTATATGAACTTTGAGGGGACAAAGAAAAGTAGCATTGATGGTTATCAATTGCTCTGCAAACTAGATCTACTGATTGCTCCCCATAACAAATTAAACGATTGCACTTCACTCTGTGCATTCTAACTTTCTCAAATTGTGGACGTATGTCTGGTGGCGATGTTGAAGGTGATACCCCAGAGGTACTTGGTATTGTCGGTGGTGGAGGTACATTTTGGCACAATTTTCTACATTCTTTGTTATCATAGTTTACAGAATGCAATGATTGAAGGTGGTTGTGCATACTACCAGTGCAACAGCAATATTTTTTTTCTCTGCTTTAAATAAATCGAGGCTGAATTTAATGCTGTCAATAGTGTAGATGAAAAGGTAAATTCAAGCTGTGAACCCTACTGTGCACAGTGTACATGGAAGCTAGTAGTCAGTATAGTTATAGAACAATGTTTTTTTTCCCACTTTTTTTTAACAAAATCTGAATGCATACTGTATAATTGACTCTGCGTTAAATAAATCAAGGTTGAATTTCCTGCTGTCTGTAGTGTATATGCAAAGGTGAATTCAAGTTGTAAACCCTGCTGTCCTCAGTGTACATCTTAGGGTGGAGTGCATAATCTGCAATTATGATTGAAGTGGAAGATAGAATATGTATGCAGCGTGCATTTTATTATTGAACTAAATTTATAAGTGATATAAAATAAGTTTTTCTAGGAAGCATAATAAAGGGATATTGTGTAGGGTTTGATAGGTGTTATGCTTACTTTGGTTTACACTGAGTTAGTGGAATGTAAAACAAGATCGTACTGTGGAGCCTGTGATGATGCGTGGTCCAAGCAGGCTGTATTGATAGTAATGTCTTTTGTGTTGTGAATGGTGCCACGTGATGATCAGTTTTGATGCACTGAGTTACTAGTATCTTTGGTGCTTAGCGTGTACATATTCTGTGATGATGCGTGATCTGGGGGAGGGAAAGTAATTGAAGTAATGAGTTTTTTCGATTGGATTCTGCATGAAAAAGTGATAGTCTGCCTCATTGCTGACAAAAAACTGACAACACAGTAGTACTTTTCTCCCTTAAATAAATTGAGAGTGAACTTTATGTTGTTTGTAGTGCTTATGCGCCACTGGTGTGAAGCAGTAAACTCTTTTGATCGCAGTGTACGTTTGAAAACAGAACTCACTGTTTTTTGTGGCATCCTATTACAAAATAGTCTTTGCCTAACATCAAAGAGGATATCTTGAATGCTGTCCACAGTGTATATGGGAAGCTGAATTCAAGATGTGAACCCTGCTGTCCGCAGAGTACATTTATGGCAGTAGTCCACAGAAACATCGACAAATGCTTTTTTGTCATACACGTTAACAGAATCTGACAACATAGTAGAATTGTCTCTGCCTTAAATAAATCGAGAATGAATTTAATGTTGTGGTTAACCGCTTCTGGTATCAAGTTGTGAATCCTGCTGTCCGGAGTGTACATTTGAAGGCAGTACTTAGTACAGACACTGAGGAATGGTTTTTGTGGCCTTCATTAACAAAATGGTCTCTGCCTTACATAAATCAAGGATATCTTGAATGCTGTCCGTAGTGTAGATGGAAAGCTGAATTCAAGTTGTGAACTCTGTTGTACGCAGTGTAGATTTAAGGCAGTCGACACAAAGATCGATGAATGCTATTTTGTCACAGTTAACAGAATCTGAGGACACAGTACAATTGTCTCTGCCTTAAATAAAGCAAGGCTGAATTCAATGCTGACCGTAGTGTTGATGCAAAGCTGAATTCAAGTTGTGAACCCTGTTGTACGCAGTGTAGATTGCAGGCAGTAGTCGACACAAAGATCGATGAATGGTATTTTGTCACTGTTAACAGAATCTGAGGACATAGTACAATTGTCTCTGCCTTAAATAAAACAAGGCTTAATTCAATGCTGTTGGCAGTGTTGATGCAAAGCTGAATTCAAGTTGTGAAGCCTGCTGTCCACAGTGTAGATTGAAGACTGTGGTGAGCTTTTTGTCACATTCTTTTACAAAATCAGAAGACATAGAATCCATTTGTCTCTACCTTAAATAAAGCAAAGCTGGATTCAATGCTGTCCGTAGAACAGATGCAAATCTGAATTCAAGTTGTGAACCCTGCTGTCCGCAATGGAGATCGAAGGCAAAAGTTGATATAGACATAAGTCTGCGGTGCTGTGGTGCTGACTTTGCAATCGGCCTGTATCGAGGAAGCACGCGGTCATGGCGGCAGCCACGTGGCAGGGTGCGGCCCTTCGCTGTGGCAGGGCCTCTTCTCTTTGCAGAAGTGAACCACGCCCAAGGCGTAGCCTAATTATTTATAGTCTTGCATTGATGTTGTGTACGTTGGAGCAGCCCACTCCGCTTCTGTTTCAAAGGGGTGAGGGGTGAACACAGCTACATGAGCGAAATATTCCCCAGTGCCTGAGATAATATGGTTGCATCCACTATTCAGTACACTAAACGTATCAATGGTATATGTACACACTGAAAAGTTTTTGATTTCTATAGTGAATTGTGTATAGTATTTCACTAGTAGTCTTAGCATTGTATACATTAATGTTGATGTTCAAGTTCTTTCCCTTATACATACTTGGTTGCCACGTCTCTGTAGATTAAGGTACTGTACTGTTGAGGAGATATATTATTTTGGACAGTTCCGTAGTACTGTTTTGCGCTGCCTCTAAGGTAGTAGGAGGGAGGGGTCCGTGGGGATGGTTGTGGTGATCGTGGCGCTGGGTACTGTGATTTTGTTGGGTGTCGGAAGTGTATAATTAGAACCTCTATCACTTATTGCTCTTTAAATATGGGTGTGAGTTGAATGTTATTCACACAGTACATATTCAACATTCTTACAGTGCTTAAATGTTGATGTTAATTTGTTAGTGGTAAGTGGAACTATTGCCTGATTTTTTAGGTGGCATTGCAGATTTAATTTGTTGTTGAATATGGGAAAGTGGTCAACAAGTAGGAATTATATTTTTAGAAACCTTTGAAATTCACTGAAAAAACCATAGGTTTCAGGCAGGTTATAGTTAGGAAATATCATTTAAAAAAACCTTAGAAATTCACTGAAAAAAACATAGGTTTTAAGGGTTTTATAGTTAGCTGGACATTTCACTCATACCAAACCATTGAAAGTCCTCCATTATAGTTAGTTGAACTAACTTTAACTCTCGTGCCCGCAATCCACTGCGGAGGATGTCACATATTAAATCATTCATGACATGGTCAGTGACATCACTGATGACATCACTGATGACATCTCAAATGACATAGCTGATGACATCACTGATGACATCATCCACGTGACAATCATATACACCTCATCACACACTACTACAATCTTTAATCACTCACTGTAAAATACAGAGTACCATATTTGAATCCATTGACACAGCAATACAAGTATCTAAAAACCCACTCAGTGATTCCTAGATCTACACAAACATCTAATCAATTACCTATAGATTCACTCATACATGCTGTCAATGATCAATAGAACGCTATCAAATATAATTATACACCTATATTGACATTACACACCAGCACACATCCTATTTACTTATGCAGTCATCCTACTCACTTATGCAAACAATGGATCATACTTATATTTACTCAGCTACACACTTATACAAACACCACTTCATTTAGTAACTCATACTATGTGTTATAAAATCACTATTACAAGTATACAGTTATCCATACAGTCACTCATGCTATCAATGAGTCTTATGTATAAGTATTTATATACAACAAATTTCACATACACTGCCTTTTATTATTCTAGTTTGTTGGACATGTACCATTGAAAAATATATTTGCTTATCAGCACACCCATATACATATTCATTCACCCAAACTACTATTATAATATGTACTCTTAACGTCATATTCCTACTGAATCAACTATTGACACATCTTTGGGCAGTTACACACCCCCCCCACCGAACCACACACACTTTTACTTTTCCATACAAATAATCAGTTAAGTAATCAATAACTAATATACACTTTCACATAGCTAGTAACCAAATGGTGCAGCAGTTTACACATCTACTGAGAAAATTATACAGGTATACACACAGTTAAGTCACTCGCCAATGTATTTAGTGAGACACTATAAATTAGTCAAGTAAACAATCACACTGCTCCTAAATCCTCCATCCTGACACTTATACATCTAGTCATTCTTCAAAGCAGATTGCTATATATATAATACAAATTGACATATGGAACCAAACCACATTCACTGGATGATGTCATCAGTGATGTCATTTGAGGTGTCATCAGTGATGTCACTGACCATGTCACGAATGATGTAATATGTGAGCTCATCCCCAGTGGATTGCTGGCATGAGAGTTACAGTTAGTACAACTAACTATAACGGAGGAATTTCAATGGTTTTGTGTGAGTGGAATGTCCAGCTAACTATAACACCCCTAAAACCTTTTTTCAGTGAATATATATATGGGTATGTTTGTGTGGGTTTGTAAAGACAAATTATTTAGATAAGTCAAAAGGCACTAGATAGATAGATAGATAGATAGATAGATAGATAGATAGATAGATAGATAGATAGATAGATAGATAGATAGATAGATAGATAGATAGACAGACAGACACATAGATAGGTAGATAGACAGACAGACAGACGGACGGACGGACGAATAGACGGACGGATGACGGACGGATGGACAGACAAACAGACAGACTGATGGATGGATGGATAGATAGATAGATAGATAGATAGATAGATAGATAGACAGACAGACAGACAGACAGACAGACAGACAGACAGACAGATAGACAGACAGATAGATAGACAGTTAGATAGATAGTTAGATAGATAGATAGATAGATAGATAGATAGATAGATAGATAGATAGATAGATAGATAGATAGATAGATAGATAGATAGATAGATAGATAGATAGATAGATAGATAGATAGATAGATAGATAGATAGATAGATAGATAGATAGATAGATAGATAGATAGATAGATAGATATTACCCAGTTGCGGTCGCGGCTGAGCACTTATAGTAAGGATCACATTTCCATTTGAAAAGCATTTTTGATTTTATACCTTTGGCGCCATTTGATGAATCTTCGCAAAATGTTCCTAAAAATGTGTTTTTCAACCTCAGATCCTTTGTGGAATGTTTAGATGTGATCTGTTAAGTGGGAACCAATAAGAAAAAGGGGAGGTCACCAAACACGTTTTCACCATTAATTTTTCCATAGGAAAATTAGACACAGCTGCAGCCAAAGCAGCAGAACAGAATTACACCAAATTTGGCAGAAAGCAGTACTGGAGAACAAAGCATGCATTTTGTGATTTGTGTAATTAGATTAAGTAGTTTTTGAGAAATAAAGGCTCAAAAACGTATATCTCACATTGTGGAGGATCCGTTGGACTGACAGATCTCAATATGAGATCAGAATGGCTGCCACAACATCAACAAAGAAGTGGTGGCAGTCATTTTAGGATTCAGGACTCCAGGTTTACAGTCCTGAAACAAAGCATAATAGAATATTTAATGTGGTAGGGTATTGATACTCTGCCACTGAGGCCTGGTGGGTTAGTGGGGAATCCCACTCTGCATATTCTTCTTCTTTGGAGCGTTTGTCTTCATGAGGTCACTCGTCACAGCTCTTGGGCCCATCTTGCTTATGTCTGTGCTCTCGGCGCCCAACACTTCGATAACAGTGTCTTCCTCCTGGTGGTATCATCCTCGGTATCTCTGGCACTAGCTTTTACTTTTTTTCAGGGATTTCATTGGTCCTTCTTTTATTTTCTTCACCTCAACTCTTTTCATACTTTCTCCTCTCTGTGTCCCTAGTCTTTTATTTCTTTCTGCCTTTCCCTAACCTTTCTTCTCTCTCCACAGTTCCCCATTGAAGTCTATGATCCTGTCTACTCTATGTCCATTCCTGTAAGTATTCTTTTATCATCAAGCAGTCTCCCATGTAGTTTTGTAACATCTTCTTTATTATCGTAGTAGTTGACATTTACTGTTTCGAAGTTTCTTGTATCGGTGTGCTTGATTTAACTCTTGGAACTGTCAAAACCAACTCAGGAAACAGCAGGTTCACGTAAGTCTGTTGGTATTGATTAACTCTAAGTTGTGTCTAGTAATTGTGACTGTTTTGCCATTGGGAGTGCTGCTTCAGTTGTAACATGCTTCAGGAGTCATCCCATGGCTCCAGAGTTTGGTGAAGATAGTGCTTCAGTCATTTTATGTCCTCAGAGTTTCAATCTTTCATCTTCCAGTTTAACTAGTTTCTTGACATTGGAATTCTCATAAATGGAGACAGCAGATGCTGAAACAGTAATGAAAACAGACATCTCAATGTTTCGACCTTGGATCCAGTAAAATGGTATAGATGTAATCTTCAGAATTTGTAACAAGTCAAAGGCTGGAGCTGCTGACCAAAGCAACTGCTTCTTCATTGAATAATCGAACTTACGACCAGGCACTGCAAAACTCGCAGCTGTCCCTAGAATCAGGAAAGCAAGATGGGGAGGGAAGAGCTTCTCTTTTCTAGTCTTCAATCTGTGGAACTCCCTGTCTCTCACTCTGAGATCCAAGCCCAAACTATCTTCCTTAAGGAAATGATTAAAATCTAGTTTGTTTCCATTTCCTCTCTGTAGTCTGGATTCCTATTTCTTCTTCTGTTCTTTTAGCAGGAACGTGCAGCGCTAAGATGTCTTGACAACTGCGTACAATAGAACAATGTACTTACTTCCATCTTACACAATTATGCCTGCTGCAAATGCCGCAATGGAATGGCTGGTTCATGATACAATTTTCCTTACTGACTTCCCACATCAAAATCAAAAGAAACTAGCATTAGTATCAAGCTACTCTACCTGTCCTCATGTTTTCAATCTCCATCATCATGGAGTTGGCAGCTGCATTCTCTCCTCACTCTATCACATAATCATTGATAGACCTGAACAGCTCAAACAGGCTTTGCAACATGTAGAATGTTGAATTCCAAGGGTTTGGGGCCTCCTACATGAGGACTTTTATGGTGACTCTGTTAGCATGCTGAATGCTTCTTGACTTTGAATGAATGGCTGAAATATGTGCAAATCCTGTGGCAGTTGACTAATATGTTGTGAACACTTTCTTTTTTGAGAATGTCCTGAATAATTAGGTTGATGCAATAAGCTAACCATAGCACGCTTAAGTATCCTTCACCTGTCATGGCTTTGAGCATATTAATTCCATTGTCAGTGGCAATGAATAAAATGCTGAGACCACTGTATTGAAGTCATTCATAGACATTGGTATTGTAGTCTTCTAGGATGCTGTCGGATGTGTGTGTTTTCAGCGTAGAGAACAATGTAACTGTTGCATGTTGATAGATGCCTTGAAAGCATCACCAATAGTTGTGCTAGCGGCGAGTCGCAGGACAATTTTTGAGTATCCTTGGGTTACACATACAAGACTTTACCAATAATTAACAACAGAGAAGGTTTTTTTAAAACAACAACTTCAAGGTGATGTCCACACATGTCAAACTTTTAGGTGATTCAGGTGCACAATAGTGGAAAGGAATACCGGTATACTTGCACTTCAAAAGATACATCAGTTGCCACACTAATTATGTCGAATTGAGCATTTTGTGTACAGGATTACAATTTGGACTTGCTATATTGGCACCAAAATGAATTCAGGGATTCGAAATGCAAAATGATAAAAGAAAGATACCTTTGGGGAAAGGAAGCTGTTATACTGAAAAAGATTAATTTGCTCTACAACACACCATGGCCCCTTAAAAGTGTATGAAATCATGCTAAAGTTAACTGAGCGACTGACCTACGTGCAAAGACAGCAATGTAAACTTTTAACTTAGGTGTATGATTAGATCTCAAACCAATATTGATATAGACATAATTTTGCAATACAGGCAATATTGAAAGGGGAAAAGCCTCCTTGATGGTTTAACTTCCAGATATTCATATAGCCTAACTAAAAATAATGTTCCTATGGCTTTTGCCTAGTTTTTATATGTATGATTTGGGACAGTAACATACCAAATGTGAGAATTATATTGAACTTGATCAGGGCAACTATTGTGTCAGTGCCGCATCAACAATACTGGTAGCCCTATGTATCAAAGAATGCAGAGAGGTATGTGCAGTCTTGTAAAGTTTGTCAACAAATAAATTATTCAGCTGCAGTAAGACCTGCACCTACTCCTATCCCGATATCTGATATACCCTTTAATATCATTTTCCTCTATCATAATGTCCCATTTCCAATAGTCCATCAATATAAGTAAAATAAGTATATATTGGTTGTGGTCAATTCCTGCTCTAGTTTCCTTTGGGTGTGGCCCCAAAAAACTGCCATTACTCAAGTAGTCATAAAAGAGTTAAAGTGCCTAGCAGCAAAGGCATAGTTTATACTTTCCATTCAGAAAATAGTGGTTTGTCTGCTTTGGGAGTATTACTGCTATACTTGCAAAGTTTCTGTCTGATATAGAATGGCATAAGCAAGAGTACGAACAGCATGCTTGCCTGCTACTGGATTCAGGGTTGTGGTGGTATCAAAACCTGCACAGGTGTCAGAGAAATCTTATGGCCTGATTTAGAATTTGGTGGATGATTTACCCTTCCACCACCATGGATGTCCATCTCGCCTATTTCAAGGATAGCAGTTTGGTGGATGAACATCCGTCATCCACCCGCCACCTCCTCCACATTTTTCTTACTCCATCAATGGGAGTATAATCTAATCCCAGTAGAGGGAGTGATCGAAAGTCAATATCTATCTCCCTTATTTAAAGTATAACTTCCATCAATGGAAATATGGATGTTCATTTTCCTCAAACGCAAAACCTACCCGATGAACATGCTCCTGCTTTTCCAATCTCCAACACAATGAACCACAACACAGAACACAAACACACATTTCTAAACTATTTTAAATACACTATGTAAACTACCAATGGCATTAATTTCAGTACTAAAAGCAGTACCATTAACCTAAACACCAGAGGGTTCCAATGGGGCTAGGCTGGACCTCCACCCGAGCAGTAGCCTCAGCATCAGAAGAGAAACTCTGCACTGGCAATAGTATACAAATGGAAGTGATGATGGGCCTGACAAGAGAGAAAAAAATTGCAATTGGATTGTTTCAACTGATCACTGCTCTGCAATTTCAGCAGCTAGAAGGTTGTTGAGTTACTGCACAGGGTATGTGTCAAAGAAATAGTACAATTATCTCTGTGTTCATATATGTATACATATACAACATTTATTACAGGAATTTCATTGGAATGTCACTCAAAATCATAGGGTAACGAATTGCAAAAGACAGCCTGTTATCAAACGTTCACATTCATGGGGGGTTCATGCTTGAACAGTGTACTAAACCATAAACATAAGCAGTTAAATTGTCTGCTCTTCACACAAACATTCTCTTGGGGATGGGTTACGATTCCTCATGCAGCACGGATTAGTGCAATAACCATGAGTGTAATCATCATTAGTTCTTGGTAGTTATTTATCACATGGCAAAAGTTCACGGATTATAGAACAAATGACCATAGTACTTTTTGATGATTGTGCGACCTTTTAAAACTGCCAAAGTATTTGGTCCTCATTTATAAGAACTTTTGCACCACCAGAAGGTCCCATTTTTGACATTCCTGTGGCGGAATGTGCCTCAGCATATTTAAAAGGCCACATAAAGTAACTTTACGCTGCTTTCATGGCCTTGCAAATATGTACCCCTTTCAGGCAGAGCACTGATTGGATGGGGTGTTTCATCGGTGCTGCTGTGGGTGTTCCGACACTACACCCATAGAATCTGAAGCATTCCCAGGGAATCCATCAGAATCTAACTTCTATCAATGGAAATATGGCTGTTTATTCTTCTCAACCACATAACCTACCCAACAAACATGCTTCTGCTATTCCAAC
Organism: Lissotriton helveticus; assembly: GCF_964261635.1. Classification (NCBI taxonomy): domain Eukaryota; kingdom Metazoa; phylum Chordata; class Amphibia; order Caudata; family Salamandridae; genus Lissotriton; species Lissotriton helveticus. The sequence continues at coordinate 802,709,999 of NC_136057.1, read as the reverse complement.
CCCCCAATACAATGCACCACAAAACAGAATGCAAGCAAAAATTTCTAGATTATTTTAAATACACTATGTAACGAGAAATGTTCTCATTGCTCCTGGCTTTTTCCTTTTTTACATGTGATGCATTCTGCAGCACACATAGAAAGAGTAAATCACCTGAATTGATTGATTTTGTGCAGGAAGGTGTCCCTGCCTGCACAAAATCAATAATCACTGCAACGCAGGCACCCTTGCACCATTGTGCAAACATGCCTGCGTTGGTGCATGACAGCCCATTGTGCGACAGCGCAGGGCAAAAGAACAGGAATGCAGTGTATCTCATAGATACAGCACATTCCTGCCCTATTGTTTTGATGTAGGGCAGCGCAGCAAGATTCCTTGCGGTGCTGCCCTGCTTCAAAACCTTATAAATGAGGCCTTTTGTTTGTAAAATTTGAGTACAAGTCTCTGTAAAGCTAATGATTTAGGGGGCGCCATGCTGCGCATTTGCATCAAACCTTAGTAAATGTATTGTTTTCTTTTCCTCTTTCTGTAGATATCAGCTAGCTGCATGTTGTGATGCGCTGGAGTCCGAGGATGCAGATCGCGGATGAGGGCAGAGTGCTACGAAGGAGTCATTGCGGGAGTCTCATCGCTGCAGGAGCGGGTATGTGCATAAATATGTAGGCCAAGCACTGCCTCGCATATGGAACAATTTAAATAGATGCTCTCTCAAAATGGTCACTGAGACACGTGTGGCCATAGGAACACGTCCGTGGGCAGCAGGGTGTGCTTGTTGGAAAACAGCTTGCAGTTTGCAGGGGGGCAGTTTGAGCCACGCAGATACCCGCTCATTGTCTCCTGGGTGCACGGTATTCTATATCACAGTCCTACCTCTGCCAGCAGGGATGTTTATGCAAGAAATACTATATATATATATATATATATATATATATATATATATATATATATATATATATATATATATATATATATATATATATATATATATATATATATGTATATATATATGTATATATATATTCACTGAAAAAACCATAGGTTATAGACCATATATAGTTAGGAATTAGCATTTACAAAACCTTGAAAATTCACTGAAAAAACCATAGGTTATAGACCATATATAGTTAGGAATTAGCATTTAAAAAACCTTATTTTACTCACACAAAACCATTGAAATTCCATATATAGTTAGTTGCACTAACTATATATCGCGCACCCGCAATCCACTGCTGATGATGTCACATATTACATCATTCATGACATGGTCAGTGACATCACTGATGACATCACTGATGACATCTCAAATGACATCACTGATGACATCACTGATGACATCTCATTTGATATCAATGACCACATCACTGATGATATCATTCATGTGACAATACAATGCATCTCCTCACATTTTAATGTAACCTCTCTTTCACCCAGTGTTAAAAAGAGTATAATTTTTGAAACCATTGACACACCAATACTAGTTACTACATACGCACTCACTGATTGCTACGTCTACACACACCTTCACTCATTCACCCATACAATCATTCATACATACAATCACTCATCTTTACAACACTATCATATGCACTCATACACCTATACAGACACTCACAGTCTGCCACTCATCCATGGAGTTACTTACACACCTAGTCAGTCCTGTAAAGAATCAATGAGACTTCCATTTTCTTGTCCATACAGTTAAACATAGAGCACCTTACATTTTCAAACATGTACTAACACATACTTACTTTCTTATACAATCATTGATACAAGTACAGATTGATCTGCACAGAGTCACACACCTCCCAGCTAGCCACACACACATTCAGTCTCCCATACAAATACTTGGGCAATCAATCAATAACCCATATAGTTACTCATATAGCTACTGATCAACACATGCAGCAGTTTACAGAACAACAGACATAATGATGCACAAATTAAGACAGTTTAGTCACTAACCCATGCACTCAGTGAGACACATTTAATCAGTCACTCATACATTCAGTCATGCACCTACTAAATCCTTCGTCCAGACACTTACACATCCACTCATTCTTCAATATGTAAGACATATTTAAACTTTATAGAAACAAAAAATCACTGGATGTTGTTATCAGTGATGTCATCAGTGATGTCATTTGAGATGTCATCAGTGATGTCATCAGTGATGTCACTGACCATGTCATGAATGATGTAATATGTGACATCATCAGCAGTGGATTGCGGGTGCGCGATATATAGTTAGTGCAACTAACTATATATGGAATTTCAATGGTTTTGTGTGAGTAAAATAAGGTTTTTTAAATGCTAATTCCTAACTATATATGGTCTATAACCTATGGTTTTTTCAGTGAATTTTCAAGGTTTTGTAAATGCTAATTCCTAACTATATATGGTCTATAACCTATGGTTTTTTCAGTGAATTTTCAAGGTTTTGTAAATGCTAATTCCTAACTATATATGGTCCATAACCTATGGTTTTTTCTGTGAATTTCATTGGTTTTTTAACAGCTAATATCTGTAGCTGTAAAATGTATTCTTCTTTAAATCCCAAAATATATTTTATATGTTTATGAATAATTTTTTTTTTAAATATTTTTTTTTCTTCGTTCCCGCTTCGCAAATCGGGAAGCTTCCCGTTAGCTGACCTTGATGCCGCGAAATAGACCGCGAGCCGATAAACGTTTCTTTACCGCAAGTGCCGCGTTACAAAACAACATCGTGACGCCTCCCGTCCGCATGACGTTTCACGTTGTCGCGTGATACGTCATATGACGTACTACGTTAGCGAACTGGTACGCGAAGCGAGTCGCAAAGCGCAGGTTTCTGGAAGCAAACCGGGAGGCCCTGCAAAGCGCTTAACGTAAACACAGCAAGTCATGTGACTTGGTAATAACACTTTTCATTGGTTCATTTCACTTTTGGTTTCCTAATGATGTAAGACTAGGTCATATAATCTAAAATGAACACTTTTGATTGGTTGAGAACTCTTGTTTTTCCCAAATGATGAAAATCCCTCCTTCTTTCCTCACTCTGACTTTCATCATTGTGAGAGAAAGACCCTTTGTGATCACTGAGCAATGGCTTCTTTAGTAGCTTCAGCTGGTGCTTCCCCACCACCTCCACCACATCCAAGGAAGAGTGGACCACCTGCTCAAGTTGTAATTCAACAAGAAGAAGAAGAAGAGGAACAGGAGGACGAGCACGAAGAGAGGCAGTTTTTGCCTGAGCAGCCCAGGACGTCTCACCGGAAAGAAAACTTCATTTGGCAATTTTTTAAAATTCCCAAAGGTCAGAAAAAAGTAAATGCAAGATACGTAACTTGCCTTATATGTCAAGATAGACTGTCCAGAGGGACCGACAAAAAATACAGTTTCGGAAACTACACAATGCATCGCCATATGACTAGGTGGCATCCTAACAACTACAGTGCTGCACAGTTTCGGAACGACCTAGATAATCTCCCTATTATGGCCAGAAGATCTGTTGTACCGGAAGTAACGGGACCAGAGGGCAGGGAGATGGTGCCAAATATACAAATGAGATTTGGTGATGTAAAACACATCTGCGCATTTTGCGATGGATTCATTTCCTACGGAGAAAAAAGCATCACTCTGATCAACAGAGCTATTGACTATCATATGCAAGTTTGTCCGAAACGCCCAAAATAATAAATACTTCTTTTTTTTGTTTTGTTGCTCCTGTTGAGCCCTTTACAATGAATCGTTTTCATTGCCCCCTCCAAGAAAAACCCAAAAAAATATAAAACTGTTCCGAAAAATTCAAAAACAGTAAAAAAATGTTCAGAAAAATAAAAAAAAAAGTTCTTTTCAGAACTACCTCCCCGTTATTAAAAAATTGGTACAATATTTGGAACTGTGCCAACCTCTATTTCTCTTAGTTCGCTTCCCAGTTCGCGAACCGGAAGCGAACCAAAAACAGTAAGTATAAGGGAAGGAAACAGACACTTATGTTAAAAGAAAGACAGCTATAAGGGAGTAAACTAGAGATACCATTACCCGTAATCCACTGCTGATGATGTCACATATTACATCATTCATGACATGCTCAGTGACATCATCAGCAGAGGATTGCGGGTTTTTTGGCAACATGCCTTATCCACGGTTTAATAACGCTGCCTTTTGCTTTATATAAGTTTTCAAATTGTATGAAATATATACCAATAGGTCGTTATGAACCTTTAGGTAGTGCTTTTCTTCATGAGGTCTGGTCGCTTCCATACACATACAGATGTTTCAAAGATGATCAAGAAGTTTATCTGAATGGAGAGGAATGCACTGAGACGCCAGATCATTCACTAATGTGTAGGCACATACAGTTACACGGTTCATGCAACAAACACCGACCAAATATGGCTTGCGTGTTGCAAGGCACGCCAGTTCCTGCTATCATCCCCACGTTCAAGTTGTTGGAAAATGGTAGTTATTTGATGCTCAATAATGAAGATTGTTCTGAGTTAATTAAAAGTATTCCTTTTATCGTAACAGTAAGTGAACGGGTTATTTGCTGCAGAAATGTTCTATTTCCTCCCACACATGAACATAGGGAGTTTTCAATCTGGCCACAAATACCAACCTTGGGACACGTTTCAACGGCATGGCAAGAATAAGAGCTCTTTTGTCTCAGAGAGAGGTGGCCTTGAGTTCGGCCCGTGAAACTTTCGTACTTCACATAGCGAACACCCGTACAGAGGTGCACACCCTTTTCAATTAAGATTTGCCTTTCAATTTCAGCAACATGTTTCCGACTATCTTTAACGCATCCTCCACAAAGTCCCTGGCACACTTTTTTAAAGTTGTTACCAGTGGTCTCGTGACTTCATTTGAGAAAATCTTTGGAGTCATCCCTGCTTCCTTTCATTGTATTTTCTGCACTCTGGTTCGTGGATTGGCATTTTTACTTGCATTACCAGCGGACGCTCTTGTGCTTTTTTACATTTTTAAATATGGATGTCCCTCCTATGCAACCTCCGACCCTGCAGCTGCTGACACTGTTCCGCAATCGCATGCTAGAATATTATGGCACAATGCCGTTGGCGATATTAAGCACGGCATATGGATTATCTTTTCGGTTCTCCTACTTCACCTGTGTCCAGCCTGTATTTCACTGCCTGACCTGTGATTTCGATTGGGCCATTGATTTGTGTCTCTGCGGACCGGTTTCTCCTGACGTCGACTTTAATCAGCTGATGACTCCTATCATTACTCACGAGTTGGTTTGTCCTGGCGAAAGGATTATGGCTGTGGCATTGATGCATGGACTACTTGGTCCCTGGAATTTACTGGCGGCAGCACAGTCTTTCTTGGAACAGAGCTTTCTTGAAAACCCACCGAGCTGTCCTCTGATGGTGATAGAGGATCCGGTGCTGGGAGAGCACGTATGTTCTTTTCCGCTTTTAAATTGGATGGCTGAACTGTTTTCGGATGAAGACGGTGACTTCCTATTGGAGGCTGTTGCAGCTTATTTTGCATACACAGTTATGTCATAGACCTTTTTCATATTTGATATGCTGAGTACTAGCATTTCATTGACAATTCATTGACTTATTTGTCAAGTTTTTATTATTTACCTTGCCTATTGGCTTAAGACTCGATAAAGTACTTGGCTGTTTTATTTTTCTTTAGCATTAAATTTTCCTAGTTTTTAATGCTTTACCTTGCGGACCGTCCACATATAAACTTGCAATCTGCTCTCATGAGATGGCACTTCTATTATCTTATTCAGTTCGTTTCCGGATCATGAGGAGGTGTCATCTAGGTCCTGGATATCTTTACACCGTGTTAAGTTAGCATGGGCTCATTACCGGTTTAAACGCCATTTTTCCTTTTTTGCAACTTCTGCACACGACACTTAGTTGTTGCTTTAGCTTTCCACCTAGTAGTTCATCGTGGTTTACATGAGAATAATATGTTATTGGTCTACTATCTGCTTTACTTGTTAAACTATATCTGTACAGCGAGTGCTAAAGTTTCAAGAACAACACGATACAGAATTGTTATGAGGTCTGATCTCCACGACTTCATACTCATAACATAAGTGCAACTTCTGCCAATTCTGGGCATGAGGCGGGTTTTATATTGCTTTGCCGAACACACATACACAACAGTTGATGCGGTTCACATGAAGAGAGAGCTGGTGTATGCTGATGTGATTCCTTCAAATCTAAGACACTAAAGTATAGGCACGCCCTAAACCAACACAAAGAGACCTTCTTAGCAAATAATATAATATGTGTATTAGGGAGGGTGAGATATAAGCAGCCGCGGGCCGTGGAGGGAGTTACGATGGGGCAGGGAGGCGGGGAGGGGGAGAAGCAGGGTGGAGCCCTCTCTACCTTGCCCCTCCCCCTCCCCGCCTCCCTGCCCCACCGTAACTCCCTCCACGGCCCGCGGCTGCTTATAAGTGTTGCTAACTCTTATTCATTTACAGCATGTTAACATACTGTCACCATTCGCTTTTTATGTACTAGTAACTATGCTGGTAATTTTGCTACTGATAATATGTGTACTTGTATTCTCCACCCTGCTTCTCCCCCTCCCCGCCTCCCTGCCTCACCGTAACTCCCTCCACGGCCCGCGGCTGCTTATAAGTGTTGCTAACTCTTATTCATTTACAGCATGTTAACATACTATCACCATTCACTTTTTATGTACTAGTAACTATGCTGGTAATTTTGCTACTGATAATATGTGTACTTTTATTATCTAAGGTACTACGCCTGAGAAGACGGCATTAGTAAATAAACATTTCAAATACACATCTGTTCTTCTTAACTCCATGTTCTGGTTTCTAAGAAATCTATAACGACCGACTGTTCATGAGTTCCACGTATCCTGAGGTACTATAAGTTCATATTCTGGATTGTCTAAACATTGAGAGTTTGTTATATCCAATGTGACACTGTACCTAGCTTGCTAAGGAGTTTTTGATTACTAACGTGAGTTTTGGGACACCCTAATTCGCCGAGGTTCCAATCCTCTGTCCACAGTTCTGTGTGAGAACAGAAACCCTGCGACAGGGGCACCCCCGACCCTTGCTGGAGCTTCATCACACTTGCGATACAACTCCAGCAATGCATTCGCCGAGGTTCCAATCCTCTGTCCACAGTTCTGTGTGAGAACAGAAACCCTGCGACAGGGGCACCCCCGACCCTTGCTGGAGCTTCATCACACTTGCGATACAACTCCAGCAATGCGCCACCTTTACGGCACAGATACATCACGCATCAGTGCTGTTTTTGCCCCATGATGCGCCGCATTGTAAATGCAGCACACCATAGGTGACGGAACAGCGGCACAGAATGACTAACACATCCCTGGTGATGCGCCAGTCATCATAAATGTATCCCTATGCTTCTTATCTTGTTAGAGATGAACCGCCATATGTATCATCAAAGTTTTTTGCATTTCCTAAATAGCGAACTTTAAGGAATAAATAGCGATTCTTTACCATTCCTAGTTTGCGATGAGCTATTTGCTAATTAGCCGAATGTAGCCCAATGAAGCCCAATGTAGCCCAATGTAGCCCAAAGATGGCCGCCAGACACACAAAAAAACAAATGTAGCCCAAATATCAGCCAGATGTAGCCCAACTATAGCCCAGTGACAGAATGACCAATCAGCTTCGCAAACCTCCGTTACGCGAAGCGGAGCGCTGTTACAGATATATATCTTTTTTTGAACGTTAATTTCTCAAAATCCACTGGAGCACATATATTGAGACCTAGCAAAGGCACATCGGGCTACCAGTCCCTAATATTTTGCCAAGTTTCGTGCAAATCCATTCAGCCGTTCGATTATTATTATTATTATTTTTTTTTGCCCCGCGGGGCCCTTTTAAAACCTCCACATCAAACCTAGGGGGTCAGCGAGGATCTACTATGCCCCCTTATAGTTATTTCCCCCTTTGTTTTGACCTCCTCTTGTCTCTCGATCCTACCGAGAGACAAGATGGCGGCCGCTACGGACTGTTTGGAATGTTGACAGACGCCGGAGAACCAATCAGCTTCGCTTCACAAAGCTCCGTTGCGCGAAAAGTCCGCGAACCAGAGCGCTGCCCGGTCCGCTGTTACAGATATATATATTTTTTTAAACGTTAATTTCTCAAAATCCACTGGAGCACATATATTGAGACCTACAAAAGGCACATCGGGCTACCAGTCCCTACAATTTTGCCAAGTTTCGTGCAAATCCATTCAGCCGTTCGGGCTAAAAGTGAGGCCAACCGCCCTATGGAAATTAACATGGGAAAAACGTGTTTTGGGACCCCCCTTTTTTCTCGGCCCCCCCTTGACGAACCCCCCCAAAATTTTCAGGGGCTGCTCAGAAACAAAATGTGCCATTTTCCTGAAAATTTCAGCCAATTCCGTCCACAAACGCCAAAGTTATTAGACATAGAATTTTCAAAAAACCCATAGAGAAAAAATCCTAACTATATATACCTACTGGCGACCGCCAGTAGGTAATATGTATATATATATGTATATGTATATATATATATTCACTGAAAAAACCATAGGTTATAGACCATATATAGTTAGGAATTAGCATTTACAAAACCTTGAAAATTCACTGAAAAAACCATAGGTTATAGACCATATATAGTTAGGAATTAGCATTTAAAAAACCTTATTTTACTCACACAAAACCATTGAAATTCCATATATAGTTAGTGTCACTAACTATATATCGCACACCCGCAATCCACTGCTGATCATGTCACATATTACATCATTCATGACATAGTCAGTGACATCACTGATGACATCACTGATGACATCTCAAATGACATCACTGATGACATCTGAAATGACATCACTGATAACATCTCAAATGATATCACTGATGACATCTCAAATGACATCACTGATGACATCACTGATGACAACATCCAGTGACTGTATGTTTCTGTAAAGTTAAAATATGTCTTACATATTGAAGAATGAGTGGATGTATAAGTGTCTGGATGAAGGATTTAGTAGGTGCGTGACTGACTGTATGAGTGAGTGATTAAATATGTCTCACTGAATGCATGGGTTAGTGACTAAACTGTCTTAATTTGTGCATCATTATGTCTGTTGTGATGTAAACTGCTGCATGTGTTGATCATTAGCTATACGAGAGGCTATATGTGTTATTAATTGGTTGCCCAAGTATTTCTATGGGAGATTGAGTTTGTGTGGGGGTGGCTGGAAGGTGTGTGACTCTGTGCATAGATGTGTGAGCAGTTTATTCACTAGGTGTATGAGTTCAAGAGTGCATGTGGAAACAGCTACATGGGCAGTTGACTGTGTGCATGAGTGTATTGATGAGTGAATGGATATCTCAATGCTACATGTCATACTAAATACATATGTAAAACACAGTACATGTGAGAGTTGGCATATATAAATAACTGTGCATGAGAGCCACTGAATGAGTGAGTGGTTGTATCGATCATTGTGAACTTGTATCAGGGATTGTATAAGAGAGTAAATATGTGTTAGTATATTTTTCAATAAGTAAGGTGTGTTTAACTGTATAGTTGAAGAAATGGAGGTGAGATTGTTTCTTTGCATGACTGACTGGGTGTGTGAGTAACTCCATGCATGAGTGGCAGTGTGTGAGTGTCTGTATACACTGAGTGTATCTAAGGTTATATTAGAGTCTGAAGAGGTTTATCGTATTAGCACAAGAATGATGTCAAATGAGATGTCATCAGTGATGTCATCAGTGATGTCATTTGAGATGTCATCAGTGATGTCATCAGTGATGTCACTGACCATGTCATGAATGATGTAATATGTGACATGATCAGCAGTGGATTGCGGGTGCGCGATATATAGTTAGTGCAACTAACTATATATGGAATTTCAATGGTTTTGTGTGAGTAAAATAAGGTTTTTTAAATGCTAATTCCTAACTATATATGGTCTATAACCTATTGTTTTTTCAGTGAATTTTCAAGGTTTTGTAAATGCTAATTCCTAACTATATATGGTCTATAACCTATGGTTTTTTCAGTGAATTTCAATGGTTTTTTAATAGCAAATATCATAAGCTGTCGAATGTCAAGTACGTGGTAAGTGAAAACATTTTCGTGTTTATGCACACTGATCTGCTTTTAATGGTGCCCCCCCCCTCATTTCTATTAGGAGTACTCTCTCTTTGCAGATAGTGAAAGGTAGTTAACGCAGGCCTTTGCCCCCGTTGTAATCCGTCGTGCCTGCTTCTCTCTCCATTTGATTGATTGTTATCCAAGTATTTACTGTTTTAGAATTAGTTCTCTTTGGTTCATTCTCTATTTACAAACAAACACAGAGTCGCAATACTCTGTTTAGTCTTTGCAGATAACGAAAAATTGTGTAAAAAAAAAGAAAAGGAATCGAGCAAAATCAGTAGGCCACTAATGGGATCTCTTTTTGACCTCGCTAAAATAGAAACATTAGGAACAACCCCTCATGACAAATACAAAACTAGTGAGATGAACTGAACTCCACACAATGATGGCTGCAAAACAGCTCGGCTCCGCCACCCACCCCGCCCAAAATAACGATAAAGAGCGGCTGCCATGATTGGTTACGGAATGGCCACGACGGAGCTACGAAATGGTGCTGCTCTCATGCTAACCCCAGCTTCAGTCTGAAACATCCAGAAACACTGTAGACTACCAATTCGATCAGTTCCGGTAGCGCCCCAATGTAACCCGGTAGAGAAGAACTAGCCCTCCCCTCTTTGACTGATGGTTCTTGTTGCCTGTCCCTTCTGTTGTCATTTAACAGAACTATTTAGCCTGCTGAAAGGGGTTGTGTTCCGACCGCTGGTTGGTGGAGACATTTTGACTATATTCTGGACCTGCGTTGTCGCGTAATGCGTCATATGACGCGCTGCGTTAGCGCATCCGGAAGTCATCCGGGGCGCGCAGCGCGTAACGTAAGCATAACAAGTCATGTGACTTGTTAATAAAACTTTTCATTGGTTCATTTTACTTTTCTTATTGTAATGATGAAAGGCTTGGTCATATGACCTAAAAATTACGCTTTTCATTACTTCCGAACATTATTTTTTCTTAAATATATGTTATAATGTTCCAGGCTAATGTACTTTCCCGGAAATTTTACAACTGTCCTGCAAGTAAAATATATTCTTTTTTCGAGAAAAAGAGCGTTTCTTCGTCCCATGACGGAGCCGTTGAGCAAAAGAGGGTCGACCTGCTGTCTTAGTCGCCGATACGCCTGAATATGAGATTCTTATCGATCACTTTATGTTGCAGGAATAGAAAACACAACAGCCCTTGACCATTTATCTTTACTGCGTTCCTTCGTATTATACCTTTTACCCTTCATGTAATTGGTCTGCTTTATTTCACTTACCTTTTAATGATTCTAAAACAGTCACTATTATTAAAAACTTTACCAATGTATATACTACTACCATGTTTTCTTTTAAAAACCTTTATTGTGAAAATTTCATTATACAAATACGAGCCTATAACCACGTGGGCCTCCCACGGAGCAAACTGTAATCGTATATGATGAATAGACATTTACACTGTAGAGGAACGTAACGGGCGGGCCATTAGGTTGCAAGAACTAAGGTGTCTAACAGTTACGGAATCGGTGGACGTACATTTTATAATTAAAATACGACAGGGCCAGTTACAATAAAATTATCTAGATATACATTTGCGGGCAAGTACCATGGGTGACGTTAATTCGAACTTTCAACAGTACAGTAATCAATAACACATCAGAACTTAATATCAATAGGGATGTCGAAATATTCAATCAATTCTCGTCCCCGCCCGCCATGTGCTTCAAAACTGCATACGTATCTCGTGATTTCAAGGTTCTGCAACCAGTACACAACAAGGAGTTACGAGTCCCATTTATTCCGGCGCCATTTTGGGCGAGGACGGGCAGGTCCAGGATATAGTCAAAATGTCTCTACCAACCATCGACTATGATCATGTTCATATGCTGTATTTATTAGAGTAACACTCATCTGTCCACATGAAATTAATTTGCCACAATCTAAACATGTCATTTTAATCTTTCCAAAGTTCTTCTAAATATTTGGGACCGTTTCCCTTGCCTCTGAAGCTCTCAGTGCCACTTCTTTGATGAATGTACTAGCAGGTCAGGGGTTCTCCTCCAAATCTCTCTTTTATGCAGCACTATAATTAATTGGTGCCACCTCTCCATATGACGATGCATGGTATAGTTACCACAACTATATTTTTTTTCGGTTCCTCTGGAGAGTTCATCGTGGCAGATGATGCGTGTAACGTACCGGGCATTTACCTTTTTTTGCATGTACAGGAAAAGAAAAAAAAATCGAGCGTCCGAGTTCTAAGGTGTCCCAGGGCCATTTTAGTGGACCAGGCCCAAATCCAAAGAACAGGCCGCCATTTTGAGAGTCCTCTTGCAGCCGCCTGTCGCTGTAGCATCAAGAGCAGCCGAAACTCAGCTGAATGGCAACTGAAACGGTAAAGGGGCGCCCCACTACAGCAGACGAGCCTCCACCTAGGAAGGCCCATTCACGCCGGCTCCCCCCCCCTTCGGGCACCCCACGCCGTTATTCGGAGCAGTATTGTAGGATGGCCACACCAGTGCGGCAACTTGCTAGACATCACCTCGGTGGTAACCGAATCTCAACGCCTTGTGGTGTCTTCTATTCAGAAAACATTGTTATGCTGCCTTCGACCTATTCGCCGCAAGTGCGCACACAACTCAACTGCATAGCTTGCTAGACACCACCACGGTGCCATCCGGATCTTGGAATGTCAGCGCCTTTTGGTGTCTTCTCTTCAGAAAATATTGTTGCGCTGCCTTTGGCCCCATTCGCACATCAGTCCGCTACTGACGCCATCTCACAGGCTAATGGGGCGCCCCACGCCGACTTTCAGCATTGTAGAATGACCACACCAGTACAGCAACTTGCTAGACATCACCTCGGTGCCATCCGGATCTCGACGCCCCACTGCAGATGAAGTGCCTCTCAACTATGAAACCACCACGGTGACATCCGGATCTTGGCGCGTTGTGCTGCCTTCGGCCTATTCGCACATCGGTCCGCTACTGACGCCATCTCACAGGCTAATGGGGCGACCCACGCCGAGTTTCAGCATTGTAGGATGACCACACCAGTACAGCAACTTGCTAGACGTCACCTCGGTGCCATCCGAATCTTGGCATCTCAACGCCTAGTGGTATCTTCCATACAAAAAATATTGTTACGCTGCCTTTGGCCCCATTCGCACATCAGTCCGCAACTTAGACATCACCTCGGTGCCATCCGGATCTTGGCATCTCAGCGCCTTGTGGTGTCAGTCAGAAAATATTGTTGCGCTGCCTTTGGCCCCATTCGCACATCAGTCCGCTACTGACACCATCTCACAGGCCAACAGGGCGCCCCACGCCGACTTTTACCATTGTACGATGGCCACACCAGTGCCACAACTTGCTAGACACCACCTCGGTGCCATCCGGATCTTGGCATCTCAGCGCCTTGTGGTGTCTTCAAATCAGAAAATATTGTTGCGCTGCCTTTGGCCCCATTCGCACATCGGTCCGCTACTGACGCCATCTCACAGGCCAACGGGGCGCCCCACGCCGACTTTCAACATTGTAGGATGGCCACAGAAGTGCGACAACTTACTAGACACCACCTCGGTGCCATCCGGATCTTGACGCGTAGTGAAGCTGCAGCAGCTGCAAATAAGCTTCAGACAGTGTTACAACCGCTGCTCAGAACTCTCAACTATGACACCACCTCGGTGCCATCCGGATCTTGGCATCTCAGCGCCTTGTGGTGTCAGTCAGAAACTATTGTTGCGCTGCCTTTGGCCCCATTCGCACATCGGTCCGCTACTGACGCAAACTCACAGGCCAACGGGGCGCCCCACGCCGACTTTCAGCATTGTAGGATGGCCACACCAGTGCGGCAACTTGCTACACACCACCTCGGTGCCATCCGGATCTTGGCATCTCAGCGCCTAGTGGTGTCTTCTATTCCGAAAATATTGTTGCACTGCCTTCGGCCCCATTCACACATCGGTCCGCTACTGACGCCATCTCACAGGCCAACGGGGCGCCCCACGCCGACTTTCAGCATTGTAGGATGGCCACACCAGTGCGGCAACTTACTAGACACCACCTCGGTGCCATCCGGATCTTGGCGCGTTGTGCTGCCTTCGGCCTATTCGCACATCGGTCCGCTACTGACGCAAACTCACAGGCCAACGGGGCGCCCCATGCCGACTTTCAGCATTGTTGGATGGCCACACCAGTGCGGCAACTTACTAGACACCACCTCGCTGCCATCCGGATCTTGGCGCGTTGTGCTGCCTTCGGCCTATTCGCACATCGGTCCGCTACTGACGCGAACTCACAGGCCAACGGGGCGCCCCACGCCGACTTTCAGCATTGTAGGATGGCCACACCAGTGCTGCAACTTGCTGGACACCACCTCGGTGCCATCCGGATCTTGGCGCGTTGTATTGCCTTCGGCCTATTCGCACATCGGTCCGCTACTGACGCCGCCTCACGTGCCAACGTATTTTCTCCGCATTTTATACCCTATGCCGCATAACAGGTCATCTGACTTGTTTATAAAACTTTTCATTGGTTCATTTTACTTTTGGTTTCCTAATGATGGAAGGCTTGATCATATGACCTAAAAACAACACTTTTCATTGGATGAAAACTTTTTTTTTTTCCCAAACGATGAAAGCCCCACCTTGTTTCTGGATGTTTCAGACTGAAGCTGGCGTCAGCATGAGAGCACCACCATCTCGTAGCTCCGTCGTGGTCATTCCGCGAGCAATCATGGCAGCCGCTCCCCACCAGAAGCCTGCAGGAGTCGGGGCCCCCAAAACTTTTGATGAATTCTCAAGGCGGAGGGGACGCTTTCGAGAATGGGGTCCAAGACCTAGCAGACAAGCGTCCGATTTCCAAGGTGTCCCAGGGCCATTTCAGTGGACCAGGCCCAAAAAGGAAAGAGCCTGCCGCCATTTTGAGAGTCCTGTGACAGCCGCCTATCGCTGCACCGCAAGAGTGGGCGCAACTCAGCTGAATTGCGGCTTTTGACACAGTGGACCAAAAACGGACGGAATGGCAACTGAAACGGTAAAGGGGCGCCACACTACAACAGATGACACTCCACCTGGAGAGGCCCGTTCACGCCGCCTCCCCCGGGGCGCCCCACGCCGTTATTCGGAGCAGCATTGTAGGATACCAAAACCAGTGCGGCAACTTACTGGACATCACCTTGGTGCCATCGTTCTGCTGCCTTGGAACTATTCGCACAACAGTTTGCTACTGATGACCCACCCCCCGCGACGCCCCACGCCGTTATTTGCTGGGTGGCAACTTACTAGACATCACTTTCGTGTCATCTAGATTTCGGCGCGTTCTGCTGCCTTGGAACTATTCGCACAACAGTTTGCTACTGATGACCCACCCCCCGCGACGCCCCACGCCGGAAATCTGGACGTTGTGCTGCGTTGGGACTATTCGCACAGCCGACCGCTACTTCGTTGTTTTTCCCTAAAAATGTTTATATGTTATTACTATTTTTGTTTTCTTGTATATATTAATAAATTATTAAAGTTTTATAATCTTACTACTTTGTCGGAGTGCTATATATTTTTAATGTGACACATAATTGTAAAAACTTTGATGTACAAAGAGTCATCCCTAGAATCTTCCGCTTCACGCTTGGTCCCCTCCCCAATCACAATACAGGATGGTTTTCAGATAATAGCAACGCTTCTGCTGTGACGGATCTCATCGAGTGTAGGCCTTGATCTACTATAACTCCTTTGAAGAGGGGTGATTCTTTACAGCTGTGGCCATAAACTACATCTGCAGGGCTAGCTGATACCCTAGGACCAGCCTGGACAATCGGACACAGAGGAAAAGGAGTGTCAGAGGGTGCGGTAGTGAATAGGGCGAAAGGGAGGTGTCGGGCGGGCACAGGGTGTGATTCTCAGGGAAGAGCAGCGCAGATGGGGGGAGGTTTATTACCCATGCATAAGACAGAGAGCGGGGGTGACCACTGCCTGGGTGAGATGCTTGCGAGGGTGGGGAGCCATGCTAAGGATCGACAGCGTGCACAGAGTGGGTCTGGTCAAGGCATCTAAAATGGCTGCCGTGCACGACAAAAGTGTGGCATTTGAAAAAAGACAAGATGGCGCAGACAATGTTTTTCAACACTTCCTGATTTCCTTCGAATCGAACGTTAACAGACGTTGGGGCATATTACCAAAGTTAAGCGATATTTATCCCTAACGATGCATTGCAAAGATTTTTTTACCGTCAGAAATTATCGCAGATAAACCTTGCTATTATCAAGGTTTATCGCAAATACGATAAAAAACGACCGCAATGCATAAATATCGCTGAAAACTCAGCGATATTCATGCATTACCGAGCTAATGCTCTTAGCCATGTTATCCACCTCCCATTGGATAACATGGCTAAGAACTGCTCAGGGCAGCTGTTACTTTTTGGAGATATTCGCGCTTATCTCGAATATTTCCAAAAGTTGATAATAGGAGATAGCGATGTTAGCGACTGTTTCCAGTCGCTAACATCTTGGCATACCCACTTTGCATGTCAATAGTGATAAATATCACTCACATGCAAAGTGGGGCCCAAGATGGTCGCTATCTCCTACTAGCCGTCGCTAACTGGTGTTAGCAACAGCTAGGTAATACAGATATAATTTTATCTCCGCGAAGCGGAGCGCTGTTACAGATATATATCTTGTTTTTGAACGTTAATTTCTCAAAATGCACTGAAGCACATATATTGAGACCTAGCAAAGGCACATCGGGCTACCAGTCCCTAATATTTTACCAAGTTTCGTGCAAATCCATTCAGCCGTTCGATTATTATTATTATTTTTTTTTTTTGCCCCGCGGGGCCCTTTTAAAACCTCCACATCAAACCTAGGGGGTCAGCAAGGATCTACTATGCCCCCTTATGGTCATTTGCCCCTTCGCTTTGGCCTCCTCTTGTCTCTCGATCCTACCGAGAGACAAGATGGCGGCCGCTACGGACTGTTTGGAATGTTTACAGACACCGGAGAGCCAATCAGCTTCGCTTCGCAAAGCTCCGTAACGCGAAAAGTACGCGAAGCGGTGCGCTGTTACAGATATATATCTTTTTTTGAACGTTAATTTCTCAAAATCCACTGAAGCACACATATTGAGACCTAGCAAAGGCACATCGGGCTACCAGTCCCTACAATTTTGCCAAGTTTCGTGCAAATCCATTCAGCCGTTCGATTATTATTATTATTTTTTTTTTTTGCCCCGCGGGGCCCTTTTAAAACCTCCACATCAAACCTAGGGGGTCAGCGAGGATCTACTATTCCCCCTTATGGTCATTTGCCCCTTCGCTTTGGCCTCCTCTTGTCTCTCGATCCTACCGAGAGACAAGATGGCGGCCGCTACGGACTGTTTGGAATGTTGACAGACGCCGGAGAACCAATCAGCTTCGCTTCACAAAGCTCCGTTGCGCGAAAAGTACGCGTCCTGGAGCGCTGCCCGGTCCGCTGTTACAGATATATATCTTTTTTTAAACGTTAATTTCTCAAAATCCACTGTAGCACATATATTGAGACCTACAAAAGGCACATCGGGCTACCAGTCCCTACAATTTTGCCAAGTTTCGTGCAAATCCATTCAGCCGTTCGGGCTAAAAGTGAGGCCAACCGCCCTATGGAAAACTCAATGTTAAAAACACGTTTTGGGACCCCCCTTTTTTCTCAGCCCCCCCTTGACGAACCCCCCCCAAATTTTCAAGGGCTGCTCAGAAACAAAATGTGCCATTTTCCTGAAAATTTCAGCCAATTCCGTCCACAAACGCCAAAGTTATTAGACATAGAATTTTCAAAAATCCCATAGAGAAAAAATCCTAACTATATATACCTACTGGCGACCGCGGTCGCCAGTAGGTATATATAGTTAGGATTTTTTCTCTATGGGTTTTTTGAAAATTCTATGTGTAATAACTTTGGCGTTTGTGGACGGAATTGGCTGAAATTTTCAGGAAAATGGCACATTTTGTTTCTGAGCAGCCCCTGAAAATTGGGGGGGGGGTTCGTCCAGGGGGGGTCGAGAAAAAAGGGGGGTCCCAAAACGTGTTTTTAACATTGAGTTTTCCATAGGGCGGTTGGCCTCACTTTTAGCCCGAACGGCTGAATGGATTTGCACGAAACTTGGCAAAATTGTAGGGACTGGTAGCCCGATGTGCCTTTTGTAGGTCTCAATATATGTGCTCCAGTGGATTTTGAGAAATTAACGTTTAAAAAAAGATATATATCTGTAACAGCGGACCGGGCAGCGCTCCAGTTCGCGTACTTTTCGCGCAACGGAGCTTTGTGAAGCGAAGCTGATTGGTTCTCCGGCGTCTGTCAACATTCCAAACAGTCCGTAGCGGCCGCCATCTTGTCTCTCGGTAGGATCGAGAGACAAGAGGAGGCGAAAGGGAAGGGGCAAATGACGATAAGGGGGCATAGTAGATCCTCCCTGACCTCTTAGGTTTGATGTACCATTTTGCCAAGTTTGGTGTAATTCCGTTCAGCCATTCAGGCTGTAGACGTATCTAAATGTCAATAATCGAACGGCTGAATGGATTTGCACGAAACTTGGCAAAATATTAGGGACTGGTAGCCCGATGTGCCTTTGCTAGGTCTCAATATATGTGCTCCAGTGGATTTTGAGAAATTAACGTTCAAAAAAAGATATATATCTGTAACAGCGCTCCGCTTCGCGTAGTTTTCGCGTTACGGAGCTTTGCGAAGCTGATTGGTTCTCCGGCGTCTGTCAACATTCCAAACAGTCCATACAAGCCGCCATCTTGTCTCTCGGTAGGATCGAGAGACAAGAGGAGGCCAAAGCGAAGGGGGAAATGACCATAAGGGGGCATAGTAGATCCTTCCTGACCTCTTAGGTTTGATGTACCATTTTGCCAAGTTTGGTGTAATTCCGTTCAGCCATTCAGGCTGTAGACGTATGTAAATGTCCTATGGAAAATTGCATGGGGAAAACACATTTGAAAGTGTTGAAATTTAGAACCAATTAAAATGTTACTTTGGTTTTGTATTTGTGTGTGATGAAAGTTAATTGGTTATGTATATATGTCAAATGAGAGGAAACCACAGCCATTTTGTGATACTACTGTCTGAGGTACATTTGTGAGGAATTTTTGGTGGTGAATTTCTGGTGTTTGATTTACACAGTACTAACACTTCTCCTACTTTTAAAAAGGTGAGTTGTTAATTTGTAAGGGAAACTATGTTGTACACTTGAAGATAATTTGAAAAATGTTTTCTGTTATTTATTTGCAGTCCTTCTGTTATACTAAATACTTGATAAAGTTAGTTTTATATTATGTATTACTAAAAACGATAAATGAAAGTGATTATTTTTTTCTGCAATTTACAGCAAGCAATTTCAAAATAAAATGGCTCACAATGAAGAGACCGTGGCAATTTCTTTTGAATTGTCCACTACATTGATTGAAATTGAGAGCACCAATAATGAAATATTGTCACAAGAAGGAGATGACTTGTATGATTCCACTACATTGATTGAAATTGAGAGCACCAATAATGAAATATTGTCACAAGGAGGAGATGACTTGTATGATTCCATTAGATTGATTGAAATGGACAGCACCAATAATGAAATATTGTCACAAGGAGGAGATGACTTGAATGATTCCACTACATTGATTGAAATTGAGAGCACCAATAATGAAATATTGTCACGAGGAGATGACTTGAATGATTCCACTACATTGATTGAAATTGACAGCACCAATAATGAAATATTGTCACAAGGAGGAGATGACTTGAATGATTCCACTACATTGATTGAAATTGACAGCACCAATAATGAAATATTGTCACAAGGAGGAGATGACTTGAATGATTTTTTTGATCAATCTGTTGATGGCGAATTTATCGAATGTTTGGAGACCATAGAGTTACAAGAATCATCATTGCAGACTTTTCATGAGGAAATTGCTGATGAGGACATGTTACTAGTTCTTTCAAATTTAGAAAATTCTGAAGAATAAATTTATATTTAGAAATCAAAAATTGTTTGAGACATTATTCATTTTTATTTTTAATTTATGAGGTTGTAGCAAAGTGATTGTAGTATAAAATGAGACTTATAGTATAGAGTGCAACATTTTTATGTTACATGGTAAGTTTACTCATATTTACTTCCCTTCTGCCACTATATTATCTCCAATGTGTATTTGACATCTCTTCTTCATCTCCGGCCTCCTTTCTCTCACTGTGTGTCTCCGATGCATCTTATCGCTGCTATTTTGTGTAATTACAGAAGAGAGTAAAATAAAATAGTTTGGAACGTGAAAAGGGGGCAAAGTAGAGTACCCCTCACCCCCTAGGCCTTTTCAGGCGGCCCCAAAAGGATCAGTTTCTGCTTTCCTGAGAGATTATGGTATGAGTTCCATATACCACAATAATTTGCATTACAACATGCAAGATATCTATCTCCTATTACCAACTTTTGGAGATATTCGCGCTAAGCGCGAATATCTCCAAAAAGTAACACCTGCCCTGAGCAGTTCTTAGCCATGTTATCCAATGGGAGGTGGATAACATGGCTAAGAGCATTAGCTCGGTAATGCATGAATATCGCTGACTTTTTAGCGATATTCATGCATTGCGGCCGTTTATTATCGCATTTGCGATAAACCTTGATAATAGCAAGGTTTATCTTCGATAATTTCTGACGATGCTTAGCGGTAAAAAATTCGTTGGTAAGCATCGTTAGCGATAAATATCGCTTAACTTTGGTAATATGCACCAACGTCTGTTAACGTTCGATTCGAAGGAAATGAGGAAGTGCTGAAAAACATTGTGTGCGCCATCTTGCCTTTTTGAAATGCCACACTTTTGTCGTGCACGGCAGCCATTTTAGATGCCTTGACCAGACCCACTCTCTGCACGCTGTCGATTCGTAGCATGGCTCCCCACCCTCGCAAGCATCTTCCCCAGGCACTGGTCACCCCCGCTCTCTGTCTTATGCATGGGCAATAAACCTCCCCCCATCTGCGCTGCTCTTCCCTGAGAATCACACTCTGTGCCCGCCCGACACCTCCCTTTCGCCCTATTCACTACCGCACCCTCTGACACTCCTCTTCCTCTGTGTCCGATTGTCCAGGCTATCAACTAGCCCTGCAGATGTAGTTTATGGCTCCAGCTGTAAAGAATCACCCCTCTTCAAAGGAGTTATAGTAGATCAAGGCCCACACCCGATGAGATCCTTCACACCACACGTGTTCCTACTATCTGAAAACCATCCTGTATTGTGATTGGGGAGGGGACCGAGCCTGAAGCGGAAGATTCCAGGAATGACTCTTTGTACATCAAAGTTTTTACAATTATGTGTCACATTAAAAATATATAGCACTCCAACAAAGTAGTAGGAATATAAAACTTTAATAACATATAAATATATACAACAAAACAAAAACAGTAAAAACATTTAAACAACGAAGAGACCGTGGCAATTTCTTTTGAATTCCTGATGAGGACATGTTACTAGTTCTTTCAAATTATGAAAATTCAGAAGATGTTGCCTGGGGGTGGGTCGTCAGTAGCAGTCTGTTGTGCGAATAGTTCCAAGGCAGCAGAACGCGCTGAAATCTAGATGGCACGAAAGTGATGTCTAGTAAGTTGCCGCCCAGCAAATAACGGCATGGGGCGCCGCGGGGGTGAGTGAGTCCAGTAGGCACCACAGCTATTCTTACCGGCATTGCAGAATTACTGCTGGGGACAATGCCTGTGCTGTAGCAGGGTCACAGCAGAAACAAAAAGGATTCTGTTGAAGATGTTGTTGGTTTTCAATTTGAAAACAGTTCTGGTGTCAACTGCTATGCTAATGTAGTGGTTAATGTTTTGTTTTCTCTAGAAAATGTAAAAGAGGGGGAGGCAGTCCAAAGTTCCGTTAAAAGGGCAAAGGAAAGGATCGGTGGTTTGAACTATCAGTCAAAAAGGGGAGGGGGTGCAACAATTTTTCCTACCGGGTCACACTGTGCTTTCACCGGAACTGAGGTCTGCAGGATTCTAGTAATTCAAAGTGAGGCTGGCGCCAGCATGGGAGCACCGACGTCCCGCGGATACAGTTTTGTCACTCCACGGGCGATCATGGCAGTCATTCCCCATCGGGGGTCGGAGACTCCCGCGGCTCCTCTAGAATCTTCAAGGTCGTGGAGGACTACGGTGGTGGAGTCAACCAGTGACCGGGCCATTTCTTTATGCTGGGCCCGCTCTTGCCAGGTCGACCGCCATTTTGAGAGTTCGGTAGCTACTGGCGATCGCGGGGTCAAATGAGCGGACGGGCTCCACCCTGCCGGGCGAGACGTTGCAGCATGGCCACAGTGGAAGAACCCTTTTCCGGGCGCCTGGAGCGCTGAGGGTGCAGCTGGGAAGCCTCCACCTGGGGAGGCGGGAGAGGCCTGTTCGCACCGTCTCTCCCTCCCAGTGCACCCCACGGCGTCTCGCTTGAGATTTGTTATGGCCGGACCAGGCGATGAGGACGAGGGGGGGGGGGGTCGGAGGCATGTGCAAGACATCCCCCCCCCAGTGTTGTCGCAGCCATTATTCAAGAAAGAAGAAGTGTCCCGTCCGTCTTCGGGCCGGGCTTCCGGTGGATGTCGGCCGGACGCCCCTGGCTCTGGCCCCATGAACGGGTTCCTTGGTTTATCGGCTGCAGCCGGATCCCGTCGGCCTCGGCCCCCCGACCGTTGGTGGCCGGACCGGAAGAGCATGTGGCGGGACTACCTGAAACTGTCAAGGGCCACCGCGGCCGGACTGGGAGAGAGAGGGGAGGGTCGAGGAGATATTCCCCCCCCTGCAACTCTTCAGCGTTGTAAAGGCAATCCCCTGGCCGGGTCCCGCTGGCCTCGGCCTCTCCTCCGGCTACACCCTACGTTAGGATCTCCTGGCCGAGGCGTGGCAGCAGGACCCGCCTTATATGGGCTGCTCCCGGCTGGGCGTAGCCGCAACCCTGCCCCACCTTGGAAGTTTCCAGAGTGGGGGCGGATGTTCTACTGACTTGCATTTTCATAGGCATGACAGATTACAACGGGGGAGAAAGGTCCGCATTACGTACCCTTTCACTATTTGCAAAGATTTTCCTACGTATATTTGCAAACAGAGAATACCTCCAAAAAGAACCAATTCCCAAACAGTCAATGTTTGGGGAAACAATCAATCAATGAGGAACGAAATAGGCACGACGTGTTAAAGGTTTGCGTTACCTACCCTTCACTATCTTCACTATCTGCAAAGGGAGAGAGAATATTCCTATTCTTCCTCGTTTGCAGGCAGAGAAGATTCTTAAGAGAACCAACTTCGAACAATTCAATGCTCGATTCAAACAATCAACAAGGGGTACTGTGAACACAAATGAACGCCGCTTATGTACATACACATTGGTATTATCAACAGGTTGTTCCTAATGTTTCTATTTTAGGGAGGTCAAAAAGAGATCCCATTAGTGGCCTACTGATTTTGCTCGATTCCTTTTGTTTTTTTACACGATTTTGCGCTATCTGCAAAGACTAAACAGAGTATTGCGACTCTGTGCTTGTTTGTAAATAGAGAATGAACCAAAGAGAACAATCAATCAAATGGAGAGAGAAGCAGGCACGACGGATTACAACGGGGACAAAGGCCTGCGTTAACTACCCTTCACTATCTGCAAAGAGAGAGTACTCCTAATAGAAATGAGGGGTGGGGGGCAGCATTCAAAGCAGATCAGTGTGCATAAACACGAAAATGTTTTTACTTACCACGTACTTGACATTCGACAGCTTATGATATTTGCTATTAAAAAACCATTGAAATTCACTGAAAAAACCATAGGTTATAGACCATATATAGTTAGGAATTAGCATTTAAAAAAACTTATTTTACTCACACAAAACCATTGAAATTCCATATATAGTTAGTTGCACTAACTATATATCGCGCACCCGCAATCCACTGCTGATCATGTCACATATTACATCATTCATGACATGGTCAGTGACATCACTGATGACATCACTGATGACATCTCAAATGACATCACTGATGACATCACTGATGACAACATCCAGTGACTGTATGTTTCTGTAAAGTTAAAATATGTCTTACATATTGAAGAATGAGTGGATGTATAAGTGTCTGGATGAAGGATTTAGTAGGTGCGTGACTGACTGTATGAGTGAGTGATTAAATGTGTCTCACTGAATGCATGGGTTAGTGACTAAACTGTCTTAATTTGTGCAGTATTATGTCTGTTGTGATGTAAACTGCTGCATGTGTTGATCATTAGCTATACGAGAGGCTATATGTGTTATTAATTGGTTGCCCAAGTATTTCTATGGGAGATTGAGTTTGTGTGGGGGTGGCTGGAAGGTGTGTGACTCTATGCATAGATGTGTGAGCAGTTTATTCACTAGGTGTATGAGTTCAAGAGTGCATGTGGAAACAGCTACATGGGCAGTTGACTGTGTGCATGAGTGTATTGATGAGTGAATGGATATCTCAATGCTACATGTCATAGTAAGTACATATGTAAAACACAGTACATGTGAGAGTTGGCATATATAAATAACTGTGCATGAGAGCCACTGAATGAGTGAGTGGTTGTATCGATCATTGTGAACTTGTATCAGGGATTGTATAAGAGAGTAAATATGTGTTAGTATATGTTTCAATAAGTAAGGTGTGTTTAACTGTATAGTTGAAGAAATGGAGGTGAGATTGTTTCTTTGCATGACTGACTGGGTGTGTAAGTAACTCCATGGATGAGTGGCAGTGTGTGAGTGTCTGTATACACTGAGTGTATCTAAGGTTATATTAGAGTCTGAAGAGGTTTATCGTATTAGCACAAGAATGATGTCAAATGAGATGTCATCAGTGATGTCATCAGTGATGTCATTTGAGATGTCATCAGTGATGTCATCAGTGATGTCACTGACCATGTCATGAATGATGTAATATGTGACATGATCAGCAGTGGATTGCGGGTGCGCGATATATAGTTAGTGCAACTAACTATATATGGAATTTCAATGGTTTTGTGTGAGTAAAATAAGGTTTTTTAAATGCTAATTCCTAACTATATATGGTCTATAACCTATGGTTTTTTCAGTGAATATATATATATATATATATATATATATATATATATATATATATATATATATATACATCACAGTCCTTTCACTGGCACCAGGGATGTTTATACAAGAATTACAATGATGTGTATACATGCCAAATCCTTAGCAATGCACATACAATTAATCCACTTAGTTAAGCATTTCATAAACTCCACGGGAGGGGTGTTGCCGCTTTTAAAGATAAAGTGCCTATTATGGAATATTCAAGCAATGTCATCGTACAAGATTTGCATTGTATGGACACACTATTGCAATGGCTGGAGACCTGACAAGTCATTTTTACTATGTGCATAAAGATGTAGGCCAAGCACTGCCTCGCATATGGAACAATTTAAATAGATGCTCTCTCAAAATGGTCACTGAGACACGTGTGGCCATAGGAACACGTCCATGGGCAGCAGGGTGTGCTTGTTGGAAAACAGCTTGCAGTTTGCAGGGGGGCAGTTTGAGCCACGCAGATACCCGCTCATTGTCTCCTGGGTGCACGGTATTCTATATCACAGCCCTACCTCTGCCAGCATGGATGTTTATGCAAGAAATACTATATATATATATATATATATATATATATATATATATATATATATATATATATATATATATATATATATATATATATATATGTATATATATATATGTATATATATATGTATATATATGTATATGTACATATATATATATATATATATATATGTATGTATATATATATGTATATATATATATATATATATATATATATATATATATATATATATATATATATATATATATATATATACATCACAGTCCTTTCACTGGCACCAGGGATGTTTATACAAGAATTACAATGATGTGTATACATGCCAAATCCTTAGCAATGCACATACAATTAATCCACTTAGTTAAGCATTTCATAAACTCCACGGGAGGGGGGTTGCCGCTTTTAAAGATAAAGTGCCTATTATGGAATATTCAAGCAATGTCATCGTGCAAGATTTGCATTGTATGGACACACTATTGCAATGGCTGGAGACCTGACAAGTCATTTTTACTTAATGTACACCAGACCATATCTAACATCAATTTACAAGCTCACATGTATTACAAATGTAAATTTCTGAAACAAACATACAATGCTAACACTATAAAACAAAACTGTTTATAATTCTTTTGAAAATGTGTGTACACTAGAAACAACTCAAAGTCAAGCACACAACTGTCCCAGGGCTAGCTTTGAACCCAGTTTACCCACTGTGCCATACTCTCCACAATCATATGATGCAATCGTGTACCTCAAGTAAACATTTGTACTACCCAATCACCACAAAGTTATGTTCTTCAAATTTGCACATAATACCAAGGACAGGACAAGTGCCTGTGTGCCAGACATTGTACTCACATTGTACTCATATATGCAACCTAGGTGTAGTCATATGTAATGCTTGGCATGTACTCTCTGGGAATATCTGAAGAAAGATGTTAGAAATGGGGATTCTGGTTGGCTAGGGTGTGCACCTATGCCAGGCAGAACCCACCGCTCTAGGCCGGGCAAGTAAGTTACCCACCAACTGTAATGCTTGGCATGTACTCTCTGGAAGATGTTAGAAATGGGGGCCAAACAAGTGTAAACCAATCATACTATGTTTTAAAGGAAAAAACAAATCCACTTTAACACTGATAAGCAGTGGTAAAGTGAACAGAGTCCTAAAGGTAACAAAAACATGGTCCTAAAAATAGGAGGAGGAAGGTAAAACGTTTGGGGATAACATATAAAAAAGGGCCATGTCCAACAGTATTCCTACATTTTGTGCACAAAATGATAAAGTAAAATGCAGTCACACACATTCTCACTCTGAATACCGCACACACTAGCACCTTGCAACACCACTCATAGTTCCTTTAATGTACGTGGGAAAGGGAATGAGCTGTCGTATAGCATTTTAGGACCCTAGTGTAATTTTCCTGATTCATGTCCTTATATAGGCATAAATCACCTTGTCCTTATATAGGCATAGAAATCATAACCATATTTAGACATAGCCCATGCAGTCCAAATACAGGCATGGATGCTTCCACTAGTTCCAAAAAGCCAGACCAATTTCTTGGAAAACTCGGCTTCAATGGTTAGGGACTTCCCCTTGCTTGAATATTGATTTGTCCAAGAACTCATGGAGTTTTCAAAGAACTGCGATTCTTTGATGATGTTATTATGTCCAACTTTACGTCAAACTCTGCACCTTCAAGGTATAAATATGCCCACACTTGCCCTAGCAAACACACGGTGGTTTGGAGCAGCTCGACTATCTACTTGCCCGACACAGCTCGCTACAGCAAGTGCCAAAGGAAGCCGACCCTCCAGCTGACACACTGAGAGAAACTCTGTCTTTTCTCCTGCCGAGAAATCCAGGTCCAGTGTTTCCAAGCTTCTCTTGCGGGGTGTTGGGAAATCGAGTCCTGAGAAAGAGAGATACCAGACCTCCTTCATTCTAAACCATGGTACAGAGCTAATTAGACCCTAAGAGAAATCTTGGATAGATTCTTGGCAAAGAATACTAAATGTATGCTACACCTCACTTACTTCTTCCCTCATACTAGACTTAGGTTAGGTACATAGGGGTAGGCGTATTTTAAAAGCACCATTTGAGTACTTTTTAGTCTTCATTTATTTATGTATGTATTTTTGGCTTAGAAATCATACCATGCTTTTACAGTATTATTTTATAATACTCTTCTTGCTGTATGCATTATACTTTACAGCCAGTATTACGATTGTAGCAGTTCATTTCTTCTGCACGAGAAAGAAGAATGTTCAATAAATACTTTTATTGAAAATACACGTCTCTCTTTTTCTCTGCACCTCTGGTTAAACAAAGCATGCACGATTGACTGAGTAAAATATCTATCTATTGTTTCGACGACGCTGAAGATACGTTTTATCTTGGGGAAACAAAGCTGTCATGTTTATGCGGTTGTCAGAAGCTAATCCCTTCTTGTTTATTCGAGAAAGTTTCTAGTGTCCTCTGAGCTAGCTGGCACTCACAATTAAGTCTAATATATTCGATAGAGACCTAGTTGACCTAAGTCCTACGTCACATGTATAGGATATATTATTCCAATGCGCAGAGCATACTGGGAATATAGGAACTACACTACAGAATTACTTCTCCTACAATGCAACACATAGGAAAAAAAGAAAAAAGATCTTGAGATGAAAGTTTGTGTTCAACATAAGTAACATATTGAAATATGCAGTCACATAATACAAACATAACATGTTCAGAAACAAATTATATCTACAAACAGCAAAAATTCAGCTTTAACTTTTTATAAATTTCAAATAAAAAGGGACAACAACAATTTTCGTTGTCTGGGGGAATAAATGTCTTTCAACAAAAAAAAATTAAAATCAAAGTCTAGGGGTAGGGTAGAAAAATACTGTCCTTTTGCAATCATTTAGGGAGTCTCCAGGGCCTGTCTTGTTATGTTATGTAATGTCTACTTTTAAGGCACACAGGTCACCCAAGAGTGCACCAGAGAAGGAGGGCACCACCCTGCCAGGTTTTTAGTATTTTTTGGAATTCTAGGACTTAGCTGGCAGCTGTGATGTGCAGGGGGAGGTTTTTCCAGGCTTTGGGAGCGAGGTACGAGAAAGCAGGCCTGCTGCTTTGGCTCTATGGATGCAGGAAACATGGGCGAGCAGGAGGCTGGCCAAAGAACATGCACGAAGCATGGGTGAAACAGACCAAAGGTTTCTGGTCAGTGTATAGAAGCTGATCTGGGTGTTCATATGTGCAGGGCCTAGATTATGCAGGGGGTTGTAAATGTGCTTGAGGAGCTTGAAGGGTGCACGTTTGTGCACTGGGAGTCAGTGGTTGTCTTTGGGATGCATGGAGTTATAAGTGAGGGGTGAAAGATTGTCTGTCAGTATGGCTGCAGCATTATGGATGTCATGAAATCTCTTGGCAAGCTGTGTGGTGATGCTGATGTAGAGTGCATTCCCATAGTGCAGATTGCTGAAGATTAGGGGATGTATGGCGGTTCTTTGGGAGTTGAGCTGGAGCCATCTGAAGATTTTTCTAGCAAATTGAGGGTGTGGAAGCAGGTGGATTAACTGAGCTGATCAGGCTGGTCAGAGAGTACTTAGTTCTGATGGTCACCAGGCTGCACTCCAGAACGAGGCGTCTTTTCTGAAAAGCACCACCTCTGTTTTGTCTGAGTTGAGTTTCAGACAGTTGGTTTTCATCCAGTTGGAGTCTTCATACATGCAGGTCATTAAATTCAGCTGGGAGTTGGAGTTGTGGTCGGAGAGGATGAGCAGACTTTCTTGGATGTACAAGAAGAGGCTGAGGCTGTGGGCACGGGTGATGTTGGCGAACATGTCCATTTATACTTTAAAAGTGTGGGGCTGAGCAAGCATCTTTGGGGGAGTCAGCAGATCAGGTTGTAAAGGAAGAGGTGAAATATTCCAGGATAATGAACTGGATGTATCCGAAGAGGAATGAGCTGATCCATCAGAGAGCAGATTCACGTATGCAAGATTTGTGGAGGCATTGGATGAGGATCGGGTGAGAGACTGTATTAAACACTATGGAGAGGTCCAGGAGAATGAGTGCTGCTGTCTCCCCTTCTCCATGATAAGGTGGCTGTCGGTGATCAAGGAAGTTTGATGCTGTGATTGGGTCTAAATCCAGATTGCGAAGGGTCCAGGACATGGTGTCATTAAGGTAGTTTGCCAGTATTTTATTGACAAGTTTTTTCAAGGGCTTTAGTCTGGTAGGATTGTGGGAAGATCAGTCTGTAGTTGTTCCACTGAATGTTTTTTCAGTTGTGGTAGTATGGTGGCATGTTTCAGGGCATCCTAAAACGTAGTGATGGTAAGTGAGTAACTGAGTATTAGGATGAGGGTAGCATAGATGGGGTTGATTCGTTTGGTGAAGATATGAAGTGTGGGGTCTGATGAGGTATCCAAGGGGATGGAGTGCATGGTGTCTACGGTTTTCATTTAGGTGATGAATGGCCAGCTGGTCATAACAGATTTCATTTTCTCGTTCCTTCAGGTTGGAGGTGGGGGAAGGTGGACAGGTCTGGTTTGAGAGCAAAGTTGCTGTATATGCTGCTTATTTTGTTAGTGAAATAGCAATAGAGCGAGGTACAAAGATCCTGAGTGGGCATGATGGTCATAGCACTGGTGGTGGGGGTGGTTATTTCCTTTACTAGGCAGACTATCTCTTTGTAGTTGCTGAGACTGTTTTTTATTCCTTTGGAGAGAGCAGGGCAGTGCGCTTGGCAGATCTCTGTCAGCTGTGGTATATCTGCAGGGCTGATCTCTAGGTACTTCTGTCATTTTCATTCTGGGTGTGTCTCCATTGTCTGCAATGGCATTTAGAAAGTCAGCTTACCTCCACAGCTTTGCTACAAAGTCTCCCCAGGGGTTTTAAGCTTTTTATTAGGTAGGACAGGGCAAGGGATTTCTTCGGAGGAATGTTTGTGTGAATGATGAAGTAATTGAGTATAGGAATGTTATTGGCTATGAGGTGATTTAGAGATACATGGAATTGTGGAGGGAAGTGAATGAACTGGAGCTATAGGAGAAATAGGGCTGGTCTTTAGAATGGGCTCAGGGATAGGAATGGGTTCAAGTGGCAGAATGGGGTGGGATTGAAGGTAGAAGGAATAATAGGAGCAAGACATTTCTACATTGTACAATCAAACAGCCCGAGGGAAGTTTGTCGTTTTACGAAGTGAAATCATTGTTAGAACTATGATTAACAGTTCTGAAAGTGTTCAGAGATGTGTTTTTTTTAAGTCATGACAGAGCTGATCTGTCTGCATTTTAATATTTCTAAGAACCAGAGAAGCGTGAAAGGTGTTTGATTACTTGTCATAGATTTAGGTATTCACCACAGTTCATTGATTCATTTGTGGAACAAGGTTACATATGTTGGAGCGAAAATAGGCATGAAAACCATATTTGAGGAACTCAGTTTTAGCAGATTGATGACTAGCCGCCTAAGATAACATTATAGAGTTCCCGAGGGGATCCCCGGAAGCTCACTCATTTGCCATCAACCTGTCAGAGAACGACCCCCAACATGCTACAGGGGTGCTGCCCCATGCCCAGGCTGCCCAACATGAGGGCCCTGTGAGCAACGGAGTTGCTGGTTAGAGGGGAGCTGCCACTGTTGTTGTGGTGATGCTCAACAAGCGGTGTGGCCCATACTACATGTCCTGTTGTTGCCTGCTCCCTTCCACTATAAGAGCAAGGCTAACGGCCCAGTGAGCTGGCCCTGTGGGTCCTCCTCCCCCTCCCTGCACGTCCCTACTGAGCAGCCTGACCGGTCCCCAGGATTCAACAAGCCACTAGAGTAGAGGAGCGTTCTTGGCTGGGATGGGGGGTGATGTAAACCTTGTTTTTATTCTTTTAATATACTCCTTTGCATTTCACATATTTATGTACTTGAATACATATTTTCCACTTATAGAAATGTGTTGCATGTAGTATTGATTACACACATACAATGTATAACATTTGCTTTATTATAGTTGATAGTGTATCAATTTTTTGTATATATATATATATATATATATATATATATATATATATATATATATATAAAGATATATATATATATATATATATATATATATATGTGTGTGTGTTCATTTGGTTTATAATATGTAACAATTCTGTGAAGTTACAACACAATTAATATGTTAATTCTTGTATTTTACATCATTTTGCAAAAGGCCTGCCCATTTTAAAATAATCAGAAAGTGTATTTAAGCTCGGTACAAGTATGTATTAATCATGGGGCAATCTTGCACTTCCTAGAAGACGTGGTTCATGCGAGCTCAAACTGCAAAGATCCTTACTGAAGCCCATTGGCTTCCTGGACCCAGCCTGCTTTGCTTTATGAACTCACTAGCAAATGTCACAATTGAGAAACAAAGTGACTTTCTCAAAGTACGGAACAAGAGGCTTGTTGTTCGAGCACTTGGGTGTTAATGCAGCCCAAGACCTAGAATAGAGTGGTTGATAAACATAGACTGTTTCCATCATATAAACCATACAATGAAATATAAATATGTAAGAAAGTCGCAATATTGCAATTATTATTACAATTCTCCTTATTAATTGCAGTAATTACCATTATATTGTTTGTTTTATAGTTACATCTGACACTTGTGCACTAGATAATGATGCTGGTTTTAGTAAAGTCTTAACAATTTACAGGGTAGCTTCTTGTATATTTCCATCCATGGTGAAAGAAGTACAGAGTTCAGTAACAAATACTCCTGTCTCAAAAGACTGATTGTTGCCAATAACACACCTTCTTAAGGTATTGAGCTGGTGATTTGCAGGTTAAAGTACACCAGGTTCCCTGTTTATAGTTGGTTAGTTTGCATTAAGACTACAAGAGAGTCTAGGAGGTCTAAAACTAGGCAGGCAATGTGTCTAATATAAGAGCTGCCACAACATCCTGATATGCAACAGTATCAGCTTACTGCTCTGATGCTATCTCAGCAGAGAAGGTTCAGCATGCTTGTGTTCCTATTTAGTTGTCTAGTGTGAGAAACTAGGTGTCTGTTGCAGCATCCCCTCCCCTTTTTGCCTGACAAATTATGTTATATCAACTGGAAGTGCACAAGGTCCCTTCCAACCAGGTCCCTTGTGCCAGAAGCTCTTTCCCTAACTGTACCTTTTTTATTCCCAATTGGTACAACTTCAGTACCCCTTATCAGCCAATAATAAATGGTACCCCTGGTACCTAGGGCATTGGCACTGAAGAGTGACCCCAAGGTTAGCAGCATGAATTGTGGCACTCTAGGGTCCCCTCATCAAGCCAATCCACACTGCCATTGCATACTGCGTGCCTTGGTTCTGATGAAACCAAAGAATCGACATGACCCACATCCCTGTGTGCCATGCCCACAGACACTGCATGGGATTTATGATATAAACCCCTATAGCAGACCTTATAGTCCTAAGGCAGGGTGCACCTTATCTCCTGTGAGGACATATCTGATGAGCAGATATGCTCGATTCATGGATGTTGTTAGTGAACTGGGAAGCCATAGAGAGTACATGGGCTGGATGCTTGTCAATACACATTACACACCCCCATGATGGCTTCACTGTATTATGGTATGTTTGGTACCATACATCTCATCTTAATACATCTGCATTGATTCCAGTGTCACATTGATTAATAAGTGCACACAGAGGACCGCTTAAAGGGGTCCCCTGCAACCTACCAACCCTTAGTGTGGTCACCGATTCATCTAAGCCAGCCTGTCACCACCAGACAGAGTTAGAGCCTCATGGGGTGAGCGCCAGAGCGCTCACAGGTCTAGAACAAAGCCTGTCCTGGGCTTAGGTGTTCACACCTTCCACCCGGTCAGCAAGAACCCTCTGTGGCGGGAAGCTACAAAGGCCTTGCCGCCTTTGAAACCGACGTGATAGAAAGAACTGTTCCTCTTTAACAGGCCCATTGGCCACTACCTGTCACTTCCTTTTGAACTCCCCTAAATATAGTATTTAGGTGGCATCCCCAGACCCTGAACAGTAGCATCCACGGACACAAGAAGAAGATGAACGAAAAAACGCTGTTGGACCGAGAACTGCAGACCTCATGGTGGATTTTGGGTGCAAACTCCTGCCTGACACCACAGAACTCAACAATTGCCATCCTCCTGCTCGTCTCATCACTGTGTGGCCTCTACAAACCACAGAGAGTCTTCAGCACTTCACAAATCACCAGAGGAACTCCCTTGAGATAGAGGTACTATCTCCCTGCAGCTGCAGGCCTCCAAAAGAGCAAAGTCCAGTCCAGCGTCGTCCAGCTCTCCAGCCTGACCAATGTCTCCAAGCACCAGCCACAGGGATACTTTCTCTGGAGGGTCAGCTTGGCCTCTGCACCAAGTCTTGAGGCCCCAGGACCCACCAAAGATGAAGGCACCAATACCTGGAGTACCGGACCCCTTGCTGCAAAAACCTACAAAGCTTAGTTCAGGTAGACTACTGAACTACAAGGAGCCAGCACCCAACGAGGGACAACAGGACTCCAGAGACCCACCTCAGCAGTTGTGCAGCAACTCCAGAATCGTCGCTTCATGGTGCCAGCTCCTGACCGCGAGGTGCGTCCGTGCACCCTGTTGCCCAGCTGCACCTCTTCACCGCACTCTTCAAGCCAGCTGTGCTCCCACAGCCCCTTAGCCTGTGCGACCTTGACTCTCCCTTGAGAGCCCTCGGACTTGTCTGACAGTCCCTCTTTGTTTTGCCTTTACAGGTGCCCCCTTGTCTTCGTAGCACACCAGCTACAAAGTCCCCTCTTTCTTTCCTTCCGGTGAAATCCGGGAAGCTCCCAGGAACTTGGCCATGGAACTTTGGACCTTGGCCCCTGAACCGTCCAATTCTAAAAGGTGAACCACAGCAGTAGCTGCATTGCATTGATTTTCCAATTGTCTTATTCCTTCCATAGGAAATGTATTGCACATAATTACGCACAACTGTGATTATTGCATTTATTGTGATTGTCCCATAATGCAAAAAGTATTTACCTTGTACCTGAAGTTCTTGTCTAAATATTTATATAAAAAGCAGCACTATTTTTCTAATTTAGTCTAGACTTCATTAATTGAGTGTGTGTATCATTTATTACCTCTGTGAGTACAGCACTACCCTCTGATAAGCCTAACTGCTTGCCCACACTATCACAAAAATAGAGCATTAGAATTACCAACGTTTGCCTCTATAAACCAATACGGGTGTCTCTGACCTCTCTGCACAGTGCACTCCACTGTGATAGAGAGGTGGGTTTCCTACATCTAGGGAGACTATTCTCCATCTCAGTCTCAACATCCGGTAGGAAAGAAGATAGTTAGACTTTGCCATTCTTGCCAATGCAATATAAGTCATCATAACAGTAATACTTCTATGTGTAAACTAATTTGTTTGTTAGACAAGGTACTAGTTGCACAAAAGCCAATCAAAACCCATGTATATAATAAAGATATGGTATTCCTCCATGGCCATGGGACCCCTAAGGGAGCCAGGTGGACAGTGACCAAAAGTGATTACATTATTTTCAATTAATATCAACCATAGTGCAGAGTTCACAATCCAGGTAGCAGGACATATAAAAACATTTAAGGGATAAGAACTAATGCCTTGGGTCTGTCCAAGGCCTGTGAAATCTCTATGGGTGCCAAAGGGCTAAAAATAATAATATCCATTTCCTTTTTTTAGCCCAATCCATTTGGCAGAACATGTGGAAAACAATGCTAAAAATAAATTTCTGGTCCCACTTTCATAATGAATCTTTAGAGCATTGTGAGCTTAGTTGATACGACTTGCATGGGCTGGGGTGCAATTCTGGGTTAAATGGGAAACGCGCCCTCTTCCATTTCGGGTGGGAGGATAAAAAGCGCCTGGAATGGAGCTGTATTATGTACATGCTCAGACGCATCATGCAATTCATTGGTACCATCCCGCTCCTTTCCTCCCCCATCTGGCCGTTGAGCAAGGCTATATGGCAACTATAACCCCCTCCTCCTTCACAGGGATCCCCTCAGCAAAAACCACTGTGGGTCTATCCAAGGTTGCCTGTAACAATAAAGCTTGGAAGCAACACTGCCATAGAGTGGGCTGGAAGGCTATTTATTATCCTGCTCCGCTCACTTGAGTACCACCAACTATTGCCAGTAACACATGAATTCTTGGGGGGTATCCACCTTAAAACTAGAAGCTCACACCTTAGGGGGGTCTCTAACAGAACGGTTCCTTCCTCAAGCTGGCAGAGTACCTGGGTGACATACCTGGATCCCTGCTAGATATGTTCACGTATATTCGATTGAAATGTTCACATATATTCGATTGAAATGAAGCTTCAGGGCTGCAGTTCTGGGTTTCCCGGCACAATCTCCTACTTTTTTCACACTGCACACCATGTTATAGGCCCCGAGTATCAAACATATGTTCTCTCTTCTTTATTGATCCGCACAGGTGAAACGACCCGGCCCATGGGAAAAGTCCCGAAAAAATGGGAGCCAGAATTAGGTCCCTGATGAGCAATAGCATTATTGCTGTGCACAGACGGGCCAGTTATCCTCTAGTAGCACACTCCAGATGATCCATTATATATTCCTTCAGTGACCTTATTATACCCTTTATACTTATTTAAATTCGGACTGAAACCAGATGATACAGTCCTCCCTCATTTCTTTAACACTTAGCATTTCTCTAACACTTAGCATGGTCATGCGGGCAAAACAATCCTTTTGGCTTGTAGTGCAAGCCATGCTTGCTGTATTGGTGGATGAGACCCTGCAGTTGACACCATTGGTGGCCCCTCTGGGTCATGTTAAGGAAAAGAAGGGTGGCATGTCACTGTGGAAGACGGTGTGCGTCCAACTTCAAGGACTAGATTGTAGCTTTGATGTATTGTAATGAATAGCTAACCTTGTGATATGAACTCCTTCCCCCCCTTTTCCAGACCTCGAGATATTTGGCAATGATTGCTCACTTATTTGCAGACGCATCCACCAAACCCTACCTTACAAATGTAGCATGACCCTAACCATGGTCTGGTGATGCATAACGACAACCCCCGCCAAGAAACATGCAATAAGACCTCAAGACAATATGACGTTTTACAAATGTGACACATATACTCTATCATATATTAACAAGCAGAGTCGATGGTTTCTACCCAATGCAAATTTGAGACGGTGTGCTGCTGTGTGATTTCGGATGATCACTTTGCGTCTACTGCTATCCTGTGCTGTCATTGCCATAATTATATTGCACCTGTTATAAAACATGAAAATAATATTTTAAAGCAAAAGGGCAATTCAATAAAATGTGAAATAATACTTGGTGCCTCTCCAGGGCCCCTAGGACTCATGTGGGAGCCAGAGGAAGCTGGCAAAAATAAATTAAATGAATTAAACATATTAATAATTGAAAGGGCCCAGAGAGCCCAATCCTTGTGGTGGAACATGTGAACTAATACTTGGGCATATATTATGCATTGGGAGCACTGCCTTGTTCTGCATCACTCTGCATCTTTAACTGGGTTCACCAGGTGCAGACCAAGTCAGTTCACCCTGTAACATTCAATGTGCTGTTTACAGCGCAGCACCAAACTCACGCCTCTCCCGGGGGCTGTCCACTAGTGAATACTGGACCAGCTATTTGAAGCTGCTGGACACCCTTTAACTTTTCAGGTGGTAGCTTGGCCTGCATTAGAAAGTTGGGCAGAGTTCCTCCTGATGGCAGGTGCAGTAATAATTGCATCTGCCTATAGGTGGATTTCTGGGGGCAGGGGGTCCATGGGACCTCCCAATCCTTTCAAAGGGCGACCTAGGACACAGTAACTGTGCTCTATCTTTTTGTGGTGCTCAGTCAATGCACATCCTAACTGCTGCTTTGTCTCTGCACCTGCATAAGTAATGCTGCATGGGTGCAGAGGACATGTGTTTCCTCATTTGTATGGCACCACACACCAGCAAATGAGGGGTTGCCTACTTGAGATCGTTCTGATACTACATATATTCAAATAGAATCTGTATTTCAGACGGCACTGCACAAGCGCCTGTGTTCCCTTCTGTGATTCCTAAGTGTTCCAGAGTGCAAAAGTGAGTGCAGATGCCAGTTGCACCTTTGGGGCACTTTGTGTAATACAGCCCCTTAATGTCCATCCATGGTCCTAAAGACTGATATTGGTGCCTGGGAGGCAGGCAAACAATGGGTTCAAATTATTGAAAATAATAACCATAGACTAGAGACTACTACAACCAGTCACAAATGCAAAATAATACCAGGAAATAAGTGGGGAAAATAAAGAAATTAGCAAAAATAGAATGTTTCCAACAGAAGGCTTCTAAAGGTGGCACAAAATAGTTAATAACCAAGGATCAGACATAAGCACTGGTTTCACAAAAAAGGCAGGCTAGCACATGTTTTTGCAAGGCACAAGGCATGGAGAACACAAACAAAATAGCCACCTATGAGGCACATACTGGTTTTACAAAATGCTGGACAAGCAAATGGCTTGGTGTGGTGACATCGAGTATATACCCTATGTGCCCGTATTTATTTTAAATATTCCTCATTTCTCATCCACTGGGCCCTATGCAAAACCCTGTTTACTTTTTCACCACCACATGGTGCATGCCGTGTTATCTGACAGTCATCCCCAGGTATGATTATCGAATGACAATCTACCTTTTTGAGGCATTTCTCTAGTTTTCTCCACTATACCCCATTACTGAAACCATGGTTATTATTATATTTTTAGGTGCCTCTTCAGTGCTAGGTCCTGATGAGACCCCACATTGTCAAGTGGGTTGAAATGTCGTCGACTAAGTGAAGCGAACCATTTGTCAGCTACTATTATTGCATTAGTAGGCTGAAAGCACTCATTATGTATTGATTCAATGGTCCCTTTTGTACATTTTTGATGAAACCTTGTTTTTATGTCATAATGAGTAACAACCTTGAAATATAAGTTTCACAATGACTTGGGACACAATGCACTAGATTTCCAATAAAGTGTTTACTTTATATAAAACAACATACCATACCATAATTCATATGATATGCCTTTTCTCTTTCATTTTATATGCCCTTTCTCTTTCCTACATCTCCTTGCCTTCAATTATTGCGATTGTGCTATTATGTATTAAGTATCATTAACTGATTGTCCACACGAACCGTTGTTTTCTGTTAAACGTACCCTGGTTCCGTGTGAGTAGGGCGTCCATTGTTTTTTCATATATGACTTGGCATGGTGAAGGACATAAAGACCTAATGCAAGATGGTGTCTGTGGTGCACTCACTGGTTTCTCAAAATGGTGGACAACCACATGGCTTAGCCAGGGAAAAGGCATGATTAACAAAGGCAAGAGCACAAAACAGTAGGAAAAATGGTAAGATATCCCCAGGCCAAGACGATCACAAACTGTCCATTGTTCTAACACTCTTATTCTCCACATGGGCCTGCGCTGCACCTCCCAGTCCTAACTCCAGGCCACCCAACAACAAACAAAATTAAAAATTATACACACATGGTGGTGCCTGCCATTCCATACATATCAAACATTTTGTGAGGTACTGTGCAGAACGACCCCCCCTCAAAAAACGATAAATAATTTCAAGGGTGGGTGAAACAAAAGCGATTACAGCCAAAGGATGAGTGATGTTTTCCATCGAGAATTTAAATTCAAAATGGCCAAGGACTCAATAAAGAACACAGATGAGTTTTCAGAGAAAGTTGTTATTGTATGTACAGGAGCTTCACTCTCTATGACACATCCCCTGTAAAAAAAATACATAATTAATCGAAATAACATG
Source organism: Lissotriton helveticus (assembly GCF_964261635.1). Taxonomy (NCBI): domain Eukaryota; kingdom Metazoa; phylum Chordata; class Amphibia; order Caudata; family Salamandridae; genus Lissotriton; species Lissotriton helveticus. Next base: position 802,670,439 of record NC_136057.1, on the reverse strand, counting down.
CATTTCCACCGGTTACGGTTCACTTGGATAAAAATTCAGCTCAAAATAAATTTCGAGTTTATTATCAACGAACGGTGTTTAAAGAAAAAGCCCCTCGCGTTCCGAATAGCCTTCTAGCATTGTTCCTGTGCTATTTGTTTTTTTTTATATCGAAGCGAAACTTTGCGACATGGCATAATAGCAGATATTCGGTCATTACTTCTCTCATTAATAACACAAAATGTTGGAAATGATGCAAGATTATGCCACCGTAGAGGGTTAGTTATACACTCTTTCTAAAAACAAAAGGACAATTCTAAGGTGTCTACGTTTGTAGACGGGACATTTCTATATAGAATATCAAAGAGCTAAGGCATACTCTCCAATAGCAAAAACTCTTTGAACCTACAGTTTTGTAGATGCTGCTCTCTCTTGGTGGGGTATATTAATCTACCGATGATCCAGGTGCTCCCTTTTCTATGTATAACTCAAGTTTACAAATATTTTCAGATTAATCAAAATAGAAAAATTGACATTAACAATATTCCTAGTGATTATTACTATACAATATGATTATTATTCTATGTCACCCTCAGCATGGAATTTCATTCCAATTCATTCATTCATGTTACATAGAGGTATCCAAAATGGGGCCTAACATTGTGCGTCTTTTTTTGAATGAGGAATTTCAGACCTATGTTGCTTGGATGTCAATTTACCTTGAAAAAATAAAAAGACAAGAGGTGTTTGGCAAAACCGGAACAATTTGGTTTAATTAAAAGGCAGTGCCCGGGAGAGTATCGGCGGAGTAGCATCTTCAGATAGTCTCACTCTACAGAAGTTTTGGCCAAGTACATATACAGTTCGTGAGGTACAAAAAGCCAATTTCACATTCTTTAGAGAGCATGTGGGTCCAGGCCTAGTCATAAATTATAAGTACAACCTTCTGATAACCGGGAAGAGCTAGTGTTGGCCAGTGTGGGCAGAGCTAGTATTGGCCAGTGTGTATGTTCCAAATGTCTGGCATGAGGAGCATATAATCAATATGTGTGATGTGTGTGATGTGTCCTGATTGGCTGAGTGTTCCTAACCACATGTGGCATCTAACTTTATGGTATTTTGGAAACGTGAGCTTTTGGCCAAACATGTTTTATTGGGGCCAGTTTCCTTGGACCTTTTTGTGGTGTAGCTGCATATCTGTGGGATCAATCAAGATTTTCCCTGGTTGCGCATTTGTCTTCTAACTGAGTGTAGCCCACCCAGTGACCTATCAATTGCTGGGCCTGGGTTAGGGTCACAGGGTCTGTCTGACCAAATATCTCTGACTCTGTGTTGAAATTGACAGCAATGATATGAGCTCTTTGTTGAGGGTGAATGGAGCATGGCAGTCTTTGATATCATAATTACCGACATTCTCATTATTATGCAACAGTTGTCATAGTGTACATCAACATCACTTTAACTAGTTCTGACATTGTTATGCATGCATAGTTTATGGCACACATTGACAGTGTATTTACTGGTATTGCCACTGTCGGGCCTGCACATTTCATGGTGTACATTGACGTTGCATTCACTGATATTAACACCTAATTAGCACCACTGCAAAAAGGCCTCTGCTGATATATGAACCCAGCAACCTGCTGTGCCCTGCGCCCATGTCACCACAGCCTACCTCTCCAAGAAGAAACTCTTATTTTGCTCACACTGATCCAGAACCTGTTTCAATAAAGGAAGTCCAGTTAATCTGTGATTTCATCTTCTCCATCCCCTCACTTGCCTTCATGAAGTCCAATCAGACGTCACTAGCTCAAATCAAAACCAACCTTGTATTGCTTGTCATTGACATCATCTCGGCAAGCCTATTTTTTGCATTCCGGTCGTAATAAGTGCACAGTGTACACATTTATTGGTTACTTTCACGCATAAAGCACACATATGCGACAATTCTTTTTTTAATGCATCTGTTTTCTGCACGAAAATACTATTGTGCATCAATCACAGCATGTCTCGAAGGGTTCTGTGCCATATGCTTTGGCCTCTAAAAATGTAAATGTTGTATATCTACTGCCATTAGGGATTATGTTATTGTAATACATCTGTTAGAATTGTGGTAATGTACCTCACTTTGCGTAGGGACATGTGTTATTTGAACAGGTTGGTGCCTATTAACGGAGGTATGTTTGTGTATCATTTATTCTTCTTTGACACATAGCTATGAAATTTGCTTCGCTCATATTATGTTTTCAGTTAGATGCTTACTGTTTTTGCTCAGACAATCCTCATGTAAGGCAGATTGTATCTGATCTATTTCTCATTGATTATAACTTATGCATCGGGTAAGTGAGCAATGTTATAGAGCTCGGTCTTCATCGGTGTTTGTTAAAATTCCACACTTCAGTAGACCAGGCCAGTTGACTCTGAATGACACCCTTGACATGGAACTTAAGATATGTCTCCCTGGCTATTGTCAGGTACACCTGTTGGTGCAGGGATCACATATAGAAGGTGAACAACCTTTACAACGAAACTTTTACAACGCACTACCATTACAACGCAGTCATTACAACACAAACCATTACAACGCATTGCGCTGGGGGGCGCTCTAGGATAGGGAATAAGTTTAATTTACTATCCAACACCTTCCCTAGTGTCCACGGGGACTGGAGTTGGAATAGTAAATTAAACTATTCACTATCCAGCACCCCAAAGCGCTATGCGTTGTAATGAATTGCGATGTAAAAACCGCGTTGTAAAGGCAGGCGTTGTAGTAGCCTGCGTTGTAACGTCATACATCCCATATAGAAGTGGTGCCATCTATATCGCACTTGGTAATTATGCAGTGCAATAAAGTCCACACCCTATGTTGTATTTTGACAACTTGCAGCTGCTGGAATTTGCCAGGTGGGAATGTTGTGGTATTTATGGGAATATGCAGATTTTGGTGGGGTAAGCACCAGATTTCACGTTATCCTCCATTAAAAGTAAAAGACTTGTGATCAGTGTTATTTGTCACACTCAATAAATCCTGAACCACAGGGTGTTGGATGTTATCAATGTCTGCTCTCCCACGGGCTCTCATGATCAAACCTCAAACGTCCTGGCTTTCTGGGCCATATTATCAAATAACAGTGATAACATTATCGCCAGGAAACTGCTGCTAAAGCGGCGATAATGGGCTTGATAATAAGCCCTTGTGAATTCCCATAGAAGCCCAGGTTCTGGTGTGGACATGGGCTTCTATGGGAATTCACAAGGGCCTATTATCAAGCCCATTATCGCCGTTTTAGCGGCAGTTTCCTGCTGCTAAAGCGGCGATAATGTTATCGCCGTTCCTTTATAATATGGCCCCCTTCTGTTGTTAAATGTTTGTATCTGACTAAGAGCAGTAAACGTGTAATATTTGTTATATGGCCCGTGCCCTTAATTTACAGCAAAAGAAGTGAAGGGCCCAATGGTTTTTCTAATGGACACTCCATTAATGTTGCTGATGCCAGAGATGCTAAATACCGAGGCTGTCTAGTCTTACAGCCTGATTCATCAAGCGAAATGCGCTCGCAAAAGGGCCAGATTCTGAGAATCTGGCCCTTTACGAGTGCAATTTTTGCATTTGGGATTCATCATCCCAAATGCAAAAATCGCTAATAAAGAATTAGCTAAATTGCGAGGATTAGCATTTAAGGAATCTCTATTAGAGATTCCTTAAATGCTATTCATGAAACATTTAAAAATTGCGAATTCGCAATTTAGGACCGCTATTTACCACGAGGTCAAACCTCGTGGTAAATAGCGAAAACTTAGAAAAATGCATTTATATGCATTTTTCTAAGTTGCATGTTACACACACACATGTCCTTTGGACATGTGTGTGCACAACATCAGTGTAAATTCACATTTCAGGGGTGCTACAGGGTGTCCTTTGGACACCCCTGCACCCTTTAAATTGCATCCTTATTTGCGATTAGCAAATTGCTAATCGCAAATAAGGAATAACTCCCCATTCATTCCTATGGGCCTGTAGGCCCATAGAAATGCATGGGGAGTTATTCCTTATTTGCGATTAGCAATTTGCTAATCGCAAATAAGGAACATGTAGGAATCGCAATATTTTTTGCAATTCCTACATGAATCCCGTTTTGCAAGTCCTTAATAGCGATTCCTTATGAATCGCTATTAAAGACTCGCAAAACGGGTCTTTGATGAATCTGGCAGTATATTCCGTCCTATGTCTCTTTCGTCCTAAACGAATTCCCCTCTTGTAACTGCTTTCTCATCCCTGCTTTCTCCCTTTGTCTCTGTTTTCCTGTTTTTCTCTTCTTCCTCCCTTTTTAGCCTTTCTCTCTCTTTTTCTAGGTAAAAGTCTGATGATGAAAAATAAGTCCCAATCACTAAACAAGCATTAGCAAAGCAAATTGATCTGGTGGGTTTAAAACATGCATACCCAAAATGGTCAATAGGTCTGGTTTGTGAACTGGATACACAAGCCAGACCAAACTGCGTTGCTAAGGCTTGTTCATATTGCATGCCTAGTCCCGCTAACTACTGCTTATTTGACTTGAAACCTGCAAAAGACACAGGATTTAAACAGAAAACAGGGAAACAAACTCAGTTACTTGTAACTTTTTCATGCCCTCGGAGTTTTGTAAGGCTGAAATCGGCATTTCTGATGTAGGTTGCATGGCTGTTACTAGTGGTCTTGTAGCAGACTGCTATACCGTAAGTCTTTATTAGAGGTCCCTGGAATTAGACACATCTTTTTTTGAGCAAACGGCAATATCTTAAGTTGTTAGTAGACGATCCCGAAGTCAGACCAAATCCTTTTCTGTAGCAGGCTGGAGAACCTGAAGTCTTAAAGAGAGGCCACAGGAGCTGGATAAAAGTCTGTTTCTTTAGCAGGCTGTGGCATATTAGATGAATGAACGAATGAATGAATGAGCAAATCAATGAATTAATGATTAAACTCTTGCAAGGGCATGACATGCTGAGCAGACGGATCAATTTGAAATATGGACCTGAATTACAGGGTGCCAGTATCCTGTAAGGCCCAATGAACCAGACCCAAAGACAGTGGTGGCTGGTGACATTCGAAAGTGGTGAGACGTAAACGCTGTCTGAGTGCACATTCTCTTAACAAATAAATAAGCAAACGCTCTACTTCTCTATGAGAAACATAATGTACTTATATGTTCAACTGGAAACTGGAATTTTTTTTAGAACAAATGAACTTCACAATAAGCAGGCAAGCGTAGAAAAAATATGAATCCTCAGCAGTGATTTGTGCTTAAATGCTGCTGAGTTTCTAAAAGCTCATGTCTTCTGGGGATACTACCCTCGTCAGGGGTTGTAAGTGCTATATTAACGCAATTTAAATGAGTGAAAAAACACCAGCAATATTGAGCATATATTTCTACGTATATGTGCGCAAGAACAAACACTCCTTCCCCTATATAAAAAATCTGGTCATGCTTTCATAAGGATTCACAGCAGCCCCCTTCTCCCTGGAACTGTGGGATTTACCATGGATCTCCAAAATTGTGATTTTAATCGTTTAATTCAATAAATGAATACATAGGCCCAGACTCCATGAAAGACAGCAACATGATGCCAGGGCTAAAGAAAACCAATATTTGCTATATACCGTTCTTAGAAACGACAGGGGTACAATATGAAGCGCTATAAGAAAACAGGTATTAACTTTACTCAAACAAGTCTTTGAAATGTGCTGCCAGTGCTTAAATGGTGCACTGTTTAGTGTAGGTCAGGACTTCGACTCTCCGCCCTGTCCTGGACCCCCACCTTCGGTCTAGACCTGGGCAGTCTGACAGCCCTGAGTCCCTCCATGCCCCTGCTTGGGAAGGTACTGGCACTGCAGGCCTTTCAGACTGTCTGAAAGACTGGCGAGTCAGGAAGGTCTGCAGCTGGGATTAGTTATGCCCCAGGGCCCCATAAACCAAGCGTCCACCATACATGTTCCAGGGCTGAGCTCGCACGGCCCTACACACACCCAGACAGCTGAACAAATTCAGCACCCCCTCACCAAATGAAAATGTAACTGCCCCAAAAGAAGACGTTTCACTCTATCCTACCAGGCCAGCGTTTCCTTAAATTACCTTGTGCTTTGAGCCTGTTTACCATGGCTGTGCAGGCGCCGCCTTTCTTGTTCCAATCAGTGTTGGCCAGCATTACGGGCGGGTGGGGTGGAAAGGGTCATCGCAGGGGGGTATAGGTGGGAGGCGGGAGGGGTTTAATAAAATTAAAATGAGAAATAAAACTTACCTGAGCTTCTGGATGGGTCAGACCACTCCCGACTCCCGCCGTCCGGTCCTGCGCCAATTCCTGCAGCTCCTCGTCATGAGGAAAAGCAGGCAGCCTCCTTCCCTCCCCTCCTTCCGTCAATCACAATGCTGTGAGGCGCAGGGGACAGCGCCCAGCCACGCCGTTTCCTCCTTCATAGAGAGAAAGTGAGAGTGGGCGGTCGTGCTCGACAACAGGGGGGAGTGGCTTACCCACTGTTGTGGGTACTGACTGTTTGGTCGGCTCCTGGAGCCGACCAAACAGTCAGAATGAACAACAGTGGGTAAGCCTCTACCCCCCTGTTGTCGAGCACGACCGCCCACGATTCCGCCCCCAAACAGGCAATTCTGCTTTCTCGCAGTGCGAGAAGCAGAAACATAACATGGTAGTGTTTACCATTTTTTGTTTCTGCTTCTCACACTGCGAGAAAGCAATGGGGCAATGCCCAAAAGCCCCTATGGAGGCCCGCCGCTGCCCAAAGATTTGAAAATGATTCTTTGATAGCCAGTGAAATTTACACCAGACCTCACTTAATCAAATATACACAGTCCCAGAACCAATCTCACTGCAATATTTTTGATCCACTAAAACCTTATGAGCAGCTTGGTAGAGAGACCTAAATAACAAACAAAGACATAGTTGAGCCTGAAAAGAAGAGCAGCAGCCACTACAGTTACTCTGACCTCCTGAAGAATTACAAGTAAAAGTTTCTTCAAACATTTTAGTTGGTGGAAACGTGGACACAACTGATGGTCTAATTTAGATCTTGGCGGAGGGTAATACTACGTCACAAACGTGACAGTGATCCTGGCTGCCATATTATGATCCCAATATACATTTTGGAGATCATAGTATGGTAGACGGGATATCAGTCACGTTTGTGATGGAGTATTCCATCTGCTGACATCTAAATAAGGCCCTCAGTTTGCTTGTTCTTCGAGTAGCGCTCTTTTTCCACTCGAAACCATGCATGGCTTATGAATGAATGAATGAATGAATGAAACTTAATTTATAGTGCGCAAACTTAGCCCAACGGGCAACAAGGCGCAGTGCGTACATATACATTCATACAGAATAAAAATGAATTTAGTGATAGGCCTGAGAGAAAAGCCACGTCTTCAAAAGTTTCCGAAATATGGCCAGAGAGGGTTGGTTAGAGAGTTCGGGAGGGAGACTGTTCCACAATTTGGGAGCTAGGGTGGAAAAGGCTCGTCCACCCCATCTAGCCTTTTTGAATCTGGGAATAACAAGCAGATTTCGCGAGGATGACCGTAAGGGTCTGTTAGGGGAGTAAAGACTAACCGGAGTCTTTACACCTTTGGGGGCAGATCCAAACACAGCCCTGTGGGTCAAACAGATAAGTTTGAAGGAAATCCTGGCGTGCATTGGAAGGCAATGGAGGTCATTCCTGGCTTGTGTTGCAGATGTAAGCCTAGGCAGCATTAGGGCCATCCTAGCAGCAGAGTTTTGGACCATCTGGAGACGGTATAGGGATTTCTTGTTTATGCCCCCATATAACGCATTACAGTAGTCGAGCCTGGAAGATACCAGGGCGCCTGTGGCCTGCTTACGAGCGTCAGATGACAAAAAGGGGGCAATTTTTTTCAGCATGCGGATGGTATTGCAGCAGGTGGATACAGTTCTGTTGACCTGAAGGTTGAAGGAGAGGGCCGAGTCTATGAGGACACCCAGGTTTCTGACCGAGTTGGAAGGTTTAGGGCAGTCACCTAGGGAGGGGGGCCACCAGTCTTCGGACCAGATGTCATGGTTCCCTCCAAAGACTAGGACCTCCGTTTCTCCCCATTAAGCTTTAGGTAGTTACGCACCATCCACTGCGACACTGCCTCCATACAAGATCGAAATTTGGAGGCAGCCTCTGAGGCCTGTGAGGTGGTGGAAATGATAATCTGGGTATCATCTGCATAAGACAGTATTTGATACCCAAAAGATCTTATTACCTCGGCAAGTGGGGTTACATAGATGTTAAATAACAGGGGAGTCAGGGAAGAGCCCTGAGGAACCCCACATTGCACGGCCTGGGAGGGGGAAAGGAAACTACCAAGCTGGACCCTCTGTTGTCTCTGAGAGAGAAAAGAAGACAGGAGGCTCAGAGCAGTTCCCTCTACTCCTATCCCCTTCAAACGATCAACCAGAATGGAAGGGGATAGGGTAGCAAATGCTGCTGTAAGGTCAAGTAGCAAGCTTATAGTAATCGAAATGTATTAGGTCAGAAGCTGGTATCGCATAAATCGCCCCCTACACATATGAGTACCCCTTTTCTATTGACATTCAACTTTGCAATTTCTACTCATCCAGGAGTGGGTGACTAGAAGGCAAGACTGGAGAGTATGTTTATTAGGTCCACTCCAATGGACAGTCAATTCTGAAAAATAGTTAGGTGTCGTCCATATGGGGCATACAGTCCAAACCAAATGATGTAGGTATAATGAACAATGGTCTCATATATAGGTTACTGTAAGTCAGTTGAATCATAAACTAATATTTTCTGATTCAGCCTGCATTACCATAGGTCATTACTATAGGTGTGTGGATTCATACACAAATCCTTGCTGTATCAGGGCTCAGTACCATAGGTTGTTACTAGACTATCCATGAGGCATCCATAGGACCTTGCTGTCATCAGACGACAGTACTCAAGGTTACACAGATGTCCACCACTGGCTATTCAGTCTCAAAATACCAGATCATCAGGAGTATAGCAGATGCCCTTAGATATCTTTTGTTGAGAGTGGAAAGAAACTGTTCTGTTTTTGCAGGCCAAATCATAGAGAGGGTCTGGCTTCAACATAAGTTGGCATATTCACTTTCGCGAGTTCAATGATTTTTGCCTGTTTTCTATGTTCTAAATAAATATTCTAATGCTCCCGGTGATAATAATAGCCAGTATAAATGCACTAAGCTCATTCCTGTAAGTTTTGGGAGACATTGTTATGATCTATGCCAATCCTTATCCATACTGAGAAATTGATCCTTATACTACTCTAGCTCAAATTGCTACTATAGTAACTAATTTACAACAGGAGACTGAAGTCTTATACCAAGATTAATTGCATTCAAGTAACAAATAGGTGTCGTGGAAAAAATGAAATCAAAGAGTCATGTATAATTGCCTTCAGAGAATATTTAGAGATTCTTGTGCCTTGCTCAAGCCATTGTGAGATTCTAAGAACTACTCACAAACCTACCCATTAGCAACACCTATTATACTTCTAGCGCCTCCCAGGAGATTTGTAATGGGTATTTGAAATGCAGATGATAAAGGATGGATGGAGAAGTTACTTAAGAAACAATATTTGGCTAACAGTTTACTTACAAGAAACCATATGAGCATCATGAGAGTTCACAAATAGCTGATTCTTATCAATCATAATATAATTGGATATTGAGTATAATATAAGGTATGAATTTGTTAAGGTACATGATCTCCAAAGAGATATATGAATTGATGGAAAGAATTACGTTTGTAAGTATGGTGATACTTGTAAGTGACTTTTGACTGAATACGTAAAATACAAATAAAAGAGTATGCTATTATGGTATGCATGTAGCCTGATTGTAATTTGGAAGGAGAATTGTAATCAGTTAATATTGGATGAATGGTAGCTGTTGTTAAGATGTATTACCTTTTTTCCTTCTTTTTTCCTCATTGTGTATTATTGTATCCTTTGGGATGACTAATAAAAGCTTCTTTGTCATTTAATATATTTTGTACATTATTATACTCTTTATCTTTGAGGAAAGGAAAAGCGCTGCAAAACGTGTTGGCTAAAAATGAAACTATTGCTAACATATTAAACGGTTACAACATGTATGATTGAATAATACGAATTATAATACATTTAAATAAACTACAACAGCATGAGCAGTGATTATCTTTTACAGTACCTCAAAAAAGGTTCTATTTGTGCAGTAACAGTTTCTGGTAAGGAAACGGAGCTCAATTTGAGAACACCTTCAGCACTCACTGAGTAAAACCCATTACTTTTTTCCCTGCTCTTTTCATTATTAATATTGCGAATCCAGGTACTGTACATCCAAATTAGCCCCAGTCAATGAACATTCATCCTGTTTTCCGTGTAGCTTTGTTAAAACCCTGTTAAAACCCTGTTGTGCAAAAGCACATCTTGCTTCTAATCCTGCACCATTCAAGGTGAGTGCTGAAAAGATTTGTAAAGTGCTTAAGATTTTAACACAAAAAGGGTGAGCAGTCCAAACAATAATGTAGTCCTGGGTTCCGCTATCACTCACATATTTGTGTTGAAGTCCCAAATGTCCTTTGTATCGTAGTAGCATCATGACATCTTTTAAGTCAATAAAATAAACTCAAACACAGTTGATTATAAATGATAAAATCAGTATTTGTTCTTCTATCTTCTTGATAACGCACACATGTAATCAGCCTCCCTAATGCATTTCATCCCCATGAAGTACTTATTCAGGGGAAGATTATCCTCATTAGCAATCTTTCACAATGCTCTGTGTCGAGTGACACATACATTCTGCAGTGAGCAAGTCGAGTTTGCTACAAAGTGGACATAGTTTACAGCTGCTTTTTGTTATGTTATGCGTATTTGTAAAGTGCACTATCACCCACAAGGGTATCCTGGCTCTGATCAGGTATGTGAGCCTTGCTCTGCCTATGGTAGGTTGCTTATTTGAAAAATGAGGTCTTCAGCTTCCTATGGAATTTGAAAAGACAAGAGAAGGCTCTAATGTGGAGTGGGGGTTCGTTCCATGCTTTAGGACGGTTGTAAGAGAATGCTATCCGCATGTGCTGGTTGATGTGAATTGGTGGGGCATGCAAGTAGGAGTCCTATAGAGAGGAGGTGTCTGAATGGTTAGAGGAAGGAGATGCAACTGCTCGGGTAGGTGGAGCCTACGTTGTATAGTGTCTTAAATGGGTGATTTATGAGTTTGAAATGAGCCAGTTTATGTATTGGGCATCACATTAACTCCCTGACATATTGTGTGATGTGAGGTGTATGTGGGTGTTTGAGGATGAGTCTGGCTGGCAAGTTCTGAATCGTTTGTAGCATTCTGGTGGGTTGATTGTACGTTGTTATCATGTGTATGTTCTCACTTTCTGATTTTTTTATTCCATCGTTCGGACCAAACAGAGTTACTTTTCTTGTATTTTCTTATACTCTTTTGATTGCTCTTTTTAAGGCTAAATTCAGTTCCAAATGTCAGATAGCCTCTCTCTGAATCTTCGGGTCATGTTGACAAGTTCCGCCTAGAAACTTTCAGTGGAGCTACAATTCTTCTTAGCCCGGAGCATTTCCCTATACTAGGTAATCTAGTTTAAGGGTTCTGGGTGTCTCTGGGCATGTAATAATGTATTTCCTGCCGTAGGTTTGCAATACAATTTAGTTTCCAAATGGTCCCTGCATACCTCAACCTAAGTATCTCGAAATGTTACTAGGCTCTTACTAATCTCACAGGTACATTTCAGATTTACTCTTTTGGTTTTGAGATTACTGTGCACACCATACAGTTCCTCGCCAAATAAGAAACAAGTCATCTCAAAACCACAGAATAACCCATTTTATATCATTCATAATTTCTTGTGCTCTGGACACCTGCTCCTGCTGCCATCCCCTTATCAGATTCACGTAGCTGGGGGCTAAACAAGGGTCCATCGCACTCCCACACATTTCATTTGTACATTGTAAAATCAAACAGAAAAATATTATTTTCAAGGCAATATCTAATCACGTCCAAAATCATTTTGGTATGTGCATAGAATGACAGAGGTCTTGCTCTCCTAAAAAATGTTCACATGCATCTCTGCCCTGGTGATATTGGATGCTGGTGTATAATGCTGTTACATCTAAGGTCATCAAGAGTAAATCTGTTTCCCGGGGTATCCCTTCATTCCTCTTCAGAAAATCGTTTGTGTCTTGTATGTAAAATAGTAATACTGTCACAAATGGTCTCAAAAAGAAAAGCATTTTTTGAGGTATTTTCCAATATGTTTCCTATTGTGGATACAATGGGTCTTTCAGGAGGGTTGGTATGGTCTTTGTTTACTTTGGTAAGAAGATAAAGAACATGAGTCGGAGGGTGTTCACACTTAAGGAGAAAACATTTTTCATATTCAATAATACCATGAGCCCTCCATTTGTTCAACATTCCCCAATAGGTCACAATACTCTCTATATATCTCTGTCAGTTAATCTGGGTGCATTTCTCCTTATCACACAGTTATCTCCTTACTTCATCAATATATGGTATATTATGTGGATTTGTGTGGTGCAACTTATCACCCGGGACAATATCTGGGCCCTACAACAGGAGTGTGGGCCCTGCGATGCTCCCAGCTGAACAGCCATGTCTTCAGCTGTCATATAGCTACTATATATCTTTATAATGCGTTAAGTTAGCATAGGCACATTACATGTTAAAACGCCATTTTTCCTTTTGCTGCTTCTGCACACGACACTTAATTGTTGATTTCGCTTTCAACCTAGTAGTTCGTTGTGATTTACATGAGAATAATATGTTATTACTCTGATATCAGCTTTGCTCAATAAACTATGTCTGTACAGAGAGTGCTGAAGCTTCAGGAACAACAAGATACTGAATTGTTATGAGGTCTGATCTTCGCGCCTTCATAGACATAACATAAGTGCAGCTTCTGCCAACTTTGGCTTTAAGGCGGGTTTTATATTGCTTTGCTGGACACACACGCACACACTTGATGCTGTTCGCATGCAGAGAGAGCTGGTGTATGCTGATGTGATCTCTTCATTCTAGGATCCTGAGGTATGGGCCCGCCCTAATTCAACCCAAAGAGACCTTCTTAGCTATTAATATAATATGCGAGTTAGGGAGGGTGACAAATAAGTGTTGTTAACTCTTATTCATTTACAGCATGTTAACATGCTGTCACCATTCGCTTTTTATGGACTAGTAACTATGCTGATAACTTTGCTTTTGATAATATGTTTCCTTGTATTATCTAAGATACTGCGACTGAGAAGACAACATTAGTAAATAAATATTTCAAATGTTCACGTGTTCTTCTTTACTCCACGTTCTGGTTTGAAATGATAGTATAACGAAAGAGTGCTCATGAGTTCCACGTAACCTGAGGTATTGTAAGCTCATGTTCTGGTTTGTCTAAACATTGGGAGTTTGTTATGACCAATGAGACACTGTAGCTAGCTCGGTAAGGGGTTTGTTGGGTACTAAGGTGAGTTTTGGGTCACCCTAATTCACTGAGGTTCCAATCCTCTGTGCACAGTTCTGTGGGAGAACAGAAACCCTGCTACATGGCGCCCATACGTTGGTGGACTTATATCATGACACTCGAGTAGTATATCGTTCAAACCTTAACCCCTTCACTGTCGTTTCCGGAAAACTGTGGTGTCGGTGAAACCTACCTATTTTTTGAAATAGGTCTTTTCAAGCTTGATTCTATCTAAAACGGTTTCTTTGAATTACTACCCAATTGTGCTACAAAGTTGACTTTGTTTTTCTGTGGTTCCGGTGAAATCATGGCTGTGGCTGTGGCCATTGTGCTGCATAGTCGCATTGCGGTGCGCACCCATCTACAGACATACCAGGTCCCGTTGGAGGGCATGGCTGTGATTTTCGTGGTGTGTGCGGATCCGGCGTACCCGTTCGAACTGTTTTACTTATGGGTAACGTTTCCGGCAGTGGACGCAACTTCTGGTGTGTTCCACACCTACACACCCTCCCCTGTACCGGCTGAATACACCCCGTACTGGGCACTGGAAATACCTATTGATCATTGGCAGCATCGCATTTGGTTTGATGGCGCCCTCCCCCACTCTTTGTCCGCTGCGAGATTAGGTCCTTTGTCCATTCCAGGCACGAATTGGCCTGCTTTGGGTGGATTTACCCCGCACCCGAATCACGGCGCTTGTCCCCTTGCTGATATTCGCAGACTACATGTTGTCTCGATTGCCGTGATTCGTGCATTAGTGCAATACATTGGTCGTCATCTCCCGGGAGGTCCCCGGGGGGTCCGGCCGTTCAAACGGAACATGGCGACTTGAGACTAAATCCAGTTATGGTCAATTCGGTTTTTGGTAAGCGTCCCGATGATAAGGATGACTTTCCTTTCTGGCTTGCCGAGAAGTTTGATCAACTGGAGGCTGTGTTTCCGAATTCTACTCCTGCTGATAAACATAGAATGTTGACCATTACTATGCCTAAGGATTTAACTCCTGAGCTCGTTGACTGTGAAAGCTGGGGAAAAACTTTTGCGGCCGTTTATACGAGGTGTTTCGGCACCCCGTCTATGACCGTACTGCCTACGATCGTTAAACGTGTTCAGGATGATCACGGACCGGAAGCAGCGGTTGAATTGGGTATGCGCCTGTGTGGTTCTTTTGAGATTGTGAGCGATCTCATTCTCTCCAATATCAAGGGAGATGCAGTGAACTTTCAGGTGTCGAATGCTTTGGCTGCTCTGCCCGATGCCGATAAACCCCGACAGTTAGCGAAGATAGTTGTGGCCGCATATAAAACGATCGGCCGCACAAGTAGAGGTCTGAAATATTTTGCAGTTAAGGAAAAAAAATAACCACAGGGACAGTCTGCAACAGCAGATGTCCAGCCCAAGTCCAATAAACAGAATTGGCCTAAAAAACAGAAACAGGGGAAGCAACAACAGCAAACTCAGGATTCATATCCTGCGCCGCAAGTTCCTGCGCCGACTGAAAGGGTATATGATTTGCGCGATCGCGCGATGATTAAATCGCCTGATAGATTTCAGGTTTCTGAACAACGCTCTCCTCGTTCCTTTCAGGACTCATCGGCGCCGAAGACCGGTGGAGGAGGAGGCGGTAGGGGACATGGTGGCCAACAAGGACGTGGCCAGTCCCGCCAGACAGACGGCGCAGCGAAGCAGGAGGATTCTACGCCGAAACGACCGCAGTTTACGAAAAAGAAGGTCGCGGCCTTAACAGCGCATCGATATGCCACAGATAGTGAGAACGCGGCTTCGGAATCTGACGTGGGCTCTGACCTTGCTGGACAGCGCGGCGGAGATTACCATAGTGAGAGAGGCGCTGCGTCCACTACTGAGGGTGACAGCGACTGATGTCTACGTTGTAATAGAAACAGCAGATACGAGACTTGCTCCCCCTGAAAGACTTTATGAAATTGTCCTGTTAATTGAAGGTGACATACAGCGTACCGTCAAAGGGGTATTTTGGGAAAATCTGTCTTCTACGTATGATATTTTGCTTTCAGAGGCTGACAGGCCCCCACCTTTTGTGCTCGCGGCGCCGCGAGGGGAGGAGGTGATCCTCCCCAGTTTCGCGAACACTGTCTCGAAAGAGCATGCGCAGCATTTTGCAGAAGAGTGTGCTCGGGCTCTCGCACCGGCTCTGTACCATAACCAATGTGGTTGGGACAAATTATCCCCTTGCCACGAAATTCCGTTGCGGTCTCAGCCGCAGCCTCAACCTCAATATCCCATTCGGCGTGAAGCTAAGGCTTCCGTCGCGGAAATCCTTGAACAATTAGAATATCAGGGAGTTATTGAAACGTGTGTGTCACCGATGAATAATCCTCTTTTTTCTGTGACCAAGCCTGACGGATCATATCGTTTGGTATTGGATTACCGGCATTTGAACTCGCATTGCCGTAACTGTGCAGTACAGAATACTCACGGCGCTGCCCTTGTGGATAGTCTAGTGCGTAAGCGTTTTAAAACAACGCTTGACATATCCAACGGTTTCTATGCCCACAGATTGGACAGCTTTAGCTCCCAATGGACCAGTTTTACATGCGCTGGGGTCCAAAAACAATTCCTATAAGAATAGTCTTGGTATATTTAACGCACGCATAGTCTCTATTTTGGAGGCACTCGACCCAGATGCTTGTTCGTATGTGGATGACATATATCTCACAGACGACGATATTTGGGAGCATCTGTGTTGTGTAAATTCTGTTATTTGTAACTTTGCAGACATGGGTTACAAATTTAACTTTGCAAAATCGCACATTGCTGAGCACACAGTGTTGTTTTTGGGCTATGAGCTCAACAATGAAGGTAGAGGTTTGGCTCCTCACTTCTTGGAGAAATGCGCACAGTTGCGCGCTCCAACTACACTGAAAAAATTACAGTCTTTGCTGGGTTTTTTAAATTTCGGGAGGACATACATTCCGGAATATGCCCAGCGTATCAAGCCTTTGTATGCTTTGATACAACCAAATTTTTCGAAATCATGCTGGCTGCCTGAGCATTCAGCCATTTTGCAGTCCTTGCAGGCTGATCTGCTCGCTTCTAAGTTCTTACTGACTCGTGACAACCATACCAACCTGGTGATAAGAATAATACCAGGGACGGTGGGTTTCACGTACCTCACTTTTAATGAAGGAGACACAGTTCCTATTGCTTACAAGTCACACTTGTACACTTCGGCTGAGATGCGGTTTCCCACTGTGGAAAAGGTTTTAACAGCTGTGCAGATGGCTATTCTTAAAGAACGGGCTCTGTCACAGGGGAAACGCATGTTGGTTGTAACACCCTGTCCTCATTTGGAGGCAGTCACGAAATCCAGTGTACCAAATTCAAAAGCTTTGCACCCTCGGTGGATTCAGTGGGCTGCGTCCTTGACGTCCACGGATGTCACGTTTATTTTTGACGCCTCGTTGCGGTCGCAGGAGTACTTGCAGTATGAGTTTGTTCATCCTGCTCCTCTAGCTATGCGACCTTTGGAGGACTTCCATTGCATCATTTACACTGATGGTTCGGCGCAGGTTGTGCATGGCTCTAAACATGCCTACGTTTCCGCATGCGCCATTGTGGTAGGGGCTATGTTGAACGATGAGTTCATATCCAGGGAAGTGCACACGTTGCCACTGGGTGATTGCACCGCACAATTGGCAGAGCTTCGTGCTCTCTTACTAGCGTTGGAGTACGCAGATCCTGGTGTTACTACTCTTATTGTAAGTGATTCTTTCTACTGTGTCCAGTCTTACAATGAAAACTTGTTCTTTTGGATTCAGAATGACTTTCGTGATTCCAAGGGTAGCACAATAAAACATAAAATGATCTGGGTTCGAGTGGCAGAGCTTAAGGCTATGTTGCCGCTCGTTTTTGTAATTCATACTCTTGGCCACCAGCGTGTGGGAGTCCACGCTGTCGGTAACTCGCTTGCTGATGAAGCAGCGAAATCAGCAGTGTCTACATACTTAGTTGCAGCAGTTACACGGTCCAAAAGTAAGATTGATAGTGACATCTTGGCAGCTGTTGCTGCCACTGAGAAGGGAGGTAAACATCCTTCGGGGTTCCCTTCGAAGTACACATACCACTTAAGTCCCAAAAAGGTTCGTTTTGTGAAAATTCCTGATGTTGGTGAACGTTTGATTCCCAACTCGGATCGCAGGGCAGACTTGATTACAGCGGCTCATGAAGGTGTGGCGTCTGCGCATGCGGGCGTCTCAGCCACTGTAACTCAATTACAACAACGTTTCTGGTGGCGGGGACTGTACAAACAGACGCGTGATTATGTCCTTCTTTGTGACATATGTCAGCAGATTAAACCTTCGACTGCTGCGCGTCCGCCACAGACTCAGTTGTACATATCTAATAAACCACTAGGTTGTGTTTATTTAGATCACTGCGGTCCTTTTTCATCTGATACTGCGTATAAGTACATCTTAGTTGCAGTCGATTCATGCACACGCTTTGTGTGGGTCTGGCCCCATCGCAGCGCTGATTCACGGACTGTCATTAGAGATTTGCGCATCTTTGTAGGGATTTTTGCCTGTGGTACCTTCCATTCGGATCAGGGTCCGGCTTTCGCCTCTAAGGCGTATAAGGATGCCATGCATTCGATGGGGGTCCAAGTCAAGTCTTCGTCTCCCTACGGACCTGAGGGTAACAGTGTAGGGGAGCGAATGAACCGTGATTTAAAACAATCTTTGACAGCTCGAGTTATAGGCACTGGCAGAAACTGGCTAGCCCACCTCTATGGCGTGCAGCGTGCTCTTAATAATCTCCCTAGAAGGTCTCTGGGTGGGCGGACCCCATACGAAATGCTCTTTGGCATCAAGATGTTCGTCCCTGACCTTGACGGTCTAGCCTGCGTGGCTCACGCCACGACCTTTGACGTAGATGAACATTGTACTGTTTTACAGAATCTACAAAAGACCAGACACAGTCTTGCAAAGGAACATTTGCCCTCCACGTCGGATGTTGCGTTGCTGATCCCGGTAGTCGGCTGGCTACCCCAAGTTGGAGAAATGGTTCGAGAGAAGATCGACAACAAGAAAGAATTTGGTCCTTCCTATCGAGCTCCGGTTCAAGTGCTTGGAGTGAAGGGCACAAGAACAGTCATTTTACCACCACTTCCTGGTCGTAAGGAAAACAGGTTTATCTCAATTGACAATGTCAAGATACACAGAGTGGCCGATTCTTCTTAGCATGACACCGGCTGTTTCCTGTCCTTCCATTGTGAGAAATTCAGTTTTGCCCACTGCTTCTAATCATGAAACTGAAGTGGCAATCGAGTTGCCTGCTATTTCCAGTCCTTTATTAAGTACTTTGCCCGGTACAGACCTTGCTGAAATAGACTATACTTACCCCACTGACTTGTCCATGCCTGACCTGCAAGCCCGTTTGGCCACAGAATCCAGATTTTCATTTGACTCTGTTTCGGATGTATGACGTTACAACGCATACTTTTACCACGCCTACCATTACCACGCATTTTTTACAACGCAGGATCCATGACAACGCATACCATTACCACGCATGTATTTACAACGCATATACCTTTACAACGCATACAATTACAACGTAAGTATTGGTAAGTATATAATATTTTTTAATATTTAATTTAATTAAAATTAATATAATGTAATTTAATTTAATTTAATTTAATTAATTTAATTTAATTTAATTTAATTTAATGTAATTTAATTGAATTAATTTAATTTAATGTAATCAATTTAATTTAATGTAATTTAAATTTAATTATATTTAATTTTTACATTGTACCCTTTTACCCAAAAACCCAAAACTGACCCTGAACCCAAAAAATACCCCTTTTGCCCAAAAACCCAAAACTGACCCTGAACCCTAAAAATACCCCTTTACCCAAAAACCCAAAAACCCAAAACTGACCCTGAACCCTAAAAATACCCCTTTTACCCAAAAACCCAAAACTGACCCTGAACCCTAAAAATACCCTTTCACCCAAAAACCCAAAACTGACCCTGAACCCTAAAAATACCCCTTTACCCAAAAACCCAAACCTGACCCTGAACCCTAATAATGCCCCTTTACCCAAAAACCCAAAACTGACCCTGAACCCTAAAAATACCCCTTTACCCAAAAACCCAAAACTGACCCTGAACCCTAAAAATACCCCTTTACCCAAAAAAAAGAAAACTGACCCTGAACCCTAAAAATACCCCTTTACCCAAAAACTGAAAACTGACCCTGAACCCTAAAAATACCCCTTTACCCAAAAACTGAAAACTGACCCTAAACCCTAAAAATACCCCTTTACCCAAAAACTGAAAACTGACCCTGAACCCTAAAAATACCCCTTTACCCAAAAACTGAAAACTGACCCTGAACCCTAAAAATACCCCTTTACCCAAAAACTGAAAACTGACCCTAAACCCTAAAAATACCCCTTTACCCAAAAACTGAAAACTGACCCTAAACCCTAAAAATACCCCTTTACCCAAAAACTGAAAACTGACCCTAAACCCTAAAAATACCCCTTTAGCCAAAAACTGAAAACTGACCCTGAACCCTAAAAATACCCCTTTACCCAAAAACTGAAAACTGACCCTAAACCCTAAAAATACCCCTTTACCCAAAAACCCAAAACTGACCCTGAACCCTAAAAATACCCCTTTACAAAAAAAAAAAAGAAAACTGACCCTGAACCCAAAAAATACCCCTTTACAAAAAAAACCAAATAATATTTTTAATAAAATAATATACTTACCAATACTTACGTTGTAATGGTATGCGTTGTAAAAGTACCTGCGTTGTAAATACATGCGTGGTAATGGCATGCGTTGTAATGGATCCTGCGTTGTAAAAAATGCGTGGTAATGGTAGGTCGTGGTAAAAGTTGCGTTGTAAAGGTTGTATACCCTCTGTTTCCAATGCCTCGAAGAAACCCTCACGTTTTGCAGTTTATGCCAGATTGTTTAAAAAACATTTTTTAATTCCGCCTTGGACATATATTTGGCTGGTGCTTTTTTCAATTTACCTTTTTATGTCAATCGGGTTTGTGTTTTGTTTTTTCCGTCTTATGAATGGACACTATGTCGAAGAAAGAACTTGCATTCGACATCTAAATGGAACTTTGGCCCCCCTTTCCTCATCGCATTCTGCACACAGATTGAAAAGAGACTTAACATTTGTTAACATCACTGCTTGGCCTGTCCTTGATGGGATAGTGTGGGATGCCGTTAGGTTTCAAATTCATGGCCCTACAGAGGTTGTTAATGTCCCCAATGTGCTTAGGGATAACATGGGGGATGTTGTGAAACAAAACATTCGTTCTGATGATTGGGATGTTCAGGCCGTAGAGTCTTTGTTTTCTGATTTGAAATACTATGCTGCCTTTGATGCGGAAGATTTGTACTTAGAATCTGCTAATTATGGTGATTTGTTTTGCTTTCAACATTTTGGCAATAACTTCTTACATAAAACAGCGTCCAGAAGGAATACTGTAAATTATACACAATGGGAGCATTGCCCAGCTCCTAAACAAGGCAGTTCGAGTACTTTTTTGAGAAAGTACACTTATTTTACTGACTTCAATCAGTCTAATCCCGAGTCCTTCTATTTTAAAATGACACAGAAGCCTATGTCCAAGGTTAGACTTACCGATACCAAATTGTTGTATTCGAGATCCTTTCTTGATCAGCTGGCTGTAGGCGGCTATGAATTATGGAAGGAGACTATTGACTTAAAATCAGTTTGGGGTTCTAGGAACTGGCAGGTACAAGGCACTGAGGCTTTGCACCGTGCTTGTCTCATCCCGAATCAGATGTTGTTTTTGAATTCTTCTATTTCACAGACAACTTGTTTTGGATTGGCTACATCTAAAAAATTAAATTCTCCGACCATCCCAGAGTTAGAAGAATATTCTGGCTGGAGTAATTATACTTAGTTTTCGATTAGGGACTTACAAACCCTATTGCTGAATTCATCATTTAACATATCCAGTATGGATCCTAAAGGTTGGCTAGTGTGGCACAGAAGTGCAGATTCATGCCAGCACCGTTTTCTGGGTTTATCTGATGGCTTTACACAGGTCAGACCTGATCCACGTTTTGAAACTGAGCATTCTGTCACAACTTACTCTGTGGGCAAATTGTGTCAGAATTGGCTGAGACATTCAACATTGTCTGCAGTTAAATTACATCTTGCAAAGCTGAATGATGATATAGATTTAAATGATTTCATAAAGGGCCCGGCTAGTGGTAGATCAAAAAGATGGATATATGCTGTTTACAATGAAATCTGGAAGACATCACAGATTGAGGCTGCGACACGCCTTAGAGCTATGGATCAGGCAAATTTAGAAAAGGTGCTTGCTGTGGTAGATAATAGTATTAACATGCTTTCTTCCCGCATTTACACTTTGGATAATATTGTGTCTTCTGTAGTGGATATTGTGCATGATGAAGTGTCTGTGTTGTACCATGGTCAAAATCAATTACGTTCTGTCATGCAATTTGCATGGACCCTTCAAACGTTGAAGGCTGGCAAGGTGCCATGGACCTACATGAATGTTTCTTCTCTCTTTGCTCCCTTTAATTTGACTGACAAGCAGCGCTTGCTTTCCATGCGAGATGCTTCATTTTCTATGTTACATATTGAGAAATTGGAGTCCTTGCCTTTCTCTGTGGCAGAGGCCAACGATGCAACGTGGCTTATCCACGGTTTAATAACTTTGCCTTTTGCACTGTATAAATTTACAAATTGTATGCGATATGTTGCCATAGGTCGCTATGAGCCCTTAGGTAGTGCATTTCTCCATGAAGTCTGGTCCCTTCCTTTCACTTATAGATGTTTGAAAGACGGCCAGGAAGTTTATCTGAATGGGGAGGAGTGTACAGAAACACCAGATCATTCGCTAATGTGTAGGCATATACAATTGCACGGTTCCTGTAACCAAGACCGGCCGAACTTGGCCTGTGTTTTAAAAGGGACTCCGGTTCCTGCAATCACACCGACTTTTACCTTACTAGGGAACGGAAGTTATTTACTTTTAAATAATGAAGATTGTTGCGGGTTAATTAAAGGTGTAGCTTATGTGGTAACCGTAACTGAGCGTGTCGTTTGCTGCAGGAATGTCCTGTACCCACCCACACATGAGAATAGGGAGGTTTCCATTTGGCCACGCATCCCAACCTTGAAAGCAGAATTCAGCGGCATGAGCAGAATAAGGGCGCTATTGTCCCAGAAAGAAGTGGCCTTGAGTTCGGCTAGGGAAACTTTCGTTCTTCACATTGCTAATACACGGACAGTAGTTCAGGCCCTTTTAAATACTGATTTACCGTTACATTTCAGCGAGATGGTACATTCTATCTTCAACGCGTCCTCCACAAATGGGCTGGCGCATTTTTTTAAGTCTGTTAGCAGTGGTCTTGTAACTTCATTTGAAAAAATCTTTGGAGTCATCCCTGCTTTCTTCCATTCCATTTTTTCGAGTTTATTTGGTGGATTCCCGGTTATCCTGGCACTAGCGGCAGCCGTTCTAGTGGTTGTTTGCTTCCTTAAATATGGATGCCCCACGTGTGGAAGGAGCAGCCCAGCCCCTCCTAGCGCTGTTTCGTGACCGAATGCTTGAATATTATGGCACGCTGCCGCTTGCGATTTTAAGCACGGCATATGGATTATCGTTTCGATTTTCCTACATCACCTGTGTCCAGCCTGTATTTCACTGCCTAAGCTGTGACTTCGATTGGGCCATTGATTTGTGTCTCTGCGGACCGGTTTCTCCTGAAGTCGACTTTAATCAGCTGATGAGTCCCATCATTACTCACGAGTTGGTTTGCACTGTCGATAGGATTATGGCCTTAGCAGTGATGCATGGACTAATGTGTCCTTGGAACGTTCTTACAGCAGCGCAGGATTTCTTGGCAATGAGCTTTCTTGAAAACCCTCCGAGTTGTCCTCTGATGGTAATAGAGGCTCCAGTGTTGGGAGAACAGGTTTGCTCTTTTCCTCTTTTGAATTGGATGGCTGAACTGTTTTCGGATGAAGATGGTGATTTCCTGTTGGAGGCTGTAGCTGCATATTTTGCATATTCGGTCTTGCCTTGAAAAGACTTCCTGGTTTTTGATGATGCCTGATTTTTTTGCATTTTTTCACCTCCCAGTCCTATTGGCTTGAGTGCTTGTGACATTTTTTATATTTTGATTTGGTTACTGCAGTTTTTTATACTTATAAGGTTGTTCATGGTTGTTGAACTCTGCTTTCATGAAGTTGCCCTTATCTTATCTTATCTTATCCATCCTCGGATCATGGGGGGGTGTCATATAGCTACTATATATCTTTATAATGCGTTAAGTTAGCATAGGCACATTACATGTTTAAACGCCATTTTTCCTTTTGCTGCTTCTGCACACGACACTTAATTGTTGATTTAGCTTTCAACCTAGTAGTTCGTTGTGATTTACATGAGAATAATATGTTATTACTCTGATATCAGCTTTGCTCAATAAACTATGTCTGTACAGAGAGTGCTGAAGCTTCAGGAACAACAAGATACTGAATTGTTATGAGGTCTGATCTTCGCGCCTTCATAGACATAACATAAGTGCAGCTTCTGCCAACTTTGGCTTTAAGGTGGGTTTTATATTGCTTTGCTGGACACACACGCACACACTTGATGCTGTTCGCATGCAGAGAGAGCTGGTGTATGCTGATGTGATCTCTTCATTCTAGGATCCTGAGGTATGGGCCCGCCCTAATTCAACCCAAAGAGACCTTCTTAGCTATTAATATAATATGCGAGTTAGGGAGGGTGAGAAATAAGTGTTGTTAACTCTTATTCATTTACAGCATGTTAACATGCTGTCACCATTCGCTTTTTATGGACTAGTAACTATGCTGATAACTTTGCTTTTGATAATATGTTTCCTTGTGTTATCTAAGATACTGCGACTGAGAAGACGACATTAGTAAATAAATATTTCAAATGTTCACGTGTTCTTCTTTACTCCACGTTCTGGTTTGAAATGATTGTATAACGAAAGAGTGCTCATGTGTTCCACGTAACCTGAGGTATTGTAAGCTCATGTTCTGGTTTGTCTAAACATTGGGAGTTTGTTATGACCAATGAGACACTGTAGCTAGCTCGGTAAGGGGTTTGTTGGGTACTAAGGTGAGTTTTGGGTCACCCTAATTCGCTGAGGTTCCAATCCTCTGTGCACAGTTCTGTGGGAGAACAGAAACCCTGCTACACAGCTTCTTACAGACATTTAAGAGTGGAGTAGCTGTTCTGGTAAGTAAAGGAAGTTCTTTACAGTCTTTGATGGCGATGAAGGAGAAAATATGCCCTCCTGCCTTGCTTCTGTGGATACATGTGAGTGAGAGAGAGGTGGAGTGTAGTTGTCTGGCTGGTGGGATGATAGAGTAGGAGTAGGTTGTTGAGGTAAGCTGGTCCTATTTTATGAGGGGCCTTGTAAGTAAGGATGAGCAGCTTGAACTTGCAGCATTTCTGGATGGATAGCCAGTGAAGTTCAGTGAGCTAGGGGGTGATGTGGGTGTTTATGGGGATGTCTAGGATGAGGCTGGCAGATGGGTTTGGGATGGTCTGGAGCCTTTGCATAGGATGGGTGGAGATGCTGACACAGAGTGCACTGCCGTAGTTGAGTCTGCTGGTGATGAGGGCTTGGGTGACCGTGTATCTTATGTGCGTGCATTCCAATTGAAGATCTTGTGGAGCATTCTGAGGATGCGGCACAGCGTTGACCTGTTTGTTCATCTTAAGTTTGTTATCCAGGATGATGTTGAGGTTCTGCTGAGGTCTGTGGGGGTGGGGTTGGGACATAGGTTGGGTGACCACTACGAGGAGTCCCAGGGGGAGATCCTATTTCCGAATATCAGGATCTCCGTTATGTCTGTGTTGAGTTTCAGGCAGTTCTCTCGCATCCAATTGGCCACATCTGACATGCAGGAGGTGAGGTTGATCCTGATGGTGTTACTGTGTCAATGAGGGAGAGAATGAGCGAAGTGTCATTAGCATACGAGACAATGAAGAAACTGGACCAGAATCACCAACGACCAGCTTACCTCTTCACTCAGCAATACCACCCCAACCATTACGAAAAACGACAACCACAACACAGCACCCCGAACCCTGCACAGATGGATCTCCGACAGCGCCAACACCATAGCCCCCCTCAAGAGAAACAACAACACCCACGCCAAGAAAGCCAGATGGTTTACAACCAAACTGTGAGAGTCCAGACGCACCCGCCACTACCTCGAAAAGACCTGGAGGAGAACCAAATCCACCAAAGCCCACAACAATTTCAGAGCCGCTACCAAAATCCACCACCAACTCATCAGAAAAATGAAGAAAAAAATGAAGAAAAAAGCGATTGAAGACAGAATCTCCACACACGCACACAACAGCAAAGAACTCTTCAACATCATCAAGGAGTTTGTCCAACCCACCAATGAGTTGACTGACATCCCTCCCTCACAAGACCTCTGTGACAAACTCAGCACCTTCTTTCACCACAAAATCAAGAGCATCTACAACAACTTTGATGAAGACACCAACACACGGAACCCCCAACAACCACCCCCAACACCCTGAAGCAAACGATTGACAGCTGGACAGCCCTCACTACCGAAGACACACTGAAGACGATTAAGTCAATCCACTCTGTGGCCCCCACGGACCCCCACCACATTTGCAACAGAGCAGCCAACGCCATTGCACCCATGCTCGCCACAGCATCAACTGCTCCTTGACGACCGCCTCATTACCCGACGACTGGAAGCACGCCAAGGTCAACCCCCTCCTGAAGAACCCCTCGGCAGACCCCACCGACCTCAAAAACTACAGACCCATCTCCCTTCTCCCATTCCCTGCGAAAGTCATTGAGAAAGACATCAACAGTCAATTCACCACATTCATCGAAGGGCACAACATCCTCGACTCCTCCCAATTCTGCTTCAGGAAAAAACAATGTACGGAAACTGCCCTCCTCACCGCAACAGATGACATCCTCACCCTACTTGACAAAGGAGAAACAGTAGCCCTCATCCTCCTCAACCTCTCAGCGGCATTGGACACAGTCTCCCACCGCTGCCTAATATGCAGACTCAATGATGCAGGTATTAAGGACAAGGCCCTCGACTGGATCAGCTCCTTCCTCTCCGGCATATCGCAGTGGGTCAGACTCCCACCTTTCCTTTTGGACCCTATGCCAACCACCTGCGGAGTCCCCCAGGGGTCCTCCCTCAGCCCGACGCTCTTCAATGTCTACAGCGCTCCACTCCCCCCATCGTCAGAACTCACAGACTCAAAATTGTGTCATACGCAGATGACCCCCAACTTATCCTCTCCCTATTCAACGAACCCAACACCGCCAGACCCAACTTTCAAGAAGACTTGAAAGCCGTTCACAAATGGATGAAAAACAGCTGCCTATAACTCAACACCAACAAGATGGAAGTACTCATCATTGGCCCAAATCCAGATGCCTGGAACAACACCTGGTGGCCCCCCACCCTCGGAAACCCGCCCACCCCCATGGACCACGCACACAACCTGGGAATCATCCTAGATTCCGAGCTCAAAACGGACCGCCAGATCAACGCAGTATCGTCCTCCTGCTTCCACACCCACTACCTCCTACGTAAGACCTACAAACGGATCCCCCTGTAACACAGAAAGACAGTCACGCACACCCTGGTCACCAGCAGACTCGACAACGGCAATGCACTCTATGCCGGAATTAACAAAAACCTCACACGAAAGCTACAGAACGTCCAGAACGCCACTGCAAGACTGGTTCTCAACCTGCCGAAACACTGCCAGATCTCCCAGCACCTGCGCACACTCCACTGGCTCCCCATCGAGGCGAGAGTCACTTTCAAGATGCTCACCCACGCACACAAGGCCCTCCACGACACCAGACCAGCATACCTTAACATGCAACTCAAATTCCACGCACCCCAAAGGACCCTACAATCAGCCCAGCCCTTTTACGCTGTAGTCCCAAGCACCTGGAAAACCAGATTGTGATGCCCCTCCTTCTCCTATCTCATGGCCAAAGCATGGAACGCTCTTCCACTCCACCTCAGACAGAAAACATCGCTCCCCATCTTTGTAAGAGATCTCAAGACCTGGCTCTTCGACGGACTCCATCTTGATGGACCAGAACCTGGACCCCCCCCCCACCTCCTGCGCCTTGAGACCTGTACAGGTGAGTAATTGCGCTCTAATATACACTTGATTGATTGATTGATTGAATAAATGTTGATACTGTGGATTCGTATGATGTGGGTGAGGGGCATCAAGTACATGTTGAACAGGGTTGGACAATATATATTTGTCTTGGCATTATAATAATATTTCCACCTTTAAAACTAGTAAAATTATGATGTCTTTGTCTAAAGCTAGAGTTTTTAAAGCTTTAGGCTGAGATCATGTTAGATGTTATATTGTTGCTCCTCTCTCCTCTGTCTGCTCTGAGTTTCTTAAGATCTCTGATCATGACATGATGAAACGTCTTTGCAATCATGGGGGCTCTGGGGCATGAAGCGAGATTTGGGTTTAAATTGTGTAGGAGTATATCTAGTATCTCTACAAGTGTTTCTCTTTCAAAATGTATAATTCCCCTGCTTGCTCTAACACATGTAATTCGATGTCACTAATTGTAAGGACGTCCTGTAGATTCGATGCATGTTTATCAAACTCTGCATACATAGGATGTTCTTTATGTGTATTTCTGCAATTAAAGTTTTCTGATAACGTGAAACAAATCTAATGTAATATGTAAACAGTTAAAGTTACCGTCTGAACAGAAAGACAATCAGCAATTTAAAACACCCAGTTTATCATCAGACAGGTTTCCGTCATATTTATAACATTTTGATTTACCCCATACATTATAGTCCTACCACATGACCCTTCTTTGTTCCCATTGGGTCTTTGTTGCTTGTTGTTGAAGGCAGAAAGTTAATACATTTAAAAATATATACGTCTTAAAAATACATTTTAATAAAGAAATGCATATATAATAAATTATATACCACCTTTTTTTAATTCAAACAAATTCTAATATAACTAACCAATTGTAAAAACTAAATATATATTGCAAATTCAAAGTGAAAACATGAAATAAATACATTCATAATGTAATTAATAAATAATTAAAATTAGATCTTAAAAACACACCATTAACATGAACCCACAAAAGGTTGCTGAATAAAGTAAAAATATTAAAGCACGATAAAAATATACTGTAAAAGAAATTCACAACAACATTAATTGATATAAAACTAACAAAATAATCACAAATACATTAAAATAAAATAAAACATACTTACTTACTTTATGCCAACTGCCCCTGCTGAGGTATAGGGCATCAGCCAGGACTCTCCAGCCATCTCTGTCATGGGCTTTTCTTTCAATCTGACTCCCGGTGTTACTCATCTCCTTGCAGTCAGCCTCAAGGCATCGGTACCAGGTGTTTCTTTGCCTTCCTCATTTCCTTTTCCCTTGAGAGTTCCAGATCAGGGCTTTCTTGGTGGTATCTGATGTGGAGGATGTGACCTATTCAGCCCCAGCATCTCTTCATGATTTCTTCATGAGTAGGGAGTTGGAAAATCTACTGCTATAGGTTGTTGTTGCTGATGGTGTTTGGCTAGCAGTTTTGGAGTATATTCCTCAGACAGGTGTTGATGAAGATCTGGTCTTTATTGGTGGTGGTCACTGTTGTCCTCTATATTTCTGCTCCATACAGAAGGACTGATCTTACGTTGGTGTTAAAAAGCCTGATCTTGGTTTGCAATGTTAGGTCCTGGAGCTCTATATCTTCTTTAAGTGAATGAAAGCATTCCTTCCTTTGCCAATTCCTCCCTTGACATCGGTGTCTGTGCCGCCCTGCTTGTCAAAGACACTACCCAACTAGTTGAAGACCTCAATATCTTGAGGTGCATCACCTGCAAGAGTGACTGCAGTTATACTGGTTGTGTTAGCCGCAATAATCTTGTTTTTTTCCCTTTGAATGTTGAGGGCAAGTTGTGCTTTTGTGGTTGCCACATTGTCGTCTTCTATTTCATCTGCAGATGTGTATGGGAGAGTATGGCCAGGTCATCTGTAAATTCTAGGCCGTTGAGCTGCATCCAAGATGTCCAGTGGATCTCATTTATTCTACTTGTTGTGGATGTCTTCATGATCCAGTCTATGGCAAACAAGAAGCAAACAACCCTGGCAGACTTCAGAACTCACTTGGAAAGCTTCCGTGAGTTGTCCTCCATGGACCACCTTGAATGTAATTCATTCGTAAGAGTTCCTGATCAATCTTACAAGTTTATCTGGCACCATAGTGGCAGAGAAGTTTCCATTGGGAGTCTCTTTCAACACTGTCAAATGCCTTCTCATAGTCTATAAAGTTAATATAGAGGGGGAAGTTCCATTCCATCGACTGCTCAATGATGATGTGCAGTGTTGCCATCTGGTCAGTGCAGGTTCTATCTTTGCAGATGCCGGCTTGCTGATCTTGAAACTGAGGCAAAAACTACAGTTGATGGACATAATGCAGAACAATGTCATACATTCACCCCAGTACAGAGATCTGGGCCTAAATCCATCGTTTATTTGCTCACCATAGTTTGAACCCAGCCATATGCAAATCAGTCTTGACCCTGTGCCCCATGGGAATAGTCCATCCCGAACTGCCAAGCCAGGCCCTACCTGGACTGGAAACAAGCATCCTAGGACCGGTTTTGGGTTTTCAGCCCTCATCAGCCAGGATAGCTTGATTCCAGTGGCATGGAGAGCACTGGACTCACATCTGAGCATACCCGTCCCACTTGGGGTGACAAATGCAAAAACAACAGTTGATGGACAGAATGCAGAACAATGTCATACATTCAGCCCTGAGGGCTGACTTGTTCCTTCATTCTGTTCAGGATGACTCTGTTGAATACTTTGCTGGGTGTTGATAGAAGAATTATGCCTCTGTAGACTGCGCAGTTACTGAGGTCACCTTTCAACGGGATCTTGATAAGTTATCCCTCGTTCCAGTCTGATGGCACCCTTTCCTCTCACCATATCTAGCCAAAGATGGGATAGAGTATGTCTACTGATGTTTCAATGTCTGCCTTCAGATCCTCTGCAGGAATGTTGTCCTGCTGCCTTCCCATTTCTCAGATGTTTGATTGCTTAATGTATTTCTTCCTTGGTTGGTCTGCTACAGTCGATTGGCAAGTCCTTGTCAGCTAGCTGTATGTCTGGTGGAGACTGCGTCATGGGATGGTTTAGCAGTTTTTCAAAGTGCTTCACCCATCTTCATTGTTTGCCTTCAATACCCATAATTGTATTCTCAGCTTTATCTTTAACAAGTCTTTCTGGCTTTCTGTGTCTGCCGGAGAGTTTCCTTGTTATGTTGCAGAGTTCTTTCAGTTTTCCATGGCATGCTGCCGCCTGGGCTTGTGTGGCAAGACCATCGATGAATCTTCACCTATCTGCTCTTAAGCTTCTCTTTGCTTCCTTGTTGGTTCTGGTGGATTCACCTTGAGCTTTCAATTTTTCTGCTCTTGTTAGACTGGTGTTGACAGCAGATTTCTCTTCCTTTCTCATTGGATTTTGTGGAAAGTCTTGGAGGAGATCCATTCTTTATACTGGTGTTTCTTGGGACCCAGAACCTCCAGGCAGGGTGATGTCACTGTACCGTTAATCTTCTCCCACTGACTTTCACTCAATCTCTATCATCCTATAGTACTTGCAGGACCTGAAACTTGCTACTAAGAGTGACTGAGTTGTCACTCTGTTTCTGTGCATCTTTGAGGAGGGTGATGTTATATTGCTGGCATTGATTGATTGGTTTCACCATGCTTTCTTTAGCTATAGCCTGTCCATGACAAAGTGATGGTCTGACACCACATTGGCTCCTCCCATCCCTCTCACATCCTGCAGGGACCTTCAGAATTTCTTGGCAATGCAACCACGGCGATCTGATTCTCTGTTGAATTGTCTGGGGACACCCATGTT
Source organism: Lissotriton helveticus (assembly GCF_964261635.1). Lineage (NCBI taxonomy): Eukaryota > Metazoa > Chordata > Amphibia > Caudata > Salamandridae > Lissotriton > Lissotriton helveticus. Next base: position 802,638,937 of record NC_136057.1, on the reverse strand, counting down.
GCCTTGTGTATACTTTTGTGTGAGAATACACCACCACCTATCACCAGGCTGTTCAGGAAACAGAGATCTTTGATTCTAGATCATGTGCCTGTTAAAATTGGGGGTCTCTAGTTGGCAGAGGTATGTACCTTTGTCCAAAAAGGGACCCTTGCTTCTAGTCAGAGAAAGGGGGATTCACCTCTAAAATAAACCCCTGCTCTCCCCCTTGGTAGCTAGCCACGAGCAGACAGGCTTATCTCAGAGGCAGTGTGTAAAGCATTTTTGAACACGTACAGTAATACAGTGAAAACACTACAAATGGACAGCATTCCAGTTTAGAAAAATAAGTAAACTTTATCGAAACCAAACAAGACAAAACTGACAAAAATCCACAATACAGTAACAAAAATATGACTTTCAAATGGTATAAGTAGTTCAGTTCAGTACCTTGGATGAGTTGCGAACAAAACAAAAAGGGCCACAGGGAAGGTAATGCGTTGGTTCCTTACCGGAGAGGAGGTTTTGTGTTGGTTTCTTACTGAGTGGGGAGGTGATGCATCAGTTTCTTACAGTGTCGCCCAACAATGCAACAGACTTGGGGCCTCAATGCGATGGGATGATCCGAGCTGATGCGTGGGTTCTTGCAGCTCCTCAATGCGGCGTGCAGCAATTTTTCGAGCTGCAGGCATGCGCTTAATGGTTTCTTCAGCAATACGTCCATAACAGGTACGGATGTGTCACAATTCTTGTTGTTGCGCTGCTTTTTCATATCTCAACAGCCAGAACAACCTCCAGAGACCCAGAAGAGCTACAGGCACCGCTTGGCAGGTCAGAACTCCCAGCAAGGACGTTCAGGGGAGCTAGGGGTGAAGTCTTTGTGTCCGTGAGACTTCAGAACAGGAGGCAAGCTCTTCTTCAAGCCCTTGAAGATCTTACTCAAGCACAGGACACAGCAAACAGCAAAGTCCTTTTCGCTTTCTTTTTGCAGAAAGTAGCCACTGCCGGCCAACAACAGACAGCATACAGCACATGGGCAGTTTTCCTCCTCAATTTCTCCAGCTCTTCTCCTTGGCAAAGGTTCCTCCTGATTTTTATGAAGTGATCTAAAAGTCTGGGGTCTAGGTCCCTCTTTTTATACAGCAAATCTCTTTGTTCTCTCCTGGCCCAGGGCTCTGAGCCCAGTCCAAACCGGTTCTGGGGGGCACATTGCAAGTGCACAACAACCTCCATTGTCAGTGTGAGCCCAGGCTCCAGACATACCACAGGGGGGGCAGAGTCATCATTGTCGAAGGCAGGCACATCCCTATTCAGGTGCAGGTGCTACTCCACCCACCACTTCAAATGCAGACCACGCCTATTAAGCATACCGCGGACTCGTCCAGACTCTCTGGAGCCACTACACATCCGCAGCCTCTGTCACTCCAAAGCCAGACAGTCAATACACATCCTAGCAGAGACATACTGGATGGCTAGGCAAAAAAGAACCTATTTTCCGAGTTCTGGCATACTGAACTTTATTTTACCTACTTGTTAGCAGACGTAGTTAGGCTTATAAGATGTTATAAGCAAACTCCTCATTCTATCCTATGGGAACAGATAGCCTTGCAATAGTGAAGTATGAAATTGGCAGTATTTTACTATCAGGACATGCCACACACACCAGGGCATGTTCTATCTTTCACATACACTGCACCCTGCCCACAGGAGTACATTGAGCCTACCTTAGGTGTGACTACTGTGTAGGAAAAGGGAAGGTTAGGGCCTGGCAAGTGGGTGCACTTGCCAAGTCGACATGGTAGTATTAGGCTGAACACAGGCACTGCAATGGCAGGCCTGAGTTACATTTACAGGATGCTTATGTGGGTGGCACAACCAGTGCTGCAGGCCCACTTGATTTATAAGCCCTGGGCACACACAGTGCACTGTACTAGGGACTGACTAGTAAATCAGATAAGCAAATTATGGAAACAACAATCCATAACAGCAATTTACAAAGGGAACACTTGTATTTTGGCACTGAACAGCAGTGGCAAAGTGCCAAAAGTATCTAGACCAGCAAAATGAGGTCCAACACACAGCAAAAACACAGGAGGCAAAGGCAAAAATACAGTGGAAACCTACGCCAATGATGTCAGATCTAACAGTGCCCATGACTTCTTTGTGCCCACTGTTTTTGCTTCTAATCTTGGCATTGAGTTCCCCCATCAGTATGATGATGTTTCTCTCAAGGCATTTCTCCAAGATTTATTTGAATCTGTGTAAAACTGTTCTTTTTTCTCTTCTTTGCTGTCATTTGTAGGTGCATAGCACTGGATAACATTTATGTTGATCCTCTTTTTCATTAATCGGAAGGTCGCTGTGATGATTCTGGGACCATGGCCTTCTCATCCAATCTGAGATCTGTAGGCTGCTGACGTTAGCATCGGCGCTACTTCCTGAGTGTGTGGGGTGTTCTCTTCCTCGTGTCAAGACTACAGCAGCATTTCTCCTAGGGCCGGACTTTTCTGTCTGGAGTCGCTGATGCCAAGCAGATCAAGGTTATATTTTTCTTCTCTGCTGCCACTTGGGCTGTCTTGCCTGTCTCAAACATGGTTCTCATGCTCCATGCTCCGATGGTCTTGGTCGAAAGCAGGTGGATCAGCATTGTGGCTCCCAGAGATTTCTGGTTTTCGCCACAAAATGTCATTACTCTGTTTGAAGGAAATTCCTCTCTCACTAAGGCTGGGATGTCTTTTAGTTGATGTTCATGTAGCTTGGATTTGTTTACATGGTGGGGCAGCTAACCCAAAGCATAACCCTCCTTCTTTCACAGCTGCGCTTGGGACCAGCCATGCAGGCTTAACATGAGAACAGGAATGATAAAAAAAACAAAAAAAAAATACAACAATTCATAAAGTTAGATATATGTCCAAAAAAGGAAAATATATTTTCAATGCTGCATGACATTTTTAAAATAATTATCAAGCTACCAATTAATCTCCATTAAAAAGAAAATTAAACCAAAAACACAAATAAAATAATATACAAATAATATTTAAAATGTATTAATTATCATTGAAGAGTTAGACAGTTAGTAAAGTAGGTAGAGGATAGGGTGTAGCAAACCTTTTTCTATAAGAAGCCATACAGTATGATTATTGAGAGCGCTCTGAATACTAGAGCGCTCCAGCAACTTCCTGCCTCTGCCCTGGGCCCAGATCATGTGACTTCCAGGAGGGGCCTAGGCAATTGGCTGGTATAAATGCTGGTTGCAGCGCGGGAGTGGGCACTCTAGATTAGAAGTCGCCACCCAGCAGCATTGCATTTTTTAACTTGTGATTGAACTGCTTTTCAAAATATTTGTTTTTTAAAATTGCAACTGTGTGCTTTTAAAGTTGGCAAACCAGAATTTATATGACTGTTTAAAAATTCACAACTGAAAGCTCACTCACCCTGAGAGCGCTCTGAATACAAGAGCACCCCAGCAACTTCCTGCCTTCTCCCTGGGTCCCGATCATGTGACTTCTAGGAGGGGCTTAGGCAATCAGCCGGCATAAATGCTGATTGCAGCCTGGGAGTGGGCACTCTAGATTAGAGGTCGCCACCCGGCAACATGTTTTCTGCTCTCACTCCACTCAACTTCCCCGCTACTGACAATGCAGTGATAAAACTTGAGTTAAACTCAGCCGATCATATGTATACTACTTTATAGGCCCCCCAGTACATGCCCCTGTTCCCCCACTCCCTGGAAGAACAAATTGCACCCCTAGTCACTAATCACACCAGAAACCTCCTGATAGGGGACTTCAATAACTGGGCAAATGACCCTCAAGGAGGGCCACACTCTTCTGAGCTGACCGAATCACAAAAAATCAGAACTTTACCCAGCAGATCTTGTCTCCCACCCACACTAAAGGTGATACGCTAGACCAACTCTGAATCACAAATCTGGTGGTATCTGTCCCATCCATCTCGCCCTGTGTTTGGTACGATCACTATTTGGTAACATTTTCCTTAAAGCTCCCATCCTCCAGGATATACCCTCTTTAAAGGGGGAGATGGCGAGAAAATGGAACTCCATTGACAATAACGAATTCATTCACACTGATCAATACTGTGTCCCATTCTACACCCAACGTCAACCAACACAAGGAATCCTTCTCGAATTGGCTCTTAGCGGCCAGTAACACTCATGCCCCACTTAAACAAATTAGACTCTCCTGCCAGCATGATGCTCAGAGATGGTTCTCCCCCGACCTAAAATCTCAAAAATGCTTGGTTCGTCAAATTGAAAGAAAGTGGAGACAGGACTACTCTCTAGAAGGTGAAACTATCTACGTCCAGACCCTGAAGGAAATATAAAAAGGCCATCTCTACAGCAAAGGCAACTTACTTTTCTTCACGAATCCTCAACTCCAACAACCAAGCCAAATACATTTTCACCATAGTAGATGAACTGTCAAACCCAGCGAGAGTCCTAAACAAACACAAGTCGTCACATGTCCTCTGTGATTCCCTCAACAATTTCTTCATCGATAATATCTTTGACATCAAAGCTAGCATTCCCCCAAGACCTTGCAAGAAATTACCCCACCCACGCCCAGGAACCCCCCCTCTATGGACTCCTTCCCGCCCATTGACACAGAGACCCAGAATAAACTTCTAGCTAAGGTCAGATCCGGCTCCCCCCTGGACCACTGCCCACCTCACATACTGAAAATAGCCCTCATGGCTTTCCCTGATCCAGCCCTTGCCCTCTTTAACCACTCCATGTCCCAGGGCTGTGTCCCCATTGCTTTCAATGAGGCCACAGTAGGCCCCTGCCTAAAGAAACCAGGCGCAGACCCCCACACACCAGCAAACTACCGCCCCATCTCTTTACTCCCTTATATGGCCAAGATATTAGAAGCCACATGGCTAAATGTCTGGCCAATTTTTTGGAACAGACAGGTTTCCTCGTCCCTAGCCAAGCCGGTTTTCGGCCAGCACACTCTACGGAAACTGTAATCGTAGCAGTACTCGACTCCTTACAAAAAAAAGCAGACACAAGCACACCCCAGACCCTGGTGCTACTTGATCTCTCCGCTGCTTTTGACACAGTCGACCAAGACATTCTGGCCGACCATGTCAGCGAGGCAGGGTTCCAGGATCCAGCATTCAGCTGGATAAAGTCCTTCCTAAAAAACTGCACCCAGGCAGTCCGAATTGGCCATTTCACCGCCCCTAAACTAAAAACTATGTGCGAGGTCCCACAGGGCTCTTTGCTCTCCCTCCACCTCTTTAACCTCTACCTCCTTCCTCTGATAAGATCCCTGATAGAAAGAGTGACCACTTTTTACTACACAGACGATCTCCAACTAATGTTTAAGATTGACAAATCTCCCCTGTCAATATCTGACTTTCAATCTACCGTGACATTCATTCATCAATGGATGGACCAGAACTGAACTGATACTGATGGGAGAAGCACACAGACAGTGGGGCCCACATTATAGGCCTAGTGACCTCGGCTCCCCCCCTACTCCCTCCACCTCAGTAAAAAGTCTAGGGGATAGCATTGGTAACAACCTGTCCCTCAAAATTCACATGGGTACTGTGATCCCACCTGTTTCCTTCAGTTGCGAAAAATCAGGAAAATCGGCAGGTCACTATCTCAAGCGGCACTGGTTCATGTTGTGATAGCTCTCTCGATTACACCAATGCCACTTACCTGGGACTGCCACTCGGCCTCACTAAAGGTGACTTCAACTGGTACAAATCCAAGCGACATGATTATTTTGTAAACAACCCAGGTGGCAACATGCTTACATCCCCTGGAAATCAGATTTAGCACGAATCTACTCAACTTCAGCAAGTCTCTCAAAACATTTTTATTCCCACTAGCTTACAAATGATCTGCTCCGGGTTGGCTACCACCTAGTCTCTCCAGCGCCAAGACACCAACCGGTGAACGAGTTCTTTACAAATCACTGTTAACATAACATAACATAACATAACATAACATAACATAACATAACATAACAAGGTGGAAGTAATTAAACCAAAGAGAGCTTTGTTTTAATAGAAACGGTTTATGAGAATTAAAAAATCTGACAAACCAAATCCTCCATTACCTTTTGCCATTTTTTATTTTTTATAGCTTATACATGGAGTTTTATTATTCCAAAGAAATTAGAAACGTTTTGATCAATAATTTTATAAAACTGCATGGGTAATTCACAAGGAATCAGAGCTAGGGAATACAAATTTTTAGGCACTAATACCATTTCTATTGAATCCATTTCCTACACCATGAAAGATGTAATGGAGACCAGTTAGAGAATGTATCTTTAATGTAGTTTATAATCAATTCACAATTTAATGTAATTGTGTTTTGATAGAATTGGAAAGCAGAACACCAAGATGTTTAATTGTATCCCTTTGCCAAATTATTTCTTGTATTGGTAACATATCAGGTGTACAATGAAGATTGAGAGGAAGAAATTCTGTTTTGTTGGTATTTAATGAATTACCTGAAATATGTGAGTATAATGAGATTACATTAAATAATGGAGGAAATGAGGATTCAGGATTACTAATAAACAAAATTATATCATCTGCATAAGCTAAAGTTTTTATGGTGACATCCTTGATATTAATACCAGCAATAGCAATACAGTTAATAATAGTAGTGAATAAGGGTGCAATAACAAGAAGAAATAACAAAGGAGACAAGGGATAACCTTTTCTGGTACCTCCAAAAAGAGGAAATTGACTGGAAAGTAGACCATTAATGAACAGGCGAGAAGAAGGGCTTGAATAAAGAGCAAATATCATGCAAATAAATGAATCACCAAAATTAAATGCTGATAAAGTTTGGACTAGATATTGCCAATTAACTTTCTTTAAAGCTTTTTCATCATCCAATGCTAGTACTCCAGATGGTAAGGTTAAGGAGTACCCCAGTTAAGTAGCATGTAATAAGACTCTAGTGTTGTTGACAGAGTATCTATGTTTCATGAAACCGGATTGATCGGGATGAATAAGGTACTCTAGTAAGGAGGTGAATCTGGTTGCAAGAATTTTAGCATAGAGTTTACAATATTGATTTATTAAGGAAATAGGGTGATGATTCAATACAATAGTTGTGTCTTTGTTTGGTTAGAACTATAATCGATGCTTCAGTAACAGAACCAGAAGTTGAGCCTGAAGCACTAAAAAAGGTCAAACGTTTCACCAAATGAGGAATGAGCTGCAAGGCAAATTCTTTATAAAATTCTGCTGGAATTCCATCTGGACCTGGAGATTTATATTTCTTAAGGGAATTAATAGCCAGTTCAATTTCTTCCATAGTAATTTGAAAATGTTATTTATCTTTGGGTAACTGTGATACTTTAGGTAATCCACATTTATGTACAAAATGGTCAATCAGGGAAGGTTCTTCGAAATGAGTTTTATTGTATAAGGTAGGGAAATAATTTAGAAAATCATTAACAATATCCTTTTGGGATAACGCAATCTTTCCATTGGCACCATGAATTGTATTTATTTGAGTACTGTCTGTTTTTAATACGTAATTAGTTTGCTAAGAGTCTTCCACATCTATTAGCATTAAAACAGAATTTGGCTTTAGTATTAGAAAGTTGTATACCAGTTTTCTACTTAATATTGAGTTAAACTCATAACAAAGCTTTTGCAATTGTATTTTATATTGGAGATCATTAGAGGTTATGAAAAGTGTTTATCTAATTCTTTAATTTTATAATTGAAAGTTTTGTTTTTATGAGGCATAAGAGAAATGAATGTCTCTTTAATAGAAGCCTTAAATGCATCCCATTGAATCACCATAGATGTAAAGCCTTCTGTGTTAAAAGTAAAATAATCCTGGAGTGCTGCTAAAAATGTTTGTTTATGATTTTCGTTAAGGACAATATGTGTATTCACAAGCCATCTGGATAAGCCTGATAATTTGAACTATGTTTTAGAACCATAGAAATAAAAGCATGGTCAGAAATATCAATATTATAGATAATTGGTGTAGAAACTGAATTAATTAATTGGGGAGAAACTAATGAATAATCTAATCTTGAATAAGAGTTATGAGGATTTGAAACAAATCAAAATATTTTCTCAATTAGGTACTGTAACCACCAAATATCAACCAACTTAGTTGTTTAAAAAAATTACTTTAGAGTGAAAAAAGCTCTACGTGATCGATATTTAGTTAGGGAATAGCTATCTAATAAAGGGTCACATATAAGGTTAAAATCTACTCCAACAATAAGTGGGACATTGCCTAACTTGAGCACTTTTGTAGTAAAAAGAGACCAAAAATTGGGGTCATCAATAGTCGGACCATACAAGTTAATCTATATATGTAAAAACGAATGTATGTCTGTCTGACTGTCTGTCCTTTATGCATTACTACACCATTCATCCGATCGCCATGAAACTTTGGGAAGTTGTTGAATACACTCCCGCGAAGGTTTCTGGCATAACATTTTTTAAAATATCAGCCCCCCAGGGCCCTCCTAATCTTTCGAATACTGATGTACGCACCATACGGAAAAACAACAAATCCTGTATCCACAAGCACTCAAATAAATAAATAGAATTAAAACACCATTCATCCGATCGCCATGAAACTTTGGGAAGTTGTTAAGTACACTCCCGCGAAGGTTTATGGCATAAATTGTTTTTTAAATATAGGCCCACCAGGGCCCTCATAATCTTTCGAATACTGTTATACGTACAAGACGGAAAAACAAAAAATTGTGTATCCACAAGCACTCGCATAAATAAATAGAATTAAAACAGCATTCATCCGATCGGCAGGAAACTTTGGGAAGTTGTTGAGTACACTCCCGCAAAGGTTTCTGGCATAATTTATTTTTAAATATCGCCCCCCTGGGCCCTCATAATCTATCAAATACTGATGTACCCACAAGACGGAAAACCCAAAAATCGTGTATCCACAAGCACTCGAATAAATAAATAGAATTAAAACAGCATTCATCCGATCGCCAGGAAACTTTGGGAAGTTGTTGAGTACACTCCAGCGAAGGTTTCTGGCATAACATTTTTTTAAATATCGGCCCCCCAGGGCCCTCATAATCTTTTGAATACAGATGTACGCACCAGATGGAATAACAAAAAATCGTGTATCCACAGGCACTCGAATAAATAAATAGAATTAAAACGACACTTTGAAATGTTTTCGATATTAAAATGAATAAGTTTCAATAAAAATTACACAATGTAAATTGAATGTTATCATAACGAGTTTCCTTGAATTTCCTTTCTTCGGAGATCGCAGCAACGTGCGACGGGTAAGCTAGTTATAAATATAGTGTCTTGAATTTTAATTTTCACTATAATAGAACGACCTTCTGCAACCGAATATTTTCTTAATGTTGGAAAATGCAACTTTTTTGCAAAGAGGATAGTAACACAATTTTTTCAATGTAAAGCAGGAGAAGATGTAACAGTTCCAACCCATTTTTTCTTCATGAAGCTAAAACCGTGTCTCTTGTAAAAATCAAATATCTGCTTTAAAAATTCCTAAATAATCTAAATGTTGAGTATGCTTCACAGGATGTCTTAAACTTTTAACATTCAAGGATACAATATAAAAATTATTGAAATTGGCCATTATGTAGAAAAGAAAGTACAGGGAAAAATAAAAGAGATGGAAATTAAAGTGTAGAAGAATAAAAAGTAGCTCTAGAAATGAATGAACAGGAAACATACAAACTCAGAAAAAGACAACAGCTAAACATTAATAACATTCTTGAAACGCACACATGCAAGCATGATGGAACCACTAATGCTCTATAAGAAATTGGATAAATGGGCTAGCAAGAAAGAACAATGAAATTAATACTCAGGTAGCAGTCTCATGCGTATCCATGGGGAGCTGCGAATGTTGATCCAAAATAGACAAAGGCCTTCACGGCCCTGAAAGGACCTTGAGAAACCATCTTTCGAGGGGTCAAATAGACCATATTTGAAACCAAGTGTTCTCAATCATGGTCTAAAATCAGTGAAGTCTTTGCAAAGTTTAACAGTTTCTTTTGCAAAGTGCTGGGGTATGGAAAACTTTAAAGATTATTTGTCATGTTTATTCTGGTGTGGATTGCAATGAGAGGGAATCCTATTAGCCTTATCAATTTCAGATTTATCAGTAAATTTTAGACGTAAGAGACCAGGTAACACATTCTCCAAGTATAAACTACAATCATTACCTTCCCTATCTTCCTGTAAGTTAAAAATATGCAAGTTATACTGTCTATTACGATTTCCCAAATCAAGAAGTATGTGAGACAAAGGTAATATTTTTGCTGCAAGTGGTGAGAAACTTTCAATTTTAACTTTATTGTCCTGAATTTTAATTGAGTTGTCAGCTACTTTCATTGAAAGACTAGCCATGTCTTTCTGTATATTTGTAATCTCTGACACAATAGAATCTCAATTAGAAGGAATAGCTTGAATCTCCTCAAGTAGTAAAGTCAAAGAAGGCTCACTAGATTGCAACATTTTTTATTTAACTGGAGGTGGAAAAATATATATATATATATTTCTATTCTGTTAAACATGTGTATTTTTACCCCCCATACATCCTAAACTGGAATTCCGCAATAAGATATAATAAAAATTACAGGATAAGGTAATGGAAAGGAAGACCTTTCAATGGAAGGTAGTGCAGCAGCTAACTCAGACTGTGGGAGTCTCTAGGCCACATCCTTGCCCTTTCCAGAATGTTGCTCCGCCCCCCTGACTGGAAAACTCGACTGTACCTGAGAGAGAAGACTGAGAAGGAAACAGGAAGGGGAAAAGATTCTTCTGCTGCGTCAAGGAACTCAACAATCACCCCACTGGTAAGTACAGTCTTCCAAACACTGCTGCTGGCACACATAGGATTAATTCTGGCTCATTTATGGCAAAACACGTTGATGAAGGGCTGACGCGATGAAGAGCTCACCCAGGCGTGGCCTACTTAACATGCACAAATTACATTGACAGATTTTGAAATGGTCAAATAACACATTTTACTGAAGGATGGAGCACAGAGGATATCATTTACATAATCCTTCACTACACAGTGTTTAATGTATGGCCAGTAAAATGTACATAGACTGATGAAAAATGAGATCTCATACCTCACTCCTCCCACCTGCATGAATGAAAGCAATGGACAACCCTTTTGTGAGAAACACCTGAATTAACTTCCCCACAGGGAAACCATGACAAAATACAGACAAAATCCAGTAAACTAGGGCACTGCAGGACGTACAAGTAGACAATCATAAAATTGTGTTCTTCCCTGACTTCACGGCGCTGGTACAGAGAAAGAAATACTCATAAATGGCAGTGAACCAAAGACTCCGGGAACAGGACCTCAAATACTCTGTTGTTGCCAGCTCGCTTGTGTGTGATTGAAAATGGCAGAACCCACATTTTGATACACTGGAAACCGTGGGGGAATGGCCTGACATGTGGGATCCGGCAGGAGGTGCTTCTGCGGCGGCGGAAGTAACTGACATGAGTTCTAGTGGAATTCCCGGAAAACGTAGGAGGGGTAAGAGATGCAAACAACTCAGCCACCCCAGAACTTCAGACCCAATCCCGAGCAGATGCTACAAGATAAACGCAATGCCCTTCAGGCTGCAGCAGAAATTAGAGGAACATTAGGCATTCTCTACACCAAGTGTGCAGGGACAGGATGAACTATCAGATCTGACTCTGAATTTGCAAGACTCAGACAGCCTTCCAGAGGTCACTCCTCAGACCGCGGATGGCATCATTTAGCATCCAGTATAAAGCTCGTATGCACTGACTATAATATGCTGCCGCCTTCGCAAGTATAATGAGGCTCTGTTACAGATGGTTATACCATACTGAGCATATATGCACACATAGTCTATGGATGTGGGCTGTGGAGGGGAGGGGGGTGGGTCTGGGATAGCACAGGCCCCTGAGGTCCTGATTTATGTCTTCTCCTTTGGGGATGGGGAGTCATCATGACAATGTGGCTATTGTATTGCAGATGCGCTCCACTTGTGTGGAACCCCTCCTTGTCATGGACAGAATGTTCTTTGCTCTGATTGCTTGTTGCATTCTAGCCCTTTTGGCATTAGTAGATTTAGTATGTTGTAGTTTTACCATCTATCACACACTGGGTTGACTTGCACTGAGTATTGGGCACATAACAGGCCAGAGCAACTTTCTCATCAGACACATGTCCAGCAGATATGATTACAGTCACTGGGGCCCTCGCAGGTCACACATCCACTCTTAATTTGGTACCATGGCATCTGTTAAAATATGCACATGGAATATAGTAGGCAATCATAACCTATGCCGTAGGTATATAATCAATTCATATCTTAAGCGTCACCATACACAGATTGCTCTTCTTGAAGAGACGTATTTACCAGGACCCGAAGTGAAGCACCTACAGAGAAGATGGAGGGGGCAGGTGCATGCCACGGGCTATTCAGCATTTGCCAGGGGAACATTAATGTGGGTTAGTCCAGGCACTCTATTCCAAATAGAAGACTCTATCATTGACACAAAAGGCCACTATGCTATTGTGCGGGGAAGGTTGGATGTCCGGCCTGTTGTTATCGCATCCATATATGCACCCAATAGTGAACAAGCCGCCTGGCATGGGATCCCGATGATTTGAGGGGAATTACAATAACGTTCTGCACGTATCCCTGGACTACTCATTTCCCCCTCTCCCTGGCGCACCCACAACTGCCACCATCAAGTCGCTGAATAACAGGGCTACACAGTGGCACTTCACAGATATGTGGAGACACAGAAACACACATCATAGAGTATATTCATTCTTCTCTGAGGCACATGGGCTACATTTCCGCTTGGTCGGAAAATGGTCTCCGACGACCTACTAATGACATTCACGGAACCCCAGTATCTCAAGAGGACCCATTCAGACCATAGCCCTAAAAAAAAAATACAATTAGACTGGGCCAGTAATGTGTCACAGATTCCGAGATGGCACTTACAACCAGACACATTGCTGGATGCGGCATTCCAGGGGTCACTGGAAACAGCCGTAACACACGCGGGCCTCCGTTAGAGTCCGGATGGGCCCACTGCTATCTGACAGGATATAAGTAAATAGAGATTCCAGGCAGGGCTGTCCTCTGTCCCCACTCCTTTATTCGCTTGCCATGGAACTGCTGGCAACACAACAACGCAGGGAGGAAGGAGACTGGGGCATTCAGCTGAAGGATGGTCCTCACACCATCTCTTTTTACATAGATAACTTGTTATTGTATCTGAGGGACCTACATGATATCCCTGCCACCATAGCAGGAACACTCCAGGATTTCGAAAGGGTATCGGGTTCAGGGGGAAACTGGAAAAAAATCTGACATGTATCCCTTCCGGGACGAAACTACTGTAGTAAACGTGCGCATGAATAATTTTCGTCTCCGTTGGTACCTGTCCACATTTCGATATCTTGGCATTTTCATATACCGGAACCCAGCTGATATCCTGGAGGGCAACCTGATCAGGGTTATATCTGCCATTAGAGCTCAGATTCAGTTTTGGAAGTCACTTCTTTTGAATGTGATGTGCAGGATCGGACTAACTAAGATGGGGGGTGCTACTAAAATTGTTGTAGTATTTTTTTAGTCTACGTCCCGGCCAGAATATTCTGTGAACAAGGGCTGACCCCAAATAGCGCCAAGGAAGCTGCACACCCCTACTAGCAGGGGGGCTAGGTGGTCCCCAACATGGAACTATATTATCTGGTGGCGCAACTACAATGGGTGACAAAGTGGTTTGCAGGCCTTAGACTAGATGATACAGCCGCCATGGTCCCAATCCCAGATATACCACCTGTTTCACTCCAATCACCGTGCCCATCACAGACCTGTCTTGCCCTAGCACATCGCTGCTATAGGAGGGACTCGTACCTCACCAGGAGGTCACTTATGCCTCACTGCTACTGCTTTTGCGGACACCCAGGTTTAAGATGGGCACCTCTAATGGGGCGCTTGTGAGTTGGCACACAGTGGAATTATGCACACTGGGTGACCTTTAAGCTGACGACACCCTGCTATCTTTCGAGACCTTGGTGGAGGTCTATAACCTGCCTGCAGGACAATTCCTACTGCCCAACTCCATCACGAGGTCGCTCCCTGCGACATGGGGTGACATCACCTCCGAACGAGAGATGCACCTCCTGATACAATACTTGCATGTCATGGGTAAAGGATCCCATATTGTATACTCTTTGAGTGAGGCATCACTCACCCACACAATGCAGTTCCTTCGTTTACGGTGGGAGGTGGATAGGGGACAACAGTGGACAGACCATGAATGGGACAAGGTGTTAGCAAACCCCACGTACATACTGAGAAACTCAAAATTCAGGCTCATACAGACATATATTAATCACAGGGCATACCTATCCCGGAACAAATTAAACAAATATTTTGACATGACCACCTCGGCATGCCCCCGTTGCTTACAGACAGATGTGGACCTCCTCCACATACTTGGGTTCTGCGACTTCTTACATACATATTGATAAGAAATCACTGCGGCACTCGCAACATGTACCAACATGCCAATATTGCATACTTGGGAAGCATGCATACTAGGTTTTTTCCTCAGATCAAAGAAACACAAGGTTACATCCAGGTTCATTGACCTAGGCCTTATAGTAGCAAAGAGACTGATTACTAAGAGATGGAAACATACTAGTCCCCCTCCCGTCAACAGTTGGAAAAATTCACTCCTCGTGTGGGCACAAACAGAAAGCACTTCATTGCACAGGAATGAAGTAGATGGGCTACGTAAATACCTAGTAGCACAGTTTTGGGATACTATCCTCGGTGACCTGACATGCATGAATGAGGAGACCATGAATAGTTCTTCAGAAGAGGCTGGTGAGTGAGAGATATATACAGATACTCAGACACAAAACACCTCAGGCTCCGGATAAGCTAGGGGCAGACATGGAGGAGGGGACAGCTCCACCAATACATAAACGCCATAAGAGGGGAAGTCTAGATGCCTACCCCATTGGACATTGCAGAAGAAGGGACAACGAATTTGGCACAGTTGCAACAAAATGGTAGCATTTACCCGTTACATACACCAACCCAGGTGTGATGATCTGATGATGGTTTAGTTTGATTGTTTGATTACAAATTGTATCATATTTTACTTTATCCTCTACTTCCAAATCGGACAACTAGGTGCAGAAATATTTGTGAAATTACGACTGGGTGAGTGGACAAAAGGCAGCATTAATTATTTTTTTTTATTTTTTTTGTTTATTGCAATTTTAAATGCATTCAAATTCATATTGCAGATGAAGTATACATCATATAAAACTGGTTAATATAAATTCCTTAAACCTAAAAACTAAATAGAGCCCTAAGAGACAAACACAAGGCACCAATATATAAATAATGTCATATTACTCCTTCATATGATTAATCACAGGCCCCCAGATTGACAAACCAAGTTTCCTTTTCTATGTCCCCTTGAGAGCATATAAACTATGTTCCATATTAAAAATATCAACGAATCTAGCTCTCCAGATTTCAAAAGTTGGGACTTCCTTTTGCAGCCATGAGGAGGCGATACAAAGACTTCTTCTGCTATAAACATTAAATATCTGAATTCAAAAGCTGGATGTCCCTCAATCACATCTTCCCCTATGCCCATCAGCATTGTGGGTGGTGTGATATTTATTTCTACTCCAGTGATTTCCGAGAGGATCTTTTCTTTACGACCCAGAAGCTGAGTTAACTTCCTGTACGCATAAAAGATATGTACAATATCAGCCAAATCTGCCCCACCTCTGAAGCATTTCCCATCATTAAGCCCCCCCCCCCCCATTTCATTATCTTTGCTGGGGTATGATGTAAATCACATATGATTTTAAAATGCTGTGTTCTTAGGTTGGCTGATATTAAAGTTTTCCCTGCCATATTTATTGATCTTTCTGTTCACATGGCGGTGCGCGGTCTAGGGGCCGTCCCACCTTCTGGCGCTACAGCGCCATGGTGGTCCTGTCCTTGGCGCCAGTTAACCTCTTTGCCATGTGGGAAGGCCCATTTCTGTGCCCCGTGGTCCTGCTGGTGGTGGCACTGCACGGTGCGCTGAGGTGTTACCTTTTGTGCTTCATAACTGTTTTAAACCTTGTTATGTATAATGTTAATACAGGCATTGATGCCTCCCTATGTGTTTTAAATGTTTATTTGTTTTTCTCGTAGCCCTTGTGTGCCTTGTGTGCCTTTTCTTGTTTTTCCTCAAGGGGACTACATGTCCCAGAAGTCTTAGGTGGCGGGAATTTTTGAATGCTGACTGCCTATGAGTCAGCGTGCGCACGTATCTCGGTGCTCACTATTCAAGATCTCTGTGCTTGAGAAGACGTGTTTTGGTGCTGCTTCTGAAGTAGTGACGCAGTGCTGTTGTCGCTATCCCCCCCCCTTACCCCCCCCCCTTCATCGATTACAGCAGCGTGAGGCAAGGTTAGACCGGCCCGGTCTTAACGGTGAGATCTGTTCCGTCATCTTTTACCGGCAAGCAAGATTCTTCCACTTGCGGCGCGGTAAAGCGTTTATTGGTAGTATTGTCCCTGATAAAGCTTGCAGTGCGTACTATACATGTGGGGGTACCGATCCTAGCTAAACAAGTATACCTTCATTGAAGAAAGGCAAATTCTTTTTTGTTAATTGGACATTTGTTTTGATCGCGCTTGTGAGTACCTTAAACAAGCGTGCCATTCATCTACGGGGGCATTCATTACGAGCGCTGTGATTAAAGTCGAACTAAAGCCCAAGTTGTATTACAAACGAGCTAGTGTGCGCTCGTGTTTTTTGCCTAAACTGTGATTATAGAATTAAACTCGCTTGTTTGGTAAACAAGCGCGCGCATATTTATACGGATTTAGGAATGTTCTTTTCCTCTTAGTGATTAAACTAAGATCAGCTAAACAAAGCAACCTGTAGAATTAAGTCCCCCATTCGCATTCTATGTGACCTATTGTTTAATGCCTGAAGTTGTGTGCTTCATTGAGGAACAGTTGTAGGAGCACACTAAGACAACTAACCTTTATGTATATGATATTTGTGTATGTGTCTTCTTTTCTTTTGCAGATCCCCCTCCCCGCAGTCCCCTTCCTTCCCTCACCTGCCCTCTCCAATCCTCAGTGCTGTTATAGCTTTTCTAAGTTGGAGCTGCCTGGAGTTGGAAATAAACAATCTACATGCAGATCCTGAGGACGGCTCTTCGCTGACACTTTCTATGTGTATATCTTGATTTCTCAATCGGTTCCTCCATCTTATATTTTGGGCCTCTAGATCATCTCTGTGTATCTAATAAACAGCTGTAAATCCTACCAATCCGTTGCTTACGTCTGATCGCCTCAACTAACAAATATGGCTCTATTATCTTTGTTTCTTCATCAAGAAATCCCACATCTGGAGGAATTTTAAAAAATCAGTTTTAAAGAGTTTATATTTATCAGCTTCTATCTGAAAGTAGAGCAGATCTCTGTCGTTATATAGGCTGCCTATACATATAACTCCTTTATCTTTCCATTTATGAACAGGCCCGGACTGGCCGTTGCGGGCACCGGGCAATCCCCCGGTCGGCCGCATGGGTGGGGGCCGGTTTTGGGCCCCAGGGGGCCGTTTTTGTTACAGGGCCGTTTTTTGCAGCATAGCTGCAAAAACGGCCCGGTAACAAAATCGTCCGAAAACCGGCCTTTGCAAAGAGTGCGGTCCCACCCCCAGGGGAGAGGGCGGGCCGGCTGAGCACTTTGCCAGGGCCGATTTCGGTCCCCCGTCCGGCCCTGTTTATGAACATCCCTATCAGAGAAGACAGCAGATAGTAAAATGGGTGTGTTTATTGGTGTATAAAAACAACCCCCCTCAATTTGTAGCTTTTTCCGTACTGCCCTCCATACCTTACAAACAGCTATTACCACCTTAAAACAAGTTCTCTTATTAACAATTAAACTTCAACCTTCCAAACAGGCAATTCCTTATTTCCGCCCCAAGTAACTTCTGATTTTTAGAACGGTATTCTGGCGGGTTAGATATATCCTCTCCAGTAAGCATTATCCTGTTGTTTTGTAAAATGCATGCATAATAATAGAATGTAATATCTGGTACAGCCCACCCACCTTTATCTCGGGGTAGTGACTTTGCTCTCCGTGGTTTCCCTTGGGCCCATAAAAATCTAGTGCAACATGATTGTAATTGTTGTAACTGTCCCCTGGATAGTTCTAATGGCACAGACCTAAAAAATATAAGACTTTAGGTAGAATTACCATTTTTAATACGTTACATCTCCCCACCATTGTGAGGTGCAGGTATTCCATTTTATCTAGTTGACTTTTTACACTTGTGAGAATAGAATTCCAGTTGACTTCTACTAGTTCATTTAAGCATACCCCAATTCTAATCCCCAAATAATTCACTTCCTTAGTCACCCGAGGGTCTTGGACACAGTTCTGATTGGTGCATGGGATTTGTGTCTTGGATGCATTAAGTTTGTACCTGGATACAGCTCTGAACTTCTGTGCCATTCGCTCTATCTCGGGTATTGCGACTTCCAGGTCCGCTGTTACAACCGCCAAGATGTCTGCATACGCTAGCACTCAGAGCTGTTCCTGTCCACAGCCTACAGATTTATTTCTTGGGCTTCTTTCTAACATGGTCAAAAACGGATTTGTATATAATGTGAATAAAAGTGGGGAGCACGGGCAACCTTGCCTTGTTGCTCTCGTTATATACACCAGTTCTGATTCTAAAGCATTAATACAGATTCGAGCTTTGGGGGTCTTATAAACGGCTTGAATTGCTTGAATAAAACCAGGGCCAAACCCCATGGAGCGTAGTGTCCCCATAAAAAGCTCCATGACACGTGGTCAAATGCCTTCTCGGCGTCTAATAAAACAAGAATTAGTGTAGTGCCCTGTACAGTAGCTTTATCCAACAGTGCTACCACCCAATTAATGTGGTTTACAGTACCCCTGCTGGGTATAAACCCATGTTGTCTCAGCGATACAAGTGGGGTAATAACTTTCACTAGGCGAGAAGCTAATATTTTGGTATAGTTCTTCCCATCAGCATTTACCACGGAGATAGGTTGATAAGCCTCTGAGAGCTCTGCTAATTTTTCTTTTATTTTTAAAAACAATATTATTTGCTTCATCCCATGATGCGGAACTATCCCTAACTGTGCTTGTTATTGAGTAGTCAACAGCTCAAATTTTAACTCCTGGAAGAATGTTCTATAAACCTCCAGAGGCACCTTGTCTGAGCTCGCCGCTTTACTACTATTCAGATTGTTTATTGCTTCTTCTAGTTCTTCCATGGTGATAGGATTATCAAGAATAAATGCCTCTGCTTGACCTAATTTTTCACAGTCTTTGTCCTCGAAAAATGTAATAAAATCCTCCTCCTACTCGTTGTCTTCTGAGGGTAATGTTTTAAAAAAGGTATGAAATTCTTCCAATATCTCCTGTGGGGTTTCCACTAATTTACCCTGTCTATCCTTCATATTTGGGATTCTCTGTGAGGCCTCTTTAGACCGGAGTCTTTGCGCCAGACATCGCCCGGCAGCTTCGTCAAACTCATATCTTTCTTCCTTAAACAAGTTATATTTAATAGCAATTTCTTTGCTCCAGTGTAGATAATCCTGGCTTTGCATCAGGCCACTTCTGAATGTAAAGGGGTAGTATCCCCTCCGTTCAAAATCTTTCGCATCAAATCTTCTGCCAGCCTAAACCCCCCGTATAGATCTTGAACTTCAGCTCTCAGTTGTTTCTGTCTGTGGAGCCCGTAGCTCAAAACTCCTCCCCTAAACCCTGCCTTAAGGGCATCCCAGACGTAAGCTTACAGAATCCAACCAGTCATATGATTTATAAAATTAGATTCTTTTAAAAGTTTCGGGTCGAACGAGAAGAACCTACGTAGAGAAGAGTTATTATTGCTGCTAATCGGTATGCCTATCACTAATGGACCATGATATGATGTGATTCTTGGATAGACTTGTATTCTAGCACCCATTAATAGTTCTGATGGCACAAAAAAGTAATCCAACCGGACCAGTTTGTTATGGGGATAGGAATAAAATGTGAAGCCTGGATCTGACTTATGCCATGTAGACCATGCGTCTACCAGGCCATGATCCTTCACCAAATGCCGTAATACCTTAAAAACTCTAGGTTTTCTACCTGTATAGTATTTCCACCCCTTGTGAAGATCTTGGCCATCTAAGTGAATATTAAGATCACCACAGAAAATCAGCTGGGTAGGCCATGAAGCTAATTCCAGATTAAGGCCCTCTAGCACTGTGGCAACCATAGTGCTACCACCTAAATGAAGGTTGTGCAAGCCTGGTGACATCGATTCCCCACAAAGCAATGTCTTCAAAGACATCTTGTCAAGTTGTAGGACGGCCGACTGCCACCATTAGTCAATTCATCATGGATGGCAATTTACATTGTCAGAGATACTAGGATAATGCACATGGAGGACCAAGTTATGCGCTATGGTTATCAAAATTATGGAGTAAAAAATGCAAATTACCTAGTTATATATTTGCTTTTAAAACTCATCAAAGATGTCACCCCTCCACCCTTTCCTCACTGTCATTTGTTTTTATTGCAAAATCTTTTTTTCTGTGTATGGTTATTGAGTTTTACTTGAGAAATGTGCTGGCTGCTCAGATTTATTATTTAGTTAACATTTCAGAGTGTGTTGTATGAAAGTTAAAAATTATTTTTTTCTGGTATGAATCAAATGTGCTGTTAAAAAGTATTTTTCCTCTGCTAAGACATTTCCCTACATAAAGTATGTTTTCAACTTGTTTCTTCAATTAAGGTTACTGTTGTTAACTAAATATCATTGTGAAGAAATATCCAAGCCTCATCAGCGCTGCTTCGTGAACTGGCCAGTGAGCTGAGTTGTAATCAGTATACCTGCTCCATTGGTTGGAAATCTTATCCTTATTGCAAGGCTATGCTTGATCTGCTTTCGAACCATTGCTGAGAATTACCACCCAGTGCTTAATTTGAGCCGCTGGATTCCAGTAAAGGCACTTATTCCTCAAAACCGGTGCTTCTAGTGCAAACACGACGCAAGGGTTTTGGAAGGTTCTGCGTGAGCACCATTTAAGCACACATTAATTTTTTGTAGAGACCGGGAGATTAACAGCTAGATTCATCATAGTCCCATTTTGCGTGTCCTTAATAGCAATTATTAAGGAATCGCTATTAAGGACTTGCAAAACGGGATTCATGTAGGAATAGCAAAAAATATTGCGATTCCTACATCATCCTTATTTGCGATTAGCAAATTGCTAATCGCAAATAAGGAATAACTTCCCATTCATTCCTATGGGCCTACAGGCCCATAGGAATGAATGGGGAGTTATTCCTTATTTGCGATTAGCAATTTGCTATTCGCAAATAAGGATGCGATTTCAAGGGTGCCAGGGGTGTCCAAAGGACACCCTGTAGCACCCCTGAAATGGAAATGTAGCCTGATGTTGCGCACACACATGTCCAAAGGACATGTGTGTGTGTAACATACCACTTAGAAAAATGCACTAAAGTGCATTTTTCTAAGTTTTCGCTATTTACCACAAAGTCAGACTTCGTGGTAAATAGCGGCAGGAAATTGCGAATTCGCATATTTTAAAAGTTTCATGAATTGCATTTAAGGAATCTCAAATAGAGATTTCTTAAATGCAATTCCTCGCAAATATGCGATTTCGCAAATAGCGATTTTTGCATTTGGGATGATGAATCCCAAATGCAAAAATTGCGCTCGCAAAGGGCCAGATTCTGAGAATCTGGCCCTTTGCGAGCCGATTTTTCGTTCATGAACCTAGTCATTTGCTCAGAATCATGGGAGGTTAAGCAAACACCGAGGCTTGAATGTGGTTTCCCAGCTCCAAAGTTGGCAGTTGTGGCTGTTATGCCACATCCTCCCTCCGTTGGTATGGTTTCATGGTTAGTAGTTATTTCTGTTTTGGTGGTGCTAATGGGAGCAATGGGCTCATGCAAGCTGCTTCCTGACAAGAACCCGGACACTTAATTTTTCACAAATTAACCACTGTCCGCCTCCTTTTATCACCTGGTATAAATGGAGAGAAGTCATATTTTCCCTTCATTGCGAAGTGTTTTTCGGTATAATATTGTTTGATTTTGTGCTGTGGGCTTGTGTTCCATTCTACAAATGATGCATCTGGCGTTCTGGTGACAGCAGCCTGCTGCAGGCTGAGGTGCGGTGAGGGTCATCTCCATGGCTGCTGCGGTCTCAAGAACTCGAGATATTAAAGAAAGTGGAACTAAACACTACGTACATATGGCTTATTCCCATAAAAATTTGGTGACATACATTGGTCTTAAGTTGTACTCATATTTTAACATTGTTGGGCCATGAACTGAAGGAACTACTTACAAGGAACCTTACACTTCTACAGCTATGCCTTTGGGTGTGATAATCTGTTTGGTAACAAGCTATTTCAATCGGTACAAAGTGTTCATTGATTCTGGTTGTGAACTGTATATGGTGAGCGGTTACAGCGCGAGGTTTGGATTGCTTTTCCACGCGCAGTAATATTTCATTCCCCGCTGTTCTAACATTCAGGGCGTGATGCCCGCAGTCACATGGGCTGAATCCCCACGTCAGTCCGTGTATTGCTCAGCACATAACTGTGTACGTCGTCCTGTGCCTCACAACAGGGCCGGCTTTAGAACTGGTGGCGCTGGGTGCCGGAATAATTTTTGGCACCCTCCACACCGCATGATAGCCTCCTCGGATTCTCTCAATACTACTGGGAAAAAGTGCCCTCTTCTCCCCTATAACAAGTTATTGCTAAACCCTGTACCCCGATGAGGTCGGCGCCCCCTCCACAGGTCAGTGCCCAGTGCAACCACACCAGTCGCATTGCCCTAAAGCCGGCCCTGCCTCACAACATGGCGTGGGGTCGTGCAACTTGACCATATAGAAAAGAGAATTTGCAATGTGCTCAGTTGATTGTAAGGAGAATTTGCAACATGTTCACTTGTCAGAATGGAGGTTTTCCTGAATGCTATAATTGTTTTGTGGTGCTCTTAGCAGTGACCCGGGTGAGATACTTGGTCTACTCTATTGGTGTACTTTTATAGTACTGGATTATATATTTTTGGGGATCTTCCAATTGAAAACACAATCGTACTATTCACAATTTTAATCAACTTTACAAGGAAACCTCCACTACCAAAACGTGTTGGATTATAAAATATAATTCTTATTCAGTCTATGGAGAAAAGAGGAGAGCGGAATAGTCCAAGTTCACGGAGAAGCATGGACAGAGAACAATTCAATGACTATGTCTCTGCAAAGTTTTAGCTGTAGTCCACCTCAGCCTTTTGGTCTTAGGGCTTGGAATACACTTTAAGATGGGTGAAAATGTAAGGAAACACTTCATTAATTTCAGTGTTGCTATTGATGACTCATCAAAAATATCTGCAGAACAAAAGAAAAGGACTGTATTGCATTCCTCATCGTAGGGGATGTGTATGTCTTTGATGCTACCTTATGAGACTTGAGCGCTTATTTCTCACCCAAAGTATTAACTGGCATCACAAGATATAGATTCGTCAAACGGAAATAGGGCAAGGCTGAATCTGTGGATGATTAGGTGGCAGAGTTAAACAAAATAGCCATTGGTTGTGAATGCAGTGCCCAGCATGATGCTTTAACCCCTTCGACGCTCATGACGAGCTGGGCTCGTCATGAGGTAGCCTCCTCGCACGCTCATGACGAGCCCAGCTCGTCATGTAAAGTGCGAATCCGCAAAATCCAGCGTACGGGCGGAAATCATGCCGCACGCATGCGGTTAATAAGGGATTACCTTGGCATATATGCAAGTAGTCCTGCTATCTAGGAGTGCTTAAGGGTTAATCGAGATTCTGCCCTAAGTGAAGTATTAGCAATTGTATGCAAGGCTGACATTTCTGGAAGGTGTAGTGTTTTGTTGAAGCAGCCTGAAACGGAAGTCAAATCCATATGTGACTTAACTAATAACACATCATTTATGGATATCTCCCAAAACTTCAAGGACAGATCTAAACACTAGGACATGAATAGATGTTATTGTTGCATAGTAAAGGCCATCTAACTTGTAACTAAAATTGACTTGCTGTTAAACAATAGTGCAGCAAATTAACAGAATATTTGCCATTAGCCAAAAGTATGCTGAAGGAAAACTACTCGGTCAAGTATGTGTATCAGAAATTGGAAGGCCGTGAGAAGGATGGGTCTGACGGGTGTGATGTGTCCAAGTCTAATAGTGTTATGAGTTTGGGTAACAAATGATTTTGAAATATAAGTGAAAAACATGGAAAGATTAAATCAGAATGTTGGATGACATTTGCAGATTTCTCATTAAAGATTTATGCAGATTCTGACTCGCCCTACACCATTATCAATGAGGATGCTTGAATAGAAAGATTTTTAAACAAAATTGGCAGCAATTTACTCGAACCTGGCAAACAGTCTGAAGCGTATAGTGGGAAGAAAATTGACATGGTTGGATTCAGATGGCTAATATTGGAATTCAAATACAGACATTAAAGAGGAAAGCTATACATTGTAAGGAAATGACCTTGCATTCTCGGTTGATTTGACTAAACAAATTTGCATATTGTACTGGATCTAAATAGCAAAGAGAATGTTCTTGTTGATGATGATGGTGTTACTGTTGGAAGCCCATGTTCAAACATGTCCTAAACATTTTAGTAAGACCTGGGTAACTCAGAGGTGTTTGAACATAAAATTGTTTTGAAGACCAATGCGTCCCCTTAAGTTCATAAAGTCAGAAATGTTCCTTTACTGGCCCGAGATAAGGTATCCACAGAAATAAAGAACCTGATCTCTAATAAAGTGATTGAGCACATAAAAGCATGAAAGTGGATTTCCCTATTAGTCTTGGCATGACATACGAATGGAAACAGACTGTGCGTAGACTTATTTCATTTGAACAACACTATAGTTCTTGATTGATTTCCCTTAACAAAGATGAATGAGATGGTAACTTTCCTCAAGGGTGCTAAGTGGCTCTCTACCATAGATTTGTTTTCCTCTTACCACCAGGTTTCCTTAGCACCAGACTCTTCGAAATTTACAGCCTATATTACACCATTTGGATACTTTCAGTTCAAAAGGATGCCTTTTGGATTAGCATCGTAGCTGCATTTTTTGAAGGATTGATGTTTATTGTGTTTGGTAAGGAAAATGGAATCATGCTTTTCCAAAAAACAATATATTCTTTTTTGAGGAAAACAGGTAAACAGATGATGCTTTGTTGGAAAGGTGTTGGGGATTCTGGAAAAGGAAGGCTTAACCAAAGAATTCAGTAAGTGCAAATTTTCTGAAAACTATGTAACCTATTTTGTGACATTAAAGGAGAAGGGGGTGGATTTAACCCATCCTTGATCAGTTTGATTCACAAAGCACCTGTACTTGTCAGTAAAGGTACGGTTAGATCATTTTTAGGAATGGCAGCATATTGTGCCAAGTGTATTCCTAAATTTGCAGAAAAGATATACAACATTAGACAAATGCTGATGAATAAAAACAGATTTGAATGATCTCCACAGTGTCATAAAAGCTTTACCATAATTTAACAAGAAATTGCCAATCGCTCTGCTGTGAGGAGACAGTTGCATTACCACTGATTCCAGGAGCAAAAGATTAGGTGCAGTTTTGATACAAAAAGACATCAGTGGCAAGGATAATGTCATAGCAATTGCTGAAAGTTTGCTTTCCCCAACTGAAAAGAGATAGTCTATATTGACAAAGAGGCTTTAGCGAGTTTATGGGCCCTTGATCATTTTAGGACTTTCATGTGGGAAAAGCCCTTATCATTTATTGTGACCTAATCCCCTTACAACAAAGAAAACTGTTACTGCCTCTGCCAGAATCACAAGATTATCTGTGTGTATGCAAGATTATATTTATGAGATTATGTACGTGCACGGTAGGGACAATGTGGTAGCTGACTTTTTATCCAGTATGCAAGCACAATTGTAAGAATGCAAAGAGGATTCATGGAATTATTTTGCCAACCTTGTGAGTGACGATGGTGTGCAATCCGTATTTAATGGGTGTGAGGAAAATTTTGGGAAGATTGCTGTAAGGCATAAACCGCAGCCTTGTATAACCCTAGTGGAAAGGGGATGATTGAGAGATTTAACTGTTTGTCTAAAGGTTTGGTTCTATCTGTGGTGGTGAATAAAGTGCACTGGGTAATAGAAACAGAAAGCTGCCTGGGCTTACAGAGTAACAAATAATGAAGCCAAAGGACTATCTCATTTTTTATTGCGAGGGAACAAACTCCTAGGACTAAATACAATCTGTGTTGGCAGTCTAGAACAGGTACAGAGGATTGGCATCTTAAAGCCGAGGATATTGGGTTCTAAACAGAAAAGTAAAGCTTACTATGACGTCAAACATAATACTAAAGAAGTGAGACTTAAAGTTGATGGCTGGGTTCGAATTAAGAGACCTGAGAAGGTGACTAAAGGTGAAAGCTATTCTTTTGAACCAATGGAAGTTGCAGAAGTGCTACATAACACTGTTAGAGTGACCAATGGTAAGGTTGGGGCTCCCAAAAGGCTGGCTGTTGGTTCAAGGAACACATGCGAAAGGCTCATACATAACTCCTTGAATACCGATTTTCGATAGTTAGATGATGATGATGAAGAGAATGTTTCTGGTTCGTCTGCTGGCTCTCTTGCCCAAGAGAGGTGCCATGATTCATCTTTTACTGATGAAGAGCCACCAGACAGCACTGATCTTACACCTATCCCACCAGATAGCGCTGAAGTCACACCAACACTGCTCGATGATCCTGTGAGTGAGAATGTAACACCTGAATCCTGTGTGGTGGAACAGAAATAGAACCAGGGTCTAGTAAAAAAGAAAGAAATTTAGCCACCCAAACGGTTTAAGGATTATATTTATGGTGAAAAATTGTCTGGAGTATAGTAGTATCTTATCAATGCTACATATTGTATTTCATGTTGTATCAATGTATATACAATCTATTATATTGTTTTAAAGGAGGGGAATGGGTTGTGGGCTTGTGTTCCACTCTAAACATTGAATCTCCTATGATACTTGTGGCATTCTTGTGACAGCAGAATGCTGCAGTCAGTGGGGCTGAAAGGGTTGCCTCCTGGGTTGTTGCAGGATGGGAACTCTAGTAATTAAAGAAAGTGGAACTAAGCACTGGTACATGTGAGTTATTTGCACAACATTTTGCTACAGAAATATGCTTTTAGCTCACATTTGTTTTCTGTTTTAATTGTTACATTTCAGGTTTAGTGAATGTCAAAGATCGATTTTGGGGTTGACAAATGTGTTGTTTTGAAGTGTTTTGCTGCTTCTAAAAAATCCTTACATGTATTATGCTTTCAAATTGCTTCTTCAAAAACAGCCATTGCTGTTACCTAAATAGTGTTGTGTAATTATGTACCGGCTGTCCTGACACCGGCATTGACGTGGGAGGGGTAGGTGCCTAGAGGCCTGCTACCAGCAACCTTTGAGGTTCTAATCACTCGTTGCTGGCCCCACCAGTACAGCTTGTGGGACCTACAAATGGGAATAGCGGTTTCCGGGAGGTCCATAAAGAAAATAGTCATTCTGCGACACTATTCAGGTCGTATATTCGAGTCCTCACACCTTAGAGGAATCTAAGCAATTATATGAGCACCAAAGGTCCTGATGAATTGCCCTTGTGGCAAGAAACATGTCGACCACACTCACATTAAGGGTTGAATAAGGATTGATTACATCGCCCATCACTCCTTAATACCCCTTAAATTCCTTTTTAAACAAGGCAGTGAGCCAGACTATTAAAATTGTTTAATGGACTCTACTGACTTTTTTTAGATTACACTCACGCTCACTATTGCATTTTTTAGGCCCCTCACACTCACACACCCGTTGGCTTGGAATAAAAGAACTCCGCCAAAGTGCAGCCCCCTGTGCTGCCCGACGGGCATTGCACCGCCAGCCTGCCGTAGGAGCAGGATACCAATGATGGCGCTGGACGGCCATCGGATGGGATGACAGTAGTCGTCCAACCGGTAACCTGTGTGAGGTATCCTTAAATTCCGAAAAGGGTTCACATCATGCACTTCCCTTGTCATACCTAGTGAGAGAAAGGTTAGCTTGAGCCAATCAGTTGGCTCTCTCTGGGGAACTCTGTACAACCACTTTGCTAACTAATTATGTAAAGTGCCTGCTAGACTGCATTGTCATTGATCCAGCTGAGTATGCCATGCAACAATGTTGTAGGTTCTTTCTTCACATTCTCAAGTGTCTTATTTCCCAAGTGTCCCACAGTTAAAAGCAACTCCCAGAGGCAGCTCCCCTGCTAGACATGGAATGCCTTTGACCAGAATCCCTGTTTTTGCAAAGGTAAGTCGCATCACATTCACAAGAACAAAAGGCCACCATCTACAAGTTCGACAAGAATCAATAATCAAGTTCCCACCAGAGAGGGTCTAGTAAAGTTCAGCGACTTTTCTAACCTGAGCTTCCTCTGTCTAAATATACATTGCTCCCCGTTACTCCTCGGTGGACACAATGTGACCGTCCTGAGTTCCTCAGAAGTGGTCGCTCCTCACGCTGCTCCCTGCTCAGAATTTGGTATCGTAGCGCTATACTGCCAGACTGCTCTTTGCCATTGAAATCAATTGCGCATTGCTCCTGCAATTATTTGTGCCTGATTCCTGATTATATTTATATCGTAGCGCTATACTGCTAAACTGCGCATTAATCATTATTCAATTGTGCATTGCTGCCTTTGCCTGCTTAATTTATTTGTGCCTGATTGTGCCGGTGCCACTGCCCACTTCATAGCCATTATTAAGGTTGTGCCCCAATCTCGTCCTGTTTGGCTTTTGGCTTGCTGCCATTTTGTTGTTTGTTGTTGTGCCTCCCAGCCCGGCTCTCCACCCTGCTCCCGCCTCCCAGCTGCTCCTCCCTCGCTCCGCCCCCTCCACTATCCACATATGACAGGCGCATTTGCGCGCAGCGAACGCGCCCTATGCGCGCAGAAGGTGCGCCAAAGGTAAGCCCGTCTACGCCCGTCCGCGCCTGGACCGCGCCCAGCGCCATACCCCCTGGCGCCCGCAAAATTCACTCCACCCGCATAACGTACGACGCCACAACCCTCTCAGCACTTAACACCGGCCGACTCCCACACTGCTGCCAATCTGCCCCAGGACACACCCATGGACCCTTCACCTGCCACTCCTGCAAGTTCGACTGCATCAGGACCCACACCAAATCCACAAACTCCAAACAGAGCTCCGACACTAACCACCTGAAGTGCATCCTGCTCAACACCCGCTCGGTCCACAGACACGCCATTGAACTTTGGAACCTACTCGACACCACATCGCCGGACGTCGCCTTTCTTACAGAAACCTGGATGAACGCCTCATCAACACCCGACATCGCCATAGCCATCCCGGACGGCTACAAGATCATCCGAAAGGACCGCATCAACCAAACAGGAGGAGGCATCGCCATCATCCATAAGAACACCATCCGCATCACAACCAGTTCCGACGATAACCTCGCAGCCGCCGAACACCTTCACTTCCAGATCCACACCAACCCCAAAACCACACTCAGAGGCACCCTCATCTACAGGCCACCAGGTCCCCGCACACAATTCAGCGAAGACATCACTGACTTCATCAGCCCACACGCCCTCCCCTCCGAGGACTACATTCTACTGGGAGACCTCAACTTCCACCTGGAAAAGAACAACAATAGCAACACCACCACCCTTCTGGACAACCTCGCCAATATCGGACTCAAACAACTTGTTGACACCCCCACCCACTATGCCGGGCACACGCTCGACCCAATCTTCACCTCCAGCAAGCACATCTCCTTTAATCACACCACAGCTCTCCATTGGACGGACCACAGCTGCGTTCACTTCAACTACAAAAAGACTACGACCCACAATCACCCACAACCAATTCCCCGCAGAAACTGGAACAAAATTACCACCGACTAGCTCTTCACATCGCTTCACCAAAACCCTCCTGCCAAACCATCGGACCCAAACCAAGCAGCCACCAACCTCACACAATGGATCACCCACAGCGCTGACGAATTAGCACCCTTGAAAACCCATCAAATCAAGCAAGGCAGCAAAAAAGCCCCCTGGTTCAATGATGACCTTAAGAAATTCAAGAAGATCTGTCGCACCCTCGAGAAAGCCTGGCGAAAAAACCCTACCACTGACAACCTGACCACCTTCAAGAACGCCACCCGCAAACACCACCTACTGATCCGATCCACCAAGAAATCTGCATTCAAGGATCGACTCGACAACAACAGCAAGGAACTATTCAACATCGTCAAAGAGTTTACCAACCCCACCGCCGGCACCAACGACATCACTCCCTCCCAAGACCTCTGCGACTCTCTAGCCTCGTTCTTCCACAACAAATTCGCTGACATACATAACAGCTTTGGAGACCAGTCCACCCCACCCACCTCCGAACTTAAACCCCCTCCATCAAGCTTTGCGCCTGGAACCCAATCACCACTGAGGACACCATCCGCCTGATGAACACATCCACTCAGGATCGCCAACCGACCCATGTCCCCACCACATTTTCAACAAAGCAGACTCCATTATCGCACCCCATCTCCGAAACGTCATCAACTGCTCCCTCAACTCCGCTACCTTCCCGGAAAGCTGGAAACATGCCGAACTCTGCGCCCTCTTGAAGAAACCCACAGCAGACCCCACTGAACCTAAGAACTACCGCCCCATTTTGCTCCTCCCATTCCCGGCCAAAGTCATTGAGAAAGCCGTTAACAGTCAGCTCGCCGCCTTCCTCGAATTCAACAAATCCCTCGACCCTTCACAGTCCGGCTTCCGAGCCAAACACAGCACCGAGACCGCCCTCATCGCAGCAACATACGACATTCGAACTCTACTGGACAACGGAGAAACAGCTGCCCTCATCCTACTTGACCTCTCCGCAGCCTTTGACACAGTCTGTCATAGCACCCTTATACAACGCCTCAGCAACGTCGGAATACAAGGAAAAGCATTGGACTGGATCATCTCGTTCCTCACCGGAAGAACCCAGAGAGTCCGCCTCCCACCTTTAAGATCAGAGGCCACCGAAGTCATCTGCGGCGTACCACAAGGATCATCACTCAGTCCCACCCTCTTCAACGTATACATGAGTCCCCTCGCATCCATCGCGCGCCAACACAACCTCAACATCATCTCCTACGCTGACGACACCCAGCTGATCCTCTCCTTCACTAAAGACCCAAACACCGCCAAAACCAACCTACACGAAGGGATGAAAGAAGTAGCTGCGTGGATGAAGAACAGCCGTTTAAAACTGAACTCGGACAAAACGGAAGTCCTCATCTTAGGATCATCCCCCTCCGCCTGGGACGACTCATGGTGGCCACCGGCCCTGGGAACCGCACCCCTACCAACAGACCACGCACGTAACCTGGGCTTCATCCTGGACTCCTCCCTCTCGATGACCAGACAAGTCAACGCCATCTCATCATCATGCTTCAACATCCTACGTATGCTCAAAAAAATCTTCCGTTGGATCCCCACCGAAACAAGAAAGACGGTCACCCATGCACTGGTCACAAGTCGACTGGACTACGGAAACACCCTTTACGCCGGAACCACAGCCAAACTACAGAAAAAACTCCAACGCATCCAAAACGCCTCAGCCAGACTCATCCTAGACATCCCCCGCCAAGCTCACATTTCCGGTCACCTGAAAGACCTCCACTGGCTCCCCGTCAACAAGAGAATAACGTTCCATCTCCTCACCCACGCACACAAAACCCTCTACGACCTAGGACCCGAATACCTCAACACACGCCTGTCCTTTTACACCACCACCCGCCAACTACGATCGTCCAATCAAGCCCTCGCCGCAATTCCACGCATCCAAAGATCCACCATGGGGGGGAAGATCCTTTTCCTACTTAGCGGCCAAAACCTGGAATTCTCTCCCCACCCACCTCGGCCTTACACAGAACCACCTCTCCTTCAGAAAACAACTAAAAACTTGGATATTCGATGAGTAAAGTACCCCCCCTACCTCAAGCGCCTTGAGACCCTCTGGGTGAGTAGTGCGCTATACAAATTTCAAACTTGAACTTGAATGTGCATTATTTTGGCTTCCTATAACCAGGGAACAGCATCGCTGCTCTTCTGTCATTTCTAGGTTAACCCAAGAGGCATTTTATTGGATGTCTGTGATCTTTGTACACCACTGAAACTCCTCCTTCGCACTTTGGTGGACTGTAGCAAGGAAAGCCTGAAATCTTCCTGGCAATTCAAATTATTGGTGACAAAGGTGTGAATGTAATTCATGAATTTGGAACTAGTCAATAGACTCAATACCCCTTTTTCATTGACACCTGTCCTTTCACCTTTTACTACCTCACTGTCTCTTAACCTAACACATTCATCCAACCGCACTAATAGATGACTTTTTAACTAGTCTCTGTGTCTACCTGATAATTAAAAATGTCATAGGTTAAGTGACGAATTAACTACCATGGTGTCTCCGTTTCACTCAACGATACCTCCTGGAGCATTGGCACTGCGTCAAAGACTTGGATTCTTTTGCTCCCTAGGTGGGTCCATGTAGAGTTTCCTAGTGGCTTGTCACTGTAGCCATGGGTTATGTCCCTCATGGGTTAATTCCATGTGCCACTTTCTGGTCGCTTCTTGAAAAAGTGCATGTAGTATTTCACTAGTACTACTTTTACGAGATGGTAGGTGTGCACATGCATGATTGCTCATATGGTCACTGCACGACTACAATCACAGTTACTTGCATGACCCACACAATGACAGCTTGCATTACCTCGTAAGGACATATACTATGACAAATTGCTGAACAGTTTGTGAATACTTTATGTAACATATTGTTTGCCAAATTGCATGACAAAGTACTAAAAGGCGTGATTGTGTGATAAACAGCATGACAAACGGAGACTCTGTATGTGTGGCAAATGTCTCTAATGCAGATACTCCAAGTAGTAGAGTGCTACCCATCTGCAGTGTGCTTCAACACCTAGTCAGGCCTAGAACGGACTGTATAAAAGCCAATAACATGCATTTAACCTATTATTAGTAGGTTATCATGGCCACCAATGGGTTAGGCTTTTATTGCTTATGAGTGGGTGACATGTAGGGCACAATTAGGAATTTCGGTGGTGTGGTAGCAGGCAGAACGGCACCGCCGTGCTCCTGAACCGCCTAGACTTGCTGCCGGCTGCCAGATTATGACTTAAAAGTGGTCTGGCAGGAAGGTGGTGTGGCAGCCCCACTGGGGTGTCACTTTCAAAAGCTGCATTGCCTTTTTCAACGTGGGACTGTACAACGAGGTTCCTGCATGCCATGGAACTGGTGTACATGTAAACAGGGGAGCACATGTTATGCCCCCCTGTGTGCATCTACATGCATAGGAGGCACAGTGAGCCCCGTAGGGCCCCCTCTATGTCCGCTCTGCCACTTTGTATATGGAGGAGGAACCTCCATGACACCTCCGGCAAAGAGGAAACTTGTAACATCCCTGATGGGACCATGGCAGACCCGCCAAGCATATTGTGGCCTCTGACCGCCACGCCACCTCCAGGGAACAGCAGTCTCAAAAGGTGTGGTAACCAACTCGTAATGGGGAGGTTGGGCTGTCAATGCGGCGGTGACTGCACCGCCCCAGCAAACCTGGCAGTCCTCGGACCACCAGACTCATATTTGGGCCTATAATAGAGTTTTGCTGGTGGCTTAATAGTGTATTCAGGGTTGTGGGCTATTTTTGCTCCTGGGTGGATTACAAATACTGTTTTACTGGTGGCTTAACTGTGCCTATATTGGTTGTGCCCCATGTTTCCCTATACAGTCATGTAAATGTTGAAATACGCTCCCAGAGAAAAAGAATCATCAAAGTCACCTTGAATTCAGATTACCAATATAAACATGGATGCTCCCAAAATATGAACACAGCTGACTCCAAGTCATATTGGTATGTATTCTTTGCCTGCAGAACTATCACTCACACTCCCGTGGCACTCTGCTTCATGTTTCAGAATCTGATACATGCTGCTGTACCAAGTATGGAGCAAACTGTGTGGGCCTCTTCCACAACACCAAAACTCAACATTAATGAATGAGTCTGTAAGCAAAAAATATTCCCACCCAATCTGTGGTAGAAAAGATAACCACCTACTTCACCAGTTAGAAAATGCTCAGAGGTCTCAGTCAGATGAAGAAAAGATTTTGCTCTTGGGTGGACTCCATGGAGTCGTATATTGTCCGCTCAACAGTGTCCCAAAGTATGGGCCTCCTTCTGCTCCTGGATGGACTGCTTATAGCAGTTTGCTGCAGGTTGGGCACATATCACTTCTACATGGACTCCACAAAGTAATTTACTATTATTCTAACCATGCCTCCAGAGGTTAGGCTCCTATTGCTCCTAGGTGGACTTTATAAAGTGTTTTGTTCTGATGATTTAAAAGTGTTTCCCATTGTTCCAGAGTGAACTCAATATTGTATCTTATTGGTAGTTTAACAATACTTGTATGGGACCCCTATCAATCAATTAAGCAATCAAACAATCAATTAATCAATGGTATGGGCCTCGTATTATTCCTAGTGGACTTCATATAGTAGTTAACTGCTAGTTTTACTGTGTGCTAGTTTAACTGTGCCTCCAGAGGTTGGGCTTCATTGCTTCGGGGTGGACTGCATAAAGTGATTTACTGGTTGTTTAGCATTGCCTTCAGACGTTGGACATCGGCCATAGCCCATTGGGGAATTACTTTATCTTGGCCTGTTGCAAAAACCTTGGAACTCGCCCCATAAACCATTATGACCTTCAAAGCCCTTGGCATTCAGATCACCAACAAAGAATTGCGTTCTCCTATAATATGGCACAAATTACCTCAAATGACACTGCTTTATAAACCCTGCTTGCAAAGCTGCCCCTCACAATCTCTTGCATACCACTTCATGCAGAGAACACTGCTATACAATGCAGCACCATGTTCGGAGAACAATATTTGGGCATCACTCACGTAATAAATCTATATTTTAGTTAACACAGCAACCACCACCTTTCATGATTCAGGAACTAGAAGACTTGCTCCACCCTTGTCACCCACTATGCCGTTTGAGATCTCATAAAGACCCACAGAAAACACAGTAAACATGCTTTAATAAAACACAATAACACCATGCTCACATTCATTTCAATAAATTGAAAAGGAAAATAAAAACAAAATACGAAGATGCTTATTAAAATAACAACTATACTGCCAAGTAATTAGGCATGTTCATTTCCCCTAGAACACTTGGGCACCCAGATCTCTATGTTCATTATTAGCCAAGTCGCTGATCCACCTCTTGCACGGTGTCTGCTACCTCCATTCTGAGAGACTGAGGGGTGAAATGCATTAGGTCGGCCCTAGCAATGCTGAGGTCCTTAATAACATTTTGGCAGGTCGGGGTAATCCATCGAAATCTGGATTGTATCCCATTTGGCAGATTATATGTGAGAAAGGCTATAATGCACCTGCAATTCAACAGACGAGACATGCACCAGGTTTGTGATGGAGCATCTCATTTGCCAGACTTACAGCCAGATTCATCATTCTCCCGTTTTGCGAGCCCCTAATAGCGATTCATAAGGAATCGCTATTAAGGACTTGCAAAATGGGATTCATGTAGGAATTGTAAAAAATATTGCGATTCCTACATGTTCCTTATTTGTGATTAGCAAATAAGGAATAACTCCCCATGCATTCCTATGGGCCTACTGGCCCATAGGAATTAATGGGGAGTTATTCCTTATTTGCGATTAGCAATTAGCAAATCGCAAATAAGGATGCGATTTCAAGGGTGCAGGGGTGTCCAAAGGACACCCTGTAGCACCCCTGAAATGTAATCTACATTGGTGTTGCGCACACACATGTCCAAAGGACATGTGTGTGTGTAACATGCAACTTAGAAAAATGCATTTAAATGCATTTTTCTAATTTTTTGCTATTTACCACGAGGTCTGACCTCTCGGTAAATAGCGGCCCAAAATTGCAATTTCGCAATTTTAAAATGATTCATGAATTGCATTTAAGGAATCTCAAATAGAGATTCCTTAAATGCAATTCTTTGCAAATGTGCGAATTCTTTAATAGCGAATTTTGCATTTGGGATGATGAATCCCAAATGCAAAAATTGCACTCGCA
Source organism: Lissotriton helveticus (assembly GCF_964261635.1). Lineage (NCBI taxonomy): Eukaryota > Metazoa > Chordata > Amphibia > Caudata > Salamandridae > Lissotriton > Lissotriton helveticus. The sequence continues at coordinate 802,602,659 of NC_136057.1, read as the reverse complement.
AAAGGCAAGATTCTGAGAATCTTGCCCTTTGCAAGTGCAATTTAGCTTGATGAATCAGGAGCTTACAGCCTGATTCATCAATCTCCCGTTTTGCGAGCCCCTAATAGCGATTCATAACGAATCGCTATTAAGGACTTGCAAAACAGGATTCATGTAGAAATTGCATGAAGAAATGCGATTCCTACACATTCCTTATTTGCGATTAGCAAATTGCTAATCGCAAATAAGGAATAACTCCCCATCCATTCCTATGGGCCTAAAGGCTCATAGGAATGAATGGGGAGTTATTCCTTATTTGCGATTAGCAATTAGCTAATCGCAAATAAGATAGCGATTTCAAGGGTGCCAGGGCTGTCCAAAGGACACCCTGTAGCACCCCTGAAATGTAATCTACATTGGTGTTGCACACACACATGTCCAAAGGACATGTGTGTGTGTGTGTAACATGCAACTTAGAAAAAATGCATTTAAATGCATTTTTCCAAGTTTTTGCTATTTACCGAGAGGTCTGACCTCTCGGTAAATAGCGGCCCTAAATTGCATTTTCGCAATTTTAAAATGCTTCATGAATTGCATTTAAGGAATCTCAAATAGAGATTCCTTAAATTCAATTCTTCGCAAATGTGCGAATTCTTAAATAGCGAATTTTGCATTTGGGATTGGGATGATGAATCCCAAATGCAAAAATTGCACTCGCAAAAGGCAAGATTCTGAGAATCTTGCCCTTTGCGAGAGCAATTTAGCTTGATGAATCAGGTGGTTAGTGCCTGTGAGCAAACCTAGTAAGACAGCAAAGGCCCATACTCGTCCTGTTTGAAAATGATCAACAGAGACATTGCAGTTTACAATTCCAGGAAGGCCATCCATTGCTGCAGTAAGCAACACATCTGGCCAATGGCACCCATATACACCGGAGTGATGGTATCATATATTAGCATTTACTGCCGGCTGCTCTACTCTGCTACTAGAATCTACTACGTGACTACTGCAACGTGCTCCTTCTTACCACCCTCTTTCATTGCAGCTTACAGAAGGCGAGCATGAGTGGCTATTTTGGTTTTTGCTGAACTTGACAAATGTACATGAATCGTAGCTCACAGTTGCTCTCTGAAAAATGACCATCTTTGACCATGCTGTGTTCACCCATCCACAAATGCGTGGGAACCATTTTAGGCAGACATCATCATTAACGAGCGCAGAAGCATGCAGCATGGTGTTTCTCAATTGTTAACACTCCTGATTTGCCCACTATTATTTCATACTATGAGGCTTGCTTTAGAGGATTTTCTTAGAACTAATTTTGAATTTCTTGTTCTGCTATGCCCCAACATTCTGTGCTTCCACTCCCCATGAAACTCCCTTGGTGATGACCCAAAATAGTTGCTCCATAATCAAGACGAATGTCATGTTTGGTCATAGATCTGACATGTGCCCTATTTCCTTCCCTATAGAGTGTGTTTCCCAAGGTTCCTATCTTGTTTCCAATTGCAAGGCTTCTTTTCTTGTAAAGTTGCAAGACTATGGTTCTTGTTCCAAATGTTACTCTGCTCTTTTTCCATATTCTTGTCTAAATACTGACTCCTTGTCCGGTTTTGGTGCAAAACTTTAGTTTGTATCCCAACATTTTTTTTTCTCATTGCAGGATTTTGTTGCTCACTTTGTCCTTATCTGGTCTTGGTTCAACCCTCGTTTCCCTTGGATAATTACATCGGGTAAAACATGGCACTGTCACCTGTCCATGCTTCCCATTCTAACTAATTTGACCCCTGTCATTATAGACGCAGAACCTGAGTGCTTCAGTTGGCTTCATGGAGCTAAACACCGCAACTGACTCTTCTCCCTCTATACCACTACCAACCTCATTCAAAATTGCCATGGTCTTCCTTTGATGGTATGGTGATTGCAGTGTCCATGAGTGTAGAGGGTAGGTTGGACCACTGTTGTTTCCTGATAATACGAATGAAGGGTTCGTGATGATGAATATGATGCCACTTGCCCCTTGCGCTGGAGGTAGTGAATATTGGTTCCTCAGGCCACAAGTGCAGATACGTAGCAGTGGTGTTCCTTTTCAAGAAAAATATCATAAGGACCAATGGTCCCTCAGAGGTCCTATTTGACTTAGAAGCTGAAGACACTGAAATTAATGCAAAGTACCTTGTATCAAGATTCCACAATTCTTTCAGGAATGTCTGCATCTGGAATGAGATCAAGCATAAGTATCACGTCAGGGACTTGCTTCTCCTTAAGATGTCTCACACCCAGTGACAACTGGACTAGCCACTTTAACAACCATGATTCCATCTAGCAGAAGTTTCTTTGATAGATAATGATGTTAGCAACTGGCACAACTGGATTACATGACCAGAAGTCCACAGACTTGTATTTGCGATTTAATGTAGTGCAAACTCGACCGAAAATTAATAGCACTCTTTACACGAGCACTAGTTACAGTACACAAGGCCATTCATTTTTTAAGGCACAGGGAGACTAAGTGATTTGCCCAGAATCACAGAATGTTGAGTTGACGCCAAGACTCAAACCTGGTTTCCTAGTTCTGAATTTGGCTGCCCAGGCCATAATGTCACATCCTCTAGCCATGATGTCCACACTTGCAGTGCAGTCAGGCACCATCGAGAAAATTAAAGGTTCTGACAAAAACAGATTCATGCAACTGACCATCCACGACTGCCGACACCTTTCTGAGTCAAGTATTGCCCGGAAGCCCATGCTTCCAGCCATTGGGATAAACTTAACTGAGAAATTATGTTGGCCAAGCAAGACTGTGACTGGTGCAAATTCACAGCAAGACTCTACAAATTCATTGAATGTCTGCACGCTATTCAAGACAACTTGCAAACCATTTTGTTAGATATTATTTTGATCACAAAGGAAGACAGCTTGTGGCCAGACTCACTGTATTGTCATCTGCCAATGGTAGGTACAGTCATGTTTCTCATGGGGTAAATAAATATCTCTAGCACATACTCGGATCCTAGATTGGCTAAAAAGAAAGACCTCGTCTAGAGAAGAAAATTAAAGGCTCGACATAACCTCAAAATATGGAGAAAACAATAGCCATGCACGTTTACAAAGGAAAATGGTTTTGGAACTGAAAGCTCAAAAGGCTAAAAACATTAGGGTGTACTAATACAGTACTATTACCTACATTTTTTACTAACAATCATTAGACTTCACAACTTCAAACATCTCTAACCAGATGTTAGCAGTGACCATTAACTCACAGGGCCTTCTTACCCCACTCTTCTGCTAACCTATTTTCTCTCTCTTTAACATCAACGGCTCCATATCTGAATCTTTTTGATGTTCCTGTTTTGTGCAACAGCATTTAAAATGCTCATTGCAGTTATTTGCCCTTCTGTGAGGAACTAATATCCAAAGTCTGGAAACAGAGCACGGGTGTGCATGTTTGTAAAGTAGCCACAGCTATGATTTGCCCTGTTGTTTTCATTCAAACGTCATGTCACCTGAGACTGTTATGTTATTTCATGTTATGTTATGTTATGCTATGTTATGTAACCTGCCTACTGAATGTGGTATCGAGGGGCTTTTCGGTCAGCAGACAATGGCATCGAAATGTTCTCACAGATTCAGCCTAGACATGACTTTGATTGCAGTAGGAACATCAAAAAATAAGAATCCATAAACATATGTTCACTTGTAAAGCTGTAAAGCCACGGCGTCCCTGTTCGAACAGATCTCCATCTCCATTCCCTCAAGTGTGTCACCAGTCTGGTGACCATGCTAAAACAAAGTGGTGCTGGGAGCTAAAGCCCTTACTGGGGAGTTCAAGCACCACAAATGTGTCATAGTTGCTACCATCAATGTGGGAATAGGGCCCCAGACGTCACATTGGCGATGAGGTAGATTGACCCTGCCTGCCAGCTCAGTTCTTCCCGTGATGAGGCGAGTCAGGCTGTGGCGCTGCTGCCCTCTACCACTGCTGACACCATGACAAGCGAGCTTCTTCCCCGTGTTGGTGGAGAAAGAATGAATGTGGCATACAGAGTTCCGCCCCAAGAAGGAACTCTTCAGGCCAACGAGACCTAGTAAGTAACTAGGCCCATGACCTGTAGATGAACTGTGACTCTGGCAGTCTCAGGCCTCATGGGCTCAATCAGAGGCGCTGCTGGGGTGGGCTGGTCCCACATGCTGCCAGTAGGAGGCACTCACGTGCACCAGCTCCTACACGCAGCCTGACCTGCAGCTTCCGCTGGGATAGGTCTCACTGGAATCAACGCCCTCTGTCGTAAGACTGAACAGCACAACCTGCTTAGAGGGAAGAGTCATGCCAGGCTCAAAATGTCACTCCCAGCGCTGCTTCAGGTTACTCCAGAGCAGCACTGGCAGGTATATGAAGGCGCAGATGAGATGTGTGGTAACGCAGGTGATACCCAAGGCCTAGCATTCATCGGGTCATGACCCACAGCTTCTGGCCACTCCATCCGAATAGAGAAACAGTCTGGACTCATCACTGCACCTTAAGCAAAAACAAAGGTGATGCATGCTAATATCTACACACCTGCTCCCCCAAACAAGTCCGATTGTAGTGCCTTCACCAAGGAGACTTCCCAGTTCTGCTCCTGCAAATGAAGCCCCCCACTGTGGAGTTGTCCTTTACCACGGACAAGTGATAAGGGGACCTGCATCGGTGCTCACTGCGCTGTTACTGCGCCTCTGCTAATGTCCAGGTCAGCTTTCACTCTCAGAAGACAGAGGATGAGATGTCACTGATTGTGCCCACCTCCAGCACATCTAGGCTTACAAGGCACTTACCTGCCAGCCTCCAGCTCCAAGTGCATGGTCCAACGCAACACAGTAGGGACTCCGGCACAGCCTAGACTGCCCTCAGGCAGAGATGAGCATCTGATGTCAGGCCCTACCACAAGTGTGGCCTATTGTGTTGCTGCCCTCACATTGTAAGCAGAGGTACTGCACCAGCTGATCTTCATGGGCAGAGGTAGAAAGGACACTTGATGTGCTGCACACAATGCCCGCACCTGCCAGTATTTATGCATGACTGGCACTATTGAAGGGGGCGAGGAAGCAACGCCACTTCCATCTAGCCTCATCTGCCGACATACAATGATCCTGCACAGTATCCAAGCCATCCACTGCTGTATCAGCTGGGGAGAGGTCACCTACCACTGTTCAGCCCCCACCTCACCAAAGGAATAAAGGAGACCAGGAAATTGGGGGAGCCTTGCAGCCCCCGAATCTGTGTGATACGCCAGTCACTACCTCTTCCTGTAATCAGCTGGCCTGGGGGGGCAAAGAGCTTCATCACGATCAAACCCCTGCTGAAAGGCCTAATCTCAAATATTGGATTTGGCACACATTGAGAACTCTGTTTTTCCTTGGCTGGCTAATCCACCACAAAGGTTAACTTTGTGATGGACAGTGGCTGCCAATAGGCTTCACCATCCTTCTGGGTGCCACAATCCGCTGCCTTGCAAACCCTGGCATCTATGCCAGAGAACCATCTACGCCTTTCACATGCCAAAGATGTCCACAGCAGTAACTCACAGATTCACTGCGATACCATCCAGTTACCATCACACAAACCTTCAGTGCATAATGGAAGAAGCTCTGTGGACCTGTGGGCAAGTCATTGACGACTGTTTGATAATTAATTCACTCAACTGGTAACACCCTTAGTGCATCACCACTAACACCTGAAGATCGATTTATAGCCCGAGAAGAATCAGACCATCAGCATCACACTAAAAGCCAAGAAACACCCATCCCACTCTGAAGCAAGAGCCATCCAGAGAAAATCAGCACATCCCATTGGTATCCTTGTCCAGTTTTCAGTATACCTGATCCAGGACCTATGTACCCCAGGTATTCTACGAGCCACAGTGGTCTTGCTGTGACTCACACATGGTGCAAATGCAAGCCCAACATAGCCTACACACAGACCTGTTGAGGACACAGCCAAGGTGCTGCCACGAGCATGAGATTCTCTAGGCGCTGCTCCACTGAAGGATACCAAAGTGGAAAGTGGTCCGAAGGAGGAGTTCAGAAGCTTGTCGACAAGTTTCCAAGTCCCCGTAAAAAGTGTCTTAAAGAGAGTTGGGCAACACAGCTAAATCAAGCTATGCAATGAACTCCACATGATGCTATCAAAACTGCTGATGATGTACTGTTTCAACTTTGGACACTAGCCACGAACTTTTCCAAGCATCAGCAGGGTGATGACTAACTCTCTACTATCTGGACATGATCTTGCTGAGATCCTGGAATTCCCAGGTCATTGCTTGTGGCCTGCCTCACATCAGCATACATTATGAACTAGAGCGGCAATGCCCTGTTCCAGCTGGCATTGGTTGTCCAGCTGGTCACCGCTGTTTGATTTACTGAGCCTGAGATCCTCAGTGGGGTGCTGTTTTGTCTGAACATGACTGGCAGGCATGGCACGGTACAGCCTCCTCCGGAGCACTGCCCCTGCACTAAGATACGCCCATCTCGTCCCACAGGCATCAGCAGCCAGGGGACCTTGGCTGTTTTATTAGCCAGGGGACCCCGCTCCTAAAAGAGTCCTCCGGGGCCCCGAGGCAGATGGAGGGCGTCCCTGCCCTCACTCCTGCCCCAGTTTTTGAATCGATGTGATCCTAGGGCCCACAACATTCTCAGAAGCAAACGTACTGCAGATTTACCATTACCTTTCGTATGCGTAGGCTGTTTATGAAATTGTTTAAACTTTTCGAAATCCATCAAGCTTGAGTGATGGAAGCAGCAGCTGCCTGGGCTCTGCTGTGGGATTTCACCGGAGTAAATATGAAGCGCGCTCTTCTTCTTTTCTGGCCCTCTGAGATCTGAGTTGCTTGCCATTCGTCTTTATCAAACTCCTCAACACCTGGATGCTGTTGAAATTACAATATATGTAATTGCACTGTCATTGCAGTGAAAGAACCTTCTAAATTAGCAGGCGTTTAGCACATAATAATGTAGGCATTCTCTGTTGTTTTCACAAACCGGGATGAAAAAGGCGGTCTCGCTGTTGCTCTTTTAATATTCCTGTTGAAATGGTATTGCAGTCTTTTCTCGGCCTCAGTTTCCAAACGAGCAAGATTATTGTTTTTTAGCATACGTTGCTTTCGATTGTGTATAGATCATTAAATGCAGCTCGACTCTGGTAGGTAGTCTCTTGATTGCAGTCTTTGATGGAGATATGCGTTTCTTTACTTCCTTGTTTAGAACAGGCTCGTCGGTGCCAAGGATGTGGACTAGTGTCAACACATGTTACCACTAGACATCATCATCATCGCTTTTGTGGCCTCTTCTTCCCCGCACCTGCCTACTACGGGTGCGGTCCACGGCTCCTCATCCTTGGCGGTGAGTACACATGCTGTTTTGCACCATGGAAGGTGCGTTCTGTGACCCGTGTGCTGCAACAGGTCCCTGCTTGACTGTGCAGATAAATGACCTAGGTACTGGAATGGAAAAGGCCTGTTTGATGGGGCAGGTACAAAAGGGGGTGGTGATGGACGGAGCATCTGAATCAATCAAACACTCACACCCAGTCAAAAGATTTGGGTTTAATCCATCACCGTTCTTTAGCCCACTATGCCACCCCAGTTCAGGGGGCAGGCACGGCCGACTGGGAACCCAAAGCAGCCCTGGCAATTTTGCCCCACCGGCTCCCACCCACCAGAGTGGAGGGGGCAAATGTCAAGCACTACTGCTTAAAACCGGTCCCCAGCACTGGTGCTTTTGTTACTGAGGGCCCATGTAGCAGCATCGCTGGAAAACTGCCCCCACTGCTCCAAAACTGGCCCCCACTGCTCCAAAACTGACCCCCACACTTCCAGCCTTCAAGGCAAATGGCCAATGCCTGTTAAGGCCAGTCCAACCAGGGGATGGCCTTTGTATTGGTGACTTGTGTACAATGGTTGTGTCATGTTCGAAATGAGAAAGTGCAGTGCAGAGCATCTGCAACCACAACAAAGCGACACTAATATATATTAGGAAACCGGGGCAACTGGCCTCATTCCACAGTGCCAGTGAACCTCTTCCTTCCTGACTAACTACACAGCGGCGGCTCAGGGACACCTTAAGGACTTTGAGCGCCCTAGGCCAAACGTATTTTACAGGCCTCTGTGCAGCTCAGCTTTGAATTTATGATCCTGGTTCAGCATTCTCATGTCCTTTTGGCCAGATTACAAACAGTGCACAGACACTGGTTCAAGCTCCAAATGTGTTTATAGTTAATATTCAGGGATAGTGATATATTTTTCCAATATTGTAACACAGTAGAAGCTCACTAATACTATTGCAAATAATCACTGTGATATCCTCCCATTTCTCATATCTGAGATCCTGTTTGGATCTAAAATAAACATGTTTTATGGATGCTGCATGAAACAAAAACACATTTGTCATAAAATGTCTGTAATACAATCTCACATATTACCCAGATTAAAAATAAATAAATGAAAGGAAAATGGTATTTGCAATAATCTGTTTAAGAATTATTTAAGGCCATCAGTGTAAGACTCTCTGCAGAACAGAGCTGGCTCTACCAAGGCAGGGGTTACTCCACTCTTTACTGATAATCATGAGTTCACTTAACTCTGAAGATGGTTTCCTGCATACGCAGGGGGGGATGCACATAGAAGTCCACCATGTGTGCTTTCAGAGTCACTAATATATGTTAGTAATTCTGAAAGCACACGTGGTGCTTTTAGGGTTGATCAGGGCTTTAACTGGGCTGAAAAAACTGGGGGGTCTCTCAAAGGTGCGTTCCTGATGTAATTAAGGGCATGGTTTAAAAACACATTAGCTAAAAATCTGTGCTTAGCATAGTGTGCCTCCCGACCGTTATTGTGCTGCCTCTGTCATTGCATCTGGATATATAATACAACAAGCTGTGATGTATTCCTATAGGTACTGTATCGATTCCCCTATTCCTGACCCTGGTTTGGTTAATAATTAACTAGCAGCCATCCAACGGTGCAAAAACCGTTATCTGATTAAGCCACACCACGGCACAGAAGCGCGTTATCTGATTAGGTCATAACGCATGCCATCTAATTAGACAAGCGATATTCCTCCAGCCCCTGATAAGGCATACGGAGTTCTCAAAACAAATCAAACCTACAGCGACCTGGGAAATTCCCATAGCCATTGTTTTGATTTTACCGAGAACTTCAGCAAAAGAATGTGCGAACGAGCCCGTTCATATGACATCCTTATTGGCGTATATATGTCCATCCTTACGTCAATCTCGGCACCTTTCAGGTATAAATATTACCGACATTACCTTAAGCAAACACATGCGGTGGTGACGAGATCGGAGCAGCGAGACGTGCTGAGGAGCCCAGCAGAGAGCGAAGCCCACAGACGCTGCCCCGCCTTCCTGACGCGCTGAGAACGAGACGCTGCCTTTCTCCTGCCGAGAAATCCAGCTCCGGCGCTTCCAAGCAGCCCTCGCAGGCAGCTGGAATATCAAGACCTGGGATAAGAGATACCAGCCCTCCATCATTCTAGATCTCAGGTACAGAACTGAATAACCCCTTGCAGAGAATTCTCGAGTCAGTCCCTTGGCAAACCAAACTTAACTTAAACTGCTACTTATCTACTCCCGCCCACGTATTAGGCTTAGGTCAGGTACATTGGGGTAGGCGTGGTTAGAAGCACCAGTTGAGTACGATTAGTCAAATGTATATATGTATGTATCTATTTTATCCATTTTAAAGTATCATATGGCTCAGAAACCATATCAATGCTTTTACAGTATTATTTTATAATTCTGTCTACTGTATGCACTTTACTTAACTACAAGTATTGCAATAATAGCGATTCATTTCTCTTGTATGAGAAAAGAGACTGATCAATAAATAACATCTTTTATTGAACCACGCCCATCTCTTATTTCTCTACAAACTGGTGAAACTAAGAATGCACGTACTGACTGAGTAAAATAAGTTGTCTATTGTTTTCACACGACTCTAGAGATACACTCTTGATTAGGGGAGAGCAAAGTTGTCATGTTCTATGGTTGTCAGAAACTAAATCCCTTCTTGTCTATCCAGGGAGGTTAAAATCCTCCTTGCCTATTCGAGAAAGTTTCTAGTGAACTCTGAGCTAGCTGGCAAACACAAAACTTTAAGTCTAATATCGTCGGTAGAAGACCTAGTTAACCTCTGCCCTAGGTCTATACTATTGAAGATATTATTCCAATGCGCAGAGCCTATTGGGATAATAGGAACTACACTACAAAGCAAAATTACAACAAACCAGGACTATTGACTTTGTGAATGGTTGTTAGTTGCATAAGATAAATAAGCAACAACCACGGCTTCATTGAATATAATATTGAAAATGCCTCATTTCTGAAATGATCCAACTGTGAAAAAACTATTAAAAAGTCCTCTGAAGTTACACTAAAGGCTTTGAGCAGTTGCACTGCTGCAGAGTAGAGATTTTTTTTCCCCTGAGGGTGAGGGCAAAATGAAAGAGCCTGATTGGGACCTGTCTCAGCACCAACTTTTAAAAACTCCGCATCGGCAAGACACAGCCCACTTAAAGCCCTGGGCTTGCTGCATACTTTTTGTTAATTAGAGCGTGGGTGTGGGCAGATTGTGTGCATTTTTGAAAATATAAAAGTTAATTGCAGCAATTAACATGAATGCTTTAAAAAATACACACAATCTTCCCGCAGCCATGCTCTATTAACAAAAGGCATGCAGCAAGCCCATAAGCAGGACGTGTGCTTTTCGAATCACTAATATATATTAGTGATTGTATAAACACACATTATGGGGGTCATTAGGATGGTGGGCGGACTTTGTCCTCAATGTCAGGAAGGCATGTTGTGCACTTCCATGCACAACATGGCAGGCAACACGCGGTTCCTGCCATGTTGTGCGTGGAACTGCAGGGGGGTACCATAGGTGCCCCCATGTGCATCACCCACCCCCAAGAATCCCTGGGGGCCCGCTACGGGCCCCCAATTTCTGAAAACATCCTGCCTTTCCCTGTTGGCACAACCCCACACTAATGCTACTATGGACGGCGGTGTCTCCCAGACACCACCACCATGTTAGCAGCTTTTCTGCCCGGTCGACTCTGTGACCGGGCGGAAAACCGGCAAACGGTCTTTCCGTCCGCCAGGGTCCCCCCTACATGGTAATGTGGTATGGGATAATTCCAAAGCAGGGGGTGGATTTTAGCGGGCAGATCGCCTCCGCCATACGAGCGTTGGTGATCCACCCGCTTACCTAATGGACCCCTATGTTTTTAGGCTTGCTGCATGCCTTTTGTTAGAGGGTGGCAGATTGCATGCCTTTTTGAAAGTTTTCATGTTTTTTTTTTTAAATATTAGTTTTCAAAATACAAACAAAAAAGGAAATAACATTCAAGATTAATAATAAAATACTGAGACTAGTGCAGGCTTCACAAATTGTACAGTTTGCAACAATGGATGTTCTGTAAACAATCAGAATACAAGAAATTTTACATGCATGACAACAAGCCGTCGTCTGGGTATCCAGTATCTACAAGATAAAATCATGTAGCAAGAGAAAGAAGCTAACAGAAGCTAACAGTAAACGATCACTCCTTAGACAGTACAGTAACCAGTAGCCACTGGCGATAAACAGCCTCCCATGTCAATTCTATCAGTATGATCAAGTGCTCTAATATTTATTTATTTTTTATTTTATTTTTGGAGTTTTCTATAGCGCTGGCCAGACCCGAGGGTATCGGAGCGCTTTACAATTGAACTGGAGGGCACAAGTGTAGAACAGTATATCAAGAAAAAGATTCATACGAGTTCAAGGATTAACATTGTTATTTGGCGCCTGAGGGGCGTGTTTGAGGTAGTGACTTTGAGGTAGTCATAGTTGCAGGGAGGGCTGCTGAGGTAGAGTTCGTGAATGCACGGTTGAGGTAGAGGATTTTCAGGCGTCTCTTGAAATCTGGAAAGGAAGGGGTAGTCCTGATGTCCACTGGGATGAAGTTCCAGATTTTTGGGGCGTTGCCGGCAAACGAGCGAGTTGCGGTTTTTTGTTTCTGGGTTTTCAGGGGGATCAGTAGTAGGGAGTTTGAACTTCTGAGGTTTCTGGATTGGCCTGCTTTCTTGAGCTTGGAGGCTAGGTATTCCGGTTTCCCTGTGTGCAAGGCTTTGTGTGTAAGACAGGCCGTTCTGAAGCTGGTGCGCATTTCCATTGGGAGCCATTTTAAGTCTTTGAGTGCGGGGGATATGTGGTCGAATTGCTTTGCCCCTGAGACCATTCTGGCAGCTGCATTGAGGGTGGTTTTCATTGGTGCTAGGTGTGATAGGGCTGTGCCTGATAAGGTTGCGATTCCATAGTCCAGTCTGGACAGCACCACAGATTGGGTGGCTAGTTGGAGATCCCTCTGCGGGATGTGAGGTTTGATTTTGTTGAGGAGCTTCAGATTGAGGAAGGCGCTCTTTGCGGAGTTCTTAATGTGATTTGTCATTGAAAGTTTGTGGTCAAGGGTGATTCCCAGAGTTTTTACTGAGTTAGTCAGAGTGAGATTTCCATTGAGAGCGTCAATAGCTTTCACCCATTCCGTGATTTGGGGGTTGTCATCCTTGTTGGAGATGAGGAGGAATTCGGTTTTTCCTTGATTGAGTTTGAGGTGGTTCGTCCCAAGCCAGGCTTGGATTTCTTTGAGAGTGCTGTTGAGCCTTAGAATGTTGTTGAAGGAGGTGGGTTCTATGTAGATCTGTGTGTCATCTGCGTAGAGATGGAAGGGGATGTTGGCTTTCTTCAGTATGATGGTGAGGGGTACCATGTATATGTTAAACAGTTGAGGAGAGAGAACGGATCCTTGGGGAACCCCTCTGGTCACGGGGAGAGGGTCGGATGTGAAGGATTTTATTTTGACTCTTTGGAATCGGTTCGGAAAGAAGGAGTCAAACCATTGCAGGACCACATCGTTTGCACCCACTCTTTCCTTGAGGGCCTTGATGAGGAGCTTGTAGTCAACCATGTCGAAGGCCACTGACAGGTCTAGGAGGATGAGTAGGCAGCACTGATCCGTGTCAAGGGATTTGCAGATGTCATCTACTATGTTCAGGATTGCGGTTTCAGTGCTGTATCCTTTTCTGAAGCCTGATTGATTGTGATCAAGAAGGTTGATGTTGTCAAGCTGGTTGTTGAGTTGGCGTAGTACACATTTTTCTAGGATTTTGGCTAGAAAAGGCAGACTTGAGACTGGTCTGAAGTTGTTGAGGTCGTTGGGGTCTAAGCCTGGTTTCTTCAGGAGGGGAGTCACCTGGCCGACTTTGAGACAGTCCGGGATGGTGCCAGTCTTTAGGGAGCTGTTGATGATTTCCCACCAGAGTGGGGCAAGGGTGAGTTTGAGGTCTTTGACCATTTGGGAGGGAATGGGGTCGAGGTTGTGGGAGGAGGGTTTGGAGGATGAGATTAGATTGAGGATCTCGGCTTCATAGACGAGGTCGAAGGAGGACCATGCGGTAGCGGAGGGGTCTGTGGAGGTGGTGTCTGTTGATGTTGGATCGATGTTGGTCGACGCGGGAGGGCTGAAGTCTAGAGATAGTTCGATCTTGGCTATTTTATAGTTGAAGAAGGTGACGAAGTTGTCACATAGAGTTTTGGAGGGTTGTACAAGGGCAGTGGTTGACTTGGATGTTTGTTTTTTGATGATGTCGAAGAGTTCTCTGGGTCTGTTTTTTGCCTTGTCAAGCGCATTGCAGAAGAAGTTAGTTTATTCTCTGTTGATATGATTTTTGTACCTGCTTCGAACTTCCCTGAGTTCCATGCGATGGATGGTGGAGGGGTTCTTTCTCCAGAGTCGCTCTGTGGCTCTGAGAAATCTCCTTTCCTTGTTGATATCCTTGTTAAATCACGTTCTTGATGGGATGTTCCTTTGTTTTTTTTGTTTTAGGAGTGCCAGTTGGTTTAGGATGTCGGACGTGGTCGTGTTGTAGTGTGAGGTGAGTTCAGTGGCTGAGAGTCCTTCTGTGGAGATTGGCAGGGAGGAGGCTATTCTTTCTTCTAGTTCAGATGTTTTGATTTGTGATAGGTTCCTGGACCATGTGGGGGGGGCTGCGATGGGGGGACGAGACTGGATCCCTTGGGAGAGTTGGAATAGGATTAGGTGGTGGTCAGACCAATCTACCGGGAGGATGTGATCGATGGAGATTGCATCATGGCGGGCGATGATGGCCTCTAGGATCGCCCCTTTGTAGTGGGTCTCTTCTGTGCAGTGTTGGGAGAGGTTGTTGGAGTGCAGAAGATCGTTTAGGGATTTTATCATGACATTGTTCTCGTTGTTCCAGTGTAGATTAAGATCCCCTAGAATGAGAGTGTTGGACTCTTTGAGAGAGCAGTTGGCGATCAGGCTTGAAAGTTGTTCCGTGAAAGTGGCGTTGTTACCTGGGGGGTGATATAGGAGGTGGCATTGCGTTAAATGATTGTCGCTGGTTTTGATGTTAGTTTTAAGGCATTCAAAGGAGTTGTAGTCAAAAGCGTCTGTTTCGGCCACCGAGAGGTCGTTTTTGTGGATGATTGCCACGCCTCCGCCTTTTTTTGGTTCTTCCTGTCTTTATTGATGATGGAGTAGCCTGGTGGGACAAGCATATCTAGAGTAGGTGGTGAAGAGTCGTTGAGCCATGTCTCCGTGATGAATGCTATGTCTATGTTATGGTTGAGGATGGTCTCTGCTAGCTCTGTGGAGTGTTTGGAGGCCGATCTGCAATTTATGAGCAGGCAGTTGGTCCCGGGAGAGTCTTTTTTTATAGGTTCGGTGGGGATGGAGATGAGGGGGGTTCGGGGGTCTAGGAGGTTTGCGGGGGGGATTATCGTTTCTAAGACTGGTAATTACCTGAATAGAGGACTGGGGAGGGAGGGTGGTGAGGCTGGTGTAAGAGGCGGCCAGTTCAAGCGCCTCTTCCCAGGTCATGGCTTTCGCCGTTCTGTTTGGTCTCCAGGCCAAGGGCGGGGTGGGGGGCTGTGTGTTGGAGTGGGGAGGAGAGATAGTTTGGCTGGGGGGGTATAGGTGTAGGGGCGTGGGGGCTGGGTGTTGGGGTTGTGTCCAGTCGAGAGCTTGGTGAGGATAAGGTTTAGGCCTTGTATTATGGTGTCTATTTGGTTTTCGATGCGGGTGAGGCGGCAGTGTGGCCCCTCTTGAGTGGGGGGGTTGCGGTTGGGGGATGTTTTGGTTGTTGTGTGCGCTTGGGTTAATTAGGGTGTCTGATAGGGTTTGGGCGACTACTTGGGTCGTGGTTTGGGGAGGTGGTGAGTGGAGTTTAGGGGGTGGAGGGCGGTTTGTCTTGAGGGAGAGTAGGGGTTGGATGTGGGAAGGCTTGGGGTTGGCCATCTCGTCCGCTGGATCTGGTAGGGGGGTGGTCCGCCTCGGGAGTGCTTCTGGAGTGAGGATTGTGGTGGTGGATGGTGTTGTGGCCTTGTTTTCTAGGGGCTTGTAGAGGGATGAGGGATGTATATGGGTGACTGTGTTCCTTGTGGATGGTGTAGGGGAGTTGATCATCGTATGGGGCTGGTGGATTTGGTAGGCGTCAGGTGTGACAGAGTTTGCTAGTAGAGAGGGGAATAAGCGGTCAAAGGCCTCCAGATTGGCGTTGTTGGCTTGAATCAGGGCTGTGCCATTGGAGTAAATGGTTACTGAGGTGATCCCGTAAATGGGCGAGAGGTTCGGGGTGTAGAAGGAGAGCTTGCAGCTATGGATCGTCCTGGTAGTTTTGGTTATTAGGCGATTTTCACTCAGGTTGGAGATCCAATAGCCTGGTCTGGCTGTGTGGAAGATGAGGTCCATTTTTATTTGCCCTTTTGAGGGGCAGTGGTAGACATCTACGAAGAGGGATTCGGGGAATTGCCTGATGAGTTTGTGTTTAAGGGATTTTCTTGCTTTGTGCGAGAGGTGTGATGGGGGGGTGATGACGAAGGAGTTGGGCCCGTGACGTTTTATGAGTGGGGAGGATAGGGGGTTGGAGTTGATAGTCATGGTGAGAGGCGGAGTGGTGGGGTGTGTGGCTTGGGGGAGCCACTGGTCTCTAGATAAGTAGGGGGTTGTCTGTGGGCTGAGTGTGTGTTAGTGGAGGGGGAGGGGGGAGAGGGGAGAGGGGAGGGAACTAGGGGCCAGTGGGCGCGGTGACTAGGTGGTGTGCGATGAATGAGGGTCAGGGTCAAGCGGGGGGGCGATTCTAGGTGTCTGAGGTGGGGATGCTAAGGGCTGAGCGCTGCAGTGTTTCCGGTCAGGGAAGGGGAAGTGATAGGGAGCAATTGGGACCTGTGTGCTCGCTTCGAATAAGGTAGCGCTAGATCTTTCTCCAAAACTGACGCTTCTTGTGTTTCTGAGCGTCTGGGGCTGGGGAGTGTGAAGGGCCGTGAGGTCTTACCTGAGGCTAGTGACGTAGATTGGCCTCAACTGGGACCTGTGGAACCGCTTTGTTTAAGGTCACGTTGGAACGTTCGTCAATAGTGATGCTTCTTATACTCCTGTATGTCTGGATATGGTGAAAGTCCCTTGGGCTTTTTGGCCGATGACCCTCTGGGCGTCTCTTGTGCCAGTGGGTGTTTTCACTATATTTTGATGAGGTTTGGCTGCACTTGGGGCCTGTGGGTCCAAAATGATTGAGGTGCCGATGATTTCTTCTGGTAGGGCTTTTTATGGGTGGTGTCCCGTTTTGGGGGCCATTTTGGGGTCAGGCAGGGGAAGGAGGTGCAAAACACAGTCTGTGTCAGCTCAGTCCCTGTGAGTTCTGGAGTTAAGTTTAAGATACCTGTTTCTAGGGTGTGGGGCGTGAGTCAGGCTTCTTTCGTACTCACGATCTTCGCTGTGCTGGATTGGTTCAGGCAAGGTGTCCCATACACGGCGCCATCATGGGTGCAGGCAGGGGGAGGACAGGGCCGGAGTGGGGTTGCTTCAAATAAGGTTTTCGTGGGCCCTGCAGTGTATGTGGCAATGTCGTTACTGTTTAGTGGACGCGTATGTAGCTGGGCATTTCTGGTACGCTGTCCTTACTTGGGCGCCATCTTGGGGGCAGGTAGGATGGAGGTCGTCTGGGTCCGTGTTGTGGCCGCTTCCTCAGTCCTTAGTTGAATTTCAGAGAGTAGCCTATGTTTCACTTGCTGATATGGTGATAATGTTCTTACCCCTTTATTGCGTCGTAGTGGGGAAAGTTACTGGGCATTACCTGGACGAATTCCTAATGTTGAGCGCCATCTTGGGGGCAGGTGAGGAGGAGATCGGCTGGCACCTCAACTCAACGGCTTCCTCAGTCCACAGTCTGTGATCAGCGGAGTACAGCTCAATTAATTAATCCTGAAGGTCCCATTGAGGGAGGACGTACGCTTTAATCCCTTATATCTCCATGGCAAATAGGGGGTTTCCGGCGCGGTGTCCCGACTTGGGCGCCATCTTGGGGGCAGGCAGGATGAGGATCGACCGGGTCCGCGTTGATTCCGCTATTACGTCCCGTATCTGATCCTCGATATGCTCTTGCTGTTAAAGTGGAGGTTATTGCCCCATTATTGCGTCGTGGGGAGAGAGTTCTTGGACAATTACCGGGGCGAGTTCCTAATGTTGAGCGCCATCTGGGGGGCAGGCAAGAGGGAGATCGATTGGGACCTCTATTCGGCGGATTCCTCAGTTCGTAGTCCGTAACCGTCGGTGTACAACCAAATTGATATTCCTGTGGGTCCCGTGGAGGGTGGACGTAGGCTTGATCCCTTATTTTTATCCTTTGTAAATAGCGCAGTGTCTCTACTTAGGCGCCATCTTGGGGGCAGGCAGGCTGGAGAACGTCCGGGTCCGCATTATTTCAGCTACTACGTCCCGTAACTGATCCTCGATATGCGGCAGTCGCTTCTTGTTGTGCAGCAATCACTTCACTTGTGGGTCCGGTGGATGTCCTGACGTCTTGAGTGGTGTCTGGAGGTGCCGACCATCTGTGGGATCCGTTAGGTTCCGCTGGGATCACATATGGCTTATCTCCTCGTCTTCTCACGTATCAGGCTGTACCTGCCGGGGGTCTGGTGAGTGCTTTTCTTTATTGTGTCTTTATTGTGTCGGTAGGCTTGGGGGGCAGGTCCGCTTGATGTATCTTTCTTGGAGAGGGTCTTCCATGAGGAGGTCAGTTGCAGAGTTGCTTCTCTGTTTGGAGGGTCGCCTCGTAGTTGGTGGTTATTTCTCCGCAATCCGGGAGTCAGGGGGGTCAGAGCTGTATCTCCGTGTAGCTGGGGAGTTCCGATTTCTTATTCCCGGCTGGGTGGCGGTGTATCAGTGGTGTGATGGCAGCTTACTGGAAGTTATTTTTTTGGTGGAGCCGAGCTCAGGGTTCCAGCGGCCATCTTCACCCACCTCGTCGCCTAATAAAGCACGGGGAAATGCCGGAGTCCCTTCATCATTATCTTTTTTAGCTAAATAAGTTTTGTATAATTCCCAGATGTTTTCGGGGCAGTTGCACGGGGGAAGCTGTTCACTATAATTTTTGGTCTGGTGCTGCAATAGAGCATGTCTTTTGACCAATCAGCAAAAGAGAGAAGAGGACCACATGACCAGCACATAGCCATCCTACGCCTATTTACACCTTGGCTGCTATGGAGATTTTTCTGCTGTGCTGAATAATATCTAAATCCATTGTTCATGACGAGCTCAGCTCGTCATGAGTGTACGAGAGGTGTACCTCATGACGAGCTGAGCTCGTCATGAGCATGGAAGGGGTTAATCAACAAGCCCATGTCCAGTAATCTTCTGATAGCTTTAGGCAGTAGCTTGGAGTATCCAAGTAGAGCAAGCATGGGATCAGGGTTTAATAATGTGTCTGTAATGTCTCCCAGTGCATATCCGTGCAAGGTGGAAAATACCAGCTGGGTCTGCACCGCAACGCTTGCATGCAGCCGAATCCCGCAGCCCATATCTTTGTAGCCTCTATGGGGTGTAGTTCACTCTATTGAGAAATTTAAAATGTCTTAGCCTATGTCGTCCGTTCAAGGAGATGCGCACTGTGCTCTCGCAACAATATATTCACTCCCATCATCTATTGTCATGCCCAAATCTGCCTGCCATGCTAATCTGGCCTTCGTGCAGTGCTTAATCCGATAGCCCTGACTTGCTTTATAAAGCCTGGAAATAATGTGAGAAGAATCACCATCTCATATCAAGCATGTGAAGGTGCCCACCTCCGGGGGCTCAGCTAAGTCACTGCCAAGGATCACCTGCAATGCTCACCTCATCCTATGGAATTGAAACCTATCAAGTGGAGTAACTTGTATTTCAGGCTTGACCACATCATTCCAATTTCTAACTATACCATCAGAGAACATGTCACCTATCGTTACGATATGCAATGTCTTCATAGCCCGGGTCACCCCCTATCGGCGCATATAGACAGCCAATGGCACCATTCCAATGTTGTGTGGGGGAGTACACAATAGCTCCCGCTTGCAATTTCAAAAGATGATGCCATGCGTGTACCGTCGTGTTAATGGAGAATTAGATAACATTCCGACAGTTCGGAGGTTTGAACAACAGTGCTGGCAACGGAAGTGGTGCAGCAACAACTGTCTCGATCTGTAAGTGTGGAGTGCCCGCCGGGCCAGCCATCCAGTAGCGTACATGTGCACATTGTGCCACCCTGTAATAGAGGTCCAACTCAGGAGCACCCAATCCTCCCATGTGATATGGAAGTATAAGAACATCCCACCTGACACGGGCATGTTTCACCTGCCCAGGAAAGTCTGATTAGTAATGATGTAAGCATTTTAAAGAAGGTACTAGGGAGGGCCATCGGAATGTTATCAAGGAAAAACAAAAAATGGGTTAGCACTACCATTTTCATAATCGTTACTCTGCCCGCTAATGACAGAGGTAACCGAATCCATCGCTCTACGTCATCTTCAAGTTTGCTATAGGCGACACCATAGTTCTCTTTGAACACAACTTCTGAATCTGTGTGTACCTTAATGCCCAGATATCTAACTGAATCTGTTGTTCATTGGAGCTGGAAAGCAGGAGTAAATGAAGCTGTGGAGGGGGTAAGCGGGAAAATGATCGCTTTGTCTAGATAACCTGTAAGCCAGACATGGCACCAAATTTGACTACCTTGCGTAAAACGGGGCAAATTCGATTCTGGGTCATGCATATATATTAGCGTATCATCAGCATACCTGGAAATATTCAGCTGATGTCCCGGAAAACGAATACCCAGATACCTGTGATATTCCCTCAGTGTGCAAGCTAGCGGCTCCTCAACTAGTGCATATAAAAGCGGGGAAAGCGGACACCCCTGTCGCGTGCCCCGGGAGATATACATTTTACCAGTCACACATTTTTATCCTAGCTGATGGTTTATTGTATAGTACACCCACCATTTGTAGGAAGATACCGCCCAGTCCAACTTCTAGTCAACACGTTAGACATGAACTTCCATTCGGCCGATTCGAACGCTTTCTTGATATCAAGGAAACGACACCCCGTCTTGTGTGTTGTATTGCGCCAAAGACCGTTCTCATGTTGTAATTTAAATGCCTATTCGGGACAAATCCGGCCTGCTCTGGTGCAACGAGTAACGGCACAAGGGGGGCAAGACGGTTTGCCAAAATCTTGGCATAGATTTTGGTATCTACGTTACGAAGCGATAGGGGGTGGTACAAGGAACACTCAGTGGGTGGTTTATCCAGTTTCAATATTGCTACTATGAGGGCCTCCCTCATTGAAGGCGGCACCTGACCGCTAAAACTCTTTTCCTCAAACAAAGTGCTTAGGTGGGGGGTAAGACCTCTTTAAACTCCTTGTAAAATGAGACAGTGAGGCCATCGACTCCAGGGGCGCTACCAGAATTCATCCCAATCAGTGCTGTATCGATTTCCTCACAATACAAAAGGGGATGATGGACGGAGCGTTTGAGCAAATCAAACACTCACCCCCAGTCAACTGATCTGGGTTTAATCCATCACCATTCGTTAGCTCACTCTGCCACCCCAGTTCAGACATGGCCATATGCAAATCAGTCTGACCCTGTGCCTCCTGGGAACAGTCCAGCCCGAACTGCCAAGCCATGTCTTCCCTAGACCGGAACCAAGCATCCTGGGACCGGTTTCGGATTCATAATCCTCATCAGCCAGGCTATCTTGAGTCCAGTGGCAAAGTGAGCAAGGGACTCACGTCTGAGCATACCCTGACAACTTAGGGCGAACAAAGTAATACAAAAGGGGATGATGGACGGAGCGTTTGAGCAAATCAAACACTCACCCCCAGTCAACTGATCTGGGTTTAATCCATCACCATTCTTTAGCTCACTCTGCCACCCCAGTTCAGACATGGCCATATGCAAATCAGTCTGACCCTGTGCCTCCTGGGAACAGTCCAGTCCGAACTGCCAAGCCATGTCTTCCCTAGACCGGAACCAAGCATCCTGGGACCGGTTTCGGATTCATAATCCTCATCAGCCAGGCTATCTTGAGTCCAGTGGCAAAGTGAGCAAGGGACTCACGTCGGAGCATACCCTGCCAACTTAGGGCGAACAAAGTAATACAAAAGGGGATGATGGACGGAGCGTTTGAGCAAATCAAACACTCACCCCCAGTCAACTGATCTGGGTTAAATCCATCACCATTCTTTAGCTCACTCTGCCACCCTAGTTCAGACATGGCCATATGCAAATCAGTCTGACCCTGTGCCTCATGGGAACAGTCCAGCCCGAACTGCCAAGCCATGTCTTCCCTAGACCGGAACCAAGCATCCTGGGACCGGTTTCAGATTCATAATCCTCATCAGCCAGGCTATCTTGAGTCCTGTGGCAAAGTGAGCAAGGGACTCACGTCTGAGCATACCCTGCCAACTTAGGGCGAACAAACAATACAAAAGGGGATGATGGACGGAGCGTTTGAGCAAATCAAATACTCACC
This sequence comes from Lissotriton helveticus, assembly GCF_964261635.1. Taxonomy (NCBI): domain Eukaryota; kingdom Metazoa; phylum Chordata; class Amphibia; order Caudata; family Salamandridae; genus Lissotriton; species Lissotriton helveticus. Next base: position 802,580,775 of record NC_136057.1, on the reverse strand, counting down.
CCCAGTCAACTGATCTGGGTTTATTCCATCACCATTCTTTAGCTCACTCTGCCACCCCAGTTCAGACATGGCCATATGCAAATCAGTCTGACCCTGTGCCTCATGGGAACAGTCCAGCCCGAACTGCCAAGCCATGTCTTCCCTAGACCGGAACCAAGCATCCTGGGTCCGGTTTCGGATTCATAATCCTCATCAGCCAGGCTATCTTGAGTCCAGTGGCAAAGTGAGCAAGGGACTCACGTCTGAGCATACCCTGCCAACTTAGGGCGAACAAAGCAATGCAAAAGGGGATGATGGACGGAGCGTTTGAGCAAATCAAACACTCACCCCCAGTCAACTGATCTGGGTTAGTGCTTAGGTGGGGGTAAGGACCTCTTTGAACTCCTTGTAAAATGAGACAGTGAGGCCATCGACTCCAGGGGCGCTACCAGAATTCATCTCAATCAGTGCTGTATCGATTTCCTCAGCATCAAGAGGACGCATGAGATACTCCCTATGAGCATTGATGAGCCAGGGAAGTTTGACATGAGCCAAATAATCCAGTATTTGGCATCTGTAGTCTCTGTCGCAGAGGCATAGAGTTGTGTGTAATACTGCTGAAATCTATAAGCTATAGCTATCGATTCCGTCAGAGGTTCACCCTGCTCATCATTTATCGCCCCCATCCCCGCCATCCCCCTTCATTTGCGTAGTAAAGATGCTAGAACAGAGCCAAGACGCTCACTCTCCCCATAGGTACGAGCTGTCACATATTTGCCCATATGTATAAGTTCTGAGTCAGCAGTCTCATGATAGTCTTTCAGGAGTTCCTTAAACTCCTCCGTCGGATGTTTGTTGGTGCCATTGAGGAGTCCCCGCTCCAAATCCTGCAACTTCCTCTCTAGGTCTGAGAGTAGCCCTTGGAGAGACCTGAGGACACCTGAGTGCTTAGCCATAGCTATCCCACTAATGTAAACCTTAAAGGTTTCCCATTCCATCAAATAAACTGACCCTATATTGAAGTCGAAAAAGGTATCAATTGCTTCCAATAGCTCAGCTTTAAAGACCGAATCCAGCAATGAGTATGGGGGGAATCACGACGTGAATGGGTGAATTCATATGAATGGGCAATCTAAGACTAGCGTTATTGGGGAGTGATCCGAGAAGGTGCAAGGAAGCACTGTACAGTCCTGAATTTTATCAAGCAAAGCCCCAGAGGCAAACCAGTAGTCGATTCTGGTGTGTATATTGTGATAGGGCGAATAATGTGTGAAACTCCCTTTAACTGGGGAACGTTTTCTCCAGACATCATATAGGTCAAGCCGCGTCATCAGATCCATTATCGCACATGAAGTGGCTTAAAGTGACCGGTCTAGGCCCTTTGACCTATCAAGCTGCAGGTCCAATATGCACTTGTAGTCACCACCCCAGAGTTGATCAGTCCACTCATGGCAACGAAGGGTGTCACACAAAGCAGCAAAGAACTGAGGGTTATCATAGTTTGGACCAAATACATTAACTAATATTAGATCAAGCCCCTTCCCACTGCACCAAGTGATAGTGACCTCCCATCTAAATCTGAAGCTATTGGGACTAATTGAAGACCCGCCTTCAGATTGACCCAGGTGATAACCCCTCATGCATGTGACGTGAACCCAGCAACATGTACATTCCCCTGTAGTCCTTTACTACTAAGCATGCGGCTACCAAGCGGTAAAGGTGATTCCTGTATAACAGGGATGTCTACAGCATGTCTATTTAAATAGGATAGGACCTTTCTCAGCTTCCGAAAATCGTTCAATCCCGGACATTCCAGGTTTTAACTTATATGCCTGTGTTTGTGCCATGTAGTAAAAATGTTTTGTTAAGCAGCAAGCAAATTTGTTTGAAGAATATCGCCCCACGTGCAAATGTCAAATATAAACAAGAAGCTGTGAAGTCAAAAAGCACAACCATATGATTTAAGCCCCAGATCAATCTCAGCACCCCCCCCACCCATTCCCTACCTACCCCAACCTTGCAATGGCGAGAACCCTCCAACCAACCCATACTGTCATAACGATTAATAAAGAGAAAAAATAACTGGAATAAAACCATAGACTCAAACAAATTCATAATGATATCAGGGGTGAAACGTAGGCAGAGGGTGCAGAGTCCCACAGCTCAAACTTTCTCAACAGGCAAAACGCCACCTCCGTCCATCATCTGCCAGATAGTTAGCATTATTTGGCAAATGCAGGCAATAAGTAAAAAAAAAAATAATAAGCTCAGCAATAATAAACAATTCACATGAAGATAAACCCCATCAGGACCTGAACAACATGAAACTTCTGCATGGCGGTCATCCAAGAGTCCGGAGCACAAGCCCCACCCTCCCCCAATCAAGGCAAACATTCTGAAACCCATAATATACTGCAAGCATTTCCAAACACCATTAAAATGGTAAATCTTAGCTGCATCACGGCGAGTTTGAGGTTTTAGTCCTGTTCATCAAGGTTTCCGCCTGACGCTCTCCGTGAGCTGGCGATGCAGCGTTAAGAGCCTTTTCTTTCGCCCAATCCTTCAAAGCATTCTGCAGAGACCGAGGGTCTGTGAAGATGTGAGACCTGCCCTGTCGGTTGACCTGAAGCCATGCCAGGTACAACATGGCGTAATCAAGACCAAGATCCCTTAGCTGATTCTTTAAAGGTTCAAATTGTCTGCGTGGCTCCTGCACGCGGGCCTTAAAGTCCGGGTAAAGAGAAATTATCGAAACCCCCATAATTTAAGGCTTCCGTATCGTGAGCCGCCTACAACGCTTCATTCCTATCCCTGTAATTTGGCAGCTTGGTGATGATTGGCCTAGGCGCCGCCCCAGGCGGAGGTTTCAGTCCCAGAGATTGGTGCGCTCTCTCTACCACAAACCTTGGGGAAAAAATGTCACGGCCAAGCAGTGTCATTAGCAACTGTTTGACAAAAAGTTCCATATTGTCAATATGCGTGGTTTCCGTCAGGCCAGTAATTCAGATGTTACTGCGGAGGGATTTCAAGATCCTCTGCCTTTTCTTGAAGCGTGAGCAGGAGTTTACCCATCTGTTTGTGTTCCGAGCTTATTTCCGTTTGGGCTCCTTCGACTTCAATAACCCTAGGTCCCGCCATATCCATCATTTCAACTTGTTTGTCCATTCGCTCTGTCATGCGATCCATACGATACTGTAGAGGTTAAACTCTTTTGCTTGGCAGACAGTATAACACGAATGTCCCCCTTTGCAGAGTCGGCCGCAGTGGACTGGGCATTAAGGTCATCATCCAGAGACTGTTCTCGAAGCCTGGACTTACGTTGCTCAAAATGAAAGAAATGCAGCAAGTCCAAAAGCATGACATGTGTTTTACACGTCAATCTATTGTGCTTGATGCATTTATTTTCCTAATATAGCACAGCTGCGGGCTGATTGTGGGCTATTGTGAATGCAAAAGTATTTCTGTTAATTGCAGCACCGTCATGCGCTGCAATTAACAGAAATATTTTCACAATGGCCCACAATCAGCCCACAGCCGCGCTCCTTTAAGAAAAGACATGCATCAAGTCCAAAAGAAAGACGTGTAAAGCACACTTCATGCTTTTGGACTTGCTGCATTTCTTCTCTTAAAGAAGTACGGTTGCGGGCTGATTGTGGGTAATTGTGAAAATATTTGTGTTAATTGCAGCTCATTTCCGTGCTGCAATTAACAAATATTTTCAGAAAGGCCCATAAATAGCCCCCAGCCATGCTTCATTAACAAGGAAATGCAGCAAGCACACCATCAACCCCATGCCCTCCTCCCATCTTCTGCACACCTTCCGCTGGCCCCCAACAATGACCCCCTCCCCCCACAAAAAGCACCAAATGTTCTTTTTGCCCAGGGTGCTGTCCCAGTTAATCCGATTTAGGGCCGGCCCAGGCTGGAACCATGGTCCTTTCCAAGTAAGGTAACTCAGTGGGCTAAAAAGCAGGTGCGTGTGCATGTGTTTTGTGGCGGGTGTAAGCCACTGGCATCTGCATCTGTGTGAATTGTTACCAGCAGAGATGTTTAAATAAATCGCAGGAGGTTTAACAGCAGTTTTACCTCCGACACCATAGATCGTACGCAATTTTCAAACAGACAAGTTTCTTTTATTGACTCTGCGCTTCTTCTTACTTCATTCCCTTTAACTCAATTTTCATATATATTAGGTATCATTACATCCAATACACAGTAATCTCAATAACACTTCATATCACAATTTTGAACAGCATATATACACACCATGACAATTACTGAACACCAAATGACAAATATTTACAATTTATATACATATTGTACTAAAAAAAAAATTCTGATTATCATGATATTACTCATAAAAGCATAGCCCTATTGTGTATAAGAATTCCTCAGGTTAGCGTACTACTTATTTGCCAGAATCAAGTTTTTCTGTATTAGCAATTCCTATTTGTCAGGTCCTGTTAGAGGTCAGAGGTTGTTCATTATTGTTATAGAGGTGGGCTAGGACATTCAAGCTCCTCTTGTTTATTTAAACGTTGTCCCTTATATTTGTTATTTTCTGATCCTCTAATGGTAATGCCAACGCATTTCGACCTCACATGTTCTGAACCTGTTATTTTATGTCAGGTCTTCTTCAGGGCAAGGCCTGGTTCTAGTAGGACAATTTTCAATTTCTGTGAAAATAGTAAAAGAATGGGTATTTTTAGTCTTCTATTCAAAAACTTTTCAAGTGTGCAAATAGGGTTAAATCATGTTTTACGTACCAACTTTTTTGGAAAGGGTGCTCTATGAGCGAGTTTTCTGTTGATAAAGAAGGATGAGGAAAACTGTAAGTTATCTTATATTAACTGATGAGTATCTCCAATCTAATAATCAGAAATTTTCTTTAATGTTCCTCTATTTCATTTTCATCAATCTTCTTCTGTGTGATGATTAATATCTCTAGAGAAAGAAAAGAAACAGCTTGATTTTGCCTCTTTTAAAGACTTGAAGGATGCTCTATTGTTGCTTACTTTATTCATTTACTTTTTACATGTGACTGCTTCTAAGGTCTCTCGATGTGAACTGAAACCACTTTGTTTTAATTATTTTTCCATATGTGCTGTTAGTACACAACGAGTTGCCCCATTTCTAGTCCTTTGTGAATCAATAGTGAGGAACGTGAGCACATAAGTTGTAATTACACCGTGCCTTTTAAACATTATTTGTGGAGCTGCACGTCAAAGTTCTAAATGCGCTTAATACCTGGGGATAAGTCTTCACGAGCTCTCAAATGCGGATGCTATTCTTCATATACTCGTCATTCGTGGCTCTGTTGGCGGCTGACGTCTTCCTGATGCGCCTAGTCAATGCGTTCCTTTTCTAACGTTTTATTTCTTGTTTTGGCGCCTGCGTGTTTCTCACGGTAGCCTCGCAGCATTTAATCGCAACGCGCTGTGTCACCTAGGCGATGTATTCCCTGTCTGAAATTCTAGGCCTTCTAGCGCATGCGTATTTGATTAGACTACGTTGTAGTTTCTTCTCGCAGTAACCTAGCAACTGTAGATGCATCGTTATATTTTTTGAGGGTTTTTTCGGTTACAATATTGTGCTTGTAAATCAGTGCATATACATTTGGAGGTGTTTTTTACCAATTATTATGCAGTGGGTTTTCTTAAAGCCGAATTTAGAAGTGTTGTCATATTTTTTATAGAATACTTATTCTATATCCGGATGTATTTTACTTGTAATGTTGTCGATTTGTGGCATTCTCTGCATTATTCTGCGTCTATGTCTTGAAGGTGCATTTGTTATCTAAAAATGTGTTTAATCAATTTACGCACATGTGTTTTGCTGTTCTCTTCAAATGTGCATATTCTCCTTATATTCACAGATAGTGTTCCTTTCAATCTCTTTGTTTTTCAGCGTCATATTTTCTTTGATGTTCTGATGAAAAGGTATTGCACGTGTGTTTTGCTGTTCTCTTCACATGTGCATATTCTCCTTATATTCACAGATAGTGTTCCTTCCAATCTCTTTGTTTTTCAGCGTTATATTTTCTTTGATGTTCTGATGAAAAGGTATCGCACTCAATTCTTATAAATGATGTATAAAACTAAAACAGTTCCTCATCTTTACTGCCTTGCTTTTATAGTGTGCCGTTGCTGATTATATATTTCCTTTAATGAGATGTCAGCCGCAGTTGGTAATTTCCGACATCTCATTTAGACCATTATTAGTTGTGTCCAGAAAGAGTATAAACTTCGCCTCTATTCTAGATAGAGCATTATCAATATCATTTCCAGTTATCTTTCTTAAAATTGTCCATCTCATCTCATTTGGACTGTGACTCTTTTCAATGCAATGAGAGACTAGTGGGCCATTCGGTGTTCTTCATTTAATTCTTGACCGATGTTGTGTAATCCGTTTCTTTATCGGTTGGCTGGTTTTCCCAATATATGCTTTTCCACATGGACATATGATGCTGTAAACCACGTTATGGGTATTGCAATTGGTGAATTCCTCATGTTTTATGTATTTTTTCTCATATGTGAATCTATTCCCTTCAATTGTGCTATCACAGGAGGTGCAGTTTCCACATTTCCGGGGGTCTTTAATCGGTGGAAGGGAAAGCATTGTTCGTAGTGAGATTTCTTGTGTCTTCATTTTTGTATTAGCCCGTACTACTCTGTCTCTAATGCTGTTATTTTTCTTTAAGGCAAAGATTGGAAGTTGGCTGGATAGCTCAACGCTCTTGACTGTACTCCAATTGTTTCTGACAATCTTCTGGACTTCATTGGTGATTCCTGCGAAGGTTGTTACACAAACGAGGGGGGCATTATCCTTCTTTATTCTTGGTGTTAGTAAAGACTCTCGCGGGATGTACCAGGCCCTTTTCATCGCCTTTTTTAACAACTTTTTTGGGTAATTTCTTTCCATTAGTTTCCTGAAAAGTGCTGTTGCATTCTCAAAGTAATTGTTTTTCTTCGAGCAATTGCGTCTAATTTGCAAAAACTGGCTTAGCGGGAGGTTTTCCCGTAGATTACATTGATGGAAACTTCCAAAATGCAATAATGTGTTCCTGTCTGTTTTTTTAGTGTATAATGTCGTAATATAGGCGTCCTTCCTCATGTCTGATCATTAGATCTGGGAAATTCATCTCCTTTTTGCCCTGGTTCAGAGTGAACTCAATGTCTCTGTTCCTGTTATTCAGCCATTCTACAAAATCAGCAAGCTGCTCTTTGTTTCCTCTCCATAGCATAAATATGTCATCAATATAACGATACCACATTTTAATGTGGCCATCGTAGAGGTTGTTGTTATAGACCCACTTCTCTTCGTATAATGCCATAAACATTATGGCCATCTCTGGAGCAAAAGGACACCCCATTGCGGTGCCCTTTGTCTGCACAAATTGTTGGTGTTGAAGTAGAAGAAATTATTTCTCAGATATAACTCTGCTAGTTTTAAGAGATAATCTATGGGGACATTATGAGGGCGGGTTCTTTTTTCTACGAAAATACTTAGTGCTTCTAATTCGGCTTCTTGGGGAATATTGGAGTATAAACTCACAATATCGAGGGTCACTAAGATTTCGTTCTCTTCTTCAAATGGTTGATCTTCCAGAAGGACAATTGCCTGCATAGTGTCTCTTATGTAGCTGGCTGCATCTTTGACAAGGGGCTTCAGGAACTTGTCAATGTATTTAGCAGGTTGTTCTAGCAGTGAATTCACTCCGGAGATTATAGGTCGTCTGGGCGGGTTTTCCTGATCTTTGTGCATATTTGGCAAGATGTTCATCAGTGTACATCATGAGCGGTCGCGAGCATACGCGACCACTCGCATTGAGAAACCTGACCTCCCCGCATTGAGAATCTCGCCGGGAGGTTTATTTTCCACGCTCGCGATCGGCAACTAGATGTTGCTGATCGCGAACGAGGAAAAAAGTCTTCCTGTGATGTCATTTTGCTCGCTCGTGGGCGGCAACTTGACGTTGAGGACCACGAGCAAGCAAAAAATAACCGCTACGCTATGCGTGTTTGCACTGTGCTACGTGCAATTTGCGTAGTGCGAAGTAGCGCAAACTTCGCAAACTACGCGAGTGTAGCGTAGTACTTCACCCAGGGTTAGAGATGACATCAATATAGCCAACCCAGATGTCTAAAAATTGATTCTAGTAGCCATAGATGAAATAGCCCCCTGGACCACCCACAACACTCAGAGGCCACAGAACTCTGCACCCTGGTTCAATGAAACTCTGACGGTAGCCAAAACAATGTGTAAACATCTTGAGTGCAAGAGGAGGAAGGGCTACTTCCCCATGAGTAAAACTATCTATAAGAATTAGCTTAAACACTATCATGCACTCATTAGGAAAATACACTGCATATTTTACACAGATATAATGAAGCAAGTCAACAACTCATCTGAAGTAGTACTTAAATCCTTGTCCCCACTTGACCACACTATGGCCCCCTCACCTACTTCATTGGAGAACTGCAATAATATCGCAGACTTCTTTGCATCTAAAATTGCAAAGATCTATAACAGATTCACATCAGAAGCATGTAGTGTTATCAGTCTTGACAACTACTACAACACTTCTTTTGAGGGGATTATTCTCTCTGGATTAAAAAATCCTGAGCTGGATGATCTTATTTGTCTGGCCATGAGCATCAAATCTGGATCTCCCACTGGATCCAGCCTCACCTAAAATGCTTATGCAAGGAATGGACGCTATTCTGCCCTATGTCCAACAACTCACAGATATGTCCTTTTGCTGCGGCGAAGTTCCACTGAAGTGATAACAAGCAATCATTCTCCCTCTGAAAAAAAAAACCTTCTGTTACCCTGGTCTTCTAGACAACTTACGTCCAATTCCGCTCTTGCCTTTCTTCATCAAAATTGCTGATAAAGTGGTGAACACCTAACTGGTGAACCAGATTAATCTCAACAATTTATTTCATCCCTCTCAATTTTGCTTCAGAGTTTCCCACTCCACAGAAACAGCTATACTTCTCGCAACTGAGATCTTGCGGACAATCGCAGATGAAGGCCATACTGCTGCACTGGTCCTGCTGACATAAGTGCAGCTTTCGACACTGTATCCCATAACTTGCTCCTGAAAAGACTAAGGCTTTGTGGGATTGGGGGCTCAACTCTTCGCTCGTTGACCTCCTTTCTCCTTTCCCACAGCTTTCAAGTCACTCAACATCTGCACACATCCAAAAGTATTCCACTCATGCATGGGGTCCTGCAGGGCTGAATACTGAGCCCCACTCTCTGCAATCTTTATATGGGCCCCCTTGCAGAAATTGTGTGAAAATACAAAGTAACCATCGTATCTTACATGGATGATTCGCAATTGATCGTCACCTTATCCCAGGACACAGAGACAGCTGCCAATCAGTTCTCCTCTTGTTTAGGCTAGCTTGCCTCATGGATGTCCAACAATTGCCTTAAATTGAATGGCAATAAGACTGAAGTATTGATCATGAGGAAAGTCCCCTCAATCTGGTCTTTGGCTTGGTGGCCCCAGACCTAGGGGCCAACCCCTACCCCCAAAGAAGAAACCAAAAACCTCGGGCCTGGTTTGATCCAAAACGTTCCTTTGAGAACCAAATCAGGAAGGTAGCTGGAAAATGCTTCAGGACTCTTAAAGTCTTAGAAAAATCCTTGACCAATACCTCTCATGGCCAGAAAAACTCTTGTACATGCTCTACACACATCTGAGATTGACTACAGCAATATACTTTATCTAGGAGGCAATTAAAAAGTCTAAAAAAACTTCAACGCATCCAGAATGCTGCCACCTGTCTGGTCCTGAATCCGCCCAGAAGATCATCCTCCTCCAGAGCTCTGGACACCCTCCAATGGCTGCCAAGGTAAAAAAGGATCATCTATAAAGCTATGTGCTATTGCCACAGATTTCTGTGGAGGAGAGGTCCAAGCTATATCCACCCCATGTTAACCTCATATATTCCTGTATGCAATCTGAGATCGACGGGAGCCCACCTGGTCAAAGTGCCCACATTCCAAATGGCCAGGATGGGAGCACTATCCTCAGGTTATCTGGCAGCTAAAAAGTGGAACACTCACTAGCTGATCCTGAGAGCTGAACTCACTTTCGTAAAGAGCTAAAAACCTGGTTATATTACCCCTATTCCTAGATTCTCCTTATGCCTTCCTGTATTTCTCCTCCCTTAGGTGCTATGCTATGTCTGCTTTCCTTCTGGGGTGTCTGGATCCTAGCACGGGAACCCACCATTGGATGTAATCAGGCGCTTTACAAATGGAATTATATATTAACATATTTGCTCACAAATTACTCTGTCTATTTATAACCTGGGTCTGCTTCTTTAATGTACTTATTGCTGGAAGACGACTGTAGCCCTACTCTATGATGCCTACAAGCTCTTGTGAAGTATAACAAGGTCTGGGAATCAGTTTCTGTGACCGCCTTTTTCTGAATATCTCTTTATATACTTTTCTTTACTGAACTGCTTGAGCTGTTACTCTCCTCTCTGATGTATGGGCCGGATTTATTCTTTCAAATCCTTACGCAGCGTTCAACTCATTAGAGCAAGATGGCCAGCGATTTGCATACATCCTTCAAACCATCTTCTTCAGACACACAACCAAAAAGAGCAAAGAATTACCCTCCTTCTCCTATTTTATCATTCCAGAATCCTGTCTTATATTTTATCTGAGATGGGGTACATGGACTTCAACCATTTATGTGTATAACTAATGAAAAATTGCAACAAATTGACAATCAATGGATTGTTATGGAGGGGAAGATGTCGGAGTTGGAACAACATGTGGGTGATCTTCAACCTATAACTAACAAGATACCTATGTTTGAACAAGAAATTCAGAAGCTCAAACTGCACACCTAAGACCTTGAAAATTGAAATAGACAGAACAGTCTTCACCTCTATGGTCTTCCTGAGAACATTGAGGGCTTTGACCTTCTTGAAGAAATTTCTTCCGGATCTCCTGGCTGTTCAGTCTACACTGCCTCTTAACATTCATTGCGCACATCATTTGGGCTTTCATCAACTTCATTCAGATAAGCCACGTGGCATCATAATGCTCTTTTTGGAATTCACTGACCTGATGTGTCTTGAAGGCTGCTAAAGTAAAACCCTGTCTTATTTGGTCTGGCCATAACCTTTTTATCTCACAGGATGTTTCCAATGCAACCAATACCCGTCGAAAATAATGTTTAGCTCTTCGTCCCCAGATGATACATTTGAACATTCAATGTGGCAATCTCCATCCCTGCCCCTGTAAGATCACCCATGAAGGCACCTCACTTTCTTTCAATGACCTGGCTAAACGGAAAACCTTTCTGCAAAGTATTACAAATTACAATATGGAGACTAATGCTTGATATTTTCAAATATGCTTAATTTTTTCAACAGATTTTTTTGACTTCTCCTCCAATTCTATACTTCTTTATGTCTGTGACTAATTTCCTCTTTCTTTTGTTTTCTTGTATCTTATTTTGTATGTTACTAATACTCTTAATTGTATGCATGGATATGTCTTACTTTACCCCTTTGTCTATGTTTCCTTTTAGTCTGAGGTTACTTGTAAAACTTTTTAGTTTTCTTCTCTGCTGCCGTTCTTGTTTTCGGCGTAAACATGCCCTTCGCTTACCTTTTAAACTTCTCAATTCAGATCCGGATTTGTATCGTTGATCTGTCTTTCATTTCTCTTTTTCTTATTTCTTTCTCCTCACCACTCTCTTCCTCTTATTTGACTTTTTTCCTTTTTGTCTCCCCCTCTTACTATTCTTGTACATACATTTGTTTCTTCCTCTCATAACTATCTACATATAATACTTCATGGTTGATACATTGTATCTTTTTTATTGCTTTTGCAGCCCATTGTGCCTGTTCTCGTATATTTTCCCTTACCCCGTAACATGTTTCATGGAATGTCCATGGTCTGGGCCATCCCATCAAGCATTAAAAGGTAGTTTCCCATGTATCTAAACTTAATACACTTGTTGCTTTTTACAGGACAGATCTCCACACCGGTTACAGACAACAGGTCCAGTCCTCTTCTGTTTTTTTATAGTCCCAGAGAGTGTTCTGATAAGCTGTGGATGAGGTGCCACGCTGGTATATACACTTGCCAGAAGATAGGTGCTGACTTCTGACCATTATCTAAACAGTGAGAAAAAAGTTACCAAGGTCAAACCCTTTCCACTTTTGCAGCACATTCTTTTTTCAGACCGAAAACTATCCCACAGTGCACTATTTACAGTAAACTGCAAATTACGAAACCTCTGTGCCTTTGGAGGTGACTAGTGTCCCAGCCAGGTGTTAGACTAAGGGAATTAGCAGTCCGCACCACATTAACCCTTCAAAACCAGTTCTGCGACCAGCTCACCTTCCCACTGGGTTGGTGTCAGGCTTGCTACAGCTGGCCCAGGAAGCAAAGGTTTTTCTTACTCAAGTCTCCCTTTATGCTTAATTATGAATGGGTAGACCTCACTCTGGTCCCTTTTAAAGTAGGGAAGTTCCTGAACCCTATGCAGCTGAGCCACATATTTCACACCAAGGTCTACATGCAAAAAGTCTAAGCCACTGCTTCTGCTTCTAGAGTGGTTTTCTCACCTCATTAAAATAAGTATTGATTGGCAGGCTAATGCTAATTAGCCTACTGGACTCTGTCAAAATCAAACTTTTTAGAAGGTAATTTTGCTAAATACTTATTAAAAATCCAAATTTACAATTTAATTAGATCTAATAACTATTAAAAGCAGTGGTTGAATAATATCTGTAGCATTAAAAGCAATTAATAGCAATTTGATTGCACTGTAGTTTTCCTCAAAGGATCAGCTTCAACCCTGTAAAGTGAAAATAGCTTTTGATGGCTAGTCACTGTAGGAACATAACATTCTTACACGTTCCACTTTTAAATACCAGTCACCCTTACCTTGTAGGCTACAAGGAAGTAGCGTTCATTTGTGTCAAAATTAAATTTTCTGATTCACCTGCTGGTTTAAAAGCTGCAGCAGTCATTCCGCAGAGGTAAGTCTGAAGCCATGTTCTCTTTATCAGCCTCATGGATGGCACAAAATATGCTGAAGTCCACAGGTCATATTTAACATTCGTTCCTATTAGTGTATTTTTCAGCACCATATACAAGTGGCCTTACTGGAAAGTTTAGCTTGCCAATTAGAGATTAGCACATTTGATCATGATTAAAGGTGAGAGTTTATACACTGGAGAGGGGACAGAAGGGCCCTAGGTTGCAGAGTCAAAAACAGCAATAGCGGTCAGCAATAAAATGTGGGTGGCCACAAACGAAGAGTTAGTGGCACCTGAAGGACTCAGCATGTGCACAGCCACATCACCGCTACACTTGGCATTGTGTGCATTGTTATTGATAGGTGACTTGCCTTCTTTACACATACTGGTTCCCACCTCTCCCAACATTCAGCTATTGTGTTGCCATGCCGTTTTCGGAAGGTCCGCTGTCCTGTTCTGCGGTGCCTCACTGGTAGTAGAGGGAGTGGTCCGGGGGGAGGCCCTAGGGGTGGTGGTGTGGTGGGTGTTGTGGCCTTCTAGGGTGTTGGAGCTACATGATCAGGAGCTCCATGACATGTGTTGGTCTTCAGATGTGGCTCTGGGCTGGGCTCCCTTTCATACTGTAGGTAGTCATCCTTCTTTACACCAGTAAAAGGCAGATGTTAAATTCTTATTGCTAACGCAGCTTATCACCTGTTTTTGGATTGCATCAGAGATTTGGGTGGCCGATGAAAATATCGGGAAGTTTTTTTTTTTCACTCTGCATATCATGGGATGATAATTCTTTCACCACTTTTACTGCGCTAAAGTGCGGATAACTTGGCAATGAGTCCTTGAGAATACGCTACATCATTTTTTTTTCATCCAGATTCGTGCACCAAGCTCCTTAAAAAAAAATAGCAATCATTTTTGGGCCCTGGGACTTTAAGTGGAATCCCCTGAGCAGGCCTAGGGGGTCAGGATGTTTGTACCCTGTCCACTTTTCTTGTTTTTTCCTCTTTTTTCTTGTGATTCGCATGTAGCTACAACAAAGTCCTAAGAAGGGCTTGTTTTAGAGTCACCCTATAACCCAACAGTGGGGGCTTATCGCTCAGTTATCGGCACTTTAGCGCAGTACAAGTGGCAAAAAATTATCACTCCATTATCAAGTTTGTGCACACTGCCACATGCCACATGACCCACAGGCTGATGGTGCCAACACAGCAGACAATCAAAATACATACGCAGACAAAGCTTCTGGCTGTGCTGCACTGTTGGCCTCTGGTACCTTCCAAATAACAACTGCGAGAGTCAGAGGAGTCTCACAGCCAGCCCTATTAAACTTCCTCACACGTCTTAGATGCATGTCTACAAAAGCAACGTAGGGCCCCTGTATCCGCACCACTCGCTCATCCCAATTTGCAGTATTGTTGCACAAAAAACCCCAACCCCAGCTATTGCTTGTCTTCTCTGTGCTCCATATCAAAGATTGTAGTCTCTGGGGGTGCACCAGGTCATGAAGTCTAGTAGTCAACAGTAGTGGAAACTTTATTGGAAAAACATAAATTAACATCACAAAAACAAGTGACATTTGCAACTGGGAACATCAACTTGTGGATCAAAATAACTGTAGATAGTCCTGGGAATCTCAAAACTCCGTATTCAGAAACCTGTTGGATAAATGAAGACAATGGTCAAACGTTAGTATGGTCACAAACTTAATATGGTAAAATGTATTGCACTTGGACAAACCGTAATGCTTACTGGTATGATCAATCCTGCACAAAATGACCGTAATAGAAGTTTGTGTGATCGTAACCTTCGTAGGAAAGAAAAGGAACATTACAACCACATGAACTTCTGTTACTGTCTCATTATGCAGGATTTATCATACATGTAAGCATCACGGTTTGTTTGAGCTTGATACACCTGCATGTTCACTTCACCCACACTGCGCAGGAACAGCTGGAGATTAAGCAAGGGAACCATGCCATAGCAGGCTTCCTGAACGTGGTGGGGGCAATTGACGTCACACATGTACTACTTGTGCCCCCTGGCGACACTGCACACAATCACCGCAACAGAAACCACACGCATTCCAACAATGAGCAGGCAAAACTGGACCATTGGGGCCTGTACACTAATGCTGTTACAAACTTCTCAGGCAGTGTGCTGTTGTGTACCATTTTAGGACCCTATTGTAATTTTCTAAACATGGGCGTAAAATCCGTTCCGCTCGCGGAATTTGCGGATTTTCGGCAAATTTGCAATCTGCGAATTCTCACGAATTTGACAAATTCGCAAATTCGCACGCAGCGGATTTTTTTGCTTGGTCGCGCTTGACACATACAATATTGCGGCGCGCGGCGTTCACTTACCGTCATTCAGCGTTTGAAGAGTTGTTTTTCTCCATGTTTGCGTGTGCTGCGCCATTTTGGATCTTGCTGCGTGATCCCGCGGGAGTTTGTCGACCGCGATTACGTCATCGCGGCCCGCCACCTTGCACAGCGAGAGTTTGTCAACGCGAGTACATCATAAAGGCCCGTGATCACGCATCGCGGGAGTAAACAATTGCGAACACGTAGATGCGGCGGGCAGCAACAATCTCGCGCTCGCGAAATTGCAAAATTTGCAATTCTGCACAAGAAATCCACCAGCAGGCAGCATAAACCTTCTGAAAATTATGATTTTTATCAGAATAACTCCTCAGGTTGACATTTGCCTGCACTTTTTTTTGCAAGGAGTCCATTTTGGGGGTGGGGGGAGGAAGGAAGTGCCCCACAGTCTCCAACTTCCTGTTCCTGTCCAGCAGGCTCCTCCTAGTGCTTTGTTCATGTCCTGGTCACATTGATTTGGATCTTGACCTGGAAGGATTACTTTTGTGGATGCTGCTGCATATTTGGTGCATGGACTGAGTCTTTCTGTGGGGTCTCTTTAATGTAAACATCATGGAGGGCATGGATGGCATTGGATTGTGGTGATTTTTGTGTGTTTTTTGATTTTTTGGCTGTTGTTGGGGCCTTTTGCCCAGGGGTACTCAGTGGTGCATGGACTGAGTCTTTCTGTGGGGTCTCTTTAATGTAAACATCATGGAGGGCATGGATGGCATTGGATTGTGGTGATTTTTGTGTGTGTTTCGACTTTTTGGGGTGGGGTGGGGTGGGGGCCTGTCCATGTGGGTGGGGGCCATTTTGAGGCCTGGTCCAGGCAGGGCCTGGCCATGTGGGTGGGGGTCTAGGGGCCATTTTGAACTCAGGCAGTGTGCTTTGTTGTGCCATAGGCCTGCACCCAGTCTGCCATGCTTTCATCCATTATGCCCAGGGGTACTCAGTGGTGCATGGACCGAGTCTTTCTATGGGGTGTCTTGAATTTCAACATGATTGAGGGCATGGATGGCATTGGATTGTGGTGATTTTTGTGTGTTTTTCGATTTTTTGGCTATTGTTGGGGCCTTTTGCCCAGGGGTACTCAGTGGTGCATGTACTGAGTCTTTCTGTGGGGTCTCTTTAATGTAAACATCATGGAGGGCATGGATGGCATTGGATTGTGGTGATTTTTGTGTGTTTTTTTTAATTTTTTTGGGGTGTTGATGGGGCATGGCCATGTGGGTCGGGGCCATTTTGAGGACTGGTACAGGCAGGGCCTGGCCATGTGGTAGGGGTTAAGGGGCCATTTTGATTCCAGGCAATGTGCTTTGTTGTGCCATAGGCCTGCACCCAGTCTGCCATGCTTTCATCCATTATGCCCAGGGGTACTCTGTCAGTGGTGCATTTTATTGGTCTTTCCATTTTGGGGGGGTGGGTATAATAAAAATGCTTACTTGCAAACTATTAATTGAAGTGCTACATATGCAACATTTATTTAACTGATGTTCCTCTGGCTTCGTTTGCTTTTAGGTGCAGAAAGACGAATCATCAGCCTCATCGTTCCTCATCAGTGCCAGGAAAAAGTCCTGCTGCGGTGTGTGCAGCACAATGTCACGCGTGGCCACAGACAACTCTGCAACTTGTGCAACTGCGGCCTCCTGTTCTGACATCTGAAGAAGATGGCCCCAAAAAAGTTGCCCGTAGCTCCTCTAGCAAGAAAGTTGTCAGTAAGGAGCAGAAGAAGCAAGTGGCGCCACTTACCAAGGAGACTGGTGTGACGACCGCCACATTTTTGGGGAAAAAAAAGTACGCCTGCAGCAGCAGCGGGGTCTGCTGGGGACCAAGCTGGGAGCAGCACCTCCGCTCCATTGGGCTCAGTGCCACCACCACCACGCCAACTTAGGTCCAAGCCCTTGAGTGCTGCAGAGGCAGCCAGTATAGTTGTTCAATCGCCATCGACCAGTGATGTTGGCTCATCGCAAGAAAGTAGCAGCATCCCTCAATCAACACAGGTTGTTGTAACTCATCTGACGAGTGTTCAACAACCACAGCCGCAACAAAAACCACATGTGCAAGTTCAAGCCCAAGTACATGTGAAAGGAGAGGCGGCGCAAGGAGAGGCGCAAGCAGAGGTGCATGGAGCGGCACAAGTGCCGACAATAGTTGTTCCTCCCGAAGTAGGGGCACATCAGGAAATCGACATTCGAGCCGAGGTATCATCTGAGGAAGCCACTCCTCCTGATGATTCATTGTCTTCCAGATCCCCAGCAAGGAAAAGATCAAGGATGGTGTCTACATCTTCTTCAAGCCCCCTTCCTTCTGATGATATGGATGAAAATTGGGAACAGCCAGTGCTGTCTGAGAGTGAGGCACACCATGATCTGACAAAGGTAGCTAAGCATAAAAGGAAGGTCCCCGAAAGTCTCATAGTTATGGAGTGTGATGATGACGCTGAACAAGAAGTGGCGTATAATCCTGCTGATGAAGACTCTCACGACGACGACGCAGTCATCATAGACGTCACTCCAGCCTCAGCGGGCATGCAGCAAACAGACATTTGTACCCTATCCCGAAATGCTGCTGAGCGTAATGTTGGCGACGTGTCAATGGGACCACCACCAATGCAGTTAACTAGTACACCACCACCTACAGCTTCCATATTTTCTCGCCAGAAGGGACCACCATCCACCTCGACCTCCATTTCCTCAATTAGTGGTGCTGTAAGTGCACAACGTAGTAAATTTCAGCAACACAGATCCTCCACTTCATCTGGCATTAGCATTCCCAGTATCGCCTCCTCCGCCCCCCACAGACATTTGAAGTCCGCAGTTTGGGACTTATTTACTGTTAGCCCAACAAGGGAAAACATGGCCATTTGTACCATTTGTAAGGTTCGAGTTAGTCGTGGTAAGCTTGGTACCAACTATGGTACCGGAGGCCAGAGAGGCCATCTTGAAAGACAGTACACTGTCAAATGGCATGCGCACCTAAGGGAGATCAAGGCAGCCCGAATTGCAAGTCAACAAATTGTATCCGTTGATGTTTCATCTGATGATGACGAGGAGGAAGAAGCATCAAACATTTCTTCAGTTACACCCAGTACCCCTGTCAGCAGCACAACCCCTGCAAGATATATGAGCCACACTAAGAATGTGGGAGAGAGTGAGACACCAATGCGAAAAAGTTAATCATCATCACTGAGCGTAAATAGGTCGAAGAAGTCATCATCATCCCGTAAAATGGTCCAGCCCACCATTAGAAGCATGTTGTTTTCAGATGCGCCATTTGAACGCAACCACCCAATGGCGCGTCTGTATAACACTAAGCTGGCTAAAATGCTAGCGCTGGACCTTCCCCCTTTTTCTTTTGTGGAAAGGGTGGGTTTTCTTGAAATGGTGGCAACGCTCTGCCCTAAATGGAAGGTTCCTAGCCGGTTCTATTTTGCCAGAGTTGCGGTTCCAGCACTACATGAAGATGTGCTGGAGGTGACAATCTCTTTGTTTTTCAGCGTTATATTTTCTTTGATGTTCTGATGAAAAGGTATCGCACTCAATTCTTATAAATGATGTATAAAACTAAAACAGTTCCTCATATCTTTACTGCCTTGCTTTTATAGTGTGCCGTTGCTGATTATATATTTCCTTTAATGAGATGTCAGCCGCAGTTGGTAATTTCCGACATCTCATTTAGACCATTATTAGTTGTGTCCAGAAAGAGTATAAACTTCGCCTCTATTCTAGATAGAGCATTATCAATATCATTTCCAGTTATCTTTCTTAAAATTGTCCATCTCATCTCATTTGGACTGTGACTCTTTTCAATGCAATGAGAGACTAGTGGGCCATTCGGTGTTCTTCATTTAATTCTTGACCGATGTTGTGTAATCCGTTTCTTTATCGGTTGGCTGGTTTTCCCAATATATGCTTTTCCACATGGACATATGATGCTGTAAACCACGTTATGGGTATTGCAATTGGTGAATTCCTCATGTTTTATGTATTTTTTCTCATATGTGAATCTATTCCCTTCAATTGTGCTATCACAGGAGGTGCAGTTTCCACATTTCCGGGGGTCTTTAATCGGTGGAAGGGAAAGCATTGTTCGTAGTGAGATTTCTTGTGTCTTCATTTTTGTATTAGCCCGTACTACTCTGTCTCTAATGCTGTTATTTTTCTTTAAGGCAAAGATTGGAAGTTGGCTGGATAGCTCAACGCTCTTGACTGTACTCCAATTGTTTCTGACAATCTTCTGGACTTCATTGGTGATTCCTGCGAAGGTTGTTACACAAACGAGGGGGGCATTATCCTTCTTTATTCTTGGTGTTAGTAAAGACTCTCGCGGGATGTACCAGGCCCTTTTCATCGCCTTTTTTAACAACTTTTTTGGGTAATTTCTTTCCATTAGTTTCCTGAAAAGTGCTGTTGCATTCTCAAAGTAATTGTTTTTCTTCGAGCAATTGCGTCTAATTTGCAAAAACTGGCTTAGCGGGAGGTTTTCCCGTAGATTACATTGATGGAAACTTCCAAAATGCAATAATGTGTTCCTGTCTGTTTTTTTAGTGTATAATGTCGTAATATAGGCGTCCTTCCTCATGTCTGATCATTAGATCTGGGAAATTCATCTCCTTTTTGCCCTGGTTCAGAGTGAACTCAATGTCTCTGTTCCTGTTATTCAGCCATTCTACAAAATCAGCAAGCTGCTCTTTGTTTCCTCTCCATAGCATAAATATGTCATCAATATAACGATACCACATACCATCGTAGAGGTTGTTGTTATAGACCCACTTCTCTTCGTATAATGCCATAAACATTATGGCCATCTCTGGAGCAAAAGGACACCCCATTGCGGTGCCCTTTGTCTGCACAAATTGTTGGTGTTGAAGTAGAAGAAATTATTTCTCAGATATAACTCTGCTAGTTTTAAGAGATAATCTATGGGGACATTATGAGGGCGGGTTCTTTTTTCTACGAAAATACTTAGTGCTTCTAATTCGGCTTCTTGGGGAATATTGGAGTATAAACTCACAATATCGAGGGTCACTAAGATTTCGTTCTCTTCTTCAAATGGTTGATCTTCCAGAAGGACAATTGCCTGCATAGTGTCTCTTATGTAGCTGGCTGCATCTTTGACAAGGGGCTTCAGGAACTTGTCAATGTATTTAGCAGGTTGTTCTAGCAGTGAATTCACTCCGGAGATTATAGGTCGTCTGGGCGGGTTTTCCTGATCTTTGTGCATATTTGGCAAGATGTTCATCAGTGTACATCATGAGCGGTCGCGAGCATACGCGACCACTCGCATTGAGAAACCTGACCTCCCCGCATTGAGAATCTCGCCGGGAGGTTTATTTTCCACGCTCGCGATCGGCAACTAGATGTTGCTGATCGCGAACGAGGAAAAAAGTCTTCCTGTGATGTCATTTTGCTCGCTCGTGGGCGGCAACTTGACGTTGAGGACCACGAGCAAGCAAAAAATAACCGCTACGCTATGCGTGTTTGCACTGTGCTACGTGCAATTTGCGTAGTGCGAAGTAGCGCAAACTTCGCAAACTACGCGAGTGTAGCGTAGTACTTCACCCAGGGTTAGAGATGACATCAATATAGCCAACCCAGATGTCTAAAAATTGATTCTAGTAGCCATAGATGAAATAGCCCCCTGGACCACCCACAACACTCAGAGGCCACAGAACTCTGCACCCTGGTTCAATGAAACTCTGACGGTAGCCAAAACAATGTGTAAACATCTTGAGTGCAAGAGGAGGAAGGGCTACTTCCCCATGAGTAAAACTATCTATAAGAATTAGCTTAAACACTATCATGCACTCATTAGGAAAATACACTGCATATTTTACACAGATATAATGAAGCAAGTCAACAACTCATCTGAAGTAGTACTTAAATCCTTGTCCCCACTTGACCACACTATGGCCCCCTCACCTACTTCATTGGAGAACTGCAATAATATCGCAGACTTCTTTGCATCTAAAATTGCAAAGATCTATAACCGATTCACATCAGAAGCATGTAGTGTTATCAGTCTTGACAACTACTACAACACTTCTTTTGAGGGGATTATTCTCTCTGGATTAAAAAATCCTGAGCTGGATGATCTTATTTGTCTGGCCATGAGCATCAAATCTGGATCTCCCACTGGATCCAGCCTCACCTAAAATGCTTATGCAAGGAATGGACGCTATTCTGCCCTATGTCCAACAACTCACAGATATGTCCTTTTGCTGCGGCGAAGTTCCACTGAAGTGATAACAAGCAATCATTCTCCCTCTGAAAAAAAAAACCTTCTGTTACCCTGGTCTTCTAGACAACTTACGTCCAATTCCGCTCTTGCCTTTCTTCATCAAAATTGCTGATAAAGTGGTGAACACCTAACTGGTGAACCAGATTAATCTCAACAATTTATTTCATCCCTCTCAATTTTGCTTCAGAGTTTCCCACTCCACAGAAACAGCTATACTTCTCGCAACTGAGATCTTGCGGACAATCGCAGATGAAGGCCATACTGCTGCACTGGTCCTGCTGACATAAGTGCAGCTTTCGACACTGTATCCCATAACTTGCTCCTGAAAAGACTAAGGCTTTGTGGGATTGGGGGCTCAACTCTTCGCTCGTTGACCTCCTTTCTCCTTTCCCACAGCTTTCAAGTCACTCAACATCTGCACACATCCAAAAGTATTCCACTCATGCAAGGGGTCCTGCAGGGCTGAATACTGAGCCCCACTCTCTGCAATCTTTATATGGGCCCCCTTGCAGAAATTGTGTGAAAATACAAAGTAACCATCGTATCTTACATGGATGATTCGCAATTGATCGTCACCTTATCCCAGGACACAGAGACAGCTGCCAATCAGTTCTCCTCTTGTTTAGGCTAGCTTGCCTCATGGATGTCCAACAATTGCCTTAAATTGAATGGCAATAAGACTGAAGTATTGATCATGAGGAAAGTCCCCTCAATCTGGTCTTTGGCTTGGTGGCCCCAGACCTAGGGGCCAACCCCTACCCCCAAAGAAGAAACCAAAAACCTCGGGCCTGGTTTGATCCAAAACGTTCCTTTGAGAACCAAATCAGGAAGGTAGCTGGAAAATGCTTCAGGACTCTTAAAGTCTTAGAAAAATCCTTGACCAATACCTCTCATGGCCAGAAAAACTCTTGTACATGCTCTACACACATCTGAGATTGACTACAGCAATATACTTTATCTAGGAGGCAATTAAAAAGTCTAAAAAAACTTCAACGCATCCAGAATGCTGCCACCTGTCTGGTCCTGAATCCTCCCAGAAGATCATCCTCCTCCAGAGCTCTGGACACCCTCCAATGGCTGCCAAGGTAAAAAAGGATCATCTATAAAGCTATGTGCTATTGCCACAGATTTCTGTGGAGGAGAGGTCCAAGCTATATCCACCCCATGTTAACCTCATATATTCCTGTATGCAATCTGAGATCGACGGGAGCCCACCTGGTCAAAGTGCCCACATTCCAAATGGCCAGGATGGGAGCACTATCCTCAGGTTATCTGGCAGCTAAAAAGTGGAACACTCACTAGCTGATCCTGAGAGCTGAACTCACTTTCGTAAAGAGCTAAAAACCTGGTTATATTACCCCTATTCCTAGATTCTCCTTATGCCTTCCTGTATTTCTCCTCCCTTAGGTGCTATGCTATGTCTGCTTTCCTTCTGGGGTGTCTGGATCCTAGCACGGGAACCCACCATTGGATGTAATCAGGCGCTTTACAAATGGAATTATATATTAACATATTTGCTCACAAATTACTCTGTCTATTTATAACCTGGGTCTGCTTCTTTAATGTACTTATTGCTGGAAGACGACTGTAGCCCTACTCTATGATGCCTACAAGCTCTTGTGAAGTATAACAAGGTCTGGGAATCAGTTTCTGTGACCGCCTTTTTCTGAATATCTCTTTATATACTTTTCTTTACTGAACTGCTTGAGCTGTTACTCTCCTCTCTGATGTATGGGCCGGATTTATTCTTTCAAATCCTTACGCAGCGTTCAACTCATTAGAGCAAGATGGCCAGCGATTTGCATACATCCTTCAAACCATCTTCTTCAGACACACAACCAAAAAGAGCAAAGAATTACCCTCCTTCTCCTATTTTATCATTCCAGAATCCTGTCTTATATTTTATCTGAGATGGGGTACATGGACTTCAACCATTTATGTGTATAACTAATGAAAAATTGCAACAAATTGACAATCAATGGATTGTTATGGAGGGGAAGATGTCGGAGTTGGAACAACATGTGGGTGATCTTCAACCTATAACTAACAAGATACCTATGTTTGAACAAGAAATTCAGAAGCTCAAACTGCACACCTAAGACCTTGAAAATTGAAATAGACAGAACAGTCTTCACCTCTATGGTCTTCCTGAGAACATTGAGGGCTTTGACCTTCTTGAAGAAATTTCTTCCGGATCTCCTGGCTGTTCAGTCTACACTGCCTCTTAACATTCATTGCGCACATCATTTGGGCTTTCATCAACGTCATTCAGATAAGCCACGTGGCATCATAATGCTCTTTTTGGAATTCACTGACCTGATGTGTCTTGAAGGCTGCTAAAGTAAAACCCTGTCTTATTTGGTCTGGCCATAACCTTTTTATCTCACAGGATGTTTCCAATGCAACCAATACCCGTCGAAAATAATGTTTAGCTCTTCGTCCCCAGATGATACATTTGAACATTCAATGTGGCAATCTCCATCCCTGCCCCTGTAAGATCACCCATGAAGGCACCTCACTTTCTTTCAATGACCTGGCTAAACGGAAAACCTTTCTGCAAAGTATTACAAATTACAATATGGAGACTAATGCTTGATATTTTCAAATATGCTTAATTTTTTCAACAGATTTTTTTGACTTCTCCTCCAATTCTATACTTCTTTATGTCTGTGACTAATTTCCTCTTTCTTTTGTTTTCTTGTATCTTATTTTGTATGTTACTAATACTCTTAATTGTATGCATGGATATGTCTTACTTTACCCCTTTGTCTATGTTTCCTTTTAGTCTGAGGTTACTTGTAAAACTTTTTAGTTTTCTTCTCTGCTGCCGTTCTTGTTTTCGGCGTAAACATGCCCTTCGCTTACCTTTTAAACTTCTCAATTCAGATCCGGATTTGTATCGTTGATCTGTCTTTCATTTCTCTTTTTCTTATTTCTTTCTCCTCACCACTCTCTTCCTCTTATTTGACTTTTTTCCTTTTTGTCTCCCCCTCTTACTATTCTTGTACATACATTTGTTTCTTCCTCTCATAACTATCTACATATAATACTTCATGGTTGATACATTGTATCTTTTTTATTGCTTTTGCAGCCCATTGTGCCTGTTCTCGTATATTTTCCCTTACCCCGTAACATGTTTCATGGAATGTCCATGGTCTGGGCCATCCCATCAAGCATTAAAAGGTAGTTTCCCATGTATCTAAACTTAATACACTTGTTGCTTTTTACAGGACAGATCTCCACACCGGTTACAGACAACAGGTCCAGTCCTCTTCTGTTTTTTTATAGTCCCAGAGAGTGTTCTGATAAGCTGTGGATGAGGTGCCACGCTGGTATATACACTTGCCAGAAGATAGGTGCTGACTTCTGACCATTATCTAAACAGTGAGAAAAAAGTTACCAAGGTCAAACCCTTTCCACTTTTGCAGCACATTCTTTTTTCAGACCGAAAACTATCCCACAGTGCACTATTTACAGTAAACTGCAAATTACGAAACCTCTGTGCCTTTGGAGGTGACTAGTGTCCCAGCCAGGTGTTAGACTAAGGGAATTAGCAGTCCGCACCACATTAACCCTTCAAAACCAGTTCTGCGACCAGCTCACCTTCCCACTGGGTTGGTGTCAGGCTTGCTACAGCTGGCCCAGGAAGCAAAGGTTTTTCTTACTCAAGTCTCCCTTTATGCTTAATTATGAATGGGTAGACCTCACTCTGGTCCCTTTTAAAGTAGGGAAGTTCCTGAACCCTTTGCAGCTGAGCCACATATTTCACACCAAGGTCTACATGCAAAAAGTCTAAGCCACTGCTTCTGCTTCTAGAGTGGTTTTCTCACCTCATTAAAATAAGTATTGATTGGCAGGCTAATGCTAATTAGCCTACTGGACTCTGTCAAAATCAAACTTTTTAGAAGGTAATTTTGCTAAATACTTATTAAAAATCCAAATTTACAATTTAATTAGATCTAATAACTATTAAAAGCAGTGGTTGAATAATATCTGTAGCATTAAAAGCAATTAATAGCAATTTGATTGCACTGTAGTTTTCCTCAAAGGATCAGCTTCAACCCTGTAAAGTGAAAATAGCTTTTGATGGCTAGTCACTGTAGGAACATAACATTCTTACACGTTCCACTTTTAAATACCAGTCACCCTTACCTTGTAGGCTACAAGGAAGTAGCGTTCATTTGTGTCAAAATTAAATTTTCTGATTCACCTGCTGGTTTAAAAGCTGCAGCAGTCATTCCGCAGAGGTAAGTCTGAAGCCATGTTCTCTTTATCAGCCTCATGGATGGCACAAAATATGCTGAAGTCCACAGGTCATATTTAACATTCGTTCCTATTAGTGTATTTTTCAGCACCATATACAAGTGGCCTTACTGGAAAGTTTAGCTTGCCAATTAGAGATTAGCACATTTGATCATGATTAAAGGTGAGAGTTTATACACTGGAGAGGGGACAGAAGGGCCCTAGGTTGCAGAGTCAAAAACAGCAATAGCGGTCAGCAATAAAATGTGGGTGGCCACAAACGAAGAGTTAGTGGCACCTGAAGGACTCAGCATGTGCACAGCCACATCACCGCTACACTTGGCATTGTGTGCATTGTTATTGATAGGTGACTTGCCTTCTTTACACATACTGGTTCCCACCTCTCCCAACATTCAGCTATTGTGTTGCCATGCCGTTTTCGGAAGGTCCGCTGTCCTGTTCTGCGGTGCCTCACTGGTAGTAGAGGGAGTGGTCCGGGGGGAGGTCCTAGGGGTGGTGGTGTGGTGGGTGTTGTGGCCTTCTAGGGTGTTGGAGCTCCATGACATGTGTTGGTCTTCAGATGTGGCTCTGGGCTGGGCTCCCTTTCATACTGTAGGTAGTCATCCTTCTTTACACCAGTAAAAGGCAGATGTTAAATTCTTATTGCTAACGCAGCTTATCACCTGTTTTTGGATTGCATCAGAGATTTGGGTGGCCGATGAAAATATCGGGAAGTTTTTTTTTTTCACTCTGCATATCATGGGATGATAATTCTTTCACCACTTTTACTGCGCTAAAGTGCGGATAACTTGGCAATGAGTCCTTGAGAATACGCTACATCATTTTTTTTTCATCCAGATTCGTGCACCAAGCTCCTTAAAAAAAAATAGCAATCATTTTTGGGCCCTGGGACTTTAAGTGGAATCCCCTGAGCAGGCCTAGGGGGTCAGGATGTTTGTACCCTGTCCACTTTTCTTGTTTTTTCCTCTTTTTTCTTGTGATTCGCATGTAGCTACAACAAAGTCCTAAGAAGGGCTTGTTTTAGAGTCACCCTATAACCCAACAGTGGGGGCTTATCGCTCAGTTATCGGCACTTTAGCGCAGTACAAGTGGCAAAAAATTATCACTCCATTATCAAGTTTGTGCACACTGCCACATGCCACATGACCCACAGGCTGATGGTGCCAACACAGCAGACAATCAAAATACATACGCAGACAAAGCTGCTGGCTGTGCTGCACTGTTGGCCTCTGGTACCTTCCAAATAACAACTGCGAGAGTCAGAGGAGTCTCACAGCCAGCCCTATTAAACTTCCTCACACGTCTTAGATGCATGTCTACAAAAGCAACGTAGGGCCCCTGTATCCGCACCACTCGCTCATCCCAATTTGCAGTATTGTTGCACAAAAAACCCCAACCCCAGCTATTGCTTGTCTTCTCTGTGCTCCATATCAAAGATTGTAGTCTCTGGGGGTGCACCAGGTCATGAAGTCTAGTAGTCAACAGTAGTGGAAACTTTATTGGAAAAACATAAATTAACATCACAAAAACAAGTGACATTTGCAACTGGGAACATCAACTTGTGGATCAAAATAACTGTAGATAGTCCTGGGAATCTCAAAACTCCGTATTCAGAAACCTGTTGGATAAATGAAGACAATGGTCAAACGTTAGTATGGTCACAAACTTAATATGGTAAAATGTATTGCACTTGGACAAACCGTAATGCTTACTGGTATGATCAATCCTGCACAAAATGACCGTAATAGAAGTTTGTGTGATCGTAACCTTCGTAGGAAAGAAAAGGAACATTACAACCACATGAACTTCTGTTACTGTCTCATTATGCAGGATTTATCATACATGTAAGCATCACGGTTTGTTTGAGCTTGATACACCTGCATGTTCACTTCACCCACACTGCGCAGGAACAGCTGGAGATTAAGCAAGGGAACCATGCCATAGCAGGCTTCCTGAACGTGGTGGGGGCAATTGACGTCACACATGTACTACTTGTGCCCCCTGGCGACACTGCACACAATCACCGCAACAGAAACCACACGCATTCCAACAATGAGCAGGCAAAACTGGACCATTGGGGCCTGTACACTAATGCTGTTGCAAACTTCTCAGGCAGTGTGCTGTTGTGTACCATTTTAGGACCCTATTGTAATTTTCTAAACATGGGCGTAAAATCCGTTCCGCTCGCGGAATTTGCGGATTTTCGGCAAATTTGCAATCTGCGAATTCTCACGAATTTGCCAAAAATTCGCAAATTCGCACGCAGCGGATTTTTTTGCTTGGTCGCGCTTGACACATACAATATTGCGGCGCGCGGCGTTCACTTACCGTCATTCAGCGTTTGAAGAGTTGTTTTTCTCCATGTTTGCGTGTGCTGCGCCATTTTGGATCTTGCTGCGTGATCCCGCGGGAGTTTGTCGACCGCGATTACGTCATCGCGGCCCGCCACCTTGCACAGCGAGAGTTTGTCAACGCGAGTACATCATAAAGGCCCGTGATCACGCATCGCGGGAGTAAACAATTGCGAACACGTAGATGCGGCGGGCAGCAACAATCTCGCGCTCGCGAAATTGCAAAATTTGCAATTCTGCACAAGAAATCCACCAGCAGGCAGCATAAACCTTCTGAAAATTATGATTTTTATCAGAATAACTCCTCAGGTTGACATTTGCCTGCACTTTTTTTTGCAAGGAGTCCATTTTGGGGGTGGGGGGGAGGAAGGAAGTGCCCCACAGTCTCCAACTTCCTGTTCCTGTCCAGCAGGCTCCTCCTAGTGCTTTGTTCATGTCCTGGTCACATTGATTTGGATCTTGACCTGGAAGGATTACTTTTTGTGGATGCTGCTGCATATTTGGTGCATGGACTGAGTCTTTCTGTGGGGTCTCTTTAATGTAAACATCATGGAGGGCATGGATGGCATTGGATTGTGGTGATTTTTGTGTGTTTTTTGATTTTTTGGCTATTGTTGGGGCCTTTTGCCCAGGGGTACTCAGTGGTGCATGTACTGAGTCTTTCTGTGGGGTCTCTTTAATGTAAACATCATGGAGGGCATGGATGGCATTGGATTGTGGTGATTTTTGTGTGTTTTTTTTATTTTTTTGGGGTGTTGATGGGGCATGGCCATGTGGGTCGGGGCCATTTTGAGGACTGGTACAGGCAGGGCCTGGCCATGTGGTAGGGGTTAAGGGGCCATTTTGAAGCCAGGCAGTGTGCTTTGTTGTGCCATAGGCCTGCACCCAGTCTGCCATGCTTTCATCCATTATGCCCAGGGGTACTCTGTCAGTGGTGCATTTTATTGGTCTTTCCATTTTGGGGGGTGGGTATAATAAAAATGCTTACTTGCAAACTATTAATTGAAGTGCTACATATGCAACATTTATTTAACTGATGTTCCTCTGGCTTCGTTTGCTTTTAGGTGCAGAAAGACGAATCATCAGCCTCATCGTTCCTCATCAGTGCCAGGAAGAAGTCCTGCTGCGGTGTGTGCAGCACAATGTCACGCGTGGCCACAGACAACTCTGCAACTTGTGCAACTGCGGCCTGCTGTTCTGACATCTGAAGAAGATGGCCCCAAAAAAGTTGCCCGTAGCTCCTCTAGCAAGAAAGTTGTCAGTAAGGAACAGAAGAAGCAAGTGGCGCCACTTACCAAGGAGACTGGTGTGACGACCGCCACATTTTTTGGGGAAAAAAAGTACGCCTGCAGCAGCAGCGGGGTCTGCTGGGGACCAAGCTGGGAGCAGCACCTCCGCTCCATTGGGCTCAGTGCCACCACCACCACGCCAACTTAGGTCCAAGCCCTTGAGTGCTGCAGAGGCAGCCAGTATAGTTGTTCAATCGCCATCGACCAGTGATGTTGGCTCATCGCAAGAAAGTAGCAGCATCCCTCAATCAACACAGGTTGTTGTAACTCATCTGACGAGTGTTCAACAACCACAGCCGCAACAAAAACCACATGTGCAAGTTCAAGCCCAAGTACATGTGAAAGGAGAGGCGGCGCAAGGAGAGGCGCAAGCAGAGGTGCATGGAGCGGCACAAGTGCCGACAATAGTTGTTCCTCCCGAAGTAGGGGCACATCAGGAAATCGACATTCGAGCCGAGGTATCATCTGAGGAAGCCACTCCTCCTGATGATTCATTGTCTTCCAGATCCCCAGCAAGGAAAAGATCAAGGATGGTGTCTACATCTTCTTCAAGCCCCCTTCCTTCTGATGATATGGATGAAAATTGGGAACAGCCAGTGCTGTCTGAGAGTGAGGCACACCATGATCTGACAAAGGTAGCTAAGCATAAAAGGAAGGTCCCCGAAAGTCTCATAGTTATGGAGTGTGATGATGACGCTGAACAAGAAGTGGCGTATAATCCTGCTGATGAAGACTCTCACGACGACGACGCAGTCATCATAGACGTCACTCCAGCCTCAGCGGGCATGCAGCAAACAGACATTTGTACCCTATCCCGAAATGCTGCTGAGCGTAATGTTGGCGACGTGTCAATGGGACCACCACCAATGCAGTTAACTAGTACACCACCACCTACAGCTTCCATATTTTCTCGCCAGAAGGGACCACCATCCACCTCGACCTCCATTTCCTCAATTAGTGGTGCTGTAAGTGCACAACGTAGTAAATTTCAGCAACACAGATCCTCCACTTCATCTGGCATTAGCATTCCCAGTATCGCCTCCTCCGCCCCCCACAGACATTTGAAGTCCGCAGTTTGGGACTTCTTTAGTGTTAGCCCAACAAGGGAAAACATGGCCATTTGTACCATTTGTAAGGTTCGAGTTAGTCGTGGTAAGCTTGGTACCAACTATGGTACCGGAGGCCAGAGAGGCCATCTTGAAAGACAGTACACTGTCAAATGGCATGCG
Organism: Lissotriton helveticus; assembly: GCF_964261635.1. Classification (NCBI taxonomy): domain Eukaryota; kingdom Metazoa; phylum Chordata; class Amphibia; order Caudata; family Salamandridae; genus Lissotriton; species Lissotriton helveticus. The sequence continues at coordinate 802,550,039 of NC_136057.1, read as the reverse complement.
CACCTAAGGGAGATCAAGGCAGCCCGAATTGCAAGTCAACAAATTGTATCCGTTGATGTTTCATCTGATGATGACGAGGAGGAAGAAGCATCAAACATTTCTTCAGTTACACCCAGTACCCCTGTCAGCAGCACAACCCCTGCAAGATATATGAGCCACACTAAGAATGTGGGAGAGAGTGAGACACCAATGCGAAAAAGTTAATCATCATCACTGAGCGTAAATAGGTCGAAGAAGTCATCATCATCCCGTAAAATGGTCCAGCCCACCATTAGAAGCATGTTGTTTTCAGATGCGCCATTTGAACGCAACCACCCAATGGCGCGTCTGTATAACACTAAGCTGGCTAAAATGCTAGCGCTGGACCTTCCCCCTTTTTCTTTTGTGGAAAGGGTGGGTTTTCTTGAAATGGTGGCAACGCTCTGCCCTAAATGGAAGGTTCCTAGCCGGTTCTATTTTGCCAGAGTTGCGGTTCCAGCACTACATGAAGATGTGCTGGAGGTGATTGGGGCAGCTTTGCAGAAGAGTGCTGTTCACACTATACATCTGACAACAAACATGTAGACCAGTTGCCAAGCCCTTGATTACATGTGCATCACTGCACAATGGGTCTCTTTTTCAGGGGTTAAAGCAAAGCTAAACGCAGGTGTTGACACGGACAAAGTTTATAAAGCTGCTCGGAAACATGCAACAGTAGCCATGTTTGCCATGGAGAAAACTCATACAGCAGAAAACATTTTGCATGAGTTTAACACAAAGGTCTTTCAATGGCTGTCCCCAAGAAAACGCATGATTGGTTATGTTTCCACGGATTATGGCGCCAATGTAGTTAAGGCCATTGATATGGGTAACTATTTCAGAGTGCCGTGTTTGGCGCACTGTATAAACCTGGTTGTTAAAAAATTCTTGCATGAAGAAAGTCCAGTCTACGAGTTACTGACCACCTGCCGAAGAATGTGCACACATTTCAACCATTCTTTTACGGCCCGGAAGCAGCAGAGGTGCCTGCAACATGAACGTAAAGTGCCAGTGAAAGCACTCATCCAGGACGTGGTAACACGTTGGAACTCAACCTTCTACATGCTTGAGCGTCTGTATGAGCAGTATGCGGTAGTCGATCAGTATTTCTTTAAACTGAGTACACCTATGATAGACCTGAGGATACAGGTGGAGCAATGGGAGCTAGTTAAAAGCCTGACAGACATGCTTCGTCCTTTTGAGGTCTTCACGCGTGCAGTCAGCAGGGAGGACTGTAATTTGGGAAAAGCTATCCCATTGTTGCGCATGCTAGAGGACAAACTGAAGGCGGTGTCTTCTACGTTTCAAAAAGATGGAAAGCAAGAAGCATTTGAGTTGGAGGAGAAGTTATTACAGCGCCTACTTTGCGATGAATGTCTTCAAAAGATCCACACAGAACAGCATTACATTTCTGCTACTATTGTGGATCCACGGTACAAAAAGGCAGTGGCAGGCAGAGTATTCTTTCCTTTTGATGATGCAGATGTTACAAAGTACAAACATTGTCTAGCTGTGTCAGCCACTCGGTTTGAAAGAGAACGGCAGGAAATTGAAGGAAAAGGCAGTACATCAGCATCAGCAGGCCACCCGGAGTAAAAAAAATCCACTTCTGCATCTGTGGCTGTGGCAGAAGTGAGTGATTTTCCCTCTCAGCCGTTAACGACACCAGCAACCGTATCATCTGCACCAGACACAACAGTAATATTGTGTGAAGAAGAGGATTGGCTAACTCAGCTTGGGTTTGCTTCTCAAAAGGTCCCAGAAAAAAGTAAGCAAATTGGAGGAACCCTGGAGAACCTTGAGTCGATGGTGCAGGCCTATCTGAATGACTCAACAGAGGTCTATGTTCATCATGACCCATTGGCGTATTGGCATGGGAAAAGAGATGTGTGGCCAGAGATCACCATCCTGGCTATAAATTACTTGTCTTGCCCACTCGCAAGCGTGTCTTCTGAACGTGTTTTCAGTGCTGCTGGTGGCATTGTAACTTTCAATAGGACTCGCCTCTCGCCCAAAAATGTGGGGAGGTTAACAATGATCAAGATGAATCAGCACTTCATACCACCAGATTACAAAATACGAGAATGCGCACAGGAAGAAGACGAGGAGGACACCAACTTAGATGAGGGAAGTTCTTCTCTGTTAACTGACCTACTCCCGTCTGAATTCTCAGAGTTTGAGGACGAGCTCTTCTTCCCTGACACCGAGCCCTGAAAATGAGTCAATGAATCACTAACTTTCTTTTTCGTCCTTATTCACTTTTATTCCTGTGTGTCTGTCTTTCTTTGTTTTGCAAAATCTATATAAAAAAACTTTAATCACCTAATCACAAAAACAAGCCCATCAGCAGAACTGTCTTCACTTATTTGCTTATTGATTTGAAGGTGCCGCAGTCTGCATTCCTCAGGTTCACAAGTTCACAAGTTCACAAGGCTCCTCTATCCTCCTCCTCCAGACTCCTATTTCCCTCAAAACAGATGTCTGGATTATGCCCAATGAAGAAAGACTCTGCACTTGTGGGGGTGTTCTACTTCTTTGCGGGTGAGTTGACAGGTCTGGGGCATTGCTGTGAAGGTCTGATACCGGATAAAAGTGATTTGGAGAAAATCGGAGGTGAAAAAGTATATTGCGTTTTTGCTCACTTGCCTGTCTTTGGGGTGCTGTTTGGGGGGCTTCCAGGTTTTTGGGGGTGGGTTTTGGTGTCTGGGAGCACTGCTGCCACAGTCTAATGTTGATTGCATTTGTTTTTCAGAAAATCCGTGGTGGAAAAGGGGAGTTAGGGCCTAGCTGCAGACCTCATTTGGACTGCATTCCAGGTAGGCCCAAAGTTTCCTAAGTGTGGCTTTTCCCGGTTTAGCTTTTCGGCTTTTTGGGGGGGTGAAACTTGTTTTTGCCTGGGTTCACGGGTCTGGGGGCCTTGCTTGGAAGGTGTAATACCGGCTAAAAGTGGTTTGGAGAAAATCGGAGCAGAAAAAGTTTTTGCGCTTTTGATCACTTGCCTGTCTTTGGGGTGCTGTTTGGGGGGATTTTAGGTTGTTGGGGGTGGGTTTTGGGGTCTGTGAGCACTGCTGGCTTATTCTAATGTTGATTGCATTTGTTTTACAGGACATCCATGGTGGAAAAGGGGAGTTGGGGCCTAGCTGCAGAGCGCATTTGGACTGAATTCCAGGAAGGCCCAAAGTTTTCTAAGTGTGGCTTTTCCCAGGTTTTGCCTTTTGGCTTGTTGGGGGTGTTAAACTTGTTTTCGCCCGGGTTGACAGTTCTGGGGCCATTGCTGGGAAGGTCTAATACCCGAAAGAAAGTGTTTTGGAGACAATCCCTGGGGAAAAAGTTTTTGCATTTTCTGAGATTTCGCTCACTCTACCGTTTTCGGGGGGCTGTTTGTGGGGGTTCCTGGTGTTTGTGGGGGGGTTTGCGAGTCTTGGAGCAATGCTGGGTATGGATACTTTTGCTTGCTTGCAAGTGGTTTGAATACAATCCATGGTGGGTAAGGGGGGGATTTGGGCCTACTTTACTTTCAAAGTACGTTTTGTCACCATTTTCTACTAGGCCTCTGACAGGTAGCAGTATCGCATGTTTTTTGAGATCTGATTGGGGGTCTTCTACATTTTTGCGACTGAGTTTAGTAAGGGTCTGGGAGCACTGCTGGGAAGGTCTCATTTTGTTCTAAAACACAGTTTACAGTACACCTAGCTTGAGGGGAAAAATCTGCTAAATTAATTCGCCCATACTTATTTATCCTTCAAAAGGAGACTCAGACAGAGTACGCACTTTCAAAAATATTGTACTGTCTATTAGGAAACTGTGTGACTTTTTGCACTACACAGCGTACATACCTTATATTTATTTGTCAGAGGTGTTCTAATATCACTTCCTGTTTTTCCATCAATAATTACAGGCCGGGTTTCAGCCTGTGCAATGGGAAAAAAGGATGAAGTTAGGCTTCACATTAGCGAGCCGCAATTCAGCATCCGCCAGGCAGTCAGTGGACAGGGTGTCTTCTGGTGACCAACATTGATGGACGGAGAGTCAGATGGAATGGAGGAGTCCCGCTAATAAGAGGAATGGTTGGATGCATGCAACTTCCCAAATTCAACAGGACAACTACAACAACATACAGATACAGTATCCGCTCTTTTCTAATTATCTTTTAAGTAATGTTATTGCTGTGAACTTCTTTGAGTGTGACTCTGCATTTCTTTGATCTCTGCTTCTAAATTCATCCCTACAGCCATTGTATAGGTTTTACTTCTGCTATTTTTCAAACCTAATTTAATGTACAAAGTGTTTCTCTGAGTGCAGAGATAGGCAAGTGAAAACGCATAATTACTGCAGCCCTGTACTGTCGCATTCTTTCATTCACGGTTGTCGAAAGTACTACTTACTTTTCAGTAACCATGCATGCAGTAGTGCATGCACTTCCTTTATGTCACTTTAAAGATTTATGGATAGCTTTGTACCCAAAGATTTGTTTATCTTCAATTATTGTTTGTCCATGCTGGGCTTTTTTTTTCGTCTCTCAACAAAACTTTCCCGAAAACCCCCATTCCCATCCATTTTCCAAACCCTAACCTTCTTCCCCCGGGCTGTGTGGTTTTGATTGATGTGTGACTAAATGACAGCAATAATTCCACACACTTGTGGGGAGGATAAGGTCATAGCAACAGGCTGGTGAAAGAATCCGAGGATATATTCTTACTCAGCTTGACACAGACCCATGACTATTGGCAAATGAAAGCAGATTTTCATGTGCGCCATCAACTTGATTGATCATCAAGAACATCCTCCTCCTAGACGTGGCAAATGATTACGCTGCTGTGTCCTTCACCTTCAGTACTATTTCTTGTAGTAGTAGCCAATGTCAAAGAAATTCAACGCAAGTAGTAGTTATACTTTCAATACTTTACCATTTGTTAGGCTACATTGTGGCACTGTTCTAGTGTACTGTCACCTGCTATATTCTCTATCGTACCGTTCTAATGCTACGGTAAGGACAAACAAGGTTTCATTTTCTTTTTTTTCATATCCTGCAACTGCCACTTTGTAACACCACTAGTACCACCGCAATGATGGAATTTAATCGGCCCAGGATTGCCAACCTTAATCGTCATTTCCTGTGCAGCCAGCCCTGTGCCTAGCCCTATTTTCAAACACAAATTACAGGTAAGATAAGCGTTTGGGGGGAGGTAGTATAATGGAGTATTAGGAGAGACGAGAGACTGACGGTAGTACTAGTAAAGTCCTAGGACTATTGAATTCACTTACTCAGTGAGAGGCACTTACTTTTGAAAACATTTGGGCAATTACTTAGACAACTTGAATCAAGATGCCACTTAAGTTTCAGGAAAACAAACTTACTGTTAAACCCCCACCCACCAGCCTCAAAAGCAGTAAAAAACACGTATGCTAAGATAAAGTTTAAAGTATATTTATATCCCTAACATAAATAATCTCCCGCAAGACCCAACCCACCCCCCTCCCAAACCCAAACGAATGTCCATGAAAAGTCCAAAAAACCCAACTCCCAATTCCCACCCCCAGAAGTCTTTAAAAAAGGGGCAAGGGACAGTCTCCTCCTACTGCTGGCTGCTGTTCATTTTTCGGGCCAGGTCGGCACGCTCCTTGCGCAGGGTCTCAAGAAGGGTTTTGGTGTTCAACAGCTCCTGCTCGAGGTAGGACACCCTGAGTGAAAGGCGGTGCAACCTTTTTTTGGTACTGCTGTGGGGGGCAGCTGATTTTTTTGCTGCTCGGCGGTGGAGGGTGGCAAAAAATCGAATGAGGAACGCTAGGAAAAAATAGGTACTCTATATTAAAATCAAAACTTACCGTGGCCAGCAAAGGAGCCCTCGCCTGACCGATCCTGGCCTTCTACAGCAGCAGCAGCCGATACCACCTCCTCCTCTGTCCTCTTGCCCCTGGGGGGAGCTGATGTACAACACGAAAGAAAGAAAGACCCGAAAACATGGATGATTGTTGTCAAACAAATCAAACATTTCAAAAGAACAATAACAAAATATTTTGGAGAAATAGCAAACAGACAACTATTCCACGAGATATATTGACCTATCTCATGTGGTCTACTACGATATTAGTATTGCTTGATTTGCGGACCGTCGACTTGGAAAGTTATGTAACTCACTAAACATACTACTAAAAATGTTCGCCTAGGACTGGCAGGCAGCAGTCCGCAGCACGCGAAGTGACAGACAAATTCCATCGTGATTGCAGATCAGTGACAACACTAAAAAAGTTTCCCACTACATTAACGAGTCATTAAAATACTCAAACTATCAATCCACCACCACTATTTCTTCCTATTGCCAGGTGTACAAAGGAAGGACTTGACTTGAGTCTGTAGGGGCAGATTTACAAGCCCCTTGCGGCTCTTTTGCTCCGTTGTTGCGTGACTTTTGTGACGCAGCGGCAGAACAAAAGAGGCGCCATGGTGCGGCGTATATTAACAACGTGACGCATATGGGAGATGCATCACGTTGCAAAGCCCTGCGCCATCAGGGGGCGTTCCGGCGCAAGGGAGGGCGTTCCTGCGCAGGAACGCATCCTAAAAGTGGCTGAGGGAAATCTACAAGATTTCAATCAGTCACTTTTAGGACAATGATGCGTCACTCAAACCCTGCGCCTGCTTGAAGCAGACGTACGGCGGATTGATGCAGCATTGGGGAGATAGGGCACCCCAGAGCATTGCTGGAGCTGCGCCATCGTTGCGACGCAACTCCAGCAATGCGCCGCCTTTACGGCACAGATGCGTAACGCTTTGGGCCCATGGTGCGCAGCATTGTAAATACGGCGCACCATGGGTGGTGGTGGCGTGGCGCACAATTAATGGCGCATCCCTGCTACTTTGCAGGGATGCGCCGGTAATTGCAAATCTGCCCCTTAGTGTCTAGCATTACGCAGTTCTGTAAACTACACTCATACATAATTTCTCAGGCCAATGAAATTAACACAAAATCGAAAACAAATAAGCATAGTAGCAACACTACTGAGAAGGAGAGCAGTGCACCTGAAATGCACAGAAGATTTTGAAATATAATTTACCTACAATGTAATCTGCAGCATTATTGCTCTTGGTAAAAAACACAAATTTGCAATATAATAACACACAGAGCAGGAGAAAACAGAGTAGTGATGAAATAGCTACTACTACTCACCAAGCCTGGGGATCTCGACCCGGTCGAGGATATCCGTCCAACGGTGGGTGGCCTGGTTGTAGGTGCGCCGGACCCGAGAGTGTTCATACATGGCCCGGCACGCCTTCTCCCACTGCTTCCGGCGCTTTCGGATCCTGTAGCCGCTTGCGATCCTGCCGCCTGCCGCAATGGTCCTGGGGAGGCGGCGCTGTACATAGTACACTAGTGCGGCCACCTCCTCTGCGCTAAAGATCTCCTGTGGCATCACTAGCTCCCCCCTCAAACGCCCGCACGGGAGCCGGGCACGGGGTGCGGGACCCTTTCCCTTCTCGGGCTGCATCCCGGCTCCCTTTACCATGGTCTGGGCAGAAAGGAAGGTAAATAATAAATAAGAAATAGAATAGGGAAGAAGAAAAGAAAAGAGTTTAAAAAAGTAGTTTAAAATTAACCAAAAGTAGCAGAAAACACAAACATATAGAGCTAGAAAAATAGAGGGATAGATAATAAGTAAAATAGATTAAAAAAAACTTCAAACAAGCAAAGGATGGCAGAGATTGAGAGAGGATACAGAAAGGATGCCCAGAACCACAGCAATGAATGAAAAACAAGATGGCCGCGCCCGTTCAAGACCGCGTGGGTAAGTTTGCGCGAGATTTCCCCCGCGATCACACGCGAACTTGTACTAGCGAGCCGCACACTTCGCGAGTACAAGGATCTGGGCCTAAATCCATCGACACTGGCTATATGCAAATCAGCTCTGACCCTGTGCCTCATGGGAACAGTCCAGTCCGAACTACAGGGTGGTGTGGAGTGCAAAAAAACGATGGATTTAGGCCCAGATCCTTGTACTGGGGTGAATGTATGACGTTGTTCTACATTCTGTCCATCAACTGTGTTTTTTGCAATTTTCACCCCGAGTGGGCTGGATATGCTCAGACGTGAGTCCCAGGCTCTCCACACCACTGGAGTCAAGCTATCCAGGCTGATGAAGGCTGATAGCCAGAAACCGGTCCTTGGATGCTTGATTCCGGTCTGGGAAAGACATGGCTTGGTAGTTCGGACTGGACTGTTCCCATGAGGCACAGGGTCAGAGCTGACTTGCATATAGCCAGTGTCTAACCCAGGGTGGTGTGGAGTGCAAAAAAATGATGGATTTAGGCCCAGATCCTTGTACTGGGGTGAATGTATGACATTGTTCTACATTCTGTCCATCAACTGTGTTTTTTGCAAAGCTCAAATTCAGTGACACATTAATCAGCCCCAAATTAATTCGTCAGTTGAGGCAGGGCAGGTGTGCTTTTCCCCCCATAATCTACAGTGATGAACCAGAGGGTGGCAGTGATGAACCAGAGGGTGGCATGGGTGAACCAAGGGTGGCAGTGGTGAAACAGGGGGTGCTGTGATGAACCAGACGTAGAAACAACATGGTCGCGACCGTTGCGACCCGACAAGTAAGTTCGCATTTGCGAACTCGTAAAAAACCCTCCCGAACTGGCAGAAATCCTTGCGAACACACAAAAAAATCTGCAAATTCCCAAAAGTTTGCGAATTTTGTGGATTGCGAATCCGTAAATACGCAAATTCGCGAATTGCGAATTCGCAAAATTCGCCCATACTTATAAATTTTCCGATTCAAGCCCTTATATAGGTATAAATCACCATATCTATTTATAGGCGTAGAAATCATAACCATATTTAGACATAGCTCATGCAGTCCAAATACGGCAGGGGTACTTCCACTAGTTCCAAAAATCTACAACGATTTCTTGGAAAACTCGGCTTCAGCAGCTAGGGACTTCCCCTTGCTCGAGAACTGACTTGTCTAAGAACTCATGGAATTTTCAAAGAACTGAGACTCTTACTCTTTGATGATGTTATTATGTCGACCTTTACGTCAAACTCGGTACCTTCAAGGTATAAATATGCCCACACTTGCCATAGCAAAGACACAGTGATTTGGAGCAGTTCGACTGTCTACTTGCCCAACGCATCCTGCTACAGCAAGTGCCGAAGGAAGCCGACCCTCCAGCAGACGCACTGAAAGAGACGCTGTCTTTTCTCCTGCCGAGAAATCCAGCTCCAGTGTTTCCAAGCTACCCTTGCGGGTTGTTGGGAAGTCGAGTCCTGAGCCTGATCTTCTTCATTCCAAATCAAGGTACGGAGCTGATTAGACCCTAAGAGAAATCTTGGACAGATTCTTGGCAAGGAATAGTACATTTATGCTACACCTCACTTACTTCTTCCCTCGTACTAAGCTTAGGTTAGGTACATCAGGGTAGGCGTATTTTAGAAGCACCAGTTGAGTACTTTTAGCCTTTGTTATTTATGTATGTATTTATCTATGGTTTAGGAACCATACAATTCTCTTACAGTATTATGTTATTCTACTCTTTCTTCTGTATGCATTATATTTTGCAACCAGTTTTACGATTGTAGCACTTCATTTCTTATGCTTGAGAAAGAAGACTGGTCAATAAATCCTTTTATTGAAAACGCCCGTCTTATCTATTTCTCGGCACCACTGGTGAAACGAAGCATGCACGAGTGACTGAGTGAAATATCTATCTATTGTTTCCACAACTCTGAAGATCAGTTTTATATTAGGGAAACAAAGTTGTCATGTTTATGCAGTTGTCAGAAACTAAATCCCTTCCTGTAAACTCGAGAGTTTCTAGTGACCTCTGAGCTAGCTGGCACTCACAATTAAGTCTAATATATTTGATAGAGACCTAGTAGACATAAGTCCTACGTCACATCTATAGGATATTTTATTCCAATGCGCAGAGCCTATTGGGAATATAGGGACTGCACTACAATGCATGATTCCTACATCTTTCGCAAACATCCCAGCCCTGGTCCCCAGACCAGTCCACTGCCCAGCGATGACTGCCCGACCCTGTGCATCCAGACCTCAATGCTCACCTGCCGCCACCGGTGTGTCTCCAAGAGGGCCCACCACTTGCCGGAGCAACCTCCTCAGCTGTCGCTGGATTCCGTGGCACAGGCCCCCAGTGCATCCCGCTGCAACGCGCCGAGGAGTTATGTCTGTACAGCCAGCTGCCGTTGGCGTTCACACAGTCCAGCCAAGCTCACAATTCAAATCAGGTCTTGATTGGCAGGATGATGTAATCAGGCCTACGCATCATCGCAGGCTGCAGACCCGCTCAGCTCTGGAGGCACTAACTCAGTGCAGCTCAAGTCATCGCCACGTGGCGGGAGGCCCGTGGTGGCCAAAATGCCTCAGCTGCCACAAACTCTGTGCACCTCAAGTCATCGCCACGTTGCAGGAGGCCCATGTCGGCCAAAGTGCCTTGGCTGCCACCAACATAATAAGCACACGGATACATCCAGATAGAGGGTGGATATGGCTTCGAGCACGTGCGTCCGGCCCTTTCTATTGGCAGGATCACATGTCCTGTGATGCCTGTGCTGCATGGGTCTGGTAAGGGTGTACACCAGCCATGAGGGAGCGGCTGTGGCATGCTGACAACTAGACCTGTGATCAGCAGAACACTACAGGGAAGACCTGGGACATGTAGCGTTGCTGTTCCCTCCCTGTAAGCGTAAGCGGAGTGGGCTGGCTGAAACGTGCATCCTTCACGACTTTACCAATATGGCAGTTTGAATCTGCACACCCACAGAGATAGGTACACCATGGGTGCGTGACTCCACTTTTTTCTCAACAAAAAAAAATATATTAATATTTAAGAAAACAGAATACATTATATTATTTTAATAGCAAACCAAAAAAATGACAAAACCATTTTTAGGATATTAAAGTTACAAAATATCACATTTTTTTACTAAATTGCTGAAAAAATCATAGGTTTAATGAACATTATAATTCAAAATTAGCATTTAAAAACAATATTGAAATTCACTGAAAAAATCATAGGTTTCAGGCACGTTTAAATGAGTCTGTATTTTACAGTGGGTGTATCAAAGGTTATATTACAGTGTGAGGAGGTGGATCAGATTTTCACGTGGATGATTTCTTCATCAGTAATGTCATAAGTGATGTCACTTGAGATGTCATCAGTGATGTCACTGTCCATGTCATGAATGATGTAATATGTGACAACATCAGCAGTGCAATGCGGGGGCTCAAGAAATAGTTAAGTGAACTAACTATAACAGGGGAATTTCTATGGTTAGTTGTTAGTGAAATGTCCAAATAACTATTAACGTCCCTGAAACCTATGATTTTTTCAGTGAAATTCTAAGGTTTTTTAAATGCTAATTTATATCTACAACATGCCTGAAACCTATGGTTTGTTTTTTCAGTGAATATATATGTATATACACACATACACACACACACACACACACACACACACACACACACACACACACACACACACACACACACACACACACACACACACACACACACACACACACACACACACACACAGACATACATAGACACTCTTGCACCCACTGAGAAACCTAGACAAATACTTTCCTACCTAGTGACTGACATACTCAGACACTCTGGTATCTAGTCACAGACCTATTCAGACACTCACACAGCTACTCAGACACTCATGCACCTACCCACAGACCCATTCAGAGACTCAAATACCCACTCTGAGACTCATGCAGTCACTCACAGAATCACTCAGACACTCACGCACCCAGTCACATATCTACTTACGAATATGCTCACAGATCCACTCAGACACACTTAGATCCTTACATACCCGCTTATAGACCCATCCCAGATGTTCATGCACCCACTACAGATCCACTGAGACACTCTCATAACCACTGCCAGACCTACTGAGACACAGATGCATCCACTCACAGACCCCCTCAGTCATGCAGCCACTCACAGACCCATACATTCATGCAGCCACTCACAGACCAACTCAGAGACTCGTACATCCCTTATAGACTCACACACCCAGTCACAGGACCACTCAGACACCCAAGCACCCAGTCACAGACCCTCTCAAACACTTACAAACTGACTCACAGACCAACTCAGGCACTCATGCACCACTCACATACATACTCACAGACTCTATTAGAGACGTATGCACCCACTCACAGACCCACTTACAGAAATAATCATAGACTCACAAACCCAGTCACATATCTACTCAGACATTTATGCACCTAGTCACACACCCACTCAGACACTCACATATCCACTGACAGGCCCACATAGACACTCATGCACCCATTCACAGCCCTACTAAGAGACTCACACACACACTCATAAACCCATACAGACACTCACACACCCAATGACAGATCCACACAGACACTCATACACCCACTCGCAAACCCACTTATAGGCTCACACACCCACTCACAGATCTACTCAGACATTTGCACACCCACTCACACACCCACTCAGACACTCATGTACACACTTGCAAACCAATTCTGAAACTCACGCACCCAATCATAGACTCACCCAGAGACTTATGCATCTACTCACATACTCATTTAGGCCCTCACACACCCACTGACAGGCCCACTCATAGACTTACACACCCACTCACATTTCCACCAATGTATTTACACACCCACTCAGACTCTCACATACCCACTCACAAACCCATTCTTACACTCATGCACCCACTCATGGACTCACTCAGACACTCACACACCCACTGACAGACCCACACAGATACTCATGCACCCACTCATAGACCCACTCAGATGCTCACACACCCACTCACAGACTGTCATGTAGTTTCCACCTCACAGTAGGAACTGCACTTTTGTGGACAGCATAAACATTGGGTTGGTGCCAGGCTGATTCTCTGCACCCCCTCAGGATGTGTTGTCTTATAGACCAGCTAGCTCACAGGGCCACCATAAGCCCCCCTAAACTTAGCCAGGTAGCAAATTGTTGCTTGCAACCACTGAACATGACATCCCTGGTTCTCCAGGAAGCATTGCAACAGATCCCGAAACCTTTTGCTCAGTCACTCATACACTTTTACTCTCAGAAAAATATACAAGAAACACTTTCAATATTTTATTGTACCGCATGATTTGTTTATAGAATATATGTGCTGCAAAGATCAATAGACAGAAGCAAGTTTAAGTTACTAATAGCACCAGAACGGTGAACAGAATAAAAAGCTTCACCATGGTGGTATAGCTAATTTATATATGCAGGCATAAATTATATAGAGAATTGGTCGTACTCCTACTATGCAGTTCCTAACTTAAGTGTCTAGGGCGAAGAATCCACATACTTGATTATTCAACCCTGGGTACCTGAAGGAAAAGATTGTAGGTGTCAGTCTTGGTCACATGAAGAAGTCAGCAAGCTGTTGGGCTGAAGCTTCAGTTTGTAGATACCTTGCCAATATCAGCAAAGCGCGACTCTGCTTAACCCGGAAATGCTTGTTTATTCATAAAGAAAAGCATCCTTTTGAGTCCTGTGAAAGCCAGCATTGTTTTGGTCTATAGATAGCCAAGTTGCCCCATGGATGAAAAATAGAACGACATTTGCATAATGTGTGTCGAGACGCTGTACATGGTGTTTATGGAATCGTGATAATGTTAGGTTGAGCAGAATCTTTAAGTAAAGCAGTTTCAGAGAACCTAATCCAACATTGGCACACATGCAAATGTGTCTAAAAGGTTATCGTGTGAAAGGAAAGGCAACCTAAGAAACCATGCCCATGATAAAAGATGGAGTTGGTTTTGTGTGGGTCTACCTCAGACACAAAACAAGTCCCACACAGATGCTCATGCACCCACTCAAGACCCACTGAGACACTCTTATAACCACTAAAAGAAACATTGAGAAACAGATGCACCCACTCATAGACCCACTCTGACACTCAAGCGCCCAGTCACAGACACAGTCTGACACTCATGCTTCCAATTACATTCCCACTCAGAGATTTACGCACACACTCATAGAACCACTCACACCGTCAGACACACACTTAGAAACCTGCATACCCACTCACAGACCCAGTCAGACACTCATGCATCCACTCACAGACACATTCAGACACTCATGCACCCAGTCACAGACACAGTCTGACACTCATGCTTCCAATTACATTCCCACTCAGAGATTTACGCACACACTCATAGAACCACTCACACCGTCAGACACACACTTAGAAACCTGCATACCCACTCACAGACCCAGTCAGACACTCATGCATCCACTCACAGACACATTCAGACACTCATGCACCCAGTCATGGATCCACGCAGACACTCACATTCCCCCTTGCAAACCCACACAAACACTCACACACAGACGCACAGACACATATGCACCCACTCACAGAGGGGTTGGCTGCATGTGGGAGGTTGGCCACAGGGTGGATTAATGTATGGTAATTAAATATTACTTTATGTTAAAAAAAATATACATTCACAGAAAATAATAAAGGTTACAGGGACATTAGAGTTAGGAAATAGAATTTAAAAAACCTTGGAAATTCACAGAAAAAAACAAAGGTTAAATGGACGTAATAGTTAAGTTCATATTTTAAACACAAAACCATAGACATTCAGTAGTTATAGTTAGAGTTATCTGAAGAAACTATAATTCATGCCGTAAGGTAACTATAACTTGCTCACTCTCCATGCGCTGCTAATTACCCACATATTACATCACTCATGACATCTTCTATGCCATCATTGATAATATCACTACAACATTTGCAATAACACTATTGATGAGAAAACTGTGCATGGTGGGGGCGAGAGTTATCTTAGGGCATGAGTTATACTTTCTTTAGATAACTCTAACTATAACTACTGAATTTCTATGGTTTTGTGTGTAAAATGCAAACCTAACTATAATTTCCCTGTGACATTTGGGGCTGATTAAGAGTTTGGCGGCGCTGCACTGGCTCTCTGCCGACACAGCACTACCAAAGCCATCCAAGGACCGCCTGCCTTATTACGAGTTGATCCTGTGTAAGGCGGGGGTCCTTTGCCTTTCCCAGAACAGCACAAAAAGTTCCAGCAGGGCATAGATGGTGATGTCCTTGCTGTGATAGAACTTTGGGGAAATACAGCAGGGGAGAATATGTTGTGCCCCCTTGAATGTATCCTCATGGGGGGCATGGGGGCCCTGGAAGCCCCGTTATTCCTGCACTGCCAGTCTTTTCATGACGGGGCTCATGCCATGAAATGGCTGGCAGTGCAGGAATTCGTAATATGCTCAGTGGGTCTGCGCCAGTCCCGCTGAGCATCTTACATTGTGGCGCAGCTCCGCCACCGCCAGGGATCAACTGTTCCCTGGCGCAGCCTGTGATCCTCTGCTGCAACAACTTTTAAAGTCATATTATGGCAGATGGGCCACAGCCAGAGTGAGTGCAGCAGACTTATGACTGCTTCACTCGTAATCAGGCCCTTCGTTTTTTTTTGTGAATTTTCAAATATATATATATTTATACACACACACACACATCCCAGCTTCCACGAAAGACAAGGGCACACGCACAAAGTCTGTAAACTCCTCAAATTAATTTTTATTGCGTTGAGCCTCTTTCGACCTGGCAATTAAATGAGACACATTTCGGCAGATCAACTGCTTTTATCAATCTAAAAAATGCCATCATGGTGCTTCATTTAAATACTTAACAATTGGTAAACACAAATGATGCACTCCATTTCTGTTGCATTCAGTCACAAATCAGTTCCTTATCTATTTCATGTGCTGTTGGTGAGGGAGACATCCTTCAGTTTAAGGTGACAGCCTCTGTTTTTTAAACTGAGACCTGTGTAGGTAAGTGCCAAAATAGTTTTTCCTTTTCAGTTTGATAATGACAACTGTCATCCCTCAATTGTCCACACTTCAGCATTACTTAATAAAACTCAGACTTGAATGTGAAAAACAGCAATAGCTTAAACTCCTCCATTGTTTTCCAATGTATTTACCCTCAAACATGGCAAGATTCCGCAAGCCATGCTGCCTTTTTGTCATTAATTCCATCGCTTCTATTACGCCCTGGACTACAACAGTAAAATCTAAGTTTGGATTGCATTCAACTCACCGTTAATACTTTCAATACTACAAGTCCCATAATCCTTCAAGTAAGCTCCACATGGGTAATTGCAATCCAGAACTGAAGGGGCATTGAAATTGTTATTTGCGGTGTCAAGGGAGGCCCCTACATAAAAGATATAAAATAAATGTTCACAGACATCACCGCTTGAGTAATACTCACTCAGTGCCCAGTCATCAGTTAAACATCGGCCTTCTTAGTGAGGCTTTTGGTCCATAGCATCACAGCGTGGTCCCCGGGCCTTGCCTTCACCACCAACCATGCCTCTAATTCCTCTTCCCGATGGATATTCTATGTATATATATTCTGTTTTTACTTACCTTATCTATACTTACCATGCATGGGAAAGGCAAATAAAAATCATGCTTGGTAAATGTATTGTTATATAGGCTGTTACCTTTTTCAATCCACTGCATCTGACGAGTCTGTCAAGTCTAGTGTGGTGTGTCCCAGCATGGAAGAAAGTAATGATGACTGTAGTCTAGTAGGTGCACTTAGTTGAGAAAGTAGGGTTCTCTGCATGCAAGTTAACTTGCCAAGCGCAGGGAAAATTACGATTAGTTAGGAAACAGACTTGAGCAAGAGACAATAGACAAACAACATGCAGGCATACAACATGTACATAAGATTAGAATTCATTGAATAATTCGAAAGACTCCATGTGTTATTATCACAAAATTATTTTTACTTTTTTGTATATAAAAACATTAATAAATAAAAATCTTCATCATTAAAAACATGATTCACAATTCTACTGTCCTTTACATTAATAAATACAAAGATTATTCATATACCTTATTGATCTTAGACAATTGTATTTCAGTGCACAGTGTGTCAATTCATTAGTCTTAAATATAGATAGCAATTAGTTCATGATATAATAGATCTAAAATCTGACGTTTGCCTCCAATAAAGGAGTTCTAGGTGAGCCCAATTGTGGTGAAACTCCTATATATAGGAATTTTGTCACAATTGGTCTCACCTAACACTCCTTTATTGGTTTAGTTAATTTAAGATTATATAACTTTTGTTATACTGGCTTCAGCCTACCTAGTGAAAATCGAGAAATATCAATATCATGACTAGAATTTCTTAATAATATTCACCTATTGCAGGCAAACATATCATGTATCTATATGTTTTTCTCTCTTTTTGTGTCCTGTAAAGTGATAAAAAATGACAGCCCCCTGATAAAGGCATTCGTGCCGAAACGGGCGTAGTGTCTATACACCATCAGCTTCTGTGTCCATATTTTGTCAAAATCTTTTTTATAATCAGCTTTTTTGATCTGATATATCATGAACGAATTGCTATCTTGCATAAATCAGTAGTCACCTGAATACATCAAGCATAACTACAACCCAGAAAATTCAAATTGGCAAATGCAAGCATACATTTTTTAACCCCTTCCACACTCATGACGAGCTGGGCTCGTCATGCAGTAGCCTCCCAGCACGCTCATGACGAGCCCAGCTCGTCATGAATAATGGGTTTTTGCATATTCCAGCACAGGGCTGGAACTCATCGAGCATCGATGTGGTTAAAGACAGCATATGCAAAATAAAATGAAGTTCTGTTTCCATGAATGGAAACTCCCTAATTCTAGCTAAGGTTGTGGGTAAGTAGGGGAATTTGGGAGCAGCAGGTGTCAGCAAATATACAATCACACTTAGAACCAAATGAAGGTTTCAATCAGAATAATTAGGAAAGTGCTTGCTCTAGAAAGCAAGTCTATGAGCAGAAATGTAAGAAGCATTGGGTCTTGGAGAGAGGAAAGGGACACCCACCTGAAAATGTGGCCAGGGATAAGTCTCCTGACTCACTAACTCAACTTCACACAGCTAAAACATGGAATTAGGTCAAATGAATATTTTGCATAGATTCCCATTAAGTAAGAACCAATCAAACATTGTTGTGCTACCGATGTCCGTGGGCCTCCTTCTCATCAATAACACAATGGCAAGTTATCCATTATGACTGCCTTCACAATATCTCACAAAGGAGTATTCATCTCCTCTGCCTTCCATCCTGTGTAGGTGCTGAGAATCACAGTCCAACCAATAAATTGCAACAAACGAGACCTGCTTACAGTGAGCTAATAGAAAATAATACATTTAATAAAAATGTGGTGACCCTGGTACTTGAAACAAAAAGAGAGTTATGCACAGCAGGCAGGAATTCAGTGTTTTATTTTCAATATGGGGTTGGGTACGTAGGCCCATGTCGACTCATACCAATTTTAAAATGCCCATATTCTAACTTTAGAAGATGGCAGTGGTAGTAGCAAGGGGCGAGCACATCCACTAACAAATTATGGTGGATAAATAGAACACAGAAATAACGTGTGCTGCAATAGATAAACACTACACCACCCCAGTAGTGTAGATACATATTGAGTAGAAACACTACAGTATATTAGCAAATTATACACGTAATCTAGAGCACTACACAAATGTTATGTTTTTGGGTCTGACAATGTAGCAGATACAACATTTAAATTCAAACATGAATCAAACATTTTGTTGACCCGCAGGCCAGTTTCAGATGACAGCAATCAGCCGACATATGTATCATCGAGAAGACTACTTTTTCCAGGCTCGTAAGTATTCTGTAGTGAAATGCAGTACCCTCGAATACAAGAGTTTGCTAGTACTTCAGAATAAAGGGTCATTGGAGCCCCATGGACATCAATAAATCAAAACAAATATGTATTTGTTATGAATAACCTCAGAATTGACTAATGCTCAAAATTAGTAGTGTATTTTATGTAAGTACAGTTAAAATTCGAATAGATACAAGGACTATAGTCGGCCCAATATGATGATACGGGCCTGTAGCAGCATCCTGCTCCACCTCACTTGTTGAAATGTTACGGTACTACAATGAGTGTAGTTGTACAGTGCCAAAAGTATTGCTAAAGATATCTAGGTGCTATACAGTCAGGAATGACAGATCCTGTGAGGATTGGATGTACAAAGAGCGAAAAGATAGAGAGCTTGTGAAGGACAGATGGACAGGATGAGGAGATGAGACTCATGGATGAGACTCGTGGAGAAGTGTGGCTCACCGGTTAGAGGAGGCAGACCCTGATGCAGAGGTCAGACCCGGGACCAGGGTTCAATTCCCGACGCGGCAGGGTCTTGAGCTCATAATGTCCACGGACTCGATAATTCTCGCCTCGGTGCCTACTCGAATCGTGGGTTCACACTCTGCAACTCTGGGCAATAGCTTGCTTAATCTCCACTACGGCCCCACCGCGATGGGATGCCTGGTCTTCACCTTGGGGATGCCCAGTAGGGGTAATCTCGCAGGGAAAGACCAGGACGGGTTCCCAAAGCAAGCGCCTTGAGACCTTACGGTGATAAGGCGCTATACAAGAGCGTATGATTACGATTACGATTATTACGATTATAGCCTGCTCTGGACAGAAGGATTAGAAGAATAGGCAGGGGATGTGATGAAAGGAGGCATGGGGGGATGAGATACAGCCTTCTAAGAACAGATGAAGAGTATGGGGGACAGAGCATGTGTGCAAGCAAAGGCGGTCTCTGAAAAAAACATGCAGGCTGTAGATGGGCATCATCATCAAGGTATGCTGATTAAAACCAGAAAAGCTTTTAGCATAAGCAAAAACACTGGGGCATGGATCAAAACACAATGCAGAGTCAGTGCTGGGGGAAGTGCAGGTCTGAAAGAGATAATCTGCAGACAAATGGGCTCTTAGTGCATGTGCAAAAGTAAATAAAAAATAATGCATGCAGACAGAACGAGAGAGACCACAAAACACAAGCACGCTCTAAATGCATGCTGTGGAGCTTTACTCAAAAGAAAAAAGTTCCATCTTCCAAAGATTAATAATAATCTGTTTTTATGAAACAAGAGATGAAGGAAAGATAAATTGCGCTATATAAATCTGCTGCAAGACAAAAAAGCAAAAAGAGACAAAACTGTATGAAAAAATTGTTCCACCAAAGGGGATTTTAACAGTATATGGGCTATGGGAAACTGACAAGCAGACTAGGAACATGCGTTGTTAAATGCAGTAAAATATGCTACAGCCAATAGGAATGGAGGAAAAGTAGGTGGCAAGCACAGGAACCAAGGAAAGAGAGGGGGCAGGATGAAAGCCCCTTTTAAGTTTATATTAAAAACAATAGCTTTCACAAGCACAGCGCAAGCACTTTGCGGGTGAAACCCCCAAAAATAGCCTTTCAAAAAAAAAACCTAGAGTTTATCATCTTCTAAAACAAACCATGAAAAACTGCACTAGAAACTGCATGTCTATTATTACTCTGCTGGAATTTGGTGTCTATGACCTATTTTATAAGGATACACACATCCAGTGGTTACAGATGATATATCGGTCTTTTTTGTGCTGGCTATTTCACGGCCTACAATGGAAAAATTATGTCATTCGTGACATGATTGAAAAGTTTAGATCGCAAACACCTACATGCAGTAATACAAAAGCCTGCCATTTTGAAAGTGACTAACAAAAGGCAAATAGCATTCTGCTATAGTAAAGAAATGGCGATACAGACATGAGGAAGACCAAAGAGGTTCGATTTGATGAGGCGTAATGTGAATGGAAACCTTTAGTTACTAATCAAACTTGGAACAAAAATCAAATGATGCACCTACCTAATTAAAGAATTTTCATGGATTAAAATGTACATGTAAGAAATATGGTAGGACACATATGTTTAAGGACATTTGGCTAGGAGTTTGGAAAAAATGGGTCTTGGATAACTAACTATTAAGGAGGCTAGCAATATTTAGGCAATGATGTATGAATGAATGAATGAGGGACTTATGCAGCGCACAGCAATTCTGAGGAGTGTCCCAAGGCCAAATGTTAGGAGCCCATAGGTACTTACCTCATAACACATGCCTTACTATCTCACAGAAAAAGCCTGGTTTTAAGTTTCCTGACGAATACAGTCTTAAGTGGACTCAAGCACAAATCACGAGAAAGTTTATTTCAGGCTTTACCAAGGCTTTGTTCACGGTGAACAAAGCCTTGGTGGCTGAAACGCGTGGGTGGGGGAGAGCTTATCAATAAAATAAGCCAAATACCATTCGGTGTGCCGCATCCTTTGTTCTAAAAAAAAAAAAATTATTATATATATATATATATATATATATATATATATATATATATATATATATATCGCTCCTTCGCACCGTCAAAGCGCGGCACCCTTAGGGGTGCTTCCAAATGCGGCGGTGCCCCGCAATACAGATTAATGCTCCCAGACTCCTCTCACCACTCCAAAGGAATAACCAGCACTCACGGGGAGTAGCTTTGGCAGTACGGTTTATTCCGACAAGTAAAACAAAAGCGTTTCAGATCTAGTCCTTCTTTAGTGTTGATTACACATTGAATAGTAAGGTGCCATATTTTATACACATAAACGTGAACATCACAGTAGAAACAAAGGAGGGGATAGTCACCGACAAAATCGCAGGCACCATCTTTAGCTGATAAAATCATCACAAATTCTTCAATTTGTTTAAATAAACACAGTCTTACGAGTTGATAAAAGGCAAAACCGATCTATTCACATCATTGCCTGAATGTAATCCAACAACCCGTACTGTTTCTGTATGATCTTGCTGTGGATCGGCATTTAGCAACCTCGATATCGAGGTTGCTGCATCCCTCCCTCATTGTTTTCAAAACCATTTTGTGGCCGTGTATCGGTACTCTCACTAAAAGGATTTTCTATTGCATACATTCAAATCTCCCAAACGAAGTGCAAGGATTTCATTACCTATACAGACAATTATTTACAAACATTTATGATTAGACACATAAATAAAAGCTGAAATTCATTGAGTACTCTTCTGGATCCCTAGGTGTACTGTTAATTCTTCCCCAGAATTTAGCCCATTGGGGGTTTTTATCTGCAGGTCAATTATATATCTCAATTCCAGTCTTCGAAGTCTAGGTACTCTATCCCCTTCTCTAGCATGTACAGGGACACAATCAATGGCAAAAAACTGCAAGAGATTTCTATCACTCTTGTGTTTAATAACAAAGTGGCGTGCCACAGGATAGGTAAAATCCTTTTTAGCTATTACATGCATATGTTCTAAAATTCTGATCTTAACATTGTGTATCGGACTGCCCTCATACAAAAGTCCACAGGGACATTTTAAGCAGTAGACAGCTGCGTGGTATGGCAAGTCAAGAATTTATTGATAGTTTTTCCTTTCCTCAGCCCCTTTACATTATAGGTCAACACCCTTTTGCTGAAGGTGCAAGCCTTACACTTGCCACAGGGGTAAAAGCCTTTAATTTCTTTTAGAGTGCCTTTCTTTGGTAAAACTTTGTCTAGATGACTATGCACTATAACTATCTCTCAATGAATGTGCTTTCCTAAATGTAATCATAGGTGCTGTTGGAATATCAGAACCGATGACTGGGTCTGTTGTTAAGACATGCCAGTTTTTCTTCATGATTGCTCTTAAATTGGAAGCATTTCAGAGAATGTGGTTATCAACCGAAATTGTCCCTCATCTGTTGATTTTGTTTCAAAATGTCTTCTCTAGACAGCTGTTCTACTCTTTTTAGGGTGATTTTTAATAGGTTATTGTCATAGCCTCTCACCAAAATGCGGCTCAGACTTTCATTTGCTGCTTTCTCAAAGTCTCATTGTTTAGAGCAGTTTTGTTTTAGTCGCAGGAATTCCCCGTAGGGTATGCTGTTTTTTAATCTCTCCGGGTGACTACTTGAAGCATGCAGCGTGCTGTTGCCCGCTGTCGGCTTCCTATAAAGAGCAGTTGTTAGTTCCCCTTCCTTTATTTCCACTTTCAGGTCAAGATGGTTTAGTGCCACTAAACGAATCTCGCCTGAAAAGTGTAAATTGCACTCATTCCTGTTCAGATGTTTGATATACTCCTGAACTTTAATCTCTGATCCCTTCCTTATGAGGAAGAGATCATCGATGTATCGATGCCATGATACTATTTCCTTTGTCCATTCTGCATTATCCATGGACCAGGCCACCTGCTCCCCCCACCAGCCAACGAACAAGTTCGCGTGGCTGGGGGCGAAGCAGATGCCCATTGCTGTCCCAGTTACTTGTCGATAAAGATCTCCCTGGAAAACGAAAATTTTGTTAAGCAAACAAAATTCGATTAATTTCAACAACATTTTATTATGCGTGGCAAATTTCAAAGCTCTTTTTTAAGGAAATATTCTACTGCCATTAATCCTTGCGTGTGATTTATACAGGTGTAGAGGCTAGTTATATCCAACACTATAAGACAATAAGATTGGTCCCATCTAATCTTCTCAATGTGTTGGATAAAATCAGTGGTGTCTTTGATTTATTAAGTCAATTTTAGAACTTATTCAAACAGAAAATTGTCTGGGAATCTTGATAGATTTTCAGTAAGACTTCCTAAAGAGGAAACAATTGGCCTCCCTGGGGGGTTTTTAGCGTCTTTATGGAGTTTTGGTAGGTGGTAAAAAGTTGGTGTGGTAGGATTAGTTGTTCTCAAGAATAAATACTCGTCGAGATCTAACATTCCTTTCTCATGTCATTTTTTCAATAAAGTATGCATCTCTGTAATGCTTTCCTGGTAGATTTCCTTAGTCATTAATTGATAACAATGCTGGTCTTGCAATTGTTTCAGGGCTTCCTTCACATAAAATTAACGAGTCATCAGAACAATGTTGCCCCCTTTATCTGAGGGTTTAACAATTACTGAGACATCTTCTTGAAGATTTTTAATTGCAGTCCTTTGTGCTTGTGACACATTACTCTTATTTGAGTTGCTTCCTTGTTCCCGGACCTTCATTAAGTCTTTGATGACAGCCTCAGTGAAAATATCAATCGCGTCAGCTGGCATCTGGGGGAGAAATTGTGAAGGTGGCTTAAACTCATTTTTGGGTGCTTCTTGTTCCACCTTTCATCTTTCAATTCTTTGTGTCATCGTGATTCCTACTGGCAATTCTTCTACGGTCCCCTCTTTTCGTAATTCTTCTAGCAACTCCATGGTGTTCAAGTCATTGACTGCCAGTAAGTCTGTGTCTCTGCTGTGAATATATTAATTAGCATTTAATGCTAGTTTTGATCAAATGTATGCAGAATGTGGGGTTTATTTAAGAAATGATGGGGCATATTAGCAAGAACCTCGTTAAAATTATTGCAGATTTAGCGGCAGGAAACTGCCGCTAAAACGGCGATAATGGGCTTGCTAATATGCGTTATTGAATTCCAATAGAAGTCCAGGTTAGATGTCCTGCACATCTGACCTGGGCTTCTATTGGAATTCGATAACGCATATTAGCAAGGGTAAGGGATGAGTCCAACTCTGGATTCTTGCATTCACCTATCTTGGCATGCAACAGGGGTGTGTAAAGATTCACTGCTCACACATCCTCCTTCGCCGTTTTAGCGGCAGTTTCCTGTCGCTAAAACAGCGATGATTTTAACGAGGTTCTTGCTAATATGCCCCTGTAACACTTATCCTTTTTGTTAGGAAGGGCGATAAATGCTATTAAAATGGCAATATCGCCTAAGCTTTTATATTTGTTCTAACCTCTGCCCTTGTTTCCTTCTGACCTATTTCTCGAAAGTAAATACACTGATTTCTAGCTTGTTATGGCTTAATCAGAGACCTAGAAGATCATCTATAATCTCCCCCAAATGTCATGGGAAACGATCTCTTTCAGTTTGCTATTTGGTTTACTGGGCAGCAAAAGGAAAGATCTTGTATTCACGGTCACAAAATATTGCCATGTCTCATACAAACGTTGATGTTTCTTATTCTCCAGACCAACGCTACACATTGTTTAGATTTTGAATTCCATTATTTTTATGGAAGGTCAATTTAAGTGCCAGCTGTTTTTTTTCATTTGTGGGTAAATATTTAAAATGTCATTTAAGTACTACATCTTCATGATGCAAGTAAATTCTGGGGATGCATGGATATATATGGCTGGAATCTTTGACTGCGTGTTTTTAACCTCTGACATGAGGGACAAGCACTGAAACTTTGACACCTATGTGAGGACTTCAAATTACAATAGCTAAGACAATGACTATAAAGCAAGCTTTTCCAAACACGTCCTTTGTAATATTAACAAATGAGGGATTATTTGAGCAGATATTCTTTGACTCAGAGAGAAATCGCATTTTATAAGCCACTCATGGAAGAAAGAATGGATAACTTGTCAACCTGCGCAGTAAATGTCCGAAATGGAGTGGGACCCCTATTGAGCCTCTAATGTTAGGGAATCTCTAGAGAGTGATGAAAGAATCCAAACTTCAGTCTGCCTAAAGACCCTGCAATGGTGAACAATATTTAATTTTTACATTACCCCTGTCAGGACTAAAAAGGAAGACCGGTTTTCCAGATTTGCTGCTGAGAAGGCCGATAGGCTTCACTTGTTTGTGTCTTGCCCTGAACCACACACATGCTGAGAGAATATATTTTCGACACTAATTTCCGACTATTTTGTTTAATGAGTGTAAATTCTACTTTATTATATGTGTTTACTGTTGATAGGAACTTAATTTCACAATAATGGAAAGATGAAGAACCCCACTCTTTTTGCGATTAGTGTAATGAAATGTGCACTGTATTTGAATGGTTAACAATAAAAAAAAAATGAAGTCAGGAAAATTAATATTCAAATGCAAGTTGAAAAATACCTTACTGATGCTTGTAGCAATCTTCTTCCTTTTCACACACAACGAGACATCTGTATTTTCTAACCCTAAACCTTTTTCTTTAAAAAAAAAACCAATCTAATAATTTGGCTTCTTAGGAGCATAGTATTCTATTATCAATGTTTTCTTTTTTGTGTCTCGCATTCTTTTTGCGCATCTGAAAAAAACATGCTGGCATGCGGTGTAGAACAAAAATGGCTTACTGCTGGAAATTGTCTGATCAAAGATAGCAGAGCACTGAGGTCCTGCAGGTCGCTGGACGGGAAGGCAAGAGTGCTGCTGTACAGTCTTCAGAAGCCAATTACCGTCATCAGCAAACAAGTTCAGCATCCAAATTGCTGCAGAAGTTGCAATTTTCCAAGACTTATCGTGGTAGGCAAAAAGATATTCCTCACATCAAAGGCCCTTTCAGCCTGGAAGACATGAAAAAAAAGTGTATTCTTCAGACTAGACTTCAAAGAGTCAACATTACTGCCCATTGAGATACAGGTGCTTTGGATGCGCGAGTATTGCAAGTGGCAGAACTGCAAGACTGATGACTGGAATACCTTTAATTGTAAGGTAAAAGAATAGTTGAGGTCAAAACGAAAAAGGCAGTTTAATTCAGTCAATATAAGTACCTAATTAATTTTTTTTTTTTTTCTGTTGGCTATGCCAAAGATCGGCAAAGCCATGTTTTAATGCCGCTTCTTAGGCAATTTGATGCAGCTATTATGAAAAGCTAAAAAGAAAGTATCGGCCTAGCTGCATGCTCATGCATCCCTTAGAGTGACTATGGACTCATTCTCACTGACTATAGAAGGGGTGGCCAAACATGTATAAAGAAATCGCTATATATTTTAAACCACACTTCACATTCTAGTGCAGACATAGCTATACTTTCTGAAATTTTAGTGAACTATCCACTTTATACGAATGCCATTCTAAGAATAATTTTCTAATTTACATAAATATGAATAGTACGAATAATCTTTACTGTGCAAACCAGAACACGTGTGACATGCAAATAGATACAAAGCCCAGAACATCCATCTAGAATTATTATGCACAGTCATACTTAAGACAACATTCTTCCTTTGCAGTATTGGAGGGTTGCCATGTGAAGGCTATTGCTTAAAGTAGCGTGAGCATATATACCTTTTGGCCTTCATGGAGTTAAATCAACAAGAAGCATTGATACCTACAAAACCATTGCTAAGCCCAAGGCTACAATAAAGCACCATATGGTTCATTGTTTCAGTTCATTGTAAATCACAATAAGGATTTTTACAATTTTCTTAAATAAATAGCAATAGAAGCCTAATAATATTCAGTATTGGAGTCTCTCACACAGTTAAAGTAACAGCGGTAAGAATATAAATCTCAACACCTTTATACCTTGTGATGTCACTTACAATAGTATAGCATCAAAGAAATCTACTTCTACAAATGTGGATAATATTCAGGTCTTGACACTTTGAAACACGGCACTGAGGAACAAATAAAACAACAACGATTGCGCTTCTCTTGGTAAAATATCCACATCCTCTAAAGCCCCCAAAATAATCAAAATGCATTGACTTGCAACTGATGACCCACAAACATAAATTATAATCATTGGCTGCCATGAATGATGACCAAAGGGCATAAAGTGAAAAGATGAAAATTGGCAGAGTCAGCCACTGAGCATTTTGGGCAACATAGGTTGTTTCACAAACCATTTTGGGGTATTAAATGTTCTTGGCAGTATCTATCGACAATTTTAGTTTATATTAGATACCTTTTATCACTGTGTCATGCCACAAGGTTTGTGGAAGCAATATTGCATGGTGAAGAATATGGCCATCTTTTGTGTGCTGTGAACCAGATGTTTGCTGGCTATAGAAATCTACTGGATCTATTGTGCAATCCACTAAAATGGCAGTGCCTACTGTTGTTGCCCGGCTGAAGCAGTGAAAAATCTGCACTTCAACCTGTCAAAATAAACCCTTTTGACAGATCTAACCATCCATTCTAAGTATTAACGTCACCCCTAAGTAGACCTAGTAGCCTACAAGGCAGGATGCATGGAATTTAAATGTAGGACATGTAGAAAGGTAAGGTTAACATGTTGTTAACAGTGACAAGCACCAAAAACTAATTTCACTGCCGGACAGCTGGCTGGCCCATTGAGTAATACTGGTAAGCAACATTAAATATTAATTCTGCTCTCTCATGGTAGATGAGAACTAAAAATATGATTCAAAAAGTCTTTTTAATATTTGTCAAAATCCTAATTAATGATGAACTCAATATTAAAAAAAAGTAACTTTTAGAAAGGTACCTACAACGGGGTTGAGCTCAGGTTAATTTAGTGACTTCAGTGATGTCATCAGTGATTTGATTTGAGATGTGATCAGTGATATCACCAATCATGTCATGAGTAATGTATTTTGTGAGGTCATAAGCAGTGCACTGCTGGGGCGTGAGTTATAGCTAGCTCAGCTAACAATAACTGCTGAATTTCAAAGTTTTTTTAAAATTCTATTTCCTAACTATAATGTCCCTGCAACATTTGTTTTTTTCCAGTGAATTTCTAAGGTTTTTTAAATGCTAATTGTTAACTATGACGTTCCAGTATCCTTTGTTTTTTTTTCAATTTGTAAGGTTTTTTTTACAATTCTATTGCTTAATTGTAATGTCCATATTTTGTAAGTGAACCTCTAAGAGTTGCGTAGTTTCTTTCAACAATTTTTTGATATTTTGATATTTTTTATATCAAATGTGATCAGAAAATACATTATTAACTCTTTTTATTTTTAACAATTTTGTAAGTCGGCACAAAATTGTTCTATTTACAGGGAAGATTCTTTCATCAGTAAATGTATTTCACATACTGACAAATACACTTAGACATTTTTTTAAATAAAATTTAACTCTAAATATTTAGTAGAATATTGCTTTAAGTTTTCTTTCTATGATTAATTTAGAAGAAAGCCACCTTTACAAAAAAATGAATTATTTACGATTCCCGAAGTCACCCCGATGACATCAGTAGTTGCGAAGAGCGCGTGGTTTATACAAAGTGGAAAACATATATATATATAGACATAATATACAGTATATTTAACAGTAAAGCTTTATTGGTATACTTTTCAAACTCATATTTTTCTAGTGAATTTCCAGAATAATCCCCTTCAAACCTATATTTAATTTCATTTAAAAATAAGTCAATTCCACACAACAGGTAATTACATAGTCCTAAATTGGAAAATAAAGCTTGCCATTACTTAAATTTTGTCATCACTCATCAACGTTAACAAAAATGTTCTGTCTCTTTACCACCCTTCCCCTCAATACACTCTTAGCTCAGTGAACCTAACAACCCAGTGGAACCATTAGGTCATATGTTCACAGCAGGCTAGAAGGAACATGCTACTTCCAAATGAGGTATAGCGGGTGTGGCATCCCCAGGGACCGCCACCTCCCCAGGGCTTAAATTGAATGCAGGAGCTAAGCAGACCCCTGCAGCCCCAGGGACTGCCACCTCCCCGGCGCTTTAGAAATGAAAAAAATGCATGGGGATGCTCCTGCCCTACACGCAGCCCATGTACCGCCACCTCCTCAAGATGATGTATCTTAAATGCGGTGGGCCAAGCAGCCCTTGTAGTTCTGGGGACCGCCACCTCGCCCGGGGCTAAATTTAGAAATATGCATGGGGGCTCCAGTCCCCCATGCAGCCCCGGTGACCGCCACCTCCCCTGGGCTATTTTTAAAAGTCAAGTGTGGAGGGGCTCCAGTCCCTCCACACAGCCACCTCCCCAGGGCTATTTCAAAGAATGAAGGGGGATCATGCGGCTCCCCTCCTGGAGCCATAAACAGCTCTGGGGATTGCCACCCCCATGGCCGGCTCCAGCAATGTCCCAGGGTGCCCACCCGAGGGATATTGCAGTTTGCTATGGCATAGCGGGAGCATTACTCCCGCCATGCCATGGCAAAGTCTGCTTCACTTCATGGAAGAGAGCAGTAAAAGCGCTCTTGCTTCCATGAAGCAAAGCAGAATTGCTTTTGGACAGAGGGAGCTGCATGCTGCCGTGAGGCTCCCCTGCGGCCCCCAAAGTTGTAGCCATGCCCCAGGTGATGGGGTCCCCGAGGCCTAAAATGGCCCAAAATGGCCCAGGTAGGGGAGCCGCGTTCCAGGGCAGAAATTAGTCTTGGGAGGGTGGCCTCGCAGCCCCCTTCCTGTTTTATTACAAAACAAAATGGGTCAGGCCCCGGGGGTGGGGTCCCTGGGGTCCAAAGAATCAATGAAAGGGGTCATTACAGCCCCCTTTTCTAGGATTACAAAAAACAGAAGTTGTAAACTCGCAGAGGCCCCATCTCCTTTCTTCACTACTCTGCAAACACACCTCTGAGCACGCTTGTGGTTGGGGGATGAAGTCCCCTTCGTTGCTGAGGGTCCTTAGGTGCCAGCTAGCTCACCTTTTACCTCAGTAAGCCTCTCACAGCTGGATTGCTGAGAGGTAGTCGAGGCCATGCCCCTTTTTTCACCACTCTGCAAAAGCAGCTCTCAACCCACTGCTGGTGGGGTGATGAGGTCCCTTTGTGTCCTGAGGGCCTCAGGAGTTAAGTAGACTTCATCCCCCAAGCAGCAGTGCACCAGGAAGCATGTTTGCAGAGTGGTGGAGAAAAGGAGCATCACCTCTGACCACCTCTCAGCAATCCAGCTGTGTGGGGCTTACGAGAGGTAACAGTAGGGCTGGTTGGCCCCCAGAGACAGCTAACAATTACAGCTGAATTTTTTCCGGTTTTGTACAAGCAAAATGTCAACCTAATTATAACATCCCTGTAAACTTTGCTTTTTTTTTGTGATAATATATATATAATTATTCTATTAAAACAACTCAATTTTAACTGTTTTCCTATCGAAAACTACTTCATTCAACTCCAGCCTTCTACTGACTACTATTGCTCCTTCACAACGTATGGATTGTGGTCCACAGCCATACCTATTGGGCTGATGTAGCTGCAAAAAAAAGAAAGATGTTGACAGGAACTTGGGTTTGCCAAATGTGCAGAGTCCTTGGTTTGGCCAGAAAGGGTTAAAGTTTCATCAGTTGTTACCTTTCGTTAAATCCCTTGTGGATTCCCAAACACATCACCTCATGATTGTGCACTGTGGTGGCAATGACCTAAGCAAATTGACTGGGCTTGGGCTGGAAATCATAATGAAAGCAACCTTTGCAGAACTGATGTAGCTTTTTCCTCATCATGTCATGGTGCACTCTAATATAAGCCAAATACGGAAATGGAAGTGGTCAACTCAATTCTGTCCACAGATTGACAAAGCCAGGAGACATGTTAATAAAGCTGTTTCTGCTTTCTTCAGAGACCATCGCATGGGCTATATCTATAACAACAATCTGCGTTTTGACATGCGTGGAATTTATAGAAATGATGGAGTACACTTTACAGATGAAGGCAACAGGGTGTTTACAAGCAACCTGAAACGCTGCATCCGGTCTTGTGTAGCAGCCATGTACACACAACCAACACAACAGCTCTTGTCAGAGCTACCCTAGTACCCAAAATATTGTTAATTTTCTTTAAAAAGATCCTTTTTTTCCATTTTTTGGGGAACACATCACGAGAAAGGAAAACAATAGCAGACATTCAATGACCACCAACACATCCAAAATTATTATGTGAAAAAAAATCCATTCTGAACATCACCCTATTCATATTACTATCATATTATTATCAGTGATGTCATCAGTGATGTCACTAACCATGTCATGAATGATGTAATATGTTTACGTCATCAGCAGTGCATAGTGGGGGAGCAAGGTATAGTTAGCTCAACTAACTATAACAGGGGAATTTCTATCGTTTTGTATTAGTGAAATGTCCAACTAACTATAACGTCCCAGAAACCTATTTTTTTTTTTGTGAATTTCTAAAGTTTTTTAAATGCTAATTCCTAACTATAATGTCTGTAAAACCTATGGTTTTTTCAGTGAATTTCAAAGGTTTTTTAATTCTTAATTTCATATTTTAATATTTATAAAACCTATATTTTTTCTAATTGTTTTTTAATATTTTGCAGCTCTATTATCCTTTTTTTAACTAAAACTTATGTAATATTTAATATCTTCCCCACAAAAATATGTATATATCTTTTTTTTTTTTTTTAGAGAAAACTAAAGTCCTGTACCGGTAGTCTACCAAGCTCCATCAGCATGCGAATCCTATCCACCATATTGAAATAATGCACATTTGGAATCCAACGAGTGCATGACGCCGCGTCCCCTGTAACAACATATACGGACGAGGTTGCGCCACCTACTAGTTTGGGATGCAACGGATATGCAGTACCAAGCCGCGCATTATGTCATGTACGTAAGGGATCGCGCCCGCTGCGCGTTGCGTATGCGATGAGTGCACACTGCCAGGCCCTGTCTTACATCATAGATGTATGGTGTTGCACCCGGTACACCATTCCCTTATTTTTTTAAATCTCACAAATATATGTAAATAACTTTAAAGTGTGTATGACTGTAAGCGATAATCTAAAATATTTCAAACATTTATATATTTCTAACTAACAAACATACTATAGTAAATGTATTGTTTCAAAATGTCATTGGGTGCGGTCTCCTTCCGCACTGAGTGAGCGATTGCCATGTGACCTTAAAAAAAAGCTTTTGATTAGTTCATAACATTTCCCATTGTAGCAGTTGAAGGACGCCACCCATTTTAGTCATTCTCTCTGCAGAATTTCATGACACACCTCTGCTGCTTAGATCGCTTTTTGAAACTTTTTGCTATGTACACATCTAGCACTACAAACCACATTTAACCACCATCTTCATCAATATTCATCATCCGTAAAGTAGCCTTCCACCTGTGATAGCATACACCTAAAAGTTACATAACCGAAGTTTTCACCACTACCAGAGGTAACATAATTACATACTCTGGCCACAGCACAATGTAATGTAATACAGCCCAGTGACAGTATCATGTATAGATAATGAACATACGGACACAGATAGATGGTGGAAGTGGGTATGGGCATGTGCGCTCAACACCTTTTCATTACCAGGGTCACATATCCAGTGAGGTCTGTGGTGGATGCGTGTGGAGTCAATGTAAGCCAGCCCTCAGGGTATAGTTGCTGCTATCATCAACTACAACAGTAATCATTAGATCACACACAGACATTCAATAATAAAATAATTAATAGTTTGTGCTGCAGTAAGGTAGGGACAGTAGGTGTGAAATAATACAGAAAAATATTCTATCGTAAAAGAAAACACTTGTGGTATACTGAGACACAATTAATAGATGCGAAATAATACAGAAAAAGATTGTATCATAAATGGTCTATCAGTTCTAGTGCACTCAGCCACATCAAAATCATTTAGCATGTCAACAACCAGCGATGATGTTTGTTGTAGACGGGTGGGCCATACTAGGAGTAATATCTGTTGCCATCAACACAACATCATCTGCAACAGCAACTCAATCTAAGTTGTTAACACTGGTGTCTACAGTGCAGGCCAGAGAGAGTGGTCAGCAAGGGCCCACAACTACATAAGGTGGAATTCAGCTACACAGTTTGTCATACGAGAAGCAACAAAAAGCATGTCTGGAGCCTGTAATAATACAAATGCATCGTGCAGACAGAGCGCACTGGAGCAATGTCTTATCCTACAGAACTGCGTCATCTACGAGACCAACTCGATCTGTATTGTGAACACTGCTATCTGCAGTGTTAATTGTAGATAGTACTCACACAGCCATTCATGAATACTTTCTCTCACTTCCTCTTCACAAAAGACAACAACATACATTTCAGAGAAATCTGCAATAAATAAAACAAAACAATTCAAATACCATTTCTGTTGTCTACAGTGTAGACTATTCAGTGTTCCTTTGCACTTGCAAATTAAATTTTGTCATTGTAGTAAACCTATACGTCAATTCAAAAGATGTCTTCAAGCAAGTATACTAAAAAGATGTCGTTATTTGACTACTGGATTCTATAATTAAACAAACAGCACTCGATCTGAATTGTGAACACTTCTGTCTGCATTGTAGGCCAGACTCACTATTCATTAACACCTGACAGCCATGTACCGTTCTATTCGAAAGCATGGACTTGGTTGCAGCAGATCAGAGACAGAAATAATAACAAACTTGAACTTCTGACATCCTCAATCATAGAATCAAGACCCTGTTTCACTGTTTGAACCTGCTGTACCACGGTGTACTGCACCGATTAGTGTCAACCAAGCACAATAATCATGTGCAGCAGTTAGCTACGCAAGCACAGAGTCTGATGACCTTCAACTGAGGGAGTTCAATCAAAACCAAGCAGCAAGTAATATCAGCCATTTTCCATTGTGGAATCAAGACACCATTCCACTGTTGGGACCTAGAGTTGATTGCACCTGGTCGAAGGGAGTACCTTCATCTCCACTCTCAGATGAAGTTCTAGCATCCTCCATTGTGGGATCAAGACACCCTTTCACAGTTGGGACCTACAGTTTGATGCACCTCATCGGAGAGGGTACCACAAATCATCACAAAGTGTAACTTCTGACATCTTCAATCAAAGAATCAAGACCCCATTTCACTGTTCGGACCTGCTGTACTGCAGTGTAGTCCACTAACTGCAGTCAACCAAGGCCATTAATCATGTGCAGCAACTACGGAACCACAAAATCTGAAGCACCTCAAAAGAAGGACTGAAGATATTTATGAACATTACACAATATATCCTTTGCATTCAAAAGAAGTAATGGGAAGCAGCATTGAGTTATTTGAAATGAAAAAAGCACAGGGAACTCCAATGAGTGTATGGGAGAAAAGCTTGGAAGGTCATTATTTTCCACAGCTGTTTCCTACAGGAGAAGTTGGACAGTATAATGATCGACCTGTACAGATTGCAGCTTCAGAATATCGGCGAACACGATTCATCTTTTAAACGTATTACCTGTTCAACCACATTTACAGTTTTGTAATAAATATTGTTCTCTATAAGAAATAAGGTAGCCTTTTCAACTTTATTAACACCCTCAAATTTTTGCCATATTTTCAGACTTTTTGTTACTACACCATTTACTAGAATGGCTACTGCCTATTTTTCCTCTTTCACTCAAGCAATAGTTTCAATATTTTTCTTAAAATCCAAATGTAAGTCCACCACTCTTCCTTCAAACCTCTTTACAAGTCTGTTGGTGGCAGTTTACCTGTTTAAGGCTCCATCCGAATTATAGGTTGAAAAGAATGAACAGATTGAATTAGAACAGACTCATATGTATTCAATTCTGCCAGTTCGTCCGAAATAGCTACTAAATCTAAATTATTATGTACTGCTCTAAAAGGCATTTTGTTCTCTTCTAATTTGTTGTAATATTATTTACATATACGTTGATCACTACGTAACTCAAATTGACCTTCCACCAACAAGTAAATTGCAAATTCTACCCACTGACCATTCTTCTCCTTTTCACTTTTCAAATACAAATCAACATTACTACTTTGACTTTTATAATGAGTATGTCAACAACAAACACAAACATAGTTTCATATTTCTGGCCACACTACATTATACTTTCCAATTTCTTCTTCAAACTGATCAGTGCTAATCACTTTCCCATCTCCTCCAACATCTATAATTGTCAAACGTTCACTTTCTATGAACTGCTCCTCTGAACCAAAATATCGCATTTCAATATCCTCACACTTTTTTTGAACAACTAATAAAGAAGCATATAAAACTCTTGTACTCAGTTCACTTAAATATAATGCAGGACTTTTTACATAGTACACTTTCCTCACATACGTCCGCATTTCTTAATGACGTACTGCTAACATCCTCAACTGATGCTTCACATGGAAATATAGAACTCAAGGTTCCCACCACCCCAAATTAGCTCTCTAGTATACTTTATCAAATGTAAGAAGTACAGATATTCAGTATCTGTCAGTCACAGCCACTTTAAAACAGTGTACCTATATACAACTTGACAAAACGTTATGTTTCCAATTTAACGTTGTACACTTAAAAGCTCCTTTACATTTCTTTTGCTAGATGTACCTTTGTTTAAAATACTACCAAAGAAGGGTGGTGAAGTATGCTCCACAAAGAGCATTCAAAGCTTTGTTATTCTTTATAAAATAATGAGCCTGTCAATGCTTTTTGCAAGCCTTTTCAACCCCTTAAGAGGCTGGATGGATGAGTATAATTTAGGATCGGGGCGGACGATGTACGAAAGTAAGAACGTATAGCGAATAAAAGGTAAGTGGATGCATGGCCAGATGCATCAATGAATAGATACATAAATGGATGTATCAATGTATGAATGGATGGTAGGATGAATGAATACAGGGATCAGTACTTATGATAGACGGGTGGACTGATAGATACTTAGGATTGGTTCTAGGACAGATGTTTCTATGGATATATAGGCCTATGACTGCATGAATGGCACAGGGCTTACAATAGGTGATTGGGCTCAAAGATGCTTAAGATATGTGCAGGAACAGATGTATGTATGAATATAAGTAGGAATGTATGCATCAATTAAAAGATGGTTGGATGGCGCAGTGCTTAGGATTGATGGATGCTGGGCTTTAATTGGGCCGGCACTTATTTTCAGGGAGCCTCCAAATGGGTCTCTATCGGGCTCTATTTTTGGCCGGCACAAACATAGTCAATTTTTTTTATTGCTCTGAGGTGAGAGAATGCACATCGATGTACGCATGCTTATTTTGCTCACTACTGAGAACTGGAGACATCACGCTAGGTTACCCACGTTGTAGAAGTAAGGGAAATCTTCTCTTGTCCTATTTTAATGGTTTTGAGTAACCAGAAATAAAATGTATTCATTCATTTATTCATTCAAGTAAGGGAAATCCTTTAAAGAATGTTTTTTTCCACACGTAGGATAATTGGAGAGGATTTTTTAAAGCACGCAATGATAGCCATCTCGATTTAGACCACGGCCCAACTTGCATAGCTCACACCCCTTTAAGAGCTTTGCCCCCCCTTTTAGAACACCCCCACTTTTTTCCCACTTAGAACCCTAACTACACCACAGTAACAAAGAAACAGTGTATGCTCCCAGTGAAATCTACAATGGCACCAAGTTTCATAATTTTTCATCAACGCCATCAGCCTTCTACCACAGTACAAGAGTGTCTATCAGCACAAATATTTCTTATCCACAGAAATGTTGTGTAATTTGTGTAGCTGTCTGCTGGAACACTCATCACCAAAAGGTATTAAAACATGGAAATTTGCCAGAAAAACATATACCATACCATAAAGCGATTCATAATTGGGCACACTGCCACTGCAGCACCCTCTTCCCCATCCTTCCTTAACCTTTCCAAATCAAAGAAAGAGCCACACCAAACCTAATAGGCACACTATAGCAATACAGGAACTTAATTTCAACAACTGTCTGCCGGAACGCTCATGAGCAAAGCGTATTAAAACATGGAAAATTGCGGGTAAAACATATACCATACAAAGCACACAAGAAAGAAGACCAGGTCAAAATGGTAGTGTGCTGTTCTGAATGGAGAGTAGGAATCACAAGGATACCCGTGTGGATAAGTATATTGGGTGACACCGGGTTGGAAAAATCCCATCAGACCACCCTCTTGGCGGCATATCATCATGTGGGAATGGGCAGTCATTCCATCTACCGCCCATGTAGCGGTGCGGAAATGGAAAACAGCGTATTTTGCCACAGTTGTGCCCAAAGTAAAGTATAGGAAAAGTGCAGTGCTATGAAAAAAGTGATACTTAAAAATGACTACCTAGACTAAAGAAATAGTTTATCGCAATAAGTGTAGGTGTCAAGATTAAAACCACGCCTAGTAGTAGAAAAGTAGAGCTACATTATGGCGCTGTGTAGAATGGTCAACTAGTTTCAGCTAGATGGAGTATTGCTCCAGCTTTCATCAGGACCTTGGAAAAGGTAGGCTACTGCAACACAATATAATGTGAAGGGTGTACAAATATGAGAGAGCAATAGTTGCATCAAAATACTTTTTAAAAAAAGAAAAAGAAAAGTGTCACCCGAAACTTGGAACCTCTATATCTTCTGAAGACAGGAAAAGAATCTTCTACCTGTCAAGGAAACAAAAGATACCATGTGTGCATTTCCACACAGGAGTCAACATAACCTCACTTGCACCATCAAGACAAACCACACCTGCGTGAACATTTTACGTTCCGCATTCTAAATAACCATATTAGCTTTATCACGAAGAGGCATTTCCTCACAGTGATACTCACCCAGCTTTGTGTGGGTGAAAAACCTCACCTCGCCCGGCAACCCCTCGGGAAATTGAGGCCCCGCTCTAATGTGTAAAAAAAGGGACACAGTTAGCGCACAAATCAAAAAGTGTCCAGCCCAATCGCAATACACAAAAACCCAATAGACGTGTGATAGACTCCTGGCTACCCAAACCTCGCCTAACCCCGCCACTGAGCCAACCTCAAATGTTAGCGATAAATAGAAAACCCAGAAACTCGGGTAACAGTACTGCCAGTGATGACCCTATATCGCCCCTTAACTCAGTTCGTAAATAGCACTGTGGGGTAGCAGTCAGGGTAATGCTGTCAACTCGAAAAATGCCCAAAACTCAAGGAGATGTCCAGAATGCCACTGCTAGTGCCAAGATAAGCGACCGGGAAAAACACAGTCACAATTTTTTTTTTATATACATGAATTACGGACACTATTCATAGAAGTAATAGAAACTGTACACTCCCAGCATTGTCTTCGCCCATATTGAGTGTTAGGAACCTGTCCTAGCAACCTATATATACTAATCTGTTCATCGCAACCTCGTCGAACTGACCTGTCCGTCGGTGCCCGCGCTCGAAGCCGAGCAGAAGGGAAGGCACCGACGGAACCGCCCGTTCGTTTTTAAATATTAAGGCTTCCTATTTGGTCAGCCAATTACAGTCACTACTGAGACCATTAGCTTGTAACTCGATGAGGCTCAGACAGGCAAACGCGCTCACCTTCAGGGAGCTCCAGCTGAGCACTTTTGCGCACGCGCGTTGAGAGCAGTGCCGGATTTGCAAGATCTGACCTCCCCGGGCTCGCTTCCTGACAACGCAGGAAAGTGTCTGAGGCGAGGTCCAATATGTATATCCATTTGTGCCTTTGAAGTGTAGGAAGCTTCTAAAGGCATGCTTATGAAGTGCACAGTTGCCCTGCCTTCCCTGGCTCCAGATTATCTACATTGTTTTCAGTATGTTGTATTTCTATGTAATGTCTTGCCAGTTTAGTATTATCTTTTTTGCATCTGATAGTGCTTCGATGTTCTGTTATCCTTACCGTAACTTTTCATGAGGTTATCTCTATGTAGGCATAAACTGGACCTAAATCATTGTCCTGAGAGAAGAAATATCTAAGAACTCCCTCAGAAAAGCCCCATTCTAAGGTTGACTCTGCCCTGGTAGTAACATCTTACTAGGGTGGAATGAGGTGGCAAATGATGAAGCATGTCACAGCACTTGCATTGTGATGCATTGCATTGAAAAGGTTTTTTTGTAATGGCTTTTTTCCCATTGAAGTTTGATAAATGGTATAGATAGATATCCAACTTCTTATACCAAATGTAAGACTTATTAACAACAGTGTAAGGTTCCAGCCTCTGATCTACACTATCTATACCATCTATACCACCCATTTGCTTAATGTGGTCTAAAGTGCACACAGGTTTGCACACTTCAGCAGTCTGACCCCAAACAGTCACTCACAGGTGAAGTACTTACATTATGGATGGTAGTCAGCATGTAGACAACTTTCCTTTCAGAAATGCTCACAGCTACAAGTTCATCAATACACAAGGCACGGCACTGTCCCTTCTCAAGTATTTTTTTACAAACAAGCTCTTTTGGGTAACTTGTACGTTTAGAGCAGATTGTGCCACAAGCAACAGTGTCCACTTTGAACAATTACCTCAACAAATGCACACCAGTGCCGAAGTTATCTGCGTACCTAATTACATTACATGTTAAATATCTACAGCAGAAATCCCCAGGGCCTTAGACCGGAGTCATGTGACCACAAATGACTGTAAGGTTACATAACCGCAATATTGAGATTATTGCAGGGATTCTGCTTAGAACCAGGACTACCATAAAAAATTGGGTTACTCTGTGTCCCTCAAAACCTGGGTATACAATGTTATAAGCTACAATGTGTTCTGTTGGGTGTCACAATTTCGTTGTGTGAAAAATTGGTGTTGGAATGTCGCACCTCTACAAGAAGATCAATGTATGTTCTTCAAAACACTAGGAAAGGGTATGCCTATAATGACTATTGTTTTGCTCCCCCAAGGTAAATTTACAAAATATACAACAACAATTATACTTATTTAGCATATTCTAAGTCATATACCTAAATAATATGCACCCATTTGTCTTTTTAATGCAAATGACATGACTTAGTGATAAAGCGACACAAAGTGAAGAAAATGAGTTTAACATTACACAATTCAGATACGGACTGATCTTGACATGATATATATATAAAGACATTACTTTTTTTTAAAAACTTTATTTTTCCAGTTTATACATTAACATAATAACACATAACTGGCATCCTTTCAGTGTATGTACGCAGATCGACAACCTCATTAGCGGCACTTAGGACTGCAGGCGGCATCAGGGAGGCAACGGACTCATGGGGAAGGAACACAAAAAGCATACAATAATAGCACAGTGAGAAGGAGCCAGGCATGGTGCTGATTCAGGCAGTGAACATCACTGGGGTCCACGCCCCTGCCCCCGCCAGACCCGGACTCAACAGGCACATCCAACCCACCACTCTCACTGTCAGCCGTGTCGCATGAGGAGAGCTCCTCTTCCGCCAGTCCCGATGCACACATCACGCGCCAGGCCATTAGGTCATCCTGTAGCTTTTCATCCCGCCGAGTGAGTTGCATGTGAGTTTCCTCGGCCAATGACCACTCTCTTACATCTCTGGTCCAAGTGGATACCTCAGGGGCCCCTCGCCCCATCCAAGTTATCGCCACCCTGCGCCTGGCTAGCACTAACATTAATTGGAGGAATGTGTATGAGAGTTTCTTTTTTTGGGGCTTCCGGACCAGGGCAAGCAGACATTGCAGGGACTCGGGCGCCAACCGAAGGCCCGTGGCGGCGACTATTCGGTCCACCACCCCCACCCAGAATTGCCTAACCAATGGGCATTCCCAGGCTAGGTGCAGGAAGCCTGATTTCTCAGCGTGACATCTAGGGCAACTGTCTTCCCTACCCTCGGAGATGCACTTGAATGATACTGGGGTTAGGTATGTGCGGTGCAGAAAATTGAAGTGTGTCAGTTTAAACCGTGCATTGCAGGAGACCTTCCGGGTGAGGGTACCAATGCGTGTCCACTGTCCCTGGTTCAGTGGAGCGCCAAGATCTGTCTCTCAGGCAGCCCGGAAGGGCGGCTCCGGGGGGGCGAGTCCCTTTTCATGGCCTTATAGAGGAGTGGAATCAGCCTACGCCCCTTGCCGTAGGAAAGGAGGATGTCTAAGGTGTGGGTCAGTGGTGGTGCGTTTGAGTACTGGGGCCAGGTGACCTTTGCCACCTCCTGAAGGCCCCCGAAATGTAGGTATTGTCCCCGTCCAAGACCAAAGGTCTCCTTCGCCTGCTCATAACTAAGAAAAGACACATTAGTGTAAAGGTCAGCCAATACTTAGCAGCCTGCCTCCCTCCAGGAACAAAAGGACATATATTGCCCCATATCAATGAAGGGGGCCAGTATTCAGATCGGGAGCTCCCTGTGAAAGGGTGCCCTCCGCAAGACCCTCTCCACAAACCGCTGCCACACACTAGCTGTGTGTCACACCACATATGGAAGGGACGGGTCCGCTCCCTTGCCCAGCATCAGGGCAACCTGTAGCGCTTGGGTGTCTGCCCTACCAGAGAGGAGGCGCGTCTACCAAGTGTCAGTGTCTGTGAACCAGCAGGCCGCATTTTGCAGCTGGGCTGCTTAATAGTTAGGTCAAAGCGCGGGGCTTCAAGGCCCCCTTCCTCGTAGCTAAGGACAATGGTGTGTAGAGCCACCCTACTGCGACGGCCAACTCATAGCAGGGACGTGAGAAGCATATTAAGTATGTATGGGCGGGAAATGCATTCCGCTCGCGGAATGTGCACATTTTTGGCAATTTCGCGATCTGCGAATCGCTCGAAATTGCCCAAAAAACCGCAATTCGCGAGTTGGTGATTTTTTTTTTTCTTGTTCGTGCTTCAAAAATACAATCTCGCACGCGCGGCATTGACTTACTATGATTCTGCGTTCGCTGATGAGTTTTCCTCCCTGTTCACGTGCTCTGCGAGATTTTGGTAGCTGGCAGAGTGATGCCGCGATTGTGAACACGTAATTGCAACCCGAAACAGGAAATTGCGAATGAGAACACGTCACGTCATTGCGACCCGAAACAGGAAATTGCGAACGCGAACACGTCATTGCGACCCGAAACAGGAAAAAGGCATTGCGAGCAGGCTGGTTAAGTGGAAACAACATGTTCGCGACCGTTGCAATCGCATTCGCAAGTTCTCGTTCCCGAACTGGTAAAAAACTTTGCAAGCTTGTGGAATTTGGTGAATTTTTGCAAATCGCGATTACGAATTTGCGCGAATTCGTGTATCGCGAATTTGCAAATTCCACCCATGCTTAGTATTAAGAGTGCCGAAGACTCATGTTGTGAGCTGACACAGCGAGTTTTGGAGGACATAGAACGTCCTAGGCAGCATCACCATCTTGGCGACGGCCAGGTGTCCCATCAACGAGAGAGGTAGTGAGCTCCAGAAAGATACTGACTGTTGGAGGGACGCGAGTATACGATCCACATTCTGGCATAACACCTGTGCGTCCGTCGGAGCCACCTGTATGCCGAGATACCGGAACCCCTCCCGTCCCCAGCGAAGTCCGAGGTCAGGCAGG
This sequence comes from Lissotriton helveticus, assembly GCF_964261635.1. NCBI lineage: Eukaryota > Metazoa > Chordata > Amphibia > Caudata > Salamandridae > Lissotriton > Lissotriton helveticus. Next base: position 802,507,227 of record NC_136057.1, on the reverse strand, counting down.
TCTCCCAAAGGCACCGAATCGAACCCCACCAGTGAGAAAATCAGGGACTCATGGCGGTTGAGTCATAACCCCGACACCTCCTCAATCCGGTCTAAATGATCCAGCAGCATTGGCACTGCGTCCCGGGGGATGGTCAAATAGAACAAAGCGTCATCCGCGTATAGGGAGATGACATTGCACATGTCCCCCGCTCTGACAACCCACCGCTCCATGTCAGTGCGGACCTGAACAGCGAAGGGCTCTATGGCCAGGGCAAACAGTAGCGGTGAGAGGGGGCACCCCTGGTGCATGCCCCGTCCCAGCCGCCATTCCTCGGACCTTGCACCCCCAAGCTTCACCCTGGCCCGCGGGGCCGTATACAAGATGCAAATCCAGTGACAAAAATTGGGGCACGGAGCACCTCGAAAAGATACCCCCAGTCAACTGTATCGAACGCCTTGGCGAGGTCAATAGATACCAACACCATCTGCTCTTCCTGTCCACGTACCTCGTGCAAAATGTGGATCAACCGCCGCAGGTTCATGGCGGTATTAAGTCCCGGTATGAAGCCGCACTGATCCTCGTGGACCAAGTGAGCCATGTACGGCACTAAGCGCATGGCCAGGAGCTTGCAGACGATCTTAACATCCGTATTGATCATCGTGATCGGACGATACGAGGAAGGCTCTAGGGCTTCCCCCCTCCGGTTTCAGGATCATGCAAATTTGCCCCCAGTGTCATGTTTGGCGGGAGAGTCCCGCTCTCAAACGCCTCAAGATAAACCTGCAGTAAGAGGTGGTGGAGCATACACCCGAAGGCCTGATAAAACTCCGGAGGGAATCCGTCACTCCCCGGTGCCTTGGCCCTCGGCAGTCGCTGCAGGGCGGTGCGTACCTCACCCAGAGACAGGACCACATCCAGGTCATCCTGCACCGATTTAGGGAGAGCCTGCAGGGACAATTCCCGAAGGTAAGGGAGATAAGCAGACTCAGGGACAGTGGGGTCCGCAGCCTACACCTGCTGAAGATGAGACCGAAGGACCCGCAGCAAACCCATTTCAGAGTGTACCAACCCCCTGTGGGCCCCCGCAGGGCTACAATCCTCTCCGGGGCCCTCTCCTGCCGAAGAATCCAAGCTAACAATCGGCCCGATTTGTTGCCCTCCCTATGAAGACGCTGCCGATATTGTGTGAGAGTATATTTATCAAGCCGACCTAGAATGTCGTGGATGCAAGTCTGAGTGTCATACTCCCTCTCTCTCGTGAACGTGTCGTGCGCCTCAGAGATCTGTAATTCAACGAGGCGGGTTTCCGTCTCCTGCAGCTCTCGGTGGAGCTGTTTCCGCATGCCATATGATAGGCTCATACATGCCCCCCTTACCACCGCCTTTAAGGCATCCCATTTTGTGGCCAGAGAGGTATCTCCCTCCCCTAGTTAAGGTCTATGTAGTCAGCAATGGCCATTTCTATGTGGTGCTTCCCCACCTGGCCCTCAAGGTTCTCCGCTTGTAACCTCTAGTTCCGGGGGCCACACACCGTGGCCCCCCACTGCACCACACATGCCACAGGGGAGTGATTAGAAAGGAATCGCGCCTGATGGGTAACCTCAAAGGACATAGTGGCTGCGGGGTTTGCAACTAAGACCCTGTCCAGACGGCTATACGTATTGTGAGTGGAGGCAAAACAGGTGTGTACTTTCTGAGTCGGGTGTCTCTGTCGCCAGATATCCTGGGCTCCTACATTGCCCATGACCTTCCGGAGTTTTGCTGTCATACGAGGCTTCGTGCCCACGCGTGGAGAAAATCTGTCAAGGCTGGGGTCTAGGACACAGTTAAATTCCCCAAACCAGAGCAGCGGAACCTCCAGTTCCGGGACCAGCACCTCCTGTATGGTCTGCAAAAAGTCTGGGGCATCAGTATTCGGGGCATAGGTGATATCCCTGCCATCTAGTTTAGCTCTAAAGAGCAGGAACCTCCCAAGGATGTCAACCTCCACATACTGGACAGCAAATGGGACTCCGGGGCCACCCAGACTAAGACCCCCCCTGGCATATGTGGAAAATGAGGAGTGGAAACCCTGACCCCGCCACTTTTTCCCCAATTTATGAGCCCCGTCATCCATGAGTTGAGGCAAGCTATCGAGAACTTGGGCCTACGCAAGGGAGGACAGGATCCTATATCTCTTGGTGCATGCACCCAGCTCTCTCACATTCCACTCAGGAATTTATGCCCCATGAGAGGTGAAATAATCAATCATACCGTAGCCCATTTCCCATGTGACCACCCCAGTCCAGTGCCCGAAATGCAGTACACACGATGCCTGAATGAAACCAACAATCCCCCCACAAACATCCTCCCCCTCCCATGAGCAATATACTGACAACAACAAAACAAGCAGAAATGCCCTTCCCTTGCTGGTGCCAGGATGTGCACAGCCAACCCATAGGCCCAACCGAGCCAACCTACCCAACAAGTGGAGAAGAGAGCCCCTCTTCCCCAGATCCAGCGCCCGACATATGCCAGCCACCCCAAGTCATTATGCAGAGTCTCAGGCCACCAAAGAAGCGTCCAGGGGGCACTAACTCCACCCCTCCAGGCCTAGTGCTCAGCTCAATGTGGTCTCCCCAGTGCGTATCTCACTGTCCTGAACACCCAGGGGAATGCATCCCATTCCTCTAGAGAAATACAGTAGTGAGCAACCAACCCTTACTCCCGGTCCCAACATCCCAGCACCCCATCCGTTAACCCCCCCACTATCTATGGGTGAAGATTAGATTAGCCAGACCCCCCCCCAAGGAGGTAATCCCCAGCCCTTAATAGGTAGGCCTCACCCCACCATGACAGTTGAGCAGAAACACAGTGAAAGGATATCCTCCTCAATGCAGGACCGGGGAGGATGTAAGTGAGCCCCCGACAGTCTCAGGAACAATGTCCGTAGTCGGTTGCAGGTTTCCGGTACCAATTCTCCATCCTGGGGCGCCGCCACCGAAAGCATGGAGGTTCATCCGTCTCTGAAGACTCCATGCAAAGGGCGCCGTCGTCTCCCACAATGATTCGCTGTCTCTCTCCCTGGGTGGGATCCACTGAACGGTTCCTGCGTCTGTTGCCTCTCCTTCCCAGCGGTCTGGAGCCCCAATCTCTCCGGGCTCCCCCATGTGCACCTGGCGGGAGGGCATCTCCCCGGATCTCAAGCCATTCCCATACCTCCTCCGGGATATCTGAGAAGTGCGCCTTTTCCTGGAATATGACCTTGAGCTTGGCAGGGTAGAGTAACATGTACTGCATGTGGAGATCCCAGAGTTTCTGTTTAACAGCAAGGAAGGATTTCCTCTGCTCCTACACCTGGCGGGTGTAGTCCGCGCAGTTAGAGATCCTAGTGTTGTCAAGGGTGAGGTTCGCCGTTTCTCTGGCCGCTTTCAGGATACAGTCTCGATCGCGATAGTTCAGGATTTTAGCAATTAGGGCTCTCAAAGGAGCGCCCGGCCGCGACGGCGGAACCAGCGCCCTTTGGGGCCGCTCTACCACAAAGACCTCCGACAGACCCGTGGGGCAAAGTTTCGTGCTTATCCAATTCTCCAAGAAATGCTCTGCACTGCCCCCTTCTGAACATTATGGAACACCCAGGATGTTACTACGGCGTGCTCTCCCCTCCACCTCCTCTGCTCTGCGCTCCAGTTCCCCCGTTGTGGAGGTGAGCTGAGAGACAGTTTTTTTCAGGTAGGCAAACTCTCCCTGCAGCTGGACGATATCTCCCTCCGCAGTGGAAACTTTATCTGCCACTTTCCTCAGGTCCACCGGCAACAGGATGACATCAATGGAGGCTGTCTCTATCTGCTTCTCCAGGGCGGTGCGGGATCCCTGTATCGCCTGCATGAGCTCCGTCCGAGACGGTTTGTTGGCCACATCACCCTCCCCGTCCAGCCCCGCCTGATGCATAATTCGCTGCGAGGGGAGGCGGTGGGTGGTATATTGTGTTATGGTATTGGGTTGAGAGGCGTGGGCAGCATGTCCTTACCCATGGTGGTGTCTTGCGAGGGTCGCTCTGGGGTCTGCAAGGATCAGCGTCTCAGGTCCCCTTCTTATAAAGTACCTTTCCCACCGGCGAGTCAGGGGGGCCCCGCAGGAGAACCCCAGGGAGAAGAGCTCCGGCCTGGGCACGGTCCGCCGCACTCACTCCGCTTTGTCACGATGAGCATAGGATGGGGGAGAACACAGTTTCTGCAGGGCCTCCGCCGGCTACCGCCTCCACGACCAGTATCTCAAACCCCAGTCCTCAGGCACACCTCCACAGTGCCCCCGGGCTCGTGTCACAGCCCCAGTGCCTCTGGGTATGGAGGATTCAGCAGCAGGCACCACCTCCGCTGCCACCAAGTCCACAGGTGCCGCCACCGGGCCCCAGACCACGCGGTTCACCTCCTGTTATGTAGGCCGCTTCTCCGCCCCACCTAGTGATGGCCCCAGGTGTCTCTGGACAGGGCGCCGCACCCACGCACACATCGCCGCACCTCAGCTGGCCTGTGGAAACAGCTGACGGAAGACCACCTACACTGGCCCCAGGGGACCCCACAGGAGCCGCCGTCCACACGCGGGGGCCAAAGGCAACACAGGGACACAGTCCCATGCAGCAGGGCCCAGATGTACGCTGGTGCTCCTCCGGGCACAGCGAGGCGCCCAATCCAGATCGCCGAGTGTACATAAGTTCCAAGTAACAGACCTCACCTGCATCACAGCAGGCCACATCCACGGCCATGCGTAGGTGCGGTCCCGGGCTCCTGGCCGCCAGTCAGGTCCCAGCCCCACAGGGCGCCGTCACCACCTTGCCGCACCTCTGTATTGAGTACCGGGACAGTCGAGGAGCAGACCTCCCACTCCAGGCCGTAGGGGCTCCGTCGCCACTCCCAGGCTCCTCGCAGCACCGCCTATGATTCAACTTCCACCCGTGGGCCGGATGTGAGACGGATGTTTAGCCCCCTTCGAGAGGCCCCCGATGGCAGTGGGTGCCTCCCTCGCATCAGCGAGGCACCAGTTTCAATCCACATGGCCGTGTCGATCGCCAGCACCAAGTCGTCCTCACGCCAATATTGGCCTCTTCCCCGGCCTCGCATGATTTCGGCCGGCAGTCCTGTAGGCCCAGCGTCGTGATGGCCTTTCCCAGCTCACAGATCCATCTGAATTCTCTATCAGGCGATCGCCCCCGTCTGTGGGGTTCCGGACAGACTCACGGGTCCGGTCCGATCTCCGCAATTAGGATTATTACAGCATTAATGCGGCTGGCTGGTCGGGAGCCAAAAGAGCTCACATTCTGTCAGCCTTGCAGCTTGGCCACGCCCCCATATAAAGACATTATTACAGAAAATCCCTGTTCTCTCTCTGAGCTAACGTTTAACAAACACCCTGCATCATTTTTGGCTCTTCTTTAGGATGGTTGACAGAATACACGAACCAATAGGATTATCAAATGTTGTTACATGGCAATGTCCAAGGTTGTTTTGTATTTTTTACAGACTATATTGTTTGAGTGCCGTACTGTGTGTATTCTGTATTGCAAAAGCGTGGGTATGACTTTAAATGTTGGTAGTCTAAGACTATATGGTATGAATGATTCAGTTTCAACACAGAAAAAAAGGTGATTATTCATCTGAGAGACACAGGGTTCAATCACTCTCGATACTCCAGTTGGGCAAGTATTTTCCTAACAGGCCCATTTTATTGGGTACTGCGGTTGCACTTCCGGGCTTGACCTTGTAGGTTAAACATGATAAGGAGAGTCCTTATATCAGCCGACATGATTACAGTAGAATGCAGGGGCTAGTGCAAGAGACCATTCTGCTGCAAAATCTTGCTCAACTTGGTCAGGGACAAGTGCAGAAAAAGTGGAAAGTATTAAATCCTCACCTGTGGGGATGTTTGTATAAATTGTAGAGGTCAATCCAACTTTGCCAGAAGGATGTCATAAGACAAAGTTCATTTTCCCAGAACATTGCTTTAATGGTGCACTGTATGTCTCCCTCATTTTGAATATCTAGATCATATAATCAATCTGGAGGGGCTATGAGCCTGTCTGGGGTCTCAACTGTCATAAAAGTATCAGTTGCTTTACTGCTAGAAACTCATGGAGATTCTAGCACACTATTGTGACTTCTGCTGTGCTGTCGAGGAGCGTCACTGTCCAATTCCTGTTCAGGAGGAATGTTCTCAGGGTCTGTGGCATATTTAACGGTTATGGCTGTACTTTCTTTTTCTGAAAGGGGCTTTATGTCGAGAAGGTCTTTCCTGCTCTTGTATCTTCACATCAGAATATTCTCACTAACTCAGAAAGTTGTTGGACAACCAGCATGGTCAATACTGGAATCCCTACCGGTGTACTTCCTGAAATTCTAGACATATCTAGTGCTACTCTCAGACAGCATATACATTTTAATTTAATAACGTGCCCTCTTGCTAGAAATGTATTGCCTGAAAACCAATTGGCCCTTGAACAGGACCAAAGACTCATCCACAGCTATTTCTTTCCCTAAAACCTAGATTTCAGAAAATTAGTCCACAAAGGGATCAAAAACAGCCTGAATCTTAAAAAGGTACTCAAAATCAGGGTGATCTTGTGGCAACTCGAAAGCATTACCAACAAAATGCAGCATCTGAAGAATTAGCAAATATTGAATACGACTCTTGGTTGCAGGAAATATAGCCGTTGCCATCAAGGGACTAGCAGAACAATATGACGACAGAGACAGCTTCCTTATCAGGCCCAATCCAATAACTTTTTTTAACTCATCCAGATTTGTGTGAGTCCACTGGCTAGCACTAGAGTGGGGCTTAAGTCTGGCCCTGTTGTCCCTCAAATACTGTTTGGCATACAAATTAGCCTGGTCAACAATCTCAAACAAAAATACATTGTCTATAAATAACTGAAAGAAATGTATAGGCAACAGGTTTTCCGTATTCACTCTACACCCTGCGACACCACTAAAGGCAGACAACACTGGTTGCAACATGTTTGGGGCAACTGGAGTATAGCTCTTCAAATAGGAAGCCTTTCAGTCCCAGGCTGCAATTCAGATGCCTCTTGTTGCACTATCGCAAAAAGAAAAATTGATGGACAGAATGCAGAACAATGTCATACAGTCACCCCAGAAAACAGATCTGAGCCTAAATCCATTGTTTTTTGCTCCCCATACCATTCCAGTTTGAACCCAACCCTATGCAAATCAGTCTTGACCCAGTGCCAAATGGGAACAGTCCAGCCCGAGCTGCAAGACCAGGTCCTCCCTGGACTGGAAAAATGCATCCTAGGACCGGATTCGGGGTTTCACCTCATCAGCCAGGATAGCTTGACTCCAGTGGCATAAAGAGCACGGGAACCATGTCTGGGCATAACCGTCCCACTCGGGGTGACGAATGCAAAAAGAACGATTGATGGACAGAATGCAGAACAATGTTCAAACATTCACCCCAGTATAGGGATCTGGGCCTAAATCCATCATTTCTTTTTTCTTGTTTCACTATCCGCACATTACTGTCCTCCTCTAAAAGAGGCACTTCCTCCTCACTGAGAGTGGCAGAGGATTCCTCTTGGACAGAAAATTCACTGTTAGAATCCAGAACTTTCCCCTCTGACTCTGATGCAGTCAGTCTCATAATCATGGTCAGAGGAAGACTCAAAAAGGACACCAACACCCTGCTGAGAAGTAATATCACTACTATCCATAATCCTTACTAAGAAAAGTAACTAGATAAATAAGTCAACAATACCCAACACTGTGTAAAATAAGTAATAACCAAACAAAAAGTAAAACTGCTTACACATAGCAATTGCAAGGTAAAGTCAACCAATACAAAGCACCTATTTAGTGTAAAACAATACCACTCACTTGCCAGAGACAGCCAGACTCACCAGCACCTCCTCTGCACAGACACAGCAAGCACCAATGATATACCACTAGAAAGGAAAAACAAAACGAAATTACACACAAGACTACACAATGCACAGTGTGCACAAATACAATGCGAATTTCAAACACAATCAAACAGAAGCTAAATATGCTGCTATTATAACAGAATTTCCAAAAAATACATTCATGCAGGGCTATGATACTCATTTGGAGTAAACATTACAAAACACTTTTTCTTACCATATACTTGCTACTACACAAACTGCAGATCTACAAGTGCCGAAACCTCAAGCATGAGTCCCACCAAAAGAAAACAAAAGCTTTGCCCAATGATAAAAAGGAGTAATAAAACTTTACAATCACAAATGATGGTAAGAAATAAAACAGTTAACATTATTAAACACAATGAAGTCTGCCCATCACCAGTCAAATGTCAATCTCACACAGTCAGCCAAGAGCCAGTCCACACTCACTGCCAGTCAAGGACCACTTCAGGCACACCGCCAGCCAAGTGCCAGTTCACACACACCACCAGCCAAGCGCCACTTCAGCTACACCACCAGCTAAGATCCAGTTCACGCACACTGCCAGAAAAGCCCTACTTCTAGCACCAGTCCCACACCACCAGCAAAGTGCCAGTCCACACACACCGCCAACCAAGCTCCAGTCCACAACCACGCCAGACAAGCACCAGTCCACACACATCATTAGCCAAGCGCTATCCCACCCACACCAAGTCCAGTTCCCACACACACAGACACTTTCCCTGGTGTCTAGTGGTTTTAACCCCCCCCCCTTATGGGCAGATAGGCCTAAACATATGGCTAATCTTGCCAAAGGGGCCGCTTCCTGACATATACATAAATAATATCCTTGGTGACTAGTGGATTTCTGTCCCCCATGGGGGCATGTGGCTTACAAATATGGCTGATCTGTCCCAACAGGGGACAGACACAGCCTAAATACATGCCCTAGTAAATGGGAGTGCCTTCCCCAAGAGGCCACTGCCTAACATGTCCCAAAAAATAAATCCCTGGTTGCTATTGGCTTCTCGATTGGCCTACAAATATGACTGATCTGTCAAGGGAGGCAGAATCTGCCAAAATTCATGCCCCTTATAAAGGAGAGTGACCCTTGCCCATGGGGCTGCACCCCATGGAGGCCGAACCAATTATTCCCTGGTGTTCAGTAGCTTCTGATCCCCTTGGGCTCAGATTGGCCCGAACACATGGCCAATCTGCCACCAAGGGGGGCAGAAATGGGCAAAATATTTAGCCCCTGATTGGGAGTGACCCTCGTCTAAGGGGCCACTCCCCAAAACAACAGTGTTCATGCAAAAGAAATCCCTGGTGGCCCAGTGGCTTCTGCCCCTGCTTGGTGGCAGATTGGCCTAAAAATATATAGTTGATTTTCCCCCATGGAGGCAAAAACTGCTACGTCAGTTACCCCCCTAAAGGGAAGTAACTCTTGCCCAAGGGCCTTTCCCCAAAAACAGAAATCAGAAATAGAAATATCTCTGGGGACCTAGTGGGCATTCCTGCTGTAAGATTGAGGCCCCACCTGCGATCATGCAGCAGCAATGCACTGCAGAGAGACATTGAGGGAAAGGAAAAACTCTCTCTTTTCTCCTAATGCCTCTCTGCACTCCCAAACCCATCTTCCCGGAGAAAAAACTTACCTCCTTCTACTATGTGTGCTGGTCGCAAATTGCTTCCAGTGTGTCGCCGGCAGCTTTTAATGACGGCGGTGCGACATGCGCACTGATGTCATCAAATGCTGAAGGGAGGTCGGCGTGGTGGCAGAAGCATTTCCGCTACCATCCTTGTTTGCGGGGCAAAAAGAGGTGGCCCACAGAGGAATAGTTCCGTCCTCAGCACATGAGTGCGTGGTTGAGGACAACACCATTCTGTCATTTACACTGAGGGGCTGAGGGGCTTAAAAACAATTGGACAGGGAGCCGCACGGACCAGACCTCCTTTCCCCAACAGGATGCCATTAACCACCTCCTCCCTGTGGCCAGAAATAGAATCTAAAGAGGGAGGGGGCTTTGTGGCCCCCTCCCGGGCTGTGTTCAGCCCTGGGGACCACAACCTCCTCAGGCAGGCCTTTTGAATATGAAAAGAAAGGGGGCAGCAGGGCCCTCCTCCTGCAGCCACTAATTGTCCGGGAAACTGCCACTCCCCAGGGCCAGCTCCAGCTATCTCTCGAGGTGGCCACACTCACAAGACAGCAGTTTGCTCTACCTTGGTGGGAGCTTTGAAATCTCCCACCAAGGGAGAGCAAATTATATGTCTGCTCCAAGCTGGCAGGAGCAGGAAAACTGCTCCGACCCGCTCAGAGCAGATTTTCCGTCTGTTTTCCTACTAGGTGTCAAGCAGGCACAATATCAGATGAAAGGATTGCTCACACATGCAGGGAGCAGCATTTGTGGCTGCTCCGTGTGTGTGGTAGCAATGCCATCTCCCGCTGGAAGTGGGGAGCTGGCAGGGACAGTGAAGTTGCACCCTGGGTGCCCTCAAGGGCACCCAGCATGAAGAGGTCAGGCCCTGGGGGATGGGTTACCTGGGGCAAAAAATGGCCTGGGATGGGTCTGTGCTGCTCCCCTCCCACATTTTGTTTTGATCTGGACCCAGGAGATGGGTTCCCCAGGGCTGAAATACGCCTGGGGATGAGGGGCTGCAAGGCACCCTCCCCTATTAGGTTTTGACGGTGCTGTTCTGGCCCTGATACTCATATCACTGAAATTAAACCCCAACAGGAGGCACTTTCATGTATGAATTTAGATAGTGCCACAGTTAAAGCTCCACTTCTGTTAAGGACAAAAGATCCTAACTTCCTGGCCTTGGTGAATGCAAAGCAAGTGCATTTTCTTTGCAATGCCACAGTGAAAAATTATCTGAAATCCTTGGTGAAGTTGAAAGCATCATTGATCCATCAGAGCACAATCTGTAGTGACTGGTTCTTCCTTTAAATGACTGTCAGCATACAAATGTGAAAAATCACCTGAAGCTATTCCCCCTTGGCCCCAAACCTTCACCTTAGTAGTATGCAATGGTCTACCCACCTTTTGCCAGGATGATGGCCAGTTTACTAAAAGGCGTTTCTCGCCGATTTTGGCAACACGTTCTTGATGTAAAAAAAAAAAGACCACATCTCCACCAAACAAAGAAGAAGTTCCTTCTTATAGTTAAGAGGGTGTGCCCTTGTTTGGTGGCGATTCACCTCTTTGTAGTCTTGTTGTCTTCTCTGTAAGAGGATTAATCTTATCACAGATTTCTGGATGAAGACTCATGAGAAACAATCACATTGCCGAAACACACACAAGATTGCTGGAGACATTTCCTCTTGGTCCATTACGCAGCTATAGTGTAGAATGTGCACTAGCTGTCAGCCAATTGGGTAGCACTTACTAATTAACTAGTAGAAAGAACTCCTGTTGGGTAGAATTTCTCTGAAAAATGGTGGACTCTTGATTAATAGAGGGGCAGGTGAGGTTCTGTTCTGGAACAGACACTCACAGAGCTACTGACACACCCACATCAATACTCACATACCCACATACCCACTGATACACCTATTGAGCCCCTCTCACATACACTCACTGACTCATACAGCTACTCAGACACCAACTCACACACCCATACTGTCACTCACACCCCGACTCAGACACCCATACAAACACTCACACGCGCAGAAAACTACTCACACACCCAAACACCATTACAGCCACTCATACAATGACTTACAGATTCATACAGCCACTCACATAACCACTCACACACCAATACAGCTACTCACACACCTACTCACAGACCCACTCAGCCAATCACACCCACTCACAAAGGTTATATGTTACAGTTTGGAAATAAAATGTTAAAACCTTTGAAATTTGCTGAAAAACTCAAAGGATACAGGGACCTTATAATTAGGAAATAGAAGTGAACATTTTTTGAAATTCACTGATAAAGGCAAAGGTTGCATGGCCGTTATAGTTGGGAAATAGAATTAAAAATATTTTAGAAATTCACTACAAAAACCAGAGGTTACAAGGAACTTAAAGCTGGACTCGGATCCACTCGTACAAAACCATATAAATTCAACAGTTATAGTTACCTGAGCTAACTATTACTTAAGTACAAATACTCTCATACCTACTCACTCATCTATAAATCCACTCACATACCCACTCACTCATTCAGCTGCTCAAATAACGACTCACTTGTCATACAACTATTCACACAACCACTCACTCACACAGCCACATACTTATTCATAGAGCTACTTACATACTCACATATTCACTTATTCATTCATACAGCCACTCAAACACCCATTCAATCACACATACAGTCGCTCAACACAACCTCTCACTCACAGATACAAACACTCATACCCATTCTGCCACTTTAACATATATTTACTGACCAGAACAGCCACTCAGATACCCACTCATACACCCACACAGTCACTCACACACTGACTTACAGACCCAGTAAATGACTCATACATCCACTCACACCCCACATAACCACTCACACAACCACCCACAGACCCATGCATCCACTCCCACACCCACTCACACTTTCAGAAAACTACTCACATACCCATACTGCCACTCATACACCTAGTTGAGATTCATGCAGCCACTCACACACCAATACAGCTACTCACACACCTACTCACAGACCCACTCAGCCAATCAAACCCACTCACAAAGGTTATATGTTACAGTTTGGAAATAAAATGTTAAAACCTTTGAAATTTGCTGAAAAACTCAAAGGATACAGGGACCTTATAATTAGGAAATAGAAGTGAACATTTTTTTAAATTCACTGATAAAGGCAAAGGTTGCATGGGCATTATAGTTAGAAAATAGAATTTTAAAGCATTTGAAATTCACTCCAAAAAACAAAGGTTACAGGGAACTTAAAGCTGGGCTCGGACTTCACTCATACAAAACCATAGAATTTCAACAGTTATAGTTACCTGAGCTAACCATTACTTAAGTATAAATATTCTCATACCTACTCACTCATCTATAAATCCACTCGCATACCCACTCACTCACTCATACAGCTGCTCACATAATGACTCACTTGCCATACAGCTATTCACACAACCACTCACTCACAAAACCACTCACACAGCCACATACCTATGCATACAGCTACTCACATACTCACATATCTATTCATACAGCCACTCACACACCCATTCAATCACACATAGTCTCTCAACACACCTTCTCACTCACAGATACAACCACTCACACAACCACTCACTAACCCATACAGCGACTCACACAACCACTCACTCATAAAATCACTCACATATCTACACACTTACCCATACAGCTACCCACACACTCACTTATTCATTCATAAACACACACCCCCACTCACTCACCCAAACATTCTTTCAAAAAAAAGCCCCTCACTCACAGATACAACCACTCACACCCATTCAGCCCCTTTCACATATATTCACCGACCAACACAGCCACTCAGGTACCCACTCATGCACCCACACAGTTACTCACACACCCACACAGCCACCCACACACCCATAAAGAAACTCACACACCCAGCCACACCACTCGCACACCCACTCACAGGCCCATACAGCCCCTCATACACCCACTCACATGTGTGGAAAACTAGTCCCATACCGATACAGCTACGCAGACACCCACTCACTGATCCATAAAGACACTCACACACCCACTCACAGACCAGACCCATACAGCCACTTCACATCCACTCATAGACCCATTCAGACAAACACACACCCACTCACAAAGGTTACAGTTTACAATTAGGAAATACAATGTAAAATACCTTTGAAATTCCTAAAAAAAGAGGTAATAGGGGGATAGTTAGAAAATGGAATTTAAAAATCCTTAGAAATTAAGTGCAAAAACCAAAGGCTTCACTCATACAAAACCATAGAAATTCAGCAGTTAGAGTTACTGAGATAACTATTACTTAAGTGCAACTACTCTCACGCCCACTCACTTGTCCATAGAACCACTCACATGCCCACTCACTCACTCATACAGCCACACACTTGTCCATACAGCTACTCACACACACACGTATTCACTTATTCAACCATACAGCCACTCAAACACCCACTCATTCAACCATATAGTCTCTCAACTAAGCCACTCATTTATAGATACAACCACTTACATGCCTACTCATGTACCCACACAACCACCTACATACCCATTCACATACCCATGCATACACTCCCACACCCACTCACACTTTCAGAAAACTACTCACATACCCATACTGCCACTCATACACCTAGTTGAGATTCATGCAGCCACTCACACACCAACTCACAGACCTATTCAGCCAATCACACACCCACCCACAAAGGTTATAAGTTACAGTTAGGAAATAAAATGTAAAAACCTTCAAAATTCAATGAAAAACCCAAAGGATACAGGGACATTATAGTTAGGAAACTGAATTGAAAAAACATTTGAAATTCACTTATAAAAGCAAAGGTTGCATGGGCGTTATCGTTAGAAAACAGAATTTTAAAACATTTGAAATTCACTCCAAAAACCAAAGGTTACAGGGAACTTAAAGCTGGGCTCAGACTTCACTCACAACAAACCATAGAAAATCAACAGTTATAGTTACCTGAGCTAACTATTACTTAAGTACAAATACTCTCATACCTACTCACTCATCCATAAATCCATTCACACAACCACTCACTCACTCATACAGCTGCTCACATAATGACTCACTTGCCAGACAGCTATTCACACAACCACTCACGCACAAAACCACTCACACAGCCACATACTTATTCATACAGCTACTCACATACTCACTTATTCATTCATACAGACACTCACACACCCATTCAATCACACATACAGTCTCTCAACACACCCTCTCACTCACAGATACAAACACTCATACCCATTCAGCCACTTTAACATATATTTACTGACCATCACAGCGACTCAGATACCCACTCACACACCCACAGAGTCACTCACACACCGACTCACAGACCCTGTAAGTGACTCAGACATCCACTCACACCCGACATAACCACTCACACACCCAATCACAGACCCATGCAACCACTCACACACCTACTCACAGACCCAGTCAGACAATCACACACCCACTCACAAAGGTTATAAATTACAGTTAGGAAAAAAAGTAGAAAAACCTTCAAAATTCAATGAAAAACTCAAAGGATACAGGGACATTATAGTTAGGAAATAGGATTGAAAAAACATTTGAAATTCACTGATAAAAGCAAAGGTTGCATGGGCATTATAGTTAGAAAATAGAATTTTAAAGCATTTGAAATTCACTCCAAAAAACAAAGGTTACAGGGAACTTAAAGCTGGGCTCGGAATTCACTCATACAAAACCATAGAATTTCAACAGTTATAGTTACCTGAGCTAACTATTACTTAAGTATAAATACTCTCATACCTACTCACTCATCTATAAATCCACTCGCATACCCACTCACTCACTCACTCATACAGCTGCTCACATAATGACTCACTTGCCATACAGCTATTCACACAACCACTCACTCACAAAACCACTCACACAGCCACATACTTATTCATACAGCTACTCACATACTCACATATTTATTCATACAGCCACTCACACACCCATTCAATCACACATAGTCTCTCAACACACCTTCTCACTCACAGATACAACCACTCACACAAACACTCACTAACCCATACAGCTACTCACACAACCACTCACTCATACAATCACTCACATATCTACACACTTACCCATACAGCTACCCACACACTCACTTATTCATTCATAAACACACACCCCCACTCACTCACCCAAACATTCTTTCAACACAGCCCCTCACTCACAGATACAACCACTCACACCCATTCAGCCCCTTTCACATATATTCACCGACCAACACAGCCACTCAGGTACCCACTCATGCACCCACACAGTCACTCACACACCCACACAGCCACCCACACACCCATAAAGAAACTCACACACCCAGCCACACCACTCGCACACCCACTCACAGGCCCATACAGCCCCTCATACACCCACTCACATGTGTGGAAAACTAGTCCCATACCGATACAGCTACGCAGACACCCACTCACTGATCCATAAAGACACTCACACACCCACTCACAGACCAGACCCATACAGCCACTCCACATCCACTCATAGACCCATTCAGACAAACACACACCCACTCACAAAGGTTACAGTTTACAATTAGGAAATACAATGTAAAATACCTTTGAAATTCCTAAAAAAAGAGGTAATAGGGGGATAGTTAGAAAATGGAATTTAAAAATCCTTAGAAATTCAGTGCAAAAACCAAAGGCTTTACTCATACAAAACCATAGAAATTCAGCAGTTAGAGTTACTGAGATAACTATTACTTAAGTGCAACTATTCTCACACCCACTCACTTGTCCATAGAACTACTCACACGCCCACTCACTCACTCATACAGCCTCTCACACAGCCACACACTTGTCCATACAGCTACTTACACACACACGTATTCACTTATTTAACCATACAGCCACTCAAACACCTACTCATTCAACCATACAGTCTCTCAACTAAGCCACTCATTTATAGATACAACCACTTACATGCCTACTCATGTACCCACACAACCACCTACATACCCATTCACATACCCATGCATCCACTCCCACACCCACTCACACTTTCAGAAAACTACTCACATACCCATATTGCCACTCATACACCTAGTTGAGATTCATGCAGCCACTCACACACCAACTCACAGACCTATTCAGCCAATCACACACCCACCCACAAAGGTTATAAGTTACAGTTAGGAAATAAAATGTAAAAACCTTCAAAATTCATTGAAAAACCCAAAGGATACAGGGACATTATAGTTAGGAAATTGAATTGAAAAAACATTTGAAATTCACTTATAAAAGCAAAGGTTGCATGGGCGTTATCGTTAGAAAATAGAATTTTAAAACATTTGAAATTCACTCCAAAAACCAAAGGTTACAAGGAACTTAAAGCTGGGCTCAGACTTCACTCAGAACAAACCATAGAAAATCAACAGTTATAGTTACCTGAGCTAACTATTACTTAAGTACAAATACTCTCATACCTACTCACTCATCCATAAATCCAATCACATAACCACTCACTCACTCATACAGCTGCTCACATAATGACTCACTTGCCAGACAGCTATTCACACAACCACTCACACACAAAACCACTCACACAGCCACATACTAATTCATACAGCTACTCACATACTCACTTATTCATTCATACAGACACTCACACATCCATTCAATCACACATACAGTCTCTCAACACACCCTCTCACTCACAGATACAAACACTCATACCCATTCAGCCACTTTAACATATATTTACTGACCATCACAGCCACTCAGATACCCACTCACACACCCACAGAGTCACTCACACACCGACTCACAGACCCTTTAAGTGACTCAGACATCCACTCACACCCGACATAACCACTCACACACCCAATCACAGACCCATGCAACCACTCACGCACCTACTCACAGACCCAGTCAGACAATCACACACCCACTCACAAAGGTTATAAGTTACAGTTAGGAAATAAAGTAGAAAAACCTTCAAAATTCAATGAAAAACTCAAAGGATACAGGGACATTATAGTTAGGAAATAGGATTGAAAAAACATTTGAAATTCACTGATAAAAGCAAAGGTTGCATGGGCATTATAGTTAGAAAATAGAATTTTAAAGCATTTGAAATTCACTCCAAAAAACAAAGGTTACAGGGAACTTAAAGCTGGGCTCGGACTTCACTTATACAAAACCATATAATTTCAACAGTTATAGTTACCTGAGCTAACTATTACTTAAGTATAAATACTCTCATACCTACTCACTCATCTATAAATCCACTCGCTTACCCACTCACTCACTCATACAGCTGCTCACATAATGACTCACTTGCCATACAGCTATTCACACAACCACTCACTCACAAAACCACTCACACAGCCACATACTTATTCATACAGCTACTCACATACTCACATATTTATTCATACAGCCACTCACACACCCATTCAATCACACATAGTCTCTCAACACACCTTCTCACTCACAGATACAACCACTCACACAACCACTCACTAACCCATACAGCTACTCACACAACCACTCACTCATACAATCACTCACATATCTACACACTTACCCATACAGCTACCCACACACTCATTCATTCATAAACACACCCCCCCACTCACTCACCCAAACATTCTTTCAACACAGCCCCTCACTCACAGATACAACCACTCACACCCATTCAGCCCCTTTCACATATATTCACCGACCAACACAGCCACTCAGGTACCCACTCATGCACCCACACAGTCACTCACACACCCACACAGCCACCCACACACCCATAAAGAAACTCACACACCCAGCCACACCACTCGCACACCCACTCACAGGCCCATACAGCCCCTCATACAACCACTCACATGTGTGGAAAACTAGTCCCATACCGATACAGCTACGCAGACACCCACTCACTGATCCATAAAGACACTCACACACCCACTCACAGACCAGACCCATTCAGCCACTCCACATCCACCCATAGACCCATTCAGCCAAACACACACCCACTCACAAAGGTTACAGTTTACAATTAGGAAACACAATGTAAAATACCTTTGAAATTCCTAAAAAAAAGTGGTAATAGGGGGATAGTTAGAAAATGGAATTTAAAAATCCTTAGAAATTCAGTGCAAAAACCAAAGGCTTCACTCATACAAAACCATAGAAATTCAGCAGTTAGAGTTACTGAGATAACTATTACTTAAGTGCAACTACTCTCACACCCACTCACTTGTCCATAGAACCACTCACATGCCCACTCACTCACTCATACAGCCTCTCACACAGCCACACACTTGTCCATACAGCTACTCACACACACACGTATTCACTTATTCAACCATACAGCCACTCAAACACCCACTCATTCAACCATACAGTCTCTCAACTAAGCCACTCATTTATAGATACAACCACTTACATGCCTACTCATGTACCCACACAACCACCTACATACCCATTCACATACCCATACAACCACTCCCACACCTACTCAATCACCCATACAGCCTCTCACATAGACACTCACTCTCCAATATAGCCACTACCCACTTAAACAGCCACTCCCACTTCCACTCACAGAACCATACATCCACTCACACACCCACCCACACACCCCTACAAACACTGACACAATCATACAACCGCTCACACAGTCATGCAACCATACAACCAGTCACACAGCCACTCACATATCCAGAAGATAACTCATAACTTCATTCACAGACCCATACAGTCACTCACATTCCCACTTACAGATTTTTACAGCAACTCACAAATCCACTGACAGATCCATACAGCCACTCACCCAGCAGTCACTCAGAAACCCACTCACACACTGATTCAGACTGTCACACAGCCACTCAAATGACAGGTTAGAAATAACTAAGTAGCAGTCCATAAAGAACAGTAATTCAACGTATGCAGTAGCTTAGTATATATCTTTAAGTCTCAAAAACTTTTATGAAACACTTACACTCACTGAATTATGTCATTTGAGATGTTATCAGTGATGTCATCAGTGATGTCACTGACCATGTCATGAGTGATGTAATATGTGCGGTTAAAATCAGTGCATTGCGGGGGGCCTAAATTATAGTTAGCTCAGATAACTATGAAAGCTGAATTTTTATGTTTTTGTGCTGGAGAAATCGGAGCCTAACTATAATGTCCCTGTAACCTTTGATTTATATATATATATATATATATATAAATATATATATATACGAATGTATGTCTGTATGTCTGTCTGTCTGTCCTTTATAAATTACTACACCTTTCATCCGATCGCCATGAAACTTTGGGAAGTTATTGAGTACACTCCTGCGAAGGTTTCTGGCATATGCATTACTACACAATTCATTCGATCGCCATGAAACTTTGGGAAATTGTTGAGTACACTCCTGCGAAGGTTTCTGGCATACATTTTTTTTTAAATATTGGCCCCCCCAGGGCCCTCATAATCTTTCGAATACTGATGTACGCACCAGATGGAAAAACAACATTGTGAATCCCCAAGCACTTGAATAAATAAATAGAATTAAAACACCATTCATCCGATCGCCATGAAACTTTGGGAAGTTGTTGAGTACACTCCCGCGAAGGTTTCTGCCATAAAACCTTTTTAAATATCGGCCCCCCAGGGCCCTCATAATCTTTCGAATACTGATGTACGCACCAGACGGAAAAACAAAAAATTGTGTATCCACAAGCACTTGAATAAATAAATAGAATTAAAACGACAATTTGGAATGTTTTCCATATTAAAATGAATAAGTTTCAATAAAAATGACACATTGAAAATTGAATGTTATCATGACGAGTTTCCTTGAATTTACTTTCTTTGGAGATCGCAACAACAAATATACAGAGAGGATTCCTGACGTCCTAGCAGGAAAAACAAACCACTCCGGTTTTTACAGTTGTCAAATGTACGGGTTTATTTGCAGCAGAAAATACGACTATTTTATGTATTGTTCAAATGTGGTTAAATAAACAATGTTCGTTTCACAATTGTTTTTAAAGGTATCAGTGTAATGGTGGACACATTTGAGGATGTTCATTACCTTATAGTACATATTCCTACTGACCAGATTGTTGTGTTGTCCAATGTCTAGGTGAATTAGCTCGTGGGTTTAGTAACCGTGCCTTGTGACGTCTGTGAGTAAGTGGGTCCAGGGTGTAGTACCCCTTTGTTTTGATTCGACCCAGATATTCTTGCGTATGCATTAGGCCTCTAGTAATCTGCAGCTTGCTTCTAGTGCTGTGTCTAAAGTGATAAAGGTTGTGCGTGATTTATCCTAACACGTGAGGATTGTTCATGACCCAGGGGTTATTTGGTGTCCCTATTTATATTTTTGGTGATAAACGACGATATCGCTAGCGTGACCAGTGGTTCTGTAGAGACAACAGCTCCTATGAACATGCTGGATCTCTTGTGCTCTTAGCAATAACGCAATGGCTATTCGTCTCTCAAGTCACTATCAATCTGTTAAGGATATAAAGGACACAGACTGTTAGAAACAAATTAGCATTTCTCATTAGTTCATGATAGCACTTCAATAATACATCTCAAGGTGGTTGAGCAAAAGGGTTTAGACATTGTAACCTGATGTTGTGATGTATATGAGCTCTAAAACAATACAACATTGATAATCTCACAAATCAAATTGTTGTGGTACAGAAACTGAACAATACAGAAAATGATTAAATACGAATACAAGTGATTTTAAATTAAGATACTCTAATAGTGATCTAATGTGAAAACTGGTGGGATGGTTGACAGGAGACGTCCAAGTGCCTATAATTGCACGTATAATTCCTCGTCATTGTTCATGCCTGAGGGGAACATGCTACTTGCTGACAAAATCAATCTGGACTCAAGTCTTCGTGAGGCCTGACCTCTGTTTCCACCTCTGGGGTGTTTGGGGATGGTCACTAGACCAAAGTATTTACCCTTGGTCCAGTCTCCCTCGAACACCTCATTAAAATAACTTGATGTGCTATCGCTGAAGTCACGTTTGGTACCCGCTCTCCAGTACTCCAAAATTCTCTTTTTTACTGGGAATGTGGTCGAGCCGATATACCATTTATCCCATGGACAGGTGATGGCATAGACTACAAAGTCTGTCACACATGTTATTGGTTTGGTTATTCTCCATTTTCTTCTTGACCTCTGCAGTGTCACTTCTTTCACATTGTCACTGTGGCTGCAGGCTTTGCACTTACTGCATTTGACGAAGCCTCCCCTTTGTTCTAGCCAGATTTTCTTGTTTTTGTGTAAGTGACTGTTGACTAGGATGTCCTTAAGGGACGTGTTTTTTCCTATATGTAACTGATGACGAGTGACCAAGCTTTTTTTCAAGTAATGGATCCTGTGTAAGGATATGCCACCTTTTCTTGAGAACATTTCTGAGTTTGTCTGCCTGTATATTCTATCTTGTTATGAATCTGACTGGTGTCTCTGTGTTGTCTGATTTGTTGCGAGCCTTCGGGGGTGCAAATAGGGCATCATTGCGGCTGACAGAATCAGCTTTAGTAATACTTTTAAAGAGCATCTTGGTTGGGTATCCTCTATTTTTGAACCTCTTCACCGTTTCTTGTTTGTTCTTTTCATAGGAGGTTTCTGTGCTGCAATTTCTTTTGGCTCTAAGAAACTCACTATACGAACGCTCCATCTGAAATTGGGGGGGTGACAGCTTGCTGAGTGTAAAATGGAGTTCTGCGGTCTTTTTTCTGTACACATCAGTAGTTAATTTGCCATCACTAACGGTTAGTCTGATGTCAAGGAAGTCAATGCTTTGTTGACTTTGCTGCATTGTAAATTTCAAATTCATGGTATTACAATTGAGATGTTCAACGAATTCAAAGAGATCACATTCATTGCCTTCCCACACAAAGAACACATCGTCTATGTATCTTAGCCAAAGTCCGATGTTGTTGGAACATGGTTCTATCTCTTCACTCCAGAGTACTTGTTTCTCTCTCCAGCCCACCAAAAGATTGGCTTAGCTGGGGGCAAAGCAAGTACCCATCAAAGTGCCCTGTAGTTGCTTATACCACTTCCCATCAAACATGAACACATTTTCTGTTAGGCATACTTCCTTCGTTGATAAGATCATGCATGTGTGTTCTAAGAATTCAATGTTTCTAGCTTTCAGAAAGTGTTAACATGCTTTGAGGCTGTCTACGTGTCTAATGCTAGTATAAAGTCTCTCAACGTCTAGGCAGACCATCCAGTGCTCATTATCCCAGTGAAGATTTTGGATTTTCTGTAGAAAATCCTTTGTGTCTCTGAGATAGGAATTGAGATCTTTGACGTATGGAAAGAGGAAGTGGTCAATGTATTCAGATGTTTTTTCTAAAAGGCTGTTCTTGGAGGACACACTGGGGCGTCCAGGGGGTTGACTGGGTTTTTGTGTACCTTCGGTAACTGGTAGAAGGTAGGTGTGGTGGGTGTTTCATTCAGAAAAACGCTGTCTCTCATCCCAACTTAGGAGTTTGTTGTCAAACCATTCTTTCAGGTTCCCATGATACCGGGTTTGTAAGGTATTTAAATATGTCTTGTCTAACCTTTCATAGCAAATAGTGTTGCTGAGTTGTCTAAGGGCCTCCTGTATGTACTTAACCCTGTCCATCAGTACAATGTCCCCCCCATTGTCTGATGACTTAATGACAATCGTGTTGTCTTTTTGTAAACTGGACACTGATTCCAATTGCTTTTTATTCATGTTCTTCAATTTGGGGCTGGAGTCAATGAGTTTTAACAAATCATTGCCTACTGTCTTGTGGAACAAATCAATATTGTCCTTGGGTGTTTGAAGCATATATTTTGATGTTGCTCTAAATTTAGTCAGACCAGGAGCCCCTGTGTCTATCCCCAATGTTTGTAGAGTGGTGTCATTGTGTGTTTGACTAAGGGGGTTTTGGGAGATATCTGGAGCAGCTGCTTGGTCCTGTAGACCCTGCATGATGTTAAGCGTGGGAATGTTAGCTGTCGCTAAAATTGGCGGTGTTTCATTGTTTTGGTTACATGATATGTTTCTGATATTCACATTACCCCTTATGCTATGTATTTTAAACAATTTGACTTTGCGTATAAATTGGTAAAGGTCAATATGTGTATGTACATAGTCTATGGGAGCATCAGGGCAGAAGGATAGGCCTAACTTCAGTACCTGTTCCTCTGTTTCAGTAATGGCTCTGCAAGAAAGGTTTATTACCGTTAATTGTTGGGTGTTGTCCTCCATTACTTGATCTTGTTGCTCTGACTTCTTGTTCCCACACAAGTATTACTGTTTTTTTCTTCTCCTGCAGCGTCTTTTCTTGCTCTCATGTTGGCGCCTCTTCCTCTGGGTTTTCCCCTGAAAGACTGTTCCTGGTTTCGTTGTATGAGGCGCAGTTCCTCGGAAAAAGACAATTCACCCTGATTTGATGCATCACTGTCCACAGATTGTTGATCGGAACTCAGATCCGTGATGGAGCCATCTTTACCTTTATCCACTATGTCACAGGTTTTGTCTTTCTAGTTTTGTCTGCTCTAGTTTTATCGAATTTCCTGGCGAAGGTTAGAACTCGCCCGGTCCGATAGTCTTTCATCGCGTTGGAACTTTCTTTCTTTCCTCTCTATTACTCCTTTCTCAAAAGACTTTATTCTGTTGTCGACGGTCTTCAGTACACTCTTGACCTCATTTTGGTCCGCATTTTTTTCCAGATCATCCATAAGTGCTTGAATCTGTTGGGTCAACTCCTTATGTTCATCCCATGCATTTTTGATCAGCATGTGGAGCATGTTCTTGGAGCACGTGTTGGTATTTTCTGTCCAGTCTTTAAGTCGCTGAGGCTTTGCGCTACTCAGTGCGGGTATGATAAAGATCCTCAGCCCTCTCGGGATTCTATTTACTTCAAGGTAGTTTTGCAGAGAGCTGGCCTCCTACCATCTGCTTTTTTCCTTTTTGCGCAGTCTCTCAAGTTGGTGCCCATTTATCTGATGGTTGAAATGCTTGGCGGTGTTGTTTGTTGATTGCCGGTGTTCCCCACTGTTTCAGCGTTTCTTTTAGATATCAGTTTGGCGGATGCCTCCCTCCCTTTCAACCATTCTGCTGCCATACTTCAAACTCTGTTTTAACCAAAACGTCATTCAACTTGCAAAACCTCGCTTAAGGTTGAGTTTTACCAGTGGACTCTGGCATAACCGTGGCACCGCTCGTGTTCAGTACTGTTGCACGAGGGGAGAGATACAGCTGGGAAGCATGTAGATGTGTGAGCGCTAATTAGGTGCTTACGGTTTGTTCTTCGTTTCCTTTTCACCTTCCTGTGCACTCGATCTTCCTGAGTCCCAATGTTGACGTGATGGTGTCCGGAACTCCAGCTCCTTACAGGTTATCGGTTAAAGCCGGCGGGCATGTCCTTTCCGTTTCCAAATGACGAGCTGGCGGGAAAACACTACCAGCCTGATTCATCAAGCTAAATTGCACTCGCAAAGGGCAAGATTCTCAGAATCTTGCCTTTTGCGAGTGCAATTTTTGCATTTGGGATTCATCATCCCAAATGCAAAAATCGCTATTTAAGAATTCGCATATTTGCGAGGAATTGGATTTAAGGAATCTCTAATAGAGATTCCTTAAATGCAATTCATCAACCAATTAGAAATTGTGAAATTGCAATATTTGGTCGCAATTTACCACCAAGTCTGACTTGGTGGTAAATTGCGAAAATAGTGCACTTAAGTGCATTTTTTTCTTTTGCATGTTACACACACACATGTCCTTTGGACATGTGTGTGCGCAACACCTGTTCAAATGTGCATTTAAGGGGTGCTACAGGGTGTCCTTTGGACACCCCTGGCACCCTTCAAATCGCTATCTTATTTGCGAGTAGCAAATTGCTAATCGCAAATAAGGAATACTCCCCATTCATTCCTATGGGCCTTTTGGCCCATAGGAATGAATGGGGAGTTTTTCCTTATTTGCGATTAGCAATTTGCTACTCGCAAATAAGGAATGTGTAGGAATCGCTATTTATTTAGCAATTCCTACATGAATACCGTTTTGCGAGTCCTTAATAGCGAATCGCTATGATTCGCTATTAGGGGCTCGCAAAACGGCCCCTTGATGAATCAGGCTGTACCTTCCTTGCAAGTCGGGGCTCGTTAAGCGGACGCCACTGCTGAACTATGCAGAGAGGATATCTATATAGATACATGTATACGTAGACACACACACAAACACACACACACACATATCGCAGATAAAATATGAAAGAGTAACTTGATCAGTCAAAAGGAGATATTGTACATTTGCCACAGAGATTAACAGCTGCATGAATCGAATTTGGTATTCTTATTTTCAGTTTTTTCCTGCCTAATTTTAATTTCTAAATGTTTTCCTTACTTCATGGCATGAATGTTCTTCTGCGACAGTAGCCTTGTCAATCCAGCCCTAACTTCAAGCTGAACTTCATCACTTGGTCATGATAATGATTCGACAAATATGTTTTTCCCATAGAAATATATTCTAATAAAATGGAGATTTGAAGTTAAAATAAGGCAATATCAAACTGGTAAAAACGTTCAAATGATATCTACTAGTATCTAGGCAACTGGCCAGTGTAAATTATTAACCGATTAAGTAACCAGGCAACCAAGAATTTAACTGTCATCTAAAATAAACTTTATTAAAAACAAACATTACATTTCAAATGGTAATCTTTCTCTAGCACAATGTGTTCCCAGGCGTTTAAAAATAGTGGGAAATGGAAATGGGCATGATTTCTGTAATGTAGCAAGTATTGCGCGAGTAGGTCGAGGAGACACAATAAATCAAGTTGCAAGAAGGTAAATAGAAAAAATACTACACTGTCTCTCAATCCAAGTATAATTGCACTCAATGCCCAGCTGAACACACTTGAAGGCTTTAAAACCTACTCAGTACTCACGTCTTGGATGCTGAAATGAAATTTCGAGTTGTTCTCGCAAAGACATACATCTGAGTGTAACCAAACTGGGTTTGATAAAAAACATTTTATTTATTTATTTTGCAATGAAGCTTGATCTGTTCTTATGTGGAGATTTAAGAGCTTGACCACATTGTAAAATCAGAATATTGGATTATTATTAGTAGCTTTATTTTAAATGTTCTTTTACTGCAGGAGTCAATCCATTCGCACAGCCTTTTATTCAAAGAGACAGGGCCGCATTTATGAGGTTTTACCGTAGGGCAGCTGCAGGCCTCTCTGCTGCCCTGGCCTATGGTAAAAGAAAAGGGAAGGAATGCGCTGTATCTATCAGATACGGTGCAATCCTGTCCTTTTCTCCTGTGCCGGCACACAATGGGCTGCCGTGTGCCACTGCAAGCACCTTTGCACCATGGTGCAAGAGTGCCTGCGTTGAGGGGATGATTGTTTTGGTGCACGAAGGGACACCTTCCTGCACAAAAACAATCACAAGAGGATTTTTTCCTTTTTCTATGTATGCTGCAGAATGCAGCACACATAGAAAAAGGAAAACCGAGGAGAAATAAAGCTATTTCTCCTCATTGTGCTTTCCAGGCACCTCCCCTTGGGAAGCGTAAGTTTTTGGCGCTGCCTCAGAGTTATGATTTCTCATAAATTTGGGGCAGTGTCAAATAGCCATGGATGTTGCTGGGAACGCCCCCAGCAGCATCCATTGCATGCCTTTTTAATGCAGAAAACAGGGTTACAGTGAACCATATTTATGAGGTACAATTAAGCCAAAAAAAGTGGCTTGGTGCTGCCTCATAAATATGGAGCAGGCTCCTGCGCCACAGTACATCACAAAAAGTGATGATCCGGCAGCGCAAGGTACCTCATAAATGAGGCCCACAATATTCATTTTTGACAGTGAACTAAAATGATAGCAAGTAAAAACGTTGTTAAAATTTTAATACATTTAACATTTGAAAACATGCATGGTCTATTATTGCTGTTCGCTCTTAAACTGCGTCTCCGACATTTGTCGTAGCTGACAACACTACTGGGATGGGTTTTTCCGCGCATCACCAAACCATGCATGAGTGTTGAGTGTGTTTTCCTCTGCTTTTCGGTTTCCAGATTTCCAGCGCTCGAACCAGAACATTAGACGGTATAAGGTATTTAATAGATTCGTCAATGGTATCTATCAATTGTTTATAAGTACATTTTAAAGACCTTAAAGACTACGAATTAGCTGAAATGCATCAAAATGAATACTGTGCTGAAAAATGACAAATCTATTGCCAATCTCATCTCCTACAGAAAGGTTAAATGTCCACACATCTATTGCAGTTTGGGAAACATTTGTTGTAGGAAAACGCAACACCTGCAAATAACACAGTCAACCCTCTGCCTTTAATTATTGGTTTCAGTTTTTCTAGTACAGAATTGACGAATTATGCTTCACTTAAAACATTTTATTACAACCTGAAACTGCATAAATGCATATTACTTATTTTCTCCCCTACAAAGCATCTTATCTAATTGCTCTTGTGTTTTCCTGCACCTTTTGATAGAGTTAGTAAACCGTATTAATTTGCTTGTTGGTAGTGTCACCTTTTTCTTCATATTCTGCTTTGAATATGTTAATAAGTGTAATATGGTAACCCAGTATTAGTCTAACAGAGTGATAAGCCTTATAACAGTGGAAAAACCACTTTGAAAGTTTCTCATTGTCAGGGCATGCAGAATGTAAACTCACATGTCCCACTTTTTAAATACCCTTGGGTGGTCAGGGCCTACCTTAGTGGGCGATTTATAAGTATTAAGTGTCGGGCCTGAGGCATGTTTTGCAGTGTTACTTTAGTGGGTGACACAATGAATGCTGTGGCCCACTAGTATCCTTCAATTTTAAAGGCCCTCTGTACATGGAGTGCCATTTACTAAGGACTTATGAGTAAATTAAATATGAAAATAAGGTGGAGGCCACTTTGGTAATTTTTTTTAAGAAGAGACCACATGCACTTACACGCTGATCAGCATGGGGAAACTGCTAATGCCACGAAAAAAGACGTCAGTCAAAATCAGAAAGTGACGACAAAGAGTTTGGGGGACTACCAAACCAAGGATGGGATTTTTTTCAGCCACAAGACATACATTTGAGGCCATAATGTCTGTCAACATAGAAGCTTTAGTGGTTTGCATAATTTGATGTAGTAAGCTGTTCGTTTTTTCCTTTTTTCCCAGGACAGTCACCATCCAGAATCACAGAGTTTAATAATTAAGGTATGTGAATGACAAATGGTTCTTAATTATGCTAGATATAGATGCACGCCCTGCAGAATCATGGCTTGTGTCCTGTATACAGTGTATAATATAGATCACTGGGTGCAGACTAGCCAACTTAAATTAAATCTAAAAAACACTGAAGTTGTGGTATTTAGGAAGAGTTTGTATCCTTGGACCTCAGAAATATTGTCTCAGGGAAGTGGTCGTGTGCCCACTTTAATTGTCAAAAATCCCATTCTACACTTCCTAGTTGACACATTTCTGTCCCTGATAACTTTAGTGAATGCAGTAACCAGCTCCAGAGAATCATGTTTTCTCTGCACTTTTAGCATTTTACATCATGTCTTAATGATCATGAAGTGATGGTGTCAAGAATGGACTATGGGAAAAGTTTAATTTTATTTTAAGAGCTGGATATCAAATCACGTTTTCCAGATTTTCCTGGGCACACTGTGCCCAGGAAGAACATCACGTGTTTTGTTCCCTTTCACTTCTGTTGTGTACATCCCTTTGTCATTTCAAATATATTCATTATCAAGGCTATCTCATTCACTTCCAGCTCTAGGTCCACTAGCTTGACAGGGCAGTCTTTTCAATAGACAGGCTCCTTCTTTGACATCTTAACCTGATTGTGCACAGTCCCACTTCTTTTTAGGTCTCGCCTATGCAGCGCGCATGCGTAGCTTATGCAAAAGACCTTTTAATCGCTTTTCAGCCAAAAACGTGCACGCGTTTTATTGACTTCAGTGGCAACGCGTGCACGTTTGGCCTGCACGATTCCCTTGCGGGAGTGAGCAGGTGGCGCCATATGTTATTGATTATCGCGCCTTGCTGCTCGCTCCCGCAAGGGAATCGTGCAGGCCCCCTCCTCTCTCCCCTTCCCCTGCAACCGCGCAAGGCGAGCGCACTCTTATTTAAAATGCTTCAGCATCCAAGATCATTAACGCAAACATTACTGCCAAAAATTCTAGCCAGTGGTTCATGCTGTCGTCGCCCGCTAATAACTCCGGGGAGACTTTATTGCCCTTTGCAGATAATTGTTTCCACGTAGAATAAATAACCTTCTGCAAACAGAAATTCCAGAATTACTAATGTAATGGTCACTTGCTAGCCCTTTCCTCTTCCCGTGAGGCTGACACCAGTTCAAAGCCTCACTGCTGGAATACAAGTAATGTCTCGGGGTGTGCATCCGTCTCTCTCTCTGTGCAATTACTGTACAAAGCCTGTGCCCCCCAGTCCTTTGCAAGGCGTGCGGCTGGGGTTCGCGATACAGAAGTGAAGGAAGGGCTGTGGAGCCTCGAGGCTTGTTCTCCCAAATTACAGCCAGCCGCGACCTGCAGCGGTGGGCGGCAAACAGAAGTCAGTGAACTGTAAGCTGTGAGCACTATCTTTATGACGGTGTGCTTTCAAGAAATAAACAGGCAGTAATTTGGTCTCATTAGTCATTTAGAATATCTCTTTGGAGTTGGGGGGTGCAGAGAGGTCAAGGCTGCTATCCGATTGTCTGTCAATTACGTTGCAAACATTTTCCAAGGGTCTAAAAGTCTGGTCTGTGGTATGATCACGGTCTGCATTGATTCAAGTGTGGTGGCAGTTTGGGGAGTAACATGGGTGTAGGGAAAGCCAAGCATGTATATCTAGGGCAGGGATACTCAAAGAAGGCTCCTAACCTTTGATTGTGGTCCCCCTGGTGACCGGCAGCACTAGGATGCTATTGACTTGGCAGAGCAGGAACATTCAAAAAGCTGTGAAAGGAATGGGCGTACTCTAGTTAACTGAAGCAAGGTAATGACGGTGTCCTAGACAACTTTTATTTGGGAACACTTTATCATGTTTTTACATGTTTACTGCAAAATGTATTTAAAACTAAACTCTCTGCAAACTACAAAAAAGTGTAATTTATTAACAAACTTGAGCAGTTTACATCAGTAGATCAGATTATATCACTGCATTGAGAGGCATTTATCATGCCTCTCAATGCAGTGATATAATCTACTAGGGGCCGAGGCCCATGGGTGTTTGATGCAGCATATTGATTTTGCCTACTTTAAAAGAGTCAAGTTTAAGGTCATGTTGGGAGCATTTAAGATATGGACAGCTATTAGGAAAAAACTCAAAATAAATGGGATACATAGATATACCCCTTTGACAGATAATAAACGTTTGCCGGAAGTCTTTCAAGATGGTTATATGGAATCCCGGATGGACAAAGGTATTAGGCATATTGAAGATCTGATAACGGATAATAAAATGCATACATTCGATACAGTTAAGGAAATATTTGGGGTTGGAAATAATAATTTTTTCAAATTTTTACAAGTGAGGGATTATCTATTTAAAAAAGTAATCCAGGGCTATAGAGTTCCCTTAATGGAGCTGGCATTAGGAGCCCAATCTGCACCAATCTCCAAGTTTTATACATTACTTAGTAACACAATACAATGGAGTATGATCTTATTAAACACACCGACCGTTGGCAAGATCTGGTACAAGCAGGGGTGGGGGAATGTGAGGACTCTCTATTAACTTCAACCGCATTTATATCTGCAAACTTACAAGTTCAATGCTTTAAAACCTGGCTGAACTTATATATCACTCCAGCACGGATTTCTAAGTGGGGAGACTCCACAGGTATACATTGCTCTTGTTGTGGATGTTTTGCTGCTAACAGTGTCCACATGTTCGCAACCTGCCCTCGATTAACAGGTTTAGTGGGGGAGGTGGGTAACTATATCAAACAAATGTTGGGATTTGAGGTAGATCTTTCGCCGCAAGTAAATATGCTGGGCGTAAGCAATCGGGCAATAACAGATCATTTTTTTACTATGATGGCAATATTTAGGCTTTGCTTGGCTACTATTTGGTTGGATAAAGAACCTCCCTCTGTTTATTGCTGGCTGGGGAAATTGTTAGCTATTTATCGCTGGGAGAAAGCAATGTATGCACAAAGAGGTCTGAGAGCCAGAAAAAGAGGATTTGAAATATGGTCTCCAATAAGTAACTGGACTAATGAGACCATGACTTGATCTTTAAAAATAGGTTTTGCCAGTTAAGCTATAGCTGAGACAGGGAGGCAATATCTAAACAGATCTATGCTGAACAAGTATCTTTATGGTGGAGCACATATTGGCTCAATTTAAGTTAACTTGACTTTCCTTTGGTTTCGGGAAGAGGGTGGGTGGAGGCTAGGGGGTGGAGGGGGGTGTAGGCTTGGGAGGGAGGATTCTAAATAGATAACTGACATCCTGTTCATATGTCTCAAAATGTTTTTTGGTAATTGTATTGTTGTAAGTATATATATGTGCTGGATGTCTAAAAGATTTGAAATAAAAAAATAACAAAAAGATTGGCATTTATCAGCAGCAATAGTTTTCAAATATGATAATGGAAACATTCATGCCACGCCCATTCTAAAAAAAGCATTGGCGAAGCCAATAGGTCTCACCTTTGGGACCTTATAAGCACTTATAAGGTCCCAAAGGCGAGACCTATTGTCTATGAAAATGCTGGTTTACACTGCCAGTGGTCTTCATGTCACTGTCAGGATCCTCCTATGAATATCTAAGATCTTCAACAGATCTTTACTTCGTATTTTACTTAAAAGACTGTTAGGGATTCGAATACACATTTGTATGGAATGATTTTATGGTATACTTTGACTCTGGATACTGTGAATCTGCTAAACATTTTACATGATATATGTCTTAACCCCTGAACCATGGCCAGGTATTGGCTAACCCTGCTTGGCATATCTGGCTTTTAAGCATGGCCATGGTAACAAATGCACAACTGAACAAGCAGCATGTATGGGAAGTTTTATGGTACAAATCTTGCTGAATAACACTGGGGTGTTTTACATCAAACATACATTAAAATAGCACTACTTTTCTCATATTTACTATTTCATTATACTTTTACAACTTTAGACACAGTGAGAATAATACATTTGCCCAGAATCACATAATTTAGAGCCAGGAACCCTGGTTCTTCATTGTTCCAAAGACAGCAGCTTAACCACTAGATCAAATATACCCGGAAGTGACACATGGACATCTGTGAGCCTTGGACTGCTAAATGTCGATCCGTAGCAAGTCATAATATATCATTTAGACCTGTGTAAATGTTTATTATAACATTAAATAGGTAACCTTTGAGCTGTGGCTTAATGCATAGAAGGCCTTGGTGTGTAACACCTAAAAGTGAACCCTTCTAAGTATGTAACAGTCATATTTCTAGATAACCTTAATTGAAAAGTGCTGTTTATGCATGGGCAAAAATAGACTTTCACATCATAAAGGCCTACTTTATGTATAGAATTCATGCACAATCACATAATTGCTAGCTATTAAAGTCAAATGCATTGCTTAAACTAGATGTCTGGTGTGAATGTCATACAGATGACTTTCAGGAAATGTTAATCTCTGCCTACAAACCACTGCAGTGACCTAAACTGGTTTGGTTTGCCTCCCAAGCCTTGAGTAACTGTAATTAGTTTATTATCCAGACTAGAATTTCTCAGGAAAAGGCGTGAATGATTGCTATGGAGATCTGCTTAGAGAACCAAGCAGCCTTCTTGGATAGCTGGTATGCTAAGGAGATTCTTTTCAGAAAGACATAGGAAAGGCAATCATGGGACCTGCCAATCTCAGGAAACACCTGCCTGCACTTTCTAAAACAATGTGAGGGGACGAGAATGATGTTGAGGCAAACCAATACACTTAGTCTGGTAGGAACGTCTGAAAGATATACTGTTTATCTGCCTGCTATGCATGGTCTAGATGGTATTACATGAATAGGATCAGTTTGAATACATTTTTGACTGGCGATGAAATGGAAGTACCGCATTCTTCTAACAGACAAGCTGATGGGTGGGCTTGAGAGATGCTTCCATCATTCTGGAAAACAATTAGAATATTGCTCTATGGGATAGATGTATCCATAAGTCAGGGAAGAAGTCTCAAGGATGAGGAAGGCCCAGCATGGGAGTTTAGTAAGGATAGAGTTGGGGCCTGCATCAACCACAGCTCAGTTAACAAGATATCATGGGGTTCACACAACATGGTCATTGGGACATTGCCTTAAATTTGGAGAAGTTATGGCATGTAACTCGACCAACATGCGGGGATAAAGTACATATTATGGGATAAACAATCCATCTTAGCAAGAATTAATAAAATTATTTGAATCACGCACACGTCATGCGTGTAACAGTGGTGTGATATATATATATATATATCACGCATGACGTGTGCGTGATTCGAATAATATATATCACACCACTGTAACATGCATGACGTATGCGTGATTCGAATAATCGTAATAATTCTTGCTAAGATGGATTGTTTATCCCATAATATGTACTTTATCCCCGCATGTTGGTCGAGTTACATGTGGTGTTAACCCATGTTGTGTGAATGTATGTTTTTTTAGCACATACAAATAAAACAAACATGGTGTCTGTGTGATATATCACAAATGTGATTAGAATGCATCAAACTCTTGACGCCTGCACTCTGCACTCTCTCAACTCCGAACGAAACCACACTTGCTTCAAGGCCGCCCCGAAACACACACACGGTCCCTTCACCTGCCAGTATTGCAGCTACACCATCCACAGAGATGATGAACCACCCGCCAAGGAAGACCCCAACCACCTCCAATGCATACTACTGAACACCTGCTCAGCACTCAAACACACCGTCGAGCTCTGGGACCTGCTCAACACAACATTCCCAGACGTCACCTTCCTGACAGAGCCCTTGTTGAATGACTCCCCCGCACCCGACATTGTCATAGCCATCCCAGCTACAAAATCACCCACAGAGACCGCACCAACAGAGTCTGAGGATGAATCGCCATCGTCCACAAGAACGGCATCAGGGTCTCGACTAGCACAGACGACGTGCTCAGTACCGCCGTACACATGCACTTCCAGATCCATACAGACCCTAACTCCACCCTCAGAGGCACCCTCGTCTACCAACTCCTGGACCCCGTCCCCAGTTCAGCGACTCCATCACTGACTTCATCAGCACACACGCCCTGACCTCCACCAACTACATCCTCCTTGGAGACCTGAACTTTCATCTTGAGAACAACAACAACAACAACCCCACAACCCCGATTGATAATCTCACCAACCTCGGACTGAAGCAACTCGTCACAACGCCCACCCACTCCCCCAGCCACACGCTCGACCCCGTCTTCTCCTGAAGCCCGCACGTCTCTGTCAGTCACACCACCGAACTCCTCTGGACCGACCACCGCTGCATCCACTTCGCCTTCCAGAATCCCACTACACACCACCGCACCCAACAGATCCCCCGCCGCTGCTGGAGCAAAATCACCGAAGACCAACTACATGCAAACCTCACTCTCAGCCCACCCATTGAACCCTCCAACACCGACGACGCTGTCCACAGCCTCAGATGCTGGATTGAGAACTGTGCCAACACTCTCGCCCCGCTGAAGAAACCCTCCCCACAGAGACACCAGCAAGAGGGCCAGCTGGTTCACCCCAGAACTCCCTGCCTCCAAGCAAGCCTGCCGGAAACTAGAGAAGGAATGGCACAGTGAACAAAATCCGGACAGCCACGCAGCACACAAGGATGCCATCCACAACCACCACCACCTCATCAGGGGGACAAGAGGATCTCCTTCAAACACCGCCTCGACAACAATGCACACAATAGCAAGGAGCTCTTCAACATCGTGAAGGAACTCTCCAATCCCAGCTCCAACACCAACGACATCCCGCCGTCGCAAGCCCTGTGTGACTCCCTCTCCACCTTCTTCCACCGCAGGATAGCAGACATCCATGACACCTAAAATAGCACTACAGCCAGCTTCAATATCGAGACAGCCCCAACAGACAAGTACACAACAGACCCTCCGCACACCATCGACCACGACCCTCTGCTAGCCTGGGCCAGCGTGAGTGTCGATGACACCATCAAGACCATGAGCACAATCCACTCCGGTTCTCTGTCAGACTCATTCCCGCATCACATCTTCAACAAAGCAAGCAGCTCCATCACACCCCACCTGCACAACGTCCTCCATCTCTCCCTCAAGACCGCGACCTTCCGAGAGAGCTGGAAAAACGCCGACATCAATGCCTTACTCAAAAAACCTAAGGCAGGCCCAAGAGACTTCAAGAACTTCC
Organism: Lissotriton helveticus; assembly: GCF_964261635.1. Lineage (NCBI taxonomy): Eukaryota > Metazoa > Chordata > Amphibia > Caudata > Salamandridae > Lissotriton > Lissotriton helveticus. The sequence goes on along the minus strand of NC_136057.1, from coordinate 802,471,283 downwards.
GGCCCATCTCTCTGGTCTCCTTCCCGGCCAAGGTCATCGGGGAAAATCATCAACCGACAGCTAACCCGATACCTTGAAGAAAATAGAATCCAGGACCCTTCCCAGTCAGGGTTCGGCAGCAACCCCAGCACCTAGACTGCCCTCATCGCCACCACCGACGACATCAGGACCCTGCTGGACAACGGTGAGACTGCAGCACTCATCCTCCTAGGCCTCTCCGCCACCTTCGACACAGTCTGTCACCGCACTCTACGAGCATGCCTCCACGCCGCAGGGATCTGAGACAAGGCTCTGGAATGGACCACCTCCTTCCTCTCCAGCAGAACCCAGGCGTCTGCCTCCCCCATTCCGTTCCAAAGCCTCCGAGATCATCTGCGGCGTACCCCAGGGATCCTCCCTCAGTCCGACACTGTTTAACATTTACATGGCCCCGCTCGTACACGTTGCCCGACAGCACGACCTAAACATAATCTCCTACACCGACGAAACTCAACTGATCCTCTCCCTCACCAAGGACCCCATCACTGCCAAAGCCAACCTCTACAAAGGAATGAAGGCCCTTGCCGAATGGATGAAGATCAGCCATCTGAAGCTAAACTCGGACAAAACGGAGGTCCTCATACTCCGCTCAACCCTTCAGTCTGGGGCGACTCCTGGTGCCCGACGGCACTGGGGGCAGCCCCGACACCCACTAACCACGCATGCAACCCGGGAAACATCCTCGACTCAATGCTCTCAATGACCAAGCAAATCAACGCTGTCTTCCCCTCCTGCTTCAACACACTCCGCATGCTCCGCAAGATCTACTGATGGATCCTGAGAGATACAAGAAAGACAGTCACCCAGGCCCTCATCAGCAGTAGACTCGACTACGGATACGCCCTCTACTCGGGAGCCCCAAACAAGCTCATCAAACAAGTACAACGCATCTGAAACGCCTCAGCACGCCTGATCCTTGACGTACCACGACAAGGCCACGTCACCCCCCACTTGAGAAACCTGCACTGGCTCCCCGTCAACAAGAGGATATCCTTCAAGCTCCTCATCCACGCACACAAAGCACTCCACAAGACCGGCCCAGCCTACCTCAACAGATGGCTCTCCTTCTACATTCCCAACCTCCAGCTCCGCTCCCCTGACCTCTCACTCACCACTGTCCTGTGCATCTGAAGACCAGCCACTGGCAGGAGATCCTTCTCCCACCTTACCCCCAAGACATGGAACACCCTCCCACTGAGCTTATGACAGACCCAAGACCTGCTGACCTTCAGGAGGATACTCAAGACCTGGCTGTTCGATCAGTAGAGCCCCCCCCCCCCCCTTCCCCAGCGCCTTGAGACCTTAGCGGGTATGACGTGCACTTTACAAATGATTGGTTGATTAATTGAGTCCTATTTTTATTTTTATTTCTGTACTCTAGTGAGTTTTATTGCTTTTTGCTGATTATGCATACGAAAATGCATCAACATGGGGCTTGCTTTACATGTTATATGTTTGTTTTATACATGCTTGTCTTATATACTATACTCACATTAACTGTTTGTTAAAATTATCCAACATAGAAGTTAGAGCAGTTAACAAATGAAAATGGGATCTTATATGATGCCAACAGCTAATGAATAGTCATAGTTACTTAATGGGTAATATGGGACAAATATGACGGTTGAGTGATAAGCCAAAAAAAGTGCAAAGATGAGGTTGAAGTCCTATTTCTATCTTGTGTTTTCTCATCTTACGATACCAGTCAGGCCTCCTGACGATATTATGTATATAAACACATACCGTGCACACATATGGTGCTCGCGTTATACGCTATGCACTTGCTACACAGACCTCAACTGGACACAGAACACATAGGAGTAAGAGTAATGTTGCATATATTTGTCCTTATATAATATACTATGAGACAGCATGGCTCGTGGGAAAGTGGTTTTGTGCAAGAACACTTTTAACTCCTTTTTGTGGAATTCAAAAACAATGTATTAGGTTGCAACCAGAATTTGCAGTTACGTAAATTGCAATATTACCCCACATGCAAGGAGTCAGATATTGTGCATGTGAGTTTCTTCTTTTTTTTTATTAGTTCCTGTATGTATGTATATGCTAATTATTTTGAAATGCAAAGAAAAATAAAATGTATAACAACATTGAGATTTGTGCAACACTCTCACAAACTATTGGACGATGTGAATGAAACTGCCTAGAATGTTATATATTGGTACTTTATTAGCATCCAAATTCTGTTAGGACAGTAAAATGATTTCTAGATTTGGCCCTTCTCTTGGCTAGACACACAATCACAATGAGATGGAAGGCTCCAGATCCGTCCAGGATTACACAGTGGCACAACATGGTAATCCAGTGTGTGAAATCAGCATCTGTATCCCTGCCTTGTGAGGAGGTGTGCGGATCTAAAAGCATCCCACCACTTCCACGTGAGGCAAACTTTTCATTCAAAGATTACCTAAAAGATGGCATTAGTCCAACTTAGATTGTAGCGTTATTTCAGCAGGGAATAACGTCCTCAAAAGCACTCAGTAGAAACAATTTCCTTTAAAGTTTGTACATCTTTAAAAATAAAGGCAATGTATTATAATTTCTAAAAGATGAATCACAAACATTGATTGCGAAAGAAAATGAATAATGGAAAGAAATTGAAATTTTTTGAATAAAACTTTATTCTGAAAGATGTCCCAAGAACCTACATGTACTCCTTATGTGCCATCCAGAATTGTCATTTTTCTCCGGCTCAGCTCAGAATCAGATTCCAGGTCAATTGCTACTCTGCTGGGCCAAATCAACTATCTACTCCCCAGGGAAAAATGCCTCCCCACACAAAAGGAGCATTAACAGTGCTTTACTCAGCTCATGAGGAAGAAATGGTGGGGAAGTAAATCTGCATCTGTTCATCAACTGTCGCACTGTACTAGGGTTAGAACAGCCCAGGCTCACTAAACAAAGAAGGAAGCCCAGACATCTGGAGCCAACTGTCATGGTTAAGGCCGCGTAGAGCCGCTGTCCGCATTTTGCGGGACAAAGGGCGACCGCACACGCCTGACTACACTTCCCAGAATGCTGGGAAACGACGTCACGCAGCAACGCCAGTTACGCAAACTCCCGGAAATAAAACTCAGCCAAGACTCACCAGTGGTGCCGATAATTATTGCCAAGTCGTCGTACTGGTTGGTATGGTGGAATTGCGGTAAGCTCCTGTTCGGAGACTTTTCATTCGTTTGTGTCCCTTTCACCCCGTTCTGGGTCGGATGAAGGAATTACTGGTTACGTAATCTTTGTGCACGCGGCTGCGTGTACATTCGAGGTTTCACGAAGAACCTCTTTGTCAGAAACAAGAGTTTCTCTCTCCCTGTTGGACGAGACAGCATTCCACTTTCTCAGTGCAGGGAGAAGCCTGTTGACGGTCCGTCTGGATCAGAACTGTATTAATGGTCTGACAAGCACTTTGTACTTTTCTTTATTTGTTTGATAAGGAGATCGGAGCGGTTTGGGCTCAAACTGTTCGTTGAGATAATTACTTTGTGTCCAGGCACGAGAGGTGTCGCAAGACGCAGATCACCTCCTACATTGGAAGAACTAAACAAGTTGGCAGGAAACCGTTTGAAAGGGTGATTTAACCTTGCCTGCTGTTTTCCTTTATGATTTCTTTTGCACAACATTTCTTCCACGCTTTATTTCCAAAAACTCAGGGGAGACGATTCAGGGGTACGTGATCAGAGGGATTGGTCTGGCCCTAAAGAAGAACACAATATTAGAGTGGTATGTAGTATGTATTATTGTTGACTACAATAGCCTCATATGAAACTATAAACTCATCGTGCTCCTGTGTGTTTGTCATTGCAGTTGGTTGCCATCCCTGGTCTCAACCCATATCTTTCCTCCCAAATACAACGCCTGTTGTATTTTCCTTTTCAGGTAGGGGTTTAGATTAATGTTGTGAAGAGTGAGGAAGAATCATAGAATAGACCATTGTGGGGTTTTGGGGGGTGTTTTCTAAATCTCCGTCCTTGTCGTTTCAGATCTCCCTCCCCGCTGTCCCCTTCCTTTCCCGCCCTCACGGGACTGTCTTGGTAGTCTGTGTTTCTGACTTCAGACTCTAGGAGAGTTGTGTGGGGGAGGTTACAGGCTATTCGACACAGCCCCGAAGAGAACCGACGCCGAGCCTGACACCAACATAGAAGGATGTGCTCCCCCATGAGGTTTTGGTGTGAAAGTCTTGACCAGTGATGTCAGCTAGGGTTGGAACTGAGGCCCCCAGAGGAGATTTGCACAGAAATCCATTGACAACGTCATCTTGGTTTGTCCCAGCAAGCTGTGCAGTAGGGTTGGAATAGGAATAGACAGGTGATGTGGCAGCCTAGGATTGGCCAGGGGTGCCTGGCATCTAGAACTTTCCACCCCCACTTAAAGCACTTGCACAAGGGATTGGACACTAGAATCAGATGGCAGCAACACCACGGACAGCTGAAAAGACAAGCCCCCTGTTGCCCTAATGGACCAAAGACTCTGCCTGCAGCTGACCCTGGACCAGTGAGTCTCTCCAGGACCAGTGAGGCTGCTTTTGTTATTGGGTGTAGAGCTGGATTTCTGTGGCCCAGCAGAAGGCAAGGAGCTCCGGAAACCAAGGAAAGGAGAAAAGTTGGTGGAGGGAGCCAATGAAATCAGATCCCTGAAATGTGTGCCCCATTTGTGGCTAGGTGGTGGCCTCAAAAGATGGCTAGGCCTCACCACCTGGAGCAAAATGAACCCAGGATTATGGAAACCAGCCCAACAGGGCTGGAGATATCGATCCTTAAAGGATTTGACCTTTGACCACGCCAAGAAAATGGAAAGTGTGTAGCTCTGCTGTATTTTTCAGAAAATTCTACTGGGGTCGGTGCAAGTGTTATGAATAAGTGAGATTCTCAGCAGGGGCATGTGTCGGGCCCCTTGCCAGAACTCTGCGAAGTTTGTAGACCCAATCCCCTGGGATGCTGTATGTTAAGAAGGGGCCCGGGACTCAATCCTCGACCCTCAACAAGGAAAGAAGAAAAGGGGTGTACCATTGAGCTCCTCCCTGATAGAGAAAAGGGGCTTGGAACATCCAACCTGGGCCCCTTATAAGGAAGCAGAAAGGAGAGGGCAGTCGAGCCCACCCAACAATGAGAGGAAGGAACCTGGTGCTCCAACCCCAGGCCCCGATGAGGAAAAGTGTAATGCGGTGCACTGTCACTCACCCCACAACGGAGATGAGCTGGCTCCCACTTTCTTGTGGGAGCAGGACGGCCACTGTGGGAAAAGTGCACTGCCTGCACACGAGCAGCAGGGAGAATCCAGTTGCCAGTTCAGTCACCGGCAGACAATAGAGCCAGCTAAGTGGGACGGGGAGTGGGCTCCTCGCGCTGCTTCCACCAAATGCAAATCGCAGTATCCCAAAAAGAAGATGCAGGGCATGAGGCCCTAATAAGCATAAGTAGCACAGCCAAAGCCTCTCATTTTGCCCTGCAGGGCTGGATATACCTAAAACTTTCTTCCCTGTGTTGGTTCCAGGAAGGCAGCAGCACTACTGGGGTTATAAAAGAGAGTTGTGGAGGGCTGTACGAATCACAGCTACACCCCAAAGAAAATATGATAGTGGACTCTAAATTTGCAGGGTCAAGAAATCCATGATAATGGGGGGTGGGGTCGCACACTACTCACACACCAGCGGTATCGCCCCTAAGGACTATGGTAAATGTAGTTACGTGTTCCGCGATGCATCTTCTTTCGATTCTCTGCTATCTTCGCTGTCTTCGCCATCCCTGGACACGTGTTTCGGGGTATCACCCCTCGTCAGCAGGGATAGGCCGTGTTCTGGGGTTGCCGGTGGCTGCCAAATATCTGCCAGGTTTAGTACCACTCGACACGTGTTTCAGGGTATCACCCTCATCAGCAGGATAGGCCGTGTTCTGGGGTTGCCGGTGGCTGCCAAATATCTGCCAGGTTTAGTACCACTCAGGCGCGCAGGTGCGGGGTCCCAGGCTCGTCAGCCAACTGCTCAAGGGAGCTTTAACATTACAAATGGGGGTGGGGTCGCACACTACTCACACACCGGTGGTATCGCCCCTAAGGACTCTGGTTAATGTAGTTACGTTTTCCGCGATGCATCTTGTTTCGATTCTCTGCTATCTTCGCTGTCTTCGCCATCCCTGGGATGGCAAAGACAGACATTAACCAGAGTCCTTAGGGGTGATACCGCCGGTGTGTGAGTAGTGTGTGACCCCACCCCCATTTGTAAAGAAATCCATGATCCCTGGGCTTTTCATGGTTTGTTTTGCAGCCTGGGAATACAGGGATCTCTAGTGGTCACACTTATGGCTGTGCAACCTTTGATGCTTAAAGTGGTTTAAGAAAACATGCAGACACATGTTTTGTTTTTTGACAATGCTTATAAAAAATGTTTTCTGATAGTGCTTTTTGATCAATATAACAATGCATTATTGAAAGTAAAACAAGGTTATTGATGGCAGTGATAGAAAGATGGATTTCTACGTATGATTCTTAGTCTTTTGATGTGCCAATCTTAATAGGCCTACCTTATTTAAAGTGACACCGTCCTATATGTTAATGTGCCATTTGATATGTGAAGGGGGTACTGTGATTTTTTGGGATCATGACACACTAGGAGTCAAATGGGATTTCAGAGTGTCACCAAAGGTATTTCCACTTACCTTATGTATATATTTATAAATGACTGCACATTATTTAGTAATTTGTGTCATAAATTCACTTTTCCTTTTCCAAAGGCAAAGCACAAACCGGGCAATCCATTTTTCAATCAATCAATCAATCAATTAGTCAGCATTTGTAGAGTGTGCCTTATCACCTCATGGGTATCCCGGCACTGTGGTAGGGGAGAGTTAGTCAAAGAGTCTGGCCTTGAGCCCATTCCTGAAGTCAGTAAGAGAGGGGGTGGTTACGAGGTGGAGTGAGAGGTTGTTTCAGGATTTGGCACTGAGGTGAGAGAAAGAGCAACCTCCACTATGGCTGCCCTGGATGTGGGGGATGTGTGTGAGGGAGGTGGTTCAGAGTTGTCTAGACAGCTGGTGGAACTTCAGGCAGTGTTTGATGTAAGAGGGTTCGGTGTTGTGGTGGGCTTTGGAGGCAAGTGTCAGCAGCTTGAATGGGCATCTCTTCTGTACAGGGTCAGTGGAGGCTTCTGAGGTGGGGGGCAATGCTGGTCTGTTTGGGAAGGTCGAGGATGATTCTGGCGGAGGCTTTCTGTATGGTCTGTAGACATTTGAAGAGACTGGTGGTGGTTCCGGTGTAGAGTGCATTTCCGTAGTCGAGTCGGTGGTGATAAGGGCCTGAATCACTGTTTTCTGGGTGCTGGGAGGAATCCACAGGAATATTTTTCTGAGTATGTGGAGGGTGTGGAAGAAGGATGAGAGCACAATGTTGGCCCAAGTCTTCATGGAGAGGTCACTGTCGAGGATGATGCCAAGGTTGCAGGTGTGGTTTTTGGGGGTGGGTAAGGGTGAGGGTGAGGGTCCGAGGGCTTTGGGCCACCACATGTTGTCTTATGGGGAGGGATTCCTGCCAGAGATGAGCACTTCTGTCTTGTTCGTGTTCAGCTTAAGGCAGTTAGAACTCATCCAGTTGGCAATGCTGGTCATGGTATTGTGGAAGTTGAGTCTGGTGGTGGTGGTGTCTTCCATGAGAGAGAGGATAAGTTGGGTTTCGTTAGCGTATGAGATGATGTTGAGTCTGTCGTAGCGCACAATGTCAGCCAATGCAGTCATGTAGGTGTTAAAGAGGGTGGGGCTGAAGGGGGATCCTTAGGGTACCCCACACATGATGTTTTTGGGTACAGAGGTGAAAGGTGGTAGACAGATTTTCTGTGTACGCACTGCGAGGAAGGAGGTGTTGCATTTGAGGGTATTTCCTGTGGTGCTGCTGTGGTAGAATATGGTGATGAGGGGGTGGTGAGATATAGTGTTGAAAGCCTCTGAGAGGACGAGGAGGAACAGGGCTGCCATCTCACCCCTGTCGAGGATGGCTCTGAAGTCAATGGTTGTGGCTATCAGGGAGAACTCTGCGTTTAGATGGAGTGGAAGCCAGAATGAGTGGAGTAGACTGTTTCTTTCCAGGTGGTCTGCGAGCTGGTGATTGATGGCTTACTCTGGGAACTTGGCTGGGAAGGGGAACAGTGAGATGGGGTGGTAGTTCTTGATTTTCTTGGGGTCAGGGGACAGTATATTCAGGAGGGGTTTTACTTCTGCATGTTTCCATGCATCAGTGTAGCTGGCTGAGATGATGGATGAGTTGAGAATGTTGGTGAGTGCACTGCTAATTTCCTCCTGCTCCCAGTTTGAAGGGGAGGTGGGGTTAGGGTTCTGTCGGTGTTCTGGAGTGGATAGAGGTCATAATCGATGTGGTGATTGGTATGGTGAGCTGTGTCCAGTTGGTTAAGTAGCTGTGGGAGTTCTCTTGGGTGGCAGGAGAAGGGTGAGGTCAATTGGCTGTGGGTCAAAGTTGCTGTAGATGTCTGCTATCTTGTTGTTGACGTAGTCTGCCAGGGAGTTGCAGAAGGCTTGGAAGGGGTGAATTGTGGCCTGTGTGCCTGACGTGCAGGAGAATTCTCTGATGATGCTGATGAGTTCTTTTGTGTGATTCATGTTGGCCTCCATGCAGGTGGTTAGGGCCTCCTTTTTGGCATCCTTGATGTGGTGGTAGTATTTGCATAGGGTGGCTTTGATGGGGTTAGGTTTGGGTTTCATGCCAGTGAGTGGATGTTACTAGCTCATGCCACCTCCCATACAATGGGCTGCTTGCCCTCACCAGAACCCCACCACCTATGAAACCAGACGCTAACACTGTGGCACACAATCGCCAATGCTAGATCACGAACTGCACCACTACCCTTGTCCCCCTCAAGAAACCCACAGGGTGACCCATCAAGAGAGCAAGCTGGTTCACCACACACTCCAAGAATCCAAGGGCTCCTGCCGATGACTCAAAAAAAATGGAGAAACAAAATAACACCAGAAACATGCACCACATACAGAGCAGCCACCAACGCACAACACAACATCACCAAAGCCACAAAAAAGAACTTCCTCCAAAACAGTATCCTCACCAAGGCCCACAACTCCCAAGTACTCTTCTCCATTATCAAGGAATTCACCAAACCCGACAGCGAAACAACATATGTCCAACCCTCTCAATACCTCTGCAACTGACTCAGCACCTTCTTTCACCTCAAGATTAGGACGATCTACAACAACTTCAACAACCAAGACCTCTGCAACGCCCCAGCTCCAAACCCCAAAAACACCACCCAACATACCCTACTCATGTGGACCCCACTCACGATAGATGATACATTAAAGACCATGAAAAGCATCTATCTGGAGCACCCTCAGATCCTTGCCCACCGACATCTTCCACAAAACCACCACGGCCATCGCACCCGAACTACACGAGATGATCAACCACTCCCTCAAAACCACCACATTCCCCGACAACTGGAAACACATGCCAAAGTCAACCCTCTCCTTAAGAAACCCTCTGCAGATGCCAAGAACTTCAGGCCTATCTCCCTGCTCCCATTCACTGCCAAAGTCATTGAAAAGGCCGTCAATACCCAGCTGCCAAACGTTATCGAAACCAACAGTGTCATTGACATCTCCTAATCCGGAGTCTGCAGCAATCACAGCACTGAGACCACCCGGCTCACCCTCACCTACTATATTTTCTCCTTCCCCGACCAGAACCAAACGGCAGCCCTCATCCTCCTGAATTTCTCAGTGACCTTTGACACCATCTCCCACCACACACTAGCCACCAGACTACATGAACCGGCATCCTTGGAAGGCCCTTGGCTGAATAGGTTCATTTCTCAGACAGAACTCAGCTAATCAGACTCCTCCCTTTCCTCTGGGAACCAACAGAGACCAGATGTGGAGTGCCCCATGGATCTCCTTCACCCCCACCCTCTTCAACATCTACACGGACCCCCTCACAACCATCGTCAGAAACCATGGGCTCAACATTGTCTGCTATGCTGATGACACCCAGCTCATTCTCTCCCTCACCAAAGAACCCAATATCAACAGGCACAACTTACAAGAAGTGATGGAAGCAGTCTCCACCTGGATGAAGATGAGCTGCCTGGAACTCAACTCCAAGAAACAGAAGTCCCCATCCTTGGCTCCACCACATCCTCCTGGGATGGCACCTGGTGGCCCCCCCATCCTCAGAAACCCCACTCCCCCATCAGACCATGCACACATCCTCGGCATTATACTAGACTCAGTGCTCACAATGAACCGCCAGATCAACGCTGTGTCCTCGGCCTGCGTCAACAACCTCCACATACTCTGAAAAACAGTTAGATGGATCCCACCTGAATCCAGAAAAACAGTCACGCACACCATCATCAGCAGCAAACTGGACAACGACAACGCTCTCTATGCTGGAATCATCAACAAACTACTTTGTAAACTCCAGACCATCCAGAACGCCGCAGCCAGATTAGTCCTAGACATTCCTCGCCACCATCACATCATCCAACACCTCCACAATCTCCACTGGCTCCCCATCGGAAGAAGAATAACTTTCAAGCTCCTCACCCATGCTTACAAGGCCCTCTGCCTCTCCTTCCACTCACCCAAGGGACATCTCCAATCAGCTGACCTTTCTCTGGCCACCATCCCACATATCTACAAGACCAGAACAGGAGGGAAGTCCTTCTCCTACCTCGAAGCCAAGTCCTAGAACAATCTTCCCCTCTGGCAAACCTCCACACTGCCCCAGTTCGGGAAAGGCCTCAAGACTGACTCTTTGGATGACCCCAGCACGCTATGGAATCTACATAAGGCCTACCTTAGGGCTGCCCTTTGTGTAATAAAAGGTGAGTATAAGGTTTGGCAAGTGGTTTTAAATGCCAAGTTGATGTAGCAGTAAATGCAATGGAAGCCTGAGACAGGCTTGAAAGTCTACTAGTGTGGGTGCACCACCAGTGTTGCAGGCCCACCCGTAGCATTTAGATTGCAGGCCCTCGGTATATATAATACCACTTTACAATGGACTTATAAGTAAACTAAATATGCCAATCATCTGTATACCAATGTCACCATGGTTAGCGGAGAAGTACGTGCATTTTAGCAATGGTTAGCAGTGGTAAAGTGCTCAAAGTCCTAAGGCCAGCAAAAAGAGATACAACAAAAAGGGGAGGTAAGCTGGCAAAAATGTTATGGAAGACCACCTTAAGGATGACAGGTCTAATATATTCTGACGTCGCTTACAAAATGACCCCTTTAAGCCAGACAACACAACAGTAAATGAGGCTAGTGTATTGAAGACTTCAACAGAGGTAGTTCTCCTTTTACTATTTTTATGTATCAATGCATAATGCAGATTCACATGTATACTGCTTCCACGGAAATGGGACAAAACATACAGAGGTTGGGGGAAACATGGCGGCAGCTAGCTGAGCTGCCGCGGTGCTCCGATCTGAGTTCCCGTCCGTTTTCCTGTTGGCACTAGAACGCCTTTTTTTTTCGGCCCAACATGTAGCGGATTTAGTTGTGAGCTTTATGTTATTAAGCTCTCCCCAAAATGTTGACCTTTTTTCAGGCTTTTTGGTGGTATTGCTGCTTTATTTGTCTGCACGGCAGAATCTATGATAACAGAGGTCATGTGCGCTCCTGGGGCGTGCCGGCCCGGTACGTTCACGGCATTCACTGCCGAGCTCCTCCCGCCTCCTCAGCTTGAGCAGCAGCTTCAGTTCCAGTTTAGTTCTAAGCCGACCCCAGCGCGGACCTTGCTGACGATTCCTTCATCGCTTCAACTGCAGTTACCCACGCAAAGTTCGCGGCAGGCTGTTTCAGGCTTACATTTCTGGTACTTGGCAGCGCTGGAGCTCCGTTAAGGGAGAAGGACCCGTAGCCTCCTCCCGGGACCCCGAGGTGGCTCGGGGGGGTCCTGCTCCAGCTCCGGTTCCAGTTTCTTCTCACGTACCGGTAAGGGGCGATTGAAGAGGGTGGAGGAGGAGGAGGCTACCGAAGTTGGACTTGGGCAGGCGGTTGTTACGGCTGGATTTGCACGACCGGAGGCCCGGAGTCAGCGAGGGGCCCAAAACGCACTGGGTTGTGAGTCAGCACTTGGAGATTCAGAGGATCCCGGCCCACTGCTAGTCTTAGGTAACCCTCTCAAGCTAAATACAAGGCGGATAGATAGAAAGGAGGAAGAGGCTACTACTACTACTAGAGAAGAGATTAACAACACTGGAAAATCAGGGTCAGAGTCGGGCATAAGGTCAGGAACCCATAGTAATAGCAGTTATCGGGCACTTGATCCTCGTCAAATAGTATTGGGCATTTCCTCAAAGAAGAAGATATCTTCATACCTATCTGGAAAAGTTAAAGCGAAACGAGCTCTTACCTGCAAATCAGTAAGGAGCTCTAGAACCTCCAAATTGGCAGTCAATTCCAGGTCTAAAATAACACCGTTGTTACGGTCTTATTTTAAGGCTGTTCCACAGATATTGCGCATCTCAGATCAGCAGCTCTCTGAGGATACCTCTCATCTAATGGCTTCATTGGACTCTCCGGGGCTCATTGCATTAAGCATTTCAGAAACGGAGGAAACTGAAGAAACAGTTTCCTCCATACCAAATGCGACGCAGGATAAAATAGAAGATGCTGGGGGTGATGTCATTAGTAGTAACCCCAGTGAGATGTCGCACCCCCATTGTTGGGCTGAAGACGTAGATGAACCAGAGGTCATGGTCGAAAGTGTGGGGGAGGCTGGCAATATTAGGTTGGTCCTTTAACTTTGAGCGAAAACCTTGTGGGGGGGTGACTGCCTCTCCTACTTCTATCACTACTCATTTGGTAGAGTCCCCACATCCCACTGGGCCATCGTCTCTTTTCCTTCCCTCAGTGTTACACACAGCTATACCATTGCTTGAATCTCATTTGGGATCTCATTTAGCCTCGCAGTCATCTGTGCTTCCAAACAACAACGCACCCACAGAGGAGGATGAGTTGCTGGGTGCAGCTGCCTCTCCGGATACCAATATTGGTAGTGGAGTTAACCCAGCTTTGACCTCATATTTACAACTAATGTTTTCCTCTTTGTCAGCAGACACCAAGAAGGGGTTTGAGGCGTCATCTTCCATTCAATCTGAAATTCGGAATTTTTGTGAGTCCTTGGACAGTAAAGTAGATGCTTTTGCATCAAGAACAGAAGGCCTGGAAGGCACAGTGTCGGGTCTTTCTTTACACTTGGATGAAGCCAAGATAGATATAGTGAAGCTTAGGAAGGAGGACCAGATTCTGTCGGAAAGAATAGAGTCATTGGAGAACCACGCACGTCGTAGCAATCTCCGCATTCTTAATGTTCCAGAAGGCAGCGAGGGGGTCTGAAATTAAGTCATATATTACTGAATTACTAAAGGACTCTTTGAAATTAGATCAATCACTAGAAGAATTGTCTGTGGATATCCAAAGGATCCATAGAGATCCCTTCAGGAGAAACCCTCAAAGAACAAAGCAGAGGAAAATATTAATTAATTTCCAGACTTATACCCTCAAGGAGACTATCTTAGGCCTGGCCCTTAAGTAGAAGTCTTTGACTGGGAAGGTTTTTAATTTTCAAATTAGATCTGACCTCTCGAGGGCTACGCTAGATAAACAATGGGAATTTGGAAGAAGGCTTGAAGCTTTAAGGAGCCAAGGGGCAGTAGCCCAATTAGTTTTTCTGGCAGCCTTAAAAGTTATGCATAATAACACAATGCATAATATCAGGTCCGTACAGGCAGCTGATGAATTGTTGCTGTCCTTGGGGAGAGAATAAGACAAATATAAAAGTAAGAGTTCATCAGGCTAAGCTATGGAAAACACTTAGTAGAGCAGTATTCCTGGGGAAGAAAAGCCTGTATAATCTTAAGAATTGGTGAAGGAGATAAAAAAGCAGAAAAGGAAAACAAAAAAAAATACCTATAACTGGTTAGGGCACTATAGGAACTAACAAGATTTACTACTTCTAATCTGTATGCTCCTGTTTCTCTTTTCTCTGAAATAGTCACGGTTTTCTTTTTCTATTTCTTCTTCCCTTTATGTATGATTAAAGGATCAAATTCATAAAGAACGGGAACTCAGTAGTGGTGCTATCTTCTGGATTTTCAAGATAGACAGAGTAGGGGTTTCCCATGGGAGGGGGGGTGGGTTCAGGGGTGCACGAGGGAGGTGTCAGGGGGGAAAAATTCTTTAAAAAGTCCTCATTTTTTGCTCAGTTTTGCTTTTTTGCCTTGGGTTTTGGAGAGCTATATATTTAAAGGCGAACATCAGTATTAACATTAAGGGTTCTTCTGCTTGGGATATAAGATATGGGGTGAAGAAGAGGGTGTGCCCATGGAGTAGCTAAAAATCCTCTCTTGGAATATAAATGGCCTGCGTACTAGCCAAAGACATGGAAAATACTGCAGTATCTGCATGATTCAGATGCCCAGATTCTTGTACTTCAAGAGACCCTTCTTATCGAGATTGAGATCTCCTCTGTTCTTAAAAAGAACAGATGGGTCGATTTTTGTGTGTCTACCACACAAACTCTAAACTCTAGAGGGTTTGCGATCATCTTTAAAAAATCCTTAAAAGCTAGGCTAGTTGATAAACTCCCAGATCCAGGCGGTAGATGGCTTATTGTCTCCGTTGTGGTTGCGGGGGCTCCGGTTACTATAGTGGGTTACTATGGGCCTAATCATGATGACCCTTCAGTTTTGAATACCGTATTTTCCCACCTGCTTTCTTATCCGGAGCCAACGATACTGGCCGGAGACTTCAATATAGTCTTAGACCCTAAACTTGATAAATCCCCAACGAATAGATCGATAATCCCCTCCAAAACGAGGGCCTTTTTACTTGACAAAATGAAGGAATTGGGTTATGTAGACATTTGGAGGTTAAGATCCGGGCTCCAACAAGGTGTCTCATTTCACAATTACAAATACCACCACCAGTCGAGAATTGACTACATTTTGATTAGTCAGCAATTAGTTAAACAGGTACAAAATATCTCTCATCTCCCTTTCCATTTATCAGATCATGCGGCTATATGTTTAGAATTGGGTGGGCTGTTAAAAAACCCGCCTAGAATTTGGTCGTTTGATCGTTCTCTACTCACTGCTCCCGAAGATATCAATGTTTTAAAAACCGAAGTACAAACTTTTTTCGATAACAACATTGGGTCCACTTCCCCAGGCTGTGTATGGGATGCATTTAAAGCCTTTTTGCAAGGCCTAATAACAAACAAGGCCTCACATAAAAACAAGATTTATAGAGAAACTGTCACTCTATTGGAAGCTGATATGGCTAAGGTGCAAAAGAAAATCTTGCTACATCCGGCCGCGCTACCAGAAATTGTGAAAGGTTGGCAAGATGAGTTATCCACCTTAAAAGGAGAACTAGGTTCAATCTTAAATGCGCGAGTTCTTCAGAGATGGGAGGCCAGTAAGCTTGCACATTTTCAATATGGAGAGGGGGCCGGAAAACTTCTGACTTGGAAGGCTAAAACCGATCGAGTTAGAAACAACATAGCTCAAATTATCGTAGATCAGGTGACCTACTCAGCTGATGCTGATATTAGAAGCGCCTTCTGTGATTTTTTCGAGAATATCTATCACGAGGATAAACATATTGAGGCGAAGCAAGTTGACGACTGGTTGAACAAGGTACCTCTTCCCTCTCTCACACTTGAACAGAGGGCTACTTTAGATAGACCTATTACACAGGAAGAGGTTAGCCGTGCCATCTTAGACAGCAAAAAAAGTAAGGCTTCTGGTCCTGATGGCCTTCCTTCAGAAGTCTATTTGACCCTGTTGCCAATAATAGTTTCTCCTTTAACCTCGCTGTTTAACCAGATCTTTCAGGCAGGGTTGTCCCCCCCTAATTCGTGGAATAATGCTTCTATCACTTTGATTTTGAAGCCAGGTAAATCTGCCGCAAGTTGTGGGTCGTATAGACCGATTTCTATCTTAAATGCGGATTACAAGCTTTTTACGTCCGTACTTGCAAATAGATTAGGGGTAGTGGCTCCTTCTATCCTACACCAGGACCAGCGGGGCTTTGTGAGGGGTCGCCAACTCTTTGAATTAACTTATGATCTTGTGGGGGCCATAGATATGGCGACTGTGGACTCTCTTACCCTCGCTGTCATCACGTTGGATGCTATCAAGGCCTTCGACAGGGTGAATTGGACATTCCTGTCGGGGGTCTTGGGTAAATTCAACATCGGGGAGGGTTTTTGTAGAGCGGTGAGTTTGCTCTATCAGAGGCCTACGGCCTCCTTATTGATCAATGGTGAATTGTCAGCTCCATTTAACATCACTCGGGGTACCCGGCAGGGCTGCCCCCTCTCCCCTCTCCTATTTGACTTATATATAGAACCCTTTGCCCAACGGCTAAGGGACGATTGTAACATCAAATCTTTTTCGTATAGGGGATGGGAGAGGAAAGTGGCCCTGTACGCGGATGACATTCTCATCTTTTCTTCAGACCTCCGTACCGCTCTTCCCTCGGTAATTGCTCTGGCCTACGATTATGGAGAGATATCTGGATACCAAATCAACGCATCTAAAACTGAGATGATGCAGTGGAGTGACCCTGAGCCAGTGGCAGGGGCTCAGTTGAGTCATTCTATGCGCTATCTTGGTCTCACCATTGTCAAAGATATTGACATAATTGCCATGTTGAATTTTTCTATGGTAGCAGAGACTGTAGGAAACTAATGAGGTCTTGGTCTTTACTCCCGCTTTCTATTTTGGGTAGAGTTAACCTTGTTAAAAAGTCTATTTTGCCCAAAATTTCCTTTCTGTTTAATACCGTTCCGCTTTACTTTGAGCCTTCCATTATAGCAAAACTGCAAAGTGATATTAGTTCTTTTATTTGGAGTCATCGCACATCCCGGATAGCATGGGAAAAAATTAGGCGTAGGAGAGAAAAGGGGGGTCTCGCAGCTCCAGATCTACAACTATATGCGTGGGCTTTTCAATTCTCCCATGCTAGGATGCTGCTTAAGACGCCTACGAATTCGGGAAAAGGCACTATGTTTTCTGCATTACTTAGAGGAGAGGGAGTTGGCCAACAGGGATTTTTGTTTAAATTTGGGGATCCTACGTTTTTTAAAAAGGTGAAGCTGAAGATTTTGTTGGGACTGATAAAAACCTGGGTTAAGTTAAGAGGCTCCATAAAAGTGGGCTATTTTACATGCAGGTCTCTACTGTGGGACTCCCCGGGATGGCTTCTCGACAGCTTGGCAACACCGTTGAGAGAGGCCTGTTTGGAGGTCTGGGGGGATCTGTTTATAAATGGCTCTCTCCTCCCTTGGGACACCTTACTAACTAGAGTTGGGCCGGGTCTCTCCAGATTCAAATACCAACAGATTGCGAGTTGGGCCCATTCACAGAGGTCAGTTAGGGGGAGACACCAGTTGGGAGGTGATAGCAGCTTAGTGGCACTGATGCTGGATAAACCCCCCGTAAGTAAGGAGATTTCAGTCTGGTATACCTTACTACTGGAAGAGGCAGATGGAGCTTTCACTCTACCGGACACATAGTGGAGCTCTTCCTTTATAGATCAGGACCTTGATAACATCTGGCACTCCTCTGTTAATATCTTGTGGGACATTGCGAAACCAGCATGGCTGCGAAGGAATCATCTTTTTACCCTGCATAGGGCATATTACTCACCACAGCGGCTATCAAAATTCTCATTGGACTCCCCTGTAGCTTGTCCCAAATGTGAGTTGTTACCCGCCTCTGACATACATATGTTTTTTGAATGTCCACGGTTGCTTTCCTACTGGGATTCAATTAGTAAATTCTTGTCTACATCTCTGGGCTTAGCAATCTCAATCAATGCAATGATTGCAATCTTTGGAATATCCCCAGGAGTTCGAGGCCCTGCTAAAAATCTTCTTTTTTTATTGTATGTTATTAGTCAGAAGAGAAATCTGCAGGAAATGGAAGGACCCAATACCCCCTACATTGTTAGAATGGCGTATTTCAGTCCTGCAAACATCTAAAGTCGACCTGGTAAGATCTGGCAACCCTGACAAACGTAACTTCTGGCTTCTCTTGAACTGGAATTAGTTGGTATTTGACCGTGTTTTTTTTTTTTTCCCCACTGTCCAATGATTAAGCTGTTTGGTCTACTCCTCTTTTCTCGATATACCCAATGGTTTCCCCCAACGGTAAGGGGTATGGAATTGCAGCAATATCACCCTGTTATGGTTATATTTCGTTGAAGGCACTACCAGTATATCTGTGACAGTATATTCCTCTCTCCTAGTGCCCGATGCGATATACCAAGGGCGAACATGAGGACAAAAAAAAAAACATACAGAGATGCAGCCTAACTCTGTAAATGCACAGTGACTTTATATTTATATGTCACGTCTCTTTGTTGTGCTGTTGGAAGGAGGGGCGTGTTTTCTTTGTCCATAACAAATATTTAAGAATATTTTATTGTTTAGATCAATGTTCTATGAACATAAATCCTAAAATACTTGGCTAGAATTCTGTAATACGTCTGAGAAATCTGTGGTTGAGATTGTTTTATAGGTGAGATTGAACTATGGCATGTGCAGTCACAAAATGAATGCCAGCTTGAGGCAGGAGGCCAAGGTGAAAAGAAAGACATCTCTTGGAGCAGGAGTCAAAGAGACACATGTGTTATTCATTCTTTGCGGGAAAGGAGAGACAGTTCTCAGTCACAGTTGAGCTTTCCACATTCTGTGCCATTAACAATCCGTTTCACAGCAATTTACTCTGTGTGACAGCCATGATACTGGTGAGCGCTCTCCAAGATGTGTGTTGCCTCATTCTGGCACAGAGATGTAGAGGACATTCGTTCTAAAGTGTGTTTACATATGTCACTTTCCTATATATCATCCTCAGGAATGGAACATTACTAGACAGGAAAGGGCCTATAAACAAACTGCACTTTGTATTATGTTTAGTTGTACTTACTACAATGGTGCTAAATCTGTATTACACAATGTTATTCACAAACATTTAGAGTCAAGATAATAAATTGTTTCCTGTTTTAATTTGAATGAGGATAGACCCCTACAGATAACGATGAGGAGGTGTCTAGTCGCACCTCTACTACCACATTATTCGTTTTCCCCCTATTTCACTTGTGAAAGTTAACAATCTTCTGCAATTGAGATCCGGTTCTCCAGATGACCCGTGTCCTCCAAGACTCTTCTAGTTGGTAACAGATCTGATCGCAGCTTTTCTCGACAAAGTTTACAATCAAATTCTCCTAAGACAGGAGCCTTCAAACGGGAGGCAGGCCCCTCTATAGGTGCCTTAACTTATCTTAGGGTGTGCGCCAGGCTCTGATTAAAAGAAGCATCATGCTGATTGCAGTCCTTTGTTTTAAGATTAAAACAAAGGATCAGCAGTAAGCCCCTCTGCAATGGGCAATTACTAATATTGTTTTTCATTCATATTTGGCTGGGAGTATTTGTCAAAAGGACTGGAACTCCAAATATTCTTCAAACGTCCCTGTCCTTATTTTGTATAATCACACTGTGGATAATTTTACACGTTATTAAGGCCGAGGTAACCAGAAAAGTATGTTTGGCAATCATGCATTTGATTGCACTTTTAAAAGGTTTAAACATATTTAAACATTACACATTTAATAGAATAATTGTGAAAACATTTTATATTGGGGAGGGCGCAACATTAAAAAGTTAGAAGACCACTGTCCTAAGGGGAATCTTTCCCAATCATGGAAAGAGGCTGTAGTTCTTCCCCTCAAAAAGAAACTTAATAGTGACACCAAGGATATGAGCAAGTTACGCCCTATCTCTCTCTTTTCTGCACCAGTTAAGATATTTGAAAAATATATATTTAAGGAACTGGTGGAGTTCATTGCCTCCCAGGATCTTTTGGATTCCCCACAGAATGGGTTCCGGAGTGGCCACAGCACGGAATGTACTCCGCTGGCTGCTACTGATGCCATCCGTTGCCAGGTAGATCAAGGATGTTCTGCCATCTTAATGATGCTCTACCTCTCTGCAGCGTTTGACACAGTGTCCCTCTCCTCTCCTGCCTGGTTCATAACAGTGCCAGGCAGGGTTAAGGGGCGCCACCCCAGCACTTATGGAGTCTTTTTTTACTAACAGGTCTCACACTGTTAGCAATTTAGAGCAGATCCCTCCCGGCTACAATGTGGAGTTCCACAGTGCTCTTCTCTCAGCCCCACTTTATTTAATCAATCTTGTTGCCCCCTTAGCCAAGCTGATTAGGTTATTTAGCTTCCAAGGCTTTTCCTAAGTGGACAATATCCAAATATTGTCTCAATATCAGATGACATACTTGAGGTGGGTGAAAGGTTCAAATGCTGCATGATTGATATAAACGATTGGATGAAAAATAATTGGTTGAAGCTGAATGAGATCCTGATTTTCGGAGAGCAAAAGTCAGAGTGGTCCGAATTGTGGTGGCCAGAGATTTGCAGCACCCTACGTCTTCCGGTCACTAAGGCTAATAATTTAGGGGTGATCTTTAACACATTCCTTTCCTTTGATATTCAGGCCAAGAGAATTACAGGCTCCTGTTTCATTCTTAAAACTTTTTTATTGATGTTCCCACTTATACCAGCCAAGCTCAGAGGTGCAGTTGTCATTATGCTTATTACATCGCGATTTGACATATGCAATGCTCTGTACTTAAATATTAATACATTAACTCTGAATAGACTTCAAACTATTCAGAATGAGGCTGCTTGATTACTCAAGGATATTCCCAAAACAACAGTCATGAGAAAAGGCATTTGTTCCCTGCATTGGCTGCCTTTCAGGAAGTGGGTGACCATCAAAGCCCTCAGTCTGGTTCACACTGCCCTTCATTGTCAGGGGCCAATGCCCCTGGCAATGGCCTTCCACTGGTATATTCTCAATATACAGCTGAGGTTTGCTTCTCTTAGGAAGGTGGAAGGACCTAGATTTCAAAAAGCCAGATTAGGGGAGTGGGACCTTTCTTTCGGGTTCACCCACGCAAAGCTGAGGACCACTTACTCACATTGTGATGCTAACCTCTCATGCTGCTTTTTGTAAGCACTTGAAGACCTGGCTTTTCTCCATTCTGTGATGGATGAGTGTTATACCTGCTGCTCAGCCAGTGTGACTGGGGTGAGAGAATGTTGGTGAGTGGATTGTTGGTGAGTGTGCTAGTCAGTTGGTGGATGGGCTGAGCAGCCCGAAGGCTGCTTCTGGTGGGGCTCTACGCTGTAACACCTTAACCTGAATGAACGTACATGGAAACTACTTTGACCATATCTACTTCTATTCATTACATTTTGGCGACTTTACTGGAAAGAGTCTATACGTGCCACCTGTTGATCTGTAACTATTAACCTTGAAGTAACTGGATATCATGTAAGTTTAACTTGAAGAAGCTGGCACCCCTGAGCTCCACCAGTGACCTTCAGACTGGTCAGCCCCAACCCGGGCATGCCAGATCCCACCATATTTCTTCAAGGACTTATTGGAGTGGACCTGCAGACAGCTCATCAGCCAGGGCATACTACACAGAATCTTGGGTGAGCTGTGTTCTTCTGGTTCTTGGCTCTGTGTTACTACACAAAGGATGATGAACGTGTGTGGACTTTGCTTTGTCAGGCCACAGCCTCAAGACTCATGGATGTGAATTTCTTGTGGCCATGTTAGGTTTCAGCTTGCTATTAGTAACTACTGCCACTGATTTGCGTGTTTTTGGACTCAATACTGCACCTGTCCTATCGGTCAGTTATTCAGCACTGAAGTTTTACCTCTCCAACAAGATTTCCTCCGCATGGGACTGTCATTGTCACGAATGGGCTCACAATGCTTTTCTTGCATGTTTCTCTGTGCCATCTACCCCAACTGTTTGTCCGGTGCTGGGGATTGCAAGGAATGCTTGTCCTTTTTGGCCTGGGCTTTTGTGATTTATTGGAGCCATTGCTGTAAGTTTTGATCAAACTCGGGTGAGTTTGGGTGTTTTTTTCCCCCTCGAATCCACTTCTACAAGCTGCCTGTACGTTTAACTGTTTTGCAAGCGTTTGAATTTTTAAACACAGCGCGTGTACTCGGCATTGTTTAGGTGTCACGCGTGTCTCCTGTGAGGTCCCCTGTGACGTTCCTGGTGGTACCAGGCTTTCTGGCTGCTGTGGGACGCTATGCTGCCTTGTGGTGCCATGAGCCATCCGACTTCGCTACAAGTACCATGTTGGTTTTGCACGCTTGGGGCACAGTTTTCCAACCAGTTCGTCTAATGTTTCGTGTTTCGTCATTCGTGTGGAAAGGAGGAGTCTTCCGGCTGAAAGTACAGTCTTGACTGAAAGTACTATCTTGTTTGTTCACTCTCTCCCATTTGACCTTGAAACACGACAAAGTGAGTCATCCAGTTTAGCGTCTACTGTGTGCTGCCTCTTTCAGTAAAAGGCAGATTTTTTGTTTTTCTATGAGATTACTGTGTTATGTCTGCTCATATACCATTCCAGTGTCTCGTTGGCAGCTACTATTCTCATTAAGTGGACGCTCCTTTTCTGGTACTCCATAGTGCTGTCTCCACAAAGTTTTCAGTCAGCAATTCCTTTGATGAGGTTAATGGTCCACACCTTCAGCTTCGCCGACTTACATGCAGAACTTTGCACTGTTTTGTTGTGGGGATATGTTTTTGTTACAAGTCCATTTTAAAAATATAATACTTTATATATGGGGTGTTTTGTCTAAAAAATATTTTCTCATCCCAGCCATTATTGAAGCTACAGTTTAAAAAAACCTTGAACATGTTTATTGCTGATCAGCTCATTATGTTGCTTCTTGACATCTTGCTACGTCATGCTCAATGTACTGCCATATTGGTTTCATTCCATGTTTATTTTGTTGTCACATATGCCTTGCTATTATTGAATGTATTATTACTTATGCTATGTGCATTTTGTGAGAGTATCGTTAATTTTTAGCATAAGTGCAATGCTCCATGTGTTTCTTTTACAGTGCATGTTCTTACTTCATACATTTTCAGAGAGGTATTTCAGGGTAGGGTTTGAAGCCAAATTGTTCATGAGTGAGTGTTTTTTTGGCTAGTGTTTGTTTTCTCTTACTTGTTGTTTTGCTGGGGAGTTGTACACTTTTAATGTTCTGTGTCGACTTTTCTTTCCACACGTAACGCCCTTACTTCGGGTTTGGGTGAAGGGGTAAGTTGAAGCCGTATTTTGATGAGTGTGTCTTCTTGCTAGTGATTTTCGTTACTAATTGTTCCCGTGTAGTGTTGTGCGCTATTACAGGTTTAGTGTGGAGCATTTTTCCACAAATACCACCCCAACTTTGGGTGAAGGGTTGTGATAAAGCCAGATTTGCAAAGAGTGCATTTTTGCTAGTGTGTGCTGTTAGCTGTGTGCTAGTGATTAGTGTTCTTTTTTGGGTTTGTGTGGACTTGTTTTCCACACTTTCCACTCATGCTTTGGTGGGTGAAGGACAGCTTTGATGTTGTTGGTTCCGTGTGGAGCGTCTTTCCACACTTTCCACCCCTGCTTCGGCTTGGGTCAATTTTCTTTTTAGTTGTTCTTGTTGGATGGTTTTCTTCTACACCTTGTGGTTGGCACCCCCTATTTACTTTACTCATGTTTGCCTGGTGATGGAGCGAGATAGAAAACAAAATTTTGTTTAAACTCGCGAAGTCACATTTCCATAACATGAATAAAATTATTAATGATTTGTGATATGTCGTGCTAATACAACTTAGATTAAACTTTACACGTGGGGGGACTAACATGTGTGCTCATAAACGTGCATAAATGTTGCATCTTTTTGTTCGTACAAAATAATAAAATAATTTATTGTTTTCGTTTTTGTCATTACTAATTGCTGCAAACTTAAAAGAAGCATGTGCTTGTTTTGCTTTTCTTTGTCTGTGTGATGTCATTTCTACTATTCTAGGTGCATATGGGTCTCATGGAAAAACGGAGACTGGTAGATATAAACGCTGCTTTATTTGTTTGCAAAGGCTAGGTAACATTTTGATTAATCGGGTGGGTTAATTAATTAGTGAACCAAGGGGTGGATACAGAATCTACATTATTTCTTACATTAATACTTTTCTTGTGTTTGTTTTATATTAGAAATCATAAGTTGCCTGCTTTTGGGCCTAGTCACTCGAGCCGCAGAAAAGAGCTGACATATAATTCTGCAGAAAGTCACGAGACGCCCATTCTGAATTAAAGCGTTTGTCAAAAGCTGTGTTCACAAAGCAAAAACTAATGCTGTCATCATTCTGTCGGACATGGCCAAGGTCGAAAGTGAACATTTTGTCAGTCCTTAACTTGGCATCCGCGGAAGTTGTATTGAAAGTCTATGGACGCTGCGAGAATGACTTAATACATTTGTTGCAATCTCAGGAAGCTTCTGGCTTCACGTGGAAGAGACAATGGTCTTTATGAGACATGATTTAATGGAACTTTTTGAGAAACGGGTGACATGTCACTTGTCACTCTCAGCCAATGGGACGTCGAGGATTTCTGAAAACTTTCCTTTGCTAGTTTAGTTAGCGTAGAAAGGTATAAAAAGTCATGCCCTTAGGGATGGGCTGGCTGCTGCTTTCTGACTTTCCGATGAGGGTGATGTGCTGTTGGACTTTGCGTGGAGCACGTAAGAATCCTCAAAGAACTTTACTTTAATTTCTATCTATTTAGCTTAGTTAGGGAATTAGGTTTTAGAAATGCTAAACTTTATATATTTTCTTTAAAATTGTTTCATTTGCTTAAATAGTAATTTTCTCATATTTCATTATAATCATGCTTGCATTATTGCTAATAAATTTCATTTATAAAACTTTCAACTTATATACCATAATTTAGTAAATAAAATCTTACTTTTGACAAACAAGCTGGTCTTGGTTATTCAGAAGTGTAGGTTACTATTAGCTAGATCACATCGCCTATGGTGGTCATTTAAATGGTTGGGTTTTATTCTAATGACAATATTCTTTCTGCAAATGTATAAAAATGTATATAGTTTGTAGATAATGTGTATATAGATTTATTCTGACCACCTGATTCAGTAGGCCCAAAATATATCAGGTTTATAAATGGGTCCATATTTAGTTTAGAATTTTGTTTATAGGTTATGAAGTTGGGTAGCGTAGTTTATGATATATTTTCTATAGCCCGCTGGATCAATTCTCTGGTAGCAGAAATTGATGGTTGCTAAGAGGTAACCAAGGTAATATGTTGGTTGCTAGGGGTTACGTTATGGTATAGAAATAGGATCGATGTTTTAACACATGTTAAGTTCGTTTTTCGTGCTATCTGTAAGCTATACCGGTATAGATTGTGTGGCGAGAAATTAGTCACGCAAGCCATCTGTTCTGTTTGTAGTGATATCGCCGAGTATCACAAGAGGTATCGCCGTGTACCATAGTGTTGTCGCCGAGCAGCACAGTTTTAGGGCTAGGTCTGAATCTTATATAGTGAGGGTTTTCTAAGAAATCAAAGCAGCATGAGAATAGGGACAAAGCGCCTTCCATAAAACTCACTGTGATGAGAGTATTAGTTATATCCGAGCTTGAGTGAAGGGTAAAATTAACGTCGGTGCATGATTATCTATAAACAGGTTAGAGTCCTGTACGGGTACATGTTTCATATCTATAAACAGGTGAGAGCCCTGTACGGATAACGTCGTTATTTTGCTAACGGTGCATGATTTCTATAAACAGGTGAGAGTCCTGTACGGATTTCATGTGTGTTCGAAATTAGGGAATTTTCCGTGTAAAAGTGCGAGTTTGAATTGTATTTTATGTTCAAGTGGAACTCTTAGAACTTTCACTTCGCGGTGGGTTCAGAGCAAAGCGAGTTCATAATTATACGTGTTAGAAGGGTGGGGTAAGGTTACTCTACTGACAATTGAATATTATCCTTAGTGTGAATAGCGCCGCCTATTCCGAAGTGTGGATACTTGAATGTATGTAAACTATCCTAAATAGTGAAACGAACAGATGTTGTCTTTATAGTCATTGTTAAGAATTAATTTACACTGAAAAGTGTCCTTAAAATGGCGCTGTGAAAAGATTTTGTGAAGGAAGGGTAAGCGCCAGGAGTGAGAAGCGAGAAACCGCAGCTGCTGTGTACGTCACAGAGCCGCGCTGGGATTGGGTGACCTACGTCACAAGCTGTATTCTGATTGGCTCTTAAGTCTCTGACGGCCTGTGAGCTGATTGGTTGTTCGGAAAAACTCCAAATTTATTGGTTGAGCAGAAAAGTGACATAGCTCAACTGTCATTGGCTTGTTGGTGTGTTTCGCGCACGGATTGGTTGTTTTGCGGAACATCCCGGAAATATTTTACGAACGATTTTGTGAATTAAATTTAACTTTTAAAAATGAGTTATCATTTTAAACATGTTGAGAAAAAGACAACATTATTTCAGAAATTCAAAAATTTATTTTCACCTGACAAGAAAATTGAAACGCGAGGTGGTAAACTACTTCATAAGTATAAAACACCTGCAGCGTACATGGAAGGTGAATACGGATATCATACTGTCTTATGGTTCGACAGTTGGAAACGTTATACTAAAAACGATGGTGTTTTAGCTTGGCCTGATGATGGTTCATTTAATGTAAGAGTTTTAAGAAATTTACGAGAGAAAATGAATGCTCTTGTTCCAAAACCGAGACCAACTCAATTTGAAGCTTTAGTTGAGTGGGAAGACGAGATGTATCAGTTACAAAGAGAAGCTAGTGGAATTAAAAGACCTTCTAAAAATCCATCTTGGAAAAGAGAAACTCATGAAGATAGATTGCGAATGTGGAGACAGGGAAACATGAGTGAAGGATTGTATTTAATTCATGAAATGGTAATGGGTTCTCCTACAGGGAAATCTATGGAAAGTGAATCTGAGGATGCAGTTATGGAAGAAATATATACAACTACTAGAAAGAATCAGCCTAATCAGCCTTTGAGACCTCCTAGATCATGGTCTACTCCGGTGGTTTCTACTGAAACTTCACCGAGTGCACCTCCAATTAGTGAAGCTCCTAAACTTTATCCAAATAATTGTGAAATCATTGAAACTCCTAGAAGATCAGAATTCGAGAATGCTCGAAATGAAGGTAGACATTTTACAATGACTCCAAGAGCAAGGGAACCTCCAAAAGATTATGCAAGAGAAACAAGAAATGTTGAAGATGTTGATTATAATGAATATATAAGATCTAAAGAAGAATTAATTAAAAGAATGACAAAAGGCATGGAAGCTGTCACAGTTCCAGTAACTATTGGTCCTGTTCAGCCTGTATTTGATCAAAAGAATACAAACAAAAATGGATTAACTATTCCTTTAAATACAGAAATTCAAAAGGCTGCTGAAAAATTTTATTCAGATTTAACGGAATTAAACACTTCTAAATCAAGAATGCCTGATTTAACTTTTAATGAGGATTTATCTCCAAAAACACCAATGGGTGCTATGTCAGACATAGGGAGTCCTGAAGTCAGGGTAACCACACCAAAACTTGATGTGGCCAAATTAAAAGCGAATATCGAAGAATTAATAATTGGAACAATTGGCCCAGATAGTTTAAATTACTATCGAGATGATGAACTACTGTTCATTTGCAAAAGCATTCAGTGGAAAACGAAAAATAAATATGATCAATTAGAGGATCTAGCAGCAGAACTTGAAATCGATGTGAGTAAACAAAAGAATTTTGCAAAGCATTACAGATTAGACTTTTCAGAAAGTGACATTGAAAGTTTGAACTCAATGGGAAGAATAGTTCATATTAAAGATTTGATTGTCTATATCAAAAAGCTAGGAGAACTGAATAAATGGAGAGTAAAATGGACGAAAAAGAAGGAAGATGAAAGATTGGATAAATTGTCAAAACAATTTCCGATATGAGAAGTTGCAGGTGGAGGATATGTTCATATCCCGTGGTCGAGACAGGACATTCTGTTATTTACAAATGACTTTCCAAAATTGAGGGAAAAACCAGTCGAGTGGTACAGGCAAGTTGATAGATTTATCAAAGTGTCAAAAGTTCTGTGGATTGATTTAGATGGATTTTTTGACATTGTAGTTCCATCTGATCTTTGGACAGAATGTAAAATATCTATTAGTTGGCCAAAAGCAGAACCTGAACGAATCAAAGAAACAAGTGCTCCAAATCCACTTGTAATGGATTTTTATGAGAAAGTAATTGTTTGGATGAAAAACAAAATTCCACCCAAAGAAGTTGATTGGGTTAAAATAGAAAGAACAGAACAGGAAACAAAAGAATCAGTTCATTCTTTTTATGAAAGACTATTGTTAATCTTTAAACAATACAGTGGTTATGAAAAATTAGATGAAAAAGACATGAGTCATTTTGTCTATAGATTTGTTTATGGACTAAAACCTGAAATTGGAGAAATGATCAGAACTAGTATTGTCGGATGGCAATCACTATCTGTAGATGATATTCTAAGAAAAGCAAAGTATTGTAGCGATGAAATAGAAGTAAAACAGAAGAAGCTGAAGGAGAAAGCCATGTGGGCTCAGGTAAAGGTGGCTGAGCAACAGATTGCCAGCATGGGAAATAAGAACACTAATTTTGTTCAAACTGGAAATACAAACCAGATACAAGGAAAGTTTAAAGGTAATAATTTCCCAAAGAAATTTAGCCCAAAGATAGAAGAGCTGAAACAAAGATTACCTTGTTTTAATTGTGGCGAAATTGGACATTGGAGGGACGAGTGTCCTCATCCTCCTAAAAACTTAAAGAATCCCTTATTGAATCCACAGATGCAGAATGGTGTTAACCTGCAGCAACAGCTACAGATGCAACAGGGGTTAAACGAATTTAATATTCAGCGACAGTTACAGCAACAACAACAACAGGTGAATAATCGTCAAGATCAATTGCCACAACCACCTTTTCCGAATTGTGGGGGAGTTCAAAAATATAATCCAAACGTGGGATTTCAGGGAAGTGAACAGGTAATAAAACCACAAAAACAGCAAAAGCAGCAAAGGGTTCAAATGCAAAATGCTTCACAACAATTTTTATTAGCAGAAAGTCAAGACAGTGATTCTGATGATTATTGCTGACGGTGCCCGAGAGAGGAGGAAGAGTGTGTTGTTGGAGCCACTCTTGAGGTTGACCAGTCTGGTCCTTATGTAAACGGGAAAGTTAATGATGTAGACATCACTTTTCTAGTGGACACTGGTGCTACCCGTTCTACTGTTAGATCAGTGGAAATTGAAAACCTACCTCTCTCTGGGGATACCATCCAAGTTGTGGGAGTAAGTAATCAGCAAATTAAAACAGACTTAACTGATCCAGTACCAGTTGAATTTGGAAATTACAGAGACAAACACAGATTTGTGGTTTGTAATAGTAGTCCAGTAAATCTATTAGGCAGAGACATCCTATGTAAAATGAATTGCAGAATATATTGTTCTCCTGATGGAGTTGAGTTACAAACAATGGAGGAAGATGGTTTATACAGGATGACAATGATGATGATGGAAGCAGAAGAAACAAAATTGTTTCCTGCATTTGAAGAAAAGGATTTACCTGAAGAGCTAAAAGAAACAGTGAAATCTGAAATATGGGATTTTAATGGAAATGAGATGGGTCTAATGAAAAACGTAGATCCTGTAAAAATTGCATTGAAACAGGGAATAGAATTTCCAAACACTCCACAATATAAAATGAAAACAGAAACAATTGAAGGTATTACACCTATAATTGAAAAATTAATCAAGCAAGGTGTATTAAAGGAAATGAAAAGTAGCTCTTGTAATTCACCAATTATGGGAGTTAAAAAGTCTAACGGAACATTTAGGATCGTACAAGATTTGAGAAAGGTTAATCAAATTGTCATTCCATGTTGTCCTGTGGTTCCAAATCCAGCAGTAATTCTATTTCAGATTCCACATGATGCTGAATGGTATACAGTCATTGACCTTTGCAATGCATTCTTTACTGTTCCCTTACATCCAGACAGTTATGAAATCTTTGCTTTCAGATTCCAAGGTAAGACCCTTGGATGGACAAGAATCCCTCAGGGCTATACAGAAAGTCCTTCAATCTTTAATGAATTGTTAAAAAGATCATTAGAAGATTTAGACTTACCAGGTAGGTCTACGTTGGTACAGTATATTGATGATTTGTTAATAGCTGCAAAGACAAGAGAAAATTGTATAACAGACACAATAATTCTGTTAAATCGCCTTGCAGAAGAAGGACATAAAGTGTCTCCAGCAAAACTACAGTTTTGCAAACAAGAAGTAAAATATCTTGGTCACAGAATTGCAAAAGGAAAAAGACAAGTAACAATAGAGAGAATAAAAATGATTCAAGCAATGTTACCGCCAAGAACACAAAGACAGGTCAGAATGTTCCTGGGAATGGTAGGTTACTGTCGACAATGGATAAGTGGATTTTCAGTAATTGCAAAACCACTACAAAGACTGACAAAGTCAGATATAAAAGATCCAATTATTCTCAATGATGCTGAGATGGAATCTTTTGAGAACCTGAAAAAGAGCTTATGCCAAGCTCCTGCTTTAGGTATGCCAAATTATGAGAAAGATTTTGAACTGTATTGCAGTGAGAGAGAAGGATGTGCATTATCTGTGTTAATACAGAGACATGGAAATTTAAAGAAACCTATCGCATACTTCTCTGCAGTTCTTGATTCAATTGCAAAAGCATTACCAGGTTGTTTGAAAGCAGTTGCAGCTACAAGTATCAGCCTCGAACAAAGTGAAGGAATCATTATGGGATTTCCTGTGAAAGTTTTTGTGCCTCATTCAGTTGAAATATTACTGACAAGAGGTAAGACTCAACATTTAACAAGTAGCAGATTGACAAAGTATGAGAAAATCATACTGGGAGCAGATAATGTTTCGATTTCAAGATGTTTGAATCTGAATCCTTCTACATTACTGCCTGATTCTGAAATTGTTGATGACATTGAGATAGAACATGAATGTTTAGATGTCATGGAATTCTGCACTAAACCAAGAAAAGACATCAAAGACAGACCTTTGTCTGAATCGGATTTTGTCTACTTTGTAGATGGCTCATGCTTAAGATCCGAAGGAGGTGTCTTGAAAGCTTCATACTCAGTTTGTACAGTTGTAGATGTTGAAGAAGCATCATGTCTTGAAGGAGTTCGTTCAGCACAAGTGGCTGAATTGATTGCTTTAATTCGTGCATGTGAAATATCAAAAGATATAAGAGTTACCATCATTACTGATAGTCAGTATGGGTACGGAGTTGTGCATGATTATGGACAACTCTGGTCACAGAGAGGATACATGATATCAACAGGATCACCAATTAAAAATGCAGTTTTCATTAGAAGATTAATTGAAGCAATACAATTGCCAAAAGAAATTGCCATTGTCAAATGTGCAGCACACACTAGAGGAACTGATTATATTTCCAAGGGAAATGCCTTCGCAGATGAAACAGCAAAGTACTGCGCAAGGAAAAATTATTCATACAATCGGGAGAGGAGTAAAGAAACTGATTCAAATTCATTAATGCTAACAACTGTTGTAGAAACATGGCATGAGATTAGAGATTTACAAAACGAAGCAGATGATGAAGAAAAAGACCTATGGTTAAGATCAGATTGTAGACCACGTGAAGAAGATGGAGTGTGGGTTTACAAGGATGGCAGAGTAGTCTTACCAAATTGCTTGATCGCTGACATGGCCAGATTATATCATGGTCCTGCACATCTAGGAAGAGATTCTATGGTCAGACTTTTTAGAGAAACATGGTTCAATACCAAATTTAGAACCATTGCTGAATCTTTTTGTCAAAGGTGTTTGTCATGCCAACAAATGAATCCAAACAGAAAATCAGTGGTGGGGACAGGAATAATTGGTCGAGAGGGTGGTCCCTTTACTAGGTTACAAATGGATTTCATTGAAATGCCCTTACACAACTGTTTGAAATATGTGCTTGTAATTGTATGCTTATTCTCAAGATGGGTAGAGGCTTTCCCTACACGACATTGTGATTCAATTACAGTAGCAAAACTATTGCTCAGAGAAATCATCCCAAGGTACGGTTTTCCAGTCACTATTGAGAGTGATGGAGGAAGCCATTTTGATAACAAACTGATGAAGTTAATTTGTGAAGCTTTGAGCATTGAGCAGAAAATACACTGTGCATACAGACCAGAGGCATCAGGTGTAGTTGAACAAATAAATGGAACAATCAAAAACAGAATTGGAAAAATGTGTCTTGAAACAGGTATTAAGTGGACTGATGCTCTTCCACTTGTTTTGATGTCATTAAGAAGTACACCAGATAAAAAGACAGGTTTGAGTCCTCATGAAATTTTAATGGGAAGAGTTATGAGGCAAGCTTTTGTACCTGTAGGTAAACTGTTGAGCATAAATGACAGTGCAATTTTGGATTACTGTAAAAGGTTATCTGATATGGTAACTTCTGTGTCTAATCAGGTGGGAACTGAAGCTCAATCAAATGAAAAAGTTTTGACTCATGATCTGAGACCTGGCGATTGGGTCAGAACGAAAGTACATCGGAGAAGGAATTGTCTAGCTCCTAGATGGCAGAAACCTAGGCAGATAATCTTGATCACTACTAATGCTGTAAAGTGCAGAGGATTGAAACGTTGGATACATCCTAGTCATACTATTCCAGTACCAACTTTTGAGGCTAAAACTAACCTAAAAATGCCTTATGTTAAGGAGAGCACTTCAAAGTGTTCTGTTTTGAAAAGATGCTGTAAGATGACTCTGGTATGTCTGCTCATTTTAGTTCTGCTCTGGTTGGTACTAGCTGTGATTATCCCTTTAGAAATGAATAGAGAATTACACAAAGTTAACATAACAAGCAAAGCTCTGGTTAGCCAAACTAAACATAGTACATCTGCAAAAGTTATTGATCATCAGCCTAACATTCATCAAGATAAATCAATAGGTGATTTTTCAAGTAATACATTCACAAAGCTATTGAGTGAATATGTAAAGGTAATGGATGCAAAAGACTGCTATGTCTGCGTTAAGTTACCTGCTTCTGTTTCTGAGGGAGTAACATATAATATGCTTCCTCTCACTTATGCTGTAACATGTAGTGTATTAACTAGTTTATTTTATCAAACTGGTCGTTTAGAATATTACTATTCAAATTATGATGAAATTTTTGCTAATGTTAAAATTGATAATGCTTTAAATAAGCATAAGAAAGCAAAACAAATGAGAGAATATTTCCTTGTTACTAACGAACTCACTTACGAGTATGCTTACAAGAATAATCTAACATGTAAATTAAGTGCTGAAGGAAAGAAATTTTTGAATATGGTTGAGGAGAGAAGAGCAATTTATAAGAGAAATGAATTAGTCAAGCAGACTAAGTCAGCCTTCTGGCAAAAAGAGGATGAGAAATTAAATGGCAAAATGCTTGAAAATATTGCAATTCACATAGACAAACCAGTTAGTGGAAAACTTTGCATTAGAAGAGATAATACACTTTTTGATAATTATTTTGTAGGTGCGAGTAACTGTGAAGATACTTATCAGATTATGGGAGGTTGGGGATTTAAAGGTGGAAAAGATCCTATCTTTCCTGGGATTTATTTTGTTTGTGGTGACAAAGCCTACTACAACCTTCCAGACCATTGGTATGGAACTTGTTATGTGGGAATTGTTTTTCCTAAAGTGTTTCATGTTGACAGAGATTCAGAAGGATTGTTTAAAATTCATAATTATGTAAATAGAGCTAAAAGAGAAACTTTTACTGAAGTTCTGGGAGACATTTTTCAAGCTGTAATACCTTTTGTTGGTATAACCCTAAATGCAGGGAGAATCAGAAAATTGTCCGCTATAGTTGATAGATTATCAACTGACACTGCTGATGGGTTTCAATTAGTGAATGTTGAAGTTATTGCAATTAGATCTATGGTAATTCAAGACCGTCTTGCTTTAGACATACTCCTAGCAAAAGAGGGAGGAGTCTGTGGCATTTTACATGTTCAACATTGCTGTACATATATACCTGATGAAAGTAAGAATATTGAAATGTATATTAAGAATATTACACAAATGCATTCAGAGATAATTCCTTTAGAAGAAGAAGATTTTACAGGGAAACTTTCAAAAAGGTTTCAAGCAATTAAAAACTGGTTTCATAATATCGGAAGTTCAATTCTTGGCAAGATTCTGGCACCTTTGATTATAATAGTATTCATTTTTATTTTGACCAAATTAGGTTGTTTGTTACATAAAAGAAAGAAACAGTTGAAAGAAAAGAAAAGAATCTATAAACTCAGAAAAGAAGAAGAAAGGGAGATCGAATTACAGGAGTTACATAGAGAGCGTCATGTTAATTGCAAAGATTATGCAGAAACAGACTTTTAGGTTTACTGATACAAATGAATTTGAATCGATTTCTTAAAAATTGAATTTACCAAAATTTTGAGTGCTGGTGTGGTGATTTGTTAATCACCAGATGAGGGAGTTGATGGAGCGAGATAGAAAACAAAATTTTGTTTAAACTCGCGAAGTCACATTTCCATAACATGAATAAAATTATTAATGATTTGTGATATGTCGTGCTAATACAACTTAGATTAAACTTTACACGTGGGGGGACTAACATGTGTGCTCATAAACGTGCATAAATGTTGCATCTTTTTGTTCGTACAAAATAATAAAATAATTTATTGTTTTCGTTTTTGTCATTACTAATTGCTGCAAACTTAAAAGAAGCATGTGCTTGTTTTGCTTTTCTTTGTCTGTGTGATGTCATTTCTACTATTCTAGGTGCATATGGGTCTCATGGAAAAACGGAGACTGGTAGATATAAACGCTGCTTTATTTGTTTGCAAAGGCTAGGTAACATTTTGATTAATCGGGTGGGTTAATTAATTAGTGAACCAAGGGGTGGATACAGAATCTACATTATTTCTTACATTAATACTTTTCTTGTGTTTGTTTTATATTAGAAATCATAAGTTGCCTGCTTTTGGGCCTAGTCACTCGAGCCGCAGAAAAGAGCTGACATATAATTCTGCAGAAAGTCACGAGACGCCCATTCTGAATTAAAGCGTTTGTCAAAAGCTGTGTTCACAAAGCAAAAACTAATGCTGTCATCATTCTGTCGGACATGGCCAAGGTCGAAAGTGAACATTTTGTCAGTCCTTAACTTGGCATCCGCGGAAGTTGTATTGAAAGTCTATGGACGCTGCGAGAATGACTTAATACATTTGTTGCAATCTCAGGAAGCTTCTGGCTTCACGTGGAAGAGACAATGGTCTTTATGAGACATGATTTAATGGAACTTTTTGAGAAACGGGTGACATGTCACTTGTCACTCTCAGCCAATGGGACGTCGAGGATTTCTGAAAACTTTCCTTTGCTAGTTTAGTTAGCGTAGAAAGGTATAAAAAGTCATGCCCTTAGGGATGGGCTGGCTGCTGCTTTCTGACTTTCCGATGAGGGTGATGTGCTGTTGGACTTTGCGTGGAGCACGTAAGAATCCTCAAAGAACTTTACTTTAATTTCTATCTATTTAGCTTAGTTAGGGAATTAGGTTTTAGAAATGCTAAACTTTATATATTTTCTTTAAAATTGTTTCATTTGCTTAAATAGTAATTTTCTCATATTTCATTATAATCATGCTTGCATTATTGCTAATAAATTTCATTTATAAAACTTTCAACTTATATACCATAATTTAGTAAATAAAATCTTACTTTTGACAAACAAGCTGGTCTTGGTTATTCAGAAGTGTAGGTTACTATTAGCTAGATCACATCGCCTATGGTGGTCATTTAAATGGTTGGGTTTTATTCTAATGACAATATTCTTTCTGCAAATGTATAAAAATGTATATAGTTTGTAGATAATGTGTATATAGATTTATTCTGACCACCTGATTCAGTAGGCCCAAAATATATCAGGTTTATAAATGGGTCCATATTTAGTTTAGAATTTTGTTTATAGGTTATGAAGTTGGGTAGCGTAGTTTGATATATTTTCTATAGCCCGCTGGATCACTGGGCAGCTATTATGTTGTAGGTTTCTGATGCAATCTCTCAACCTGAGCAACACTGATAAGTAACAATGTCCCAATAGTTCGTTCAAAAGCTTTATTCGATTATTTAAAAAACAATCATAAAAGCACACAGTAATTGTTACAATATACATACATAGACTCTAATACGGTTGTCATTAAATGAAACAAATTAAAAAGCAGACACACAGCAAATCCATATGACAGGAGAACAACAAAATGAGCTAAAAAAAACATGCTTTTCCTAACAGTTATAGATTTCAGAATGTACGTTGCTGTAAAAAAACAGACATCTGGTTCGTCTAAAGAAAAAAGCAAACTCATGGCTGATTTTATCATCGTAACTGCCTTTTTTTTTAATAAGGGTTTTAGATAAGCGATGCGGAAGTGCAGATAAAAGTCACAGATAAATAAAAAGTGGACAGTACTCTGTTTCGTAACCCCATCACAGGGACATGGTACAGAAGGATAGTTTTTTATAAGAGGGAATGCCACCAAATGGTGTACGATTCCAAGTCTTAGTCTGGTTAAAACAAACCGGTGAGATGGTCTGGTGACTGCCTTTAAGTAATTCTGGAAGCCAGTAGTAACCATATGGGAATAATAGTACTTAGGGATTGTTAACGACATGTTGGCATCTCTGCGTACTTGGGCCTTCTTCCTTAAGTAGATAGACTTAAGCTCTTTCTTGGGGATGTCAGATAGGCTGTCGGGATCAGCCAGGATATTTATATTGAATAGATCCCTAACAGTTGATACAACATAGTTGATCCACGGGATCGATAATCTCTTATCTAAGCGAAGATAGTCACTAATAATGCTTCTAGTAAAACTGGTTTCGTCCTTTCGACATATTGCTCTCCATACCATCAATGGTCTTAAACTAATCAAGTCTGACAAATATTCTAACCCTACTTCCTGGTGCGTTATTTCAGTGGAGGCAGACTTAGGTAAGCATAACAATTTTTTTATGAAGCAATTTTCTTCAACTTGTAAAACCTCATGACGACTATACCCCCAAACACCAGGGGCCAGATGTAGGTAAATCATATTTACCGACTCTTAAATACCGAATTTTACCGATTCGGTATTTAAGAGTCGGTAAATATGAAGGGGGGAGATGTAGGTATTTCAGATTCTGTAAATACCGAATCGTTAAGATTCGGTATTTACCGAATCTGTAAATGCCGCATCGCTATTGACCATTGATTCCTATGGGCCTTGAAGCCCATAGGAATCAATGGGCAATACCGATTCTGTAATTACAGAATCGGTAAATACCGAATTTTGCAAGGGTGCAGGGGGTGTCACTTTGACACCCTCTGGCACCCCAAAAATAGGCATGTGCGGCATGTGGCACACAGACATGCCCTAAGGGCATGTCTGTCTGTCACATGGCACAGGTGTGCATGCACACATGTGCATGCACACCTGAATTCGGTATTTTAACACCCAATTGGATTGGGTGTTAAAATACCGAATCTGAAAGGCCTGCGGCACTCAAAGATGTGCTACCTACATATGCTTTTAGAGACTCGGTATTTTTACCGAGTCTGTATTTACCGATTCGGTAATTTTACCGAATCTGAAAATACAGATTCGGTAAAATACCGATTCTGTAAAGCATGCTCCTACATCTCAAAATCCAATTACCGGTCGGTAACGGCTGAATTCGGCCGTTACTGACCGATAATTGGCCACCTATATCTGGCCCCAGATCCGTAAAGCGCGATTGAGACACTTCTATGACGGTATATTTGCAACATATCATATATACGGCGCTCCCCTAACTTAGTCGCGAATTTAAAAACACCATAAGCACTTTTAGACATCTTAGCTTTAACATTTGATATTTCCTGTGATCACAGGCCATTACTGCTAAAGGTTATACCCAAGTAGCAGCATTTTTTTACAATTCCTATTGTTTGACCCTCAATATAAAAGGACCTCAACTTCCTCATATTGTTCCCATAAGTCATAATAAAAGTTTTAGTGTTGTTAATCTTTAACTTTCTTCCTTTAATAAATCCCGCAAACCTGTCCATTAGTCTCTGCAGACCGCGTGGGGTTCTCGATAAAAGTACAGAGTCGTCTGCATAAAGGAGAACGGATGTAGCCTGACCATCTACTTGCGGGGCATCAGAGTTAACCAGCTTAAGCTCTGCATCGACTGCATTGATGAAAAGAGAAAAAAGAAGGGGCGCAAGGACACAACCTTGTCTTATGCCCAGATTTACTCTAATACTATCAGTGCATTCTCCGCCTTGTCCATATCTTAAGCGGGCAGATAATTTGGAATAAAGTCTCGTCAGGAAGTAGATAATCCCAGTAGGGGCACCTTGTTCTAATAGGGTAGACCATAGCAAAGCATGGTCGACTAAATCAAACGCGCTGCTTAAGTCTGCGAAGCAGAGGTAAAGCGCGCCCTGCTTAGCGCGTGTATACTTCCCTATAATAAGATCTAGGTTTATACATTGTTCAATGGTTCCTAGACCCTTTCGGAACCCGAATTGAGAACGAGCGAGTATTCCGCTGTCCTCAGCCCATTCCTCTAACCTGGCCAGCAACACCCGACTCATTGTCTTGAGGGAGGAGTCTAAAAGCAAAATAGGTCGGTAATTTTTCGCATCAGACCTGTCTCCCTTTTTATATATCGAAATGATTACCGATTCCCCCATGTATGCAGGGTGCTTTCCATAACTGCCGCATTAAAAACTTTGGAAAAAACTGGGCCCCACAATATCCTATCTGCTTTATACAGATCAATTGGCACCCCGTCTGGGCCTTCCCTCCCTTGCTGCACCGGATCGCTTGTTCTACCTCTAAAACTGTAATATCTAAGGGGATTGCTGGCCATGACACACCATCGCCGGGGGATGGATCAACCGCTCTCTCCGGGTCAAAAATGCTCTTAAAATGTGAGACACAGCATTCCTCACTAACTTGAGCAGTAAGGACAGGGGTGTCATCACCCAATCAATAACAGTCTTTTCTAGACATTGTGGATTCCGTATCTTTTTTATTTATTCCAATCCATATTTCATAGTTCAATCCAATCAACGTGTACAAGTAAATTGTTCTTCAGCATTACAGACAACCAACAGAATTTGCCAACCAGTGTTTCGTCTGGCTCCTCAGCCAATGACTTCGTCAGGGCAAGTAGATTGTATTTTAGGAGCAATATCAAAATGAGATAAAATTCCAATTCAAAATTGACCAAATACATATAAAATTCATGAGTAGAAACAATTTATCGTTTGCTCCTCTCTCTAGACAAATTACTAGCTGCCAGTGTTTCAACCGATATATTGTGATCTAATCTCAAGTTAGGAAGGACGTTTCACATTTACTTGAGAAGTAGGCGGTTCTTAGCAGCTCGACTACTACCTTATGGACGAACCGGTAACATAAATCTACATTATTCTATCCAGCACATGTTCGCAGTGGCGTTGTAGGTTTCTGGGTTTGTTTCTGGTTTGTAGTGTAGTTGTGTTTGTATTTTGCTGTGCTAGAAAGGGAGATGGTGCATGAGTTTATTTTGTTTCTTGAAGCTTGATATTTTCCATATATTATTTTTATGTTGACGTTTCAGATCGTTGCTATTTTGCTTATGTGTGGCAATGGTTCTGTTGTCATTCTGTTGCATGCCATTGTTCCTATGTCATCCTTTGCTTGCATCAGATTTAATTGTTTTTCCATTTAGAGTCTTTCTGTAATTAATGTAAAGAAATG
Organism: Lissotriton helveticus; assembly: GCF_964261635.1. Classification (NCBI taxonomy): domain Eukaryota; kingdom Metazoa; phylum Chordata; class Amphibia; order Caudata; family Salamandridae; genus Lissotriton; species Lissotriton helveticus. Next base: position 802,431,476 of record NC_136057.1, on the reverse strand, counting down.
AGATGTGTTATATCTGCTGCTCAGCCAGTGTGACTGTGGAGGGAGAATGTTGGTGAGTGAAACGTTGGTGAGTGTGTGAGTCAGTTGGTGGATGGGTTGAGCAGCAGGAAGGCTGCTCCTGGTGGGGCTCTACCCGGTAACATCTTAACCTGAATAAACTTACATGGAAACTACTTGGACCAGATATACTTTTATTCATCACAGTGAATCTGTCTCCTCTTTTATAGTCGCCATTCCTCTTTGCTAGTGCTTTGAAACCCTTGGGTATAATTCGCTCTTTACATTTTCAAAGGACAGATAAAAATACATGCAGATACCTCTGCCTCTCTTATCTTTTGTATGTGTAGGTCTCCGCCCCAATGGTAAAGATCTCCGCACACACATATGCCTATGTTTTTTAGTAAATGTTAGAGAGACATCGGAGTGGCTGAAAATGGTAAATACTTACTAACAGGATGGAGAGGCTTAAGGAATGGGCAAGAGAGGGTTAAGGTGGAATTGTGGAGGTTATACATTAATCAAATATATTCCAATCCATTGATTTTTTTTTTTAAATGTACTTTTAAGATAATAGTGCTGTAACATTTTTTTAGTTATCGGTTTAAACAAATCTAAAATTATTTTACATTAATTTAACATTAAAGTAATACTACTAAATAGTTTTAAAGTTTGATCAACTTTTTTTACTTTTCCTGATACTTTTAACATAGAGTGATCTCCCCCCCCCCCCCGGTGGCATAGACCTCTTCCTACATGTGAAAAGTTACAAGTAGTAACTATACACTCGTAAAAATGAATACACCCTTTCGTTTCTGGGGGTGGGGACATGGAAGTCTACATTTTGTAGTAACCTACAGTCTGAACTGACTTTGTGAATAGCCAAAAGAAGTAAAGTTACTTACAAAGTGTAAGTGCAAATTTATAGATCATTAAATCTACATCTGTCAATGTACCTTTGTGAATGGGGTCTGTAGTATTCACATCTCTTCTAGCAGGCTTCAGCTCATATACTAATCCATGGAATGAAAGCTCAGCCAACTGAGCAATGACATATGTTAAGAGGCTGCTTCAAAAAACTCACAGATGCTGGTTGGATTATGCTAATGCTGTTGAGGTCAGCGATGTCCCTCTCTGCCAGCCTGCCAGTGTGTCGCTAGCCAATCTGTTAACCACAGACTCACTCTCAGAGTGACCCGTCCGTTTCTACATAATTAAACTCTTCAGGAACTGGAAGGAGCCAAAATGAGCAAATATTATTCTTTCATAAAATCAGCACATTGCAGATGACCGTCTAATTTTATGGGTCTTCGGGTGTGTAGCTATGAATTGGGGTCACACCCACATGCTGCGGGTAACTTGATAGGCATGGTATTCTTGAGGTGCTATATGACACCATCACATCATCGTGTGACTTGCCATTCAGTAGTTGTGCAAGAGATTAGCCAGAATTTAAAGGTTTAACTGTTGATTTATTTCACAGTAACCGCCTGCTCGTATTCAGCAGATAGGTGAAGTGGGCAGTGAACCCATTCATTACCTTTCAGTACCTGACTTGTGGAGGGCACGAAAACAAGGTTTTCGTGTTATTTACCGCCATCCTTAGAGGCGAAAACCTCTCAGAATTCTCGGCGATAGCTGATACATCCAATGTGATTTTCAGCTGATGATTGACTCATCCTGCTTCACAGCAGGTGGTCGATAAATGTTTCATGCCAGCTGCTAACCATTTGAAAATTCAGTATCACAGATCTGTGAGAGGGTGGGAAATACCATATGCCAGAGCTTCTTGTATGAAATGAGACAATCCTGTCACCAACACTCTGGGCTGCAAAAGAATCCTATTTTTGATGCTGAGATCTAAATTCTTCATGAAAATGGTAAATAGTGAAAAATAGCTAATTGTCAATAATGTATGTTTTGATTTTTTCAACAAACAAAAATATCATAACACTCTTTTCATTGTGCCCACTACCCCTTCCACGAAAGTAACAATATCAGAAGAGTGATATCAGCAAGAAGGCATTAGTAAGGTCAGCATTGCATAATTAATTATTCTGTAATGGCAGCCTATGTGTTTCATACATTTTTTAACAAAGAGGCTACGGCACCTTATTTTCTGCCTCGCTTTTGAAAGAGAATTCCTAGGGTCGTCCCAGGCTACCTATGATAATGCAAGGCTCTCCTGTGGAAATATTATTTCATGAGGTGATGAAAATGGAGAAGATCACTTTAAGGGAACGTATGTTTTATTTCTCTTGTTGCAAGTGAATTCATTACTGACTCATCATTACACTGGAGGACGCTCATCCTTGGCAGGGATGTCTGATGTGTCTCCTTGCCTCTTCATTTCAAGCCCAATGTGCTCCACATTAGCTGTTGCTGTTTTATATGCAATCTGCTAATGCGCCTCACACTGCCAATTATGCATACATGCAAGTGAATGAATCATTGTGCTTCATCAGCCCACCAAAGGTTGCATGAATAAATAAAGACACAGTGTATAATTCTGTTTGAATGTGGTTCGTGTCTCGGATTTTAGGGTTTCACTTCGACTCTGGAGAATTTTCCTGCAGCCCAATACATAATGATGTGTGCTAGTGGCTGAGCCCGTGTTTGGAAAGTGGAACATTCACATTTGTCAACATCCGGATGCAATTTTAAGGAAAAACAACTCCTCATCTTACCGCCTCCAAGTTCACTCATATGAGAACTCCGTTATATTCATCAAATTGTGTTAACAGCTATAAACACGTCGTGATTACCACCTTGATAAACTGTTTCGGAAAGGATTGCCCACGGATGAAGTCTAATCTCTACGTGGAGAGTGCATAGAGGGTATTCACATGTATCTTCCAAAGTATGGCTACACAGCCAAGAACCACATCAGATATAGGGGCATATTCACAAGGCAATATCGCCACTTTAGCGGCACTTTTTTGCCGACATACCGGCAATATTTTTATCGCAATATTCGCAGCAGTTAGTGACAGCTTTTAAGCGAAAAGTACACTTTTAAATATCTCAACTTCTGTCAGCGATAAATAATGCTAATAACATGCAAAGGAGGCATTCCCTTGCAAAATATGACGTTAACTCAACATCACCCTATTCACAAGGGGATTCCTTAATTTAAGGTGACCAAAAATGTGGCTATAGCTGCAACTAGAGGCAGTTTTCTTAAAATATAGATAACCATTGGGGCCTCATTTCAGCAGTTTTGTTGCTGGACCACGCTGCAAGCAATGTTGCTGCGCTGCCCTGTCAAAAAATTACAGGGCAGGACTGCGCACTATCAATAAGAAAGTGCGCATTCCTGTGACCCAGTCATGAAAAGTGGTGCAGCGCTGCGACAAGACTGTGTTGCAACACTTCTCACTACGCCCTTCTTGCAACAACATGGATGCGCTGTACTCACTGGACAGCGCTCCATGATGCAAGTAATGACAGTTACGTCCAGAATCCTGACGTATCTGTCTGTGCTAAAGTCATGCATTGCTGCGAATCTATGACAAATATCGACTACAAAAATATCGAGGTACCAAAATATCGCAACAAAAATTTCGATGACAATAATATTGGGATCCTATCTCTAACAAGGTAAGTACAAAAATATCGAAAAAATATATCGATGTCAAAAATATAGTTTTTTAGAAAATATCGTTTTTTTAATTAAAAAAATGTAATATTAACAAAATAATACTTATAAATATAATAAACATAGTTAGAAATATATTATAATATTTAAAATTAATAAATAATGTAATAACAAATAATAATACAAATATAATGCATAGTATATACTTAATTAATAACTCTAAAATAATTATTTTAATAAATTATAAATACATGAAAATATAATAAATTACAAATAAATTTATATACATAAAATAATATAAATAATAATTGATAACAATGTAAAACTAATAAAAAAATTAATTAGATTTTGGATAGCGTACAGGTAAAAAGGACTATTCCCACTCCTGAGAGTGCAACAGTAGGGAAAGTGTTGGATAGCGTAGGGATAAAAATTACTAATCCGACTCCAGAGAGTGCAACAGTAGGGAAAGTGTTGGATAGCGTAGGGGTAACAATTACTATTCCAACTCCAAAGAGCGCAACAGTAGGGAAAGTGTTGGATAGCGTAGGGGTAAAAAATACTATTCCCACTCCAGAGAGTGCAACAGTAAGGAAAGTGTTGGATAGCGTAGGGGTAACAATTACTATTCCCACTCCAGAGAGTGCAACAGTAGGGAAAGGGTTGGATAGCGTAGGGGTATAAATTACTATTCCCACTCCAGAGAGTACAACAGTAGGGAAAGTGTTGGATATCGTAGGGGTATAAATTACTATTCCCACTCCAGAGAGTGCAACAGTGGGGAAATGTTTGGATAGCGTAGAGGTATAAATTACTATTCCCACTCCAGAGGGTTCAACAGTAGGGAAAATGTTGGATAGCGTAGGATTAAAAATAACATACTTATAAATAAATGTTTTATTTTAAATAATAACATTATTAACTATTAAATAGATATAAGCCATTTACAAATACCAATAAATAATTATTAAAAACATGATGAGCAAAATATATGTAATTTTAAAAATTAATAAAAATACCATTTAATAATACTTAACAATTATTAATTAATTAACAATTAGATAATTAACAAAACAATTAATTAAAGAATATTACTTAATTAAATTTAAATTACTTCCCAGCCTATTCCCCTATAAATCCACAACCCAACCCTTCCATTTTTGCTGTTGCCTCATGTGTTTTTGCTGGTGTTAGATGCTTTGGGCACTGTGCCACTGCTGTCCAGTGCCACAGTACGAGTGCTCCCTACTGTAAATTGATGTATTGATTAGTGGTTCCATGATTGGATGTTTGATTCACTTGTCAGACCCCAGTACAGAGCACTGAGTGTGCCCAGGGCGTGTAATTCCAAATACGGCTAGTGGGCTTGCAGCACTGGTTGTACCACCCGCAGAAGCGTCCTTGTAAAATGTGTCTAAGGTCTGCCATTGCAGACCCTGCGTGCAATCTGGTACTTATAAATCAATGTGGAAAGGATCACTGGTCCTGCATAACCAAGGTCTGCAGGTGGATCGGTAGGTGTCTCCCAAATAAAATACCCTCATACACGTGTTTTTTCAGAGTCGTGTAGCGGTATATGATGTGTCCCCGCTTCTTGTAACACGTGTCCGTGCGTAATCCTTGGGTCAGTTTTTGTTTGCACCCTCCGCCAGGAGGTTGTACCATTGGTTAAAACAGTAGTGATGGTGAATAGGTGAAATAGTGCTATAAAGGTGTTCTAAAATACCCGGACAGCCAGAGGTTCAACTTTAATATTTCTGGATTCGGGTAGAAGATTAAGGCGTGTCGCTATGGAATTATTTAGGAATTCTAGCGCACTAAACTTGTGAGGTTAAAAGTGGTCGACATGTTTCAGCCTTATCTGCCTGTTGGTCAGTCGGCTTTCCTCAGGACCATAAAGTGATTAAGTGAAAAAAAGAAAGAAAAAGGTAAATTTGTAACCTGATTCGTTTTGTGGTAGTAGGTCACATTGTACCAGGATTCCGGGTCACCAAGGGCAGAGACAGCACAAGCTGCTAGACAGGTGTTTGAAGGCTAGAGTGAAGCCTCCCCCTAACTGCCTTGGTTCCTGAGGAGACAAGTCTTACATAATGTAGAGGTACAATGTGACCTAATACCACAAAACAAATCCGGTTACAAATTTTCACAAGTTTAGTGCGCTAGAATTCTTAAATAATTCCATAGCGACACGCCTTAATCTTCTACCCGAATCCAGAAATATTAAAGTTGAACCTCTGGCTGTCCGGGTATTTTAGAACACCTTTATAGCACTATTTCACCTATTCACCATCACTACTGTTTTAACCAATGGTACAACCTCCTGGCGGAGGGTGCAAACAAAAACTGACCCAAGGATTACGCACGGACACATGTTACAAGAAGCGGGGACACATCATATACCGCTACACGACTCTGAAAAAACACGTGTATGAGGGTCTTTTATTTGGGAGACACCTACCGATCCACCTGCAGACCTTGGTTATGCAGGACCAGTGATCCTTTCCACATTGATTTATAATTATTGAAAGGAGATTGAAAGGATCTCTACTCTCTCTCCCTCCACCAATTGATGATACGTGCAATCTGGTACTGTCATGCTGACTGGACAAGTGCACCCACTTGCCAGTCCCTAAACCTTCCCCATTCTTCATATTAGTCACCCCTATGGTAGGCCCACGGGCAGGGTGCATTGTAAGTATAAGGTAGGACAAGCCCTGATGTGTGTGGCATGTCCTAATAGTGAATTACAGACATTTTTGTTTTTCACTATTGCAAGGCTACCTTTTCTCCATAGGCCAGAATGGGTTGTTAGATTATTACATGTTTATAATCCTAACAGGATCAGAGAACATGGTAGAAAATCGAGTTTAGTATGCCTGGACTCAGAATAATAAAATACATCTTTTAGTGAAGTTTATTTTATTATTCTGTGTTTGCAAATACCACTTTTAGAAAGTAGGTATTTGCTTGCCTAACCATTTAAGCCTGCCTCTGCAAGGTTGTGTATTCCTTTGTTTGGTTTTGGCTGGGGGATTCTGGAGACAGGCTGGGGTAGCCCGGTGATGAATAGAGAGATCTGCATCTAGATCGGAGGGAGGAGTTGCACCTGGGACCTGAATAGGGCTGGGTCTTCCTTCTACAATGCCGGCTCCACCCCCTGTTGTGCGTCTGATGTCTCTGCCCTGCACACTGAAAGAAGAGAAGGAAGACTGTCAACAAAGCGCTCCAGGGCTGTACTTGCCTTCCACAATGCTGGCTCCACCTCCTGTGGGGCGTCTGATGTTCCTGTCCTGCACTGTGAAAGGAAAGGAGAAGTCTGGTAAACAGAGTGCTTCGGAACTGGTTTAGACTGGACACAGGCCCCTCTTCCCTCAGAGAACAAAGGATTTTGGGGTATAAATATTGGGACCCTGATCCCCAAAAATTAGATCACTTCTGGACTTACAAGACGAAACCTCTGCGCGGAACCTGAAGAAACTGAGGAGAGACTATTCCCAAGCTGAAGTGCTGCTTGGGGAATTGGCCTGCAGTGGTTGCCTGACTGCCAAAGAGAGGAGAAAGAACTTTGTGTACTTTACTTTCAACTTGTGAAAAGATCGCCAAGGGCTTGGAAGAGAGCTTGCCCCCTGACCGAAGTCTCAGGACCAGTAGAGTTCACCAGCCTTTGTGAATTGCTCCTGGAAACGCTAATTCAGCGGCTACAGAGGCAGGGAGCTGTGACCGACTCCCATGACCGGCCCGGTGTCCTGTAGGCACCGCATCAAGCAACGTCTGCCTCTGAGCTCACCGACTCCGTCCTGACGCCGTCACCCAGCTGTTGCCTGCACCAAGACTGGTGGACACCGCGACGTGCAACACCTCGCTACACTGACTCGTACTGGTCTGACCGACTCGGTCACTGCTGCTGATTTCGAGTCCTGTGAAAGCACCGGAGCTGGGTACCGCCTCGCACGCTTTGCTACGCACCGCCCAACTCGCACCGCTGTCCGGACTGATCGACGCCAGCTCCCGAACTTCGACTCTGTCGCCGCACAGCAAGCTGCAAGCACCACATCGAAGCACTGTCTCGCCCAGCAACGCACGTCTTGGATCCACCGACTCTGTTAACAGGCCACTGCCTGCACTGCATCGAGGGACACCGCGGCCTGCAATGCTTCCTTTTTGCACCGCAACAAACACTGGAACCGGCTCGCACATCCGTGCCGGCTGCCTCAAGTAAAAGGTACTTTGACTGAGTCTGTCGACATTTGAATGGGCCTGTACCAACGCGGTCCGCTGGATTTGCTAGACTCTGTTATTCCAACAACACTGTAGCCAGACCGGGCCACCGACTCGCCCAGTACCCTGATTTAAGCCTTTTTAACCAGAACTTTTCAATTCTAATAGTACTGTGGATTATTTTTGTCGTTTTTTGGACTTGGGGGTAACGCTATATAAAATATACCTATTTTTGATATAAAACTTTGTATGGTGTCCATTTGTAGTGTTGTCAATGGGTTACTGTATGTGGTCACAAATGCTTAACTTACAGCGCCTCTGAGATAAGGCCTAGCTGCTCGTGCCAAGCTACCAAGACGGTGAGCAGGGGTTATTTTAGGAGTGTAATCTCCTTATCCTGACGAGAGGAGAGGGTCCCTATTTGTCACAAGTACCTACCTGTGCCAACTGGAGACCCCCAATCCTAACAGGGTGGAATCCAAGTCAAGCAGAAACCACAATCTTGTCAGGCTGAATAACACGCAAATCCCAAATTAACCTGTGCTCAATCCTGTGGTAGCTTTGCACAAAAGCAGTCAGGCTTTACTTAGTGGCAATATGTAAAGTATTTATGTAGCACTTCAAACAGTAATAAAGTGAAAACACAACATAAGAAAAATCACACAGCAATTTAGAAAATAGAGTACAAGTTAAGAGATGATCTAATATCAAAACAACAGCATTCCAATCATACTTTCCAGAGATATGCAGTTTGAAAGATGTATGTAAAAATAGTGGCTAAAAGCACTAAGTGGCAACTGTGGTTATCTGTTCGCACTGGACCAGGACAAAGTCACAAGTTCAGGCTGACTGTGATGGAGCAGAGGCTGGATACAGAGACCAAGTTAGGCACGCTGTACAAAGCACCTCAAATTCTGGTTGTGGGGCGTTACAAGATCCAACATTGATGATGCATGGCACAGTGGTGGTTCTGATGAGCTGTGTACAGTGATGTGAGGTCCAGCATTGAGGATGCATCACACACAGTAGCAGTTCCTATGAAGCCATTGACGAGACTTGAGATGTGATGTTCTACATTGAGGATGTGTCATGCAGGGACGGTTCCGATGAGCTGCGGGCTGCTGTGCAAAGTCCTGTGTTAGGCTGTGTTGCTCATTATCATTTCCAATGCGAGGCTGAAAGGAGTTGTATAAAGCTGCCTTTGTTCTGCCCAAGAGACCACAACTGGGCTGGTAGAACCATTCAGACCCACTTCCAGTGGTCCAGGCCTGGGGTGGCACAACCTGTGCAGCAAGACTCACAGTAGGCAGATTCCGAGTGCTGGGTTCAATGTGGTTGGAGCCTTCTCTGTCCCTGAGCCTCTGATCAGAATGCCAGCCAACTAGCCTTTGGAGTCACTCTGGATGGTCCTGAAATCAAGAGGCAGGTCCAGTCTTTTCCACTCAGGCAGCTGGGCAGCAGAGTGGCAGTCCTTCTTGCTGCAGATTAGCACAGCAGTTCTTCTGGGTCTTCTACAGGTACAGAGGTGTACTGAAGAGTTGGATCTGAGGGTTCAATATTTATATTTAGTGCCAGCTTTGAAGTAGGAGAAGTTTTTGGAAGTTTCCTTCCTCCTTGCCCTGGCCCCAGCAGTTTTGGGGACATAAATGACTAGTTTCAGACGCTATCTCAGTGTGCTAAGGCAGAGCCTTGGTGATGTGCAAGTGTGATAGGTGATAGCTGCAACCCCCTGTAAAGTCAGAGTTGGACCATCCTGCCAACACCAATTCCTCCTTTGTCTTATTGCCTGGGAGCAATACACAAAGACCAACTGTCAACTAGACGTAGGCATGTGACCCTGGATACAGACTGCAGGGACCATATGGGTGTAACAAGAAAATGCAAACTTTCTAAACGTGCAAGTGGAAGTGGCAACCAGGGGAATTATTTCACAGTTGACTACTCAGAATATTTGGTGATGTTGCCAAATGACATCAGAAGTAAATTAATCAAAGCTACTTTTGGAAACCAATGAAATCTCGAATAAATCGCAAACATACAAGTGAATACACTTCAACATGTTGTATTGAAAACCAACATACAGAAAAATATATACTCATATAAACAGGGAAACGGGATTCTACATAAAGTAGCTTGCATAATACATTGACAATGTGATGGATACAACCAGCAAATCCTAGACATTTGCCAATGTACTGTTCAACCCCTCTCTTCCTTTAACATAAGTATGATTGGACTTTTGCCTGCGAGGACACTCTCTCCCTGGAGGTCATCCCGAGGACTTGCCGTTCCCTGGGGGGAACCAACGCCTGACACCCTTTGTGTTGCCGCCTGCGGGGACCGGGACGGGACTGCGAGACCCAGCATCCTCAGCGCGCTTTCCATCGCAGCGCAGCTGGTGTCTCTTCCCGCCCCCAGCACTCCCGCAGGCTAAAGCAGCCCGTAGCTCTACCTCTCGGGTTCTGTTTGTACTTTTGCCTGCGAGGACACTCTATTCCTGGAGTTCATCCCGAGGACTTGCCATTCCCTGGAGGGAACCAACGCCTGACACCCTTTGTGTTGCCACCTGCGGGGACCGGGACGGGACTGCGAGACCCAGCATCCTCAGCGCGCTTTCCATCGCAGCGCAGCTGGTGTCTCTTCCCGCCCCCAGCACTCCCGCAGGCTAAAGCAGCCCGTAGCTCTACCTCTTGGGTTCTGTTTGTACTTTTGCCTGCGAGGACACTCTCTCCCTGGAGGTCATCCCGAGGACTTGTCGTTCCCTGGAGGGAACCAACGCCTGACACCCTTTGTGTTGCCGCCTGCGGGGTCCGGGACGGGATTGCGAGACCCAGCATCCTCAGCGCGCTTTCCATCGCAGCGCAGCTGGTGTCTCTTCCCGCCCCCAGCACTCTCGCAGGCTAAAGCAGCCCGTAGCTCTACCTCTCGGGTTCTGTTTGTACTTTTGCCTGCGAGGACACTCTCTCCCTGGAGGTCATCCCGAGGACTTGCCGTTCCCTGGAGGGAACCAACGCCTGACACCCTTTGTGTTGCCGCCTGCGGGGACCGGGACGGGACTGCGAGACCCAGCATCCTCAGCGCGCTTTCCATCGCAGTGCAGCTGGTGTCTCTTCCCGCCCCCAGCACTCCCTACTTAACCCCGCCCCTTCCCGCGGATCGCGGGACGCGCGCGGGCGAAGACCGGGCAAAGAGTGGGCCCTCTGTGGCCCTCAGAGGCCGGAAAAGGCTGGGCTGGGCCCATCCCTTAACATTTGTAGACCTGCTGTTTCCGTTACAAGCAAGTGTAATGGCCTTGCTGGCTGTAGGGGGAACGCCCGGGAAGATGGGAAGACTACGCAATGGATCACTGGACAAATATTTCCCTAAGGTACTGTGTGATGGTGATAACGACCTATCCATGGCTGAGCGAAGGGCGGAGCGGCGACGCTCTGTCGAAAGTTTGAAAAATAGATCCCTCACTGACATTGTTCTTTTTACTACTGTCCAGGAGGGAGGCTCATCTGATAACTGTGGGGATATTGTTAGCCAAGAAGGCATTCCTTTTTTGCTGCGAGATTGTTCCCCCACCACTAGTTCGCCCTCAAATCCTATTGTAATTGTTTCTCCCACTCCTAGTCTACGGTGTACTATTGTTACAACGAAGCCTAGGACGAAGAAGTTAAAGCAATTAATGGTGGCCTAGGTACATGGCCCACCACCAAGCAAAAGAAGGAGGAAATTAAGGGTGGGGGCAAGGTAAAGTTAAAACTCCCCACTCTGATTTTGGTAAAGGGCCAAAACCTCCCTCCACACTTGAAAGGGCAAGAGAGGAGGTGCCAGTATTGTCATTACCAGGTGTACCACTGCTAGAGGCTACATCTCCTGTTACTATCTCAAATGCTGCAGGTCCTGATACCATCGTGGGGGCCACAGTAGCCAATACATTACCCCCCCTCCAATGTTAGGGAATTTGGAATTCTTACTGAGATCCCTGCTCCTTCCAATTAACGAGAGCATTAAGAAAGTGGAAATCCGATTGACTCTTTTGGAGACTGCTATGAACAGCATGGTCAGCCTAACCAAAGCCCAGGGGAGTGGGGTGGTGCAATTCGCAGCTGCAGCCAGACCACCCACTATCACTAATAACGTTCTTAGTACCCCACTGGCTAAGTCTCAGCCACCCAAACAGCCAATTAAACAGAAACCACAGTCTCATGGTAGGGTTGAACCTGTCATCCAAAATCCACACCCCCAAAAACATGTTAATACCTCACTAGTAGGGATGGGTGATGACCCCCAGAGGGAAGCAGCGAAGGTACCCAAACCAAACAATCGGGAGGAACAAGGGGATGGTAGATACACTAGAGGTCAAGTAAGTAAGGGGCCGCAAGTGGAGATTCCCCCACAAGCAGTGCCGTTTGTGGTAGTGCTCACTGGGGTTCCACCGTTAGTAGAGAACAGGAGGGAGGGTTATGCCCAACTGAAAAACAAAATAATTCACTGGTTAAGGACATATAGGCCCATAGCACATAATATTGATGGAGATATAGTGCATGTTAGGCGGATTAACTGGCTGGGTAGTAGACGCAAAGACATTGAAGGGGACCTAGTGGTGGTTAATTTTAGAGACCCTCGGGCAGTGGACTACATTTTAAACTGGCCCACTGGAACTGAGGATAATTGTATCACCCCTCGGGCCCTAACATATTTCTATCCGAGGTCAGTAGTGTTCCCCCTTAACCATCGAAATGAGTTCTACCCCCCTAGACCAATCCCCCCATTATTACATGGTAATGTCTACCTCCCGTATGGACAATACCCCGTCCGGGCCGTTGATCAGTATCGTTGGACTATAGTACCCCAGAGGAATAAAACGACTCACGATAGTAGGATGGAGCATTTGAGACCCTTCACCCCCTTGGACATTTGTAATAGGTTTTCGCAGCTTTCCGGTATGGAAGACTGCGATTGATGGTTACAGCCAAGGGGGGTGAGAGATGATCGATCAGGTGTGGAGGCTCCATGGTTAGCTGGATGTGATGTGACAAGTCAGGAGGTTACCTTTGTAGGCCAAAATGCGGTTAGCACCGGGGTGACCGGAGCCTTCATGGAAGTTCTGAGTACGGATAATGCTGTTGGTTTCACTGTACCCCCTATCCCATTTAATTGTGGGGAGGACAAATGTACGATCAAGGCGGGCGGTGAGGGGGGGAGTAAGGGGGTCTCTGGCACAGTTAACAAAGGCTGCCGAGTAATAAATCTGTTATCTTGGAATGTAGCAGGGCTAAAAAGGAAGCTGGATATAACGGAATGGCATACATTCATCGAGAAGTTCGATGTTTGTCTGTTTCAGGAAACCTGGAGTCTGCTACCAATAAATAAATCGGGTTATACAACCTTTTCTTCCCCAGCAGTATCTAGAGGGAAGGGCAGACCAGCGGGAGGTCTTACGGTCTGGATAAAAATTGATCTGGACTGGGATATGGTCATCCATGACTCTGAGTGTAGTGATATACTACATCTGCCCGCTAGGGGTTATATTGAGGGGAACAGGCTCGATTTATTTAATGTGTATGCTAGAGGGGCCCCGGGGGACACCTCTTCAGCAACTATTCTAAGTTTAGATTCTGCTTTAGCCAACTGCCCTCCTGCAGCAAAAATTATTGTGGGGGGAGACTTCAATTGTATGTTCGAACCTCTTCTTGGTGATGACTCCCTAGGCACTGAGGAAGAAGATTCCAAATGTTCCATCCCGCTTGTCATTACCCCCCATTCGAAAATGGTCGGCGAGGGCAATCCAAATTAATGCCCTCACTAGGGAACACAAACTAAGAGCACTAAATGGCAGGACCCTGTCTGACAGGGCAGGTGCAATGACCTTTAATAGGCTAACAGGTCCGTCCAGAATCGACTACATCTTAATGGACGTTAGTTTGTGGACTGACCTAATTGATATGGAGGTGGTATCCACCCAGGATAGTGACCATAATCCTCCGTGCAGTAAGTTTAAGTGGGGTAATCTTAAAGATAGGGTGGTGAGAGCCCCCAGGAAATTAACCAAAGAGATTATCCCTTATAATAATAATCGTAGACTGAAATGGGATAAGGCTCAACTGAAGGAGGACCAACTAGAGACCATTAAATCCCTTGTCGTGGATCTGACTCTGGACCTGGAGGTATGGGACCGGGAAAATGGTATTGCCCCGAATCCCTTCATTACCCTTGATTCAGTTTATAAAGACACAATAGACCACGTGAGCCACTACTTTCTCTCAAAAGGGAAAAGTCGCAGACCGAATAACACACCCACCATTTCTAGCAATCCTTGGTATTCGACCCAATGTAAGGGGAAAAGGAAAAAACTGACAGCTGCTCTACTCTCAAAGGATCCATTACTAGTTAGAGCGGCTAGGAAGGATTATTTGAGAGTATTAGCGCTGGCCAAACGCGAATGGGAGGAACAGCATTGGCAGGATTTAACAGATGCTGTGAGTAAAAGGAACCCGATGTTATTTGGGGACTTAATTAACAGAGCAAGGCAAGGGAGATCTCAACCACTAGCAGCCCATATAACTAGCCAGCAATGGTTCAATCACTTCTCAGTTTTATATGGTGGTATTGAAGATACAACCAGCCCCAGGGTAGCTAGCGATGGGGGAGTGGAACCCCCAGGGGTCGAATATCCATTCACGGCCTCAGAAGTAGCTGTGGCTATTAGACATTTAACCCCAAAGAAGGCGGCAGGTCCGGATGGGATCCCAGGGGACCTTTTGATTGCTGAGCCTATGGCCTGGGCCAACTTAATAGCCACCACAATGAATCTGATAGCAAGGGGTCATCCTGTTCCAGACTCCTGGAAGGGAGCAGAGGTCGTCACTGTGTACAAGAAAGGGGCAAGAGATGACCCTGCCAATTACAGACCTATCAGCTTGATAGATGTAATCCAGAAAGTGGTTGGTAGGGTCGTCATCTCAACGGTTGGCGATTGGATGGAGGAGGAAAGCATCCTTTCCCACCTCCAAGCGGGATTCCGCCGGAAGGTGGGCACGATGGACCAGGTCTTCCGTTTTTTTGTTATCTATTGGAAGACAGTTACCATCAAAAAGGGCAGCCTTTACTTGGCCTTCATAGATCTCAAAACAGCTTTTGACCTGGTCCCTCGACCTACATTGTGGGAAATTTTAGAAAGGATGGGCCTCCCCGGCACACTCTTGAGTTTAATTGCAAGGCTCCACGAGGGGAATTATGCGAGGATCAGATGGGGCGCCCAGGGACAGCTGACAGATAGGGTCCCCGTGAGGAGTGGTGTTCGCCAGGGATGTGTTATGGCTCCGACACTCTTCTCCTTGTTTGTGAATGGAGTGGTGGACCATCTGAGAGGAGAAGAGACGGACGCTCCATCCCTGGCAGGGGAAAGAATCCCCACCCTACTCTTCGCTGACGACACTATACTGATATCCAAATCCCCGGTAGGACTGCAAAAGCTCTTGCATCGATTCAGCTCCTTTTGCATAGATAGAGGCCTAACCATCAATACCTCTAAAACCAAGCTGATGGCTTTCTCACCCTCCAAAAGATTTAAAAACACCTTTACGCTTAATGGGGCCCCTATGGAGTTGGTTGATTCCTTCGACTATTTAGGGGTGAGGATAAATAGTCGAATGAACTGGAAGGACCATTTGGCTAAAATGTTACTTGGTCACAAAAGAGTAGCAGGGGTGACCCTGAGGGAGTTTCGGGAATCAACCAGTAAACCTCTGTCACCGGTAATGGCCATTTATGAGGGTCAGTTACTCCCGGCTGCATTATATGGCTCGGAGCTTTGGGGGTTCGAAAATGTTTCGGATCTAACGATAGCGGAAAATAAGTTTCTGAGGGAGGTGGTGGCTCTCCCGGTCTCTACCCCGATGATTCCCTTGCGGCTAGATTTGGGTAGACGTGCCTTAAAGGATCTAGTGCGGTTGCGTCCATTGCTCTTTTGGGTGCGCCTATGAAGAACTAAGGAGCTTGCCAAATATGCCGAAGGGTTGGATGACCTAATATTGCTTGATACTGGCAATAAGATTGGCTGGTTGTACAATGTGCGGCTCCTACTTTGCCAATTGGGATTGAGAGATGTGTGGGAGACCCAAATGCCTCCGCCCAAACTAGTGATTAAGAAGCTATATTGGGATTGGGTGCAGGTGGAGGCTACACGCAGTGGAGCTGGGGGTTCACTCACTGAACGGTTTTTAGAGTTCAAGTGGGCTAAGAAGCTGGAACCCTTCCTCGATCTTATAACCAAGCCGTTAGACAGAGCCCGTTATCTAAAACTAAGGTATGGGACCCTCCCGGTGTATGAATTTACCGCGAGGTGGTCTAACTCTGGAGGCCCTTCGCGCTCATGCCCCGGCTGTGTGGCCCCTAAGGAGTCAGTGGCTCACCTACTTTTTGCCTGTCCCGCTTACAAAGTGGCATGGAAGATTTGGTTGAAACCAGTATGTAGGGGGCTGGGACTGAGGTGCCACAGACTGGCCTTACGAGTACTCTCTACAGACTCGTCATCTATTGCCACGATATGTGGGGTGGCAAAATACTTGAGTAGTGCTTGGCGGACACGCTCAAGGCTATTAAAGCTGCACGCTAGGCCACCTAGTGACGAGATTGGTTGTAATTAAAGATCTTTCTCTACCACTTAATGGAATGTTGAGAATGTCTGACGAAGGTCCTTATTAACTGTATTGTTACATCATGTGATTATATCGAATCATGTTTTATTGTTGATAGTTAATGTTTTTTATTGTGGGGAATGAACCCTTTTAATGTGTAAAATGTACTCTTTTATGGTGAGCAATTTTACCGAATAAAGATATTTACAGTTACAGTTAAAAAATAAGTATGTACTAAGCATGGGCTGAAAATTCGTTCCGCTCGCGGAATTTGCGAATTTTTGGCAATTTAACGGTCGCGAACCGCGTGAAATTGTCAAAGAATTCGCAATTCACGAGTTGGCAGATTTTTTTTGCTTGGTCGCACTTCAAAAATACAATCTCGCGCTTGCGGCAGTGACTTACCGTGATTCTGAGTTTGCCGAGTTGTTTTCCTCCCGGTTGGCGTGCGCTGCGCCATTTTGGATTTGGCTGCGTAATCGCGTGAGACTTTTCAACCGCGAGTATGTCATAGCGTCCCGCCATCTTGCACTGCGAGACTTTGAGAACTCGAATACGTCATAAGAGCCCGCAATCACGCATCGCGAGAATAAACAATTGCCAACACGTAGACTCGACGCGCAGCTGACATTCGGCGGGAGATTTGAACAACTCGCTTTCCCGAAGTCGCTAAAATTGCAATTCTGCAAAAGAAATCTATCGCTGGCAGCATAAACCTTCTGAAAATGATGACTCCTCAGATTGACATTTGGCTGGACTTTTTTGTGCAAGAAGTCCATTTTTGGGGGGGTGGGAGGAAGGAAGTGCCCAGAGTCTCCAACTTCCTCTTCCTGTCTAGCAGGCTCCTCCCAGTGCTTTGTCCATGTCCTGGTCACTTTTCATTTGGATCTGGAGCTGGAAGGATTACTCTTTGTGGCTGCTGCTGGATATTTGTATTTGAGGACTTTTTGTTTGGATCACTTTTGGATTAGAGATTTTACAAGTAAGTTGGTGTTGTTTGTTTGGGGCATTGCAGTTGCTGCAACTACAATTTATAAACTTTTTCACAACTTTAAAAAAAGATATATTGTGGGTAGCCACAGTATTCAGTAGGCCCAGGGTTAGTCGTGGGTGCATGATACAACTGTTTCTGTGAGTTTTGTTGAACTTAAATATCATTTACGGCATGGATGGCATGAAATTGAATAGCTCACTGTTATATATGGAAGTTTTTTTAATATTGGGGTGTGTGTTAAAGCCACACTAGCCAGTAGGCCCAGGGGTAGTCAGTGGTGCATGGACCAAGTCTTTCTGTGGGGTCTCTTGAATTTAAACATCATTTAAGGCATGGATGGCATTGGATTGGGGTGATTATTGTGTGCATTTCGATTTTTTTGGGTGGTGTTGGGGCCTGGTCCAGGGCCTGGCCATGTGGGTGGGGGCCATTTTGATGCCTGGTCCAGGGCTGGCCATGTGGGTGGGGGTCTAGGGGGCATTTTGAAAGCAGGCAGTGTGCTTTGTGCCATAGGCCTGCACCCAGTCTGCCTTGCTTTCATCCATTATGCCCAGTGGTACTCAGTGGTGCATGGACCAAGGCTTTCTGTGGAGTCTCTTGAATTTAAACATCATTTAGGGCATGGATGGCATTGGATTGGGGTGATTTTTGTGTGTATCTCGATTTTTTGGGTGTTGTTGGGGCCTGGTCCAGTGCCTGGCCATGTGGGTCGGGCCATTTTGATGCCTGGTCCAGGGCCTGACCATGTGGGTGGGGGTCTAGGGGCCATTTTGAAGCCAGGCAGTGTGCTTTGTGCCATAGGCCTGCACCCAGTCTGCCTTGCTTTCATCCATTATGCTCAGGGGTACTCAGTGGTGCATGAAACAACGCTCTCTGTGTGGTCTCTCTTCTATTAATTTAAACAACCATTTTGGATTAGAAGAGCAATTTTTATTTTGGGTCTTTCCGTTTTTGGGTGTGTTGTGTTAATAATAATAAATGCCTACTTGCAAATATTAATTGAAGCACGACATATGCAACATTTATTTAACTGATGTTCCTCTGGCTTCCTTTGCTTTTAGGTGCACAAAGACTGAGAACCAGGAATCATCCTCATCCTCCTCACTTGTTGTAGTGCCAGAAAGAAGTCCTGCTGCGGTGTGTGCACAACATCACGTTACTTGCAACTTGTGCAACTGCGTCCTGCTGGTCTGACATCTGAAGAAGATGGGCCCAAAGAAAGGTGGCCGTAGCTCCTCTACCAAGAAAGTTGCCAGTGCCACTGCCAGTAAGAAGGAGCAGAAGAAGCAAGTGGCACCACTTACCAAGGAGACTGGTGTGCCGACAGATACTTTTTTTGGAAAAGGAAAACTACGCCTGCAGCAGCAGTATCCGACGGGGACCAAGCTGGGAGCAACAGCTCCGCTTCATTGGTCGCAGTCTCACCACGCCAAGTTAGGCCCAAGCCCATGAGTGTCACAGAGGCAGCCACTTTAATTGCTCTTTCACCATCGACCAGTGATGTTGGTGCTGACTCATCGCAAAGTAGCATCCAATCAACGCAGGGTGTAACTCATCTGACGAGTGTTCAACCACAGCCGCAACAACAACCACAGATGCAACAAGGGGAGGCACAAGGGGAGGCACAAGGGGAGGCACAAGGGGAGGCACAAGGGGAGGCGCAAGGGGAGGCACAAGGAGAGGCGCAAGGAGAGGCGCAAGGAGAGGCGCAAGGAGAGGCGCAAGGAGAGGCGCAAGGAGAGGCGCAAGGAGAGGCGCAAGGAGAGGCGCAAGGAGAGGCGCAAGGAGAGGCGCAAGGAGAGGCGCAAGGAGAGGCGCATGGAGAGGCGCATGGAGAGGCGCATGGAGAGGCGCATGGAGAGGCACAACTGCCCACAATGCTTGTTCCTCCAGAAGTAGGGGCACATCAGGAAATCGAGATTCATGTGGAGGTATCAGCCGAGCAAGCCACTCCTCCTGATGATCCATTGTCTTCCAGAACCCCAGCAAGGAAAAGGTCAAGGAGGGCTAGTACAAGTTCTTCTTCAAGCCCCCTTTCTTCTGATGATCTAGATCTTGATTGGCACCCACCAATGCAGTCTAAGAGGGGCGCACGCCATGATCCGACAAAGCTAGGTAAAAGGAAGGTTCCCGCAAAGTGGTGTATTCTGCTGCTGATGAACAGTCTGACGATGACGACCCAGTCATTACAGTCGTCACTCCAGCCCCAGCGGGCATGCAGCAGACAGACATTTTTACCCTATCCCGAAATGCTGCTGTGAAGGATGTGTGCGGCGTGGCACCACTGGTACCACCACCAACACAGGTAACTACTACACCAACAGGACCTACAGCTTCCATATTTTCTCGTCCGAAGGGCCCGCAGGGACCTCCATCCAGCTCGACCTCCATTACCTCAAGTAGTGGTGTTGTAAGTGCACAACAGAGTCAAATTTCGCCACGCCCATCCTCCACTTCATCTGGCATTGAAAGTAGCACCACCACCAGAAATCTCAACTCCCCAGTTTGGGACTTGTTTAGTATTAGCAAAAAGGCAGAAAACCTAGTCATTTGTTCGATTTGTAAACAAGTAGTCTGGGTAAGCTTGGTACTAACTATGGTACCGAAGGCCAGAAAGGTCATCTCCAAAAACACCACATTATCCAGTGGGAGGCGCACCTAAGTAACATCTGGAAAGCCAAAAGTACAAATCCAAATGTAGCCATTGATATTGCATCTGATGACGAGGAGCTGATCGTGCAGGTGGGAGATGAAGAACCGAGAGACATTTTTTCTGGTACACACAGTACCCCTGGCAGCAGCACAGCAGTGGTAGCGCACACACTCTCCTCTACCCCAGCAACATCTAGGAGGCACAGTAGTCTGGTAGAGACACTAATGCGAAAAAGTACATCAATGAGCCTAACGGGGTTGAAGAAGTCTGGATCCTCATCACATATGAAAACGGTCCAGACCACCATTAAGAGCATGTTTTGGTTGGAGGCGCCATTCGAATGCAACCACCCATCTGTATAATGCAATGCTGGCTAAAATGTTAGAGCTGGACCTTCTCCATTTTTCTTTTGTGGAAGGGGTGGGTTTTCTAGAATTTGTGGCAACAGTCTGCCCTAAATGGAAGGTTCCTAGCCGGTCCTATTTTGCCAGAGTTGCGGTTCCAGCACTACATCACGATGTGCTGGACGTGATTGGGGCAGCTTTGCAGAAGAGTGCTGTTCACACTATCCACCTGACAACAGACATGTGGACCAGTTGCCAAGCCGTTGATTACATGTGCATCACTGAACACTGGGTCTCTTTTGCGGGGGTTAGAGAGAAGATAGCTGAATGTGTTGACAGTGTCACAATTTTTCAAGCTACTCGGAAACATGGAACAGTACCCATGTTTGCCATGGAGAAATCTCATACTGCAGTAAACATTTTGGAGGAGTTTAACAGTAAGGTATTTGAATGGCTGCATCCAAGAAAGCGCATGATTGGTTATGTTTCCACGGATAATGGCAGTAACATAGTTAAGGCCATGGCTGATTCAGAGTGCCGTGTTTGGTCCACAGTATTAACATTGTTGTTCAAGATTTCTTGAAAAAAGAAAACAGTCAGCAAGTTACTGACCACCTACTGACCACCTGCTGAAGAATCTGCACACTTTTCAGCCATTCTTTTAAGGCCCGGAAGCAGCTGAGGATCATTCAACGTGAGCATAGAGTGCCAGTCATAAGACTCATCCAGGAGGTGGCAACACGTTGGAACTCAACCGTCTACATGCTTGAGTGTCTGTTTGAGCAGTACTTGGTAATCAATGGGTATGTCTTTAACGCACGGGGTGCTTCTATGAAAGACACGAGGCTAGAGGTGGATGAATGGGACCTAGTTAAAAGCCTGACAGACATGCTTCGTCCTTTTGAGGTGTTCACGAGTGAAGTTAGCAGGGAGGACTGTACTTTGGGCAAAGCTATCCCATTGTTGCACCAACTGAAGGTGGTGTCTTCAACGTTCCGAGTTGATGCTGAAAAACAAGACCCATATCAGTTGGCGGAGAGCTTATTAAGCTGCCTAGTTGATAATGAAAGGCTTAAAGCAATACATTCATTTGTGCCACTATTCCGGATCCATGGTACAAAAAGGCACTGGCCAGCAATACATTCATTCCTTTTTATGAAGCAGATGTTTCCAAGCACAAACATTGGCTAGCTCTATCAGCCACTCGGTTCGAAAAAGAGCGGCAGGAAATTGAAGGAACCATCACAAGTACTACTGAAGCGGCAGGCCATCTGGCGTCAAGGTCCACTTCCGTGGCCGAAGGCAGTCACCTTCCCTCACAGCCGTTACCGACAGCAGCAAGCGTATCATCACCATCACCTGCACCAGGCCGAGCCATAATATTGTCGGAAGCGGATTGGATAACTCATCATGAGTTTGCTCGTTCCACTGTTGATGCAAAGGCAACAGATGGTACGCAAAGTGGAGCACCCATGGAGGACCTTGATTGGATGGTGCAGGCCTATCTGGATGACCCAACAGAGATCTTCTTTGATCAGAACCCATTGGTGTATTGGTATGGGAAAAGGCCTCAATGGCCACTGATCACCAAGCTGGCTATAAATTATTTGGCTTGCCCACTCGCAAGCGTGTCTTCTGAACATGTTTTCAGTGCTGCTGGTGTCATTGTAACTTCAAAAAAGGACCCGCCTTTCACCCAAAAATGTGGAGAGGTTAACACTGATCAAGATGAATCAGCACTTCATACCCCCAGATTACAAAATACGTGAATCCACGCAGGAAGAAGAGGACACCGACTTAGGTGATGGAAGTTCTTCTCTGTTAGCTGACCTACTTCAGGTTCAATTCACAGAGTTTGGGGATGAGCTCTACTTCCCTGACACCTAGGCTTGAAATACTTACTTTTTTTTCATCCTTATTCACTTTTATTTCAGTGTGTCTTTCTTTGTTTTGTAACTTTTAGCACAACAAAACTCTATTCACAACAAATCCATCAGCAGCACTATCTTCGTCTTATTTCCATATTGAAGGTGACGCTGTCTGCATTCCTGAAGTTCACAAGTTCACAAGTTCACAACTCAGTCATGCTCCTCTATCCTCCTCCTCCAGACTCCCCCTATCCATTTGTTTCCCTCACGGCAGATGGCTGGATTACGCAGAATCAAGAAACTGTTGCTATGCTGACTGTTACTTCTGAAATTGACACGAGAGGCTGCCCTGTGGCGCTTCACTTAAGCATAAGATGCGGAGAAAAAGTGGAACAGGTAATGAATGATGAGATGGCATGCAATGGGCAACACTGGCTGTCTGGCTCTGATAAAAGCAATTGCTGTTTGTTTGTTGTGCATGATATGAATCCTATGTGTTCTGTTATTATTTATACTTTTACACACTAAATGTAACTCAAGTCTACTCTGTTTACCTTGTTTAATGCAAATTGTACTTCTACTGCAGGGGCTACTACGTTGCATTTTTTAATATGGAAAATGTCCTTGGACTCACTGTGTGTATACTGTGACTGCATGAACAACATTGAGTTTGCCAACACCATGATGAAGATGAGTCATGATGACCAAAGTTACATAATATCTTTACAGTCACTCACTGGGATGGATGGATCATCATCGTCGATTTACGGAAGATCTATGGCCATTTCGTGAGTGGCAAACAGGTAAACAAGTTAACAACAACCACAGCAGAACTACAGGTCTGTCTAGTCGTGGTATGGAGTGGTCGAGCCAGAGTAGTGTTATGCCAGAGTCCAGACAGCGGTTCATGTAAAATTGCGGCTATGTGGCTTGCTGTATAAAACTTGGGGCCAGATGTAGGAGGCCATTTACCGACCGGTAACGGCCGATTTCGGCTGTTACCGACCGGTAAATGGGTATTTGTGATGTAGTGGGCCAATTTTACCGATTCAGTAAATTTACCGAATCGGTAAAATACCGATTCTGTAACTGCCAGATGTAGGTGGGACTCTTCTGAGTCCCAAAGACCTTACAGATTCGGTATTTTACCACCCAATCCAATTGGGTGGTAAAATACCGAATCCAGGTGTGTATGCACATGTGTGCATGCACACCTATGCCATGTGACAGACAGACGTGACCTTAGGGCATGTCTGTGTGCCACATGGCACACATGCCTGTAGTTGGGGTGCTAGAGGGTGTCAAAGTGACACCCCCTGCACCCTTGCAGGATTCGGTATTTACCGATTCTGTAATTACAGAATCGGTAAATACCGATTTTTACAGAATCGGTATTTCAAATACCGATTTTTCCTACAAATACCACCTTCGATTTTACCGATTCATAAATACCGAATCGGTAAAATTCGGTATTTATGAGTCGGTAAAATAGAATTACCTTAATCTGGCCCTAGATCTGCTTTGTCTGTCTGTGTCAAAGAGGTATGCTACATGGAGGTTGGTTCACTCAGTGCTGCCTGACTTGACCGTCTGCATGGCCCTGGCCTGCTGTGTGCTAATTTTTATCCTGGAAACAGACTCTGAGTAGGCACTTTAGAAATGATGCATGTATGTAATATACTGTCGCCTCTGAAAGTAAAAGTGTTATTTTTACACTACACACCGTACCTTATGTTTTCCTCTGGGGTGTTTTAATATCCCTTTCTGTTTTTCCATCGACAATTACAGGGCCGGCACTTACCCTGTGTGATGGGAAAAACCTTAACTCAGGTTTACCATAGCAATCCACAATTCCGCATCCGCCAGGCAGGCAGTGGACAGTGTGGTCACCAAGATTGATTGACGGAGCGCCCGATGGAATGGAGGAGTACCGCGAATAGGAGGAATGGCTGGATGCATGCAACTTCCCAATTTGACCAGGACAACTACAACATACAGTTACAGTATCCACTTCACTTGTCCTTATCTTTTAAATAATGTTATTGTTGTGAACTTCTATGAGTGCGACTCTGTGCTTTTGCTCTCTACTGCAAATTCATCCCAACAGCTATTTGATAAGTTTCTTTGCTATTTTTAAAACTAATGTAATGTACTACTAAGTGTTTATTCTCTCTGAGGGCAGATAGGCAAGTGAAATTGCGTAATTAATGCAGCCCTGTACTGTCTAATTGTTTAGTACTAGTTAGTAAGTTGTAGTAAGTACTACTTTTCAGTAACCTAACCATCCATTTAGCAAACAACTTCATGCATGCACTTCCTTTATGTCTCTTAAAAGATTTATGGATATCTTCGTATCCAAAGATTTGTTTTTCTTCATTTGTTGTTTGTCCATGCTGTGTTGTTTTTTTTCTATCTCCAAAAAACTTTCAGGAAAACCCATCCATTTTTCAAACCCTAACCCTCTTCCCCCAGGCTGTGCGGTTTTCATTGAGGTGTGACTAAATGACACCAATAATTCCACACGCTTGCTGGGGTGGATAAGGTCAAATCAACAGAAAATAAATTTCAAGGCAGGTCAAGGAATCCAAGGATATATTCCTATTGTGCTTGACACACACCCATGAGTATTTGCAAATCAATTCAGAATTTCATGTCCGACTCCGCCATCAAGTGGATTAATCAACAACAACATCCTCCTACACGTGACAAAAGCTTACACTGCTGTGTCCTTCAGTACTAGTTCTTGTAGTAGTCATAATCCACGCAACTACTAGTTAACCTTTTGATTTTTTGATTGAATACTTTAGCATTGCTTAGGCTACAATTTATGGCACTGTTCTTGTGTACCGTGCTATTGTACTGTTCTAACTTCTAATGCTCCTCTCACGCCATTCAATGTTTAATTTCCTTTTTTTTTCATTTGCTGCTACTGCCAGTGTGTACCACTACTACTACCACCACAACTATGCCATTTCATCCGTCCAGGATTCCATAGCCAACATTAATCGCCATTTGCCATGAAGCCAGGCCTGTGCCTAGCCCTATTCAAACACGAATCACAGGTAAGATAAGCATTTGGGGAGGGGAAGAATAATGGAGTTAGGAAGAGAGGAGAGACTGACGGTAGTACTAGTAAAGTAGTAGGACAATTGAATTCACTAACTCTGTCAGTAGCACTTTTGTACAAATTTGGGCGATTACTTTGACAATTTGTTTCAAGAAAACAAACATACAGTTAACCCCCCCTGCCTCCCCCACAAAACAGTAAAAATGCGTATGCTATGTTTAAGTAGAAAATAAATCATTATTTCAACCCTAAAAAAATAAACTATCCCGCAAGACCCGACCCACCCCCCTCCCTAACCCCAACCAATGTCCATAAAATGTCCCCAAAAGTCCAAAAACCCCAACGCCCAATTCCCACCCCCCCAAAAGTCTTTAAAAAAGGGGCCAGGGACAATCTCTCTCTCTCTACTTTCGCCGGCGGTGTCCTGTGGCCAGGTGGTCACGTAGCTCTCTCCGGAGATCCTTGAGCAGGGCTTTATGCCTCGCCACCTACTGCTCAAGGTAGGCCACTCGCAGGGTCAATCGGTGCATACGAGCCTTGGAGGTACTGTGGGGGGCAGCTGTTGTTTTCGTTGCTCGGCGGCGGCGGGTGGCTACCGGACCATGGCGCCGTACCACTAGTGTATTGCGCTGGCTGTATGACCCAGGGGCAGCGGAGGAGGATACAGCTGTTGTGGACGTTGACTGCGAGTCATCCTCCTCCTCCTGAGCCACCAGCCGCTGATATTCGGCGACAATTGCCTCAAGCTTCCGTTGCCTGGCCCAGATAGCCAACTCCTTCCTTGACAGTAAGGAGTATCCATATGAAGAAAGAAAGAAATACTGTGACCAATACTCTTTAAGATTAACACAAACTAATTCAACAGAAAGTTGTGTCACTGTAGCACTAGCAACTTGCAAGCACAGTACATAACATTTGTGGCATGTATCTATCTAACCTCCCACTTCGTCGGTCTCTGCTCTAACATTAGTGGGAGTTTCAGGAATTCTACTAGCACTATATGGACTCACTTCATTAGACTCAGACAGTACACCAGTCTTCTTCTCTCGTGTTTAGTGAAATTAGTACGTAAACTTGTGGAAGCCGGCATAATGCCAGCGCAGTCAGCTTTCACCCAAGAAAAACAGACGCAAGCCATGATGACGCAGACTTGCGTTACTGTTACCAGTCCAGTACTTGCAGGTGGTGAAGCTCTTACTTTTCTGTAACGGGTGGCACTGGCCATACTCTGTTAAAAAATTATAAACAAAGGTAGTGAGTGGTCCCCGTAATCACCGGAAGAAGGCTCTTATGAGTTGTGACTTGACTTGATAATGTGAACTATACAATATAGATACACAATATATGCTGTGCTTGCAAACTACTGTTAGTCAAGGGAGTATTCTGAAAAATTACAACTTCTACTTTCCTCGGCTTTGCTACTCTGGCACGGACATGCGGTGTTACATGCTCTTCAAAGTAACACTCTTCATCCAGTGACCTTCTACTCTGTCTACATACACCTATGCTATCTATGAGGAAGATACCATCCAGGCATCCATCCATTCAAAGTAAATGTCAATCATTCTTATTAATGTCTCAACTGGACAAAACTTATTTTTTGTCCTCGAAAAACACCCTTTTTATTTTATTTTGTAAACCGCCAGCCATTCATCCATGCTTGCATTTGAATTTGAACCAAAGGATATATTGCGCACACATATAGTTTATTTTTCACCCACCCAGGCAGTCCTCTTTTCTTTCTCCTTCCACCCATCATTGCTTCAGCCTTCAACCGGCCATGCATCAGATTCCCAGCCACCAGTGCCTGCATTCAAAAACATGTATCATTCTTCGCCAGTCATTAATTTGACTTGATTGTCCTTCCTTACACCCTTCTTTCCTTTTTCGTTCATCCCATCCATCAAGTTCATCTCTGATCTGACCTGGCATCTCGATAAAACTTTCATAGCTGAGTTGAAGTCAAATTTAGAGGAATCCATTGGTTACTCGTCAACTCCCGCCGCTAATGCTATTGCTAATGCGAAGTCAAGGGTGACTGTCTTCTACCTGGTTGACAAAAACGTAGTTCTAAATTTGTAAGTCTTCTTAACAGTAAAGTGTACTTGTACTGTACAACATATACACCCCTGCAGCGAGCCTACTCTGCATTCTCAATAAGTAAGGAATATAATAGCTTACCACTGCCCGCCACTACCCTGTCATCCCCCACAGCAGTTCCTGCTGGCACCGCATCCGCCCCTGGAGTGACCATCTCCGCGCTGGCCCCGGCACTGGTGGTGGGCTGTGCCGATGGTGTTACGCCTAGAAAATACATTTAATATATTTAGATGCCACATACACCACTCCCTATTTTGTCTAGGAATGAAAAAATATGTTACTACATAAACAAATGTAATTATTTGTGACTCTCTAGTCTAAACAAAAAATTCCCCTTTCGTAAGGGGAGGGTGTTTTTTATTTATGCTTAGCCATAACATGCTACACTTTTTGGCACAACTGATGCTTGCTTTTTAACACACACCATTTTTCTTTTAACAGACAGAAGCTTCCCTTCTACGAATAAGAGCAATATGTTACTTGGAGTCATCATCATCACCATCAAGACTTTAAGTTCCAACCAGGTGAGGGCTCTCCCACAATTAATGTGTAAAATCAACCACTGCTCAGTTTTCAAGAGTTCACCATTTATCTTATATGAAGTTGATTTTAATAAATGTTTTTATATAATGCGCAAATGAAATTTAATATGCATAGTACACGCAGAGCTAGTTGCTTTACTTTTAATAAAGCTTTAAAACTTACATAGACTCTGTGGTTTTTGGTCATGAGTGAGTGAGCGAAAGGGTTTGCAATTTGCTAGCATGAGTCTGTGACTCTGAGAGGTCGGGACTCTGACTCCGTAGTCTTATGTTCTGGGTTGTATAATCATTGGGGATCATCGCTGCATTCAGGAGCTAAATAATGACTCCGACACACTAGCTAATCAGTAAGGAGATTGGGGGTTCAACTTCTGTTATGACTGAGGTATGTGGAAAGTCTAACTGCGCCTGTTATCACCAATGCCCTATTTCTTGTCCATAGTTCTGTATGTGCAGAATAGTCCCTCCAACCGTAGTAGTATGTCCTCCTATCCAATCAAAAAGTAAACTAGTATCTTATTCTTGGTGGCCATTGACATTTTATTGTTGGGAATTGTCAAAGCATAAACATTAAGAAGACTACAATAGACATTATGGACAACCCAGAGGACTGCACTTAGTGCCTAGAGCTATTGATGAATAGGAGTTTTGTTTAACACCTTTTGCCAACTGTGCAAGCTTAGCTAGCTACACAGGCAGACTAATAAAATAGTAGTAGCACAGAGAGTCATAGTAGAGGCAGGATAAGAATTTTGAAACAGTCTACAAGAAGATCAAAAACGATTTAGAAAAAAATAGAATTATGATGAACGTGTGGATTAAATAGGTGCTGTAAAAGGTAGGGAAGTATAATTATTAATATCAAAAGGAAAACTTACTGGGGCCAGCAGAAGAGCCCTCGGCGGACCGATCCTGGCCTTCCTTCTCCGCCAGCGCCGCCAGCGCCGCCACTGCCACCTCTGTCCTCTTGCCCTGGGAGGAGCTGATGTACATGAAAAAACACACAAACATGGATGATTGTTGTCAACGAAATCAAACATTTCAAAAAAACAATAACACATTATTTCGGGGAAATAAACAACAATTGCACTAAATTCATTGAGTTATCTGATGTTGTCTACTAGGATATTAGTATTGGTGGATTCGCGGACCGTCTACTTGGAAGGTTATGTAACTCACTAAACCAACTACAAAAACGTTCAACTAGGACTGGCAGCACTCAGCAGCACGCGAAGTGACAGACACAGTCCATCATGATTGCAGACCACTAAAAAATGTCCTACTAAATAACAAGTCATAATATACTCAACCTATCAATCCACCACTACTATCTCTTCTTAGTGGCAGGAGTACAAAGGAAGGACTGGACTTGAGTCTCTAATCTCTCTAGCATTACGCAGTTCTGTAAAGTACACTCATACATAACCACTCCAGCCAAATGAGCACAAAATTGAAAACAAGTAAGCATAGTAGCACCACCACTGACTGAGCAGGCGACCACCTGCAATCACAGAAGCTTTTGAAACATAATTTACCTGCAATGTAATCAGCAGCATTTTTGCACCTCGGAAAAAACTTATATTTGCAATATAAAACAGAGCAGAAGAAAACAAAGTAGTTATTTAGCTACTAGTACTCACTAAGCCCAGGGATCTTGACGCCAAGCAGTTCTAGCAGGTCTTGTTCCCGGTCCAGGATGTCGGACCACTGGTGCGTCACCAGGTTGTAGGTGCGCCGGACCCCAGACTCCCGATACATGGCCCGGCACACCTTACCCCATAGCTGGCGATGCTCCTGGAGGCCATACCCGGTACCAAGCCTGCCTCCTGCCGCGACGGTCTTGGGGAGGTGGCTCTGTACAAAGAAGACCAGTGCGGCCACCTCCACCGCGCTAAAGATCTCCCTAAGACTTACTGACTCCCCCCATAACCGCCCGCAAGGGAGCCAGCTACGGGGTGCGGGACTCTTTCCCTTCGACTTGCCGGCTCCCTTTGCCATGTTCCTGGGTCAAAGAAAGGAAAGAATAGGGAAAAAAGTAAAGAAAAGGAAAAGCGAGCTAAAACAAAAGTAGTTTTTAAAGTAATAAAAGTTGAAAAAAATACAAAATATAGATGTAGAAAAATAGAGAGATAGATAATGAGTAAAAAAGATCCAAAAAAAGTTTCAACAAACAAAGGATTACTAAGATTAAAGCTGGATAGAAAAAGCATGCCCAGAACCATAGCAATGAATGAAAAACAAGATGTGTATTTATAATAACAAGAGCAACCCATATGTCCTTGTGAACTGGGTAAGTACATAAGTACCAAAAAAACAATGTTCACAAGGAACTCATTTTGAATATAAATGACAATTTTCACAATTAAAATAATTGCAATGCTTAATCACACGAAAAAATATATACTGAATGACCCTTCTATAGGTCCATGTGTCAATCAGACAGATCATAGAAATATTTTTAGACAAGCTCACAGAATTTTCAAATAGTTATACCGAACTTCAGCCGAAGTAGGCACATTTATTTTCACAAAAGAGTAAACACAATTTAATGATTTTTCTAATTTTTTTCACATAAAAACTGTTTTCGTGACCCCAAGTGTAGTGACCATAACCATATTTACAGTGAACATTAAGTGACATATTCAAACATAAAACGGTTATCAGTAGGTTTCAAAAAGGACAAAGTGTGAGTATCAAGATAATTTTTTTTTTTAAGTAGTCTCTTTTCGTAATTTCGTCGACGGCGTTTCAACCCTCTCTAGATACCGGGTCTCATCAGGACAGTGTATCTGGGGACTAAACAAGGACAATATATAACTATAGACGTGTGTATGGTTGAAAGAAACTGAGCTTGTCAAAAAAGGGAGGGGGGCGGATCTTACCCGTATTTGAATGTAATGCGATGGCGTATCCAACCTGCAATTATGAAAGCACTGATTTAATCTAATGAATTTACAAAATGAATATGCGATCATAGTGCTCACCCTGTGCTTAGTGAATGGATATAGGGATAAAGCTGACTCACGATATTCAATCTTGTATCATGAGAGTAGATAGCGGCGGTTAAGGGAGTATGCTTCTCGCGTATATTAACGCTTAGTAATTTCATCCACCTATAACGTATGGTAAGGTTAGGCAGGTGTCCTAAATAAGGGCAAGGGCAATAATTTCCTTAAGCTATTTCGAAAAACTTACTAAGTAGCGGTAAGAGTCAGGAGCATTCGTTTCTCCTCATCTGCTCAGCTGCGGCATTCGCTAGTCACGAGTTGACCGGAAAGCCGGAAATGCAGGCTAATATTGCTAAGCAACAGACTTACCGCAAAAACGGCCGCCATCTTAAAGTGGTCTTTTATATAGCGGTGTGTTTATTAAGTTATATGGGGATACTGCATTCAGTAGATACAAAGAACCATATTACTGGTGCTCAATCTAGATTCCACAATAGAGTATAACACAGACTTGTATTACCTGGCCAACTTGCTCATATGATACAGAACGCAATGAATGCATGTTATTTAAAATTTAGCATCGAGTGGAAAACGTATTGATAACATACATGTCATGAACACGACCATTCCTAGATCGTAATACATAAAACAAATGTACATTAATTTAACATATTCAACTCATCCTCATCATATATTCAGAGTGATACAATTTATATTTTTCTAAGGAGTTCTTACATATTTAAAATGAGTAAGCAAAAGGATCTCTGTATGTTAACAAAATATTTCCATGGAGTAACAGTATATACAATATCTACAGTACGGATCTATATGAATGAAGAGCGTCAACTTCTCGTGAGTTTTCATAAACATAATGTCAAAATAGTGTTTGTCACATACAGTATACATATGTATTAATCAAAATGACACATATATAGAAATTTTGTGTGTGCAGAATTCAAATAGACAGGGCCCTGTCTATTTCAATGTACTGGATGGACAAGTTCAATGTAAACTTATGAACTTGCGCCATTCCTTCAGACTATTCAGACCATTACGGATTGAGCCACACCTATCTATCCACTTACATTCCAGAGATTGAAGAATAAGGGACATATCACCACCTCTAGGTGGTATTCTGGCTTTTTCAATGACTTGCCATTTAATGTCATTGGTAAAATGGCCTTTTTCTTTATAATGCTCTACCAATGGTGCATTATCCACCTCACAGCGAAAACGGCTTCTATGCTGACGGATACGGGATTTCACTGGTTGGGTAGTCTGGCCTATATATATTAGGTCACATGGGCACCACATACAGTAGATGACATTAGGTGTGAAGCAATTAGTGAAATCACGAAGCTTGATTTTCACATCACCATGTGTGAATTCTTTCGTTTCCAAGGTTAGGTCACAGGCCACACAATTAGTACACTTATAGTGACCTGTAATAGGAGGCAAGGACCATAAATCCTGAACGGTTCTGTTTACTGAATTCTTACTTGTATCAGAATGCACCAAATGGTCTTTAATGTTTTTACCCTTTTTAAAGGCAAACATCGGTGTTTCAAGACATGTCTTAAGTGTATTTAGAGTGGACCAATGTTTTTTTATAATTTTCTGTACTTGAGTACTCAAGGGACAGAAGGTGGTGACACACACACTTTTCTTTGTTTTCCTTTTTTGTTTGATTAAGGAGACATTCTCGTGGACTGAAACAGGCTCTTTTCATAGATGTTTTAACTAGCCTTTTTGGATATCCACGTTCTCTCAGTCTGGAACTAAGTATGTTGGCCTCTCTAAAAAAATCTTCCTTCTCGGTGCAATTCCGCCTCAGTCTCAGAAATTGACCGTACGGCAAACCATCTTTTAGGGCCCTAGGGTGGAAGCTATTATATTGCAATAGGGTATTCCTATCTGTTGGTTTGCGATATAGGGTAACATTAAGATGATTATTTCGACATCTAATCTTCAGGTCTAGGAACGGGACCATTTCTTTGTCCTTTTGATATGTAAATGTTAATGCTGATTGACAGGTATGCAAGTATGCTATAAAGTCATTCAGACACTAATCTGTTCCACTCCAGATGAAGAAAATATCATCTATATATTGCCTCCAACTCCTTATGTTCATATTAAAGGGATTATTGTCATTGATTATGTACTTCTCATCTAGGTCTGCTACATAGAGATTAGCCAAGTTGGGACAAAAATATCGATGTACCAGAACATTGTTGGTAATAAACAGAATTGAATCTAAAGTAATTCTTCGTAAGGGCAATCTCTAGTAAGTCCGTCATGAATTCAGTAGGAACCCTCACTGGAGATGGTCTCTTATCCAGAATTGTTTTGATGACATCAATGCTTTCCCGTTGTGGAATATTCGTATACAACGAATCAATATCCATCGTCACTAATCATTCTTCCATTGGATTATATTCCATTCCTTCTATCAAATTAATCATATGTGTACTGTCTCTCACATATGTCGGTAGAGTCGGAACATATTCTTTAATGAAGCTATTGATATAGTTTCCCAGTGGTTCCATGACTGAACCACATCCTGACAGTATAGGTCTTCCAGGTGGATTTTCACTGTTGTTATGGACATTTGGCAGGGTATACAGGACTGGTGTTCTCGGGCATCCTTTGTTCAAAAAATCCAGCTCTTGTTTGACTAGGAAGCCATCATTCCTCCCATTTGTTGTAACTGATGGTATTAGTGATTGGATCTCATGGAGGGGGTCTTTTGATAGTCTTTTGTAATGGACATTGTTGTTAATTTACCTCAATATTTCTGCTTCATATTTGGATCTTTCTTGTATCACAATGACCCCACCCTTGTCTGCTGGTTTGAAGATGATATCATCGTTGTTTTTTAAGATATTTAACGCATCTCTTTCAGGCTTTGTGATATTGTAGGGGGTGAATTTTTTCTGCTCCGTAAGCTTCATTACATCTTCTATTACGCATCTTTCAAATGCTATAATTTCCGAAGGCATCATAGCATTTGTGGGTATAAAGGTAGACTTTGGTTGCATAGTTGTTCCAGAACTAGGTATGGTTTCTTCCTTATTTTCAAAGAATATTCTCAATCTTAAAGTTCTAAAGGATTTATGTAACTCAGTCTGTAATTGAAAGAAGTCAGTTCTTTCTGTCAAAACAAAAGATAAACCTTTACTGAGGAGAGAGAATTCATGGCTATTCAAAATGTGTTCGGATAAATTAAAGACTGGTATGGTACCTGATATGTCATCGTTATTGTCTTTCAGTCCATTATCCAATGAGTTAGCCTCATCTGCTTCTGTAATATCCACAGTTTTTCTTGCTTCCATATTGGCATTTGCTTCCACTCTTGTGGTATCCACAGTTCTTCTTGCTTCCATACTGGCCATTAGCTCCCTGTTCCCCATGTATAATATTGGCGGCGTGTTTGTCTTTCTCCTGCAAACTAGTGCCAGACTCTTCTCTGGTTCCGATTGGAGCCTCTCCCCCTCGGGCCTGTCCTAAAAAAGGTTGTTGCTGTTGTCTTTGTTGTCCACTAGTACCTTCTCCTCCTTCGTCTGAAGATACCGATTCTACTGAAGAATCTGAGAATCCAACGAGGTTATTGTTCTTGTACCTTCCCCGGGTAACACTCTTCTTAAATTGTTGGGGCTGAGTATAGAAATCGTCTTGGAGGTAAGGAAAGGCTTTTTCTTGGCTAATGGCGTTAATGTCCTTCTGGACCTTATCTGCCTTTTTCCTTAGCTCAAAAGTGTTAAATTCTTGTATGGTCTTATTGAGTTTATCTAGTGCTTGCTTTGATTCTTCAAGGTTGTCACATCCAAAGAGTTCTTTCTCCAAATTTTCTATATCTAGCAGTTCTTGTTTACTATGTTCTAGGGCAGTTTCTATACCCAATACCATCCAATGGCGAGAGCATGTAACTGAAATATGTGAGAATGCACCTTTGAATTTTTTATCTTCTCTGAAGATCCCCGGGACGTTTCTCACTATCAGACCTCTCCTCAGTAAAGGTTTATCTTTTGTTTTGACAGAAAGAACTGACTTCCTCAAATTACAGACTGAGTTACATAAATTCTTTAGAACTTTAACGATTGAGAATATTCTTTGAAAATAAGGAAGAAACCATACCTAGTTCTGGAACAAATATGCGACCAAAGTCTACCTTCATACCCACAAATGCTATGATGCCTTCGGAAATTATAGCATTTGAAAGATGAGTAATAGAAGATGTAATGAAGCTTAAGGAGCAGAAAAAATTCACCCCCTACAACATCACAAAGCCTGAAAGATGCGTTTAATATCTTAAAAAACCTCGATGATATCATCTTCAAACCAGCAGACAAGGGTGGGCGCATTGTGATACAAGAAAGATCCAAATATGAAGCAGAAATATTGAGGCAAATTAACAACAATGTCCATTACAAAAGACTATCAAAAGACCCCCTCCATGAGATCCAATCACTAATACGATCTGTTACAACAAATGGGATGAATGATGGCTTCCTAGTCAAACAAGAGCTGGATTTTTTGAACAAAGGATGCCCGAGAACACCAGTCCTGTATACCCTGCCAAATGTCCATAACAACAGTGAAAATCCTCCTGGAAGACCTATACTGTCAGGATGTGGTTCAGTCATGGAACCACTGGGCCACTATATCAATTGCTTCATTAAAGAATATGTTCTGACTCTACCGACATATGTGAGAGACAGTACACATATGATTAATTTGGTAGAAGGAATGGAATGTAATCCAATGGAAGAATGCTTAGTGACGATGGATATTGATTCGTTGTATACGAATATTCCACAATGGGAAAGCATTGATGTCATCAAAACAATTCTGGATAAGAGACCATCTCCAATGAGGGTTCCTACTAAATTCATAACGGACTTACTAGAGATTGCCCTTACGAAGAATTACTTTAGATTCAATTCTGTTTATTACCAACAATGTTCTGGTTAATCGATGGGGGCTATTTTTGCCCCCAACTTGGCTAATCTCTATGTAGCAGACCTAGAGGAGAAATAAAACATCAATGCCAATAATCCCTTTAATATGAACATAAGGAGTTGGCGGCAATATATAGATGATATTTTCTTCATCTGGAGTGGAACAGATGAGTCTCTGAATGACTTTATAGCATACTTGCACACCTGTCAATCAGCATTAACATTTACATATCAAAAGGACAAAGAAATTGTCCCGTTCCTAGACCTGAAGATTAGATGTCGAAATAATCATCCTAATGTTACCCTATATCGCAAACCAACAGATAGGAATACCTTATTGCAATATAATAGCTTCCACCCTAGGGCCCTAAAAGATGGTTTGCCGTACGGTCAATTTCTGAGACTGAGACGGAATTGCACCGAGAAGGAAGATTTTTTTAGAGAGGCCAAAATACTTAGTTCCAGACTGAGAGAACGTGGATATCCAAAAAGGCTAGTTAAAACATCTATGAAAAGAGCCTGGTTCAGTCCACGAGAATGTCTCCTTAATCAAACAAAAAAGGAAAACATAAAGAAAAGTGTGTGTGTATCTCCACCTTCTGTCCCTTGAGTACTCAAGTACAGAAAATTATAAAAAAACATTGGTCCACTCTAAATACACTTAAGACATGTCTCGAAACACCGATGTTTGCCTTTGAAAAGGGTAAAAACATTAAAGACCATTTGGTGCATTCTGATACAAGTAAGAATTCAGTAAACAGAACCATTCAGGATTTATGGTCCTTGCCCCCCTTTACAGGTCACTATAAGTGTACTAATTGTGTGGCCTGTGACCTAACCTTGGAAACGAAAGAATTCACACATGGCGATGTGAAAATCAAGCTTCGTGATTTCACTAATTTCTCCACACCTAATGTCATCTACTGTGTGTGGTGCCCATGTGACCTAATATATATAGGCCAGACTACCCAACCAGTGAAAACTCGTATCAGTCAGCATAGAAGCCGTATTCGCTGTGAGGTGGATAATGCACCATTGGTAGAGCATTATAAAGAAAAAGGCCATTCTGCCAATGACATTAAATGGCAAGTCATTGAAAAAGCCAGAATACCACCTAGAGGTGGTGATACGTCACTTATTCTTCAATCTCTGGGATGTAAGAGAATAGATAGGTGTGGCTCAATCCGTAATGGTCTGAATAGTATGGAGGAATGGCGCAAGTTCATAAGTTTACATTGAACTTGTCCATCCAGTACATTGAAATAGACAGGGCTCTGTCTATTTGAATTCTGCATACACAAAATTTCTATATATGTGTCATTTTGATTAATACATATGTATACTGTATGTCACAAACACTCTATTTTTACATTGTTTATGAAAACTCATGAGAAGTTGAGGCTCTTCATTCATATAGATCTGTACTGTAGATATTGTATATACTGTTACTCCATGGAAATATTTTGTAAACATACAGAGATCCTTTGGCTTACTCATTTTAAATATGTATGAACGCCTTAGAAAAATATAAATTGTATCACTCTGAATATATGATGAGGATGAGTTGAATATGTTAAATTAATGTACATTTGTTTTATGTATTACAATCTCGGAATGGTCGTGTTCATGACATGTATGTTATCAACACATTTTCCACTGGATGCTAAATTTTAAATAACATGCATTCATTGCGTTCTGTATCATATGAGCAAGTTGGCCAGGTAATACAAGTCCGTGTTATACTCTATTGTGGAATCTAGATTGAGCACCAGTAATATGGTGCTTAGTATCTAATGAATGTAGTATCCCGATATACCTTAATACACACACCGCTATGTAAAAGAACCACTTTAAGATGGCGGCCGTTTTTGCGGTAAGTCTGTTACTTAGCAATATTAGCTGGCATTTCCGGCTTTCCGGTCGACTCGTGACTAGCGAATGCCGAAGCCGACCAGACGAGGAGAAGCGAATGCTCCTGACTCTTACCGCTACTTAGTAAGTTTTTCAAAATAGCTTAAGGAAATTATTGCCCTTGCCCTTATTTAAGACACCTGCCTAACCTTTCCATACGTTATAGGTGGATGAAATTACTAAGCGCTAATATACGCGAGAAGCATACTCCCTTAACCGCCGCTATCTACTCTCATGATACAAGATTGAATATCGTGAGTCAGCTTTATCCCTATATCCATTCACTAAGCACAGGGTGAGCACTATGATCGCATATTAATTTTGTAAATTCATTAGATTAAATCAGTGCTTTCATAATTGCAGGTTGGATACGCCATCGCATTACATTCAAATACGGGTAAGGTCAGCCCCCCCCTTTTTTGACAAGCTCCGTTTCTTTCAACCATACACACTCTATAGTTATATATTGTCCTTGTTTAGTCCCCAGATACACTGTTCTGATGAGATCGGGATCTATAGAGGGTTGAAACGCCGTCGACGAAATTACGAAAAGAGACAACTTAAAAATTGTTATCTTGATACTCACACTTTGTCCTTTTTGAAACCTACTGATAACCGTTTTATGTTTGAATATGTCACTTAATGTTCACTGTAAATATGGTTATGGTCACTACACTTGGGGGTCACGAAAACAGTTTTTATGTGAAAAAATATTAGAAAAATCATTAAATTGTGTTTACTCTTTTGTGAAAATAAATGTGCCTACTTCGGCTGAAGTTAGGTATAACTATTTGAAAATTCTGTGAGCTTGTCTAAAAATATTTCTATGATCTGTCTGACACATGGACCTATGGAAGGGTCATTCAGTATATATTTTTTCGTGTGATTAAGCATTGCAAGTATTTTAATTGCGAAAATTGTCATTGATATTCAAAATGAGTTCCTTGTGAATATTGTTTTTTGGTACTTATGAAAAACAAGATGGCCACGCCCATTGCAACCACGTGGGTAAGTTTGCGCGATATTTCCCCCGCGAGCACGCATAAACAGACGCGAACACGCAATCGCGCCCCACAAGTAGGAAATGCACAAAGCGAGCATGCAACTAGCGCCTGGAAATGGAAATACGCAACGCGAACACTGAAAACAAGATATCCGCGTCCATGTACGACTGCATGGGTAACTTCGCGGTAGCCGCACTGAAAAAAATCCAGCGAACACGCAAAAATGAGAAAATCCGCAATCTCGCAAAAGTTTACGGATTTTGCGGACCGCGAGTATGCCCATACTTAGTATGTACATCAAAATGTCTAGACATATGAATGACACAAATAATCTAAGTGAGAGATAGGTTGTGTGTCGATGTTTTTAAGTCTCAATTGGTGGACATCCTCAAGACCATCTTCAGGACTGAGTTGTCGGAAGCAAAGCTAAACACCCTTGGGGTCACTAAGAAAACTCCTCTGATATAGGAGACATCTAGAACAATTGGTATGGGAAAATATTTCTAAGACCAAAGCATGTGTGGCTGTACAGATTGGGAGGAGAATTTCATCTGCTACATATCTTCGTGAGCAGACTGTGGCAAGATCATGTAATCTTGCGACATCACCAACTAATCTGAGTAATCAACTGTATGTTAAATAATTCCCTTATTGGTACTTTCACTTACTCTATTATAGATGCCCATGCTCACAAGGGAATACTGGGTTGCCCTTTTGTTCATTATTAACTTTCTAAAAGTGACATTTGCTTACTTGTGACTTAAAATCCAACTTTACCATTAAAGAGGGTTTTAAATTGCATTTCTTAGGCACCAAACCCAACATTTCTACTTGCTCCAAATTGAACGTTATCACATACTAATTAAAATGAGGTAACCCAATGTTATCCTATGAGAGAGGTAGGCCTTGCAGTAATGAAAAACAAATTTAAGAATTTTCCACTACCAGGACATGTAAAAGTTAAAAGTACATGTTCAACTTTTTAAATACACTGTACCTTGACCTATGGGCTGTTTAGTATACAAAAAGGATATGGATGGAATGCTTGAATTAATCTCAGTTAGTGGTAAAAACTCAAGGATATATGTTTGGTAATGCAAACAGTCCAATCTATGGACATAGAACTGCTGGTGGGTCCCTTAAAAAATCACTTGCACAGATGCCCTGCACGACTGCCATTGCTTCAAAACACATATTATGAGCCTTCCTGTATGCTTCAGCTCCTGGTGTTTTGGATCCTGGCTTGTCCTCTGAGGATGTACTACTGCCATCACACCTTCAGTGGCTGCTCAGAGGGGTGGATTTGAACATGTTTGTTCATTGGAACTGGTGAGAGGGGTACCAAATGAAACACTGCATGCAATAGCTGGGAACAGCAATGTTTTGTATACTCCTCAGAACATTTAAAACAACCTGGCAGTTTGGAGCAGTGCAGTTTTTGTAATTAGGCCATGTTTTTACTTGCTAAATTGCTTTTGAATTGCAGTTTTTATTTGCCTTTTTCTATTGACTTTTAATGAAATTCTGCTTTTTCTATGCTTTTCCCATGAAAAAGCACAATGCTTTTAGGTTGAATTGAAATGAAATACCAGTATTTGTAAATCACACAGCTACCTCTGAAGTGGTGTTCCAGCACTGGGGGCCCTCGGGAAGATTAAGCGAGCTACTGCCCAGAATCACATGGTGCTGGGATGGCCTACTGCCAGTGCCGGGGATCGAATCGTGAGTCCCAGATTCCAGCATCAGTTGCCCTGGCTGCTGCGCCACACCTCTTCCACATGATTAAATCTATACATTTAGCATAGTTTTTTAAAAGCGTTTGTCACCTTAGGTCCAAGGTGTGGGTGTTATGTAATCACATTAAGCCCCGGCAAGAACACCACCA
The DNA here is from genome assembly GCF_964261635.1 of Lissotriton helveticus. NCBI lineage: Eukaryota > Metazoa > Chordata > Amphibia > Caudata > Salamandridae > Lissotriton > Lissotriton helveticus. Next base: position 802,390,762 of record NC_136057.1, on the reverse strand, counting down.
TTTTACATGCTCACGTTAAAAGTTGACATCTTTTCTTGAACGTTAACACTTGACACACATGGACTAAGTTCACTGCGCAAAATGTTGTTGTTTGTTATTGTTTTCTTGGCATGACAACATGGGTGAAGTTTTTATAAACAACATCACTCCCTTGCTGAGGGAGAGGAGCATTTTGCTGACACTGTTTAGGTCACCTTATGTAGGAATTTCAGCCCAGCTGAATCCTGCCTATCTCCTGGGAAGGATGGTGCCCAGCTCTACACCAAGACAGGCTCTCAAATGAAACATATCCACAGGTAACTAAGGAGTAAGATCACCCTCAGGGATTTTGCCAGATTCACTCACACTAGGCATACTAGGATAGGGAGCGCTAGGTAGGAGCATAACTATAACTATACTCAGATGCCAGCATATAATCTATGTAACAGCAAAAAGGTTGAACTGTTTATTTTCTTAACCATGCTTGTGATGCTTTCTGTTTGGTTTCCTTCTATTGAAAATTGCAAAGCACATATTTTACACAAGAATATTTTTCTTCAGTAAATGTTCAAAATGCCAATGCGAGTATTTCTTGTGTTTCCCTTTGTGCATGCATGAGTTACCAAATGGCTTTAGATCTGTTTTCACGGTTTCCTTGGATAGTTAGGGTTGTCATATTCTGAAGTTGCAAATACCACCTGTTACCTGGCTAGGTTAGGGGTACAGATGGTGCACTGTGAGCTAGCTAGGACTAAGGCCTCCCTATCCTCATGGTGTGCGTGGACTCAGTCTCGCACAGTTTTGATGTTTATGCTGCCCAAAAACACACACCATTTTACTGAGAATGTATGAACTGTGCAGCACATCCATTCTTATTTTGCACACCATGTCACCTCAGTTTGGATCCAGCTATATGCAAATCAGTCTCAACCCTGCTACAGTCAGAACGGTCTAGCCTGAACTGCCAAGCCAGGTCCTCCCTGAATGGAAACATAAGCAACTCAGGACCGGTTGTGCACTATTTATTGGCTCATCAGCTGGGAACAGCTTTGTTCCACTGACACAGTGTGCACGGGACCCATGGCTGGGCATACTCATCGCACTTAGGTTGACATATTAAAGTAAATAAAAAGTGATGGGTGTAATGCTTGAATTATTCTCAGCCATTGGTAATTACTGTAACCACATCCCAAACCATAGTTAATTTGCAGACCATGTCACCTGAGTTTGGCCCCAGCTATATACAAATCAGCCTCAACCCTGCGACAATCAGAACAGTCCAGCCCGAACCTCCAAGTCAGGTCCTCCCAGTATCAGAAAACAAGCAACTCAGGACTGGTTTCGACCTAGTTATGGTCTGTATCAGCCAGGTACAGCTTGGCTCTACTGACACAATGTGCAGAGGACCCACATTTGGGTACACCCGTCCAACTTAGTGCAACACACTAAAGTATATCAAAAAGTGATGGATGGAATGCTTGAAATAATCTCAGCTACTGGTAATTACTTGGGGTTGCATCGCAACCCATCATTATTTTGCCCACCATGTCACCACAGTTTGGACCTAGCTATATACAAATCAATCTTGAACCTGCTCCAGGCCGAACAGTCCAGCCTGAACTGCCAAACCAGGTTCTCCCTGAACCAGAACGCAAACAACCCAGGACCAGTTTTGCCTTAGTTGTGGGCTCATCAGTTGGGAACAACTTGGTTCCAGTGACAGTGTGCACGGGACCCACGCCTTGGCATACCTGTCCCACTTAGCGCGAAGAACTAAAGCATACAAAAAATTTATGGATGAAATGCATGAATTAACTTAGCCCCTGATAATTAATGGCCATATCCCAATATATTGTTAGTTTTCATACAATGTCATCTTTATTTTGGACCAGCTATACACAAATCAGTCTCGACCCTGCTTCAATTGGAACAGTCCAGCCCTAACTGCCAAGCCAGGTTCTCACTGAATGGGGACACAAACAACCCCCCTAACGGTTTCACCCTAGTTATGGGCTCATCAGTCAGACACAGCTTTTTTCCAGTGGCACAGTATTCGTGGGACCCACATCGGAACATATCATTCCCACTTATGGTGAAACGCTAAAGTATACAAAAAGAGTGCTGTTTACTGTCAAGATCTGTCTGACTACACACAATCTGTTGAGAGTGAATAATGTAAATGTCATCACAAAAAGAACAACCTGAAGGTTACCAAACGCTTTTTAAAAAGATGTATTTTGGTTTTGCAGAAATCCAACATGGCAGGCGCTGACACAACCGGAGAGTGGAGTCAGCGGTCTAGACCTTTGAAGCGGGCGCCAAACCAGGTGCTTAATGCGCCGGTTTAGAAAATGAACTGCGCACTTCAACAGTTGCGTGACAAGGATAGTTATGCTTTTCAGTTGTTCTTGATATTTTGTATTTCGATAGATTTTTTTGGCAACAGTAACACCCCTTTTGAGTCTTGTCTTCAGGTGAATTAGCAAGCGTCTTCCGTATCCTGGATAATTTCAACACGCATGCGCAACGTGGGACGAGCAATTCTCCTCATTATTAATAGGACGGGTGTGCCGAGAAACATTAGTCATGTCAAGCTTCTGTATGTATTTAGTTCCTGGTGTTGCGGTGGTAAGAGGTGTCTATGACACCAGTTTGTGCTACCCAACCATTTTTTCCTTGGTTAAATATACCACAAGCAATGGTGGTTTATAGTTGTTTTGGTACTTCGATAGAGACTAAACTAAAAGACGCAGCACAAACTCAACTACAAGCAATTCCGTTGAATGCTATTAATAAGAGGTTTATTTCATTAGAGGTAAATTGAGAAACTATCTAAAAAAATACATAGATGAGTTCCTTGAGTTTTTGAGGTCCTGTTTATAGTGTTGTACGTTTTCCCTGTAGTTGCAGAAACCTTAATACAATACAACCAAAATAGAGAGAAGCAATAACCTGTTGAAAATGAGGGTCCATCTTCGACTCCTGTGGTTCTGGTCTTGTCCTTGACATTTACCCTAAAGGTGACATATGTATTAAAAAGGAAGGTTCAGGCCTGGCAAAAGGTTTTTTGCCAGGTCGAAATGACAGTTTAAACCTGCACATATGGGTTGCAATGGCAGAAGCACACCTAAGAAAAATGTTAAACCTAAATACCAATATAGACTTCCTCCTGTGATTTACCACACCCCTTCAGAAAAGGAGAAAGCCGGCCTCCAATTTTTATAAGAGCATTTTTTTTAACAGACTTAGGTTACATTTTTGTGCTTGTAGCAAGAAGGCACAAATTCATGGTATGTGAGACAAATCTGATTACTGCAACTGCTACTGCTACAATAGCTCAAGACTGGTTGAGGGTTCAGGGGGAAATGGTTGGAAACCTATCAATCCTCCCCTGGGCTTGATTATACCTACCAACACTATTTAACCACTTACCGACCTTCTGGAATTTGATGTCCCGAGACAGCGAGGCATTGATCCCTCTAACTGAACAGATTAAAACATCATTACAATGTTGCTTGATGTCGGTCATTCTAGACATGGATAGTTGTATTCTCTACTATCATCAGTAATGTGACAACGAATGCCAGTGGAATGGGTTATGGAGCATCTTTCGGATGAAAGTCAGGGATTATTGGCCTTCCATCAAGCTGACAAATTCTTGGAAGTAGAAAAAATGGAAGGTTATCCATTTAGCATTACTCAGTTTCTCAACATTTCGGAACCATCAGGCAGTATGAGTTTAGGCAAAGAATAAGGTTTTCATGTTTCTCTTGATTTTCAAGGAGAAACTGGATCTATGTCTTTGTCTACTCTAGCCCAAAACATCTCTGAATGGATAGAGGAAAATCTCCTTTCTCTCACTGCAGTCAATATACCGGGGAGGGAAAATGAACCTATGATCCACTTGAGCTGGATGTTTCTTTCCTCAGTATATCTGGATCTCTATCCCTCAGTTTTTCCTTAGATTGTTCAGAACTCGAGGCCTTTGATTCCGAAGGTGTTACAAAATACAGGCGGGCAAAGCAGAAGTGCTTCTGGTGGTACCATGTTGACTACGTCAGACTTAAGTACCATCTGCTCTTTCAATCGCCAAATCAATCTCATTGATATTTTCTGTTTCCCCATCTCCTATCCGAACTCCTGTCCTTCCTATTGCCTTTCTTAGCCTCCATATGGTGGTTTTAGCTTGAGAGGTTGGCTCTGAAAGCTTAAGGTTGTTCAGCAGGAGTAACTTGGAGATTGAACGATTCAAGAGAGCCCTTGGCCCCTAAGGTATATTTTTTTTATCAAATTTATTGGCCTTTCTATTACATAAGATTGTTACATATCTACAGTTCAGGTTTCATTGTTGACCAGAATCTTCTCCTGGTTGTTACTTTGTTTATTACATTTGTGATCTGCTTGAAAAGTCGAATATAATTAAAAACTGTAAAAATAACTGCCCTCCCTCCTTTACTCCCTGTGAGTCACTCGGAAAGCGGATCATGTGTGGGGCACTGGACCAGTGCTTGCAGTATTCAGTCAGGGTGTATATGTAAGGTAGTGCAATGTAAACTCAATGAGTTCATTTTTAGGGTCCCTTCTAGGTGGGAGTTATTTGAACATGCCGGTTATTGTTAGAATATATGAGTTGAGGGCCCTCTTTATATATCTTCCCTCTCTCCATCTGGGTTCTCTAGTTCTGGGTGCATCAGGTTGTGTACAAGGGCTACCTCAATCTTTTGCAACCCCCTCTTAGCTTCCCGCATCAGTATTCTCCCCTCACGGACGACCCACTTCAGGAGTTCCTTCTTCCAGATTTTTAGTCTGAGGCCTCCCCTTGCTTTCCAGTTTCTGGCAATTTTGCGTTTTGCTAATACAAATGCCAGGTCTTGGAACCTACTAGTGACTTTTGTTTTCGTTGTGTGGGGGAACCATCCCAGCAGGCAGTGGGCGGGAGAAAAGGGGAGCTCCATATGAACAACCTCAGCTGTTGTTTGTAATACCCCTTCCCGAAACTCGTGCAAGTGGGGGCAGTCCCAGAACATATGCAGAATGTGAGCTTGTATTTCCCTGCAGTGTGAACAAGCTGCCTCTCCTATCTGGAAAGATCTGCTTAGGCATTCGGGGGTCAAGTAGGCCCTATGCAGGACATCGTAATTTATCAGTTTGAAGAGTGCATTTCTGGATAATTTTGGTGTCCTTGTTGGCATATTATACCAGTCCTTCGCTTTGATTGGTGTGCCCAAGTCCCTTTCCCATCGGAGTTGCAGCATCTCTAGTGGGGGCGGTCCATCTTCATGAAGCGCTCTGTGCAAGCAGGACACCGTTTAATGGTGTCCGCCGACAGGGCCATATAATAGCAGCTCTTATAAAACTAGTTGTACCTCGGCACTCAAATATTTTATATCAAAAGCACATGCTATTTGGGGGGGGATTCCCAGTCCTGACCCGTTTAAGGTGTCCTGACTTATGATTTCTGATATGAACAATACTTGTATCTTTGTACAGAAAGAGAACATCAGAACATTACATTCGTTTTGTGATTTAATGTCTTATTAGGTCAAATTGATCTCAATACAATTCTTATTGACAAAACATAATGCAGTATATTAACTTTGATGGAAAACAGTATTATTGCATGTTTTTTCTAAATTCTTCACTTTGATCCTGAAGAACTGAAGCAGGCAACTTACACGTGTTTCGTTAATAAACGTAACTTCATCAAGGCTTATTCGTCTTGTCACTAAGGAACATCAATGTGTTAACGTGAAGATTTCCAAAATGAGTGAGTTCTCAGACCTTGTATGATAAAACTGTTGCTTCCTGGCCAGATAAGCGCAACCTGTCATACCCCCAATTTGAATAAGTGCAGTTCTCTTTAGATATTCACTTGTCTAATCAATATTTTTTTCCAATTTAGATTTGAATCTTCAAAACAAAATTGGAAAAAAATATCGAGTATTGTTACCTTGAGGGGCACCGATACCATAAGAATATGAATCTTTTTGTGGCATTGGAGGTGCAATTGTCAAAACCACCACTACCTTTGCTCTATAATAGCAGCTCTGTTGTGTCATGAGCTCTGTGGTTGCTGACTGCCAATGCCTGCGGATTGCAGCAGTGAGTGTTCTGTGTAATAGAAAATGTCCCTGGGGTAGACCGAACTCTCCTCAAAACTCCTTGAATTATAATATCCCTATATAGGTCACCCATTTTTGTCACCCCGGCTTCTATCAAAGCCTCCAGGCCTCGCCAGTTACTCCCATGTGGAAGTGCTCTCAACATATCCAGGGGGATGTCTGGTGAATATGGAACCCGAACTCCCATTTTCTGCAGCCCTAGGCGCAAGCATTGTGTCTGTACTTTAAGTTCTTGGGGGTTCTACCCTGCTGGTCTGTCCAACCTGAGAAATACCTGCAGCAGATCATGTAATGGTGATTTGGCTTGCCCAGGTGCTTCCATCTGTCGTTGCTCTATCAATATTTTTTGTACTAGCCATTGCAGCTGGGCTGCTATATAGTAAGTCTCAAATTACGGTGCCGCTAACCCCACACCGCTGCAGGCCATTGCAGTGTTGTGAGGGCTACCCTGCATCGCTCTGAGCACCAAATAAAGGTCAGAATCTGGGTGTCCAAGTATCTAAAGAAAGCCGACTGGATCCATAGTGGGAGCGCTTTAAAATAGTACAGCAGGCGGGGGAGTGCCACCATTTTAAGGAGCACAATCCTGCAAGCCACCGAGAGTGGGAGGGTCTGCAAGAAGTCCATAGATACCCAGAGTCCTCACAAAGTTCTCCCTATATTGCCCTCACATAGTTCTGGCCAGGTATGGCACACAGTTAGGTTTGTATTGCAGTCATGCCAAGTCTCTCGGGGGCGCCCCGTCCTCATCACCGGGAAAAGTCTAGATTTCTGCCAGCTTTTCTTGAGGCCTGATATAGAGCTGACCTCTCCAGCAGAGTGCAGGCCCCCTTCAACACCCCGTCTCCTCCACTCATAAACAGTAGTAGATCATCAGCGTAAAGCGATATGTGATTATAAACCTGTCCCACTCGTAATCCCTCGAATGCGTGCTCTGTTCTGGCTGCAATTGCAAGAGGCTCCATAGCAAGGGAAAACAGCAGGGGCAAGAGCAAGCCCCCCTGTCTGGTGCTGTGCTCCACCCGCAAGCTCCATGATGTAGTTCTCCCTGTGCGGACCCTGGCCGTGGGTCTGGTATATAGAAGTCTGGTCCAGTTGATAAACCTTTCCCCAAAGCCCATATTTGTCATTACTTCGTACAAGTAGGGCCAATCTAGGCTGTCAAAAGCCTTCTCTACATCCACCGCAAAAATTGCTGCGTTTTGCTAGTCCCTCTCGTTTGCTTCTAGTATGGTTAGCAATCGTCTAATGTTCCCTGCTGTATTGCACGATGGGATCAACCCTGCTATGTCCTTGTGTACTAGTGTGGTCATGTGGTGTAAAAGACGTGGCTAATATCCGGCTTAGGATTTTATAATCAATGTTGGGCATTGATAACAGACGATAGGCCGATTGTCATGAGACGCTTTATTTGGCTTGAAGATAAGGATTATGACAGCCTCTGTTGTAGTGTCTGGGAGGGCGCATGTCTCGTTAGGCACTTCGTAGTGCATCAGGAGATGAGGGATTAATTCAGCCGAATATGTGGAGTAGAATTCTACTGGGAACCAGTCAGTGCCCAGGGTTTTATTATGTGCCATGTGTTTTATGGTGACGGCTATTCCATGGGTACTTATGTTCTCCCCCAAGGCATCTGCCTCCTCCTCTGTGATCCGTGGGATCTTAAGGTCAGCCAGACATATCCTTGTTTGCTGTAGGATGCGCTCAGCTGAACTAGTGCATAAGGCAGAGTAGTAATCTATAAATGCATCATTAAACTATGTTGGTGTATAGACCCTGGTTCCCTCCTCAGTCTCTAATTATGTGATAAGTGAGCCCTGCAAGCAAGGAGCCTGATTTGTCCCATTTGGCGTGTGTCCTGTCCATATAGTTCATATATTCCAAACTTTGCAGTCTCTCTACCTGTGTCACTACCTCTTTAGCTGCCAGGAATTCAGGCTGTAGCTCCTGGTTACCCTTTCATCTAGTTTCAGTGTCTTTAAAACTGTCTTCTCCCTTTTTTATATCTGTCAGTAGAGTCTGTCTAATCCTCTTGGATGCGACAATGCAGTATCCTTGCGCTTCTGTCTTGAAGGCATCCCATTCTATTTGGGGAGTCAACACCGTTCCAGTATTTCCAACAAAATACTGGGTGATTTTGGTCCTTAGCGTTTCACGGAACACCTGGTCTTCTAGTAGTTCGGGTTTAACCTTCTGGGAAGGTATGGAAAGTCAGGGATATGCCCATTGCTGATGTAATACCCATGGTTAATGGACTGATATAGTACGGGGCAGATATTCAGTTGTGCTACTCAGAATGTGTACATCAGGGATGATAAGAAACGGATCTAGATGGACATGAACTTCATGAAGGACCGAGAAAAAGAAATAGTCCTGGCCTTGTGGATTCTGACGTCTCCAGGAGTCTATCATGCCCCATTGCTGCTGCCACTTTGTTATCATTTTAGCCATGCGGGTCGATAGAGAATCTCACAGAGGTGGGTGTGAATGATCTAGCAGAGTATCAGATACGCTTTACGGTTATAATCGCCACCAATGAGTGTCATTGTCATCAGCCATGGCAAGACGTCATGATAGGGTCGTAAAGAATATGCTCTGATCAGCGTTAGGAGCATATATACTCTAAACGACCTCTTATTGATACATATCTACCCTTAGTATCAATTATAGTGTCTGTAAGCTGGAATGGGACCCCTGCCCGTATCCCTATAAGGGCCCCACTGGCATATGCCAAGTATGTGGTGAAATATGCCTGGCCCCACCATCGCCTTCTCAGTGCTTGACCCAATTTGGCAGTGAGATGCGTTTCTTGTAAGAGTGCAACATGTGCCCCTCTTCTATGCGGTAAGAAAAAACGTATATCTTTTCGCCATAGTATGCATGCCCCTAACATTCCACCTCAGACACTTATAAACCGGGTTGTTGGTCATGTGTATTCTCTGTGTGGGGGATAAGACTCTCCTATTCTCATCCAGTGTTCCCGTTCGCTTCCTCTAGTGGGACCCAGATTAGAGTGTGTAAATTGTTTACGTGACTCACCTATTTCCAATTTCAAAGGCAACAGCCAACAGTCCCAACTCCCCCTCCCTGGGACAAGCAGCGACAGGCTACTTGTCCAAACAATGTTAGTGTTTGTTAACAATTATGGAGGAACTTCCACAGTACTATGGAGGGTGGGGGGTGTCTCATGCAACCCTCAGGCAGCCGGGCCCCCATCCGCCACATTTAATCATAGGTATACTACACTGCGCAGGGCCGGTGCTCAGGGCTTTGCTGGAGTTTTGTAGTTTAGCGGGGCACTGGCATGAGAAGGTACAGTTCGACTATGTTCTCCGGGGAGCATCAATTGTTCTACAGGATATCTTCGGCCGTGCCAGGTGTGACCGTGGGCATCTCTAAACTTGTGTTCTCAGATGCGGTAAAATCCGGGTCTGACTCAGAGTTCAGTGGGAGGGACACCTGTTCTGGTCTGTCCTGGTCAGCCTGCCCTCCACTTAGTTGGACTACAGCTTCCATCACTCTTCAGTGTCCCTGTCTGGCCTTAGCTTGGGAAGGCACGGCCATAATCCACAGTACTCGTGCGTTTCTGGGGTTCTTGCATAGTAGTTTCCATTTCCCATTCTCCGCATCCTACTTTGGCCTATCCTTAGTTTCTAGCCAGTCCACTGCTTCTTGTGAAGACTGAAAAAAGTTTGTTCCATCTGGGATTATCACTCTCAATTTTGCTGGAAAGAGAATATAATATTGATGTTGCATCTGTTGAATTTTCTTTTTGACTTCCTGATAAGATGCTGTTTGTCACTGGACCACTCTAGAGAAGTCTGGGAAGATGCGCACAGTTGCATTGTTGATCGGCAGCTCTCCTTTCTTGGGTGCTTGGGCTAATATGTGGTCACCATCTTAATAGTGCAGAAGCCAAGCTATCATTCATTGTGGGTTGCATCTGGCAGGGGTGGTCGGGTTGAGACACGATGTGCTCTGTCCAGAGCAAAGAACGTGGATTGTCCCTCAGGGGCATGTTGGTTCTCAGCCAGTGTTTCATATATTGTGCTGCATTTCGCCCTCCACCTTCTTCGGCATACTTATGAAGTGGATATTGTTTTGGCTTGAGTGGTTTTCCGCATATTCTGCTCTATTTTCCGGCAGCCACACTTTAGACTCCATGATTTGAAGGTGTTTTTGTATCTCAGTCATGTTTGGGGAGAGATCAGTCAGTGCATGCTCATTAATGGGTACCTTCTCCACCAGCTTCCTGTGATCATCTCTGAGCAGTTTAAGGTCTGCCCCAATGGTGTCAATTTTGAATTCTAAGGCCTCTCTGGTGGCAGTGATGGCTTGCAAATTGTCCTGAAGAGCAGGAGTTTTGCTGCTGGTGGCTCAGCCACTGTCTCAGTGTCCGGCGCGCTTGCCTCGTCTTGATCGGGTCCTTCTGTCTTTGGAATCTAGCTCTGGGTGAGCGTGGGCTTGTATCTAGCACTGGGGGCTGCCGGTATGTGTTGGTAGTTCTCCTGTGAGCAATTCAGGGATCTTGGGTGCTCCATAATCAAGGCTCTCCTGCCCCATCCATGCCAGCTTTTCAACCTCTCTGTTAGGGTAGGGCAGCAGATTTCTCTTGGTGCTCTCTTCAATGCTCTTCTGCCCTTCTCCTTGTCTGAGGCCTAAGCGTCCGCTCCTGCGGTGCAGGAGTCACACTGCAATCAAGCGGCAGTCACAGTCGGCCCTTCTGCTCGGCCGCCGCCTTGTTCTGGTCTTGCAGCCCTCAAAGAGAAGAGTACCCTGGGGTCCTCAGCTTTCTATACTGTGGGACAATGAGGTACCATTGGGAGGTACAGGAACTACATGCACGAACCCGTTGGTCCCTTCATCAAGTTGGGGGTCTTTTATCAGGTGGCCTCAGTTCTTATTTCCCCCCGCCTGTGGAGTGTTGGGAGAGCAGGTGGTCACCTGGGTGATATGTGGCCTAATGAAGCCTTTACTGTTCTCCCAGATGGGCCCTACCCCTCAGGCTTACCCGTGGTATTGCAGGTCTTTGTTCTCTGCCCCACCCAGCTTGGGCCATACTCGTCTCGATCTCCCTGCTGGGGCTCCCCGGACCTACTTTCTTGGAGGTCTTGTTCTGCTCGAGGCTCAGCGTTTAGTGTCATCTTCTGGAATACACTGCATCCTCCCACTCTGCTCCAATCTCCAGTGGTGGCGGGGTTGGCACGCAGCTCATGTTCAGCTTCAGGGGCTCTGCATCGCAGACAAGCCGTTGCTCGGCTCCTGGGGGCACAGCTCAGCCCAGTCAGGTCAGCCCCTGCCCACTGCCCTTACTTGTGCATGGGATCCGCCCTCCTCAGCCGCAGTGTCCCTCTTCCTCACCTTCCATGGGTCCAGGACCGGGGCAGACCCACCAGGCTGGGTGTCTCAGCTTAATCACAGGTCTTGTCATCAGTAGCAGGCCATCATAGGGCGAGGGCTCTGTTTCGCTCCGGGCAACTACTCTGAGTCGCGATCTCAACCGAGCCTCAGCTGCTCTCTGTCATCTCTGCCATCTTGATTCCAAAGGCCGTCAGCTGAGTCAGGTTTCAACCATAATTCAGGGTTGCCTGGCTATGGCAGCTCTATGAAAAAGAGTGCACCTCTCCGTAGCAGCATTCATCTAAATATCAGGACCCTCACAGGTATGTAAGGGACAGGATGGTGCCTGATCCAACTCGGCCATAAGCGCGAGGAGCCCCAGATCGAGCTTGGCCAAATCCACACAGATTTATGATATCATCTTCATTTAGGAAGCAGCTTGTCTTTGGGCTTTAGTACACACATTTTGAATGCAGCCACACAGAGTATGCAAAACAATAATAACTGTGAATACATCACTGGACTATACAGAATGTATGTCTATAGAGTCTTAGGGCCATATTTAGATCTCAGCAGATGGAATACTCCGTCACAAACGTGACAGATATCCTATCTGCTGTATTATGATCTCCATAGGATATAATGGGATTGCAATACTGCGGATTGAATCTCCATTACAATTGTGCTACCGTATTCTCCTTTGCGAACATCTAAATTAGGCCCCTTATTTTGGCTGGTAAACCCATTTGCTTTATGTTTGGCTTGGGTATTAACACATATAGGTAAGAACTGGGATGAGATAGATGTGTGAGGCGATAGTGACTACATTACTTACCAGTAATATTCATTAAACTGAGTCTTGGTCTAACTCATCACAGTGCTGGTTACCATCCTCCTCTCTCGTTAAAATTCAAATTGGGTGTGCTGGTAGTTTTTAAGTCTTATTGCTTGGATAGGTAAACATAGTCTGTATGGGGAAAACAATTACTCTTATAGGGAAGAACAGTGACGAGGAAGACCAGAATTGGAGTTAGAAAGAGTACTGAAGTACCTGGATCATTCCTGCATATCTGGTAGTTGGGTTGATGTGCAATGATAACTAGAAGATCCAGATGTCAGGAACCAGACTGATGGAAAGGTTTTGTGTTAGTCGTGCAATCACAACAAATGTGATCAGATATTTGTATATCTTAATTGACCTTCTGTTCCTTAAGGAAATCCTCAAAAATGAATAATTACACAAATCTTTCAAACACAAACTAATCTTCCAAAGTGTAGGGCCACAATACCAAGAGAGATAATGTAAAAGTGAAAATTATCTATGTCTCTTTAGTCTTTATTCAACTTAATAATTGAGACAAGAATATTTTTAAAAATTATACAACTTTCTAAAAAATTTATAAATTATTCAAAAAATAAAAAGTTCCCAATAACTGTTTAAAACTTACCACATAACATATTTCTGTCTCATAAACTTCACATAAATAAGCTGCTACTTTCAGCTTATGAGTATATACATTTCTTTATTCAAAGGGGATTGGGCAAGATGCCTCATATGTCATTTAAAAGGGAGAGCAAAGGAGCCTTAGTGCTTGTATACTAAACTCTTCACTTTATTTATTCAAATGCTTAACGGAAGTGCGGGTGTCATTTAAATCTCCAATTAATTACTGCGTTTAATATCATGTAATTAATTTTGCATTGCCTATTTTTTTCAATTAAGGTAAGCGCGTTAGGGCGGGTGGTGAGGAGGTCAAGAGACAATGGAATAGGATTTATTTATTTTCCCGGTTTTCTGTCGTCTGTCCACCTCTATTCTTACCTGCACCGACCACCGCTGCATCTGTAATGGTAACTGTCAGAATTTGTGATTACTGATATGGGAGGATTAGATCCCTAGCAACTTGATAAAGACCATCTGGATAGGTTAAAATACAGTTCCGAGGGAAACTGAGCTGGACCCCTGCTAGCTATGGCACACGCAAAAAAATATCCCCAAAGAAGTTTATGTTGAGTTCAAGCAATACCAACAACTTCAAAGTAAAGAACACACCATGATAAAATCCCCACACCAATTTAGAGAAATGTAGGCATATCAATATGCAAAAGAGCACTAGGTTCATCAAAGCTGGATAACGTGAACCACAGATTATATAACGTTTTAAGGCAAAAAGTAAAAACACGAAAGCACCATTAAGTTCACAGTTTCCTGGGAGGCAGGCAGAATTTCAGGCTTACTGCAATGAGGCAGAGGTCCCATACACAAAGCTGATTTTCCTGGTTAAAGATTTTTCCCTAGTCTCTGAATGGAAGTAAAATTCTTCCAGCAGGGCAAGGTTCAAGGCTGTTGGTAGTGAGGGCCACTCGAAGTAATATACATCATAGGTGAGCTCCAACTGAAGCCACTGGTTTTGGCATCAGAAAATTCAAAACCGGTCAATCCTTTATTTCGTTGCCATCCAGAGTGCTTGGCTTGTCGGATAGATTTGCTGTCTTGCGCTGATACAAAGTTTTAACTTCTGACTAATCACTTTTTGGCAAGTCAAAATCCTATATCAGTGGAATTCTGGACCCCGTTTTCAATGCAGCATCAAACTCCAAGTAGGTCAAACTTGGATTTCTTGCCTGCCTAGAGTGTGATCTTCCTGTGCAGCCTCAGGACTTTGTTCCGATATTCCAGTGGTTGAAAATATGACTAAATCCCACTTTTCCCCAGCTGCTAGGAATGCTTCACTGCTCTTGAGTTCATTGAGGCAGCCTTCTAGACACCAGGTCTATCCCTTGTATCTGTTGGCATTAAGAGTCAGGAGCCCTTGAATTCTTCCAGCAGGAGTCATGATTTTTAAGCATTCTTGAGTTCTTGTTTGAGTCCTCTTCTTCCAGCAGGAGTCACAAGTCATAGGTTTTGCTCCAGCAGGGCTTTTTTCTTAAGATCAACTTGCCCTCATTCAGGAATACTATGAGGAGGCGGTGGTTTAGATGTTTGAATTATCCTGAGCACTATCTGGGATTGGAGAAATTCTGCTATTCAATCCTATTTTCTCACAGACCTCTCACCTGTCATGTAGTTCCTATAGAAAATATACAGGCACTGCGCGTTTAGACTACATATACTGTAGGATTGGTGTCAGATACACTCTGATCACGCCCACCGGGTATGTTGGCCTTCTTGTACCAACTAGCTCACAGTGCCATTAGAATCTCCTCTTACCAAGGAGAAAATATTCTTGGCAACCATTGAACATGACAACCCTGATCCCTCAGGACCATGGAAACAATTAACTACCTTTCGCTCAGTCACTATTGCTTACTTAGTCTGTCTCAGAGAGATACACCGAATAAAACAAGCTGGGTGTTTTCAATAATCATTTATTGAACAGTTGTTATTCTGGTGTAGAATAGATGTGCTGCAACAACGTCAGACAGTATAAGATATAAATGATTAGCAGTACTATAAAGGTAAAAGGATGGTACAGTTCTACCATCTTAGTAAAATCATGAATACATTCATGTATATAAAACACATGTGAAAAGATTGCCTACTCCTACAATGCCTCCCTAACTAGATTAACCTAAGTGCACCCAGCATGGGTATAGGTGTTAAGGCAAGAATACCTCTAGGATTCAGTCAACCTGAAGTGTGATTATGGGACCCCGTCCTGGTCTCAAGCTGGACACCCCGCAAGGGATGTTAGACCACTGGGAGCTACAGCGTCTCCTTGCAAGAACCTCAGACCCTCTGGTCGGTTTGTCGGCCGGGAAGTCTCGGTCTGCTCTAGCTATTTTAGCAAGATGTGATGTACCCATAGGTCTCCCCTGGGGTCCTGCCTTGCTGTGTACTGTGTCGGCCTAAGGATGACGTTGGGCATGAACTTTATACATAGATTTTATACAGATGGCAGTCCTCTGTGCTTCCAAGAATCCTCATGCATAATGTATGAGATTTCGAACTGGGGAAAACACGCGTTCTGAATGTAGTGTAATATCTAGATGAAAGATCAGTCCCTGTAAACCATGACAAGTTTAATGTAGGGAGAGAATATAGGTGAATGGTAACAAGTTTACCGAGGCCTATATTATAGTACCTATATGGAATAGAACACCCACTCCTTTTCCGAATGGACGACATAGTTTCAATTCTACACATGCTACTAGGTGTTCCTGCACAAATATACAAACATTAGTTTCTTGCTAACAAAACCTAAAAAAGAATTGTTAAAAAGTGAAAGTATTAGAAATTGACAGATAGGCTCCTGTTCTAACATGTCCGTAGGTATAGTCGGACTACTAAAAGCATTTTGAAAGCCATACATGGGTGAAATAAATGTCAATTTTGATATAGAGTCTTAATTTTTCTGGTTTGTTTTTCAAAAGCTGAATTTCTTCCCAACACATTATGGGCCAAATGAGTCAAATGTTTATGGGTCCTGGCTGGTAGATGCAACATTTCCGTTGCTTGCTTCTGCAGTTGGCGGTCCCTGAAACCTCGCAGGCTATGTCTATTGAGCACAGATGATTTTCCGCACTGTCCACAGCTGGTTCTGGGGCAGCCTGTGCAGCCTGTGTGCAATCCAAGGCCTGGGTGTTAGAGGAGGAGCCAGTGTCTGTACCAACTGGCGCTGATGTTACCTGTGGTGGCTCTAAGAATGCCCAAATCAGCATGGGAATACGCTGGGGACACTGCAAAACAAGGGCCGTTATTGGGTCCAGTAAAGCACCAATGTCCGGTCGCACACATGATGAAAGTGTCAGACAGAGATCCAACATGCATTCTTCTTTGCAAAACAGGCATTGGAGGACAGGTAAGATGCAGTCCATCCAGACTGGTCTAAATGACAAAAATCAAGAATCGTTTAGTTCCCTTAGCAAGGTGTACCTAGAAGTTGTACCCTGTGATCACTGTATTTTCTCTCCAGGAGTACTGTTTCCACCTCCTTGGTGACTGGGACGTCCATTGCATAGCAGAAACACAACAATCAGGATACCTACTATTAGAAACAGGATCAGCAGCAGTCCTCCAAAATGCTTCCAAACACGGAGTGTATAAAGTTTGGTATAACTCCGAGGACCGTCTCAAGGGTGCTTAACATTCCAGGACCTATGTTCTTAAATAGGTGGACAATGCCTGCCGTATCATACATGTTAAAGATACAATTTACCATTTCTGCGAAATGGAAAGGGCAGTTTGTACTTATAAATGCCTGTATCTCTACTGAAGACCTTGCTACTTGGAGATCAAAAGTCTCTCAAGCAGAGGTTAAGGGCACAGATTTCTGTGTAAGCATGGCTTTCATTCTGTACAAAGCATTAAACCATATTAGTGAAATATTTAATGAAGGCCATAGCGGTGCTTCTCTGACTATATGTGTAGGAGGAAACAATACTTGCATACAAAATGTAACACTGGAACTCAGTTACCAGATATGCGATGCCAGGAAGCATCCCACAGCAGCCTTGATCATTCAGCATCTAGTAACAGCCATTCAAAAGTAGTCTGAATACTGGAGTGATCACGGCAGCTGGGGCACCCTCTAAGTGACAGGACAAGTTTGCTACTGAACCATTACAGGCCCCATGAAGCATTATATCCTGGCATATAGGAGACCACTTAAGCTATTCTTGCAGTTAGTACAGCTTAGAAACACTTCTTTTTACCCACACCGGCATCAAAATGTGTACAGAAATTTCCAAGATTCCTTGATGAATCTGCCTGCCTGGATTTGTTATAGGCAATATTGGGATTGAAAGGTTGTGACTGGGAGAGTTATATGGCCATGGATTAACTACTCTGTGGATGGTGATACTGCCACTGAGAATGCTAATCTGTCCAGTTTTTCAATGCACAGAATTGTATACTTTGATCCCCTCTATACCATTTCTATCTATTTTTCTGTGAGATTGTACAAGGAAAACAGAGACATGCTGTTTATGAAACCCCATGGCACATAGCCTGCGCTCAAAGATTGCAGCGTCCAGCTTAACGACATAATAGAACGCAATTGTGATTTCCTGTGTTGTAGTATGGACAAATCTTGTTCTAGTATATCTATAGCCGATGATAGAATGTTGCTCAGTGAATATATCTTGGATGTTAATGTTGTTATCCCATTGTCGACCACTGCTAGAGCTTACTCTAGTTTAATACAATCTAATTTTCGTAATCTTTCCGCGGCCTCTAGGGAAATATTCCAAATCTCATTTTAGACCGCATAATAGAAACGTTTGTGACCTGGTTTCCTAGGACCTAATAAAAAATCCCGTTGTTGCACATCCCCTGTAAGTAAGGATAAGTGCTGTTTCACCTGTGTGAGTGTTGAGGTTTGTAGCCAATCGAGGCATAGCTTCCCAACACTCTATGATGTCACTACCCCTGGGTGTTGTCTTTGTACGTAATGTGGATCTGGCCTATTAACACTAAATCTTTTAGTTTTACCTTAGAATCTTTCTTGACAGTTATTGGTGTCTACAGGCCAAACCAACCATTCCTCCCCATCGTGTCTCTTCTATTGCTTTGCAAAATGTCATCTACTGTAACCTCTTTTTGTGATGTAATGTTATCCTCAGTGTGATGGTGCAGGCACCCGAGGTGTATTCAAATCTTTATTCCTGGCTAACCGAAGACAAGTTGTTTGTTGCACTGTTTCATTCAAGAACATTATTTGTTGAGGAATAAGACATGCTCTAAATAGTGCCTCTGTTCCCTGGACCTGCCAGTCTCTGGTACCCCAGACAGATTTTAAGTCTATTGTGTCTTTTCATAGGTCGAACCCTTGTTCTGACACTTGAGCAATAAATGAAGCAGAATAGATCATATTTTTCTGTGCCGATGAAGGTGCAACCTTATTGTAATATGAGGCTGGGTCTGACGTGTTAAACCCTGAAAAATATAATACGTTTTGTACAAATGTCTTCGAACTGCTTATTGGCGGTGTCGGGCAGTGTTCCCATTGGTGAAATGTGTAAACATTCCTAGGGTTAGCAGATTTATGAAGACAGTGATGACCATAATGTTGATAGCAATACATTTTCTCAAAGTCTCATATGTCTTCTAACATTTCATTATTAGAAAAAGCAGCAGATTTCTCTAGAAAAAGCAGCAGATTTCTCTAAATCAGACAACATATTATTTACAGTTTCATAATCCCATTCATCGGAAAATGTACTGGAGAAATGATATCACTCAATAATATTTTTAATAAATGTGGTATTTTTAGAAGTTTAGTCGTTCCAAATATATCGTAATCAACCTTGTCCCATACTATTCCATCCTGTATAGGAACTGCTGTAATGTTCACTAATGACATGTCTCTTCTTTTATGATGTGATGATAGGTGCGGTTTCAGGTTCACATTCACTTTTTGTGATGCAGAGCTTTCTCGAAGATAATTTTCATTAACAAGCATACTAGAATCAATTACTAGGCATATCCGGAAGAGAAAGAAAAGTATTCATGTAGATAACCAGAGTTTCACCCAAGGTGATACCAGGTAAGTTCTTTAAAGAAAGGTCTTTAAATTGCTGTAGACAAGTTTTTGGGCTGGAGTTGTTTCAGGGTCGTTTGGATCTAACAAAAAGGTGTTAAAGTCAATGAAATAGCCTGATGCAGTTCGATCAGTTTTTGGTAGCTCTGCAGGTTTTGTGGAAGCCATAGCTTGCTCTTGCTGGGCCATTTTGACGTAGATGTCTGTGTTTGGTCAAATTGAAATTTGTCTTTCAGTTGAGTTATCATTTTGAACTTCAGTATCAAGATGAACGAGTTCCATTGAATTGTTGCTTAGTCCTTCATTCCGTATAGGTGACCCTTCAAACGTGATGAGTCTTTGTTTGTTAGTTGTGAGAGGAGGGTGTCTGTTACTTCGGAGTCCACATGGCCTACTACTCCGTATCGTCCACATAGTGTGGTTTGATTAGGTTAATTGAGACAAATCTTTTCTCCTTTTTACCGGCAAGAGGTGGCAGAAGTACTGTTCTTGTTCCTTCAACTGCCAGGACAGGTACAGGCACTCTGTATGATGCCCCAAATTATTTTTTGTCTGCTATTTTTTCTCTGACCAGATTCCTGAGTTTAGGGATCCATACAGGTCTTGCTGTGATACTTTTTACTTCCCCAGTGGTGTTCTTCTTTATATTGACATTACTCTGCAGTGCCATGGTTTTGTTGAGGTCCTGTAAAACACCCAAAGGTTTATGGATGTCAAAATGTTTTTCATTCATCACTGTGCCTTCACAATCAAGATCCGGTACCCACATTCACCTCCCAAATAGGATCTCATAAGGAGTGACACCCCTAGAGAGCTTCTTGGCTGATTGTTTAATACCTTTTGGACTCCATACAGATATTTCACCCAATTTCCACCCGAGCCTAATACTCTAGCTGTTAAAGATTGCTTTAAGTCCCTGTTTTTCTCTCCACAACCAAATTTCCCTCGGGATGGTATGGAGAGGAGCACCACAATGCTACACACAGACTTCCCATAGCTTCCTTGTAAGCCCTAGAGCTAAACGCTGGGCCACGTCAGAATGAAGTGTGCCTATTGCGTATGTCGCTATAAAGACTCGCAAATATTTTATATCAGTTCAAGCATCAGCCGAGCACTGAGGCCACACCCATAGGAACCTAGAGCAGGAATCCACTGCAACCATGATATACTTGTAATCAGCATCAGATTGTAAGGTGCTGCAGTGGTCCAAATAAACACACGCAAGTGGTTTGAATTATATTAGTGATGGTGTCTGCACTGGACATCTTACGGTGGAACCTTTCTTCTGCTGACAGATGTCGTATTCCAAGACATAGTCTTTAGTGTGCCTTCTTAGCCCTGGCTACCAGTAGCATTGCTTCAATGGAGAAACAGTAGCAGAAACCTTCTATGTGTGTAGAACCTATACCCTCGTGTGCTGCTAGAATTAATCCTAACTTTTGATCAATATTTGGTATTGTAGTGTAGTTCCTATATTCCCAATATGCTCTTTGCATTGGAATAATATATCCTATAGATTTGACGTATTACTTATGTCAACAAGGTCTCTATTGAATATTCTAAACTTAATTGTGAGTGCCAGCTTGCTCAGAGGTCACTAGAAACTTTTTCGAATTCACAAGAACGGATTAGTTTCCGACAACCGCATAAACATGACAACCTTGTTTCCCCAAGAATAAACGCATCTTCAGAGTCGTGGAAACAATAGATACATATTTTACTCAGTCAATCGTGGATGCTTCGTTTCATCTGAGGTGCAGAGAAATAGAGGGACGGGCGTTTTCAATAAAAGGGTTTATTGAACAGTCTTCTTTCTCATGCAAGCAAAGTGAACTGCTACAATCGTAGTGCAGGCTGCAAAGTATAATGCGTACAGCGAGAATGGAATTAGAAAATACTGTAAAAGCATTGTATGGTTTCTAAAACATATATAAATACATACATAAATAACAAAGGCTAAAAGTACTCAACTGGTGCTTCTAAAATACGCCTACCCCGATGTACCTAACCTAAGTCTAGTACGAGGGAAGAAGTAAGTGTGGTGTAGCATAGGTTTAGCTTCCTTTGCCAAGAATCTATCCAAGATTTCTCTTAGGGTCTAATCAGCTCCATACCTTAGTTTAGAATGAAGGAGGTCTGGTATCTCTTGTTTCGGGACCTGATTTCCCAACACCCCGCAAGGGGAGCTTGGAAAAACTGGAGCTGGATTCTCAGTGAGAGAAAGGACAGCTTCTCGGTCAGTGCGTCAGCTGGAGGGTCGGCTTCCTACGGCACTTGCTGTAGCGAGCTGCGTCGGGCAAGTAGATAGTCAAACTGCTTCGAACCACCGTGTCTTGCTAGAGCAAGAGAAGGCATATTTATACCTTGAAGTTGCTTGGTTTGACTTAAAGTTGGGCATAATAACGTCAGTAAAGAACCCCAAGGGAATAGTAGTTCTTTGTAAACCCCATGAGTTCTTGGACAAATCCATATTCAAGCAAGGTGAGGTCCCTGACTGCTTAAGCCAATTTTCCAAGAAATCGTTGTGACAATTTGGTATGGGTGGAAGTAGCCATGTATGTATTTGGACTGCATGGGCTATGTCTAAATATGGGTATGATTTCTATGCCTATATTAGGGCGATGTGAATTGTACCTATATAAGGGCATGAAACGGGAAATTTCGCTCGGATCCCTAAAACGCCATCCAACAGTATTACTCTATCCCCCACTCCTGGAATTTGAGCAAATGGAACATTAATTGCATTTAACTTGTAGCAGTACCTGTGTGGGAATCTTTTTGGTACTGCTGTGTTATTGCATGTGGCAATAATTGCAACCATTATCTAACCGTCTATTCTCGTTTCTAAACGAGTGATTGCAGCTACGGAATCTGTGCGTACAGCTCCCTTCGCGGCTTCATCAGCCAATTAATTCCCTTCAACGTGAACGTTATCACGTTGATGACTCAATGTGTGTATCACGTGCGCACTTGGTAGTTCATTTTTCCACTCCACTACCTGTTCCGATAGCATTTTATGCTTAATTGTGGCACCTTTTGCATATTTAAACCCATTCTGCCCCCAGTAATTTAAATGTTCATGGTATGACTGTACACAGTAAAAGAAATTGCAATTAGTGTAGGGAATTCTCAATCTGTATTTACCAGTGCCAGTATTAGTGCTTTTAGTTCTGCCAGCTGCGCTCTGCAGACTCCAACAGACTGTGTTTTGTGCAATTCGGATGAAACTTTCCATCCCGCATCTGTCCTTTAATGGTAGCACATGCGACGCTATATTGCTGTTTAGTCCCTATCGCCGGTAGCGCAGAACCTTCAGTGTAATTAATGTATTCATACTGATCTAGAGGAACTATTTCATTTGGTAGAGGGTATTCTTGTTTGTATTGCAGCAATGCTTGTGTTTTTAAATTTTGGTCGTATCTGTATTCTACATTTGTTGCAGTGAGAGAATTAGCCCATTGTATCCATCTTGGATGTAAGGCTTTAGCGTTGGGAACGCTTGCCTGTGTTGCAGCCTCTAAAGTTGGAACCAGGGTAACGACTATTATACGTTTCCCTTGAGCCAGGGTTCTTTCTCTAACTGCAACAGTCTGCACCACTGTTAGGATTTTTTCTGTGGATGCGAAACACATCTCAGCATTTGTATACAAGTGAGATTTATATGGTATTGGTCCTGTGTCACCTTCATTATATGTTAGATAGGTGTACCCGGATTGACCCGCAACTATTTGGATCACCAGGTTGCATACGTTTACGCATGTCTGTATATGTTTTGAAGCTAATATGTCAGCTTGTATGGAACGAAGTGTATCTGTGTGTTCCTGTGTCCATTGTCTAACTGAAAAGTCAGGTTTTATTAAATCGTAGAAAGGTTTTACTCTTTCTGCATAATCCAAAATGTATGTTCTGCCAAAATTCAAGAATCCCATGATTATGGTAAGCTTTTTAACAATTTTGGAGGTTGGAGCAGAGCACACTTTTCTAAAGACTTAGCTGCCAGTCTTTCCCCTTCGCTTGAAAGCTCCTATTCTATGAAAAGGACGTTAAGATGGGCTATTTTTGATTTTTTAAAGTTGAATTTGTAAACCTCAGAGGCAAATCCCAAAAGTATGGTATTCACTCAGTTCAAGTCTTCCTCTAGGTCATCTTCCACTAGATAAATATTATCCACATAGGACAATACCTCTTCATCCAGATTTTGAAGTAATCTTGCTGAAAACAACCCCGGGCTGTACTTGCACCCTTTGGGGGAGTCGACAAAATTGCTGCTGAGACCCTAGCACTGAGAATGCTGTCAAATATCTGCTCTCAGGCACTAGATTTTGGCGAAAGAATCCATTTGATATATCTATTTTGTAGCTTTTCTGCACAATGGTATTCATCAATGCGTCACTGTGTGCATTTTGAACTGCAAATGTCTCAGTGCAAGGGTTTAAATGTCTGTAATCTAAAACTAAATGATATGAAGTGTCCAGTTTTGATACAGGAAACAAAGGGTTATTCATTTGAGAGGTGCAAGTTTCAAACATCCCTTGATATTCAAGTTGATCTAGGATCTCCCCGACTTGTTTTTTAGCTTCTTGCTTTATTGGATACTACCTTTGTGCAGTTGGTGTATTTTTTGTGGAATTATGTGGTGTGCTGAATCCTCAGCCCATCCAACATGATTTTTGTATAATGCCGGAGCTAGGGCAACTGCCCACTCTCGCGCATATGTATATTTCAAATATTTTGGAACGTGGTCAGAAAAAGCTGGTACAATTATTGTTTGTTCAGCTAACAAAATGTCATAGTCAAACATCAGGGTCTCCCAAAAGAGACCTCTAACTGTCCTGCATTTGTCCCCTCCATTTGGAGTGTTATTTCATATAATTTATGTGGGACACTTACCCCAGTATCAGGTGTTTCCACTGTGATATAATCATTCAAGTCTGCTGTCACCAGAAGTTCCATCAGGTTCTGCCAAGCTATTGTTACTTCCGCCGCACTGTCTAGCATCACCAGAGCCCATTCCTCATTCAGTAGTCGAGACCTCAGAATTCTGGGCATGTCTAATCTTTAGACCTGCAACCTTCTTCTTTTTGAACTGTGGTTTTGGTTTGGCTTCATCTTCTTTTTTGGAAGCATAGTCTTGAGTGTTCTGCTTGTCTCAGGACTTTGTACGCTATTCTTGTATATCTGACTTTCCTTCTCACTCTAAGTTTTTCGATGAACCCTGAAAGGAACGAGAGGAACGTGTATCAGTATCGTGATACGTGTCAGGTTTCCTGATATTATCCCTATTCCTAAGGTTATACCTCCTTTAGGAGGGTTTCTGTGGAGGAGATCTACCTCTGGATTGAGACCTGTTTTCTTTAACATTTTGTTTTTTATTGTTATCCCACTTCTTTTTAGAAGAAGTAGGTGTCTGCTTGAAAGTCTCCTTCTCGGGACTACCCATCAGTTTTGGTTTTAACGCTATTCCACCCAAACTGTCCCTTCCTAACTCTGCATACGCAGTTTCAATTATTTTGGGTAGGTTGTGCTCCTCTTGTAAAGGACTGAATTCCTTTAGGCGTTGGCGGATGGCCACTGATGCTGCCTCCCCTTTAATATTTGCTAATATTATTGCTGATACCTGGGCATAGTTACCTAGTAACTTTATCCCCAAATTCAGAGCAGGTTCTGCTCTGTACTCATTTTGTATTTGTCTTAATATATCTGGTATTACTACTAATGACGGGATACCATGAGTTCTGGTATATATGGCAGCAACAACTCTGCCCCACGAGGTGCAATCCTCTATATGTGGTGTTATCCCCATGTGTAAGCAGATTGTAAGAATTCTGTATTTTTCATAATGGCTAGTATTTGGGAATATTGCTTCTAGCTGTGTTATTTTCTGAGCTATCCAGAATGGCATTTGTTCACGTTTTGCAGGCATTTTACCAATAACTGCGTTTAATGTTTGTAGTGTAATTTTAGTTGCTGTATTTTGAAAATGAGCTGTGTTTGTTGTTGCCATTGCTGGCTGGACTGTAAATGTCCTCATGACGTATTGCATCATGTTTCTGTAAAGTTTTATTAGTTCTTTGTGAAGTATGAATAAGTCTGGACCCGGCATTGTTTCAATGTCAGGATGTGGTGTGTATGCTGCTAATATTGACCAAGTCGCTCCTTCTATTCGGAGCGGACAAGTCTTACTCTTCTTCTTATATGGGGTAAGGCACCTTTAAACCAGTATACGTTTCCTGGTACATGAGCGGAACCTCGATGTCCTCAAACAAGCGATATTCCACTGGTGCATCACCTTCTGTGTAGAAGTAAAATGTTTTTGTTCTTGCATTTGCTGCTGGGAATGTAACCCATGAATGAAATACCTCTGTTCTGTACGATTTGTGTGCCTCAATCCTGAAAGCTACAAAGCCACCCCTAGGTGTTAAGCCATGCACAAGCAGTTTGAGGGTGACTGCATTTCTAACATTTACTGCAAACTGTGTTGCATATTCATCTTCCTCGTCTTCTGAGAAGGGCAGTGCTTGCTCTAGTGTGTTAATGTCCTGGTTATTCATTGTGTTTCGAACATGAAATAACTTTTCATGGAAAATAAGATAAGGTATTTTGCACACTTTGAGTAATGTTGTGTCCTTCAAGCTTGATTAACCAACAGCTAATTAATAGGATTTTTTGCCTACTCAGCTGTGGCCAAGTTTTAGCCTACCCACTCCAGGCGTCTGTGGTGTTTTGTGAATAGGGACTTCAGATAATAGCACGATTGAACTACTCAGAATCTACTGTTAAATAAGTGCCCAATCAACGTTGGTGGTGTCATGTTTTGTAGTTCCTATAGAAAATATACAGGATCTGCGCGTTTAGACAACATACACTGTAGGATTGGTGTCGGATGAACTCTGATCACCCCTACAGGTATGTGGGCCTTCTTGTACCAACTAGCTCACAGTGCCACTAGAATTTCCTCTTACCATGGAGAGAATAGTTCTTGGCAACCATCGATCATGATAACCATGATCCCTCAGGACCGTGGAAACAATATACTACCTTTGGCTCAGTCACTCGTGCTTACTAAGTCTGTCTCAAAGAGATACACCAAATAAAACAAGCTGCGCATTTTCAATAATCATTTATTGAACAGTTGTTATTCTGGTGTAGAAAAGATGTGTTGCAACAACCGGCAGACAATAAAATATATAAATGATTAGCAGTATTATAAAGGTAAAAGGATGGTATAGTTCTACCATCTTACTAAAATAATGAATACATTCATGTATATAAAACACATGATAAAAGATGCTTACTCCTACGATGTCGCCCTAAGTAGATGTACCTAAGTGTACCTAGCATGGGTGTAGGTGTTGAGCCAAGAATTCGTCTAGAATTCAGTCAACCCCATTACCTGAAGTGAGACTATGGGACCCCGTGCTGGTATCAAGCTGAACACTCCGCAAGGGATGTTAGACCACTGTGAGCTGGAGCGTCTGCATGCAGGAACCTCAGCGTCTCTGGTCAGTGTGTTGGCCGGGAAGTCTTAGTCTCCTCCAGCTATCTTACTAAGATGTGATGTATAAATACCCATAGGTCTCCCTGGGGTCCTACCTTGCTGTGTTACTGTGTCGGCCTAAGGATGACGTTGGGCATGAACTTTATACATAGATGCTATACAGGAGATGACAGTCCTGCTGTGCTTCCAGAAACCCTCATACATAATGTTTGAGATTTTGAACTAGGGAAAACCCGCATTCTGAATGTAGTGTATTATCTAGGTAAAAGGTCGGTCCCTGTAAACCGCAACAAGTGTAATGTAAGGAGAGAATATAGGTGAAGGGTAACTAGTTTACAGAGGCCTATATTATAGTACCTATATCAAATATAACACACCACCTTTAGCAGAACTTTCTCTTTGCCTTACTGTAGAATTTATCAGGGACCCCTGTTTCAATATGGAAGAATCCTTCCGCTATCAATCAGACCTGTCTACAGCTCTTTAGCCATTCCCATAATTAGGTGGGCTCTCCACTTACCTGACGGGTTATAAACTGTTCCTGTCCCTCAATGTGACTGGCTGTCTAGGAAAGTCCTAGGAATGAATAGGAAACATCCTCCCTGGCATTTTCAGATCTAAAGTGGTAGTGCTAACTAAGACTGTTCTTTTTTCTGTCAGTTATTCCTGGACACTCCCAGATCTACTATAGTTTTTCAAAAATCTGATTTCCCATTGAATCAGATTTTGACACTGATTACAGGAGCTAAACACTGTTGCTGATCTACTGTTTCTACTTCAGCTGAGCAAGAGAACTCGTTCTACCGTCTGCAGCCTGTGCTGGCTGTTTGAAGCTGACGCTGATTCCTCAGTGTGTCGTGGCGCTGCCTCCCCCTGACTCGCTGGTGTGAGCGTGAGCTGCACTCGGCACGCTCTGCCTGTCGCTCCCAGCTGGAGTCAGAGGGGTTGAGGCCAGGGTGCAAACAGCGAGAGCACCTAGCCTGGGGGACTGCGAGGACCAGAATCCTTAGCGGAGACCACCTGGTTCCTCTTCCCCCAGGCGAACCGCCCACGGACACGCCCCCAACGACCTGGTTAAAGATTCGTGACACCCGCTTCGCGGGCGCCACTCACAGGAGCTAAACACTGTTGCTGATCTACTGTTTCTACTTCAGCTGAGCAAGAGAACTCGTTCTACCGTCTGCAGCCTGTGCTGGCTGTTTGAAGCTGACGCTGATTCCTCACTGTGTCGTGGCGCTGCCTCCCCCTGACTCGCTGGTGTGAGCGTGAGCTGCACTCGGCACGCTCTGCCTGTCGCTCCCAGCTGGAGTCAGAGGGGTTGAGGCCAGGGTGCAAACAGCGAGAGCACCTAGCCTGGGGGACTGCGAGGACCAGAATCCTTAGCGGAGACCACCTGGTTCCTCTTCCCCAAGGCGAACCGCCCACGGACACGCCCCCAACGACCTGGTTAAAGATTCGTGACACCCGCTTCGCGGGCGCCACTCACAGGAGCTAAACACTGTTGCTGATCTACTGTTTCTACTTCAGCTGAGCAAGAGAACTCGTTCTACCGTCTGCAGCCTGTGCTGGCTGTTTGAAGCTGACGCTGATTCCTCACTGTGTCGTGGCGCTGCCTCCCCCTGACTCGCTGGTGTGAGCGTGAGCTGCACTCGGCACGCTCTGCCTGTCGCTCCCAGCTGGAGTCAGAGGGGTTGAGGCCAGGGTGCAAACAGCGAGAGCACCTAGCCTGGGGGACTGCGAGGACCAGAATCCTTAGCGGAGACCACCTGGTTCCTCTTCCCCCAGGCGAACCGCCCACGGACACGCCCCCAACGACCTGGTTAAAGATTCGTGACACCCGCTTCGCGGGCGCCACTCACAGGAGCTAAACACTGTTGCTGATCTACTGTTTCTACTTCAGCTGAGCAAGAGAACTCGTTCTACCGTCTGCAGCCTGTGCTGGCTGTTTGAAGCTGACGCTGATTCCTCACTGTGTCGTGGCGCTGCCTCCCCCTGACTCGCTGGTGTGAGCGTGAGCTGCACTCGGCACGCTCTGCCTGTCGCTCCCAGCTGGAGTCAGAGGGGTTGAGGCCAGGGTGCAAACAGCGAGAGCACCTAGCCTGGGGGACTGCGAGGACCAGAATCCTTAGCGGAGACCACCTGGTTCCTCTTCCCCCAGGTGAACCGCCCACGGACACGCCCCCAACGACCTGGTTAAAGATTCGTGACACCCGCTTCGCGGGCGCCACTCACAGGAGCTAAACACTGTTGCTGATCTACTGTTTCTACTTCAGCTGAGCAAGAGAACTCGTTCTACCGTCTGCAGCCTGTGCTGGCTGTTTGAAGCTGACGCTGATTCCTCACTGTGTCGTGGCGCTGCCTCCCCCTGACTCGCTGGTGTGAGCGTGAGCTGCACTCGGCACGCTCTGCCTGTCGCTCCCAGCTGGAGTCAGAGGGGTTGAGGCCAGGGTGCAAACAGCGAGAGCACCTAGCCTGGGGGACTGCGAGGACCAGAATCCTTAGCGGAGACCACCTGGTTCCTCTTCCCCCAGGCGAACCGCCCACGGACACGCCCCCAACGACCTGGTTAAAGATTCGTGACACCCGCTTCGCGGGCGCCACTCACAGGAGCTAAACACTGTTGCTGATCTACTGTTTCTACTTCAGCTGAGCAAGAGAACTCGTTCTACCGTCTGCAGCCTGTGCTGGCTGTTTGAAGCTGACGCTGATTCCTCAGTGTGTCGTGGCGCTGCCTCCCCCTGACTCGCTGGTGTGAGCGTGAGCTGCACTCGGCACGCTCTGCCTGTCGCTCCCAGCTGGAGTCAGAGGGGTTGAGGCCAGGGTGCAAACAGCGAGAGCACCTAGCCTGGGGGACTGCGAGGACCAGAATCCTTAGCGGAGACCACCTGGTTCCTCTTCCCCCAGGCGAACCGCCCACGGACACGCCCCCAACGAAACGTATATAGATAACATCTCGCATCCCGCGACGCGGGACGCGCGCGGGACTAAGCGCGGGACTAAGCGCGGGACTAAGCGCGGGACTAAGCGCGGGGATAAGCCCGGGCAAAAGGGCGGGCCGTCTGTGGCCGTCCAGGGACGACCGAGGACGGGACGGGCCACCCCACTAACTCTCACTATAAGAGGAAACTCTTCAACTAAACTTTTGATTCATGCGTGTAAAAAAACCCTCATTCCTTAACTGATCAACTGAGATAGTGTGATTAAGACAAGCCACAGCATATAATTAATACTATACATTACATCTATAAAATAGATTTCTGTCCCCAAGTATGAGGGCGCTAAAAAAACTACGCTCACGGACAATCTACATGAGGCGAATGGGGACGGACGCAGCTGTAAGAAATTCTGTAGACAAGTCACTAAAACCAGGACAAATATCAAGCACTCCTGCTATAAGTGAATACTTCTCTACCCTCTCCAAGAAAAAGTTTTTTTCCCCAAATTCTAATGATGATCAAAATAAGTTGGTTGAACCTGATCCGTTACATTTTTCTGACCAGAAATCCAACAAACAAGGTCAAATAACAATAGAGAGTAATTTGGCAAATTACTCTCCTTCGGAAGAATGTCAAAAATCTCGTCTGGTTGTGTCTCAAATAACAACTATAACACCTATAAAAAATCAGGACAATGACTTATTTTTCGACGTATCCGCAAACCATAACTCAAAGACTGAAGAAGAAAATAAAGAAATATTGCTAAGTCAAAGACATCCCCAAACCAGTTCGCCAGAAAAATCACCTAACCTTTTTTCTAATCTGACCAATCTATCAGACCCAAATTTTATAAACCCAAATTTTATAAACCTAAACTCTGGAAATACTGTCTCTCCCATATCAAAAGCACTCTTCTCACTGCAAGAAATTCTGGATTCAGTACTAACACATCTTGGACACATTTTAGCTAACTCAGATGATACTTTAGACGTACAAATAGGAATACTTAAATTCCTGGTTGAAGAAAAAAAGAAAAAAGATCTAACTAAAGTCTCATCAAAACAAACTGGAGAAGTCGAATCACAACAAACAGATGAATTTCATAAAAATGGAAGTGCCGCCCCAAAACAACAGGAAGCAAGCACACAAACGAACGACGTACTAATAATCAACAATAAAACTAACGGATCAAAAAACAAAGAAAAATCACCTATCACATATTCACTTAAAAAACTGTTCAAAGAAGAACTGGAAATCAAAGCTGAGAACAATACCAAACACTATCCGATTTTTTCGAATAAAGTATCCGATAACAATCGCGATCAGATTATCGGAAAAAATAAAACTGAGCTAACAGGAGTTACTGCTGAACAGGATTTCAACAAAAGAGAACAGTCTGAAAAAAGTAATACTAGGGAAAAAGTAAGGGGGAAGAAGAAGAGACAACCTATGAGGAGAATACAGAGGAAAAAAGGGAATAGGCTCAAATTCCAAAAATTTAATCCTGTAAATCTGGTGAACACTCCAGTAATTCAAAAAACATCAGTAGAAAAACCCTTAAATCCTGAAGCAGATGAATTTTGTCCTCCGATAGAAAATAGACCTACATCGCAAAATAACATGGTCATAAAAGAATCATATGACAATAATTTCCAATCATGGGAAATAAATCCATCCAAACACATAACTATTGAAGAGCTATTTCCTTCAGATAAGGAGCCGTTTAATCGCGGTAAAATCATTAATCTATTACATGAAATTCCATCCTTGAAATCTCTGACCAGCAATGAAATTGACTTAGTTCTGTTTCCAATAAAAGAAAATAACAAACTAGTACAGGTATCCTTTTATTCACCGGTTTTGCCTGGAATAATAATCAGAGAGAAGGAAATTCTTCACAAAAATGGCTATGATGTAATCTCGGTGGAAGATTTTAAAACCAACAACTCAAATAATGGTATATTAGGACAAACCCACAGAAGAAAAGAAAACAACAGTTCTAATCGGGGAGACCTAGCATCAAGTACTATGAGGAAAGATCTACTTAAAATACAAGTAATTCAAGGAGAGAGGTCAGTCTGGTCTCGGAATTCCACCTTTAGTAACAATGAGAACTCAATAAAATCATGGGCATGGTTATCAGAAACCTTAAACAGCAAAAAAATGGTAAATTCACAACAACGCGAAGTTTAGCAAAGGTCTGACGCTATTGTCCTGGAACCTGGCAGGGAAAACTGATATAAAAATGAAACATGCAATAAAAAATTCCCCTGATATCATCGCCCTCCAGGAAACATGGTTAATCAATACCTTTACTCAAAGAGGATACTATGTATACGAAACATTGGCAAAAAGATCAAGAAGGGGACACGCCAAGGGTGGTCTGGCAATATTATTAAAAGAAGATCACTCTTGGTCACAGGAAATAATTAACACAAACAAAGACAATCTACAATGTTTAAAAGTATCCCTTAGAACCCATGCTTCAGCCAAACTAGAAAAAATATTACTCTTCAATATTTACGCACCTCCCAGCAGTAATAATAATGATTTGCTGTTTGACCGCCTAATGGAAATTATCACCCATATAATTGATGATCAATCTCACTTGCCATACCTCATAATGGGGGACTTGAATGCTAAAATTTCTAACTGCGAGATAAAGAAATGGGCTCGTCTCCTCAAAGAGGAATCTCTGGACCCATCACTCCCTGAATTCCCAAAAGGAACTAAATCGGATAAGAGGGGACGCGCACTACTAGCTTTTCTCTCTGGCATTAATGGGATTATGTTAAATGGTAACATCAATGGTGATATACCAGCAACATACACACGGCAAGGAAATGGATCTCCTTCAACTATTGATTACTTTATATGCGGAACAGAAGGAAAAGAACAAATGAGTCAACTTTCGATAATATTCACTGCAGAAAGTGATCACGCTTTTTTAAACCTTTCAACCCACTGGATTGCACCGTCCTCTTTTTATAACCTGCCATTATTTCTTACAGAAAAAACGGAAGTAAACACAACTAGGCGTCGCATTTACTGGGGGACAGAAAATCTGGAATATCTGCGCCAACTAATTACTGAAACCAATATATTGACCAACATATATTCAGATGACCCTGTAAAGAACTTTGAACATCTAACGAATAATCTCAAACAAGCTCTGCAAAGTAAGCTAGAATACCACAGACCAGCAAAAAGAAAATGGAAAAACAAGAATAAAAACTGGAATCAACCAGTCGTAAAACAAATCAATAGACTGATACGTGCCCAGTATCTGGAATTCTCGTCAGTAAACAAAAAGGAAATCTATAGATTAAAGAATCAAATACGACGAGAAAAAACTAAACGAAAAAAACTGAAGCAGGACTTTAATTGGACTGAAATTCAGCTAGCAGTTAAACATAATAACCAGCGTAAATATTGGTCACTGATCGCAACAATGACAGGATCCAAAAAAAAGCTGGAGGCTACACCTGTATCAGAAGAAAACTGGGACATATACCTACACGAGCTATACAAACAGAATCAATATATTAAAAATGAAGAAGTGGGAGGAGAAAATGTGGAAACTAAAGATATTAAGATCAATAAAACGTCGGCAGTGTCAGTCTCTATGAATATTAGGAAGGCAAGGAGCACAGGTGCATCTGGCCCCGATCAGATACCTGTCAAGGTCTACCAAATTGACCATAAAGAGTGGGGAACGGTGCTCTCGCCGCTATTTAACTATGTATTTGACAGTGGTCAAATGCCAAATTCCTGGAAAGGAAGTATCATAATCCCGATCTTCAAAAAAGGAAAAAGAAACACACCGGGAAATTATAGGCAAATTGCCCTCATGGACGCTGCTGGGAAGATTTTTGCAGCAGAAATCCTGGATAGGCTGAAAAATTGGGCTTTCTCATTAGGTCTAATTCCTAAATTTCAGTCCGGATTTCGCCCACACCATTCTGTTACTGACAATGTAGCAATCTTCCAAACTATTTTAGATAAGTATGCAACAGGGAAAAAACAAACTATTTACGCAGCGTTCATTGATTACTCGACAGCCTTCGATCGAGTGGATAGACCGACCCTGTGGTTAAAATTGAGAATAATGGGGATCCCGGAGCAGCTATTACACCTGATAGTGAATCTACACAGTGACACCTGGTGCCGCGTCCAAATGGGAAGTGACAAGGGCCTATCGAAGGTAATACGAACATCAAATGGCCTGAAACAAGGGTGCCTCTTGGCTCCAATTTTATTCTCACTGTATTTAAGTGACCTACCTTCCCAACTGCAGCAAGGGATATGTACTCCTCCTAAGATAGCCACTGAATATATCCATTCCCTGCTGTATGCAGACGACATAGTCATGTTTGACCTAACACCTTTCGGATTACAAAATCTTTTAGATATTTTATATAAGTACTCAAGGAAAAATTACCTAATTCCAAATACGAACAAAACAAAAGTGGTTGCCTTTTCAAAGCAGAAGAAAAGGGTACGGTACGAATGGAAGCTGGGAGGTGAGAAACTAGAACAAGTAAAGGAGTATACATATCTGGGTAGAATTTTTTCACAAAACATGAGTAACATCAATCAAATCAACCACCTGAAAAGAAAAAGTGATCTGCATGCTGGGGCCTTGTCACGCTTATATTCGGCCACTGGACATAGACATTTCTCTGCACTGATTCAAGTCTATCGAGCTAAAATCACACCGGTCCTGTCCTATGCATCGGAATATATTCCTCTAAATCAATGGTCATATATGGATTTAACAGAAGGAAGAATATTGAAAAAACTACTGAAGATTTCAACATCTACCCCAGTACAGGCATTGAGACTGGAATGCACCATCACGAGCGCATATGCTACAGCTATAGCGAGCATCATAAGGTGGGCCCATAATCTTCTTCTTTCAAAAGAAGGTACTTTAAGAAGATTGCTAAAAGTAGAAACATTCGAGAGTAGCTCTACTCATACTACCTTTATTAAAAATATGCGAGAGGCTCTACAGCTTGCAAAAGTCAATGTGGAAATTTTGTCTACGTGGTCACCAGCTCAACTCAAACTTTTTCTAAAAAACTTCACTCCCAAATTGAGCTACGAGATTGATCACTTTCATTGTAATAGTCTATCGTCATATAAATTTTATGTAGCCTCGCAGGAATACAAACAACGTCAGCCTTACCTAGAGTATACTCTTCAACATGGCGCAAGGCGTGCAATCATGATGTTGCGCCTTGGAACACTTCCTGTACAAACCTTCACTTCCTCTTGGAGGCCTGACAGCTCTGCCCTTTGTACCCTTTGTCAAGGAGGCAACCAAAATTTGGAACACTTATTTTTTATATGCCCTAATGCAGAAATTGTAAATGCAAGGTCAACATGTCTTATGCCCATCTACCGGTCCTGCAGGATCACTAGCTCACAAGACTTTTTATCACTATGTAAAAGCCCCCCTAATGAATTCGTTTGTTACAGAATTTTTAAGTTTTTGAAAATCTCATTGAAAATGTATTAATACGGAATGTATAAATGTATATTTTATTTGTGGTCCTCGTAAGAGTACCGTAACAAAAATAAAACTTTACTTTACTTTAGACACTGATTACGATCTGTTACAAATGTGATGGATATCCAGTCTGCCAAATTACATTTCCATTAAATTCTATGGAACTTGTAATAGAGCGGATGGGATATACGTCATATTTGTGACAGAGTATCCCATCTGCCAAGATCGTAATTAGGCCTCATGTAAATAAAGTGGGAAATAACTTTGAATGAATGTTCTTTCATTTTACAAGGCAGGGGTGCTGAATTAAATATTCTAATAAGACCTAGGCCTTCCTTTGGAACCTATAGCTGAACCCAAACAGTGAAATAGCGTTTAGGCCTTTCGTGACTACAGGGTGCGCTTTTTTCAATATATATAATGACTTATGCTTTAGTAACGCTTCACTTGATTATCAACACGTGTTGGGAGGGTGAGGTAAGAAATGTACAGGGGGTTGGCGCTGGGCAATGTACGTGAACAGACAGACGCTGATGGGCATGCCTTTGGCGCGCCTGCGGTGCACTAGTCCCCATTAAGAGGGCGATGAACTCTAACAGGCTCCGCCCCTTGCAATGAGATTGGTTCCCCTTTAGGAAATCTGAAATCAGCTTGACGCATCTTCAGCCTTTGTACAGTGGCGATGGTGCAATCTGGTGAGTGGCTGGACTAATACGGCGAAGTCCAAGGTTTTTTAAAAACACATAGATGCGGCAAATTACAAAGTTGTTTGAAAATCACAAAAATAGCTTATTTTAAAAAGACCCTTGAGCAGCAATGTCAGTTCTAGTATAAACACGTCTGTTCCAATGTCCCCGTTAAGAGGGCTACGAGCTATAACAGGCTCTGCCCCTTGCAATGTGATTGGTCTTCCCTTAGCAAAAATCCAAAATCAGCTTAACGCATAGACTGCATCTGTACAGTGGCAATGGTGCAATCTGGTGAGTGGCAGGATCAATCGGTGAAGTGTACGTTTTGTTAAAAATAAACAGCTGCAGCAAAGTACAAAGTTGTTGAAAAATCACACAAAGAGCTTATTTTAAAAGGACTCTTGAGCATCGGTTTAATTTCTATTATGAACACATCTGTGCCACTGTTCCCATTAAGAGGGCCATGAGCTCTAACAGGCCCGGCCTCTTATGATGCAATTGGTTCCCTCCTACCAAATCGGAAAACAACTTTACACATTTACGGCATATTAACAGTGGCGATGGTCCAATCTGGTGAGTGGCAGCACTAATACGGCAAAGTGCAAGTTTCTAAAACAATACACAGATGCGCCCAGGTCATTTTTTAAATAACACAGAGAGCTTATTTTAAAAAGACTCTTGAGCAGCGTTGTCAGTTCCAATATGCCTATTAAGGACTGTTGCAAAGCGTAAGATTAAAGACATAGCTCGTATAAGGGCCAGTGAACTCAAGGCTATCGAGGTTAACAATGACTATGCTTCTTCTGTGTATCCAGATATTAGTAGTAAAAACCTGAATTTATAAACCAATGATTTGTTAAACTGTACAACATTGATACAGTACGATAATCTTTAAATAGTCTTCTTGAATCCATCATCACGCTTTTCAATTCAAATAAAAACTTACAGAGCGTACTACTCATTTCCAAAAATTACATATCAAATGCAAATCTTATTTCATCAGCCTCAACATGATCCAATATTTCTTTAAAAAAATTGGTTGTAAAAAAAAAAGTCTAAATGATAAAAAGTATTAACGGTGCATATCTAAACCGCATAAATACAATTCCCCTCCCCATGCCTTGTCATTATCTCCCCACTCTAGGTATGCAATTTTGATTATGGCAAATGTCACTGGTAATTCAAGCCACTTATTCTACGTGCTGATGTGGAAGTAACTTTTTTCTTGTATTAGTCCACTCAAGGGTGGACAGATTTCAAGTATTTGAATAATTGCAGAAATTTCTGGAGCCCAGTATGTCTTACCATGCTAGAAACTGGGAACGTGCTTTGAGTATGTTTTGATGCATAAATTGGCATCATACACCAATTGGGTCTTGAGGATATTTATTGTTGCTTAAAATAGTAAGGTGCAATTTGCGCTGTGACGCCCACAAGTTAGCCGCTCGCTAGCGAGCTCCAAATCCTCGTTTCGTTTTGCTTTACCTTTCCTCAAACGGAAACCCATTCTATGTCCAGAAACCGCTACAAAGCTGCAAGTCCAATCACGGCCCGGTGTGCCTGGCATTCTTCCCGCCATACAATTCACTGACCAGAATGTCAACATTTTCTCACCACGTCTGTTCCTGGTGAAATTGCTCATTTTTCACAGAGTGGCTTGATTCAATTTACGTAATTTTACCTGCACCA
Source organism: Lissotriton helveticus (assembly GCF_964261635.1). Lineage (NCBI taxonomy): Eukaryota > Metazoa > Chordata > Amphibia > Caudata > Salamandridae > Lissotriton > Lissotriton helveticus. The sequence goes on along the minus strand of NC_136057.1, from coordinate 802,353,513 downwards.
CTTTAATATTTTTCATTGCTTCAGTATATCACTGTTGTTTTTTCTTTTGTTTGCTCATTTCTTGGGAGGTCTCCTCTTCTTACGCTTCACTGCTCTTGATGTTTTGTTTATGTCTGTCTCTTCCTACAATTGCAATGGCAGAGGGTGGTGATGTTAATTCAAACACCATCTCCCTTAACAGTGCTGCATCTGGTGGAGGTGGTAAATGTCTCAAAGAAGACTCAGCTTCTGTAAGGAACTCTCCTCCCCATTTACTTTGGAGGATTTAATGAAGGAATTGAAAACGATCAAACCCTTTATGATGTAAACTACTTCTACTCTTCAACGTCTGGAGGATAAATGGTCATCTCTTGAGTCTCTGGTATCAGACATTGAGCTACGGATTTTTAAGCTATAAGACGTTATTTCTAAGATTTCCTATTTGGCTCAGGAAATAGCATCCTTCCAGAGACAGGCCAAAGATTTTGAAAATTGTAACAGGTGCAACAATCTTCATATTTATTGGATTCCTGAGAGAGCGGAGGGATGTGACATCATTGCCTACCTACAGCTGATTTTACCTAAGCTAGTGGGCTTGTAAGTGGTACACCACTGAATATTCAAATAGTTCACCATCCGGGCCGTAGAGATTGTGCCACTAACTCTACCTCTAAATCCAGAGGCATAATTATTCTTTTACTTCAATATACTGATTTGATGCAGGATTTAGCAGCGTCCAAGCAGCGCAAGCAACTGATCTGGTCTGTCCACAGGATATTTCTTTCACAGGATATATCTTCCATCAAAGCAGCCCATCATAAAGAATTCTTAAGCATGCGTCCTTTGTTGTGTGCAATGAACGCAAGATGTGTTCTTATTCATCCTTGCACTTTCAAGTTTACCTACAAGGACAGAACTACTTCTTTTGACTCGTCTGCAAAACTTGATGAATTTATTCATGTCCACAGAAATGGTTCTATGGACATTGGGGTCTCCATAAATTATATCTATATATTTTTTTCGGTGTCCAATCCGGTTTCAGTTCATAACTGATTTGCTTTTATTGTAATATTATTACAGTCTTCTAATCGTGCTGTTGTCTCTTTTTCTCCCCAGGTCACATGTTTGTCGCCATTATCGTCTTTTACATTTTGCATTGTCCTCCTGTTGTTCAGTCTTTTTCCCCAATAAAAATCCATTTCACTTGTCTTCATATGAATGGGTAAGATGGGAAACATCCTTTACAACGCAACTTTTACCACGCAGTGCTTTTACATCTCAACTTTTACAACGCAAACCATTACAACGCATTGCGCTGGGGGGCGCTCTAGGATAGGGAATAGATTTAATTTACTATCCAACACCTTCCCTAGTGTCCACGGGGACTGGAGTTGGAATAGTAAATTAAACTATTCACTATCCAGCACCCCAAAGCGCTATGCATTGTAATGGTATGCGTTGTAAAAACTGCGATGTAAAAGCATGCGATGTAAAAGCATGCGTTGTAATGTCATACATCCGGGTAAGATTGTTGTTTTCATTATGGATTGCTGGTGTATCTGTGGTTTTATTTGGTAAGTACTTCTGTTCTTTCTTTCTCCCTCCTTTGCTACTTCTTTTTTTTAGTCTCTCCGGACCAGGTATTCCGGTTGATTCATCCTTATGGATTCTTGAAGCGTTTCAATCCATACTTTTTTTCTTTCTAGTCTCTTTGTTAGATGGCTCTGGTCTTTGAGATCCTTCTTGTTCACAACCTTTTGGACTTGTGAAGTTACACTGTTATTCTTCTTTTTGAGGATTCTGTTCTGTATCTTGTTTGCTATTACTTGTTATGAATAGACTTAGAGTTATTTCATGGAATGAAAAAGTCCTTTGGAGCCCTATCAGAAGGCAAAGAGTTCTTACGCAACTTTCTGCACTTTCTTGCCATGTAGCAATGTTATAAGAAAGCCAACTTCTTGAAAAAGATATTCTTATGCTTAAAAGAAATTGTGTTGGTTACAGCAATTAATAATTGTCATTATTCCTTCATTAATGTTTATGGTCCTATTGGTACTGATTTGCAATTTTGGAACTCACTTTTACTTAAATTGATGTCTGTTAAAAAACTGGTATTTAATTTTAGGAGGTGATTGTAACCAGTGGCTTGACCCTGCCATTCCTAGACAGAAATTCGCCTTTTAAATATATCCCTAAAATTATGCACAAGGCCTTCCATAGAGCAATCTCAAATAGAGGTTTAGTTTACGCATGGGGTATTTGTAATCCTGACCTTTTGGAATATTCCATTTTTTCTCCCACTCATCATTTCTATTCTAGAATTGATTATATCTTTTTAGATAAAGATCTAACAAAACATTTACTCAATGCTAAATAGGGCTCTATTTTGGTTTTAGATCTTGCCTCTGTCATAATTGATCTAAAACCCACTCAATTCTCCTCCCATTCTAATAGATGGCATTTTAATAATTACCGGTTACAGGACCCATTGTTTATCACTGCTTTTGAGAAATTTATCACTGAATTCTTCTTTATTAACTCTACCCCTGAGGTTCAGTTTCATAACATCTGCGATTCATTTAAAGCTTCTGTTCAAGGCTATATTATAAATGACGTCTAACAAATGTAAAAGGCTGCTGCCAAGGAATCTTCCAACCTTTTAAAACACATTAAGACTCTGGAAAATAAATATAAAGAAGTTCTCGATCAAAACTTATGTAGGCTAAACTCAATCTTTACAGAACATCTATTCATAATGGTTGCAATGCTCTTTTAAAAATAAATGCTAAATATTACGGCTAATAAGGCTGGCAAATTGTTGGCCAACTATTTAAAACTTAAACAACAAAAATCTAAAAGAGAAGTTATTCATGATGCTGCTTGCAATTATTTATTTAAAGATCACAATATTTTGTCCCATTTTCCAACTTTTATTCCAAATTGCATACTGAAGACACAACCTGCTGTTCTGATTCTCTTGATTCTTTTTTCTGGTCTATCCCAAAATCACACACTGTTCAGTTTGACTTTTCACACTTGGAGGATGATATTTCATCTGTTGAAATCCTTAATGCTATCTCTAAACTCCCAAAAGATATAGTGGCACGTCCTGACGGTTTCACTATTGAATTCTACTCTAATATTTCTACTCTTCTTGCCCCTCCTTAACTTCTCCTACTTGTACAACATGTTCTGGGCTCCAATACCATAGCTGGCTCTTTTTCGGAGGCCATGATTTATTTTAATTCTGAAAAAAGATAAAGATCTAACCGAATGCAGAAATTACAGGCCCATCTTCCTTACACTTGGATGCTAAGGCACTTGCAGGCTCTTCATGTAATTCCCATTGAAATGAATGGGCTCTTCATGACGAGTTACCCTTGTCATTAGCATCCAAGTGGTTAATATAGACTGTAAAATGTTCTCAAACATTTTAGTTCTTCATGCTAATGATTTAATTCCTTCTCTTGTTGGCATTGAATAATCTAAGTTTGTAAAATCCTGTAATATTTCTGATAATTCTCATACTTTCCTAATATCGTTCAGGGTGCTTCGTCAAGTAAGACTTCTGTATCTGTGATCTCCTGGGCACTAAAAAAGCTTTTGTTCATGTTAATTGGGACTTTTAACAGAGCTCTTAAATAGCATGGCTTCGGTCCTAAATTTCATCAATATGTCAAAGTCCTTTACACCTGGAAACCATTCATAGATCTCAGTCCCTTACTGGTTACATTCATAATAAAATCCATATATAATGAATTGTTTATGCAGACAACGTTTTGCTTTACTTTTCTAACTCCCATACTGCAGTTCCTGTGTTTCTTTATGTGTTATCCTCCTATTCTACTGTATCTAGTTGTCAATTAAATATTGACCAATTCAAAATTGTTCCACTTAACAAATTCTGTCTGAAGTTTCTTATGGAACTCTTCAAAAATCAAATGTTTAGATATTCTTTATTCTTCTTCCGGTAAACAGACCTTAAAAGCTAGCATTGAAGCACCGAAACTTAAGATTTTTACCCTCTCTGCTCTTTGGTCTCTTCTCTTTCTTTCTTGGTGGGGTAGATTAGCTACGATTTATATGATTTTTTTATTAATTTTTTGTCGCAAACATTTCCTCTTCAGTTACCTTCTACTTTTTTTTTTAAATCTATAGATGGTCTATTATCTCAGTTCCTATGTAACAAATGTCTGGCCCAGTTTTCCTTAACCAAACTCAAACATTCCAAATCATCAGGTAGCGTCAATCTTCCGGGCTTCATACATTTTCATTCAGCTTTCACCATTAAACAGATTGGATCCTCTTCAGGTTCCTTACCACCTTCTCCACATCCTCTTTTACGTTCTCTAGAGCTCTCCTTAATCTCCTATTTTTCATTTCTTCAATTCTCCCTCATTTAAAAAAAAACCTAGAGCTATATCCTCTGCTTTATTAAATCACTTGTGATATTACTAAAATATTCCTTTCCCAGATTTACACATCTTCTCAGTTGATGCTATTATCCCCTATCTGGTATAGCTCTAACATCACCATTGCTAAAAAGGTTCTCAGGTGGCTCGCCTAGCTGTCTAGAGGCCTGATTTCAGTATCTCAATTCATTTTTTTGTTTACATTTTATTGGCATTTTGTTATACATGTTAACAATATTATTGTATTCGAATATCCGTTTTTGCATACAATAGACGATTAAAAACATATTATTTAGTGGTGCAACATTAAGTAAGTTACTCAGCATCTTGCCCCTAGGTGTTCCCGGTATTGTTATATATTATGATATACACTCTGTTCCCTTGTCCCCCAGAAATCCTCAATTCATTTTTGATAACCGTTTCCTTTCTTTTCTTATTGAAGAATTACAAACCTGTTTTCATATTCCTTCATCACACAGACATAAACACACTCTTCTTTTAGATATCCTTAAACAAGCCATTGCGGACCATTATTCTATTACTACTCAAAGCCTTAATGATCTTATCTCCGTCCATGATTTTTCTATCAAAATCAAAGTTTCTTCTATATACAAAAAGCTTGCTTTATTAAACTCTGACAGAGTCAAAACTAAAATTGAAGGGTCCTGGAAACAAGATTTATAGTTCTCGTTTTCTATTTCATTATGGAAAATATTTGAGATAAAATGTGTTATTCCTCTCATTCGCTAGTACCACTCAGACCTTGTTTTTCTTTTAAAGTACGTTGTTTTTTACCCCTTGGTCTCTATTCAAAATGAATTTTTCGGCTAATGATAATTGCTGGTCTTGTAGTATCCCTAATGCAGATTTTCTAGATGTGTTTTTTCTTTGCCATAAGGCATCACTCTTCTGCACCCAAATATGATGCAAAATCTCTGAAATGTTTGCTATTTAAATATTGTTCATATTTTCTAGGTGGATGTTTGGATATTTGGTCAGGCAACAAGATTTAAGGGTAAATTGGTTGATCTTCTCTTGGCAGTGGACTTCCAAGTTATTACCTCTAATTGGAAAAATGTTAATAATATATCCTTTCTTACTTTGTGTAATTTGATTTTTCATAATCATAGAGTGGACACCGCCTACTCTTCCATGCTACAAATTGCTAAGAAACGGGATCTATTATGGAACCTTTGATTTCCTGTTTATCAAATCCTGATACTGTTAATAATAGAGCTACTGAAGACCCTAAACCTCCTTGTTTTCCCTGTATATATTCCATCTCTGCGTTTTAGTACCCCATGCATTCCTCATTGAATGCTTTTTGATTAATTATTATCTTCTTATTTTTTGCCATCCTCTTCCTTTATGTACATTAGTCATAGGTTTTCTTTTTCCTCTTTTTTCTTTTCCTTCCCTTCCTTTTTGTACTTTAAAATGTATTTTCAAGAGTTTAATTTCATCAAAGCTTTTTTAAACTAAAAGCAAAGTAGGAAGGTGCTACTTGATAGTGGTGTGTCTGCCCGTAACAGACCCTGTGTTGAGAGGAGAGCCACTAAGGACTAAAAATTTGCCTGTGACTTGCATCTGACGAAGTGTCCCATAAAGGTGACATCAGTGACTTGCCTTACACTTTAGCAAGCAGATGGTTGTAGGTTATCGTATGTACGTAATTCTCTGTAGGGTCCAATTGCATAGTGGTATAGTGGACACATGAGCGTGGTTTCTGCAGTTATGGTATGAGATGTTATTTCTTTGTGTGACTGTGACATGGTGACATGTTGGTGATCTTTCATGATGTCCATCTCAAGTCTGACTTTATGAACCCATTCCCGGTTGGTGTAGTACTGGAGTGTGATCTTTTTCCAGAACATGCTTTGCATTTGAGTTAGATGAAGGTTTTCACATGGGTGCAATGCATCAGCTTAAACCATGGCGTTCAGCTCCCTCCATGTGTTGTGTACAATTACACATTTGGAAACCGCCTTTACAAAAATCATACAACTTGCTTAGCAGGACATCTGGAAGGTTTTCTAAAAGTATTACTACTGACTTTTGATGCAAGCAAACATGTAGATCTGCCCCATGAGGATTAGTATTCCTCTGAGTATCGATTAATGATTCCACTTATGAGCGAATCCGGCCCAATAATAATATTGTTGAAATCTGCAAAATATGACTTGCATTTTTAAACTTCTCCTTAAGAACACTACACTATTTGACATCGTATTTGTTCAATATGATAAAAATCTGCTCATTGTAAGAATATGATAAACTGTTTGCTTCACTTACTTGATTACAAACATATCCCTAGTGGGAGTTTGTGAACATTATTTATGAACTGTGAAATCGTAATCAACATTTTAGAACCTCACAAATGAACAAATATAAATGCTGCACTAATAACATATTTTTCAAGAAAAGAATTATAATTTATAAAGCAGTTCTTACAGATTATTTGAGCAATTATGTTTGCTTCAATTGTATTCAAGCAATATATAATGGAAGCATTCTTTGTGGATTGTATTATATTTACAAGTGAGATAACAGCGAGCTGATGAATACAAAACTGTTGAATCACACCATTTGATTGCTAATTAATCTCGTCATTAAGGAGCATCAATCAATGTGTGATACCATGGGCTTTGAACCTGAAAACAAACTGCAGTATCCATATTAATGAGATGGAGAATTTTTGCAGAAAACGCTTACATCTTTTCTGTATTGAAAAGCTGAAGGACAGCATTCGGGCATGGTAAGTGCTGTAAAAGCGATCTTTAAAATGTTGAAACTGACGTAACAAACGCCCTCGGGAGAGCCCTTTCGGGCTGTCTGAGAAAGTGAGCCACCAGTGCTTGTCTACAAGGCTCAGGGAGACCCCTCATCGCAAATCAATGAGTACATGTCAAAAGCACTTAGGGGTAACTGTGTTAAAAAAATACATCAGTATTTGTCAAACTGTCGGGGAGACCAGACAACCTGAGCAACTAGTATTTATTTAACATATCGGGGAAGTCAGGCACCTTGAATCCACACGTATTTGTGTTGGAGTGTTAAGGAAGTCAGACAATCCGAGGCAGGTGTATATGTGGCAGGCAGATGCAATTTAAGGTGACTCGATCACCCACTCTGTCACTGGAAACACAGTGACACTTGCGCCCTTGACGCCATAACATCACACCAACGCATCACTCTCACTTGCTTTGCTCACCAGTACTGAAAAGTACCCTAGCCCTGCCAAAGACATGCACGTTATCTCTCATTCACCTGTTTCGATGGAAGTGGGCGGTTCCTTTCGTAAAGTCAGTATCAATGGCAAAGCTTGACATCGGCACAAGTACCCTGCGTGGAACTAGATTATTTCTTCCTATTTAAACTGTCCCTTCTCTGCACTGCTCCTTTACACACTCATCGCAACCTTTTATTAACTTACCCCATGTATTTCCTGTATATAATATCTACCTATATCACATTGTACCACTGTTTACAGCAGCATGCTGCCACCCTCCACCCATTTGTTTCTCCTGCTTTTTTTTATTTTTTTATTTGAGAATTTAAAGACACAGTGTAAACATATTGACTTCATTATACAGAGAATAATAAATACATTTCATCCAGCAGTGTACAAAAATAGAGAGAAGCATTAAAATCTAATTAATTAAAATGGGACCTTAAAACAGAGAAGCCGTCGGAATAGATCTCGATATTATAAATTTCAGAGCTGAGTATAAAAGACAACCATTATATACATTATAGTACAAACTAACACAATTTAGCCCCACATTCCAACCTCCTATATCCTAGTGGCCCTCCAAGCAGCCACGGGAGCCGAAACCTTTAGACCAATATCTCGTGTTTTTTTGCCCTTGAGCTCATACAGGGCCGCCTCTACATTGTGCATACCTAGGAGTCTAGTCAGCCACATTTGGAATTTTGGAGCCCCCGTATCTTTCCAAGCAGCTGAGATAAGGATACGGAGCACTGCCGCTGAGATAAATACCAGAGCCTCCATCTCAGCATTGAGATCGAGCTTGCTTTCGCATCCTAAAATCATCAATGTTGGGGATAGATTTATTTTAGCGTCTAGCAGCCCCTCCCAGAATGCCTCGATCTCTTTTTTGATCATTTTAAGGTTTTCACACTGATAAAACATGTGTATAAGATCAGCTGGACCCTTTGAGCATCTGGGACATCTGTTATCCTCCCTTTTGCCCCAATCGAATAGCTTAGAGGCGGTGGAATATAAATTAAAAAGCGTTTTGAAATGTTGAGCTTTCTAATTAGAGGAGCGTAAGAATCTTTTATCCATCAGTAGTGCTCTATCCAGGTCAACATCAGGATCTTCCAGTTTAGAGGCCCATGCGACCTCGGTTTTTTCCATATCATCCTGAGTTTCCTCCATAAATGTTCTATATATTCCTTTAATTCTGCGCCCTTCTCCCCTCAAGTAGTCCAATATACTACACCTTTTGCCCAGGGTAATACGGGGCCTCTTTGATTTAATTGTATGAACAACTTGGGCGTACTTAAAGTCTTGGTTGCCAAGGAGGGAATACCTCTGTTTAAGGTCTTGTAGGGGTCTAATCTCTTCCCTGGCCATAATATCCCCCAGTGTCAAAATACCCTGTTGGTCCCAGTGTTTCCACCTACCATCGATACACAGGTTAGGGAATAGGCCAGAGTTCCAGAGGGGAGTATGGGGGTTAAATCTGGGAATTCCCAGGTATTTCTGCACTGCCACCCAAACCCCCCATATACTTTCCATTGTCTTATATCTCGCTTTTTTATAGTACTGTCTCTCCGTCCTCCTTAGTAATATACCGGTTGCCTCCCTACCTAGTATCAATTCAAAAATTGAAGGAAAATCATCCTGCCCAATGGAGGTATTTGATTCATTTACCAAAGGATCGAAAAAAATTGCCATATGTGTTATTAGACAGGACCAGTGATAGTACTTAAGATTGGGCATCCCCAAGCCTCCTCTTTCCTGTGGCAGGGGCATACATTTTAAGGTTCTTCTAACCTTTCCGTATTGCCACAGAAAATTCATGAACATAGCTTCTATTGCTTTGATACGTTTTTCCTCTATTAAAAAGGGGATAGCCCGAAATTTATATAAAATCTTTGGGAACATAGTCATTTTAATGACATTGGCATGCCCTACTATTGAAAGATGTAATGTGTCCATCCTTTTTAGGTCTGCCTCCATCGATTTCATTAAAGGGGCAAAATTATCTCTGATGATGTACTCTGGCTGAGCGTTAATCGTTACCCCTAGATACACCACCGAGTCGACAAACCTAGAATCTGATTTAACTATATTCTTAGAGCAGAGCACCTGGGTCTTTCCCTCGTTTAAGCGGTATCCTGAATGTCTCCCAAATTTCTTGGTGATGTTGACCACTTTCCGCAGAGCTACATCAGGTTCTACAGAGAGACCCGCCAAATCATCGGCGTATGCCAACATTTTGGTTTCAAAGCCCTCAGTGACTACCGGTTTAATTACAGGGTTATCCATTATCTGGTGTATTAAGGGATCTATATAGAGTGCAAACAGGATGGGTGAACGCGGACACCCCTGCCTCATCCCTCGTGTAATATAGATCTTCTCAGAGCTTTCACCCAACATTTGGATCTTGGCGACAGGACCCGAATACATTGCCTGAATAGCCTTCTGGAATCTTGGTCCAAACCCCCTTCCCTCAAGCACTCCCCACAGAAAGTCCCACCTGACACGGTTGAATGCTTTCTCCGCATCGAGGAGGATCATTGCCATCCCCCCCTCCCCAGCAGCATGGATGTCAAACAGCGTGATTGCCCGTCTTATATGATCCGTGGTGCCACGGCCCGGAATGAAGCCATGCTGCCAGGGAGAAACCAGACTCCCAATGATCCTCCCCAACCGGATTGCCAATATTTTGACATAAATTTTATTATCCGTGTTTATAAGGGATATGGGTCTATATGAGCCCGGATTTTCTTTAGGCTTCCCCTTTTTATGAAACACCACTATATTGATGCTCCTCCACGATTCCGGAATTTTGCCCGTGCTTATAATCCCATTAAATAAATCGAGGAGCAGTGGGGTTATTTCCTCTGATACCTTTTCGTATACCTCCAAGGGTATGCCATCGGGGCCCGCAGCCTTCCCTGTTGCTAGATCATCCAGAGTGAAATCCTTTTCCAGGATTTCTCTATCTTCCTCAACCAATTTGATTCCTGACTCCCCCCGCTCTGCCCTTGGAATCTCTGGAGTTAGTTCCTCCTGATATTGTGCTTGATAATATCTTTTAAAAACATTCAAAATTTCCATTAGTTCCTCATAACTTCGGCCCTGCTCTACAATACAAGTTACAACATTTTTGGAGGCAACCTGTCTAATGCGGAGTGCAAGTGCCCTACCTCCTTGTTCCCCTGTTTCATAGAGCCTACCTCTCTGCGCTTGGTATTCAGAGGCTGCTTTTTTTGCAAATTGATTCAGTATCTCTGCTTTGATAGACCTTATTCTTTCTAGGCTCTCTGCCCCCCCTCCCCTGCAAGATATCTTTCCCATGCTGTTCCTCCGCCTCCATCAGTTTATTCATTAATTGTTCCCTCTCTTTACTAAACTTTTTCCAGATTTGGGCAGTATAGCTGATAGTTTCTCCCCTTAATGCTGCTTTATAACTATACCAAACAGTGTTCCGTGATGCGTTGTATCTATTTGCGTAAAAAAAGCCTGTGACCAGTTCTTAATATGCTCCACATAGGTATTATCTGTTAATAGCTTTCTATCAAAGGTCCAGGACCTGTGATTTTAACCGGCCTATTGGTATCCATCGTTAGAATCAGAGGATTATGATCCGATATTATCATTGGCAATTTACAAATCTTAACCCTACTATGCTCTGTAGCGGAGATCATAAAGTAATCCAATTTGGAATACTTCTGAAATGGGTGTGAGAAATAAGTAAACCCCGGGTTCATTGGTTTGCTGTTCCCCCAGACATCACTTAATCCATGCGATTGCATCATTGAACAGACTGCCCGGAAAACCCTGGGTTTACGTCCGGCATATGAAGTTCCACCCGCATAATCTGCTGCAATATTCAAGTCCCCACAAACCACAATGGGGGCAGACCTCCCCGTCAACTCCTTTTCCATAAAATCAAAGATCTCAGGATCATCGTGGTTTGACCCATATATATCCCACTGATGGTGATACCTATGTTCATCTCACATATTGCCCATCTGCCCATGGTGTCTGCCCTAGACCGTTTAACCCCTCCCAGACCCACCTTTCCTATGATAGCCACCCCCCCTGAGGAGCAAGAGAGAATCTCATAGCCCCTTAGATTTAACCAATGTTTTTTCCCCCACGGCAAGTGATTTTTTTGGAAGGACAAGATATCCATCTGTACAGATTTTACAAATTCCTCAAATCTTCCTCTTTTTTCCCAATCGTTAAGGCCCCCTATATTCAGCTAACAGATCCTACGTTTGGACATACTTCTGTCTACATTCTTCCTTCTCTTCAGCCGAACTAGTTAACATACTGGAAACATATTTGGTACATGGATCCCGTTTCATCTGTCTGATTATATTTACATTTGTGTCATAAATTCTCTTTTTTGCATTTTCCCCCCACAACCAAACTCCCTGCCCTCACCTACCCCTCCCTCCTTCTGCCCTCCCACCTCCCCCTTACACCCCTCAACCCCCATGAACCCTGCACCCTCCCTCGTGAAGCGCTCTGACTGAGTCTGTGCACGTGATGGATTACAGTAAAGCAGTGAGGACTACCTTAGCAAAAACTTCAATAAAAAACCTTCTTACCCCTTATTGCATTCTATTTAGAGCAGTAAGCCGTACTTTCAACATACAGGTTGTACTATAGAGTGCTAAGGGTAACCAGAAAAAAGGACAAAAACAGAAGGAAGACAAAAAAAAAAACTTATAGATTAGCTGCCCAAAGAGTCCAGATATTCCTGCGCTTTGATTTCTGATGCAAAATATTGTGTCCGCCCTTCATTAATTATTTTCAGCTGCGCTGGATTGATCAGCTATGCCTGCATTTTTTTCTCCTAGAAAGGCTTGATCATCTGTCGCAGTCTCCAGTGCCTCTCGACCATGGTATGACAATAGTCCGGACGGACAAAAAATGACACCCCTTCGCTGGTTCTCTTAGTGTCTGGTCTTGCTTTTTCGGCAAAGGACTGTCTCAGAACAAAGTTACCCAGGAAGATTAATATCGCCCTGGGTTTGTCACCTTCCTTCACATTGCGGCGTATTTTGAAGGGAGTGCGATGCGCCCTCTGGATTTCTCCAGACCAACTCCAACTGGATAGCTCAGGGAATGCTTGCTCAAAGAGCTTGATAACATAGGCTCTTACATCCGACCTTTCTGATCCCTCGGTTATACCCAGGATCCTTAGATAGTTCCTCCTGAGCCTATTCTCCATATCCTAGAGCTTCCATTGGATATCTATCACCTGGGAGCAATGGGACTCGATCTTACTGGTGGCCGCGGCGACCTCGGCTTCTGTTGAGACCACCCTTTCTTCAAGATTCGACACTCTGTCCCCAACATTAACACATGCTTTGGACCATTTCCTCACCACGCCCTGCATTTTCCTCATCGCTGCTTGAGACTTGTGGCTATCCTGCCGTGTTTCCTCCCTGTGCGCTATAATTTCCTGGTGGATTACTTCAAGCAGCGAGAGTTGAGTTGTTTCCAGACTAGGGCTACCCTGTAATGGCATTGTAGATGAATGGTTCCAGCTCAGACCCCTTTGGGGTTGTTCCTGCGTTTTTGAAAGGGTGATGGATTTCACTGCCGTTGCCGGGCGTTCTTGCTCCAGATAACTCTTGGATTCCGCATTACTGTCGCCCATAAAGGAGCTGCGTTCCTCTTCCTCCTCTGACCAATCCGCCTCCTCCGACACTGAGAAGAAGCACTCACTGGGGACCTTCTCCCTGTTCATCTCGGGAACCCGAGTGCTTTTAGTACTTTCTACGCCCGGAGGGCCTGTATTTACTATAAAGGCTTCAGGGGCATGCGGGAGATGCTGGGTCTCTTGATTTGTAGTCCGTGTCAGAGCCGAGCCACCCTGCTCTTGAGTAGTGACTCCATCTCCATCTCCCTCCTTGCTTCTGACTTCCACTCTTACAGTTGGCAGCCCACTGACCGAGCCGAGTGCGTCCCCCAGCAGGTTGTCAATCACTTCAAGGGCTGTGAGGACGACTTCAGCTACCGGGGTAGTGTCTATGGTGCATTCACCATGTGGGGGAGCTCGGCTAACAGCACTAACACCATCACCATCACCAGTGCCAGCCACAGCTCCCTTGCCACCCCCCTCCACCTCCTTGTCTTAGCCCCCTTCTCCTTACCGCTTCTGGTAAACATCTCCACGATAGATGCCGTGGCCTGGAGGGTCCTGACCATTGTTTGTTTGCCTTTTTTTCCCAGCTCATGTGAGGGCGTCTGTGCTTTAAGCGGTACTTCAACCTCTGCTCCCGCTGCCACTATCAGATCGTTCCCAGCCGCCTTCTTTGTAGATACTTTAGTCCCCGCAATGACTTTCGGTGCCATAGCCCCTCCTCGCTGTCTCCCGCTCCTCTGGCTCTGTGAGCTCCGCACACTCCGCTTCTCACTCCGCTTCTCACAGCTCCCTCTGAGCTCCGCTCTGAACTCGGCTTCCAGCCCTCTCCGGCCGCTCCGCCCACCTGCTCTCCCGGAGAACCAGCAGCAGGGAGAGAGGAAAACTCGGACCAAGGCTGCTGCGGCTTGCCTGAAACGGCTCGGCGGACCCCGCAAGATCACCCGACAGGTGAAGGCTGCATACATTTAGTCTCTAGCGCGTGTAACAAACGTACGGCTGCCTACACACCTTTTTCCGCCGGGGTTGTCTAAAACATGTCCTCACTGCTTGCTGCAATTGGCCACAACTACGTGGCCGCCATCTTGCCCATCGATTAGATTTCCACAGAACCATTTGTTTCTCTTGCATTGTTCCTGCATTTTGATTTTGCGTCCGTGTCATAATTTTCCTTTTCTTCCACTTTCTGCTGATTTTTTTTGTCAAATCTGTTTATTAGCATTTTAAAGGCTTTATGGTACAGTACGTACTTCAACAATATCATCTCAGCAATCTGGGCATGTCAGACAGGCACCTATGCACATTATACCATAACAGTGGAGGGCCACAGTGTCACAGGTACTATATTTCATAAAGAAAGGATAAGCGCCCAAAGCTGGCAAGGGCGTGGAGTGTCTGGGGGGGAGCCCCCATATTTGTCCATGACTGTCCACACGCTAAGTTTAGTACATTAGCAGAATTTAGGGTAGATCCCTCCAACGTGGACCTGTGCACAAATGTGACTTTTATACAAAGAAGCAAAAAGCGGAAACAACAGCGGCACAACCACAGGCACTGACATACTCTAATCCCTTTCTCACCTCACCCCCACCCCCCCTTTTTTGTTTTCTCTACCCCACTTTTCTGCCCCTGCCCCCTGCGCCCGCGCACACCGCAGCCACAGTTGGGCCTACACCTGACACCTGCATGACTCCGGGAGTCGATAATGGCATCTAACAGATTATCTAGACCGAAGAACAGCCCACAGTACGCTCCAATCCCCGGGAGCTCCCCTTGGCTCTCTACAGCTCCTGCACCTCTAACCTCGCCTGGCAATTACAAAGAGTTGAGCATGTGCTCCCAGCGCTCCGCTATTGGTTCATTGGTTCTTTTCGGAGCCCCAACGTTTACTCCCTGAGTATGGCTGTCCACTCCGCCTGGGCCCATGCCTGAAAGGAGGAGGTCCAGGCCTGTGCGCCAGGTGGGTCGCGCGTCTTCCAGCGCTTCGTAAGGAGGCGTTTTGCCACCACCATCCCCAGATCTAAAAAGCGGGACGACACTTTAGTTTTGGGTGGTCTCCTGAAATGGTGCAGAATGTATTCCGGCCAATCAAAGGGTATAATACGACCAGTACACTTCCTGAGCAGCTCACTCACTCCAGTAAGAGCTCAGCCTAGAACAGCTCCACAGAAGGTGGAGGAGCCCTGCACCCAACTCCCCGCATCTGAAACAGGACGCATCTGTGCGATGAAAATACTTGTTAATTAGCTCAGGCGTGAGGTAGGCCCTGTGAACAATGTAAAGTGGGGCCAGACTAGTGTGTATCCTGAGTGACCCAGCAAACCAGCGGACTAGATGTTTGCCCCTCCCCATGACGTGAAGGTACTGCATGGTTAAGTGCTGTTCAGGCTCCGTCGCCACGTCTCCCCACCTCGCCGTCATCTTCGCCACTAGGGAGCGATGTAACAGGAACCCCCCTGGGGTAAGCCCGTCTCAGAGACCAGCGTCTCATACGCCACTAACGCTCCATCTCTATAGAGGTCGCCCAGTGTCTGGACATCTGCTTCCCTCCACTGCTCTAGCTGGGGACCTGCGAGAAACCCTCACCTCCCGGGAAACCCTCCAGAGGCACAGCTGGCGCATATGGGAGCACCTTTTGTGTGAGGAACAGGGCTCTGCGAAAGCACTTATACGCCACTGCCAGCAGCATCAGTGTAGGTCTCACAGGCGCTGCCAGAGGATGGAAGAGTTTACTGACACGGGCCAGAGAGTACGGTGGCTCTTCTGTAGCGGTATCATCTCTGCCCCATCCGCCAGTCAACGGGCGATCCATTGAAGTTGCGCAGCCAGATAGTAATGTTAGAAACAGGGGGAGACCAGTCCTCCCCTATCCGTTGGCAGGAACAGTTTCACCAATGCCAAGCGGTGCCGAGACGCACCCCAGATAAATTCCCGCAGGACCGCGTTAAGCGACGAAAAGGAGGCCGGGATAAAAAGAGGCAGATTAACAAAGTAGTACAGGAGTCGGGGAGCATGACCATCTTGGCTAGGGCCACTCTACCCGTGGTGGTCAGCGGAAGGGATGACCAAAAGCGTATTTGGGATAGAAGCGCTGCCACTGCCCGTCCAAGGTTGCCATCGAAAAGATCAGCCGGCTGCCGGTAAATCTGAATCCCTAGATATTTGAAGGTGTCAGCCTTCCATTTGACTCTCGTGCCTTCGAGACAGTACCCCGGGTCTTCTATCCCAGCGCCAAACGCATGAAGGCAGGACTTGCCCGCATTCACCCGAAGCCCTGAGACAACCGCGAACTGACTCAGCAGGGGGCCTTGCTGCTCCGGTATACGTGTCACGTCCCTTACAAACACCAGCAGATCATCAGCATAAAGCGATACCTGGTGGATCGCATCCCCCAGTGGAATGCCGTCTCCCAGTGTCTGCCGCATGGCCGCCGCCAAGGGTTCCACAGCCAACGCGAACAGTTGCGGGGACAGCGGGCATCCCTGCCGAGTGCCCCGACCTACCGCCACTGCATCAGAAATGTAGGGACCCAATCGCACTCGGACCACAAGGAGCTCAACCATCTGCAGGAAGCCTATGTCGAGCTCATAACGCGAGAGGGCCGCGGACAGGTACCCCCAATCCAGGCAGTCGAAGGCCTTTTCCAGATCTGTTATCAGGCACCCCGCCCTGGGCCACGTCCGCTTCGCCTCAGCCGCCACCCTAAAAAACCTCCTAAGGTTCAGGGACGTGGATCTCGCTGGCACAAACCCATTTTGATCGGAGTGTATTAAATGAGGGACCACTGGCGCTAGTCGCTCTGCGAGTGCTTTTGCGAAAATTTTATAGTCCACGTTAAGCATTGCCAGTGGCCTATACGATCCCAAATCTGTGGGGTCCCTGTCCGGCTTGGGCAGTAAGACCAGAACCGTTTCCCGCATGGACGGAGGTAATGAGCTGTCGGTTATAGCTGAGTTTTACAGATGGAGGAGCAAGGGCGCGAGGATTTCCCTGTTCGCCTTGTAGTATTCGGCGGGTAGGCCATCCTGCCCTGGGGTTTTCCCAGTCGCCATACCCTGGATCGCGTCTCCCACTTCCTCCAGGGCGAGGGGGGCATTAAGTGCATCCCTGTGCTCCTCAGTTGCCAAGGTAACAGTATCCAGGAACCTTTCTAACGCATGCCTGGGGCCAGTGCCACGGACTTTATATAGCTGCTTATGGTGGTCAGTCAGGACACGATGAATTTCACGTTGTGTGTACACCATCTCCCCCTCTGCTGTACACAAGGCTCCTATAGGGGCTCCCCGCCCATCCCTCTGCACCAACTAGGCTAACAGCCGGCCCGCTCTGTCCGCCTTGGCATGTGTCCTAGCCGTATGCGCCGCATAATTATGACATCGCAGCTGCTCCATAAGGGCCGCATGCTTAGTGCGTAGGTCACTCAGTGTGCGCGAGTGCTCACCAGTCCCTTCACGCTCCCTCTCGTACCGCAGAAGCTCAGTCTCCTAGTGTGCCAGGGAGGCGGACAATGTTTCATGTATATTCCAAGTGGCCCCCATACAGTGTCCGCGAATAGCTGCTTTATGTGCATCCCATTCCACCATGGCGCTGCTCGCCATCCCTTCATTGGCCTCAAAGTAAGCTAAAATGGCCATGCCCAGGGATGAGCGGAACTCAGCGTCTTCGAGCGCTGCAGGCTGCAGCCTCCACATCGGCACAGGTGGGCGATCCGCCTCCCAACTAAGTTGGAACCATAAGGGTTTTGATCAGAATTTGCTCTCCCTAGGTACTCTGATTTGGTAAGGAGTGGGAGCAGGGATTAGGTGCCGACTATCCGGTCTAACCAGACATGCAGATCGTGAACTGAAGAGTAGTAGGAGTATACTCTGTCTGTGGGGTGCTGTGCGCGCCATAAGTCATGTACCTCCCAGTGCGAAACCCAATCCCTGAACGCTTGCGCATTAGATGCCACCGCCGCAGCTCGGAGGGGAGGGAAGGAATGGTCCAGTCGCTCATCCAGCACCATGGTAAAATCCCCTCCAAGCAACCAGGGGAGACCAGCATACGGGTGAAGGATCTGGTTCAAGCTCTCAAGGTAGGAGGACTGGTCTGTGTTCAGGGCATAAATGGATCCTAACAGGATTTCCTGACCATTTAACCGCCCCCGCACTAGGGAGTACCTTCCCTCGTGGTCCACTTGTACCTCTTTGCAAAGGAAGGGGACACCTGCCCTCACCCATATCAGCGTGCCACGCGCATGTGCAGAGAAGGTCGTGCCAAAAATCTGCCCCCTCCAGCGCCTGCGGAATCTGTCAAGCTCAATCTGCGTCATAGGCATCTCTTGGAGAAGAGCAATCCCCACCCCATGTTGCTGCAGGTAGGAAAAGCCCGAGTAACGGCGTGACGGGGTGTGCATACTGCGGATTTTCCAGGTCAGTATGTTAGTGTGTGTCATGTGTCTGGACGCCTCGCACCCGCGCAGGGCCAGGGGAACACCTCAGAGGGGGGCATACGAACACCATCAGGGGAAGGGATGTCAGTGTGCCGCAACTGGAACATATGAACAATCACAACCAGTGTAACAAAAAGGGTGAGTCCCCAAGGGGGCATACTTCCAAACCTTAGCAAGATCCGCCACACAAGAATGTGTTAGTCCAGCGTAATGGCCGTTTGGGTGAGTGTGTTGCAAACAACCGTATCATGTAACGCCCCTATCTCAGGCCTCTTGGCTGTTCAAGAGGTGCTTGGGGAATCTGGGCAAATATAGGCGCACCGGGCCGGTGCAGGATGCCAGCGGACGAGCCCGCTAGTGCAGTAAACGCTCAGCGTCTTTCAGCCACTGGCCTGCCGATACATCTACATTCGGCCAGCCGTGCAGCTTTCCATAGTAGCGCAATCATTCTAGGTGAAACCAGACATGATACAGCAGCGCGCACAGCAATGTTTCTAAAAGGATATTATAAGTAACAGCATAGTCCAAGACAGGAACCCCTGCACGGTCACCACAGTTCCCCACTCAATCACATAGGCAGGTCAGCTTTTTGGGGGGTCACCACTGGCATACTCATGTCTTCAGAAAGTACTGTGGAATGGGATGATGAGCCACTCATGTCCGGTTCGCCATGTGGCTGGGGGTCTACTCGGGCAACACCATTCGCCGCTCCAAGGGTCGCAACTGCTTCAAGGGCTTCCTGCCTTTCAATACGCATTTTCTCCGGGCTGGGTGCAGCGGGGCCAGGGCCTGCACCCCGGCAGGCCTCTCTTCTTCTGCACCGCCGTGATCGCTGCGCCTGCCACTCACCCTCCTCCGGGCCCGCAGGCCGCGCACCATTCCACTGTCCTGTCTCCTCCAGCCAGTCCCAGACATCCGACGGGGCATCAAAGAAGCGGGCACCCTCCTTCATGATCACGTGGAGATGAGAGGTGAACAACAAGGAATACAGCAGTCCTAGATACCTCAGTTGCTTTTTCACAGCCATGTTCGTGCTCCTCCTCCTCGGTACTGTGGCCGTGTAGTCTGGAAAGAACATCACGCGGCTGTTCCCCACTGCCAGGTCATCCAACTTCCTGGTTTCGCGGAGCACCACATCCCGGTCGCGGTAGTTAAGTATCTTGAAGAGAAACGGATGAGGCCAGGGCCCGGGTCAGGGCTGCTGCGCCGGCACCCTGTGCACACGTTCTACCAGGAAGTGCGGAGACAGCGACCCCGGAGGTAGGAGTTCCTGCAGCCAGTTCTCGGTTTATCGCTCTGGGTCTTTCCCTTCTTCTCCCTCCGGAAGCCCAACCACCCGAACGTTGTTGCGCCAGGAGTGCCCTTCTGCATCCTCAATGCGATCCTCCAGCACATGAGCGCTGAAGCGTGATTTTGTACCACGGGTTGCAGCTCCGGGAGCGACTGACGCTGCGCAGTGACCGACTCCGACAGTTTGCGATGATCTGCGTGAAGAAGAGTAAAGTCAGACGTGACCGTATCAATCCGGGCCTCCAGGGACACCTTAGTTTGCTCCAGTGTAGAGCCGATGCGCTCCACTGCTGCCAGCACGGAGTCCATCTTAGCTGTAAGGGCCGCCGCCGGTCCCATGCCGTCACTCTTTTGTCTGTGCGAGGGGCACAGCTCGTCTGCCTCCTGCTGCCTCTGCTGGGATTTATCCCGAAGTCTGCCCATCGCTAGCTGCTGCGCGGAAGGCATCCACACTTGCTGGCAGCCACCAGTCGTCCAGCAGTAGGTCCCCACTCAAGATCTAGGGAAGGAGCCCCTTCACCAGTCCAGCATCACCGGCTGCAACCCAAGGAACTGCCTATCTGTACCGGACGCCCACACCGTTAGGACTGCAATACTGGATAGCCGACGTCGATCCTAGGGGCGTCTCAGACGATAGTCCGGCTTCACCACGCCAGTCACGAAGAGTGCACCTACTCCTACAACAGAGGCCTCTTTGCCGATGCCCCCTCCTCAGCCGACTGCATCTGCTCTTCCCCAATGCCCCCAGGTATCAGGGCCACAGAGGCACAGAAGGTTGATCCGATTCGCCCAGCACAGTCCCAAACACCCGGTGCCTTCCCCCGAGCGGGGCGCAGATCACGCACCAGCGGCGAGTCGCCAAGGTATAACAGCAGCTAAGATGGCACCAACATCAAGATGGTGCCCAGGTCCTAGTATGCCAGGCGTGAGTAGGCAATCCGTTCCAGAGGGCCACTTCTTGTGGTTTATGAGTTGTGGCTGCTCGGCCCGACCACGGGTGCCACCAGCGACAGGCTGGCTCCGCTGTCAACAGATCCAACACAGCACAATGTCTCTCTGCCGTGCTAGCCAGGATGCCACCATGTCGCGATCAGGCCTGGGGGGCAAACACCTCAAACTACCACAGCCACCCAATCAGATTCTCCCCACAGTCTCCACTAGGGCAGCCCCCAGTTCCGGTCCAACATGTAGGGTACCCCTCCAATACGAGGCCAGGTCCAGGGCTCCTTCCACACCACCGGCGCGGATGCAGCGCAGCCCCCAATCCACTGCGCTGCCCAATGTTGCATACACTGCAGGTTTTAGCTCCCAGTTTACGGCCCACCATCCAGGGCCTCCAGGCTCCGCCACTACTAGCCCAGCGCCTCTGGCGATACCCTCCTCAACGCTATGGCACTTCCGCGGGGCTCCCTCTGTCTGCCCCGGGTCCCGCTCCTCGCCGTGCGGGGGTCGTATCCTGCAGCGACCCCCGTAGTGCCAGACGAGCCGTTCCCACACTCTCCAGCCGTGACGTGGCCGGCAAGTCCGCAGCTCCTCACAAGTCACAGGCTCCGGAGGGAGACGCTAGGCCCTGGCTGTCTCGGGCCGCGGGAGTCACCGTGCCCCCCGCCCGCGCCCCTCACTCACCGGCCGTCTGCCTCACCAGGCACCGCGGCTGACTGCGCGTCCACTCTCTCCTCCAGTCAGCACTGGGTCCTAGATTCTCCGGGGGGCACCGCTCAGCAAAGTTCACAAGGCGTCCAGGCCGAGAACAACTCCCAGCTCACACAGCAGTACTCCAGCCTCACCAACGGTCGCCAGGCCCCTACATGCATCAAATCCTCTTCCTAACTCAATCTCATATCTTGATGCCTCTATTTTCAGATATGTCTCCCATTCCTGCATGTTTTATTGCTTCTTCGCTGCCCGGGTACCTCACGATGTCCATATGTTGTTTAATTATCTTGTAGATGGCACCCTCTTGACGCATGACATATGAACACATTAAAGCTGTTGATATGTAGAGGATTTCCCACTCTTATTCATATGGACGCATTCACACACATTCAGGCAGATAAAAACGCTCACACACACATAGGCGAATGCTAAAATGTCTTGCTACGACTGCCCACACCTCTTCTAAATGTAGTTGTCTTCTTTGCTTTTCTAATTCTGCTTTCCCATTCAATTAGAACATTAAGGCCAATAGGTGCGTGCCTGTTTACAATAGAAGTCCATTGGAAAAAACAGAATATTCCTTAAGTAATCATGATGAAAGTTCCCCCTCCATTATTTCTAGAAAACTGAATGATTATAATCACCATGTTCTTTTGAAAATGTACTTTGGGAAGTAATGAATTGAAATTGAAAAGAAATTGAATTAAATTGAAAACCTGCAGTGCATTGCTTAGCGCGCTGCGTCTGGAGGAGCATTTGTGCATTTAGCTGCGTGAATTTTATCATTATCTTGCTTTATTCCTTCTTTTTTAGTTGGGTTCGTAGTTGCCCCCTGTTTTTAAAATAGCCCTCTGACTTGCACTTTAATAGTGATTACCCACCGCTTCTTTGGCGGGCCCGGTTCCTTCGCCTCCATTTCGGCGGACATCTTGGGGGGAGAGTGGGACGTTTGGCGGCACCATTTTGGTTGTCGAACTAGTCGCTCAAACGGACGCTTAACCTGCATTTAAGGTGGGTAAATCAGGCTGCGTCTACTGAATTGAAAACCTGCAGTGCATTGCTTAGCGCGCTGCGTCTGGAGGAGCATTTGTGCATTTGTGCATTTAGCGGCGTGAATTTTATCATTATCTTGCTTTATTCCTTATTTTTTAGTTGGGTTCGTAGTTGCCACCTGTTTTTAAAATAGCCCTCTGACTTACACTTTAATAGTGATTACCCACCGCTTCTTTGGCGGGCCCGGTTCCTTCGCCTCCATTTCGGCGGACATCTTGGGGGGAGAGTGGGACGTTTGGCGGCGCCATTTTGGTTGTCGGGCTAGTCACTCGAACGGACGCTTAACCTGCATTTAAGGCGGTCATGCTGACGCGCAGCGGCCACGCGCAGCGAGGTAGCCGTAGTACCGCCGGAGTTACGCCTGAGTTCAGCCCATCTGCGCCCGTCAGCGTCCCGGAGGTGGACGGAGTGGTGGGAGGGGCTGGCTCGCGGATTAGGTATTCGGCGGCGGACCTACTTTCATACAGGGAAGGTAAGGATGCGTGTCGGGTGGTCTTTCCGGGGCGATATAGAGGGAAACGGCGGTGTCAGGGATGTGGTTGGTTACCAGGCCATTTCCCGGTGGGGGGGGCTGCTTGCACTAAGGCCATCGTTAAACATTTGTGCCTCTTACTTAATACCCGCTCTCGATATCTATGAGCTCTTAGTGGTTTAAAAACCTGTTTGCCTTATGCTTACTGAAACTTGGCAGGGGGAGGCCTCTAATCCGGATAATGTGACTGCTATTCCCCCTGATTATGCAATTTATAGGCACGACAGATTGACTGGGAGGGGTGGAGGGGTGGCGATTGGGTCAGGAGAACTGTTTCCTGTGTGGTTGTCCCTATGGAGGCCATTTCAGGCTGCGAATCCCTGGCGTTCTCTATAACCTTATCTCCCCATCAATCTTTTACTGGGCTCCTGGTCTACAGACCACCTGGCCAATTAGGGTCTTTTCAGGAGGAGTTGCAGGCGCAGGCCTCGGAGCTCTGCTTGAAGACAGAACACTGCATTGTGCTTGGGGACTTTAATATTCATATGGATGTGGGGACGGATGGTGACACGATTAAAATCAATGATGTCACCTCCCCTTTGGGCCTCACACCTTATCTGTTAGTGCCGACTCATATCAAGGGTCACACCCTTGATCAGGTGTTCTCCACCATTCCACTCGATATGGCTAGCCCTGTCCCTGTCCTTTGGTCGGACCATTTTCTGATTAGGTTTCAGATTTTGGGGATGAGCAAATCATCTTGTATAATGCCGAGTCACCCTAGGTACACGTGTCGGGCATTTTATCGGGTGACTTCAGAAAGTCTGGCTCAGGCTTGTTGGATCATCCCTGCTTGATGTCAGGAGACCTAGAGAGGGATCTCGATCTGCTGCAGCGGTGGTTAGTGGAGCGACTTGATGAATTAGCACCTGAGACTGCTTCTCGGAAAACATCTAGACGAACCTCTGCTCCTTGGTATACGGAGGCTTTGGCTTTGTCTCGGCGCAACTGTAAGGTGGCTGAGAGACTCTGGCGCCAGCAGTATGATCCTGGGGCTAAGGCAGACTATAGGGCGGCCATTAAAACCTATCATGTAGACATCCTGTCTGCAAAGAAGAATTATTTCTCTGCGAGAATTGAGACTGCTTCGAGCTCCTGTAGGGAAATTTTCACCATTGTGAAGGAGTTTGTGACCCCTAATGCAAATGCGGTGCGTCATGAGCTCTCTGAGACGTGGGTGATCTCGCTAGCTAGCTTTTTTACTTCTAAGATCAAACGGATCCAGGAGTCTTTTTCTTCTTCGGGCCCGAGTGATGCCATCAGCCCGGGAGATCAGCTGAGCCGGATAGCTGGATCTGGACCCACTCTCTCGGAGTTTCCATCTCTCTCTGACTCCGCATCTCAGGATTTCCTGATTAAACTTAAATGAGGCTCACCTTTAGATCCCTGCCCGGCTAAATTTTTGGCTAGGGTGGCGGGAGTTTTGAACCCTCTGCTTAATCCCATCCTTAATCTGTCTCTGACTAGGGGTGTAGTGCCTGTGGCCTGGAAGCAGGCGATGGTTGTCCCATTACTCAAAAAGCCGGGTCTGGACCCTGAGCTACATGTCAATTATAGGCCGATTTCTCTCCTGCCTGCTTTCGCAAAGATAGTGGAGAAGCATGTTTGCTGCACCCCACCCAGTCTGGCTTCCGGAGCAACCCAAGCACCGAGACAGTGCTTTTGGAGGTCAATGAGGCTATAAAGGAAGTGCTGGATGCAGGAGGAAGAGCCATGTTGGTAATGTTAGACCTGTCGGCGGCCTTCGACACCGTCCCTCATGAGGGTCTCCTCAGCAGGCTTTATGAGATCGGTCTGAGAGGGACGGTGTTGAGCTGGTTTCGATCTTATTTGGCTGGTCGCCGACAGGTGGTCTGGGCCCCTCCGTACTCGGCCAAAGTACCACCTCTGGAGGTCGGAGTCCCGCAGGGCTCGGTGTTGAGCCCGACTATTTTTAATATCTTTATGACCCCTTTGGCAGTGCTGGCGGAGTCTTTTGGGGCTCAGATCCTGTCATACGCTGATGATACTCAGCTCCTTTTCACTTGTGGGAAGGGGGCTGAGTTTGACGAAGAGGGCATCCGGGGTTGTCTTGGGGCTGTTTTCGACTGGTTTCAGCGAAACAGCCTCAAGTGCAACCCTGATAAATCAGAGGTACTCTTCTTCGGGTGTCAGTCTGACCCGAATTGGCAGGAGTGGTGGCCGGTGAATATGTTCCCTCCTATGTCATCTTCTCTGATTGCCAAGAACTTGGGGGTCAGGATTGACATCGGCCTGACACTTAAGTCCCAGATTCTTGGGCTGGCCGGCACCTGTTATGGCCTCCTTAAAATGTTACGTAAGTTTCTTCCCCTGCTCCCGTTGGCGCATAGGAAGATTACGGTCCAGGCCCTTATTGGTTCGAGGCTGGACTACTCAAATGTCTTATATTTGGGTTTGCCCGAATATCTTCTCCAAAGACTACAGGTGGCCCAGAACTCGGCGGCCCGGGCCATTTTTGGCCTGTATCACCGAGCTAGAGCTTCGGACCTTTTACACTCTTTACATTGGCTGCCTATCCGGAAGCGGATTGTTTTTAAAGCACTTACGCTGGCGCATAAGGCATTTCATGCTGTGGGAGCGGAATATATTCAGAAGCGGCTTGCCTTCTACAAACCGGCTAGAGCCTTAAGATCAGAATCTCTCTGCCTTGCCGTTGTTCCTGTTATCAGAAAAGTACGGGTGGGGGGACGTTCTTTTAAACGCTTGGCGCCCCAGCTTTGGAATGCCCTGCCTTTGCCGCTTCACAGTACATCTAATCTGTTGGCCTTCAGAAAGGGTCTGAAGACGTGGCTCTATGGTCAGTAATTTGTTTGCTCTTTCTCTCCTTGTGCTTGCCCTATGCAGTCTGTTGTGGGTTCGAAAGCGCTGGGACACTCTTCGGAGTAGCTGAGCGCTATATAAGACATCCATAACATAACATAACATAACATAATGACATGGTTTCTAACGGGTAATCATTATCCAAGTCTAGGTCCTCCTCGTCACAGTTCTCAATGGTGGAGTTTATCTTCCCATTGCCCAAATGTTGCAAGCTAGAACAAAAAACGAAAATAATGATTGCCTGCTATTTCCAGTTTCCGTGGGATAAGAGTGGGTTGAGCCATCATGGCTACCTGAAAATCACAAAGCATAATCATTAAAATGTTTGCTCTTTTAATCCAATTCCTCTGGGAGGAAGGGGGCAAATCTCAGACTGTGACAAGGTAGACCTGGACTGAAAGTAATACCCCTTGTGAAATTGGAATTCATTACACAGGGCACTTGGAGTAAATAAAAAAGCGAGAGCTTTATTGAATACCCCCAGCCAGCACCAACTGTCACTCTACCTGAGCTCCCTTCAATATTCCACTTACACCTTTATCTGGTGAGAAGCTTGTGGCTGACAAGCAGCTCGTGAAATCCACAAGTTTAAGCCTAGCTCAAGAGTATACATCACACTACTCCCACTGTGCACGTTAATTGTCAACATAAAAAAGGAAACATGTTGTCTTATAATATTTCTCAACAGATCAACTCTATATAATCCAATTGTCAATGTAACTAGCCATATACATATATGAACATATATATATATATATATATATATATATATATATATATATATATATATATATATATATATATATATATATATATATATATATTACCTACTGGCGGTCGCCAGTAGGTATATATAGTTAGGATTTTTTCTCTATGGGATTTTTGAAAATTCTTTGTCTAATAACTTTGGCGTTTGTGGACGGAATTGGCTGAAATTTTCAGGAAAATGGCACATTTTGTTTCTGAGCAGCCCCTGAAAATTGGGGGGGGGGTTCGTCCAGGGGGGGTCGAGAAAAAAGGGGGGTCCCAAAACGTGTTTTTAACATTGAGTTTTCCATAGGGCGGTTGGCCTCACTTTTAGCCCGAACGGCTGAATGGATTTGCACGAAACTTGGCAAAATTGTAGGGACTGGTAGCCCGATGTGCCTTTTGTAGGTCTCAATATATGTGCTCCAGTGGATTTTGAGAAATTAACGTTTAAAAAAAGATATATATCTGTAACAGCGGACCGGGCAGCGCTCCAGTTCGCGTACTTTTCGCGCAACGGAGCTTTGTGAAGCGAAGCTGATTGGTTCTCCGGCGTCTGTAAACATTCCAAACAGTCCGTAGCGGCCGCCATCTTGTCTCTCGGTAGGATCGAGAGACAAGAGGAGGCCAAAGCGAAGGGGCAAATGACCATAAGGGGGCATAGTAGATCCTCCCTGACCTCTAGGTTTGATGTACCATTTTGCCAAGTTTGGTGTAATTCCGTTCAGCCATTCAGGCTGTAGACGTATCTAAATGTCAATAATCGAACGGCTGAATGGATTTGCACGAAACTTGGCTAAATATTAGGGACTGGTAGCCCGATGTGCCTTTGCTAGGTCTCAATATATGTGCTCCAGTGGATTTTGAGAAATTAACGTTCAAAAAAAGATATATATCTGTAACAGCGCTCCGCTTCGCGTACTTTTCGCGTTACGGAGCTTTGCGAAGCTGATTGGTTCTCCGGCGTCTGTCAACATTACAAACAGTCCGTAGCGGCCGCCATCTTGTCTCTCGGTAGGATCGAGAGACAAGAGGAGGCCAAAGCGAAGGGGCAAATGACCATAAGGGGGCATAGTAGATCCTTCCTGACCTCTTAGGTTTGATGTACCATTTTGCCAAGTTTGGTGTAATTCCGTTCAGCCATTCAGGCTGTAGACGTATGTAAATGTCCTATGGAAAATTGCATGGGGAAAACACATTTGAAAGTCTTGAAATTTAGAACCAATTAAAATGTTACTTTGGTTTTGTATTTGTGTGTGATGAAAGTTAATTGGTTATGTATATATCTCAAATGAGAAGAAACCACAGCCATTTTGTGATACTACTGTCTGAAGTACATTGGTGAGGAATTTTTGGTGGTGAATTTCTGGTGTTTGATTTACACAGTACTAACACTTCTCCTACTTTTAAAAAGGTGAGTTGTTAATTTGTAAGGGGAACTATGTTGTACACTTGAAGATAATTTGAAAAATGTTTTCTGTTATTTATTTGCAGTCCTTCTTTTATACTAAATACTTGATAAAGTTAGTTTTATATTATGTATTACTAAAAACGATAAATGAAAGTGATTATTTTTTTCTGCAATTTACAGCAAGCAATTTCAAAATAAAATGGCTCACAATGAAGAGACCGTGGCAATTTCTTTGTAAGGGGAACTATGTTGTACACTTGAAGATAATTTGAAAAATGTTTTCTGTTATTTATTTGCAGTCCTTCTGTTATACTAAATACTTGATAAAGTTAGTTTTATATTATGTATTACTAAAAACGATAAATGAAAGTGATTATTTTTTTCTGCAATTTACAGCAAGCAATTTCAAAATAAAATGGCTCACAATGAAGAGACCGTGGCAATTTCTTTTGAATTGTACACTACATTGATTGAAATTGAGAGCACCAATAATGAAATATTGTCACAAGGAGGAGATGACTTGAATGATTTCATTAGATTGATTGAAATTGACAGCACCAATAATGAAATATTGTCACAAGGAGGAGATGACTTGAATGATTCCACTACATTGATTGAAATTGACAGCACCAATAATGAAATATTGTCACAAGGAGGAGATGACTTGAATGATTCCACTACATTGATTGAAATTGACAGCACCAATAATGAAATATTGTCACAAGGAGGAGATGACTTGAATGATTTTTTTGATCAATCTGTTGATGGCGAATTTATCGAATGTTTGGAGACCATAGAGTTACAAGAATCATCATTGCAGACTTTTAATGAGGAGATTCCAGATGAGATGATTGAAGAGGAAATTGCTGATGAGGACATGTTACTAGTTCTTTCAAATTTAGAAAATTCTGAAGAATAAATTTATATTTAGAAATCAAAAATTGTTTGAGACATTATTCATTTTTATTTTTAATTTATGAGGTTGTAGCGAAGTGATTGTAGTATAAAATGAGACTTATAGTATAGAGTGCAACATTTTTATGTTACATGGTAAGTTTACTCATATTTACTTCCCTTCTCCCACTATATTATCTCCAATGTGTATTTGACATCTCTTCTTCATCTCAGGCCTCCTTTCTCTCACTGTGTGTCTCTGATGCATCTTATCGCTGCTATTTTGTGTAATTACAGAAGAGAGTAAAATAAAATAGTTCGGAACGTGAAAAGGGGGCAAAGTAGAGTACCCCTCACCCCCTAGGCCTTCTCAGGCGGTCCCAAAAGGATCAGTTTCTGCTTTCCTGAGAGATTATGGTATGAGTTCCATATACCACAATAATTTGCATTACAACATGCAAGATATATATCTCCTATTACCAACTTTTGGAGATATTCGCGCTAAGCGCGAATATCTCCAAAAAGTAACACCTGCCCTGAGCAGTTCTTAGCCATGTTATCCAATGGGAGGTGGATAACATGGCTAAGAGCATTAGCTCGGTAATGCATGAATATCGCTGACTTTTTAGCGATATTCATGCATTGCGGCCGTTTTTTATCGCATTTGCGATAAACCTTGATAATAGCAAGGTTTATCTTCGATAATTTCTGACTATGCTTAGCGGTAAAAAATTCGTTGGTAAGCATCGTTAGCGATAAATATCGCTTAACTTTGGTAATATGCACCAACGTCTGTTAACGTTCGATTCGAAGGAAATGAGGAAGTGTTGAAAAACATTGTTTGCGCCATCTTGCCTTTTTTGAAATGCCACACTTTTGTTGTGCACGGCAGCCATTTTAGATGCCTTGACCAGACCCACTCTCTGCACGCTGTTGATTCGTAGCATGGCTCCCCACCCTCGCAAGCATCTTCCCCAGGCACTGGTCACCCCCGCTCTCTGTCTTATGCATGGGCAATAAACCTCCCCCCATCTGCGCTGCTCTTCCCTGAGAATCACACTCTGTGCCCGCCCGACACCTCCCTTTCGCCCTATTCACTACCGCACCCTCTGACACTCCTCTTCCTCTGTGTCCGATTGTCCAGGCTATCAGCTAGCCCTGCAGATGTAGGTTATGGCTCCAGCTGTAAAGAATCACCCCTCTTCAAAGGAGTTATAGTAGATCAAGGCCCACACCCGATGAGATCCGTCACACCACACGTGTTCCTACTATCTGAAAACCATCCTGTATTGTGATTGGGGAGGGGACCGAGCCTGAAGCGGAAGATTCTAGGAATGACTCTTTGTACATCAAAGTTTTTACAATTATGTGTCACACCAACAAAGTAGTAGGAATATAAAACTTTAATAACATATAAATATATACAACAAAACAAAAACAGTAAAAACATTTAAACAACGAAGAGACCGTGGCAATTTCTTTTGAATTCCTGATGAGGACATGTTACTAGTTCTTTCAAATTATGAAAATTCAGAAGATGTTGCCTGGGGGTGGGTCGTCAGTAGCAGTCTGTTGTGCGAATAGTTCCAAGGCAGCAGAACGCGCTGAAATCTAGATGGCACGAAAGTGATGTCTAGTAAGTTGCCGCCCAGCAAATAACGGCGTGGGGCGCCGCGGGGGTGAGTGAGTCCAGTAGGCACCACAGCTATTCTTACCGGCATTGCAGAATTACTGCTGGGGACAATGCCTGTGCTGTAGCAGGGTCACAGCAGAAACAAAAAGGATTCTGTTGAAGATGTTGTTGGTTTTCAAATTGAAAACAGTTCTGGTGTCAACTGCTATGGTAATCTAGTGGTTAATGTTTTGTTTTCTCTAGAAAATGTAAAAGAGGGGGAGGCAGTCCAAAGTTCCGTTAAAAGGGCAAAGGAAAGGATCGGTGGTTTGAACTATCACTCAAAAAGGGGAGGGGGTGCAACAATTTTTCCTACACTGTGCTTTCACCGGAACTGAGGTCTGCAGGATTCTAGTAATTCAAAGTGAGGCTGGCGCCAGCATGGGAGCGCCGACATCCCGCAGATACAGTTTCGTCACTCCACGGGCGATCATGGCAGTCATTCCCCATCGGGGGTCGGAGACTCCCGCGGCTCCTCTAGAATCTTCAAGGTCGTAGAGGACTACGGTGGTGGAGTCAACCAGTGACCGGGCGATTTCTTCATGCTGGGCCCGCTCTTGCCAGGTCGACCGCCATTTTGAGAGTTCGGCAGCTACCGGCGATCGCGGGGTCACATGAGCAGACGGGCTCCACCCTGTCGGGCGAGACGTTGCAGCATCGCCACAGTGGACGAACCCTTTTCGGGGCGCCTGGAGCGCTGAGGGTGCAGCTGGGAAGCCTTCACCTGAGGAGGCGGGAGAGGCCTGTTCGCACCGTCTCTCCCTCCCAGTGCACCCCACGGCGCCCCGCTTGACATTTGTTATGGCCGGTGGCGATGAGGACGGGGGGGGGGGTCGGAGGCATGTGCAAGACATCCCCCCCAGTGTTGTCAAAGCCATTTTTGAAGAAAGAAGTGGTGCCTGGCGTGTTGCCGCTGCTATTACGAAGGAGAAAAGAAAAAATGTCCCGTCCGTCTTTGGGCCGGGCTTCCGGTGGATGTCGGCCGGACGCCCCTGGCTCTGGCCCCATGAACGGGTTCCTTGGTTTATCGGCTGCAGCCGGATCCCGTCGGCCTCGGCCCCCCGACCGTTGGTGGCCGGACCGGAAGAGCATGTGGCGGGACTACCTGAAACTCTCAAGGGCCACCGCGGCCGGACTGGGAGAGAGAGGGGAGGGTCGAGGAGACATTCCCCCCCCTGCAACTCTTCAGCGTTGTAAAGGCAATCCCCTGGCCGGGTCCCGCTGGCCTCGGCCTCTCCTCCGGCTACACCCTACGTTAGGATCTCCTGGCCGAGGCGTGGCAGCAGGACCCGCCTTATATGGGCTGCTCCCGGCTGGGCGTAGCCGCAACCCTGCCCCACCTTGGAATTTTCCAGAGTGGGGGCGGATGTTCTACTGACTTGCATTTTCCCTAGTCTATCGATTTTTTTGGCGTGGCAGGCGGTCGGACAGCGAGGGGTGATTTGGTTTCTCTTACTGTTTTTCTGGTCTCTCACCACTGGCATATTTCTAACGTTTTCTTGTTTCTAGGACATTAATAGGTTTTATCATTACGTTATGTTATCGTTTCTTTGTTCGTTGTTTAATAAAAGTTCATGTTCATCAGTGGCCTACTGATTTTCGTTTTCCTATTCTTTTCTTTCCAGGTTGTTTCATGCTAAAGTTTCTGTTAACAGGATACAGTGATCACTTCGTTATTATTGCATATGTCGTTTTCACTAGGGGTGCTCTCTGGTCGGGCCAGATGACGTATCTCTAGTAAATGGTCCGGGTGAAACAGGTGCATCAATCAGTGGGGAGTAGATAGGCATGACAGATTACAACGGGGGAGAAAGGTCCGCATTACGTACCCTTTCACTATTTGCAAAGATTTTCCTACGTATATTTGCAAACAGGGAATACCTCCAAAAAGAACCAATTCCCAAACAGTCAATGTTTGGGGAAACAATCAATCAATGAGGAACGAAATAGGCACAACGTGTTAAAGGTTTGCGTTACCTACCCTTCACTATCTGCAAAGGGAGAGAGAATATTCCTATTCTTCCTCGTTTGCAGGCAGAGAAGATTCTTAAGAGAACGAACTTCGAACAATTCAATGCTCGATTCAAACAATCAACAAGGGGTACTGTGAACACAAATGAACGCCGCTTATGTACATACACATTGGTATTATCAACAGGTTGTTCCTAATGTTTCTATTTTAGGGAGGTCAAAAAGAGATCCCATTAGTGGCCTACTGATTTTGCTCGAATCCTTTTGTTTTTTTACACGATTTTTCGCTATCTGCAAAGACTAAACAGAGTATTGCGACTCTGTGCTTGTTTGTAAATAGAGAATGAACCAAAGAGAACAATCAATCAAATGGAGAGAGAAGCAGGCACGACGGATTACAACGGGGGCAAAGGCCTGCGTTAACTACCCTTCACTATCTGCAAAGAGAGAGTACTAATAGAAATGAGGGGTGGGGGGCAGCATTCAAAGCAGATCAGTGTGCATAAACACGAAAATGTTTTTACTTACCACGTACTTGACATTCGACAGCTTATGATATTTGCTATTAAAAAACCATTGAAATTCACTGAAAAAACCATAGGTTATAGACCATATATAGTTAGGAATTAGCATTTACAAAACCTTGAAAATTCACTGAAAAAACCATAGGTTATAGACCATATATAGTTAGGAATTAGCATTTAAAAAACCTTATTTTACTCACACAAAACCATTGAAATTCCATATATAGTTAGTTGCACTAACTATATATCGCGCACCCGCAATCCACTGCTGATGATGTCACATATTACATCATTCATGACATGGTCAGTGACATCACTGATGACATCACTGATGACATCTCAAATTACATCACTGATGACATCACTGATGACATCTCATTTGACATCATTCTTGTGCTAATACGATAAACCTCTTCAGACTCTAATATAACCTTAGATACACTCAGTGTATACAGACACTCACACACTGCCACTCATCCATGGAGTTACTCACACACCCAGTCAGTCATGCAAAGAAACAATCTCACCTCCATTTCTTCAACTATACAGTTATACACACCTTACTTATTGAAACATATACTAACACATATTTACTCTCTCATACAATCCCTGATACAAGTTCACAATGATCGATACAACCACTCACTCATTCAGTGGCTCTCATGCACAGTTATTTATATATGCCAACTCTCACATGTACTGTGTTTTACATATGTACTTACTATGACATGTAGCATTGAGATATCCATTCACTCATCAATACACTCATGCACACAGTCAACTGCCCATGTAGCTGTTTCCACATGCACTCTTGAACTCATACACCTAGTGAATAAACTGCTCACACATCTATGCACAGAGTCACACACCTTCCAGCCACCCCCACACAAACTCAATCTCCCATAGAAATACTTGGGCAACCAATTAATAACACATATAGCCTCTCGTATAGCTAATGATCAACACATGCAGCAGTTTACATCACAACAGACATAATGATGCACAAATTAAGACAGTTTAGTCACTAACCCATGCATTCAGTGAGACACATTTAATCACTCACTCATACAGTCAGTCACGCACCTACTAAATCCTTCATCCAGACACTTATACATCCACTCATTCTTCAATATGTAAGACATATTTTAACTTTACAGAAACATACAGTCACTGGATGTTGTCATCAGTGATGTCATTTGAGATGTCATCAGTGATGTCATCAGTGATGTCACTGACCATGTCATGAATGATGTAATATGTGACATCATCAGCAGTGGATTGCGGGTGCGCGATATATAGTTAGTGCAACTAACTATATATGGAATTTCAATGGTTTTGTGTGAGTAAAATAAGGTTTTTTAAATGCGAATTCCTAAATATATATGGTCTATAACCTATGGTTTTTTCAGTGAATATATATATATATATATATATATATATATATATATATATATATATATATATTCACTGAAAACCGTAGGTTTCAACCACGTTATAGTTAGGAATTAGCATTTAAAAAACCTTAGAAATTCACTGAAAAAACCATAGGTTTCACACGTTATAGCTAGCTGGACATTTCACTCATACAAAACCTTTTAAATTCCCCCGTTATAGTTAGTTCAGCTAACTATAACTCGCGCGCCCGCAATGCACTGCAGATGACGTCACATATTACATCACTCATGACATGGTCGGTGACATCACTCATTACATCACTGATGACATCACTGATGACATCATCCAATGAATGTGTATTTTTCTGAAAATTAAATATGTTTTATACATCTATATCTTAAGTTTGTTTGAAGAATAAATGGGTATATAAGTGTATAAATTGATCATGTTTTTGTAAAATTGATTGTTTAGCTGACTAAGTGTATTTTAGTGAACATGGGTTAGCAAGTAATTTTTAAAAATATAAATATCTGTATAAGTCTCTCACTTTGTGTATAAATGACTGCATTGGTTGGTGAGTACCTACAAGAGTGTCTATATGGGTTATTAGTTGTTTTTTTGAGTATCAGTATGAGTGTCTGTATAGGGGTATTACTTAGCGCATAGATACATGAATGAGTGACTCACTGTTTGTATGTGTTTTAAAGACAGCATGTGTACAGGACTGTATGGGTGGATGAGTGTGTGTATGGGTGTGTTAGTGAGTGAATGACTGTCTCAATAGTGTCCCTATGAGTAACTACATATGTTTTAATCTAGTATATGTGAATATTGATAAGTGATTATATGTGAGAGTGAGAGATTGGAAGAGTTCCTGTATAAATAAGTATGTGTTTCTATAAGTGATTGTTTAAGAGAGTAAGTATGTGTACGTTTCTGTAAAAGTCAGTGTACTGGTGTGTGCATAGCTGTATATGCAAATAAATGGATGTTTGATAGTTTATTTGCATGTGTGAGTATGTGTGTGAGTAACTCTATGGATGAGTGTCGGTGTGTAACAGGATGTATAGGTGTATGAGTACATATGATGAGTGAGTACATGTTTGAATGACTATATAGAACTGTTGGTGGATGAGTGGATGTGTATGTAGATGGTGGAATTACTGAATAGGTTGTTGTAACTGGTATTGTTATCTCTATTTTTTTGAATATTTTAGTTTCTATTTTTGAATGTGTGTATCAAAGGTTATATATTACGCTGAGAGGAGGTCTGCCACTCTTTCAGAAGGATGATGTCATTTGAGATGTCATCAGTGATGTCATGAGTGATGTTACAGACCATGTCATGAGTGATGTAATATGTGACGTCATCAGCAGTGCATTGCGGGCGCGCGAGTTATAGTTAGCTGAACTAGACTGTTCCCCATAACACAAAGGTTTATTGCAATACATGCATACAATTTTAACTTCACCAAAGTCACGATCACTTTGTGGGTGTGGACTGCTTGCTGAACGTCAAAGCATATTCGTACTGTACTTGCGGGTACGCTGAATATGATTAGCAGTACAAAGTATAGTGCGATCACCCTCTCAGTGACAAATCAGAGATTGATTAGAAGTGGTCACTCATTTAAGATCTGGTTCTGGGCCTGCCTCTGCGCACATGTTAACCTCGCCCCGTCTCTCTCTGTTGTTAATTGATGGTGCACACACTCACACTTGCACATGCGCGGTGCACGCCCATCCACACTCCCCAGATGGCACCACTTAGGAGGCTTGCTATCACTAAGCCTGGAAACCAATATATTAGACAATGGGAGGTCCCCCAGGGACGTCATTCTTGTAGAGAGCGAAAACGCTCCTAATGACGGCCCTGGGCTTGGTTTGGTCAGCCCCCGAGGTTCCCATTCAATGCGGGCACTGACGTGACCACGCTCTCTTTTGCCTGCCTGTGCTGGGATGACAGACACACTGTCGTCGTCGATTTTACTATGAACTGTTTGGTCGAGCGGAGGAGGACTTGTGACACTCGACGTGGTGTCACTGCTGCTGCCGCCCAGCCAGAACACCATAGGCGCGGAGGCGGCGGCGCCAGCGCGCAGCCCACCTCAGTCCCAGCCAAAGGCCCAGGCTTTGAACACAAGACAAAAGACGACAGAAGCAAAGGTAAGTGAAGCCGTCACAACATCAGCCTCCGCTGTAAATTGTACCTGCATGATAGTATTTTATGTACTGCGTCACGTGGCCCTCCCACCTCTGTTTTGCTTTATTTTAGTGGTGTACGTGCTTTGTGATTCATTGTATTTTCTCCCTCCAAATTCTCCCATGACTTATAATATTTATTACTGCCTCACGATCCTAATATTTACTTCTTTCTGCATCATGGGGCCCTCCTGGGCCTTTCTTTAATAAATTATGCATGCATGAATTTCTGGGTTGTATTTTTGAAGTTTGCCACATGCTTTTGTCTCTGTTCTTTTAAATTGTACCTGTTTGATGGTATTTTTTGTGCGTCATGTGGCCCTCGCAGCTCTGTTTTGCTTTTTTTTAGTGCGGTAAATGCTTTGTGGTTCAACGTATTTGCTCCCTCCTTATTCTCTCATGATTTTTAATATTTATTACTGCCTCACGTGGCCTTTCTAGGCCTCTATTCTTATTGATCGTACTTGCATGCTCCTAATATTTAATTCCTTCTGCGTCATGGGGCCCTCTTAGGCCTTTCTTTAATAAACTATGCGTGCATGAATTTCTGGGTCGTATTTTTGAAGTGTGTCACATTCTTTCGTCTCTATTCTTAGAAATTTTACGTGCTTGATGATATTTTTTTCTGCGTCACATGTCCTTCCCAGCTCTGTTTTGCTTTATTTTTGTGGGGTACATGCTTTGTGGTTCAATGTATTTGCTTACTCCAAATTCTCTCATGATTTTTAATATTTATTACTGCCTCATGTGTCCTTCCTAGGTCTGTATTTTTTTTATCGTAATTTTTTTTTGTTTCTGCATCACGGGGCCATCAAAGGCCTCTCTTTAATAAAATGTGTGTGCATGAATTTCTATGTCATATTTCTAAAGTATGTCAAGTGCTTTTGTCTCGGTTCTTTTAAATTTTACGTGTCGATAGTATTTTTTTCTGTGTCGCGTGGCCCTCCCAGATCAGTTTTGCTTTATTTTTGTGGGGTACATGCTTTGTGGTTTATCGTATTTGCTCCCTCCTAATTCTCCTATGACTTTTAATATTTATTACTGCCTCACATTGCCTTCCCTGGCCTGTTTTCTTATATATTGTGCTTTCATAAATATATATGTTGCAGTTTTTGTGCTACACCACATGCTTTGTGTTTCAACGTACGTACTCTCTCCTAATCATCATATGTGCTCCCTTTTAATCCTCCGCTGACTTTTACCATTTCTTGCTTCCTCAAGTCACCTATAGTTTTTTTTTTAAGTAGTCTAGTTGGCCTACGAAAGTTTTGCCGCCTCAGACTAGCATTGTTTTTATTGATGATAATTGCTGGATTTATAACCTTGGCACTACGGTGTTGCACTGGCCCTTTATTTGGCTTAGGTTCCCTAACCATTTTTTCCTCTATCGTACATCTTTTTATGACATGCTTTCGCCAAAATACATGTTTTAGACACTCACCACTTCATGATCAGTCTTTAAGTGCAATTGCTGCCTTTTGAAAGTGTAATGGTAATTGTTTGTCCATGATTAAAATGTTAGTCTTGATAGTTATGTAAATTATGTATACCAGGGCTGCTCATGTAAATGCTACTAGTGGGCCAACAGCAGTAATTGTGCCACCTACACAAGTAACACTAAATATAAAACTCAAGCCTATCACTGCAGTGCCTGAGCGCCCATGTTTTCAAACTGCATTCATTTGACAGGCCTTACCTGTGTCTTTGTATGGACTGTACTCTATATCCCTCACTTAAACATTCTGCACACAACATATTTTTCAAACTACATTAATGTAAGAAAGGTATTTCTGAAGAAATTTTTGTGTTTGAGAAAGGTTTGTGGTAGGTTGTTAAACTAATTTCTTCGTTAAGAAATGTTACTTTTTCAAAACTTTCCAAAATTAATTTGCAGGAAGCCTAACGAGTGATAATTCACCAGCACCTTTACCATCTTCAGGACCTGTTCCAACTTCAGGATCGGTTCCATCTACAGGACCTGTTCCATCTTCACGACCTGTTCCATCTTCACGACCTGTTCCATCTTCACGACCTGCTCCATCTTCATCACCTGTTCCATCTTCAGCACCTGTTCCATCTTCAGCACCTGTGTCAGGTACACCATGTTATCCATCAGCAGCATCTAGTCAATCTATGTTCCTGAAAAAAGTTTTAAATGTGTAGTAGAAACCAGTAATAAAGCTATTAGAAGCAATAGTGTGGAGCTTTAAAATATAAGACAGTTCTTTTCGGTCACTTAAAACGGACCAATGGATAGTTGCTGAAGTTACTTTCTGCTACATGTAAATTGTGTATACTATGTCTAATAGCGTATGATGTACATGTTAGTTTCTCTTTAGAAGCTCATGTGCTTACCAATATTTTTACCGGTAATCGATGCCTTCCTCTCAAAAATATGTTTCTCAATACCAAATGTATGTATATTTTTATTCCTATTACAGTTACTTATCTTTAAGGATAGAGGAGGAAATGCTGTACTTGTCCTACTGGACTTATCCGCGGCTTTCGACACGGTCCATCATGAAATATTGATGGACCGGTTGTTGGATGTTGGTGTCAAAGGGTCGGCATGGAAACTCATACAATCCTTTCTATCCAACAGGTTGTAGACCGTTGTCTTTAATGGGATGGCCTCAGAACCTTTCACACTCCCATGCGGGGTGCCACAGGGTTCCTCACTTAGTCCCACCTTATTTAATATTTACGTGGCACCATTGGCGTAAGTAATTAGGTCCTTTGGCTTCCAGCTCATCTCTTACGCAGATGACCCTCAGATTGTGCTATCGCTGACAGAGGCAGCTGAGGAGGAGGCCGGGACTCGTTTTTATGAATGCATGAGTATAATTTCGACCTGGATGTCCTTCAACTGCCTAAAAGTAAATTCTTCTAAGACCAAGGTCCTGAAATTTGGGAGCAATCCACAGGTTTGGACTCCAGAGTGGTGGCCAGAGGACCTTGGCAAATGCCCAGAACCCGTTAGGAAAGTTAAGAATTTGGGGGTTCTGGTGGACACTAAGCTTACTATGGGAGACCTGGTAAGTATGGTGTCCTCGGCTTACTTCATGGTTCTAAGGATAATTAGGAAAATCAAGGCTTTCCTTACTCAGAACAATCTGAGGACAGTCGTAACAGCCCTTATATTGTCATGCCTGGACTATTGTAATTGCCTCTACCTCAATGCTCAAAAACAACATCTGAATAGGCTTCAACTGGTCCAGAATGCAGCGGCAAGAATGCTGACTGAAATTCCCAAGTTTGTTTCTGTTAGAGGCAAATTGAAAAAACTGCACTGGCTCCCAGTAAGACTAAGAACTCGCTTTAAAGCGCTCTGCATTGTCTTTAAGGCAGTTAACGGAATAGGTCCAGAGTTTCTTAGACGTAAGCTACAATGGTATGTTCCAGGTAGGAACTTAAGATCTACAGGTGCTAAGCAAGTACAAGTAGCCTCCTTTAAAAATCCAACTGGGGAGGCAGAGGCTTTATTGTCTGTGCTTCCAGAGCCTGGAATGAGCTGCCTTTTATGCTTAGAAATGCTCCGGACTTCCTGTCTTTTCGTAAGGGTTTGAAAACTTTGCTCTTTTCTCAATAATACAAATCCTGCTTCCCAGGCAATCAGCATTTAGCGCCATGACACCCCAGGGTAACCGTGCGCTCTATAAGAATAAAGAACATAACATAAGTTATAATTTCCCATCAATGTGTGTACTGAAATTCTCTGCTCTGAAACCTATGATTGCTTTAACAATCAGGTTCGACTTTTGCTCAACATATATATTTGTTATTATGTTTTCAATTTGCAGAATGCTGCTACCCAACTCAGCAGCCAGTTGCCCAGATTTTTACTAATGTAATATATCTGGGGAATTATCGACTGAAAATTGCAATGAACCTAATGGAGTCATCACGTTTGACTTTAACATTTCAATGATAAATAAGGTCTCACACTCTAGTGTTGTCCTGAACATTGGATTCTTCTTTATTTTGTTTTTTCATAGAAGATCTTTCATAGATAAAGACATATCATTACTTTTAACATAGTATACTAAGATATTGTCATTATAGTTGTGAATTTTCAATATTGTTTGTAGTGAAGCCATTTGAATATGTTTGCAACAGTTGCAACTGTCTCTAATCCTGGACCTGAAAAGACCTAGACTCATGCATAATATATTGCAAACTAAGTTTTTAATTGTTAGCATTGCTGTTATGATATGCTAATGTACATCTTTTTTTACATTTAGAATCTGTTAAAAAGTATAGTGGTGTCTGCAACCAAGATACTTCATCAACATACGTGCAAAAGTACATGGGAAGTACCCTCAATGAGTGTAAATGCAGAATATCAAAATTAAGTGATATAAGTCCTTGGGGTGTTTAGAACGCATTGATGTAGGTAGGCAAATACCGGTCGGAAACGGGCGAAAATACCGATTTTCGGCCGTTTCCGACCGGTATTTGGATATTGAGATGTAGGGGCATGTTAAATTACAGAATCGGTAATTTTACCGAATCTGTAATTTTTCCGATTCGGTAAAATACCGAATCTGCAAAATTACCAATTCTGTAATTTAACATGTAGGTAGCACTGTAATCAGTGCTACAAGGGTTTAAGAATTTGTTATTTACCACCAACTAGAAGTTGGTGGTAAATAATGAAAACCCATCAAAAAGCATGTCAAAGTGACACCCTGTCCCCCTTTCAAATTCGGTAATTTTACCGAATCGGTATTTACCGATTCAGTAATTGCCATTGATTCCTATGGGCCTCAGGGCCCTTAGGAATCAATGGCAATTACCGAATCTGTAAATACCGATTCGGTAATTACCGAATCATTCCGATTCGGTAATTTCAAAAATAAAATTACCTACATCCCATTTACCTACTCTTAAATACCGAATCGGTATGATTCGGTATTTAAGAGTAGATAAATCGAGATTACCTACATGGGGCCCAAGTTTCCAGTTCACATTAGTCTGATGCAGGGTGTATCTTAGTATGACTCAGATAACTGAGGCATTTGCAAGGGTCTTTTTAGAGATACGTCCGCCATGTTGGAAAGCTGGCTATGCACCCTTCCTATTTGTGGATTAATTACCATTTTCCCACTAAGTGTTGAGAGATCACTATGTTTACCATGTAAATACATATAAAGTTTTCATTTCAAAAAGCTATTGACCTTTAAACAATGCAATGTTAATAACTAGTTACTTTTCACTATCTTCCCAACAGGCCCAATGTTTCGAATGCAGCAGATGAGTCCACCTTGAATTTATAAAACCAAATGTAATATCCTACTAACCTTTTACTGGTTACAAATGTCTAAAAAGTATGTCTTAAAGTAAAGATGTGATCGCATGCAAGATGTCTAATTAGATGTTTTGCACACTCCTGCAATCTAGTGTTGTGTCCGGATTATCATAAAAAGTAATGTTGAGACACACTTCTTTCAGCTGTCACGATTTGCACAATCCTTTTAGAGTTGGACCAGACGTCCTCTAACATTCCTACTTAATTTTCTTTTTGAAATCAAGCAACTATTTTGTTTAGGTGTTGAAATATAATTTTAAATCTTCCTCCTCTTTGAAGGTCAACAAGCAATACCACTCCTCTACACATTATTGTTCAATGGTAGTCTAAAAAGTAGTGGTAATTCCACTATCACTGAGGTAGACATCTGACAATAGAATCTATGATATAGTTACACCACTATTCCATGGTCATAATCCAAAAGGTGTGTTTAGCCTCAACAAAAAGAACAATGATGCACTTTTTATGCTGGACAGTACTGCTTCTAAACACCATTTTACTGCTTTCTTCCATACCTTTAAAAAAGATTTCATGGATTTACA
Organism: Lissotriton helveticus; assembly: GCF_964261635.1. Lineage (NCBI taxonomy): Eukaryota > Metazoa > Chordata > Amphibia > Caudata > Salamandridae > Lissotriton > Lissotriton helveticus. Next base: position 802,310,795 of record NC_136057.1, on the reverse strand, counting down.
TGCATAGTCTTTCAGGTCTGTATATCTCTAATGTAAAACAAGGGTACTTGTTTTTCTTTTCTTTTGTCACTGACATATATAAACTCATCAGTCACTTCTATGGTAAGCCTTTACAATCCTGAATGCTGAGTGCTGGGTTTTGTGTGAGAGGATGCCCATGCATAACCATGCTAAGTTTTCTTTAGCTGCATGGAAACATGTAGTGTAACCTGTCAAACACTTTGAAATGCTACCCTCCCACTAGTCCTAGAGGCGGATGTAGAATTCAACTGTTCTTCCTAAAATAGAATTTGATGCCCCTAAGTACAAAGTGTTTCTGTATTATGCAAGCCCTAATGTGAAAAAACAGGAAACTAGAGCATGGCTATCCTCCACATTAGTCTTTAGACATTTATTGAGCCTTTTTTTTTATCAACTACCCCGGCCGAAGGCAGTGGAAAATTTGCACACTTGCTCCCTTTCTTGGCTGGGGTTATCAATTCTTCTTCTTGTAATACAAATTCAAAGTGCAGGCCCTTTATTGAGCCTTCTTGGTAACTGTTACTCGTGAATGGCAGTGGGTAATTTGCGCACTTCTTGCCGTTCATGTACAATAAAAAGTTTATCAAAAGTCTACCAATAATAAAAAAGGTCCAGTATGGGCTACGGTTATCAAATCTTCTATTTGTCATACTAATTCAAAGTGCAGGGTCTTTATTGAGCCTTCTTGGTAACTTGGTAACATGAATGGCAGTGGGTAATTTCCACACTTGCAGCCGCTCTTATTATTTACATTATTCATCTTCCTCTAAATCAACACAACATCTACACGTACACACACCTACTTGCTGCCTTTCTTGGCTATGGTTATGAACTATTCTTTTATTTCATATCTGTATTCAAAGTGCAAGCCCTTTATCGAGCCTTTTTGTTGTAGCTACTACCCTGTCCGAAGGCAGTGAGAAATTTGCACACTTGCTGCCTTTCTTGGCTAGGATTACAATTATTCTTCAAGTAATTCAAATTCAAAATGCAGGTCCTTTATTCAGCCATCTTGGTAACTACTTCCCATAAATAGCAGTGGGTAATTTCCACAGTTGCATCCTTTCTTGTGACGCACAGTCTGTGTAATCCAAAGATCTACTTACCTGATAAAGCAGTGAGAAATTTGCACACTTGCTGCCTTTCTTGGCTGGGGTTATCAATTATTCTTGAATGTCATATTCTGATTCAAAGTCAAGGCCTTTTATCGAGCTTTTTTGTTGTAGCTACTACCCCGGCCAAAGTCAGTGGGAAGTTTGCACACTTGCTGCCTTTCTTGACTGGGGTTATCAATTATTCTAAAAGTAATTCAAATTCAAAATTTAGACCCTTTATTGAACCTTCTTGGTAACTACTACCCGTGAATGGCAGTGAGTAATTTGCAAACTTGAGTCCTTTCTACCACACAGTATGTGTACTTTGTGCACTTGCATTGCTTGCTTAGATGTGGTAGCCATTTCTCAAGCTCACACTGCGAAATTCAACGCACATACTGTTTAATGAACTGGGAAACCAAACACCCACTTCCTTTACAAGGCAGAGCGTAGTTTACGCGTCTGCTGCCTTTCTTAATTTTCACCTTATTCTACATCCACCAGCAGAAACACACCTACCTGCTGCCTTGCTTGACTGTCTTTGACAAGTATTATTCTAATTCAAAGTAGAGGCCCTGGAAAGGGCCCGGTGTTGTTATTTTTCAGCACTACAGCCCAGAGTGGGAACTTAGTGCACTTGCTTTGCTTTCTTAGATGTGGTAGCTATTTCTCAGCCTCCCACTGTGGAATCCGACACCCTGTCTGTATAATGAGAAGGATATCCAAAGATCCACTTCCCTGACAAGGCAGTGGGTAGTTTGTGTATCTGCAGCCTTTCTTATTTTACACCTTATTCATCTTCCACTCGATCAAGACATCATCCACACGTACACACACACTTACTTGCTGCCTTTTTTGGTTGGGGTTATGAATTATTCTTCAGTTTCATATTCTGATTCAAAGTCAAGGCCCTTTATCAAGCCTTTTCATGTAGATACTACCCAGGCAGAAGGCAGTGGGAAATGTGCGCACTTGCTCCCTTTCTTCGCTAGGGTTATCAACTATTGTTCAATTTCATATTCTGATTCAAAGTGCAGGCCCTTTATCGAGCCTTTTTGCTGTAACACCTACCCCGGCTGAAAGCAGAAAAAATTTACACACTTGCAGCCTTTCTTGGCTGGGATGATCAATTATTCTTGAATTTCATATTCTGATTCAAAGTCAAGGTTTTTATCGAGCCTTTTTGTTGTAGCTACTACCCCGGCCAAAGCCAGTGGGAAATTTGCACACTTGCTGCCTTTCTTGACTGGGGTTATCAATTATTCTTCTTGTAATACAAATTAAAAGTGCAGGCCCTTTATTGAACCTTCTTAGTAACTACTACCCGTGAATGGCAGTGGGTAACTTGCACACTTGCAGCCTTTCTTATTTTTTACATTATTCATCTTCCACTCAATCAACACATCATCTACACGTACACACCTACTTACTGCCTTTCTTGGCTATGGTTATCAACTATTCTTCTATTTCATATTCGTATTCAAAGTACAGGCCCTTTATCGAGCCTTTTTGTTGTAACAACAAAGGCAGTAAGACATTTGCACACTTGCTACCTTTCTTAGCTGGGGTTATCAATTATTCTTGAGTTTCATATTCTGATTCAAAGTCAAAACCCTTTATCGAACCTTTTCATTGTACCCACTACCCCAGCCGAAGGCAGTGGGAAATCTGCACACTTGCTGCCTTTCTTGGCTGGGGTTATCAATTATTCTTCTTGTAATACAAATTCAAAGTGCAGGCTCTTTATTGAGCCTTCTTGGTAACTATTAGTTGTGAATGGCAGTGGGTAATTTGCGCACTTCCTGACATTCATGTATAATAAAAAGTTTAACAAAACTCTACCAATATTAAAAAACAGCCAGTACGGTCTATGGTTGTCAGATCTTCTGTTTGTTATTCTAATTCAAAGTACAGGCCCTTTATTGAGCCTTCTTAGTAACTACTACCCGTGAATGGCAGTGGGTAATTTGCACACTTGCAGCCTTTCTTTTTTTTTACATTATTCATCTTCCACTCAATCAACACATCATCTACACATACACACACCTACTTGCTGCCTTTCTTGGCTATGGTTATCAACTATTCTTCTATTTCATATTCGTATTCAAAGTACAGGCCTTTTATCAAGCCTTTTTGTTGTAACAACTACCCCGGCCAAAGGCAGTAAGAAATTTGCACACTTGCTGCCTTTCTTGGCTGGGGTTATCAATTATTCTTCTTGTAATACAAATTCAAAGTGCAGGCCCTTTATTGAACCTTCTTGGTAACTACTACCCGTGAATAACAGTGGGTAATTTCCACACTTGCATCCTTTCTTGCGACGCACAGTCTGTGTAATGAGCTGGGTATCCAAAGATCTACTTCCCTGATAAGGCAGTGGTTACTTTGCGCGTCTGCAGACTTTCTTACTTTTTACCTTATTCATCTTCCATTCAATGAACACATCATCCACACATACACACACTTACTTGCTGCCTTTCTTGGCTGGGGTTATCAATTACTCTTCAATTTCATATTCTGATTTACACTCAAGGCCCTTTATTGATCCTTTTTAATTGAGATACTACGCCGGCAGAAGGCAGTGGGAGATTTGCACACTTGCTGCCTTTCTTCGCAGGGGTTATCAATTATTGTTCAATTTCATATTCTAATTCAAATACAAGGCTCTTTATCGAGCCTTTTTGTTGTAGCTACTACCCCGGCCGAAGGCAGTAGGACATTTGCACACTTGCTGCCTTTCTTGACTGGGGTTATCAATTATTCTTCTTGTAATACAAATTCAAAGTGCAGGCCCTTTATTCAGCCTTCTTGGTAACTACTTCCCGTGAATAGCAGTGGGTAATTTCCACACTTGCATCCTTTCTTGTGACGCACAGTCTGTGCAATGAGCTGGGTATCCAAAGATCTACTTCCCTGATAAGGCAGTGGTTACTTTGCGCATCTGCAGACTTTCTTACTTTTTACCTTATTCATCTTCCATTCAATGAACACATCATCCACACATACACACACTTACTTGCTGCCTTTCTTGGCTGGGGTTATCAATTACTCTTCAATTTCATATTCACTCAAGGCCCTTTATTGATCCTTTTTAATTGAGATACTACCCCGGCAGAAGGCATTGGGAAATTTGCGCACTTGCTGCCTTTCTTCGCAGGGGTTATCAATTATTGTTCAATTTTATATTCTCATTCAAAGTCATGCCCCTTTATTGAATCTTTTCGTTGTAGCTACTACCCCGGCCAAACGAAGTGGGAAATTTGCGCACTTGCTGCCTTTCTAGGCTGGGATTATCAATTATTGTTCAATTTCATATTCTGATTGAAAATCATAGCCCTTTATTGAGCCTTTTTGTTGTAACTACTTCTCCAGCTAAAAGGCAGTGGTTAATTTGCACACTAGCAGCCTTTCTTATTTTTTACATTATTCATCTTCCACTCAATCAACACATCATCTACACATACACAAACCTACTTGCTGCTTTTTTAACTGGGGCTTATACACTGCTTTTATTGATTTAAGGGCAGCCTTTGATCTTGTTCCTCGCTTAACTTTGTGGTCCATTTTACATGATTTGGGCATGCCTTGCGCCCTTCTTTCGTTAATTATGAGACTCCATGAACATAATTTTGCACAGATTAGTTGGGGTTCTCTTGAAAACGTTACCAGCCGATTTCCAGTAGAAAGAGGGGTACGACAAGGCTGCGTCCTAGTGCCAACCCTGTTTCCTTTATATATTAATGACGTGGCCAAATTGGTGATTGATGCTAGCGTTGACGCCCCAATTTTAGCTGGTGCAAAAGTACCCATTTTAATGTTTGCTGATGATTGTCTAATCATTGCAAAGACCCCGAGTGGATTGCAAAAAGCGCTAGGTATTTTTGAAGATTTTTGCACCACCCGAGGTCTTGAAGTAAATGTTTTAAAATCTAAATTCATGACTTTTAACCAGCAAAAATCCTTTGAGGGTAACTTATTCATGAATGAATTGCCCCTGGAACAAGTAAAGGCATTTAGCTACCTGGGTGTTAATATCCAACATGATTTGCGATGGAACTAGCAGGCTGAGTTGGCAACGCTTAAACATCGCCAACTGGCTGGAGCATTGAGCGCTGAGCATGCCAATTCACTAACCAAACAAATTGCCTCTGCTCTTCGCGTTTATGATGCAAAGGTGGTTAGCTCAGCCCTTCATGGCGTAGAGATCTGGGGTTTCAAGAATTTAGGTAAAATGACTGCATCTGAAAATAAGTTCTTACGCAATCTTATTATCTTACCCCAGAGTACCCCTATGTGTCCTGTTTTTATGATTTGGGATTGAGGCCAATTGAATTTATTGCTAGTTTGTGTCCGGTATTATACTGGAGGCGTTTATGGACAACTCCTGAATTGAGAATATTTGCTACAGGACTTATGGATATAATTAAAAGTGATACTTTCCATAAAATTAAATGGTTATCTGGTGTTAGGGAGATTCTTGGAGAACTAGGAATGCAAGAGTCATGGGAGGATCCACTTAATGCTAGGTTTCCACCGAAGAAGGTCCTAAAAGGCATATACTGGGAGATGGTAGCTTCAAAAACCTTTAGGTCTACTGCACCACTTTCGCTTACAAGGATTTTTCTTGATTTCAAAGATGTGACCATCCTAGAAACATTCTGGGATGACATAACCAAACCACTGGATAGACAGCTCTATTTCCAGCTTAGAATTGTCAGTTTGCCAATTAGAGCATTTACGTCTAGGTGGTCAAATGGGGGAAAGGTCACGTGTCCGTGTTGTCCGTCCTCTAAGGAAACAATTAATCACATGCTGTTTGGGTGCCCAGCATATTCCGCCCCGCGCAGGGCTTGGTTGCGCCCGATGTGTAGATCATTAGGTACCAGGAGTGGCATGGCCGATGCTAGAATTATCTGTACAAGCACTAATTCTTTTGTTTACATAGCAGTGGCAAAGTTCCTGCTGTGGACCTGGACTATTAGCAGTAAAGTGATGAAGGGGTGATTCGCTCATATCAAGCTTTTGTGGTATCATGTGCATTTTAGGTATCATGAATTGTATGCATTTTTTTTAGTTTTGAGTTGAATTGTATGTATTTTTTAAGCTTTTATGACATTTGTCGAATAAAGCTTGCTTGACTGACAACTGGGGTTATCAATTATTCTTGAGTTTCACATTCTGATTCAAAGTCAAGGCCCTTTATCAAGCCTTTTTGTTATAGCTACTACCTCGACCAAACACAACACGACATGACAGGACTATTAAAAGCATCTAAATCTACAGCAATACATGCCCAAAAAAAATGCTTACTGTGTAGGTGACATTTTCCATTGTTAAGATATAAAATCTGTCAATAGAAAAAAAGCATGTTATCAGTGAAGTGAAATGACTTTTTGTGATATATTGAAACTATTTTCACAACTTCTTTACTGTTGTATGTTGTTAGTGTTTTTTTGCTCCTCACGTTCAATATTTTAAGCTACACGGCAACTATTTTCACAACTTCATTACTGTAATATCGATGTTTTTAGTGCTCACATAAAACATTTTGTGATACCTTGAAACTATTTTTAAAACTTGTTTACTATAATATCAGTCTTTCAACTGCTTTCATAAAACATTTTTGGATACATTGCAACTATTCTAAAACATTATTTACTGTAATAGTGTTTGAGGTGGTAACAGAAAATAAATGTGATACATTGTACTGTGTGGCTCACTACAATATTAAAACAGAAATGTGATCGTGTTTGCTTGAAGTCTAAGGATACAGACTGGGGTATTCAAGGTATTAAACACGAGTTTGACGGTGCATGGAAGAGTGCATACATAGTCTATAGGAGTTTGGAGCAGTCCATGCCTTAAGGCCCACTTTTCATCATGAGTACTTCAGTACTAGCTGAGTGGTTACAATTCTGCAAGAAGTGTGTCTCAAACTATTATTATTTTATAATAATAAATGTATTCTTGTAACATCTAATAATTTATTGGAAGTTCTAAAATAATTTCATCATGTATTTCATTTTCCTGATTATCAATTTCAAAAGTCATATAATCATACTCAATGTCATCTAATGCTTCTACAAAATCCCAACTGATATCTGCAGCATTCATTTCTTCCTCTTCATTCTAAATACTAACACAAAGTATGTTCAGCTCTTCTATGACACTGTTATTAATTTCGAAACCATCTTCCAACTTGTTTTGTTAATTTTCTATTCTGTTTTTCTTATGTTGTAAAAAAACATAAACACTTCATTCTATCCTGACTGGAATATCACCATATTTTGTACTTGAGTGTATATTATTTTGAAAACATTCGAAAAATAAATACAATAAATACAGCGTCACCATGCATTATTGTGTCAAGTGCTTTATTTATGATATACAGGAATATGTTACTGTTGATTGTAATGACATACAAACCAAAACAAGATAGAACACTTCAACTAAAGCACATTACATAATGGTACAAAGCATCTCATTGGAATGTTGGGTATAAGGATAACATACAGAACTCACATATAAAATGATTTCAGAAACTTGTTACTTTTTCGATGATAAGGATTAATAATATCTTTCTGAGAACATTTGAATATTTAAAAGGGTAAAGTAAGAGGTGAAGAACACAGGTAAGAAGTTACATCTCAAGATGCAAGAATGGATGAAAAGGGTGGTCCAAAATTTCCATGTACAATACCCAGTGGAGACGTTTTAAAAGCGGGTACACTCAAGGAATTCTATAATGTGCAATAAGTGTTGATGATAACACCACACAGAATGGGCAAGAACAGATAAAATAATGGATTGTATGTACTTGGACTATGTTGTGAATAGACTGTAGGAGGACCGCAAAGATTAAATACTTAAGACATAGCAAACGAGGTGGCAACAAGAACCAGGAGGGTCCAAGAGTGGTGGAGGCTGGGTTTCTTAACCCGTGTCCTACCTACTATGTTGCAAACTTAAAACAGTGACAACAGGAGTGCCTTACTTTCACTCCCCCCATTATGGAAGAAAATAGCCCCCGGGATTTGGCCCCACCCCCCCCGGGGGCTAATTAAGAATAAAACGGACTTCTATTATTTTTTTTCGCCACCTACGCGTAGGATATACGTACCCCACGATTTCTTATTTTTTATTTTATTTTTTTAAATTGCGGCCTAAAGATCCATGTAGGACCTCCTGGGCAGGCCTAAAGGGTCAGGATGTTTCTACGCTGCTCCCTTTCCTTATTTTTCAACTTTGTTTTACTGTTTTCTTGTGACTCAGTTCTACCGAGGCACAAGATGGCTGCCAGCAGTTCCTCGTTTGGAGTGCTGGCAGACAGTAGACATACAATCAACATGCAGCTCGTGCTCGTAATTGTACGGTTTTTGGTACACTTACTCTACGCATAGGGGGAGCGGGAGGGGGAGCTGAAAACATACTTAAAAAAAAAAAAGTCCTGAGGAGGTAGCGGTCCCCGTGGCTGCGGGGAGGGTAGCCGTAAGCCCCCCCGCAAACTTCAAAATAAAACCCCGGGGAGTGCCGTTCCCCGGGACTCGGGAAACCTTTCAAGCGCCCCATTATGGAAAAAAATGCCCCCGGGATTTGGCCCCCCTGGGAGCTAATTTAGAATAAAACGGACTTCTAGTTTTGTTTTTTCCTTTTCTACCACGTACGCGTACGATACACGTTCCCCGCGATTTCTTATCTCTAGCTATCACTATGATTTTACTCGTGATTTTCTCAAGAATTACTGAGCGGATTTACACCCTTTAACAAAAACCACAATCTACGAACCAAACTCTACCACTCTGCCAAATGTGGTGTAATTCCGTTCAGCCGTTCGGGCTGTAGCCCTGGCTAAAGGTCCCTATGGAAAATTGCACGGGGATAACACGTTTTGGGACCCCCCTTTTTTCTCGGCCCCCACTTGACGAATCAGCGGAGCAGAGCAGGCCATTTTCTTGGAGAAATTGGCAAAGATTCGTCCATTGGCGCCAAAGTTATTCCAAATAGAATGTTGTGGATTTCCTATGAAAAGTAGGTCCTAACTATAACTGTCTACTGGCGACCGCCAGTAGGTACCCAGTGTTTCTTCATACAACAGCATTTCTATTATTACTATACAAAGTTCAAAGTTCAAAAGCTTTATTCGAAATGTAAAAACAATTCATAAAAGCATACAGTTCAATCACAGTCATTAAAATTAATTATGAACACATTTATAAATTAAAACACTAAAAACCCAAATTTAAAATCCATATTCACACTATTTTAGACCAAATAACCATAAGCCTTCAATAGGGGCACATAATTCAAACATAGCAAGTGCTAGGATCAATTCCAAAGGAGCAAACATTATCCAAATGTAAAGATAAGTCAGCGCATCATTTTAGAGCGAGATAATAAGTCAAATTGGTTAGGCGTGGAGATGATACGGGCACTCAATACATGGCCATTCCTGCCCGTCAAGAGGTTGCTCTCTGCTTTCTGACATTTCCACGGGGTATATAATGATCTGGGGTAAAAGTCGCTTATGCTCCAAATAGATATAGGGCCATCTCCTATTTGTGGCAGCCAGGATTGGAGAAATGGAACGACGTGTTTAGACCTGAATTTGAGGAGTACCAAATCGCCCGCTATATCCTTAGGGAGAGGTCCTAGCCAACCCACCCTTCTGACATTTAGTATGGTGCCATCAATGTTGGGTGGTAGGGGTCTATTTTTGGTTAGCCAAAACACAACCTTGTTTCTTAGGTCCAGATGGCTTTCATGTTTCCCCTTTATAAGTTCTTGTACTCCCGAAAGGACGCACACAATAGGGGCGGCCTCTGGAGGCAGATGTAAATGATCAGTTTTAAATAGCATATTGTCATGATTAACCGCTGTTCCTTTGCGTAATGACAATTCATTGTTTGGCCCTACTCTAGGATGAGACCTCCGTGCAATTGTGGCAGGGGGATTAAAAGTTTTCACAAGTGGTATTACTCGTTGGTTGCGGGTGGTATTGCTTTGTGTAGAAGTTTCAGACATTTCTATGGAGGCTGGGTGCTGTTGCTGAGTGGGAACTGCCATAGTTTTTATAAGCAATGAATTGGCCTTGATTGCTTCTTCAACACCCAAGAGCCTATCCCCTAAACTAGCCATTTTATCGATCAACGGGGATATTATAGATTTAATCACATTTTCAATCGAGGCCACTAAAGAAGCGTGGGTAGGGGCAATCGGTATGGCATTGCTGGGCGTGTTGGGCGATGGGGGATTTGGGTTTAGTTTTAGATGTTTGGCCTGACTCCCCAATTGTTTGGCCCCATCTCTCTTCCTTTTAGCGATAGTGACCTGAGGGGTAACTGCAACTAACGATTTTTCTTCCGGTCGTGGTAAAAAAGAAGTATCCTGTATACTATGGGTTGGTTGAAGTTGACTATTGGCCAGGGGACTGCTTGTTGCTGTAACGCAGATTGGGGGACTAATTTGTACATTGTCTGAGTCCACAGGAGCATACGTGGATTTGCACATTATATTTAGTTCCTCCAGTAATGATATATTTGGGGCTACATTGGCGGTCTGTAAGGGAGAGCAAATAGTGGGAGGACTATCCATGGCTGGGGATCGCTCTATTCTCTCTAGTTCTCTGACAATGGGGAGCGTTACCCTCTTTATATATTAATCCATCGTTCCCCTGAACAAGTCACTCTGGGGGGAGATATTTCTGGTTTCCCCCTTGCAGGTCATATCAGCATCATCTACCAAAGGAAAACAGTTCAACAGATCCACTATGATGCCAATGGGAAGGACATATGAGGAAGCGGGGATAGGCAAAGGGTATCAGTACCTTTAATACTTTTCCCTCCTCTCTTAGATCGAAGCCAAAGGGAATGTCCCCGTCCCGGCCTCCTCTGGCCTCAGATGGCCTCAGAGGCTTAGCCCTGGGCGCTCCCGCGACGCTGGTGCCGTCGGTGGTTTTAAAGACGCCTCCTGGTGCTCCGACGTCTCTTCCGGTTCTGGGGCACCTGGGAGATGAAGTCTCCCTCCACTCGGCGGCCGCGTTTGTGACTGCGGTGGCGGGAGGGAGACAGGGCAAACAGCAAGACCCCAGCAGCTATGGCACGCAAGTAAGGTGACCCCCTAGGCAGCAGCAACACCCGCTCCACCGGTGCCGTCGGTGGTTTTAAAGACGCCTCCTGGCGCTCCGACGTCACTTCCGGTTCTGGGGCACCTGGGAGATGAAGTCTCCCTCCGCTCGGCGGCCGCGTTGGTGACTGTGGCGGCGGGAGGGAGACAGGGCAAACAGCAAGACCCCAGCAGCTATGGCACGCTAGTAAGGTGACCCCCCTAGGCAGCAGCAACACCCGCTCCACCGGTGCCGTCGGTGGTTTTAAAGACGCCTCCTGGCGCTCCGACGTCACTTCCGGTTCTGGAGCACCTGGGAGATTAAGTCTCCCTCCGCTCGGCGGCCGTGTTGTTGACTGCGGCGGCGGGAGGGAGACAGGGCAAACAGCAAGACCCCAGCAGCTATGGCACGCAAGTAAGGTGACCCCCTAGGCAGCAGCAACACCCGCTCCACCGGTGCCGTCGGTGGTTTTAAAGACGCCTCCTGGCGCTCCGACGTCACTTCCGGTTCTGGGGCACCTGGGAGATGAAGTCTCCCTCCGCTCGGCGGCCGCGTTGGTGACTGCGGCGGCGGGAGGGAGACAGGGCAAACAGCAAGACCCCAGCAACTATGGCGTGCAAGTAAGGTGACCCCCTAGGCAGCAACAACACCCGCTCTACCGGTGCTGTCGGTGGTTTTAAAGACGCCTCCTGGCGCTCCGACGTCACTTCCAGTTCTGGGGCACCTGGGAGATGAAGTCTCCCTCCGCTCGGCAGCCGCGTTGGTGACTGCGGCGGCGGGAGGGAGACAGGGCAAACAGCAAGACCCCAGCAGCTATGGCACGCAAGTAAGGTGACCCCCTAGGCAGCAGCATACTATACTATACAAAAACATTCAGATAACCAAGGTGTCCCTTTATCCTCACACTTCTTCTTTGTGCATTTTGTTCTCTTTGAATAACACTTCCATCACACTCTACGTTATCAAATTGTCCGTGAACTTTTAAATGTTTCCTTTTCCTCTCACTTTCATTCTTATGTCTCATAGTTTTTACTACCAGTGCGTGATTTAAATTCCACACTCACATTGTAGGACTTGGCCTTTGTGGTTAAAGTTCCCTAAACTGTTTGCTTTCCCCCTAGACCGTTTCCTGACCTAGAGATGCAAATTTAGATGCTTTGAGTACTTTGCTACTGCTGAGCAGTGTCAAAGTACAGGAGTTTCCTGGTTAAAATGTAATGGTGATTGGTTGGCCATGATTAGTATGTTGCCTTACTAGTAGAAGTCCCTAGTGATGTGCACTGTGTGTGCAAGGGCTAGTAATGCAAGGACGTGCAGGGAAGGGAACTCAGGCCTTCAGTGTAGGGCCTGCGCGTAGAATGCTAAGTTACCATCTAAGTCTTGACAAGTGCAACCACTTGTTAGGCCTGAATTTCCTTTTTACACACACATGGGGCCCACTCGTTCCTTGGAGATAAGCCTAGCTACTTGTGCCAAGCTACTAAGGGGGTGAGCAAGGATATCTCAGACGGCGTCCTTACTTAGCCTAACATTGAAGCGAGGGGTCGGGGGCGCACACGCCTGCAGCATTTGGTGGCGGAGGTAAGCAACAGGGACCTCCACTTCCAACATTTGGCGGCAGAGCGGTGGGATTCGATCTTAATAGAAAGTAAACATGTATGTGCAAAATCACTCACAGTAATTGGTGTTCATCATAAATTGATTGCAGACCACGACGCAACAACATATTGGGGCCGATTAGGATGGCGGACGGACTTGCGTCCGTCCGCCATCCCAGAGGTGGAGGGACCGTCCGCATGGGCTGCGGCGGTCCCTCCGTGCAAATTAGGATGTGACCGCCACCCTGGCGGTCACATCCTGGATATTTAACATTGCGGCGGGTGCTGCTTCAAGCAGCACCCGCCGCAATGTTAAAAGTGCATGTTTTACATTTACATGCACAAAGCGGCAGGCACCGCGCGGTGCCTGCCGCTTTGTGCATGTAAATACTGGGGGGTACCATAGCACCCCCCACCCGCCTACACCCTGGGTGCCCGCAACGGGCCCCCAAAATCAAAAGTACACATGCTTTTCCACGGCGGAAAAACCGCCGCGGAAAAGCATGTTTACTAATGCATCCTAATTTGGCTGGCGGTGTCTGATAGACACTGCCAGCCAAATGAGAGCTTTTCCGCCGCGGTTGTAATCCGACCGCGGCGGAAAAGCAGCGGACAGAAACCAAGACCCACCAGCCATCGTAATGCGGCGGTGGGTCTTTGGTGACTCCGCAGAGGATTTTCCGCCTCCTCTGGGCCGGCGGTGGCTTCCGCCGGCCCGGAGGAGGTGGAAAATCCTCCATCCTAATCGGCCCCCAAGTTTTTAATTTGGTGGTTCTAGTGTTGTGTATCCTTTAATCCACACATCATGTATCAGGGGGAGAGCCAGATAGCCGGTGAGGCTGATATTGCAGAATTAGAGATTGACATTGAGGCACTGTTTACCTACAAGGTTGACCAGTTGAGGACATTTTGCAGGATATTGGAATGTCCCATGAAGAGTAGCACCAAGGAGGAGCTGCAGGTGGCCTCGAGGGCCTGATGGGAAGCCAAAGAGGCTCAAAAGACAGGTGAGGGTGAGGTGGATGAGGATGACCCAGGGAATGGATTTGGTCCACAGGATTTGCCAGTGGAAGGACCAGCTAGAGGGGCTTGTAGTAGCCATTCAGGAAGGAGTTTTTCACCAGAGGAGTTGGAGGAAAACCAAAGGGCCAGGCTGCATGAATTGGAGGTGTTAAAACTTAAAACTCTAGCAGTGGATAGCAGGAACGCTCTCACACTGGAAGAGAAACGGATTGTCTTTATTCATGAGTTAAGCATGAGGGAACTGGAAATTAAGGGTAGATGAGCAGAGTCCAGTGTGATTGGTGGCAGCGCACAACCAGTGCCAAGTGTGGATGTGTACAAGTGTGCACTGGAGGATTGGGTAGTGGTTAGCATGGTAAATTATTTGGAGGGGTTATCAGATCTGGACCCAGGAGAGCCTAGGCTCAGAAATTATTTTCCAGGATTGCACCACCACGGGTCAGGGAGTGGGCTCTTTTATTCCCTGGAGCCTGCAAGAGAACTGGACCCCTGCTCATCGGTTCAGGGGCCTGAAGGGGCCCCAGAGATGGAATGAGGGCAAGGTGTTGCAAAGAGATCCTAAAGTAGGGAGGAGGGGTTGCTGGTTATCCCCTTGTCTCCAAAGGAGGGTAGACAGAGTGAGCAGCACCCCCAGGGATCAGCAGCACCACCCAGGAAACGGGGGGCTGTGGAAGAGCCCCCAGGTACTGGCCTCATGCCTGGTTGCCAACATTGTGGGGAGGAACGGAAGAACACCTAGCGTCAGGAGGGCATGGGGAGTCTGTAGCCAGAGCTCCTGCCATTCTGCAGTTTATGGGTGCCATCATTGTGCTCCTAAGTTACATGCGAATTACCCTTCAAAGGGCACTTAACAAACTAGGGAACTTTCCCAAGTCTAACTCGTTATAAGCTGTTGCGTCCATAATCAATCACCATTTACAATCACCAATGCAAAACTGGAACTGGTTAGTAGTTATAAATATCTAAGGATACACTTGGACAAAAAACGAACCTTTCAACAGCAGAACAAAGCAATACTAAAAAAGGGAAATGCCCTAACATTTGCATTCTGTACGATGTCAAGGATATTGAAAAGGCCCATTGTTCACTCCATTATTAGCGATCATTAAAGCAAAACTTTTACCAACTGTAGCTTATGGAAGTGAAGTACAGCATAGGAAAGACGCCGTAATCCTGGATAGCCTCCAAACGCGGATGTACAGAACAGTATTTTCTTTCCCATGCAACTCTTCCCCGGCACAGATCTGGCTGGAATTTGGGCTGCAACAGCAGCTAACATACAGAAGATATGCAACAATAAAAACCGGGTATTACCTCTTTTTAACAAATACTAAAGAAGGAGGTAAAAAAAATTCACTAACGGAGGACAAAGCCAGGCTGAGCAAGCGAGCTCAATGGACGCTTTGGCTTGGCTTAAATCCTTTTTGAGTGAAAGGACATTCCAAGTCTTTGATGGAGACTCTTTCTCTGCAAGTAAACCTCTGGATTGTGGGGTACCGCAGGGCTCGTCATTGAGCCCTACGCTATTTAACGTGTACATGAGACCACTGGCTGAGATCGTTCGCCCATATGGTATTAATATCATCACATACGCGGACGTTACTCAGCTGGTGGTCTCACTCACACAAAAGAACTGTGAAATGGCGCCGATTAACTTGACTACCTGCATGGAAGAGGTCAAAAGTTGGGTGACTGCATCGTCCCTTAAGCTTAAGGGTGACAAAACCGAGCTTATGCTACTCGGCCCCCCAGCGCTGTCTACCATCGACCTCTTATGGCCCATCAGCTTGGGTACCCCGACTATCCTGAAAGATGACATAAAAAGCCTTGGGGTTTGGCTGGATAAATCCCTGACCCTTAACACCCAAGCAACCAAGATATCTGCGACCTGCTTTGGAATCATCAGGATGTTGAAAAAAATCCTTCCGATCCTACCTTTTGAAGCTAAGCAAATTGTGATACAAGGCTTAATCCAATCCCGATTAGACTTTAGTAATGCCTTGTACCTAGGGGCGCCTGAATACGATCTGCAAAAACTTCAGCGGATTCAGAAGTGTGCTGCACTCACGCTGCTTCAGCTCCCATGAAGAGCTTCACTAGAAACCGGGATGAGGACCTTGCACTGGCTCCCTGTTAGGGAGAGAATCAAATTTAAAGCCCTGTGCATCTCCCACCAAGCCTTTTGGGAAACTGGCCCCAAGATTAATCACCCTTTGCTTTCCCCTTATCACCCCAGCAAACAACTCCGCTCTGCCCATGCATTCCTGGCCGTAGCTCCTTGGATTAGGAGATCAAGAGCAGGAGGTAGGTCTTTTACCTTCAATGCCGCCAAACTGTGGAACTCACTCCCTCTACACTTAAGATCCAATCCTAATCTGTCACCTTTCCGCAAGCAGCTTCAAACCTTCCTCTTTATTAAACAAGACTAACTTCTAAGCTGTTGTATCATGAGGCTCTATCCTTTTTTTCAGCGCTTGGATGCCCTGGGGCAGCAGTCGCACTCAACAAAACCCCCTTTCATTTCATTTCATTTCATTTCATTTCATTTCATGGAGGGTACTGTAATCGTATAAAAAACTGCAACCAGCTCCCTACCTGGGTCTGTCCTTTTCGCCCAACTCAAAGACTATGGGCCTTATTTATGAAGGTATTGCGCCGCCGGTGCGTCACTTTTAAAATGGGAAAAAGTGACGTACTAGTGGCGCAAGGCCTTCATAAATGAGGCATGTTGCATGTTGCCCTCCTATGCGGACCAGCCTTGCTGGAAATATCAGGGCCCAAAGTCATGTACTCTTTGTGGATCACCAACACAGGATTTTATTAATCTAATATGCATTTGCCCAGCTTTAAGTCTACATTGTTGTAAATTGCAGAAGAAACTATTCAACATAAGAGGTATTCATTCTTGTAGAACTGCAACACTAAAATGTCTCAATCCAAATGACACACAGCTCAACTGTAATTAATTAAAATGTTTAATTCAGTGCGAGAAAGCATTAGGCACTGCTTGCGGTCACGCATAACGTACTTTAGAGACTAAGGTCTGTCTCCTTTTCAACATCAATGTACTGTATAGATCAATCATCCCTTATACTCTGTGTATTTATGACCCATATATGCACTGTTAATTCATTGTGATTTTTTATATTCCCCAAATGAACTTTTACAGTACATTTGCAACAAGAATTTTTAAAATTGTAATCTTCTTTATGCTATACTTCAACGGTGTTTTGCATTGAGATTATTGCCATATTGTTATGGTTTTAATTACCACTAAACAATAAAATATTCTGATCTATTAATAGCTAACTAGGATATATTTTGACTAAGGTGCAGACTTGGTTTAGAATCTGTTTTCATGAAGGTGTATATTGCCCTTGTATTCCCTTACTCCATTCTTTAAGTAGTAGAAGAAAAGAGTGTACAGTAATGGTTAAACTTACATGTAATAATGTAGTATAGATGTCAAACCTGTATATGTGTATATATGATGGTCCCCCTGTAACTAATGGTTTATTTGAATTCTGGCTGTTGTGGTCTTATTTGTTCCATTGTAAACGAAGATTAGAACAGTCATATTTGAAAGTGGATAGTATGCACTGTAGCTGTATATGAATCTCTCAAAGTTGATAGCATGTGTTACATACTCTTTAGTGTAGGTGTTTGATAATTACAGGGTAGATTTATATGTGTATACATTGGGAGAATTTTTTTAATATATTCAGATTGAGATATGTAATATAACACTGATAGGCACTGTTATGCCAAGTACGATATAAGGTATAGCACCTATTATGCATGTGACATACATATTTGTAAATTATAGATGCTCTCTCCACTCACTCAGGAATCAAGGGAAGCATTTATGTATTCAGTAACATACTCATAAAGTAGATATATGTGTAGCAGTATCAAAGGCAGTTAGAGATATGTTTCAAATTGATAATACAGGTAATGGTGTATTTATTCGTCAATGCACGTTGATATTTTTATAGTTTTCAAAACATAGTCAGATACTGATACATTTTCTAAAACATGTTATGAGAATGATAGGTAGGCCACAGTGCAGGGTGCTGTGTAGCTAATATGTATTATGTGTCATTTGAATATTTGAGTGAGCTATATGTGCTTTTAAAGATGTTTTTTCTGAGGTGTACAAACACTGTGCCAACCACATTTAAATCTGACATAGAAACATATATATTATGTGTTGGATGTGGGGTGATTGACCTGTGCATGTAGTTTTACTGTTAAAGCTGTGTTCTTACTTTAAAATCCTACACAAGGTGTGAACTGCCCTTTTAGAACACATGAGTTCATACTAAGGAAGGAGGTAGCTAGACTATACTGTAGGGACCTATATGCTTAAAACTCAAGACACCTACTCTGAGGATCGACTGAAGTATATGGCTCCTAGAAACCCATGTGGCCCATTAGACATCCAGACTATACCTAGTCTTATATTTGACATACCTGAGTAGAAAAGCAGACAGACACTAAAATACCCAGTGAGGTAGT
The DNA here is from genome assembly GCF_964261635.1 of Lissotriton helveticus. Lineage (NCBI taxonomy): Eukaryota > Metazoa > Chordata > Amphibia > Caudata > Salamandridae > Lissotriton > Lissotriton helveticus. Next base: position 802,292,439 of record NC_136057.1, on the reverse strand, counting down.
TAGAGAAGCACATAAACATTAATTCACACAGGCAGGTTCAACTGATATGCATCTTGTGCAAATGGAGGCAGTTTCACACCCACTTAAAAAATCCAATACTCAGTAGTACACCCAGGAGGCAATCTATGCAGGACCTTACAGACATATTTAGAGAAACATATATAAGACAGAGAGACAGTGATTTAGTAACGCATTTGCAAACACATAGAATCACAGCTCTAGATAGGACCTGAAACACTCATTTAGATAGCTACTAAACAAGTCACTCTTTCAAATTTACCATGTAGAGAAGTTGCTCTTAGGTAATGAGACAGGTGTGCTACACTTGAGCCGTGCACCCAGTTTTACAGCGAGGCCAGCCTAAACATTTAAACGTCTTAGTGAAGGCTCACACTTCTCTTTTACCATATATAACTCACCACTGAGATAGGTTGCAGTGATGTAATATTGCAAGGCGTTATATGCTTAAAAGGTTACACATATACTCTAAAATTGTTGTGAGCTATATGGAGCACTTAACACCCATGTGCCCAATTCTATATCCACCGCCTTGCAATCTGATATACCTCAGTAGAAACATAGACAGAGACTAAAACAGCCATGCAGATGTGCTGTAAAAATAAAGTTAAACAAATATGTTTCCAAACAGCTGGACCCAACCTTTGTGTAAAATATGTCTATATATCTTCGTTACACTTTGTCATTTGTATGCATCACTACTGACGTTACTGTGGCCTCTGGTGCTGTGAAGAAGGAAAATGCATTTTTGTTGTAGATGAATTAGTATAAAGGGTAAATAATATCTTACTAAACAGCTACACCGAACCTTCAGCTAAAATATGTCTATATATGTGATATACACTTTCTCAAAAACACAAGGTATTTGTGAAGCATCCTTGGTAATCGTGACATCATTGAAAAACCTAAAATTACTTTTTAAATAAATAGATGACAAATACAACAATAAGTGGTGTACCAGCAGGTGTAATGATCAATATCTAATTACAGGAAAAAATACAAGGACGTTTTAGTTATGAAATAGATTTTTTTTTATTCATAGTAATTCACTGAAAAAACAAAGGTTACAGGGACATTATAGTTAGGAAATGGAATTAAAAAAACTTTGAAATTTACTGGGACGCTATAGTTAAGCTGACATTTCACTTGTACGAAACCAAAGAAATTCAACAGTTATAGTTAGCTGAGCTAACTATAAAACACACCTCCGCAATGCACTGTTTATGACCTCACATATTACATCACTTATGACAGGGTCAGTGATGCCCACCTGGGCACTCATGCACCCACTCACAGACTTATTCAGCGTCACACACCCATGTACAGACCTACTCAGAGACTCATGCAATCACTTGTAGACCCACTCATACACTCACATATGTACTCCCATACCTGCTGAGAGACTCATACACCCACTAACAGACCCACTGAGATACTCATACACTTACTTATAGATCCACTTAGATACTTATATACCCACTCAGACACCTATACACTCACACACTAAGTCACATACCCTCTTAGAGACTTTGCACCCAGTCACTTAGTCAGAGACTCGCACACCCACTCACAAACTCACACTAAGTCACAGACCCTCTTAGAGACTTTGCACCCAGTCACTCACTCAGAGACTCACACACCCACTCACAAACTCACTCAGATATACATGTAGCCACTCACTCACCCACTCAAAGACTCACAAATCCATTCACAGACCCACCCAGACACTCACCCACCCAGTCACAGACCCACTCAGACACTCATGCATGTACCCATTCCCTCACCCACTCAGAGACTTATGCACTCACTCACAGACCCACTCAGACAGTCATAAACCCACTCACAAACCCACTCAGATACTTCCACACCCATACAGTCACTCACACACCCACCCACTTGCAGACCCACTTAGAGGCTTATGTACCTAGTCACTCACACACCCACTCGCAGACCCACTCAGAGGTTTATGCAAGAGAGCCATGCAAACACTCACAGAACTACTGAGAGACTCACGCTCTCCATCATTGACCTACTCAGAGACTAATGCACTCACTCACAGACCCACTCAGACACTCATGTATATGCCCACAGATCCAGTCAGATAGTCATATACTTACTTGCACAAAGGTACTCGTGCACCTACTCCCAGATCAACTAAGAGACTCATGCAACCAATCACAGACCCATTGAGACACTGATGCACCCATTAATAGATGCACTGAGACAGTCACGTAGTTCATTACAGAACCATTGATAGACTGACGCACTGTCTCACAGATCCACTGAAACAGTTATGCAGTGAATGAGAGACATACTGATACAATGGTTTGGAGGTTTGGCAATTTGCTTAAAATGAGCAGATCTGAATGTAAGTACATCAGAACCCTGGTGTCCCTTCCAGCAGAACAGTTTCCCTCCAATTAGAACGCAACATGGGGAGGAAGCAAATCACTGATTCACTAGTCAGTATTTTTAAGTATGTTTCTGTTTTATTTATCTATTTATGTAATCTATTTACTTAATGTGATTGTATATAGCGCAAACTTTACCAGAAGGTGTCAGAGCGCTTTAAAAAAGGACCAGTTACATTACATAAGGACTTCAGAGTACAAGTTACATAAAAGATACAAACAGAAAAACTCCAAATTCACATAAGAATGGTAGAAAGTACAAAAGTCTACAACAGACACTAGTGGTTTGAGTTACACATATACAAGTTGCAGTTGAAGCGGTAAGGGTTAGACAAATAAAAAATACAAATTTACAAAGCATGATCTTCTTTTATTCTTTGCACTTTTACTAGCCTTATTTTTAACAGTGTTTTAAGGATTTGTAAATCCTAAACAAACATATTTAGAAATAAAAATATTATATATATATTATATATATATTCACTGAAAAAGCATACGTTTCAGAGACCTTATAGTTGGTGGGATATTTCTCTAGTTCAAAACCATAGAAATTCCCCTGTTATAGTTAGTTCACCTAACTATAACTCACGCCCCGGCAATGCACTGCTGATGACGTCACATATTACATCATTCATGACATGGGCAGTGACATCACTGATGACATCATCTATCTAAGTGTGTCCCTGTGCTCAATATGTATGCATGATGGCCCTGGGCCCTACCACATTGCATTGTGCTGTTGACTGCGCACGCAACTATGTTACCTCTGGCAGTGGGGAAGACCTTAGTTATGCAACTTTGTCCGGGTCATTCTATGAGTACATGGGTAGAGACTGGGTGATTAGAGTACTGCAAGGAGAGTGTATTGGGAATGTATAAGTGCTTGGGGATTGGTGGAGTGATTGTATAAGTACATATGTTGGCAGAGCCTAACCCCCCGAGCATGAGCTTGGTTCTCATTGGCTGCAAACCAGTGGCAACCCCAGCGGAGAATTAGGATTGCAAACCAAGCCTCGGGAGAGACAAAGCTAAGCACGGAGCATGAGTAGGCACCACGCCGGTTCCTGAGGCACCCGCCTTCTTTGTTATGGGATCCTGGATTCCCGCCCACTAAAATCTGGGCAACTGGCTAGCGGGAATACCGCACGGATGCCTGGAAAACTGAGTCCAGGAGCTTGGAATTCTCATTGTGGTGTACTGCATTCTCATTCAGTGGATACCCTCCCAGGTCGTTGATCTCTGGATCAAGGAAATTCTGAATATTGGATACCCGGAGTCCCTTCCACTGGATCCCCTAGAGCGAGCTGCTGGGTCCATGGAGGCCCAGAATCCTGTGTGTGAGATACTCCCAGTTCCACAGCTGGATCATTGACATATGGCCGAAAGAATCTCTGGAACTCTGTAAGCTTAAGCAGTGTCGGCAGAGCCTGCGTACAGCAATCAGGGGTGCAACTAGAGCCAAATTTCGGGGGAGGCTGATAAACATTTCGGGGGGTGGCCAATTCTTCCAGTCATAGGCAGAGTGGAGATACAGGGGCTCTAAGAAGGTGTGAACACACAACAAAACCTCAATACCAGGTAAATGATCTTTTAAAGACCTGTGACGTATTCGGGTGGCGCGCTGAAAAGCCGCTCACCCAGCACATTCACACTAGGGGGCCGCGCTGAGAGCCACGCACCCAGCGTGTTCACACTAGGGGCCTTGCTGAGCGCCACGTTAGGAGGGCTACTCCAAACTTCTAAAACAAAAAAGTGGTCCATTAATTTATAATCCTCCCAAGGACCCCATCCTCGGGGCATGCCCAATTCTTGAATGTTTTTATCAATCATTACGAAGTGGGCCACATGGTCCCCCTTCCCTTGTCCACTTCTGGCCCAGGGGACACCATCTCCAGGTGCCCGGCCTCTTCATTGAAGACCGTGAAGGGAGCCCCAATGCTCCCACAATCCCACCGGATCCCTGCCTCCTAGGGGAACCGGCATTGCTTTTGGGCAAGGGGAGCTGCTAACATTCAGCTCCCCTTGCCCAAAAGTAATCCTGCTTTGCTTCATTGAAGTAAAAGCTTTATTTGGGGTACAAATAATGAAATTTGGAAATTGTCCCAAATTGAAGCTGCCACAGGTTTAAGACAAATTGAGCAGGATAATTTGGATAGAGTGCTAGCTGTTGTTAGTATTAGTATTAATACGCTGTGTCATCTGTTATTGATATTATGCAAAGTGACACGTCAACATATTTTAATCATGCTAATGACTTTACTGACCTGCATTTGTTTTCTAATTATGGCACATTTATTGCAATTAGTGCACAATAGTTTAAATAAATATTGTAAGCTTCCTTTGTGTCTCTTTTTTCCTTTATTGTGCATATGTACGAGTGAGAGAGCGAAAGGGGATGACCTGTTACCGCGATCCCTGAAAGGGTCAAGAGTTTTGAGCTCTTGGATGTGAAATCACTTGCCTCTCTGGGAATGTTAGGAGGGCAAGTGATTCAAATTTGTGCCCATAGATAATGGGTAATATCTAGACCGTTGATGTTCAGGTGTGCTCCGATTGGCCAATTTAAAGGAGAATTGCCAAATCTGATTAACTGATCATAACATAAACAATATATTGTGGTGGGCATTGCAGGATTCACAGCCATGGTCCCAGTGTCTTGTAAATGAATTGAACAAAACATAAGGGAGCAGGTTGAGCACATTTTGACCCCCATGGGTATATGGTGGGGTCCAAAAGGAACCTCTCCTTGATTGGCTAGCCACAACATGGACAATATGGGCAACATGTTGTGGCAGCCCTCCTGGACTTAGGGACATTGACATGCATTTTAGTGAAAGCCTGTTTTGAGAGTCTCACATATGAAGGATAATAACAGATTGTTTAATAGATTTTTGGTGGTGCCTTGCTAATAAATGCAATCGTGGTCTGTTCTAACAGGATTTTACACTGTGAAAAATGCTGATCCTCTGCTCAGATTTAAGAGACCTTGTGTGAAAAAGGTTATTCCCTCATGATTTTCTGATAGATGTTATGGAAAATACCCCAGAAGTTAAAAGAGGGCACATTTTCTGTAAGTTGACATTTCTTTCTCAGGCATGTGAGAACAAAGTCTGAAATTCTAAGTAAAACGTATTTCCAACAGCAGCAGCAGGCTATCAGTTGATCCCCCAGTGCTCTACTGCAGCTTCACCACAGTGTTTTATTGAACAACTAAAGTGCTAACATTCTGCATTTATGACAAAAGTGCAACACACTTGAACATCATATTGATGGAATCATGTCAGGGAAACTGAAAGCATTTTCTACAGAGAATACTGCATTAAGACATACAAACAAAACATAAGGATTCATTTTTGTCATAAAAATTATGGTTAATGCTCTAGAACAGTAGTTCTTAACCTGTTTACTTCTGTGGACCACTAGGGAGTCATTGCTTCAATTCAGGGACCCCACTTAGTCATTATTGAATGCCAGGGACCTGAAGCCCAAGCAATTTCTATGATTTGATTCTCAAATGACATATTTGGGCTCAGTTTAAATAGTAATTAATCTATACCAAAGTCTGCATTGAAGCTATTCATAAAGAAGTCTGCAAACTCAATTAGTATGGCAAGAGATATTGCTCTAAGTAAATCTAAGTCCCAAAATGAGTTGGTTTGTGGTTGTGCCTTGGGGAAAAGGCCACAACCTTATTTAATTTGGAATCATCCAAATGGAATTAGAAGACTGATGCTTCTTCTGAGAATGAATCTGTTGCCCTTAAGAGATGTTACTGGCATATGGGATAAAATACCGAGAGAGGAGAGAATTTGCGAATTGTGTCGTACTCAAATCCAGGATCTTAATCATGTCCTCTTTGTGTGTCCGGAATTTCAAAGGGCAAGGCGTATTTTTTTTAAGACCATCATTTATTAAATGTATTATTCATTCAGCCCAGGAGGCCAGAATATTTGTTTTATCCCCACCAAATGAAATGGTCTGTTATAGGATATTCCAATTTTTTTAAACTTTTCTGGCTATTTATTAGGAAATAATTAAAATCTCGCTATTAAGTTGTATTGTCTAATGGGTGGATATCGATGAAGTTTGTACTGTATAAAAAGTATATTTACCCTTCTTTCGCACTTTTTAATTTATTGTGGTATTTTAGGAAATAAGGGAAATATTTTTTTGTATTGTATTTAAAATTGTATCTTTTACTGTATTGATGCATTTTGTGGACCTCCGTAGGAGTTCCTTAACAAATAAAACTTTTGACTTTGACTTTGACTTCAAAGCAATACACAAAAGTACAAAAACAAGTATAAACCAAGCCAATGCCCAGCTATTGAAATATTTTGTGTCATTCACAATCATATATAGTAAAAGGTTCAAACTGTTCAATTGTGTTTCCTTATAAGTTTATACTTTAATAATTGGTATGTATCTATTTTATGAATATTTAATTTTGCAAAACAGCCACAGAGTAGGCCTTACAGACCCTAGGGGACCTGGGACCACACAGTTAATAACCACTGCTCTAGAAAGCTAAAATGATGACACATTTTCCATAAATACTCAAATATATTCCTCATCGATGTCAGAAAAAGTCTGTAATGCTGAGTGAATAATAGGTACATCACCAGCAGTGTCCTGTCACTTAACTCTCTTGTGATCAACTTTAGCTTCATCACAGAGTTCTAATGAAATACTAGCGCACTAACATTTTGTATTAAAGACAAAAGTGAAGCACTCCTGAATGCCATTTTGCAGGAATGAGAGCTGTTGAATTTAAAAGCTCTTTTTTAGAATCAGGACCAAGTAAATGAGCTTTGATATGTTAATGCATGTACGAAGCCAGTGTGCTAAACAAGAGAGGTATGGATTTTTATTAGTTTAAGGCATTATGGGCCAGATGTACGTCCCTAAATTGAATGCTCAAACAGGTTTGCAACCCGTTTGCGCATGTAAAATGTCCCAGGGCCATGTACAATTCCTAAATAGCAAGTTGCAATTTATTTGCGACTTGCTGTTTAGGAATTGCGAGTGGCAATTAGGAAGGGGGGTTTCCTTCCTAATTGCGTCGGCAAATCAATGTATGAATGTTTAAACACTCGCCAAGCACCAACCTCATCAAGAGGGGGGTAATACAGTCGCAATTTGTATGGGGTCCCCAGGGGACCCCTTTCACTTTGTGACTGTCTCTAAAAATATTTTTTAAGGGCAGGCTGTGGCCCCAGGGACCACTACCTGCCCTTCAAAAAATTTACTTTTTTTTAATGCATCCTTGTTCTGTCAAGGAAAATGTGCTGTATTTTAAAAAAAAACTGCTTTATTTCAATGCAGTCCCAGACATGGTGGTCGGCTGAGCCCAGCAGGCCATCATACCTGCGAGGGCCTGTCATTCCCAATGGGCTCGCAAATTGAGAGAGGCTCATTAATATTAATGAGCCTCGCAATTTGCAATCCCATTGGGAATCGCAAACAGTGTTAAACACACTCATGGCAAATTGTACCTCGCAAATTGCGAATGCAAATGAGTCACAATATGCGAGGCGCAATTTTGCTGGTCGTACATCTGGCCCCTATGTATTTTAAAAGGGGTAAAAATAGTTATAGCTGAAGATGTCTTCATAAGTACAGAATCCCCTCGTCACATCTGTTTACTCATCCTACCCATGTTCTAAGATGCTTAACAGTGCCCTAATTTTAAAAAAGTTACATTTTTAGTGGTAGAACTTTGGGGGCAGCAAGGGTTCACTGCTCGTGCAAGTTTGACCGAAGTACTCTGCCCTGAGGCTAAGCCCTCTGGCCAAAGCTTGTTAGGCCCTTTGTGCACAGTGGTGGTTTGACAGAGGTCTAGTGGTGATCCCCCGCTGAGCACAGCCACAGGCTGTGTGCAGTGGGTGTTGGGTCCAGCAAATGGATTTGTTCTGGTACTGGTGTCGTAGGTGATTACTTCGCTCTACTTTCCGTTACTTTTAGGCAATTCAAAGCAGAAAATAAGTTTTGCAATGGAAAGTAAATAATGAAAAATCATTTTGTGCTGGTTTGCATAACTTTTATTGGGCAAACACAGTGCAAAATGTTGATAAATCTGCGCCCACGGGGAAAAATCCGTTACTGCGCAGACTTTTCTTTGCGTACCGTTACTACGCAAGCGTTAGTACGCATGCGAAGTAACAATGCGTCACCTTTAGTACGCTTGCTGTTACATCGCATGCGTACTTACAACGCATGCGTAGCGGGCGGACGCCATTTTTGGATGTCGTTGCATCTGCCATTTGCTCCCTGGGTCTGCTGCTGCTGCTGCGGACGTAGGAAGCCGGGGAAAGCAGGAAGGGGGAGAAGATTGGAACCACGCGTGGAAAGAGGTAAGTGGGGCTGTGTATGGTCATGTAGGGGCTGTGTAGGGGAGTGCAGGGTTGTGTACTTGTTTAGGGTTGTACTGTTTTAGGGTGGTGTCGTGAAGGGTAGTGTTTGAGAGTAGGGACGGTTGTGTAGGTGTAGTGTAGAGTAGTGTATTTGGGTGTAGGGTAGTGTAGAAGGTAGTGTTTAGGTAGTGTAAGGTTAGTGTTTAGAGTAGAGTTTTAGGGTTTAGGGTAGTGTTGTAGGGTTAGTGTAGTGTAGGGTAGTGTATTTGGGTGTAGGGTAGTGTAGAGGGTAGTGTTTAGGTAGTGTAAGGTTAGTGTTTAGAGTAGTGTTTTAGGGTTTAGGGTAGTGTTGTAGGGTTAGTGTAGTGTAGGGTAGTGTATTTGGATATAGGGTAGTGTAGAGGGTAGTGTTTAGGTAGTGTAAGGTTAGTGTTTAGAGTAGTGTTTTAGGGTTTAGGGTATTGTTGTGGGGTTAGTGTAGTGTAGGGTAGTGCATTTGGGTGTAGGGTAGTGTAGAGGGTAGTGTTTAGGTAGTGTAAGGTTACGGTTTAGTGTCGTGTTGTGGGGTTGGTGTAGGGTAGTGTATTTGGGTGTAGCGTAGTGTAGAGGGTAGTGTTTAGTTAGTGTAAGGTTAGGGTTTAGGGTTGCGTTTTAGGGTTTAGGGTAGTGTTGTAGGGTTAGTGTAGTGTAGGGTAGTGTTTTAGGGTTAAGTGTAGTGTCAGGGGGTCGTGTAGGGTAGTGTTACAGTGTAGGGGAAGGACTTGGGGTAGGGTCGTGCTGGGGGTAGAGTTTTAGGGTTTAGGGTAGTGTTGTAGTGTTTGTGTAGTGTAGGGTAGTGTTTTAGGGTTTAGTGTAGTGTCAGGGGGTCGTGTAGGCTAGTGTTACAGTGTAGGGGGCGGACTTGGGGTAGGGGTTGGGTCGTGCTGGGGGTAGTGTTGTAGTGTTTGTATAGTGTAGGGTAGTGTTTAGGGTAGTGTAAGGGGGTAGTGCAGGATAGGGTTGCAGTGGAGGGGATGGACTTGGGGTAGGGGTAGGGTCGTGCTTGAGGTAGTGTTTCAGTGTTTAGGGTAGTGTTGTAGTGTAGTGTTTTAGGGTTCAGGGTAGTGTCGGGGGTTGTGTAAGGTAGTGGTTAAGTGTAGGGGACAGGCAGGGGGTAGGTGTATGATCACCAAGTAGTGGTATGCGTAGAAAGGTTAGGCGAAGTAAAAGAAAATTAATATCTTATTAATGCATTTGCGTAGTAATTGAATGCTAATTAAAATTATGCGAAGTAAAGGCATTTGCTATGTAAAAACATCGCATTAAAAGCATGCGAAGTAATGGCATCTTAAGTATCGTCATACAACCGCCCCCAAGTCTTCACCACGCGCTCTATGCCAGCGCCTTCCGGATGTGAATGGAGCACGTCAGTCCAGTTAAAACAAAGTGCGGAGTGCAAATAAGACAGCAGCTCAAAATTAAAGGTAATATTGATATTTTACCCCCCTGCCACCAGGGAGTTCATTCAATAAATTAAAATTCTTCTGTTCAGGTTTTATAAACCAACCTCTAAACTATACCTTAGTCTTGAAGTCTTAAAATGTGTTTTAAAATAATGGACACCCTTATCAGTCTCCCTTATTCTATCTGTTATTCACATAGTGATAAAGAAGTAAATTAAACATTAAAAAGAGGGAGACTTGTATGTGGATAGAGAGAAAGGAGGATGAAAGAAACTGACGAATGAAAGCTGTGAAGAAACATATATAATGAAAGACAAAGATTGAAGAAAGAAAGAATACATTAATAAAATGAATTATGAGCTAAAAATGAAAGAAGTGAAATAGAAAAACGAACAAAGGAAGAGAAATAGAAAGTTAAAAAAGAGCAGTATTGTTTTGTTTATGATGAATAGATAAATGTTTAACTAGACACGGTAGCTGTAATGGTTGAATATTAACACTCGGTGTATGATCATCTAAAGTAATAATAACAAATACCCTTTCATCAGTGCACCTAAGGACAAGGGAACATACATAAATATGCTAATTAGAATTGTGGTTCAGTAAAAAAATTCAGCATCTGCACGCACATTCAAAGGTAGCAGATTAACTGATGACCTAATAAACAGGCCAAGAGGCAGTAATGCGGGAATCACAAGCATTCCAGAAGGCAAAAAGCAAAGATGCTGTCAGTATTCATCAGTGTGCCAGATGTGCCATTTTTAAGGTTATGACACAGTAGAGCCATGGAAAGAAAGGGAATATTTACCACAGTGTTTCGAGAACATTTCTGAATGACAGTTCAAAGTTACCACCTCATAATGGTTGTTTTGCTCCAATACTTAGAAACTACCCATACCGAAATCAAGATTTCAAAAACTGGATTACCATTAAAAAATATATTTATATATATTGCACAGAAGAGTTGTCAGACCCTCTCTGTAAAATAAACCACAGTTAGTAAATCTCAAGCCTGCCATGGTACAATTTATGAGTTTCGAAAATGCAGTTTGGTCTTTAAGGGTGAGAAGACTCCCCTCACTTTATAACAGGAAAATAAGTAGGTCAGGCACCCAAAAGTATTAAGATAGGCAAGAGATTTTTCTGTAAAGAGTTTAAAATACACAATACAGTCCATGGTTGATCAGTGACTGAAAAATATCAAACACAGGCAACTCATAATGAAGAGATTCTTGCTTGAGTAGTTACAGCATTGAGTGTTTCTGAAGAAACAATATATTGTATTTTCTAATTCCTATCTTGAAAATGTTTTGTGGTATACTAAGTATGCCTGTTTTCTGTTGTGAAGCTTTTTGGAATAATAAAACATTGGGCATATTCACAAGCCCCTATCGCCACGACAACGTCACTTTCAGTGACGTTGTCGTGGCGATAGGGGCCTCGTCTTATTCACAAGGCAGCATTAAGCCACTTAACGTGGCTTAACTCTGCCTTGTGTATAAGGCCCCCTTTCATGCTGTGCTTAGGGTGAAAGGGGCATGCAGTAGGGATTGTTGTGGGAGTACCTCCACAACACCCATTGATATTGACTCTGTCCCCTATTCACAAGGGCAGCGTAAATAGGAGGCAGCACCAAAATTAAGGCCAGAAAAACCCTGGTCTTAAGTTGACAAAATGAGGAGAAATTATTTATTTCTCCTCGTTTTTGCTTTTTTTGCAGAAGGCAGCACACACGGAAAAAGCAAACTGCCATGGTTTGTGTATGTACAGGAAGGTGTCCCTTCCTGTACATAAACAAACCTTTTTTTCAAATAACGTTTTGTAACTTGCATTTGTGCTGCATGAAGCAGCGCACATGTAAGTTACAAATTGGCATTTTAGGTTTGTTTTTGTGCAGGAAGTACTTGTACTTGTCCGGTACATAAACAAAACTCCTGTACATAAACAAACCTCCCTGTTTGCAGACACCCTTGCACTCTGGTGCTAAGTTGTGAAACTTAGCGCCATCACAAGGGGAAACGGAATGCTGCACCATATCCTTGTGAAAATGGTGCAGCCTTGAGTTTCCGAAGTGGCAGAGAGAGGCGTTAAGCCAAGAAGGCAAACTTCTCTCTACGCCACTTCCTTGTGAATATGCCCCTTTCAGCAACATTCTTTAATGTACTTGTGAAAAGATTTTTTTTTCTAAAAACAAGCATAGCACACATCTAAGGGTCCAATGCAATAAGAGGCCAATTACGATGTTGTCTGGAAGCTCTTCCGATTGAATCGGTTTCTGAATCGTTTCCGACCGAATCAGGTTCTGGGAGTCCGACTGAATAATTACGATGCTTCCGGACATCGTTCAGTAGGACTCGCCTTGACTTCAGGGGGAGCCTGTGTTCCAAACGAGAACACAGGCTCCCATTGTTTAATGGTGTGTTTGGGGAAACCTTGCACCCTGTGGTGAATTCCCCATGGAGCCTGCCACACTGTGCTTGAATTTGAAAGGGAGACCCATGGGTACCCCCATTCGGATGGCCCTGGGTAAAGGCAGTCCTGCTATGGGCCCTCAAAGTCAGACTCAAACAGCAGGTCTGTGTCAGCACAACAGATTCAGAAAGGCTATCCGAATCTGACATCTTAATTGCTCGGCTGTAAACGCGGTCCGTAGACTGCTATCATTCACCTCCGACCAACTTGGTTACTCCCAATGCCTGTCGGAACCAAGTCAGACAGTTCAAAAGAATTTCCAGCCATCGTAAACGATCATTGGGAAAAGTTTTCGAGCCGGTCGGAAAGGCAGGTTCCTGAACCAGATTTGGACTAATCAAATGCCGTTCAGAGCCTTTCCAAACGTCCTCATAATTGAACCCATAGTATAGATGTAGTAAAAGTGGATGCAAATTAGGCTCCAAAATTTCCAGAATCCATTCTGTTTTAGTGAACTGACCTATGTTCTAATAGATACGTTTCCCAAATAACGATGCATTGTGAGGTGGAATGGGATCTACTTATTATTAATAATATTAGAGAGGCAGGTCACAAATTGCTATCCACTATGAATCACAGCCATCACAGAAGTGGTGCCTCCTCTTCTGTGATGGCTGTGATTCATAGTGGAGCCATCACAGAAGTGGTGCCTCCCGGAGTCTGCTAAATTATGGTCAGCCTTGAATGCCTGGTGTGAGAAATAGTCCAATGATTATGCCAGAGGTTTTGTGGACTTGTCCTTTCTCTGTAGCAAGTATCAACACGAGAGGAAGTTGGACGAGTAATAACCTTACCTCTGGGCAATCTTCATCGGCTATCCACAAACAAGAGGGCTGGTAACGTGAGTTTGTGTCAGTGGCCTGAAGAGCGCCTATTTAGAGCAATTATCTACTGGTGGCATATATGAGGACATAAAAAATAAAAAAAAAGAAAAAAAAAAAAAAAAAAAAAAAGAAGTGGTGCCTCCTAAGGTCAGCAGACCACAATGTCTGTGATTGCTTTTTAAAAAAGAACTACTATTTTTCGAATGATACCAGTTTTCCTTAAAAAAATGGGATGTATTTTAACAGAAAAATCAAAAATGTATGAAACATTTTTTAAGAGGAGTAAGTGGTCCATGTGACCATCGCCTACTCTAAAAACTTGTCAACATTTACAATGGGGAATGTGTTTTTCAGGTACCTGTACACATCTGCGAATCAGTTGTCACTATGTTTGTGTAGTTGGTAAAATAATAATGTTTTGCAACCAGATTTCCATTGCAAAACAGTAATGCTTTCCATTCTGAATCAGTATTTGGAAGGGACGTGTTAAACATGCCCCTTCCAAGTACAGAGTCAGTAAAAATTTTGGTTTCATACATAACTAAAAGTCCTTGAGAGGTCGCAAACGGATACATGTTGCCGAATCAGGCCTTTTGCGAATCAGGCCTTTTGCGAATGCAAAAAAGTTTCCTATATCTAGCCCTTCATACTTGTTGATTTCCTACAGTTTACTTCAAATTTCTTTAAACTCTTTGACAGCAGTTACCTATCAGATTTTTCACCATTCAACTTCTGTTGAATCCGCAAATGCAACTCAAAAAGATGATGGACCAGAAACAAGCATCTTGGGACCAGTTTTGGGTACCTGTCATCAGCCAGGCTAGCTTGAATCCATTGGCATAGTGCACATGGGACACAAGTATAAGAATGCAGAACATTGTCAAACACCAGAACAGAGATATGGGCCTAAATCCATTCTTCTGTTTCTCAACATGCCATTCCAGCTTGAACCCAATCATCTGCAAATCAGTCTTGGCCCTGCTTCCCATCTGAGCAGTCAATCCTGAACCACCAGGCCAGGTCCTCCCTGTACCAGACACAATGATCCTGGGACCGGTCCCAAAAATGATGGATTTAACCCAAATCTGTGACTGGGGGTGAAAGTTTGACAATGTTGAGCATTCCGTCCATCATCCTTTTGTACTGCAGGAATACCCAAATGCAGCTTTTGCCAGATGAGCTTGGTGTCACAAACAATACCAACCCTTCAGTTAGAATACTGAAACATTGAGAGGTGGTGTGGACTGTTTCTTTTGCATGTCTTTCTGGATTCATGTTTTAAATTTTTAGAACATGCTCCTCTTAGTGGATGGAATATTCTAATAGCGTTATAGCGCTACTGCCTTTGGCTCTACCAGTCTCCCATGTTATAGAACCTCGCATGCGGTCCTTAATTCAGTTCAGTTCCTTTTACAACCAGTTTAGCCCCCAGCATCAGGTTTTAATGCCTCCTAATATGTATGCTGATGACCCTCAAGTCAATACAGATCAACTACTAACTGAAAATGATTTTACTTTTAAGCTGCTTAGTGTGCCTTTTTTGTTTACCATATTTCTTGTTCAATCAAAAGGTGATCTATTTTTGCTAGAGGCTTAACCAGTAGTACTGGCATGAGCTTATTATATAATTCCTGACTAATTCCAACGGTATTGCAGTTTTATCTGCCAATCTTGCAAGTGGGTTCAGGGGTTTGACCTTTGTTTGAGAACAAAGAGTGACTTTTATTAGTAATAGACGTGTAGCTGTACGAGCTCCTATGCCAGTCATCTTTACACTTGAAGCAGGAATAGCAGTGGCATATAGATGCTATCAGAAAAGCACAGAGCACCTTTCTTACTTACTGGCAGAACTGCATGACTCAACCAATCACTATCCTGGACGGAATCAAGCTTTTAGTCAGAAAAAACAGTGAGTGGGCTATGGTAGGGAGGTAGTTATTATGTTAAAGCTGTCAATGCAGTGGCAGCCAGTTATATAAGTTACTGATTCCAAAAGAAAACATATCTCTACACCCATAAGTTTACACCATAGTATGGTAGCAGATTTACACATATTTCTGAATTCAATAACTTTTCCATGAGTTTACAAAAGACCACGCAATGAGGAATGCTCACCCTTGCAATAACAGTTTTGCCTATAGCAACATGACCATCAAAGATATGCCTAATAAACAGTTTGAGCACAGGTTATCTGTTCCAGTTAGCTCAGATTTGCAAATTGCATTTTCCGTCAGCTTGAATTTTACAAAGTTGAGTGTAACTGAGAATATGGTAAAAACATCTTTTTCAGGTTCCTGTGGACTGAGTTGGCTGAGACCATAATGCAAGGCTGGAACTGAGTTGAATGGGCTGTGAAGACTGAGAAAGGGGCTTTGCGGGAGTAGTGGAAGACCTCTGTGAGAGGGACTGAAGGCCTCTTTGAGCTCAAAGAAGGGATATGTCACATAGAACTGCTCTACAGTGCTTGGTGGCAGTCTGAATGGCCAATAAATGAGGTTCCAGGGGCTCTAGCAACTGGCAGAGTGGGGTAGAAGTTTTTGGATGCCTGGAAGACATGTGAGGGATAGCTCATGGTGAGTGCTCTGTGCTGGAATGTGAGATTTAGGTGTAAGCATCTAAGTGCCATTTGAGTGTCTCTTGGTGCCCTCAGGTCCATGAGAGAATAACATTTGATTGGTGGAGGGTATGTTGAGGGCATCTATTAAACATTAGAAGCCAAACAGAGGGAATTTGACAGACTAATTGCCAGTGCTGTGGGTCAGAGTACCAACAGAGTTGGCCTGAAACTCAAATTATGGAGAACTGTGGGGGCTATGAGTGATGTGTTTGTTATATGTGTGTGCTGAGGATCCTTGATGGTTGATTGTTGGTCCTGCGAACTCTCTGAGGGGAGTGTGGAAGTCTTTCAGGCTAGATGAGGTCTAGCTTGGGATATATCAGAGTTGCCTGAATGTCTATGAGGGCCAGATGAGTGTCAGTGGAGGTTTGCTGATGTAATGTCAGGGCCTGCGAAATCAATAGCCCATCTGTGGTCTCACACAGATGATCCTTGTAGGAGCTGGCTGATGGTGACAGTGCAGGTTGAAGAAATCCTAGTGGCTTGTTGATGGTTCAGGGGCTGGAGAGACATTAGACATATAACAAACTACCCCTTACTAGTCACTAAACCCAACAATTTTCCACTTTGTCTCTTCCTCATACATTGCCACAATCAGAAAATAAACCTGAGTAGGCTTATGTACCATGCCCTCTTATAGCTAAATTAATAAGCCACTTTCTGACAGGCCCCCGTCAGAAACTGGGTTATTAATTTGAAAAGGAAGTACTGACGCAATAAACACATGCTGGTTAGGTCTCAATGCAAGTCCCAAAACCTGGTAGCGATTGAACAAACAGAGGCAGTTTTCCAGAGAAATGCGTGTTGGTTCAAACAATAGCAACAATTCCAAAGTAAAGAACATAGCACAGCAACATTCCCCAAACCAATTTACAACACCAACATCATTAAAATCCAATAGGAAAAACAGAGATTTGTAATTTTAAAGCTATAAAACAAGAATAAAAGTATGATTGAAGAAAAGCAGTTTATTTGTGTTTGTGAGAAATTGGGTTGCTGGTTGACTGGGGTATGAGCCCTGGTCAAGCAATAGCCACAACCGGGTGAACCACAAAACGTCGCAAAATTGACCTGTACTTAACCTTGGGTAGCTTGGCACAAAAAGCAGTCAAGCTTGAACTAGAGGTAATGTGCAAAGTATTTATGCAGCACACTACTAGCAACAAAGTGAAAACACAACACAAGAAAAATCCCAAACTAATTTAGAAACATAGAGTAAATGTTAGTGAATTATTTGACACCAAAACAACAAGAACCCAATCAGTAGAACCAGAGTTATGAATTTCTGAAGTTTTTAGTGAAAGCTAGCACCTAAAATATCAAAGTGCCAACAGCGGACATCTAGTCACGCAATACAGGGCAAAAGACAAAAAATATGGCTGATCGCTATCGGGCACGATTCAGATAATTTTTATTTATTTATTTAGTGTTTTATAGAGAGCGAACCAGACCCGTGAGGGTATCAGAGCGCTTTGCAGTAGCAACAGGTGGGATACAAGGACATGGGGGGAGAAAGCCAAAGGGATAGGGACAGGTAGATACAATATATAGGTAAAACAAACAATCATTATACCTGAATACATTTTGGAGTAAGAACAAGTCGATACATTAAGCTAGAGGAAGCAGTCTCAACACCCAGCAGATTTGTTTGGAAGTGCGGGTGGGTATAATAAGGAGAAAAGGCCCAGGGATAATGCCGTAGCGATAGGTGAAGCCAGGTTATGGAGGTGATTCTAACGTGAGAATTAGTAGATGAATTTGCCCATTAGGAAGGTTTTGGCCTCCTTTTTGAAGTGTGTTAGAGACGATATTCTTCTGATGGCGGGTGGGAGTGAGTTCCATATTCTTGGGGCAGCCCTAGAAGGCCTGATTGCACGTTCTTTTTTTCCTGAAGCGTGCGGGTTGGAGGAAAAGGTCTCTGGCGGACCGGGAGTTTCTGGCTCCCCTGGATATCACGAGTTTCTGGGTGAGAAATGCAGGGGACTTGGAGTACAGAGCCTTGTGGGTGATTCAAACCAGCTTAAAATGGATTCTGGCCTCAAGAGGAAGCCAGTTCAGAGATTTAAGGTGGGGCGAGATATGGTCGAACTTCTTAGAGCCAGTTAGAAGTCTGGCGGCAGCGTTGAGGCAGGCTTTCAAGGGTGCCAGAGAGATCTTGAGTAGGCCTGCGAGGGTGGAGCAACCATATTCTAGCCTAGAGATCACTAGAGCCTGAATTGTTGATTTTAGATCTGGGGTGTCGAGGAATGGTTTCAGGTTTCTTAGGTAGTTCAAATGAAATCTTTCAGTTTTGGCCATCGAGTTGATATGGCCACGCATGTTCAGGTTGCTGTCTAAGGTAATTCCAAGGGATTTAGAAATGTCCAAAATGGTAGGAGAGCAGTTTAGCGCTGTGATAGCCTTGATCCATTCTTGAATGTCTGTAATGTCATTAGGTGGTGAAATTAAGAGGAACTTCTTTTTTTTATTGTTGAGTTTAAGCTGGTTAGATGTGAACCAGTGAACAGTCAACTTCAGGGCCTCATTCAGGGAGCGAATGTCCTCTGGAGAAGAGATTTTGATGTAGAGCTGTGTGTCGTCCGCATACATGTGGTAGGAGATATTGGCGGTGTGCAGCACCTCTGAAAGCGGTTCAGGGTAAAGATTGAAGGGGGTAGGGGACAGGGTTGATCCTTAAGGGACTCCAACCGTGACCGGAGAGGGAGCGGACTGGTTGCCATTGATCAGGACTCTCTGTTAGTGACTCCGTAGGAAGGACCTAAACCATGCAAGAACAGTGACATCTAGGCCCATCCTAAGTTTGAGGTGATTAGGGAGAATTTACTGGTTTACCGTATCGAAGGCCAAAGATATGTACAGGAGGATTAGGAGACAGGTTTTGCCTTGGTCAAGGGCTTGAAGGGCATCATCCACATTGTGGAGGAGTGTGGTTTCCGTGTTGTGCCCAGGTCTGAACCTGGATTGAAAGTTGTCTAGTAGGTGGAAGTTGGTGATGTGATGGCTCAACTGCTGTTGCACACATTTTTCCATCACTTTAGCTAGGAGTGGGATGTTGGAGATAGGCCTGTAGTTGTCAGGTGAAGCAGGATCTAGCATAGGTTTTTTTAAGATGGGGACAACCTGGCCAGCTATAAGAGAGTCAGGTATCAATCCCTGTAAGAGGGAGGCGTTATTGCAATGCAAGAGGGATGATAGCCTGAAAGGCAGCAGCTATGCAGTTTGAAGGGAGAGGATCATTGAAGTGATTGTTGGGTTTACAGAGGATAGAGTTTTTGAGACAGATTGTTCATCATAGACTTTAAAGTTGGACCAGTGCACTTGGATTTTGAGCGAAGTCTGGGAGGGCGGCACGGAGTGAGAAGTTAGAACCGGCGGAGTTTGGGAATAGGTAGCAGACATGGGTTCCTTTCCTAGGGCTGAGATTTTATCGCAGAAGAAGGAGAATTCCTCGCATGGGATTAGAGATATAGGGGTTTCTTTGGACATTTTAGCCAGTTTGTTGGATTGGTGTTTGACCAACTCGAATAACTTGCGAGGTCTATTCTTGGCGTTCTCAAGTTCTGTTCTGAAGAATTATTTTTTTAGAGTTGAGGATTTTCTTGTTGCAGGCGTTTCTGGCCTGGCGGAGAATTTTAAGATGGGCTGCTGACGGGTGCTTTTTCCAGTTCCGTTCTGTTTGCCCGAGGAACCTCCTCTCATTGTTGAGGGATCTGTTGAACCAGGGGTTCCTGTCTTTGATCTGGGTTCTTTTTAGTTTTAGTGAAGCAAAGTCATCGATAATGTTGGATATAGTAGGGGAATAATGTTCAGTGAGGTTGTCGACGTGGTCAGATGGTGGGGGTCAGTTTGACGGTGGGCAGCCAATTTCTCGTGGTCAAAGTTCTTGGTGTCTCTGATCAATCTTTTGGGGACCAGGGGTTACGGTGTCCATGTCTAGTGAGAGCCAGGCAGAAGGAAGGTGATAGTGTGGTGGTCTGACCAATCACATGGATAAATGGAGTTGAGTTTGACTGCAGATTCCTTAGAGATGTTCCAGTCTAGAATGGCGCCTTTTGAGTGAGTACGGAGAGAGCAGGCTTGGGTAAGGGCTTGGTCGGCCAAAAAGTCTCTGATGGCGTTGACCTGCGAGTCCTTAGGTTTGTTCCAGTGCTAGTTGAAGTCACCAAGGAAAATGTAATTGGAGTTATGGGAGGCCTTGGCTGTGATGATTTCCATGAGGTAGTCTGTGAAAGTGCCATTCTTGCCTGGGGTGTGGTAAAAGATGTACAGTCTGCACTGTAGGGTGGTGTTGCTGCAGATGGAGAGAGCAAGACATTCACAGGAGTCTGTAGGTTCAGCCAGAAGTTCAGTGACAAGGAGGTTGGAGCGGTAGATGCAGGCAATGCCTCCCTCTTTTTTTTTTTGATTTCCTTTCCAGTCTTATGATGTAATAGTTGGGCGGGACTAGAAGGTCTAGGCAGGGCGATGAGGAATCATCAGCCAGGATTCCGTCAAGATCGCTAGGTCCGAGTTTAGGTTCAGGATGAGATCGGCGACATCAGAGGCATGCTTTACTGCAGAGCGGCAGTTGATAAGGAGACCGGATTAAGGGGGGTCGGGATGCGTGTTGTGACTAGGGGCAGAGGTTGGAACTAGCGCTAGATTACTGTTGACTACCCCTCTGCTGCGGAGAGCAGCAGATGTGTTGGTTGCACCCGTGTGGATAGGTTCTTCTTCCCTCCGGTCAGAGGGGCTTGAGGTTTCATAGCGAACGAGTAGGTCCACAATTCCTTCCTCCGAGGGCTCCAAAGGGCTAGACATTGCAGGGGTAGGTTTGTAGGTTAGTAGGATGGCCGGTACTTCTTCCTCTGTGGGTGGCAGGGCTGCCTGCGAGGGCGCAAGTGTCTCAGGGATAGCAGAAATGGATGGAGAAGGGGCTCAAAGGAGGAAGTGGGGAGTGCAGAGTTCTGCGAGAGCGTGATATTCGAGAGAGTGAGCTCGGTGAGGTGCAGGAGGTTCTTTAGGTCCGTAATGGAGTTGTGGATGCTCAAGGTTATGATGTACAACAAAATAACATAAAGGGCTATACCTACCAATAGCCCAATACAATTACCCAATAATCAGTCAGTTGGCAGTGAAGAAGGTTCAATCGTTTATTAAGAAAAATACTCTATAGAGGAACCTCTCCAACCCTCAACTCCTCTCCCTAGAGGGAGAGGAGTTGGCCTAACGGCTAGGGCGCTCGACCTCGGACCTGGGGATCTGGGTTCGAATCTCGGTAACGACGCCATAAACCTCCTGTGAATCTGGGCAAATCACTTAATCTCCCGTGCCTAAAATGAATGTGTGTCTGTCCTCATGTAACGTAACTGGTGCTATGTGCTATGTAAAGCGCTCTGATACCTGATTCGGTTCGGGTCTAGTTCGCGCTATATAAAACTCTGTAAAAAAAAAATCCCATCAGGTGTGCGGAGAAGACTGTTGGCTCGTATTCAAACACGCGATTATATACCTATTGGTTCAACACACATAATCACTGTAAAAGGAAAAACACCAGTTGGCCCTCGAGCTCCAGGAAAGGACCATATATGGCACACATGATTAGTTCAAAGCTTAACTATTTATTACTGGGAAGGTCAGGAGGGGTGACTCCCTTTCGTCTTGGTGCCCGGTAGTGTAGGCAAGGCTCCTCGAGGAATGCGCTTATCGCACCCATAGCCAGAAGCGACCTTCATTGCCAGGACAGTCGAGAAAACAATCTACTTTCAGCTGCTCTCAGGAACTCAAATGAACTGGGGCTTCACAACCGCCGAAGAGCATCACGTGATTACAGGCCTTGTTCACGCAAATGTTCGAAAATGGCGTCTCTAAGGTTTATGCGGCCTGCTCCTGTTATCAATGGATATGCTAGGAGTAAACAAACACTGTCCTTCCTACAAAGTATATATGTATATATCAGAAGAAAAGGTACATGTAGATACATCATGCTATTATAATATAGGTCCGATACTCCTGATGTAAGGAAAATCTAATTTTTATCCCTCAGAATGGCCCTTTTAGCATAACTAACTAAAGCAGTTAATCTTCAAATATTCCTTCATCGATCTGCATTAGATCTTTGAACTCATGCTGAACTAACTGAACCTCTACTGCTGCTGGGGATGGACCGGCCAAGGAGGAGGTGAGTTTAGTTGCACAATAGGAGCAACATGTACACATTGTACACAAAGGCAACACGTGGAGATGATACCGGCTAGGCCTGCCAATACCATCAAAATTTTCCATCCCCAGGTAGACAGCAGACCCCAGAACCAACCAGAGAGAAACCATGTACCAGTGTCTGTATGTATTTCGGAAGCCAAACGATGTAGCTTCTGGATAGCCAAATGAACAGAGGGGGCGGAATCAGGGATATAAACACAGCAGGAACTGCCAATCACACTGCATGCTCCTCGATCTGCCAAGATAACGTCTAAAACCATACGGTTTTGAAGCAAAACGAGCCTGGTCACCTGTAGCTCTACTGTTATATTAGTCAATATTCCTGCATTAGTGTTAATTACCCCTTGAACTACTCTGGACAATTGCCTTATTTCTTTGCTGGTGATTATAGGCCCCCAGATGGGAAACACTAATTTTATAATGTCAGTGAAATGCTCTAGTGGAGTACCTGTCTGATCTATACCGGCAGTATCTATTATTCTTTTATTTCTTCCAGCAGGTACACTTTGTTTATCTAAGCGGTGATCCTTGTGATAATCTGAAGGGGCGATATAGACTGTAGGGTACAGATAAGCTAGGTAGCAACATCCAGCCCACCCTCGTGGGAGCCAAGTGGAGGCATTTTCTCCACAGACAAAGTATACATTAGGCGGGGTTAACAATGGAGGGCTGCTAAAAGTACGTAACTGATGAGTATAGTTACATCAACTCTCTCCTACTGGTATGTACCCTACTCCCTGAACACAGAATGCAGAAGTACTATTCAGTATAGGCACTGGAATAGCCCTATCTTCAGTAACATTACGATCTTGAAAATGTCGAAAATATTGAGTGAAATTAAATTCCTCAAAATCCAAAATCTCGTTTCTTAACCAAGTCACATTTTCATGTGTTGTATATATATTGATACATGCATTCGGATCTAATGTTCCCTCTCCATTATTCCCATCAGGGTCAAATCCTTGATGAATTTCAATATATGCTAGAATCATCTCGTAATCTTTTTCCGAGAACCTTTGAGTGTCCACAATATAATGCATGTACATCATAGAACGCAATTTAAACCAGGCCTCACAAATTCCCAAATAAGACAGGGGTAAGGATATGAATAAGTCGTGCTTGTGCATAACAGATGATAAAAGACCACAAACCCAACAATTTGTCATATTGGTGGTGCTGTGTGCTTGATGAAGCATTTCAACAAAAACATTGTTCACATAAGTCTGACGATTCCTCTCCTTATGTGGGGCTAAAGTATAAAACACATGTTCCGGAGGTGAGGTAGTTGTTCCCAAAACAGTATGCATAGGGTAACAAAATTCTAAATTATATGAACACTCTCATTAATAAAATTAGTAATATCACTATCACCACTATAAATGCAATTTTAACACGTTGGGTCCAACTAGAAAAGACAGGCATATATGCATGTAAATAGCGTGGTGCACAAGGGCGTTCCTCTTCGGGAACAAAATGAGCAAAGGGATACATGCTGACTAAAAGTCCAAAAATAAACTAGGGCAATGCAGTCCAACCTGCCAGAGGGTGCTTCTTTCCTGTGTCCGTTTAGAGCCTCACAGGCAGGCTCCTATCGTTCATCACAAATCAGATCAAAGCAAACTCCTCACGTTGGAGTTATGTTCTCACACAAACCTTGAAGAAAACACAACCTGGGCCCTTTTAAACAAGAAATTCAGTCTTTCTTTCTGAACAGAGCAAGCAAAAGTTCAAGGCTCTCAGCGCGTTCAGTCCAGTGTCTCGCTCAGTACCCCAGAAGCGTATCTAGCAGACAATTGTAGATCAGGCCTGTACCCAATCGCTCAAGTCTCTCCCTATCTCCTACCATATTCACCTGGGGTACCGTGTTGTTTTCTGGGCCGCAGGTTGTATCGAGCATGGCCAGGCACATCCTTATCAGAGAACAAAACAGAGGATGATGCAGCCGGTGCAACAGGGATGCTGCCAGCCTCTCATTCAACTGTAGGGGCAACAGAATCTGAGGTGATCACTTGTGCTGATGACAGAGCCCCTTCCGAGCCCGAGACACCTTCTTCTTGCCTTTCCCCAATTACTAGGGCATCTGAAAAAGGGACAAAATGAGGAACTCACTCACTTTCCTGGGTCAGGACCTCTTCCTGACTTCATTGATCATATGGAAGCGGGAGGGGCAGTTTCTTCACATGTGACACATGGATCCAGTGTCGCTTTCCATTCACCTTCACCGCTGTCCGCGTAGCCAACAGGATTTGGAAGGGTTCGGACCAACGGGGGTCCAGACTGGATTTCCGCTGATAGTTACGAACCAACACCCACTGTCCTGGCTTCAAGCGATGTCCGGGACCCTCCGGCAGGGGCTACAAAACTGCTGTAACCTATTGATGAATGGAACGGAGATCTTTAGTCAAAGCATACAGATAGTCTGTCAACATAGGATGCTCTATATCACGAAATGTTCTGGGTCTCGGGACGCCCCAAACATTAGCAGGGTGCCCAAAGATGACTTCATAGGGAGATAAGCTTGAACGAGAATGTGGGGTAACCCGTATTGACATCAATGCCAGTTGCAGAGTGTCTGGCCACTTCAGTCCAGTACTTTCGTGAACTTTTGCCAATTTGAGCTTTAGTATTCCATTATACTTCTCGACTAACCCAGCAGACTGGGGGTGTCGAGCCGCATAGAATTTCTGTTTAATCTGTAGTCCATTACAGATGTGACTGATAAGATCTGCATTAAAGTGTTTTCCGTTATCACTCCAGATCACCCGAGGCAATCCATAGCGTGGGAAGTATTCCTTTACCAAAGCCTTTGCCGTTGCTAAAATAGTATTTTCCATGGTCAGGTAGGCTTCCACCCATTTTCTGAAGGCGCACACCACGACCAGGACATACTTCAAATTGTTTACACGCTCCGGCTAGATATAATCCATTTGGAGCACCTCAAAAGACAGAGATGGTGGTGCAAAGTTTCCACTCAGAACAGGCTCCCTTCCCCAAGGATTATGTCGTAAGCAAACCATGCAATATTGCACCAAATGAGCAGCGGTCTTTGGAATATTGGGATTGTACCATACATGATTTAATAATGCACAGATACCTTTGGCCCCAATATGAGTTGAACCATGTGCCATTGTCACCACCACATTTACTAATGCATTAGACAACAACCATCGCTGTTTTTCTGTTAGATCAATCCAACAATCATTTGCATCTAATTTTCCCACTTCCTTTTTCCAATGAGCCAACTCAGCAGGGGTAGCTTCTTTCTGTATATCTCGGACACTCTCCATGGTGTTATCAAAAATCTCGGTTTCCACCACCCACCTAGGAGAGCTAGTCACAAACATCGAGGTCAATTTGGATTTCGCTGTTTCCTTAGCTACTTGATCAGCAAAAGCATTATCTTCACCCACCCACATCAACCACTGCCTTATGTGCCCTGCATTTAACTACTGTCACCATCTCTGGTAACGTAAATGCTGTCAGTAATCGCAAAATCAAGGGGCCGTGTTGTATTCGCTGACCATGGGAAGTACGAAAACCTCTCTCAGCCCACAGTCGGCCAAAACTATGAGCCACGTCGAAGGCGTATTGGCTGTCAGTGTAAATGTTTACTCTCGGTCCTTCACTTAACTCACAAGCCCGAAGCAATGCCACTAACTCAGCTGCTTGTGCCGATTGATAGGGTACTCGAGCAGTCTCAACAACAGCGTGTAGAGTAGTTATCGCATATGCAGCAGTTGCCGTACCAAAAACAAGAGACATCGACATAAGACTCCCCTTGAGGGTCAGATAGAGGAGTGTCTGTCAGGTCTACCCGTCCCTTCGTCTCTTCCTCCGTCCGAAATATACAATCATGAACATCATTGTTCTTTTCGTTCGAAGGGAGGGGTACTAACGTAGCAGGGTTCAGAGTGGCACATCGTTTAATTGTAATGGGGGAGCAAACAAAGTCAATGTGTAACCTGTAAGACACGGTACCATCACCGTGAGGTCAGTGTTCAGAACGAGCCCTTCCGACTGTTGAATGGCCACTGCGACCGCAGCAGTGGCCCTTAAACAGGTAGGGAGTGCTCTGGTGATGTTATCCAACACCGCCGAGAAATAGGCACAAGGTCTCTGCTTACCACCAAATCCTTGTGTTAACACAGAAAGCGAGCAACTGTCCACCTCCTGTACATAAAACACAAACGGTTTCTGGTAATCAGGAGTGCCAAGAACAGGTGCAGAGCAAAGATCAGTTTTTAAAGAATCAAAAGCATTTTGACAATCATCTTTACCAGGGTAAAGGTTCATGCACATCTTTAGTGGTTAAGTACAGTAGAGGTTTAGTGAGAAGGGAAAAGTTAGGGATCCATTGGCGACAGTAAGAAGTTATGCCGAGAAATGCACGAACATTACGTTAGGTACAAGGCACAGACATATTAGAAATGGTAGTCACACGCTCAGGGGTTAGTCTCCTCCCCTCTTTCGACAGCAGATAACCTCTTGTCGACAATATTGGAATTTAGAAAGGGAGACTTTATTGCTGTTAGCAGCAAAATGAGATAATAATTTAACGGTGGCTTCCTTACAACCTTCCTCAGTATCCGAGGCCACCAATAAATCATCAACATATTGCAAAAGTACATTACCGGGGGGCAAGACTAAGTTTGGGCGTAAATTCAGTTCGCGGAATTTGCGGATTTTTGGCAATCCCGCGAATTTGCCCAAAAATCCATAAATTCGCAAGCTGGCGTATTTTTTCGCTTGCTCACGCTTGAAAAATACAATATCGCACGCGCGGCGTTGACTTACCGTGATTCTGTGTTCGCCGTTTTGTTTTTCTCCCGGTTTGCGTGTGCTGCGCCATTTTGGATCTTGCTGCGTGATCGCGTGAGAGTTTTTCGACCGCGATTACGTCATCGTGGCCCGCTATCTTGCACAGTGAGAGTTTGACAACGTGAGTACGTCATAAGGGCCCGCGATCATGCATCGCGGGAGTAAACAATTGCAAACACGTAGATGCGGCGCGCAGCTGACTTCCAACAGGAGATTTGAACAGCTCGCTTTCCCTAACTTGCAAAAATTGCAATTCTGCACAAGAAATCCACCGCAGGCAGCATAAACCTCCTGAAAATGATGATTTTGATCAGATTGACATTTGGCTGCACTTTTTGGTGCAAGGAGTCCATTTTTAGGGGGGTGGGAGGAAGGAAGTGCCCCAGATCCTCCAACTTCCTGTTCCTGTCCAGCAGGCTCCTCCCAGTACTTTGTCCATGTCCTGTCACTTTTGATTTGGATCTGGAGCTGGAAGGATTACTTTTTGTGGCTGCTGCTGGATATTTGTATTTGAGGACTTTTTGGACTTTGGAGTTTGGATCACCTTTGGATTTGAGATTTTACAAGTAAGTTGGTTTTGTTTGTTTGGGGCATTGCAGTTGCTGCAACTACAATTTTAAAACTTTTTCCCAACTTTAAAAAAAATATATTGTGGGTAGCCACAGTATCCAGTAGACCCAGGGTTAGTCATGGGTGCATGATACAACTGTTTCTGTGAGTTTTTTTTAACTTAAATCTTATTTATGTCATGGAATTTTAGCTCACAGTTATATGTGGATTTTATTTTGAATTTTGGGGTGCCTGTAAAGCCTCACTAGCCAGTAGGCCCAGGGGTAGTGAGTGGTGCATGTACCAGTCTTTCTGTGGGGTGTGTTGAATTTAAACATCATTGAGGGCATGGATGGCTTTGGATTGTGGTGATTTTTGTGTGTTTTTCGACTTTTTGGGTGCTGTTGGGGCATGACCATGTGGGTGGGGGCCATTTTGAGGTCTGGTGCAGGCAGGGCCTGGCCATGTGGTGGGGGTCAAGGGGCCATTTTGAAGCCAGGTAGGTGCTCAGGCCTGCACCCAGTTTGCCTTGCTTTCAACCATTATGCCCAGGAGTACTCAGTGGTCCATGGGCCTAGTCTTTCTGTGGGGTGTCTTGAATTTAAACATCATTGAGGGCATGGATGGCATTGGATTGTGTTGATTTTTGTGTGTTTTTCGACTTTTTGGGTGCTGTTGAGGCCTGACCATGTGGGTGGGGACCATTTTGAGGCCAGGCCCAGACAGGGCCTGGCAATGTGGTGGGGGTCAAGGGGCCATTTTGAAGCCAAGCAATGTGCTCAGGCCTGCACCCAGTTTGCCTTGCTTTCAACCATTATGCCCAGGGATACTCAGTGGTCCATGGACCTAGTCTTTCTGTGGGGTCTCTTGAATTTAAACATCATTGAGGGTATGGATGGCATTGGATTGTGGTGATTTTTGTGTGTTTTTCGACTTTTTTGGGTGTTTAACTGATGTTCCTCTGGCTTCCTTTGCTATTAGGTGCACAAGAGAACCACCAGTGCCAGGAAGAAGTCCTGCAGCGGTGTGTGCAGCACAACGTCACGTGACGTCACGTGTGGCCACAGACAACTCTGCAACTTGTGCAACTGCGGGCTGCTGTTCAACTTCTGACATCTGAAGAAGATGGGCCCAAAGAAATGTGTCCGTAGTGCCTCTACGAAAAAAGTTGCCACTGCCACTGCCAGTAAGAAGGAGCAGAAGAAGCAAGTGGCACCCTCTACCAAGGAGACTGTTGTGCCCACAGACACCTTTTTTGGGGAAAAAAAACTACGCCTGCAGCGGCAGGGGTGTCCGCCGGGGACCAAGCTGAGAGCACCACCTCCGCTTCATTGGGCTCAGTGCCACCACGCCGAGTTAGGTCCAAGCACATGAGTGTTGCAGAGGCAGCCACTTTAATTGTTCAATCACCATCGACCAGTGATGTTGGCTCATCGCAAGAAAGTAGCATCCAATCAATGCCGGGTGTAACTCAGCTGAGGAGTGTTCAACAACCACAGCCGCAATGACAATCACAGGTGTAACTAGTACAAGCGCAAGTACATGGGCAAGGAGAGGCACAAGTACATGCGCAAGGAGAGGCGCAAGGAGAGGCGCAAGGAGAGGCGCAAGGAGAGGCGCATCGAGAGGCGCATCGAGAAGCACATCGAGAGGCGCATCGAGAGGCGCAACTAGGCGCATGGAGCAGCACAACTGCCCACAATGGTTGTTCCTCCAGAAGTAGGGGCACATCAGGAAATCGAGATTGAAGCAGAGGTATCATCCGAGGAAACCACTCCTCCTGATGGTGAACCATTGTCTTCCAGATCCTCAGCAAGAAAAAGGTCAAGGAGGGCTACTACAAGTTCTTCTTCAAGTCCCCTTCCTTCTGATGATCTTGATGTTGATTGGAACCCACCAAGGCAGTCTCGGAGTGAGGCACGCCATGAGCTGACAAAGGTGGCTAAGCCTAAAAGGAAGGTTCCCGCAATGCTTTGAATTATGGGTGATGATGACGAACAAGAAGTATTGTATTCTGCTGCTGATGAACAGTCTGATGACGACCCAGTCATCACAGTCGTCACTCCAGCGGGCATGCAGCAGACAGACATTTTGACCCTATCCCGAAATGCTGCTAAGCGGGATGTGGGCGGCATGGCACTGGTACCACCACCAATGCAGTTAACTACTACACCAACACGACCTACAGCTTCCACATTTTCTCATCAGAATGTCCGTCAGGGACCTCCATCCAGCTCGGCCTCCATTACCTCAAGTAGTGGTGCTGTAAGAGTCAAATTCAGCCACGAACATCCTCCACTTCATCTGGCAATGAAAGTAGCACCTCCACCACCAGCAGATATTTTTAGTGTTATCAAAAAGGCGGAAAACATGGTAGTTTGTTCAATTTGTAAAGCTGAAGTTAGTCGGGTAAGCTTGGTGCCAACTATGGTGCCGGAGGCCAGAGAGGTCATCTCCAAAAACACCACACTATCATTGGGGAGGCGCACATGAGCAAGTTCCGAGAAACCACATGTACAACATATCCAAATGTATCCATTCATATTGCATCTGATGATGACGAGGGGCTGATCGTGCAGGGGGGAAGTAAACAAGCGACAGACATTTTTTCTGGTATACCCAGTACACCTAGCAGCAGCACTGCAGTGGTAGCGCCCACACCCTCTACCCCAGCAACATCTATGAGACACACTAAGATCCTGGGAGAGACATCAGTGCGAAAAAGTACATCAATGAGCCTAACTGCTTTGAAGAAGTCTGCATCATCACATAAAACAGTCCAGCCCAAATTAGAAGCATGTTTTGGTCGGATGCGCCATTGAACGCAACTACCCAACGGCACGTCTGTATAACGCAAAGCTGGCTAAAATGCTAGCGCTGGACCTTCTCCCTTTTTCTTTCGTGGAAGGGGTGGGTTTTCTACAATTTGTGGCAACAGTCTGCCCTAAATGGAAGGTTCCTAGCCGGTCCTATTTTGCCAGAGTTGCTGTTCCAGCACTACATCAAGATGTGCTGGAGGTGATTGGCGAAGCTATTCAGAAGAGTGCTGTTCACACTATCCACCAGACAAGACATGTGGACCAGTTGCCAAGCCCTTGATTACATGTGCATCACTGCACACTGGGTCTCTTTTGCAGGGGTTAAAGACAAGTTAAAAGCAGGTGTTGACACGGACACAGTTTTTCAAGCTACTCGGAAACATGCAACAGTAGCCATGTTTGCCATGGAGAAATCTCATACTGCACCTAACCTTTTGGAGGAGTTTGACAGGAAGGTCTATGAATGGCTGCATCCAAGAAATCGCAAGATTGGTTATGTTTCCACGGATAATGGCAGTCATATAGTTAAGGCCATGCATCAAGGTGGCTATTTGAGAGGAATCACTGACAAAATATCGACGTTGAAAATATCGACCTACAGGAATATCGATGCAGAAATATCGAAGGCAAGAATATCGACATCCTATCTACAACATGGTAAGTACAAAAATATTGAAAAAACAATATAGATGTTAAAAATATCGTTGTTAAAAATAGTTTTTTTCTGTAAAAATATAAATGTAAAATAAAGTAAATAACACAAATTAATAAAATAAACATAGTAAAAAATATCTAATGTTTGAAATTAATAAATAATACATATATAATAATATCACAATAATAAAACATATACAGAAATTATATCATATATACGCACTTAACAATAAGTTGTAATAATTATTTTAATAGTTTATAAATTTATAAAAAATATTATAAATTACAAATACATTTTCAAACATAAAACATAAACATACATATAAAGTAAAGAATTATGTTTAATAAATTAGAATAATTAAATATACCTTTAATATTTTCAAAATTAATTATATACTACATTATCTAAATTTATACAAAAAACTTAAATAACTAATTAAATAAAATACAATTCAAAATCCATAAATAAAAAAAATACATTCATAAAAATGTTGGATAGCATAGAACTTAAAATTACCATTCCCGCTCCAGAGAGCACAATAGTAGAGAAACCGTTGTATAAGCGTAGAGGTAAAAATTACTATTCCAACTCCAGAGAGTGCAACAGTAGGGAAAACGTTGGATAGCATAGGGGTAAAAATCACTAATCCAACTCCAGAGAGTGCAACAGTAGGGAAAACATTGGATAGCGTAGGGGTAAAAATTACTATTCCAACTCCAGAGAGTGCAACAGTAGGGAAAGCGTTGGATAGCATAGGGGTAAAAATTACTATTCCCACTCCAGAGTGCAACAGTAGGGAAAGCGTTGGATAGCGTAGGGGTAAAAATTACTATTCCAACTCCAGAGAGTGCAACAGTAGGGAAAACGTTGGATAGCATAGGGGTAAAAATTACTATTCCAACTCCAGAGAGTGCAACAGTAGGGAAAACATTTGATAGTGTAGGGGTAAAAATTACTATTGCAACTCCAGAGAGTGCAACAGTAGAGAAAGCGTTGGATAGCGTAGGGGTAACAATTACTATTCCCACTCCAGAGAGTGCAACAGTGGGGAAAACGTTGGATAGGGTAGGGGTAAAAATTACTATTCCAACTCCAGATAGTGCAACAGTAGGGAAAGCGTTGGATAGCGAAGGGGTAAAAATTACTATTCCCACTCCAGAGGGTGCAACAGTAGAGAAAACGTTGCACAGCGTAGGTGTAAAAATTACTATTCCAACTCCAAACAGTGCAACAGTAGGGAAAACATCGGATAGCGTAGGGGTAAAAATTACTATTCCAACTCCAGAGAGTACAACAGTAGGGAAAGTGTTGGATAGCGGGTGGGTAAAAATTACTAGTCCCACACCAGTGAGTGCAACAGTAGGGAAAACGTTGGAGAGCGTAGGGGTAAAAATTACTATTCCAACTCCAGAGAGTGCCACAGTAGGGAAAGCATTAGATAGCGTAGGGGTAAAAATTACCATTCCCACTCCAGAGAGTGCAACAGTAGGGAAAACGTTGGATAGCGTAGAAGTAAAAATTACTATTCCAACTCCAGAGAGTGCAACAGTAGGGAAAACGTTGGATAGCATAGGGGTAAAAATTACTATTCCAACTCCAGAGCGTGCAACAGTAGGGAAAGCATTGGATAGCGTAGGGGTAAAAATTACTATTCCAACTCCAGAGAGTGCAACAGTAGGGAAAGCGTTTGGATAGCGTAGGGGTAAAAATTACTACTCCAACTCCAGAGAGTGCAACAGTACGGAACGCATTGGATAGCGTAGAAGTTAAATATAAAATACTTATAAATAATTGTTGTAAATAAAATAATTAGAAATTTAATTTTTAAATAACTGTACATCATTTGCAAATATACATTAATAATTACTAAAAACATAATTACAATTAAATAATTAATTAACAATAAATTAACAATAAATACCAATAAATATTATTTAAGAAATATAAATTAACAAATTATAAATATTGAACACTAAAATATTTTTCAAAACACATAATAATAATAAAAAATTGATTAACAATTAAAAATGCAAAAAAAAACTTTTTGAATGAAAAATTATTTACTAATTAATAAAATGAATTTCCAATTAATAAAAAGTAATTAACAATTAAAAATATCAATTACCAATTTAAAAAAAGTAATTACCAATTAAAACATTTAATTACCAATTAAAAAATGTAGTTACCAATTATAAAACTTAATTACCAATTTAAAAAAATTAATTGCCAATTAAAACATGTAATTACCAATAACAATCCATAATTACCAATTAAGAAAATTAATTAGCAATTAAAATAATTAATTACCAATTAATATTTAATTATAAATAAAATAATTATCAATATCAATTAAAAATAAATAATTACTTAATTACAATTAAATTACTTCCCATCCAATTCCCCTATAAACCCACAACCCGCTACATAACTTAAACACAAAAATGAATTAAAATTAATTTACAACTACTAAAAATTCATAATTAATTTACTACAATTAAATTACTTCCCACCCTCATCCAGGAGGTGGCAACACGTTGGAACTCAACCTTCTACATGCTTGAGCGTCTGTCTGAGCAGTTGGGGGTAATCAATGAGTATGTCTATGAACTGGGTTCTACTATGAAAGACATGAGGCTAGAGTTGGAGGAATGGAAGCTAGTTGCAAGCCTGACAGACATGCTTCGTCCTTTTGAGGTCTTCACGCGTGAAGTCAGCACGGAGGACTCTTCTTTGGGCAAAGCTATCCCATTGTTGCGCATGCTAGAGCACCAACGGAAGGCGGTGTCTTCAACGTTCCGAGATGATGCTGAAAAGCAAGACGCATATCAGTTGGCGGAGAGGTTATTAAGCCGCCTAGTTGCCAATGAAAGGCTTAAAAACATACATACAGAACAACATTACATTTGTGCCACTATTCTGGATCCACGGTACAAAAAGGCCGTGGTCAGCAAAGCATTCATTCCTTTTGATGAAGCAGATGTTTCAAAGTACAAACATTGGCTAGCACTGTCAGCCACTCGGTTAGAAAAAGAGCGGCAGAAAATTGAAGGAGCCGGCAGAAGTACTACTGAATCAGCAGGCCATCCGGCGTCAAGTTCCACTTCTGAATCTGTGGCGGAAGGGAGTCACTTTCCCTCACAGCCGTTAACGACACCAGCAACCGTATCCTCATCCTCACTTGCACCTGGCCCAGCCATAATATTGTCAGAAGCGGATTGACTAACTCATTTAGGGTTTGCTCATTCCAGTGATGCAAAGGCCACAGATGGTACGCAAAGTGGAGCAACCCTGGAGAACCTTGAGTCGATGGTGCAGGCCTATCTGGATGACCCAACAGAGGTCTTTGTTAATCAGAACCCATTGCTGTATTGGTATGGGAAAAGGCCTCTATGGCGACTGATCACCAACCTGGCTCTAATTTATTTCTCTTGCCCACTCGCAAGTGTGTCTTCTGAACGTGTTTCAGTGCTGCTGGTGCCATTGTAACTTCAAAAAGGACCCGCCTCTCGCCCAAAAATGTAGAGAGGTTAACACTGAATCAGCACTTCATACCACCAGATTACAAAATACGTGAATGCACGCAGGAAGAAGAGGACACCGACTTAGGTAACAGAAGTTCTTCTCTGTTAGCTGACCTACTCCGGTCTCACTACATAGAGTTTGAGGACATGCTCTACTTCCCTGACACCGAGGCGTGAAATTACTTCCTTTTTTTCGTTTTTATTCCTGTGTGTCTTTCTTTGTTTTGCAACTTTTATCACAATAAAACTCCAATCACCTAATCACAACAAGTCCGTCAGCAGCACTGTCTTCAGCTTATTTCCTTATTGATTTGAAGGTGCCGCAGTCTGCATTCCTGAGGTTCACAAGTTCACAACTCAATCATGCTCCTCTATCCTCCTCCTCCAGACTCCCCCTATCCATTTCCCTCAAGGCAGATGGCTGGATTACGCAGAATAAAGAAACTTTGTCTTCGTAGACGAGTCCCCTCAAGTGGGACTGGAATTACTGACTACATGCTTGCTGATTGCTGACAGTTACTTCTGAAATTGACAGGAGAGGCTGCCCTGTGGGCCCTCACTTTCAGAAGAAGATGAGGACAAAAAGTGGAACAGGTAATGAATAATGAGAAGAAGATGGCATGCAGTGGACAGCAATGGCTGTCTGGCTCTGATGAAAGCAATTGCTGTTTGTTTGTTGTGCATGAAATTAATCATATGTCTTCTGTTATTATTTAATCTTTTACACACTAAATGTAACAAGTCTACTCTGCTGTTTTTTTACCTTGTTTAATTCAAATTGTACTTCAACTGCAGGGGCCACTACGTTGCATTTTCCAATATGCAAAATGTCCTTGGACTTACTGTTTGCCAATATACCATGATGATTGCCTTGATTAAATAATATATCTTTTTTCTTTACAGTCACTCACTGGGATGGATGGATCATCAGCGTCGGTTTACGGAAGAACTATGGCCAATTTGTGAGTGGCAAACAGGTAAACCAGTCTACAACAACTACTACAGCAGAACTACATGTCTGTCTAGTCGTGGTATGGAGTGGTCAAGGCAGTGTAGTGTTGTTTTGCCAGGCAGAGTCCAGACAGCAGTTCATGTAAAATTGGGGCTATGTGGCTTGCTGCATACAATTAGATATGCTTTGTCTGTCTGTGACAAAGAGCCTAGGTATGCTACATCAGGTTGCTTCACTCAGAGATGCCTGCCTTGACCGTCTGCATGGTCCTGCCGCAAGCTTAAGCCAAAAATCTGTTCCGCTCGCGAAATTTGCTGTTTTTCGGCGGCAAATTCGCAATCCGCAAATCTCGCGAAATTGCCGAAAATTCGCAAATTCTTGAGCGTAACAGATTTATGGCCCATGCATGCAGGCCATGCAGATGGTAAAGGCAGGCACCACTGAGTGAAGCAACCTGATGTAGCATACCTAGGCTCTTTGACAGAGACAGACAAAGCATATCTAGGGTTTAGGTTTCAGTGCGGTTTACATGGGTTTTTGGGTTTAATTTGGTAGGGTTCCCGCGGAGTCTAGGGCTCCGGGCCCGATACAGACTCATTCATAATGATGTTGGCAAGGTTTTAGGGGGGTTTGGCGTTTTGTGGTCAAGAATTGGCCGATTTGTGGCCTTTTTTGGTGTTTTGCGGGCGCTTGTGTTTGGGTGAAATCTAGTCGTACACCTTCCAGTGGATCGATTTTGTTCTGCCTTGCTGAGATTCTTGGGAATTGCTGAAACAAGTGTCCTGGTAAGTTTCAAGAGGATCAAAGTAGTGGAAGTGCTGAAAACAGCAATTTTTTGTCAAGGCGCGATTTGCCATGTTTTGGGAATTGCAGTATTGCATGTTTTTGGGGGGCTGCTTGGGGGTGTTCTAGATTTTGGGGGGTGAGTTTATAGGTCTCGGAGCATTGCTGGGAAGGTCTGATTTTGAGTGCAAGTGGTTTGAAGAACATTCATGGTGGAAAAGGGGCGTTTGGACCTAGTTGCAGACAGCGTTTTGGCACAATTTTAAGTTAGGCCTAGCAGTATTGCATGTTTTGGGGGGCTGCTTGGGGGTGTTCTACATTTTTGGGGGTGGGTTGAGGGGTCTGGGAGCACTGCTGGGAAGGTCTAATTTTGATTGCAAGTGGTGTGAAGAAAATCCATGGTGGAAAAGGGGGGTTTGGGCCTAGTTGCAGATAGCATTTTGGCACCATTTAAACTGAGGCCTAGCAGTATTGCATGTTTTTAGGGGGCTGCTTGGGGGTGTTCCAGATTTTGGCGGTGGGTTTATGGGTCTGGGAGCACTGCTGGGAAGGTCTAATTTTGATTGCAAGTGGTTTGAAGAAAATCCATGGTGGAAAAGGGGGGTTTGGGCCTAGTTGCAGACAGCGTTTTGGCACGATTTTAAGTTAGGCCTAGCAGTATTGCATGTTTTTAGGGGCCTGCTTAGGGGTGTTCTACATTTTTGGGGGTGGGTTGAGGGGTCTGGGAGCACTGCTGGGAAGGTCTAAGTTTGATTGCAAGTGTTTTGAAGAAAATCCATGGTGGAAAAGGGGGGTTTGGGCCAAGTTGCAGAGAGCATTTTGGCACGATCCGCAAAAATCGCCCATAGTACAAATATATATAATGCAACTGCCAGTGTGTACCACTACTACTACCAGCACAACGATGATATTTCAACAATCCAGTATTCAAGTCAACACCCAACCTTAATCGCCATTTGCCATGCAGCCAGCCCTGTGCCTAGCCCTATTCTCAAACACGAATCACAGGTAAGATAAGCATTTTGGGGAGGTAGAATAATGGGCTAGGACTCGGAGGAGAGGAGAGACTGACAGTGTCACAGTGGTACTAGTAAAGTACTAGTAAAGTACTAGTAGGGCAATTCAATTCACTAACTCTGTTAGTGGCACTTTTTTACATGTTTGGACGTTTAGATAATTCATGCTGATAAGTTTGAAGAAAGCAAACGTACAGTAACCCCCGCCCTCCACCACACAAAATATTATGAACGCGTATACTATGTTTAAGTATGTAAAATAAATGAATATATTTCCCCTAACAAAAATAAACTAACCCAACTCACCCCCTACCTAACCCCAACCAATGTCCAAATGTCCTTCAAGTCCCTTTCCCCAATGCCCAATTCCCACCCCCCAACAGTCTTTAAAAAAGGGGAACGGGAAAGTCCCTTCCTCCGGCGGTGTCCTCTTTGCGGAGGTCCCGGAGCTGGCGCTGTTTCTTCTCTGCCAATCACTCCAGGTAGTCCACTTGCTTTCAGAGGTGGCGCAGACGTGCCATCCAGGCTCTGGGGGGGGCAGCTGATGTTTTTGCTGCTGTGCGGCGGCGGCGGCGGGAGGCTGTCGGGCCACGGCGCCGTTTCGCTGGAGGCTGCTGGGTGGTGAACCCAGGGGCACTGGAGGAGGATGCAGTAGTTGCCGTCTCCTCCTGCTCCCGAGCCCATAGCCGCCGATATTCAGTGCAAATGGCCTCCAGCTTACGTGCCCTGGCCCGGACAGCCATCTCCTTGCGGGTGAGCTTTTTTGGAGCATCTATATGAAGAAAGAAAGAAAAATACTGTAGCCAATAGTCTTTAACATTAAGTCAAAATAATTCAACAGAAAGTTGTCTCAC
The DNA here is from genome assembly GCF_964261635.1 of Lissotriton helveticus. NCBI lineage: Eukaryota > Metazoa > Chordata > Amphibia > Caudata > Salamandridae > Lissotriton > Lissotriton helveticus. The sequence goes on along the minus strand of NC_136057.1, from coordinate 802,254,134 downwards.
AGTAACACTAGCAACTTGCAAGCACAGTATAACATTTTGACATGTATCTTTCCGCAGTCTTTGTAGGCCTGTGACATTAGTGGGAGTTTCAGGAATTCTACTAGCAGCACTATGGACTCACTACTACATAGTCAGAGAGTCAGGAACTACACCAGTCTTCTTTTGTTCTCTTGTTTTGCAAAAGAAATTACTTGTACGTGAACTTGTGGTAGCCGGCATAATGCCAGCTCACTCAGCTTGCACCCAAGAAAAACAGACACAAGCCATGATGACTCACTCGCATTCATTTAAGCAGTATATGCAGGTGGGGATAGGTAGCTCTTACTTTTCTATAGGGGTAGCACTGGCCATACTCGGTTACATCAAGGGCTACTGCTCAATGTAATTTATATTTCGCACTGCCACCCCGGGCTTTGACTGCTACAAAAGTTAAATGAAGATTATTGATTTCTGATCAAATATCCTGCTGATCTTTGCTTATATGATGGATGACTTTAGGTGCTTTGTTTTGATAGATTGAGTGAACAGCAGCAATAGTCCACCCATGACACAGCTGAAAGAAAATTATTAACATAGGGAGTGAGTGTGGTACCCATAATTGCCGGAGGAAGGGACTTGACTTGATATAATGTCAACTATACAATACATACACAATATATGCTGTGCTTGCAAGGTAAACTACTGTACTGTTAGTCAAGGGAGTATTTAAATTTTATGAACAATCACAACTTCTAGTATTTGGATTTCCTCAGCTTTGCTACTCTGGCACGGACATGCTGTTCAAAGTAACACCTTTGATCCGCTGAGCGTCTGCTCTAATACTTACACCTCTGTTATCTATTAGGAAGAAGAAGATACCATCCAGGCTTCCAAAGTAAACGTCTATCATTCTTCTTAATGTCTCAACTTGTACCAAGCTTACTTTTTCTCAACAACCAACTAACAACCTTTTCATTTTATTTGGTAAACCACCGTCTTGACTTGCATTTGAGTTTGACCCAAATGATATATTGCAATGCACACCACACATGCATTTTCTGATTCACCCACACAGGCAGTCATCTTTTCTTTCTCCTCCAACCATCCTTGCTTCAAGCAGCCATACATCTGATTCCTTCCTATCAGCCACCTCTGCCTGTATTCAAAAACACGTATCATTCTTTACAGTCATAAATGTTACGACTCGCTCGTCCTTCCTTTCACCCTTCTTTCCTTTTTCGTTCTTCACATCCCTCAAGATCATCTGATATGACTAGCCTTCACGATAAAAGTTTCCCAGCTGAGTTGAAGTCAAATAGAGGGGGCTATTGCTTACCCGAGAACTACCGCCGCTAATGCTATTACTAAGTCAAGGTTGAATGTCTTTTCCGTGATTGGCAAAAATGTAGTTCTAAATTAGTAACTGTTCATAACAGTACAGTGTACTTGTACTAGTTTACTGTCTACTGTACAGTACATCATCCACTCCTTTGCGAGCCTACTCTAAAATGTCAATAAGTAAGGAGTATAATAACTTACCACCGTCCGCCGCTGCTGAGCCATCCCCCACAGCTCCTCCTGGTGGCACTTGTGGCGTCGCTGCATCCGCCCCTGGAGTGGACCCCTCCGCGCTGCTGGCCCCGGCGCTGGTGGTGGGTAGTGCCACATCCGATGTTGTGACGCCTAGCAAAAACATGTCATATTTTTAGATGCCATACACCACCCCCTATTTAGTCTCGTAATGGAAGAGAAAATGTTAATACATATACAATTTTTTATTATTGGGACAGAAGAAAAGTCACGGTTTTGGGGAGGGTGTTAACGTATATGCTTAGCCATAACATGGAGTGCAAAAAAACTATGGATTTAGAACCCAGATCTCTGTACTGGGGTGAATGTATGACATTGTTCTGCATTCTGTCCATCAACTGTTGTTTTGCATTTGTCACCCCGAGTGGGATGGGTATGCTCAGACGTGAGTCCCATGCTCTCCACACCACTGGAGTCAAGCTATCCTGGCTGAAGACGGCTGATAGCCAGAAACCAATCCTAGGATGCTTGATTCCGGTCCAGGAAAGACATGGCTTGGCAGTTCGGGCTGGACTGTTCCCATGAGGCATAGGGTCAAGGCTGATTTGCATATGGCCATGTCTGAACTGGGGTGGTGTGGAGTGCAAAAAAACGATGGATTTAGGCCCAGATCTCTGTACTGGGGTGAATGTATGACATTGTTCTGCATTCTGTCCATCAACTGTTGTTTTGCATTAGCCATAACATGCAACACTTTTTGGCACAACTGATGAATGCTTGCTTTTTAACGTGCAACATTTTTCTAATTACAGACAGAACCAACTACTCCTCATCACCACCAGGAAGACTTGAAGTTCCAACAAGGTGAGGGCTCCCGAGTCCCGATTAGTTACTTCTGACAGAGGTATGTGGAAAGTCGAACTGCACCTATCATCAACAATGTCCTATTTCTCTTGTCCATACTTCTGTATGTGCAGAATAGTCCCTGAAACACTAGCGGTATGGTATGTGTTACTATCAAATCAAAAAGCCAACTACTAGCTTATTCTTGGTTGACATTGACATTTTGTTGTTGGAAATTGTCAAAGCACTAACATTAAGAATACTGGAATACACAGCAAGGGCAACCCAGAGGACTGCACTCAGTGCCTCTAGAGCTATTGCTGGATCAGACTTTTGTTTAACACCGTTTGCCGACTGGGCAAGCTTAGCTACCTACACAGACCGATTCATAATAATAGCAAATAGTAGTAGCACAGAGAGTGATGGTAGATAGGCAGGATAAGAATGTAGAAACAGTCTACAAGAAGATCAAAGACTATTTTGTAAAAATAGAGTTAGGAAACAGTTTGGAATGTATAAGAGCTGTAAAAGTTAGGGAAGTATAATTATATTAACAACAGAACAACTTACTGGGGCCAGCAGAAGAGGCTGCAGAGGACCGTTCCTACCCACTTTCTTCCGCCGGAGTCTGGGGTGTACTCTTCTTGCTCCTGGGAGGTGCTGAATGTGAACATGAAATAAACACAAACATGGATGATTTTTTTTTGAAATATTTGATTTCTTTGACCTTAATCTAAAATTATCTCGGAGAAACAAATGACCAACAATTGCACTACATGTATTGACCTATCTGATCTTGTCAACTAGGAGGATACTAGTACAGTATTGCTGGATTTGCAGACCGTCTACTTGGAAAGTTATGTAAATCACTACCTAAACCAACAACAAAAAGGTTCTACTACGACTGCCAGCACTCAGCAGCACGCGACGTGGCAGACACAGTCCGTCATCATGATTGTAGACCACTAAAAAATGTCCTACTACTAATAACAAGTCATAATATATTCAACCTATCAATCCACCACTATCTCTTCTTCTTAGTGGCAGCAGGAGTACAAAGGAAGGACTAGACTTGAGTCTCTAGTCTCTCTAGCATTACGCAGTTCTGTAAAGTACTACGCTCATACATATTCAGGCCAAATGAGCACAAAGTTGCAAACAAGTAAGCATAGTAGCAACGCCACTGAGGAGGCGAGCACCTGCAATCGCAGAAGCTATTTAAACATTATTTTACTTGCAATGTAATCGAATCGGCAGCATTCTTGCTCTTCGGGAAAATCATATATTAGCAATATAACACAGAGCAGAAGAAAACAAAGTAGTTATTAAATAGCTACTCACCAAGGCCAGGGATCTCCACGCCTAGCAGGTTGAGCAGGTCCTGCTCCCGGTCGAGGAGGTCAGCCCACCGGTGCGTCACTTGGTCATAGGTGCGCGGGACCCCCGACTCCCTACGCATGGCCCAGCACACCTTATCCCACAGCTGGCGATGCTCCCGGAGGCCATACCTTTGACCGGGCCTGCCCCCTGCTGCCACGGTCTTCGGGAGGTGGCGCAGAACATAAAATATAAGTGTGGCCACTTCCACCGCGCTGAAAACCTCCCTGGCCACTACATCTTCCCCCCTCAATCGCCCGCAAGGGAGCCAGGTACGGGGTGCGGGACCCTTCTCCTTGTTCTTCCCGGCTCCCTTTCCCATGGTCCTGGACAGCTGAAAAAAAATAGGAAACAATAGGGAAAAAGTAAAGAAAAGAAAAGAGTTTAAAAAAGTAGCTTTAAAGTAACCAAAAGTAGAAAAAAAACACAAAATATAGATGTAGAAAAAGAGAGGAATAGATAATGAGTAAAAAAGATCTCAAAAAAGTTAAAAGAAACAAAGGACTGCAAAGATTAGGGGAGGATTGAAAAAGCATGCCCGGAACCATAGCAATGAATGAAAAACAAGAGGGCCGCGCCCATTGAGGACCGCGTGGGTAAGTTTGCGTGACATTTCCCCCGCCAGCATGCAAAAACGCACACGAACACGTAATAGCGCCCCGCGCACAACGCAAGCTTGCAAATAGCGCCCGGAAACAGAAATAGGCAATGCAGACAAGATGGCCGCCCCCATGTACGACCGCATGGGTAACTTCGCGGTCGGTGTGCTGCAAGCGGCCCGCGAATACGCAAAAAGCCCCGCGAACACACCCAAAAAAAAAATTTGCACGAATTCGCGGATTATGCAGAACGCGAATTCGCGCATTTCGCCTATACAGGCAAGACCAAATCATCCAACGTTTTCAAAGCTTGACTATAAATACTAGGTCTCTCCGTGTACCCCTGGGAAGCGCGACAAAATCTGAAGCTGCGACCAGATAATGAGAAGCCAAAATATGACGGCTATCAGGGTGGATCGGAATGCTGAAAAAAAGCATACTTCAAATTGATCACGGAAAAATATTTTGCAGTAGGAGGAATCATAGTAAGAATAGTAATGATGTCGGAAACCACAGGGTATTGGGGCACCACTATTTTTTTGATTTCTCGCAAATCAATCACAAAACGATAAGTATCAACATGGTCAGAGTCACTTTCAACCGGAGCCTTTTTCAAGATCGGTAGAATGGGGCTGTTGCATATATTAGCAGCTGTCTCCTCCACTACGCCTTTTTTGATCAAATCTTGTATAATGGAGAGCAAAGCTTTCTTACCGGTCGGAGGGGTCTTATACTGAGGTATGCGCGGAAGTCGAGCGTTGTGCTTTAAGGTGATAGAAACGGGTGTAATCTTTAATAATCCTACATCGGTGTCTCCCGTTGCCCGCAGTGTGGCTGGGATAGCAGCAAACTCAGGAGGGTGGGGTTAATTTTTACCAAAACACTGCAAAGTGTGTTTGTCAGGGGAATTGATAGTCAAATGAACACCATCAGGGGAACAATGAATTTTAGCATGTAATTTCTTCAACAAATCTAAGCCCAATAGGTTTTCACCACAATGTGGGTCAAAAGAAACGGGGAGTCTACCGCAACTGAACTAATCGTAAACGGAATAGGTTTGGAGATGGGGCTCACCACCGTAATTCCTGAGAATCCCCCCGAAACATTATTTTGCCCAGACAGAGCAGCCCCTGGGACCAGTGAACGAGAAATAGAACTATTCATCGCACCCATATCAACTTTGAATTTTTCTGATGTCCCCATCAAATGTGCCTTTACATAAGGACATTGCTGATCAAGGGGTACTGACACCTGGCCCCCACTCTGTCCTTGGCTGTCCTATGTATAGTCATACACCTTGGTTGCATCCATTACACAATCTTCATTAGAATACTGCCTACCTCCCGAATTATCAAAATAATTATTTTCTGATCCAACGTGCGTTGCCTCTTCTCGTTGCATATCACTGCGATCCACTCCACCTCGAACTCTTCCTCTCCCTCTTATAGCCCCATTCTGAGCCAGCAACAAAGGACACTGAAATCGCCAATGCCCTTCCTCCTTGCAGTAAGCGCACTGGTTTATTCCCAAGGTAACAGCGGGACCTCTGCCTCTTCCAGTCCCCGCCCCCCTCGGGACGAACCCTCTACCGCCTCTTTCTCTGCCTCGTCCTCGGACAACCTGTTGCATCAACACCCGTGTTTTAAGATCCTTCGCTTTCTTTTCCGTTTTATCCTTACTCTCATTCTCCCTATGTTCATAATATTGGGCCATACTCAATATTACCGATGGCGTAAAAGTGGTCCAAGTACTCTCAGAGGCTTGTAGCCACGCAGACACTTCGGGTAACAAGTTGGTCACAAAACGATTAACAAATAATCGTATTCCACCTTCCACTGATAAATCATGTCCACTAAAATCAATGAATACACCTTCAAATCTAGTGAAGAAATCAGAGACACTTTCATCTTTCTTTTGCTTACATGCCGTCAATTTATACCAATCCACCTTACAAGGCGGAATAAAGGAATGCATGTAAGTAATGATACGGCCAGGTAACACCAACAATTCAGGTTTGGGTTTATCACCAGGCTTACGTTCCTTATCCCAATCATTTATCTGATCCCATTTCCCGCCCAATTCTGTAGCATGGTCCTGATCATGCACCTGACGCCATACATCAACAGGGACTAGCAACACGAAAAATAGCTCTATGTCAGCTAGGGTCATAACAGCTGAAGAAGCCGCTTCTGTGAGCTCTTTGTAGTAAGCCGTAGGATTTTTATGGGGGTCAGGTAGTTGTGATTTTAACGAGAGGACTTCACTCCTTTTCCAGGGAGTGTAAACTCACTGCTCCTGTACTCGCACCTCTACACGAGGTCTAGTCACTACATCCTGATCATTTTTAAGTTCCGGTATTTCAGGGTGAAAAATAGGATGGACTTCTTGCATAGGGTGCTGAGAGTCCCATGAGGGACATTTTTGGTGCATTCACCCTCGATAATTTAATAGAACCTCAACATTTCTGTACACTTCCTCTGGTCCAAATTCAGACTTATGAGCCCCGTCCCGGATATCAAACATCACTTGTGGGGACTGCCCTCATGGAAAACACTATTCCCATAAAGTAATCAAACATGAGGCCAGGTGTTTCAAGCCATGCTGCTGCATAACAGGCTCATAGTCTCGAAGTGTGCTCCATATATCAGTTAGAGTATAGATAGGATGTCGCACCCACTGAGATGATTCATTTGCAATCATCTGTTTCTCATCTAATCCTACAGTCGAATGAGTAAACAACCTTTGTGTGCCAAGATCCCCAGAACACGGGAAGGAGTTGGATCAGCTAAGGATGGGGTCATGCTCGCAGACTGGGAAGCCAAAGCAAGAGTAGGGGGAAACAAAACAGCTGCGGACATGACAGAAGTTGGCAACGTAACAGACCATAAAGTAGCTGTCTCAGACGTGGAGGGAGATAAAACAGAGGACGTTCCCGGAGAGGCAGGGGAAGGGAACACAACCGGAGCAGAGGCTGAAGGAATCTGCAGTGGAGTTGAGGGTATAACAGGATATATATATGTTGTGGAGCATAAGGGGGAGGTGGACGAGTATCCAATAAATCCTCCATCTCATCCTCCGCTTCAGTCCTAGTCACATAGGTCTTATCCACCTGCAATCTAAATTGCCGGTCTGCACAATCAATTCCTTTTTCTGTTTTCGCTTTATCATAGGCTACGGCTTTCTGCGTAATCGTCTGTCCTCCCTTTATTCTACATAATTTCTCCTCCCTTATACGCCTACGCTTTGCTTCCTTCTGCCACATGTTTAAGGAATCAAATATTGCCTGTCGACTACGCTTAGAGAACAATTGATCTTGCAAGATATTTATTTTGTTTTCATCAAGAGACCCAGTTAAGGGCCATTGCAACTCTACATTATCCTTAGTGTATTTTTGCCATAGGGTATTAAACGAGATAGGGGTAATACCATGGTTTACAAACATATCATGACTCGGGCTGCCCTCAGGCGGGGCAAGTTGACTTTCAGCCAAGCGTGTGTCCTTTCGGCGGCAACAACATCCAAAACACAATTTGCTAATACATTACATAATGATTGTTGACACTTATTCTTCATTCAAAATAAACACAGATTTTCAAACATGGCCATGTTCATATACTCACAACATATTCAACCGCACTGATATTTGAACCCATACAGAGCAATAATACACATACATACGAAGATTTTCAAAACTACATGTCTCTCGTTTTTCTTTCTTCCAAAACAGAGAACAGAGCCCGTCTACTCCTGTTCATGGAGAATTAATCAATTCAGATTTCAGACCAACAGATACCAAAATCAAGCAGTCCAAAGACTACCAAGAGACCGTCAGACAGGTATAACCACAGACTGTCCTACACACCATCCCGAAGTCTTCCTGGTTCACCCTTGGACTATTCTGACTAAGCCTGCTACCTTAGCATCGCTTCAGATATGTCCTCCAGGCTACCCAGGTACAACTACAGGCCTTTCTGAGACCAGTCCGGGCAGGTGTGCACCACACAGGCCACACCAAGGCGTCCGATTGACGTCTCTAGTATTCATAAAACAAGTCCGTGGAGCATCTACCCGTGCAGCCACAATGCTGCCCCGTCAGACCCCCAAAATTCTCTGTGGTACACCGACCACCAAATCCTATACAGTTAACTGCTTCAAAAGCACTGCTCAACAGAGCGTTCCAAAAGACATCAAAAACAATCCACTCACCTGGTGCACGCAGGTACAATTGCGTATTCTCCACTGTCAACTCCTGAAGACCAACATGGTCAGTTCCTGGGTTACGCCCGTAAGACTCCGGCGAAAGGTCATTAGCAGCTGGGGTACTCCGATTGTGAGAGAGGAGTGAGGCAAAACAAAACAATTTTATTTGTATCCATCCTCCCGCTTGATCGGAGCTCCCCTCCTTTGTCCCTTTACCTGTTTACGGGAAGGACAACCCTATCACGGAGTCCCACCAGAGTCGCCAACTGAAGTACCACAAAATAACATAAATGGCTATGCCTACCAAAGGCCCAATCCCATTACCCAATGATCAGTCAGTTGGCAGTGAAGAAGGTTCAATCGTTTATTAAGCAAAATACTCTATAGAGGAGCCTCTCCAACCCTCACCCATCAGGTGCGCGGAGAAGACTGCTGGCTCGTATTGAAACATGCGATTATATACCTATTGGTTCAACACACATAATCACTGTAAAAGGAAAAACACCAGTTGGCCCTCGAGCTCCAGGAAAGGACCATATATGGCACACATGATTAGTTCAAAGCTTAACTATTTATTACTGGGAAGGTCAGGAGGGGTGACTCCCTTTTGTCTTGGTGCCCGGGAGTGTAGGCACGGCGCCTCGAGGAATGCGCTTATCGAACCAATAGCCAGATGCGACATTCATTCCCAGGACAGCCGAGAAAACAATCTACTTTCAGCTGCTCTCAGTAAGTCAAATGAACTGGGGCTTGACAAACGCCGAAGAGTATCACATGATTACAGCCCTTGCTTGAGCAAATGTTCGAAAATGGCTTCTGTATGGTTTTTCGGCCTGCTCCCATTATCAATGGATATGGTAGGAGTAAACAAACACTGTCCTTCCTACAAAGCATATATGTATTTATCAGAAGAAAAGGTACATGTAGATACATCATGCTAACATAATATAGGACCGATACTCCCTAAAAGAGGGGTGCTCTTGCGGGCAGGGGGCTGATGGTATGAGACGGAACTGGTGGAGTGTGCTGTAGGCCTAGTAGTGAGGCTAGGCCGACCAGAGTCATGAGTTTCAATATCTCTGCTGTAGGGAGGATTTGAGGTTGAAGGTTTGGGGAGGCTTCTGATGGCTTGTGCTGGTGGCCTGGTAGACGGGCTAGGACGTCTAGAGGATCGGGCCATGGGGGGGGTATCAGTATCCATAGGAGAGGTATTAATATGTAGGCTGGAGGTCAGGGGTAAGGGCATGTCGCAGCTGGTAAGCGCTGAATGCATAGTAGGTGGCCTCTGTTGACCTGTGTTGGGAGTCCTGTCATGGGTGGTTGGTGAGAGGCTAGGCTCCCTTGGTGGACTGGGCAGGGGAAGGTGCAGTGGGAGCGTGGACGATGGGGGCCCGTGCACATATTTTTTAAGGAGGGTGAAGAGGTCCACAAATTTGTTGAGGTGTTTTGATGAAGCTTGGATCAGGATGATGCTGTTTTTGTATAAGGTGATGATGAGGTCAGCACGTAGGTTTCCGGATGGTGTGATTGTGAGTTTGCAGCCTTGTGGAATGTTCCTACTTTTATGTAAGTTGAGGAGGTTCGAGAATGTTTTGCGCCAAAGGGACGTTCTCCTGAAGTAGAAGATAAGGTTATTAATGATTGTAACCTTGTCCACGCTGGATTGTAAGTCGGAGACTAGGGTCTCAGGATGCCTTTTCAGGATGGAGTGTTTGAAGGATTTAGCGGTGGTTTTGGAGAGGTTGGGAGGATAGATAACAGTGTAGGAGTTGTCACCCATGGGGGTCAGACCAGGTCCAGTCGTGTTGGGTGAGAGTGTGGAAACTCTCATCCACGAGGTCTGTTGAGAGTAATGAGGTATGGGGGTCAAAGTCCCCAAAAAGGTCTGCCCTATGCATTAGGCCTACCTGAGAGTGCACAATAATGCCAAGCAGACTTGCCCCATCTAAAGTGTCCACAAAGGAAAGGTCAAATAAAGTCAGATCCATAAAATAAGGCTATACAGTGTTCGGTTGGGAATACTAAAATAGATTGAGAGGGCTGAATGATTGCAAAAACAGGCCATGTTGAGAGTTATGAGGTATGTAGGTCGAAGTCCCCAAAAAGGTCTTCCCAATGCGCTAGGCCTACCTAAAGAGTGCGCAATAATGCCAAGATGTCTTGCCCCCTCTAAAGGGTCCACAATGTAGTAAAGGTCCAGAAAGTCAGATCAATAAAATTAGGCTATCCAATGATCGGTTGGGAATTTTAGAACAGATTGAGAGGGCTGAATGATAGAAAAAAAAAAGCCAAGTTGGCAGCTACAGAAGTTCAAACGGTCCTCTTTCTTAGACCAAAATGCACTTCGAGCAGTCCTCCTTCGCTATCCATGAGTAGGGATATAAGAGGACAGAGTGATTGTTCAGTCCTCTTTCTATTCCTATGAGTGCTTTGGATCAGTCCTCTTTCACTTTTTATGAGGAGGGGCATACAATGACATTTTCGTACTCCCAGGAAAATGCAGAATCAGTTACACCATCAATTACAGTAGCCGTGTTTTTTAAGATGGCTGAGCCGGATTGGCTCATAAACCGCCATGTTAGGGTCAGGCAGCAAGCTACTGATAGTGAGAGAGGAATATGTTAATAATCTGGACCTCAATAAACAGGAAAAAATAACTGCTGCAATCGACCAGATCAAATCAGGGAGAGAAACGAAACGGGGGGCAGCGGTCCTCAATCCGAGCCAAATCTGCCGTGTGATTCCCGGTGGAGCAATCCCACAAGTGGGGCCTCAGGTCAGAGCGCTAACAAGCACCCACGGGTCCGCAACGTGCCAATGCAGCCCCGTGCATATGCGGCCTCAGAGCGCATCGAGTGGCAGCACGGTCCTTAGGTTGGGCTCTGGCACTCGCTTAGAAGTGCAGAGATGTGCGCGAGACAGAGTCCGGGCTACAGAGAGCAGTGCTTTCTCCGTGCCGGGCATGGGCGCTCGCGAGGGTTGATGTGGTGAATATCCCGACCGCCTCCTCACTCCGAAGGCCAGCGAGAACCCCAGCAAGGATCCTTCCTGGGCAAGTCCCCTACCATCAACCAGCACTGAGTTGAGTCCCCAGTGGAGCAAGCGGGTGCACCCACCTCACTCCGACAGCGGATCCACGGTGCCGGGGCAGTGCCAACAGCACTGAAGCAGTGGGGGGGTCGTCCGGGTCATGGAAGCACCTTCTTGAATCAGCCCCGCGGCCACAGCGTCGTTCCAGTCCAACGCAACAACGGCCTCCCACGACTTCACAGGGGTAAAGCACGACTGGGCAGCAGATGCAGCAATTCCCGCAGTCAGCGCAACCGCCCTTTGGTGGCGGGCTCAACGCGGTCGGAGAGGCACCCAGCTGAGTCGTCCCACGGCTCCAATGAAAAACAGCAATGCCCTCGCACACAACAAACAAGGTATGTCAACAATGGTTATACAGCAAACAACATTCTATGCAAAGAGCTAATTGTTGAGACAGTTGCAATTTCGTCTTTGAAGATGGATATAAGTTTATTAGTTCCACAACCAGCCGACACGTGTTTCGTCGCATGGGAACAACTCACTACGACTCCTCAGGGCTTCAGACAACAACTACACTTGTGTAGGTCTGGAGTGATATTTCTACTAAAACTGATCGCGTAAGCGATTAATACTCCTGTCCGTCTCAGCTGGGCACGTGTGTCGAGGGAAAGGAGCAGAGCAAAAGCTCAAAAACGTCTAAGGAGGTTCCAGGTGTAATGGCAGCTTCCGTCAATCGGAGTAGTGATTGAAGAAGGGTTATTTGGATCTTCACGTGGTGGTATTTTCACTTATTGAGCGATCCTCAGCACAGGGAATCTGAGTGCTGTGTCAGCCGTGCTTAATACGTGTGTCGATTAAGCCCATACCGGGAGGGGATCCAAAGGCAGGTTCCGATTCGCGTGGATACACCTTGAATCTGGAAGTATCAAAACCATGGCATCCCTCCTCCTATAGTTCCTGTTCACCGTGTTCCAACTACGGACTTGGGTCCGTAGTTGGAACACGGTTTGGGCATTCCTCTGTTGCAGGGTTCCCACAGGGCTTAATTTTGAGCCCCCAGTGCTTAAGCTCTATGTAGGCCCAGTGGCAGAATTAGTGGAAGGACACAATGGGACGGTCGTATCGTACGCCGATGATACACAACTGATTGTCACTTTATCTCAGGATCTGGAACAGAAAGCTCACCAATTCTCTCTATGTTTAGAGGAGATAGCAGCATGGATGTCCAACCATTGCTTGAAACTCAATGACAACAAAACTGAGGTGCTAATAGTCGGAAAGGCCCCCCTGATAGGGACATCAGCATGGTAGCCTGCGACATTAGGACAAATACCTGCCTCAAAAGCGGAAGTAAAGAACCATGAGGTCTGACTTGATTCTAAACTTGGTTTGAAAGCCAAATCTGGAAGGTGGCAGGGAAATGTTTCGGGACTCTTAAAATCCTAAGGAAACTCCTTGACCTTTTACCTCTCACTGTGAGGAAGACAATTGTACACGCCTTGGTCACCTCCCAGATGGACTATGGTAACATACTGTACACTGGAGCATATAAGAAAGGACTGGCTAAGCTCCAATTGATCCAGAATGTGGCAGCCTGCCTGTTCTGAACCTCCTGAAAAGAACCACAGGTGCAAGGGCCCTGCCAGCCTTGCACTGGATGCCTGTGGAGAAGAGGATAACGTTCAAGGACATGTGCTACTGCTACAGAATTCTGTGGAAAAAAGGACCACGCTATCTCGAGTCTATGGTAACAGCCTACACACCACCACGAGTCTAAGATCTAAAGGCAGGTCATTGGTTACTGTGTCAAAAATACAGAGAGCTTGGATGGGAGTGCGCTTCTTTGGATACCTTGCAGCTAAGAATACTTTGCTTGAGGGACTAAGAAATGACGAACAAAGAAGGGACTGTGGGCTTTAAGAAGGTCCAGCATAAAGGCCCAAGGACAGCAATATCAACAAAAAGATTATGCTGTTCCTCTAGAGTGAGAGGCAGAACACAGAGAATTAAGAACCAACCTGACCTCGCGAGGTCATAGTTGGTAATACATTATATTGGATTGTAAAGCCCTCACACACCCTGTCAGGTGTCATGCTTTATCATTGGGCGGCTCCTCGTCGGGTCGGCTGTGCAATACCCGACAGGCTCCCTATAGTTGGGGCACTTTAACGGAGATCTTCTATCCAACAGCTGTTAGATAAAGTGCGGACCCGGTGGGAGTGGGTAGGTGTCCAGCCATCATGCGATTAGCACTCGATACATGAGGAACCCCTCGTGTGAACAACCTACCGGGTACTGTGATGCCTGACTAGTCACTTGTTCTGGGTAGTTCCTGTTCCATCAGGTATTCGACTATTGAGTTTGGTGGTTATTGTGAGTGTGTAGCCACAACACCTATTTAGTTTTTAGTGTAGATAGTTGTCCATTGTGGCCCTGACGAATCATCTGTAGAATTTTCATTATTGGCGAGAAACATGTTGACCCACTACCAATAAGAGCGCCACAAATCTGAGACATTACTCCAGCTTTTGTGCCTTATAGTTTTTATTTAGGGTAGGAGACCCCTTGATTAAAATTGTTTTCGTAGGTACTCCCAGCCCTATTTTATATTCACTCCTATAATTCACACACATCTACACATACAAGGCCCCCCACCCGCACTTCACCTGATGGCTGTTGGATAAAAGATCTCAGTTAAAGTGCCTCTACTATAGGGAGCCCGTCGGGTATTGCATCACCGACCCGACGAAGAACAGCCCGATGATGAAACATGACACCCGACAGAGTGTGTGAGGGCATTACAATCCAATACAATGGATTCCCAACATTGACCTTGCCAGATCAGGTTGGCTCTTAATTCTCTGTGTTTTGCGTCTCACTCTAGAGGAACGGCATAATCTTTTTGTTGATAGGACTAAGAACTGAACCTTGCGAAACATTTTTCACAAGAGATTAAAGACATGGCTGTGTCCACCCTCAAACTAGTCCGTGAGCCTCTATTGCCATAATTGCTTCCAGATATTCTTTTAAAAGTTCTGCCAACCTTACTGAGAGGTTGCTCTAGTGCGGAGGCACACCGTTGGCATAACCATGTGCTTTACAGATGGATAAATATAAATAGAAATATATCATTGCAATTTTCATAGACACCAAACATGAGATAGCTAAATGCTCCTAATTGAAAACTATATCTTATTAAAAGTAATAGGGAATCTCCAATGTTATCCTATGGGAGGGGTAGGCCCCCTAGTAGTGAAAAGCATGCCCATTGTCTTAATTATATAACACTCCGCATCTGGGCTACCTAGGACCTAAGTTAGGCATGACATATGTAATAAACTGGGAGTTGAAGGCTGAGCAATGGGGTTTAATTGCGAAACAGGCATGGCAGTTTAATACTGCATTCAGTCTGCAATGGCAGACCTGGGACCCGTTTTAGGGAGCTACTTAAATGGGTGTCACAATAAGTGCTACAGGCCAACTAGTCGCATTTAATTGACAGGCCTGTGGTATATGGTAAATCACTCTACAAAGAACTTACAGATAAATAAAAGATGCCTATTGGCTGTAGGGCAATTAAATCAGGTTTTTAGGGTAGTGACCAAAAGCACTCTAGCACTAGGCAGCAGTGGTAAAGTGCATAGAGTCCTAAGGCCAACAAAAATAAGCTCAACCAAATGGGGGTGGAGACGCAAAAAGTAGGGGTGGGCCTAATGTTCTGTTTGCAGAATTAACAGAATTTTTAAGTATAAAAACGTTGTGGGCAACGGAGATTCACCACCTTTGCAGTGTTGACAGCTGGACCCGGCTGTGGGGCTGAGATCTCTGGTCCATCCTTGTTAGGCCCATTGTGCATAGTGGTGGTTGGACACTGGCCATACTCCGCTGAGCAGGTTCATAGGCTATTTAAAGTGGGGGTTGGGTGGGAGATAGTCTGGCACTGGGCTAAGTTAGAATATCGTCATAAAACTTCAAATGTTGACTGAAAAAAGAAAGGTTAAACGCACATTATACTTAGGTGTTGTATTGACATGTACTAATGCAAAAAAAAAAACACTGAATATGCCAGTTATCATTTAGTTGATTTTAACTGTTGTCTTCATCAAGCTTATCTTAGCTAGGACCACTTGTGAGTCCTTATGAATTACCTGAAGGTCCAAATAGTCACATTTTAATACCTTAAAATCATGCATTCGGTCAGCGATATAACTGGAAAGAGCAGGCAAACCAGACTTACTTATGACTTTTTATATTTCTTTCAATGATGCCAGTTTTATTGGAAGAATGATAATTTGTCAATAATTAGAGGTCAATAGGAAATTGGAGGCGTCACTGTAGATTGATCTTTTATTGACTGGGTTGTCATGCTGACTTTGAACAGCCAAATACCAATGGAAACACCCAATGCTGCCAGAATGTTAAGAATTTCAAGTGTTTGTCCAAGTTAGCTAACTGCTAATTTTAAGCAGCTGTGTATACACAATGAACTGCCAAGGGTGTCAGTAAGCTTTTAAATGCCTAACAGGCCATTAACATTATTATATCCTTTTAAGCTTTGTCAATCTCTCCACTGCTACTCATTGATGTGACTGTTCTCCAACCTAGAACGGTCTATGTGCCCACATAATTGGCTTGTCCACTTTCAAGAATTCATTACTGATGGTTAATGGGCCAAACTCTCCAAATGACACATCGACTTTGGTTGTACCCTACATATGTTTGCGGGGCACATGTGTCTGCAGTCTCTTGGCTTTTTTTCGTTTAGGACTTTTGCCCACCCTAATAAAACTGGGATCTCACCCAGTCCAAAAATAGTTGACATGGACCATGTGTTTAAGAGTGCCTGTAGATTGGAAAGAGTTCTACTTTACGTTGTCGGAAGATATCTTAAGTTCAAGAAGGGCTGGACATCTGAAACTGAAAAATAGTTTGTATTTCCTATAAAATAAAGGTTCACTGTGAAGAAAACATCTGAAACTTTTCCTTGGTGAAATAACTATAGTGTGTCACCCCCCCTTTTCGACAGACACGACATTGTTAACACAGCTTGTGTACAATGCATGTGCTACTATCGCACTGCTCTGGATTTTGAGTGATATTTGTAATCTGGAGAGCCAATTAGGTTGTTGCATTCAGTTGACTCCACCCCTGCTCCAAGTTTTCATTGAGTGCTTGTTTCAATGCAAGGGGACTGTTAAAGCGCCATGCCATTAGAACCAACAGCAAGTAAGACTAGTCAAAAATGTGTGCAGTGTAAAATAAATAACAGCTCAAGATGAAAGCAATCTGCACTCAAATATTTGTAATCTAGAGAGTCAATCAGGTCACAGTACTCAGTTTGGCTCCAAGCCCATACCAATGGCCATCTGTATCAAAGTACATCCAACGCAGTACAGTAACCTAAAATACTTCACTGCAATGCGTGACAGGACGGCAGCAGCAGAGCGCCGTATCCACAGACATATGTCACTCTTCTTCCCTCTCCCTAGTGTCAGCTCAGAAGTCTGCAGCCGAGCACCAAGACACACCTTTGTGCTATTGTGCAAGGGTGTACGTGTTAGTGTAGCATTTGATTTGTACTGGATGGGCTCCCTTCCAACACAAAATACTATATCTAGACAAGTTTGAAAATGTTTCCCACTATGTATCTGTGCTGTACAGTACAAGCATCACGTGTACTGTTTACTTTTGTCTATTATGGTTTCTATTGAGCTCATGGTCTCATGACTGTATCCGCATTGTATCCGCAACTGTGTTTCCACATCGATTTCATGGAGAGCAGACATACTGTCAGTGAGCTCATGCTTTTTTGGAATAAATCTTCAAGACTTACCTTCTCGAGTGTCTGCTGCATCCGTCATTTCCACTTAGCATTTTGGTGACCAGCTGCATTAGGAAGGAGTCCGCTGTGCCGTCTTTTTAATTTTTGACGTTTCCGGACTTTCGGCTGCATCCTATGGAGGTTTATGTTTCACTGTTTCCAACCACCTCGAATTCAGAAAACCTTCCCTGGCTGCTTTTAACTCCTCATACTCTGCTCCATCAACCGTGAGAGCATTTGGGGTTTGTTTTCCTCCCCATTTTGGCAAGCATTCCCTCACGCACCTATTACTGCTCCTAATTGTGAGCGACTCGGAATCTGGTCACTTTAATAGATATCAAAACAAAAAAATACATAATACAATACCCAATCGGTAGTGTGTTTTCTTTTAGATCTGGAAAGATATGAAAAAGGGTTATTCTGTACAAGAACACTGCTATTCACATTGTGGATAACCTTATAAACACATGACCAGAGGTGGAAAAACTTGATACATTTTTCTCTTATAGTATTGGCATTCTCTTCCAAGAACTGTCGTTAATGAGAGCACTGTGTCCATGATACCCAAAATTAGGTGTGTGCCATAAGACAGGACAATACACAACATTTAACATAAAACACACTCAGTCGTTTCCAAAAACAGCAAAAGATTGCTGTTTGTGCACTTTAGAATGGTTGAAAAAGAGTTTGGAAATAATCGCAGACTGATGATTCAAAAACAGTAGCACCCACATGCATCATTATATTTTTTTGCAATTCCTTATTTGCAAAAAATAGCGAATCGCAAATAAGGAATCGCAAAATGCAATGCGTCAAAAAATTTGCATTTTTTTGCGATTCGGTAAAAATCGTAATTTTTACCGAATCGCATAAAAAATGCGAATTTTCAATTGCAAATTCGCATTTTTATGCATTGCAAGAAAGACACACCCAGGAAGCCAGGAGACTAATTACACACACCTGCAGCCCAGTTCAAACTGCAGGAGTGGCTTTTGGCAGTTGGAACTTTGACTGCAGTTAGAGAAGGAGTGCTTTTTGTTTGCTGCTGAAGGAGAAATGGCTACAGAAAGTTCCAAAGAAGACCAACAAGCAAGGAAAAGAAAAATAAAGTTTAGTGACCAGGAGCTAGAGATTTTGATAGAAGAGGTCACTTTGGGGCATGACCAGCTTTTCGGGAAAGATTCCCTTAAGGTCCCTGAAGCAGTGAAGAGAAGACTTTGGCTGTCAATACAAGCAAAAGTTAATGCTGTGGGGGTTGGCCACCGTGACATCACCAATCTCCAGAAACGCTGGTATGAATTACGCAGTCGGGCAAAAGAAAATATTGCGACCAGGATTAAAAGTGCCAAAAAAACTGGTGGAGGCAACCCAATGGATAGACCTAATACCCCCCTGGAGGACATGGTTGAGGGGACCCTTGTTACTGAAGCAGTCATTGGAGTGATACAAATAGACACCTCGAGCATGCTGGCACATCGCAAGGTAAGTTTGTTTTATTTGTAATTTACTTCTTGCTAAATTAGTAATAGTGCACATGCCCTTTTTTAAACTCTTTGAAAATACTTTACAAATCCCCAAAAGGTTTACAGATGTACATTAGATGAGGGTGGACATAGGGTCATTGTAATGCATTGTAGCAATGCATTTTGGGATTTGTAGTTTTTTCATCATTTGAAAAATTACATTTTAGTACATAGAAATCACAAAGGCAATTTTAAAAAACACAACAGTCCATGTGACTTTGCAAGCATGCTGCATGTTTATTTTAGCTTCAGTGTATTTTGAGACAGTGCACCCAAACATTGAAAATGAGGATAATAAGTAAAATATTCATTTTTTTATTCATAGAACATGAAAAGGAAAAGGAAACAGATGATTTGGACAACACATTCAACATAGAGTTGCATTCCCCTGCAGAACAAAGTTATTTGACATCCTCACCCACTGTAATGAGAAAAAAAACCAAAGAAAAGAGTGCAGCAAATGCAAGACTCAGACATTGAAGAAGAGCACAATGCACAAGTCAATGAGCAGCTGACTGTTCAAAACAGTGCCCCTCAAACAGCAAAGTTAAGTCGTCACTCTAGAATCCAACAGTTTTACAGGCGAAGGTCCCGTCCTGCAAACCAAAGTACATCCTCACAAGATGACAGCAATGCCAGTGTGGTGGAAAAGAAGCTGCTCAAAGTCCAAAGGCTGCAAGGGAAAGATATAAGGGTAATGAAGGGCATACTCTATCGAATTAGTAAAGACATTAGTGCCATGAGTAGCAGTGTAAGTCTATTCACTGAGGTTTTTTAAACTGCACACTTGGCCTCAAATAGTAAACTGGACCGCATGGCATCAGCAATGGAAACCATGTGTGAAGCAATACAGGCTCAAAACATTGCCAATTGCAATAGACACTTGAGATTAATGTCTAGCATGCACACTTACACCAGGGCTTTACATCGTTTGACCAATAGCAATGCACACATCCTGAAATAAACCATGTGCATGCAGAAGGAGTTAAGTAAGTGTTGCAGTCAACTTACATTGGGAATGATGGCCCAAAAAAATGCTGATGGTGTCATTCCACCTGACATTAGTATGCTGCAGTCTTTGCAAGAGGGCAAAATTGAACATTGTGCTGAAACCAGTGGTTTGGGAATACCTAATAAAGTTGGTGAACTACGCAGCTCAAGACATCTTGAACAAAAAACAAGCACATCTAAGGGCGTTGGTAATTTAAAAAACAAAGCATTAGGTGTGCGTGGAAGAAAATAAGCTTTATTTAAACCAATTGACTGCATTCTGAAGGATTGACCACATGTAGAAACTGTTTTTTTTTAGCAAGTCCCAAAAAATATTTGCAAATTTGTTTAAACTATACATGCATTAATGGGTCCTGAGTTGAATCATATCTGCTTTGAAGTTTGAAAATAAATTCAAGTTACATTTGAACACAATTGATATGGCTTTTTTTTTTTTGGTCCTCATATATGCCACCAGTAGATATTAGCTCTAAATGGGCGTACTCCAGGCCACTGACACAAACCAACCTTTCCTGCCCTTGAGTTTGTGGATAGCCGATGGAGATTGCCCAGAGGTAAGGTCGTTTCCAGTCCTACTCCCTTTCACGATATTGCTTGCCACATAGGGAGGACGGGACCACTTAACCTCTGGCATAATCATTGGACTATTATTGTTATTTCTCACACCATGTTTTTAAACCAGACCAAAGCTTAGAAGACTTTGCCCCTCCACACAGCATATCCAGTCTACTCATTGCCATGATGTTTCTAAGACAGTCCACAAATTTAGGAGGGTGTTCAGATTTCCACTCTTTACAAATCTCCCTCCTGGCAATAACAACCACATAGAAGATAAACTGTGATGTGCAACTGTTTATATCATAATCAGAAGGAAAACCAAAGAAGACTAATCTGGGAGTACATGTGATTGATGATAACAGTATCTCTTCCAGGAAATCATACACCTGTCTCCAGTAGCTACCTATTTCAGGGCATCCAATGAACATATGACCGTCATCTGCTGCTGGAATATTACATCTTGGACATGAATACTCTTCTGTTGCAATTTTTGAGAGTTTCGCCGGAGTCCAATAGGCCCTATATGCTGTGAACAGGGGATTTCCTCTCAAGTTTGATGGTTTAATAATTTTTTGAGAGAGTGTAAAAGAATCTGTCCAAACTTTTAATATGTTTAATATATATACCTGGAATCTGTACTGTAGAAGTATCCCATAACTTAATTATTTCAGCCTCTAAGTTGTCTTTACTTCCCATTAAGATTCTGTACCACTCAGCAACCTCACCCTTCCATCCCTTCTCCCTTCTTATTAAATCAAAAAGAGGACTCTCCACTTCTGTGTTCCAATTCTGACTTCCCCACCAAGAAGACAGCTGGTAGAACTTGAATCTTGTAATGGTACCTTTAGTTAAGCTTGATAGGGTTTCCCAACTTAATAGTGTCGAGCCATTTCACATGTCCCCCCATTTCATGAAGCCAGCATTCCTCAACGGGAGAGTTAGTTGATCCATTAAGCATTCCGGAGTGCCGGGGGAGTCCCAAATTGGAGCTTGAGAGTGATAATAAGGGATACCTACAAAATTTCGTATCAATTGCCAATTATCTAGGGCTGTCCGTCAGAGCTTTAAGCGAATTAAAAAAAAAAACTTCTGATCTCCAAACTTAAAAAGAAAGAAATCTGAACTATCGGGAAGGTCTAGTAACATAGCCTGAAAGAGTCTGCCATGTGAGGTAGAGTCCAACTTATTAGCTAGGAGTCTAAAGTTTTTAAACTGAAAGGCGTACCAATAAAAAGTAAATCCGGAAGTGCTAACCCACCCAGTTTTAGTCCCCTTCTCAGCTCCTTCCAGGCTATTCTAGGAGACTTAGTAGCCCAAATGAAGGAGCCGATCCTCCCTTGCAAATTAGAGATGTCCTTTGTATTAAAAGTCAAAGGAATAGAATTAAATAAGAAGGTGACCTATGGCAGGATTATCATTTTGACTAGGTTCACCCTACCATAGATGTTTAAAGGTAGAGTGTTCCATCTAGCCAAAAGCTTTCTAACTTCTTTTACAACTATTGACCAACTGGTCTTAGGAGTTTCTTCCAAATTGTGTGTAAGATAAATCCCCAAGTATCTAATTTTGGATTTTGCTTCAGGGATCGGGGCAGGATTATTCCAGCTCATTATATCCGTTTTGTCTTTGTTGATGCTGTACCCCGATATTATACCAAAATCTTCGGCCAATTCCAATAGTCTTGGTATTGCCTCCTCTGGATTAGACGTATAAAGAAGGAGGTCATCAGCATAAAGAGCTGTCTTAAGCACTAAGTCTCCCATTATGAATGGTTTAATTTCTGGGTCCTGCCTCAGGGAACAGACTAAAGGCTCAATATAAATATCAAACAGGAGGGGAGATAGGGGACAACCCTGCCTTGTTCCTCTGGAGATATTCAGCCATTCAGACAGACTACCATTGACCAAAATGTTTGCCCTGGGACCCCTATATAGTGTTTCAATTCCTTTAATAAAAATCTCTGGGAAGCCAAATTTTGACATTGACTTCCATAGGAAGTGCCAGTTGACTTGATCAAACGCCTTGGCAGCGTCTATTGCTGCGATAGTAAGCGGCGTCTTCTTTTCTATTGCTGTATCTATCGCTCCAATGACTTGGAATGTCAGTTCATTCAATTGGCGGCCAGGTATAAACCCCCTCTGGTCTGGGTGAATAATAGACTTGATTATTTTAGCTAATCTGGAAGCCAATATACCAGAGTAAATTTTTGAATCCGAATTTAAAAGTGAGATTGGTCGATATGACTCTATCTTTTTCGGGTCTTTATTTGGTTTAACTATCAGGGAGATTGTAGCATCTAGCCAGGAGGATGGAATTTGCTCTCCCTGTATAAATATTTTATTGAAGAGTCTCTGTAGTGGAACTAAGATCTCTTCCATGTTATCTTTATAAACCTCAGTCGGGAGTCCGTCGGGGCCAGAGGCCTTATTTCTAGCCATCTTTGTCAGTTGTGACTTAACCTCTCCCTCCGTAATCTCAGTGGCTAAAAAAGCTTTGTCTGAGTCACTCAACTGTGGCAGTTCTCTCAAAGCCCACCAATTCTCCAGATCTTCCAACCCGGACTATTCTTCTCCTGATGTAGGGCCAGATGTAGGTAATTTTAATTTACCACCTCTTAAATACCGATTCATACCGAATCGGTATTTAAGAGGTGGTAAAATAGAGGGGGGGAGATGTAGGTATTTCAGGTTCGGTAAATACTGAATCGTTAAGATTCGGTATTTACCGATTCTGTAAATACCGATTCGGTATTGCCCATTGATTCCTATGGGCCTTGCAGCCCATAGGAATCAATGGGCAAGACCGATTCTGTAATTACAGAATCGGTAAATACCGATTTTAGCAAGGGTGCAGGGGGTGTCACTTTGACACCCTCTGGCACCCCAAAAATAGGCATGTGCGCCATGTGGCACACAGACATGCCCTAAGGGCATGTCTGTGTGTCACATGGCACAGGTGTGCATGCACACATGTGCATGCACACCTGGATTCGGTATTTTGCCACCCAATTGGATTGGCTGGTAAAATACCGATTCTTAAAGCCCTGTGGCACTCTGACATGTGCCAGCTACATCTGCATTTACAGAATCGGTATTTTACCGAGTCTGTATTTACCGATTCGGTAATTTTACCGAATCGGTAAATACAGAATCGGTAAAATACAGATTCTGTAAATGCATGCCTACATCTCAAAATCCAATTACCGGTCGGTAACGGCCGAATTCGGCCGTTACCGACCGGTAATCGGCCACCTACATCAGGCCCATAGTTCCTTATAAAAGGCTCTAGCCTCACTTTTGATCTCTATGTCCTCTGTTAAAGGCAGTCCAGTGCCACGCTGTGTTAAACAATTAATATTATTTCTGCTCCTCTCTGTCCTTGCCTTCCAGGCTAACAGGGAACCACATTTCTCACCATACTCGAAGCTACGAAGCTTACTTACTTCCCATTTATCTTTAATTATTTTTTCAGCTCTAACTCTGAAGTCTGTTAGCAATTCTAATATTTCCTTTTCAAGACCCGGAATACTAGGTCTATCTTCGGAAGCGGACAGTTGAAGTTGCCGTTCCTTTAATTTGATTAAGTTGAGCTCTTGGTTATCTCTTTCTATTTTCAGCTTCCTGTTTAAAATCATATGAGAACAATAAATTCCTCTTAAGTAAGATTTAAGTGTGTCCCATATGATTTGATCTGAAGCTGTGTTCTCATTAAACATACAAAATTGACATGGCTCTTACCTATTGTTCATGGCCCAGATGCAGCAGAAGGAAGAAGAAGAAGATAGGAAATTACAGAACATTACTTTTGAAATAAATAATTGACATGGCTCTTACCTATTTCAAAAGTAATGTTCTGTAATTTCCTCTCTTCTTCTTCTTCCTTCTGCTGCATCTGGGCCATGAACTCTTGCATGGGGTTGTTGTGGCTGATTGTCAATGTTAGGTAGGATATCATCAATTTCAAGTTCTAAGCCTCTCCTAGTTGCTATGTTGTGCAGTATGGCACATGCTGCAACTATTTTACAGCGCACCTCTGGCCGATATTGCAATGCTCCGCCAGTCTTATGCAGGATGCGAAACCTAGACTTCATGACACCAAAAGTCCTCTCTATCACATTGCGGGTGGATATGTGGGCATGGTTGTAGTGCTGTTCTTTGCGAGTTGATGGAGTAAGATATGGTGTGAGTATATATGACCTCACAGCATAAGCACTATCATCTATGGGGAGGGGACATGATAGACATGGAGTGAAATTATCAAACCACTTCAAGATACAAAATGTTAAAAAAATAAGATTTAACTGTATTTACCAAGCAAATAACCATCTCTAAATTCTCCAGAAAGCAGACGAGCATGGATGGCACTATGTTTGAAAATGTATGAGTCATGGGCACTCCCAGGGTAACTTGCAACTACATCTGTGATGATTGTTTTTGCATTACAAATTACTTGTATGTTTAAAGAATGGTAATTTTTTCTATTTCTAAAAATGTACTCATTCACATATGGGGGACAAATAGGTACATGTGTGCCATCTACACAACCTATTACATGAGGAAAATTAGCTACTTTGTAAAAGTCTAACTTGGTTTCTAACAATTCCTGCTGTGTCTTTGGGTAAAAAATATGATGCCTTATCCTCTGCAGCATTGCATTGAGGAAATCATTGAAAAATCTGGATAGTGCACTCTGTGAAACACCCCCAGCAACAGCAATGACTCCCTGAAAGGACCCTGAGGCTAGAAGGTGAAGAGAACATAGCACCTGCACATGGGTAGGTATGGCCAGGGTCCTACGTGTTTCTCTATGCAAAATTGGGTCCAGTTCAGCTATGAGGTCTAAAATGGAGTCAGCATTAAGCCTATACTTGTCATAGATTTCAGCCTGTGACTGCATAAACAAAGTTATGCGCAATCTGAATATTCTTTCATTCAGCATCCTTCTCCTCCTTCCTGCTGCTCTCAACCTCCACCTACGTGCCAGGACAATGACTGCTGCCATCCTCAAAGAGATCTGGAACTACTGTGGAACTCCTTAAATACACTTTCAATTAGTTTCACATGTGTTAAAAAAAAATGAATACCACCTGCTCTCAGTACTTCTAAATGTTAGAATTCCTAATTGCGATTTTTTTGCGAATCGCAATTAGCGATTTTTGATGCATACACTTTTTTGAGTTCTTATTGCGATTCCTTAAAATTGCGAGTATTTAAGGAATCGCAAATCCATTTGCGAATTCTTAAATAGCGAAAAAATGATTTTTACATGATGCATCCCAAAATTCACAGCCTTTTGTATGTAAAAATGTGACGAACTCTATAAGAACCGGCATGTGTAAGATTGATTTGCCATTCATACAGACAATCCGACACACCCACACGCATCAAGCAGAATTGCATTCGCAAACGGCCGAAAACTGCGATTCGCACCGTTTGTGAATGCAATTCTGCTTGATGCATGTGGTTGTGTCGGATTGTCTGTATGAATGGCAAATCAATCTTACACATGCCGGTTCTTATAGAGTTCATCACATTTTTACATACAAAAGGCTGTGAGTCGTGAAAATCTTAAACCTAGATGTTTTTATGCCATAATCTGGTCTAATGAGCTCAACGGGGAAGAGACTCTTGTAGTCACACCCTGTAAAAAATGGAGCAAGGCTGATATTAGCAGGAAAGAGGGAAGAGGTAAGTAAGGACCTTGATTGCATTTGAGGGTATCTCTGCTAAGCCATACTTACATCATCTAAGCTACTCCCTTTCACTGAAAAGCCTGCCTGTGACTCCAATGTTCTCAGTGGAGTTTGGGAAACCGTCTATTTTGACAGGGACGGGACGCTGCGTTTTCCAAAATGGCCTATCATGTTGGAACAACTTCCTGGATCTACGGGACATATTTATTCACAAAATTGAAGCGAACAAAAGACCGGTTCCAATATGGAAAATGGATTGAGAGAATGGGATTGAAAAATTTGGGATTGAAAAGAATTAAAGAAAATTGAATCTAAAATTAGAGAAGAGGATTCTCTTTATGATTTCTCCCGCTATCGACATACTCCTAATAGATATTATTGATAAATTGCGAAGAAGGGTGAATAAATGGCGATTTAAAAAAAATAGACACAGCTTGGAAAAAAAATGGGGGAATTTTTGGGGGATTCTTCTCAGTTCTCCAGGAAAACGGGGATGTTCTCACCACTTACAAAGAATATTAAAGGGGGAGTTTACTGCCTCTCTAATGTGTGATTTAAAAAATAATTGTTAAAAATAGGCAAACCGGTGGATAACTTTAATTGAAGTTTTGGGGGTGGGGCAAACAGCGGGAAAATAAGCAAAAAAGAAAATATGTTGTATACGGAGTAAAAGTCCATTCTAGGTAGCTGGAAAAATTATTAGATAACCTGTATCCAGGGTATATTATCGTTCCAACCCCTTAGAATGAGTTTGCAACCTGAACAGCCAACATTTTTCTTTTTTGTGCAGTTGAACGTCAGTATAGATTTGTTCAAGGACTATCCAGTGGAAGTCTTGTACTGTATGTTTTCTCTCCATAAAGTGTACATACATTTTAGTGGTCACAGGTTCACATCTCAAATTGATGCAGTGTTTGCAAATTTGCGTCTTGGTAGTTAGTTTTGTCATCCCAATATAGTAGAGTTGTCTTTGTTCCTCACTTGTGTTATTGTTGAAAGTCAATTTTTTTTCATCATGTGGCAGACACTGCAGTTCCCACATGGGTGGTGACGTGTGAGGGTTGATAGGAAACTCTGGGATATGACTGAGGTTTCCCTATTGCTTGATCTTGTGTGGACTATCATGTCTATAAGGTTCCTTCAACGTTTATGTGAAAATATAGGTTTGGGGAAATTTAATGATCCCCTTTTTTGAATGTGCCAATGTTTGTTGACATTTTTTCTTGCTTGGTTAGAAGCTAGGTTGTAGGTAGTGAGACATATTGGTCTATCCTCATGAGGTTTGGTGTCTTTTAATGTAAGGAGACCTTATCTATTGTTTTTCCTAGCCCTTTTCATTGCTTGAAAAATGATTTTGAAAGGGTAATTTCACTTCTGCAGTTTTGAGAAAAGGCCCTTTGCTTGACCCCTGTAGTCTTGTATTTTAGAACAATTCCGTATGAGTCTGAGGAACTGTCCAAATGGTAGGTTCTCTCTCAAGTGTCCAGGGTGAAAACTGTCAAAAAACAAAAGGCAGTACTTAGCTGTAGGTTTAATGTGTGTGCTTATTTTCGACTTGCCGTTGTCTGGGGTAATGTTCAGATCTAGGAACACTAGTTCCTTGTATGAGCAACTTTGGTCTACAAGCAAACCTTTAGAAAGACCAGATGTATTTCCAAAAGCATCCAGTGATCAAGACATCAATATGCTTGTTTTATTTTAAGGAAAATGTAAAGTGTTTAGGGAGAGAGGCTTACACTAAAGTTTATGTTGGCAAAAAAGTTAAAATAATTTTAGGGTGGCAAGACTTAGCAAAGTTAGATTTAATGCTGCCCCTAGTTTACCCAACTCGATCAGAATATGTGATTAGAACTTAGCTTCTATGCAAGATTCTGGAGATGATCTCCTATCTAACCTGCTAAAATCTTTTCCTGATGTGTTTTCCAACAGAATTGGTATGATTCCGAAGTTTGAACCCAAAATCAAGTTAAAGAAAAATGTTATTCCCCTTCCAGACAAACTCAGGTCAGTACCTATATCAGTTAGACCTGAACGTAAAACATTACTGGATAATCTTGTAAAAGATCACGTAACTAGTCAGACTGACTCTTCCCAATGGGTCAGTCCCATCGTAATAGTTTTCAAAAACGATGGCAATATTAGGTTATGTGTAGAATTGTGCACCTTAAACAAAAATCTGGTTATTGCTCGTCATCTGTTGCCTAAAATCAATGATTTACTGTCAAATATCAGTGAAACTATTTTTTTTCCTTTTTTTGGATCTTTGCTCTGCCTATCACCAGATTTCACTCTTCACAGAATCTCAAGACATTATGACTTTCTCACTCCTTTTGGGGCATATACATTTTTAAGGCTTCCATTTTATTTATTTATTTATCTTATAGTTTTATAGAGCGCGAACCAGACCCATGAGGGCATCAGAGCGCTTTACAGTATTAAGCGTGGTGTACGTAGCGAAGAGAAGGGAGGGATCAATTGGGTAAAAAAGGGGATACATAATGCAAGGAAAGAAGTAGTCAAAGTCTCAGCTACATGTGAGAAGGAAATTGAAACAGGTATGTACTTTGTACAGGAAAGCCCAGGAGTGCAGGAATGGGTATCTCCCATAGAAGGATAATAATGTGACGTGTTCGTTAGGTGAGGTATTTACCCATTTCGAAGGTTTTTGTCTCCTTCTTAAAATTTTCCAAGGACGGAAGTCTTCTGATGGCGGGTGGGAGAGAGTTCCAAATCCTTGGCGCAGCCCCAGTGAAGGCCCGGTTGTAGGTTTTCTTTTTCCAAAAGCGTGCAGGGTGCAGCAGTAGGTCTTTGGCAGAATTGGAGTTTCTGGGTCCACCTGATACCACAAGTTTGTGTGCCAGATATGCAGGGGAGTTGTTATAAAGAGCTTTGTGAGTAATGCAGGCCAGTTTAAATTGGATTCTGGCCTCTAGGGGAAGCCAGTTCAGCGCTTTGAGGTGGGGAGAGATGTGGTCGAATTTCTTTGAGCCGGTTAGTAGTCTGGCAGCGGTGATGAGGCAGGCTTTCAATAGGGCCAGAGATTTTTTGGGTAGTCCTGCAAGGTTAGAGCATCCATATTCTAATCTAGAAATGACTAGTGCCTGTACTGCCGTTTTAAGGTCAGACACATCGAGAAAGGGTTTCAGATTTCTTAGGTAGTTCAGGTGAAATCTAGCCGTTTTGGCCATTGAGTTTATATGGCCCCGCATGTTCAGGCTGCCGTTCAGGGTTATTACAAGGGATTTCGCCGAGTTAACAATGGTAGGAGGGCAGTTTAGTGCTGTGATGGTCTTGATCCATCCCTGGATGTCTGGATTGGGTTTGGGTGGAGAGATCAGAAGGATTTCACTTTTATTTGCGTTGAGTTTAGGCTGGTTGGCAGTGAGCCAGTGGACTGTTTGCTTCAAGGCCTCATTCAGGGAGAAAATATCCTCAGGGGAAGAGATTTTTATGTATATTTGAGTATCGTCGGCGTACATATGGTAGAAGATATTAGCGGCACGTAGAACCTCAGTGAGAGGTTCAAGGTAAAGGTTGAAGAGCGCAGGTGAGAGGGTTGATCCTTGGGGAACTCCAACTGTGACCGGAGATGGGGCGGATAGATTATTGTTGATGAGGACTCTCTGTGTGCGGTTTTGGAGGAATGATCTAAACCATTCAAGGACGGTGACCTCCAACCCCATCCTGAGTTTGAAGCGTTCCAGGAGAAATTGATGGTTAACCATGTCGAAGGCAGAGGAAAGGTCTAGGAGTATTAGGAGACAGGTTTTGCTTTGGTCGAGGGCTTGGTGAACGTCATCTACAATGTGGAGGAGGGTGGTTTCCGTGCTGTGGTCTGATCTGAACCCGGATTAGAAGTCATCTAACAGGTGATATTTGTTGATGTGTAGGCTCAGTTGCTGTTGTACACATTTTTTCAGCACTTTGGCTAGAGTGGGATGTTAGAAATGGGTCTATAGTTCTCAGCGGAGGCAGGGTCCAGCGTGTTTTTTTTTTAGGATGGGGACAACTTGGCCAGCCTTGAGCAAGTCAGGAATTGAGCCTTGGAGGAGGGAGGCATTGAATATTGCGGTCCAGGAAGGGATGATAGCTTGAGAGGCTGCTGCTTGGCAGTTAGATGGGAGAGGATCATTGAAGTGATTGTTTGGGTTTAAGGAGGAAAGAATTTTTGAGATAGAGTGTTCATCCATAGATTTTAAAATTGGACCAGTGCGCTGGGTTTTTGGGTGAGGTTTGGGAAGACAACGGGGGGAGAAGAGGTAGAGCTGGCAGATTTGGATTTTGGTGTTGAGTTGCGGATTTGAGTTTGTTACCTAGGGCAGAGATTTTGTTGCAGAAGAAGGAAGAGAATTCTTTACTTGATATTAGGGGTTTAGGTATTTCTTTGGAGGTTTTCGCTAGTTTGTTGGATTGGTGTTCCACCAAGTTGAACAGCTTGCGAGGTCGATTTTTGGCGTTCTCCAGTTCCGTCCTGAAGAATTCTTTTTTTGAGTTGAGGATTTTCTTATTGTAGGCATTTCTGGCCTGATGGAGAAGTTTTAGATGTGCTGCTGAAGAGTGTTGTTTCCAGTTATGTTCAGTCTGTCGAAGGGATCTCCTCTCCTTGTTGAGCGATCCGCTGAACCTGGGATTTTGGTTTTGATCTGGGTTCTTTTTAGTTTTAGTTGTACCAGGTTGTCGGGAATGTTGGATATGGTAAAAGAGTAATGACTTTCTAGGTTGTCAACCGACTGCACTGAGGGGGGGGATGCCGGTCTCACAACGCGCTGCCAGTTTCTCGTGATCAAGGTTCTTGGTGTCTCTAACCCATCATTTGGGAATCGTGGGTTGAGGTGTCCATGTTTTATGGGTGCTGGGCAGGAGGAAAGTGATGGCGTGGTGGTCAGACCAATAGAGATAAGTTTGATCGCTGCTTCTTTAGCAATGATCCAGTCTAGGGTTACACATTTGGAATGAGTGGGGAGGGAGAAGGCTTGGATAAGGACTTAATCGGCCAAGAAGTCTCTAATGGAAATGACCTGAGGATCCTTAGGGTCGTTCCAATGCAAATTGAAGTCGCCAAGGAAGATGTCATTAGAGTTTGAGGAAATCTTGGATGTGATGATTTCCATGAGGAGGTCTGGCTTCTGCAGTGAGTGTGCTTCAAAGGCTCCTGGATTCAATTCTAGCTAGATTGTTTAACACAAGCCTATCAGGATGATGTCCTGATTTTTTAAAGCACAAAAGTGGACCATAAACACATTTTATAAAGGGACCTTTAAAACCATAGGTATCACTCTTAAACCTAACAACTGTAAACTGTGTAAAACTGATTTAGACTATCTTGGACATCAGATTTCTAACACTGGAATACATCCCAAATTTTCATAGGTTCAAGCTATACAAGAAGCTTCTCCTCCTATAGATAAAGATTCACTCAAATCCTTGCTGGGAATGAGTGAATATTATGCAAAATTCATTCAAGGTTCCGCCATCATTGTTCAGCCCCTTTGGAATCTATTGAAAGAATGCTGAGTTCCTTTGGAGTGAGGTTACTGACCAGGAATTTTAAACAATCAATAATGTCATTACTAATTCACCTGCTATATTAGCATTTAAACCTGGAGCAAAATACTTGGTCACTGTTGATGCCAGTCAAATTTGTATAGGCGCTGTACTTTCATAATGCAATAACAACGAGCACACAGTTGCTTTTGTTTCCCGCTCTCTCATAACCTCAGAATCTTGTTATACTACCTTTGAGAGAAAAGCTTTAGCCTGTTCCTATTCCATTGAGAAATGTAAAACCTTCCTGTGAGGAATGAGTTTTATTTTTCTCACTGTTCACAAGCCATTAATTCATCCTCTTAATGGAAATGGGTCAGAAAAAGCGTCCACTAGGTTGATCTGACTTTTATCACCATTGCATGAGTACAATTTCAAAATTGAATTCATTCCAGGTAGCATAAATTCCAGAGCGGATTTTTTGTCCAGGAAGCCTATTCCAGATGTTCATTTAGGTGAGGAACAAGAAGCAGAAGTTGAGTCAGTTGTGGCTACATTGGATGATATTTTAAGTACTCATTGGTTTCTCACAATGATTGGATGGCCACCATATCTGATGATAATATTTTATCCCAGGTCATGGAGTTTGTCTTTAAAAGATGTCCTAGGGAGAGGTGTCTACCTGCTCCACTCAGGTCATTTTTACAAGTATCCAGTGAATTGTCAATTGTGGATGGTCTACTCTTTTGCACAACCAAAGTGTTCCACCTGTTGTAGATAGATCTAAATTGTTTCAACCGGCTCATCGTTGACATTTAGGTGTTTAAGCCACATGGAAAAATATAAAACAATACTTTTGGTGGCCCTCCCTAGATTCTGAGGTGGCTGATTGAATCTCAACTTGCAGTACATGTGTGTTGTCAGACACACATTGGCTTACAGACAACACACCTTTACATCTAGTTCCTTTTTTAGGTCTGAGCCAACACGCATGCATTGCTCTGCTAGAGTTAAGTAAGGGCTTTAAAAAATGCTCCCAAAGTCTGCAGGCGGATCGGGCACAGTGCATGTGCGCCGGGCGCACGCTCCATTTGTCCACCTGTAGCCTTTGGGAAGACTTTCGCAGCCGCTTTGATGTTCTGAGTGAACTACGCGGCCACTGAGAACATCAAAGCAGCCGCGAAAGTGCTCACCATTTGCCACCCCCTCCCTTATCCCACTTCCTGTTTGTTCCTGTTGCTACTACTTTCTACTGTTTGCTCTTTCCCTAATTCTCTACCTCTTCATATTTCTAGCGCTCTTATCTCCTTTCCTCTTGTCTAACTCATTCATCTTGCCTTGTCCTTTTCTCGCTCTTCCTTTAGTCTCCTTTCGCTTTTCTCTCCCCTTTTAAGTTGCCTCCTTTGTCTCACATTTTCCCTTTTCATTTTCTTAGTCTGCTTTTTGTCTTCTCTCGCTCACACACTTGTCTGAACCTGTCTTCTCAGCTTCTCTTCCCCACTTTGCTTATTACCCCCTTTATACTCCTCCCCTCTACTGTTCCACGGGAATGTTTGGTACCGTTTTTTCGGTAGCGCGTTGCAAAAACAGAAGTGGTTCTAAGCTCTTCTTTTCTTTTTCTCTCTTTCCCTTTTTTGCTCCTTGTTTTCTTGCTCCCTTTTTTTCTCTTTCGTTCTCATGTTCTCCTCCCCCTTCAATGGTTCCAGCACATTGCCCCGAGTTGTCTTTTGTTTCCGCCTCAGTTTTCTCTTCTCCACCATCATAATCCCTCTCCTGGCTCCTCTCCCCGCTTCACCTTTGCCCACTTCTCCCCTGATCTCTCTGCGTCTGGCTTTCCCTTTCCTCTCCCCCCCTCCCTCAGGGGAGCTCAGTACGACCTGTTGCTTCCCTTTCCTGCCACAATGACTCTTCCACATGTTGTGGGTAATGAAGATGCATTGTGAGCCCGGCCGATGACACGTCTTGCTCCCCTCCCCTCCCCTCTCCTGTCCCTCCTGGAGGGGAGACCTACCTAGTGCTGGCTGACTGTCTTCACCAAAATGTGTGATTTTCAGCAAATCGCTTGTTGTAAATGCCACATTTGTAATATAGTTCTCTTAAGTATCAGCGTTAATCATTACCTATTCTGCAAGGAAACATTTACAGAGACTGTGTACATGGCGACAGAAACAAGAAACACATTAGCTATTAGCTTTTCTAATTTGTTCATTGCTTATTTTGGAACATATTTCACATAATTTAACAAATGGGGATAGGAACATAAGACCTTAGCTTAATGAACATCAGTCTACCAAAATGGTTGCAAATCCCCAGGTTCTAAATGCTGGCTGCTGGGAGTTTCCCTGGAAGGTCACTTATTTCTTCTTTCCATCTGGTTCACATCAAGGGATCATCTTGTTTTAAATAGGTGGTTCTGATTACTTTAGGGAGGATGGATGTGGTTGGTTATACAATATTCCCCAGTTACACACAACCCCCCACACACACAACCCCCCACACATGCACACACCCCCACATGCACCCCCACCCACATGCGCACCCCCCCACACACACACACCCCACACACACAACCCCCCCACACACTCACACACATACCCCGACACACAACCCCCCACACACAACCCCACACACAAAACCCTACACACACAACCCCCCACACACACAAGCCCACACACAACCCCACACACACCCACACACACGCAACCCCCAACACGCAACCCCCCACACACGCAACCTTACACACACGCAACCCTACACACACACAACCCCACACACACACAACCTCCCACACATACCCAGACCCCACACACACACACCCTTACACACCCAACCCCACACCCAACCCCACACACACACCCCCCACACACAACTCCACACACACACAACCCCACACACATACCCACACACACACCCCACCCCCACACAAACACCACACACAACCCCCCCACACAACCCCCCCACACACCCATATCCGACACCCCCACACACAACCCACCACACACTCAACCCACCACACACACACCCACAAACTCACACACAACCCCACACACACACAACCCAACACATACACAACCCCACACTCACACAACCCCACACACACACACACACACCCAAATACACAACCCCCCCCACACACACAACTCCCCCACACACACAACCCCACACACACAAAAAAAACCACACACACAACCACACACAACCACACGCAACCACACACACACACACACTACCACACACACACAACCACACATACACAACCATAAGCACACACACAGGCACACACACAACCACACACAACCACACTCAACCACACAACCACACACACAACCCCACAACCACACACACAACCCCAATTGCAACACACACAACCACACACAACCCCAAACACAACACACACAACCACACACACAACCCCACACACACAACACACACACAGCCACAAACACACAACCACACACACACACAACCACACACACAACCACAACCACACATACAACCACAACCACACACACAACTACACACACAGCCACACATAACCATACACAACCACACACAAACACTCACAACCCCAACCGTACACACAACCACACACACAACCACAACCACACACTACCATCCATCCATCTATCTATCTATCTATCTATCTATCTATCTATCTATCTATCTATCTATCTATCTATCTATCTATCTATCTATCTATCTATCTATCTATCGTCCTTACTCTATCTATCTAATGCATACTTTGGCTATTTTGCGAACAGAGCCATGGATTTTCCGAATAGCAGCTTGGGAACACCTATTCTCCTGTCTAGACTCGCCCCGATGTGCCATAACTGATTGTAATATTGCATCCAAGGTTGTCGTGGTCACTGATTCCATGTTAGCGGGAGATCTGATTTTGTCACCCACTAATTGACTAGAGGAAGAGTAGTCCCAGTTTACATCTTGTTCTCTCACGGTTGTTTGAGCTGAGAGGACTACTGATTTCACAGACTT
The DNA here is from genome assembly GCF_964261635.1 of Lissotriton helveticus. Classification (NCBI taxonomy): domain Eukaryota; kingdom Metazoa; phylum Chordata; class Amphibia; order Caudata; family Salamandridae; genus Lissotriton; species Lissotriton helveticus. The sequence continues at coordinate 802,218,491 of NC_136057.1, read as the reverse complement.
CCGTAGCGTTGCAGCTGAATCCCTTCCACTAGTGTCATGAGGGCTATCGCTCTTGTCTTCTACTTCCCTACCATTTGTTGAGGGAGCCGATCCCACCACTGATTCTATGCCCTAAGATAGTGAATAGTAGTAATCCGTCACTTCAAAATCAGTTTCCTTCCCCCATATGAATTTTTAGCGCAAAGTGTTTGGGCCGCGCGTGAGGTACATCAACCACCATTGCAGCTGTTGGCTTTATTTTTCCCTTTGGCGTGGAACTTAACGAGTTTGTCCCCTTATAGATGGTTTGGTCTGGTCTTAAATCATCTCTGCTTGAGTGAGCTTCTGCCAATACTACCTGGGCTAGATTCCCATCACACTGATCTTGCATGTCCCCTGCATGCTGTCATTGCTCTCCCTCATCTTTCCCCCTCTCCACGTCATCAGTTCCATCCATTGCATCCAGTATGCCCTTCTCCACTCGTCCCCCCCAGGTCTCTACAGTCTCCATTATACCTGTTTAGGCACCATTAGTTATTTTTAGGGCATCAGGTATAACCAAGGCATCCTCCCCCACTGCCTCCATTGCCTCCATTATCTCCATTACCTGCCCAGGGTCCCCAGGTCCAGAATCTTGCTTGGGCAAGTCGTCTTTCGCTGCTCCCATCCCGTCCTGCATTGGATCTCCTGTTGATTAATTTTCGGCAGCGTTTCCCTGCTTAGTTTGTTTCTCACAGCTCTTTGTTCCGACTAGCAGCTCCACAATCGTTGGACAGGCTGGACGTTGCTAGGGCGCTGCTTTTCCCGAGAGATCCTTCCGGGTCACATTCTGGCTGCCTCGTCCTGGCAATTGAGTCATTCCTCCTCCCCCTACAGCCACGCCATCCTCCAGCATTCGGGGTTTCACCGGTGTAGCATTTGCATCACCCGATGAAGGACTATTCGCTGTCAAATTCTTTCCTCCTGCTTTTGCCCGGGTCATTGGAGGCCCCGTCGGCTTCATTCTATCAGGACCCCCGTAGTATTGCTCTAACAGCTGAGCAGTTGAAGATCCCTGCCGCTCGCAACCAGGATTACACCCAGAACTCAGAGAGCGCCAGATCTGCCAGCAGGTAAAAGCCACTGTTTACGAAGCAATTTCCCCGTGATTCATCTTTTCCTCTCTATTTTCAAGTAACAGGTTCAATATAGATATAATCATCTCCAAGGTCACCGAAAGCAGGTACTCATATTCACCAGGAGGGGGTCACTGGATCACATTATTGAGCTGCTGCCTTCCCTATCCCTTTACATCTAGTTCCTTTGCCAGAAGATCCTTGGGCTAAAGTTGCCCTTGATTTTGCAGGCTCATTTCTCTTGTTACCATATGACAAAAAGTTTTTAATAGTTCTAGATGATTATTTCTTGAAGTGGATTTTCTTTGATTTTGTTCCTAATGCCAACACATTGTCATTAATATAAAAAATGTAAGCAATATAATTGATTTTGAAGGAACCACAGGGATCTTGTAACTGACAATGGTACACACTTTGTCTCTGCATAAGAAAGAGTTTGTCGAGAAACACCATATTATACATCTTAAAGTGACACTACATTCCCCAACCTGTACTAGTGTAGTTGAGAGAGTAAACAGATTCTTGAAAGAGGGTGTATAATACGCAAGTGGGGTGCCAGTTGATAATTTCCTAAAACAAAAGTTTTGGGTATTTTATCTCACCCCAGACTCCACTACAGGAGTGTCTCCATTTCTCCTATTAAGGAAAAGAAAACCGAAGTCAGATATGTGTCCTGATTGGTTAAAAGACACTTTACCAAACTATAAACTTTGCCATTGTGCCATTGCCAAGATCGTTAAACAGAGAGTGGAGGTTGCACAGGTGAAACAGAAATTATATATTGATGGGGGGCGTTTGTTTGTTAAAATCCAGGCAGCAGGCAGAGTCATCGCCGTGATGGCAACGGCATAGCCACGTACCTGCCCACCACCCTTGCTCCAGTCCGCCGTGAGAGGAACGGCCAGCGATAAACTACATTTCCCAGGTGCCCCAGTGGCAGAGGCGCACCTGGGATGTCACAGGCAGCGCCCGGAGGCACCAACAAAGAGCGGAACGCCTCCCGTCCCGCGGGACGCGCGCGGGCGGCGCCGGGCGGAGCCTGGGCAGAGTCTGTGGCCGTCAGAGGCCAGAGGAGGTCGGGCCGGGCAACCCCCCTTGATTTTGGGGAAAAGGGACATGAACTAAGGTATGCGTATCTAGAGACTGTCCACAAACACTTCTGCTTCCTCTAAATGGTCTACCTATTGACTATTAAGATTCCCATTGGACCAATGTAGGTTCGTGTATGTCATTATTGGTTATAACTTAGTTGTACCATGGCTTTCAAAGGGCCCTACAAACAAATACTCTCCCCGGGGGGTTCACTCAAGGGGACTCTGGACTATGAAGTAACTAGGATAACATTGGCAATTGAGAGAGCAGAACATAGTTTGTTTCCAGAAACTATGTCCTGCAAACGATCCCCCTTGATTCAAACTGACTCACCGAACTCTTTATTATTGAGGGAATTAAATGGAATTTGTAAGACTAGGTACTTCCCAGCAGCACCGGGAACTAAGCAATTGAGTCCCCTAACATGCCCTATGGGAAATAGAAGCCCCAAGTCTAGTAAATCACCCCTACCAAGTACAAGTGCCCTGGAAACCCCATTTCCATTAATAGATAAAGCTAACACTCAAGCGAACACGCATTCCCAGGTCCCTCCCCAGAACAGAAAGCGTAAAGGTGTGAAACACAGGGGGAGTCTAGCAAAACATCCAAAATTGACCTTAAGTCCCCCCTCGGTCAATGCCACCATCACACCTGAACCACTGAATGAATGTCCAATACTGGAAACTTCTGTTTCCGCTTTACCATCCAACCTTTTGGCCCAGCTTGAAGAACTGGTTAAAACCCGATTATCCCCGCCCATAGAAAGGATAGAGAGAATTGGGGAAAAGCTCATGATGATAGAAGAAACTATCAAGTCAAGCAAGCAACCGCAGAGCCTAGCTGCTTCCAATACGCTCGAAACTACTGCACATAGTAAAACTGCCCAAAATCGGTCGCTAGACTCCATATTACTAGCCTCAAAAAGCAAGGAAGTAACCAAAAAATCGACAAAGGAACCGAGATCTGCCGCTAGAGCAGGGCCGTCCAAAGTAGCCACGAGCTCTGAGGGGTCAGTTCCTAACCAAGGTAATACGCGTAGGAAAATTAATTGTATAAATCTACCACCAGAGGCAGCACCTTATGTGTGCGTCCTCTCGGGAGTACCGGTGCTCACAAACGGGAAAATTGAAGGGCATCAGGACCTCAAAAACAAAGTACAATTTTGGTTAACTAAGAATAGACCCCTTCCACCTTATATTGATGGAAGAATTTTAAATGTCAGAAGGGTGGGATGGTTAGGTTCCCGTCCCAAGAACATGGATGGAGACCTGGTAATTGTTAACTTCAGGGACAACCAGGTCATCCCATATCTACGTAGCTGGGTCTCACAAATGGGAGACGGGCCCATAGCAACAAGAGAATTGTCAGATTTTTATCCCAGAACAGCGTATTTGCCCCCCACAAGATGGAGCATAGAGGAAAACCACTGGACGGGCAGGAGGGGTCCCGTAACGAGTAGTTACAAGATACCCACTCATACCCATTATGACCTTCTTCATGGCTTAGATTTGTTTATCTGAAAGCATCCAATAAGCATAGTTACTTTTTCTTGCGTCGTCAAATGCAATGAATCTTAATTGATGTCACCTATGTGCTTCCTTTTATATAGCTTAGATTTAGTTTCATATTCATTTCACTTACTCGATTGTAATTGTTTCCTTTTTAAACGTGCAAAATCTACCTTGATGGGTTGACTCCTTATTGTTTGTCCACAGGGAAAATTGACTTATGTTTTTTCAAATTATATTTTATTGTAAATGAAATTTGTATGCTGTATGCTTTTATGGTTATTAATTTTAACCGAATAAAGTAAACTAAAAAAAAAAATATATTGATGCCACTCATCATATAAAAAAACGATTCTCAGCCAAACCTGCCCTAAGCTCCCTCCACTGGCTTCCAATCCAGGAGAGAATCAAATTTAAGACCCTCTGCATAATGCACAAAATCCTCTAGGGCAAGGGCCCCCCTATTCTAAGAGCCTTGATTACTCCTTACAAAGCCAATAGAAAGCTAAGATCTGACCACCTCTTCTTCACAAAAATTCACAGAATTAAGAAGGCACGATCAGGTGGACGCCTCTTCTCCTCTTCTTCTCTGATAAGGCCGTTTGCGAACGTAAAAAAATGTTTTCAGATGCAGCAAACACTATTTTGTTATTCAGTAACCTGTTACCGAATTGCAAAATGGGGTTGAGATTCACTAATAGGAAGGGGTGTGTTTAGGGCGTGCCTTCCTAATACCGATTCACATCGGTCTGCATGAATGTTTTGTGACCGAAATGCAGTCGCAAAACATTTGCTTATTACCACCTACTTCAAGTACCTAGTCAAATCCCTACTTCCCATTCGCAAATAGGAAGGGGTCCCCAAGGGACCCCTTACCCTATTTGAATTTTTGTAGTAAGCATTTTTCAAGACCAGGCAGTGGTCCCACAGACCACTCCCTGCTCTTAAAAAAGGAAAGGAAACCTTTTCATTTTGTTTTTGTAAAGCATCCTGTTATCCTTTAAGGAAAAATGCCTACTTTACAAAAAAAAAAAAGATTGCTTCATTTAAAAGCCATCACGGACATGGTGATCTGCTGACCCCAGCAGGCCACCATCCCTGTGATTTTTGCAGTTCTAGGTGGGCGCAAATTGCGACCTACCTCATTAATATTCATGATGTAGGTCAATTATGATCCCCTAGGAATCGCAGAAAGTGTTCAGAGCACTTTCATGCATGCCATTTTGCGATTTCCTGATTGCAAATTGCAAGAATTAGCAATTAGGAAATCGCAAAACGGGGCCTTCATACATCTGGCCCAAAAAGTTGGAAACTGAAAGCTGGTTTAACTTGAAACATTATGACATGTCTTCAGACATGGTGCAACCACAAGTCTCCTCAAATAATAACAATTTTGATGTTGCAGGAGAAATTTCTGCTGATATAACACATGACAATGTTTCGGTGGACTTTCATAATGATTCTACTCCTTATCCACCTGATGCAAGTGTGCAGATTGACCCCAGATCTGCACATGATGTTTTTATGCCAGCCAGGTTTAAAGATTTGTATGTACATTAAATTGTATCGTTATTGTTCAATATAAAATGGAAGATGATGTTGTTTGGGATCCCTGACTTCGTTCTTGGGTGATCTGCGGCGTGATCACACACATTTTGGTACATCTACATGTGGAGCTTGATCACGAGCGGAATCACGCGTACTGTTTACTTTTGTTTGTTATGATTTTATTGAGCTCATGGTCGCATTCATTCTCCATGGTATCCGCAACCGTGTTTCCAGATACGGTAAGGATTTCATGGAGAGTGGACCTGCGGTCAGTGGGCTCCTGCTTTATTTGGAATAAATCTTCAAGACCTACATTCTCAAGTGTCTCCTTTATCCTTCTTATCCACTAAACAGGTGTATACTAGAAGGGATCCATTTGAACACAAAATTATATACCTAGACAAGTTTAAAAACTTTTCCTACTTTGTATGTGTGCTGTACACTGCAGCACACATACAAAGTCGTTAAAGAAAAGAGAAATTAAAACATTTCTCCTTTTGGCACCTGCATTCAAAAGGCATTCATATTTGACACAAAATCATGTCTCTGTTTTTTGGTAGCTACGGTTTGACGTCACAAGTCACGAGTGGTTGCACTGGAACGCCAATGTAACCCCCCTTGAAGTTCAGTAAAGCAAAGCAGTGCTTCACACTACTTTGCGTTACTTTAAGGCAATTTCCAGCGCAAAAGAAGTTTTGTGCTGGAAAGTAAATAATGAAACAAACCATTTTATGCTGGTGTGCGTCACTTTTGTGGTGCAAATACATAGCAAAATGTTGGAGAATCTGCCCCAAGTCTTGGCCATGCACTCTGTGCCACTGCCTTCTTCTGCTAAACACCTGTCAAAAAAAACAACAGCCCGTAAATCCAGTTAAAACAAAAGGGAGAGTGCAAATAAGTCAACAGCTCAAATTGAAAGTTAATATTGATATTTTATCGACCTGCAACAGGGAGTCCGTTCAATAATTTAAAATTCTTCTGTTCACGTTTTATAAACCAGCTTCAAAACTATACCTTAACCACGAAGTCTTAAAACTTTTTTAAAATAATGGAGACCCATATCAGTATTGTATAAAGAAACAAAGAAAACAAGCATTGGCATGGCCGATAGGTTTTGCCTTTCGGACCTTTCATGTGTTAGAGCAATTGCACATAAATAATTAAATGAAAATGCTGTGGCTGATATTACAAGTACGAACACAATATATGTTTGAAATGCAGCATGTGCCGTCTCTGGCAGAGTCTATGACGGGTCCTCAGTGCCCCAATCACATGGTGGCCCATCACATAATGCTGAAGCTGACCCCCCTCCCCTCGTTACCCCCTTGCACAGCCTCCTGTTACCAGGGCCGGACTGAGAACCAAAACCGGCCCTGGCAAAGTGCTTGGCCGCCCTGCCCCTGGGGGATTGCGGGTGCCGCCAAGCTCTTTGCCAGGGCCGGTTTACGGCCGATTTTGTTACAGGGCCAATTTTGCAGCTCTGCAGCAAAAATGGCCCGTTATCGAAAACGGCCCCCAAGGGATCCAAACCGCCCCCCCTCCCGTGCCGCGCACCGGGGACTGCCCGGTGCCCACTACGGCCAGTCCGTCCCTGCCTGTTACCCTTGGTGACACTGCTCCCGTAACAATGTGGGTTCTTCTTGGGATGCCGAGGGTTCGCGCAGCAGTGTGGTCAAAGTTTATACCTTCTATTAATCTGTCGGAATTTCTGAATATTTTATACCCGAAGAGTCTCCTTCTTTGTACTGCGAAATTAAATAAACCACTCAAAATTTAGATTTTATTTTAATAGTGCTAAAAAGCTCTGACTCCAATAATGTTCTGCAGTTAGTAGCAGTAGCTCTGTTGCCTACTGCTGCAGCTCGCCGTTTCACACTGATTGGACTACCATGCACCTCTTAGCAGCAAACGGCGAGCCCTACAATCCAGCACCTTGAGCACTTTCTATGAGCTAACGTGCCTTCCTAGCAGCAAACGGCGAACCATGCAATCCAGTGCCTTGAACACCTTCTACGAGCCAGTACTTTTCGATAGCACAATAACAGCTATTTATCATGTAAAAAATACAACAGAGGTACACAAATGGCGAAGGCTGAAAAATAAGCAACAGTAATAACGACAATGAAAATAATAACAATGCAAGGATACTATTACTGCTAGTCCTGCTACTACGACTAATCACAATAAAACTAAAAACAATATACGAATACTGCTACTGCTGCTAGTACTACTGCTATGACTAACAATAATAAAACAACTAAAAATAATACCAATAAAAGAAAAGTCTGTTGATGAGGTAAGAAAAGGCGAAGAACAGTAATGAATTCATTTTTTTACTTTGAACTTCTTACCATGGCCTTGGGACCTAAAGCTACTGCCGACTTTGATGCTTGGGAACTAGGATCGAGTGTCGGTGTCGACTCAACATCCTGTGATCCTGGGCAAATCATTTACTCTGTTCATGCTTAAAAAAATGAATGTGTCCGAGAGGAGTGTAACAGGGCCCTCGCGTAAAGCGCACAGTTAGAACGGGGGGTCTCTAGTTGACAGAGGTAGGTACCACTGTCCAAATAGGGACCCTTGCTTCTAGTCAGGGTAAGGAGGACACCATCTTTAGATAACCTCTGCACACCCCCTTGGTAGCTTGGCTCAAGCAGTCAGGCTTATCAAAGGCAATGTGTAAAGTATTTGTACCAACACTGACAGTAACACAGTGAAAACACCACAAACTGACTCCACAACAGTTTAGAAAAATAAAGGTATTTAATCTAAACTACACAAGACCAAAATGACAAAAATCCAACATACACAGTTCAAGAATATGGTTGAGAAAGAGTTCTTAAAGTTGCGATAAAATAATCCATAGTTGCGTGAAAAGTTCACAGTTGTGTCATGTTTAAGCAACAGTACCTTTAAGTGCGACAAAGTTCCAAAGCAGAATCTGGTGCAGTGGAAAACAAGCGATGCATTGCTCCTGGGAACATGGGGAGGCGTTGGCGACAGTCCTGCTGCAGCAGCGAGCGTGTTGCGACGAATACGGTCTTTATGGGGAGGAAGGCGTTGACTTGTATGGATTCCGGTGCATAGGTTCCGTAGGAAGTTTGTTCTCGCAAAGGCACGATGCGATGATCTGTGGGGGCTGCAACGATCTCTGGGGCAACGATGCGTGATCCAGCGGTGATCTTCCTCTCGCAGCTCCCAGATGCGATGGCTCGGCGACGATGTTCGCAGCGGCATGATGCAGTCCCCAAGCAGTCGGTGCGGCGATCTCACCCAGCGATGACAGGTTCTGCGACGATTCTCGCAGCGATGGGGATCTTCCCGCAAACGAATGATGCGACGTCTCCAGCAGCGGCAACAGGCGCTGCGACGCTCTCGGCCTTCGTAGAGGCGGGAATTTCCTCGCACTGTCGGGCGATGCGATAACTTTTCTGTTGCAAAGTCTCTCAAATCTTGGTTTCCAGCTTCCCAGCACAGGTACAACTTCCAGAGGCACTACAACACGGCCCAAGCACTCAAGGAAGGACAGAGCTCTCTCAGCAGAGCTCAGGGAAGCTGGGGGTGAAGTACTTTTGGTCCTGGAGCTTCAAAACAGGGAGCCAGCTTACAACAGGCCCTTGGAGATTCCTTCAAGTAAGGGGACAAAGCAACAACAAAGTCCTTCCCCTCTCCTAGGCAGCAGAGCAACTGCAGGTCAGTCCAGCATCACACAGCAGGGCAGCCCTTCTTCTTCAGTCTTCCAACTTTCTCCTTGGCCGAGGTTCCTTCTTTTTTCGAGGATGATCACATTTTCTGTAGTCTTATACCCCTAAAAGTCTTTGTTCCCTTTGTGCTGGAGGGCTCTGAGCCCGGTCTGAACCAGTCCTGGGTGCACTTTGTTTTCCTGGCCTCTCCTTTCCTTTCAGAGAGAGGGGCAGGGTCGTCAGCCGCCCAGCAGGTGGTGGAGCCAACATTGTGGAAGGCAGGCACAGCCCTATTCAGGCCCAGGTGCTACCCACTCCCACCACTCTAGATGCAGATGGAGCTCTTCAGCCCCGGGATGGCCCACTCATACTCTGGGAGTCACCCAACCCCTGCTCCTAACAAACCAGACAGTCAATTCACAAACAGGCCAAGGCACACAGGAAGGTCAGACAAGAGAACAGCAACTTTCTAAAAGTGCTGTTCTCAAACACAGGATTTAAAAAACACCTTTCCTAAAAGATGTGTTATTAAATTCTGAGTTAAGGGATACTAGACGTTTATGTCCTATCTTGCTCCTATGGGAAGATATGCTGGTAGCCACTGTAACCAGCATTCCACATGATAGCCTATGGGGCAAGATAGCCTTACAATAGTGAAAAACGAAAATGGCTGTAATTCACTACCAGAGCATGTCACCTGCACTAGTACATGCTCTACCTTTCACATATACTGCACCTTGCCCAAGGGGGTACCTTGGGCCTTCCAGAGGGGTGACCAATGTGTACAGAAAGGGAAGGGTTAGGCCTGGTCAGTGGGGATACTGACCAGTAGGACATGGCAGTTCAAGGACTGCACACAGGCTCTGCGGTGGCAGGCCTGAGACACCATTTTAGAGCTACTCATGTGGGTGGCACAATCAGTGCTGCAGGACCACTAGTAGCATTTGTATCACCAGCCCTGGCACACTCAGTGCACTTTGCTAGGGACTTCTTGGTGATACAAATATGCCAATCATGGATAATCAATTACAATAACAATTTATACAGATAGCATATGCACTTTAGCACTGATCAGCAGTGGTAAAGGGCCCAGAGTCCTATTGCCAACAACCAACGGTCAGGAAAAATAAGGGAGGAAGAAGAAAAAAGTTTGTGGATAACCCTGCAAAAAGGGCCATTTCCAACAGCACCAATAGAAAAATGTTAAGAAAATGGACCTATTACGAACTCAGTGTAGTGTAGTTCCTATATTCCCAATAGGCTCTGCGCATTGGAATAATATAAACAGCAGTGTAGACGTAGGACTGAGGTCGACTAGGTCTCTACTGACCATATTAGACTTAATTAGTTTTGCCAGCTAGCTCAGAGGTCACTAGAAACTTTCTCGAATGTTCAAGAAGGAATTAACTTTCCTGATTAGACAAGAAGGGATTAGCTTCTGACAACCATAAAACATGACAACTTTTCTCCCTCAGAATAAGAGTGTATCTCTAGAGTCGTGTGAAAACAATAGACAGCTATTTTACTCAGTCAATCGTGCATACTTAGATTCACCAGAGTCCAGAGAAAAGAGAGACGGGTGTTTTCAATAAAAGGTGTTATTTATTGAGCAGTCTTCTTTCTCATGCAAGAGAAATGAATTGCCACAATTGCAATACTTAGTATAAAGTAAAGTGCGTACAGTAAAAGGAGTATCATGAAATAATACTGTAAAAGCATTGATATGGTTTCTTAGCCATCTGATACTTTAAAATGGATAAAATATATACATACATATATATATTGACTAACGTACTCAACTAGTGCTTCTAAATACGCCTACCCCGGTGTACCTGACCTAAACCTAATACGTGGGAAGGAGTAAGTAAGTAGCAGTTTAAGTTAAGTTGGTTTTGCCAAGAATCTGGATCAAGAATTCTCTTTAAGGGTTTAGTCAGCTCCGTACCTGGGTAATAGAAAGCAGGAGGTCTGGTATCTCTCTCTCAGGACTCGATATCCCAGCAACCCGCAAGGGCGGCTGAGAACACCGGAGCTGGATTTCTCGGCAGGAGAAAAGACAGCGTCTCTCTCAGTGCATCAAAAGGGAGGGGCGGCGTCCGTGGGCTCTCGCATCAGCTGGGCTCTCGTGCGAGTAGATAGCCGTTCTGCTCCAAACCACTGTGTGTTTGCTTAAGGCAACGTTGGTATATTTATACCTGAAAGGTGCCGGGTTTGACGTAAGGTTGGACATAAGACGTCAATAAAGATGTCACTAAGAACTGGCCGTTCTTACAGTGCTCACAGGAGTTCTAGGACAAATCAAAACAAAAGCCATGGGGATTTCCCAGGCTGCAGGAGGTTTGTTTTGTTTAGAGTACTCGTTGTACTTTCTAGGAGTCTGGGGAAGTAGCCTTTGCTTAATGTGGACCGCATGGGCTACGACTGAATATGGATATGATTCTTATGCCTTTATAAGGATATTATTTATTATAACCACATAAGGGCATAAATCAGGAATATCGAATTAGGGTCCTAGACAGAATTACAACATCAGAAACACTATAATTGAACTGAATTTTGCAATATAATATGAAACTAAGCTGTATTTAATGTATTTTTGATGCAGTTTAAAATTGGGATATTTTTACACTTTGTGAATACAAATTGCACTAGTCTGTTCTAGAGAAAAAAAAGAACCACACGTGAAGAGATGCTGTTTACACAAATAACACTGTGCATAATGCAGAATGCACATGCCAGCACGGGCAAAATACTCAGGAGTGGTGCAGGGGAGGAGGCACAGCAGTTGCCGCCCTGCGTGCCTCTGCTCGCTCCCGCAGGCAAAACGCTGTGTGAGTGAACCATTTAGAAGAGGTGGGCCATACACCCACCTTTAGCCATTTGCAGGCTTTGATTCCAAAAAGACCCATGCAAAAGCCAACTCAATGCGTGGGAGGAGTCAGACCCACAGAGTAATCGCAAGAAGCCTCACATAGCAGCACATGCGCGCTGCTAGGCTCAACCTAAAAATTTTAAAAAGGGAGACTTGCACTTTGAAAGAGAGAGGGAAGGAAGAAAGGAAAGTAACTGATGAATAAAAAATGTGAAGAAATATATATAATGAAAGAAAAAGAGTGAAGAACGAAAGAATAAATTATGAATAAAAATTCAAGAAATAAGTAAAATGGAAAATGAAGGAAGAGAAACAGAAAGTTAAAAAAAGAGCTGTATTGTTTTTGCTTATGATGAATAGATACACGTTTACCTAGACAAGGTAGTGAATATTCACGTTCAGTGCATGATCAGCAAAAGTATCAATAACCGGGAACCTTTCACCAGTGCCCCGGACAAGGGACCCTAAATTAAATATGCTAATTAGATTTGTGGTTCAGTAAATAAAATTAATTATCTGCAAGCACATTCAAAGGTAGCAGATGAACTGATGACCTAACAAACCGGTCAAGAGGCAGTAATGCGGGAATCACAAGCATTCCAGAAGGCAAAAAGCAAAGATGCTGTCAGTATTCATCAGTGTGCCAGATGTGCCATTTTTAAGGTTATCACACAGTAGTGCCATGGAAAGAAAGGGAATAATTACCACAGTGTTTCCAGAACATGTATGAATGACAATTCAAAGTTACCACTTCATGATGGGGACAGGATGTAGCCTTACGGCCAGAGCGGTTTTGGGGAACCGGGTTGAGTCTCGGCAAGGACGCTAAACATCCTGTGATTCTGGGCAAATCATTTAATCTCCCAGTGCCTGACAAAAAAGAATGTGTTCTTCTGTAACGAAACTGGTGCTATGTAAAGCGCTCTGATACCTGATGTCTCGAGTCTAGTTCGTGCTATATAAAACTCTAATTAAAAAAAATGATGGTTATTTTGCTCCAATACTTAGAAACCACTCATATCTAAATCAAGATTACAAAAACTGGATTAACATAGACAAAGTTATTTATATATTCCACAGAAGAGTTGTCAGACCTACTCTGTAAAATAACCAACAGTTAGTAAATCTCAAGCCTGCGATGGAACAGTTTATGAGTTTGGAAAATGCAAATGGGTCTTTGAGGGTGAGAAGGCCCCCCATGCATTATAACAGGAATATAAGTAGTTCAGGCACAAAACGGTATAAATATAGGCAAGGGAATTTTCTGCAACGAGTTTAAAATACACATTATCAATCCAAGGGTGATCAGTGACTGAAAAATATCAAACACAGGCAATTCATAATGAAGTGTTTATTCCTTTTTTAAGTTCAAAATAAGTTTATTGAAGAAAATACAGAAACATAACATAACACAAAAGAAAAACGAATATAAATAAGTGTTTATTCCTTGATCAGTTACAACATTGAGATTTGCTGATGAAAAAATATATTTTATTTTCTAATTCCTATCTTGAAAATGTTTTGTAGTATACTAAATATGCCTGTTTTCTCTTGTGTCGGTTTTTGGACTAATAAAACAAAGGTTTTTATCAAGATTGTTTAATGTACTTGCAACTTGGGAAAAATCATATTTCTAAAACCAGCCTAGCTTAGATCTAGGGGGCACATGCATTATTTGAAATTGCATTCGCAAATGATGCGAATCGCAAAATTCGGCCGTTTGCGAATGCAATTTCAAGTTGTGGGATGCATGAAGTTATTTTTGTTTTTTCGCAATTTAAGGAATCTGTAAATTTTTTGCGATTCCTTAAAATTTCGCGAAATGAAGGAATCGCACATATAGTTAAAAAAAGTACATGCATGACAATTCGCTATTTGCGATTTCTTAAAAAATCGCAAATAGGAATTCTTATATTTAGAAGAAGTCAGAGCAGGTGGTAACATAGGAAAAAAATTACAGGTGGAAATCATTAGGATAGTATTTAAGGCAGCCCAGATTGGCTCCAAACATTCTTTCACAATGGCAGCACTCTTTTTTGCGGCACGGAGGCTGAGGCTGAGAGCTGCAGCAAGGAGGAGAAGGAGGATACATGAGAGGGTATTTAGACTATGCGTCGCCTTACTAGGGTAGACGGAAGCAGAAATATATGATAAGTATAGACTGAATGCTGACTCATTTTTGGATTTGATACATGTATTAGACCCAATCTTGCAGAGACAGACACGCAGGACACAAGCCATACCAACCCATGTACAGGTCTTGTGTTCACTACACCTCCTTGCATCAGGGTCCTTCCAGGGTGTTATAGCTACTTCTGGAGGTGTGTCCCAGAGTTCCCTATCACGTTTCTTTAATGCTTTCCTCAATGCAATGTTGCAAAGGATTAGGCATTACATTTCATTTCCCAACACACCACAGGAATTGCTGCAAACAAAATTAGATTTCTACAATATGGCACATTTTCCACATGTGATTGGCTGTGTAGATGGCACACATGTCCCCATTTGTCGTTCATCTGAAAATGAGTACATTTACCGCAACAGGAAATGTTACCATTCTCTAAACATTCAGGTAATATGCAATTCCAAGACTATCATCACTGACTTAGTTGCAAGTTACCCTGGTAGTGCCCATGATTCTTACATTTTTAGGCATAGTGCCATACATGCACGACTGCTTGCTGGAGATTTTGGAGATGGCTATTTACTTGGTAAATATATTCACCTTAAAGTATCATACATCTCTGAACCTTGTTGCCACATTGTACTCATAATGTGTATCTTCCATCTCATTCTATAGGTGACACTGCATACGCTGTAAGGTCATACATTTTCACACCCTTTTTGAATCCAGCTACACAGATACAACAGCACTACAACCATGCACACATTTCAACCCGCAACGTAATTGAGAGAACATTTGGTGTTCTCAAATCTTGGTTTCGTATACTACATAAAACTGGCGGTGCTTTACAATATCACCCAGATATTTGTTGTAAAATAGTTGCAACATGTGCCATGTTGCACAACTTAGCCACTAGAAGAGGCGTAGAATTGGAGGAGGAGGATGTACTACCTTACAATGATAACCAACCTCAACAACCACAACCAACACTACATGGACCTGACGCAGCAGAGGGGAGAAGAAGTAGGGCAGAGATAACTCAACATTACTTTTAATAGAGGTAATAATTACACAGCACATCTTTCTTTTTAACTGAAATGTTTTATTTTTAAAAAAAATTCCAGCATGGATTAAGGGTTCATAACACATCTTAGTGCATGCAGTGTGTGAACAGCAAATTAAATTGCATTTACTTATCATAAGCATTGCAATGCATTTTCTTCAGATGTACTATGTTCAAAAGCTACGTAGGTAATGAAGTCATATCCTACTTCTTGCGTCCACACACCCCTAATGCCTTTCCAGAATTTTTTTCATCAACCAAAGTAGGTCTCTCAGTAATTTCTTGACTTCTGGTGCTTCGACGTCCCCCAGACACAGAAAGTTCATTCAGGCTACTTATATTTGAGACCCCAACATTCCCTCCAACATGTAGTAGGCTCCCACTTGCAGCTTCATTTTGCATGCCCTCCACTACATTCATGAGTGTCATCATGCCCCTGGCAACTTCACCGCAACATTGTGACATCTGCAATTACATGGCAACTGTTTGCTTTGAAAGCTGAGATGTAGTGTTGCAAAGACGGTGCAATGCCCTGGTATACCCTTGCATGCTGGACATTGCCCTATGATGCCTAGGGTCACTTGCTAATTGCTGCGCTGGTATTGTTGTGCACAGTTTCTCCATTGCTGTTGCCACACGGTCAAGTTTCTCGGATGTCGCTCTCTGTCCTTGCTCAATGACATTTGACATTTTCTGAATGCAGTTGTGTATGCCACCAATGTCATGACTGATTTTAATAATTTTGCCCTTCATGACACGGATGTCTTTGCCTTGCAGGCACTGGACTTTCAGGATTTTAACCTCCACATCACTGGCATTCCTTTCATCTTCTCCTGGCCTTTGGTTCTGTGAAGGTCGTGGCTTGCGCCTATAGAACTGTTGCAACCTACTACGCCTGATCTGCTGTGTGTTTAGGGTTGCTGGGTTTGGAGCAGCCTGTGGTTGTTGGACAGATACATTGACATCATCCGGCGCACTCTGCTTGTTAGTCTCCTACGTGCAATTGTGGGTGAAGATGTGGCTGCATTTGATTCATCTGTTTCTTGAAAGTCCTGACTGTGGAACTCAGACCATTCATGTTCATTTCTGTCCTGTTTTGTATCTATGTGTCCTGTTTTGTATCTATGATTGAAATAGTGCAAACAGTCTGTTACTTTTTTGATTTGCACTTAAGAATGTTTAAAATCAAGTATTTACAAATAAAACCTACATATTGCATTACATGTCTCCTAATCTTTCATCTTAAGTGTAAAATATTTACTTTTACAGACTTTGCCATAGTACGTCTGAACATTATTTTGAAATGACTGCAACTCCCATGATGCATTAGTGCAGTAATCATAAAGGTTAGTAATTACTGCAATTGCATACATTTTAATTTCTATAGTAAGTGGACACATTCATGAATACTACAACAAACTTAGGGGTCTCTCAAACTCACATTTACATGCAACACACATGTTGTTTTCTTACCTTTAGATGTATGTGCATGCTTAGAGGTGTCAATATCTATTACGCCAACAACTGCCTCTGGAGTAAGGGTGCCTTCCACCAAATCCTCAAGGGGGGTATGAGGCCTGTCCCTGGGTGCTCCTCTGCCTGTCTTCTTAGCTGCCTTCATCCTGTTGGCAATCCTTTCCTTTGCACAACTGCACAGATCATACCATCGCTTTTGTAAATTTGTGATGTCACGATGTGCAACCCAAACAGCGTTAACTTTTGCTTGGATTGCAAGCCATAGTTTTCTTTTTGCAGCTCCTGGAACTTTCAAAGATTGCTTCCCAAAAAGCTGGCCCTGCCTCTGAGTGACTTCCTCAATTAGAATTTCCAATTCTTTGTCACTAAATTTAATCTTTCTTTTTCTGGCTTGTAATTCTTCTCCTGCATTTTCTGAGGCCATTTCCCCTTGTGCTGCAGGCTCACAGTCCGCTCCAGTTCCTCCTAGCTGAGCACCAACTGCCAAATGCCTCTCCAACACCACTCCCTAGAACCAGGTGTGTGCAATCAGTGGCTTGCTTCCTGGTTGTGATGTCATGGAATGCAGCAACATGGGAAAATCGCAATTACAGAATCTCAAAATAAATGCGATTCGGTAAAAATTGCGATTTTTACCGAATCGCAAAAAAAATGCGAATTACGTGATGAATTTCATTTTGCGATTCCTTATTTGCGATTTCTTAAAATTCGCAAATAAGAAATCGCAAAATGATATGTTGATGCATGTGCCCCGGATTCGGTAAAAGTTGTTGCAAATAAAGAACCGAGAAACCAAATACGATCTGTTTTAGCAAACCAGCCTATGTAGCACTAGGTCAGTTTCCCAAGAAGCGAATCGTAGTGGGTTGCAATTCGACCTACATCATCAACATTATAGAGGCAGTTCATAAATTGCTAGCCACTATTAATCACTGCCATCACAGGGGTTGTGTCTGCTAAGTTCAGCAGTTTTCCATTGTGTTCTCGGTCCATTGAACAAAGAGAAAGCACCAAACCGATACATTACTAATAGCCGCCCCCTGCCGTGGTCAGCTATTTTTTCATATTAAACAGCTACTGGCTGCTTGTCTTATTCTGACTAAAAAGGATTCATATCTGACTGCGCCTAACCGTCAGATGATGTGTTAGAGTGCTGCCATCCTATATAAAAAAACATCTCAACATATATGTTCGTTTTTGGCAGAGACTTATGATTCCTGGTTTAGAGGTCCTATACCGCACTGTATCTGTCTTGGTCCTGAAGAAGGTGGTCCGTACTCCTGCTAATTCCACCGAAACGCGTCGACCTTCTCCTTTCCTTTTTTAAAATCACATGACTTGGGTCATGCAGAGGACACCAGATTCAATGCTATAGGACACAATTTTTGTTGTTTTTGTGATGGGATGGATGTCTAGTTAGTATGTATGTGTTGTGCGTGTGTGGCTCTTTTCCTGTGTTGTATATATTTAATCATGTTTTTATGAATTCAAATAGACATATATGCATAGCTTCGACATGGTGAAAAATAATTTTTCTGAAGCTCCTTTGTAATATGTATATATTTTTATAATTGTCACATTTGAAAATTATGATTAAAATGAAAATATTGATTTTTGTACTGAAAATGGAATAAAATGAAAAATAATTCACTTTTGGTGTAGACATTGTTGGTATATGCCCTGTGTTTGAGAGATCACTCCAATGATAAATGTATTTATAGGTCAAGAGGGAGCTATTCCAGTTTCCTCGGTCCAAATACTACATGTGCAGGCTGGAGCAGACGCACAACCTGCACATATGACATTTTACCTGGTAGGACTACCGAGCTCCAGTTTGATGTGCTTACTTCCTGATTACACGGCACTACCATTAACACAGTACTCATGGAAATTACCCTTATTATTTGCAGAGATCTACTCGGTCCGCTAACTGGTCGAGTCCACAGTCTCTTCATCCACCAATACGCTGTGAACAATCACGCTGTGCATCTCCTGGTTGCCAGCCCCTTCTACTCATAATAGGGTAAGCAATTGAAAAGACAGTAGTTCTAACAACCTGCCATATGAATAAGTACTTTTTTCTTATTTATTATTTTGTCTTATCTTATTCTTTTTTATCTTTCCTCTCACACTTGTAGCACCCAGCTGGGTCCCTTGTGAGTATTCTCTCTACATTTGTCTCACTTTATTGGTGGTGCACACCTTTCACGTAGCTGCTCAACCCCCTTGACAGGTACTAAAAAGTCAAGTATACCTTCTAAGAGCACTGTAGCCGGAATCAAACACCCTTAGTGATATCATTCTTCTCTCCTTTTAAACTCACAGATGTCCCCACAACTTTAGGTCCTGATGAGACCCTACAACGCACACAGGGTCGACACACCGTTTAGTAGCTGTGAATATTGGTAAATAATTGATGGTCAAGTTTAAATATTGTGGAAACCAAGCTCCAAATGTCACTAATTTGTCACTCATGTTTTTTATGGTTCCATTAACACAAGGGACACAGAGCACTATTGTTTTTCCGTTTCTGTAAATGTTTAGTATAGATCTTGAAAGGATATAAAATACCCATTGTTAATGCAAACAGAGGTGTTCATGGTCTCCTTTCCTTCTGACATCATTATAACCTGTTATTATTGCAAATGTGCATACTATTATCAATATAAACTAGCAACTTTTTCCACAGGAACCAATGTTTCTGTTACATCTAAAAATAATCCAGCAGGAAAAGGTCGAAAGCTATACCTGAGCATGGCTCTGCGGGCCGGATAGCTTAACTGCGACATCTGGTGTGTTGCAAAATCTAAGATGTGACCTCTATGATCAAGCATTAGCACCTTGTTAAGGTCATTGGGAGGGGGGAAAAATCACTGAGTCCAACTTTTATTCTGTTGCTGGGATTGTTCATTCTGTTCACACCTGCAGGCCCCACATTCTCAGTGGATTCTTCTAGGCACCAGATCTCTCTCCGGTGATGACCTTGTGACATAAAGTCTTCTGTGATCGCTGGGCCTTCCTGGAGTCAGAACTCACTTTGTCTGTTGCATTCCTGGTGGAGCAACTTACTTTTCAAACTCAGAGCAAATTAACTTTGGGCCCTTCCAGCCTCCATGTTAGCTGCTTGTCTGCCAGCTCTTTCTTCTGCTCTGGGACCCATGACTACTCGCTCAAAGCTGAGTGACTCTTTTAACATTTGTCATCTGAAGGAATTGGAGGGACAACCTTATGTTACTCTGAGATGCATGGCATCTTCATCATTGAGCTCGTTGAACTTGCAATGCTTAATGAGCAAGTCAAGTATTTCTAAGAAATCATCCATTGTTTCACCAGCTTTTTACCTTTTTTGGTATTGGATTAGACTCAGAACCACTTTGATTTTATGGTACTTCACTTCATCAATGTGTGGTATTTTCTTTCTCACTTCTTTTACTCCTTCACTCACTAAATTTATTAGATATTTAATGATCATTTTGTCATTTACTTCTTTCAGCGCATGAATGAAATCATTGTAGGTTTCTATCAGGGCAGTCCATTTGTCACCAATATTTTGATTTTTGGCTGTGTCGGAGATAGGCCGTGGTTTCAAGAAGGCAACCGCGCCATATTTGTCCCTCTTTTCCACAGCCATTGGAAAAGAAAATTGCACTATTCCATCTTCCGCTCATGGCCTTTAGGTCAGTACAACGTGATTCACCAGCCTTGCAAGCACACCTCCATGCTCTGGGGCCTGGTGCAGAGGATGTATGCTTCTCTTTACTTAAGTTCTGGTAAGCACGATCATCACTCCTATATATGGTTATTGCCACTCCTAATCTTTTTCTGGGTTTACCTGCTTCTGCTCAAAGCAATCTCTCGCACCTGGCTGTTGCCGCTTGTTGCACTTTCCGTACCTGATTGTTACTGCCTTTAGCATTTCTTTTTGTCAGACATCTTTCCTCCTTTAGCCCTTCTTTGCACTAGTCTATCACCGCCTTTAGTGCTTCGCTGTACCTGGTTGTTGCTGTATTTATCATTGTTGTACTGTATGAATAATGAATATGTGTTAAGCTGTGGAGCAGAATCTCTTGTCTCGACTTTACCTGCAAAATTCTAGCCACGACAACCAGACTTTCAGTAGGGCCTTCACTTTCTTCACCGGTCTAGCACTGACTGGAGTGGTGCTTTGACTCCACATACGCCAACTGTCATTTTTCCCTTCAACTGAATAACACATGGCACACACAACCAGGGTGCTGGACCATGGCAAACTCTATGGGAGAGCACTCTAGGTTCTTCGGGTTGCTAGGTTTGCGTAATCCCCTATCTCGTCACCAGTTGCAGCATCCTCCCCAGCCCGGGTACACGCAAATGTTCACACTGCACATGGAGCTTGGTATTACACGTTTTTATTCCTCAGCATGTAGCTGTTAACATAACATTCTACATCATGAATTGTATCACCTACATCCGTGCACTTATGTCACGGATCTACAGAGTCTGTCAAGAACCAAAAGGGTCCTGCCAGCTCTAAACTCATAGGACACTACAGTCTTCACGGCTGACAGTCCCTCTCTTTGCATGTTACCAGGTAACATATAGATGCTGTAAATGACAATATATATTATAGCATAGAATGCTTCTCTCAAACCTTTAGATTTGTTATTCTCTTGCTGTATCAGCATTCTAATAATTTTATTTGCTCATGTTTCCGTAATGCTTATGATTGTGGAAACATTTTGCATAATGCACATTTTCACTCCAATACTACCATTTCTCAGTTTTTTTATTTCACTAACATTTCTTTTTATTTTGAATACATTATTTAATCAGTTATGTTTATAACAGTGTTTTCCTTCTTTTTTGCTTTTTTATCTTAAGTTCTCCTTTTCAAAGCAAGGGGTATTAATATAATAGAGATGCACTCATATGTGACATCAATGTAGAGTTATGAAAGCTGCCCAGAAAAGATTGATGTCAACACAGGCAAAGTGGCATTGTGCTGTCCCATCGCGTGAAAAGGCCATACTTCATGATCACAATGGTAGTTTAACACCCGTTAGCGTGTGATTCCCAGGGCTGTACCCCACATTTGCAGTACCGTAGCAAATCCACTCTTGCCAGGCTGGCTCATAGTTAAATCACAACTGTTTTGTTTGGTCATTATTTCTTTATTATGTACTCCTATTTACTGTAAACAAAATGTGGTACCCTTCCCATATTTATAGTTGTGAAAAGTCAGTTTATAATTTCATTACCTGTGTCCAGATGCTTCTAAAGGGCCATGGATTAAGGCAGTGGAAAGCAAAGATGTAACTAAGAGAATATAAGGTGTACTTTACCATACATATCGAGCCTTACAAAGCTGAATGAAAACTGCCAACGGCAGCATCTGTGTTTTTATTTTTTGGCATCTTCAAACTAGTTGCATTTATTTCCGTTGAATGTTTTATTTGAAAGCAGTGACGATTTTATCGATGACTTCCTCAGCTTCAGTAGCCAATAGCAACCAGGCTCCCTAGGCAACAGCAATAAAATGCTCTTTAGTAGTTCTGCACTTAAAATAGTTTTATTGCTATATGTTCTCACTCAGCTCTTTAGGCTCAAATACTCCAATGGGCTGAGGAGGCAGTCATGCAAATGACTTCAGAAACTCACGCAACAGTGAGCTTTTACAAGCCCCATTTACTAAGCAGTCGTAAATTATTCAGTCTGTGGTGATAGCTTTTACCACATAACATTTTACTGCTGATTGCCCGATAAATGTACTTCGCCATGCACATGCCTCAAAGTCGACATAAGAATCGATGCAAGGTTTCAATATCACGGGAGGTTATTATTTCCTGACTCATTTCAAACCGGGCATGCAATCATCTTATGCCTTGGGAGGGTTCTAAACTTAACTGTTTTAGCACAGTTGGTGACATAATCCATAAATGTTTTCCTGTTCTTCCTTGTAGTTCTTTTGTACCTTTGAATATTCAACAACTACCAGGAAACCAGTTTCTTTATCCTAGAAATTATACTTCCAAGAGCGTGCACATCATCTCTGGTTAAGTGTAAAGAATTATAGAAGCAAATAGAACATGCAAAGTTTTTGCTTCAATGTATTGTTGAAATACATCTAAACACTATAAATTAAATGCAAAGTTGTACTACTTGGAATGTTGTTAATTAAGCAGCTACCATTTCAGAATGTGCAGCCTCCAGGGAAGTTTATCTAAATACATCCAAATCTGACACAATTTGCGTCACTGAACAGAATATTGTATTGACAGGATATTTGATTTAGTACGTCACAGAAGTCTCGTTCATTCACAGTCACTGGGCCTGGACGCATTCATTTACATGATGTTGGTTGTTTGGTGTGTCATACCGCTTCTTAAAAAGTACTCTCTTTTTTTGTTTTGCTTTGTTCACTGCATCAGGCAATTGTTAATGCTTTATTCAAGACACAATTGCAAGACCGACTCTAACCAACTGTTTCTTGGTTTCTTCTACCTATCAGGACAGTCATTTTTAGGTCGAGCATT
Organism: Lissotriton helveticus; assembly: GCF_964261635.1. NCBI lineage: Eukaryota > Metazoa > Chordata > Amphibia > Caudata > Salamandridae > Lissotriton > Lissotriton helveticus. Next base: position 802,195,518 of record NC_136057.1, on the reverse strand, counting down.
CGCGACCTCGTGTATATACTTTAGTATTTACTTATATATTAGTATACACTTATATGTGTATGTAGTTTGTGGGCTCTGGAGATCAGCCCTAGGACTTGTCTGCTTCCGCTTAGGGACTTCTTTTTCTTTTCAACTGCCTCCATTTCACTTTCTTGATAGAAAACAACCAGCAGAGGTCAGTAAAATACCAGAATCACTTTAGCATTCTCTAGATTCCAGTCCATAGAAATTGCCTTCCATAAGCACCCTTAGACAATAATATTTTTTTCAAATCTTGTATTTTCAGTGATATGACCACCGAAGGCCCTGATTTTATATTAAAAACAGAGCTTTGGACTATACCATTTCCAGCTGAAAGGCAATATTTCTCTCCATGTGTTCCCATACATGGCCTGTCAAGCAGTTTGTGGCTTACTTTCCACCATGCTAAAGAACAGTAGATGTTTCAGCACCCAGGCTAATGTGCTGCATAGCTAAATACATAGTACATATACTCAGAGCAATGATAATGACTATCATCACCAACACTGAGCATTGGCATCTTAATTTAGCTTCTAGAAAAAGATTGGAGTAGAAAAAGGGAATATGCAAATGTATATGTTGAAACTCCTATGTCTATGATTTCAGGGATGTCTAGTTACTAGTTACAGTCTCAGGTATTGCAGTCTTCTACTGCAAGGACTTTTTCGGATTCAAAAGGGGCATCTAGTAATGGCTTACTATGCAGTATGTTTATGAAAGACTATTCAAGAATTTGCACCTGACTTAAAAGGGATATCTGGGGATGGCTTTTTGTACTGTACTTTTATGAAAGACTACTCAGGCCGTTATGTCTGGCTCAAGGGAGGGACACCTTATAACAGCTGAGGTACTACACCTTTGTTATAGAATCTTAAAGAACAAGGCCCAAATATAGTAAGTCTTTGCATTGCCCTTGCATGGCGCAAGGTGACACAAAGCAACACAAAGACTTCAGTAAGATTCATAAAGCAATTTGTGTCTTCTTGCATGACTTTGTAAAGTAATGTAATGCAACGCAAAGCTTGTGCTACATTTCATAGTGGTAGTCTTTCCATGGGTAGAGCATGGGCATTCCCGTGCATCCACCCATGGAAATAGTACATCTGGTATTGCGCCAAAATGGTATACCACCCCAACTATGGAGTAACACAGAGAATTATATTTATTTCTTCTCATTTCTTCCTGTTTCTTTGTGTGATGCATTCTGTGACAAAACATTCCCAGATCAATTTCACTATTTGCTCTTTCAGTTGAATCCCTTCTATTTCATTTTAGGTTTTCCCTCTCCTTCAATTGGCTGTATTCTTTGTTAATGTGGTCACTTGGGGGCATATTAACAAGCCAAAGAAGCGGAGATAAAAATATCGCCCTGTCACTATGCTTCCCTATGCTTCCCTTTGCATCTCTAATGAGATGCAAAGTGGGCTAAGCGACTTTTCTCCTATTATCAAGCTTCACGCTAACCCTGTTAGAGACAAAAAAAGCAGCGCTAACCACGGTTAACGCTGCTTTTTTCCATCTGCTAATTTTCAGACTTAGCCATGTAATCCAATGGGAGGTGGATTACATGGCTAAGTACACCATGGGCTATCAACATGGATATCCCTATCTTTGTAGTTTTATCGCTGCATTACCAGCGATAATCTTCCCAAATGCCGCTATTGCAGGATTTTTTATCGCCTAGGCAGTTAGCGTTGTTAATAACGGGATAACCAGGCGATATTATCTTTATTTATATGTTATTTTTCTTTCGCATTATGATTTTGATAGCCTTATACATTACTAGGGGAGTCAGGAAACAGACAACTACAATTGATACAGATAATAATAGAGCTTGGAAGATTTCTCATGCTGCTGTTCCAATCCAATTGCCTATTGCAGAAAATCCCTTTGTGAAGCTTTTGATTATACACGTGGTTTCTAATGGTTCCAGGTCAAGTTTGTTTCCTGAAATGCTCTTTTCAGATTCTTGAATTGTCTTACTCTCGCCAAGTATGTAGGTGCAACAATGTTCTGAGTTTAAAATTTTACATACTCTGCCTCTTTCTGCAAGCAACATGTCTAAAGCAGTGGTTCCCAAACTTTTGACTCCTGAGGACCCCCACTGAATCACTACTGGAAACCGGGGACCCCAAGCAATTTGTACAGTTTACATTTCATTTCAAAACGCCTTTTGAAGCAGAGGCAATTTCAAGAGGGAGACAGCCTGAATTGGGTCTATTGGCATGGACATTAGTGGTATCCAAGGGCTTGTGGAAAGTGAGCAATCAGACAGCAGCACGAAAATCCTACTGCTGATCCTGGCTGCATCTACTTTTACCTGCCTTCCAAGTAACGGTAACCTATACACATGTGCCTTTTAACGTTTTATTGCTTTTATTTCATTGCCTGTATTTTCATTGTTTTGTCTGTGACTGCTGTTGTCTGTCTTCCCCCGTTGCCTGTACGTGGTCCATGCCCCTTTTTCTTCCCTCTGTTGCCCTCACTGTCCCCATGCTCTCTCTGCCCGGTCTTTCCTTCTGTACCCCTCGCTGCCCCGTGTCTCTGCCTGGATTTCCCTTCTGTATCCTTCGCTGCCCCCGTGCCCCCCATGCCTCTCTGCCCGTTCTGCCTTCTGTTCTTAGCTGCCCCTATATTTCTGTATTCTGTATTTTGCCTCTCTGCCATTCATTTTTGTGCCCGTCTGCCCTCTGTGACACTCATTTTTCCCTCATTTTTGTGCCCCTTTTGCCTTCTGTTCCACTCGTTTTTCCCTCGTTTTTCTGTGCCTTTCCGCCCTCTGTGCCACTTGTTTTCCCCTCGTTTTTGTGCCTTTGTGCCCTCAGTTCCACTCATTTTTCCCTCATTTTTGTGCCCTCTGTTCCACTCATTCTTTGTACCTTTCTGCCCTCTGTTCCACTCGTTTTTTGTGTCTTTCTGTCCTCTGTTCCACTCTTTTTTGCCTCGTTTTTTGTACCCTTCTTCCCTGTTACACTCGTATCCTGCTCGTTTTTTGGGCCCTTCTGCCCTCTGTTCCACTCGTGTTTTTGAACCGTCCAGCCCTCTTTTCCACTCGTTTTTTGTGCCTTTCTGCCCTCTGTTCCACTTGTTTTTCCTCGTTTTTTGTGCCCTTCTGCCCTCTGTTCCACTCATTTTTTGTGCCTTCCTGCCCTCTCTTCCACTCATTTTCCCCTCGTTTTTTGTGCCCTTCTGCCCTCTGTTCCACTCATTTTTTGTGCCGTTCTGCCCTCTGTTCCACTTGTTTTTTGTGCCTTTCTGCACTCTGTTCCACTCGCTTTTTGTGCCTTTCTGCCCTCTGTTCCACTTGTCTTTCCCTCATTTTTTGTGCCTTTCTGCCCTCTGTTCCACTTTGTTTTCCCCTTGGTTTTTGTGCCTTCCTGCCCTCTGTTCCACTCGTTTTTTGTGCCTTTCTGCCCTCTGTTCCACTCGTTTTTTGTGCCTTTCTGCCCTCTGTTCCACTTTGTTTTTCCCTCATTTTTTGTGCTCTTCTGCCGTCTGTTCCACTCATTTTTTGTGCCTTTTTGCCCACTGTTCCACTCGTTTTTCCCTCGTTTTCTGTGCCCTTCTGCCCTCTGTTCCACTCGTTTTTTGTGCCTTTCGGCCCTGTGTTCCACTTCGTTTTCCCCTCGTTTTTTGTGCCCTTCTGTGCCACTCATTTTTTCCTTGTTTTTGTGCCCCTTTTGACTTCTGATCTGCTCGTTTCCCCAGCCACTGTAACCTCTGCCGCCCTGCCCACCTGACTGCCCACTGCCCATTCGCTGTCCCCGCCTCCCAATTGTATTGTTGTGTCTCGCCGCCCCTGCGCCAACATTCACAGCTCTTGTGTGCTGTGAGGACGCATGGGTGTTTCATTTTTCACTACGACAGGCACATGAGTCCTGCGGACCCCCTGGGAATGTCTCACGGACCCCTGGGGGTCCGCAGACCACAGTTTGGGAAACGCTGGTCTAAAGCATATATATTCTGCAAAAACGCTCATCTTGCTGCCACTAGTTCTGTGTTAGTAACTAATAAAACTCCAGATGTGCTTGTTGCAAGCTTGTTCACTATTGTTGAAATCTTTCTAATCTTCTCATCATTCAGTATCACTCCTACAGCAGGAATAATAGCACCAAAATGTTTCCCACCAAATGTGTTCCCTCATTTATACGTCTAGTATGTCTGTGTGCTAGTGCCATTGTTAAAGCATTTAAACTATTCATGTGATACATCTTAGGATAAAGTAAGTGTAAATAGCAAATATCCTCGAGGCCAGCTGATAATTTACAATATGCATCTTGTCCACAGATAAAATACATTTGAGGTAATGCTTGTTCATCGACTTGTAGAATTTGCCACGTTCCTCCAGATAGCTCAAATGTATGTTCACAGTTACGTTTCCCTACATTTCTCTTTCTCTTTTTAAATCTTCTCCTAAAACGCATAATGTCCCTTTTTGTCTTTTATTCAGTCCTAACTTTGGGCATGTCATTTTCTTTCTAAAGTCATCTATTCCCTTCTTCCATGCATCCTTTAAAACATCTTCATTTGGATAGCAACTATGTGCAATGTGTGCTCTTCTCTCTTCTAACATCATGATAAAGGTCTTCTCGAGAAGGTCTCATGTTAAATTATTGTCATTATCCTTTACGGTGTAAACAGGAAGATAAGGTCTGAAAAATACCAAGTTGTGTCCATTTATTTTGCTTCTCTTGCTTTTTTCATGCTTTTCTGTTAAGGCACTGTTGGCATTTCATCTCCTCCTCAATCCGTAACTTTCCCAAAATGTGTATACTTTCTTACTAAATGTCCTGTTCTGCATCGGTTTCTTTTCACAGGATTAGCAAGCATAAGCCTCTGCATAAAAGACACCACCAAGAGTAAGACTGTTAATTCATCTTTATTAATTCTTCTTCTCTTATACATGGCCTACTGCTACTCTCCACATCCCCTCTTCGCTCAGCTTCCCTTGATGTAGTGAAAGGGAAACCAGTGCTTCAAGTGTTTTCTGTCTCCTCCCAGGTAATTCCTGGCATTACAATTCTGTCCGGGCCAGCTAGGCCGATGACCTACTTATAGAGCAATGTCCTTTCCTAGAGCACAAGATGTCTTCCCCCACTTAAAAGTAATTCAGTAAATCTCTTCAGTGCATCCTTTTGGCTCTCTAGTTGGTTTCTTCATTCTGCTAATCTTGAGAGTGGTTTTGCGGATGTTGAGAGTAATATCTGTTGCAGGGTGTGTTTCTTGGTGAGGTGAGCATCCTTTGGGCTTCTTGATTAGGTCCTTTGATCTGTAGATGTTGAGAGTGGTTTCTTTTGTGAAATTTATTTATTGGTAAGGTGAGTGTTGTTTCCTCTCCGTTGCTTGATGAGAGCGGGGGTCATCTCTTGCACCTGTTTACTTGTTATACTTGCCTCACACACTCCCATTTGCCTATGGGAATGTTGAAGTCTTTTGCCATCTGGGCATCTGCATGCTCTTTCCTCATTCCCCTTTCCTTGAGAATGACATGTCTCTTCTAACATGTCACAGACTTTCTTACGGAGAAATGAGAAAATATTTCCTTAAAATGTGTAGGTTGTTTGCCATATGTTTGATCACATTCTGGGAGTTCTTTGAGGCAGATGGGCTGCCCCATCACAGGTGAAGGTGTAACGTTAATGTGTTGATGAGAATATTACTGACATAACAGGTTGTGTTGCTGGGTAGGCGAGTCATCGGCATGTGATGTGTTGCTCTGAACTGGGAGATAGTACTCCGATCCCAATGTGCGTTTGAGTGATTGTACTGACACTCTTTCTGAATCAGACGAGTCTTCGGGTGGTTTCCGTTGAGGAACTTTTTTTGGGTGTGATCTAACTGGTGAGTACCTTAGGCTCAGAAGTAACTGCCGTAAGGTGGAAGATTTTAACACACAGGCTTCTGAGTTGATTACCCATCCGGCCAGACGGGAATATCCTATGAAGACTATCAAAACTGCTTGCAAGAGAGCACGCAACACAAATAGGGAGGCACTCCTACAGACCAAAGATAATACCAATTCCAAACAAATAACTTGTGTCACCACATACACCCCAGAATTTAATATGATTAAGAAGACATAAACAAGCACTGGAAGCTTCTCAATATTGACGATTCTGCAGTAGAACCTCCCAGATTTGCCTACAAAAGGACAAATAACCTAAAAAATCTACTAATCAAGACAAGACCCAAAAAAGAACCCTGCAGACTAACCAACTTTGGAACCTACCGCCGGTTGTAGGCCACTACCCATGCGACTAATGTATAGTCTGCCCTCTGACAAAAGCCAGTAAATCGGTTACTTTAACCGACAATATATCCTGGGTTCAAAGGGCCCACACCAATTGCAATACCCACAATTGTGTTTACTTGATCACATGTCCATGCAAACTGATGTATGTGGGCATGACGACTCGCCCAGTAAAGATTAGGATCTCTGAACACCGCAGCAACATCAGGTGTAGGAGAAACAATACGAAGATGTGCTCACATTACACTGCGGCCAATCACACTGCCAACAACATATGTTGGACCGTTTTGGAATCACACCCAGTGATCAGCAAAGAAGAGCTCTTTAGAAAAGAGCAAAAATAGATTTTTAAATTTTCCAGCAATACCAGGAGCCTCAATGATGAATTCCTTTGGGTGGTTCTAAATAACACTTAACCCCCATTTCGGTCCACCTTGAGGTCCACTGCACACCATATCACCAATGGTACCAGTACTGCCCTTTATTTAATAAAATGTCCTTGGTTGTTACCAGCAACACATAAGCCAGTGTAGTGGCAAGCGTAAGGGTATTGCCATATGGTTGACACATTTTATTGCCCCCTGCCAGTTTGTTTGTTAGTTAATAATTTTTTCTTATCTTTTGTCTAACGCTGAGTTTTCCTGGCAAGTTGTCACAAGGATATGGGATGACTGCATACACCTTAGTTAACACCATGTGCACGCGGCCAGTGTCCCTCACGGCAGCCTCTCAATAAAGTTGCACTACACGATTTTCACTACCAAGATGGCCGCCCGCTGTGTTGGTCTAGTACTCCGGCATCCAAACATTTACATACGCTGCATAGGCGTCCAAGCGGAAGTGCCAGCCATGGGAGCCTGAGCCAGGGTAGGAGCATCGCTAGTTGTGCGCCCCCCTCTATAGTGAGCAACATAGTGCTCGCAAGGCAACCCCGTTTACCAGAAACGTCATTATCGGGGGTGAGTAGCTTTGTGCCTTGATCACTCCACGTTTATCAGAACGCATGGGGAGAATATCACATTGTTACAATTTGCCTGTACTTTATTACGACACAACTATTTGTAACGCACAAGAGGTTTGTTGTACTTTAGTGCATGCATTGAAAAATGCACATATGTTACCAAACGATCAGTTCTGAATATGCCACACTTACCAGTACTATGAAAATGAAGTAATTTTTTATTAACTAGGACCCACTTTTTTTATATCTCCAGTGCCGCATTAGATGCACTCCTCTAGCCCGCCATAACATTATCATGATCACAAGAGCCATGCAACAATTTCTATCGTCAGTAGTGTGCCCTCAATTCTGTCACTACAGAATGTGTGAACATTAATAGCTCTTATTCACTCACAGTATGTCCACCTTAACCACTCCTTGTGGTAACAATTGACTGAAAAAGAAAGTCACTGCACTATGGGTGGATACTACTGTCTTCCAGACCAGATATCGATTTTAACTTTTGGTGTTTTTTACAGGTCTCCACTATCTGGGTCATCCCTGGATTGTTTGAACAACGCTGGTGACATTCAGATTAATAAACACTAGCCTTGTAGAGTAGTGTTAGAGTTCTAGAGTACTGACTCTCGTAGATAATTGGTCTCGAAGAATTGCCGCATTAACCGTTAGGGGCAGTAGGCAAGAAACATGTTGACCACACTTACACACTCGACCCTGTGGGATCATTGTTATTCCAAACTGGGCTTTCACATTTTAATTAGGTTAGCACACCCCATGCATAACATTTGTTCCCTTAGGTCAGTAATAAACCTATTTTAACTCACCACTCACACTACCTTAATCACTTACCCTCATGCACCAAACAGCTGTCTCTAAAAGATCTCCGACAAAGAGCCCCTTTGTGGGAGCCCGTCAGGCATTGAGGCGCCGGCCCGACGAGGAGCACAGCCCAATGATGAAGCATGACACCCTTCTGGGTGTGTGAAGGCAATCTATAAGAGACCTGTTCCTCCCCTGTCTTCCCTCACTGTTAGGAACTGCACATACTTTATTAATTCACGTATCTTCGAAGAGAGTTGTGCAGGACCTCACCAAAAGCTCCTGGTTCCTCTTTGATTAAATTACTTTCCCTCAACTTGCATGACTTCAAAATGGTTGCTACTCTGCCCAAGTATCCATGGTTTGTAGCTCAGAGAATTCCTGCTTTTCTTTAACGCTGCATGCTAGCTGTAGATAGTTTTGCTTCCTCAGTACAGGCACTTTCTTGTGTTACTTGCCTCCTTTGTCTGCAGGTTTGCTCTTCAATCCCACCTTTGCCACCAGTTGTCCTATTCTCGATTGATTTGTCTTCACAACACTGGCGAGCATAACACTCTGCATAAAAGACAACACCAAGCGTAAGGTTATTAACTCATTTTTATTAATTCCTCAGCTCTTTTGTCTGGCCTACTCATCTGGAGCTAATCTCCACATGTTCTCTTCTCTCTGCTTTCCTCAATGTAGTGAGAGGGAAACAGGTGCTTCCTTTATCCTCCTGGAAATTCCTGGTATCTCACTTTGTCAAGGCCAGCTAGACCACTGACCTACTCATACAACAATGTGCCTTCCTAGATAACATGACACTAACATAGAATAAACATTAGTTGTATAATCTTCTTTTACAAAATCTATAAATGAGGTCAGGTCAATTGAATAAGAACTGAAGTACACAACATTGGCAGTATCTCTAGATTGCTCCTCAGTACCTGTTTGGAAACTGATGGATTCTTAATATACCTTTGTGAGACTCAGCATCATCCCAAAGCTCTCTCTCTCGAGATAAAAGAACAATTGATTGATAGAATGCAGAACAATGTCATACATTCACCCCAGTACAGAGATCTGGCCCTAAATCGAACGATTTTTTTGATCACCATGCCATTTCAGTCTGGACCCAGCCATATGCCAAATGCAAATCAGTGTGCATTACAATTTTCCCCTGAGGCGGAAAGCCGGGGGTTAGTCTGACAACTTTTTTAAAATTGTTAAAATTGTTTCTATTGCTTTGTGTATTTCTGGGAAGAATCACTTTCCTTTTAATTCACACTCACCCCTGCCCTTGCAGCACCTAGAACCCTGGTCCACGCGCAGCGATTGGCAGCTGACGCGATCGAACACAGGGACGGCCGCCATCTTGGGGTGGAAGAAGGGTTGCGCTCTAGTCTTGCGACGCCTCCCGCCCTCCCAGGTATAAAATCGGCCTCCCACCTCGCGCGCACACATTCAGTGTGCATTACTATTTTCCCCTGAGGCGGAAAGCCGGGGGTTAGTCTGACAACTTTTTTTAAAATTGTTAAAATTGTTTCTATTGCTTTGTGTATTTCTGGGAAGAATCACTTTCATTTTGATTCACACTCACCCCTGCCCTTGCAGCACCTAGAACCCTGGTCCACGCGCAGCTATTGGCAGCTGACGCGATCGGACACAGGGACGGCCGCCATCTTGGGGTGGAAGAAGGGTAGCGCTCCAGTCTTGTGACCCCTCCCGCCCTCCTCTGCCTGTAAATGAAGAACAACAGTTCCCGTCAGCGCAGCGGGCGCGACGGAGGCATGCCGAAGGTGCGCCAAAGGAAAGCCCGTCTGCGCCCGTCCGTGCCAAGTTCGCACCAGGCGCAGGAAGGGCTGGTCAATTCCATTCTCCCCGACCATACCAGGTGAACGAGCTTAAGAGTCTTAACATGCTTACCGGCTTCTCCCTGCAAGATCGATATGAATAAAATTAGGGGACCATTCTCATGCAGGTCTTGTCACTAGTACTCGCCCTGGGCTCCAGTTAAGACACAAACTCCTCCCAATAACACTATTGCCACTACCTCGCATTTCAAAGGGAGATTGATAAACGCTCATTCTATGGGCTGCCATAGTCAAGATATAAATGACCTTATTGTAGATTTAAAGTTAGACTGTCTCTTCATAACCGAGGCATGGCTGACAGAGAACAGTAACCCTGACCTAACAGTCGCTCTTCCTCCTGGCTATACTATCTTTCGACAGGATAGACTGAAAGGGAAAGGAGGAGGAGTAGCGGTGGTGCTCAAAAAGCACATAAACTGCCACACCTTCAATTTAGCTCCCCTAAAAGGAGTAGAGGGACTGGGTTTCTCCATCAAGTTAAATGAATCCTCCTCTTTTTCAGGAGGCTTGATTTACCGCCCCCAAGCAGTGCTTAGTGCTTAGTGACTCATTGGGACAACTCCTGCTCCGATACCCACATTTTACACTTCTGGGTGATTTTAATTTACAACTAGAATCCACATCTGATACACACGCACTTAATTTTCTTCAAACTTTAGAAATTTGTAATCTTCAACAAATAGTTACACAGCCCACCCATCAAGCCGGTCATACCCTTGACGGAATATGCACTAACTTTCCCCTTCTGGAGACACAGACTCCCGTCCCACAAATTTGGTCAGACCATTGCCTGATTCCCTTTCATATTAAGTTTCCACGGCCTCAACCACCAGTAAAACTTAGCCATAATTTAGCGAACCAGGTCAACTGGACACGAGTAGAGGCTAATTTTAAGCTCAACCCTATCATTGATGCACTTATCCCTAATATGCCTGGAGATGCTGTCCAGGGCTCCAAATGTTTTCACACTTGGATGCGACAGGACATCAAGGATCGGGTACCACCGAAACGCCCCCAGGGAAAGGGAAAAAACGGGAAGACAAACGCCCCTTGGTTCACACCTGAGCTAGCAAAAGTCCATCTACAATGTAAAAAAAGAGAGCCTAGCTGGCGTAAAACGTACGACCCCATTGATAGAAGCCTTTACATTCAGCAGAGGAAAATCTACCACAATGCCATCTAAATAGCTAAGAAGAACTTCTACATTAATGCCATTAATACAGCCAAGCAAAAACAAAAAACGGTGTTCTCCATCGTCAATTCATTCACCCATCCAAGAGTCTTACAGCCGGAAATCCCACCATCCTTAGAGCTCTGCAACTGGATTGCGGACTTCTTCGAGGGAAAAATCTTATTAATACCAAAGGACTTCCAACCACCTTGTCGAACCCTTCTCCCCATTCCACCAGACTGTGGAGAGAACCCGATGGGTTGTATTAGAGCCTTTACTCCGGCTACTCTCTCCCAGACCCGGGAAGCAATCCTGACATGTAAATCAGGTGCCCCTTCGGATTCATGTCCCCCTCGAATCCTTTACCAATTAATTGAGGTTATCAATCCCATCATAAATGAGATTGTCAATGCTTCCCTGAGTTCAGGCGTTGTGCCTAGCGAATGGAAACAAGCAATCGTGAAACCTCTCATGAAAAAATCAAATAAACCTCCCACAGACCTTGCAAATTTACGTCCGATCTCACTCCTCCCGTCCTGGGTAAGATTACTGGACAAATGGTCCACAAAGAACTAAAAAATTATGTAGAAACGCACCATATCCTTCATCCTCAGCAATCGGGTTTTCGTTCACACCATTCTACGGAAACTGCCTTGATCGAACACACTGATTCAATAAACTATTACAGGATGAAGGGAAGAACGCCGTCCTGATCTTATTAGACCTCACGGCGGCGTTCGATACCATCTCCCACCCCATACTAATACACAGACTTAGGGACATTGGAATTACAGACGTAGCACTGGATTGGATAATCTCCTTCCTAGCAGACAGATCCCAAACTGTCTCCCTGGGCCCTTTTCTTTCTAAGGAGAAAAAGGTACATTCTGGAGTCCCTCAGGGCTCAATATTAAGCCCGTTATTGTTCAACATCTATATGATCCCCCTCATCTCTTTAATTGAGTCATACGGCATATTAGTGACATCATATGCCGATGACACTCAGCTCATTGTTCCCTTGGAGAACAATTCCACAGATGCCGAGCTGAATTTAAAAAAGTGTTTGAGGGATGTCTTCTGCTGGATGGATCGGAACCATCTTAAATGTAACACCAATAAGACAGAAATTCTCCCTATGGGGAAAACCCCCCAATTCTGTCCCAGCAAATGGTGGCCTGAGGACTCCCCTGCACCCCCTCAAGCTGTGGTATCAGCCAGGAATCTGGGCGTTCTATTTGACGCCGAATTATCCTTTGACCAGCACATTAGGAATGTTGCAGGAAGCTGTTTCAATATTATTAAATCACTGAAAAAGTTCTTTGACTTTCTACCCATTGACTCAAGAAAGGCAGTGGCAGTGGCCTTAATCCTTGCACGTCTTTATTACTGTAATGGCTTGATGGCAGGTGTTAAAAAAAAAGCCACTCTTAAAAGGCTTCAAGGCGTACAGCACGCAGAGGCCAGACTTGTTCTCAAGTTACCTAGGAGATCGTCAGCTTCGACCGCCCTGAAAACCCTCCACTGGCTGGCACTACCCAAAATAATATTGTTCAAAATTCTAATCATAGCCTTCCGCGCATTCAATCGCACCGGCCCGACCTATCTTATTAGACGATTTCCCCACTTTAACCCTTCAAGGACTTTAAGATCCTTAGGTCAAACCTTGATTAAGTTACCGAAATTCAACTACAAAACTAAAGGAGGCAAGTCTTTAACCTTCTTATCTTCCAAAGCTTGGAATTCAATTCCCAACAATCTCAGATCCCTAACTCAGGAAAACCATTTCAGAAAGCAGCTTAAAACATGGATCTACTCCCTCCCAGACGATCATGTAATGACTTTCATCTAGTCCTCTAATCTTACTTTTGCACATTGTCTATTTAGCACCAGGATGCTCCTTTCGGAGCGATAGTCGCGCTTTAGAAATACAAAATACAAATACAAACACAAAATACAAGTTGTGACCCTGCACCCAGTGGGAACAGTCCAGCCCGGACTGTCAGGTCAGATCCTCCCTGGACAGGAAACAAGCATCCTAGGACCGATTTTGGGCTTTCAGTCCTCATCAGCCATGATAGCTTGACTTCAGTGGCATGGAGAGCATGGGACCCCCATCTGGGCATACCCGTCCCACTCGGGTGAAATGCAAAAAGAACTATTGATGCTTGTTTCTGGGAACTGGAGGTGAGACAAACGCTCACCGAGCACCAGACAATTGAGCTCTGATACAAAATCCAATTTTGATTTTTAGCCTCATTTTCTGCTATGGGGACACTGTATACTGCCTTTTAACAATTTTACTCGAGCACTTTGCACATTGTACTTTTAAATAATTTTATCTAAGCGTATTTTGCACATTTACCCTGCTGCTAATTTCTGGCTGGCATCTCACTTCAAACTCCGTCTCCGCTTGCCCGGTCCAACACGGTTTACGCCGTTTGAATGGAGGGAAGCGGACACACCCTCTGACTTGATCTGCCTGACTTCCAGTGAAGACACTTGGAACACAGCATTCTCCTGCAGCCGGCCAGCTACTTAATCAGATGCTGGGCCGGACGCGCAGCGGAACTGGAGGTGAGACGAGCGCTCATCGAGCACCATACAATTGAACTCTGATATAACATACAATTTTGTTTTTTAGCCTTGTTTTCTGCTATGGGGACACTGTATACTGCCTTTGAACAATTTTATTCGAGCACTTTGCACATTGTACTTTTAAATAATTGTATCTAAGTGCCTTTTGCACATTTACCCTGCTGCTAATTTCTGGCCAGCATCTCACTTCAAACTCCGTCTCCGCTTCCCCGGTCCAACGCGGCTAACGCCGTTTGATTGGAGGGAAGCAGACACACCCTCTGACTTGATCTGCCTGACTTCCGGTGAAGACACCCGAAACACAGCATTCTGCCGCGCCCGGCCAGCTACTTAATCAGATGCTGGGCAGGACGCGCCGCTGGTGCGCCAAAGGCAAGCCCGTCTGCGCCCGTCCGTGCCAAGACCACGACAAGGGCAGGAATTGCTGTCCTAAACAGCCCAAAAAGTGAATACTCTTCAGCTGCATTACAAATGCTTAATACTGGGTGTTTGTGTAAGCGCTTGATAGCACCCAAGAAGTTACAAGGGGCATGTTCATGCACCCACTGTAAATTGGAAATCCCCATTATAGGCTTTACCCCCATGTCAAGTGCACCCAGCAATATGACCCAACTAAACGGGTGACTAATTAACGCTCGCTCACTGTGCAAACATTGCCCAGACATTAGAGATCTTATAACAGAGCAACAGTTAGACTTCTTCTTTATCACTGAGACCTGGCTGAAAGAGTGGTGCAACCCAGATATCGCAGTAGCTTTACCTCCTCTCTATACGATCCATAGGCAAGACAGAGAGGACACCAGAGGAGGGGGTCTGGCTATTATCCTTCAGAACACACCACACTGCACCACCTTTGAATTAGATACACTCAAGGGAGCAGAAAGTCTTGGTTTCTGCATCTCACTAAACGCCTCCATGTCATTCTCTGGAGCCTTAACTTACCACCCACCGGGTTACAGTACCTTTTTTAATGAATCACTAGGCGATACCCTAAGTAATTTCTTCCCGAGATACGCCAACTTCACCCTATTGGGAGATTTTAATTTGCACCTAGAGGACAAGAGAGAGCCAGGAGTAGACAACTTCATCCAAACAATAGAAGTTCTAGGACTGACTCAGATGGTGGACACCCCCACATACCGAGCTGGCCACACACTGGATGGGGTCTGCTCTAATTTCATCCTCCTCTCGGTAGACCCACCTACCCCGCAACTATGGTCTGACCACAACCTAGTACCTCTCACACTCAGTATTCCTATAGCAAATCACCTCGATAAACAAGCAAAGGTACACCAGGCCAGACGAAATTGGGCACAACTAGCCCGCCATCCTAAGTTGGCCATCACTGCCCAGGGGAAGATACCTATTCTCATGGGGAACACTACCGCAGACTCACGCCGCTTTCAGAATTGGAGGACTGCAACTAGCAACAAACTTATCCCACAAGACAAATCCAACATAAATAGAAGGATAAAAGCCAGGAGAGCCCCTTGGTTCACACCCACGCTCAAAAAAGTACATAACCAATGTAAACAACAAGAGCGTAAATGGAGGAAATATTATGACGCCAAAGAGAAGCAAGCATTTAAACTAAGCAGAATGCTTTACCACAAACAGATTAAGTTAGCCAAAAAAGACTACTACTCGAGCAAAATACAGGAGACCAATCTAGACCAAAAAATTATCTTTTCGGTCGTAAAGTCTTTCACACATCCTAAAACTCTACAAAAAGAACTTCCCCCGTCACAAAGGCTATGCGACCAAATCTCATGCTTCTTCGAAGAAAAGATCATGAACATTCAAAAAGACTTCATCACAGACACCTATCTCCCCAAAGCATGCCAATTCAGAGCACGAATATGACATCACCAAACATTCTGTCTGCTCATACGAACCAGTGTCACTGGAACAAACTCACAAAGCTAGCATAACATGCAAATCTGGATCTCCCTTAGATGCCTTTCCCTTTCTATTCTTCACCAGATTATTGACGCAGTCAACCCAATCATAAACCAGATTGTCAACTCCTCTTTAAGTTCAGGGACTGTGCCAGAAGATTGGAAGTTAGCGATAGTGAAACCCCTGAAAAATGAAGCTTAATGTTGATCTATCGGTCCTCTCCAATCTACGTGCCATATCACTCCTCCCACTACTAGGAAACATTACAGAAATATTTGAGCACAAAAATCTAACAAAATTCATTTAGGCCGCAAATATCCTCCACTCTCAACAATCTGGCTTCCACCCTAAGCATTCCACCGAGTCTGCACTCCTAGAAATCACAGACTTCCTTAAAATGATTGCCGACAGAGGTAGGAAGGCAGTCCTGATCCTACTCGACCTGTCGGCCGCAATTGATACCATATCACACAGCATCCTCCTTTCCAGGCTCAAGTCATGCGGTATCTCACACACAGCCTTGGAATGGCTAAAATCTTTTCTTTCCATGTGCAGGCAAGCTATGTCTCTCGGAACCTTCCATTCGGTGCAAGGCACCATCACAACAGCAGTACCACAGGACTCTTTGTTAAGCGCTCTGTTGTTTAAGGTCTACATGACTGCACTCGTCTCTCTAATAACATCATCTGGGATTACGTCCTATGCAGACGACACCCAAATGATCCTATCTCTAGATCATAACTCTAAGGAGGCGGAGCTCAACTTTAAAAGATGCTTCACCTACGTCCTCGAGTAGATGAAGGATAACCACATCAAGTGCAACACAGAAAAAACGGAGATATTACCATTAGGTAAAGAAATCTCTTCCTCGCCAGATGAGTGGTGGCCAGAGGATACGTCACCCCCACTTGAAATCGTTATGGTGTCAAGAAACTTAGGAGTGCAGTTTGACTCCGCCCTTAGTTTTAAACCACATGCACTGAAGGTTACAGGGACTTGTTTCAGCCTCATAAAAACTCTAAAAAAATTCTTTGACCTACTCCCACTTGCAGCAAGGAAATCTGTAGCTGCTGCCTTGATACTTGCACGGCTAGACTACTGCAACAGTCTCTTGGCAGGAACCAACAAATAAACTCTAAAAAGACTCCAATTTGTCCAACATGCAGCAGTGCAGCTGGTTTTAAAACTTCCACGAAGATCCTCTGCTTCTACAGCTCTGAAAACTCTTCATTGGCTCCCACTACACAAGAGAATACTCTTCAAGATTCTCCTTATCACCTTTAGAGCCTCACTCAAACTTGGGCCACATTACCTTGCATCAAGATTCATCCCCTACAGTACAACCAGAACCCAAGGTCATCATCAGCCAACCTACTCAAACCTCCCAGTTTCAGATGCAAAACTAGGGGAAGAAAAACACTGACTGCACTAGGCATCAGGGCCTGGAATCTACTGCCACAGCATCTGAGAATGTATAAATCTGAAACACAATATAGCAAAAAACGAAAAACTTGTATTTTCAGAGCCCGGGATGAACTTTGCCTCTCGCTCATCTAAGATTTTCTGAGCAGCCGGTCACCTCCATACCAGAGCAAGGATGCTCCTTCCAGAGTGACAGTTTATGCTTTACAAATACCAATTTCAATTTTCCTTTTATTTAATTTTCATTTCATTTTCATTTTCATTTCAGGGAAGACCGGGCTTGACAGTTTGACGGGACTGTTCCCATGAGGCACAGGTCAAGACTGATTTAGCGAAGTGAGCTAAAGAATGATGATGGATTCAACCCAGATCTGAGACTGGGGTTAGGTGTCTGAAAAGTTGCAGGGCTCCGCCCATCATTTCTTTGTGTTTGCTTTGCTTGCCCTTAGTTGGAAGGGTATGCCCAGACATGGGTCCCTTGCTCATATTGCCTTTTGATTCAAGCTAGCCTGGCTGATGAAGGGTGTTACCCAGAAACTGGTCCCAGGATGCTTGTTTCCGGTTAAGGGAAGACCTTGCTTGGCATTTTGGCTGGACTGTTCCCATGAGACACAGGGTCAAGACTGATTTGTATGCAGCTGGGTCTGAACTGAGGTGGTGAAGTGAGCTAAAGAATGATGATGGATTCAACCCAGATCTGTGACTGGGCGTGAGTGTCTGAAAAGTTTCAGCGCTCCGTCCATCATTTCTTTGTGTTTGCTTTGTTTACCCTAAGTTGGCAGGGTATGCCGAGACGTGGGTCCCTTGCTCACTTTGCCACTGAATTCAAGTTAGCCTGGCTGATGAAGGGTGTTACCCAGAAACTGGTCCCAGGATGCTTGTTTCCGGTTCAAGGAAGACCTGGCTTGGCAGTTCGGCTGGACGGTTCCCATGAGCCACATGGTCAAGACTGATTTGCATATAGCTGGATCTGAACTGAGGTGGCGAAGTGAGCTAAAGAATGATGATGAATTCAACCCAGATCTGTGACCTGGGGGTGAGTTTCTGAAAAGTTTCAGCGCTCCGTCCATCATTTCCTTGTGTTTGCTTTGTTTGCCCTAAGTTGGCAGAGTATGCCCAGACGTGGGTCCCTTGCTCACTTTGTCACTGGACTTAAGCTAGCCTGGCTGATCAAGGTTATTACCCAGAAACCAGTCCCATGATGCTTGTTTCCGGTTCAGGGAAGACCTGGCTTGGCAGTTTGGCTGGACTGTTCCCATAAGGCACAGGGTCAAGACTTATTTGCATATAGCTGGGTCTGAACTGAGGTGGCAAAGTGAGCTAAAGAATGATGATGGATTCAACGCAGATCTGTGACTGGGGGTGAGTGTCTGAAATGTTTCAGCGCTCCGTCCATCATTTCCTTGTGAACACTTTCTCTCGAAGCACAAATGACCATAGAAACTGGCTCTCCTCATGTAAGGGAATCAAGAAAAAGCTTGACAAAGGGCCAAGACAGTGAACCATTCTGCTGTGCATGGAATCTGGTATAATATGGTGGCTGGATTGGGTAACACAATATTGCATTTTCATTAATTGGGTTTCTATAATCCCATAGTCGGTGAGTTGCACAGACTACCAATTATTTCTCTCAATATTCCATGTTGTATCATGTCTTAAATTATTAGTGTCATTCCTGCTATAATTTCTGGCGTAATGTGATCGGATGGTGTTCTTGGAAAAATTGCATTGGATTTGACTGTGATACGGACTAGTTCTACACCTTTAATTAGTCTGATGTCTTTTCCTGTAAAATCCTACACTTCTGGATTTTCAGTTTCTCTTAAATCTGCAGGTAACTCTTCAATAGTTCTTAATAGATAAAGCTCTACAGCCACTGTGTTAATTTAAATTCAATGTCTTTATCCAGCATTTGAAACTCAACTCCTCAAGGAGTACTGTGAATTGTGCAGTTTAACTTGGACAAGAAGTTAAATCCTAATAAGTTTATGGGACTCAAATCACACATAAATTGGTGTTTTTCTTTAAATTAACCTATTTGTACAGGTATTTCACTTGAAACAGGATTTGTGTAATTTGCTTATTTGTAACTCCTACAACTTGGATCTTTTTCTGTGAGAGGAGTGGGTCTGGGATTTCTGCTGCTCCAACAGTAGAACATATAGCACCAGTGTAAATAGGAAATGACACTTGATGGCGATTCACCACACCTTCTACAAATTATCCACTCTAGTCTACCTCCAAGACTGTGCAAAACATGCAATCTGCCTCCCCCTCTCAGGCACCACCATTTTGAGAGATCTGGATCAAAATCCTCATACTCAATCACGGGGAATTGCTGATATATATTGTGATTCTGAGTCTGAAATGTATTGCTGCTTCTCTTTGCATTTTATTATTAGCATTAGAGCTATTTGGATTAAGCCAACACTCTGGCTTCAAATACCCAATTTTGTTACAAATATGACAAGGAGTCATTATCTTCAATGTTGCAATATTGATCCCTGTACTTCAAACAATTGAAACTCCTTGACTTCTTCTTTGTACACCAACCATACCTCCTTGTACATGTACACCTTGATGACCAACACCCTCCATCACATTCTGGAAACAGACATTATGCATTGCACCAATTATTCCTGCAAAAGACTGATTCTGTAAATTTTTCTGCACCAATCTTGTCTGTGCCAACATGAATTTCTCTTTCATTTTTCCCTGCTTCATTTCTTGTTCATCACTACAGTATTTTGGATACTTCAGGACCTCATCTAATGACTTTGCCAACAAAGCACATTCTGCTGTATATGCTGACTGATCTCTGGTCTCAAACCAAGCTCAAACTGTGATAGAATGAATCCCACATCAGTGGGCTCAAGATGCATTTGACCTGTATGCTGCTGAAATGCCTTAAACAATATTTCAAAATATTCATGCACTGATTCTTTCACTTCCTGCTGAATTCTGTTCAATCTCACAAAATCCAAATATTTTGAAGGCATTCTGCCAGTCAGGAAATTAATCATCTTATTGTATTTATTCATCACAGTAGATGATGGTGCATTCGTAAGGCAATCTCTCAGTGGTTCTGCATCTGGTTAATAAACAACAATCTTGCATCAGCCTACAAATCATCTGGAACAACAATGTCAAACAAAGTATTGAAATTAATCCACTACACTTTTGAAATCTTAACATTTCAACCTGTGTACCACTGCATAGGACTTTCTCTCAATTTTAGAAAAATGTCTGTAAATTATGCAAGGTCTCCTCTATTCCACAGCACATTAACATTCCCTCGACACAGCATTTCTCTCAATGGGTAAGATAAAGCTCCCTCATCATCCGGTGGACCCGATGGTTGCTTTTGCTTAACATCAACTATCTTTGCCTGACTCTTTTTCTTTTCATGATTCAATGTCCATTTATTTTTCAATGTTTCAAATTCACTCCATTTGTGATCACTCTTTACTAATTCAACAATGTGTAATCATATCACATTGAAGAATGCATTGTCTCTATTGATTCATCATCTCACTCTACCCTAAAACTTGTACACAATGGGAAACTTTTTGAGAGATTGACTTCAAATGTACTGTTGTTGCTCTCCTAGTAATTTTATCACACAAATAAATCAGTTATTTTTCTTGGTATTGATTTCCATGATCAAGATACAAACATCCTGTAATTATTTCCTCTAATTCTTTTTTTACATTTAATGGTCTCTCTCTCGCAGGATCCTAACTAACTTCTAAACCACCTGTGCATTCTGGATTTGTCTTTGCTCTAGCAGCATCTATAAACCATGGGGGAATCATTTCATCCTCAGACAAATTTGCCTCTCCCTGTGTCATCTGTGTTGTAAAGATAAGTCCATGTCCTTCTCCTAATGCTGATGTGGTGTCCATACACCAAATTGTGAATTATGGAAAGTCGTGATAACCCCTGTCACTGATGCTTTTCCAACAACTACTTGAGCTAAAGTATTTGGGGTAAAATATACTGGGGCATTTGGTTTGCGTATCTCTACTGGTTGTACTGAGATCACCCTAGTAATGTGTGCTAGTGCAGTCATAATGGAAGCAGTAACACCTGTATGCATTACCTCAGAACAGTTCCTACTTGAGACGGAACATTATTTGTTATTTCTGGTTATGTGACAGGCTGTCTCGTAACCGGCTGTGTCATTACAGGTTGTGCTACAGCAGGCTGGGTTGGCAATGGTCTGTCAATTTGATATGCATTCTGGTCAACAAGGACTGTAGCCCATGTCTAATCACTTGTTGTTGTTCGATCAGTATCAGTGTGGAACCCACATAAGGTGGTGAACATGCAGCAAAATAATTCATCCAGGATGTCATCCTTCGAATCACCATCAGCATCTGATTACGTTTCTTTTTTTGTCCCTTTTTCCCCTTTGGTTTTAGCCTTTTTGGATTTCTCAGGTTTTCCTGATTTTTAATTTGTAATTGCATGACATAATCTACTTCCCTCCACTATTGCCTTTCTCCATCAATGCTGTCTTTCATCTCATCCAGCATCTGCATACTTTTTCACAGCTTGCTTTGATCGTCTTTTTTGTATTTCTTTCTCTCTCTGCTTTGAGCCTCGAGCCATCTTCTCCCAAGCTAAAGGTTTCAAATTGTGTATTCTAGGAGGTGGCTTCAGATCTCAAAGTATCTCTCTCAATGTGTCAATAATTCTCAAATTAAAGGTATCTAGGAAGTTCAATGGACTTCCTTTTTCAGTGATTTTCCTCCATTGGCAAAGCCATATGCACTTATGCAACTCTTCCTGACTCATCATATGGTAAGTAGCGTACCCTCAGGAGGTGCTACTTCACATCATTCATGGTCCCATCACCTTGCATTAAGTCTTTAATGGCTTTCAAACATTTCAGGATTTCAGTTTTAATTCAGCAAATGGAAAATCATGAAATATAGCCTTCAATGTTTTGATTCTGTTCCATATATGTCAGATTTCAATAAGCCCATCTCCCAGTCTCAGTGCGACTCAGTATGTCAATCAACCAATAGCAGCACAACTTTTCACACATCTTTAAGGAAGCTCAGTGCGGTGTTTCACACCAACTGACCAATACCAGTTCTGCACAATAAGACGTAGCAACCTGCTCCTTTCAGCAATTCACCCTCCTTTACAATTTCTTTGTACATGCACAAAGCTTAAATTCTACAATTCTATGCGACATAAAATAACAGTCTTTGTCTGCTTCTTCTAAAGAAATCCGCAGAACAATACAACAACTAGAATTTTCAGGTTTTTACACCTTCCAACTATTCTCAATCAAAAAGAGATTGACGCGCATCAATGAAATCTCGACCAGCGAGAAATCACTTAATGAATGTAGGGTCACCTTTCACATCAGCTTTTACTAACACTGATCAAGATTAGTCCAATCACAACAATCTGTTATTGTCCCAATCTCAATTGTGCAGATCTTAGGCTACTTCTTATTATGATAACCTCTTTATCTTCTTCGACAAATGCAAATGAATAGCAAACTAACTGCAAGTCTCAAAAATCCAATTCAACATCAATGTTTATGTAAATCATAAATCATATTAGCCAAAACAGCTGCGACATGTAACCCTATTGATATGCACACCACCAAATCAGCACTTGCAACCACCTCAGAAATCCACACTCTCTTCAAACTCAGGCTTTGTGTGAGTGTTCATTGGACATTTTATCTATCTTGGACACTTTTACATTTTCGCAGCTTCTATTTCTATTTCTATTCCTCACTACGTAAACCATCCTCTGTTACCAACCTCTGGTAGAGCATGAGGCCTTAATAAATATTTGGTTTATAGTTCAGAATTTGTGCCTCAGCATACCTGCATATATAGTCCCCCTCTGACTTAGCCCTTGGGCCTCGGACCTTGGTAATAGGAAATAAATTAAACAGAAGCTGCAATTAACATTCGAATTTCACATTATAAATTTATTATTGATTATTTGGAGTCAATTATGAGATTTTGGTGTGGTTTTTAAGGGTTTTATCAAATCTTTTAGTATGTATTTCTTTATTAGTCATCACTAAGTAATCAATTTATCATTAATTCAATACAGAATTAAAGAATTAAGTGCACTCCTTAAAGCAAGTCTCTATTATATATCATAGCCCATATAGAGTTCCAAATGAAGAGGTGAAAGCATAAGCTTTAAGCAATTCTAATAGCACTTCTAATAAATAGAAGTTTAGATGTTCGGTGGAGTCTCAGAAATATGGCACCGAATCTGGCAAAGGGAATAAATTGGTCTCAGCACAGAGCTTCGCAATGATACAGAAAAGGGTCTTAAAGGTCTCCTAAGGGAAATCAAAAGAGACTTTATCCTTGTACTAGGTACATGTGTTAATTTTAAATTTTGAAATCTATAACTAAAACAAATGTTGAATACTGCTGTCTTCTCAGCAAATCAATGCAAATTGTCATCATGGGAACAGGACTGCTACCATCATCTACAACGGATTACATCCAGATCTTTGTGACTGGGGGTGAATGTTTACATTTTTCAGCATTCCATCCATCATTTGTTCCTTTTGCTTTTGTTGCCCTAAGTGGGAAGGGTATGCCCAAACGTGGGCCCTGTGCTCACTACACCACTGGATTTAAGCTAGCCTGGCTGATCAATCAATCAATCATATCATTTGTAAAGCGCACTACTCACCCGTGAGGGTCTCAAGGCGCTGGGGTGGGGAATGCTGCTACTGCTCGAAAAGCCAGGTCTTGAGGAGTTTTCTGAAGATCAGCGGGTATTGGGTCTGCAGTAGTTGGATGGGGAGGGTGTTCCAGTTCTTGGCGGTGAGGTGGGAGAACGATCTGCCGCCTGAGGTTGCTCTTCGGAAGTGGGGGACTGTAGCGAGGGCGAGGTCGGCGGAGCGGAGCTGGCGGGTGAGGGTGTAGAAGCTGAGTAGTCTGTTGAGGTACGTTGGTCCGGTGTTGTGGAGTGCCTAGTGTGCATGAATGAGGAGCTTGAAGGTTAACCTCTTGTTGACCGGGAGCCAGTGCAGGTCTCTCAGGTGGGGTGTGATGTGGCTGCGGCGAGGGATGTGGAGGATCAGGCGTGCAGAGGCGTTCTGGATGTGTTGGAGCCATCTCAGGTGTTTGCCCGAGGCTCCTGCGTAGAGGGCGTTTCCATAGTCCAACCTGCTGCTGACAAGGGCCTGGGTGACTGTTCTTCTCGTTTCAGTGGGGATCCACTTGTAGATCCTACGGAGCATACGGAGGGTGTTGAAGCAGGAGAAGGAGACGGCGTTGACCTGTTTAGTCATGGAGAGGGTGGAGTCGAGGATGACCCCTAGGTTGCATGCGTGGTAGGTGGGTGTTGGAACGGTTCCCAGTGCTGAGTGATGCCCCGAAACCAGTCCTAGGGAGCTTGTTTCGAGTCCAGGGAGGACCTGGCTTGGCAGTTTGGGCTGGACTGTTCTCATGAGGAGATGGGTCAAGACTGATTTGCATATGGCTGGGTCCAATCTATGGTGGCTTTGTGAGCAAAAGAGTGATGGATTAAACCCAGATATTTGTGACTGGGTGTAAATATTTGCATTGTTTAGCATTCCGTCCATCAGGTGTTTCTTTTGATACCATCATCTAAGCAGTTATAGATATTAAGTATTAAACAAAACAATTTTCTTAAGATTGTACAAGTTGAGATTTAGTTACCACTGGCTTTTTCTTCTACAAACTTAGGTAGATCTGCCATTGCACTAAATAAAATCATGCTTTTCTCTCACATTCTAACTTGTGAGTTTATTCATAAAAAAGCCAAGAACTAAGGGCCTCATTATGATGTCGGTGGGACCGCAACGGACAGGCCATTGGTGGAGGTCCCACCGACATACAGGCTATTTGTCCGACCACCACATTACAATGCAGATGCTCCGACCGCAGCAATCAGAGGAAAGATCACCACCTTTGACAGGATAAAGAATCCCATTGGGGCGGTGGTCGGAATCCTATCACCACCATAGAGATTAGGATGTCCCTTTCCGACTGCCTTTTCATGGCTGTCGAACTGCAATGAAGAGGCAAATGGATACAGTCTTTGGGGGCTCGCCAACCTTTTAATGCCAGGGGAACTGCCATGAAAAGGTTGGCAAAAAGGTAGGTAAAGGAGACACAAAAAGGGCCCCAGCGTGAATTAGTCAATGGAGATTGTCCCCAGGGCCCATGCTGCTCCGGTAAAGGGACACGAAAAGTGGCACAGAAAGGGTCCCAGCATGAATACGTCCATGTGGTTGTGACCCGGACCCATCCTAAGCCCATCTATGCATGCACTGTTGGTGTGCGCACTATTTGCCATTCATGACATGGTGCGCCCGACTTGCTGGAGGTGCAGCAGCGCAGCTGGCATTAGCTTCGGGCTCTGTCCTAGAGCCAAAGCATGCACCACCATGGCTCCTCTGCTAACACACAGCCAGCCCCGCAATGATGTCGTAATGTGGCGGTCGGGATGCCATTGACTTGACAGCATGTTCCCGATCACTGCCACAGCAGGGGGTGGTTCTCTCGCCAAACTTATAATCAACCCCATAGTGTGGTATTTTATGAAATTATTATCATGTGTTTTAATTGATAATAATTATTTTAAAAAAATAATAGTTATGTAATTTGTCCAATTTTTGTCAAAATGTAGACATCATTTAGTAATTTAAATATTTATGTTTTTTGTTATTTAATAGAGTTGTTAAAATAGGTTTTTTGTTCAAAGTGAACTACTCTCTCTCTACTGTTGCACCGACTGGAGTGGGAATAGTACATTTGACCCCTCCGCAGTCCAATGCTTTCTCTACTGTTGCACAGACTGGAGTTGGAATAGCAATTGTTACCTCTCCTCAGTCCAACGCTTTCCCTACTGTTGTATAAATTAAAGTTGAAATGTATATTTATCAGTTATATAGTTCTTTTTTTTATTAATATTGCTTAAATATATATTATTATGTATTTGTGTATTTACATTTATATTTTTTTATATATTTACATTCATGTAACTTTTAAGATATTTTTTGTAAAACATATTTTTATATATTGCTTATTTTTTATAAATAATAAAAAAGGAAATATTTAAAAAAATGCAGGTTATTGTACTTTTTCATTTTTTATGTGTATGTAAATATAAATATATATATGTATGTGTGTGTCTATATTGATATATTGGTACATTTAACAACAATTATAAAATGTTACAATATGTTCAAATTAATATTTGTTTAATAGTTTTGCATTATATCTGTGTATGTAAATAAACATACTCACTTTGGTATATATGGGTGTGAGTTTGTATCAATTAGTAAATATTTATAAATATATTTTTAAGTATTATTTAAACAGATTTAACTTACATTATATTAATGTTATATGTTGAAATATTTAAGTTTTAAGTATTTAAACTAAATATATAATAAGAAACTGTGAAATTATATTTTGATGTTAGAGTAAAACAATATTTTTTTTCAAGATTTTTGTACTGACTATCATATGGATTGAAAAGCGAAATTTTTATTATCAATATTTTTGACCCAATAGTTTGGTATCATGATATTTATGGTGTAAATATTGTGTTACTGAACCAGCTTTGACTTGTTATTTTCAAGTACTTCTGGAAATTTTTGGGTCCATCATTTTGTCCAAGAACAATAATATATATTGTAACCTAATTTGATTGGATGAAATGGTAACGTTTCTCATTTCTGGGTCATGAACGGGGTGGAAGTGTCCAGGGCTGTGAGCCAGAAATCATAAGAACATGGTGAAATCTCATTGAAAAGTAGACATGTCTCGGTCATGCTTGTATTTAACCTCAAATAGTTGTAACACACCCACACATTTATTACATGATGGCTGAACGGAGGGTGATCAAATAAAGTCATTATTTATTTCCCACCTTTGTAATTGCTGAGTATCTTTACACATATGTGGAAAAATAGAATGTAAAAGTCTCAAGCAGATATGTCGGGAGCAGACACTTACGTCAAAAAAGCGGAGAGAGCCGACCCTTAAGGTACTGCTCAACAAAAGGACGTTATTATGGAACAAGTAAGGGAAAGCTCCCTTTTTGGTGCACCCAGCAAGAAAGTATTCTATGTAGTCCACTGCTAGCTCCCAGACATCTTTGGGCAGGTAGGTGAACTGGATCCGATGATCAACAATAAAGAAGAAGGAAAGAAAGAGAAAAAGAAAGTAAGTTGGAAACACTGCAAGAACGAATGAAAGAAGGAAAGGAGAAAAGGTTAGAAAGAGGAAAAGAATTAATAAAAGAACAAAAGAAGGAAAAATAAAGAAAGCAAGGGGGAAGAAAGAAGATAGGAATAAAGAAATAAGAAAGGAAAAAAGAGAGAAAACAAAGAAAGAAAAAAGTGTTATACGGTACATACAAATCTAGTAGGGATGTGTATTAGACTAATACGAACTTCATAATATAAGGACTTAGTCGACATATCCCATCAGTAAGTGTTGGCGAGTTTTGTCTAGCTCACAGTACCACATTCAACCCCTAAACTGACTGTCACAGTTGTTGGCAACCTCAAACACGATCTGAATCCCAAGAAATCAATGGTAACAGATCTAATCCTTTCCTTTGGTGACTCTTGCATGCAAAGTGTAAACACAAGAATAATACGACATTGCATTTTCAAACATTTATTGAAATGTTTGTAGTCTTGCAAATAAAGCATGAGCTGTGACTATTAGAAAGATGAAATATGCTATTTAATCAGCATTCTTAGAATGGTAAACAATATGAACAATTCAATCATGTAAATTTTTGCTAATGTTTCCTTACTTCTATCTGAATCTAATACTATACTAAAGAAAGCACAGTGGGAGTACCTTTACACCAGTTTTATTGTGATAGATGAACCCTCAATGTATACACTAACAGATCTATCCATAGTCAGCGCCAATTGTGTAGACCGGCATATCTTTAGTGCATGCTCAAAAGAGCACCAGAGGCAGTTAAAAACAGGCTGAACAATCTGAAACCACACAGGTCGAAAGACAAATATATGTTGTCATTCAATTCCAGTAGCAAAGACAATCCAAATTACTGCACTATACATTTACAGAAGAGAAGGATGTGTGGCAATGACATCACTATTTGGCTGTGTTGTGGAACATCCATTGAGGAGCAACAAAAATAGAATGAAAACAGCAATCAACAGGAATAATACTAAAGGAATTCCTCCAAAAACGCTTGAAAACAGAGAGTGTATAAAAGACAGAATCACTCCAAGTACATTCTGAAATGCACACAAATCCAGACCCATTCACTTTAAAAAAGTGTACAACATCAGCAGTGTTTGAAGCATTAAAAATGTTCTGCACAAGTTTGGCAAAATGTAGCGGTAAATTAGTGCATAAGAGCAATTGCGCTTCTGAGGAAGACCTTGCAACATGGATATCAAAAGTGTTTAGGGCAGATGTTAATGCCATGTCTTTCTGAAACAGCAAGGATTTCAGTTGGCTTAACTTACCAAAGCTATATTTGGAAATAGGTACTGTTGGCCACAAGGTAATTTTCCCAGCCATGCATGTCAGAAGATATAAGATATTCATACAACAATTCACAACATTGGAAAGTGTTACAAGGTAAGGGGCACTTGGCTTCATTCCATTGCAACCTTGGTCGCTCAGAGTCAAGTAGTACACATTAGAAAGTTAAACAAATAACTGGCTTAATCAAGTATACAGAAACACCCTTCACATAACATGCTAAATGAGCCATGGATGCATTGCATGCTTCATGCAATGTTATCTCTTTACAAAGTAATAAATGACTCAAGGAAATTCAGCAGTCATTTCCACAAGAAAAACTTCCCTATTTCCCATCCCACATTTGTAATCAAAGGGAAGAAACCATGCTTAATGCAAAATGTGTCTACCCACTTGTTGATACCTGCTTACTTGAAAGTGTTTCAGACAAAATTTTAAATGAAAGGTAGAGATAGGTAAAGAAATGAAACCATAGATTAGCAACATATCTAAAGACGTTTAAGCTATAATGAAGGGCATTTTTTCTAAATGCTCTATATTAAGTATTATGTAAGTTTTGTGTTACTTTGTCATGACTTGTTGAATATGTACCAAGCTATAAGGCAAAAGCTATTGTTTCACATTGAAATTTTTCCATGACACACTGTTTTATTTTAAAACCTGCAATGTCCAACTCAATTGTAGAATCAATCTTAATTGACTTAAATGCAGATGGCACAATATTATTAAATTAATAAATATGAGTAGACAATATATTCATGCCATTATCAACAACAGATGATGCTTTATCTAAGTTTTCCTTATCAATGTGTCGCAAACTTTCAGCAGTTTCTTTTTGGGAAATCTCCCAAATCTCAATAAAAGCTGCATAAATGAAATGTTTAGATTGGGAAAATCTGGGACCTAATAAAAAATCTTGCAAATCTATGTTGTCAGACAGAAGAGATAAGTGTTGCTTGCCAGTTGGCCAGGTGGAATTGCTGGCATAACCTACCTACACTTTAGATAGTTACTATACCCTCATGTGGTGACTGGACATACCAGGGATCTGGTCTGCTAGCTTTAAAACCTTTAGAGGAGTTTAGAAACCATGAATGGCAGCTATTAGTTCTACGGGCCACACTAACCACCCATCTGAACTGGAAAGTGAAGAGTTGCATTTACCATTCTGTTCCATATCATTAAGCTGTTTTCTGTGACATTCATGGACTGTTGCCATTTGTCAAATCTTGCTGTAGAAGGAATGCTCAGTGGTTTACATTTTTAACTTTAGCTAATCCAAGACAGGTAGTATGTTGTACTGTTTAGTACAAAAAGATCATTTGTTATGGTATCAAACAAGCCTGAATTAAGGCACTAATGCCCTGGCCTACTGGTGGGGCATACCCCAAATTAATTTAGATAATTATTTTCTTTCCAGTAAACATAACCAGTAAGGCCAACCTGGAAATGAACGTATCAGAGTAAATTAATTTTGTTTTTGTCAGCGTGTTTTTCTTTGCATGGGAAGGAGTGAGCGTATCATAGACCAAAATTGTGTCTTTAGGGACATGACTAGAAAAATAAGCAAACATTTTCAAATATTGTTGGGGGCTCCCTACAGGTGGTGGTGGACAGAATTCCCATGGTGAATAGTTAAAAACTTAAACCAGCATGCGGTGTACTTGCTCTGTATAAATGGTGATGAGCATAATGATGGTAGCATAATATTTCACCGTAGTTTGCAGAATTAAAATTCAAATTCTCATTTTTGAATACTGTATAGAATTGTAATTCAGATAACATGTTTGAAACAGTTGCAACATCCCAGTCATCTGAAACTGAACCTGGAGAAAACATGTCTTCCATAGCAAATTCAAAAACATATGGAATTTGTAAAGTTTCTGTAGGAACAAAAATGTCATGGGGACCGTATCCAGAACAATACCATCATGGACAGGAAATGCAGTAATGTTCACATGGGGCAAGTCTCTTCGGAGGTGAACAACACTTACAACGCAACTTTTACATCGCAGAGCCTTTACAACGCAACCATTACAACGCAAACTATTACAACGCATTGCTCTGGGCGGCTCTCTAGGATAGGGAATAGGTTAATTTACTATCCAATAACCTTCCCTAGTGTCCATGGGGACTGGAGTTGGATTAGTAAATTAAACTATTCACTATCCAGCACCCCAAAACACTATGCGTTGTAATGGACTGCGTTGTAATACTTACGTTGTAAAGGCATGCGATGTAAATGCATGCGTTGTAATGTCATACATCCCTCTTCGGATCCTATGTGAAGAATAATAGGGATTAAGCACTTTAGCTACAAGTTCTGGAGAAGAACATTCTGGGAGCTAGCGTCCATTCAACTGTAGGAAACAATGAAAGACAAATCCAAAGGTAGGATCATGGAGGAATCAGCTAAGTCTGTTCTAACCAAAAGAACAGTGCACAAATACTATGCGAGGAGGTGAAGAATCTGAAGCAAATTAATCATCAATGTCGGCAATGTAACCAGAGGTAGTCTGTGCAAAAACAGGGTCCCCATTAGGAAGATTGATACCTCCAAAAGGGGTTGATAACAAACAACTTTATTGCAAGGAGCAGCAGTAGAAAACTCTAAACCCATATCAGAGACGTAAACTGTATTGCGATTAGTAACAGGCATGCTTTAAAGCTCAGTTTCAGAAGACCCCAACTGGGGAGTAATTAAATTAGGACTACTTAATGCACGTAGAGGGATCTCTAGCAGGTTAGGGAGAGAAGATAAGGAACTTCCAAGATTTTCTTGTGGCCTACTGTCGAGAATAGGCCAGATGGTGTAGTTTGATCAAATCAATGGAAACTTGTTGTTTCTGTTTACAACCAGCAAGCTGTTGCAAAATCACAGTTCAAGTACCTTGAACAGCAAGGACAGGCACTGGTGCATGACAGGACGGACCAAGCTCTTTCTTATCTGTAATCTTCTCCCAAACCAGATCCCCAACTTGAGAAATACTGCCAGAAGCCGCTGGTTGCTCCATCACTTTATCAGAGGTAGAACATTTATAATTCACATTTGAGCACTCATCTCAGAAATGTTTTAATATAGCTTACTGTGGCTACCCAGCTTGAACAGCCCTTGCTGGGGAAGTCTTTATTATACACATAACAAACTGCATTAGACATGTATATAGACTAACTAAATGAGTGTAGGGACCAAGCATAGCACAATTATTAAATGGACCTGCATTTGGATATGGTGTGTAGCCAGCTAAGACTGGCTAGGTTGCCCCGTCATTACTAAGAGGACCCAGTCTTACAACTTGTAGGATGTGTGAGAGGGCGCTTTAAACCAATTTGGATGTTCCTGATATGTTAATGGTATTTTTAGGTATCATAAGGTCTGCATGCAGCTGGAACTGCTGCCTCAGTGTGTGTATGACATGTTTGTGTATTGGCATCTACTACAGAAAAATGAACCCAGGAATAAAGAACTTTGCATTTATAAGCTTTGTGTGCCTCAACAATGAAGGAAACATCTCCATCATCATTGACAATCCCTTGTGCAAGTAAAAGTGTAGTAATAACTAGTCTACAATTAACAGGAGTATTAACTGATAGTACCAAAAGTTTAATGACTGAAATTCATAAAAAGAAAACACTGTTTTGGGGTAATTGTTTTCAACGTTTAAGCTTGAACAGACTACAGGCGTACATAGGTGCTTTCTATTGAGCTGAGGAGAATGAGTCAGTTTCACCAAGGAGGTTGCCGTGTAGAGGTGAAAAAGAGCCTTGGGCACTGCAAGGAAACGACTCGGGGGTGATTGACCTAGAACTTTGGTGGCCCATGTTATACGATTTCTACAATTCTAATAGGAATGTGTATTAGACTAACACAACCTTCTCAATATAGAGACTTAGTCCACATTACCATCAGTAAGTTTTGGTGTGTTTTGCCTATCTTACAGTACCATATCCAACCCCTAAACTGACCAGAGAAACAGATGTTATTGTGTCATATAGCTACTATATATCTTTATAATGCGTTAAGTTAGCATAGGCACATTACATGTTTAAACGCCATTTTTCCTTTTGCTGCTTCTGCACACAACACTTCATTGTTGATTTAGCTTTCAACCTAGTAGTTTGTTGTGGTTTACATGAGAATAATATGTTATTACTCTGATATCAGCTTTGCTCAATAAACTATGTCTGTACAGGGAGTGCTGAAGCTTCAGGAACAACAAGATACTGAATTGTTATGAGGTCTGATCTTCGCGCCTTCTTAGACATAACATAAGTGCAGCTTCTGCCAACTTTGGCTTTTAGGCGGGTTTTATATTGCTTTGCTTGAGGCACACACAACACACTTGATGCTGTTTGCATGCAGAGAGAGCTGGTGTATGCTGATGTGATCCCTTCATTCTAGGATCCTGAGGTATGGGCCCGCCCTAATTCAAACCCAAAGAGACCTTCTTAGCTATTAATATAATATGTGTGTTAGGGAGGGTGAGAAATAAGTGTTGTTAACTCTTATTCATTACAGCATGTTAACATGCTGTCACCATTTGCTTTCTATGGACTAGTTACTATGCTGATAACTTTGCTTCTGATAATATGTTTCCTTGTATTATCTAAGATACTGCACCTGAGAAGACGGCATTAGTAAATAAATATTTCAAATGTTCACGTGTCCTCATTTACTCCATGTTCTGGTTTGAAATGATAGTATAACTAATGAGTGCTCATGTGTTCCACGTAACCTGAGGTATTGTAAGCTCATGTTCTGGTTTGTTTAAACATTGGGAGTTTGATATGACCAATGAGACACTGTAGCTAGCTCGGTAAGGGGTTTGTTGGGTACTAAGGTGAGTTTTGGGTCACCCTAATTCACTGAGGTTCCAATCCTCTGTGCACAGTTCTGTGGTAGAACAGAAACCCTGCTACATGGCGCCCATACGTTGGTGGACTTATATCATGACACTCGAGTAGTATATCGTTCAAACCTTAACCCCTTCACTGTCGTTTCCGGTAAACGGTGGTGTCGGTGAAACCTACCTCTTTTTTGAAATAGGTCTTTTCAAGCTTGATTCTATCTAAAACGGTTTCTTTTGAATTACTACCCAGTTGTTCTACAAAGTTTTCTTTGTTTTTTCTGTTCTTCCAGTACAATCATGGCGCAGGCTGTGGTCATCCCGCAGCATAGTCGCATTGCGGTGCGCAACCATTTACAGGCTTACCAAGTCCCATTAGATGGCTTGGCTGTGATTTTGGTGGTGTGTGCAGATCCGGCGTACCCATTCGAACTGTTTTATTCGTGGGTAACGTTTCCGGAAGTGGACGCTAATTCTAACGTGTTCCACACCTACACACCCTCTCCTGTACCGGCTGAATATACACCTTACAGGGCACTGGAAATACCTATTGATCATTGGCAGCATCGCGTTTGGTTTGATGGCGCCCTTCCCCACTCTTTATCCGCTGCGAGGTTGGGTCCATTGTCCATTCCAGGCACAAATTGGCCTGCGTTGGGTGGATTCACCCCGCACCCGAATCACGGCGCTTGACCCCTTGTGGATATTCGTCGACTGCATGTTGTCTCAATTGCCGTGATTCGTGCATTAGTGCAAATCATTGGTCGTCATCTCCCGGGAGGTCCCCCGGGGGGTCCGGCAATTCAAACGGAACATGGCGGTTTAAGACTCAATCCTGTTATGGTCAATTCGGTTTTTGGTAAGCGTCCCGATGATAAAGATGATTTCCCTTTCTGGCTTGCCGAGAAATTTGACCAACTGGAGGCTGTGTTTCCGAATTCTACTCCTGCTGATAAACATAGAATGTTGACGATTACTTTGCCTAAGGATTTAACTCCTGAACTCGTTGACTGTGAAAGTTGGGGAAAAACTTTTGCGGCCGTTTATACGAGGTGTTTCGGCACCCCGTCTATGTCCGTACTGCCTACGATCGTTAAACGTGTTCAGGATGATCACGAACCGGAAGCAGCGGTTGAATTGGGTATGCGCCTGTGTGGTTCTTTTGAGATTGTTAGCGATCTCATCCTCTCCAATATAAAGGGAGATGCAGTGAACTTTCAGGTGTCGAATGCTTTGGCTGCTCTGCCCGATGCCGAAAAACCCCGACAGTTAGCGAAGATTGTTGTGGCCGCTTATAAAACTATAGGTCGCACAAGTAAAGGTCTGAAATATGTTCCTGTCAAGGAGAAAAAACAACCACAGGGACAGTCTGCAACAGCGGATGTCCAGCCCAAGTCCAATAAACAGAATTGGCCTAAAAAACAGAAACAGGGGAAGCAACAACAGCAAACTCAGGATTCATATCCTGCGCCGCAAGTTCCTGCGCCAACTGAAAGAGTATATGATTTGCGCGATCGCCCGATGATTAAATCGCCTGATAGATTTCAGGTTTCTGAACAACGCTCTCCTCGTTCCTTTCAGGACTCATCGGCCCCGAAGACCGGTGGAGGAGGAGGCGGTAGGGGACGTGGTGGCCAACAAGGACGTGGCCAGTCCCGCCAGACAGACGGCGCGGCGAAGCAGGAGGATTCTACGCCTAAAAGACGGCAGTTTGCGAAAAAGAAAGTCGCGGCCTTAACAGCGCATCGATATGCCACAGATAGTGAGAACGCGGCTTCGGAATCTGACGTGGGCTCTGACCTTGCTGGACAGCGCGGCGGAGATTACCATAGTGAGAGAGGCGCTGCGTCCACTACTGAGGGTGACAGCGACTGATGTCTACGTTGTAATAGAGACAGCCGATACGAGACTTGCTCCCCCTGAAAGACTTTATGAATTTGTCCTGTTAATTGAAGGTGACATACAGCGTACCGTCAAAGGGGTATTTTGGGAAAATCTGTC
The DNA here is from genome assembly GCF_964261635.1 of Lissotriton helveticus. Classification (NCBI taxonomy): domain Eukaryota; kingdom Metazoa; phylum Chordata; class Amphibia; order Caudata; family Salamandridae; genus Lissotriton; species Lissotriton helveticus. The sequence continues at coordinate 802,160,166 of NC_136057.1, read as the reverse complement.
TTCTACGTATGATATTTTGCTTTCGGAGGCTGACTGGCCCCCACCTTTTGTGCTCGCGGCGCCGCGAGGGGAGGAGGTAATCCTCCCCAGTTTCACGAACACTGTCTCGAAAGAGCATGCGCAGCATTTTGCAGAAGAGTGGGCTCGGGCTCTCGCACCGGCTCTGTACCGTAACCAATGTGGTTGGGACAAATTATCCCCATCCAACGAAATTCTGTTGCGGTCTCAGCCGCAGCCTCAACCACAATATCCGATTCGTCGTGAAGCAAAGGCTTCCGTCGCGGAAATCCTTGAACAATTGGAATATCAGGGAGTTATTGAAACGTGTGTGTCACCGATGAATAATCCTCTTTTTACTGTGACCAAGCCTGACGGATCATATCATTTAAACAACGCTTGACATATCCAACGGTTTCTATGCCCACAGATTAGACAGCTTTAGCTCCCAATGGACCAGTTTTACATGCGCTGGGGTCCAAAAACAATTCCGGCGTCTCCCAATGGGCTATAAGAATAGTCCTGGTATTTTTACCGCACGCATAGTCTCTATTTTGGAGGCACTCGACCCGGATGCTTGTTCGTATGTGGATGACATATATCTCACAGACGACGAAATTTGGAAGCATCTGTGTCGTGTAAATTCTATTATTTGTAACTTTGCAGACATGGGTTACAAATTTAACTTTGCAAAATCGCACATTGCTGAGCACACAGTGTTGTTTCTGGGCTATGAGCTCAACAATGAAGGTAGAGGTTTGGCTCCTCACTTCTTGGAGAAATGCGCACAGTTGCGCGCTCCTACAACACTGAAAAAATTACAGTCTTTACTGAGCTTTTTGAATTTCGGGAGGACATACATTCCGGAATATGCCCAGCGTATCAAGCCTTTGTATGCTTTGATACAACCAACTTTTTCCAAATCATGCTGGCTGCCTGAGCATTCAGCCATCTTGCAGTCCTTGCAGGCTGATCTACTCGCTTCTAAGTTCTTACTGACTCGTGATAACCATACCAACCTGGTGATAAGAATAATACCAGGGACAGTGGGTTTCACGTACCTCACTTTTAATGAAGGAGACACAGTACCTATTGCTTACAAGTCACACTTGTACACTTCGGCTGAGATGCGGTTTCCCACTGTGGAAAAGGTTTTAACAGCTGTGCAGATGGCTATTCTTAAGGAACGGGCTCTGTCACAGGGGAAACGCATGTTGGTTGTAACACCCTGTCCTCATTTGGAGGTAGTCACGAAAGCCAGTGTACCAAATTCAAAAGCTTTGCACCCTCGGTGGATTCAGTGGGCTGCGTCCTTGACGTCCACGGATGTCACGTTTATTTTTGACGCCTCGTTGCGGTCGCAGGAGTACTTGCAGTATGAGTTTGTTCATCCTGCTCCTCTAGCTATGCGACCTTTGGAGGACTTCCATTGCATCATTTACACTGATGGTTCGGCGCAGGTTGCACATGGCTCTAAACATGCCTACGTTTCCGCATGCGCCATTGTGGTCGGTGCTATGTTGAACGATGAGTTCATATCCAGGGAAGTGCACACGTTGCCACTGGGAGATTGCACGGCACAATTGGCAGAGCTTTGTGCTCTCTTACTAGCATTGGAGTACGCAGATCCTAGTGTTACTACTCTTATTGTAAGTGATTCTTTCTACTGTGTCCAGTCTTACAATGAAAACGTGTTCTTTTGGATTCAGAATGACTTTCGTGATTCCAAGGGTAGCACAATAAAACATAAAATGATCTGGGTTCGAGTGGCAGAGCTTAAGGCTATGTTGCCGCTCGTTTTTGTTATTCATACTCTTGGCCACCAGCGTGTTGGAGTCCACGCTGTCGGTAACTCACTTGCTGATGAAGCGGCGAAATCAGCGGTGTCTACGTACATAGTTGCAGCAGTTACACGGTCCAAAAGTAAGATTGATAGTGACATATTGGCGGCTGTTGCTGCCACTGAGAAGGGAGGTAAACATCCTTCGGGGTTCCCTTCGAAGTACACATACCACTTAAGTCCCGAAAAGGTTCCTTTTGTGAAAATTCCTGATGTTGGTGAACGTTTGATTCCCAACTCGGATCACAGGGCAGACTTGATTACAGCAGCTCATGAAGGTGTGGCGTCTGCGCATGTAACTCAATTACAACAACGTTTCTGGTGGCGGGGACTGTACAAACAGACGTGTGATTATGTCCTTCTTTGTGACATTTGTCAGCAGATTAAACCTTCGACTGCTCATGTGTTCCACGTAACCTGAGGTATTGTAAGCTCATGTTCTGGTTTGTCTAAACATTGGGAGTTTGATATGACCAATGAGACACTGTAGCTAGCTCGGTAAGGGGTTTGTTGGGTACTAAGGTGAGTTTTAGGTCACCCTAATTCGCTGAGGTTCCAATCCTCTGTGCACAGTTCTGTGGGAGAACAGAAACCCTGCTACAATTGGCTATCTAGAACATGACACTGGTACCCAAGGGATCTGTGAAAAAGGATCTAACCGTTTCATTTGGTCACTCTTGCATGCCAAGGGTAAACACAAGAAAGATACAACAATGCATTTTAAAAAATGTAGTGAAATTATTGTATTCTTGCACAGAAAGCATGAGCTGTGATTATTAGAACGATGAGGTAATAATGCAGGCAAGAAAGAAAGAAAGAAAGGAATAACAAAGTAAAAGAAAGAATGCAATAAAGGAAGAATGAAAGATATGAAAGAATGAAATAAAGGAAGAAATAAAGTAAAAGAAAGAATGCAATAAAGGAAGAAAGAAAGAAAGATATGAAAAAGGTAGAAAGACTTAAAGAAGGAAAGAAAGAATGTAAGATAGTATTGAAAGACACAAAGAAGGAACAAATGAAGGAGAAAAATAAGAAAGAAAGAAAGAAAGAAAGAAAGAAAGAAAGAAAGAAAGAAAGAAGGAAAGAAAGAAAGAAAGAAGGCAGAAAGAACAGAAGGAAAGGTAGAAGGAAAGATTTTTTTAAAATTGTATTTGGAAGGTTTTATATAGCGCTGGCTAGACCTGGAGGTATCAGAGCGCTTTACACGAGTGTCAGACCATAGTTGCAGGTTAAATCATTACAGAGGTTATGCAGTTATTAGAGCATAACTACATAGTTACATGTTCGGTCGAGACAAAAAATAAGGGCATAGGTGTAAGGGAAAAAGTAGGCAAGGGGAGCGATTCAGGGGGAGGGGGTAGGAGCAGAGGGAAGTAGATAGTGAATAAAGGAGGGAAAGAGGAGGGGGAGGGTGAGAGACACAACATGAAAGAAAATGGGGAGGGTGACGGGGGCACAAACCGGTAGACGAGTAAAAGATGCGTCCAAAGTCCAGTAAGCTGTGATCCCAGGGGAAGTGATATCATTCCCTCAACTCAGATGCGAGAGGCTCCCTTTACACAGTGGACTCTCTCAGAGGGGTCTCTGAGACTCCAAGACCTACCTACTGGATCCTTCCCCAAAAAGGGGAGAGGGAGTGCTTTGGCAAGGGGCGTCATACCATGCCTCGACTGTGAGTGGCTCCCTTAGCGCTGTGGACTCTCTCAGAGGGATCACTGAGACTTCAGCGTAAAAGTAGTTGGATCTTTCCCCAACAAGGGGAGAAGGAGTGCTTAGTCATAGGGTACAAAAAGGCAGGGGGATAGGCGGTGTAGGAGGCAAGGGGAGAGATTCAGGTGAGAGAGGATAGGAGTAAAGGAAGTAGACAAAGAAAGGGAGAGTACCTAATGAGAACAGGCAGCATTAGTTAGGGGCATAGACTTTTTTCTCTCTGAAGCCATGAGTTTGCCCCATCTTTAAGGTAATAACCTAGCACAGGCCATTCCAGAAGCTTTGCCGCCCAGGACATGAAGCACACAGTTTGTAATTTGAATTATTTTAGCCCAGGATTAAATTCCCCGCTGGCTGTCCACCGTCTCCCGCGGTCGCTGGGCAGTATAGAGCTCTCTTGCATGGTAGGGTCACTGAGATGGGCGGTCCAACCTGTTAGTAGTGGGATATTGTGAACTGCTCCAGGCACAAAAAGATCACTGGCGGTACATCCCCAGAGCAGCATCTATGGACACCGACCAGCTTACCTGGTGTAGAAACAAGTGAGTGGCACTCCAGACAGTAAAGCCGGCCGTGATCAGGGCCAATCCTCTTCTCTCCTCAATTTTAGTGCCATGCCCAACAGTGTCACAGAAACCAATTGTCATCCCTCTGTCCCCGGAGCTACCTTCTCAGGCTGACGCTCCTCGCAGTTCAAGCGCAATCCATCTTCGCCAGTTCCAAGCAGCAGAGAACACAAACCGCCATCTTAAGAAGGGCTCGACACTCTCTGCAGCTAGGCGGCTCCCCCTTGTTGCCATTGGAAAAGAGGGACTTCGCCATGGGAAGACTCTGGTCAACGTAGCCAGGGCCAAGGCTCCCCCCAGCGGCAACCAGCACAGCAACGGCACCAGAGGGGCATCCCAGAACAGTAAGATGATGCCAGATCAACAGAGTTAGTAAATAGTCCTCGAAGGTCCCGGGGTTAGCAGTATTCAAGGGGAGGGATAGTACGGCAGATATGCATTGTTGAAGAGCCGCAAAACTTTCAACTGCCAGCCGGCTCTATGAAAGCGACCCGCCTCAAGGCTCCAGAGAAAGAAATAGCAAAATACGGAAAAAATTAAGGAAAAAATGGAAGAAAGAAAGTAAAAAAGAAGCAAAGAAAGAAAGGAGAAAAGAAGGAAAGAAAGCAAGTAAGCTAGTAGGAAAGAAGGCTTGATAGAAAGAAAGAAGGAAGGCAAGATGGAAAGAATGAATGAAATAACAAAGGAAATATGGAAAGAAAGAGCAAAATATGGTACAAAAAGAGAGTAGAAACAAAAAAGAATGAATGAAAAAAGAAAGGAATGTAAGAAAACAGAAAGGAAAATAAGAAGAAAAGAAAGAACAAACGAAAGAAAGGAAATTAAAAGAAGTAAGGAAAGAAGATAGAGGGCAGAAAGAAAGCAAGTAAGGAGGAAAAGAGAACACAAATAAAATAAATAAAAAAGAAGAAAATAAATAAAAACAAATTGTTACAAGTGCTGCAAATCAAACAGGAAAAGGCTGATTTTCTTCCTATGCAAATTTATTAAAAAACAGTTGTGGAATTGAGTCTAGCATCAACGTGATCTGAAGAACTGTCTATTTATGAAATCACCTATATATAGTATTGAAACTTTTGGTTCGCATACTGTATGCATAGCAAAAAGAGAATGACAATACAGAACTGTTTCAACTGGATGTACTCTATTATGCTGTGAAATTCCAGCAGTCAGGTAAATAAATGACACTTCAAAAGGAATTTACAACAGTATTCGTAGGAGACAGGAACTGATAAAGCATGGACTGCAGCCTGAGCTCATAGCTAGTAGAAAAGTCCTACTTTCACATCGAGCTCTGAACACCAAGGCAACACAAAAGTAATTGTAAGTAAAAACAAAAACATTGGCACTGGAGGGAACTACCTTTTGTGTGGATGTGCTCATTGTGAAAGAATAAAATCAAGCCACTCAAAGTAGTTAACCAGTGGCTCACGCATTGCCTCATGCTGTGTGCTGTAGTGGGCTGAAGCAAAATGTGAATGATACAACCGACCAACGTCTCATTTCCAATTTGTACTCGTTTTATGTCATCTGTCTCTGATTGCAATAGCAAAAGGATGTAATTTAAGGGGGAAATAAGTGTGAAAAGTGGGTAGCTCTGCCTGGTAACTCTCTCTCTCTCTCTCTCTCTCTCTCTGTCTATTAGAATAGGTTTTGATATTGTTCCATTATCCCTTATTCTTGCCATAGGTCACTGATAGTTTGTGTGACCCATTTCATGAACCTTGGTCCTAACCTGAGTCTCTGGAGGACCCACTTTATATATGTCCATGCCACTCTTTTGATTACCTTTTCATCATCAACCAATAGAAGTTGTTCATTATTGGTGTTTCTTTGGGCATTCTCATGTTGTTTTTTGTATGTTCTCCACATTGCCTTCTAGAGATAAGCCTGATTTGTCTGGATCAATTATGACATGAAGGAGGGGTCCCAGTTTTGCCGATAGTGTAACATCTATCTTTAAAAGTGAGATGTGTCTGTAGGATCCACATGGTGTAGAATCCCTAACCGGCTTTGGGATAATCGGCACTGCTGCCTCCTGCATGGTGTTTAGGAGGGAATCCTCTTCTTCTCTATTGTTAAAGAGGCACTTGAGCAATGCCATTAGCTTGGGGCAACCCGCACCCCGTGTATTGCTTCCTGAACCCACACATTCTGTGTTGCTTCCCCTAACCCACACCCTCAAGTTTCTTCAGCCCTCATCTATGCCCCCCTTATTGCTTCTGCCCCCTACTTGTGAGCCCTGTGCTGCTATTGCCTCGAACTCTTGTTGCTTCTGCCCCATTGCTTCCTCCCACTGTGCTGCTTCCCTCTTTCTCACATACAAAAAAAATGAAGACATAAGACTTCCATGTTTTGCTTTTTTAAGTTACTGGTCCAATTTGAATGGGTAACTACAAAGAAAAGAAAATAAGCTGTGCCATTTTGCAGGTGGGCACATGCATGGAGCGCTGCCTACAAAATAGCAAGATCGGCTTCTTAAGAGCCTTTTTTTTTAATTCTTTATCCATGCGGCAGAGCCAAAAAACATTTGCAATCCAATAGGTCCCAATCGTGAAATCTATTGACTTTAGCAGTGCCAGGTGGGTATGGAACATGTAACTTATGAAAGCATTTAAAAACTTTGTTGATCACGGTGGAGAGGAATGGAGTCTGGAATAACAGAAAGGCCGGGTGGGTTCAGAAAATGTAGTCAATGGCAATTCAAATGAGGTGCAGAGTTGGGGGAAAGGCGACATGAAAATACAAAGAGTTCCAAAAACAGAAACATAAAGAGCTGCCAGTGCCAACGCTAGTGTAACACCTATAAGCTACAGTAATTAGGGCAACTGTGCTGCATTATTTATTGACATTGATCCACCTGATTAGTCTCATGAACCTTTTTTGACATGGATGTGTGCGTCTGCCTGTATCAATTCAAACTATCTATGTCCTCGTATTTTCAAAATCAGATAAACACTGGCGGCAGCCTGGTCTATATGTATAATGAAATATTAAAAACCATCTGTTCACTTTGTTTAGATTCAGTGTGCGCCCAGTTCTCGACCGAAGCAGTAAAATAAAACATTACAAGAAGCAGTCAGACTGTAAAGCCATTTCAAGCATTTATGGAACTTTGATGCAATGCTGAATAGTTTTGGATATTAGTTTTATAGGAGCAAAAAAAAACACTAAAGAGCTTGGGAATCTGCACGTTCCGCTCGCCTTCCAAACATTCATTGATGTTTAATGCGAAAAACACACCTTTGGGAAAAATGACTGCCTGCTAAAATACTCCTAATCCAATAATACTGTACAGCGATGTGCCGTGTCTTACCGGAGTGCCCGAAGCACACTTGTGCAGGATAATATTATGGGTCATTTAAACTTTAAGTTATTGTTAAAACTTGTAGAAATCTACAGAGAGCGATGCACAATGTTGTGAAAACCTCCAGGAGTTTGAGTTCGAGTTTGATTTGAACAATTATTGAATAAATAATCATTTAAGTATTCCCAATAAGCAAATGTTCTCAGGAAGAGAGCTACTATCATGTAGATTTAGAAACAGCACAACTGCGTCTCTTCTCTTACTGCTGCTCATCAAACGTTAAAGTGCTTTTTCAGTAGACAAACTATAATGCACAAATGATCTGCTTCCAATTGTTTGACCAGCTACCAGCGACAACTACATTCTGCACCTTTACTCTGTGATCGAAGCAATGCGTACGTCACACACAATGCACAGTTTCCTAGAGAAAGTCCCAAGGTACAGCTCAGATATTTAGGCCAGCATGAGCAGGTATTCGATAAACATGTTTTCATGTCCACTCTAGGAGCTCAGGCTTTAATCTTTATAAAGTAGTAGATGCAGCCAACAGTCGGTGTGTATTCCTGAGCTTACATATCATATTTTTATGTTATGTTCTAGGCATTTGTTATAGTGCATCGACTCACACTGTAAGGTGATTCATGCAACATAGATCCAGAAAAGTGCAGATGGAACGGTTAGAATATCCACGTCTTTAACAGGTTTTTTTAAACATAAACGGATCCTGACACAACCAGATATGCAGAGGAAGCTTGTTCCATTAGAGTAGGGTAAGATATGAAAAGGTGCTGCAACTAAATCTGGAAGTGTGGATACGAGGGATCTTTAAGAAAGCTAAGTTTGCAGACCTGAGCTATTGCATAGGCTGGTAGTAGCTGAGTCTAATGTGCAGGTAGGTTGGTGAGCCCTTGGTCAGTGCCTTGTGCGTCAGGAAACATAATTTTAAAATTATGCGTTTTTTGACTGGCAGCCAATGCAGGGCTTTCAAGATGGGAGTAGAGGACAAATGTGAAGGAAGGTTGTAAATGAGTTGAGCCGTCGGGTTCTGCACAACTTGCTTGGCCAGTAGTGAGTAAAAACCTGGGTTATGTCAATGTGCACTGAAACAAAAGGTCAGTACTTGATTTGTAAAAAAAAAAAAAATAAGTGCCAGGATCCTTGTCAGGAGGCCACTGCAACTTGCATCACCCATTGGCCTTGCCAGCACTGCCAAATGACGGGATACGGCCACTACAACGCTGCAGTTTCCACGAAAACCTTTACCACGCATGCATTACAACGCATGCGTGGTCACAACGACAGCCTTTACCATGCATACCTTTACTACAAGATACGTAGTAAAGGCATGTGTGGTAAATGAAAAAAAAGAGGCTTGGGGGGTTCGCCCCCAAAAATTTTAAAATAAAGCGTGGGATTAAAAAGAGGCGTTGGGGGGTCTCCCCCCCCCCCCAAAAGAAAACGAACCTGAAGTGCCGAGGCTGAACCAATCATCGTCGTTAGAGAGGAAACGGAAAGAAACTTCAGTTTCCTCTTTACGACGTACGACCGACGTCACCAAGGAAGTTGGAGAGGAGACGGCGACTTAAAAGGTAAGGGGAAATTTTGTTAAAAAAAAAGATTACGGGTGAAGGGCAGGGGTAATTATAAGGAGTGGGGGCTGGGGGTCATGTAAGGGGAGGGGTATTATGTAAGAGGGGAGATTATGCCCTCACCATGCATAAATTTACAACGAAAACCGTTGCAAATCTATGCATGGTATTGGAATATTTGTTGGAAAGGTTATGCGTGGAAAACGCATTCCGTTGTAACGCATGCGTGGTAAAGGCATGCGTTGCAACGGAATGCGTTGAAACGACATACCACCCCAAATGACAGTATCAACACAACTACTAACCATCACTCTCCTACAAGTGTGACAATTCTGACTATTCCAGGTCCCCAAATCTAGAACAATGCAATTGGGCGGCAGGTATTAGTCATTTTCAATAACCATCGACAGCCCGTCCAATATTTTAACATCTGATTAACTTTTGTGGGGTGTTTCCAGGAGCGTTTCTTTTTTTAAAACACTTTTTAGTTTTTGTTATGGTTCCTAGATATTTTGGATTGCTTTGAGGGATGTGTATAGGTCTCATTTTATTTTTTCATTTTTGGGGGGGGCTTTTTGGACAATATTTTTCTCATTCTTGGTTGATTATTATTTTTGAGTGAGTGGATAAAGAAGAAGATGTACAGCTACTGAACAGGAAGTTCTCTTTATTTTATTTCCTTTGGGTGGGAAATATATTATTGGGTAGTGGGCAGATATAAAAGAGATATTTGTAATTTTATATTTTACCATGTATGGAGTGTATCTGGTTGAATGGTTTGGGACACATTTTGAAGGTCCCAAATATCATCCATGTTTGAAAATGGCTTAGTTTTAGTAAGTTATTTGTTGTAGAGAATGTTAGGATTTATTTATATTTGTTTAGGTTGCAGGCCTCATTATGGGACCAATTACGATGTCAGACGTACCGCCACCAATGGCCTGTTGGTGGTAGTCCGTCCGACGCCTGGTGCCACAGTCTGACTGTCATATTATGATGCAGGCGGTTGGAGGCAGCAGGTGGAGGGACCGACCAACACTTCTAACGGGCTCAAGGAGCTTGTTGGACCATCGGTCAGAGTGTAATAGCCTACAATACGGGCAGTGCCTGCTCAGGTATCAGGTACCGCTGTATGGATTACAATGTCCCTTTTAGACAGCCTTTCTATGGTGGTTCTACTGCCATAGAAAGACTGTTGGAAAGGGTCTTTGGGGCCCGCAGTAGGGCTCCTGTCCCCCTTTGTCCTCCGCTATGGGGCCAGTGCTGCCCCCGATACATCCATGCACCCTGCGCCAGGCACACCCTGGTGCCTGGCAAACGGTGCAGGGATGTTTCCAAAAATGCCTTTTTGCATTGAGCCTAGTGATGTGGATCTTTTTTTGGGCCGCAGCACAAGCCTCACTGTGAAAAGTCATGCTTCCGACCGCCTACACAGCAGTTGCAATCATACTTTGGAGGTCAGGACTGCCTCCTACTTGTCCCAATCCCGAAATGATGTAGGCCGGACGCTCATACAACCGGCATAGTAATGAAGGCCCATGCGTTATTGTTAAATGTTCAGGATTTTCTAAGTGTTGGTATCTTCTAGGGGCAGGAGGAGTATCGCTGGTGACATTTTTAGTTTGTGCAATGAAACATTTTGAAGTGAATATAGAAGGTAGTTGGCCAGTGATGTGCTCGGGGACTTTAGGTTCTGGGTTCCTGGTAACTAGTGCTTGCCTTTATTTTATCCTGCACTACCCCCTTACTTCCATTTCTGTCACATTTGGAGGTGGTTGTATTCTCTCAAATGATTTACACCATCCTCTTTTTGGGGTGGTCCTCCCAAGGCATGCATTTTAATAATATTTGGTGCATTTCCAATTCACATTTTGTGTTGATGCACTTTCTTAGTTGTAGGTGTAATCCATGTGACTTAGTAATTGCTTTCCTTTCTGGGGTGTTTTATATTCGGCTATCTGTGTCATTATTTCTGATAGTACTTTAGTAGTATAAATAAATTCTATTTTCTAAATGTTATACGTTTTTTATTTACAGATAAAATTATGAGCTGTTTCTATTTTTTATACTTATTTGCACGCTCTTTTTATATGTTTCACACAGTTTTGAAGCTTTTCCATTGGGGGTGCTATGATGTGGAGCAGGTGCATTCATTTCTGTTGGACGACAAAAGATTTCAATTCCATAAAAAAATATATATATACATTTGTTTATTGATATTTCCAAATAAATGCAATATACATTTTTATGCAACAAACTAACGTGCCAGTTATACATGTTTCAAGGTTTACAACAGCTCAAAAGACACACAGTAATTATTAGTCATCATGCGCCTTTGGCAGCGATGTGCCCCAGTACCACCAAGAACAGTCTTCACAGAACAGTAGACATTTAAAAGTGTAAGTACCTGAATATAATAGCAGAGTCCAGACCCCACCTTGCATGATCCACCATATAAACATATCAAATAACCATATTGTATTATTATACATCCCTAGTGGGGACAGCATTTATCACAACATCCTCATCTCCACTCGTCCGCTCCTGAATCCAGGCAACGAACGGCTCCCAGATGTCTTGGGGTCTCGAAGTGGGGGGCATCAACTCCCAGAAGGTGGTTAGCTGGGAATGGCTGTACGCAAGCTCTCAAATCCATTCGATAGTTGTAGGCTTCCTCCTCCTTCCCCAGTGAACTGCAATTTGATGTTTGGCAAATAATAGAAGTAAGGCATGTAATTTACGCTTCTTAACATGTGTTTCCTTAGCATACCCCAACAGTCCCAATAATGGGGATGGGGTCAAGGGCATACCAAGGATCTGATTTATTGATGTAAAAATCTGGGACCAGTACGCAGTGAGTTCAGCACAATCCCATGCCATATGTAAGAAAGAAGCGGGGGTTACCCCACAACGCCAGCAGCACTCATCATCTCTCAGTCCCATATGGTGTAGACTTAAGGGCGTTCTGTAATATCTATGGAGGAATTTAAAACAAAGAAAACAAAGCCTATAGTTGGGGTACAGCTCAGTGAGCTGATTGCAACAGTATGTCCATTGATCTTCGGTCAGTGGGGGAGAGAGTTCCACCCCAGTAGTGCTCCAGAACTCGTCACAGAGGCAGTGTTTTGTATGTGTGTGTAAAGGCGGGTTATAAGTTTGCGTGGTGATGGTGAATGAAGTAGGGTCTCTAGGGCTGATAAAGGGGGTGGGGGACTGGGAAATCACTGTGCAGTGCGCGGCAGGCAGCTCGTAGTTTGTGATAGAGAAACATCTCCCCGAATGGCACCCTCTGACCTTCTTCTGCAACCGGGGGTCCCTAAATGTGTCACTCGGGTAGAGGTCCGCAAACATATGAAGGTTCATCTTCTGCGCAACCTTTTTACTTATCTTGTCCTTGATGTTGGGCAACATGGGGTTTTGTGCTAAGAGAATGGAAGGGGCATATAATAAGGGGCCCCCGCTCACCTCCATAGTCCATCTCAAGCCCATCGCAGGGTTTCGGAGGTGTCAATTCCTTATATGGGGTGTCAATATGTCTGATATAATGCCACATGTGGCTGAAATGGTGTTGGGTAAACCCAATAGTGCAGCAATTGTGCCTGTGCACAAAGTGCATATAGGTTTATATCCGGAGAGCCCAGACCTCCCTGTTTTAACGGAAGAGACAGGAGCTCTCACAATACTCCAGCCTGTCCGCCCACCCACACCAAAGATATCAGCAAAGAGCATAGCTTTCTGAAAAAGGGTTGTGTAAGTATGATCGGCAAATTAACAAAAATATACAAAAATGTAGGCAATACAACTGTTTTTGCCAGGGCGATCCTCCCTGCCAGTGACATGAGAAGTCTAGTCTACAGTGTAACCTTCTCTTCCAGCCAATCTATTGCTCGCCCATAATTCAAGTTCGACACCTCCTGCAAGTTACGGCTTATCAGATTCCCAAATATTTGACCTTCTCGGCCTCCCACTTCAACTGGAACTCAGAAGTCACAGCCCTAGTGTTGTCTGCAGGGGAAACACGACTGACGTAGCCCACTTAATGGATATGCCGGCCAACCCTCAACATGTAATGAATTCTCTTAAAATAAAATCTAAGTTCTTTGCGGGGTCCAGAACATACATAGTGACATCATCCGCGTAGAGTGATATAAAAAGGCTCCTAGCACTGAACCCTATTCACCTGGCTGTGTGATGTTGTCTGATGCGTGCGGCTAGTGGTTCCATCGCAACGGCAAAGAGCAGGGGGGAAATGGGCACCCCTGACAAGTGCCTCACGAGATCGGAAATGGATCAGATAAGAGATCATTAGTTTGTATAGAGTGCCGCTGGGCTGTAGCGTTGGCGGTACGGAGGTCCAGGGCTTCTGGCGATGTACGCGAACGGGACGCGGACGGGCACAGATGGGCTTGCCTTTGGAGCGCCTTCGGTGCGCCAGAGGCGTGCCCGCTGCGCGTGTCTGGACAGCTGGGAGGCGGGAGCGTGGAGGTGAAACTGGCTTGGGCTGGTCGTGCTGGGGGGGAGGTGCCACGGGGGCAGCAGCGGCAAGAAAACAGGAGAGAGGTGCCCAGAAAAAAGAGGGAAAACAGCACAAAAGTTGGAAAGGAAAAATGGAAAGTGATATAAAAGTGATAGGAAGAGAGTAAGAGGCTAAAAAACGAAGGAAAATACAGAGGCTGAAAAATGAAGGAGGCCGAATAAACAGAGCAAGAGAATAGGTGAGAGGTCCACTGGACCACCAGAGATGGGACACAGTTATAGCCTGCGGGTGGAGGAGGGCCTCGAACAACAACACTTGAGAGTGCAGGGGCTGTCTCGCTTCGCGCTGCGCTGTGGCAACTAGGCGCATTGTATTCTTTTAAATATCCCGTTTTTTGTCTTTGTGTTTAAATTAATTTAAAAGCACTTTGCCCCTGTTTTTAGCCCTTCCACTTACTTGCACTATAATTGTGCCATCAACCGCGGCTTCAGCGGGTCTGTCCTGGTGATTTCGCGCTCTCCACTAGTGTAGGCGCCATCTTGGGGGTAGGAAGGATCGACAGGTGAGGGAGCGCTCTAGCGGTCAGGCTGACCGGGTGGAGGCATTGCAAACTACACCCTATAAAAGGGTTGGTTGAAGGTAGGTTGGCCTGTTAAGGCTTGCCTCGCTTCGCGCTGCGCTGTGGCAACTAGGCGCATTGTATTCTTTTAAATATCCCGTTTTTTGTCTTTGTGTTTAAATTAATTTAAAAGCACTTTGCCCCTGTTTTTAGCCCTTCCACTTACTTGCACTATAATTGTGCCATCAACCGCGGCTTCAGCGGGTCTGTCCTGGTGATTTCGCGCTCTCCACTAGTGTAGGCGCCATCTTGGGGGTAGGAAGGATCGACAGGTGAGGGAGCGCTCTAGCGGTCAGGCTGACCGGGTGGAGGCATTGCAAACTACACCCTATAAAAGGGTTGGTTGAAGGTAGGTTGGCCTGTTAAGGCTTGCCTCGCTTCGCGCTGCGCTGTGGCAACTAGGCGCATTGTATTCTTTTAAATATCCCGTTTTTTGTCTTTGTGTTTAAATTAATTTAAAAGCACTTTGCCCCTGTTTTTAGCCCTTCCACTTACTTGCACTATAATTGTGCCATCAACCGCGGCTTCAGCGGGTCTGTCCTGGTGATTTCGCGCTCTCCACTAGTGTAGGCGCCATCTTGGGGGTAGGAAGGATCGACAGGTGAGGGAGCGCTCTAGCGGTCAGGCTGACCGGGTGGAGGCATTGCAAACTACACCCTATAAAAGGGTTGGTTGAAGGTAGGTTGGCCTGTTAAGGCTTGCCTCGCTTCGCGCTGCGCTGTGGCAACTAGGCGCATTGTATTCTTTTAAATATCCCGTTTTTTGTCTTTGTGTTTAAATTAATTTAAAAGCACTTTGCCCCTGTTTTTAGCCCTTCCACTTACTTGCACTATAATTGTGCCATCAACCGCGGCTTCAGCGGGTCTGTCCTGGTGATTTCGCGCTCTCCACTAGTGTAGGCGCCATCTTGGGGGTAGGAAGGATCGACAGGTGAGGGAGCGCTCTAGCGGTCAGGCTGACCGGGTAGAGGCCTATTTAGACGCATCATGCAAGCGCGCAGCGTGTGCGCGCGGCGTGTGTGCCGCAGTGACGCCGGAGTCACGCCAGAGTCCAGCCCGTCTGCGCCCGTCCGCGCTGAGGACGAGCTGGACGGCGGGGAGCCTGGACGTACCAACGGTGAGTGTACGGATTACTGCTACACCTGGCAGGAAATGCAAAATCTTAGGCCATCTATACGGCCCTGTCATTATAGGCATGCCCCAGAGTCATTTCAGACCCTTGTGGGTTGCCATTGTTTTCGGCATATCCATTTGGGGCCGGCTCCACCGGCGGCTCATATACCGCTAGTAAAGAGTACTGATTCTGGAATCCAGATGAGGAACGATCAGGGGTTCCTCATAAATGCGAGGTCTTTGATTAAAAATAACCTTGCTTTTAAAGATTTTGTTCTGCTTAGACAACCCGCATGGGTTTTTATTACTGAAACGTGGGCCAAGGACTCCTCGGGACCGGATCTGGTCGAGGCTGTACCTGATGGCTACTTGTTGGCAAGAGAGGACAGAGTGGAACGTGTTGGGGGTGGGTTGGGCATTCTCTACAGAGACTGCTTTTCCTGCCACACCATCCCTCTCACTATACCGCTAAGCTCCGCCCAGGCCCTCCAGTTCTCTATCAGTGGACCCTATGCAGTACCGTTCACTGGCCTTCTCATTTACAGACCTCCGGGTACTAGGTCTGCTTTTAGCCAACACATGCTCAATTTGCTAGAGCCACACTTTGGCTGCGAGCATTTTACTGTCCTGGGGGATATGGATTTCCATTTGGAAAATCTGGAGTCAAAGGATACTATATCCCTATTGGACATTTTTTCCGGTTGTGGGATGAAACAACTAGTGAATGATCCCACCCATCAAGCAGGTCATGTGCTTGATGGGGTCTTTTCTAACGACCCCCGGCTTATCTCTGGGACCCCCATCCCTCTCTCCTGGTCGGATCATTTTGCGATCCCTTTAGAACTAACATCTCCGACTGTCAGGATTAAGGGAAATCAGCCTAGCAAAATGGAACTGAGACGTAATCTAAAAAATATTTCTAATGAAACGCTTGCCCCCAGATTACCTAGTAGGATGCTTTCCAACGAGGAAGATGTAGGGAAAGCAGTAGACAGATTTGACGCTGCTATTAGAACGGCCATGGATGATCTGGCCCCTGCCTCACTCTGCTATTCCGCGAGGAAAAGCCCCTCGGCACCGTGGTTTTCCGAATCACTAAGACTCCTCAGACAGGGAGTTCGAAAGCAGGAACGCTTGTGGAGGACTAGCTGGGATCCGCGAGAGAGGGATAATCATAAATCCCTCCTTAAACAGTATAAAGCTGAGGTTATAAGAACTAAACAAGAGTATTTTACCTTGCTGACCTCCTCGCTCTCCTCGCCCAAAGAGCTGTTTAAGATCGCTGACACGCTTACCTCTTTGAAAATACCGGACCCCGTGGTCAGTTCTCAGCGGCTCTGTGATGATGTTGCACAATTTTTTCAATCAAAAATTGTGGACATTTACTCGGCCTTAGAATTTCAGAGGTCGGCATTACCTCCGTCTCAGAGCGTCCGGGTCCCTCCACTTACACCCTTGGAGGAGTTACCGTTAGGGTGTTTTTCCAGCTTTCCCCCGCTCGCCATGGTGGATCTGGAAGTTCTCCTTTCGAAGACTAGGTCGGGGTCTCCTCTGGACCCTTGCCCTTTAAAACTTCTTAAACAATGTAAGGAGACTCTTCTGCCCTGGCTGTTAGAGATTATGAATAGGGCAATGAGAGAGGGGACCTTTCCACTACAATGGAAAAAAGCGGTGGTTAAACCACTGTTAAAAAAGCCTACCTTGGACCCAGGAGTCCTTAAAAACTTCCGCCCCATTTCACTGCTCCCAGCCCCAGCAAAGATGTTGGAAACCCATCTGAACCAGCATCTGTCTGCTTTCCTGGAAACCTCTGGCCTTCTAGATCACTCGCAGCATGGATTTCGGAGAGAGCATAGCACTGAGTCAGCCCTTACCACGGTGCTTGATAACATCCGTACCAGGGTGGATAAGGGCATGACCACTCTCCTCATCCTATTGGATCTTACGGCTGCGTTTGATACCCTGTCTCCCTCAGTGTTAACATCACGGCTGAGGGAGATAGGGGTTGAGGGGCCGGCACTTAGTCTGCTTTCCTCCTTTCTTGGCCAGAGGGAACAGAGAATTAAGCTGGGGGAGTTTCTATCTCCATCCCTCCCTGTGCGTTGTGGGGTCCCACAGGGGTCGGCATTAAGTCCGACCCTCTTTAACATCTATGTGACCCCACTCGCCAGGCTTATTAGATCTTTTGGGATGGAGGTAGTCTCCTATGCCGACGACACACAGATAATGATGTCTCTCGCCCATCCGGTCATCTCGGCTGCCTCCAATTTTAGACACTGTATGGAGGCAGTGGCTCAATGGATGATCTGCAATTCATTGAAGCTTAATGGCGAGAAGACCGAAATTCTGGTGTTCGGAGGCAAGGAGGACATTTGGTCAGCGGAATGGTGGCCTTCATCTCTCGGAGTGTGCCCTATACCCACCGTCCTGGCTAGGAACCTAGGAGTTATGATTGACCCTCATCTAGGGCTGGGACAGCAAGTAAGCAGGACCATCTCTACTTGCTGGGGCATAATAAACATCTTGAGGAAAATAAAACATTATCTGTCCCCCCCAGCAAGAAAGCAAATAGTACTTGCACTGATAGGCTCAAGGCTGGATTACTGCAATGCCCTATATCTTGGCATTAACAAAAGTCACATCACGCGACTTCAAATGGTGCAGAATGCGGCCGCAAAGTTTGTATTAGATCTGCCCAGGCGGGCCTCTGCTACGGCTGCTAGAAAAGCACTGCATTGGCTCCCAATAGAAGCCAGGATTTCGTTCAAGTCCCTCTGCTTGATCTATGGGGCCCTGGCCTCAAATAGGTCAGGAGGCATAAGGGATCTGCTAAAAATGTATACCCCCTCCAGATCCCTGCGCTCGGCCAATAAAGCCCTGCTATCTGTCCCCCGTGTCCGTAGGGCTAGGTGGGGTGGCAGAGCCTTCTCAACCCTGGCCCCAAGGCTGTGGAACTCTCTGCCTTCTGACATTAAAACCCTTCCTTCAAAGCAGGCCTTCAGAAAGGCACTCAAGACATGGCTTTTTGCCAGTGCATATCCTTAGCTTGGTTTCTGCCTTTTTTGATCTTATTTTGTTAGGCGCCTTGATGCCTACGGGCTTAGTTGCGCGGTATAAATTTCATTTCATTTCATTTCATTTCATTTCAGGGGCTCAGGAGGGCCTCACTTGATGGTGGAGCTGCGAGGGTGGGAGAGCAATTTCACTGACAATGAGTCTGTGGTCTTGCTCGCCTGTCCCCGCAGTGTCCGCCATTAAGTAGGGGTCGGGGGGCTGGATAGCTGGGAGACTGGAACAGGGCGGGGAAACTGGCTTGGGCTGGTCACGCTGGGGGAGGAGCCGCGGGGGCAGCAGCAGCTAGAAAAATGGGCACAAGGTGCCCAGAAAAGTAGCAAAAACAGCAAAAAAGTTGGAAAAGAAGAATGGAAAGTGATAGAAAAGTGATAAAAGTAATAGGAAGAGAGGAAGTGGCTAAAAACGAAGGTGCAAATAAAGAGGCTAAAGAATGAAGCCAGCAGTATAAACGGAGCGAGAGAAGGGGTGAGAGGTTCACTGGGCCACCAGGGATGAGGCACAGATATAGCCTGCGAGGGGGAAAGGCCTCGAACACCAACACTCAAGAGTGATGGGGGAGCTGCGAGGGTGGAGAGCAATTTCACTGACAATGAGTCAGTGGTCTTGTTAAAGAATTTGGCAAATTTTCCTTGACTTTCAGCATTTGTCATTTTAGAAGTATTTGGTTGGTAAAATGAGTAGACCTTTTATATTGTTGATTTAATTGTTTTTCTGATTTTATTGGTTAAGGCTGTTTATAGTTTGATTTTATTGATTAATTTAGCATTAGTGTGAATGTTTTGCATGAGTTATGTCCTTCAATGGTAAACACTGATTTAAGTTTTATTACCTACTGGCGGTCGCCAGTAGGTATATATAGTTAGGATTTTTTCTCTATGGGATTTTTGAAAATTCTATGTCTAATAACTTTGGCGTTTGTGGACGGAATTGGCTGAAATTTTCAGGAAAATGGAACATTTTGTTTCTGAGCAGCCCCTGAAAATTTGGGGGGGTTCGTCAAGGGGGGGCCGAGAAAAAAGGGGGGTCCTAAAACGTGTTTTTAACATTGAGTTTTCCATAGGGCGGTTGGCCTCACTTTTAGCCCGAACGGCTGAATGGATTTGCACGAAACTTGGCAAAATTGTAGGGACTGGTAGCCCGATGTGCCTTTGCTAGGTCTCAATATATGTGCTCCAGTGGATTTTGAGAAATTAACGTTCAAAAAAAGATATATATCTGTAACAGCGGACCAGGCAGCGCTCCGGTTCGCGGACTTTACGCGTTACGGAGCTTTGTGAAGCGAAGCTGATTGGTTCTCCGGCGTCTGTAAACATTCCAAACAGTCCATAGCGGCCGCCATCTTGTCTCTCGGTAGGATCGAGAGACAAGAGGAGGCCAAAGCGAAGGGGCAAATGACCATAAGGGGGCATAGTAGATCCTCCCTGACCCTCTAGGTTTGATGTGGAGGTTTTAAAAGGGCCCCGCGGGGCAAAAATAAATAAATAATAATAATCGAACGGCTGAATGGATTTGCACGAAACTTGGCAAAATTGTAGGGACTGGTAGCCCGATGTGCCTTTGCTAGGTCTCAATATATGTGCTCCAGTGGATTTTGAGAAATTAACGTTCAAAAAAAGATATATATCTGTAACAGCGCTCCGCTTCGCGTACTTTTCGCGTAACGGAGCTTTGCGAAGCTGATTGGTTCTCCGGCGTCTGTAAACATTCCAAACAGTCCGTAGCGGCCGCCATCTTGTCTCTCGGTAGGATCGAGAGACAAGAGGAGGCCAAAGCGAAGGGGCAAATGACCATAAGGGGGCATAGTAGATCCTCCCTGACCCCCTAGGTTTGATGTGGAGGCTTTAAAAGGGCCCCGCGGGACAAAAAAAAAAATAATAATAATAATCGAACGGCTGAATGGATTTGCACGAAACTTGGCAAAATTGTAGGGACTGGTAGCTCGATGTGCCTTTGCTAGGTCTCAATATATGTGCTTCAGTGGATTTTGAGAAATTAACGTTCAAAAAAAGATATATATCTAACAGCGCTCCGCTTCGCGGAGATAAAATTATCTCTGTATTACCTAGCTGTTGCTAACACCAGTTAGCGACCGCTAGTAGGAGATAGCGACCATCTTGGGCCCCACTTTGCATGTCAGTGATATTTATCACTAATGACATGCAAAGTGGGCATGCCAAGATGTTAGCGACTTGAAACAGTCGCTAACATCGCTATCTCCTATTACCAACTTTTGGAGATATTCGCGCTAAGCGCGAATATCTCCAAAAGCTACCACCTGCCCTGAGCAGTTCTTAGCCATGTTATCCAATGGGAGGTGGATAACATGGCTAAGAGCATTAGGTCGGTAATGCATGAATATCGCTGAGTTTTCAGCGATATTAATGCATTGCGGTCGTTTTTTATGGCATTTGCGATAAACCTTGATAATAGCAAGGTTTATCTGCGATAATTTCTGACGATGCTTAGCGGTAAAAAATTCGTTGCTAAGCATCGTTAGGGATAAATATCGCTTAACTTTGGTAATATGCCCCAACGTCTGTTAACGTTCGATTCGAAGGAAATCAGGAAGTGTTGAAAAACATTGTCTGCGCCATCTTGCCTTTTTTCAAATGCCACACTTTTGTCGTGCACGGCAGCCATTTTAGATGACTTGACCAGACCCACTCTCTGCACGCTGTCGATCCTTAGCATGGCTCCCCACCCTCGCAAGCATCTCCCCCAGGCACTGGTCACCCCCGCTCTCTGTCTTATGCATGGGTAATAAACCTCCCCCCATCTGCGCTGTTCTTCCCTGAGAATCACACCCTGTGCCCGCCCGACACCTCCCTTTCGCCCTATTCACTACCGCACCCTCTGACACTCCTTTTCCTCTGTGTCCGATTGTCCAGGCCGGTCCTAGGCTATCAGCTAGCCCTGCAGATGTAGTTTATGGCCCCAGCTGTAAAGAATCACCCCTCTTCAAAGGAGTTATAGTAGATCAAGGCCCACACTCGATGAGATCCGTCACAGCACACGCGTTCCTACTATCTGAAAACCATCCTGTATTGTGATTGGGGAGGGGACCGAGCCTGAAGCGGAAGATTCCAGGGATGACTCTTTGTACATCAAAGTTTTTACAATTATGTGTCACATTAAAAATATATAGCACTCCAACAAAGTAGTAAGATTATAAAACTTTAATAACTTATAAATATATACAACAAAACAAAAACAGTAAAAACATATAAACATTTTTAGTGAAAAACAACGAAGTAGCGGTCGGCTGTGCGAATAGTCCCAACGCAGCACAACGTCCAGATTTCTGGACGGCACCCAGGTGATGTTGCCTGGGTGCCGCACTGATTTCGGCATCCAGCGTGGGGCGTCGCGGGGGGTGGGTCATCAGTAGCAAACTGTTGTGCGAATAGTTCCAAGGCAGCAGAACGATGGCACCAAGGTGATGTCCAGTAAGTTGCCGCACTGGTTTTGGTATCCTACAATGCGGCTCCGAATAACGGCGTGGGGCGCCCCGGGGGGGGGGGGAGGCGGCGTGAACGGGCCTCTCCAGGTGGAGTCTCGTCTGTTGTAGTGGGGCGCCCCTTTACCGTTTCAGTTGCCATTCCGTCCGCTTTTGGTCCACTGTGTGAAAAGCCACAATTCAGCTGAGTTGCGCCCACTCTTGCGGTGCAGCGATAGGCGGCTGCCACAGGACTCTCAAAATGGCGGCAGGCTCTTTTCTTTTTGGGCCTGGTCCACTGAAATGGCCCTGGGACACCTTGGAAATCGGACGACTGTCTGCTAGGTCTTGGACCCCATTCTCGAAAGCGTCCCCTCCGCCTTGAGGATTCAACAAAAGTTTTGGGGGCCCCCGACTCCTGCAGGCTTCTGGTGGGGAGCGGCTGCCATGATTGCTCGCGGAATGACCACGACGGAGCCACGAGATGGTGGTGCTTTCATGCTGACGCCAGCTTCAGTCTGAAACATCCAGAAACAAGGTGGGGCTTTCATCGTTTGGGAAAAAAAAAAGTTTTCATCCAATGAAAAGTGTTATTTTTAGGTCATATGATCAAGCCTTCCATCATTAGGAAACCAAAAGTAAAATGAACCAATGAAAAGTTTTATAAACAAGTCACATGACCTGTTATACGGCATAGGGTATAAAATGCGGAGAAAATACGTTGGCACGTGAGGCGGCGTCAGTAGCGGACCGATGTGCGAATAGGCCGAAGGCAACACAACGCGCCAAGATCCGGATGGCACCGAGGTGGTGTCCAGCAAGTTGCAGCACTGGTGTGGCCATCCTACAATGCTGAAAGTCGGCGTGGGGCGCCCCGTTGGCCTGTGAGTTCGCGTCAGTAGCGGACCGATGTGCGAATAGGCCGAAGGCAGCACAACGCGCCAAGATCCGGATGGCACCGAGGTGGTGTCTAGTAAGTTGCCGCACTGGTGTGGCCATCCTACAATGTTGAAAGTCGGCGTGGGGCGCCCGGTTGGCCTGTGAGATGGCGTCAGTAGCGGACCGATGTGCGAATGGGGCCAAAGGCAGCGCAACAATATTTTCGGAATAGAAGACACCACAAGGCGCTGAGATGCCAACATCCGGATGGCACCGAGGTGGTGTCTAGCAAGTTGTGGCACTGGTGTGGCCATCCTACAATGGTAAAAGTCGGCGTGGGGCGCCCTGTTGGCCTGTGAGATGGTGTCAGTAGCGGACCGATGTGCGAATGGGGCCAAAGGCAGCGCAACAATATTTTCTGACTAGAAGACACCACAAGGCGCTGAGATGCCAAGATCCGGATGGCACCGAGGTGATGTCTAGCAAGTTGCTGTACTGGTGTGGCCATCCTACAATGCTGAAACTCGGCGTGGGGCGCCCCATTAGCCTGTGAGATGGCGTCAGTAGCGGACCGATGTGCGAATGGGGCCAAAGGCAGCGCAACAATATTTTCTGAATAGAAGACACCACAAGGCGCTGAGATGCCAAGATCCGGATGGCACCGAGGTGGTGTCTAGTAAGGTGCACTGGTGTGGCCATCCTACAATGCTGAAAGTCGGTGTGGGGCACCCCGTTGGCCTGTGAGATGGCGGCAGTAGCGGACCGATGTGCGAATGGGGCCAAAGGCAGCGCAACAATATTTTTGGAATAGAAGACACCACAAGGCGCTGAGATTCGGTTAGCACCGAGGTGGTGTCTAGCAAGCTATGCAGCTGAGTTGCGTGTGCACTTGCGGCGAATAGGTCGAAGGCAGCACTACAATGTTTTCTGAATAGAAGACACCACAAGGCGCTGAGATTCGGTTACCACCGAGGTGGTGTCTAGCAAGTTGCTGCACTGGTGTGGCCATCCTACAATACTGCTCCGAATAACAGGGTGGGGTGCCCGAAGGGGGGGGGGGAGGCGGCGTGAAGGGGCCTTCCTAGGTGGAGGCTCGTCTGCTGTAGTGGGGCGCCCCTTTACCATTTCAGTTGCCATTCAGCTGAGTTTTGGCCGCTCTTGATGCTACAGCGACAGGCGGCTGCAACAGGACTCTCAAAATGGCGGCCTGTTCTTTGGATTTGGGCCTGGTCCACTAAAATGGCCCTGGGACACCTTAGAACTCGGACGCTCGATTTTTTTTTCCTTTCCTCTACATGCAAAAAAAGGTAAATGCCCGGTACGTTATACGCTTCATCTGCCACGATGTACTCTCCAGAGGAACCGAAAAAAAATATAGTTATGGTAACTATACCATGCATCGTCATATGGAGAGGTGGCACCAATTAATTATAGTGCTGCATAAAAGAGAGATTTGGAGGACAACCCCCGACCTGCCAGTACATTCATCAAAGAAGTGGCACTGACAGCATCAGAGGCAAGGGAAACGGTCCCAAATATTTAGAAGAACTTTGCAAAGATTAAAATGACATGTTTAGATTGTGGCAAATTAATTTCATGTGGACAGATGAGTGTTACTCTATAAATACAGCATATGAACATCATCATAGTCGATGGTTGGTAGAGACATTTTGACTATATCCTGGACCTGCCCGTCCTCGCACAAAATGGCGCCGGAATAAATGGGACTCGTAACTCCTTGTTGTGTACTGGTTGCAGAACCTTGAAATCACGAGATACGTATGCAATTTTGAAGCACATGGCGGGCGGGGATGAGAATTGATTGAGTATTTCGACATCCCTATTGATATTAAGTTCTGATGTGTTATTGATTACTGTACTATTGAAAGTTCGAATTAACGTCACGCATGGTACTTGCCCGCAAATGTATATCTAGATAATTTTATTGTAACTCGCCCTGTCGTATTTTAATTATAAAATGTACGTCCACCGATTCCGCAACTGTTAGACACCTTAGTTCTTGCAACCTAATGGCCCGCCCGTTACGTTCCTCTACAGTGTAAATGTCTACTCATCATATACGATTACAGTTTGCTCCGTGGCTGGCCCACGTGGTTATAGGCTCGTATTTGTATAATGAAATTTTCACAATAAAGGTTTTTAAAAGAAAACATGGTAGTAGTATATACATTGGTAAAGTTTTTAATAATAGTCACTGTTTTAGAATCATTAAAAGGCAAGTGAAATAAAGCAGACCAATCACATGAAGGGTAAAAGGTATAATACGCAGGAACGCAGTAAAGATAAATGGTCAAGGGCTGTTGTGTTTTCTACTCCTGCAACATAAAGTGATCGATAAGAATCTCATATTCAGGCGTATCGGCGACTAAGACAGCAGGTCGACCCTCTTTTGCTCAACGGCTCCGTCATGGGACGAAGAAACGCCCTTTTTCTCGAAAAAAGAATATATTTTACTTGCAGGACAGTTGTAAATTTTCCAGGAAAGTACATTAGCCTGGAACATTATAACATATATTTAAGAAAAAATAATGTTCGGAAGTAATAAAAAGCGTAATTTTTAGGTCATATGACCAAGCCTTTCATCATTAGAATAAGAAAAGTAAAATGAACCAATGAAAAGTTTTATTAACAAGTCACATGACCTGTTATGCTTACGTTACGCGCTGCGCGTCGCGCCCCGGATGACTTCCGGATGCGCTAACGCGGCGCGTCATATGACGCATTACGCGACAACGCAGGTCCAGAATATAGTCAAAATGTCTCCACCAACCAGCGGTCGGAACACAACCCCTTTCAGCAGGCTAAATAGTTCTGTTAAATGACAACAGAAGGGACAGGCAACAAGAACCATCAGTCAAAGAGGGGAGGGCTAGTTCTTCTCTACCGGGTTACATTGGGGCGCTACCGGAACTGATCGAATTGGTAGTCTACAGTGTTTCTGGATGTTTCAGACTGAAGCTGGCGTTAGCATGAGAGCACCACCATTTCGTAGCTCCGTCGTGGCCATTCCGCGAGCAATCATGGCAGCCGCTCTTTATCGTTATTTTGGGCGGGGTGGGTGGCGGAGCCGAGCTGTATTGCAGCCATCATGGTGTGGAGTTCAGTTCATCTCACTAGTTTCGTATTTGTCATGAGGGGTTGTTCTTAATGTTTCTATTTTAGCGAGGTCAAAAAGAGATCCCATTAGTGGCCTACTGATTTTGCTCGATTCCTTTTGTTTTTTTACACGATTTTTCGTTATCTGCAAAGACTAAACAGAGTATTGCGACTCTGTGTTTGTTTGTAAATAGAGAATGAACCAAAGAGAACCAATTCTAAAACAGTAAATGCTTGGATAACAATCAATCAAATGGAGAGAGAAGCAGGCACGACGTATTACAACGGGGGCAAAGGCCTGCGTTAACTACCTTTCACTATCTGCAAAGAGAGAGTACTCCTAATAGAAATGAGGGGGGGGCAGCATTCAAAGCAGATCAGTGTGCATAAACACGAAAATGTTTTTACTTACCACGTACTTGACATTCGACAGCTTATGATATTTGCTATTAAAAAACCATTGAAATTCACTGAAAAAACCATAGGTTATAGACCATATATAGTTAGGAATTAGCATTTACAAAACCTTGAAAATTCACTGAAAAAACCATAGGTTATAGACCATATATAGTTAGGAATTAGCATTTACAAAACCTTGAAAATTCACTGAAAAAACCATAGGTTATAGACCATATATCGTTAGGAATTAGCATTTAAAAAACCTTATTTTACCCACACAAAACCATTGAAATTCCATATATAGTTAGTTGCACTAACTATATATGGCGCACCCGCAATCCACTGCTGATGATGTCACATATTACATCATTCATGACATGGTCAGTGACATCACTGATGACATCACTGATGACATCTCAAATGACATCACTGATGACATCACTGATGACATCTCATTTGACATCAATGACCACATCACTGATGATATCATTCATGTGACAATACAATGCATCTCCTCACATTTTAATATAACCTCTGTTTCACCCAGTGTTAAATACAGAGTATAATTTTTGAAACCATTGACACACCAATACTAGTTACTACATACGCACTCACTGATTCCTACGTCTACACACACCTTCACTCATTCACCCATACAATCATTCATACATACAATCACTCATCTTTACAACACTATCATATGCACTCATACACCTATACAGACACTCACAGTCTGCCACTCATCCATGGAGTTACTCACACACCTAGTCAGTCCTGTAAAGAATCAATGACACTTCCATTTTCTTGTCTATACAGTTAAACATAGAGCACCTTACATTTTCAAACATATACTAACACATACTTACCTTCTTATACAATCATTGATACAAGTACACATTGATCTGCACAGAGTCACACACCTCCCAGCCAGCCACACACACACTCAGTCTCCCATACAAATACTTGGGCAATCAATCAATAACCCATATAGTTACTCATATAGCTACTGATCAACACATGCAGCAGTTTACAGAACAACAGACATAATGATGCACAAATTAAGACAGTTTAGTCACTAACCCATGCACTCAGTGAGACACATTTAATCACTCACTCATACAGTCAGTCATGCACCTACTAAATCCTTCGTCCAGACACTTACACATCCACTCATTCTTCAATATGTAAGACATATTTAAACTGTACAGAAACAAAAAATCACTGGATGTTGTTATCAGTCATGTCATCAGTGATGTCATTTGAGATGTCATCAGTGATGTCATCAGTGATGTCACTGACCATGTCATGAATGATGCAATATGTGACATCATCAGCAGTGGATTGCGGGTGCGCGATATATAGTTAGTGCAACTAACTATATATGGAATTTCAATGGTTTTGTGTGGGTAAAATAAGGTTTTTTAAATGCTAATTCCTAACGATATATGGTCTATAACCTATGGTTTTTTCAGTGAATTTTCAAGGTTTTGTAAATGCTAATTCCTAACTATATATGGTCTATAACCTATGTTTTTTTCAGTGAATATATATATGTGTATAATATATATATATGCACTCCATTCAGCCCCACAGAATCATCCACGGAAGAAGGCACAGATTAGAGGTAGTCAGAATTCGGCATCTGTTTATTCTCTCAGGTCACCCTCAATCCCCGAGATAAATGAGATAAGCGTTTCAGCTTGCTAGAAGCCTTTATCAATCTGGTTTGTGCCAATATGACAGCATAATATAAAGCCCTTCCATATCACGCAATATTTAAACATAGAAAACATACTAAGAAATGCAACCACAATGTGGACCCTATGCAGCATTTAGGACCATGCTATCTGCAGCTGGGTATCAGCAATGTTTAGGTTAAAGCATATTCACTTGTCTAAATTGCACAGTGCATATAAATATTTAGCATGAAATATATATAATACATATTTAAATAAGAAGCAAACCACATTCACTTGATGATGTCATCAGTGATGTAATTTGAGATGTCAACAGTGATGTCACTGACCATGTCATGAATGATGTAATATGTGACATCATCAGCAGGGGATTGCAGGTATGTGAGATATAGTGAGTACAACTAACTATATCGGAGGAATTTCAATGGTTTTGTACGAGTGAAATGTCCAGCTAACTATAACACCCCTAAAATCTATGCTTTTTTTCAGTGAATTTCAAAGGTTTTTTAAATGCTAATTCCTAACTATATCAGGCCTGAAACCTATGGTTGCCAACACTTCCTGATTTTGACAGTTGTCGGTCAATTAGCATTCAGCTCGTGCACGGCAAGGTACTTGTAGGCTGTGCGTAGGGTACGCGGATAGGTACGCGGATCCACTGCGCCCATACATATATAAATGACTTTAACTGTCATTTTCTCAGGAACTACTGAACTGATGTACACCAAAGAGCAAAAGGCACAAGTCTAAACTGAGGACAACCTCTTTGCCAAATTTGTTGTAATTCCGTTCAGCCGTTCTGGCTGTAGCCATGTATAAAGGTCCTAAGGGAAATTGCATGCGGAAAACATGTTTTGGGACCCCCCTTTTTTCTCAGCTCCCGCTTGACCAATCACCCCAAACTTTCAGGGAAGGAGGGGAACTGAGCTGGCCAAAAGTTTAGAACATTGCGCGATGATTCGTCAATCGGCGCCAAAGTTATTCCAAATAGAATGTTGCGGATTTTCCTATGGATAATAGGTCCTAATTATATCTACCTACTGGCAACCGCCAGTAGGTAATACATACATATATATAGCCCTCCAGTGCTGAGCGTTTTGTATATATATATATATATATATATATATGTATATATATATATATTCACTGAAAAAACCATAGGTTATAGACCATATATAGTTAGGAATTAGCATTTAAAAAACCTTATTTTACTCACACAAAACCATTGAAATTCCATATATAGTTAGTTGCACTAACTATATATCGCGCACCCGCAATCCACTGCTGATCATGTCACATATTACATCATTCATGACATGGTCAGTGACATCACTGATGACATCACTGATGACATCTCAAATGACATCACTGATGACATCACTGATGACATCTCAAATGACATCACTGATGACATCACTGATGACAACATCCAGTGACTGTATGTTTCTGTAAAGTTAAAATATGTCTTACATATTGAAGAATGAGTGGATGTAGAAGTGTCTGAACAAAGGATTTAGTAGGTGCGTGACTGACTGTATGAGTGAGTGATTAAATGTGTCTCACTGAGTGCATGGGTTAGTGACTAAACTGTCTTAATTTGTGCATCATTATGTCTGTTGTTCTGTAAACTGCTGCATGTGTTGATCAGTAGCTATATGATTAACTATATGGGTTATTGATTGGTTGCCCAAGTATTTGTATGGGAGACTGAGAGTGTGTATGGGTGGCTGGGAGGTGTATGACTCTCTGCATAGATGTATGGGTTCAAAAGTGCATGTGGAAACAGCTGTATGGGCGGTTGACTGTGTGCATGACTGTATTGGTGAGTGAATAGATATCTCAGTGCTACATGTCAAAGTAAGTACATATGTAAAATACAGTACATGTGAGAGTTGACATATATAAATAACTGTGCATAAGAGCCAGTGAATGTGTGAGTGGCTGTATGGATCATTGTGAACTTGTATCCAGGATTGTATAAGTGAGTAAATATGTTTTAGTATATGTTTGAATAAGTAAGGTGTGTTTAACTGTATAGTTAAGGAAATGGAGGTGTGATTGATTGTTTGCATGACTGACTAGGTGTGTGTGTAACTTCATGGATGAGTGACAGTCTATGAGTGTCTGTTTACACTGAGTGTATCTAAGGTTATATTAGAGTCTGAAGAGGTTCATCGTATTATCACATGAATGATGTCATCAGTGATGTGATCAGTAATGTCAAATGAGATGTCATCAGTGATGTAATCAGTGATGTCATTTGAGATGTCATCAGTGATGTCATCAGTGATGTCATTTGAGATGTCATCAGTGATGTCATCAGTGATGTCACTGACCATGTCATGAATGATGTAATATGTGACATGATCAGCAGTGGATTGCGGGTGCGCGATATATAGTTAGTGCAACTAACTATATATGGAATTTCAATGGTTTTGTGTGAGTAAAATAAGGTTTTTTAAATGCTAATTCCTAACTATATATGGTCTATAACCTATGGTTTTTTCAGTGAATTTTCAAGGTTTTGTAAATGCTAATTCCTAACTATATATGGTCTATAACCTATGGTTTTTTCAGTGAATTTCATTGGTTTTTTAAAAGCTAATATCTACAGCTGTAAAATGTATTCTTCTTTAAATCCAAAAATATATTTTATATGTTTATTAATAATTTTTTTTTAATATTTTTTTTGTTTCGCTCCCGGTCCGCGAACCAGGAAGCTTCCCGTTAGCTCAATTCGATTCCGCGATCCGGTCCGCGAACCGGTAACAAATCAACATAGTTACGGTATCGCGTTGCCGCGTAATGCGTCTTATGACGTACTGCGTTAGCGCACCCGGAAGTGCCCCGGGGCGCGGACCGAGGCGCGAAACGCAACTCCCCGGAAGCGATCCGCGGCGCGAAAGCGCGACGTATCGCGTTGCCGCGAAATGCGTCTTGTGACGTACTGCGTTAGCGCACCCGGAAGTGTCCCCGGGCGCGGACCGAGGCGCGAAGCGCAGCGAACCGGAAGCTAACCGGGGAGCGTTCCGCAGCGCGTAACATGAAAGTTAGAGTCATGTGACTTGTTAATAAAGCTTTTCATTGGTTCATTTCACTTTTAGTTTCATAATTATGGAAGGCTAGGTCAGGTGACCTAAAAATAACACTTTTCATTGGTTGAGAACTATTGTTTTTCCCAAATGATGAAAACCCCTCCTTCTTTCCTCACTCTGACTTTCATCATTGTGAGAGGAAGACCTTTATTCATAGTAGAGCAATGGCTTCAGTACTTGCTTCAGCTGGTGCACCCCCACCACCACCTCCACCTCCTCATGGGAAGAGAGGACCACCTCCCCAGGTCATCACCAACACTGAGGAGGAAGAGGAAGAAATGGAGGAAGAGGAGGGAGAAGAACCACAGTTCTTGGAAGAGGTGCCCCGGGTTTCCCATAGGAAAGCCAGTTTCATCTGGCAGTTTTATTCAATCCCTCCAGGGCAAAAGAAAGTGAATGCGAGGTATGTGACCTGCCTCATCTGCAAAGAGAAATTATCAAGAGGGACTGATAAAAAGTATAGCTATGGGAACTATACCATGCATCGGCACATGACCAGGAAGCATCCACTTAATTACAGCCGGGCGGAAATACGGGATATGGAACAAAACCCAACAGCAACTCCTGTGGCCAGGTCAACATCGTCAATATCATTGACACCAGCAGAGGCACGGGAAACTGTGCCAAACATCCAAGAGAATTTTGGGCACATGAAACATACTTGTATGCACTGTGGTGCGTTGATATCATGTGGTAACATGAGTATTAATGCCATCAACCTGGCTTATGACAATCATAATTGCCCTAACCGCCCCCAGTAATTTTTTTTTGCTCCTGTTGAGCCCTTTTCAACGCCTGTTTTTTGTTGTTCCCCCCCCCCCAAAAAAACCCCAAAAAAATATAAAATCGTTCAAAAAATACAAAAAAAACAAAAAATGTTCAAAAAATACAAAAAAAATATAAAACAACAAAAATATTAAAAAAAAAGTTCTTTTCAGAACTACCTTCCCTTTCCAAAAAAATTGCTAGAATGTTTAGCACTCTGGCAAGCTCTATTTCTTTTGGTTCGCTTCCGGTTTAGCTTCCCGGTACGCGTACCGGGAGCTAACCAAAAAAAAAACTTTTTAAAAAAAAAGAGTAAGTATAAGGAAAGTAAACAGAGAGTGATGTTTCAAGAAAGACAGCTATAGGTAGTAAAGAAGAGATACTATTTAATAGATCTATTTACCAAAAAACAGACAGAAGATGGTATAATTGTGAAAAACAAAATAGATAACGAAGTGAAAGAAAAACAAGCATTGGCATAGCCAATAGGTATCGACTTTTGGACCTTCTAAGTCTTTAGTTATGCAGCATAATATCCTTGGTGCAGCAACATCAACTGTTGCATGGCTAAACACGTATAAGGTCCCAAAGGCGAGACCTATTGTCTATGCCAATGCTTGTTTCTTAAGTAGAATTGCAATACGTATGGCTCTTCCATGTAAAAAAATCTTATCTTGTGCTCTAAAGATTGCTAAAGTCTCGACAGAGAACAGGCTAGATTGTAAGTAGGGTAAATTGCGCTTGGTGATCTGTTTGAGGGAGCGTCTGCTTTGCCTGGTGTCTTTGGAGAGCAATTTTGATTGTTATACTGGACAATATAGCCCTAATGTAAATAACATAGGGGCATATTATCAACATAGGCAATAAAAGTTTTGCAGCTTTTATAGGCAGAAATGTGTCGCTAAAGCTGCTTTTGCGGCAGAAAACTGCCGCTAAAGCCGCTTTTGCACCAGTTTTCTGCCAATAAAAAGAGCAATAATTTTATTGGCTGCATTCATAATATGCCCCTTAGTGTGCTTCAACTACACAGAGAAAGCATTATGAACAAATAGTGATACAGTGATCAGTCAAAGACACTAAGAGTAATAGAGACGGAGTGAGTGAACAAGAGTGAGGAACTATGAAAAGAGAGGGACTGAGAAAAAAAATGGAAGGAGTTGAGTAAGTAGGTAATAGAGAAAGGAATGAGGGAAGTAGCAAAGGCAGGAAACTGAGGATTAAAGAAATGAAGCAGTGGAACTAATAGTAGTTCAATGTGATAGAAATGTAACGAAAAGAGTACAAAATACTTACCTTATAATTGTCGTTAAATTCCTCACTTTTTATTTTTATACTTTCAATCTGTGAAAGAGAGAACAAACATTTGAAAAATATAAAAACATGTATTGAAAAATTACAAAAGACAAGGGCAAAGATTGAAGGACAAACAGTTTTTCAATAACTTTGACACTTACAGAAGCTACACAGTCCTAAAGATATACATTTTAAAGTAACACTATCTTGATGCAGATGAAGTGAGGCCTATCTTAAAACATAGTGCATCTTTTGCATTGCTGTTCTCTCAGAAAAGTGTCGCAAGACACTAAAATTTAAAATAATTGCTTCAGGATGCCAATAAGATGTCTACTATCCAGAGTTTTGTTTCAGGTGAGGCCTACTCAGGGTTGCAGATGAAATTTCAAGTTGTTGAAGAGAATAGAAGACATAATACATGTGAAGGTCTACCAATGAAGTGAGTCATGTCCACTGCAATCTTCAACAAAGTCCAAACCTCCTATGTTTCCCTGGACAGACCTAAACTTGATCTGCACAATGTGATTCGTAATGATAGGAAACACAGGTGATGTAATTGAAATACATGCAATTTATTTTGCTCATTTCACAATCACATCACTTCTGTTTCCTTTGCTTAGGTATCTCATTGTGCAGATGTAGTCTAGCATATCAAAGAATACGCAGAAGTGCAGCACTGCATGCAACAACTTTGACACTTACAGAAGCCTCACCTTCTCCATGCCTTCTACACAGTTCTACATATACATCATAAATGGAAACATTACAGAATTAATTATACATGTTAAATGGTTTATTTTTGCTGTTCTCAGAATGTATCAAAATTCACTAAAAACAGTGACTTGAAGGTATTCATCATGTAACAGCGGGGAAAAAAAAACACAATCAAAATGATTGTGTTTAAAAAACCCATACAAGATCAGAAATCAAAAATCAGAACTCCTTAAAGTTAACTTACTTTCCATGACGTCCAAGGATGTCCTATGAATAGCTTATACTCTTTTGTGCTGTTATTACTTTCAGCCCACCAGTTTCTGAAAGAAAATCTCCATCGTTTTTAAAAACATGTTACATACAATAAATGACTTCTTGCTCTCTACCACAAGATTCCACAAGGCCAAATTTTGTCAGAGCCATGTATAACTCTTGGATTTCTTGTTAACCAATCCCATCATTTGGCATTCCCGCAACTTTCAGAATTAAAATGTTGAAGATCATTTTCACAATCCTGGAATAGTAATATCTTCCCCTTCTTGCTCAGTCATGTTCTACATTTCGTATGACACTGATACTGCTTAATATGAAGCAGACTTACACTACCTCTATGAGTACTACAATTATTTAATTCTCTACATCACTTTTAATGACAAAGTAATGTAAAACAGTAGACAGCATTGCAGACTTACATTCCCTCTACTCCATGTTTTGATTGGCTGCTTTAATTAGCTTATGAAAAGAAACAGTTTTTCTGAATTCATTTAAACTGCACATACATGTCCATGATGTCCAATCCTATGATTAGAAGTTATGTCTCTGAACTACACTTATCCTCAAGGCCAAATTGTGTAGGAGCCATTAGAACTTCTTGAAATTCCACAGATCATATCCCGAGATTATTTTCCTAAAATTTTGGTTTTAAAAACACCAGGTAAGAGTTTTTAAGGTCATACGGCAATTTTTTTTTGAAAATTACAACAGAATCATTACAGAATGACCAGCCATTTCTAGACTTTAAATAAGCTGTGTAATGTCCTGATGATATTGAAGGGCCGTCATGATATATAATTGCTGTAGTTACAAAAGTCCTTCCTGATATTGACAACTGCGAAGCTACAAAATTTTTTATTAAAGTTGTCAATTTTGTTCCATCAGGCCTACATCGTTGGAACATTAAAATGATGTACTGGCCATATGTTCGTATAAATAATGTGGACATCATTTCAGATTTACATTGGCTACACTCCATGTTGTGATTAGCAGCTTTTACTAGCTTATTAAAGGAGACTGATTTACTGTCTGGCAAAGTTAAATATACAAATCTTTCTGAGTCTACACTAGTAGTACTTGATACCATACAGTTCTCGCAGTCATGCTGCCATTGATAAGAAAGCCCAAACAGCTGATCTACATCTACACCTTCAGCATGTAATACATGAAGCATATACATTAAAAACTCCTGACAATCTTGCTGAATATTTTGAGAGAATTGTGTTTGGCCTGAACATCTATCTAACAGATTTCTAATTTCAGACACACTTTCTATGTTTCTTCTATCAGTGGTACATTTCTCTAACACAGAATTTAACAAACTGCAAAATCTTTGATCAGAATTGACCACAATCTCTTCTTTTACATTTTTTAGAGAAAACAAAACATTCATTACTACATTAGCATAGCAGTTGACACCAGAACTGTTTTCAAACTGAAAACCAACAACATCTTCAACAGAATCCTCTTTGTTTCTGCTTGTAATTTTAGGTTCATTCACTTTTTTTCTTTTTGCTACAACCTGCCCAGTATTGTTCTCATTTCTTCGTTTCCGGCCTACCAGACGTTTCTCAAACAAAGGAAACTGAGGCAAATGTGGCGCATACTCTCTTCTTAACCTATTGTATTCCTTAACACAATCTAGATCTGCACAAATGTTTCTGACATCACAGTCAATCAAGTACAATCCCGATAAAGTTCTAACTCGTGACAATGCCACATATGCCATACCCTCCTTGAACACAGAACTGCCAATATTCACCAATGCAGTGTCTACACTTAAACCTTGCGATTTATGAATTGTCACCGCATATGCCAAGCAAACAGGGAACTGCTTACGGCGAACATATAAGTCTTTTACAAGCAAAAATCTAGCAGAACAACGAGCAATTAGCTGTACTTCCTCAATGCCATCAAATTTAATTTTTAAAAATTCAATTCCATCTCTATTTCTGTATTTCACAAAATCAACAACATTACCCATTGATCCATTTACCAGACCTCTTTCAACATGTAAATTCCTTCTTAAAATTATACGGCAGTTCAAGCACACATTCAGAGTCTTTTCAAAACCTGCAGTTTTAGATATACTCTTCTCTAATGAATCCAATTTTGTTTTCAGATTCTCAGACAAAATAATTGTTGATCCCATATGCTCTACTCTATCAATAGCTTCCACTTTCACAATCTCTTGCTTTTCTAAATGCAACATTTTGTTGTTAAATTTTGCACATTCTGCAAGAGTTGGCATCAAACATATTCCAGATTTCTTATCAGTAATTTTCTGAAAAATATTCTCAGGCACAACATCTTGTTCTGGATATAAATTTGACAGTAATCGTGCATGTAAAGCTTCTTTCCCATGCTCGGTCACTTTTCCAATTCTAACATCTTGTAGAATAGTCTTGTAAACTTCATCCTTTGCCTGACGCATATTTTCATGCAGTTCAGCATAATTGAAGTTTAACCATATATTGACGTTGCCAATGCTGCCTAGGCACTTCCTGGTATCTTCATGCGTGAGCATTTTGAACACAGGTTGCCCTTTCACTGGTGTCAGCTGCAGAAGATCTCCAAAAACAATGATGTGTTTGCCACCGAATAACACATCATACTCTGTTTTGAGAACTTCTTGCATCCTCAAATGCACAAAGGCAAGCATGACATTGGAAACCATGCTTACTTCGTCAATGATAAGAAGTTTCATTTTCCTCAAGATTCTTGAAACTTCAAAACAAGCATCTCCAGATAGCTTGTGATATTCTAATTTGTTGTCATGCTCCACTGGCAGCATCAGTAAACGATGTAAAGTAATCCCTTTAATATTATGTGCTGCCAGTCCAGTTGGAGCAGTGACAACACAAGACAGTGATGACTCTGTCCTTTCCTGCAAATAGCATGAAATTGCTTTAATGAGGAAACTTTTTCCAGTTCCCGCTTCTCCACTCACGTACAGTCGGACAGGCTTCAACGACGTACATGAGCATTCTTTCTTATCATGACTTAATCCATGATCAATTTGCATGGTAACTTCGTCATATATTTTCCTCTGCTCAACGTTGAGTTGCCTTTCCAACTCTTCTAAGTTAACCGCATCCTCTTGAGCATGTGCCATGGCTTTTTCCACCTCATTCATAGCAGTGGCAGCTTCATTTTCAATAAGAGGTCCTCCTAGTGGATCCTGACTCAATGAAGCAGAACTCTGACTGTCCTGAGAACTGTCTCTGGCAATCTCGGCTGCAATCGTTGCTTCCTGCTCAATTTCCGCATTCAACATTTCTACATATTTGGGAAAAGCAGGACATTCTATGGTCTCCTTGGCGGCATTGAAAGAGTCTTCGTAACAGAGGAAATCTCCAAGCAGTTCCTCTTCTGCACGCCAAGGCTTGAAAAGTTGCAAAAGTGCTAAATAGAAAAACTCCTTTTTTTCAGGAGATTCGCCACTCAATTTTCGATGGTTTATCAAGTGGCATTTTCTTTGCTTGACCAGACATCCCTCACTTCCTATTACAGCATACACTCCTTTCTCAGTATCTTCTTTGATGTTCCTCTTGAACATGTAATTTTGCAGAACCTCATACAGACAAACATTCTCTAGGTGACTGCTTCGATTTGGATAATATGTATCCAACATGTTTGTCTTCAAAATGTCGGTACTGTTTGGCTCCTTTTCCGCCAAATACTCAATTTCCCGCACAGGTTTGAGAACTCGATTACGCGTTGCAGCAAGACCAAGACTCGCCCAAACGATACTCCTGGACTTGGCATAGAGACTTGCTGAAGACAACCGGTCAGAACATTCGTACGCTCCGATTTCTCGATGCGACAACATCTTCAGACTGAAACTGTACAACTTCTTGCTGAGGCTCTTTTCATGGGAAATGTCCTCCCACATATCCTTCAATTCTGTCTTCTCTTTTTTGGTGATATACGACGTCACATACCGAGCCACAGCCATACAGTTATCAGCCACAAACTGTATA
This sequence comes from Lissotriton helveticus, assembly GCF_964261635.1. Taxonomy (NCBI): domain Eukaryota; kingdom Metazoa; phylum Chordata; class Amphibia; order Caudata; family Salamandridae; genus Lissotriton; species Lissotriton helveticus. The sequence goes on along the minus strand of NC_136057.1, from coordinate 802,122,223 downwards.
TCCATGTTAGCATTCCACATGGACAAAATCACCGGGTTGTAGTCGTTGATATACTTGGACTCTTCGTTCCTCTTCAAATTGTAAGTGTTTTTAGGTGATTTCTTCATCACATTATGTCGCAGCGAAGACATCAAACTGTTTACTCTTCCTTTAGAAATCACCGGTCGTGGGAAGCCGAAACGACATTTGGTGTAGAACTTGTCTTTGTTTCGGAATTTACGACGGCAGTACTTTCCACATCGATGGCTTTGGAAACGCAGAACTTTTTCTCTTAGGCTTTTCTTCTCCTTTGCGTTTGGAACAGCACACGTAGAATACTGTTGGATGAAACTCATCACTGAGTCTTCTGGATCCGTTCCAAATTTAGGTGCATCCTTGATCCACAGCAACATATGTATATGAGGAGCTCCTCTTGCTTGGTACTCCTTTCTCCAGAAGAAATCCAACACCTCTCCAAGAGGTGGATTCTTCTTATTCATGATGAAAGACATCATAGCTTCAAATCTATGATTGAAGTACCTACATACATTGACTGGATCCAAAGAGCACAGTTCTCCGGGTGTCTTGAATTCGATGTTTTCTACGTTAGCATTTGCCTCTCGTAGAAATTGAAGTAAGTCTTCCCAGCCATACTCGGCACAACTCAGAGTGAGGAACCATGTGGGAGTACCTAAGTTCCTCAGCATACATTTTAAATCACCATGACGACGGTACCAGTACTCATTAGTACCACGCTGACACGCCATGAGATTAATCAGGTGAGATTCCAAAATACTATCTTGGACATTCACTTTATCCATAAAATCACTTGCCGAGATGTTTTGCATGTGTATACCACTTTTCAAGATGTGGTTCACTGCATATGACAGTCCAGACAGATCGCTTTCAAACAGGAGATGAAACAAATAAGGAATGCATTGTCGAAACCTAGCATCTCCTGCATACAATCGCAAAGTCCGGTATTCAGAAGCAGGAATTTGATGAGGTCGCTCATCATATCTTCCTCCCTGACCTGTTGGAAAAAGCTGTGGGAAACACCGAGCTTCCAAACTTTCCTCCCAAACACTAATGGGACTCCCTTTGGCTTGTTTCATTTGAAACAACTCAATAGCATTCCCCATGACTTCCTTTGAATGCAAAGGATGAACACTATAATGTTCATATATTTCCTCACTAGTAGAGGGTTCTACTTTCTCAATTTGACCAGCACACAAATCGCTATCCTCTTCCTCACTTACTTCCTCTTCTGCAACATATACATTCTTATAGTATTTATTATTTTTTTTCAAATACAATGTTGCCTTTTTAACTTTCCTAACATCTACTAAATCTTGCCATATTTTCTTATTCTTTGTCGGAACCCCATTAACTAAGATAACCAGAGGTTCCTCTTCCACTTTTTCTACTCCAATTGTGTTAATGTTTTTCTTCAAATCTAGAGGCAAATAAACAACTCTTCCCTTTAATCCTCTCTGTAAATCTGATGGAGGCAATTTCCCTGTCTTTGGCTCCATTCTTACAATAGCCTGAAAGGGATGGATACTTTGAATCAAAATAGATTCATAAGTATTTAAATCCTTCAATTCAGAAGGAATCTCAACCAATTCCAGATTATTATGAACTGCTCTAGCAGGCATCTGGTTTTGTTTTAATTTGTTACAACAATAAGTACACACACGTTGATCCAATCCCAAATCAAAACAATTTTCTACCATCAAGTATGTTGCAAAATCCTTCCATTCACTATTATTTTCCCTTTCACTTTTTGCATATAAATCCACTAACTTAGTCTGATTCTTATAATAAGTGCGTCTACAACACACACAAGTGAAATTAGGCCTCTCACTTGATTTCATGTCAAACGTCGCAATTTCCCTCTGGAAATTATCTGTACTGGAAACCTGTACACTATCTTCCAAATGACCCTCTACTTCTTGCTCAATTTCAACATTCTCCTCTTTACTTCCAAAGTAACAAAACTCAATTTCTTCACATATATTCTTCACATCTATTTCAGAACCATGCAAAAGAGCAGCGCATAATTGTTTCAGCATAATTGCTGGACTCTTAGCATAATACAACAGTCTAACTAACTTCCTCACTTTGTTATGATGCACTGCTAGCATCCTGAAATGATGAAAAACACTCTGGCATACTCTCCTGGAAAGACAAGCCAGTGAATGACCATGCAAACCTGTCACTTCTCTCACTCTGCAAGGATCTAATTCTTGCAACAACCTTATTTTCTGCTTCAAACTTTTCTTGTTAAATGACCGTACAAAATCACAAAGCAAATTGATGGAATCCTGTCGCACACTGCAAATACTACTACACTTCCAGGTGTACACAGGACCCTTACCACGTCTTCCTAAAACCTCATTACCTAACAACTCTTCTGCCTCTGTTGTCACAAGTTTTTCTTTTTCAACTGGACAACCATCTTTCACTTCATAAGCACGACCACTGATGTCAACTGCATGCACCAAATCATTATCCTGGAAATAACTCTCTTCATTAAAAAATGCCTCACAGCTTGAACTATGTATCCATTCTCCAGAAAAAACTTCACAAAAATTACTACGATTAACTATTCTCTTCCATCTACTATTTCTTTTGAAATCAAAAATTGCCTTGTTTAGCTTCCTAATTCTATTGATTATCAAAATAAATAACTTACGTTTAATTTCAAAAGCCTGATCAATAACTTTCTCAACTTTTTTTTTTCTCCTATAAAAAACTAATTTCTGTTGACCTTTCTTAATATTTTTTAACAAATTGCCAATTATCCTGTTACGGAACATTCGTTTACGAATCTCCGTAAACTGTTGTTTCCTTCTACTATCATGCACAGATTTATCTCTTGCTCTAGCAGTAACATTTTCATTTGTCCTTTTCTTTCCATTTGATTTACTTGTGTTGTTATGGATTGAAACATTTTCTGTACTAATATTTTTTTTATTATAAATATTTCTTATGAAATATTTAGAGCTCTTACCCGGTGCTTTCTTCATCGCTTGAGAAATCTTTTTGTTAGAGGACTGCTGCATTTTTTTTTCTCCTGCTGTCTTTGACGTTTTGCAGCCTTCATCTCTCTTATTTTTGTAGGCATAGTTGAATCTGAGGAAAAATATAATAAAAATGTTATTAAACATTATTATCAAACAGTAAATCAGTAATAGTGATCAAAAACATAACACACTACTTGACATTTTAAATAGAAGATTTTTTAGTCCTTGCAAATTTACAATACAGAAATAGCAGAAAAGAAATGAGATTTATATTTATGTTACCTATGCTATTTTATATGTGAATCTGATCTAATTTTATGAGCATATTTTAATATTTTATTGAAGACACTACACATAACCTGTTTTTGAAGGTGTCTTTATTTTTAAATTAAACGGTTTACCTTTTTACTTTTTATTGATTATAAATTTTAAAAATAAATGTTTATAATTCCAAAGGCTCAAGCAGGTCAGCTTCCCATCCTATATCATATAATTCGGACAAATCTGCATCCTCATCACGCTCTTCTTCATCCTCAGGATTTAAATCATCCAATGGATCAACATCCACTGATGTTTCAATTACAAGTTCAATGATGAGGTCAAAATCAACTGATTGCAGATTGTCGCTCATGTTGAGGTTGTCTTTATCTTTAAAGAAAGACAACAACAATGAGATGTTGCAGAGTAAGAGACAAATCTCACAGATTATAATAGTAAAATTATTTAACAAGAGTAACATTTTGCAGCTATTATTTAGCCATGTCCAGCGATGCTGAGCAGGTGAAGCCTATGTCTAAATTTTCACTGAACAGGACTCATCTGTTCTTAACCTTGGATAAGCCTCAACGACTCTGTGTCCCCTGCACATACTCAAATGTTAAAGTGCAGATTTATATTAAATGGCACATCCCCAGGCATGCACCAGTTAATGTGCACCACTGCTTTACCACCCATGGTGTGCCGCATTTACAATCAGATAGGAGAAAGCTGCTTCAAAACCCTGCGCCTGCTTGAAGCTGGCATAGGTCTTGACGCAGCATTGTATAGATGGGGCACCCCTGATCCTTGCTGGAGCTGCATCGCACTTACGATACAACTCCAGCAATGTGCCACCTTTACAGCACAGATGCGTCACGCATCTGTGCCTTTTTTGCCCCATGCTGCGCCGCATTGTAAATGCAGCACACCATGGGTGGCGGAACAGTGGCGCAGGATGACTGTCACATCCCTGGGGATGCGCCACTCATCATAAATCTATCCCTAAGCTTCTTATCTTGTTACAGATGAACTGCCATATGTATCATCAAAATATTTTACATATTATAAATAGCAAATTTTAAGGAATAAATAGCGATTCTTTACTATTCCTAATTTGCAATGAGCAAATTGCTAATTGCAAATTACCCATTCATTTCCATAGGCTAGGAGGCTCATAGGAATTAATGTTGCAAGTTGTGATTAGCAATTAGCTCATCACAAAATAGGATTTTTTTCAAGCGTGCAGGGGTATCTCAAGAACACCCTGCTGCACCCCTGAAAAAGAAATTTGGGAGCACATGTTACATCTACATGCCCTAATGGCATGTATGGGCGTCATATGGGACCTTTTTTTTTTTTAAAAAAAAAATGCTTTTTGAAAAGAATTCGCAAATTACCACAAACTAGAAGTTGGTGGTAGTTTCCAAATCCTTAATATCATTTTTTACATATTTTTTTTTGATACATTGCATTTAAGGAATCACAAATTTTGAATTATTGACATTTTAAGTAATTTCCACATGTGCACTGTTTTCTAAATATAATTTGAAAATCGTTTTTGGGGAAAAGTAATGGTTTGCAAATTTATGACAAGGACATAATGGTGTATGCTTCTCTATAAGGCATTTCAGTATCTCTAATGTCATTTTTCCCATATTACATTATAAGACCTTTCCCCATGAAGCACATTCCTTGTAAATATGCTCCCACCAGTGCATTGCAAATTTAGATTTTGACTGTTTCAGACACATAGCCATGTTGAAAGTGACCCAAAAAAATTGCAAACGTTTTAAAAAAAAACATTCATGTGTCTTAATGACATTTTAAGTCATTTCCCCATGGACAATGTTTTCTAAGTGGCACAAAAGAGGTATACACATATCATAAATCTGTCCCTAGCATTATAAATGATTAAATCAGGATGACAATAAGATGTGGCCTATCCAGAGGTTTGTTTAAGGTGAGGCCTACTCAGGATTGCAGATTAAAGTTATGCTTGATGAAGAATACAGAGGAGATAATTTATTGTAAAGGCCTACCAATGAAGTAAGTGATTTCTACTTCATTGCACCAGTCATCATAAATGTATCCATAAGCTTCTTATCTTGTTAGACATCAACCGCCATATGTATCATATAACTATTTTGCATTTCCAAAAAAGCGAATTTTAAGGAATAAATAGCGATTCTTTACCATTCCAAATTTGTTTGACAAAATTGCTAATTGCAAATTACCCATTCATTTCCATGGGCTAGGAGGCTCATATAAATGAAGGTGCAATTTGCGATTAACAATTTGCTCATCACAAATTAGGAATTTATTCCAAAAGTGCAGGGGTGTCTCAAGAACACCCTGCTGCAACCCTGAAAAAGAAATTTGGGGGCATATGGCGAACATAAATTTTAACAACATTCCTTTACCTCAAAAACGATTTTCAAATCATAACTTCAAAACACTACACATGGGAAAATTACTTAAATTGTCCTTAAGACACATAAAAGCGTTTTTTGATTGGCTTTCCTGCATGGTAGGGTCACTTTTAACATGGCTATGTAACATAAACATTCAAAATCAAAATTTTCAATGTACAGGTGGGAGCATATTTACAAGCAATTTGCGCCACAAAGAAAGGTCTGACATTAAAATGGGAAAAATAACATCAGGGACAGTCAATTGCCTTATAAAGAACCATACACCATTATGTCCTTCTCATGAATTTAAAAACAATTCCTTTTTCCCAAAAACGATTTTCAGATCATAATTTCAAAAAACTGCACATGAGAAAATGACTTAAAATGTCATTGAAACACATGAAAGCGTTTTTTTTTTGGCTTTCCTGCATGGTTGGTTCACTTTTATCATGGCTATGTAACACAAACATTGATAATTAAAATTTTCATGCACATGTAAGAGCATATTTACAAGCAATTTGCGCCACAGAGAAAGGTCTTACACTAAAATGAGAAAAATAACATCAAGGACAGTCAATTGCCTTATAAATAACCATACACCATTATATCCTTGTCATGAATTTAAAAACAATTCCTTTTCCACAAAAACGATTTTCAAATCATAATTTCTAAACACTGCACATCAGAAAATGACTTAAAATGTCATTAAAACACATGAAATCATTTTTTGATTGGCTTTCCAGCATGGTTGCGTCACTTTTAACATGGCTATATAACAAAAACATTCAAAATCTAAATTTTCCATGCACATGTGAGAGCATATTTACAAGCAATTTGCGCCACATAAATCATAATTTTCTCCTTAAAGCACACTATTCTCTATCTAAAGTAAAGAAATATTTTCTCACCTTAGCAAATACTTTGAGTTTGAAAACAGTCTCAGAAACACACCAATTTGTCTTCAGCAGAGCAAAAGGTATGCACTCCAGAGTCTGCAGCTATCAAAAGCACAGAAATGGTGTAATTCTTCACACATATTTCTCATGTCACCCAATCAAAACTCTTCCCTCACTTTTTTTCAAATGAAAACCCTTCCCCCTCTGCCCTTTCTGCCTATTTTCCATAGCAACCACCTCTTGGAGAAACTCTGGTGTTTGCAAATTCACACAACAATGTTGCAATTGAACTCTGAACTCTCAGTGCACCTGCATATCCAGTGCTTTCTTTCATTTAATGATTTTTTATTGACCACTCAAAATACATCTTTCAAAGAACACATCTCTACACCCTAACTTTCTGTTTTCATCAATCAAAATCCACCAATCACTGTTACTACTTCATGAACACAGAAACTCCACAGTTTTTTTCATTTCAAACTCACATTTTTTCAACTGCCATTTCATTGCCACACTTCATCTGACTGCAGGAGAACCTTCTCTCACCATGTTTTCTGTCTGGATTGTTGGTCATAGTTATATTCACTGGGCTCAAAGGTACGTTGAAAGCAGGAATTTACCTAACCTCAATTTACAAGATGTGGAAATTAAGTGGTTTGGCCACAGAGGATTAAAATGTCACCAATTGATACCATTGGTGAAAACCTTTATGCATTTGCCCAAACCTGACCTGTTAATTGTGCACTGTGGAGGTAATGACTTGGGCACTTTGACTGGTGTAGGTCTGGAAATGCTTTTAAAGGACACCTTTGAGCAATTGATGGCACTTTTTCCTCAGACTGCCTTGGTATATTCAAATATATGCCAAAGACAGAAATGGAGGTGGTCAAACCAATTTTGTCCACAAATTGAGAAGTCGAGGAAGCATGTAAACAAATCTGTTTCAGCTTACATGAGAGACCATGGAATGGGCTCCCTGTACAACAATAACTTGCGTTACTACATGCAAGATATCTACAGAGGAGATGGAGTTCACTTCTCAGATGAGGGCAACAGAGTTTTCACTCTGAATTTAAAAATGTGCATTGGTACCTACTTATAAGTACCAAAATGTACCATAAACCCAAAAGCTCTTCTCAGAGCTACCCTACATCTAATCACTCACAATTATTATTTTACTCTAACTTTTTTTACTAATTTTCAACAAAGTACGCTCCCTGGGGCGCTACCCGGTACGCGTACCGGGAGCTAACCTCGCGAAATTTTAAAAAAAAATGTTTTTTTTTCGCACATATGGGCCTCCTCAGCCACCCTCACAAAACCTAGGGGGTCAAGATAAGTCTACCGTGCCCCCTTCTACCTATTCTGAACATTATTTGCCCTCCATCTTGTATCATAATTCGACCGAAACACAAAATGGTGGACTCCCGTTACGCTTAAGGTTCGCGTACCAGGGCGCTCACCGGTTCGCGTACCGGGTCGCTTCCTGGGAAGCGCACCATCAAAAAAGGTGGGAAAGTAGTTCACAGAAAAGCCACTGGAGACAATTTCACCAAATATAGATTAGCTCATACTACATACCAATCCCTACCATTTTCACAAATTTGATTGGAATTCCATTTAGCCGTTTAGCCTATAGAACTCACTAAATACCGTGAGGTAAATTACTTCACAAAACACATCTGAAGTGTTGGAATTGACAACCAATTAAAATGTTACTTTCATTTTCTACTTTTTTTACCTGACATTTGATTGGTTATGTACCCGAATATATATAAAGGAAGAGAAGGAAACACAGCCATTTTGACTACTACTTCCTGGTGTACATTTCTATTAGAATTTTCATTAATAACTTCAACTTCTTTTTAAAGGTAAGTTGTTATTTTTAAAACTGAAGTATATTGAGCACTTTAAGTTAATATGGCAAACTTTTTCTGTTAGTTATATACTATCCCTCTGTGGTACTTATAAATTTAGATACACTTTTTTATATTCCTACTTCCACTCTGATACTATACACTGCCCAAAGATAAATTCTCTGTTAAAAACTGCCTATCTAAAATTAATCCCAACAGTGCCCTACCTCTACTAATATATATTTTTTTTATGCAAATTTCAGGAAAAATGGAAAGTGAACAAAACATTTCATTTGAAATTGTCCTTCCAGAGTCCAACACAGAAATCATTGATCCAAATGAGATTGAATTTATGGATGAATCTTGGCACCAAGAACTACTGCAATGTGTACAAGCAGTAGATAACCTCCTTGCAAATGAGGACATTTTACAACCTCAGAGACTACAATCTATATTCCATGATTATGAAATTTCTGACAATGAAATGTTAGAAAGTTTATTAAATTATGAAACACAATAAAAAAAACTTAAAAAAAAAAAAATAATCAACAAAACCAACAATCAATTAACATACAGCATTTGAAAAGTCTATCATTCATTTTTCATTGTGATACGCTCCCCAGAACGCTTCCCGGTTCGCGTACCGGGCGCTAACCACGAAAAAAAACAAAAAAAAATTATTTTTTTTTGCTTCGCGGGGCCCCTTTAAAGCCTCCACATCAAACCTAGGGGGTCAGGGAGGATCTACTATGCCCCCTTATAGTTATTTCCCCCTTTGTTTTGGCCTCCTCTTGTCTCTCAATCCTACCGAGAGACAAGATGGCGGCCGCTCCGGACTGTTTAGAATGTTGACAGACACCGGAGAGCCAATCAGCTTAGCTACGCGAAGTTCCGGTACGCTTAAGGTCCGCGGACCGGAGCGCTGCCCAGAGCGCGCTTACAGATATATATCTTTTTTTAAACGTTAATTTCTCAAAATCCACTGGAGCACATATATTGAGACCTACAAAAGGCACATCGGGCTATCAGTCCCTAATATTTTGCCAAGTTTCGTGCAAATCCATTCAGCCGTTCGGGCTAAAAGTGAGGCTAACCGCCCTATGGAAAACTCAATGTTAAAAACACGTTTTGGGACCCCCCTTTTTTCTCGGCCCCCCCTGGACCAACTCCCCCCAAATTTCCAGTGGCTGCTCAGAAACAAAATGTTCCATTTTCCTGAAAATTTCAGCCAATTCCGTCCACAAATGCCTAAGTTATTAGACATAGAATTTTCAAAAATCCCATAGAGAAAAAATCCTAACTATATATACCTACTGGCGACCGCCAGTAGGTAATATATTATATATATATATTACCTACTGGCGGTCGCCAGTAGGTATATATAGTTAGGATTTTTTCCCTATGGGATTTTTGAAAATTCTATGTCTAATAACTTTGGCGTTTGTGGACGGAATTGGCTGAAATTTTCTGGAAAATGGAACATTTTGTTTCTGAGCAGCCCCTGAATATTTGGGGGGGGGGGTTCGTCAAGGGGGGGCCGAGAAAAAAGGGGGGTCCCAAAACGCGTTTTTCCCATGTTAATTTCCATAGGGCGGTTGGACTCACTTTTAGCTCGAACGGCTGAATGGATTTGCACGAAACTTGGCAAAATTGTAGGGACTGGTAGCCCGATGTGCCTTTGCTAGGTCTCAATATATGTGCTCCAGTGGATTTTGAGAAATGAACGTTCAAAAAAAGATATATATCTGTGACAGCGCTCCGGGCAGCGCTCCGCTTCGCGTACTTTTCGCGTTACGGAGCTTTGCGAAGCGAAGCTGATTGGTTCTCCGGCATCTGTAAACATTCCAAACAGTCCGTAGCGGCCGCCATCTTGTCTCTCGGTAGGATCAAGAGACAAGAGGAGGCCAAAGCGAAGGGGCAAATGACCATAAGGGGGCATAGTAGATCCTCCCTGACACCCTAGGTTTGATGTGGAGGTTTTAAAAGGGCCCCGCGGGGCAAAAAAAAATCAAAAAAAAAAATCGAACGGGTGAATGGATTTGCATGAAACTTGGCAAAATTGTAGGGACCGGTAGCCCGATGTGCCTTTGCTGGGTCTCAATATATGTGCTGCAGTGGATTTTGAGAAATTAACGTTCAAAAAAAGATATATATCTGTGACAGCGTCCCGGGTAGCGCTCCGTTTCGCGTACTTTTCGCGTTACGGAGCTTTGCGAAGCGAAGCTGATTGGCTCTCCGGTGTCTGTAAACATTCCAAACAGTACGGAGCGGCCGCCATCTTGTCTCTCGGTAGGATCGAGAGACAAGAGGAGGCCAAAGCGAAGGGGCAAATGACCATAAGGGGGCATAGTAGATCCTCCCTGACCCCATAGGTTTGATGTGGAGACTTTAAAAGGGCTCCGCGGGGCAAAAAAAAAAAAAAATCTTTTTTTTTGGTGGGGTGCGCCCGGTTAGCGTAACGGGAAGCGGACTGGGGAGCGTACTATAAGGAAAAAAGAATGATAGACTTTTCAAATACTGTATGTTAATTGATTGTTGGTTTTGTTGATTATTTTTTAATTTCTTTATTTTTTAAGCAATTATTTATTATTGTGATTGTGTTTCAAAATTTAATAACATTTCTAACATTTCACTGTCTGAAATGTCGTCATTTTCATTGAACATAGCTTGTAATCTCTGAGTGTGTAAAATGTCCTCATTTTGAAGGAGGTCATCTACTGCTTGCACACATTGCAGTAGTTCTTGGTCCCAAGTTTCATCCATAAATTCTATATAATTTGGATCAATTAATTCTTGGCTGCTCTCTTGCAGGACAATTTGAAATGAAACTTTCTGTTCGCTTTCCATGTTGCCTGAAATTTGGATACAAAAAATATATATTAGTAGAGATAGGGCACTGTTGGGATTAATTTTAGATAGGCAGTTTTTATCAGTGAATTTATCTTTGGGCAGTGTATAGTATCAGAGTGGAAGTAGGAATATAAAAAAGTGTATGTGATTTAACGTAAGTAAATTCATAATTATACAAGAGAAACCTAACTCTATCCATAACTATAACAGAGAAGTCTATCTAAATCTATAACTACTACAGAGGGATAGTATATAACTATCAGAAAAAGTTTACCATATTAACTTATAGTGCACAATATACTTCAGTTTTTAAAATAACAACTTACCTTTACAAAGAAGTTGAAGTGATTAGTGAAAATCCAATTGAAATGTACACCAGGAAGTAGTAGTCAAAATGGCTGTGTTTCCTTCTCTTCCTTTATATATATTCAGGTATATAACCAATCAAATGTCAGGTAAAAAAAGTAGAAAATGAAAGTAATATTTTCATTGGTTGTCAATCCCAACACTTCAGATGTGTTTTGTGAAGTAATTTACCTCACGGTATTTAGAGAGGTCTACAGGCTAAATGGCTAAATGGAATTTCAATCAAATTTGTGAAAATGATAGGGATTGGCATGTAGTATGAGCTAATCTATATTTGGTGAAAGTGTCTCCAGTCGTTTTTTTGTAAATTACTTTCCCACCTTTTTTGATGGAGCGCTTCCCGGGGAGCGCCCCGGTACGCGAACTGGCGAGCGCCCCGGTACGCGAACCTGAAGCGTTACGGGAGTCCACCATTTTGTCATTCGGTCGAATTAAGATACAAGATGGAGGGCAACTAATGTTCAGAATGGGTAGAAGGGGGCACGGTAGACTTATCTTGACCCCCTAGGTTTTCTGAGGGTGGCTGAGGAGGCCCATATGTGCGGAAAAAAAACATTTTTTTTAAAAATTTCGCGAGGTTAGCTTCCGGTCCGCGTACCGGGTAGCGCCCCGGGGAGCGTACTTTGTTGAAAATTAGTGAAAAAAGTTAGAGTAAAATAATAATTGTGAGTGATCAGATGTAGGGTAGCTCTGAGAAGAGCTTTTGGGTTTATGGTACATTTAGGTACTTATAAGTAGGTACCAATGCACAGTCTTAAATTCAGAATGAAAATTCTGTTGCCCTCATCTGAGAAGTGAACTCCATCTCATCTGTAGATATCTTGCATGTAGTAACGCAAGTTATTGTTGTACACGGAGCCCATTCCATGGTCTCTCATGTAATCTGAAACAGATTTGTTTACATGCTTCCTCGACTTCTCAATTTGTGGACAAATTGGTTCGACCACCTCCATTTCTGTCTTTGGCATATATTTGAATATACCAAGGCAGTCTGAGGAAAAAGTGCCATTAATTGCTCAAAGGTGTCCTTTAAAAGCATTTCCAGACCTACCCCAGTCAAAGTGCCCAAGTCATTACCTCCACAGTGCACAATTAACAGGTCAGGTTTTGGCAAATGCATAAAGGTTTTCACCAATGGTATCAATTGGTGACATTTTAATTCTCTGTGGCCAAACCACTTAATTTCCACATCTTGTAAATTGAGGTTAGGTAAATTTCTGTTATCAGCATACCTCTGAGCCCAGTAGATGTAACTATGTCCAACAATCCAGACAGAAAACATGGTGAGAAAAGGTTCTGCTGCAGTCAGATGAAGTGTGGCAATGAAATGGCAGTTGAAAAAATAAGAGTTTAAAATGAAAAAAACTGTGGAGTTTCTGTGTTAATGAAGCAGTAACAGTGATTGGTGGATTTTGATTGCTGAACACATAAAGTTAGGGTGCATGGATGAGTTCTTTGAAAGATGTATTTTGAATGGTCAATAAAAAATCATTAAATGAAAGATTGCACTGGATATGCAGGTGCACTGAGAGTTCAGAGTTCAATTGAAACATTGTTGTGTGAACTTGCAAACACCAGAGGTCTTCCAAGAGGTGGTTGCTATGCAAAAAAGGCAGAGAGGGCAGAGGGGGGAAGGGTTTTTATTTGAAAAAAGTGAGGGAAGAGTTTTGATTGGGTGACATGAGAGATATGTGTGAAGAATTACAGCATTTCTGTGCTTTTGATAGCTGCAGACTCTGGAGTGCATACCTTTTGCTCTGCTAAAGACAAAGTGGTGTGTTTCTGAGACTGTTTTGAAACTCATAAAGTATTTGCTAAGGTGAGAAAAGATTTATTTAATTTAGATAGAGAATAGTGTGCTTTAAGGAGAAAATTATTAAGAAAGTTGTGTTTTTAAAATGTTGCTTTGCCTCAAGTGTTTTACAAATAGATTTTGTTTCTTTGAGAAATTGTAATTGGAGAAAATGTGAAGTATTAGTACTGACAGGGTGTTTTTGTGCATAGGAGCTGTGCAGTGTTGTCAAATTATGACTTGAAAATCGTTTTTGAGGAAAAGGAATGCTTTTAACATTTATGAGAAGGACATAATGGTGTCTGCTTCTTTATAAGGCATTGGAGTGTCTCTGATGTTATTTTTCCCATTTTAATGTAAGACCTTTCCCCGTGGTGCAAATTCCTTGTAAATATGCTCCCACCTGTGCTTGGCAAATTTAGATTTTGAATGTTTGAGTTACATAGCCATGTTAAAAGTGACCCTAAAATGCTGCAAAGGCAATCAAAAAACGCTTCCATGTGTCTTAAGGACATTTTAAGTCATTTCCCCATGTACAGTGTTTTCAAATTATGACTTGAAAATCGTTTTTGAGGTAAAGGAATGCTTTTAACATTTATGAGAAGGACATAATGGTGTCTGCTTCTTTATAAGGCATTGGAGTGTCTCTGATGTTATTTTTCCCATTTTAATGTAAGACCTTTCCCCGTGGTGCAAATTCCTTGTAAATATGCTCCCACCTGTGCTTGGCAAATTTAGATTTTGAATGTTTGAGTTACATAGCCATGTTAAAAGTGACCCTAAAATGCTGCAAAGGCAATCAAAAAACGCTTCCATGTGTCTTAAGGACATTTTAAGTCATTTCCCCATGTGCAGTGTTTTCAAATTAAGACTTGAAAATCGTTTTTGAGGAAAAGGAATGCGTTTAACATTTATGACTAGGACATAATGGTGTATGCTTCTTTATAAGGCATTTGAGTGTCTCTGATGTTGTTTTTCCATTTTAATGTAAGACCTTTCCCCGCGGTGCAAATTCCTTGTAAATATGCTCCCACCTGTGCTTGGCAAATTTAGATTTTGATTGTTTAAGTTACATAGCCATGTTAAAAGTGACCCAAAAATGCTGCAAAGGCTTTAAAAAAACGCTTTCATGTGTCTTAAGGACATTTTAATTCATTTCCCCATGAATGTAGGTAGGCCTCACCTTAAAGAAACCTCTGGATAGGCCACACCTTATCGTCATCCTGAATTAATCATTTAAAATGCTAGGGACAGATTTATGATAGGTGTATGCCTCTTTTGCGCCACTGTGCGTCACTTTTGTGATGCAGTGGCGGTGCAAAAGATTTGCTATGTGGCGACAAAATTACAAATTGATGCATCTAGGCAGATGTGTCATGCTGTAAAAAAACCGTGCCACATGAAACCGATGCAGCAGTGATGCAAAAGATGGACCATGTTGCAAGACAGGCCTCACTTCATCTCCAACAAGATAAGAAGCTTAGGGATAGATTTATGATGACTGGTGCATCCCCAGGGATGTGCCAGTCATCCTGCGCCGCTGTTCCGCCACCCATGGTGCGCTGCATTTACAATGCGGCGCACCATGGGGCAAAAACAGCACAGATGCGTGACGCATCTGTGCCGTAAAGGTGGCGCATTGCTGGAGCTGCATCGCAAGTGCCATGCAGCTCCAGCAAGGCTCAGGGGTGCCCCATCTACATTTAATCTGCAACCCTGAGTAGGCCTCACCTTAAACAAACCTTTGGATAGGCCACACCTTATCGTCATCCTGAATCAATCATTTAACATGTTAGGGACAGATTTATGATAGCCGTGTGCCTCTTTTGTGCCGCTGTGCGTCACTTTTGTGACGCAGCGGCGGTGCAAAAGATTTGCTATGTGGCGACATATTTAAAAATTGATGCATCTAGGCCAGAGGTCTTCAAACTTTTTTGCCCTGAGCCCCCCCTAAGCACAATGTTTTGAAGTTGGGCCCCCCTTCCAAATCTATATGGCAAGGATTTGGGGAGGGATGATCAATGAGGGCGGGGATCATGTTATCACTTCTGGATTGCTTTTCTGTAGCTCGTAATCCACACTGAATGTGGGACTTATAAAAATGCAACAGCATCAAACAAGAATAGAATTGATCCAAAACACTACTGCCCATACTTGGGGTGCTGTGGACCTCAATGCACTCCATCTGCTGCATTAATGATGACTGTAGCCCTTAGAAGCGGTCTATCTCCTCTTCTTTCACTCCTTCCCCACAATGTCTGACCATCACTACAATCTCGCAACAAGCCCAGTCCCTTTTTGAAAGAAAATGAGCTACTGCATGCTGCCCACCTTTTTTGTGCCATGGACACCATCTGTCCTAATGCTAGCAAGGAAAATGAGTCCCCATGCACCCTTTTTATTGTAAAACATTCAAACTTGTGATGTTGTGGACCCCTGGGCAAACGTGTCACTGCACCTATTTCACTAATGATAGGTACAGACGTTTGTTAACAACATAGCCTCATCTCACATCACCCCTCTCAATCCTATCTCTCATCATCTCTCTCCCTCTCATCTCCCTGCATCCCTCATCTCTCTGATGTCCAAATCAAGGCGTCTCCTCACTACTAACTTTTCCTCTCCCTTAGGTCATTGCGCCAAGGTTTCAAAGAAGCACTGGCACAGCTGCAACTGCTGCACCAATAATACCTACAGCTTCAGACTGTCCACTCTTCACACTCAACTGGGCCATTACTTTAATTTATTTTATTTTACTTCCAGGCCAGATGCCCAAACAGGCTTTCTGCCACTTTGTGTAAAAAATAGCAACAAAAAAGCACATTTACCCCTCCCTCCTCCCCTGTTGCTTAGGTCCTGTTCTGTGTGCAACAATAGTGACTTGAGCCCTGATGCTAGTAAGCAAAATGCACCCTGTGTTCTGAGACCGAGAGCCAGAGCCCTCAGAACAAGAGCACAAGCAGCCCTAAACCTGTTTTGGCCCACTTGCCCTGGTCAGTCAGGTGAGTGAGGCCTATAATGGAGTGAGCACAGGACCCAGGTCTAGGCTCTTACAGCGTGGAGCTGAAGAAAGCACAAAAGGAATGGGTGAAAAACTTGAATTTCTCTCTACTACTGGTAACAGCTTGAGGCTGCATTCCAGTCCATATTTGTTTTGCTCGCGATGCCATCTCTGACAGGCACCAGCCATGCTCCAATTTTTGCATCTCTGTGAATAACATGCTCTAATTTTAACTCCATGATATCCCCTTTATCAGCCTGTGAAAGGTGAAAGGTTGGACAACCCTGCTTGAATCCCTAATCTCTTCAGGTTGCTCGTAGATATCTGTAGATAGCACAAAAATGGCATATATACCTACCTACATACACCCAGCTGTATATAATGAGCAGTAAGTAGGTTAATATACGGAAGGTTAATTTTGCTATTTGATGTCAAAACATAATCTTTCGTTTGTGCATTTTACTTCTAATAGTGCTGCCCGATATCACTGGCTTAACAGCGCCAAAAAATAAATAAAACTCTATTCAGATGTATTTTCTAATTCAATACACTGGACTAAATGTTTAAACTTTTCTGTACAAAGCAAAATTCTTTTGGCATAGCACAGCCTTTTAACCACCATAGGATGGGTATTTATTGTGGCTTACATGTTGAAGTGGAAGTGTTGCTGGATACTCCTGCTATCTACTTGTTGATGTGTTGGGTGTCATAATGGCATTTTTGACCCCTGCCGATTTCCACCAATCCACATAAAATATTTATTTTTATAGTTTTTATATAGCGCGAACATAACCCTTGCGTGTATCGGAGCGCTTTACAAATTTATATAATGTGTTACAATAATAACAATAATATCATATTTGAAAAAGAAAAATACAGGATAAAGGCAGCACCCAGAAAAGGGAGGGTAACGACCTAAAATAATCTATTATGACAATTTAATTCAACAGAAAGTTCGAGTTCGATCAGCCTTTTAAAGTCTGAGGGCCTGTATAATATTTGAAAAGGTCGAGTCTGCCACAGCACTGCATTGCCATCACCACGTTCACTCTCACAGAGAAAGCTTTAACACGAGCTTTAACACAATTAAGTGCCTTAGGGTCAGTACACTCTTCCTGTCTGCCCTGGGAGTGCATTTTTCTGTTTGTTTGAGGAGGGCTGGAATCACGAAGTGACAAACGCATACAAAAATGTTTACATTCAAACTAAACTTTTCCAAATTAGCACAACAAAATGGGATTGTGGGGCCGAGTAAGAGTCTGGGGTGAAAGTGTGGTGCTCCTGTTCAGCTCTTTGTAGCAGCCAAGTCGATATGTGTGCTAACTTACAAAAGGAGGTCGCAGGGGGCCGATGCAGCCCACTCAGCACAATGGTAGGTGCGCGCCTGTCTTGGGCGCCGAATTCACACTCACTGACCCTTCTAATGTCACTCGGAATTACTGTCCAGACACGTTTTTATGGGCTTTAACTGCTGCATTTAAATGACGACAACCTAGAAACGCTCCTTTTGTGCTTCCAAGCTGTCTTCATTTACATGTAATTGAAGACCCATTGGCGCCCCCCTGGGAACGCTTCCACGCCCCCCCAGGGGGGCGCGCCCCACAGTTTGAATACCTCTGATCTAGGCAGATGTGTCATGCTGTAAAGTCCTGTGCCACATGAAACCTGCGTCAGTTTTCATATAGGTGTTTTGTTGCAAGGTATGCATTAATTTGCAAGAAAGCCCTGTAAAACTAACACAGTGAAATTTAGAAGATTTCACTGACTCAGCTTTATAGCATTGCTGAATCAAATCATTACGCCTGTTTGAAACAGGCATAAGGAGTGATGCACCATGCAATGTGTGGCTTGCTCCTGTGCATTGCAGTAGACATGTTGCGCTTACGACGTGATTCCTGCAATGTGCTGCTTTTGCGGCACAGATGCGTGACGCATCTGTGCTGTTTTCACTCAATGGTGCTCCACATTGTAAATGCGGCACACCATGGGTGGCAGAGCAGCGGTGCACATTAACTGGTGCATCCCTGGGAATGCGTCAGTTAACATAAATCTGCCACTTTACATTTGAGTATGAGCAGGGGACACAGAGTTGGTGAGGCTTATCCAAAGTTAAGAAGAGATGAGTCCTGTTCACTGAAAACTTGGACATAGGCCTTACCTCCTCAGCATAGCTGGTCATGGCTAAATAATAGCTGCAAAATGTTACTCTTGTTAAACAATTTTACTATTATAGTCTCTGAGATTTGTGCCTTACTCTGCAACATCTCATTGTTGTTCTCTTTCTTTAAAGATAACGACAACATCAACATGAGCGACAATCAGCAATCAGTTGATCTCGACCTCATAATTGAACTCGTAATTGAAACATCAGTGGAAGTAGATCCCTTGGATGATTTAAATCCTGAGGATGAAGAAGAACATGATGAGGATGCAGATTTGTCAGAATTGTATGACATAGGGTGGGAAGCTGACGTGCTTGAGCCTATGGAACTATAAACATTTATTTTTAAAAATTTATAATAAATGAAAAGTAAAAATGTAAACCGTTTCATTTAAAAATAAAGACACCTTCAAAAACAGGTTATGTGTAGTGTCTTCAATAAAATATTAAGATATGCTCATAAAATTAGATCAGATTCACATATAAAACAGCACAGGTAAAATGAATATGAATTCCATTTCTTTTCTGCTATTTCTGTATTCTAAATTTGCCAAGCACTAAAAATGTCAAGTAGTGTGTTAAGTTTTTGATGACTGTTATTGATTTACTGTTTGGTAATAGTGGTTAATAACATTTTTTATTATATTTTACCACAGATTCAACTGCAGATCATTTCAAGATTTCAGCATGCCAACTAAAGAAAGACTTAGAAAGGCTGCAAAACGTCAAAGACAGCAGGTAAATGATATAATGCAGCAGTCCTCTAAGAAAAAAACTTGTCAAGTCACCAAGAAAGCACCGGGTAAGAGCACAAAAACATTTATAAGAAATATTTGTAGTTAAAAAAATATTACTACAGAAAATGTTTCAGTCCAGAAAAAGAGAAGCATTTTAAACGGAAAGGAAAGGCCAATCAAAAATGTTACTGCTAGAGCAAGAGATAACTCTGTGCATGATAGTAGAAGGAAACAACAGTTTAGGGACATTCGTAAACGAATGTTCCGCAACAGGATAATTGGCAATTTGTTAAAAAATATTAAGAAAGGTCAACAGAAAGTGGTTTTTTATAAGAGAAAAAAAAAAGTTGAGAAAGTTATTGATCAGGCATTTGAAATTAAACGTAAGTTATTTATTTTATTTTAATTTCTTCTATAGCGCTGGAATCAATCCCGTAAGGGTATCTCCGCGCTGAGCCAAATATAGGATTCTCAGTCAGTGCATCTAGGAGGATTAAGTGGGCAGGAATGCTTCTTGATAAAGGAGGGTTTTTAATATTTTCCTAAAAGATAGGTAGTTAGTGGTAGTTCTAACATCCGGGGGCAATTTGTTCCATAAGGCAGGTCCAACTGAGGAGAAGACCCGGTTTCCTTGTCTGGCTTTCTTTGTGGCCGGGGGTTTTAAAAGGGCTTGATTGCTTGAACGAAGGGACCTACTGGGCTGATATAGCACCAGGGATTGAGACAAGTACTTAGGACCTACACCATAAATGCATCTATGGACCGTGCAGCAGATCTTAAAATCGATGCGCTGTCGTATAGGGAGCCAATGTAATTCCCTCAGTAAGGGTTTAGAAGGGGTCCTAGCTGGTGCGCCCATGACCAGTCTTGCTGCCGTGTTCTGGACCACCTGCAAACGACCTACTGCATCAGCATTTGCTAGTGTCAGCAGGCCGTTGCAGTAGTCCAGACGGCTGGTCACTAGTGCCTGCACAAGTGTCTTTCTGTAGGTGGCAGGAAGATACGGAAAGACACGTCTAAGTAGGCCAATAGTATGAAAGCACAATCCTGCGATGTAGTTGGTGTGTTCCTTCAGGGTTAGCTTTTGGTCCAACTTCACCCCAAGATTCTTTACATGATGTTTAGATGTAGGTGCGGGGCCGAGATCTATTGGCCACCAGTCAGGGGACCAAAGAATACTTGCTTTGCCAAAGAACATGACCTCAGTTTTTGTGACATTGCATTGGAGGCAGTTCGTCGCCATCCAACGTGACACCGCCCTCATACCCTCGGCGAAGTTCTCTTTGACTTTAGAGTCAAGGGAATTGAAAGGGTAGAGGAGCTGGGTGTCGTCAGCGTAGGAGATCGGTGTGAACCCATACTTCCGCACAATCTCAGCAAGGGGGGCCACATATACATTGAACAATGTAGGGCTAAGACATGAGCCCTGTGGCACCCCCTTCGTGAGCCCCCTAGAGGTGGAACAGAAGGGGCCCAGGCTGACAGATTGTGATCTCCCGGAGAGGAAACTCTCCAACCAAGATAGTGCTAGACCTCCGATTCCTACTCCTTGCAAACGGCTGATAATCAATAGAATTAGGAAGCTAAACAAGGCAATTTATGATTTCAAAAGAAATAGTAGATGGAAGAGAATAGTTAATCGTAGTAATTTTTGTGAAGTTTTTTCCGGAGAATGGATGCATAGTTCAAGTTGTGAGGCATTTTTTAATGAGGAGAGTTATTTCCAGGATAATGATTTGGTGCATGCAGTTGACACCAGTGGTCGAGCTTATGAAGTGAAAGATGGTTGTCCAGTTGAAAAAGAAAAACTTGTGACAACAGAGACAGAAGAGGTGTTAGGTAATGAGGTTTTAGGAAGACGTCCTAAGGGTCCTGTGTACACCTGGAAGTGTAGTAGTATTTGCAGTGTGCGACAGGATTCCATCAATTTGCTTTGTGATTTTGTACGGACATTTAATAAGAAAAGTTTGAAGCAGAAAATGAAGTTGTTGCAAGAATTAGATCCTTGCAGAGTGAGAGAAGTGACAGGTTTGCATGGTCATTCACTGGCTTGTCTTTCCAGGAGAGTATGCCAGAGTGTTTTTCATCATTTCAGGATGCTAGCAGTGCATCATAATAAAGTGAGGAAATTAGTTAGAATGTTGTATTATGCTAAGAGTCCAGCAATTATGCTTAAACAATTATGCGCTGCTCTTTTGCATGGTTCAGAAGTAGATGTGAAGAATATTTATGCAGAAATTGAGTTTGGTTACTTTGGAAGTAAAGAGGAGAATGTTGAAATTGACCAAGAAGAAGAGGGTAATGTGGAAGATAGTGTACAGGTTTCCAGTACAGATAATTTTCAGAGGGAAATTGCGACGTTTCAGGTGAAATCAAGTGAGAGGCCTAATTTCACTTGTGTGTGTTGTCGACGCACTTATTATAAGAATCAGACTAAGTTAGTGGATTTATATGCAAAAAGTGAAAGGGAAAATAATAGTGAATGGAAGGATTTCACAACATATTTGATGGTAGAAAATTGTTTTGATTTGGGATCGGATGAACGTGTGTGTACTTATTGTTGTAGCAAATTAAATCAAAACCAGATGCCTGCTAGAGCAGTTCATAATAATCTGGAATTGGTTGAGATTCCTTCTGAATTGAAGGATTTAAATACTTATGAATCTATTTTGATTCAAAGTATCCATCCCTTTCAGGCTATTGTAAGAATGGAGCCAAAGACAGGGAAATTGCCTCCATCAGATTTACAGAGAGGATTAAAGGGAAGAGTTGTTTATTTGCCTCTAGATTTGAAGAAAAACATTAACACAATTGGAGTAGAAAAAGTGGAAGAGGAACCTCTGGTTATCTTAGTTAATGGGGTTCCGACAAAGAATAAGAAAATATGGCAAGATTTAGTGGATGTTAGGAAAGTCAAAAAGGCAACATTGTATTTGAAAAAAAATAATAAGTACTATAAGAATGTTTATGTTGCAGAAGAGGAAGTAAGTGAGGAAGAGGATAGCGATTTGTGTGCTGGTCAAATTGAGAAAGTAGAACCCTCTACTAGTGAAGAAATATATGAACATTATAGTGTTCATCCTTTGCATTCCAAGGAAGTCATGGGGAATGCTATTGAGTTGTTTCAAATGAAACAAGCCAAAGGGAGTCCCATTAGTGTTTGGGAGGAAAGTTTGGAAGCTCGGTGTTTCCCACAGCTTTTTCCAACAGGTCAGGGAGGAAGATATGATGAGCGACCTCATCAAATTCCTGCTTCTGAATACCGGACTTTGCGATTGTATGCAGGAGATGCTAGGTTTCGACAATGTATTCCCTATTTGTTTCATCTCCTGTTTGAAAGCGATCTGTCTGGACTGTCATATGCAGTGAACCACATCTTGAAAAGTGGTATACACATGCAAAACATCTCAGCAAGTGACTTTATGGATAAAGTCAACGTCCAAGACAGTATTTTAGATTCTCACCTGATTAATCTCATGGCGTGTCAGCGTGGTACTAATGAGTACTGGTACCGTCGTCATGGTGATTTAAAATGTATGCTGAGGAACTTAGGAACTCCCACATGGTTCCTCACTCTGAGCTGTGCCGAGTATGGCTGGGAAGACTTACTTGAATTTCTACGAGAGGCAAATGGAAACATCGAAAACATCGAATTCAAGACACCCGGAGAACTGTGCTCTTTGGATCCAGTCAATTTATGCCGGTACTTCAATCATAGATTTGAAGCTATGATGTCTTTCATCATGAATAAGAAGAATCCACCTCTTGGAGAGGTGTTGGATTTCTTCTGGAGAAAGGAGTACCAAGCAAGAGGTGCTCCTCACATACATATGCTGTTGTGGATCAAGGATGCACCTAAATTTGGAACAGATCCAGAAGACTCAGTGATGAGTTTCATACAACAATATTCTACGTGTGCTGTTCCAAACGCAAAGGAGAAGAAAAGCCTAAGAGAAAAAGTTCTACGTTTCCAAAGCCATCGTTGTGGAAAGTACTGTCGTCGTAAATTCGGAAACAAGGACAAGTTCTACACCAAATGTCGTTTCGGCTTTCCACGACCGGTGATTTCTAAAGGAAGAGTAAACAGTTTGATGTCTTCACTGCGACATAATGTGATGAAGAAATCACCTAAAAACACATACAATTTGAAGAGGAACGAAGAGTCCAAGTACATCAACGACTACAACCCGGTGCTTTTGTCCATGTGGAATGCTAACATGGATATACAGTTTGTGGCTGATAACTGTATGGCTGTGGCTCGGTATGTGACATCTTACATCACCAAAAAAGAGAAGACAGAATTGAAGGATATGTCGGAGGACATTTCCCATGAAAAGAGCCTCAGCAAGAAGTTGTACAGTTTCAGTCTGAAGATGTTGTCGCATCGAGAAATCGGAGCTTACGAATGTTCTGACCGGTTGTCTTCAGCAAGTCTCTATGCCAAATCCAGGAGTATCGTTTGGGCGAGTCTTGGTCTTGCTGCAACGCGTAATCGAGTTCTGAAACCTGTGCGGGAAATTGAGTATTTGGCGGAAAAGGAGCCAAACAGTACCGACATTTTGAAGACCAACATGTTGGATACATATTATCCAAATCGAAGCAGTCACCTCGAGAATGTTTGTCTGTATGAGGTTCTTCAAAATTACATATTCAAGAGGAATATCAAAGAAGATACTGAGAAAGGAGTGTATGCTGTAATTGGAAGTGAGGAATGTCTGGTCAAGCAAAGAAAATGCCACTTGGTAAACCATCGAAAATTGAGTGGCGAATCTCCTGAAAAAAAGGAGTTTTTCTATTTAGCACTTTTACAACTTTTCAAGCCTTGGCGTGCAGAAGAGGAACTGCTTGGAGATTTCCTCTGTTACGAAGACTCTTTCACTGCCGCCAAGGAGACCATAGAATGTCCTGCTTTTCCCAAATATGTAGAAATGTTGAATGTGGAAATTGAGCAGGAAGCAACGATTGCAGCCGAGATTGCCAGAGACAGTTCTCAGGACAGTCAGAGTTCTGCTTCATTGAGTCAGGATCCACTAGGAGGACCTGTTATCGAAAATGAAGCTGCCACTGCTATGAATGAAGTGGAAAGAGCCATGGCACATGCTCAGGAGGATGCGGTTAACTTAGAAGAATTGGAAAGACAACTCAACGTTGAGCAGAGGAAAATATATGACGAAGTTACCATGCAAATTGATCATGGATTAAGTCATGAGAGGAAAGAGTGCTCATGTACGTCGTTGAAGCCTGTCCGACTCTACGTGAGTGGAGAAGCGGGAACTGGAAAAAGTTTCCTTATTAAAGCAATTTCATGTTATTTGCAGGAAAGGACTGAGTCATCGCTGTCTTGTGTTGTCACCGCTCCAACTGGACTGGCAGCACATAACATTAAAGGAATTACTTTAAATCGTTTACTGATGCTGCCAGTGGAGCATGACAACAAATTACAATATCACAAGCTATCTGGAGATGCTTGTTGTGAAGTTTCAAGAATCTTGAGGAAAATGAAACTTCTTATCATTGACGAAGTAAGCATGGTTTCCAATGTCATGCTTGCCTTTGTGCATTTGAGAATGCAAGAAGTTCTCAAAACAGAGTATGATGTGTTATTTGGTGGCAAACACATCATTGTTTTCGGAGATCTTCTGCAGCTGACACCAGTGAAAGGGCAACCTGTGTTCAAAATGCTCACGCATGAAGATACCAGGAAGTGCCTAGGGAGCATTGGCAACGTCAATATATGGTTAAACTTCAATTATGCTGAACTGCATGAAAATATGCGCCAGGCGAAGGATGAAGTTTACAAGAATATTCTACAAGATGTTAGAATTGGAAAAGTGACCGAGCATGGGAAAGAAGCTTTACATGCACGATTACTGTCAAATTTATATCCAGAACAAGATGTTGTGCCTGAGAATATTTTTCAGAAAATTACTGAGAAGAAATCTGGAATATGTTTGATGCCAACTCTTGCAGAATGTGCCATCTTCAACAACAAAATGTTGCATTTAGAAAAGCAAGAGATTGTGAAACTGGAAGCTATGGACAGAGTAGAGCATATGGGATTAACAATTATTTTGTCTGAGAATTTGAAATCAAAATTGGATTCATTAGAGAAGACTATATCTAAAACTGCAGGTTTTGAAAAGAGTCTGAATGTGTGCTTGAACTGCCGTATAATTGTAAGAAGGAATTTACATGTTGAAAGAGGTCTGGTAAATGGATCAATGGGTAATGTTGTTGATTTTGTGAAATACAGAAATAGAGATGGAATTGAATTTTTAAAAATTAAATTTGATGGCATTGAGGAAGTACAGCTAATTGGTCGTTGTTCTGCTAGATTTTTGCTTGTAAAAGACTTATATGTTCGCCGTAAGCAATTTCCTGTTTGCTTGGCATATGCAGTGACAATCCATAAATCGCAAGGTTTAAGTGTAGACAGTGCATTGGTGAATATTGGCAGTTCTGTGTTCAAGGAGGGTATGGCATATGTGGCATTGTCAAGAGTTAGAACTTTATCGGGATTGTACTTGATTGAGTGTGATGTCACAAACATTTGTGCGGATCTAGATTGTGTTAAGGAATACAATAGGTTGAGAAGAGAGTATGCGCCACATTTGCCTCAATATCCTTTGTTTGAGAAACGTGTGGTAGGCCGGAAACGAAGAAATGTGACCAATACTGGGGAGGTTGTAGCAAAAAGACGAAAAGTCGATGAACCTGAAATTATAAGCAGAAACAAAAAGGATTCTGTTGAAGATGTTGTTGGTTTTCAATTTGAAAACACTTCTGGTGTCAACTGCTATGCTAATGTAGTGGTTAATGTTTTGTTTTCTCTAGAAAATGTAAAAGAAGAGATTGTGGTCAATTCTGATCAAAGATTATGCAGTTTGTTAAATTCTGTGTTAGAGAAATGTAGCACTGATAGAACAAAAATAGAAAGTGTGTCTGAAATTCGAAATCTGTTAGACAGATGTTCAGGCCAAACACAATTCTCTCAAAATATTCAGCAAGATTGTCAGGAGTTTTTATTGTATATGCTTGATGTATTGCATGCTGAATGTGTAGATGTAGATCACCTGTTTGGGCATTCTTATCAATGGCAGCATGACTGCGAGAACTGTAGGGTATCAAGTACTACTAGTGTAGACTCAGAAAGATTTATATATTTAACTTTGCCAGACAGTAAATCAGTCTCCTTTAATAAGCTAGTAAAAGCAGCTGATCACAACATGGAATGTAGCCAATGTAAATCTGAAATGATGTCAACCTTATTTATACGAACATATGGCCAGTATGTCATTTTAATGTTCCAACGATGTAGGTCTGATGGAACAAAATTAACAACTTTAATTAAAAATTTTGTGGCTTCACAGTTGTCAATATCAGGAAGGACTTTTGTAACTGTAGCAATTATATATCATGATGGTCCTTCAATAACATCAGGACATTACACAGCTTATTTAAAGTCTAGAAATGGCTGGTCATTCTGCAACGATTCTGTTTTAATTTTCACAAAAAAATTGCCGTATGACCTTAAAAATTCTTACCTGGTGTTTTTAAAACCAAAGTTTTAGGGAAAGAATCTCGGGATGTGCTCTGAGGAATTTCAAGAAGTTCTAATGGCTCCTACACGATTTGGCCTTGAGGATAAGTGTAGTACAGAGACATAACTTCTTACCATAACACTGGACGTCATGGAAAAATAAGTGCACTTTGAATGAGTTCAGAAAAACTATTTCTTTTTATAAGCTAATTCAAGCAGCCAATCAAAACATGGAGTAGAGGGAATGTAAGTCTGCAATGCTGTCTACTGTTTTATATTGCTTTGTGATTAAAAGTGATGTAGAGAATTAAATAATTGTAGTAGTCATAGAGGTAGTGTAAGTCTGCTTCATAGTAAGCAGTATCAGTGTCATAGGAAATGTAGAACATGAGTGAGCAAGAAGGGTAAGATATTAGTAATCCAGGATTGTGAAAATGATCTTCAACATTTTAATTCTGAAAGTTGCGGAAATACAACATTGGCTTACAAGAATTCCAAGAGTTATAAATGGCTCTGACATGATTTGGCCTTGTGGAAACGTGAGGTAGAGAGCGAGAAGTCATTTATTGTATGTAACATATTTTTCAAAACGATGGAGGTTTTCTTTCAGAAAGTGGCGGGCTGAAAGTAATAACAGCACAACAGAGTGTAAGCGGTTCATAGGACATCCTTCGACGTCATGGAAAGTAAGTTAACTTTAAGGAGTTCTGAATTCTGATTTGAAATGTTGTATGGGTTTTTTAAACACAATCATTTTGATTGTGTTTTTTTTCCCCGCTGTTATATGATGAATACCTTCAAGTCACTGTTTTTAGTGAAATTTGATACATTCTGAGAACAGCAAAAATAAACCATTTAACATGTATAATTAATTCTGTACTGTTTGCATTTATGATGTACATGTAGAACTATGTAGGAGGCATGGAGAAGGTGAGGCTTCTGTAAGTGTCAAAGTTGTTGCATACAGTGCTGCACTTCTGGGTACTGTTTCATATGCTGGACTACATCTGCACTATGAGATACCTAAGCAAAGGCAACACAGGTGATGTAATTGTGAAATGAGGAAAAGAAACTCCACATTTTTCAATTACATCACCTGTGTTTCCTAAGTTTACAAATGACATTGTGCAGATGAAGTTTAGGTCTGTCCACGGACACAGAAGAGGTCTGGCCCTTGTTCAAGAGTGAAGTGGATATGACTTACTTCATTGGTAGGCCTTCACATGTATTATCTCCTCTGTATTCTTCAACAAGCATAAATTTGATATGCAATCCTGAGTAGGCCTCACCTTAAACAAACCTCTGGAGAGGCCACACCTTATCGTCATCCTGAATCAATCATTTCAAATGTTAGGGACAGATTTATGATAGGTGTATGCCTCTTTTGCACCACTGTGCGTCACTTTTGTGATGCAGCGGCGGTGCAAAAGATTTGCTATGAGGTGACAAAATTACAAATTGATGCATCTAGGCAGATGTGTCATGCTGTAAAAAACCCGTGCCACATGAAACCGATGCAGCAGTGATGCAAAAGATGCACCATGTTGCAAGACAGGCCTGACTTCATCTCCAACAAGATAAGAAGCTAAGTCTTCTGTAAATGTCAAAATTGTTGTATATACTGCTCAACTTCTATGTACTCTTTGATATGCTAGACTCCATCTGCACTATGAAATACCTAACCAAAGGCAACACAGGTGATGTGATTGTGAAATGAGGAAAAGAAACTCCACATTTTTCAATTACATCACCAGTGTTTCCTAAGTTTACGAATGACATTGTGCAGATGAAATTTAGGTCTGTCCACGGACACAGAAGAGGTCTGGCCTTTGTTCAAGAGTGAAGTGGACATGACTTACTTCATTGGTAGGCCTTCAGATGTATTATGTCCTCTGTTCTCTTCAACAACTCGAAATTTCATTTGGAACCCTGAGTAGGCCTCACCTCAAACAAACCTCTGGATAGGACACATCTTATTGGCATCCTGAAACAATCATTTAAAATGTTAGTGTCTTGCGACACTTTTGTGAGACAACAGCAGTGCAAAAGATGCACCATGTTTTAAGATAGGCCTCACTTCATCTGCATCAAGATACTGTTAGTTTAAAATGTATATCTTTAGAACTGTGTAGGGGGCCTGGAGAAGCAGAAGCTTCTGTAAGTTTGTCCTTCAATCTTTTCCCTTGTCTTTTCTAATTTTTAAATACATGTTTTAATATTTTTCAAATGTTTGTTCTCTCTTTCACAGACTGAAAGTATAAAAATAAAAAGTGAGTAAGTTAACGACAATTATAAGGTAAATGTTTTGTACTTTTTTGTTACATTTCTATCACATTCACCTACTATTAGTTCCACAGCTTCATTTGTTTAACCCTCAGTTTCCTGCCTTTGCTACTTTCCTCATTCCTTTCTCTATTACCTACTTACTCAACTCCTTCCACTCTTTTTCTCAGTCCCTCTCTTCTCATAGTTCCTCACTCTTGTTCACTCTCTCCGTCTCTATTACTCTTAGTGTCTTTGACTGATCACTCTTTCACTACTTGTTCATAATGCTTTCTCTGTGTAGTTGAAGCACTCTAAGGAGCATATTATGAACACAGCCAATAAAATTATTGCTGTTTTTATTGGCAGAAAACTGCTGCAAAAGTGGTTTTAGCGGCAGTTTTCTGCCGCAAAAGCGGCTTTAGCAACACATTTCTGCCGATAAAAGCTGCAAAACTTTTATTGGCTATGTTGATGATATGGCTCTATGTTATTTACATTTCTTTGCTGTTTCAATTATTCTTTTTCTGTTATTTTTTCTTTTCTGTTTTCTGTTTTTTCTCTCTGTTATTCCACATGTTTTAATCTTATTTTGAACATTCACTCACATTCTCCAAGAAACTCTTCTTTGTTATTGTTCTACTCTCTTTTTTTTCTTTCACTTCCTTTTTTATTTTGTTTTTCACAATTATACCCTCTTCCATCTTTTCTTCGGTAAATAGATCTATTAAACAGTATCTCTGGTTTAATCCCTATAGCTGTCTTTCTTTTAACATTACTCTCTGTTTACTTCCCTTATACTAACTCTTCTTTTTTTTTTTTTTGGTTCGCTCCCGGTTCGCGAACCGGGAAGCGAACGAGGAAAGCGAACCAAAAGAAATAGAGCTTGCCAGAGTGCTAAACATTCTAGCAATTTTTTTTGAAAGGGGAGGTAGTTCTGAAAAGAACTGTTTTTTTAATGTTTTTGTTGTTTTATATATTTTTTTTTTTCTGAACATTTTTTTTTTATTTTTTATTTTTTGAACAGTTTTATGTTTTTTTTTGTTTTTGATGGAGGGGAAACAACAAAAAACAGGCATTGGAACCGGCTCAACAGGAGCAAAAAAAAAATTTACTGTCTGGGGCGTTTAGGGCAATTGTGATTTTCATAAGCTCGGTTGATTAAGGTAATACTCATATTACCACAAGACAATAATGCACCACAATACAAGCAGGTAAACTTCATATGGACAAAGTTGTCCTGAATGTATGGCACGGTTTCCCGTGCCTCTGCTGGTGTCAAAGATATCTGTGATGATCTGGCCACAGGAGTTGTTGGGTTGTCCTGCTGGTCACGTATCTCTGCCCGGCTGTAGTTTAAAGGATGCCACCTGCTCATATGACGATGCATGGTGTAGTTACCGAAGCTGTATTTTTTTAAGGTGCCTCTAGATAACTTATCCTTACATATGAGGCAGGTGACATATCTGGCATTTACTTTCTTCTACCCTTCAGGGATCGAAAAAAACTGCCAAATAAAACTGGTTTTCCGATGAGAAACCCGGGGCTGCTCTTCTAAAAACTGTGGTCCTTCTGTCTCCTCTTCCTCTTGCTCATCCTCTTCCTCCTCTGTGTTGCTAATGAACTGGGGAGGTGGTCCTCTCTTCCCATGAGGAGGTGGTGGTGGTGGTGGGGGTCCACCAGCTGAAGCTACCAATGAAGCCATTGCTGAACTATCAAAAAAGGTCTTCCTCTCACAAAGATGAAAGTCAGAGTGAGGAAAGAAGGAGGGGTTTTCATCATTTGGGAAAAACAATAGTTCTAAACCAATGAAAAGTGTTATTTTTAGGTCACCTGACCTAGCCTTACATCATTATGAAACCAAAAGTGAAATGAACCAATGAAAAGTTTTATTAACAAGTCACATGACTTGGTACGCTTATGTTACGCGCTGCGGAACGCGCCCCTGATCGCTTCCGGGGAGCTGCGCTTCGCGTCTCAGTTCGCGTACCGGAGCACTTCCGGGTGCGCTAACGCGGCGCGTCATAAGACGCATTACGCGACAATGCGATACGTCGCGCTTCCGCGACGCGTCACGATGTTGATTTCTAACGCGGCAGTTGCGCAAACGGAACGTTTACCGGTTCGCGTACCGGGTCGCGGCATCAAATTGAGCTAACGGGAAGCTTCCCGGTTCGCGAACCGGGAGCGAAGAAAAAAATATATAAAAAAAAAAAATTATTAATAAACATATAACATATATTTTGGGATTTAAAGAAGAATACATTTTACAGCTACAGATATTAGCTTTTAAAAAACCAATGAAATTCACTGAAAAAACCATAGGTTATAGACCATATATAGTTAGGAATTAGCATTTACAAAACCTTGAAAATTCACTGAAAAAACCATAGGTTATAGACCATATATAGTTAGGAATTAGCATTTAAAAAACCTTATTTTACTCACACAAAACCATTGAAATTCCATATATAGTTAGTTGTACTAACTATATATCGCGCACCCGCAATCCACTGCTGATCATGTCACATATTACATCATTCATGACATGGTCAGTGACATCACTGATGACATCACTGATGACATCTCAAATGACATCACTGATGACATCACTGATGACATCTCAAATGACATCACTGATGACATCACTGATGACTACATCCAGTGACTGTATAATTCTGTAAAGTTAAAATACGACTTACATATTGAAGAATGAGTGGATGTATAAGTGTCTTGATGAAGGATTTAGTAGGGGCATGACTGACTGTATGAGTGACTGATTAAATGTGTCTCACTGAGTGCATGGGTTAGTGACTAAACTGTCTTAATTTGTGCATCATTATGTCTGTTGTTCTGTAAACTGCTACATGTGTTGATCAGTAGCTATATGATTAACTATATGGGTTATTGATTGGTTGCCCAAGCATTTGTATGGGAGACTGAGTGTGTGTGTGGGTGGCTGGGAGGTGTATGACTCTCTGCATAGATGTGTGAGCAGTTGATTCACTAGATGTATGGGTTCAAAAGTGCATGTGGAAACAGCTGTATGGGCGGTTGACTGTGTGCATGAGTGTATTGGTGAGTGAATGGATATCTCAGTGCTACATGTCAAAGTAAGTACATATGTAAAATACAGTACATGTGAGAGTTGACATATATAAATAACTGTGCATAAGAGCCAGTGAATGTGTGAGTGGCTGTATGGATCATTGTGAACTTGTATCCAGGATTGTATAAGTGAGTAAATATGTTTTAGTATATGTTTGAATAAGTAAGGTGTGTATAACTGTATAGTTGAGGAAATGGAGGTGTGATTGATTCTTTGCATGACTGACTAAGTGTCTGAGTAACTCCATGGATGAGTGACAGTCTGTGAGTGTCTGTTTACACTGAGTGTATCTAAGGTTATATTAGAGTCTGAAGAGGTTCATCGTATTATCACATGAATGATGTCATCAGTGATGTGATCAGTAATGTCAAATGAGATGTCATCAGTGATGTCATCAGTGATGTCATTTGAGATGTCATCAGTGATGTCATTTGAGATGTCATCAGTGATGTCATCAGTGATGTCATTTGAGATGTCATCAGTGATGTCATCAGTGATGTCATTTGAGATGTCATCAGTGATGTCATCAGTGATGTCACTGACCATGTCATGAATGATGTAATATGGATTCATTTTGGATTCAGGAGGGTCAGTGGCAGTGATCCTCCTGGATCTTAGTGCAGCCTTCGACACAGTTAACCATCGTGTCCTACTCCATCGGCTGGCGGCAGCAGGGATCACAGGGGCGGCGCTCAGGTAGATAGAGTCCTTCCTTACTGGGCGTTCGTTCCAGGTGTGGGATGGCATTTACCATTCGACCACCCTCCCCCTCACAAGCGGGGTCCCCCAGGGGTCGTCATTAAGCCCCACGCTTTTTAATGCTTATATGGCCCCTCTCGAAGATGTGGTTACCCCCTTCGGGATTAAAATAGTGAGTTACGCTGACGATACGCAGCTGGTCGTCTCTTTATCCCAACTGGACGACCACCCGGACAATCTGGCAAACTGCCTCACGGAAATCCACAACTGGATGTATGAATCATCACTTAAATTAAACGGGTCAAAGACCGAAGTTATGCTCATGGGCAAGCAATGGGCTACTATCCCCCCATCGGTCTGGCCAGACGTGTTCGGGGAAATTCCCACCCCGAAACAAGAAATTAAGACCTTAGGAGTCTGGCTGGAACCCGAGCTTTCGATGAAAAGGCAAGCATCCAAAACAGCAGGTACCTGTTTTGGGCTCATGCGCACCACCCGCAGGATACTCCCTTTACTCCTGCCCGAATCTAGGAAACTCCTAGTCCAAGGTTTAATACTGGCACGACTGGACTACAGCAACATGGTATATTTGGGGGCCCCAGAGGCTACCATGGCTAAACTTCAACGCACACAGAATGCAGCAGCCCGACTACTTATGAACCTTCCCTCTAGAGTTTCAGCCAAACCAGCTATCAAGGCCCTACACTGGTTGCCAGTGCGTCAAAGGGTGGAATTTAAGGCCATGTGCACTGCACACAAACTGCTGAATGGCGTTGGCCCTGCGCTCCTCAGTGACTTGGTTACTCCCTACAAGGCCCCCAGATCCCTTCGATCTGAGAATGAGCGCCTGGCCAACATCCCCAGATACAAGAAGACACGGACCGGTGGCCGACGCTTCTCCGTGAAGGCATCCGCCGGGTGGAACTCCCTCCCCCGTACCCTTAGGCTGGAACCTAGCTATCTGATCTTCAGAAAAAAACTGAAAACGCTTTTATTTCCAAAATAAAGTTCCCTCCTTCTTTCTCCCCTCTCCTCTGGATCACACAATCAATATAGCGCGGGGATGCCTTCGGGTCACCAGGCGCTCTACAAATCGTTAAATAAATAAAATAAATAAATAAATGTGACATGATCAGCAGTGGATTGCGGGTGCGCGATATATAGTTAGTACAACTAACTATATATGGAATTTCAATGGTTTTGTGTGAGTAAAATAAGGTTTTTTAAATGCTAATTCCTAACTATATATGGTCTATAACCTATGGTTTTTTCAGTGAATTTTCAAGGTTTTGTAAATGCTAATTCCTAACTATATATGGTCTATAACCTATGGTTTTTTCAGTGAATATATATATATATATATATATATATATATATATATATTACCTACTGGCGGTCGCCAGTAGGTATATATAGTTAGGATTTTTTCCCTATGGGATTTTTGAAAATTCTATGTGTAATAACTTTTGCGTTTGTGGACGGAATTGGCTGACATTTTCTGGAAAATGGAACATTTTGTTTCTGAGCAGCCCTTGAAAATTTGGGGGGGGTTTCGTCAAGGGGGGGCCCAGAAAAAAGGGGGGTCCCAAAACGTGTTTTTAACATTGAGTTTTCCATAGGGCGGTTGGCCTCACTTTTAGGCCGAACGGCTGAATGGATTTGCACGAAACTTGGCAAAATATTAGGGACTGGTAGCCCGATGTGCCTTTTGTAGGTCTCAATATATGTGCTCCAGTGGATTTTGAGAAATTAACGTTTAAAAAAAGATATATATCTGTAACAGCGGACCGGGCAGCGCCCCGGTTCGCGGACCGGGGCGCGTACCGGAACTTCGCGTAGCGAAGCTGATTGGCTCTCCGGTGTCTGTCAACATTCTAAACAGTCCGGAGCGGCCGCCATCTTGTCTCTCGGTAGGATTGAGAGACAAGAGGAGGCCAAAACAAAGGGGGAAATAACCATAAGGGGGCATAGTAGATCCTCCCTGACCCCCTAGGTTTAATGTGGAGGCTTTAAAAGGGCCCCGCGGGGAAAAAAAAATAATTTTTTTTTTTTTTTTTTGCGTGGGTAGCGCCCGGTCCGCGAACCGGGAAGCGTTCTAGGCAGCGTACTACAATGAAAAATGAATGATAGACTTTTCAAATGCTGTATGTTAATTGATTGTTGGTTTTGTTGATTATTTTTTATTTTCTTTATTTTTTAAGCATTTTTTTATTGTGATTGTGTTTCATAATTTATTAAACTTTCTAACATTTCATTGTCAGAAATTTCATAATTATCATTGAATATACATTGTAGTCTCTGAGGGTGTAAAATGTCCTCATTTTCAAGGAGGTTATCTACTGCTTGTACACATTGCAGTAGTTCTTTGTCCCAAGTTTCATCGAAAAATTCAATATCATTTTCATCAATGATTTCTTGGCTGCTCTCTTGCAGGACAATTTGAAATTCAACTTTCTGTTCGCCTTCCATTTTGCCTGAAATTTAGATTAAAAAAATATATATTAGTAGAGATAGGGCACTGTTGGGATTAATTTTAGATAGGCAGTTTTTATCAGTGAATTTATCTTTGGGCAGTGTATAGTATCAGAGTGGAAGTAGGAATATAAAAAAGTGTATGTGATTTAACGTAAGTAAATTCATAATTATACAAGAGAAGCCTAACTCCATCCATAACTATAACAGAGAAGTCTATCTAAATCTATAACTACTACAGAGGGATAGTATATAACTATCAGAAAAAGTTTACCATATTAACTTATAGTGCACAATATACTTCAGTTTTAAAAATAAAAACTTACCTTTAGAAAGAAGTTGAAGGAATTAGTGAAAATACTATTGAAATGTACACCAAGAAGTAGTAGTCAAAATGGCTGTGTTTTCTTCTCTTCCTTTATATATATTCAGGTATATAACCAATGAAATGTCAGGTAAAAAAAGTAGAAAATGAAAGTAACATATTAATTGGTTGTCAATTCCAACACTTCAGATGTGTTTTGTGAAGTAATTTACCTCAGGGTATTTAGAGAGGTCTACAGGCTAAATGGCTAAATGGAATTCCAATCAAATTTGTGAAAATGGTAGGGATTGGTATGTAGTATGAGCTAATCTATATTTGGTGAAATTGTCTCCAGTGGCTTTTCTGTGAACTACTTTCCCACCTTTTTTGATGGTGCGCTTCCCAGGGAGCGACCCGGTACGCGAACCGTTGAGCGCCCCGGTTCGTGAACCTTAAGCGTTACGGGAGTCCACCATTTTGTGTTTCGGTCGAATTAAGATACAAAATGGAGGGCAAATAATGTTCAGAATGGGTAGAAGGGGGCACGGTAGACTTATCTTGACCCCCTAGGTTTTGTGAGGGTGGCTGAGGAGGCTTATATGTGCGAAAAAAAAAAAAAAAATTTAATTTCGCGAGGTTAGCTCCCGGTTCGCGTACCGGGTAGCGTCCCAGGGAGCGTACTTTGTTGAAAATTAGTGAAAAAAGTTAGAGGAAAAATAACAATTGTGAGTGATCAGATGTAGGGTAGCTCTGAGAAGAGCTTTTGGGTTTATCGTACATTTAGGTACTTATAAGTAGGTACCAATGCACATTCTTAAATTCAGAGTGAACATTCTGTTGCCCTCATCTGAGAAGTGAACTCCATCTCCTCTGTAGATATCTTGCATGTAGTAACGCAAGTTATTGTTGTACAGGGAGCCCATTCCATGGTCTCTCATGTAAGCTGAAACAGATTTGTTTACATGCTTCCTCGACTTCTCAATTTGTGGACAAAATTGGTTTGACCACCTCCATTTCTGTCTTTGGCATATATTTGAATATACCAAGGCAGTCTGAGGAAAAAGTGCCATCAATTGCTCAAAGGTGTCCTTTAAAAGAATTTCCAGACCTACCCCAGTCAAAGTGCCCAAATCATTACCTCAACAGTGCACAATTAACAGGTCAGGTTTGGGCAAATGCATAAAGGTTTTCACCAATGGTATCAATTGGTGACATTTTAATCCTCTGTGGCCAAACCACTTAATTTCCACATCTTGTAAATTGAGGTTAGGTAATTTTCTGTTCTCAGCATACATGTGAGCCCAGTGAATATAACTATGTCCAACAATCCAGACAGAAAACATGGTGAGAGGAGGTTCTCCTGCAGTCAGATGAAGTGTGGCAATGAAATGGCAGTTGAAAA
Source organism: Lissotriton helveticus (assembly GCF_964261635.1). Lineage (NCBI taxonomy): Eukaryota > Metazoa > Chordata > Amphibia > Caudata > Salamandridae > Lissotriton > Lissotriton helveticus. The sequence goes on along the minus strand of NC_136057.1, from coordinate 802,085,099 downwards.
AATGAGAGTTTAAAATGAAAAAAACTGTGGAGTTTCTGTGTTCATGAAGCAGTAACAGTGATTGGTGGATTTTGATTGCTGAAAACAGAAAGTTAGGGTGCATGGGTGAGTTCTTTGAAAGATGTATTTTGAGTGGTCAATAAATAATCATTAAATGAAAGATTGCAGTGGATATGCAGGTGCACTGAGAGTTCAGAGTTCAATTGCAACATTGTTGTGTGAACTTGCAAACACCAGAAGTCTTCCAAGAGGTGGTTGCCATGCAGAAAAGGCATGAAATGGCAGAGGGGGGAAGGGTTTTCATTTGAAAAAAAGTGAGGGAAGAGTTTTGATTGGGTGACATGAGAGATATGTGTGAAGAATTACAGCATTTCTGTGCTTTTGATAGCTGCAGACTCTGGAGTGCATACCTTTTGCTCTGCTGAAGACAAATTGGTGTGTTTCTGAGACTGTTTTCAAACTCAAAGTATTTGCTAAGGTGAGAAAATATTTCTTTAATTTAGATAGAGAATAGTGTGCTTTAAGGAGAAAATTATGAATTATGTGGCGCAAAATGCTTGTAAATATGCTCCCACCTGTGCATGGAAAATTTAGATTTTGAATGTTTGTGTTACATAGCCATGTTAAAAGTGATACAAACATGCTGCAAAGGCAATCAAAAAACGCTTTTATGTGTCTTAAGGACATTTTAAGTAATTTTCCCACGTGCAGTGTTTTGAAATTATGATTTGAAAATCGTTTTTGGGGAAAAGGAATTGTTTTTAAATTTATGACAAGGACATAATGGTGTATGCTTCTTTATAAGGCAATTGACTGTCCCTGATGTTATTTTTCCCATTTTAATGTAAGACCTTTCTCTGTGGCGCAAATTGCTTGTAAATATGGTCCCACCTGTGCATGGCAAATTTAGATTTTAAATGTTTGTGTTACATAGCCATGTTAAAAGTGACCCAACCATGCTGGAAAGGCAATCAAAAAACACTTTCATGTGTCTTAAGGACATTTTAAGTCATTTCCTCATGTGCAGTGTTTTCAAATTATGATTTGAAAATCGTTTTTGGGGAAAAGGAATGGTTTGTAAATTTATGACAAGGACATAATGGTGTATGATTCTTTATAAGGCATTTCAGTGTCTCTGATGTCATTTTTCACATATTACATTAAAAGACCTTTCCCTGTGGAGCACATTCCTTGTAAATATGCTCCCACCTGTGCTTGGTAAATTTAGATTTTGACTGTTTGAGTTACATAGCCATGTTAAAAGTGACCCAAAAACTTGCAAAGGCTTTTAAAAAAAACTTTCATGTGTCTTAAGGACATTTTAAGTAATTTCCCTGTGGGCAGTGTTTTCAAATTATGAATTGAAAATCGTTTTTGAGGTAATGGAATGTTGTTAAAATTTATGTGCGCCATATGCCCCCAAATTTATTTTTCAGGGGTGCAGCAGGGTGTTCTTGAGACACCCCTGCACCTTTGGAAAAATTCCTAATTTGCGATGAGCTAATTGCTAATCGCAAATTGCACCTTCATTCATATGGGCATCCTGGCCCATGGAAATGAATGGGTAATTTGCAATTAGCAATTTGCTCATCGCAAATTTGGAATGGTAAAGAATCGCTATTTATTCCTTAAAATTCGCTATTTTGGAAATGCAAAATAGTTATATGATACATATGGCGGTTGATGTCTAACAAGATAAGAAGCTTAGGGATACATTTATGATGACTGGCGAAATAAAGTGCAAATCACTTACTTCATTGGTAGGCCTTTACATGTATTATCTCTTCTGTATTCTTCATCAAGCGTAACTTTAATCTGCAATCCTGAGTAGGCCTCACCTTAAACAAACCTCTGGATAGGCCACACCTTATCGTCATCATGAATTAATCATTTAAAATGCTAGGGACAGATTTATGATAGGTGTATGACTCTTTTGCGCCACTTACAAAACACTGTCCACGGGGAAATGACTTAAAATGTCCTTAAGACACATGAATGTGTTTTTTTAAAGCGTTTCCAATTTTTTTGGGTCACTATTAACATGGCTATGTGACTCAAACAGTCAAAATCTAAATTCACAATGCACAGGTGGGAGCATATTTACAAGGAATGTGCTCCATGGGGAAAGGTCTTATAATGTAATATGGGAAAAATGACATCAGAGACACTGAAATGCCTTATAGAGAAGCATACACCATTATGTCCTTGTCATAAATTTGCAAACCATTCCTTTTCCCCAAAAACGATTTTCAAATCATAATTTGAAAACACTGCACATGTGGAAATTACTTAAAATGTCCTTAATTCAAAATTTGCTATTCTTTATTTTGTGATTGCACTGAAGGATTTGCAAATTTTGCGATTCCTTAAATGCAATGTATCGAACAAAAAATATGTAAAAAATGACATTAAGGATTTGGAAACTACCACCAACTTCTAGTTTGTGGTAATTTGCGAATTCTTTTCAAAAAGCATTTTTTTCCAAAAAACAAAAGGTGCCATATGACGCCAATACATGTCCTTAGGGCATGTATGTGCGCCATATGCCCCCAAATTTCTTTTTCAGGGGTGCAGCAGGGTGTTCTTGAGATACCCCTGCACCCTTGAAAAAATTCCTATTTTGTGATGAGCTAATTGCTAATCGCAAATTGCACCTTCATTCCTATGAGCCTCCTAGCCCATGGAAATGAATGGGTACTTTGCAATTAGCAATTTGCTCATTGCAAATTAGGAATGGTAAAGAATTGCTATTTATTCCTTAAAATTCGCTATTTAGGAAATGCAAAATAGTTTGATGGTACATATGGTGGTTCATCTGTAACAAGATAAGAAGCTTAGGGATACATTTATGATGACTGGCGAAATAAAGTGCAAATCACTTACTTCATTGGTAGGCCTTTACATGTATTATCTCTTCTGTATTCTTCATCAAGCGTAACTTTAATCTGCAATCCTGAGTAGGCCTCACCTTAAACAAACCTCTGGATAGGCCACACCTTATCGTCATCATGAATTAATCATTTAAAATGCTAGGGACAGATTTATGATAGGTGTATGACTCTTTTGAGCCACTTACAAAACACTGTCCACGGGGAAATGACTTAAAATGTCCTTAAGACACATGAATGTGTTTTTTTAAAGCGTTTCCAATTTTTTTGGGTCCCTATTAACATGGCTATGTGACTCAAACAGTCAAAATCTAAATTCACCATGCACAGGTGGGAGCATATTTACAAGGAATGTGCTCCATGGGGAAAGGTCTTATAATGTAATATGGGAAAAATGACATCAGAGACACTGAAATGCCTTATAGAGAAGCATACACCATTATGTCCTTGTCATAAATTTGCAAACCATTCCTTTTCCCCAAAAACGATTTTCAAATCATAATTTGAAAACACTGCACATGTGGAAATTACTTAAAATGTCCTTAATTCAAAATTTGCTATTCTTTATTTTGTGATTGCACTGAAGGATTTGCAAATTTTGCGATTCCTTAAATGCAATGTATCGAACAAAAAATATGTAAAAAATGACATTAAGGATTTGGAAACTACCACCAACTTCTAGTTTGTGGTAATTTGCGAATTCTTTTCAAAAAGCATTTTTTTCCAAAAAACAAAAGGTGCCATATGACGCCAATACATGTCCTTAGGGCATGTATGTGCGCCATATGCCCCCAAATTTCTTTTTCAGGGGTGCAGCAGGGTGTTCTTGAGATACCCCTGCACCCTTGAAAAAATTCCTATTTTGTGATGAGCTAATTGCTAATCGCAAATTGCACCTTCATTCCTATGAGCCTCCTAGCCCATGGAAATGAATGGGTAATTTGCAATTAGCAATTTGCTCATTGCAAATTAGGAATGGTAAAGAATTGCTATTTATTCCTTAAAATTCGCTATTTAGGAAATGCAAAATAGTTTGATGGTACATATGGTGGTTCATCTGTAACAAGATAAGAAGCTTAGGGATACATTTATGATGACTGGCGAAATAAAGTGCACATTACTTACTTCATTGGTAGGCCTTTACATCTATTATCTCCTCTGTATTCTTCATCAAGCGTAACTTTAATCTGCAATCCTGAGTAGGCCTCACCTTAAACAAACCTTTGGATAGGCCACACCTTATCGTCATCCTGGATTAATCATTTAAAATGCTAGGGACAGATTTATGATAGGTGTATGCCTCTTTTGCGCCACTGTGCGTCACTTTTATGATGCAGCGGCGGTGCAAAAGATTTGCTATGAGGCGACAAAATTACAAATTGATGCATTTAGGCAGATATGTCATGGTGTAAAAAAAACGTACCACATGAAACCGATGCAGCAGTGATGCAAAAGATGCACCATGTTGCAAGACAGGCCTCACTTGGGGCCATATGTATCAAGCTAATTAGCGTTCGCAAAGATCAAAATTCTGCGAATTTCGGCCTTTGCGAATGTTAATTAGACAAATGGTATGTATCAAACAAGTTTGATGCAAAATAAGGAGTAGCAAAATTTGCTATTCCTTATTTTGCGAATGCACTGAAGGATTTGCAAATTTTGCGATTACTTAAATGCAATGTATCAAACAAAAAATATGTAAAAAATGACATTAAGGATTTGGAAACTACCACCAACTTCTAGTTGGTGGTAATTTGTGAATTCTTTTCAAAAAGCTTTTTTTCCCAAAAACAAAAGGTCCCATATGACGCCAACACATGCCCTTAGGGCATGTATGTGTGCCATATGCCCCCAAATTTCTTTTTCAGGGGTGCAGCAGGGTGTTTTTGAGACACCCCTGCACCCTTGGAAAAATTCCTAATTTGTGATGAGCAAATTGCTAATCGCAAATTAAACCTTCATTCCTATGAGCCTCCTAGCCCATGGAAATGAATGGGTAACTTGCAATTAGCAATTTGCTCATTGCAAATTAGGAATGGTAAAGAATTGCTATTTATCCCTTAAAATTCGCTATTTAGGAAATGCAAAATAGTTTGGTGGTACATATGGCGGTTCATCTGTAACAAGATAAGAAGCTTAGGGATAGATTTATGATAACTGGTGCATCACCAGGGATGTGTCAGTCATCCTGCGCCGCTGTTCCGCCACCCATGGTGTGCTGCATTTACAATGCGGGGCATCATGGGGCAAAAATGGCACAGATGCGTGACGTATCTGTGCTGTAAAGGTAGTGATTGCTGGAGTTGTATCGCAAGTGCGATGCAGCTCAAGCAAGGCTCAGGGGTGCCCCATCTCCACAATGTTGCGTCAAGACCTATGCCTGCTTAAAGCAGGCGCAGGGTTTTGACGCAGCTTTCTCCTATCTGATTGTAAATACGGCACACCATGGGTGGCAGAGCAGTGGTGCACGTTAACTGGTGCATGCCTGGGGATGTGCCATTTAACATAAATCTGCCCCTTTACATTTAAGTATGTGCAGGGGACACAGAGTCGGTGAGGCTTATCCAAGGTTAAGAAGAGATGAGTCCTGTTCACTGAAAAATTAGACATAGTCTTCACCTGCTCAGCATTGCTGGACATGGCTAAATAATAGCTGCAAAATATTACTCTTGTTAAACAATTTTACTATTATAATCTCTGAGATTTGTCTCTTACTCTGCAACATCTCATTGTTGTTATCTTTCTTTAAAGATAAAGACAACATCAACATGAGCGACAATCTGCAATCAGTTGATTTTGACCTCATCATTGAACTCGTAATTGAAACATCAGTGGATGTTGATCCCTTGGATGAATTAAATCCTGAGGATGAAGAAGAGCGTGATGAGGATGCAGATTTGTCCGAATTATATGACATAGGGTGGGAAGCTGACCTGCTTGAGCCTATGGAACTATAAATATTTATTTTTAAAATTTATAATTAATAAAAAGTAAAAATGTAAACCGTTTAATTTAAAAATAAAGACACCTTCAAAAACAGGTTATGTGTAGTGTCTTCAATAAAATATTAAAATATGCTCATAAAATTAGATCAGATTCACATATAAAATAGCACAGGTAACATAAATATAAATGTCATTTCTTTTCTGCTATTTCTGTATTGTAAATTTGCCAAGGACTAAAAAATCTTCTATTTAAAATGTCAAGTAGTGTGTTAAGTTTTTGATCACTGTTATTGATTTACTGTTTGGTAATAGTGGTTAATAACATTTTTTATTATATTTTACCACAGATTCAACTGCAGATCATTTCAAGATTTCACCATGCCAACAATAGAAAGACAGAGAAAGGCTGCAAAACGTCAAAGACAGCAGGTGAAACAAAATAAGCAGCAGTCCTCTAACAAAAAGATTTGTCAAGTCACGAAGAAAGCACCGGGTAAGAGCACAAAATATTTCATAAGAAATATGTGTAGTAAAAAAAATATTACTACAGAAAATGTTTCAGTCCAGAAAAAGAGAACCAATTCAAATGGAAAAGAAAGGCCAATCAAAAATGTTACTGCTAGAGCAAGAGATAACTCTGTGCATGATAGTAGAAGGAAACAACAGTTTAGGGACATTCGTAAACGAATGTTCCGCAACAGGATAATTGGCAATTTGTTAAAAAATATTAAGAAAGGTCAACAGAAAGTGGTTTTTTATAAGAGAAAAAAAAAAGTTGAGAAAGTTATTGATCAGGCATTTGAAATTAAACGTAAGTTATATATTTTGATAATCAATAGAATTAGGAAGCTAAACAAGGCAATTTATGATTTCAAAAGAAATAGTAGATGGAAGAGAATAGTTAATCGTAGTAATTTTTGTGAAGTTTTTTCTGGAGAATGGATGCATAGTTCAAGCTGTGAGGCATTTTTTAATGAGGAGAGTTATTTCCAGGATAATGATTTGGTGCATGCAGTTGACACCAGTGGTCGTGCTTATGAAGTGAAAGATGGTTGTCCAGTTGAAAAAGAAAAACTTGTGACAACAGAGACAGAAGAGGTGTTAGGTAATGAGGTTTTAGGAAGACGTGCTAAGGGTCCTGTCTACACCTGGAAGTGTAGTAGTATTTGTAGTGTGCGACAGGATTCCATCAATTTGCTTTGTGATTTTGTACGGTCATTTAATAAGAAAAGTTTGAAGCAGAAAATAAGGTTGTTGCAAGAATTAGATCCTTGCAGAGTGAGAGAAGTGACAGGTTTGCATGGTCATTCACTGGCTTGTCTTTCCAGGAGAGTA